>NC_054873.1:11376195-13876195 GCF_018320785.1 Cheilinus undulatus
ATTTTTTCCCTATGTTGATGGTGTATCAAAGAAATAAAACCCTCCACTGACTCCACCTTAAGCAAACAGAGTGTCATGTTTAACTTGTGAGATATGCTGACTCAGCGAAGCAATCAAAACATGTCATCAGGTTCACCTTCAGCTGGCTGAGGGAGACTCCTGCTGCTGACTGTTATAAAAGACAACATAAGATGTGGAGCTGGGGGGGGGGGTCTTCTAGTGCCTCTATGCCATTGATAGCCACGGCTGCAGGCATTATGTGTTCAGGTTGATGGCCCATAGGTATGCATGTCCATGCAGCTGTCCGTCAACTCAAGAAATTCTTGTCAAAGTGATACAGTGCCTATAAAAAATATTCACCCCCTTGAATGTTTTAGCCTTTTATTGATTTTATGAATCAATCATGGTCAACTGTTCTAAAAACTAAACTAGTAGTCTCACAATTAGTGAAATAGGGATCACCTGATTTCAATGAATGTGACTCATGTGATTGTGATATGAAGACACATGTGTCTGGAAGGTCCAGTCACTGGTTAATCAGTATTCATGGCTACCATTACATCATAAAGACTACAGAACACTCCAAGAAACATGAGTCAAAGCTTCATGGGAGAGTGGCAAAGAGAAAGACACTGTCGAAGAAAACTCAGATCAAGGGCCAGTCTCATTTCTACCCCTTCCCTTGCCTCTTGAAACAGAGTGGAAAGGGGTAGGACTGTAAACCTCCCATTAAGAGATGAGACGCCACTTAACTGCCGTTCATCATCACATATTGCCAATAAACAGCACGTCATCAGAGGTGGCAATAAAGCGTTGACTATCTCAATCATAATGCAATAAACTCCCATCCCTAGCAGCTGAAGAATAAATATATGAAAACACAACTGTTGTATTTTCTATAATCAGTGCCATAAATATTTACATTAATGTGCCTCCTTTGTAGTCCATTGTGCCATTTTGCAAGTGAACGCAGTGCATGGTGGGAAATTCCTCATACTCCTTGATTTCAAGTGTGGTCCTGAAAAATCTTTGTTTCAAGGGCTATGTAGCCCTTAGCCCTAGCCCTCGATTCAAAAGAGAATTGGGACGCCCCTTCACCTGACGTGAACGCGCATAATGAGATAAGGGCTAAGGGAATGGGATTGACCCTACATCTGGACTAGAGTTCACCAAAAGGCATGTGGGAGACGATGCTCAAGTGGGAGAGAGTTCTTTGGTCTGATGAGACAAAAAAGGTGCCTCTTGGCCATCGGACAAGACGCTACCAAACACTGCACATCATCACAAACACACCATCCCCACTGTTAAGCACTGTGGTGGCAGCATCATGCTGTGGGGGTGCTTCTCGGCAGCCGGCCCTGCAAGGTTTGTAAAGATTTGAATGCAGCAAAATATTGGAAAGTCCAGGAGGACAATCTTATTCAGTCAACTTGAGAGAAGATATATTTTCCCAGCAGGTCAATGACATGAAACGTACAGCAAAAGCTACACAGAAATGGTTTAAAAACAACAAGGTGCACTGAGCATTGTTCTAATCATGACAGGGGCAGATAAAGTGGTAGCCTTGACCTGTCGGGGCATCTGATTGGCCATCCCACCATGACTTGCTTTTGTCTTGTCAGCCTTTAATGGAAAATTGTGATGTAGGCTGTTTTTTCTTTAGGCATATTCACTTACCAAGCAGATCTTAGCTGACACTGGGCTGGTTTCACTGTCATTCATTAAAAGTGAATTATATCAAAGTTGCCCCGTCATCCTTATACTTTTCTGTATATGGCAAAAAAGTTTGGACAACTTCTGTTCATGCAGTGAGTGATTTTTGAACATGACCAGACTCTTACTCATAAGACAGACTCTGTTAACATGATTACAGGATTTTTCTTCTGCCTGTGTTTTTACAGTGATCTCAGTGATAGAGTTAGTTCGTCATATTTGGCAAAACAAGTTAACATTTTCATTTACTTGATTTTCTGCAGCCTTATACAAATCAGCAGAGTCCACCTCATTCCTTAACATCATTTTTTTAGGAGTCACGCTACTGTACAGCTACCCTGCTCTCCATCTGTGCCACAGTAAATAAGATAAAAACCTCACAGCACAGTGAGCATGCCATCTTTATCTGTCAGTTCTCTCTCTGTGCTTTTTAACCAGCAGACGGGCTCCCATGATTGCACCGCTGCTCCTCCTGTCTGCTCGGTAAAAATGTCTGCTGTCATATCAGGAGAGATGGGTGCAGAAGGAGCCAGAGATGTTAGTGCAGAAATAGAGATACAGGAGGATTCAAAGCCTGCCTCGCCTCTACAACAGGACGTTGTGTTAAACACAATTCAGTCTGCTGGAAAACTGTGCTAGCCAGCAGAGGACAGACGCGGGGAGGGCTAATAGGTGCAGAGAAAGCAACAAGTCCTGAGTGGATTTATTGACCATAACATAAGTGCAGCCCAGCAGGAGGCTTTAAGGCCTTTATTGCTCACAGATTGGGTTTGGTTTGAGCCTTTTACATCAGAGTTTAGATTAATTTAAAGTGATTCAGACAACCGTAAACATAAGTGGAAAATAGCTCTGCATTCATAAGTATTAAAGTACAGAAGTTTTGGCATTGATGAGGCTCAGATTAGTCAGTCATCCATTCTGGTGTTTACTTGAACCATAACTGAAGCATTTTTCTGCACGCTGAGTCACAGCTGTGTCATCCTGCGTCTGCTTGTGCAACCTGCTTACCTCATGCGTGAATGTATATGTTTGTAATAAAATGGCTGATGAGTGTTTATCTCTTTATCTCCTCGTCTGCATCTAATTGTCTCTCTCTGAGCCGACACACGTGATCATGAACCCGCTCACAGACACAACAGAGTTCAGCAGATCAGCCGAGTCAGTCATCAGCCAGCGCTCGGCTTGATGAGATTTAAACAAAAGCACACGCTTGGAACTTTATCACGACTCCGACTGATCCGGTGTGACCTCTGAACGGAGCCAAATGCGCCACATGTTGTGAACGCCTCGTCAGTGATTCAGCAGACTAAAAACAGAAGAGAGAGCACATGGGTCGCACTTGGGTAGAAAATCGTCTGGTCTTGCTTTGAATTCTTGTCTCCTGTCCCATCAGAGTCATTAAAGAATCTGAGCTCCAGCTGTCTGACAGTTTTTCATTCATCACCATAATGACAGCTACAATAATCACACAAAAAACAGAAACTACAATCCCAAACAAAATACACCCCTACCACTACAAGTATGGGCAGCTTGCATAAACCAGCATGCAAGAAGTATATTGCAGTTGATTTATGTTTAGGGCATCATTTATTGTGTAGTCATATTGATTGAGAAGGTTAAGGGTGAAACATACATGTAATATTGATACAGTCAGCTGTTAAGGTTCAGTTCCCATTGATTTGATGAATCTGCTCATCATAACTGTTCCATTGTTGATTGCTGTATTTTTAAAAAAGTTCTCCAAAATTGCAGGGAAGCAAACACTCAGTGCCTATAAAAGTATTCACCCCACAGATATTTTACTCTTCTAATAATTTGACTTTTTGACAAAAAAGCCTCTTTAATTTCAAAGTGAAAATAGATTTCTACAAAGCAATGTCAGTGTAAAATAAGTTACTGCATAACTATCCCCCCCCTTTAAACTGACTGACCTAATTCAACAGAAGTCCAGCCAATTGGTGCCAGTAGTCCACAATTAGTGAAATGGGGATCACCTGAGTGCAATGAATGTGTCTTAAGTGATTGTAGTGTAAAGACACCTGTGTCTGGAATGTCCAGTTGCTGGTTAATCAGCATTCCTGGCTACCATTACACCATGAGGACAAAAGAACACTCCAAGCAATTCTGAGAAGATGTTGTTGAAAAGTATAAGTCAGGGGATGGATGCATAAATGTATCCAAGTGACTGAACAATTCCCCAGAGTTCAGTTAAATCCATCATCAAGAAATGGAGGGAATATGACACATGTTTAAATCTGCCTAGATCAGGCTGTCCTCATATACTGATACCGTACAAGAAGGAGACTAGAGAGAGAGGCCACCAAGACACCTACGACTACTCTGAAGCAGTTACAAGCTTCAGCAGCTGAGCTGGTAGAGACTCTGCATACAACAACTATTGTTGTTGGGTTCTTCCCCAGTCAAAACTTTATGGGAGAGTGGCAAAGAGAAAGCTACTGATGAAGAAACTCAATTAAATCTGGACTAGAGTCTACCAAAAGGCATGTGGGAGGCTCCAGGGTCAAGTGATAGGAAGTTCTTTGGTTTCATGACACCAAAACTGTGCCTTTTGGCCATTAAACAACCGAACCAAAAACAGCACATCACCACAAACACAACATTTCCAATGTAAAGCATGGTGGTGGCAGCGTCATGCTGTGGGGATGCTTCTCGGCAAATGGTTTAAAGACAACAAGGTAAATGTTCTGGAGTGGCCGAGTCAAAGCCCAGACTTTAATCCAATAGAGAATTTGTGGTTGGACTTGAAAAGGGACGTTCAAGCCTGATCCCACATGCACCTTAACAGAACTTGAACAGTTTATTTATACTTTCCCTGTTTTTCTATTAGGAACACATTAACACTTGGCTTGCTTTTATTTAGCATCATCATCAGACCACAAGAACTACAAAGCAGCTTGGTTCATGATAGTAATTAATTATTAGATACATAACCCCTGTGGCCTGTACTTGGGTTTTTCTGAAACTGTTGTTCATACGTTCAGGTCTTGGTTTCATTTGACCAATACCAGAACCACCTCAGAGTTCCCATTTAGTTGAAGGAAACATCAGCGTTAAAGCTCAAATCATCTGGGTACCTTAATGATCCTCAAAGGAGCAATTTATCAGTGTTACACCCAAGATATGACATAACCTAATAAGCACTTAGCCATAAAAATCTTAAAGCACACTCATGCCTCCAAGAGGGAATTGTTTTGCCTTTAATAACCTCACTGCAACAGCTATATGGGCTGCTCAGATCATACAAAAAGCATTGCTTCATCTATGAGCTGCTATAAATGCTTTAACAATTGTTCTTGCTGATCCAAACAGCTGGTTCTTACTGTGTTCCTGCTGCTGACCTAGAGTTTTCCTCTAATACTTATTCAAGAAAGGTTTCTCAAGTGTGCACACCCTGACCTAAAAAAACTCCTGTTTACATAGCTTGCTCAAATGTACCTTAACATGAGCTTTCTAGGTAGACAAGAATGTTTTCCTCCCTTTAACCTTTTTGTTTTAACCTTTTGTCTGACATAGCAGAGGTTTGTGCTTCCAGTGTGTCACTGGTTGCTCCCTTAGGGATATTAAAGGGACATGGGTCATGTAACTCGGCTCTCATCAGACCCTGGGGCCACATAGATGTTCAGTTTGGTTTAACTGACAACCAACAAGCTGCCAGTAGTTGTAAAGGTCCATTTTTAAGTACTGTGGTTTTAAATATTGCTTGGACTTTTTAGTTTTACACCATTTAGACTTTTCTAGCCCATGTACTCCACACTTGACTCTCTTTTATAAGCAGGAGTTGCAAGCAATTTCGTCTCTCCTTGTTGAGTCTCTATTGCTGATAAAACTGAGAAGGCAGCTCTTTCTGTTGATGGTATCATAAAAATACCCTCAAGGAAAGGCCCAGATTGTGTAGCCGTTCAGTCAAATAAAAGATTTCCTGAGAAGTGTCTAGTCAGTCTTTTTCAGGTGAAGGTTAAAAATAATCAATGAAGTCAACAAAAAAGCTTTTTTTTTCCTGCACCAGCTTCGACACAAGTTCATTTTCCCTGTAAGTCTTTATTGATCTTAAGCTTGTGTTTCCCTCTGCAGGAGGAGTACAGGGCAGAGGGCATCACCTGGCACAACATCGACTACATCGACAACAGCGGCTGTCTCAACCTCATCAGCAAGAAACCCACAGCGCTGTTCCACCTGCTGGACGAGGAGTGCAAGTAGGTCACCTGCTGACAGACGGTCTCAGAGGACCCAAAAAAAGAACTCTAAAAGAATGTTTTGCACTTTGGTTACTGTCATCTAAACTAAAGTTTGTGTTTAATAGGGTTTTGTGTTGTTGCACCATAATATCATCCATCTCTATCAGGGATCTGGTTAACTCTGGATGGATTATTTACACCTAACACTTAACCAGTGTGCTGGAGATGATCCCAGCTGTCACTGGGAAAGAGACGATCCTGGACTGATCACTAGTCAATCACAGGGCTGACATACAGATCCAAAAAAACATACATGCTCACAATTAAGTGGTCCTATTAACCCATAGTGAATGTTTTTGGTTTGTAGGAGGAAATCATGAATGCATAGTGAGAAAGAAAAAGCAAACTCTAGACGGAAAGGTGCTGCCTGACCAGGATTTCAAACCAGAGACCGTCCTGCAAGCATACAGCGCATTCAGAAAGTATAGACCCCCTTCACTTCTTTTAATTTTGTTATGTTTCAGCCTGATGCTGCAATCATTTAAATTTGGTTTTATTCTCTGTCATCTACACTCAGTACCCCATCATGATGAAGTGAAAACAGAGTTTTGGAAATTTTGCGAATGTATTAAAAATTAGAAACTGAACTATCACATAAGTATTCAGACCCTGTCCTCGGTACTTAGTTGAAGCACCTTTGGCAGCAGTTACAGCCTTGAGTCTTTTTGAATATGTTGCAACAAGCTTTGCACAGCTGGATTGGGGAATTGTCTCCCACTCCTATTTGCAAATCCTCTCAAGCTCAGTCAGGCTGGATGGGGACTGTTGGCAGACAGCCATTTTCAGGTCTCCCCAGAGATGTTCAATAGGTTTCAAGTCAGGGCTCTGACTGGGCCACTCTAGGACATTCATAGAGTTGTCTCTAAGCCACTCCTGTGTTGTCTTGCTTGTGTGCTTAGGGTCATTGTCATGTTGGAAGGTAAACCTTCAGTCCTGTTTGCAGTCCTGAATGCTGTGAAACAGGTTTTCATTGAGGATATCTCTGTACTTTCTTCCATTCAGCTTTTCCTCAACTCTGAATAGTATCCAAGTCCCTGCTGCTGAGAATCACCCCCAAAGCATGATGCTGCCACCAACATGCTACACTCTTGGGATGGTATTGGGCAGCAGATGAGCTGTGCCTGGTTTCCTCCAGACGTAACATTGAGAACTGAGACAAAATAGTTCTATTTTGGTTTCATCAGGCCAGAGAATCTTGTTTCCTGCAGTCTGAGAGTGCGTCAGCTGCTTTTTTGCAAACTCCAAGCAGGCTTTCAGGTGTTTTGCACTGGCCTGAGGCTTCTGTGTTACCATAAAGCCCAGATCGATGGAGGGCTGCAGATCCACAGGATCTCTGGGGCTCAGTCAGAGTGACCATCAAGTTCTTGGTCACCTCTCTTGCTAAGGCCCTTCTCTCTCGATTGCAGTTTGGCCAGATGATCAGCTCTTGGGCGAGCCATGGCTGTACCAAACTACTTCCATTTGAGATTTATGGAGGCCAATGTGCTCTTGGGAACCCCCAGGGCAGATACTTTTTGTAACCTTCCCCAGATCTGTGCCTAGCAACAATCCTGTCTCCGAGCTCTGCGGGCAGTTCCTTTGACCTCATAGCTTGGTTTTATGTATTATCAGCTGAGGCACCCTAGAGAGAGATGTGTGCCTTTTGAAATCATGTCCAATCAATTTACTTTACCTCAGGTGGACTCCAGTCAAGGTGTAGAAACATCTCAGCAATGATGAAGAGAAATGGGAGGGCCTTGAGCTGAATTTCAAGTGCAGTTTATAAAGGTTAAAGTCTGATGTACTTGAATATAATGAAAAGAGCTTTAAGTCCACATGTGCTGTACATGCATAAGCTTATGATGCTGCAGGGGTTTGGTGTTTCCAACTGTGTGGGTTGCAGGTTATTTACCTTGTCTTGTGTTGTGGGGAAGCGATACAGATTTCACTTAGCATGCTTTGTTGACCTTCTCATCACCCTGCACAAATCTGCCTCTCTCACGTGTTGAATCAAAGCGTGAAACTGCTCCCTGCGCAGACTTTTTGCTCATTAGCCTGATTAATACTGACACTGGGACTCCTAACAGGGTTTAACTGAAGCATGGAGACCTGCATCCTCCTCCTGCTTGCATCTCTAGATCACATTTGAATATTGTGTTTTTGCTTTCGTGTTGTGAAAGCTCTCCCTTATGCAGGTCAGTGCTCTGCCTTCCCCTTCATAAATCAAATCCAGCACTGTCCCAACCCCCTTGCATAAAAACACATCAGGCGGTACACAGACGGCCATATTTATCAATGTTAGCTGTCATCTTACCTGCCACTTAGCCTGGCTGCTTCATCTGGATCTAATAACACCTGGAGAGTATATATTTGTACGCATGTGTGTACATTATAGATATATACTGTGTGTTTGTGCAGAAGGGGGGACCACTTTGGGAGAATTAGGGTCAAAGGGGGATCTGTAAAGAAGAAAAGAGGGGGGACGGGCTCTCTCCTGGGGGTTTCTGCTGCCACAGGAAGGGCCTTCATGCTAAATGATTACGCATAGAGAGAGAAAGACGCTTAGAGATCCCATCATTCACAGTTAGCACAGGGCCGGCAGGGCTGCAGGGCCTCTGGAGAAGTGGATTAGGTTACTGCAGGATCAGGGGCGAGCGTGGGGGTTCATTTCTTCAGTAACAGCATCAAGCTTTAAGACCCCCGCAGATACACTCCAGCCAGGAGTTTGTGTGTCAGAAATGTACACAGGAGAGGTTTGGATGATGTGAAGCAACCCTACAGGGATGTTGATCCGGCCACCTGAGGTTAGACGTGAAAAGGTAAAAATCTCCATGTGGCAAAGGTGAAAACAACAAGGAAGAATGTGCAAGAAGAGCTGCTGTAAGTTTGGTTAAACGTGAGCCGTAACATTAAGTTTGTGGCAGTTTAAATCCCTGAGGGTGAGGGAAAAGGAATTTGATACACTGTGTATTTTCATTCGATTTTAAGAGCATAAACAGCTGCTACAGTGGCATTGCTTCATCGTCGATGAAAGTCAGAAAAATAGTGGAATAGTTTGAGGTTTTAAGTGGGGTTGTGTGAGGTACTTGTGGACAGTTACAGTGCCGATAAAAAGTATTCATCCTGCAGGATGTTTTACCCTTTTATTGATCTTAGAAGTCAACCACAGTCAATATAATTTTTTTTTTTTTGAAAAAAAAAAAACTGTAGTGTCAAAGTGAAAATAGATTTCTCCAAATTAATGTCAATTAAATGAAAATATGTGGTAAATAGGTGATTGCATAAATATTCACCCCCTTTAAAATGACTGAACAAATTCAACAGAGGTCCTGTCAGTGCTTTTTGGCCATCAGACAAGATGCTATATTTAGCACATGACAACCCCACTGTGAAGCATGGTGGTGGCAGCATCATGCTGTCAGGATGCTTCTAGGCAGCTGGCCCTGGAAGGCTTGTAAAGGTAGAGGGTAAAGTGAATGCAATTTATGTTGTCACTTATCTTAATTACAGTTTTTTTGTTAACATTTCTTTGTTGAAATCGTTTTTTTTGTTTGTTTGTTTTGGGGGTTTTTTTGCCAAAGAAGCCAAATTATATCAACCATAATTGCTTTATAGAATCAATGAAAGGGTAAAACATCCAAGGGTGTGAACATTTTTATAAGCACTGTACGTGATCTTGTCCTTTGAATGTGAAAGTAATGCTTCCTAACATAAATCCTACTCTGACTTATTTTAATGTTTTACACCCAACTCACAGTGTCCCTTTGGTGTGGGAAAATGGCGGTTTTTGCAGTCTTTGGTTGCTCTTCTTGTCTAAAACATACCCAATGTTGGGGTAAGAGGCATATAAATTAACCTTAGAGAGCAGAAATAATCAGTCCTGTACCTGGTGGTCTTGTCTGCTTTTGTAGGTCATACGAAGATATCAGTTTCAGCCTTTCATTACCAGCTTAAAGTAATGGGATAAAACGTACTCCTTTAATGAACCAAATGCCCCAGGGTTCCCCAGAACAATCACTTCTTTGTTCTACTGTTGTACATAAAGATAAACCATCAGCTGGCGACTTATTGCAGTCTTAAATCTCATTTCAATCTTTATGTTTCATGTACTCAACCTGCTTCTGCTCTTTCTTCCAGTTTCCCTCAGGCATCCAATCAGACCTTGCTGGACAAGTTCAAGCGTCAGCATGAAGGAAACAGCTACATCGAGTTCCCCGCCGTCATGGAGCCCGCCTTCATCATCAGACACTACGCTGGGAAAGTCAAGTACGGAGTCAAGGTGAGACCAGGCTCCTGTGAGTCATGTTTACTGTGAACAAGTCTAGCTGTAAAGCTTGGACATGAGCCAGTTTGGCAAACACATGATTTTTTTATATAACAAAAAAATTTAAAAATGTTTGTACTGATTTATGCCTTTACATGAAAGGCCTTCTTTACACAAGAGGGCATTAAATTTGTCCCCCTGTTTTATTTTAACATTTAGATTCAGTTTGACAGAAGAGAACAAGTAACTAAATCAAGGTTCCAGAAAATGAAAAAATAAGACAAAGTCTGAGCCAGCTGTTAAAAAAATAAGACATTGTTCTCTCAGAAATCTACATGGACAAGGAGATAGACGCTGGCAGATTTTGGCTGACAGGAGGAATCTAAGGCCAAATACAATCTGAATCCTGGCTTGTTCTGATGCTTTCTTCTTACCAAGTTTGAACACTTAGCAGACAAAACTGCAGACATTTTTTGGAAAAGGAGACTTATTTTTCATGAGACAAGTCTGACGAGTCTTCAGAGAAAAGTAGACTTATTAAAGTTGGTTAAAACACAAACACAGACAAAACTCATAAATCTGAAAATGGAAGTATGAGGTTAATGGAACATCTCTCTAAAATGATATTGTTTGAGCACACAGTTCAGTAGTATTTATTTAGGTATTTTACTATGGCCTGCTGTTGTTTCTCACTTTTTAATGTTTGGATTTCTACATCATACTATGAAATAATGGTTCAGTCATTTGTGCTCTGAGTGAATGAAGGTGAGACTTTGCTAATCAAATGTATGGCAGGTTTTTTTCTATGCAGAGAACGTCAAGTTACAGCGGAAAATTCTAGATGGGGGGCAGGAAGTGATTTCTACAGTAATTTTAACTTTGACTAAAACTAAGACTTAAAATTTTAGTCAATTACCTTCTCGGAAAAGGAAGACTAGACCAGAGTAGATGAAAATAGATCTTTTTGTGATAAAAAGTAGGTTAAGTTTTCATCAAGGAGACTAAAAAAATCAGTGCAGATTGTTGGACCTTCAAAATCCCTGATTTTTCTCCACTGTGCATAAAAGGTATGGCAGTATGTTTGTTTAAATTCAATATTTGATTTACAATACAGCTAACTATATTAATTCAAAGAAAATAAAAGTAAAAACTAAAATGTAAGGACTTTCTGTTGACTAAAGCTGGACTAAAATGTTTCTGAGTTTTTGTTGACTAAAACTATAAAGATGAAAAATGACTAAAATGTGACTGAGACTAAAAGTCGTTTTGATCCAAAGATTAAGGATACCACTGAATGTTAGATAATTTCCAGATTTAACACTGTTCTGAAAGCACTGTCATAGTTTTGTCTTTTCATGACCGTGCCAACAGTTCAAATTACACAACAAAAGAGCTTCTTTTGAGTCTCAACAGAAGTGACACATTTTGGCAAAAAATAAAGTCAAAAACCTCACAGAGAGACGACTCTGAATGGAAAGCCTCCGTGTGAAGTCTGGATGAGTGGAGGGAGACTGCGCCTCTTTGTGGTTTATTTCCACAGAGAGGCCCGGCTTGATTCAGTAGCCTACAGTTTGCCATAGTTTGGCACATTAAAGGCTGAACTTGCCCATGTTTAGACAGCTTGTTGTGACTGAAAATCTCTTTTTAGAGATTACATTTGGCCTAGCTCAGTAATAAGAGCTGGTCTTATATCAAAAATGTAGGAAAGGAAACGGGCACTCAAATGGAAGCTAACTACTGTGGTTGCTTTAAAAGAGGCTCGTTCATGAATGGCACATCGTTACTCGGCCTCTTACTCCACAACATTTATTTGTTTAATAGAGAACCAGCATTTCCGGTAAAAGCATGTTTATGACAAAACAAAGGTGACAAACTGTTGTAGACTCTGAGGTAAGTACAAGACTCCTCAAGACTCTTATTTCCCTTCAACTGGCGAGACGACACTAGAAGGTCTGCAGGGCTGAGTATTTGTGGTATTGATGGCTGGTAAATCTGTTAAACTTTGGGAGATAATCACTTGTTTGTGAAGTGTAGGGCTCATACTCAATGCAAGTTGAAATTTTTGAATGATAACTGCAGCGTACAGGTCTATTTAGAGCTTTAAAGTACCAGCTCCCATTCATTTCTAATGGTGTCTCCTCACTTCCTGCCCCCCGTCTGGCCTCGGTGCATCATCAGGACCACATGACTGCAAACATCCTATATTAAAAAAAAGAATATGCCCCACTAGGCACATGTAAAAATGAAACTATTAGTTTACGATGACACAGATTGTGGAATAAAGTTTGCTACCAAGTCAAATTTAAATGTTTCAGAGGCATCAATGTACCATCTGACTTTATTTCACCACCTCACTGTGTGTACCGCCAATTCTCCCCTTTCTACAGTCAAATGTACAGTATGTGTGCCAGTTCACAATTTGCTTACCAGTGCTCACATTCCATCATCAAGTTTAATTTTAGAAATCCCAAGCTTAACGTGGGAAGTGGCATACGCCAGTTTCAGGCCGTGTTTTGTGCATACTCATGTTTATAAATGAGACCCTGGATCTTAAATGCTCAAGCACAGAGGAAGAATATGAAATGCCTGCTTTAACAGAAGTAACTGTGGTGACTGTGGTGTTTTGTGTCTTAAAATCAGGATAAGATCTGGATTTGAAGTATTAAATCTAAACTTCTCATATTTAATGAAACAAAACTGTCTTTTGGTACTGAAGGTTTGAATTCCACCCTTTTAAAAAGTTGAAAGAGCTTCTTTCCTTCACTCTAACCTCCTTGAACCTCTGCAGCAGACCTACGTGTTGTTCTGTCGACCTATTTTTTCAGCTAAATCAAATTCTCTGTTCGCCTCCCAGCTGAGCTTTGATAAGAAGCACATGTGCTGGACCAGGACGAACATATTGTTGTTTGACTGTATAATATAAATCTGTAACACTTGGTTTTTCTGGATGGGTAAAACTATCCCATCATCCACTGAGAGCCAGAGATGTTTGGTGTGAAATGTGCAGAGAGAGCCACAGGCGTGAAATGTGTATGACGTGGGCTCGGCGGTGAAAACACAGCTGAAACGTATCATACAGAGAGAGAAAAATGTTGAAGGGTTTATAGTTCATGGCTGTGTTATCTTAGCGAAGCCTCAGTCACAATATTTAATGACTAACAGGCTGATGAGAGTAGAGATGGAGCTTCATTTTGTGCTTTGGCAACAGCATCTGAAACTCATCTTCTAATTTTACGACGTGGATAATATTAAAACAAAAATGAAAGCTTTGAGTGTTTCCAGCTTTTACAACATTTTCAGATTCATAAATTAAGCCTTTTTGCCCTCTTTTTGTAATTTAAACTTTAATAACATGACACTGAAATATAAAAAGTGCCTTGAACTGCCCTATTGCTCCTTAGATGCATTATTTTTCCTTTTTTTGTTTTCTAAGCTGTTTTCACGTGTAACCATCATTTTATCTTTCACTGTTCTCAATGAAGAGTTGTGTGGCTCTTTACAACATGTCATTAAGCCAGTTGTTAGTACATTGAAGATTTACTTAGAGCAGAGCAGTTTTATACCAAGACGACATAACTTTGGTGAATTTTTGAAAACCATTCGGCATTCCCATAATGCATACTTCCTTTATGCCCCTCTTGAAACCTTCGAATTAAAAGAAGGTTTGATATTTTGAGAAAGACACCAATTAATTTTGATGCTTTTTGTTAGCACAGTTTAGCACAAAGGGTCAGTGTATTTTCTGGCAGATCCATTTCCTGGTTGAAACCAGACTCAAAAAACAGGAGAAGCTTTCTTTATTCCGTTTTTTCAAAAACGTATAAAAAGTAGGAAAATGAGCTGTTTGTCTTTTTTTTTCATTTTGGTCACAAAAACAGAAAAACAAATAACGACATTTTAAATAATGGGGTCCAATTTTTGTTTTTTGTTTTTTTTCAATTTCATTTTATTGTTTTCTTCATTTAATGAAATACTTGAGGAGAAGGAAATCATGTGACCCATTGGGAAAGAAGATACATACATATATATATATATATATATATATATATATATATATATATATATATATATATATATATATATATGATTGAGGTTGTGGGGGGCCTGATGTGGCCCCCAGGCTGCTAGTTGATGATCACTGCTTTATAGTTTAAATGCAAATAAAACTAAAATGCTCAACTTTGCAGTCATTCTACCTTAGATTTAGAAAATATGCTCTTTTGATTAAACCCTAAATTCACTGATAAGTTCAGTTCAGTTGAAAAATGCTGGAATTGATTTTACTTTGCTGTGAAAATATTACATTTTCTGCACACATCTGCTGAAGAACACCCCTTCCCTTTCCTGAAATTTGGTATTATTCTCTCCATTTCTAGAATTATGAATTAACAAATTAAATGTTGCATGTTTAGATATTAAGCTGTAGAAGAATTGCAAATGCATCTGATACTTCTGGTCAAAGCTAAGTAAGCCATTCCCCCCGTTTCAAGTCTTTATGCAAAGCAAAGCTAGCACATTAGTCAGCTGAAACAATAGTGGTTAACATTTTCTGATCTGAATCTTGCCTTTACTTGTGGCCTTGTATTTTTATTCCATCCTTTTGCTAAAGAATTTGGTCGTTGATGTAAAAATAATGATTATGTGGTTAAAGAACAAAACTGTTCCTGTCTGTGTCTGATAAAGATTCAGTTCAGAGTTGAAACTAACCCTCTGCTTCATGCCTGTGTCTCTCCTTCATTCAGGACTTCAGGGAGAAAAACACTGACCACATGCGTCCGGACATTGTGGCCTTGCTTAAGAGCAGCAAGAACGCCTTCATCTGCGGCCTGATGGGAATCGACCCCGTGGCCACTTTCCGCTGGGCTGTGCTGCGAGCGTACTTCAGAGCCCTGGTGGCTTTCAGGGAGGCCGGCCGCAGACATACACATAAAAAAACAGGTAAGAACAGAAGAGGACATCAGTAGGAGCTTCAGCTTAAAGATCCTGAAAAGCTGTGTTCTTCTTTTGCTTCATAACAGTCCAAGAATCCTTTGAGAGCAAAACGCAGTCATGTTGTTACAGAGTTGTTTTGTTGCATTCATCCTTTAATCCATGTTTTTAAAGTCCAATTCAGACCAAAGATTCCTGATGCTACTGAGCCGTTGCAGTTTGAATCTGGTCAATTGACACTGTTGTCTACAATCTGTTTTACCAAGTTGCCAACCGCTGGTTTTGGATTGCTTTGTCCTTTCTATCAGTAATGTAACGCAAGCAAACAAAAGTAGACCTTATCTGTGGAATGAGGTACATTGTGCATTGGCTACAGTCAATGTTCAACAATGGTTATGGATCAGTTTTTGCCAGGAAACCTGTCATTGCCACAGGCCATTCCCTTGTTGACATACTGTCTCAGTACTTAGTGTCGGCTCATTAGAGACAGCACCAACTACTCTGGGAATACTGGGAGAAATCATCACAAAATCTCCAGTCACAGGCTCACAGCATAACACACAAGCTCTGCAGATATTCAGTTGAAATATTAAAAAACACCTCCACAGTCTTGATCCTCTCATTTTTAAAGGTCACATATTATGCAGAATACTCTTTTCAGGCTTTTCTGGTAAACATATGTGCCCCTGTCCTGTCCATGATCCTCCCAAGAATCGGAGAAATCCATCTCTGCCCCTCTTTCTCCACCTTTCAGAAAATGTGTGCTAAAACTAAAGCTGTTCTCAGATTTTCCCCTCATGATGTCATGTGGGGAGTAAGCCCCGCCCCCAGGTTCCATTGGCTCCTCCTGCTTGAAAGAAAGTTCTGCTCTCCTCTCCTGATGAGGATCAGGAGAGCCACATCCTTTAAACCACATTTGTTTCCTGAAAGGGGCGGGGTCATGGGCGGAGTCAGACAGCTCATTAACATTTTAAGCCACAGACACAGAAACAGCTCGTTGTGAGCAGGGCTGAAACAGAGGGGTTTTCAGACATGCAAAACTCCAAAACTGGAGTGTTTTTTCAGAAACAAACTTCATAGGCATGTTTTGGGGACTTCTGAGATCAATTTAAACTTGCCTTAAAGGGGTAAAATATATGACCTTTAAATGTTTTCGCCTGTCTGACAAAAGCAGAACTGTAGAATGAAACTCACTCTCACTGTCCTTAATCACAAGTTATCCACGGCAACAAAACAGACAGGAAAGCAGAAGTGGAAACTGAAGCACAGAGCTGTGGAAATGACCACTGTGGTTGTAGTGGTGGGAACTGATGGTCTTTCAGAGCGTTTCAGAAGGACCAGTTGAAGTTACAAGTTTCAACTTGTCTCATCTTCACTCTGAACTGGGCTTAATCTGTTAGCTAATGTTAGTAGGTGGTCGTTTAGTTTAGAACAAGTCTTGTCCACTGCGTTCAGAACTGCCTTGCTTAAGGATCTGTATGAGAGGGATTTGAAACAAAGTTACAAACTGCTTGTGGTTTAACCATTAAACATCAGTCCAGCCTCCTGTAGAATCCTGAGAAATGTCCCTGGTGAATTACGTTGTAATATTTGTTTCTTTTTTTCTTTCCATCGAAGATTTTCTCCCTAATTTCTATCTGTCTCTTCTTGTAGTTCCTCTTCATATGTGTATACTATCTTTATCTTATCAGCCTGCTTCATGTTCAGCTCTTCTCTCTTTCCATGTTTCAAATGAAAAAAATCAAGATTTCTGTGATAATGTTAAAAAATGTAGGGTTTTTTATCAAATAATCAGGCATATTTTTCTCCACTGTCTCTATTTTAGGGAATGATGCTGCTGTTCCCTGTTCTGTTGCTAAAGCTGTCGACAGTTTTAGTTTCCTCCATCACCCGGTTCACCAGAGGAGCCTTGAGATCCTTCAAAGATGCAAAGACGAAAAATACAGTAAGTGTGAGTTCAGAAGACTAATGAATCATTTTACCCACGTAGAGTGCTCTTTCCATGAATTATCTCTTTAAAGTAGGGGTGTCAGTATCAATATATGAATTATTTTAATTCGGTTTAACACGTGCAGTGTTTTCCCTTTATGCCATCCTTAGATACGATCCTGTAGCAGAGTAGCAGCTGGATGCTACCCACCATGTTATCCCACACTGATGGAAAATTTGGACAATACTGCTTGTTTGAATGATCCATAGCACATACTTTTTCCATTTTTGAGCTTTTGTTGTTAGTCCCTTATTATCTTTTAAAATCAAAGCAAGGCAGGCAGTGAAATATTTTAGGTTGACACAGTACAAATGACAAAAAGCATAACAAAGATCACTTTCTTGAGATAACGAACTGGGTGGCGGACACAGAGAAAGTTAAACTGAAAAGGGTAATTTTGTTGTCACATTAACTGGGATCATTGGACTTCAGTGAGTCATTTTGTACATACCCTCTTGTACACCTTATATTGTTTAAACAGTGTAAGTGTATTTCACATAATAATCATTTTGAAGTTTCACTATATGGACAAAAGTATCTGGCCTCACCTGTTCATTATTGAACTCAGGTGTTTCAATCAGACCTGTCGCCACAGGTGTATAAAATCAAGCACCTATGCAGTGTCCATTTACAATTTTCCATTGTAATTTAAAGGTGTTATTATTAGAAAGTGGAAGTGTTTAGGAATAACAGCAACTCAACCACAAAGTTGGGGACCATGTAAAATTGCGGTCAAGGACTGCTAAGGTTTATGTTGCATAAAAGTCGCCAACACTGCTGATTCCACAGCTGAAGACTTCTGAACTTCCACCAGCATTAATGTAAGCACAAAAACTGTGCAGCAATAACTTAATGGAATGGGTTTCCACGGCCGAGCAGCTGCATGCAAGTCTCACATCACAATCCAATACCAAGCATCAGATGGAGTGTTGTAAAACACAGCGACGCTGGATTATGGAGCAGTGGAAATATGTTTATGGGAAGGATGAATCACACTTCTCTGTTCAGCAGTCAGATGGCTGAGTCTGGGTTTGGTAAATGCCAGGAGAATTTTACCTGCCATTGTGCCAACTATGAAGTTTGGTGGAGGAGGGATAATGGTGTGGGGCTGTTTTTTTTCAGGGTTTAAGCTAGGCCCCTTATCTCCAATGAAGGCCAATCTTAATGCTTCAGCATACCAAGATATTTTGGACAATGCTATGCTTCCAACTTTGTGGCAGCAGTTTTGGGAAGGCACTTTTCTATTCGATCATGACTATGCTATGAAGACATGGTTTGATGAGTTTGGTGAGGATGGACTTGACTGACCCACACAGAGCTTTGACCTCAACCCCATCGAGCACCTTTAGGACTGAACTTGAACAGAGATTGCGAGCCAGGCCTTCTCATCCGCCATCAGCGCCTGACCTCAGAAATTCTCTACAGAATGAATGGGAACAAATTCCCCACAGAAGCACTCCAAAATCTTGTAGGAAGTCTTTTATGAAGAGTGGAAGCTGTTAAAACAGCAAAAGTGGGGGTAGATCCATATTAAAGTATCATTACAGTCCCTGTGGTCTAATGGTCAGGTGGCCAAATACTTTTGTGCGTCTCATTGCATCGCATTATTATGGACTTGAACTGTTTTAAAAATGCAGAATAATTGAGTTTTAAAAGTGCAGTTTAACAGGGGATTTATCAAAATTAAATATTGAAATTCATTATTATAAATACATTAATTGCATTTTAATAGAAACTAAGCCCTCCTCACTGCACTATTTGAAAGCTGCTCTCTCTTAATGTGTTTTATATGAAGGCATGGACTCTATCGATAAAGGTCTGCTGAAGAGAGGTGAGCTGAAGCGAGCAGCAGAGCTTTCAGTTCTCTTTTAAAAACCCTTTTACAGGGCTCAATCCAATCAAAAAAATCAATTCCAGCCTGTATTGAAAAAGTGCTCTGTGGTTAGGTTGAGAATAATGGAGCACATATGATTTTCAGCCTGAGTGAGCTGCTTTTATTAGAGCTGTTAATAAGACATGGAGATCAGATATGTGGGTCATTGTGAGCTCTGGCCGCACATGTTTCCCACGCACGACTGATCGTGCAAATCAATCAGTCCCATGTGGAGCTGCAGGGTCTAATGACGCCCACTGAGTCCATGCCCATACTTTATCACACATATAGCTCCATGTATGTATGTACATGTGTGGCCTAATGATGCATCATGTGCTTCCACATCCGTGTTTGTATGCACATCGTGTCTCATCGAAGCAACACTTTGCATTCATGCATATAGCTCCAGAGGGATTGAGCATCTGCCAGCACTGAAATTGATTTCTGAGGAAATTTCTGATGAATTCCCCAGTTTCCCATACTAAAGGGAAACTCCGCTGATTTTACACATGTGCATTAGCATACTGGCACGGGTAATCCTCTCTGTACTTTGATTTGGCTGCTTTAAACAAAAACCCTCTGTCATAAACTGGTGGTGTATGTTTTAAAAGATGCTGTCAATTACCAAGCTTTTTATGGAAACAGGCTTTATGGTTGTATAATGGGAAAAGGAGGATATGGAGGAGCCTCTTGGTGGCCTTACATCATTTTAAGACCTTAAGATTAGGGTAATTAAACCTTTGTCACATTAGTTTGAACCTTGTTTATTCTATCTTGACTTGTTATAATCTAAAACATGCTTGGATTAAAGGAAAAGTTTGGCATTTTGGAGGAAAAGATTCTTCAATTTTGTGGAGCTTTGTCCAACTAAACCCCGCCATAACAAATGAAAACCCGTGCTTAAGCAGGTCAGGAGAAGAGTAATAACATCTTCTCTGTCACTGCTCTTTATTTGACAAAGAAATGCAGTCCAGTTATGATAAAACTGCTGTTATACTGAAGCTTCATCCAAGCTAAATGGTACAGCGGGGGCAGCCAATGCTATTGGCTTCCAGTACAGTTAAACTCAACTTGTAGCTACTGCCTCGTTCTCCTCTAATGACACTGATTGGTCAAGGCTGTTCTCAGATCTGGCACAATTGTTTCAGATTAGATCTTTGCAAGATGGATATGTCTGATGATTGACCTGGAATCTGGCAAATCCATCTACTTTGCAAGGTGAATATAAAGGATGTCTGTTAGAAAAGGTGAATTAATAGTGATGTTGCATGTTCATGCTGCAGGCTGCAGATGTGCTGTGGCTCTGATGCTTTTTATGTATATTTATGTGTCAGACAAAGTGTCCCACCCTTATGGGTTTAAAAGACCCCAATGGTTCCATTGCAGTGTTCCAACAATTTAATTCATTCACAGCCATTGCAATGTCACATGTTTGTTTTGCAGCTCAGTCTCAAGTATTATTATTCTGCTTTTCCCTGCAGGAATTGCAGATAAAATCTGCAAGAAAAGTCCCTTTTCTAAAACACAATTCAAGTTTTTCAGAATCATCAAACCAGAAAAGAAATCAACACTAATGGAAGACATTTTCTAAAAAGTATCATATCATCATAAGCGGGACAGAAAAGGGTTCTAGTGCAATGGTTGTCACATGGTGAGGCAACGTACAGTGGTGTGCCTTCAGGCTGGTTTAGGTGTGCCGTGGTAACCACATGTTAATACTCTTTAGCATGTTAAAGAGGCTATTTTGCATGGATATGAACAGGGTGTGCCTTGAGATTTTGGCTTGATCCTAGGGGACGCCTTTAGCAAAAAAACATGTGAAAACCTCCGGGTTTAAGTCTGGCCTGCGGCTCCTTTCTTGCAGGTCTTACCCTCACACTCTCATCCCTGTTTAGATCCACTGTCCTCCTCTGTTCTCAGTTTGCCCAAACTCACACAACAAGGAACCTACCACTCTTAAAGGCTAAAATTGAAGTTCATGAGCATAACCATGCACATAATAGTCTTTGCCCTTTAGTTAAATTATACTTGACACTCTATCTGTTCCTCTTCCATCCTATCTTCTTTTCTCTCCTCTCCCCACCTTTCCTCTCCTCCTGCCGTCCAGGTATCACTCGTAAGAACCCTCGGACTCCTCTGTCAGACCTCCAAGGAACCAACGCCATGAATGAGAAGGCCAGCTGGTGAGTGTGACGGTGCAAAAGAGAGAGTTTGTCTCCCTCTGTTGAAACCTTAAAATTCCCTTAACTGTTCTTTCTCTCTGCCTCTCCTTCCTTTGTCTCTGCCTCCAAAGGGATGGCTTCGGTGTTGGCTGCAACGGTCGCCGGACTGGTCGTCTTTCGTCATCAGGGAGTCCCGCCCTGGAAGAAGACGGGATCTTCATCCATTCAACCAGCAGCAAACTGCTGGAGAGAGCTCAGGGCATCCTAATGTGAGTCTCACATACACAGTAGTATCAGCATAAATGTTATATTTGCTTTAGATATGATTTCCCTCATGATATAGGCAATTCAAATAAATATTCTTTTTCATTTACTCTATGTAACCAGAAACTCTGAATCCCTATGATTTGATCTGGGCTGACTTTAAGATAATACAGTACATGATTGAGCTTTTGCATCAAATATTAGTACTGTATTAAATATGCCAGGAATTAAAAAAATCCCACACAAACTCTATGCTGTTTTTTCCCAGGTCTTTCTACAACTTTAATATTCTTCTATCAGTTGATAGAGATTTTCATGCTCATACCCAGCTGTGTATTTGGCTAACTTTGGACTGGTTTTTGTCCTTTTTGCAGCATTATACTGTAGCATTACATTAGCATTTTTGTTTTATTGTATTTTTATAATTTTTATTTTTCATTGTACAGCACTTTGGTCAACTTATTATTGTTTTTGCTTAAAAAATGGATTGGAAATCTTTATTTAAAAAAAAAATGCTTATATGAAGAACTTACAAATCCAGAATAATTAATTTTAACTTTTTTTTGTGTGTAAAGTATTATCATTTATTATTATTATTACATTAATTATTATTAATTAATCTAAAAAATAATTTTGCAGATTGACCCTCCAGCTTTGAGAATGTCTCGTGCAAGTGCATCTTTTATCCATTCCTGTATTAAGCAGGCAACTGGAAGGATTTATTTCCCTTTATTACTGATGTTGTAACATCCTTGATGAAAGATCTTTTTCAATAAAAGCTAATATTTTTTACCTTTAGGAGAAACAAAAACTGCAAAAGCAAGCTCAGCCTTCCCAAGGTAAGACATAAACATGGCATGATCAGAGACATTGATCCAGATACAGCATCAGAAGAGCTTTAATGCATTTTAAACTTTAATATTCATATCATCCGGTTTTGTGTTTGCAGCACTTGTTGGACGTGAAGTCTCTCCGCTACTTGAGCAGCGTGACGCTCCACGATCGCATCACCAAGTCTCTGCTTCACCTGCACAAGAAGAAGAAACCGCCCAGCATCAGCGCTCAGTTCCAGGTCAGTGCTGACGTCGCCCTCTGCTGGATGAAGAGTGAATTACAACAACAGAAGTGACTCAGCAGCAGTCTCTGCATCTGTAACAACTGTTAACAGACTTTGTTTTTTTAAACAAGAAGTTAACCTGTAAACTCAGGCTAAGAGGCAGATTAAAAGTTAATGTCAGAGATTTATACAACACAGCTAGGTACATGTGACATTTGTTATGGCCCCTTTAATATACTGTTGTAAATCTCACCCTACAAGAATATATCAGTATCTTCTTGTCAGATTTTATTTGTATTAATTATCTAATTCAGTAAAGAGAAAAATCTATCAAATAATATGTTTGGGTAAAATGTATGCAAGTGCTCAGCAGTAAGAGAAGACTGTAACAACATAGAAATACACATGTAAAGTCAGTACTTTAAAACTTTGAATTGAAACGTTTAAGAAGCCTTAATGGAAAATCCCTTAAATGCCTCACACCTCCCCCATTTGTTCATTGGTTTGCTTGATTTTGTTTTTTCATTGAAAGAGGAAGTGATATCTTTGGTTTGTGTTTGTGACTTCAGGCTTCCCTCAACAAACTGATGGAGACTCTCGACCAATCAGAGCCCTACTTTGTCAAATGTATCCGCTCCAACGCTGAGAAGGTAAAATCTACTGCAGGAAGAGTCGTCCTTTACTGTAAATCCAGCTTCATGACTAAAGGCTGACAGAGTAGCTGTTTTGTTTATATTTACACTTTCCCTTCCTTTCTTTCTCTCTCCCTCTCTCTCTCTGTGGTCTTAATAGCTGCCGCTGCGTTTTAATGACAGTCTGGTGCTCAGACAGCTCAGATACATGGGAATGCTGGAGACCGTCCGCATCAGACAATCAGGATACAGCATCAAGTACACCTTCCAGGTAATCCTCTCACACCAACATGTAACAGCAGAAATGTATGTGTTCTGTTACTGTTATAGTTCTGGTAATGTTGATGGTACTAATGGAGATGAAAGCTGAAAGCTAGGTTCTGAAAATCAACTCTACAAATACAGATTTTTTTTTTTGTTTTTAGTCTGCATGTGTCATTAATTTTTGTTGTATTTTTGTGTATTTTTTGATGATATAGATATTTTTAGAATTGTTTATATCTGTTAGGTTTGTCCTTCTTTGCCTTTGTTTTGGGCACTTTGAAAATCCATTGTGTGTCTGAACATTTTTGTCCTGTAGGACTGATTCTGATTCTGAATGTACTTCGTAGTGGTGCACAGTATGGTGAAGTGTTTGTATGTTGACTGAGAATGTTCCATTTCCCTGTTTACTTTTGACTTTGACCCTGTGGGATAGAAATGTTTCACTTCAACATAAATGGGCCTCATTCACCAAAATCTTTTTGACTTATTTTCCTAATATTGTTCTTAAAATGTTTCCAAGTGCCCCAGTTTAGTTCAGTTGGTAATAGCAGCCCCCCCTGTGCAGAGGCTGGAGTCCTCGACGCTGGTCTTGGGATCAATTTCCTGTCTCTGTGCCATTTGGTGCATGTATTCTCTCACTCTCTATCGCCATATTTCCTGTCTCTCTTCAACTTTTCCATCAAATTAAAGACAAAGAGTCCCAAAAACCTTTAAAATGTTCTAGGAGAAATCCTCTGCTGACTGGTCTACAGCTGTTCTCTTTAACTGAAAAATGCAATGTTCTCATAAGCTGAAAACTTGAGCACATTCTTCCTATTAACATAGAGTAAAAACCCTTTTATGTCCATATAAGGGCATGAGACTGTAGGGCTGTGTGCAAACACAGAAGGCACTCAGGAATGAGAAGACAAATGGCAAGACAAAAAAAATACTTAGTTTTAAAGTTCTGCTCCAAATGAAACATAAAAAATGCTGATTTAATCACAGGTGTATCTGAAAAAAATGAAATATCAAGAAAACTTTGTTTTCCTATGATTTAACAAAAGAAGTGAGACTTCCATAAATTTTAGATTCATCTTATACAAAGTGAATTATGTAAAGATTTTTGGTTTGTTTGTTTTAAGCTTGATATAACAGCTTATAGCTCATGAAAATCAAAAATCCACCATCTCAAATATTAGTAATCACAAAACAAACAAAGCGTTTATAATAAAGAAATGTCAACCTTCTGGAAAATTATGCGCATTTATGGACTCAGTAATTGTTTGGCGCTCCTACACAGATTAGATGGATAAATTCAAATCTGACCATATTTAAGTCACATATTTGTACACATTGAACAATTATAGAAAGTGCTAAATTGATTTAAACATTTGGTTAAAATATAATTAAAAAATAATGGTTATTGTGTTTTTGTTAAAGTGGCATGTTTGGGTCCCAAAAGGTACAAAATTAATGATTTTACCACCTTGTCAGCACTCTAGTGTTCAAAATGTTTGCTCTTTACCAAGAACAAATCACAACAAAACTTGTTATGAATGTCAGAATCTTCTTTAAAACTTATTAAGTGGGTTTAAACATCAAACTTCTTCTTGAAAGTGGTTGATGAATGAGCTCAGTGTTAATTGGTATCGAGATGAGGGATTTGAATATGACAATCTCTGCTAACCAACAGGACGCAGTAATGTTTTTAAATTTTTTTTTCAATGATCATGCGTACGTCTCATTGCAGGAATTTGTGCGTCACTTTCATGTGCTGCTGCCTCGAGGCACAAATCCGACCAAGTCCGGCATCAGGGAGTTTTTCCGGCGGATCCACCTGCCTCCTGCTGGCTATCAAGTGGGAAACACGATGGTACGGATGGGAAACACTTTTTTTACCTCATTTACTGTCCGCCGTATCTTAAAGTTTGCACTTTCACTGACTTGCTCAAATACGATGTAGGTGTTCCTGCGTGAGGCAGAGCGTCAGCGTCTTCAGACCTTGCTCCACCAGGAGGTCCTGCGGCGGATCATCACTCTGCAGCGACGCTTCAGGGCCATCCTGGAGAGGAAGCACTTTGTCAACATGAGGACAGCCAGCTGCGTCATCCAGGTGAGACACTGGGAAGAAGAGGTAGACCTGTTCAGTGTTGAATAGCTAGTTTGAATTACCAAGGCTCAAACTACAGAGGCCAGCAACATATAAAGGATGCTACAGAATTTTCATGATGAAAGAAATTATTCCAATTTTTAATGAAGGATAATCAAAAATATACAATCAATAATGGAGTGAATCAAATAAACAAGAAAGAGCAGTTGTAGCCAGCCAAACAGAACAAAAGGTTCCCATTGTCTCATCCATGCAGTAGAATCTATGTTTCAAACCCTGATTAGCTGTTTACATGTGGCTCTAAATGCATCATAAATCAGTTTAATAGCCCAGTTGTACAACCCAACATTTCATGAGGAGCTCACATCCACCATTACTGCTATTTAGCATCAGACGGTTTAATCATGAAGTGATTGATAGTGGTGCATTTACTGCATAGAGCATGGTTCTAAAGAAACAACTGCTCAATTAAACATGATAAACATCAGCATCTCTACAAGTGTCCCTACTTATCATCCTAGCTTATACAGCACCATGTGATGTTTGCTGAACATTAGTATCAAGAGATTTTTTTTCTACATGCTGAAGGGACTTTGTTCAAAGAGCTCCTTAAGTCTAAAGAGATCCTCTTTGTGAACAAATTCTTAGATAATTCTCACAATCTTGATGTTTTCTTAAAATTTCCTCTCAAAGTAAAGACTGGATCTTTATAAAGACAAGAGTTATTCAGAAAGCTCCTAGGCCTAAAGAGAGTGTCTGAGGTGGAAAATTATTTGTAGCAGTGCATTGAACATTTTAGAGTCTGTAAAGTTTTTCAAGCAGATGATAAAAAGGAGACATGTTCTCCAAACACTGATCAATATTTTTACTAAATCATAGTGAGCTGAACATGCTTAAAACAATTTATGCAGCAAAATCAGTCCATATAAGACTAAGCACAAAATGAGACATGAATGTTGAGTCCTTCTCCAAATGCTTTATTTAGTGATGATTGAACTATCAGCAAGTGAAGATGATATTGCAGGGCTAGCTTCTGAGAAGCATTCCCACAGCATGATGCTACCACCACCATGCTTCATAGTGAGGGTGGTGTGTTTGTGGTGGTGTGCATTGCTTGGTGTCCACCAACTTGTCTCATGGCCAAAAAGCATCATTTTGGTCCCATCAGACCAAAGAACTTTCTCCCACCTTACCTTTGAGTCTCCCATATGCCTTTTAGTGAACTCTAGTCTAGATTTAATATGAGTTTTCTTTAACAGTGGCTTTCTCTTTGCCACTCTCCTATGAAGCTTTGACTGGTGAAAAACCTGGGTAATAGTTGTATTCAGGGTCTCTCCCATCTCAGCTGCTGAAGCTTGTACCTCCTTCAGAGTAGTCATAGGTGTCTTGGTGGCCTCTGCCATTAGTCTCCTTCTTGCGCAGTCACTCAGTTTGTGAGGACGGCCTGATCTAGGCAGATTTATTCATTTGCCATATTCCTTTCGCTTTTTGATGATGGAGTTAGATGAACTCCATCCCCTGACTTACGCTTTTCAATAACCTTTTCTCAGAGTTGCTTGGAGTGTTCTTTTGTCTTCATGGTGTAATGGTTGCCAGGAATACTTATTAACCAGTGATTGGACCTTCCAAACACAGCTGTCTTTACACTACAATAACTTGAGATACATTCACTGCACTCAGGTGATCCCCATTTCACTAATTGTGAGACTACTAGCACATATTGGCTGGACCTCTGTTGAATTAGGTCAGTCTCTTTAAAGGGGGTGAATATTTATGCTCTAACATATATATTTTTTTAATTGGATTTATTTTGTAGAAATCTGTTTTGTCGTGTTTTTTGTAAGTGTTTAGGGTTGATCTTTTGACTCTAATTAAATCAAAAATCCTGCGTTTTTCTTCAGACCTGAACTTTTATCTCTCTGAGAATAGACAGAGAGAAAAAGCAAACAGTGAAAGGTCTGACAGAGGGAGAAAGCACAGTATTCACTGGACTGTCGGTATGTTTTTTCTGGAGGAGTCCTCAGAGGGGAGCTGTCCAAATCTTTGTCAGGCTGAGAGAAAACAAACCGGCTCAGTGTAGAAATACTGAAACAAAGAGCCAATGTAGCACTGATACTGACAGATCGGAGAAAAATAATTGAACGAAAACATGAACGTGAAGTACAAATGCTATCTGAGATCCAGTCTGTTTGAGTTCCAGTGACTGGGTACCTTAGATTTTCAGATAAATAAGATATACTTTAAGTTTTAGACAGTTGCAAAGTAGTAAGACTCAAGAACAAGGGTTGTTTTTAAGTATCTGGCTGCCCATGACACATAAAAATCCCCTATAATGTCCTGATGTATATAAAATGGGAATAATGACAAAAAAAATCCACAAGCTTAAATTTCTTATATGGGTCTTGCTCTGAAGTCAGCAGTGAAAAATGTATTTGTGAAAATCAGAAAATGGAAGATCAAAACCTTTTCCTTATAAATAATCAACATGTCCTTTCCAAAAGCCTTAAGTATGTCAAATTTCAAAGGGAAAATCTGTTGTAGACCAATCTTTGATCACAGAAATCAGGAATGTTTGATCTCCATCTGGAAATGATCTGCTGCTCCAATCAGGTGCAAATATAAAAACTAGATTTTTATCTGCTGGCTTTCCCCCCTCCCTTTGATTCTGACACACTTTTCTTCTTTTCTGTGTCTCTGCAGCGATGGTGGCGATCATGCCTTCTCAAAGAGTCCGCCATGGAGTCCGGCTATGAGGAGGGGGCTGCGGTGTGTCTGCAGGCGGCCTGGAGGAGCTACAAGGAGCGCCGGAGGTTCCTGCAGTGGAGAGACTCGGTCATCATCATACAGAGGACCTGGAGGAGCTGTCGCCAGAGAAGATCTGCGGCGGCCATAACGGTTCAGGCGGCATGGAGAGGGTTCAGGGAGAGGAGGAGGTACCTACAGACCTACAGGGCGGTGACGCTGCTGCAGGCGGCAGGCAGGGGATACCTGGCTCGACTAAGGTCAGTGAAAGAGTGCAAGAAAGTCTGAGAAGACGATGAGTTTTATTTTAATAGTTTACTTTTTTAAAGATAGTTTTCGTATATGCAATTACATTTTCCACAAGAGAAGTTTAAAATAAAACTTCCAATATACAAGATCATAAACAAAGACAAAGAGAGAAAGAGAGACAGTGCACAGCGATGGGCGATCAAATAAGAATGATTGCCGGTGTCTTTTTTTAAATAAAATAGCATCAGAAGTTTGGGATTAAAAATTTAAAATTCAAATGGTGGGCACTGAGAAAAGTACAAAAGCCCAGAATAAGCCTCTATGCTTGAAATTGTGTTGATGCATGCCATCATCATGAAATTATGGGATGATTACTTTGTTATCATAAGAAAACAAACTTTCTTATCAAATGCTAGACTCTAATTTATGACTACTCCATAATTATCCTATCATGTTCTTGTTCTGATTGCCTTGTTATCTTGAAAAGTCAGACTTAATTTTACAAGATAACAAGGTAAATCAACTCATTACAGTAAGAAAAAAGAGCTTTGTTATTTCAAGACGGCATATAATTAAGCAATGATCTCAAATAACAGCCTTAAAAATTGAAGCAAACATGACATTTCTCTGCCACATTCACATGACTGCCGTCAGCTAGGTCATACTGATCTTCAGCTTGATTAAATTGATGCAGATGAATTACAGTATTTCACAGCATAATTGAACTTTTTTTTTTTTTAAGGTTTATTTTGGGCATTTTTGTGCCTTTATTTGATAGAGGAGGATAGTGAATAGAGTTGGAAACGGGGACGAGAGCAGGAGAGAGACATGCAGTAAGGGGCGTCAGGCCAGATTTTAACCCGGGCTGTCCGCGTACATGGGGCGTGCCTTAACCACTCGGCCACCTGCGCACCATAATTGAACTTTTTTCTGAGATTTTTTTTTATGCCTTTATTATAGAGATAGGGCGGTGGATAGAATCAGTTAAAGGCATGACAGATTGATATGCAGGAAAGCAGCCACAGGTTGGACCTGAATCCAGGCCACCTTCTTACATGCAGCATAACCTAAATGCTCGACTGGTACTGTGATGGATGTCACCTTTGCAATAAGACGGCTGGTGAAATGTCATCCCCACTGGATGTTCCACAGCCATCTGAAAGTGATATTATTGGAAAGTGGAAGCGTTTAGGAGCAACAGCAACTCAGCCGTGAAGTGGAGGACCATGTAAAATCACAGAGCAGGAATCAACGACTGCTAAGGCAGCATGGTGCTTGATGGAATCTGCTGATTCCACAACTGAAGGGTTCCAAACTTTCAACTGGCATTAATGTAAGCTCAAAAACTGTGTAGTGGGAGCTTCATGGAATGGGTTTCCGTGGTTGAGTAGCTGCATGCAAGTGTCACCAAGTCCAACACCAAGCGTCGGATAGAGTGATGTAAAGCATACCAACACTGGACTGTGGAGCAGTGGAAATGTGTTCTGTGGAATGATGAATTATGCTTCTCAGTTTGGCAGTCAGATGGGTGAGTCTGGGTTTGGTGGATGCTGGGAGAACGTTACCTGTCTGACTGCATTGCACCAACTGTGAAGCTGTACATCAGCTGAAGTCTTTGTTTTTGTTCTTCTTCATTCCCTAAATATAAAATTGTGTTTTATGGACTGAAGTTTCAAGTCCAGACTACATTTGTACATTGGTATTGGAATCGGCTAAAATGAATGCAAATATCGACTAAAATTCAATATCGTGCATCCCTAATAAAGAATGCATAGAAACCAAAAAATAAAAGATAAAATGCCATTTAATTTTGTTTCTGAATGTGAATCTGTTTTCTGCCTTCTTTGTTTGGAAATTGTGTGGAATTTGCCCTAACATCATTTCTCTGATCTTGTTTTTAGATTCAAGGAACTGAAGGAGCAGCATGAACGACTCAAACAACAGAGTCTTCCTGCAGAGATGGATGAAGGAGCCATGGAGGACCTCGCATCATCAGCGCAGGAAGTTTGTGCCCAGGACATATCTGTGTCTGAAAACCTTAAACCTACCCTGTTCGACACAGGAGACACAGAGAAAGAGGAAGACTCAGAGAGAGGTAAAGACGAGATGAGTCATAAGAACCGATCCAAAAGAGAGAGCAGGCGGATGAGAGAGCTGGAGCAGGCTCAGTTCAGCTTAGAGCTCCTCAAGGTCAGAAGCACCAGCATGGGCGCTCCTCTGCAGGAAGACTCTATCCCAGATAACAGACACTCACCGCGGGGGTCTCCAGCCAGTCATGGAAGTTTTGAGCTGCTCAGTGTAGAGGATATGGAGACTGAAGGCTCTGCAGGCTTTAGTTCACAGCAGAATGCACCTCAAGAACATCCCCAGAGTCTGAATATTCCGCTCCACAAGGAGCTCAGAGATTCAAACTTTAACGAAAAGCCTGCGATGGAGCCACCAACAAAAGAGGAGAGTCCAAGGGCAACATTTTACATCCCCTCTGACCAAAGTCCAGTTCATGAACCAAAATTTGAAAGCCCAAATAAATCCTACAAAGACAGAAGAGAGTCCACGTCCCGGAGGCCCGTGGTGGTGTTGATCAGTATGCAGAAGGAGAGTCCTGTGGAGGAGGGGGAGCTGCTGGCAGCCCGATCCCTGGAAAGAGCTCTGGACACACAAGCAGCATCGTCTAATGCGCAAACAACACCCATCACAGGCTTAGAGGTAGTGTCAAAGACAGGAAAACCTCATGGAAACACTACCCCGGTGAAGAAAGGTGCATCAGAGCGAGTCTCATCTTCAACCAGCCATGGAGCGTCTCCAGAGGTAACAGGGATTAGCTCCTCAGAGGTGGACATCCAGATCAGCCTGGGGCCGAAAGACGGTGTCCCCACTGTTCTCTCTAAGCAGCAGCAGGACAGGAAGTCAACCTGGTCTGTAAAGGAGGCCCCCAGCCCGGTCCTGGACACCAAACCTCCGAAAGCACAGAAGAAGAGCTCGGGGCAAACTGTGATTGTGAACATGGTGGAGAAACCCTCCAATACCGTGTTTTCGCCGCCCAGACGTAAACTGCCCTTCTCCAAGTAAGTCGATTTTTTACAATCGGAAACATTTAAGGTTAGGGTTCATTTGTTGAATCTACTCAACAGACATCTAAGGGTAAGTTTTAGTGTTAAATTATTGTAACTGTATTGAAAAGTAACCTTGGAAAGTACCTCCTTTAAAGCTTCTGAAACTTTCAAAGTGGGCAGATTTACATGAGGTAGATAAGATAACTTGGGGTAGTTTACATGAATTTGTGCAAATGTGCATATGAGGTGGGGCATTTTACCACAGCAAGGTTTATTACAGTATTTGAGTTAAAGTAAATACTTTCAAAAATGCAAATATGCACATGAGGTGTGGCATTTTACCACAGTGAGCTCTCTAACAGTATTTGAGCTACAGTCAATACTTTAATTAGTACAAATGTGCATATGATGTGAGGTATTTTACCACAGTGAGCTTTTTAACAGTATTTGAGATATAGTAGCTACTTTAGTTGTTGCAAATCTGCATATAAGATGGGAAATTTCACTACAGTGAGCTTTCTAATAGTATTAAGTTGCAGTAAATTCATTCATTCATTCATTCATTAGTGCAAATGTGCATATGAGTTGAGGCATTTACCACAGTGAGCTTGCTATCTTGAATTTAATTTAAAGGATGATGGAGTTATGGATTGTTGTTTAATTTATGTGTTGGGAAACTGAATTTTTGTTTTATACAAAGTCCTTTTAATTCTTGTTTGATTGATCGATTGATTCAGTTATGTACTGTCTTAGACAATTACAGATAAAAACAATCCAACTTTTACCATTGCCACAAATCCATTTTTGCAGAAAAACACAGGAGAAAAATAGCATAGATGTGTTAAATTTAATGACATATGATGATACTAATTTTAGCCTGCTTGACTTCCTGCCATCACGAGTTTGTCTTTAGGCAGTAGCAACAGTTCAGTTTTAAAGAAACATTTGGGATTTTAGAAAGCTTTTTTAATGTTTGTTTTCTGTTTTGCAGGTCAGATAAGGATTTAGTGAACCAGGAAAGGTCTCTGGCCATGTTCAGAGATGATTCCAAAACATCTGGGTCGAGAAACAGAGAGGTAGGACACTCATGTCTGTGCAGACTCACCACCTGCCCAATGTTTTTATTCACATATTGAGGTCTGTAAAAGTATGCAAACTCTTCTTGTTGCAGTTTATCATTAGGAGTTTTGATATGATAGATTTTTCCAACTGAAAAGAAAGTCTGTGTCTCTCTTTGTATTTATCAACTGTAGCCACTAAATAGAAAAAATAAGTTCTAAGGTATGTACTGGTGAATGTTTAAAATAACATTTTTACAGGATAAAGAAAATGCTCCAACTATAGCTATTATGCAGATGGACATACATACATGTTTTGGTCCATCTGTGACCCATAAAATGTTTAATACCAGTTTAATAACAAGGTTTTTGTGATAAAGGATGGAGTAATGTGCAGTTTCAGGCAGCTGCTACACATATTCACTTCCAAAAAAAATATACAAACACAACACACAAACAGTCTATCAGCGGCTGATGTGATGTCCCTGTGGTTGCCTGGAAGCAGGTGGGTCGCCCTGGCCCCAAAAAGAAAGCCCGAATGTCCCGGACGCGCTCCGACTTCCTCACCCGCTGTAACTCTGAGGGAGCCACCCAATCAGATGATGATGATGAATACTACGTCCCCGTCCACTCCCACACGCTGCCCCCCTCCCTGACTCCCACACGTGCCCACCCGGAGGCTGACTGTCACAGTGACTCGGAGATGGTAAAATACCTGATCTCCGGTGGTCCCTTGACCTCCGAGCAACAAACTGTTTCCTGTCTGCTCTCAGGCCGCATCCTCCTCCAACCTCCTCTTAGGTTGACTTGGCTGAATGAGAGGGGAGTAGCCTCTAATACCTCTAACCCTGACTTTAGTGTTGTGTTTGACCACTGAGATGTTTAAACTCCTCACTCTAATGCAGACACCGCGGCTGGTCTGTAACAAGATGCATGCCACTCTGCTGGCTGTCGATTCAAAAATAAGTCAAATCTGAGACCTCATATCTTTCTATGAGCTTTTTCTTCAGGGATATTGCAGCATTTTGGAGTTTAATCTTGGATTTTTCCTTTCTGAACACATGATAAGTCCAAAACGGAGCTGCAGCTACCAATTATTTTGATTCTGAGCACATTTATTGCTGGTTTTTTTTCATTATTTTCACATTTTCTTCATAGTCAAATTGGATTTAATGATTGCTACAACCATTGGTGTTTCATTAATTGTTGATCATTATTCATGTTTGTTTTTTGCACTTGCTTTGAAGGATGGGCATTAGCAGAGTTGATATAAGGTCTTATTTAGGTGCTACTGAATTTGCATTATTAGTTATTATAACTCATAGTTTGTTAGTCTGCCTCTGCTGGAAGTTGCTGGTTAACAGGTGAAAAAGAAAAATTCTCAGAGTTGCTTACACCTTCAAGGAAAAATCCAAGGTTTAGACTCAAAATGCCTCTGTATAAAGGTATCCCTGCTCAGTATCTTCTTCTTTGACATCAATAAAGAGAGATTTTCACAGCACAGCCTGTCTGAAGATCTCTTATCTTCTGACCTGTCCCAAAAACATCACACCTCGTCCTCTGCTGCACGCCGTCTGCCGCTGCTGCTGCATGCTATGGTCAATAGAACCAAGTAGAGAGAATTCTCACTAACAGCGTAACAGGATCTTAAGAGCATGACGTCTATTTCTTTCTTTAGATATTGGTTTCATTCTCTATGATGTCGCTGATATCACCCAATCTCTTTGGACTCAGCAGATTAATTCCACCTGAAGAAACATTAGGAGTAGCACGCTAACTAGAGGATGAATACTAACCTTGATTTGTACTCATATTGTATTAGTTAATTTGTGAAGATTTGCAAAATTCTTCACTGCATAGCGTCAGAATTCTGTAGTCATTGCAGAAAAGATAAACAAAAGCCTACCCACTCAACAAAAAAAAAAAAAAGAGAAACCACAGTTTCCTGGACAGATTTACACCCCTGAATGTTGGATATTTTTATCTCACTTGTTTCTCTTACTTGTGCCCAGGGCTCTCACAAAGACCAGAAAAAGATCCACAAGACCATGTCCTCAGGAGACCTGGGCAAGGTGGAAGTCCTCAGGAAAACCTCCAGTCAGGATGGAGGGTAAGATCACACCTTTTTACAAAGAAATCAACAAATTTTTTAGGTAAAATGTGTCTTATTGTTGAGGTAGATTTGGTTTCTTACCTTCTTTTTTTTCTTCGGAAAACAACTCAAAGAAAATCCTGTGTTCACACTTGTTTTACCCTTTTACTGATTTTATAAATCAATCATGGTCAGTATAATTGGGCTTTTTTGATGTTTGTTTGTTTTAAAAACATTTTGAATGTCAATTAAATAAAAATATGTGAGGTAAAATAAATGACTTCATATATTTTCACCTGCATTTAAGTTTTTTTTGGTAATGTATTTGGTCAAAAAAGCCAAATTATATTGACTATGACTGATTATAAAACCAATAAAATGGCAAAACACCCAAAGGGTGAATACTTTTTTAGAGGCACAGTTTGCATTTTTAAATGAAATGGTCTTAAACTAACCTTTTGTGTTTGTGATTTAGCATAATGAAAGGAAAGATGAGATTCTGGAGTAAATCAAGGCACAGCGAGAAGAAACTGTCAAGAGAGAAACAGGCCAGCAGGAGTGAAGCTGGTAAGGCACATGGCAAAATAAAAACAAGAGCAAAAGAAGTTACTACAGTTGGTTCTTTTTTAACCTCCTCCACCTTATTTTCACTCTCTATGTTCCTCTTCCCAGAAGTCCCCTCTCCTCCTCACAGCCCTGACTTGGAGGCGGCTTATCCTCGGGGGGTCAGGGACAGTAAGGAGAACAAGGAGCTGTCTCCGAAGATGAGGAGGCGTCGTAGCTTGAAGATCAGCAGCATCACTCTAGAGCCGGCTCAGTGGCAAAACGACTCTCTGCACATCCTCACGTCTGCGCACGACTACCGCAGCATGAACGACTTCCTCATGAAGAAGGTGAGAGTCCATGCTTCCACCCAGGACCCAGAGATATGATGCTGCTCTGATCAGATTCCAATCAAGACATTACTTAATGGCTTGGTCTTCTTTAGATTGCAGACCTGGAGTCTGAAGATGGAAAACATGACACAATGGTTGATGTCGTCTTCAAGAAAGCTCTGAAAGAGTTCAGGATTAACATCTTTAACTCCTACTCCACAGCCTTAGCGGTAAGCCCTCACTGGTTTTGTTTCTTCCTTTGTTTTTCGCTTTAGTGTCATCTCTGTTCAGTTCTATATCAGTATGGTTAGACAGGAAGTCACATTTTAACACCTTCACTGTCTTACAGTTCTAGATTTTTTGCATTTATCTTTAAAAGACTTTCAAACATATTATCCACTGAAGAATCTATCAAATATTTCCTCTCTTATTCCCACTGTTCACCAGATGGATGATGGGAAGAGTATCCGTTACAAGGATCTGTACGCGCTGTTTGAACACATCCTGGAGAAGTCGATGCGTCTGGAGCAGAGGGACTGGAGTGAGTCGCCGGTGAAGGTGTGGGTCAACACCTTTAAAGTGTTCCTGGATGAGTTTATGACCGAGTACAAACCCATGGAGGGAACCATCGGCAGGGTAAGAAAGTTAAACTCTTGTGAGGAAATAAAACATTACAAAACAAACTGAAAGTAGTGGAAGTAGATAATGTTTGTGGAGATTCAGAGTGAGTTGTATTCTGCATAGCTTGAAAGAGAACAGAGTTTGCTTTGCCAGAGGAAAATGCAGATTCAACAAGGCTGAAAGTTTGAATTTAAAAGGCACTTTTTTCTGAGAAGCACCACAAGTTTCTGACTAAATTATAGATAACAATAGTTTATGTGCAGCATTCACTCAAAGCACTAAATGTGCACAAAATAACTGGTTTCTCCTTTTCCAGGCTCCTAAACGTGAACGTAAAAAGTCGAGGAAGAAGGAAACTGACATTGTGAGTAGTGAAATTAGCACACATGCATTAGCTGAAGGGAGTTAATAGGGATAAGCTGACTGTTATCTCTGCTGCCCCCTGCAGGTGGAAGAACACAATGGCCACATCTTCAAATCCACACAGTACAGCATCCCCACGTACTGCGAGTACTGCTCCTCGCTCATCTGGATGATGGACCGAGCCTGCGTCTGTAAACGTGAGGAGTGCGCGCCAAAACATGCACACACATTGTCATACACTACCGTAAACATAGACTCATTAATGAATTAGCCTCTGCAACTCTTTTGTTGGTATATTTTTACATCGCAAATAACTGGAAGAGGATTTATTTTAAATGCATGAGGCTGGTGTAAAAAATGCAAACTTTGTAGAGGCAAGTTGTTCACAGTGGTCTCGCATAACCCTGGACAGACTCAAAGTTGATGTCTCCAGTTGAAGAAGGCTAAGCCAGGACTTTATCCTCAAAGGATGCTATTTGTCTTATTTTAGGTGTTTATAAAAGATCATTCTTTGCCTTTTTGCATTAAAAGTTCACCCATAAGGTTCAACAAAGATCAGTCTAATATTAGACACAGATATACAGCAGGATCTGATGTTCTAATGTTCCTCTAACTCACTTACCCACAGGCACTCACGCCTGTGTGTGAAGTTTTGATTTTCACCCACACAGCATATTACACCCCCTCTTTCCCACACACACTCACATATTACACAATAACACTCAGAAGCTCACACACTCGCCCAGCCTCCCTGAGTGTCAGAAGAATTGGATTAAACGTCCGGCTCCTTTCATAAATCCATCTTCAATCTAGTTACAGTCTCCATCTGCACTCTCAGAGAGCGGCAGACTCTGCATCCAAACTCTCTGCCGCCGCTTTGGTGGTCACGAGTCTGTGAGGTCGTGTTGGACTACTCGCTGCTCGTGGTGCAGTTGTGCGAATGCCACGGCATCAGTGTGATTGTGTTGGTCTGTGTTGTTGCAGTGTGTCGCTACGCCTGCCACAGAAAGTGCTGCTCCAAGATGACCACCAAGTGCAGTAAAAAGGTAGGAGGATGCTGTTTTTGTCTATTAGAATGAAAAAACAGAAGAACTGATTATTTTTGGAAATTTATTTTTATTTATTATTTATTGAAAGGTTTCCTATCCAGAATAAATCAACATAAATACCAGAATGGATCAATTTAGTCAGTGATCAAAACACCTATATGAATTTTACCCTTAATTATTATTTCCAGACATTATTAGGTGTATATAATGTATAGTCTTTATCATTGTATTTCCTTTTCGTATATGATCCTACTATTGGTGATTTTATTGATGATGTACTGCTTTTCTCTGTCTTACTTTTTGTATCCAGTTTATTTAAAAGGTTCAGAGATAACTAGAGAGAGTACATCCAGGCAAAATGTCTGCAGGTGTAAGACAAGAAAAAAAGATCTTAAAGATCTAAATTTTACCCTGTTTGAAAAGAATTGTCCATTAGGTGCTTAACAGCTATCAGACCTTTCAGTTATCCTTTTTCTCTTTGTTTCAAAGGTTAATTACCTACAATGGGGGGATGAATAATAGTAATCTGATCTTTCTTTGAATTAACTGTATGCATTACATGGGAGTATTTATACCACGTTCCAAATTATTATGCAAATTATATTTTCTCTGATTTTCCTAAATTATCGATGCAAATGACATTCAGTATACTTTCAGGTCATTAACCGTTAGAGCATAATTTAAATTTTATTGAACAAACCTCCCACTGATAAATATTTTTTATTCAAAATTTTAAAAAAAACTCAAAATGCACTGTTCCAAATTATTATGCACAACAGAGTTTCAAAGCATTTTATAGGTTAATAAGAACTGAAAATGGTCATTTGTTGAATTCGCAGCATTAGAAGGTCATATGTAGGACCTCTTCTTTGATATCACCTTCGCAATTCTTGCATTGAACTTGTGAGTCTTTGGAGAGTTTCTGTTGAATTTCTTTGCAGAATGTCAGAATAGCCTCCCAGAGCTGCTGTTTTGATGTGAATTGACCCCCACCCTCATAGATCTTTAGCTAATTTTCTTTTTCCCCCTGTGTTTGTGTTTGTGTTTTTGTATATTAGTACGATCCAGAGCTGTCGTCTCGTCAGTTTGGCGTGGAGTTGTCCCGTCTGACCAGCGAGGAGCGAGCTGTACCTCAGCTGGTGGAGAAACTCATCAACTACATCGAGATGCACGGCCTCTACACAGAGGGGATCTACAGGAAGTCAGGCTCCACCAATAAGATCAAAGAACTGCGACAGGGGCTGGACACAGGTGAGACTGATCGCTAACCAGAAACAAGGAAAATAAGTAACAGATTATTTCAAACCATCAATGAGAAGATGCTCTATCTCTGTAGCTTTGTAACTTCATTCTCATATACTGTATTCCCCAATCTGTTTGGTAGGAGAAGTTTGTGCATTTGTTTTAAAGATTGAGATCGATGGCTTAAAGCTACAAATTGTGGCTGTTGATCTCAGTTACAGCCTGTCTTCTTTGTTCTGCTTCTTAGTGTTCAGACACTTGAACGTTATTGTATCTTCTTCTTTTTACTATTAACATAACAGGATATCCAGTACAAAGTCACAGAAAAATGAAGAGAAAAAGTAGATAAATCTGACCCCAGTGTCTCATTTTCCAGATGTGAGCATTGTTAACCTGGATGACTACAACATCCATGTCATCGCCAGCGTTCTCAAACAGTGGCTTCGTGACCTTCCCAGCCCTCTCATGACATTTGAACTGTACGAGGAGTTCCTCAGGGCCATGGGTGAGCTCATTATTAACCATTCAGTGATTCTTCTTTGCTGCTCCAGTCACTTTTAGGAGGTGAAATGAGGCTTTTTTTTCTGATGATGTGCACTTGTTTGTTTATTTACAGGTCAGCCAGACAAGCGGGAGGTGATCCGCGGGGTGTATTCAGTCATCGACCAGCTCAGCAGGACGCACCTCAGCACGCTGGAGCGCCTCATCTTCCATCTGGTCAGGTGAGAGATAAGAAGATAATCAATGCCAGCTGTACAGCCTCAGGCAAGACAGCTGGGTTTGAAAATTAGGTTGAAATCGCATGTGAATTATGTGCAAACCTTTCTTTTCTTGCAGTCACATGCTATCCTGTCAGCTGTGTTTAGTGGGACTGGGTATCATACTCCACAGAATCAGGATTAACTGGATTATTATGTGGTGTTTTTCAGGATCGCCCTGCAGGAGGAGACTAACCGGATGTCAGCCAACGCCCTCGCCATCGTGTTCGCTCCATGCATCCTTCGCTGCCCTGACACCATCGACCCGCTGCAGAGCGTCCAGGACATCAGCAAAACTACAGCGTATGTCAACCAATCTCTAATATTCCCTGCTGTTTTCCAAATTAAGTTTTTATGCTCACTAAACTTGACTGTTAAAAATTAACGCCTGCACCTTTGTAAGCGATCATGTGTATCAACATTATGTACAAACAAATGTTACCCTTTACAGTTTTTATTTCCTTTTTGTAAAGATATAGATCTGTTTTTTTCTGTTATGCCCACATGATTTTCATCTTGGAGCCCTTCTTAAAAAGTCTGTTGTAGCAAAGTAGCATATAAGGCAGGTTTTTGTGCTAGTGTGGTGGTAAAGGTATTGTTACAACATAGAGATGCATCTCAAATAATAAGAATATCATGGAGAAGTTCCTTTTTTTCAAGTGATTTAATTCAAGAAGTAAAACTTCCATGTAGTCTAGATTCATCTCACGCAAAGTATAATATTTAAAGATTTTTTATGTTTTAATTTTGATGATTATGGCTCACAGCTCATGAAAATCAATGTCTCTATCTCATAATATTAGAATATTAAGAAACACTAGTCCATTAAAAGGATTTAGCTCCTTTTGCGCAAGTTACTACATCTGAAGCCCAGGTTGGTCTGATAGTAGCCTTCAGCTCGTCTCTATTAATAAGCCTGGTGTCTCTCATCTTACTCTTGACATTTCCCCAGAGACTCTCTACGGGGTTCAGATCAGACCACTTGGCTGGCCAATCAAACACCATGGTCAGCAGACCAGTTTCTGGTAGTTTTGGCTTCACTGTGAGCAGGTGCCAGGTCCTGCTGGAAAAGGAAAAAATTATCTCCATAAAGCTTCTCAGCAGATGGAAGCATGAAGGTCTCTAAAATCTCCCAGTAGATGGCTGACAGCGTCGACCCTGGACTTGATAAAGCACAGTGGACCGACACCAATGGATGACATGGCACCTCAACCATCACTGACTGTGGAAGCTGAAAACACTGTCTGCCTTTCTGATCCACCTCCAGACTCTGGGACCATGGTTTCCAAATCAAATGCAAATGTAATTTTAATCTGAAAACAGGACTTTGAACCACAGAGCAATGGTCCAGTGAAACTCAAAGTCATTATATGTGGTTCACGAATGGCTCAACACAAGAAACACCACACTTATAGTCCATTTCCTGGGCCCATCTGTGTGTGGTGGCTCTTAATGCACTGGCTTTAGCTTCAGTCCACTCCTTGTAAAGCTCTCCTAAGTTCTTGAATCTACTTTGTTTGGCAATCCTCTGAAGGCCGAGCTCATCCTTGTTGCTTATGTGCCTTTTCTTACAGCACTTTTCTCTTCCAGTCAGCTTTCCATGAATATGCTTTGATACAGCCTTTAAGGACTGCCTGACCTTTCAGCAGTGACCTTCTGTGGCTTACCCTCCTTGTGCAGGGTGTCAATGATTGTCTTCTGCGCGACTGTCAAGTCAGCAGTCTCCCCCAGGATTATGGTTGTGTGAACTGAACCAGAGTGATAGAATGATCAGGAAACCTTTGCAAATTGGACCTTTCCACAATATTCTAACTTTTTGCAAGAGTGGATTTTTGATTTTCTTGAGCTGTAAGCTGTAATCATCAAGGTTAGAGAAAATCACCAGTTTGAAACAGACTACATCTGTTCTGAACAAATCTCTTTCCTTCAGGTGTGTCGAGCTGATCATCAACGAGCAGATGAGCAAATACAAAGCTCGTCTGAAGGACATCAGCAGTCTGGAGTTTGCAGAGAGCAAAGCCAAGAGCAGACTGACCCACATCAGGAAGTCCATGGTAAGATCCCATGACTGCCAGTTATCCTTAAATAGACCCTCTACACTGGGGTGTCCATGCCAAGTGTAAGGTTAAATGATAACATACACAGTGTTTATTGCCTGACATTGATGTGGATGTTTTTCTACTCGTTCCTCTCACTCATCATTAAGATTGTGACACAACAGTTTTCAGCTCCACGAGCAGCTGGCATGGTTTCCATACAGCCATGTCAGGAGTTCATTCCTCTCTGTTGACTTACATCTTTCATTCACAGATTTTGCAGTGTTTTTGTAACACATGCAAAAAGCTGACAAAACACACACGGTAAAGGGGATATGCTTTTTAAAACATTATTAACACAAGACTCTAGAAGACTGAAGAAACAGATTTTACACTTTACCACTGATTAAGACTAATTCTAACATGTTTACTAATACCTCTTTGCTATTTATTTTGTTAAAGATTAACACTTCACTTCTTAACAATCTTTAGTCACTGTAGATTTACAGCTGTTGAAAATGGTTCTTAGAGGATCCAAACTCACTCAGATTTCAATTTACAAAAGAAGAAAAACGGCAAAGCAAAGGGACTGTAAAAGCTGAAAAAGCAGCTTAGCTCAGCTTAACTGTCATATTTGCCAACTCTAAGCACAAACCATGTTCATGTGGTTTACTTGAGTTATGAATTATATGCAAGAACAGAAAAAGAAAAGACACCACAAAACCTTCAACCCTTCAGAAAAATTGACCCTACTTTAATTTAATTGTCTTAACCACATTTAACCTTCAAATAACCAGATCCAGTCTTACCTTAATACCTTCACCAAACTTTAACCCTAATCTGTCCTTCCTTCCTCCCTCCCTCCCCTTCCAGAAACCAGTACTAATTGCTGTTAGGTTTATGAGCATAACCCGCACTGCCACCCCGGTATGTATGCCCCTGCCACTCCATGTTTCCGCCCCACCACCACCAGTCCTGTCCTTTCCGTCCATCATGCTGTCACAATACTCGTCCCGTCTGTCTGTATTCGTTCTTTATTAGCTTTTAGCTGTCTGACTTTTTCTGTATTTGTTGCTGTTGTTTGTAAATTGAAATGTGTTTTGCAGAATGCCTCAAGAAGTTTTCACTAAATCACCAAACCAGCAATTCAGGAAATATCTACAAAATACCATCAAGACAGGGAACAACAATTACTTTCTGTGCTAGGTTTGTGTGGTATGCTAATCCCAGCTGTAAAATTAGATTTTCCCCACACAAACTGAGACAGAAGTCATTTTGCTGGCTCATGAAAAGAAGTTTACAAGTTATTTTACTCAAAAGAAAAAATAAGCTAGCATCTTGTAAAACAAGGTATAAAGCCACGTGTAGTAGCCTGTCATTGTGGCCAGTGTTTTGAAGGTGAACATGCTAGCTCGTTTTGCCTCTGAAGCTCTCAAGAGCTAGCTTGTTTAGCTTCAAGTCAAGCTAGCAAGCTACTGGCAGAGTTGCGGTGTTGACATTAAGCCTTTTAGATGTAAGAGGTTTGCCAATTTAACAACAAAACCATTGCTGTTGTTGAGGATACAGCAGCTGTTTGTTCATTTTCACCAAAAATGTCAAGTTAATTTGTTGCTCAATTTTTAAGCTAATAATTTTCCAGCACCTGAGCAAAAACACATGCACTTCAGTCAGTAGCTAGCAGTGAACTAAAGGCGTTACTTATTGGAAACTTAGAGCATTTGTGCTTGAATACCCTTTAACCCTTTAACACTTGGCATGACTGTGAACCACGTGGTTTTATCCTCATAAGGGCAGTCTGTACATGTTTTTTTTTATTTTCAGCTTTAGCTAACAGCATTGGGATTGTTGTTTTAGGCTGTGTTTGCACCTAACAGCTAACGTTGTTGCTAGCCGTCCCTATCTAATGTTAGTATTGACATCATTGCTGCAAAGCTGTTTAGCGTTGTGTTTTTGTTGTATAATAGAGATTAGTAATTTTTAATTTTTGATTTAAATCAGTCAAATAGGGTGGGTAGTGTACCTTTTTTCAGGTAAGATTAAACTTTTGTGTAGCACAGTTTTGCTTTTGTTAAAAACTAGTGTTGTTGTGTTGTTGCTTTGAGTTGTGGATAACAATAATGCTAACAGGCTAGCTTGTCGTTAGCAGAATCCACTGACAACACTGCTAATAAGCTCACTAACATCGTTGTTTTTGGTGTGGGTACAGTAGAGGACTATTTCTGATTTCTGACTAAAAAAACTCATAATGTCAAAATGTTTATAAACTGTCTAAAAATGTTTATTGTGGTGCTGTTGCTTTGGTTTGTCTCTGCAGATAACAAACCAAGCTAACATCCTAGCTTGTTTCCAGCAGCTTCTTATCTAGTTTTAAATGACAATGCTGCTAACAAGCTAACAAGTATCACAGGTCTTTTTGGACAAATACAAGTTATAATTCTAAATCAGGAAAGTAGTGTAGCTTATCTGTTTATTGCTTAAGGTCCAGCTTACCTATTTCCAGAGCTTTTTTTTTGCTTATATTTGTTTATCTTTGTTGATATTTGTCTTTAGTGCACAAAGAAAGCAGTACTCTCTTTGTAGCTTTACTGACTACATTCTGCTTTCTTTTCTGCTTCATGAATTTATTAACATGCAGCCTAACACAGCTAAACTAAAGGTAATCTACCTGTGATAGTGTGTCTTTGTGTGTTGCAGAATGTGTTGTGCGTTTGTGTGTGCTTGACAATCTGAAATTCCCATAATTCCTCAGTAGTGATGTGAACAGTGATCAAAACATCCTCTATGTGGTCCGTACATGGTCAAAACATCCAGCCTTGTCTAGCAAATCTGCTTTCTGTGCCTTTTACAGCAAACAAAATAAGTGATAAAAACTGTTGATCAGCCTCAGCTGATACATTTTCTTTGCTTTTTTATTTTTTCTTCAAACCTGCAGAGCAAAAGTCGGGTTCGACAGAGCAGCACCCACACGCCCTCTCCTCCTCTCAGCCCCAGGGCGCCTTCCGTGGTGGATGGTGAGACTGCAGGGGGAGGAGGAAGTGGAGGAGTAGAGGATGCAGCAGAGAGCGGGCTAAACGAGCAGCAGCAACAGGCGATGCAGCAGGAGGAACGAATCCTCACTGAGCAGATTGAGAGTCTGCAAAAAGAGAAGTATGATGTCTCCCCTGTGTAGCTTATCAGTAATAACTCGCTTCAACCTTTTGTAACCTCATTGTACGGTTTATCAGTTGACCAAGTAGGAACTTTATTTCATAAAACAGGAAATTTCCCAGAATTTAAGCGTGTATCAAACAATTTAGATAAAGCACCCTTAACCAGGCTGGTAGCCACTCTTTTACTCACATGCACTTTTTTTGTTTGTTTATGTTTAGGGAGGAATTAACCTATGAGATGCTGATTCTGGAGCCACGGGCGTCTGATGATGAAACTCCTGAATCCGAAGCATCCATCGGCACAGCAGACAGTTCAGAAAACATCACCATGGAGACAGAAGGAGCCACCTCAGACCCCTCAGGTATGAGTGTGATTGATTTTGTAATAACTAATGACTGATTATGAATATAAGTTAGCTGCTGGCTTTTTACATCAGTTAAACATCTGTGTAAGTTTATAAGGTGATAGATTGCTTTACGCTTTAAATCACATTCAGTCTAAACAATCTAGTTAGTTTGTTTACATATCAACTGAAGCATTATAGACAAGTTCTGCTTCAGTCAGGTAGTTTGTGGTCATGAGGATTAAGCTTTTTTTTTTTTCTATAACTTTAAGAATACAACCTTGAGATGCCATGCTAGGGCACATGATCAGTCATCACCATCTTGCAACCTTCGGTCTTCAGACACTGGCCTACTTTTCATTCCCATATCCAAACTCTGAACCTATGGAAAAAGAGCCTTCAGCACTGCAGCCCCCACCCTCTGGAACACTTAAACCTGCAGACATCCATAGAGCACCGTCTCTGGACGTTTTCAAAAACGTCTCAGGCACCACCTGTTCACCACAGCCTACAGTCTTCACTAAACCACCCCTTACACTTATCCTATCCCTCACATAGACTGTTCATGTCTTATGTGTTTGTAAAGCACCCTTGGGTTTCTTGAAAGGCACTATATAAATCCAAGATATTATTATTATTATTATTAATAATAATATCATAGGGATGAGTATCAAAATCTAGTACCAACCCATCTGCTACCTACCAGACCGATTTACAACACAGATAACGATACTTCATTGCCATACCCTGCTACCCCAAATGAAAGGCAAGAAATATGTTGTGATTTTTTTGTGATTTATGTACATTCACTTTATTTCAACTGAGCATTAATGTATTTGAATTGTTTTGCTCTCTGCTTGCAGGAGGGGGAATTGTATTGGGAATTAAAGCATCACTGTTAGTAAAGACATTACTCAAAGATAGAATCCCTGCACTGAAATAACTATATTAATCCAAAAAATGACCATTCCTATGCAGTATATTTTATAATTAAGGTCTTAGAGGATCTGAAATATTTCTTTAAGTTTTCAAAGTCAGAGAAATATTTAGTTTTTATAATTGCAACAGGATGTGTGTCATTATGGAGGCCCAAACTCACCTCTTTGGCATGGAAACTCCCACACTCTGCATTTCCAACGAGTTTAGACCAACACTGCTCAGTGCCGCCTACCACCACAGCCTCCTTCTCAATACTACTTCTAGTTTTAAATGTAGGACTCTGTTCGATAAAAACAACACCTCAGAAGGCATATTTACTAAACAGAAAACTAGCGTTTTGTTCATTCATAGATTTTTCATAATGAGGGACAATTGCACTCAAAAGGCACTTCCTCATTCACGCTGGAGGTAATCCCAGGATGCACATACACATTCTGGGACCACTTCCAAATCAAAACAACAAGTAAACAGCTGTGATGCACAGCGCTGGTCATACTCATTATTCTGCCTTGTTGTTTTGGTTGACAGCCCCCTGGTGGCAAAATTTTATATACTGTGAATTTAAGCCTGTTTACATAGCTACACAAGGATGACCAGAGATACATCCCCCTTCACACCATCATTCTAGGTTCTATAGCCTTGGTTTGAGACAATCTGTCTATATGTGGTCCAAATATGTCAAACTGCTGTAAGATCTATTTCTAAACTTTCTTCTCTCTCTCTCTGCAGAGCGCGGCACGTATCGCTCCAGAAAGTCAGAAGCAAAAAGCAGACGAGCTCTTCGTCGTCAACCCGACTCCCAGGACTCTGCAGACTCCACCTCCACCCTCTCCTCCTCCTACCACCCATCCTCCTCTCTCTCATCCAACGCCTCCGGCTCTCCCTCCCCTCACTACCGCTTTCGCTCCTCCTCCTCGGGGCCCTTGCTCACGTCTTGCGGCTTGGGGGCCCCGCTGGCGGAGGCGGAGGGAAGCCTAAGATCAGGTAAGACCCGCCACAGGCTCCGACTCAGCCGCAGCTCGCCACGCGAGGGGGGCCACAGAAGGGAGTCGGACTTCAGCGCGGGGCCTCAGCAGCTGGTTCTGTACGGCAGCAATGAGTTCATGGTGTGAAAATGAGGAGGGAGGAGAAGACGGCTGAAGCTTGAGAGGGAGAGTCGGGGTGAGATGAGGCTGGTCATGGGGCGAGGTTTGAGCCCCTCCTCGGCGCCCACTCCCTCTCCTGGTCTGGAAAGAGCAGAACTCAGTGGGAGTTATGGAAAAGAGGACACAGAGAGACATAATGTCAGGATTGATTGCTAACGTAAACAGAAAGGAGTGGTCAACCATGTTGGTTTCATCTGCTGGAGCCTCACAGTCGATACTGGAGGAGAGAAATCCCACACCTGCAAAGCCAAATCTTACCGTGCCCCCATCTTTCTTTTGAGCATGTGGGCAGCCACCCAGAAGAAATGTAGCCATACTGACTGACTGATTTAAACTGGTGGACGTTTCGTCTGTAACCAGCGCCAAGCTAAGTCTGCTTTTTCACGTTTACACGGGACACACCAGCCAAGAGGCTGCATGCGACTCCATCACATTTTCCTACATCAGTTTGGAGATTGTACAGAAGTATGTTACAGCTGTATGTTACATTATGATTATTATTATTATTAATATTATTATAATTATGTTGCAGAGGAAAAAAGTGTACATAGGAAGAAAAGTCCAGTGCTGCTCCTGGTTCGTTCATTGTTGGATTTATCTCTTTTTCCTGTTCTTTGTTTTGCAAAGTGAAGTGTCTGGAATTTTAGGTTCCACTTTTGTTTCTGTGCTGTTTTCTTTTCTTGATTATTTGTTTCTTTTTCCTTCTTCCCAATGAACAGAGCCAGTTCAACTCTTGAGAAATAATAGAAGGAAAAGCTGTGGATGTGCGCTCGCAGTGCTGCGTGTCGTCTGGTGTCACGTTTACTTGACTTTGGGGATCAAACGTCAATCAGCCATAAGTGTATTGTATCTGCCTTTCCCTGCAAGCTCTCTTTTCTTCTGTTTTTATCCAGAAACATCAGTGTTACTGCGCCAGGACTTGAATTTTTTAAATATAAATATATTATTGCTGTATTATAGGTGTTGTTATTGATATCAAAGATGTCATGTTTTTGCTGTCAATATTGTTCCATGGTTTATTTTTGCTCAGATGAAAGCCATTATTTTTTCTTCCTGCGTGTGTGTGTGCATGTTTGAATGAATGGACGAGTTATTCCTGCCACTGAATCAACTCCCACTCTGTGCATGTGTTGTATTCTTTTACACACATTCACAGGTTTGCCACCAGAAATATGGTGTTCTTGTAAAGGTGATAGAAGTCTCTGCAGCCATTGAGTGACACTAAAACTAACTCAGATGCACACAGTGTTTCATACGTCTGATTTTAATGCACATGTGGGGAAACTGGTGCACTTGCTCACAAAGTCAGACCGTCCATGATTTCCTCTGAGCCATCCAGAACACTCTTCTTCGTCTTGACCTTGTTTCTCCAAGTCATCCTCATATTTGTTACTATCCTCTATTTTCTGATCTTTATCTTGTCCTTTCGTTGCCTCCTTTTTCATCTCAAGTTTTGTTATCTTTTTTCTTTTCTTTGTGTTCTTTGCCTTCTTCTTGCCATCCTTATTTTTGGGGTCTTTTACTTGTCGGTGTCTGTCTTTTTGTTCTTTTTATTGTCTTCATCTCTTCATTCTTTTTCTTCTGCTCTTTGGTCTTAAAAGGGATATTACGTATTTTTTTAAGTTGGGTTGTATAAGGCCTTGGTCCTCATCTGGTGGAGTGAAGTCCCAAAGGCCACTTTCACTGTGCTGTGGATGTGTGTCTGCAAAAAGTCTATGATGTGCTTTTATTTTAAAGTGTTTGTCTCCATCTCCTTGTTCTGTAACATCATTTGTTCCATCTCAAGTCCAAACTGCCCAATTTCTAACTAAAAATATTAAGTTTTGATTGAAAAATTGTAGAAATGTGGTTCCTGAATTTTTGGTAAGGAGGAGGTGGTGGGTCCTAAAGCTGAACCAACTGAAAACCAGTGGTACAAGGTACTTAGTAATGGTAATTGTACTAGTCTGCTAGCCCCTGTATGGAGAGCACGCTTATGGCAACATAGCGATTTGGATGGTTTTCAGCTGCTCCACATATTTTAGTGCAATGGTTCTCAATTAATGGGGCTTCAGCACCCGACACCACTTTCTATGAGAAATCATAACATAGATTTTCAACTGCTCAAATAAATTTGATGAAAAATGTTTTATTTTGGACCTTAGATGTAACAAAAATATGCTTGAACAAGGAGACAGAACAGAACAAGCATGTTTAAAAAGTTTTACAAGGGCTTGCATGCAATTTTTCCCCCAAGATAGTGTAAAACTTTTGGTAATTTCTTGAGGAATAACCTCGCCATCTTGGGTTTAATAAGTAGAAATATGGAGAAAATAGCTGAAATGTCCTTGCTGTTACATCAAAACTAAGTAAAACAAAAGTATGGATTTTTTTCCACTCAGGGCTTCTGTGCACCTTAGACTTTTTGCCAGTTTTTTTCCAGGTATTCATTCCCATCTCATCTCATCTTAAATATCTCTGCAACCCACTCTTAGGTCCTGGCCCACTACTTGAATACTACTGATGCAGTGAATTTAAGGTAAAAAAAAAAGTCAGTGTTGTCTTAAATGGCTGCAACACAGAGCAAAATTGAAGCATTTCATTCTTCCTACTAAAAGCCTCTGTGTTTGGCACTATTGCTATGCAACAAATCGGCTACGTGTTCTTCATTGTCCTCTGAACAGCTGTTTGGGTCCCAGCGCTGTAACAGGATCCAGTACCGGTTACTGAGTTTTTCATAGTTGTTTATTCATTGAAACATTTTTACATTGAAGCTGTTCTCCGATTAACATTATGAATGTCATCAGCTATAGATTCTTTGCCGATGACGTCAAACAGCAGCAGTAGTGATTTCTACCTAAAGAGATGCTTTGCTGTTTAGCTGTTTAGGACTATGCCAAGCATTCAAAGTGCGAAAATGTGAACAATCTTTATTGTCAAGCTACTTTATTAATCCATCTCTTTTAGGAGATCTAGATCACTTGGCTCAGCTTGGTAGAGCTTGTTGTTTGGCTCCAAACAGATCTTCATTTGGTCACAGTCTGTCTTTTTAATGTGGATCAAATAAAGAGATAGGATGGAGGAAAGGAAACTGGCACTTAAGCAGGTGCTAGCTACCATAAAGGAGTCTTTTTGTACCACAGGCTCGTTTGTGAACTGCTCATATTTTCTCAATCTCTCACCCCACAAGGTTTATTGAGTTGATAGTATGTCATTGTTTCACTTTAAAGGATGTTTGCGACAAAACAAGAATTTTTTAGATGTTGAAGGGGCTCAGCTAGCCTCTTAGCTCAGTACAAGACTCCTCTAGACTCTTGTCTCCCTTTATCTGGCTAGATGATGCTTGGACATTGAGTATTTGTGATATTGATCGCCTCCTTGCCAGGTCAATCAGTTAAACTGTAGTAAAAGCCCTTTTTGGTAAAATGTAGGGATTGAATTCAATGTATGTTGAAATTTGCTAACTTTACTCGGTTCCCATTCTTTCCTGAAGGCTGTCCCCCACTTCCTGATCCTCAGACATTCAAATGATTGCAAACAACCTATAGAGAGGAATACTAAAGACAAGTATGTACTACAGATAACCAAGTACAATAATGGGTAGGCCTGTAGTGTGAGTTATTCAATCTAACCTTAAACAGCAGATTACAAGAATAAAGTGCCACTCATCAAATTTTAGTTTTGCCCTTCTTGTCAGAGTCTGTTCTTTCAGTTTATCTTGCTATAGCTGAAGAAGATCTGTAAAACACTGGTGCTCAGAAAGGCAGGGAACTCCGGATGGTGAGTGATGCAGCTGCTATCCTCTTATAAAAAATGAAAGACTTTCAGCCTGCTGAGTCTGCAGATGTTGTTCCTCTGTGTACTCTGGGCCATGAAAGTGCCCCCTTGTAGCTCCTGTAAACGGCATGTCATCATCACTTGAATCATAAATGCCTATTAATAGTTAGGGTTTTTGTTTATGTCAGAGCTGAGGTGGAAGAACACATAGCATATTTCTTGGATCACAAAAAAGTGCAAACACAGTGGCTTTCAGGAGTAAAAAAACATTTTAATTTTTTTTTTTTTTTTTAAACGCTGTATTACCTAACTTTCTTGCCCATTCCTGCAGCATGCTCTTCTTCAAGGGAAAACACAGACTGACATTTGTCATGGCTTATATAATTACTATTGCCAAGTACCTTATACAGCCACACTTCAAAAAATGCTGAAATATCCCTTTAACTTTTTTTTGTCGTTGTCATCTTCTTTTCTTGTCCTTGTTGGCCTTCTTCTTCATCATCTCTGATTTTTTTTTTTACTTTTATTATCTTATTCTTTTGTTTTGTTGTCTTTTTTATGTCTCTCTCTCCTCTCTCCCTCCCTCTCTTCCCCCTTCCTCTCTTTCGTCATAATACCAGCTCTTCCATCCTCTTCTCTCCTGCCTCTGGCTGTGAAAAGTAGCATTAATCCTGCCTGTTAACCAGACAAAAAAGTAGCATCTCACTCATCCTGTCCACATGTTCTCTGCATATTCTTACTCTCTCTGTATACATTACTCAAACTCTCAATATATTCTTCAGTTTAACGGGCACACTTGGTAGCTTCACAGCGATGATGTCTCTGCACTCAAGCTCTGCTTCCTGCGTCTATGATGAGATGTTTTTAGGGCAGCCTTTGCTCCGATCTCACAACACAATCAGTGTTAATCCACTTTTCTGAAGCTCTCAGTAAATAAACGCTGCTGATCTCAGTTTTCATGCTGGTGTGGAGACTTGCATGGTGTTGTCTTTCTACAACAGAAAAAAAAAGTTCAGAGCTGAGCAGAAAGGACAAAACTGATCCAGGTTAAACATCTTTACGCTGGTATTTAACAGGATGGTCTTTGTACACGTGTCGACTGTCCACATGGCAAAAAATACATAAAAATAATAAGGAAGAAAAAAAGTGAATGTACCTGTCACTGGAAGGCATGCTTTGCTTTCTCTGGTTGTTTTTGTTCCTCTTTTATACACAGTGTATGTACTATTTATGATCATGCTTTTGGGGTGTACATTGGTTTAAAAGAATCTGTTATAAAAGGTGTTATTAAAGGATATATTATCCTGTGTACGGTTCATTATCTACTATTAATCATGGCGACGTTTTCACAGGCCACGCTCGGCCTGTCATGTTTGTGCTACGAAGCAGAAAAAAAAGTGTCTTGTGTCTCTTTGTGTGCACCACTCTGGACACGATTATGTAAAAGGTGCAATTTGTGTTATATTTCTTTTTTTAATGATACAAACATGTCTATGGTTGTAAGAAAAAAAAGACTTTATGGGGGAAATTCATCTGCTTATTAAAAAAGCAAAACTGCAGCCAAACACATGAGTCAAGATTTTTATTTATTTATTTATTTGCCAGAAATTGTGATACTGAATACTCTTTCATTTTGAACCACATTTAAACACAGGATCCATTGCCATTTTAACCTTTTATTTTCTTTGCAGGTGGTGTGGATGATTTTTCTGTATACAACACAAGAACATAAAGAGTAAGATTACAGATATAATACAATTTCAATCCAACTCTATGAATGTTAAATTAAAAACCAAAAGAGGGCCTTTAAATTCACATCATTAATACATCTACCTCAGGTATTTCAATTTCTCATTGAACAAGGTAAATTCAAAGGTAATCTAACAAAGGAAACATTAAGCAATACATTATATCTCAAATGATGCAATAATATCATCAAAATGTAAATCAGTCATTGAGGAAAGTCCATTTTCCACTCACTTTTGGGATCTCTTTGTTCTCTGCTCATGCTTGGATTGGAGGAAAGAGGAAGTGCAGGCCTGCTTACAGGCTTTTATTATGTAGGGGTGTGGGTTAAGCAGGATTGCCAAGGTAGTCAGGTATGGGGATGCTGAGTCAGCACTTGTGATTTAACACAGACAGAGCTTGAAAAGAAGAATGGAGTAAAATTGCAGTGTCCAGATGTACGAGCCTGAATGAATCCATCCACACAGACTCAGTGCTGTGATTGCAGCCAAAAGTGCATCTACTGAATACTGACTTTGAGGGGGTGAATATTCATGCAGTCACTTATTTACATTATATATTTTTATTAACGTTGTAGAAATCAGTTTTCACTTTGACACTGATGAGGATTTTTGCTATTTTTTATTTATTTATTTATGCTTTTACTTTTTTGTCATAAAAGCCAGATCATGTTGACCATGACTGATTTATAAAATCAATGAAAGGGTCAAACACCCAGAAGGATGAACACCTTTTATAGGCACTGTACCATTATTTATGGGAAGCCCACAGTATATACACAAGCTGCAATAGATAGACAGCAATAAAAGATAAAATGAGTCATTATTATGAGCTAAACTGTTAAAACTGCTATGATGGGAAAAAAATGAATATTTATGAGATAAAAGACAAAAGTATGACATCAAAATTTGAAATGATCTGATAAAATTCATATTTATTAAATAATTACGTGTTTAAAAATTATAGGCGTATTTAGAACGTCACGTGCATGCTCTAAAAGCCGGAAAATGTGACATCAAAAGTCGAAATGATGAGATCAGAATAAACTGTTATAAATGGGACTGTAAACATTATACATTAAAGTCATAAAATAGTGTAGAAATGAAGAAATTGAAAGTCATGGGCCTTATTATAAGAAATTTAAAAAATGTTTCAGGGTTACGTGTAAAAAGTAAACTGTGACATTAGAATGCATCATCACCACAAAAGAAAGAAAAGTCGAAATTAGGACATTAAAAGTCTGAGTTTCAGCTATAAAGCCGATATTATGAAATTTAAATTCAACATTTTATGAAAGAACTAGAAAAAGAATTGTTCGTTCTTAAAGACAGACAATAAAAAAAGTCGTAAATGTGAGATAAAAGGCAAAAGCATCAGATAAAAAAAAACATATTTAAGAAAAAACTGGAATAAATCGACTTTCAATCAGTTGATTAAAAGTTGTTCGTGGGGTTATTTTTAAACCTATGTAGAAGTATTTGGGATTTATAAGTTTCGCTCTCGTGACTTGTCCACGCAACAGTTGATACAACAAAAAGCTTTTTTTTTTCGAAAACGTCCCGTCATGCACCTGGTGAAAAGTGAAAGTAAACGAACAGCGGGGAAGATTCCACCCTCACAGTAAAAAAACGATGTCTTTGTTGTGTAAATGTTACCTGTTATCTTTGTCCTGCAGAGAGCAGCTGAACAGGAGGAGATTCATGGGAAGAAGAGAACAAACACGGCGAGTTTCTCTTCCACTAAAATGAAAGAAGACTCACAGTGACGTCAGACTGCATGAACGTGTACGGGGAGGTTTAGGTTTTGAAATGCAGTGGCAGTGTTGACCTGTGGTTCCCTCCCCCTCCTCCTCCCGTTGATGAAGATATCAGAGGTTATAATTCAGCTGATTTATGGGACTGACTTCACATGAGATCTGTCTCACTAACGATCAGCTGATTCCACCTTCACAGCCCACGGTGAGTCCTCACACAGCTGACGTTATAAACTAACGTTGAATTAGTGCTGGTTTTAATATCAACATTATTCCTGCAGATGTCTGACTTCAGAACCATTGTTTTCTTTGACCTGGAGACCACTGGACTTGGTGAGATATATTTGCACCTTTATTTCTTTCAGTAATAACTGTTGGCTATTCTGCACTTTATCAGTGTCAATACACTGATATAAGCCTTTTCCTATCCTCACCTGTGTAATGATAATGATTTAGCTACTGTAAACTACAGAGCTAAATGACTCACACTTTAACCCCTTAAAGCCTGAAAACACAAATAATAGCCAGAAAATTCTAATTTTTTTGGAACTGAAATGTTCATTTAACTTTCTACTGAAAAAAAAAAAAAAATCCACATTTCCATAAAATTTTACTAATATAGTTTTAGTATCTCATTTCATTCTTTAGGTGTTTTTGGTAACTGATAATCCACTTGAGGGCATTTTTATAATTTATCAGATTGTATTCAGAATTTTTTAGGAGTAATTTATTGAGCATATTGATAGAGGTATCATAAAAGTATGTATCAAATATGCGACAACAGGCATTAAGGGGTTAACACTCAGTTTGTAGGCTTGAGAATTTTCTATAGGGAAGAAGCAAAATAAATAGAGTACAAATTTAAGTCAAAAATTAAAATATTTTAAGGTTAAGATAAAAAACAATGCATTGTGGACATCCTCTTCAGCTTTTAGCAGCCACATTAATATTTTTCTCAATTTTTTTTTATATTTCTATGTGTTAATTCAGGAAACTATAAAATGATTAATTGATACTGGACCCTACTGGATCACTGATGATCCCAAGTGGTCGCACTTGCATTGTTTACAATATCTTAAAACCATTAGACAGATCTCGATGGAGTAAATTGTGATCCAAAGCTTACCTTTTTGCTGATCTACAGACGACTCTTTGGGTTTATATCCCTTCCTTAACATTTTTAATCCAGGTTCAAACTGCTGTGTGTACTTAGAGCTTTTATAGTACAAATCCACCTTGCCAAATCTATGATTAATTGCCTATTTATTATGTTAATTACAATAAAAAACTTAGCATCGTTGCTGTTAGTCAGGTTTGACACAGAAATAGAGTCCACAAACTTCCTGTTAGCCTGTGCCAATCTCACTGCTGCAGTTATTTTTTTAAATTAAGTTTATTTGATAGGGACAATGCAAATTACATAGTAGAACTTCAGCCTGTTACAAACAAGCTAAAAGTAACTGATGTTTCACATATAGAGATTATAGCTTTTGCTAGTTTCCATCTCCTGCCCCTGTCCCTGTTTCTTCTTCTATTGTTTTATTGGTGGTAATGACTAATCATGACCAGCCTAAGATCAACAGATATTTATCTGACAGTTTAAAAAAAAGACGGAAAATAGTCCTCTAAGGTCCATATAATTAAAAGATCATGTTTTTGCTCCTAAAATAGGCTTCATTGACATTTTATGCCCTGGAAAAAAATGTATTAGTTTAGTGGAGATAAATGATCGTGATAGTTTTTGACAGTGTTTTCTTTAGGAAGAACCTAATAAAGAAAATAAAAAAATATTTGGCTGCATTGATTGGAGTTAGTCAGGTTTTATTAACATATTTAAATATTTCACAACTGCTCTGAACACACTGTCATCTTTTTGTGCTCAAACTCAGAGTTAATTTCTTGTTAAAAGTGTCCTATATTTCTCCGTCTATGTTTGCTACATGATAAATCGCTCTGTCAAGTATTAACTAACCTCATAATATTTTATCAGTCCATTCTGAAGCCTCTGGCTGTTCTTAGACTTCAGGTGGATTCTTGTCATGATAAGCAGGAGCTGAGTGTTTCAGTTTCTATTTTTTCTAGACTCACATTTACATCTGACTCCTCTCTGTATTACTTTCATTTCTCGAGAAATAAAAGCTCCTGGTTTTGTTGGGAAAAGGCAGAGCTGTTATTACAGTTTAAGATAAAACGATTACTCAATTAAGTACACGTCTGTGCTCAACCACAAAGCGCCCACAGATACTTCCTGTGGATGACACATGGTAGCTTTAGCAACCTGTCAGATGAGAGGAAGTTTCATCCTGTAGATCGTATCATAATAATTACTTAACACAAATGAAGGTGCGGCTATCTCAAATGTGTGCAAATGCCAAGTATGGGCCATTTGGGCAATTTAGAATGCTTCATTATTCAACAAGAAAAAAATCTGTTAACATTATTTCTCTAATATTTTTTTTTATTTAAAAAAGATATTGTTCAAGCTATCCTTCCTTGGTTGAGAGAGGAAAGAATTTTAAAAATTACCTAGTAAAGCTGGGCAAAAAGAAGATGATTTGGCTACCAAAGAACCAAAGGGAAGGGCAGGGATAAAAATCAGGAAAGTTGTGTTAGCTGAGGGTGAGAATTCTGCTAAAATGACAGATTTTTCCAAATATACCTCCAATTTAGCTTTAAATACTCCCGCGTCCTCCCACCACCAAAGACGTGCTACTGCCACACACTGGGCCTATGCTGAATATTCCCATTTATTGGAGCATGTCATGTTGTAGCTCCAAGTGTTTAAATTCCCCCAGATAGTCTTCAGTCATATTGAGTATTGAGCATCATTCACTGTGGTGATTATATGTTTTTTATGTGTTCTGTGTTACACATTTCTCAATTCCTGTCAGTCTTTTTAATAAAAATGTGTGCTCAGGAAGGTATTTTTACAAATAGTAAGGCTGGCAATCTATAAAATCTTTAGTCCTAATTAATCCCAGAATTTCTGTAGTTAAGTAAGGGATAATGTCTGATGAGGTCCAATTATCAAGGATTAATGGATGATGTGCTGCCTCTGTGGGGTCCATTAATCCTTGATAATTGGACACCTCAAAGGGCATTATCCCACTTATATCATGGTCACTTCCCAGGAAAAAAAACTACTGATTTATTGTTTTATATGCTATGCCATGAAAAAAGAAAGTTTTAAAAAAGCAACAGCTTTGTTTTCCTAACAACACCTGAGCTCTCATCTTGATTTAATTCTTCCAGCATTAACTCTTTGTGCTGCTTCTCTCTCTTGATTTTAACCTCTTTTTCGCCAGCAGTATCCTAGTCATTGAAGTTTTCATATTAACAAAATAAATTAAATGAATTTGATCACTCACTGTTTAATTGATTTGCTCATTTGTTTTATATGTTAAAAGCTGTTGAGTGGCCATCAGAGTAACTCTGTGACTGCTGAGTGGTCATCAGAGTGACTCTATGACTGTTAAGTGGTCATCAGAGTAACTCTGTGACTGTTGAGTGGTCATCAGAGTGACTCTATGACTGTTGAGTGGTCATCAGAATGACTCTGTGACTGTTGAGTGGTCATCAGAGTAGCTCTGTGACTGCTGAGTGGTCTAAAGAGTGACTCTATGACTGTTAAGTGGTCATCAGAATGACACTGTGACTGTTGAGTGGTCATCAGGATAACTCTGTGACTGCTAAGTGGTGGTCAAAGTGACTCTGTGACTGTTGAGTGTTCATCAGGATAACTCTGTGACTGCTGAGTGGTGGTAAAAGTGACTCTGCGACTGTTGAGTGGTCTTTAGAGTAACTCTATGACTGCTGAGTGGTCTTAAGAGTGACTCTGTGACTGTTAAGTGGTCTTCAGAGTAACTTTGTGGCTGTTAAGTGGTCATCAGAGTAGCTCTGTGACTGTTGAGTGGTCTTTTGAGTAACTGTGACTGTTGAGTGGTCATCAGAATGACTCTGTGACTGTTAAGTGGTCCTTTGAGTAACTGTGACTGTTGAGTGTTCATCAGAGTGACTCTGTGACTGTTAAGTGGTCTTTAGAGTAACTCTGTGACTGTTGAGTGGTCTTTAGAGTGACTCTGTGACTGTTGAGTGGTCATCAGAGTGACTCTGTGACTGTTGAGTGGTCATCGGAGTAACTCTGTGACTGTTAAGTGGTCTTTAGATTAACTCTGTGACTGTTGAGTGGTCTTTTGAGTAACTCTGTGACTGTTGAGTGGTCATCAGAGTGACTCTGTGACTGTTGAGTGGTCATTGGAGTAACTCTGTGACTGTTAAGTGGTCTTTAGAGTAACTCTGTGACTGTTGAGTGGTCATCGGAGCTACTCTGATGACCACTTAACTTGAATGGTCATCAGAGTAGCTCTGTGACTTTTGATTGGTCATCAGAGTAACTCTCTGACTGCTGAGTGAACCATATGGAAATGCCTCATATGAGAAGGATCTGTAAGGTGCTTCATTTTTTCCAACAGGAAAGCTGCACCAATTTGCTGCCCTTACTTAGAAAAAAGCTAAATGCCATAATGAATCACTATCTGTTGTTGCATTAGTCTCTTAATCCTTTTACTTTTCTAGATTTTTGTCAATTACTTTTCTGTTCTCTGGTAAAGCACTATGAACTGAAATTTGTCTAAAGATATTATATAAATAAAGTCTGACACTTGATTAAACGTATTATTTTGCTACCATGCCTAATCATATATTTTTTCTCTCATTATCCTTAACCCACTATCTCTTTTCTACTTTCAGACACTTCCGTGTGTGACATCATCCAGCTGTCAGCCGTCTGTGGAAAAAGAGTCTTTAATGTCTACTGCCTCCCTCGCCGTGAGCTCACAGACGGCGCCGAAAATGTCACAGGCTTCACTGTCAGAGACGGTGTCCTTTATCTCAGAGGGATTCCTGTAGACACCATTCCTCTGGTGGAGGCCCTGACCTCCTTCATAGCCTTCCTGCGCTCCTTCCACCGCCCCGTGATACTGGCAGCGCACAATGCACGGCGCTTTGATGCCCCTGTTATCACCAGAGTGCTGCGACAGATCTCCCTGCGGCAGGAGTTCCTTCAGGTAGTGACGGGGTTCCTGGACACCTTCCTGCTAGGCAAAAACGTTTATCATGGTCTGGCCAGTTACTCTCAGGTGTACATGGTGAACTACTTCCTGGGAAAGACCTACGATGCCCACAATGCTGTCGAGGACGCCCGAATGCTGCAGGAGCTGTTCAAGAGATGGAGCCCTGACAGACCAACTGTGTCGAGATTTATCTACAGTGCTTCACTTTCATTTTAACAAGTCTGATCACAAAAATAACAAAATATTCCATATGCATAATGTTTATGTCATCATGCAACCTTCAGGTGGCTGGAGCAACACCTTTTTTGTTAAGCAAACAATGTAAGTGATAGTGTAGGAGGCAGAACACAACAACCCCCCAAAAATGCCTGTGTACTGTTTATTCTGTGAAGTGATTTATTTTTAGTTTTTTAGTTTTTTCTATTGTGCTGTAACATGTCTCATCCTCACGGTTGTGATAGCACTTTGTGGCACTATTTTCCAACCAAAGCCAATAAATAATTCTTCAGAACAACTTGGTACTTCTTGCATCCAATTTCACCAATCACACTAAGAGAAATCTCTTCAATGAATTGCTGCAAGGGACAAGCAGTAGTCCATGCAAGTGAGTAGTAATCCACTGTATCCCTTTCCTCCAAGAGTGGTTCCAATGAATGTTTGGAAATAGAGTTTACCTTGGGTATAGTGAAACAGTCACCTTGAACTAAACTTAAAAAATATGTTATATAACATGGACACTCAGTAACATTGATGCTGTGACAGGTAATCACACAGGTCCCAGATGCACTGCTGTAAGTGTTTATAGCAAAGTGATGGTTTTCAACACCTGCCCATGGAAGGCTTTTAAGGGTTAAAGATAGAAATAAAGTAAATGAAAAAAGAACAGATAACAAAAGAGGATAATGCATTTCCAAAAAGAGTGAAGTTACAGACATTTAGCTTTAACTTGTTAGCATGATGCAACATAAGAGTCTCTCTGTAAGCCTTCAACAGCCTGGTTCATGATGTAACAGATAAAACATGACTGGAGAAAAATGACCTCAAACTTCTCATAAAAAAATCAATAATCTCAAATATGACAAGAAAACTTTGTTTTTTTTGTTTGTTTCCTTGTTTTTTTTTTTTTTTGTTTTGTTTTGTTTTTGTTTTTTGTTTTTTTTGTTGTTTTTTTTTTGTTTGTTTGTTTTTTGGATGGGTTGTACATGTTTCCAGGTGTAACTTCTTCAAAATGTTTATTTTTTGATTCACAGGATTAAATCCCAAATAAACACACACACACACACACACAAAAAGAAAAAAAAAGTAAAGACAGAGCCTTTGTTATTCTAAGCAATGCTGCCTTAATAGTATAGACGTTATCCTACTACAAAAACTGATTCATACAGGGGAACTTTTAAAAAATTGAGAATATACATTTTTTATTAAATACATGTGGATTTGCACAGTAAATGAGTTGGTAACAGATGTCTTTTTGAATGGCAGGTAATAATCACAGTCTAAAATGCTTTGGTGATAAACTATTTTTTCTAATTCCTCTCCTTCTCTCAATAATGTTAGTATTATATCCCCAAATCGGTTGATTAACCTGTTCATTTAGCACCGCTTCCTTGTTGTTTCATTTATTTCCTTTGGGTGGCAACAGTCTGCGAATGACAACTGTGATAGGTTGATATTTATCAGAAGAAGAGGAACTTCTGTTACTGCGCATGTGCGAATATAAAAAACCTTTCGAAAGATACGGAGGGAAAATCAACATAGAATACAACGCTGTGAAGAGGCATGAAGCTCGGTACTTCAGAATTGTCCCCATTCTGTGTTTGTTTTTATGTTGTTTTAATGTATGATTTGATGTATTTTATCGAGGCTGTGGTCGTGTCGGGATGCAAAACTCAGAACCGGACGGAGCTGGAAATTGTCAACAGTCGCTGGTTTTCTTTGACTTGGAGACGACTGGACTCGGTAAGACTTGTTTTGTGATGTTATATGACCTAAAGTGACAAAAATCTTACACAGCCAGTCATTTTTTAGCTTTATTTATGATTTTGTGAATGCAAGTTTTGTTTTTCCATGTTTTCGGGGTCTGGGTCTTTAAACTGACAGTGAGCGGCTCCTTCAAAATAAGAGTATGTTTGGCTGTACCGTCATCTGTGACTATTGGTGATAAACTGATTAGGAAAGAGACCAGCTAGCTGGGTTCCCCTGATAGTTAAAACTAGATAATACGTATGTCATGTTTCTATAAGACAAATCTGGTTTCAAATTATCTTTTTGGACTAATGAAGGCAGAAATTCTCTTTTGACGAGGCTCAAACAGTTAATAAAAGTTATAGTAAGGCAACTGTAAAAACACATTTCAAACAAAAGAACTTTTAAAAAATGAGTAATGATAAAAGCAACAATAAGAGTGTTGTTAGTGCAATGGAGTTTATGATTTAGTTTAATTTCCCCTATTCCTATTTTTCATCAAAGCACTTTTCTTTGTGAGGTAAAAATATGGTTTGTAAATGCTATCATTATCATAGCAATCATCAAACTTCATTTAAACATCAAATATTATATATACCCATCCAAAACTAGGTCTGGGCAATTAATCAAAATTTTATTGGAAACACAATATGACCCTTTGCAGTTTTCAAATTTCAGGAGATGAATGTCTCTTTAAGGTGAAATGTGTGCTAAAGATCGGTTTCAAGTACCATTTTTATTCAAATAATTAGCAGCAGAGATGACATGGCACACATTTTATACACAGACGTGACAATCTTATCTCTCTTTGTGCAAAAATTAAAAAAAGAAACATAGCCTACTCATCAATCATGTTTACACTTTTTCAATAATCACTAGTTTTTTTCATTAAATAAAGAATGATGTGAAAACGGTCACTCTTTAATACCACAAATCATATCAAAGTTGCAGTGTAACTAAAAAAATGCTTAATTTTTCAAATTGTCAGCCCTTTCAAATACCCAATACACCTACCTAAATACTGCCCTTACGATTGTGGTCACCATAACATTTGATAAAGACAGTATCTAGAAGTGAAATCTTAGGTATGTATCATGAGCAGTATGTCAGGTGTAAATGCTTGTGTGATCATATATGTCTTGTGTTTTTGTTTGATCATTGCTGATTTATTTTTTTAAATGTGAAGATGATGAATTGAAGCCTTATCTCTGATGGTTATTTTGTCTCCTCCAGGTCAGACTTGTGAGATCGTCCAGCTGGCTGCTGTGAGCGGAGGTCACTCGCTCAACCTCTACATCATCCCCCGTTGTCGGATGCAGCGAGGAGCAGCCAAAGTTACCGGCTTCAAGGTCCGCAGGCACAGACTCTACCTCCATCGCCAGCTCGTCCTCACCAACTCCCTGAGAGAGGTTCTCGTCTCCTTCATAGCTTTCCTTCAAATGCTCGGACGCCCGCTTGTCATCGGCCACAACATTCGTCGCTTTGACTGCCGCCTGCTGGCTCGAGCTCTGGACGAGCTGAACCTCAGGGCAGAGTTTGACTCCTCTATCTCAGGCTGCGTTGACACTCTGCAGCTGGCTCGGGAGATGCTGAAGGATCGGGACCTCCAGAGTTTTCGGCAGGAGAATCTGGTCAGGGAGTTGCTGGGGGTGGACTACAAGGCCCATGATGCTTTGGAGGATGTGCGGGCATTACAGGCCCTGTATAGTGTACTTCATCCTACACCAGAGTTGATCTGTAAGCATAGATTTACCCTGGACACCATGAAAAGCAAACCTACTGTCAAAGCTGCTAAATCTAAAGTGGCCTGTAATCCTCCACAACAGCGCCCCCTGTGGGAGCATTTCAAACAGGCAGTGAAGCTCACAGATGGAAAGACAGACGAGCATGATGAAAAATCAGCTGGATTGTAGAACTTTTAATACAGCGGTGAAGTAACACCTGATACTTTCACAGACAACTGGAAGCCTTTAACAGCCCAGTCAATGGTGTAACAAATAAAACAAGACTGGAGAAAAATGACCTCAAACACCCTCTTCACTGAAGCTCAAAGGAAGGCAGTGAACAAAGAGGCAAACGGGTTATTCCAGCAAGGGTTTGTGGTGAGAAAATTCATAAAGTGACAATGCAGACAGTTCTATTTAAGTCAAATGCAGCACTTACAAAGGTGGTGATGGCCTTTATGTTTTTTAGAAGTCTCTGAATGGCTTTGTCAATTTGGGGTTTATAATCTGTACAAAACCTTGCAAAATGGAGCCTCATTGTGTTTCTTTTTTCCTTTTACAAATCATTTCAGAAACAAGAGACAGAGCATCCATCTTCATAAAACAAAAAGCCAAGAGCTAGCCCTCTATATATGAGGTCAAATTGCTGATAATATGATCAGATTTAAAATATCAGTGTCTTGTTTTCCTCTAAATCTCTCATCTTTATTCTCAGTTATCACTGAAAATCTGTACTTAAATTTTCTTTCCTGAATTCCTCTCAAGGTTCTAATGAGCGCTGCACATTTTTAAGTAAATATGTTAATAAATAAAGTATATGATGATGATAAATGCTGGTTATTTCTCTGCTTTTATTTGCTCACTGATTTAACAGACTTTTCTTCCTCTTAAAATGATCACCGTTTAGGCACCAGCACCATTTATAAAGTAAAAATTTATCAATGGGATTAGTAAAAACACAAATGATGCCAAACCCTTTTGTCTACTGTTATTTAATGACAAACAAAGCACACAGTGTAGTAACAGACCAAGGCTTTATTAAACCGTTTCTACATACACATGTTCCCTGCAGTCCCAGGCTACATAATCACCATAGTCAAAAATACTAGAAACATGCCCTCTCTGTGGAAATATCCAAAGAAAGTCCTCACTACAGTTAAATAAAACTAAGGTTAAAACTTTGTGGCCTTCAGATTGGTGTGCACTTGAAGGACACAAGTTTAAAATGGAAGAAAAAGAAGGATTTTTGTGCAAAATCCTGGAAGTACAGAGTTAAATCTGACAACATAAAACAAGATCAGTAACAAAGTTGTGATCTTAAAATCAAACATTAAATGACCTGACTGAGATTTTGTGACTAAATTAAAACATTATTAATATATGGAAAAATAGAGAAGAAGGTTGTGAGTTGAAAAAACAGAGGCTCTAAAATGATTAAAGGTTCCCAAAACACAGCTACTTCAACTTAAAACTCCCTTCTTTTGTCCGTTAATCTTTAAATTCAACAATCTTTACAACAACAAACATCATAAAGGTTTAGTGCATGTATATTAAGGACAAGCATATTGATCCACCTTCATCACTGATACATTAATGACAAAGGGAAAAGCATCACCAGGGGTCATCGGCTCATTTCACTTTAGCCACTATTTCAGGTCAAACTATTCAGAGAAATATTTACTCACTGCTTGGTGTGCAGCTTAATAGATCGTTCATTCTCAAATATTTGCTTCAAGATTACATTAAAAAAAATGGTTACAACAGTGAGCTCCACTTGATGATTGATTAGATTCCATATGACCCTGGTATGAACTGGAAGATTACACTGAAGTTTGCACCAAACTGAGATAACAGCGTTACAATTCTGTGGCAACATGTTTGGTAGTGATTACCAAAAAAACGTCTCACTGTGAAGACAAATGGCTCACCTTATGATGTTAGAATGTACAAGTGAAACCTTATAATACAGAGCTCCTTTAGAGATCAATTCTTTCAGTATAGATGAATCAGTACAAAAACTAAAACATGCAAAAGTCTGAAAAATTTGGCTCCAAATAGTCAGAAATACAGACATTTGTTGCTATAACACTAGAAAATTGAATGCAGCATTTTGTCACAAGACTGTACAAGATGTGAATGTTTCAAGTCTACAAGCAGCTGTAGTGTTTTTTCAGTAGAGATGTTCTGATATCATTTTCAGTTCCACAGCCTGATTCCAACTCTTTAATAGACAGTCCTCTCTTGATACCTTACAATAAATTCAGTCAACTTTATATAACTGACTATGGAATCATAATGCATTCACTTGTGAAAATAAAAACATCTGTTTTGTTCTGGTAACTGGGCTGCATGGTGGTGCAGCGGTTAAAGCAACTGCCACAGTTTAAGTTTACATGTTCTCCCTGTGCAAATGGGGATTCTTTACAGCAACTCCTGCTTCCTCCCACAGTCAGAAGACATGCTCGTTAGTAGGGATGCATGCAATTGGGTATTTGCTGATACCCGATATGCCAATATTTACAAATTAATTTTAGATGATACCATATTAAACTGTAGTTTATAACTAAAAACTCAGTCCTTAAAAACACAATTTAAAATTTTAGGATGAACAAATTAGCAAATTTCAGCTCTTAAAACACTCTAAAGCAGGGGTTCTCAACTGGTGGGTTGGGACCCAAGAGTGGGTCATGGAGCAGTTTTCAGTGGGTCGCAAATAGGTTTCTGTAAAAAAATGGGGGCAAAAAGTCCCTAAGTCCTTAGTGGACATGCATCGATACCTTTTATTTTACCCTGTTTTACTGTGATATTGGGTGAATTTAAATGTTTGGTCAATGTTTCAACTAATTTACCTCCTTTTCTTGCAATGAATTGAGCTACTTTTTCCATATAAAACAAATGTACGGCCATGTGATCACCTAATCTGACACACTAACTGTTGTAACAGCCAGATAGATTGAATAGTCTGGCCTCAGCTTTAACTGCCTGCATGTGTGAGTGTGAACGTGACTGGTTGTTTGTCTCATTATATCAGCCCTGTCATTGGCTGGTGACCTGTACAGGGTGTGTGCGCCTTGGAACAAGGGGGTTGATTATGGATTTGGGGATCATATTATTATTAAAACAGATTATCCATCTCATTAATTTAGAAAACAAGGGTAGATTTTTAGTTTTTTTGTCAAACTTTTCCTCCTCATTCTGAGTTAATTCTCATATTATCTCAGAAAAACAGAGAGAATATTTATCTTCTCAAGTGAAAGCAATATACTTTATGGCGTTTACCACTAACCCTGTGTATTGGCTTTGATATTATTAAAACTTGTTTGATTTCTTGAAATTGGTTGCTGTCATGTGATAGGTTTGTTTAATATTTGTTTTAGCCAGCAGTTGAAAAGATTGACTAATAAAACAAATAGTGAGTAAAGGTTATTGCTGCACAGGTTACTGTTTTAGAGAGGAAGAAATAAACTGATTTAACAAGATGGTCCAGCTAATAGTCATGGTATCATATTAGTGATTTAACTTTCTACTGACAGCATTTCGGGCAGCTTCATAATCATTTCTATAAAATTACTGGTATCAGAACAACTCTAGAAGTTAGAGTTTTCTTAAGTTGCATTCCTGGTTCTCATATTGCCGTGCTAAATGAGATGATGATAGTGGCCTTTACTTTCTTGCTTCTATTTTGTGTTTTTTGAATTTCTATGACTGTTCACTACTTTGAGGAGAAGTTTCCAGACTGTAAACATGCGCTGGTAACAGTTAAAGGCAGTAACACTTTCCAGAGTCGCGATAGAAGACCCTGTCCTGTATTACTGCACTGAATCAAACATGCACAGGCATCTCAGCATTACACTATATACTCTCAACTGTTTAAACTAAGAATGTAATGTTTCCCAGTGGTGGGTCAGTACTTATGCAAGCTAAACTCAAAACCGTTAAACAGGTAGTTGCTCCCTGGAGAGAGACAACTGCTGGCTCAAATAACAGACGTGCCCAGTGGTGCTGTTGTACAAAGAAGTGAGTGGAAATGAACTACACCAGTGTAAACATATCCCCCACCCTGCTGCAGTGCAGTTTGAATTCATCACGGTTTGTGTGCGTAATTACTGTCAATCAGACCTGAAGACAAGAATGTATGGCTGTAGGTGTACAGTAGTAGGAATAAATGGGAAAAATGACAACAACACTTTGAGAAAACTAATTCAGTTTAAGCATTTTTTAGTTAATATGCTAGTTTTGACCCAACAGTATTAAACTGTCATCCGAGCGTGAAGTTTACCAAGTATACTAAAGAGTTTGGTTATTTTTCAGTGCTTTGTGGAGATTATGTCATAAAATGGTTTGCGTTTGGTAGATTATTTCTTTGTGCTTCTTAGCAATAAATCTTATATCGTTGGAAAGTCTGTTTGCCTTTTAAAAAGTGCCACATTTGTAAGGAACATGCATTTGAGGGATGAGCAGCAGAGCTGAGTATGTGGGTTGCACCCATGAAAAATTTGCCCCATCTTCTCTACCAATGCCAGACAGCTTATTTCGCTTTTGCTATTGACTCTTGTTTTGAGCTTCTGGTATCCCCAGGTGCTGACAGTATGTTCAGCGAGGAGTCCAGATTCTGCCTAAGGCAGTTGGATCACTGGGTCAGAGTCATCCAATCAACCAAACACCAAACAAGAGTCAATGACAGAATAATCTGTTTGGCAGAGAAGAGTTGGCAAGTCTTTCATGATGCTACCCACATACTCCACCATTCAAAAAGGAAAGAAACAGGCTTCCCAGTGGTATTAGATTTATTGCCAAGAAGCATTGTTACAAAGAGATAATCTACCAAACACAAATGTCCTGACTGTTTGCACCATGTTTCATTTGCTTAGTCATCTAGGAAAAGGGAACATTTGACTATTAAAGAGGTGAGGCCCCAGAACTGCTATGTAATGATGTCATGTTCTCTAAACTGTCTTTAATGTAAGATACTTTTTTGTAACATTTCAATCCCTTGATCCTCATCAGGAACCTACAATGGCCAATTCGAGCCACTCTAAAAAAATTATTAAAAAGAGCTGTCCTTTTCTGTTGAGTTTGGAAGAAACCAAACACATAACTTTTGCGTTTATCAAGTCATTTTTAGGACAAAGAAAAAATCTAGTTTAAAAATTCATAAACATATGAAAACTTTCTCACTGAAAAAATCCTTAATTTATGAGAAAAAAAAGTATAATTTTGAGTTTAAATGTACAAAAATCTAAACTCAGGGGAGAGACTATAAAAAGTTAAAACAGCCTTTTCATGTGGAAGAAAATCTTACCAGATGAGGACTTTCGCCTTGCACATGTAGGCTACTGCAGTTTATAGCCATATCAAATTACACTTTTACTGGGCCTGAGCAATAAGGAAATACTTGTGATTTTAGCCCTGAAAAATAAAATAGTCATTTGTGTCTGGACTAAGAAGGAGACTGGAACTAGAATAAACTGGAGTTATTCAGAAGATAACACACTGACAGCATCCAAGGGGGCGGCTCTAATCCAGTCAGTGTTTAGAGATTATTTTCTTGTGAATTTAAAACATAAAAGCACCATAAATTTCTGACATTTCTAAACTTCAAAGTTTCAAGTGAAGTCAGAATGTAAAACTTTAAAAAATTCTGAGTTTAGTTTATCCAAAATTTACAACTCAGTAAACTCAAAGTTTCAAGTTATATTCATGAAAATTATCCCATACTTGATTTTTTATTTTTTAGCGTGGCCCCAATTCAACTTTGTAAGATTTATAAAAAGCTAACATGATTTAAAAAGTGTCATCCACATTTATAGTCTGTTTCTTGTTCAGTGTTGTTGCAATCTTTACTTTTTATTCTTAGTACACGGCCAGCACCTTTAAATTATTTAGGATGCGCACACAATCCATGTTTTCTACAAGATTTTAGTGCACTACTACAGGTACAAAAAGTTAAAACCAGTTAAAATCCAGCAGTAGTGGATAACTGCTTATTTTAAAAACTAAAGGAACACTGCTGAGGGCAGCATATTTAGACTTTGGGTAGGGGGGAGCAGCGGGCACAGACGGGCATCAACACTCTGTGTCTTAAACTTCCAGTGTACTACCTCCTCAGAAAGTGGTACGAACACTGGGCTCAATCCATAACACATTGTCTAACTTTCTGAGTCACAGCGGAGGAAAACAAACACAGGTGGTTTGAGCTGTCGCACTGACAGACAGACTCACAGCTACAGGAGGCAGCACGCCCTGAACATGGACATCCCTGATGGGGAGGTGATGTGCAGGGAGACGCTCTCGTTGGCTGAAACAAACAGGACAGTGCCGCGTCTCAGTGTGACATCAGAGAGGGCAGCTACAGAGGTTGCTGTGGCGTCACCATCAATGACCAGGAGGATGCTGGCACTGTCGACCGAAGCAACGGTGTACTGCTTCACTGAGGCTGGGACCTGGGGGACAGACAGGACAGAATGAGGTTACCTGGTACCTTGTGTGACTGGGTTATGCTCTTTCATGGTACTCTTATTTGCATTGGTATATTTATTGAGCACAGCCAATTGTACTTTCATGTGTTTTGCTCTGAGGAGAGGCTTCTGTCTAGCCGCTTTGCTATTAAGCCCAGATCATCTCTGGAGCTCAGTCAGAGTGACCATTGGGTTCTTAGTCACCTCTGTTACTAAGGGCCTTCTACCCTGATTGCCAAGTTTGGCTGGACGACCAGCTCTTGGAAGAGTCCTGGTTATATTTCAGAGGCCACTGTACTCTTGGGACCCTTGGTTTAGCAGATTTTTCTTTTGTAGCCTTCCCCAGATCTGTGCCTTGCAACAATCCTGTTTCTGGAACCTGTGCTAAAGTATTTTTGCAAAGGGTCTGAATACTTGTGTCAATGTGATATTTAAGTTTTTTTTTCTTTACATTTGCAAAAATGTCTAAAAGTCTGTTTTCACTTTGTTATGATGGGATACCGATTTATCAGGATTTTTAATGACTACGTGAAATACTGCTAGGATTTAGAATTAACCCCAATCTGAAATTGACAGTATAAATTACTAGGATTCATGATATAAAAACCTAGTGAAAGTTTCCTACCTGTATCCTCATGACAGTAAAATCTGGCACTGGAGGATCGTAGAGGGACACGTAGGGGTCTGAGGCATCTTGGACACATGGGAAGATTTTAGAGCTGGCAGGAGCCGGGGTGTAGTTCAGCATCTCGCACAGCGTGTTCACATCGATGTATTTTGGTGTTAGACCAGCTCTCACTGTGTTGTCAGAGCATGCCATGCACTCGATACAGTCTAAACAGAGAAGAGAAGCATGTTTTAGATTGGGGTAGTGGGGTCTCTTAAGTAGAGAAATCAATTCTCCACAGACAGTCCAATAATGTAAGATAACCTGCAATGAAGGTAAGATGTTAAAAGTATAAAAGGAGTTATTTCTTCTCTTCCATTTGTCCTTTTTAATATTGCTAATGGTGTTTTTTTAAGGCTAGTCAGCAACAGCTGTAAATTTAACTGTAGTATGGATACATGAATGGACATGATCCATTCAATGCCTGCTGCTACTCTGTCATACAGGAATGCTTAAAGGATGCTGAGGCTGTATCAGTGTAAACAACTGATGAACACCTAACCATTTTAGTGTCATTTTTTTGCCTGTTTAAGAGCTAGATTAATCTTATGAAAGAAAACATTATCTGACCTCCATAAATATACGCATGAGGCTCATTGGCTCCAAGGAACATGGCCTGTCCTGGTTCCAGTACCAAATAGTTGAGGAAGTAGATGGAGAAGCAGCCAATGTCTCCAGGATACTGGGAGTGTAAGCGGAGCAACAGATCACCATTACTGCTGGATGTGTCCTTTCCTGCTGCACCTGCATGAGACATAAACACATAAAAGATATCTGTAAGAAACATTTCAAAAGAGCAAATTCACATATTTTAGCATTAGTAAGGTGTGATTTTCAGTGCATTCTATCCGTATGCAAACAAAGACACTCGGCCAGAACTTGTGGTTCCTTTCCATCCCCTCCCTGACTCTGGGACATGAAGACACAGGCTAGAGAAGCACTGTCAGCATTTCAACTAGGAATAGCTGCATTTTGTGTCTTTATATCAGCAGGATTTGGGTGAGTTTACATCATTATTTTGCTGCCTTTTCTGCTAATAAAACATTTTCTGATTCCATCTTTTTGATGCCTTCATCTGTCTTTGTAAAGCTGTGTAGACTGTTGCTGCCATTTGTTGTGATGTCTTTCAGGCAAACTTGTGCTTCAGTAAGTTTCATAACTTGGTCAGAGTCAGCTCTTGTGTATCTTTCTTTTAAACATGCTTGCATCAGTGACCAAATACTATGATGAAACTGAAGATTGTGTGAACATATTGAACAATCCACTCATGGTGTAAATAACTTAAGACTCTAATATTACATACAGGAACAAAAAGAATCACTTCTACACACATATGCTGTACTTTTCTGACTCTTGGGTGCTCTTTTGACATGATTAATTAAAAAAAACCTTTGTTGATAAAACTGGATTCCCCCCCCTTATTTAAGCCTCTTAATATCGTATTTCAGCCTCTTCCTTACCTTCTTCAGTGACTCTCTTGACCAGCATGTTCAGCTGATCTACAAACACCTTCTTCTCACAGTTCATCATCCTGGTGAAGCACTTTTTCAGCACCTGACTCGTCTGAACTGCATCTCCCATGCAGCCTTGCAGCTCCTCTGCCGCCTCACTGCCCACCAGAGCACGAAACTCTGGCACAGCTAATGGATTCACACATGCACAAAATATGAATTTATCTTACAGTACACAGTTCTATATATACATCATATATAAATATATTAATGTCATAAATCAGTCTAAAGCATGTTTTGATCATCTGAGACTTACATTTAAGGAATCCCAGGATTTCCTCCACTGGTCTGAAGCCACAGAGGCCCTGGAAGCGGGTGAGGGCAATCGCCATCTCTGGCTTGTGGTTGTTGTCGGGATAGTGCTCCGGAAACTGAGCATGGAGATGAGCAGCTAGCTCCTGACCAAACCATAAAAGAGAAAGAGGGTTAACAAAGAGGGCAGACTGAGAATATGAGATAGACATCAAACTGTTTTATGCACTGAAAAAAAATCCATGATAAAATCATTTCCCTCTTCAGAGTAATGATTCACTTGCACAGAATTTGAACATTGTGTAGGTGTATGTGTACTCACTCTGTTGGGATGAGCCTGTATGGACAGGGCTGTATTGACAGAGAGGACTTTGAAGAGGAAGGGCAGCTGACCATGGAAGGTGTCTTTGACCTTGGAGCCCAAGCAGGCGGGGAAGTGGGCGATCCACTGGCCCAGCGTGGTCTGCGCAATCCTGTTGTCTTTGATCTGGGCATCGCCTTTCGGGTGGGCACCCATCCACAGCTGGCAAACATAGCAGAGATGACTTTGAGTAAGTGCTTCACCTTACTCAGGTGTAGGAAATAAGGAAATTAATGTGAAATGCCCTAATTATTAACCAATGATGGCCTCTGAATCCTTATTAAACCTACATTGAATTCCCCACTAAAAGTTTAAACTGAAAGTTGAAAATAGACTTTTAATCCCCTCTTTATTCTCTTGTAACAAAGATTTTACTATCAGACATGTACGTTTAATCAATACATCAAATCCTTTAATCTGACGTGGTTTCTCCTCAGTGAGAGGGGAGGAATCCAAACCATCACACTCAGTAAATCACTCTGGATAAGAGGGTTACTCTAATGCTTTAAATGTAAATGAAGGATTTTGTCTGTCAAGGGCACACACTTGTTGATGGACAAACACTGAATGCGACTGCAACACAAAAACCAGTAACTTCTCCAGTACAGGCTGGTTTACTTTAACTTGCTCCCTTATTCAGCTTTAAGGTTCTGGTCAAGTTACAGTCTTGGTTACTTAAAAATAAGATTAAAACACGCACACAGCTCTTTAAGTTAGCCTATCTCTTGTGCATAACTGTGGACAACATAAGTTTTACACAACATGATATCAAATATTTCAAAGGTGATAAAATATAAAAAATATAATCAGACTGCTTCGCCTGTTCAACTGTGTTCAACAGTGACATAATATGCTGTAATGTAATATTAAGCCTCTATATAACCCTCTGAAGATAACCATGAGTGCTCATATGACCAACCATGACATGTGACATTAATGTGGCTTGCTGTATTTGAAAATGTCACCACTGCCATAAGTGTAAGTGATGACCTTCAGGACAAACCCTGCAGACCTGCAGCAGCTAAATAAAGAAAGACTTGTGAAATGCATGACAAGAGCAAGGCTCTCTGCCAAGACACAGAGGAACAACACCACACTTTATGCCCCGAATAATCTAAAAATACAGAACGGATGCTGCTTCTTTGTGCGGGGAGCAAAGTTTTTAGATCTTTGAGATTCTGCAATGCAGAGACAAATTGTAGCCTAGTGAGCAAATGCAGTACAAGTGAATTCCTCTTCATCATTTAGAATGGACATCTACAGGAAATGCTACAATTCAATGGCACCTTTTTTTGTGTAAAACGTCTTAAGATGATAAAATACACCCCGTCTGTAACTGATAGGGCTCAAGTATCTGCCACAAGGACCAGTCTTATTTGACCCTTGGTCATTTAAAATAGGAATGACTTTACCTCTGCATAGGGCTTGCCATCCTCTATGACAGCAAGTGGGTCTCCACCCATGACCAGTTTGGCCACCTCGCTGTCCTGACCGATCTTCCCCCACGCATAGTTTTGCACAGCACAGGTAAGGGGAAAAACTGTGGGGGGAAAACAACGAGTTTGCAATCTTGATACAAAAGGCAACTGAAAACTAACACAGGGTCGACAGTACCTTTGGACTGATAAAAACATAATCTGTGACATAGGCATATGATGTATCTGGATACGTGTCTTTAATGCTAGATCTATCCGAATATCACCCAAACGTACTACCCTCCACACTGCATACCCTACATTGTGTGTTCACATTATAAGCTTCTTAGCTCAAAAAGGCGTGGCATATTTTGACAGTGATAAATAATAATAAAAAAAAGAGCCTGCCTAATTTTACAGTCATTATGCAGTAAACCAGAGGGGCAGGTTCCACTGGGGATACATTATTTGGCAGAACACCGGCCAGCTGACGATGCAACGTTCATTGACAGAAACGCTCACAGTAAGCAGGTTTACATTTGCGAGGGACTGAGTCAGTTCACCAGATTGGATTGCTACACTTACCTTGTGGCTTCAGACGTTTTTAATGTTCGTCAAGAAATGCAAGATACGTGTTATTTCGAATCACTGGCTACGTCAACGGTGCTTCTTCAAACAATATCCGCGTCCCATTACAACAAGCAAAACGCCGGTTGAAATAACGATACGGATGCTCAACAACAATTATATTCGGTCCGTTGTTTTCTAAAACCACTATCAGATATAACGGCGTGTTAATAAACCGCTGCACCACTTCCTGGTTCGATATTTGCAACAGAAACGGGTTATTTGTAACACTTAAAGGAGGAGAAAATCCCACTCACCTCTTACTTCCTCCATGGCTGCAACGTCGGCTGTCAGACCGTAGGTGACGTCACGACTCAAACAACAGCCACGTAGATTTTTTCGCTTGTTAAATCTCCCTCCATGATTGAAATAGCAAAATATATATAATTTATATCATTAGAAGCCGATAAAAAAATCTTTATTTATTTATTTATCTATGTCTTTATTTGTTTATTTATTTATTCATATATTCATTCATTTATTATTATTATTATTAATTATTATTTAATTCAAACTTTATTACGGACACGAGGTCCAGATAAAATAACAACAAAACGCATAAAATGACAGCACAAGACATGTTTTCATAAAGTGAAAAAAAAAGTTCATACATTCAATTTGGTACAAAACCATAAAAAGTAGTTTACACTTAAAAGAGGCATCTGTACTCATATTTTCATAATATGATGAATCTAAAAGTACTGTATCTGATATCAGTCAGGGCCAAAATGATTGTGTTCCCAGTGAAATCAAGTTGGCAGATAAATCTATACACCAGATTTCTTAATACAGCATGTAGAGTATTAACTCCTGCAGTTACAAACATCCCACTTGCACTGCACCATCTTGTTTTTTTTCAGTAATAATCTCAGTGCATCTTCATAGGCTATAGGCTACTCTGCATACTTATTATTACGATCGATAGTAGTAGTAGTATAAGTAGTGGTAGTAGCCGGTAATTAGCATAATAATTCTCATTTGAGAGTAAATTAAATTTTCTTTCAGCCTAATGATTTGTACCCCAATTTTTTTGATACAGAAAAGAAGAAAAAACAAAAACATTCAAGCTTTCTGTAGACATATCAAATAAATTCTGCAATTTACAACGGCTTAAATTAATGCAAGATCAAAATCCGCATAAATTTTGACCTACTAGCCTGGCCAAGTCTAGATAAATAAAATGCTGTATCCAGTGGCATTTGTAGACTATGCCTGAATTTTAAATAGTCTTTTAACTTTAAACTGTCAACATAATCTTTGTAAACAAGATTTGGTGTAATTGTTTTATGGGCTTAATTCCCCTTAGTTATGCCTGAATTTCCCGTGCGTGTGCAATTTACGGCACTAAAATGAACCAAATTATGATATCTAACGCTTTATCTAGAACGTCACCTATCCTGTCTACTACCTACTTGAATTCTCCAAGTGTCTTTTTTAGTCACCAGATTGTGGAACCATTTTAAAAGAAGGCTAGTTACGTGTCAGTCTTATAGAGTCTTATAGGCCATTCTAAACGTTTACATAACATTTTTTGAAGAACTTTTTATGGAAGGATTAACCTTCCAACGATGTATCACCCAACTGCAAGCCACAGGTGGCGCGCTTTCCTTCGTAAACGTTGTATGTGTGTCAACCATAGGTGTCAACTTAACACGTCATGGCCCAGCTGGTTGAGTGCGCCTGCGCGGTAAACTTCATTCGAGGAAGTGGCAGGGGAGACGTATCAGACGAAAGTGGAGAGTTTGCTGTTTATACCCAGTTTCAAAGAAGATAACACAGCGCGAAACTTTTCAAAATGTCGGGATATGATAGCAACCCTTTTGCGGAGCCAGTGGGCGAAAACCCTTTCAACGTAAGTATGCGTTTTTAGATTTCGTTTAGACACAGTTAAGCTTTGGTGCTGACATATCGTCCGTTAAAAGGTAGCCAACACGCCAGGAAACTAGCTGGGTGGATGTGGGGGAGGGATTTGCTTCAGCTCTCTTGAAAGCTATTTGGTTAAAAGAGCGAGATTGGCAAGACAGCAGCCAATCAGCGGGCTTGGTTTGAAAATGGGGCGGGGTGCCTTGCGAACTTAGTTGCAGGAAGTTAAACTGTAGCCAACTAGGAATGTATGTCAACCCGTTTAAAGCTACTTAATAACTATTAAGTTTTCTACTTTGATTTATTCGTGTTATGATTTGGAATTTATACTGTGTTGGCTGAGATCTGATAGAATTTAGGAGTCCTGTAATGCCTCTTAGACTACTTAAAGACCCTAGTACAGTTTTCAGGATAACCTCTTTAACGTATTCTGCTGGCTTTCACTTCAAAGAGACTTTGAAAGCTAAAGGACGTGGTCTGGAAATCTATTCAGTCTATACAAGCCTGAAACTTCATTGTATTTGTGTCTTCAAAATTGATTTTAACTTATAACTTCCTTTGATTACAGCTAAAAGCTGCGAGCTGGAAGTAGGCCATCTAACATGTGTTGCCTTCTGGCTAAAGTGGCTGAAATACTGATGAAAGTTTTCTTTGTTCACATCTGAAAGTGCTTTCAAAAGTAAAGGATCAATAGGAAATATTTTTATCCTTGTGTTTTAGAACATGAATTCATACCACACTCCCTAAAACTGAGCAAAAAGTTGCATGGATTGCATTATTTCCAACCATATGTCACCATCATTCTTTTTAAAATAGGCGCATATGTGATTGAATATTGTGTATTAGTAAAGTCTGGGACTGTACGAATGTTTTGACAGAGATTTACTCATTCAAAGAGCAAAAAAAATTTTATTTTCAAATTTATCAAACTACATAACTACTTGATGCTTTGTTTATATAGAATAAGAAGCTACTACATATACAGGTTTGCTCTCAGGCTGTCAAAATTTGTAATGTTGAGATACTTTTTAGTTACACATTTTAAATGTTTTAGTCTTTATTATTTTTGTGATCCATTGTATTAAAAAGCTCCCAAACAGTAACTATTTCATTAGAGTGATACAGTGCTTATAAAATTATTCACCCTCTAGGATGTTTTACCCTATTATTGGTTTTATAAATCAACCATGGTCAATATTATTTGACTTTTTTTTGCCAAAAAACACTTTAATGTCAAACTTTAACAACAGATTTCTACAAAGTCATGTCAATTAAATAAACTGATGTAAGGTTAAATAAATCATTACATAAATATTCCCCCCCTCAAGTCAGTGTTTAACAGATGTACCGTTGGCTGTAATCACAGCACTGATTCTGTGTGGATAGGTCTCAGTCAGGCTTGTGCATCTGGACACTGCGAATCAACTCCATTCTTCTTTGTAAAACTGCTCAAGCTCTGTCAGGTTGCACAGGGATTAGGTTTGAACAGGACCTTTCAAGTCCAGCCACAAATTCTCTATAGGATGGAGGTCTGAGCTTTGACTCTGCCTCTCTAGTTTTCGCAGTATGCTTCGGGTCATTGTCTTGCTGTAAAATAAATCTCAAAAGCTGTAGTTCTCTTGAAGACTGAACAAGATTGTCCTCCAAGACTTTCCTAACTTTACAAGGCTGAGAAGAAGCACCCCCACAGCATGATGCTGCCACCACCCTGCTTCACAGTGGAGATGGTGTGTTTGTGGTGGTGTGCAGTGCCTGGTGTCCCCTAAACATAGTTTTGTCTGATGGCAAATAAAGCACCATTTTGGTCTCATCAGACTAAAGAATTTTCTTACTTGACCATTGAGTATCCCACATGCCTTTTGGGGAATTCTTGTGGAGATTTAAAGAGTTTTCTTCCCAGTGGATTTCTCCTTGCCACTCTCCCATAAAGCTTTGACTGGTGAAGAACCCAGGCAACATTTGTTGTATGCAGAGTCTCTCCCATTGTCTTAGTGGCCTCTCTCATTAGTCTCCTTCTTGCATGGTCACTCAGCCTGATAGGTAGCTTTGCACATGTGCCATATACTTCACATTTCTTGATAATGGATTTAACTGAACTTTTTAACTTTTTTTCAGTAGTGCCTTGGAACCTTTTTTTCTGAGTTGCTTGGAGTGTTCTTTTGTCTTCACGGTGTAATGGTAGCCAAGAATACTGATTAGCCAGTGACTGGACCTTCCACACGCAGGTGTCTTTGTACTACAATCTCTAGAGACACCGTTTGTCAAAATAAAAAAGCCAAATTATATCAACCATGATTGATTTCTAAAATCAGTGAAATGGTAAAACATCCAAGAGGGTGAATACTTTATATAGCCCCTGTATGGGGAGGAATGAATCCATCAAAGTTGAAGGCAAAGGTAGTAATAGCGAAGAACTTTTGATAATCAAAAAACAAGAAATTACTTCATTTTTGGTGCCCAGGACTTCTGTTTTTATTGCCAGTGTAAAACAGCTTTTGATATACTTTGATATTTTAGGCTTAAGTATCAATATCAAAATGTAGTATTTTGGTGTAGTGACATCCCTAATCTGTTCAACCATCCCTGCCTCTTGATATTTATTTATACACACACACACACGGAGTACAAGGTACGTTTAAAAACATATAAGAAATAAGAATTCTGTGTGAGGGTGAGGTAGATTTGAATTTTGATATAAAACTTTGAATACAAATGAACAAATCAGAGCAACATCAAAAATGGTCAACAACTGTAGTTTGAGAAAGAGTGAAGAACTTGGTGCATCATATTTGGAAAAGGTAGCTGATCTTACAGATTTCTTGTGAAGCTGCAGTATTTTAACATAACTTGCAGCTTTTATTTTTTGCTATCCGTTTATCAAACTCATTGATTAAAACATTTATACTTCTAGGTTTAATCCCCTTGTGGTTTCACTTTGGAGTTTACCCTGGATTCTTTTTAAGTAGTGGATCACCCAGCTTTATTGTTTGTAGCTGTAAAGCCATTAAAGCAGTAACTTACTTTTCCAGGCATCAAGGCAGAGATTTCTGTCATATGTCTTATCTTGCAGTACAAATTAGGTTTAGTTTGCAAGAAGGTTGCTTAACATGCACTCTTTCTTCTTCATTACTGTGGTTTGTTTCCGACACATGACAACTCAGTCACAAGGACATTTTTCACAAATATGTGAAATGGTCAAGATCAGTGTTAATTTTGGCAGCTATTTTTAATTTTAGTCTTAGTCTCTTGAAGAAATGTCTTTTAGTTTTAGTCACATTTTAGTCATTTGTATCCTTTTCAATTTTAGTCTAGTTTTAGTCGACGAAAACTCAAAACATTTTAGTCCATAAAAGTCCTCACATTTTAGTTTTTACTTGCAGTCCAAGCATTTATTTTCTTGCCTAAATCTGGTACCAAATCATGGTAGTGTGTTCTATGCACCCTGCTAAACCTGGGAAGCAGAATAGCTGTAGATGCTTTGTTTTTGACAAATTTACCTACAATGGATAAACATTACAAATTTTTAATGTCTGGTGAAGACTACAGTACATTTTTGTCTATTTTTCGTCATCTTGGCGAAAACTAGACTTACTTTTAGTCCATTTTAGTCATCACAGATCTATTTTTGTTAGTCTTAGTCTAGTTTTTGTCATGGAAAAAAGACTGCAGACGCACATTTTTAGTCATAGTTTTAGTCGACAAAATCAACACTGGTCAAGATGGACTATGAAATCCAAATTAAATTTAGGTACATTGATGAGTTTGCAGAGTTAATGAAGTCTGACTAAGCAACAGAGGCACCTGGAAGTTAGGGCCATGAAACATCATAAACCACTGGTTCTCAAACTGGGGTCCAGGGACCCCTCAGGGTCTGTGAGCCAAAGCTGGGGGTCTCACAGATTGATTCAAAATACATTATTAAAGTGATACCATGTCATTAAAAAGCAAACAAATGCATACAAGGACCACAGCGCCATAAAACAACCATACTAAACCGATGACTCCTACATAAGTCAGCTTTGGGCCAAAAAAACCCTCAGATATGATTGTGGCCCAAAACCACAAATGTGAACCTGACCACAACCTCAGAAAAAGCACAGAGCGTTTCTTATTTGGGTGCTCAAAGGATCACAAAAAGTAAGAAGCCACACTCAATTGGACAAGAGCTTGTATTTAAGTTGAAGAGTCAAAATACAGCATCTAAGAGTGCAAATGGCAGTTATATGTTTAATCAGCATGAGGGTTATGTGGGGATCCATGGTTTGCAATTGAACAGATCACTCAAGGATAAGGATATGAAATTCTCTGTAACATGTGATGGAAATGACTGTCATTATGATGAATTTCAGATTCTGATGAAGCCTACTGTCGGTTACGTTGCATAACTGTCACTTTTACAGTTGTTCAAAGTCACACTTTGTTGTATCAGGTGCACAATGGCAGTGACGTCAGTGCAGAGACGACCAGACCGCTGTTTGTTTGCTGGGTGTGGAAGTGGCTGAATAAATAACTGAGTAGCAGCTGGAATATGTTGTCTAGCACTAAACACTATTTTGTTTTTATAAAGCTGCATTCTAAGATGAGATTTAGTTTTTAATATTCATATGATGCTTTATTTGAAAAAAATCCAAGGAAGCAATGCTGAAAAACCCATTTGAATGTTAAATGTTCTTCCTTTAATTGTCTGCAGTGTGTAATCGTGTATATCTAATCACTGTAGAGCTGTAAATTTGCAATTTTGAGGTTGGCTTAACTCCATTCAGTCGCAATAATCATCTGCAGTTTTGAAACTGCAATAACAGCCACACCTGAAATCAACAGTTGTCACAGCAGATCCTGCTTCCTGGTACGAAGACTTTAAGTCTAACTACAATCCAGATTTATATTCCCAATTTGTAACAACACACATTTAGGTTAAAGTTAGTTCAACATGACATTATTGGTAGGGAATTTTACATCAATACAAATGTGGACGTGCTGAAGATGTGCCAAATACGTACTGTTTGTGCGTCTTCTACACACTCCCTCAGTTCAAACATCATGTCGTCTTGTTTTGGCTTGTCTCGTGTAAATCCTCATTTCAGAGAGGCTTAGTGGTTTTGGACATCAGTTGAATTTATCCATTTCTGTTTGTAATGTGTCATCACAGCAGTCTCTCAGTGGTGATTCAGCACATCTTTTTCCCACTCTTACACTGGGGTGCGTGGTAAACACATTTTGCATGATAATACATTTTGCATTCTTCATTTGACAGAAACCTTTTAAGCTCTCCCTCTGCCACGTATCATCTCCCAAGGCAGGATGATGTTTCTGAAAGTGTTACTGATCTTCAATCTGCAGCTGAGATCAGTTTTATTAGATCACATTTCTGCTTCAAAATAGTACAAAAGGAGTGTAACTGCTTAGACTTCTCTGTGTTTCCTGCTGGGAATGATAACAGGTGTGTCATGAGTAAATAAGTAGACATGAGTAAGGGTGCACTTTCAGTCACATGATCAGTGAATGACGAGGTGGTTTATCATATGAGGCTGTGGTTCTTTCCTCATTACTCTTAAAGGAGGAACTGACCTACATTATAAAAAACATCACCACAGCTATAAAGCTGCTTCAGCTGTTCAAAAAAATAACCACCTACAAAGGCCTACATTTCCCATAATCCTTTCTGCTGCCTTTTCTAGAACATCTGAACCTATAAAAGACACAGGGTTATTTGGGCTTTGATTTTTATCATGATCAAAATTTCATCCTTCCCAAAATGAAAGAACATGATTGATGTTTTTTTTACGTTCGCTTCTTACATACAGGGACATCTAAAAAAAAATAAGAGAAAAATAAGAGGAAAATGATTTTTTTCCTGTGATTTAATACAAAAAGTTAACATTTCATATATTCCAGATTCATCTCTGACAGGGTAAAATATTTCAAGGCTTTTTTTGTTTTAATCTTAAAGATTAATGGCTCATAAAAAATGAAAATTCCACTATCTCTAAATATTAGAACATAACAAAACACCAATCCAAAAAAAGGATTTATAATACAGAAATGTCGACCTTCTGGAAAAGTGTGCTCATTAACGCACTCAGTAATTGGTTGGAGCTCCTTTTGCAGAAATTTCTGCATTTATGCAATGTAGCATGGAGCCATCAGTCCGTGGCACTGCTGGGGTGTCATGAAGCCCAGGTTGCTCTGATCGCAGCCTTCAGCTCATCTGTATTGTTGAGTCTGGTGTCGCTCATCTTCCACTTGACATTTCCTCAGAGGTTCTCTGTGGGGTTTAGGTCAGGTTTGGCTGGCCAATCAAACGCAGTAACACCATGGTCAGAAAACCAGTTTTTGGTAGTTTTGCCTTCACTGTGGGCAGGTACCAAGTCCTGCTGGAAGAGGAAATGGGTATCTCCATAATACTTCTCAGCAGATGGAAGCATGAAGGTCTCTAAGATCTGGTAGATGGCTGACAGGTAGAGATGGGTATCATTTGGGCTTTTTCTGTTACTGGTGCTAAATCAGTACTTCTTATATGGTGTTAGTTCCTAAACAGTGCCTGACTCAATACTTTTGAGAGGAAAAGAAGTGTTGGAAGTTAGCAGGACACTAAAACTGTCTAAGTATCATAAACGAGTCACAAAAATATCTCTATATGGTGCCAGCCGAATGCTGGCTTAGAAAAGAAACTGGTGTGACTTAACACATAAATCACACAAATTCCATAATGATTTTCTGGCCTTTTATTTGAGTGGTGGGATATCAAAATGAAGTATCGATATCAGGGATGCACGATATTGGAATTTTGCTGATATCCGGTATGCCTTTATCAATGAAATAATCTTATTTGATGCTAATGTTGATACTGATGTTTAAATGTGGCTCTTCAGACCCAAAACTTCAGTCCTTAAAACACACAATTTGAAGTTTAAAGGATGAGCAGATCAACCATTTTCAGTCCTTGAAACACACGTTAAAGTGTAAGGAATGGGGGCGCAGGTGGCCCAGTGGTTTAAGGAGCGCCCCACGTACGTGGTTGGCCGGGGTTCAAATCCGGCCTGAGGCCCTTCACCGCATGTCTCTCCCCCACTCTCATCCCTGATTCCGACACTATCCACTGTGCTCCTCTATCAAAACAAAGGCACAAAAATCCCAAGAATAAATCTAAAAAAAAGTGTAAGGAATGATGAGAAATAAATAAATAAGACTTCAGTTGATATAGATCTGTTGGTCCAGCCTAAAACTAACTTATGTGTTTGCATGGCCAATATTTACAGCTGATGCAGGTAGATTTTATAGCCACAGTATCAATTGTAAAAATCTGCAGAAATTTTCATTCCCTCTTCAGCTATTATCTGCCGATACTATACCAATAATATTGTGCATCCCTAATCTGTGTTGAAATTTGGTCCAGTAGGTATTGGATGTGTCGGTACCGTTACCGTGTTGGTACCAGATTTTGGTACTCGTTCCTACTGACAGTGTTGACTCTGGACTTGACCAACAGCAGCAGGTGACATGGCACCCCAAACCATCACTGACTGTGAAAACTTCACACTGGGCTTCAAGCACCTTGATTTCTGTGCCTCTCTGATCTTCCTCCAAACTCTGTGACCATGATTTCCAAATGAAATTCAAATTTATTTTAATCTGAAAATAGGGCTTCGGATCAGTGAGCCCACTGTTTTCTCCTTAGTCCAGGTGAGGCGCTTCTGTTGTCTGTTGTTCAGGATTACTAAGAACACGACACCTGTAGCTCATTCCCTGGACTCGTCTGTGTGTGGTGACTCTTGATCCACTGACTCTAAGTTCTTGAATCTGCTTTTCTTGACAATGTTCTGGAGACCGAGCTCATCCCTGTTAGCTGTGCTCCTTACCTTACCACACTCTTGTCAACTTTCCATGAAAAGCTTTGATACAGCCACTGAGAACAGCCTGCTTTTTCAGCAGTGACCTTCTGTGGCTTACTCTCTTTATGAAGGGTCTTCTGCACAGCTGTCAAGTCAGCAGTCTTCCCCATGATTGCAGTGAGTTTCTATGAAATCCCATGTGTGGGTTCTCTTCACTGTGAGTTTCTTACTACAAACAGCAGGTGTGTGATTCATTGTACAGCCCTGTGATGTTTCGCCTTCGCTGAATGTCCTGGTTGTGTTTTGGGAGGACAAGTCCCCTTTAGAGGTAGTAACAGAGGTGTTACTGGGATGAAGATGGGATCACTGTACCCAGCAGGGGAGTGCAGTGTTGTGCATGTTTGTAGTACAAGAGAAATAAAAACTCTTGAATATATCAGGATGTTTGTTGATGTTTCAGACTTTGATTATCAAGGAATTTAAAAAATGCTCACTGGAATTCAGCCTCCCTCGTACTGAGAACATCAGAGGTTATTGGGTCATTACCATAAGAGAAAGAGAAAATGTGCATTTGTCTGGCTTTAAATTACACAGGTCAAAGGAAGCAGAGACACCTCAACAAGCACCCACTTTTTATTGATCTAGGACTATTTTTCTTATTACATCATTGCTCTGTGGTTAAATAAACATGCATCGCTATCTTACTAAGCTCCAGGTGGTGTCTTTAAAAGAAATTACTCCCAAACCACAAAATATTTAGTTAATTTTGGAAATGTGACTCAAGACAAGAATTAATCATCAAATTGTCTGTAATGCCTTTTGAGTTTACTTATTCCTTTACATATCATGGCAGCTTTTGCCTTAAAAGTGGCTTGTAGTAGGTTTGAATGAAAAGTCCAGTTAGCTGTGTATTTTCTTACATCAAATGAAAACTAGAATTTTAAGTGGGGAATGATTTGGAAAATTCATGAAGTCACCTGGACTCACAGGCTCAAAGAATCTGCTTCTATCAGGACAGTCTGGCCTCTCATATATGTTAGGATCTTTTTGGCCTTTATGTCTCTGATCAAGACAAGAGTCAATTAATGTTTACCATGCCTGACCTCTCTTGAGAAATAAGTCTTTCCATGCTAATGATTAATCTAGACTTGTACAGGTTAAGCAACAATAGTTTGGTGTACTTTATTTTATGGTCTGGTGAAGGCATTCTGTCAGAATCCATGGTCTGGGTTACTTTTATTGTTTAAGGTTTACCTTGGGAAGTTCTTTAAAAAGAGTTCAAGTAAAGGGTTAGAGAAATATTGTGTTAACTTATTGTTATGGTTTTAAATGCTAATATTAATGCAGTAGAGAAATGTGTGGACTTATCAGCTTTGATTGAGTGATCAATAATAAATGCCGACAGGTTGTACTAGGAGGACAGTGTGCATTAACATTACCGCCCCTTTGATCGACAGGTGAAAACGGCACTTATCAGTCTTTATTATGTGAGCTGTTTTGGTTGGTAGAGTTTCTACCAATGGAGCTTTGTAGTTTTAGACCGCTGCTAAAGCACCAAAAGGCTTGGTGTTAGTTTTGTCTGATGACACTGACCACATCAAGACTAATCCATTTGTTTAATGTGTGGATCTAGGAATAGAAACAACCAAAAGTCATAAGGAAAAGTTTTGTCCCATTGGTCCTTTAAGATATAAACACAAGAAGCTGTAGAACCACCAGAAAAGAGATCGGGGCTGCTTCTTTATGAAGAAAAGACAAACAGCAGTGAATATTTTTGTATGTTTTCAGCATTTTGACATCTAGACTCAAAATCAAATTTAGAAAAAGTTCTTCCTTTTTCTACCTCTTAAATGCCAATAAATTCTAGGGATGCACTATTCAATACGCTGATGTTTACATATTAATTTTAGCAGATACAAATATTTTAATGTAGGTCACATCTAAAACTTCAGCCCTTATAACAGACTTTTAGGTTTATGGAATCATGATGAAAGACTTCAGCTGATATAGGTCTGTTGGTCCACTCTAAAACTCCACTCTTTTTCATAAAGCCAACATTTACAGCTGATAATGGCAGATTTTTATAGCCCAAATTTCGGTTGTAAATATTTGCAGCTCGTACCGATAATTCACCTTTTAAGTTAATTTCTGCTGATACCAATATTCTTGCAATAATAAACACGCATCCCTAATAAATACTATTCTGTATCATCACTTATTGTTGCAGCTAGGACTGGGCAATATGAGCTGAAAATAAAATGTCCCATTTTTCATACCAGACCTGATTTACAGTTTTAATAGATTTCCTTTGCTGCCTAGTCAAAGCAGTCCTAGAGAAAATGTAGATGTTTATTTGCATTCAAAATCAAATACAATCAAACATAAAATCTGTTTATCCCCTGGACCTGCTACAGCCCTGTTCCTAAATCTCCTCAGCTGCTGGTCAAAAGGTTAGAGTCTCCATGCACTTAAATGGCATCACTGACTCCCAATGTAAACTTAATCCAGACTTCTTTTCTGTTGTGACCTCAAACAAGACACCAAACCTCGACTAAATCCGTCAGCCCTGACCTTTCTGTGAGCAGAATCCTGTACTTCCAAGAGATCAGCAAAGTTTAAAGCAAGTCAAGTACTTCAAATAGACTCCAGATCTCAGTTCATCCAATTTATGCAGATATTCTCCAGTTGTTTGTGACTGAGTGAGCTGTAACGATGAGTGACACCTGTCTGTTTGGTTTTCAGGATCCTGCTGTTACACAAGTGACCAACTCTAACGTACCACAGGTCGACCAGTACAACCCTTTCCCCTCAGTAAGAAAGCACTACTGTTGGAATAGTCCTTCTTTTTCACTCCATGGTTGTCTTTCATTAAAGATGTTTTCTTCGTGTGCTACATTTCCACCTCCCTGCTCTTATTTGACCTTAATTTCCACCCACTTTCCACCTCTTTTCTCTTATCTTCTCCAGTTCTTATTTTTCATCCATCCTCCACGTACTCTTTCATTTCCGTGCCCTGTCACCTTCCTGTTTACCTCAGCCTTTTCTTTGTCTTATTTTATCTTTGCTAATTTCCTCCGAATCACTCACTGTCATTTTTGTCTCTTTTTGTTATTATTTAGGATGGTTTAGCTACTCAAACCACTCCAGCCAACCCGTCTCCCTACCAGCCAGCTGTGTTACAGCCGTCCACAGAGCCCAGTCCACAGGTGAGACACATACTACTGGATGCACCATTCTCTCTACCACTTATCTGCTACAACTGGAAAATATCACAGAAGTACACTGAATGACAGAACGACACTGAATTTTCCTGGTTGTTCCTAAATGTCATTGCTTTATTTTATCACATATTTGCTCCAGCTTTTGACAAAATAAAGCTAGTAGAAGAAAAAAGCTCTTTAAAACACAGACAGGCGGGGAAACATCACAAAAAATCCAAAGAAAGATGAATAAATCAGATGAAAAAAAGCTTTACTTGGTAGCAGTTTTTACCAGAACTTCTATCTCTGTTTCCATGCATCACTTACATTCAGACTTTAGTTCAGTTTGGGTACCAAACATTTCTGTTTGGTTTTCATTACAGTATATGAGGTACAGCAATTAAATAATAAGAGAGCCCTTATGAGGATAGAACCACATGGTTCACAGTTAGACCAAGTGTTATATAATTAGCTGAAATGATTAGCTTAAAAGTTGAACAATGCATTAACTTGAAATTTTTGGTGAAATTGGACAAAACAGCAGCTGATTCTTTTGGTACATTAACTGAGGTGTATGAGGAACACTGCATGTCACATTTATATGTGTTTGAATGGCACAAAAGATTTTATGAAGACAGAGAGGATGTCTAAGACCATGAACGTTCTGCGTGCCTAAGCACATCAAAAATCTCTGAAAACATTCAATAAATTGAACAAATTGTTCAAAATCGACGACTTGGCACAAAAATGATGGCAGAAATGGTCTCCATTGATAAAGAGAAAGTTCGGAAAATTTTGCATGAAAATTTGAACATGACAAAAGTGTGTGCCATAGCTGTCCCAAAACTTCTGAATTCTAATCAAAAGGAAACGCAAACAAATTTGTGGAGAGATTTTGGAACAAATTGAAGGAAACCTACATTTTTTAGGAGGGATTACATGCGATGAAACTTGGATCTTCCAATAGGATCCTGAGATAAAACGGCAGTCAGTGCATTGGAAAACACCATCATCACTAGAGCTGGGCAATTCATCGAAAATGAGATAAAATCTAAATTGCAATACTGGGGAAAAAAATCTCAATTATATTATTTTCTCAAATCGTTCAGCTTAAATCATCACCAAAGATGAAGAAAGCACCACAAAGGAAGTCCATATTCAAGAGCATGGTGATTGTCTTCTCAAGGGTATCATTTTGGAGGAGAAGGGTCAACAGTGAATCAACACGATTACAAACAGGTTCTAGAAAAACTGAGAAAAGCCCAAGAAAGAGACCACAACTGATATTATAATATTTTGTCTGTTTTTTGTTGTATTATTGTTGATCAATGTTGTTACTGTTCTGTCTATGTTTGTTTTATCCACTTTATCAACAATGATATTAATTATAACATTAAAAAAAGACAACATGCCAGCTCACACTGTGCTCTTGGTAAAGAAGTTTTTAGCCCAAAAATAAATCACAGTGTTTGATCACCCTCCCTATTCACCTGATCTAGCACTGTGGGACTTTTTCCTAAGATCAAATCTGTGCCCAAAGAAATAGTTTAGAGTGTTGTAGAAGTTAAGAAAAGAACCACAGAGGATCTGAGAAAACTGTCAGAAGAAGACCTACTGCCCTGCTTTGATCAGTGGAAGACCTGAATGCAGCGGTGCGTTGATGCAGAAGTGGAGAAGAGTGAAGGAGAAAGACACTGAAACATTTTTTATGTTCAGTAACACTGTATAACAGCTTGTTTTTTAATAGCCATACCTTGTATATCAGTTTGAAAAATCCAATTTCATCCATCCCAAAAAACACATAGTTTTGAGTAGAATCTAAGTCTTGAACCTTTCTCCATGCTGTCTCTGCAGCCTGCTTTTCAACAATGTTCCGCTGTAGGGACGTCACAGATGAACTGCGGCCTGTTTTTCAGGGATCTGAACACACAATGTTCAGTTCTCTTTTTTCCCCCTGGGGGCAGTTTAAAAAACTGTCATATTTACCTTGTGTTTTAGACATAAGACTAGGGAGCTTCAGAATACCTGACAATGAATGTAAAATCAGCTCAAATTGTGCCTTAAACCAACTGTTAGCTCACGTTACACATGTAGCTGTAATATTTCATACTAAAGGGCGTGTGGTCCTTTCTGTACGTCTTCCAGTACTTGTTATTCAAGGTTATTTGTTGGCTAAACAAACATCAACTCAGTTTACACATTATAATAAGCCTCCTTGTTCTCAATAATAATCTTATAAATATTCATGAGTAACATTACAGATCACCTATGTCCTCCTTTTTTTCTGCCTGGTAAGACATTAGCTGTGATTATGCTAATCATGCAAATGTTTTTCCGCTTTACAAGCAGTACTTTGACCCTTAAAAATACAACACCCATACATCTTTATAAACTTATGTGAAACCTGAGTATTACTCACATATTCCTCAGGCTCAAACATGTTGTCAATCTTTTTAGCACTTTTGCCTCCTAAAATCTTAGGAAATCTGCTAAAATAGTAGAGATTCACTGTCCATTTAAATGTACTATTTTTTTCTAAATAGAAATACAAGCTGAGTTGCTTTTCCACTATTGTCACAAAGATAAATTCCTGTACATTTCTCTGTTTGTCGAGTAAAGTCTTCCTTACTCTCCTCTTGCAGGCGACTGCTGCTGCGGCTCAGGCCAATCTGCTGAGGCAGCAGGAGGAGCTGGAGAGAAAAGCTGCCGAGCTGGACCGCAGAGAGCAGGAGCTGCAGACCAGAGGCTCCTCAGGTCATTAAAGACAAAAAAAAATCCTCTCTCCTCTGCAGCACTAGCAGGAGCTGCACAACTTAGCAGGACAGAAAAAAACAACATGCTATGTGATGTGTACAATGTGGTGTAGACTGCAAAATCTGAAACATTCTCGCACCACGGCTTTTAGAAATGAAGTGAACCTTCCTAATTACTTATACAGATGCAAATGCACACAAAAAATACTTTGTCATTGAACTCATAAATCACACCAATACATATGCTGTAAGTTTACAATTACATGGTTTAAACTTTGTCGTATGCTAAGTTAGCATGACATGATGTAAAAGTTTGTTAAAAGTGACTTAATCTTCCCTTTTAACAATCAGTTGTCTTTTGTATTGACAGTGAAAGAAAACAACTGGCCTCCACTTCCAAAGAGCTTCCCCATCAAACCATGTTTCTATCAGGACTTCTCAGAGGAAATCCCCCCAGAGTACCAGAGAGTCTGCAAGATGATGTACTACCTCTGGATGTGTAAGTTTATCAGAGGGTTTGTTTTTATATAAAGTATGTCCTGCTGAAATGGTAATGCTAGTTAAAGCTTTATGGGAGAGTGGCAAAGAAAAAGCCACTGTGGAAGAAAACTCACATTCAGTCTTGAATAGAGTTCACCAAAAGGCATGTGGGAGACTCCATGGTCAAGTGGAAGAAAGTTCTTTGGTCTGATGAGACCAAAATGGTGCTTGACTATCAATTTGTGATTTCTGCAAAGAAATAAAAAAGCGCAGCTTTACATTTTACATCTGGTCATCTTTGTTAGTATTTACAGCAGTTATTAAGGTGTTTCAGTTCACAATTCAAAATGAAAACAATACTAACATTATAAACGGCAGCATTATCCTTGAAACACGCCTCTCTTTGCTGTTTTTCAGTCCACTGTGTGACTCTGTTCCTCAACCTGCTGGCGTGTTTGGCTGCCTTCATCAGCAGTGCTGATCATGGCATCGATTTTGGTCTCTCCATCCTCTGGCTTATCCTCTTCGCTCCATGCTCCTTCCTCTGCTGGTACCGACCCGTCTACAAGGCCTTCAAGTGAGTCAACATTCATTCCTGACACCATGTTTCTAAAAATTTGTCTGTGTTGTCTTGGTACCTCTCTGGTGTAATATGCATCACTTTGCCTATGCAATCATGAGGAGCAGTGGTAGATAGCAGTGTGAAGACCCTTTTCATACTTGGACATGCAGCATTTATCTAAGGACAGTTTATCAGAGCTCTGTGGATTATCTTTAACCACAGTGAAACAAAAACAATGTAGGTGATGTTGATTACCGATATTACTTTGCTAACTGTTTAGATAGCTGTGTTTAAAGTAACTTGAATAGTAGCGTACAGTCACCAGCCACTTTATTAGGTACACCTATTCAATTGCTGCCTAACACAAATAGCTAATCAGCCAATCACATTGCAGCAACTCAGTGTATTTAGGCATGTAGACTTTGTCAAGAAGACTTGCTTACAGTCAAACTGATCATCAGAATGGGTAAGAAAGGGGATTTATGCGACTTTGAACTTGACACGGTTGTTGGTGCCAGAACTTCAGCAACTGCTGATCTACTGGGATTTTTCAACCATCTCTAGGCTTTATAGAGAATGGTCCAAAAAAGGGGAAAATATCCAGTGAGCGACAGTTGTATGGAAGAAAATTCCTTGTTGATGTCAGAGGAGAACAGGCAGACTGGTTCAAGATGATGATGAGAGGCAACAGAAACTCAAATAACCACTCGTTACAATAAGCAGAATACCATCTCTGAACACACAACACATCGAACATTGAAGCAGATGGGCTACAGATAGTTGCTTGGCACACTTTGGGCCTCTTAGTACCAACTGAGCATCATCGCCACAGCCTACCTGAGTATTGCTGCTGACCATGTCCAGCCCTTATGACTACAGTGTACACACTTTCTGATGGTTACTTCCATCACCTCACAAAGCTCAAATCATCTCAAACTGGTTTCTTGAACATGACAATGACACTGTACTCCAGTGGCCTCCAAAGTCACCAGATCTCAATCCAATAACCCAGTAAAGCAGGTATTTCACATCTACATCATTGATAATCTTATACTGAGCTGCGTTGATTTCTTGTTTACAGGACAGACAGCTCCTTCAGCTTCTTCTTCTTCTTCTTTGTGTTTTTCGCCCAAGTTGTGATCTTTGTCATCCAGTCTGTGGGAATCCCAAAATGGGGAAACAGGTGAGTCCAACAATGAGTTTTTAACTATGAGACTTGAAGGGATAGTTAGATTAAGGATAGACGATTTGGACTGCTTAAGATTGAGAACAGCATGCCTGAATCAGCATTTGTTTACATTTTTGTAAAGTTACATGTTGTTGGATGAAAATTAAGGATGAACCTCCAAGTTTAAGTAGTAGATTAAAGACTGGAAAGATATCTTTTATATGTCTAATTCTAACTCCACTTGGCTCTCGGCTTAAACATACCTGCCATAAATGTTTGCATTAAACTGTGGTATAACTGCTTGAATATTTGGTTTACAACTTGAACTTCTTCCAAACTTTCTCTTTTTCTCTTTATATTTACTACTAAGAGTCTGTATTAATCAGCTGTCCTACTTCCTACGCTCCTCTTCTGACAGAAACTTTTCATCCTTCAGCTTCTTCTCTGCTGCCTCTCTGTCTGCTGGTAACTCTGTAAGTTACTGCTGCTCACTCTCTGCTACTTTTTACTAATACTGATTATCTTGTGTTTCTTGTAGAATTTTGTCTATGACGATTCTAGATTTCAAGCTGATGAGCTTTACACTTTGAAAATGTGACAGTGTATGCGTTTTACTCTTGAGCCTTGAAACCTAATAGTAGAAACAATGGCACCAATAATTTCTTGATATTGATCAGTTACCACAAGAAGTACCCTTCATTTGTTAGAGACGCAACTTCAGGCTTTTTGTTGGTCTCGCTCTGGGCTCTACCCTGACCAAGACTTGCTATGCTAACTTCAAATATAAGCTCTACGTGATGGAACCTGCATGGTGTCCCAGGGCCACTTTGCTTGGTCTGCAGTCTTTCTTCATTTTCAGTTTCTAGGGGTCGTTCCCAAAGCTTTTAGAATAGTTATCAAGTAGATGTCACACTTCAGAACCAGTTTCTGAAAGCAAAGCTTTTCTCTGGCCTTAACTCTGCTGTCCCTTGGCACACCACTCCTCCCACAGAGATCTGATCAATTGTAGCCATCTTTAGGACTGATCTCCATACAGATGTGCTCTCTTCTTTGTAACTGAACCTGTAGTCTGATGTTGATGTTCACGGTTAAAGCGCTCAAGCAAAGAATCCCGGCTACAGACTTTTATTTTGAAGAACTTGATGGAAATACCATGTTTTTCATTAACTTAACTTAGCTTTAGCAGCAATACTAGTGAGTTTATGCAGCAACAGAGTTTAAAGCTGTTTCTTTGACACATTATGGACCTAAAACAAAGGCGTCATTAGTTAAAACATATCTTTAAACTGTTTTTAAGCCATTTTAAGATAAACCATCGCAGCCCTGGGCTAGAGACAACAGAGTCGATCCATGCAGCGTTTTTAAAGCCCGTGTGCAGGCTTTGCAGCAATGCTCTGCAAAGCCTGCACACTTGCTGTGTGGCTGTTATTACAGATGTTCAACTTGTAGAGGAAAGAACACACTTTACCTGATTACTATACTGCACATTAATAACAACGGCGCTAGTGGGTAACATTGGGTTAGTTACATGGCTGCTCTTAAAACCAGAGTAAAACATGGTGAGGACAGGGCTCTGACTGTGTAGTTGTCTGTCAAATATTCCTCTGCTACACCGACAGCTTCGGTTTTACCTTGTGTATGCACTTCAACACAATGCCTGCATTTAAACTGTGGATGAGTGTTTCTAAAATCCATTTTGAGGCTAGTGTGGCATTATTTGATAGCAAACACTTGCAGTGCATAAGTAATGTGGGAAATCGTTTGTTTGATACTGACATAATAGCAGACTCAGAACGCTCCATAAGTGGCAGACATCTTGGTTGCCAAGGAAATGTCTTCATTGAGTTCAAGCTCCACATTAGATGCAAGGTTTTTCTTGGTCTTTCCTGTCTCAGATCTCACCAGGCTTTGGGTGATGTACTATGTAATTAAAGTGAAGTTGAAAAAGCCCTTTGATTTCAAAAAGGCACTATCCAGGATGACCCTTATGCTAATGGCTCCTTCTTATTCCCATTCCCTTCATAATGGTCCCTCATATTTTACCACAGCACTTCACATAATGTCCAACCAGAGACTATCAGTGGACTCTCTCTTGTTCTGTAGCTCTTTCTTTGCAGATTAGATGCAAATTACACAGCAGAAAATGTAGTACCATATTCTGAAAACAAGGGCACCCCAAAATTATTAATATGAAAATGTACTCACATTTTGAAGTTAACTTTATTTGATGTTTAGAGCATGCATTCGTATTGTAATACTGCCACATTTCACTGTGCTAATTAATTAAAATGGGTTGATTTTATGAACCATAATTTTGCCTTCCCCTGTATCCTTTCAGCTTTTAACTAGCTTTCTACTCTGCGTATTCCTCGCTAACTAAACCTAACCCAAATCTTGTTCAGAAAATAAATGCCTGCAAACAGATGCTGCATGTTATGCATTGGATGATGGTTTTGAGACACTCGAAGCTCACAGATGTTTGTTTGCTCCAGTGGCTGGATCAATGCCATCACTAGTTTCGGTTTGAACAAGGCAGTGGGAGCCATCATGATTATTGTGGCCATCCTCTTCACCATGAATGCTGTGCTGTCCATCATCCTGCTCAAGATGGTGAGAATTTATCAACTTTTATTCATAATTTAAGCTGATTTTGTAACAAAGCAACTTTGTCTTTTGATCAGTATCTGCTTTCCCTACTGTTAAACAAATGTGGCGAATTTGATTTTAATGCATTTAGTTAGAAAATTAGAATTTCACCCAAAAATATCATTTGGGTCTGAATTGCAGAATAACTTTAGTATATCAACTTAATGAAAATGAATGGGGCACCACAGGGCTTCCACAAAATGTTGCCAATTTGGCAATTTGGAAAGTTTTAGGTTTTTTGCCTCCAGAATCTTTAGATTAAAAATATAACTAAATATCTGTATTTTTTAAAACTTTGGGTACTTCTTACGCCATCAGTCATAAAAAAGAAGACGCTGTATCATTTTGAAATACAAAATGTATTGAAAAATCCAAAATTCTGTCTTCATTTGTACTTCTATCTCTCCTCCTACAGGTCCACCAAATGTACCGCCGTACAGGGGCCAATTTCCAGAAGGCTCAGCAGGAGTTCTCGCAGGGCGTCTTCACCAGTAAAACCTTCCAGACAGCTGCTGCCGGAGCGGCATCCTCCGCCGCCCAGGGAGCCTTTCAGGCAAACAACTAATGGTCAACAGAGTTTAGCCGTACTCCATTTAAAAGGTCAAGGTCTATATGTTGTCAGGTCTGGATGATTAACTTGAAACAAGGGGAATGACACAGGAAGCTAAGGGTTGTTGTTGTGAGTCTGAGCTTGCTTCCTTTCTTTTAGTTGTTAATTCTAACCTCATGATTTATAGACCTTGAGCTCAGTGAGGCTACACCGTTAGCCTCTCTCCTTTCACCCCCTTAAACAATGCCTATGTTTTTCCTCGTGTTAACTCACAGAGCAGCTTCACCAGGCTCTGGTAGGGTGTGTATAAAAGCCATGGAGGGGAAAGACATCCAACAGGTGCATTGTGGGGTGAAAAGCATGAATGAAGTTGACTGACTGCGTGTCTCTGCTTTGTATATTTTGTGTGCACTTTTTGTTAATGCTCTTCAGTGTAATATTTGTCTGTGCAGGTGTGTGATGAGTGTGTGTAGTGGCAGTATGCTTGTCTTTGTCCACACTAAACTGTGGACTCTGATCCTGTAATATAAAGAAGATGAAGTGTTTCTTTTTGTCATTTATGGCATTTTTCTAGTCTCAAATGCATTTCTTTCAATTGTTGAACATGTTTTGGCAAAAGAAATCTCTTGTTTGTAAAAAAAAAAAAAAAGAAAAAATCAGTCTAATGAGAAAGAAAAGTGACTGTAAAAGGTATGCAGTTTTATTCTAATTACTCTGGCCTTAGGTCGTTGGATGTAACTGTTACTGTAGCTAATTATTTAAATCATTTCAGTCACAAGCAAAAATACACACAATTCACCCTGGCTGAAAATCACTTTTACAGAGTAATAATATGTTGGCGCTTTGAAATTCCTGTGCCTTTGAACTTTCTGGTACCAAAATTTGCCAAGATCTTTCAGAAAATAAAACCTTTAAATCTAAATATTTTGGGAAATAGGGTAAATTTTGGTATTTATGCATCACATAGAGCTCATGTTGAAACAGAAAAGGGCTTCATAATATCTATAAAAACTTCAGTATCTCTTCTTAGTTGGAGAATAGAGTTATAGGTTAACTTTTTGTTTTAGCATCAATAAGAACTAAGCAGCTTTAACATCATGTTAGATCAGTGCCTCGTTCTTTCAAAGGAAACCAAAGCATTACTGATTTCTACTGATTTAAACCTTATCAGGTAGATTAGTTCAGTTTTGTCTTTTCATTTTACTATCAACAGTAATTACTGTAATTACTACACAGTAGAAGAGCATTGGTTTATTGTAAATGAAGAAAAGCTGCAGCAGTAACAGCATTTAGCATGTTTGGATCTTAAGCCCGGTTCAGAGCAAAGATGAGACAAGTTGAAGTATGCACCTGCTTGTGATAGGCCACTCTGCAACATTCTGAAAGCCCTAACCACACAGGCGCTGGACCATCGCGTCATGTCATACAATGCGCTTCAACTCACAATCCTAGTGCACACCGACTGCAGCACGAGCAAGATGTCCATTTCATATTTTACTGCTTGCCATGTCCGTAAACCAGTTACGGTGATTCGACAAACGGAATTGCAGGCATCTCCATTAATCATCCTCATTTGAGCTGTGATGGCTCAGTTCACACCGCTGCAGCTGTAATGCCCTAAACAATCACATTGTGTTGCAAATCTTTGGTCTGAACTGGGCTTTAGAAATGATAAATAATTTCATTTTTAGATTTCAAAATGCAAAATCTGAGTTTTACAGTTAAAAGTTTAATAGGAGCAGCAGGACCTTGTGTTTCCTTGACGTGTATCTGATTTATTTATTCTGCTAGAGTGATGTAAAGTTTCCATGACATCCTTATTTTGAAGGGAAACAGTGTCTTATCACCAGTACACAGCTGAGGTTTTGCATTTTCACTTTTCTTTATTTTGCAGTTTAGTCTAAACCTTCTTGTTCCTGAGGGTGCTTTCACACCTGGATCGCTTGGACAGGTCGTTCCAAAGGGAGTTGGCATTCCTTTTTTGTCCCTGGTCACTCAGATTCATGTAAACCCAACAATCAAACTGATCTGAAACAAAACAAGCGAGCCCAGATCGCCTTGAAAAGGTGGTCAAAGCTCTCTTCCATCATCCGAACCTAAAGTGGATGGATTTGCAGTGAGCTGGCGATCATAACTGATAATAAAGTAATAAATAATGCTACTCACATCTAAACAAAGTACACAAGCTCTCAGCATGAAAGCACCCTAAGATTACCCCAACCTCTAAATTATTTGCTGTATATTTTCTTTGATTTCTTTTACAAAAATGCACACGTGTCTGTTTGATGTACATTTAAAACATCAGCATGGATGTAAAATGTTCCTAAAAAGCAGGTTCAAGATAACTTGTGTGGTGTTCTTACAACAAACAGTGGTCTAATTTAAGGTTCAATCTTTCATGGTTTATATATAATACATGACTTTTATGAAGTCAAACATCGCTGAATGCATTGTTTTGGAAGATCAGAAGCCAATGCCTTTTGTATTTGAATAATGAAAACAGCATCTAATAAAATGCTTGCCTTTACTTAATGCTGTTTTTCCTTCCTTTTACAAACATGATACTAATGGGAAAGCTCAAGGTTTTTATTCTAATTTTGTTAGGAATTTTTAATTTGATGGCAAATGTGGACAAATAAGTACTGTATGTCTGAAAACATGTCATCAAAATTACACGGATACACAAACCTAGGGAGGCATGATATTATCAGTGTGATATCGGTATCAGCAGATGTTGCATTAAAAGTGGTGTCTATCTGTAACGGCTTAAAGGTGTATGTAAATATTGGCTTATCCAAAATCCTTGTCCCAAAAAAAGTAAATAAAATGTAAATAAAACAGCACAAGGTGATTTCCAAATCCTTGTCAACCTATATTCAATTTAATACAGCACAAAGAAAAGAGTGATGTTCAAACTGATCAGCTTTATTGTTTCTTGAAGAGCACAAATTCTGAATTTAATGCCTGTGTTTATTAACAGTGCCTATAAAAGTATTAATCCTTCATTGCTTTTATAAAACAGTTGTGGTCAATATAATTTGGCTTTTTTTTTAAACAAAAAAAAACAAACAAAAAAACATCTTTAATGTCAAAGTGAAAACAGATTTCTACAAAGTCATGTCAAATAAAATTATGTACAGTAAAATAAGTAACTACATAAATATTAACCCCTTTAAAGTGACACAGAGCTCCAGCCAATTGGTGCTGGTAGTCTCATAATAAAGCTGGGTGTACACTGTGCGATTTTCCTTTGATTCAGCCACGAATTTTGACTCGCACGACTCACTCTGAAGTTGGGCCGACTTTCAGTTGGATTGGGCGTCGTTTGTCGTGCTGTGTACGGGGGTTCCGACAGCCGACCACAACCCAACTATGACCTCACGACCTGCTCCCGACTGGTCGGGAGGAATTCTGGCATGTTTGACATTTTGGTGGTACGATTCCTGACACTTCACAGCGAGAGCAGAAACATGAGCAGAATAAACAACTTTGGGGATCATTTCCTCTGTAAACTGTCAGACAACGTCCTAAATTACCATGACAACAGCTGGAATGACTTTCTGACGCACCCCTGCTATGATAGAGGAAATAAACAAGCAGGGAATATTCCTACCTGCAGCTGACACAGAGGTGAAGCTGTTTGTGTGTTTGGGATAGAGAGAGGTAGCGGGGAAGAGCGAGAGAGAGAGAAAGCAGGAGAGATTGGGGGGGGGTATGACTGGAAACACTTCACTCTCAATGTGTGAGACTTTTAAAAAAAAGGAAACTCCATGGGTTTCTGTCACAGTCCGGCCCGACTTCAGTCGCACAGTGTGAGCAAACAAGTCATGCGCGTTGGTCATGCATCGCAAACGATTCGTCCACACACTATGAGATGACATTCTGCCATGACTGTCGTATGGTCGGCTTGAAATCGCTTTAGTGAACTGGGGATCACCTGAGGGCAGTGAAAGTGTCTCAAGTTCAGGTCCAGAAGGCTCAGTCACTGGTAAATCAGTATTCCTTGCTACCATTACACCATGAAGACAAAAGAACACTCCAAGCAACTCAGAGAAAACGTTATTGAAAGGTATAAGTCAGGGGATGGATACAAAAAATTTCGAAGCACTGTACATCCCTCAGAGTTCAGTTAAATCCATCATTAAGAAACGGAAAGAAATATGGTACAAGTGTAAATCTGCCTACATCAGGCCGTCCACACAAACTGAGTGACCGTGCAAGAGGGAGACTAGTGAGAGAGGCCACCAATACACCTATGACTACTCTGAAGGAGTTACAAGCTTCATCTGCTGAGATGGGAGAGACAACTGTTGCCCAATTTCTTCACCAGTCAAAGCTTTATGGGAGAGTGGCAATGAGAAAGCCACTGTTGAAAAAAAAAACGCATTATATCTTGACTTGAGTTCACCAAAAGGCATGTGGGAGACTCCATGGTCAAGTGGAAGAAATTTCTTTAGTCCTATGAAACCAAAATGGTGCTTTTTGGCCATCGGACAAGATGATTTGTTTGGCCTAATCCTATTCAGCCTGCAAAAGAACAACGGCTTGGGAGGAGATTTAGTTTCCAGCAAAGCAATGACCCAAAGCATGCAGCAGAAGCTACACAGAAAGGGTTTAAAGACAAGATGAATGTTCTGGAGCGGCCGAGTCAAAGCCTCAATCCAGTAGAGAATTTGTGGCTGGACATGGAAAGGGCTGTTCATGCCGGATCCCTGTGCAGCCTGACAGAGTTTGAGTAGTTTTGTTGTTTCCAGATGTACAAGCCTGATTGAGACCTGTCCACACAGATTCGGTGCTGTGATTGGAGCTAAAGTTGCATCTACTAAATTCAAACCTGAAGGGGGTGAGTATTTATGCAGAAACTTATTTTACTGACATTTAAGAGGCTTTTTTTGTACATTTTTTGTCAAAAAAAGCCAAATTATATTGACCATTATTGATTTATACAATCAATAAAAGGGGTGAATACTTTTTATAGGCACTGTAGCGCTGCAATCTAAAGCTTATTAAAAAACATGGACCTATACAATCTAAAAATAACATTTTTACCAATCATACTACCACAAACACCTAAAAACCTCCCAGCCCTTATTTTTGGACCACCGCAGCACTTTAATATAAACACCAGGCAGTAGTTTTAATAGGAGTTCGACTCTCATATATATTTAAACTTTTCTCTGTTTTATTTTGGTATGACTCCATTGCTGTATTTAACTGAAAGTTCAACATAAAAACTTGAACATGGTACCAAAGTCAAGCTGTCTGACATACATTTCATAGCATCAGATCACAGATGATACTTTGTTGTGTCAGCTTGTTGTACATCATAGTTCTTTGTAAACATCTCTTGTTTTCTGACGTGTTGTTTACTTGCTGAGGTGTTACTGGGATGATAATCCTGCCAGAACATTTAAATTCAATCAAACGAAAGCTGGTCAAACCAAGGCCATATACTCAACAACAGCTCAAGGCCATTTTCTTATCTCTGATGGTCTGACACCTCCCTGTCAGTTTCCCATTCTTTGCTATTTTAGGGATCGCTGGAGAGACCGAGGAGACAGGACGCTGTGCAGAGGAGAGGAAGACCTTTGTGACCGCTCTGTGTCTGGAGCGACCCAGACAGTCTGTGGGGAATCTGTCCTGAAACCCAAACTGCTGCTTTCACGATGACTCTGTCCGTCATCCTGACTGTGTTTTTCTTTCTCCAGGCTCTATCTGTCACTCCGTTTGCAGCTCAGAATAACAGCAAAAACTTCCTCTTAAACACAACCATCAGCAACTGGGTTAGACGGGGTGAGGACCGGGGAAGACCAAAAAAATTTAAGATTTACTCTTCTCTACAACCTTTAGGCACTTCCAGAGTCATCTTTATTCACCATTTTGATGCTCTGTTTGAACTTCAGCAGATTGTCTTGACCTTGTCTGCATGCCTTAATGAATGCTGCCATGTGATTGGCTGATGAGCAGAACAGGTATACCTAATAATTTGACTAGTTAATTGTCGTACTGTAGTCTCAACCAGGGGTTGGAATCGCAGGGTAACTTACGATACAAAATGTGGCCTTTGGCCCTTCATGCCAATAATGTGGTGATTCTTTGGTGACCGCTGGGATAGAGCAGGGGTTCTCAAACTTTTCAGCCTGGGAAAACGGCTTTAGAGATCAGGGACCCCATCTTTCTCTGAGGAGGATAAAGCACACAATATTGCACAAAGCATTATGTGCAAAACTTGTATTTTAGGTAGTTTCTATAAAGTTTACAGCACAAATATCACTTCATAACTATGATTTGATTTGAGTGTGAACTCATTTTAACAGTATTTCAGATCAAATTTAATTTTAAATCTTATGAAATGTCTCTTTGTTTTATGGAAAGCATCCTGCGACCCCCCTTTCACTGTCTTGACCCCCACTTTGGGAATAATTGTGCTACAGTATTCATGCACAGTGCCGGTCTGTTGAGGTTGCGATAGTATAAGCTCATTGTTCAGCCTTCTGGAGGTGTTGTGGGAATAATTGAACATAACACCAGTGAAGGGAGGTTTCCCATTTGACACTCCTGGAAAAGTGCTGCATCAGTTATTGCAATTTACCTGTGGAGGTCAAAAGGAAGCGTAAGTGGGTTAGGGACTTTCATGACTTAGTGCATATCCTTTCAGTGGTATACAAATTTCTTGTGCCTATTTTAAATTTCATGCAGTCATCTGCAAAACCTGAACTTTCCACATCATTTCCATTCATAAGTTCAGTGTCATTTAGCAGATGCTTTTGTCCAAAGCAGCGAACACCTGAGAGTAAATACAACACAAGCACAGGTCTAGACAGGAGGAAGAAACAGTAGTAAGTGCCACAAAGTGCTTAAAGTCCAGCCGGCCGCAGATGCTGCCATGCAGTGCTAGAGGTTTGCAGATGGTGTTTAGAAGCAAGTTTATATATATATATATATATATATAATGGACATCAACACAACAAATCAGTAATGTGAGACCTCTCATCATCGTCATCAATTAAGTTATCTTCACCAACAAATACTACACTAAAGTCAGGCCTAACACCTTCAGAAGTAAAGCGGGACATGATCAGCTAAAACTATGACTAAAAATGTGCGTCTGCAGCCTTTTTTCCATGAGAATAAGTAGACTAAGACTAACCTAAAATAGATCTTCGATGACTCAAACTGACAAAATGTAAGCTTTGTTTTCATCAAGTTGACTAAAAGTAGACTTAAATGTAATTTAGTTTTCATCAGACATTCAAAATCTGTGATATTTCTCCACTGTTGGCAAATCTGTCAAAATGCAATGTATCTATGGCTATTCTGCCCCTTAGCTGTAGAAAGCATGGACCCCAGGCAAGGCTGGATGCATAGAACACACCACCATGATTGGGTACCAGATTCAGGCAACATAATAAATGCTTGGACTAAAGGAAAAGACTAAAATGTGAGAACTTTTTATGGACTAAAACTAGACTAAAACTATAAAGGGTAGAAATGACTAAAATATGACTAAAATTAAAAGGCATTTAATCTAAAGACAGAGACTGAAATTAGAATTGTCACACTGGACTAGGACAGTGCAAGCCAACTGTAGTGGGGAGACTCATTCTACCACAGGTGACAGCAGTGGATAGGTGCACAGAGTTCTCTAGAGAGCCTGGGATTGTGCTGATCGAATGGAGTTGGCAAATTCATTCCACCATCTAGGGACAACAGAGAAGAATCAAGCTAGTGATTTTCAGGCCCCAATGTGATGAAAGAACCACTGGCTGAGCATAGTGGACGAGAAGGAGTGTACTGGATGAGGGACTCCAGGTAAACAGGAGCAGTTTCAGTTGTGGCTTTGTAAGCAATCAGAAGGGTTTTGAATCTGATGCGAGCTGATGCCACTGGAGAGAGATGAACAGTGGAGTGACATGTGCCCTCTTGGGTTCGTTGAAGACCACACATGCTGCTGCATTCTGGATCATCTGCAGAGCTCTTAAAGTGTTCAATGTGTATACAAGGAGGCCTGCCAGTAATGAGTTGCAATAGTCAGTGCATGATGCACTACCGTGAGCAGTGTTGCATGCTCTTTCAATAAAATAACAATTAACAGAAAACTTCAAATGCTGATTAATTTTGCAGCTTTAAGGATAGAAATGCCCACTGGAGGGTGCTGTTTAGCAAGGCCAGGTGCCCATAAACAGAGGCTACAGCAACCACTGCACTGGTTACAGGTTTGAATCCTGATCCTTGAGCTGTTTGGCACATATCTTCCCCCATTCTGCATCATAAAGGCAATAAGCAACCTCCAACCACACTATACTGTCTGGACTGTGAAAGATAATACCAGAAAAACTAGTGCTTAAATTAAAAAAACTTTTTTTGCCAGGGTGTTTTATCTTGATCTTGTTTTTAACAGAGAAATTCTTTTAAAAAGAGATGAAATCACATGGGTAGTAAGACCTAACAATGTATTTTAACACTAGATGTCCACTAGATGGCGAGGTAGATGTCTCTAATTTATATAGGCCAAACCTACAGTCCTCTTGAGACTCTCATATTTGGATTAAATGATCATATCTGCTGCTTTTTATGACTGAATCAGAACTTTAGGTACTCTAAGTTGTATATTTATCATAAATTACATGTTAAATGAAACAATTGTAAAGAATATGTGTTAGAATTTTACTTTTTCCTGATCTGAGCATCCACTTCAGATAGTGCTCTGTTACACATTGTCTTTATTTCACTCCTTCAAGTTATAAAAAGAAGAACTAGAACTGCTTTGCACGTTTGGCCAGGTCTGACACATTTCTCAGCTCTTACCTACAGAAGTAGCACCGCTTACATCATCCACTAACTTGCAGTGATTTTGGAGCCTGGTTCCTCACCACTAGAGGGCAGCATGGCTGTGATGTTGGCCTTCTATGAAATGAAGTGCTGACTCACTGTGAGCGAAACCTGCAGCAGGAACAGACAATATGAGGTGTCATCATCATGCTGCTTTTATTGGATGTTACTCTGTTTATTTTCACTCCTTTCATGGTGTCTCTCTTAGAGGCACAGCTAACTGGAGCAAGTAGTGATTAAGGGGGAACTCAATCTGTCATATTCAAATATTTATTGGAAATTTTACTTACTCGTTTGAATTCCAGAGAAAAAAATAGGTTTGTTGAAGGAAAAATGCTCCTCATTAAGTCTGCTGTGGGTTTTTGGATTTTTGAGCCAGAGCCTGCAACACTCTTGGAAATATAACTTTAAAATGCTGCTCTGGTTATTTACTATCAGTAAGAGAGTAAACTGTTTAAGTGGGACAGATCTGACAGTGTGTGCTCCCATTTTTAAATCTCATCCTGACTAACAATAGAAGACTTCTGAGGCCTAGCAGAAGTGAGTGTAGCCCTCCTTATTATCCCCTCAGTGTGGTGCTGACAGTTTGTGCTGAGACGCCCTCTGCTGCTCTCTGAAATGTGCCAGGCTCAAGGTTAACCAGAAGGAAACTAAAAGAGGAACAATTCTCTGAGAACAAAGAGGCTCTTTTAAGGCTCGTCTCTCTCTCTCTTTGTCTTTATCAGTGTGGCCTGACGCTTGTGTTTGAGCTCCAGAGAAACTGTCCTTTAATCTGGCATAGATTATTTTAATAAATCCGCCCACATTCACAGCTCAAGACCGACTGAATTCAAACATCATCTGAATCCTAAAAGGAGATTGAGAGTGCCGGAGTGACGTTTGGAAGGGTCTAATCCAGTTTTACATATAAATCCTGCTACACTGTTCGCAGTATGTTCCATAAAATGTCTTTTTCCTGTGTCACAGTTCATTGTTACCCAAAAACTGTCTGATGCAGCTGTTGCTGGTTTCAAGCAAATAAACATCTAGACAGTAAAATGATTCATCTTCGAATTTTCACGCTTGAAAAGTTGACATGCAAATAGTAATAAATTGTAAGAGCATGCACTTTTTTATTTCAGGGCCTGAAGCTGTGACTGACATAAGTATTCAGACCCTTTGCAGCAACACTTGAAATGTAGCTCAGAGCCTTCCATTTCTCTGGATCTTTGCTGAGATGTTTCTACACCTCAACTGGAGTCCACCTGTGGTAAATTTAAATGACTGGACGTATTTGGACAATCACACACCTCTCTATAGAAGGCCTCACAGCTGACAATGCATCAGAGCAAAAACCAAGCCATGAGGTCAAAGGAACCGCCTGCAGAGCTCAGAAACAGGATTGCTGCAAGGCACAGATTTGGGGAAGGCTACAAAAAATCTGCCACACTGGAGGTTCCCAAGAGCACGGTGGCCTCCATCTAATGGAAGAAGTCTTGCGTAACTCTTCCATTAGATGGTTGCAAGACCAAACTGAGCAATCAGGGGAGAAGAGCCTAAATAAGAGGGGAGACCATGGTGGTTATCCTTCTGGAACTTTGTCCCATCTTCACACAGGATCTACGCAGCTCAGATTGACCTCTCTTACTAAGGCCCTTCTTCCCTGATTGCTCAGTTTGGCCAGCCAACCAGCTCTTGGGTGAGTTCCAGTTGTGCCAAACTTCTTCCAAATGATATTTATGGAGGCCACTGTGCTCTTGGGAACCTTCAGTTCAACAGAACCTTTGTGTACGTTTCCTCAGATCTGTGGCTGTCAACAATCCTGTCTCTGAGCTTCTGGCTTGGTGTTTGCTCTAATGTGCATTGTCAGCTGTGAGGCCTATGCAAATGGTCTGAATACTTGTGTAAATGTGATGTTTCCATTTTTTTAAAATGTAGATTTATGAGAATATTTTTCTTCACCGTAGCATCAAGCTGCAACAAAAAACTAAAAATTGTGAAGGTAGTCTGAATACTTTCTGAATGCACATGTTGTCTCAGACCCATTTTTTCTGCACAGCAGGAGGAAATATTCTGCATGGAACTGCAGAGTCCTAATCATTGTCTGTAAGTAATACAACAAACATACAGAATTTATCAAAAGGAAATAACACTAAAAAACACTGTTAGCTGGTAGAAAAATGCACGTAAGCCATTACACAACATCACTGAGTGATTGTAGTCTCAACGGAAAACAGCCTACCTGCACAGGTTTCAGAAAGGTAAGAATAATGCCTCTTACGAGTATGTTTGAAAAGGGACGTCAGACTTGCACAAACGACTGGGCTTTAAGAATTGATGTGCGCACTTAGGACTGTACCTAAGACTTGTTTCCTCCGTAGTTTAGTCAAGTACAGAGCAGGGAAATTGTGCTAGCTTGCACTGCAGTGCGATCATCTAACGTTAGCCTGTTAGCATATTTTTAGGCTGACTGTTGTGGTCAGCTGTACCAATGGGTCTCTGACTGGCTGTTGCCTGTCTGACTGAGTATACTTTCAGAGCCATACAGAGTTGCGCTATGGACAGGATTTAGTTGTACTTAAAGCCATCTGCTAGCTGCCTCTGATGTAGCTTTAGCGTAGCGTCAGTTTTACTAGAACTGAACCATGTTTCTGTATGAAATAAAGAATAAAAACAACACTAAAATCTAAAATCTCATAAAGTAAAAGATGTTTTTGCACTTCTGCTGACCTGCTTCAGCATGAGTATGTGATAGTTAAGGTGAAAGGGTTAGTTGTTGTGTGAGTGGTTGTATACAACGGCTGCTAGCTTGGACTTAGCTACAGCAGCAGTTTTATCAGAGCTAGACAACAACCCTCCATTAAAACAAGGGCAGAGAGAAACACTGACAGCTTTTCATGACAGAAAAGATGTTTTTGCTCTTCTCCCGGCCTGCTTCAGGATGGGTTTGTGATTGTAACGGATGGGGTTTGCCAGTGTATCCAATGGCTGATAGCGTGTTAGCATTAGCTGTGATGTAGCTGTAGGAAAGAGGCAGTTTAATCGCATTACTAATTCAAACAAGAGCATAAAGCCACACTGAAAGCTTGTCTTGACATAGAAGATGATTTTGCTCATCCCTAACTGACCGTGGCATCAATTTTATTCACAGAGAAGCTCTACTAGTAACAATTGAAGGCATTGGCAGCCCATCAGCTTAAGGGTAGGTTTATGCATGTGCACTTCATCTTGTCACTCTGATTCATGAACAGAAAGTTCCTCCAGTTACCTTTTGAGAATTTTTTGAAAAGTCCTGCCCTTCCTAAACTCTTTCTATGGGAGCTTTCCCACTTGAATGTGAAATATGTTCATGTATATGGGACAGTCTATCTGGTGTGTCAGGTAAGTCATACTGCCAACAGGGCTTTATGTTTTAAACTTTTGGGATCCCTCAAGTCTCAACCCAGACATAAGAGACAGCACAATTACACACTCCTAAAACTAATCACTCTGCCAGAAAAATCAGTCAGGCATTTCAACAGGCATCCCAGACAGTTGCAGTCAGCCATATAGGTTTAGCTTATTATACCAGGGTCACAGACACAGTGACTTAAACAGCCTGTACTTAAAACTCCAAACCTCAGGTCTTCCAGCTTTGTCAGGAGAATGCTTGGTCACTTACTTAAAACAAAAAGTAAGACAATTTGTGTTAGGTAGATTATTTCTTTTTTTTTTGTAACAATGCTTCTTGGTAATAAATCTTATACCGTTGGAAAGCCTGTTTATTACCCTTTTAAATGATGCCACATTTGTAAGGATCATGCATTTGTGGGATGAGCAGCAGAGCTGAGTATGTGGCTTGTGCCCATGAAAAATGTGCCAAATCTTCTCTGCCAATGCCAAACAGCTGATTCTGCCATTGACTCTTGTTGGATGTTGACTGGATTGGATGAATTGAATTGAATTGAGTTGAATTGAATTTTTTTTTTTTTGGGGGGGGGGGGGGGACTGCTCCTCCCTTAAAAATGTCCAAACGTTGTAGTCCAGTGCTGCAAAATAATTGGAGTAAATTTGATTTAACCCTGTATAAATATTTCTCATAAATGTGGAATTATGGTTCAAAAGAACATAAAAATGATCGATATTGGCAAAAATGACACAGTATTTGTCTTGGCTAGCGGGCTCAGGGGGGCCCTGTGTAGGCTAATAGCCTAGCTATTCTTTTGGGAGCCCAAATTCACTAGCCACGCCCCTGCTCTGAAATAATATTTTTAAAAAAAGACAAAAACAGTTAAAATACGTTATAGATACGGTACTTAATTCAATTTAATTCAATTTAGATGTTATTTTTTGGATGCTGTTTTGACTCTACAAGTCGACAAATAGCCTAACTGTCTTAATGTGAAAGCTCGACCGGAAGCCACTCTTTTTTTGTATTCTTTAAATTCTGACACGTTACCCCCTGTCTTCAGGTCTTCACCTCCCTCCCTCCCCTCTTCTACTCCCTCCTCCCCGTCCTGCCTCACCCCCACCATCGGGCTCTTCCCCTCTCTCACACCGGTAGTTGTCATGGCGATGGAGTCAGCCTCGGCGTCCGCACCAGGGGTTGTTGCCATGGAGATCCCGGTGCGAGGTGCGCTCCCGGTAGTGGAAGAAGACGAAGGCTTCAGCGCGTCGCCACCGGGGTCCGAGGATCGACTACGGCACCGGCGAGGAGGCGGGAGACGGCGGAGAGGTGTGCCGTTCAACCGGGGAGGCTACTACATGCTGATAGTGATCGGGGAGATCGGCACGGAGCACCAGCTGGACGCCGCCAGAGTGCAGATAGAGCGGGGTGAGTGATGGAGGAGCCGCCGGTCTAAATCCTGGTTCGTTTTGGTTTGGAAGCTGTGCAACTTTGAGGAGGAAAGTCCGTGGAAATAAACACGGAGGGATTTTTTTGACGCAATGGATGGAATAGTAGGTAGAGGCAGTTGCTGCAGCATTGCACCATGGGACACCACGCATTTCCCTTCCCCACTGTGAACTCTGTGACTGTAAAATTGCAGAGTCAAGTTGTAGCTGCAGCAGAGGTCCTTCACTTTAATAGAGCACTAGTTTAGCTTACAGCCTCTATTTCAGGATCATTCTCATTAATGCATGAATTAATAATTTAGCAGACATTATTAGACCTGAATCATGAGTGTGCCTGGATAGTGAAGCAAAACATTAATTTAGAACATGCATTATAAATAGGGGGCTGTCTGTGTTGCAGTAGGAGTGAGTGTTTATGTCCCTGCATGGCATGGATGAGCTGTCATGTACCCTTAAACCAGTAAACAAACTGCAGTCTTTGCTCAGCATCTTCCCTGATATTAGAAATGAAAAACACATATCTCTCCATTCCCAGTTGTATTCTTATTTTGACACGCTCAGGCAGGCATCATTACTCAGCTGAATATGTCAGCTCAAAGCCTTCTCCTCCTCTCCAATAGCTGCAGTCATTCTGTCAGTGTGGGCTGTGAAGTTTAGGGCTGTGATGGGATTTGTGGAGCAGTTGTGAAAGATGTTGCTGTGTGTGGACTCAGGAGTATGCCAGTCAGCAATTTTTCTGCTGCTCCGTTGCCACTCTAAGCTGTTTTTCGGTCCAGATGATCAATCGCACTTTTAGATGCCAGTCTGGCGCCAGAGCAACCCCTTCCACCCCTCTGACCTCCCAGTGTGCCGCCCAGGGAGCTCTGTGGTGAGCTCAGTATCACACACCCCCTCAGCTCATTTCAGCATCGATTCTTCAGCCCAGGTCGGTGTTTTTAAGTGCCACTCTGTGTGACTCACTGTAAATGACCTGCTACTGACTCTCATTACATTTGAGCTGCAGGGCTTATTGTTGGCCTGCAACTAGTCATCCTCTCTGCAGTGTCTTCATCGAATAAGACAGAGATAGGAAACCTTTTTAGTGGACAAATCTGATTTGATCATAATCCTAAATCCTATGGAGAAATAAAAAGTACCCCAATGTGATGTGTTAAAACATTTAATTTCTTCAATATCTGATTAAAAAAGTAGTGATTAGTCTTTTAAAGACAAAAATAAAGATGAAATTGACGGCTAAAAATGGTTCGTTTTTGATGACTAACACTTCATAACTGAAAGAGATAAAATTCTGCAAGTCATCTCATTTTACAAGCCAAGACAAAGGCATTTCTTTTATACTGTTCCTTAAAAAAAACTTAAATGGTAAGATTAATCATTTATACGAATTAAGCATTTACTGACCAGTTATTGCTGTTTTAGTCTAGGGCAGTGGCTCTCAACTGGCTTAGACCCCCCACAGCTTCTATGATGACAAATCGTGACCCAAATTTCTCATATATTTGCCAATCAACTGGATTTATTTAGTAAAACATAGTGCTGTTTGGACCCCTGATAGACATGGGGCAGAACAAAGAGACTGGTGAAAATAAGATAGATGAAGGTATGGTATGATATTAAATAATACGATATGATCTGATATAATATGATGTGACATGATATGAGACAATGATATGATATGATATGATATGGTATATGATTTAAAGACCCTGTAAAGTGCAATCCAAAGTTTTTGTCTTAACACACTAGATATGTTGAAATATACTTACTGTAAACATGTGAAAACACTGAGATCTACATGTGACTGAATTTTGGATTGAGACTGTCAGAGGGTTTTTACCTCTTTTCTGGCTTGGTTTAATCTGGGCGGGGCCAATATGTGGGCTAATGGTGTCATGAGCAATGACCCCGCCCCTCTGACACTGCAATATGAAACCCCAGAGCAGTTCATCTCAGTACAGGTTGTTGTTAGCTGATGTCACTGCCTTCATTGAAAGTCAACAGTCAGTTAAATGCTGTTATTTTGTTCATTGTGAGGTAAATTTGCCAAATCATTCAGCCATAGTGGTCTATGGATGAGTGAACACAGATCATAACACAGATTTGAGCCAGAAAACAGACTTTGTCTCTTCTTCTGAGGTCAACAAAAGGTCAAGGGGCAGGATGATTGAACGAGTGCTGTCCTCCATTCAGATTGTAACATTTTTAAAACCTGAGAGGATCCTTTTTCACCTGAGTGGGCGTGGCTTCATCTCATTTGACTGACATGCCCACACCATCCTGGAGCAGATTTTACTGCCTCATTTTTCATGATTTTGAAGCTTGATTTTATAAATTTGAGATGTTTCATTTGACTGAAATTTGACCTGAGGGTTCATAACACAGTGACCTGTCAGACAACAAACCTAAATACAGATTTATTTTCACTGTACAGGGTCTTTTAAGAAGATATGATATGATAGAATACGATGTCAGATACAATGTGAAAATTTGAAATTTATAACGTAAAGTGTTACATTATGATATCTGATTAACTGAAATATTCAGAAGGCCCAAAAAGGTCAAGTGCAGGGAGTCTGGCCGTATTCCAGCAGTTTGAGGTCAGTTTCCTCCCTGAAAAGTTCTGATATTAATAAACTGTTTACCTCTTCTTTGGTCCAGATCATCCTTCTCTCCTTCATATCAAAAGTTCAGCCTATGGGGATGTTGACTCAGTGATTCATATTCCCAGGGAAGTCTGTTTAATGCATCTTTCTTTTTTAATTTATATTGTTGGTTGCACATTTACAATAAGACAGCAAGACCATTATTATGATGAAATTCACAGGATGAAATATTTCCTCACAGCCTGCAGATGCATTTCTTTAATTTTCTTGTTTTTCCTTTTAATCAGTACAGCACTAAAGAAAGAGTCCATCACCCAGCATTTACACTCAGCTCTATCCAGATGGGACAAAAACACAAAACAACGAACACCCCCAACATACACACTCTAAAGAAATAGATGTTTTGCATTGAGGTGAGGCCATTCTGCCATAAAGTCTAGATCAGTGGAGGGCTTCAATGATGGCTGTCCTCCTGGAACTTTGTCCCATCTCCACACAAGATCTCTGGAGCTCAGTCAGCGTGACCATCAGGTTCATGGTCACCTCTCAATGTAATATTTTTCGTTTGATCTTTGTAATAAATTAGCAAAAGTATCTGAAATTTTTTTCATCATCGTGTACAGAGTTAACCTTGCAAAGCAGATAGATACGCCTGTTTCCGTGTTTCTCACTGGAGAATCCAACTTGCAAAGCTCCCGTCTAAACCGTTTGGACCCGGTTAGAAGTGACAGGACCAATCAGCTTTGAGGGGCAGTACTTTCAGGCCCAGCGGAGTCGTGATGTAAGCAAGCAGCAACAAGAGGCCAGTGTTATTATGGTGGAAGAGCTTAGCATGGATGCTGCTAAAGTGCCAGTTTTATCAGATCTTGATGACATTTCTTGGTTAAAAAAAAGAATAAAGAACAGCAGTGAGTTGTTTTCTTTTCAAAAACAACATAAGTCTTGTACTGACATATCTACAGTCGCCATGGTTTACGTTATTCCTCGGTAGCTGTGCATGCCCACCTCGTTTGCGGCTACCTCATGTGTTTTGTTGCTCTCACTGGCACGTAAAGATGTAACAGACAGAACGTCCATCCAGTCACACTCTGAGTTTTTTTCAAATCCTCTGCCCTTTCCCAAACGCTTAGTATTGAAGGTTTTCCAGATGGATGTGTTCCACACATCCATCTTGCATGTCAGGTTAGTACGGAGTGTAGATTCGTGGAAATGAATTTAAACGACTGTATCATCAGGCTGTAACATAAGATTGAAAAAAGTGAAGGGAGTCTGTGTGCATTTTCTCAGTGCTTTGTGTTTTCTTGTACTATTCCTTTACCAAACCCCAAGTGCTCTTTATTATTCCTGAAAAAAGAAAATGCTCTTCCAACATCACAAACACATCCTGAGCTTGTGATCTGATGTTTCTACTGGAGGTGCAGATGACTGTCAGGCCTGTGACACCTCTACGGTTTAACAGATCACAAACCTGGAGGCAGTGAAAGAGAAAATTATTGCCGCTGTGGTTCTGACGCTAAGCTCAGAGAGTTCTCTCTCCCTCTCACCTCATGTTCCAGCTCTGAATTCAGAGTTTTTAACTGGATAACACTTTGATCAGTGCTGTAACTCTTCCCCTCTGTGCAGACTCCTGTAGGTGTTCTGCAGCATTAAGCAGTCATAAAATCTTTGGCTGCATCTCAAAGAGGGAATTTATGAAATATTGAACATGCGCTCCCTATGTAGCATATAAGATATTAATGCTACATTTGTAATAACACTATTGTCACACATTTCACGTCTCTCCAACTATTGTAGCATCAGACACTGCCCCCTCATAGGTTGTGAAACTGGCTGTAAAAACTTTGTGGTTTTGCCCTTCAGGGGAAAGGATGGCTCTGTTTTCCAGGTTGAATTATTACAGGGACGATGGTGTTCAAGTTTAACGGTAGACTAGTAGCATCAAACTGAATCAGAAACCAATCTGGTATCACGATACAGCTGTGTTACTCACCCAAAACAATCCTGTTTTTGTCAGATCTCTGCAAAATGCCATTCTACCCGCAATTTTACACACACAGCCTGCTACTTTTCCTTTCTAAGGTTGGTTTGCTGTTAATTTGACGTAATGTTTCTTTAGTGGTGGGATATGTGACCCACAGTCTGTACCTGGTCTTTTATTTTGAAATTGACTGGATGGTCTTTGAGTTCCTGTAACTTATTTCCTGTATGAGTCTGTCCAAACTGATACATGCTGGCAGCAGCTCTGTTGAAAATAGACCCGCTGCCAATCTCAAATCGAGCAGAGCAGAGTGGCGTCTTGAGCATGCATTGGAGAGTGACTGAAGTGCATAAAGCCTGGCACACGCGTCAAGATCTAAAAATCTTAACTGATTTGGAGAGTGTGAGAGTATCTGTATGGACCGGATAACGGGACAGACAACAGTGGCTGCAAACTGTGGAGTGTCATTTGGTAAAGTCCAGATCTGGACTTTTCTGATGATCCTGTGACCCTTGCAGAGACTGCATGTGTTCATGTGAGGGGTCTTAACCTGCTGAGTGAGGAGGTTGAAGTGTTGGAAATACACGTCTCCTGGGCTTAAACAAAGATCCAGCTTTTGGGGACGCCTTAGATGCTGCCACGGAATCTGTGTCTGTGCATGTTGAGAGCATGGAAGTTGTAGAGCAGTTCACCTGTCTTGGCAGTGTAATCCATCCACCTGCTGAGATCAACCGCAGACTTGGACTTGTGCATGGGATGATGGGTTGGCTGAGCAAGACAGTGTTGGGTTCCTGGTATCTAAGCATGTGGACAAAAGTCAGACCCTTTTGGACCATTTGGGCCTTAGGCCTTCTAGTCTTACTATACACTTGTGAGGACTGGACATTGACTCATGGCCAGAGGTGCCAACTGGACTCCTTTGTGACAGCTTCTCTTTGGTGCATCTCTGGGTATTGTTGGGAGGATGATGTGTCTAATGCTGATGTGCTCAGGAGAGCAAGGATGGGAAGAGTCAGCAGCTTGACACGGGAATGACAGGGTGGTCATAAGACTTGATTTTAGCTGTTTTAAGGTGGCCTTTCTTCAGTCTGGGCATTTTCGATGATAGCAAACATGTTCGATATTGTCATAAGTCTAAAGTCTGGTTGTATGCAAAATGTGTTTTTCAGTGACGTGACTGTAGTCCACGACCAGTGGGAGCCAGTGTTGTACGCAAGCACATTAAATCACTAATTTTTTTTCAAAACATGAAAATGCATTGATCAGTCTGGAGCCACTAAATGTTTGCTCATAACTCAAGAAATTGAAAAACTTTTCTGCTAAGAGCTGCGGTCGGATCTCTGCACTTGTGCGTTTGTGTGCCGTGTCTGTCAATTCATTCCAGGATGACATGACAGGTACGGTAAACCGCCTCTGGGATTTTCAAAGTAAAAGCCCAAAAATCAGTTTGTTTCCTTTCGTTTCTACTTGATGTAAATGGTTTGCATCATCTCCAGAAAATGCTGTTGTGAATTTCCACCAGATGCATGATGGGAAATAATCTCAAAAGGAGTTGTTTTCTAGTCTTGCAGTTAGTGACCCACATTCTATGCAGAATCTTAGTCTGAGACTAAAAACTCAACGGCTTGCTGACACATTGTCTCTACATGTGGGAGGGTCTCTGATGTTAGTCTTTTAAGGGTCTTTTAAAGGTTTTAAAAGACCCTTGGGATCGACTCAAGTGGCCACTCAAGGAACTGCATTCTTGCGTAAGCACATTGATCTTATTGTAGTCATGGAAGTTGCCTCTTGGCCCGAGACATCTTGGAGTGTCTCTCCGTTTCATTCAGTTTGTCCAACTGTCGGCTCTTTACTGCCCCCTAAAGCTGGAAAGCAGAAAACATTCACTGCTGCTTTAATTGGATGACAACTGCAGTCATTGTTGGCGTTTTCTGCCTAATGGATACAGATTGCAGCAGTAAATGTCTTTCAGCACTGAAGTACAAACATTTAACATCTACACACAGCTCAAATTTATGTTTTATCTAGTTTAACCTGCTGCTTTTACAAGTGAAAATCTCATAAACTCCCCTTCACAATAAAGAGCTTCCTCCCCTAGCATTCAGTGAAAGCATCAGTCACTGTGTCACACAAAGTGGATAACAAGTTTCTAAGCTGGGCCTCCATCGTCTGTGCATGTTTATGTTGCGTCTGGATTAGCCTGGGACTTGGAGCACATAGTGACAACTAAAGGTAAAAGGTTAGAGGAGGAAACGAGGGCTTTAATCTGCATTAACTCAATCTAATCAGGTCTGTTATTGTAAGAGAATGAGCTTAACTGCCTTATTTTACCCTGTGAAGAGCAACACCTAGACATTTGATATACAGTAAATTCCAGGTAGTTTATCGTTTTTATTACATGCCACTTACAAGTCCTTTCTAAACAATTTGGCTCCTTTCTATCATGTCGTTCCGCTCTCTCATATCTCTTTCTTTCTCACTGTCCTATCAATAATAAAGGCAAAAAAGAATCTTAATAAAACAGGGTCTACCATATTGACTTGCAACTTAATAAGGAATAAGGTGCACCATATTTAAGTACAAAAACGTATTAGTTATCAGACAAGACAAATACAAAAAATTATCGTGCTTTCCTCATTTGAGAGTTTTGACATGTCATTTGAGTTGCTTCCAGAAAGCAGAGAAAATAGTTCTGATGGGGACTTTTATATCTAGTTCAAAGAGTTAAAGAAGTGGCTCAGAAGAGAGGCTTCAAAGAGACTTGGATAAACAAAATGCATCCACATGTTTGGCCGATCTGTCACAGTCTGAATACCTCACCATGACTAGACCTAAACAAACAGAACAGAGAGTTGTATGTGGCATCCAGCACTCACTCACCAGTTTACAGAGACAAGCAGACAAATACAAGTGACACATCTTTTCTTTCCAAGTCTAATAATGCAGAAATGGGATGTTTGCATAGTTGTTCTCAAAAGCTCTTTTTCCTCAATATCTGTGTTTTTACATATTTTGCAACTTTTGGCTGACAGTGCCAGTATTCCTGGCTACCATTACACCATGAAGACCAAAAAACATTCAAACTAACTCAGTGGAAAGTTGTTGAAAAGTATGAATAAGGGGATGGATACAAAAAAAATCCAAGTCACTGAACATCCCCCAGAGTTCAGCTACATCCATCATCAAGAAATGGAGCAAATTTGGCACACGTGTAAATGCCTAGATCAGGCCATCCTCACAAACTTAGTGATTGTGCAAGAAGGAGACTAGTGAGAGAGACCACCAAGACACCCATGACTACTATGAAGGAGTTACAAGCTTGCCTGTTCTTTTTCACCAACCAAAAGCTTTATGGGAGAGTGGGAAAGAGAAAGCCAATGTTGAAGAAAACTCAGATAACATGTGGACTAGAGTTCACCAAAAGGCATGTGGGAGACTCCATGGTCAAGTGGAAGAAAGTTCTTTGGTCTGCTAAGACCAAAATGGTGCTTTTTGGCCATCAGATAAGATGCTATGTTTGGCACACGCCATCCCTTCTGTGAATCATGATGGTGGCAGCATCATGCTGTGGGGATGCTGCATGTGCAACATCACCACGTTAGTTGTTCCACTCTTCCTTCCTCCCACTTAATTTTTATGTTTTTTTAATGCTTTTTTATGTGTGGTGGATATATCGACTGTAAATATGGGCAGACGTTTATATTTCCTTATACTGAGAGTTAACTTCTACAGCTGTTATCTAATGATGCTGACATCATGCTGATAATACCTTGCATCCCTAGCATGTGACTTTAATATTAAGGGGAAAAGATGAAGTTTCCTCCTCGTTGTCAGTGACATTTTTCATGTCTGAGACATTTTCAGTGCTTGAATGCTGATGACGTACTGACTGATGGCATCAGAAGAAGTAGATAAAGATGCACAAACATCGAGACCCCCAGACCTCCTTTATCCTCTTAATCCGCTCAGTTCCCGCTGATGCTAACAGTCTTTTAACATCTTGATGACTAGGATGAGAGAGCATCATCAGAAGGCTGCCATATTAATTCATCTGGCCGTGCTAAGAAAGATGTTTTTCCATGAATGCTAACTAAAGCTTGGTAACAGTGACGCAGCATTTCTTAGAACAGACTGCAGTCTGCTGCCAGGGAACACTTTCTCCTCAGCTGAGGGCAGAACAAGGTCTTCAAAGTCTTTTTGTGAAAGAGGAGATTTTGGCACAGGGGTAAGGATTTGAAAAATTAGAATAATCTAATTTCTTCTCCCAGCTGAACAAATCCACAAGTGGATAAGATGAGAGAGGTGTGCGCTCGGGTTTCTATCCTGCTGGACGAGATCTGACAAGTTCTCTGTGAAGTTTGACTCACTGCGGCTCAGCGGGATCTGATAAAGCCGCTCTCTGACTCTGAGTATGTTTTAGGGAGAGAGATGCTGATCAGCTCATTACTGAGACATTTCTACTCATCCTGTGGACTTTAATTACTTTCATGTTGTATGGGGCTTGTGTTTATTTATGATGATGGCATTTTATTGGACCGAATAATGGGATTATATTAATGTAGCTATATTCAGCAGGCTGATATCAACAGTTAAAACATCACCTTCATCAATTTTATTCCAGTGTTATTAGCTAAAATTTCTATGCTCTTAGTCTTTTGCAAGCACCTATCCCAAAAAAGTTGGGACACTATGTAAAATGTGCATAAAATAGAATTAGGGTTCCTAAAATTTTCAGCCTGCAAAGATAATATATTTAATGTTCAAACTATTGGAAATAAACATTATGAATTTGATGCCTGCTTCATGTTTCAAAAAAGTTGGGACAGAGGCAAGAAAAGACTGGGGAAAGTAGTGGAATGCTCAAAAGCCACCTGAAACATTCTCGAGGTAAGCAGATTATTGGTGACATGTGATAGTACCATAATTGGAGCACTCCTGAGAGGCTCTGCTGTTCACAGTCAGCTGTGGTGCGAGGTTCCCCAGAGATTTTATCATCTATGGTCCATAATATCGTCAAGAAGAAACCTGTGCCCGTAAGGGGGAGGCTTAAAACCAACACTGAATGCCTATGATCTTCAAACCCTCTGGTGGAATTGCGTGAAAATCCAGCATAATTCTCTGATGGATATTACAATGTGGGCTGTGGAACACTTCAGAAATACATTGCCAGTTAACACAGTACATTAATGCATCTGCAAACGAAGTTAAGGCTCTACCATGCAAAGCAAAAGCTGTTTAAAACTTAAACAATAATGCATGTTGAATCCTCTGGGCTACCGAGGAAGAGGAGCATTCAAATTGCAATGCAAAGTTCAATTTCCAGCATCTGTGATGCTGTGGGTTTGTAGTAGTGCCAGTGGCATGGGTTACCTACACATCTGTGGATTTTTTAGTTTTTCCCAGTTATTTTGGGATCAGTAACACTTGATCCACTGATACAGCAGCTTTGTCTTTTAGCAGGAATTTCTTGGAAGTTTTCTCTTCCAAAATCCACACAAATTTTAAAGAAATTCCCTACATTTTTATTTTTAGAGTATCCCATTAAAAGTACCCCAAAATTTCTTTGAATATTCCCCAATTCTCTAAGTGAAACTTTATCTTAAAGTTTAAACATTCCAATTGAAAGTTCCCCAAAAATTCAATGTGAATTTCCCAAAAGGTTTTCAAGAACATTCCCCATATTTCAAAGAAAATTCCACCTAATATTTATTATAAAATGCCCCCAATTTTTAAAAAATTCAATGAAAATGTCAGAAATATCCACAAAATTCCCTGAAATTTCCATGATTTTTTTTATGTTCACATGACAGTTACCAAATTTCCTTGGAAAACCCTTGAAATGTAAATAAATAAAATAAAATCCAAGGAAATTTCTCCTGAACTCTTGAAAATATTCAAGAGTGTCACCCAAATTTCCATGACATATTTGAAAATGTATTTCCCAGGATTGTAAGCAAACTACTCAAACTTCAATGGACATTCTGGAAATTAATATTAAAAACATATGATAGCAGAAATTAATAACTATTTTGTAGGAAAGCCAACATGTAATGCTCTCATATGCACATGCAGGATCTTATGAGGTTAACACTGAGAGATTCATACAGGTTTTTGAGCAACATATTCTCCATCCAGATGACTTCTTTTTCTGTGCCAAGTCACATCCTACATGAGTTACAACAGCATGGCTTCACAGTAAAATGTTCATGTACAAGACTGGTCTGCATGTAGTCCAGAGCTGTCTACCACTGAGATAGGACAATGGAAACCCTGTTTCCCACTGCTTCATCAATCAGTGTCTTCAGTCTCCAGACGTTTGCAGAGTATTGTTCGAAGAAAAGATGATATAACATAGTGGTAAACATGCTCCTGTCCCAACTTTTGGGGCATGTTGCAGCAGTCATCAAATTCAGAATGTGTGCTATTTCCAGAAACAAATAGGTGTAACAGTTTGAACATTAAGTATACTGTCTTTGGGTTTAAGTTTAAAAATCACTATTCTGTTCTATTCACATTTGACATAATGTGCAAACTTTATTGAACAGGGGTTTGCACTAGAATGGACAAAACTGTCAATAGAAGCTGTCAAGCCATTATTTGATCCATGATCTAAGCTTGATGCCCAATCCTGACACTATTTGGTGCATGTCATGTCATGTTTAAAGAACAGAAACCTTAGTGCCTGAAGGCTGTATCGTCTCTAACGACCAGCAGAGGGCGAACTAAGGCTGTCCCACTGGGTTATTTGACACAATGTGGAAGATGCTGGTTGCAGTGAAAAGCAGACAGAGAATTATTATTCAGCTCATTTGTTTATTTCCAGCTCTAAAGAGCATTTTAATATTGTTCTGCTTGTTTTGGTTAATTTGGCTCAACCTGAATCATTTAAGTCATAAAAGCTCTGAAACTGGAGCTACTTGTGCTTCACTTTACAACAAAGTAAGCTACCACTACAGATGAGGATGAAATTATTAGCCCTCCCTATGAAAATGTCATTTTCCTAAGTATTTACCAAATGCTGTTAAACAGAGCCGGGAATATTTAACACAAAAACTACCAGGGTCTAAATTATTAGCCTTTAGAACTGACCTTTTTGTTGAGCCAGAGCACAAACCACTGTTTTCAAAGATGTACTTTAACTTAGTAAATCTCAAAGCTTGTAAAATCACGTTAAAGAGAGAAGGAGATAGAAGGAGCGTTTCCAGGTGTCAAGAAGAGAGAAGTATCATCAATATATTCAAAGAGAGCCACACAGTGCAGAACAAGCCTGGCAGAAGAAGGAAGAGAAAGATTTTCTGGAAAGAAAAGTAGTGAGAGATGTGTCTAAAGACCCGAGAACAACTGCCAGGACACTAGCGAATGACTTAGCCAAGTCAGGAACTGTAGTCTCAAAGAAGACCATCACTAGAGCCCTGCTCAGGAATGGACCAAGAAAAAGTCCACCTCTGCAGAAGAGACACCTTTCAGCCAGACTGAAGTGTGCTAAGGACAACCTGGAGAAAGATTCTGCATACTGGAAGCAACCTTTGGTCGGATGAGACCAAACTAGAGCTCTTTGGCCATGGAGAAGTTGGTGATGTTTGGAGAAAGAAGGGAGAGGAGTATCACCCAAAGGACACCATCCCCACAGTGAAACATGGCAGTGGGAGTATTTTGCTGTGGGGATGCTTAGTTGGAATTTTGAAAAGTTGGAAGGAATCATGAAGAAAGACATCTGTGAAGATTTTGAACAAATAACTCAAGCAATCAGCAGCAAAACTGGTTCTGGGTCGTTGCATTTATCTTCCAACACAACAACAACCCCAAACATGCGCTGTTCCTGGTGAAGAAATACCTCCAGAAGACCAAAGTGAGCGTTATTGACTGGTAGGGAGGAACAATTTGGGAAAATAATCTAATTGTGATTTTTTTTTCCCACCAAAATTTTATGTCATTGTTATATTTATTAAGAAAAACATACAAAAATGAAGCATGATATATAATGCATATCATCTCTGTTGCAAAAACAAAGTTTTAAAATGGTATTTTGTAGGGCTGTAGTCAACCAAGGAAAAACTTGGTGAACTGAAATCAGATCATCAATTAATCAATTGGTCATGGGACGGACCAAAATCATCCTTTTTAACAAAATGTTGCCACTCTTTCGACATGTCAATTAACGGGAAACGGAGTACAAATGTACTTCAGAGGCTTTGCTCAGTGGGAGGGTCATAGTGACGTTGTTTTGACTTTCTGGGTATTTAACCCGTAATTATTTACCCTTAAAGGCATGAGTAAATTATATTTGAGTAGTTATATTCATAGTTTTTTTTTTTGTAAATTATGGTTTGTAACACTAGATAACTGAAAAAATAAAAACACATGACGTCTCCCTTCTCACCCCTGCAAAAAATGGATTCTTCCAATTAAAGTAGCACGTGCGATTGTTCGACCAATTGGATTTTGGTCGGACATGAGGTCATCGACCAATTAATCGACCAATCAACTTGAGGCTGTCAGCCCTAGTATTTTGACACAAATCTCAGGCTAAAGAACTATTGCATCTTGTGTGATTTAAAAATTGCAGCAGGCCATATTGCAATTTAATTTAATTTTTGATTAACTTCCCAGCCCTACTGACCCGCCTGCACAAAGCTCTGGCTTTAATCCCATTGAAAATGTGTGGGGTGAACTGAAGAAAAAAATTAAATTAATTAACAACAATTAAATACATTTGACCATAGTATTTTTGGGGGAAATGATTTTTTTGTCCGTGTGCAATGTAAAAAAATTGAAGCATCCAAAATGAAACTATGATGTTTGGAAAAGCTGTGTTAAAAATTCCTTGCTCTGTTTAACAGTGATGGAAAATACTTTAAAAAAGGGACATTTTCATAGGTAGACAAATAATTTCATCCTAATCTGTATGTGATTTTTTTCTGACCTGTTGTCACCAGACCAGGATTATAAACTTTGATATGACTGGTGATAAACAGAAGTCCTGAACACCCAGTACCAGGCAATTTCTAGAATTTAACTATGGAATCTTGCAGACTGTCTAAGTTATATATTTTGTGCAATTTTAAAAGTGTGCATGAATTTTTCAGCATTTTCTGACTAATTTTGAATCAAACTGAACCTTTGGTACTATGCTTGTAGCACCAAGTGCAAACTCTTTTAGTGAACAGTGATGCAGTCTGATTTACCTGATAGTTCTTTGGCTGTGGAAGGATGAGCTTTGCGGTTAGTAATACTGATGAGAGAAATCCATGCTGTGCTGTTGGTCTCAGGACTTTTTTAAATGCAAGAACACTTTTTGCCCGCTGACCTTCCCTCCGGCTTCAGCAGAGTTAGAAACGGAGCAGAGGGGAAAGAGAGAGGCATGATGCTGCAGGAACATCTGGTTAAAGGTTTCCTCAAGTTCACTTAAACAGAGCAAAGAAGTATACTAACTTTTCATGCTTAGAGACTCATTCCTTCATTTCCTCTGATCAGTGTCACTAGTATAAATCCTGTCTGTTTCCTTATGATGACCTAACGCGATCTTTGTTTTCCTTCCTGGCAGGAATTCGATCCTGGGACGTCGATCTCAAGTGCTGTGATCTCAATCAGCAGCTGCAGCTGTTTATAACCCGCCACTCTGCACACTTCTCCTCAGAGATCAGAGGTCAGTTGTTCTGTGGCTAATTGAGTTTACAGACCAGTAATGACTACAGGTAGGGAAGCTTATAATGAGGGGAAGTATTTAATACACTCCGTCTTCATGGAACAGACAGGAAGCCCCTCTACCTTTTTTATTTTTATTTATCTCAAACCTAGCTATACTGACACAAGCCTTCTGCATGCAGATTATCGTCATTATTGTCATTATTGTGCATCCAATGCAGCACTTGACTGAATAATTCTTTCACTCCGATGGTGTGGAAGATAAGCATTTTCTAAATGCATTGTAGATGTGTTGACACAAGATTAGCTTACATCTTTATTGTAATTTTTATCAGCTGATTAGTTCATTAACCATCTTCATCTGGATGTTTTCTGTCTCTTGCCGCTGTATAAGAAAATATATTTATCTGTCACATAAATGCCATATGATTACTGTCCTGGGGTTGCATGGAGGTGCAGTAGATCCTGGTTTACATCAGACAGGTCCTTTCTGAGTGGAGGTTGCATGTTCTCCCTGTTCTCTCCAGGTACTCAGGGATCCTCACACAATCCAAAAACATGCTTGGTTGGTTAACTGGTGACTCTAATTTGCCTGTAGATGTGAGTGTGATTTGGTCGTCTCCAGATGGATGAATGGATGGATGATTCCTATGTTGTGCAGTACTTAAAGGGGACATATTTTACCCTTTATAAAGACAACTTTATATTGGTCTCAGAGGTTCCCAAAACATGCCTGTGAAGTTTATTGCTGAAAAAACACTCCAGTGTTGGATTTTTGTATGTCTAAAAACCCCCTCTGTTTCAGCCCTGCTCAGATCGAGATGTTTCTGTGTCTGTGCCTTTAAATGTTATTGAGCTGTCTGACTCCACCCCTCTCAAGAAATGGATGTGGTTCTCCTGATCTTACTCTCAGCTGCCAGCTAAGAGGAGGTTTAGGAGAGAAGGGACTTTCTTCCAATCAGGGAGGGCCAACCGAACCTGAGGGCGGGGCTAATTCCCCACATGACATCATTAGGGAAAAATCTTGAGGGGATAAGGCCAGAAAAAGGGATTTTTTTACATTGTATTTCCCATTTAAATGTAGGTTCCTTGCAGCAGGGGTTCTCAACCTTTTTAGCCCACGACCCCCAAAATAAAGGTGTCAGAAACCAGGGACCCCCACTGTACCTGAAGGTGGCTGAACACAGCCATGCACATCCAAGAATAGTCATGTGGAGACAAGGCCGCCCATTAGGGGAAAGAAATTGCCGAGCCAAACTGGCAGCCAGCAAAATCACGGTCCATTGTAAAGTTAAGCTGTGGTATTTTATAATTAACCTGAATCATAACCACTCTTATCAAAGAAACAAAGATCTTTTTAATTCATTTGTGCAGTAAGTAGCCCTCTAAAAATGGGCAACATGGCAAAGCCACTTTAAAACAGGATTAGAATACATTGAAAATAGCTAAAATGGGTAAATAATGGCAAAAAATGTTGGGAACAATGGTGAAATTGGAGTTTAAAAGTAGCAGAAATGGGTTAGAAGCGCCAAAAATTGGATAAAAGTGGCAAAAAAAAAAACAACCAAAAATGGCAGAAATGGGTTAAAGTTGCAAAAACGGGTTTATTAAGTGGTAAAAGGGGATTAAATAAGTGGCTGATTTGGTGTTAAAGTAGCAAAAATAGTTAAAAAATTTGGTGAAATAGGATGAAAAACTGATATAAACTGGCAAAAAGGGTTAGCTGAGGCAGAAATAGGTTAAACTGGCAAAAATAGGCATATTAAATTGTGAAATGTGGCATAAAAAGCGGTAAAAAGGGCTCAATAGTGGCAATAATGGGTCAGTAGAGCCAACAATAGGCAGAGAGTGGCAAGAATTGGTTTAGAATTGGCAAAAACAGGCAGAAAAAATGGTGGAGAGAGTTTAAATGGACAAAAAATGGGTTTTAAGTGACAAAAATGTGTTTAAGTTGAAAAAATTGGTGGGAAAAAAGCGATGACGAGTTAAAATCTGCCAAAAGTGGTGTAAAATGGCAACAGTGTAAATTAAGAAATATTCCTGTTTTTTCAAGGCATCCGGAGACCCCCTCTCAGTGTCTCGTGACCCCCAATGGGGTCCCGCCCCCAACGTTGAGAACCCCTGCCTTGCAGGACTGCTGACTTGAGAATAAAATGCTGATGTAACAACAAACACTGACCCTCTAAAATGAAATACTAGAGTACAAAATTCACAGTACAAGAGACCTTTTAACCATTAATCAGGGGTGTCCATACTATGGCCCAGGGGCCAAATGTGGCCTGCTGTCCAATTTTGATTGGCCCACAGAAATAAAACACATTTGTCCACATTGAACGTGAAGCTTGTGCTTGACTGTATTGTACTGTATTGTACTTCATATTTTCAGCATAAGGCGGTGCTACTATGGTTATACTGTAAACAAACATGTTGTTTGTGACTAAATTGAGACGACATCCATCATCAGCATAACAGACCCAAACATTTTAGTGTGAAAATTATATATATTGAACCTTTAGGATGGCAACAAAAGTTAAAAAATATTTCAAAACTCTCAAATATGACTCAGCAGTTTCCATTAAAATATCAAGTCATCATGTTTTTTAATTCAAGGCTGACTGGCAGAAGAGAGTTTAGTGGACATTTAATCCCTCTGTACCACACCAAAGCTAAACTCTGTGAAATCTCCATGTTGACTGTTCAGGAAGGTTTGGAGCTGCAGTGTAAGGCCTGATTGAGTCTGTGTGTTTTTGTGTGAGTGTGCATGTCTCTTGTGTCAATGTGATGAGATAATTTTCGGCTCATTTTGAGCCCAGTTTGAAAGTACAACAGATGCTGAATAGGGGATTATTTCAATCATCTGCCAGGTAAGGGCCTGATGGGATCAAACACACACATATATAGCCGTATATACACCCCCACTCACTTCTACACACACAAAGAGCAGAAATGAGACGTCCATAGGAGCCATTATCACAGCCCTGGTGGCAGATGTTATATAGCAGCAGCAGTCAGCAGAAAATGATGCTAAATTTAATGTAAGAGTTGTAAAAGTAGAAAATACCTTCACAGAAGACAGATGGATTCTTGTGAAACAATATCTGTCCCACTTGTCCATCTGTCTCCCAGCCTGTCCTCTCACTAAGAAACCTCCTCCACTCATGAAACAAAGTGAGTCACTTTCATTTGTGTCAGCAACTGTTTATTGATAAAATGATGTTAGCATGTCTCCTTCTGGAACAATACACTTCTCAAATATGAACATACTGGTCATTTTTATTTTACCCTCACCTCTGGAGACAAACATGATAATTATTATGGCGTTTTAAGGATTTAATGCTGTGTTCATATTGCTGTGTATTGATTTTGATCTGAATGGTGTATTGGGTTTCTGTAATATAAAGAAGCATGGAGGCTTATTGCTGAGACAGGATGCACTGTGAGTGTCAGTTTCATTGTTCAGTGACCTTAAGTATCCTCCCTGCAGTCATTAGGCTGAATCTCTGCTACACATACGTGTTTCTGAGAACAGTTAAAAAGAAAAAAAAAAACATGTAAGCAGAACTCTTTGTGTACTCTATTCATATACTTCTTCTGTATACGCAGTGAATCAGTGCCTGCAGGAACTATTATTTTTGTATATTTGTGTATTGTCTGGTTTTGGCTGTAATTTTTTGACCCTTGTTCCAACTCGTGCATTAAAATTTTGGTCAGATTTTTTTCTAAAGGTTCCTAATTTCTGTGCATCCAAGGTCAAGCTCGACGGCAGGGCCGTTTCTAGCTTTTTTGGGGCCCGATGCAAGATGCTGTTTTGGGGCCCCTGGTCTGCTAAACTACAATTGAGAGAATCTTAATCCATTGGATGGTCCATGAACTTGCCACAGTCTATTCAACTTCATTCAACAGGCTACAGACATGACAACCTCTCATATCAAATTATGTATGGTCTTAATCTAATTAAAATGTTTTTCTATGGGCAGAACTAACAGTCATATGGCTTACGTTACACTTACTTCAGTTTGTGATATTATGGTTAGTTGCCATAATAATCCAAAATAATCAACAATAAATCTAATTTTAATTAATCACTTAATAAATAACTAGTGTTATTTATGAAGCAGTAGCACATTTTTATTTGGAGGCCTATACAATACACACTAAACTTCATAAATTAATCTTAACTAATCCATTCTTCTGATCTTTTTTTCTGCCCCGTGAGGATAACTTCATTTTCATGCTGTTTGCCATTCAACTCCAACGGGATACGTCATTCACTGCACGATGGTGGACTTCAACAATTTTGACTTAATTATGCCTCATAAACACAAGCCACAGCTTATCATTGCAGCTTATTTTATTTGTTTATCCTACATTTATTTTTAAGTGTGTAAGGGATGAAGACAGGTCATTTTAGTTCTCTTCAGATGAGGCTTAACATTCAGCTTTGGGGCCCCCTAGTGGTTTTTGGGACCCTATGCATTTGCATAGTCCACATCTAGCTAGAAACGGCTCTGCTGGACGGCATTTCTTTTGGGCTCATGGTAACACCAGTGGACGGCACCCTAAGCCGTGCTTACTAACCACATCCTTACTCCACCCTAAAGGTGTGGACCTTGTTATTTTTTCAGCAGATTATTTTCCCATGCTTTGGTTGTACATGAGGACATCCAGAGCATGACTGGGGTTGTGTTAATCCTCCTTCCCACCTGATGTTGCCCTCAGGCATCTTGCTCGCCACATCTATGCCTTACTTCAGTCTCAGTTTTTGACCCAAACATGTTCTGCACAGTACTATATGTATTTTTTAACGGAGGTTTTACATTTTCTCAAATATTTACTACATTTTCTTAATCTTTATGACTGTAACGAGACATGTGTTGTTGTGGAGGCTGCCATAGATTATGAGTCCAATCGCCCAAACCTATCTCTGTAACATGGCAATCCCCTACACTCTGCATTACCAGTGGGTTGAGACCACCACTTCTCATCAGCTCCACCCCTGTGGCCTCCTCCCAATGCTATTTCTTGTTTTGAATTGAGGACAATACTCATGTTTTGTTTTCATTCATAAACTGCTCATAATGAGGGAGAAATGCACTTAAAAGTGCACTTCCACGTTCACACTGAAAGACACAGCGTAGCACATTTGTATCCTTGGACCCCAGAGCACGTGAACTCTTGGACTACTTCCATGAACACGGAAGTCCACTTTTTCTCCCTCTTATGAAACTTATGTAAACAAACTGTTGATCTGTAAACAGTTGAGCTGGGCAGAGCTGGCCTACACTTATGATATTGTGTGATTTTTTTATATTTGGGAGGCCCCCTGGTGGCAGAATTTTGTATACTTTTAAAATGGTTACAGAGTGACTCTTAAAAACTCAATATAAGGGACTAATTTGTTTAAGATGTTTCTCAAACTTTATGCTATTTTTCCTTGTTATGGAAGGATAGTATAGAGCCATGGTTCTCAACTGGTGGTTCGAGACCCAAAAGTAGGTCGTGAAGCCATTGTGTGCCTGGAAAAAAGTATGTGACAAAATGTCTGTGATGTGCTTTTATTTCGAAGGAAATGCCTCTATCTTTTTCTCTGTTACATCTCTGGTTATGATTGAAGATTTTAAGAATTTGATTGGTGATTTGTCATTGGGGAGGTGGTGGTGGCCCTCCGGGTATGGAGGAGCAAATTTAATGAGTTATTGCAGTAACTTTAATATTCAGGATGCATGCATGCATGCATATAGTCCATGGGGTTAAAAAAAGACAGTTGCTCTCCTGAATGGATACAGAGGATAATTGGAAATGCCTCATTGCTTTCTATCCATAGCTGAGGCTGAAGGACCAAGGATGGAGGCAGGGAGCATTGATTAAACCCCCTCCACCCTGTACACCTTTTTTCAGTACAGCACAGCAGAGCAGATCAATAACACTTCATTGGAGAGTGATCCAATGGCTGCGGTGCACAAATAGATAAGGGGATCACATTTCTTTTGGTGGGCGGAAAAACTTCCACTGTGGGAAAGCTGCAGTAACGCTCCTCAATATCCACTCAGCTGATTTCAGAGAGAGGTGATAAGGTGAAAGACGGCTGATTGGTGCACTGATAAAGAGCAGGTGAAAAGGGAGTATTGATCATGATCTACTCTCAGCTAGCCGTGGTGTCAGGTGCTCTTGGAAAACTGGTTTGAGCGTTTTTGTACATCAGCGAGCCAAGGTGTTCATAAAAAGAGCATTAGTAGCTACGCTCTGTGAATTTTTCCATATTACTTTGATAAATAGTCTCATCATTGTTGTAACCGCAGCAAAATGAAGGCAGAAGGTGGCTAAAAGTCAGCTCTGCAGACTTGTTTATTTAGTGGCCTTTTAGTGTCACATTTTTATGAAAGTTGTTGTCATTTAAACACCAATGTTGCTCTTTGCCAGCAATAGCCAAAGTCAGAGGTGTTGTTTCATCTACCTTGACTATAGATTTACACAAGGCCTGACTGATAGATGGTTAGATTTTGGAAGTAACAGGTCAAAGGTCAAGTATAAGAACGCTTTGAGGGATTTCCTTAAACTTTGCACAGATATCCTGTCTGATTCCTGGATGAATTTAATAGATTTTGGGGCCCATAGACTAAAGATCAAGGTTATTATGCCACATGTTCCTCCTTTGCTTTTAAGATTTCTGTAACTTTCACCACCTGCCCTTCATTTTCAACCACCACTGTACTCTCACTGTACGACAACTGTGACCCTCACAATGGCAAATAACCACCAGGTGGAAGCTCTAGCTCATAAAGATGAGAGCAATGCTGCTTTAACTGTAAAACGTCAACTGTAAGGTACTGTAGACCAAAAAGTAGGGCTGTGCAATTTATTGCAACTTTTCATTTTTGCAAGATAACTGATTTAGAGTTAAAGGTAGAGGATGTAATATTTCACAAAGTCACATTTAGTGTGATAAGCTTGGTAAAAGTTACACATATGCCCTATTTACACAGTATTAGTATTACCTGAGGGACTCTGATCATTTGAAATAACCACGTAGGATGTCTTTGTTGTTATTAACAAGGTTAAATTACCAGCCATATTACCACACATACAGAGGTCCACAGGTAATTCCAATCCTGTGTGAATAGTTTTTCTAAAAAGGCCTGTCTAGATTAGTATTTAATCACCTGACTATTTAAAATTGTTTTTAGGATGAGGCTGTTATTCATACATAGGGAGGGTCCCCTCCACTGACTCCACCATCTTGGATTTTTGCATCTTGCATATTTCTACACTACCACAGGAGGGCCCAAACAACAGAAGACCTAGAGGTACTCCATCTTCATTTTATAATCACGGTTATGCAGAAAACAAGATACTTGTTAACATATAAAAGCAGATAGATTTGTCTGGCATTAGGCAAATCCATCTCTCAAAGCCCCGATCTACAGGGCTTGTCAAGAAATGAACAGCAATCAGTGTCATTTGAGGAGAACAAGGCAGTATCTGACAGCGAGGCTTAGTTGTGCTTAAAGCTGATAGCAATGGCTGACACTAGTGAAGCGATAAGCTCGGATGTTGCAGTTTTATTAGAACTAGACCACATTTCTAACCTGACACGGCAGATGGATTTTTTCATACATCCATCTGGTTAACCTCATATAGACTGTGTTTGGGAAAGGGCAGAGCCTTTGAAAAAAACTCTGAGGGTGATTGGATGAACGTTCTGTCCGTCACACCTTTACGGGCCAATCAGTGTGTCGTGTATCTGTGATGGCTGTTGTTGGAGTGATTAGCTCGGATGTAGCCACAGCGGCAGTTTTGTCCGAACAGAAGAGCTACATTTAGAGCTTTCAAGACAGTAAAGATGTTTCACTCTTCTCCTGGCCTGCTTTGGCATGAGTTGGCTATGGGTTACTATTTGCCTCCTCAGTCAACTATGCAGACCGATGGGTAGAAAAAAGCCAGTATTTCACCAGAGTTGTCAAGTAGGAACCCTCTTTTGCAGGTGTTTTGTTCACTTAGTCCCATGACACCTCCACAGGGCTGAACAATGATCTCCAGCCTCCAGAGCCACCCCCTTTAATGCCAGCTCTCACCACCCAATATGCCAACATGAAGACATTATCTTACCTACCCTACCCCACAGCCATCAGAGCCCAACAGCAACGCCACTATTCACAGACCCAGGCTCCTTACTGCTCCTTACTGCTAGCTCCAGGTAGTGACAGTGCTGATAGCTCCTACCCTAGCATGACTCATAAATGCAACTACAGAAAGACGACTATTCCTGGTGCAAACATGAAGCTGCTAAAAGAACACAAGAGAAAAAATGGAAAGACTGGGAAAGAGAGAGGAATCTACTGCGCCAGGGATCTGTAATGTTGATTTCAGACTTTGCTAGAGTTCCTTTAAGGACATACTGTGAGCTCCTCTTTGAGAGGGAAAGCCAGTCACTCCTGACAAAGTCAAGTCACAGCTGACTGGGCCTGCCTGCTCTCAGAGAGTCTCAAGGTGATTACTGCTAGCTTAGTATGATTCTGAAAGACAGTTTCTCTAACTTTTCCATACTTTTAGCCTGTGGTCTATAGAGATAGAACTGCGAGCCTCATCACTCCAGCACCGGACACACTCAGTCTGAGTGGATAAAACCAGGTCATGTTCCTCAGGGACAACAACAGCTTTATGAAAACCAGAACAAAAAGCTGCAGGACTGTCAGACTGCTAGAGACAATCAAGATCATCTGACAGTAACAGATCAGGGTCAACACAAAGTTAATGATTTCCATCTTCATATGTAAGCTAACATGAGCAGTTTATTCCCAGCTGGTCTCAACGTGATTACAAAAGTCAGATTACAACCTTTTAAACATCATCATTATTCCAAATAACGCAACAATCTGTTCAAAGCAAAGCCTGAATGCTTTATTCATATCTTTGAGTTTCCCAGTACGTTAACCTCTAATGAGCATTTTAAGCACTCTGTACTTGTGTAGAACTAAATATGTCTGTTTTTGATTGTGAAAAAAGGCACAAGGTCACACCTGAACTTAAACACTAAAAGAAAGCACTAATTGTCAGTGTTTGTAATGAAAGAGATCTACATCCAGAATACTACTTTTTTAAAGTCCTGGATTCTTAAATCAAACCAGAGTTCTTTTGTGTTTTCATATTTTTGAATGATGTTTGAAATCCTGAAGTTCTAAGCATCTTCCAGCAGCTCATTGGTGGTTTTGGTACAGTCTATTGTCTAATAAAGAATGTTGCTGTCATTGGAGCAAAAGATAAAATCGTGCATACTAGGCATTTTAGCAATCAGACAGAGGTAGGAAATTGCCTGGGGCCTTGTGTTCCAAGGGGCCCAAAGAAATGGTCATTATGTAGTCATGTGCATACGTTTTAGGCATGTAGGGTACTAAGGATTCATCATGGCGCCCAATGTGCCGCGACCTGGGGCTGGAGGGTAGGCAGAGTCAAGCTCAACACGTCAACACACGTATGTTGCTTGGGAGCCTAGGTCAAGCTCGATGACATTTCTTCTGTCTTGGCCTCTTCACCCCTGGTGATATGCTCATCGGTTTTTCAGACATCCACAGTACATCTAGGGGCTTGTGCTACCCACCCAGAGTACCCTAGCCGGTGCTTACTCACCAGATCTGCCCCTTACTCCACCTGAAAGGTGGGGACTTTGTTATTTTTACCATGCCCCGGTAACAAGCAAGGACATCCAGAGCATAATCGGGGTTGTGTCAGTCCTTTTTCCGCCTGATGGTGCCTTCAGGCAGGCTTGCTTGCTATCACACACCTAACTTCAGCCTCAGTTTTTTGGCCCAAACACGCCAAAAAGTTGCAATGAGGGGCAAATATTGAATAAAACAGCATCAAATAGATTTTGTTCAAGTCCCTTGTGGAGGACCACTGGCCCCAAAAGCAAGGTCTAAGCACCTTAAAAAGCCCACTCATTCATGCACAAGGTAATTCAAAGAGTCTGGGTTTGTGTGGGAGGTCAACTCCATATTAATATACATGTATTTGACTACAATGTCATAACATTTCCTGTTGGAGTAATGCTCAGGCCGAATACTTTTGAATGTTGTTAATAAAGGTTTGATATAGACAGAGGAGTTTGTCCTTGTGAACACAATATTTGTAACAGAAGTTGAAGATAACAAGTGCCCACATTTCTGATATCGGAGTATGAAAATGTGGCATTTGTCTTGTAAGCAGATGTGTTTTTTTTATAACAGATTTTCTTGTTTATAAGTGCACAACCAGATCATGATTGATTTTTTAACAACCCAAAAAATTAAACATAATTCTCATTGCTCCATAAATATACAGACGTGTAATCCTATAAAGACTTTGCAGAATTGCTTCAACTGAAGACTCTAATTTTTGGTTTAAAAATCCGTGCTATTTGTTGTTATTCTCCTACTTTTTATTGATCTAAGATCTAAAATTTCCTGCAAAGTTCACATGGTGATCATTTTCCCTTTAATGGGTGTATTTGAAGTACAGTTAGAAACATAACCTCCCCTGTGGCTGGTAAAGTGCACTTTGCTCATATTCAACTGCACACACATTGGAAATACTGGAATAAAAATACCACATAGTCAAAAACGTAAATGTATGAGACAGTTAGAGAGCAGCTTCTGAAGACTTTAAAATATCACTTTCATTATTCTCTGTGTAAAGTGCAGGTGAGGACGAGGTAAGAAAGACCCTCATTCACCTCCAAACACACAAACATGTGTGCTTGTGTCTGTGTGTGAGTCATTTTGTAAACCCACTGTGACAAAAAATCTATGTTCATTATGTGTTTTTGAGTTTTTGAGTTAACATTCCTGAGAGCTGGAGCTTATTCTTACTTTCCCTATTTAAATCACATCTGCCTGCTGTGGTGTTGTTCATGATTCAGAGACTCTTCCAAGAAAACCACAGCACTTCTGTCTCCTAAAATCAACCTTTATCTGGTTTGGTTTAGAAAAATTACTCTTAGCTTAATTCAAGAGGAGTTTAGTCACAGTTTGAATTATTATGGAAGGTCAAGGAAGTGAATAACCTGGAAACTTCACTTATATGAAGCAACAGTAACAGGCAGCAGTGAGTTAGGTCTCAGGAATTAGGTCTTACCTTAAAACATTGGCTCTCAGCTGGTCGGGCATCAGGACCCACTAACACTTCCTTAAAAGTTCAAACCTCTCAGTTGAATTTAGTAAAAAATGATTCAGTTTGGACCCCAAGAGGAACCAAACATAATTGAACAAAGAAACAGAAGATAACCGACATGTTTAAAAATTACTTAATTACTAAAGGACATACATGTTTATATTTTACTTACTCCATTTCCAAGAGACGACATGGAAATTTAGCAATTTCGGATACAGAATATTTGGTTCGATACAATATCATACAGTATGGTATGATGTCCACAGTACTATGAAGTTATACAAGAAGGGACTAGATGATATCACAGAACCACAACATTATAAGATAAGATATAAGACAAGATGAGGCAATTTGATATGGTACAATACAGTATAACATTATATGATACAGTTCATTACAATATAATTTAATACAATCACTGTTTATTTTGGCAGCTATTTTTAATTTCAGTCTTAGTCTTCAGATGAAATGTCATTTATTTTTAGTCACATTTTTGGCATTTCTACCCTTTTTAGTTTGAGTGTAGTTTTAGTCAATGAAAACTCAAAAACATTTTAGTCTAGTTTGAGTCATCTTGACTAAAACTAAACTTACTTTTTGTCAGCTTTAGTCATCATGGATCTGTTTTTGTTATTCTTAATCTAGTTTTTGTCATGTAAAAAAGGCAGTTGATAAATAGTTTTAGTCATAGTTTTAGTTGACAAAAATTAACACTGAATACAATACAGTAAAATTCAGTAAAATTCATAACAATATAAAACAATACCGTTTGATATGACACAAGACAATATCTATTCATTTACTCAACCTTTATTTAATCTTAAGATACTATAATAATATAATTTGATACAATACAGCACAGAATGAGACAACACAGTACATTTTGATATGATTTGATTTAATATAATTCAATTTAATGTATGATACAAATTGATACGATGCGATACAATACTATACAATACAATACAAAATGATATCATATGATACAATTTAATACAATACAATCTGATATGAGATGAGACAAGATTATAATCGTATCATATCAATGATATACGAGATGAGCTGATACAATACAAGTTGATAAAATGCAATACTATTCAATACAATGCAATTCAATGCCATACTGGACAAGACGATACGATTCATGACAGTTTGAAACAATACTGTAAGATACAATGAATACAGTATGATACAATTTATTATAATATAGTACAATTTGATTTGATACGATACAGTAGTTGATACGAGACAAGACAATATTATACCATACTAGACAAAACTGTTTGATACAATATGATATGATATGATTTAAGGTGATTTGATACAATACAATTTGATATTATACAATGCGAGACTAGACAAAACAATTTGATATAGTGAAATTCAATGAAAAGCAATTTTTGTATGATACAATACGATATAAGACAATACAGTTTGATACGATATATGATGCAGTGAGATGATACAGTAGTAGGAGTACTGTAGTTCTCAAACTGGGGGTCCACTAGCCACAGCTTGAGGGTTCGCAAAATAATTTAAAATAATGCCATGTCATTCAAAATCAAATAAATACATATAGGGACCACAGCACCACAAACCAACCATACTAAACCAGTGACTCCCATATAAGTCAGCTTTGGGCCAGTAAAAACTAAGATGTGATTGTGACATATCACGTTAATCTATCACTCATCACCCATCAGTCACTTTGCTGAGGACACATTTGGTGTGTAGGTCCAGCTGGCAACAATGAATAAATATTTAAGCGCGTCCACTTCATCAAGTGATGCTAGGCCCAAACCAGCAAAACAGAGAAAATTTGATGACAGCTAACTGGAGTTTGGTTTTATTGAGAACAGTGCCAGAAGACCAAAATGTGTTGCGTGTCTTCATGTGAATCCATGAAGCCCGCCAAGCTTAAGCATCATCTGATAACAAAGCATGCATTTCCAACTCAAGGATGGGGAATACATCCACCAGAAAACACCAATAGTGAACCTGACCACAACCTCAGAAAAAGCACAGAGGGCTTCTTATTTGGCTGCTCAAAGGATCACAAAAAGTAAGAAGCCACACTCATCAAAGAGCTTGTATTTAGGTTGAAGAGTTTAAAATACAGCATCTAGGAGTACAAATGGCAGTTAACGTGCGTTAAATCAGCGTGAGGGTTATGTCCTTGTAAAATGTTCTGCCCTGTAAGGGGTCCCTAGCCCTCAAAAGTTTGAGAACCCCTGCACTATGATACTCTACAACTCAATGCAATACAATTTGATGCAAGACGATGCAATTTAATACCATATAGGAGACACTAGTCACACCGCACTGCTGTGTGACTTTATCAAAATGTCAACCGGCCTATTAGACTCCAGTCTTCTTACCTGTATTCATGTCATGACTGTGACTATGAGGAGTCATGATGCTGCGACGCAGTGAGTCAAACTACCAGGGAAATCTGTGCAGAGGGCAGGACTGACATCAGGACTCAGGCTTTTATCTAGAGATACCTAACACAGTGAAGTTAGCGCTAGGAGGACGCCTGATATGATGCAGAAGTTTTTGAGCAAATAAAGAATAACAGTAGTAATTGCGTCCTCTCTCCTGGTCTGTCTCCTGGTCTGTCAGTGCAGGTATTCCTCTAAAAATCTTGTCAACCACGTTGTATAAAGCAGCACCGAGAATACTAAGTAGGACTAAAGCAGCAGCAGCGGGTTTATGGGAAACAGACTCTGACGTCCCCGCGGTCCAGAGATCCTTTGAAGTGAGATGTGAAACATCACATCTCTCTCTTTTTTCTCTCTTACTCTGTCTGTCTCCCTCTCATTCAGGGAGGTGTAGGCGGAGAGAGAGGAGAAAATAAAAAGAATCAGTGGGAATAAACTCGATGTAATCATTACGAGTGGATCCTCCCTCCTACACACACTAACACACACAGAGGTTGAACTCGGTAAGATGGCTTAGTCAAGCTGGGAGCTCAGAAAAGAGGTAGACATCCAGTCCTTATTAAGAGGCTTTCTAGAATGATCTGAAGTATGGAGGTGGTTTTATAATTACTACTGCTAAGATTTCAACATTTTACATACTTTAAAAGAGAGGTGATTCCAGGTTGATCTTAATTAGTAAAAATCATTCATAGAGATGACATTTGCTTCATGTTTGTTGAGGATTTATTACTCAGGCCTGCATGGGAGTGATATCTTCATGGCGTAGCATGACGTGAATGCTGTAGAGGTGAGTCGACCCGTGGGGCGGCACACACTGATTAGAGCTTCTCATTCCATGGTGGAGCCAATTTCCTCTGGTGCCTTGGGACCTTACCTTTTCATGACTGTTGCCAGAGCGACCTCTCCTCCCTGCCAAGGTAGAATGACACTTAAAGGACCCTTGAAGCTCCCGAGACAAAAGGGTTAAAGAGGTTGAGTGTCTTCTGTCGATACATCGTGAGCGAGGTCAAAGAAAGGAGCAGCTGGTAGAGGACGAACAGGACAAGACGTACCTCTGGGGATAAACAGGCATCTTGTTTTTAGATAACGCTGGGCTGGGACACAGATGCATGCTGGGAAATGATGACAAACAAGATACTGTATGTACTGAGTAATAAGTAGTTTTCAGTCATGGGATCCAGATGGTGCAAAAATGTCAAATGGGGGGCGGGAAGCATTAACACTGGTTTTAAATAAATGGAAATGGAGAAAAGTTAGTAAATAAAGGGTGCCTACCCCGGACCATGGTCCAGACCAAACAGTCAGACCTTGATCTGATCAAATATAAGGGGCCAACTGGGCCAACTTAACAAGAAGAACCCACTCAGACCGTGTTCTCTTTTCCAGGGCTCTCCTGCAGAAATTTAAGTAAAACAAACAAATAAAAAAGTCAAAAACTCAATGATCTAGAAACTTTTATGCACTTAGTCTGTTTTAGTTAATTTGCTTTAAATATCTCAGAGATGTTAGGCCATGCAAGTCTATCTGTGATCATGCTATCATGCTCCAAATGACTCCACTGATGTCCTGATAGGCAGCAGGTAAAACTATAAAGAAAACATTTTAAAAATCACAGTGAGGATCGTCAGCAAGACACCGTCACTGTTCTTCTCTAGTGCTGGTTTCAGTTTAAGCAACTGAAGAGCATGCAGCGTATGTTAATGGAAAATTCATTAAGCCGTCTCTTTTTGGGAGCATTCCAACCACGGACTTTAAAAAACAGATAGAAATGCAGAAGTGAGAAAAACAACAAGTCCACAGCCCCTGACAGCTCATTAAGCTGTTAGAAAATCTGCAGCATCTCTGAGAGAGTGAGACCCAACTTTTACCAGTCAAAGTGATCTAAAAGTCAAAACTAGAATAAAAATCATTTTTATCTCTAAATCAAAAGGTGACCAGATGGTGGCTCTGCAGGAAAAGTAAAAGGGAACGTGACAGTCGTATTAACCAGCTGTTGGACAGAGAGAGATTGTCATCACCAGGATGACTCCACTTACATGGTTAAAAAGAGTTTTGTGCTTAGAATAAATAAAGCACACTTTTATGTGTGTGGCAGGAAAAATACAGAGCTGCAGCACCCTGTGGAAGGAGACAACAACAGACAGAATGGTACACCTCTTCTCTCACTGGTTACTACCACTGCATTGTTTACTATGGAGCAGAATAGATGAGAATAAACCACAGCAACTCTAAAGCTTTCAGTGTCACTGGCTCTTTATCAGATAGCCATGCAAACTACATAGGCATGGCTTTAGGTAAGAAATGTGCAAATCTCCCTATTAGCATTCAGAACATCATCAGTTCTTAAGGTTTTCTGCCTGTTAGGAGTCTGTTTTTCATCTCAACCTTGTGTGGTCAGAGAAACACCTTCAGGAGCGTCACTAGAGTGAGAGTAGTACGTCAGCACCTGAACTAGATCGTCTGACAGGACAGTAGAATATACAATGCTGTTATATAATTTTATTGAACATAGACATCTTTGTCCCTCAGTCTCCTCTCCTTCTGCATCGACACACCACTGCATTCAGGTCTTCCACTGATCAAAGCAGTGCAGTAGGTCTTCAGACAGTTGTCTCACAACCTCTGACGCAGACTCGAAACATGTTCCTTTGAGCACAGATTTGATCTTAGAAAAACGGAAAAGTCAGACGGTGCTAGATCAGGTGAATAGGGAGGCTGATCAAGCACTGTGATTTGTTTTCAGGACAGAAACTGCTTTACCAAGAGTGCACTATGAGCTGGCGTGTCGTCTTAATGAAAAATGAAACCATCTTTCCACAACTGTAGCCTCTTTCTTCAAACTTTTCCCCACAGTTTTTCTAGAAACTGTTTGTAATCGTGTGGATTTACTGTTCACCCTTCTGGGACCCACTCCTCCAAAACGATCCCCTTAATGTCAGAGAAAACAGTCAACGTGGTCTTGAATTTGGTTCGCTTTGTCGTGCTTTCTTCACCCTCAGTAACGATGGTATTTTCAGATGCACTGACTGCTGTTCTGTCTCTGGGTTGTATTGGAAGATCCAGTTTTCATCACATGTAGTCACTCTTTCTAAAATATCTTGGTTTTCTTCAGTTTGTTCCAAAATGTCTCCACAAATGTGTTTAAGTTTCTTGTCATCTAGAGTCGGAAGTTTTGTATCGAAAAATAAAATAGAAAATTATGAGGCTTTTCATCTCACAATTTCAACTTTTATCACATAATTATGACTTTTATCTTATATTTATGACTTTTTATTTCACAATTCTGACTTTTTATACCATAATTATGACTTTATCTCAAAGTTATGACTTTTATCTCAAAGTTATGACGTTTATCTCATAGTTATGACTTTTATCTCATAATAATGGCTTTTTATCTCATAGTTATGACTTTTTATCATATTTCTGACTTTTATCTTATAATAATGGCTTTTTATCTCATAGTTATGACTTTTATCTCATAATAATGGCTTTTTATCTCATAGTTATGACTTTTTATCATATTTCTGACTTTTATCTTATAATAATGGCTTTTTATCTCATAGTTATGACTTTTTATCATATTTCTGACTTTTATCTTATAATAATGGCTTTTTATCTCATAGTTATGACTTTTATCTCATAATAATGGCTTTTTATCTCATAGTTATGACTTTTATCTCATAATAATGGCTTTTTATCTCATAGTTATGACTAGTTAAGCTTTAAAGTACTAACGTTCCTCAGTTCCCATTCATTCCTTATGGCTGTTCCCACTTCCTGACCCTCCATCCGTCATCAGAATCACATGACTGAAAAGAGCCTATAGTAAAATAGAATGCAGACTAATTAAAACTCCTGCACTGATTTCTACTTTCATGGAGGTTTTAAAGTTTCATACTGACAGTGTTTTATTCTGGTATATTAGACACATCTGCATGTAGGTTACTGTCTATTTTTAGATGAATAAAGGGTATTAATAGTGCGTCTTACAAACCAAAGTGGATGATAAGTGTACATTTATGATAACGTGATATTTTATCTTTATCTCATCTCCAGGCATGCATCTACAACTCCAGCTCCACAAACGTCCTAATCTGGCTAATCATTTTTGATCATGAAACTAGTGCTTAAGTATTAACATTGAGATTCTTATAATAACTTAAAGCAAAGTTTAAAAGTTCACCTCAGGTTCAAATAGTCCTCTAAATTACAAAAATCGGATGGATAAGTCTATTTCTCATAAATGTCACGTTGTCAGGCTTGATTCTGTATTATGTTAAAGAGTAGTCCCTCATTTTCTCTCCCCAAATCTTACCTGTCTGCTTTCTGTAATGCTTATCTGGCAGTGAAAATAAAACCCTCCTGGCTTTCCTGTAAGCCTTCATCACTGTTATTGCCTGCATTTTCTCCACACTTCATCATCCTAGGCTTAAAGGAATATTTTTACTCCTAATGTCCTAAAAAAAGTTAAAGATGGTTTTAATTGCTTAAAAGAGTCCATCCATCCTTTTGCTCGGGTCTTTTCCTCTTTCTGCTCTCAGGTCATGGCGTTATTTGCTCTGAACTTTAGAAACATGTATGTTGATCTGGGATTCCTTTCTGTCATGCTGATTAAAGATTTCTATCTTCTCCCATGCTGGAGTTCTCTTGCAGACTAAACAAGATTGTCCCCCAGTGTTTTTCTGTATTTTGCCACATTAATTTTACCCTCTGCCTTTACAAGCCTTTCAGGGCCGGCTGCCAAGACACATCCCCACGGCATGATGCTGCCACCACCATGTTTCACAGTGGGGCTGGTGTGTTTGCGGTGATGTGCCATGTTTGTTGTCCTCCAAACATAGGCCCTGTATTTATTAAATGGGACACTCCTTTAAATCTGGACCCCTAGCTGTGGGGGGGTCCGTGTTTTTCTTTCAACCCCTCTTTTTCTGGGATCATCGTCATAGAGTGAGCAGCTCTGATCACAGCAAACATTTACCCTTCTACCCATCATCAGTTTCATCATTTTTCATTTGTTCAGTGAGGGTTTGTTGACCTGTTGCTGCTGTTGTCTCTAGAAGAGGATTGAGCTTTCCACCCACTGTTTTTATTTCTCTGTACAGACACAAGCAAAGCCGTGAGGGGGAGAGAGATGGGAAAATTATATCTGACAGGTCTGAGCTAAAGGGCCCCATTGTGCCTCCTCTTAGCCCTGTTATAATAAATAAAAATTGGGTTGGTTATTATCTCCCATCAGTGGCAAAACACCATTTATATCTGCCATATTTTCAGAAAGTAAAGTCCAACATTTGCGTTTATTTGCCTTGAAAACAACGAGTTGATCATTTAGGTTTGATTGCTCTGAGGAGTCCTAAGGTTGTAAGGACTACTGAACAAACAATCCATTTTAGTTTAAAAGGTGGTATTTCTCATTAGGAAACTTCTAACAGCCGTGTATTATTCACAAGTATGAATCAAACAAAACACTCTGCAAATGAGACACATGGGAAACAGATGGAAGTAATTGGAAATCATCAACTTCTCAGAGAGCGTGACTCAGAGGATTTTTTTAAAGGTTTTTGTTCAGTTTTGTTTCTGTTGAATCAATTCTCTGATGATCTGATCCTCTAAGGCAGTGGTTCTCAACCTTGGGGTCAGGACCCCCGTGAGGGTCACAGGACACTGAGAGGGGGGTCTCCAGTTGCTCTAAAAAAATGACTAATGTTTTTGGAATTACACTGTTGCAACTTTACTTTTTATTTTGTCAGAATTTTTACCCCTTTCATAATTTTTTTCCCACCAATTTTAACACATTTTTACCATTTAACACCTATTTTTGTCAGTTTTAAACTCTCCACCATTTTTTTTGCCTGTTTTTGCCACTTCTAAACCAATTCTTGCCACTTCTGCTTATTATTTCCTCTGTTGAGCAATTATTGCTATTATTAATCCCTTTAAACCACTTTTTACAACCATTTTTGCCACTTTAACCAATTTTTGCCTTTTTAATCTCATTTTTGCTACTTTTAAAATCCAATTTCACCACCATTGCCACCATTTTTTTGCCATTATTAACCCACTGTAGCCAATTTTAAATCATTTTAATTTTTTCTCTAACAAAGGGGATTTACATTTTAAGGCCAATGACTACACAAATGACTAAAAAAGATTCTTTGATAAGAGTGGTTATTTTTTCAGGTTAAATATGAAATATGAAAATCACAGCTTAACTTTACAATGACCATGGTTTTGCTGACCTCCATGGTCCCCCAGTTTGGCTGGGTGTTAGAAAGCTCTCCCATTTATCCCCTTTATGGACAGCCCTGTCTGCACATGACTATTCCAAACTGTGCATTGCTGTGTTCAACCACCTGCAGGTACAGTGGGGGTCCCCGGTCTCTGGCACCTTTATTTTGGGGGTCACGGGCTGAAAAGGTTGAGAACCACTGCTCTAAGGTGATGCTGTGTATTAGATCTCATTAGAGAGTAAGTGTTAAGCTCTGTTTTACATCCAATCGGTCAACCATATGGTCAAAATTTAGACTCATGCCCATTAGGGTTTATAAAAAGCCAAAAACAAACAAACAAACAAACCATCCTTTATTCAGTTTATTTATTTGATCATAATTTTGTCAAGCTTCTTTGTATGAAATAAATATGTGGCAGGAATATTCTATTTTTTTTAACAAATATTTTTCCAGTATTATAGTCAGAGTGTTGTTAATTTTTCTGTCTTTTTTAAGTTTTTGATGTATTTTTTTCCAGTTTCTGATTAACTTTCAGGAGTTTGAGAATGAAGCAGCAATCTTTTTTGATTGTCTTTGCCCGAGGGTACATTAGGGGCCCAAGCTCGGATCCAAGTACACTTGAGCCCAAAGTTCCACCCACCAAGCCAAACTGAAGCAGAGTACTGTCAGTTTTTGACATTTTGAACATTTTTTTTTTATTCCATTTTAATACATTAATTCCTTTAACTTTTACTCAGATCTTTAAAAACTGCAGTTATTTCTCTAATTTTCTTGTCATTTATGGAAAATTAAGAAAAAAATGTAAATGATAAATTTAACCAACTAGTGCTGACCAGCAATGGTGTCAGTTTGAGACCTAAACTCAACTAAACATGTATTTCAAAAAAGTTACAACGATGAGAAGAACCATCTTCTGGACTTCTTCCATGATATTTTTCATGTTGCATAAATTTCTGGAGCCATACACAGCAGGAAACAAAACAAACACATGGCCAGTAAATCCACTATTTGTCGTGTTTATGGTCCCATCATTCCCTCATATTCCCATCTCCGATCAGCTCCTGTCCCTGCAGAATTTCCTCCTGTGTCAATCTCTGCGTCTGTCTCCTGTATTGGCCGGTGAGAAGACGACATGTTCATCACAGTTAAGCTCCGCTAGATTGGCCTGAAGGAATCGATTGAACACAGCAGGAGAAGTTATGGTTGGGGAGTTTTTTTTCCCCTCGGTGCAGGAAGCTGTGTCGACCAGACGTTAGAGCTCCTGAGCTCAGCCTCCTCCTGGTGTTTTCCTCTCATATGAGGCTGCACAGTAATTAGTCACATAAAAATCAACATTACTCTGCTCACTTCTGCACTCTCCAGATTGCATTACGTTGCTGTTTTTATTTAGTCCCAAATGGCTTCTTAAACAAAGTAATCTGGTGCTGTGAAAAATCCAAGCAAGCAGATTTTAATGAGTAAAGTGCGATGTTTTTCAACTCAGAATCAATATTCAGCCAGACATTTAGTTTCAGCTGCGTTTCTGGGAGAATCAGGAGCGGAGAAACGCTTTTCCCATGTAAATAATTAAGCATTCAGGTTTAAATGTATTTTTATTTATGGTTTTGTGCAGTCTGAGTCATAAATGCAGATCAACAGCTTTAAAAGGATGCTGTGGGTAAAAATGAAAAGGAATATAGATTACAAATTCAGCATCTGAGCAACATTATCCTCTTCATCAACGTCTGGTTTCTCTGTCAGAAGCTTTAAGTTTTATTTCACTGTGCAGGAATAACAACGTTAGACTCTTCATCCATGCTGCAGCAATAAAAAGGCAACAATCACCATTGTTCACATTAGACATAAAAACACAGATGTTTGTGAGAATGGTTGGAAACATTCTGTAAAGACAAATAGCATCAGGCCTGTTAAGAATAAGAGCAAATGCCCAGAGAGAAATCATAATCCAGTGCCTTTCCTGCCTTATTTGCCTCTATTTTCCCTGAAAATGAGGGAGTAGTGGGAGCTAGAGCAACGATTAGGGCATCTCTGTAGTTTTTAATGTACAATTGTGGAACCAGAAATAAATTGTGGGGGCCAGGATGTTATAGTGAAAACAGATTTCCACAAAGTAATGTCAAATGAACAAAAATAAGTCATGTAAAATAAGTGACTGCATAAATATTTCCCCCCTTCAAGTCAGTGTTAAGTATAGGGCATGAAATGAACTTTCAAGTCCAGCCACAAATTCTCTTGGATTTAGGTCTGAACTTTGACTGGGCAGCTCTTGAACATTCATCCTGTTGTCCTTTGACCATTCCTGTGTAGCTTTCACTGTATGCTTCAGTCTTGATGGAAAAAAATCTTCTCCAAAGCCTCCAGGATTTTCCTATATTTTGCCACACTCCTTATACCCTCTACTTTTACAAGCCTTCCAGGGCCAGCTGCTGAGGAGCATCCCCACAGCATGATGCTGCCACCACCGTGCTTCACAGCAAGGGTGGTGTGTTTACAGTGATTTGCGGTATTTGGTGTCTGCCATACATAGCATCTTGTCTGATGGCCAAAAAGCACCATTTTGATTTCATCAGACCAAAAAACTTACACTTGACTATGGAGTCTCCCACATGCCTTTTGGTGAACTCTGGTCGAGATTTAATCTGAGTTTTCTTCAACAGTGGCTTTCTCTTTGCCACTCTCCCATAAAGCTTTGACTGGTGAAGAACCTGGGCAACAGTTGTTGTATGCAGAGTCTCCCATCTCAGCTGCTGAAGCTTGTACCTCCTTCAGAGTAGTCATAGGTGTCTTGGTGGCCTCTCTCACTACTTGTCTTCTTGCACAGTCACTCAGTTTGAAAGGACGGCCTGATCAAGGCAGATTTACACGTATTCACTTTATTTCTTGATGATTGATTCAACTGAACTCTTGGGGATGTTCAGTGCCTTTGACATTTTATTGTATCCATCCCTGACTTACACTTATCAGTAACATTTTCTCTGAGTTGCTTGGAATGTTGTTTTGTCTTCATGATGTAATGGTAGCCAGGAATCCTGATCAATTAGTGACTGGACCTTGCAGACACAGGTATATTAAAAAACATAATAAAAGGAGTAAAACATTCAAGGGGGTGAAGACTGCTATAGGCACCAATATCTTGTGTTTATTTAGAATGCTTGCTGTAAAGATTCTTTAACTCACATCTGAGGAACATGGACCATTTTCTCTTTGTGTTTCTTTCAGCCTACACTTATGTAAATGATGCTTGGCCACAAATTTAATAGATTCTTTATACCTTCTTAAAATACATTCACAGGACAGCAGATGCACAAAATGTTTAAAGAGAGAAAAATTTAATGAGGACAGGAATTTAGTATAATGTAAAACAGGGAACAGTGAGTACTGCAGAGCTAAATAATCAGAATCAGAGATACTTTATCAATCCCTGTGGAATTTAGGCATTACAGTTACTATAATGCATAACTTAACCATACAGTATAAGATATAAGCATGTGGATATAAAATATAACATTTACAAAAACTGACAGCTGTAGAGTAACAGAGATATCACTGTTAACTGTAAGTTGTTGCCATGCCGGACCTCCATACAGCACTCAGGACACTGTTCAGAATCCTAACATACAAAAAGTCTGAGTCAGAACTTAGCTTGTGATGTTTGAACAGTATATCTAACACAGTGGAGAATCCCAGGAAGTGAAGGGTAAGAAATCCTTCATCATTCCAGGCACATCCAAGACCTCCAGACAGAGGCAACAAGGAGGTGTCCTGATCAGATACTCTGACCTGCTCAGCTCTCAATGTGAAGGAGCAATGACTCTATTCCAAGCTCCTTCTGGATGTTGAAGCTCCTCACCATATCTCCGAGACATGGTCCAGACCTTTTTTGGAGGAGGCTCATTTCAGCCCATTGTATCCACAAGCTAATTATTTTGGTCACCAGCCAAAGCTCATGACCATAGACGAGGGTTGGAGCTTAGATTGAATGGTAGATCAAAAGCTTTGCTCCTTCTTCAACATGATGGTCCAGTACAATGCGCGTATTCCTGCTGATGCTGCATCAGTCTTTTTGTCAGTCTCACTCTTCATTTTGTCCTCTGTCGTGAACAAGAACACAGACAATGGAACTTCATTATTTAAGACAGAGACTCACTCCCCATCCAGGGGAAGCAAGACAATTTCCATCAGAGAACTTTGAGGTGCTGACCATCATCCAGACTACTTTGTACTCAGCTATAAAACTGCTCCAATGCCTGTTGGAGGTCCCCATCCAAGAAAACCAACAAGACAACATCATCTGCAAAAAAGAACAGGTGTGATTTTGAGGCTCCCAACCTCTTCCCTGTAACCAGAGTTTACACTAGACTTATTAGTCTCCAGCCAAATTGACTGGTAGTCACCATGAATTCTGGACATTTAGAAAAACTACCAGACATTTACTTTAGACAGCCATAAGCGACCAGTAACCTGCATTTAATAGCAATAAATCATACAAAAATAAAAACACTGTGATCCACACCGACGCAAACTCAAGTTGTTGTTACCCTGTTTTTACACATATTACACATGACTGGACTTTGGAAATTACTGCAAAATGACATGAACACTGACTTGCTTTAGCTTTCTTGGCTTTAGCTAAAGCTAACATAGTTATGCTAGCAGTTAGCTAGCAATAATCTGTAGCTGAGTTATATTTGGCAATGTGAGCTTTAGCAAACCAAGCAAAAGCTAGCTATGTAGATAATGTTCCTACGTATCTTACATAGCTGCTTTGTGAGCCTAGCTTTAGCTACATTAGGTTCATATCTCCTTAGCTCCATTGTCTATTGCTTATTTAGCTTTAGCAATGTGAGCTGTAGCAAACATAACTTACATAGCTGCTTTTGTGAGCTTAGCTTTGGCTATGTTTGCTACATATCTCTGTAGCTCTATTATCTATAGCTAAGTCAGCTTTAGCAATGTGAGCTTTAGCAAACATAGCTAAATCTAAATAAGCTAAGCAGATATCATATACACATAGCTGACATAGCTGCTTTGTGAGCTTAGCTTTAGCTATGCTAGCTACATATCTCTATAGCCCTATCATCTATAGCTAAGTTAGCTTTAGCAAACATAGCTAAAGTTAACTTAGTTACACAGTCATGCATAGCTGCTTTGTGAGCTTAGCTTTAGCTACATTAGCTAAATAGCCTAGTTTACGAGGTAGCTTATGCAGCTAACAGAGCAACGCAAGCTAACAGAGCAGTGTGAGCTATGCTGGCTGCGTTGGATTGTTTTCTTGGAGGAAGAACTTTTTTCCTGTTAGCAGACTAATGACTCGGCTTTACTACACTTTTTATTATCGGGTTTGGCAGAAAAGGTTTTTTACTTTTACCATTTGGTATCCTAACCACTGCCTTAACCGTTACCCTAAAAGGAAGTTTAATCTGACATTAAACGGTCTATAGCCAGGCTGTCTCGGGTCTGTCCATCTTCCACCCCCTTCTGTTGTAGTTATCCCTGCTAAGGTGAGCTAACATCTTATATGTTGTAGTTTTTAACAGCTTGCACAACAACTGGCAATATAATAACGTTCGAGTAATTTTCAGTTTTTGTTTTGCTTCTCTGACTTGAACTATGGGCTGCATTGCTCAACACTGCCCCCATGATTCCAGGTGGTATTACAACGTTTTGTGCATATCTGTAAGCCTCAAGAACTTGCAGGAACAGGCAGATTCTGGATTACTGTCCTTAACAGTTTCAAGAGCACTCACATCCATCTCTATAGTTTAAAATATATATATTTTTTTTATGATTCTGCCCACAAATAGATGTGAAAACAGCGAAGACAACACAACATCCTGGGTAATACCTGGGTGAGCACAGCTTTCAGTTGTATTTTTCTAGCATAATCTGTTCTATAGATCTGTTTGTTTACGTATCGATTACCCTCATCATCATCATCGTTGTCTTCCTCCTCTCAGCTATCACCATCTGACACAGAAGTCAAGGTAACCGCCGTTTTAATTCTGCTGTGTAACAAAGTCCTGACCCTCAGTGTGACACAGCACTTCTGTTGACTCACCTTGTCGCAGCAGGAGAGGGAGAAACCATGAGACTGTGTGCATGTGCATGTGCGTGTTAGTGTGTATGTGATTACCCCCTCTAGGGCTGTTAGGAGGAGTGGAGAGAGGTCATCAGTCTCAGCGGGATTTGGCCATTCGTTCAGTCAAGCCAAGGTCACGACGACTCACTCTAGGGACTCACTAACCTTTCTGAACACACTGACTTACAACACACACACACACATATTTTCCTTCTCTGTAACATAAGCACACAAACACTAACTGCTCACTCTGCTCAGCTGCTGTCCGCTAGTGTTAAAACGGCATCAGAGGAGCTGTCGCTTCCTATTCCAGCGACCCCGAGCTGAACCGAAGAGGAAAGACCGCTTGTGCTTAGTCGACTCCTTTCCTTCCACCTCCCTGCACATCGCCCTGTCGAGCGCTTTCTAGTAAAACTCTCCCCTGTGCCCCGAGGCGGTGAGTGGGGTGAAGAGTTGAAACCCTCACAAGTTCACCATGACCACCGGCTTCCATTGGCTAGAATATGAATGTTTTATGTTGTATCTGTAGAATTCTTGTTATTGAGCTGTTTTCATTTTTAAAAGAAAGCTTCATTCAGAATTTATCCTAAAGTAAGAACACAGAGGCTGAAAGTGATACTAAATGGAATTCTTTCATGTCTGTGAGCTGCAAACAGAGAGGTGAAGTAAGAAAGAGTCAGTTTTCTGGCGGAATTACAGGTACTAACAGGCATATTGTGTTAGAAAATATGTAATACCTGCTGACGAATTTAATTGCTTGCAGAATTTTTTGAAAGAAAGGGGAAACCTAAAAATCAACACATACTAAATTTACTCTAGTCTTTTATATATCACGTTGTATCACTTTGTATAGCATTACTTAGGTGGCTTTCACACTAAAGGCACGGTCCCGGATCCAAGAGCACTCGAGCCCAAAGTGTGATTCGTTTTGGTCGGTGTAAATACAAACAAAGCCTACACCAGGACCAGGACCCACTTAGGGAAGTGGTCTCGGGCGCGATTCAAGTGGACTCTTCTATGGTTCAAATGAGATCTGAATGGATACGGGGCAGAGAATCGTATCAGCTTTATGAGGTCATTGTAAAAACTAAACATGGCGTGGAAGTTTGTTCACATTTTTCCTCCATAAAAGAAGGAAATCATCAGAATCAAGTCACCAAACAGTTTGTCATGACTCACCTTATGGATGAACACATGTTGGAGTCAGTGAGATGCAAAGCAAAGGTAATAAACATCTCCTGTCACCTCAAAAACCGCTGTATCAGTGTAGCACAAGTCCATTTAATCCCGTGAGCCTCACGTAGATATGTAGATATGAAAAGATACACTGCTGGCATCTTAAAAAGTGATTTTCAATCATCCATGGGGGCAGGACAGACTTTTTTAGCTGGGTTAAATCAGAATCAATCTTTGTTTATGTCATGACACAAGTGGTTGCCATGGTAGCTTCTTCATCTTCTTTCTCCTCCCTAGTGGGTTTGTAAACCAGCTATGTGCATACTGCAGCAAGATGGCGTAAGTTCTTCAAAGTAAAACAAAGTCTTGACTGTGTTACATCATTTAATGAGTACAGACCAGTGGCAGCTTCAACAGGCTGGTCTCAGAGTCATGTTAGCTGGTAGCTGTAATGCTATCACTATGAAATCTCGCTGTGAGCTCACAGATTTGTTGTGTTGTCTGAGTATTTCACTCTGGCATGATATGTCTTGCAAACAACTTGACTCTTGTCTAAGTTTGTACTGTCTTTAATATTTTGGAAGCCAAAATCAGCAGAAGCTGCTCTACTGAATAGGCACAAGCAACTTCCTGCTAGTGATGTGTCACGAAGCAGTTGGTTTTATGTGTCTGCTCTTTAGTGTGAACGATGGGAGCTGGCACGCCATTGAGAGCCCCCCCACACACGCTCACACACACACACACTCACACACATAAAGCACAGAATAAAGGAAGGATATTTTCTACTCACCATTCTGCCACAGCCAACTACACAACCAATCAGATGCAATAGCAGAAATAGCAGGAGGGGAGGGGGGATGATGTTGCTCAGTGTTCCATGCACCACTCAGTCATTGAGTATAGCAGTCATTGACCCTGCTCTATGATTTACCTGGTCCTCTTCTTAATGGCTGAGTTGCTAAACAGCATTCCTAAATAATTCCACGTTCTAATATCACTAACAGTTGACAGTGGAATATCAGGCAGGGATAAAATTTGACACACTGTCTTATTGCAAAGGTGGCATCCATCACAGTGCCACACTTGAAGTCAAAGAGTGGAGACTGCATGGCTAGGTGCTTTTTGTTTTAACTGGTCTGACTGAAATACCAGAACTTGATAACTAACAGGTGTGTGGCCTGGATCGTCTTTGATGTCATGAACCTAAAACGTGGAAAAATACCAGGCAGGTAATTTAGGACAATTTTGATAACAATGAATTTAAGCAAAATCAGACGAAAACATCTAAATCTGTGCAGTAAGGTCTCTAGAGACTGTATAGACGCTGTATAGAGCTGAGTCTGTTCACTAATGATAATCCTATAGTGCTTAGAGGGCAGCGTCATCATGGACTGCTCCTCTGTAATCTGGCTCTCATTGTTCACCAGTCTATCCCTTCACATGTGGGAGACATTGTTATCTGAATATTTCATTTCTATCCTGATGAAAAGGGCGAAGAAGTAATTTATTGCCTTTATGACGACACTCTCAACTGACCTGGAGTTAGAGGACACCCAGACAAACTTTTTCAGGTAAATGATGCGTAATATTTAGTCTGCTTTAAAAGTAGGTCACTGGTACTTAGATTAATGACTATGTGCCAACTTTTCTGGCTCTTGATCTGTAGTAAATGTAGTGTTTCTGTTAGTGCTCTGCAGCTTTTGATCCATGTCTCACACCATGGATTCTGGATTTTTGCAGCTGCGGCACACAGTAGAAATATTCCTGTTATAAACTCGATCAGATTCACTCATACAAAAATGCTTCTGAATAAAACATGCGTGGCATGTAATGCAGGCATGGTTGTTGATGAATCATCTGGTTGAATCATTGTTTTTTTTTGCTCTCTGTGGCATTTTGCTCGTTTATTATCGTCAAAACAGAAAAAGGACAAGCTTCAGAAAAGTGAAGTAGCTAAACTTTGCTCTTTATAAAGATGAGTCATGAAGGAAACACAAACCAACCCAGTCAAAGGCTACTTATGCAGATGTGTTGACTTTACTTGACTAGAGGATAAAATAGACAGAGAGGCTGAGACCAAACTGTCCAGCTGGCTATAAGCGTACAGGCAGATTCTGACCAGAATTTTGAGACAAATTCTTTTTGAGTAAAGAATAAAATAATCAGTATTTACACTTTATATTAATCACCTATTAGAAAGCATATAAGGCCATGAAGCAAATGTACTATATGACTAATTTTAAATATTACAGTGCCTTTAAAAAGAGTTCACCCCAACGGAAGTTTACCCTTTTATTGATTTTATAAACCAATCATGGTCAATATAAATTTGGCTTTTTTTTTTTTTTTTTTTTTTTTACAAAAACACTCTTTTATGTTAAATTCAATTAAATAAAAAATACGTAAAGTAAGAGAAGTGACTACATAAATATTCATCCCCTTTAAAGTGACTGATCTAATTCAACAGAGGCCCAGCCAGTTGGTGCCAATAGTCTCACAGTACTCCTGGCTACCATTTCACCATGAAGACAAAAGAACACTCCAGGCATCTCAGAGAAAAGGCTATTGAAAAGTATAAGTTGGGGGATAGATTAAAAAAAGTCCAAGGTTCTGAACATCACTGACAAACACATCATCCTCAGTGTGAGGCACAGTGGTGGCAGCATCACGCTGTGGGAATGCTTCTCAGCATCCAGACCTGGAAGGCTTGTAAAGGTAGAGGGTAAAATAAATGTGGCAAAATATATAGAAATCCTATTCAGTTTGCAAGAGAACAACGGCATAGGAGAAGTTTTATTTTCCATGCATAAAGTTAAAGCTATGCAGAAAGGGTTTAAAGATAACAAAATGAAAGTTCTGGAGTGGCCGAGTCAAAACCCAGACCCCAATCTGATTGAGATGCTGTGGCATGACTTTAAACAGGCTGTCCATGCTCCAAAAAAACTCCATTGTGGCTGAAATCAGACAGTTCAACAAAGAAGAATGAGCCACAATTCCTCAACAGCAATGTGAAAGACTCATTCCAGTCATCACAAATGCTTGCTTGCAGTTGCAGAATCACTCATTAGGTTTAGGGGGCAATCACTTTTTCATACAGGGCCAGGTAGTTTTGGATGGCTTTTTCCCCCTTTAGAATTAAATGTTATATTTACTTGGGTTTTCTTCATCTAATGTTGACATTTATTCAATGATCTGAAACATTTAAGGTTGACAAGTATGCAAAAAAAGAGAAACCAGGAAGGGAGTAGATACTTTTCACAGCGCTGTATGTGAATAAAAATATCTGAACACAAGAAGTGAGCTTGGCATCTACCAGGAACATGATGGATACAGGTGTGAAACATGTTGTGTCTGGTGTTCATTCACTGAAACACTGAGTGTAAACAGGGTCTTACAGAGCAGGAGGGAGAGAGAGAGAGAGGGAGAAGGGGGGCATCCTTCCAAAAAGGCTCATTGCGTCATACATTATTGAGGCAGCTGCTGAATTATGCAAAGCTGTGATATTGATCCTAGTGCCCGTTATCCCTGCAGTAGGAGGGAGAGAAAGTAAGAGTAGAGTGAAGAAGAGACTGAGGAAAAGGAAAAACTGGTGAATAAGAAGAGAAAAGGATGCTTGGAACAGGACTGGTAAGAAAGAAGAGACAGAAAAGTGTGAGATGGAAAAAAAGGAGGGAATATTCTTTTGTAAACAACAGGAAAAGATGAAGTAGCACTGTGATGCCTGTGTGCTGTGTGGCACTGAATTCATCCTGCATTCATGAGTTCATCTCCCACCTTTGTGGTGTGCATAATTTCTTTTTCATGAATAAAATAGCTCCTATATGAAGGTGCTACATCAGAAGAAAGTGACTTCACTTCAGAGAGAGAGAAAAAGAAACCTTTAGGAAAATTATCATTCCTCTGGGGGCTGGGCTTTTGTTCCAATGCATCATAAACAGCTTCTCTGGAGAGTTAAACAGCGTGTAATGAGGCCTGAGCAGAGCTTCAGACCCCAGAAGATACTAGAGTCCTCTGTATTAGGGCCTAAACATACTGCATGCCGTCTATTACATGCATCAATTTAAGTTCAGGCCTTACTTAACTGCTGTTTTGTGAATGATGTAGTGTTATATGCAGACTTTCTTACTAATATGCTCTCTGGTAATTGATCAAATTAACACGTCAGTTGGAGCAGTCAGGTGGAGAAAGTGCAGTGTCAGTCTCATTATGAGATCAGTTTAAATCTCCTCTCTAATTACAAAGTGTTTTCAAGACCTGCCATTTATCTAAGGGCTGAAACCTGCAAAGCTGAGACATGTTTCTTTATAAGCACTGTCCATACATTTAGTGAGTCAAAAATGTAACCTTAAAAATGTCGAACATTCAGGAGTAGAGTATTCATGTTCAGGTTCCTCACATTTCTCTAGATCTTTACTGAGATGTGTGTGCACCTTGTTTGGAGTAAACCTGTGGTCAGTTGAATTGGTTGGAAATAATTTAGAAAGGCACACACCTCTCTATAGAAGGCTTCACAGATGGTGATGCATACAAGAGCAAAAACCAAACCATGAGGTCAGAGGAGCTGCCTGCAGAGCTCAGACACAGATCTGGGGAAGGCTACAAACAATTCTGCTGCACTGAAGGTTCCCAAGAGCACAGAGGCCTCCATAATTCTCATATGGAAGAGGTTTGGCACAGTCAGGACTCTTCCAAAAGCTGGTCACCTGGCCAAGTTGAGCAATCGGGGGAGGAGGGCCTCAGTAAGAGAGGTGACAAAGAACCTAATGGTCACTTCGACTGAGCTCCAAAGATCCTGTGTGGAGAAAAAGCACCCTTGAAGGATTCTCAGACTAGGAGAAACAAGATTCTACTTGGTCGAAGGTTCACCTTCTACCCTGATAATGACCCTAAGCACACACGCAAGACAACACATGAGTGGCTTAGGGACAACTCTGTGAATGTCCTAGAGTGGCCCAGCCAGAGCCCTGACTTGAACCCTACTGAACATTTCTGGAGAGACCTGAAATGGGTGTCCAATGACAGAGCCCATCCAACCTGACTGAGCTTGAAATGATTTGCAAAGAAGATTGGCCGAAAATACCCCAATTCAGGTGTGCAAAGCTTGTTGCATCACATTCAAAAAAGACTTAAGGCTGTAATTGGATGTAGAAGGTGCTTCAGCTAACAGATGGGCATTTTTACGTTCCACTGTTTGCCACGGTTATAACCAGAAATGAGTGGTAAATATTCACAGTTTTTCACACTGTACCTTCAAGAGTAAAACAGGCCACACACAGCAATCATGCTGATTGTCGGGCTGATGACCAAAGTCAGCAAAGGCCAGATTATTGGATGGTTCTTAAGATTATCGCACCAGATTATCCTGTGGTGTGTGTTGTGTTAAGAATGTGTAACTTTTTCCCGCCACTACTCAAGATGGTAAATATTAAAAATGTTAAATATTTACAACCAAAAATCTTGTTTTGTGCTTTGAGCACTGAGGACAGCCTAGGCACTAGACAATAGCATCCAACTGAGCAATAGCCAACCAGGAAGCCAGCTGGCTGAAGGAGGAAGAGGCTGAACGATTTACGAATAATCAAATTGCAATTTTTTTCCCCCCAGTATTGTGATTGCGATTTAATATGCAATTATTTTTAGATCCTCATTTTATGTATTTTTCAATAAATACATATAAATTCTAGGGACTATAGGGAGTTCCTATATTGAAGAGGATACTCATTTTTATGTCAATCTCATTTTAAATAAGAAAAAAATACATCAGTAAAGCAGGACATTTTATCCTAAAAAAATGTGAATGTTTGCATTATATCCATAAAATCTCTTCTGCAAAAAGTATTAAACTGGTATTTTGACACATTTCAAGTCAAAGAAATATTGCAACCTTTGCGATTTGTAAATTGCAGCAGGCCATATTAGGATTTAATCTAATTTGCCATTAATTGCCAAGCCCTAATGTTTAGCAAAGCTGGATGGACATCGGACATAGAGGAGAAACTTGTTGATTTGTTGCAGCAAAACTACTGTTTTAACAACATGTTCAGACCAAAAACAAAGAGCAAAGGGGGGAGCTGGACTAATGTAACTACTGCAATAGACCTGGCATGTAGCTAACAGCTAACTACAGTAGCATCTTCACTCCAAAGTCATGTTTGACTGAGGCCGAGATTCTGGAAGTTGGTGAACAGATTGTGTGAGTGAGTGGTGTGCCAAGTTGATCCTCTCGTTCTGGTTCGAACCTGTGACTATTTGCTGTCAAGTGTGGGGTCTGCAGATGTTGTAAAATCCCTGAGTAATCATGTTTAATATTCATGACCCCAAGATCAATCAAAATGATCATGATTATGATTTTTGACATTATGAAGCAGGCCTGCAACTTACAATGAGTTTTTTGGTGTGTAAATTTTTAAAAAGGCTAATTTTAATAGCATGTGCTTAATCCCCCATAGCAGAAGAGCCATGCAAGCTGAAAATATTCTAATAAAACTATTCAGTCTTTTCTCTGATTGTCTTGTGTCGCCCCATATTGGATGCATTAGTCTAATTCCAGTCTGTTTCTTTTGCAGTTAAAACTCCACACAGGATCTTTAACCATGGACTATGACTCAGCTCTAAAATGTCATCAGCTTTTAGCACGACCCATAAAACCCTGATTGCTCTGGCTGTTTCTCCAGCAACCATTTGCTGGAGCTCCATCAGACCTGTTTGCTTTACCTCACACAGTTAGAAATGTGGGTGGTGTTTGGGAACAGTCTGATTTTTCTCTGCACATATGAATAAAATGCTTCGTTGCCAAGCCAGGGAAGGAAAATTCATGTCTCTTGCTGGAGCTGCAGGCTCCTCTATTTCAGAGCTGTGCCAGGCTCCCTGCCTCGGCTCCTCTGATTGGCTGTTTAGGTGAGAAGGCAGGCCTAGAGAGTGGAGAGGTGTGGTCACAACAACTACTGAATGGGCCCTGCTGACCTGATAATCTGATCAGGTTTAAATACAGTAACAAAGGAGGTAATGGGATAGATCCTGTGTGCTAGTGTGTGCTAGTGTGTGTGCCATCAGGGGATTGTTAAAATGTCAGATGAAAAAAGAAGCCTGTGGTGCTGCGTACATCCAATAAAACCTCACACAGAGCAAACACTCATTCACAACTACACATAAGGAACAACATCACACATATTGACTCCCTATTAGACACAATTCAAGAGTGTGATTATACATAATAGCAAAGATGCATACAAGCAGGCCCACAACCCTCTTTACTGGAGCGTAAACATTGCCATCATCTGCTTTTATGGATAATTTCAAGCTATTTTAATAGAAGATTAGAGTGTGAACACGAAGCAGGGACTTGGTTGTAACAGGGCATGACACTAAGTAAAGTAAAAATAAACTTCTTGGTATTGATTATGTATGTTATGCAGAGAGGAATTGTTCTGGATGGATCTTGTTACAAAACCATAGGTGCAGTATTGGCCTCGGCTCTTCTGTGAAGGATTTGGAGAAGATTTTGTGACCTGGCTGCGTTGGTTTGTTCTCATTTAGCCACAAGAGCATTAGTGAAGTTTTAGTTCAACCCAAAGCTGCGGGACGAGGTTGAGGTCAGGACTCTGATGAGTCCAGACCAGGGAAACTGTTTTATTAACAGATCTGATTTAATCCACAGAAAAGGCATCCCTTAGACTCTGCCTTCAAGTTAAGGAGCGCATCTGACAACGATTTCACTAAGATTTTCTAAACAGAACTACCATTATAGTGTACATACTCTCACTGACCACTATATTAGGTATACCTGCTCAGCTGCTCACTTAAGCAAATATCTAGTCTGTCAATCATATAGTATTTAGGTATACAGGCGTGGTCCAAAGACATACTGGTCATTTAGAGCATCAAAATGGTGAAAAAAGGTGATATGTGCCATGGTTGTTGGTGGTCTGGCAGTCTTTTATGTCTATGCCAGGTTCAGACCTGACCATCTGCAGCAGACTCGATCAATACTTATCATTCAACATTTTCCCCATCCTTAAGTTAAGTCCAATTTTGGTGAGCATATGTGAACTGTGGCCTCTCTTTCTTGTTCTTAGCCAACAGGAGTGGTACCCGGTGTGGTTTCAGGCTGCTGTAGCTCATCTTCTCCAAGGTTTAACATGCTGCACATGTATATTAAGGGTCCATCTCAGAGGGGTTTCACATAGGAAACCTAAGTACACTTGATCCCAAAGTCTGGTTCATTTGAACAGTGTCATTGCATGGATATATTTCACATTCATCTGGGACACCTCCCAGAACGAGGGAAGGATAGGGTGGATGAACGTTCTGTCTGTCGCATTCATGATGGGCCAATCAGAACGACAAGACAAAATGAGGTAGTAGACGTGTAGCTCCAGTAATAATCTGAGCTACACAGGCTCGTGCTACCATAGTATTTGAAGTATGCCGGTGGCTAAAATTCATGCCGAAGCCTGTCGGGAGACATGCAAAAATGTCTCTCTTCAGAGAAGCTTTCAGTGTGGCTCATTGCTCTTGTTTCAATAAACAAATGTGATTAAGGTCTGATTTAACTGACATTTTTCTACAGCTACATTTGAGCCTATCCCTACCCTGGAGGTACCCACTGTATACCAACTTACAGTACAACTCAACCTCAGCTGTAATGATTGCAAACTCATGCCGAAGCAGGCTGGAAGAAGAGGGAAAAGCATTGTCTCCATCATGAAGAGCTTTCAGTGTGGCTGTTCTCTTGTTTCAACAAAGAAATGTAGTCTAGTTCCAAGACAGTGTGGCTGCAGACCGTTCATGTCTGACGGCCACTTTAACAGACTGTTCATCTGAGACGCCATCTCTCACAAAGCCCAAGTGCCATCATTCACTGGTGCATTTTAATTTTTGTTTTATTCAACTTTATTCTTAAACAAAGATGGCAGTTACATTCATGAAATAAGCACATTATAAACATTACAGACTAAGAAACATTTCATAAATAAAACAAAGAAAAAGATCAGAGGTCTAATCAGAATTAAATTATGTTTAGAGCCATTTTACAAGTAGTTGCTGCCTGCTTTGGCTTTTTTAGCTTTAGCCAAAGCTACATTAGCTACGTAATTAACAGCACTACATAAGCCAAGTTGCTAAGTTAGCTTTAGCAATGTGAGCTGTAGTAAAGGTAGCTAAAGATAACATAACTATGTGGATTACATTGCTGCTATGTGTGCCTTGCTTTAGCTACATAGCTACATTATCTACATAGCTAACGGAGCTATGAAAGCTATATTAGCTGCATTTAAATGTTTTGATGGAGGATGACCTTTTTTCCTGTTTACTCGGCTTTATTTAAAGTTTTGTAGTCAGGACTTGCAGGTCAGGTTTTTGACTTTTAACTTCTGGTGTCCTAACCCTTACCTTAACCCTTACCCTCACCCTAAATAGAAGTTAAATTGAGTTTTATTTCCAAAGATTTAGAGTGTATTAGATGCTATCAAAGATGTACTGTCTGTAACCAGATCCCACTGTCCAGTTCTGATAAAACTGCCACTGTGGCTACATCCGAGTGAGTCACCATACTAGCATCCATTGTACCGGGTCACACCCCCCGTCAAAACAATTGCTTACTCACGCCGAATCAGGTCGACAGAGGGGTGGAAACATCTCTTCCGTTATGGAAAGCTTTCAGTGGTGTTCTTTGCAGCTTATGTCATAAAGAAATTTGGTCCATTCTGATTGAAGTGCAGCTATACTATAGCAACATCCAAGCTAAATGCTAGAAGGGTGGCAGCCATTTTGGCTTACAGTACCACTAAACTCCACCCATAGTTACCTGTTCTCCTCAAATGACAGATTTTTCATTTGAGGTTTGCAAGATAAATTACCTGATGACAGACATGGTGTCTGGCAATTATGATTTTAGGTAGCCTATAGCGTCTATCTCATATCTAATCTGATGCACACCAATGAGTATATTTTGAGGCCCTTTTGAGCACGAGGCCCCACCTATGCCTCTATCCAGCAGGTAGAAACTGCAAATTGTCCCAGTATTCCTGAATTCTGCTTCCTAACTTGCTGTGTTTGTCATCTGGATTGACGGTCGGCTGACATGTTTTCACTGAACGCTGTGAGATCTGCTGCATAACACCTCTCACTCTGACACACATACACGGCACTGATCTGCTGTTTTCCCTCCCTCTCCTCACAAAAATCAGTCCTCCCACCCTCCTCCTCCTCCTCCCAGCCCTGCCTGGCGCTGAATGAGTTACTGCTGGTGCAGTGTGTGAGCCTGGTGCGCCCCTCCCTGGTTGGACTGCTCGCCGCTGCTCGCCACTCTGCAGACGGATGTTGCCGCATCCCGGCGCGCAGCGTTCCGCCACCAGGCTGCGTTCCTCTTCAAATGTGCCAAATCTCCTCCTCTGTGCTCCTGTCTCCGCCCGGCTCTAACACACACACTCTCTCTCTCCCTCTCACACACCGACGCTGCTCGCCGGTTCTAGACACACAACTCTCCGGTAAAGTGGCTCCTCGTCCTTAACGGTACGTAAACTGTCTCTGAAATCCCCCAACTCCTGTGTCATGTTTGTTTATCTGCCTTTTTGGCGCCTACTTGATTGCGACTGCAGTATTTTTTTTTAATTTGAGTGGGATGCTGTGGATCGACTGCTGCGTATTTTGCCTGTTTTTTAGTCCCTGCTCTGATTTTTCTCTCTCCTTTCCGCAAAGATGTGACGTTTTCACTCCAACAACTGCGCCTAAATTGGTGTTTTTAGCCTTTTTTCTGTTGCGTAAGACCATCTAAACATCCAGGAGCGAAACCTTTACTTTCCTGCGCAGTGTTTTTGATGGTGCGTAAGAGGATCAATGTCTAGGAGGAATAAGGGCATGAGACAGCATTAACTCCTTAAACAATCAGTCCTCTTAAATGTACCTTGACATAAGAGGAGGCATGTCAGGTTCAGCCGGGGATTTCAGTGAGTCCTTTCTTTACCTCCTGTAAAGAGATTAAATCAGGCTATAAAGCAGTAAGGGTTCATTCCTAACCCATTTTCTCTGCTAAAATATGCTGAAAACGACCAAAATAATCCATTATAAATGTTTCCGATCCTTTTTAGAAATCAGGGCAGCTTGCTTGTACTTTAAACACTGCACTAATTACTAAAACTCACTCAAAGATAAAAGGTTTTTAGGATGTTGTATTGGATCAAGAGATTGTCCAGCAGCCGAGGACAAAGGTTTGATCCCCTATTGAGCCTATTTCTGCCCCGTCACTGTGACTTAGAGTGGAAAAATATGAGAAGTATTCAATAACAGGCAGGTGATGCAGATGAACTCATTGCCCCCTGCAGGTATCACAAAAAACGAAGCCTAAAGCTCCCTTCAGATCTGGAAAAAAAAATCAACCCACTCCTGCTTTGTGCCCATTGTATCACTGCTATGGTTTCCAGTTGGCATGCTGGTAACGTAATGGGATGAAGTCAGTCCCCAGGCTGCTCCAGACAAGGGCAAATGACCATGAAGGATCCAGAGATGTGTTGGTATGTGTTTTAGTCGAGCAGCCATCATTGGCACTCCAAAATAGATAACTGTGTTTTTGTGATGATTCATTCATGCCGAGGATGTTGCCATTGCAGTGAAACCATCCCTCAACTCGGCGTGTTTGTGTGGTTGTCTATGAGATAACGATTGGTGCCAAGAAAAGCTGCTATTTTTCTCTCTTAGTCAAGACTCTTCCTGTGTTATTGAGCTATCATCATATAATAGGGCGCTTTTGCTTCCTGAATGTGTTTCTTGGGGCTAAATGGTTCCAGTGACTCAGCAAAGGTGGTTCGATACAGCCACTGTGAGTGTGTGTGTGTTTGACTGATCTAACCCCGCGTCTGTCTACGTGCACGACTATTTTGGCTCACTCGATATAAACTGTGTAAATTGTCTGCATGCATGGCAGTGCCTCCATAATTACTTTGCTGCATACTAATCCCGACTTTAATTCTGGGCTGAAATTGAGCCATCAACCTCTGTAATCAGATTTTCTCTCATGTGCAACTTCGATGTTGTTGGTTAAAGATGGTGCGTGTTTACAGGTTGCTTTGTTCGAAACAAAATTAACCACAAGAGAAAACATTTTTTGTGTGTCCCAAGACTAGGGTTGTTTCAATACCACAACTTTGATTTCATAGTTGCAGAAATCAATGATATTAGTACCTGCATTTCAATCAGGTGAGACTTAATGGTGACATGGAGGAGGAGACTGAGCTATGCAAGATGAGATGAGCAGGAGATCTGTGTGGATCTGCACTAGACACTGATTCACTAAATGGAGGTGGCTGGGGTGGAGGAGGGTTGCAGCATCTACACAGAATGACTGTCTGACTGTGAAAGGGAGAATGACAAACTTGAAATCTGACTGGGGCATGATGATTGGTCAAACGAGGTTGTGGCAGAATCTGATTAGGTGAGTACTTAGGAGAGTGAACGCCCATAATCAGCTGATCGTCAGAGCAGGAAATGAGAACGAATTAAAAAGGGAGAGATGTGAATGAGTGGTGACTGAAGAATGAGCAGAAATAGTGTTCCTGCTTGAACTTTCGCTGAGCTCCACTGATAACAAATCAACAAGAAAACAGAGGCGTTAGGCCAATATTGAAGTATTTCTTGTTTTCAGTCACCAAAATTGCTGGGAAACTCCTGCACAGTGTCTAAATTGCAGAAAAACACCAAAAGGTTGCCAATGTTTTTGTGCAATGCATAGTGAGTGCGTGACTGCCTGTGATTTTTGATGGATATATTCAAATCCTATGCAACTGTTTTAGATGTAAATTTTTAGTGCATTTCAGTGTTATTGATTATAAAGTTGCATCCATTTAAATGCAGATATCAATTGGGATGCCGCCAATACAGATGTTGATCTCATTGCCAAGTTTTTTCATTACATCTTTTAGTCCAACACTCCTATTATTCCAACATTTTCTCTAGAATTTGACCATGAAAACAAATTGCATTTTGCCCTACTGGTCTCTTCTTCCCAATAAAAAAAACCCTTATTTGATTCAACAGTTAGCTTAAGTAGTTTCCAGCATTTAGTTGACTGGATTCAACAGATAAAAACAGGCCACTGACGTCTGTTCATGCCACATTATTCTACAGTCAATACCCGATACTGATGTGAAACCAATGCATTGGTGCATCCCTACAAAAGCATATCAAGCATGCAAAAAATATGACAGCATTATGGATTATTTAAACACTCTGCCTGAGTTAGCTTTGCTGTATTGAAAGAAGTCTACTTCTATAATAAGCTGTATTATGTTTGTCATGGGTTCATGTGAGGATCATTTTGTCCATAAACTACCAGTGCATGTAAATGTCTATTGAATATATGCAAAAACTGAAACCTGATGTCTTTTAAAAATACATATTTGCTCTTCCTTTAACTGAGTCCTTGTTTGCAGCCATGGAACCTGCGAAATCTGCCAGCTCATGCTACTCAGGATACATCTGCCCCCCCTCCCTGTGGGACAGATTTCCATCCAACCTGATGTAGGTTTGGCCAGTCCCAGCTGTCTGTCTTATATAGGGCAGGTTTGTTAAATGAGCTGGGCTTTGTTTTTTTACAATAAAGATGAGAAAATTAAAATACAAATAATTTACAATGGAATTTTGATGAAACCAAAAGTAGTAGCAGTAGTAAAACATCTGATATCTCTAAAAGAGCTCAGCCCAAGCTCTGTAGCATCCTCTTCTATTCTCCTCTGTAGTGTAAATGAGTGATGGGTGCCATGACATGCACCCTTGATGTGCTGATTATTTGGGCTAAATTCATTCAGCCATCAAATCACTGACTTTTTTTCAGTGGCACAGCTGTAATATTACAGATGGTAGAGGTGCAAACAAACAAGCATGGCTTTGGCCGTGTTTGTTCATGTTGTATGGTAGGTAAGTATGTATGACTGTATATGTGTTGAACCCTAGGAAGAATAGCCAATGCTTTTGCTTGACTAAAGGCCGACTCAGGCTACATGAATTCAGACAGACTTTGGCTGGACTGCAACATCCAAGCACATCGTCAAACCTTGCGCCAAGATGTCAACATTGGAAACGACAGACGCTCTTGTAGTGTGACATAATAACCACCATAATCACGATTCAAGAAGACTAGCGTGTCAGAATTTTTCTTGACTTTTCAATAGAAGAGCATCTTCTCCCCATCTTTGCATCATAATTTACTAGGGATGTAACGGTATCATAATCTTAGGGTACAATAATGTCTCTAACAAGTCCAAGTTACAATTTATTGCAGTATCAAAAAAACAAACAAAAAAAAAAACAAATGAAGACCTGGGGAAAAAAGTGACATCAGCATTTACTAAACAACATTTGCATTTTGAATTTTACAGTATGTGCGAAAAGTATCATGTACGTTAGCCTTAAAAATACAGACTTGTACTTTGGCTCCAGTGTGTTTACTAACCTTCTAAACCTTCATTATCTACCACTGAAGATAGCTGTAGGTGTTTTTTTTTTTTTTTTTTTTTTAGTCCTGGCGCTGTTGTGGGGAGCTGGGATTGTGAACACTTCCCAAAGAATCTTTTGGCCTGGACGGATTCTGCTCCTCCCATCTTTGCGAATCTTTTCAGGGTGATGATTCGCCAAGGGGTTCCTATTGCCACTCATAATCCTTATCCCCAAATGTGTCACCGCCGTCTGGCAGTATCTGCATATATATATATATATATATGTATATATATATATATATATATATATACATATATATATATATATATATATACATTTTTTTTATTTTTATTTTTTAGTCTGTCACTTTTTCTCATTTCTTGAAACAAGGAAACTTAAATGCTTCAACTTGTCAGATTCAAAAGTTGCTGGAGCCTCCACGGTTTAAAAAACTTTGTCATCCGATTCTCCCTTGCCACTCGTAGCATCCACCTTTTTTTGCACTGTTGATCAAGCTAGCTAGTGGAGCACAAAGGATGATAGTAATGCAAAGGTCGATGATAACTATAGCTCCCACTTACCTTTGCTCTGCTCCATTAAATGTCCACAACATTATTGAGACGATACTGTTACTGATACCATGAAATTAACAATACCGTTACATCTCTATCATTTACCAGAATAACATTATAGAAGTCCCCTCTGTTGCTCTCTTCGGGGATTTATGTGTACATACAGTGAGCTGTTGTTATTAGCCAAGTTAACTGGGCTAATTTTCGACATGTCATGGCGTTCATTTCTTAAGTTGAAGTATAATCGGTCAGCAATCAATGAGGGGTTGAAGTGTGGTCAAGCTGTCAGCTGAGATGGGACAAGATTTTTGTGGCATACTTGCATGGCACCAGTGTGAAAGACCAAAAGTAAGCATTATTTAAAGTAAGAAATTGTTTTTGTGGACATTTCAAAGATGAATAAGTCATTTCCTGAGTTAAACTGACAGGGATTGCTGATTCTGTTAGCCTTTAAATGGCAGTTTGAATTATGTGTTAGCATTAAGCTATCATATTTACATCAAGGTCAATTTGTGAGGAATTGCACTAACTGTCCTACTGTAGCCAGCTCAAATTATGTGAAAATTGTAACTTTTAGATATTAACTATAACCATGTCAAACATACTTGTATATAAGGCTAAAATGCTAGCCAAAATGGAAGCCAAATGTTGGGGGTTGGCAAGTAGCTTTAACTTTGATCTATAGCTGTTAGCCTGGCAACTACTTGTTTTCAAGATACGGTGTTGTTATAATTATAACAGCGTTCCTGCAGATCCTTGAAAAGTCTTAAAAAGTCTTAAAGTGAAAATTAAAGGCCATAAAAGTCTTAAAAAGTCGTATTTTTACTCCAGTTTTTGTCTTGAAATTTAACTGGCACTTGAATGACGACGTCTTTATTATATTATTATTTTCTGGTGATTTTTACACAATTTCAATCGTTCTTTTTGCATATATGTTTGTCCATGTTACAGTTCTCAGGTCTGTGACATTGCCCACTAAAATATATTTAACCCCTTCTTATTCTGACACATCCTCCTAACAAAAAGTGTGATTTTCCTTTGTAATATAAATATCCCCATATGTTATATAGACAGAATAAAGATGTTAAATGTGCCAGATATCATTAGATTTGAGCATTTATGATCTAAATTTTCTTTTTGGATTTTACAAACTATAAGTAGTATTATTTGTTCTTAGTCAAGGTACTGAAAAGGTCTTTAATTTGATTTTTAAAGGTGTGTAGGAACCGCGTATATTATCTTCTACTTATCCCAAATAAGTAGGAGGTGTCAAAAATGTGTGCCGGATGAAAGCTCCGGTCTCAGGAGGCTAAATAGTTGATAGTAAAATCACCGGTCTAATGATGCCAGGCGTCTTTGTTTTGACTATTTTTATACAGAAGAAGTTTAGCCCTACTCCACAGTCTGCCTGTGAATCAGATGCTAGCAGTGAAGCTAATATTGCTGAGTCACTGTTTGACGTTAATAGCTGCCCATTGTCAAGCAGCCATTATACTGTGTAAATATGAACCAAACAGTGGTTTTATTTCCTCTCTGTAATGGCACCATGCTTCAAAAACAAGCCCTGAGGAAACTAACTAGAGTCAGGAATAACAAGCTATTAGCCAAGCTGGTGAGCTTGTTGGTGAATCAACAGTTAGTAACCGCAGTGAGAGTGCTGAGTCACTTTTTGACATTTGCTTCCTACGATTCACTCCACACATCCCACACTGACTCTAGATGGATTCAGGGTTTCTACATGACCCATACGAAGTGCTGTGTGTGGACTGTAAAGAATTAAATTTGTGTAAAAGGGCTGTCAGATCAGAAATACACATCTTCATAGTTCTACCTTTTTTCCTTTAAAGCTGATTCTGTGAGACGACATCAGGCTTTTCTTTTTTCATAAAACACAAAATCAATATTAATAAATCCTCTGGTATAACTTTGATGGTGCTAAAATAATGGTTTCTGATTTTTTAAAGATAAGCCTCTGATAGGCCTGGAGGGACTTCTCATGCTGGTGTTAGTTTCAGACTCTGTGGAGCTGTAGACGTTGACTAGTGTTCCAGCTAATGGAGCAGCTGCAGCACAGAGGTTAGAGCAGATTTCGAACAAGCCCCAGTGGAGAAAGATAAATAAATAAATGAATGGCTTTTATATTTCATCAGCGTCTACTGCTAAAGTACAACAGAGCCAGGGAGCATAAGCTCAACTTAACACTTCACAAGTTTCAGCTGTTTTTAGCAAAAGATTAAAAAAAAAAAAAACGAAACACAACATGATGGTGCTCCTCCTACATGGCTGAGAAACCATTTTTAAATAATGTCCCTGAGTTGTCTGTGTTCATACTGAGTAAACTGGCAGCATGTGGTGGAAATTATTTAAATCAAACAAACTATCACCAACAGATAGAAGGGGGGAAAATTAATAAAAAGCCTCCATTAGCAGTGGTAGTTCAGTCATTTAGCAACCCCAGGCAGAGACCAGCGTGTGGCCCTTCCTAAATTAAACTAAAAGCAAACATAGTGAGTCATCAGCATATTTCCAAGCATCTCTTTCCAGGTAACAGAGACAGAGCGCTACCCAAATCTAAAATAGAAATGTCCAAATACTCAACAGTACTTGCTCAGCACTAGGGTCGACGGATATAAACAGAGTTTTGGGGGGCAAAGCCAGTACCGATATTGGGGAATAAAACATTTAGATAACCGATATATCATCCTATTGAATTTTTATTAATTAACTGATGAAAAATATCTCTCTTGAGTATAGTTCAAACATGTGTTACAAATATATAAATTAAAGGCAGAACATTTTAATATTTTCAAATATTTTCACTGTCAAAATAAAACTATCATGAACTAACTGCTGTGCAAAAATGCAGAAAGCTCAGGGAAATCAGAGTTGTTACTGGTGTGCATTGAGGATGTTCCTGAGCGTCTATTTCCATATGCAGCTAAACGCTCATTTAACTTTTGTTTAACCGACTAGTCTAAAGAGGAGAAAATCCTTAGAAAATAGTCAAATTCCTCACAGGGTCATAGTGTCAGGGGGTGTGACGTTAGCCTGACAGCTAGGCTAATATTACAAGCTGGCACCACCAGCCTTCGTTCCTCTTTGCAGATTAATGTCATGCTTTGAGATGTGGCCTCTTTTCACTTTGGGTGGAAGTTATACGTGAGTTCAACCTTTGAGAGCCTTTACACCTCTTTCATTTCCATTTACTACTCAAAAAACTGTGATACTGCGCTGTTCTTACTACACGCTAACCACTAAGCCAGCACTGAGCTTCTCATGTTTACGTCCATGAAGTGCCAGACAGGAAGGCATTGGCCATTAACTGAAGCTACCGCGTCGTAATTTTTTGACATATTTTTGGGTTAGGTAAAACTTTTAAAAATGAAATGTATATGAACACCATTTTTGCATTATCCATTTCTCTGCCACAAATCATATATTACAGCACATTTTACTTCATAAAAATCCCCCAGTTCATTGTTTTTAACTTCAGTAGTCTATCGGGATCTACCTGTCTATAATTTTCTTGACATGAAGAAATTTTTGGGCTTTTGAGCAGCTTGGACCTTGCTGTTGGAGTCAGGTGTTCATCCCTATAGATTTCTTTAGGTAATTAATCCCTATTCAGATGATTTTTGTTCACTCTTTGCCACTTATTTTCCATTAAGTCCAAGGCAGTAGCTTAATTTTGCCTTATGTTAAAACTGTCTATTGTTATTTCTGCAGTGGCACCACATTACAACATTTGCACATTTGAATGAAAGCTAATCGATGAATGAACATTTTTCTTCTTTCACCATGGCTTTCCATTAGGAATGACAAATATACAATTAAAAAAAAAGTCAATATATTTTCAAACAAGATGTTGGGTAAAACAATACCATTTATATAGTTTATGTTGATTTGAAAAAAAAAAAACAATACTAGATGCCAGGCCGAATTCTCCAAAAGTGGCTGTTAATGTCAGAACTTTTTTTTTTTGTCATTTTTCACGAACATGTTGATAGTACTACTTGTTTTTCTTTATAAATCAGCCCTGTGACTGACCAATGACCAGTCTAGGGAGTACCCCACCTCTCCCTGATAGCAATCAGCTGATCAGCTGCAGCCCCCTGCAGTCTTGAGTGGGATAAGCAGCGCAAATGGATGTTGGTGTGGTAGCCAGCTGTCTTTTTTGTTCTTTTGGGTTTTTTTAAGATATATTTTGGGAAATGTTTATGCCTTTAGTGGAGGACAGTGGATAAAATCAGAAACAAGAGAGTGGGGGAGAGACATGAGGGAAAGGAGCCGCAGGCCGGACCTGAACCCAGGCTGCCTGCGTTCATGGGGCATGACCCAACCACTAGGCCATCTGTGCCCTGTGTAGCTGGCTGTTGATAGAAGTGCCTGTATGACATTTGGCCCCTAATGGATATGATCAGAGATGCGCTGATGGAGAAAATTAGGGCCAATATCAATAGTAATTTATATTTTGAGTGTTTTAAACTAAAAATTTAGCCAATAATCTATACCGATGTTTCTTGGTGATTTCTTTGGTTTAAGTATCATACTGTGCCGACATTTTCTCTAATGACTGACCAAAAAAAAACATAGTTTATTTAACAGGTCACTTCTACTTCTAGTTAAAAAAATAAATAAATAAAAAAAAAAACAGCCGTTAGGTGTACTAACATGCTAGCATTAATTTGATTAGGCTCAAAAGGTAAACGGAGGCTAATGATATGGGCTCATGGCATGTAACTTGCTGATGCCAGATGTTTGTAAACAGGGTCTACTTCAGCCTGTATCGATGATAAACGGATGCATCAACCGAGTCCTGATCCCTAGGTCTGACGTAGAACTGACTCTGTTGTTTTTACGTCTTTACATCCAGATGACTCGTGTCATCATTCAGCGAAGAAACAAGAAGATATGATTTTTGGTCATGATCGCCCAGCCCTACTTTCTGTGTGCCTTTATTTTGACAACATTGTAAAAGAATAATTTGCCTTAACAGTGGTGAAAACTTTAACGTAGGAAATAAACTGAGTAAAAAAACAAAAGCCTTTGCTTCATGAGAGTCCCCTGGTATGAGAGCGACATTTTCCTCAGACCCCACAGACGACTGAGATAGTTTTAAGGAGTGAATCAAGAAACAAGTAATAATTTTTCCTGTCTGAGTGATTTTTAAATTGCATTTTAGCATTCATCTCCATGCAATTCATAACATAATCTCATATATAATTTTCTTCTAGCTAGAAGGCATAATCAGGGGAGAGCTGCCTGTAATCAGTACAAACCAGCTGCATTAGCAAAAAATAGAAAATATGTGTGTAATGAATATTTATAAGAAATGTTCTGCCAATGCTACTACCCTGCCATGATTAAATGCAGCTGGTAAATTATTTAGATAAGTAGTAGAATAATGTTCTGTTTAACTGCACTTAAACACACATATGTGATGGATGGTCAAGTTTATTTTCCTTTTCAGATTATAGTTGGCAGCATCGTATATCGTCTGATATGTAACATCTAAAGATTTTCGGATTATCAGCAGCTATCTGACGGTTTTAATCCAACTATCAGGACTGCTGTCACAGTCAGCAGGCAGCACAAACTATGACACCACCACAAAATGGCAGCACCCACTAATCTACTGGAGGATTCCTCTATAAAAGATTGATAAGAAGGATAAGTTTATGACAACCTAAATCAATTACTGTGTGATTTTGACTTCTCCTACCTTCTCTACTAAGTTTGTCAAATTATCGTACTTGAATCTTCTCCGTAATATAAGCCCCGAACACTGGGTGCCTTGGACTCATTTTTATGATGCTGTGGTATCCAAATACAATCCATATCATCTGATCTTGACTAGTATCAAACCATAGTTTGTTAGATTATGGTATTGTGGGGCACCAGAAACCTAGTGGTTATGTCCTTGTGTGCCCCATGTGCAGATTGTCCTCTAAGTGAGCAGCCCTGATTCAAATCTGGCCTTCAGCTCCTTTTGGGCATGCCATTCCCCATTCTCTCTTTCTGTAATTATCAGTTCTAATATCTTGAGTCAGATATTATGATGTTAATTTGAAGATCAGGGCTCACTTTATAGTCACATCTATAATCAATATTAACATCGGATCAGCTCAGACTGATGACAGGTGGTCAGATTAGATGTCTGCTCTTCATTTCTCCAACAGTCCTAATCCTAGTTATTCAGCCAGTAAGACAGACATACACTAGATGGACAAAAGTATTTAGCCCTCAGACAGTTACACCAATAGGGACTGTAATGACGTTGTACTCAAATACATGTACTTTGATATGGATTCCCTCCGTTCTACAGTCCAATGTTGGTGTACCACTCCATCTGATGCTTTCATTGGACTAGGTGATGTGTGGCTTACATGCAGCTGCTTGGCCATGGAAACCCATTCCATGAAGCTCCCGCAAAACAGTTTTTGTGCTTACATTCATTCCAGTAGGTTTGGAATTCTTCAGCTAAGGAATCAGCAGATCATTGTTGACTTTTATGCATCATTCGCTGTAGCCATAAAGCGAAAGACCACGTAAAATCAGAGAGTAGGATAAACGACTGCTAAGGTGCTGTTGTTCCTAAATGCTTCCACTTTCGAATAATATCACTTTCAGTTGACTGTGGAATATCCAGGAGGTGGCATTGGAAGGGTACATCCATCACAGTATCACGTTTGAAGTCACTGAGCTCTTCAGAGCGACCCATTTTGTATCACAAAATTTTTTGCATATACAGACTGCCCAGTTAGGTCTTTGATTTTATATACCTATGGCAACGGGTCTGAATGAGACAGATGGATTCAGTAATGAAAAGGTGTGGCCAATACTTTTGTCCATATAATGGATTTGCCATAGGCCTTGGTTTATCATAGTTAACAACAAGTATACCGATGTAGTATATTGTAGGGTCAGCTGAGAAGTAACTTACTTGGTTGTCAAGGCAATCAACAACTACTCCACTCATTTTGGTTGTACAATAAGCCCAAGAGAACATCATTAGATTGCATATTTGTCTGACCAATAGTCCAAGACTAAAACACATTCTGTTTACAATCTCATGAAACAAGAAAAAAGTAAATTCTCAACGTAGAAGATGAAACAAGCTACAAGTTACATAACAACTTTGAGAGAATAGTCACCAATTATTGTTTTTCAGTCGACTGGAAGACTAATCATTTAAGCTCTTTAGACCGTACCCTGAAAAAAAGCAGTTAAATACTTTTTTGGAAAGCTGGCAGGCCCGTCCATCAGGTGATCTCGCTTCATCCTATTATTTCTTACAACATTATTTCAAGCACAATGGTGCTTATCACAGTTTTTAAACATGCACAACTCCCACTGCACTATTTCTGATCACTCACTCTACAACTGAAGGTGCTTATTTGTTAATCTGTGAGGACTTTGGATCGTGGGGGAGACAATGAAACACGCTCGTTCACGGATTAGCAGCTGGCTGACTTAACACGGTGAAGCAGAGGTGAGCAACTTGGGAAGACTGATCGCATGTCAGGGCAGCGGTCTGTTTTGATTGAGTTTATTGATTCAAGTCATACTCATGCCCGCTTGTAAAGTCACAGTCAAACCACACAGCCCTTCATACCACTTAATATGTCTGAATGGCCTGTGAACTGACCGTTATAAAGCACCATGAAGCCCTAATAACCCCTTGGGACCACTCAGCAGAGCCAAAATGCAACCCGTGTGAACGCTGACATCCTTCATTAGCTTGTTTTATTAAAGAATTAGCCTTCTTATGTCACTTGTTAAATGCACAAATGGGAACATTAAATGGTTTTCCAATTAGCAGCCAGCTCTATTATGTAAATTCAGTTTGGCGACAGAGCCTGACATCAGCTGAATGAACAGGGCTTTAAAGGTTGTGTTGGGTCAGGGTGTTGTTGACATGGCATAAAGAGTTAATATTCCAGTATGCAACGAAGTCCAGTCATCTGCTGATTCAGCTTTGGGTCACTGATTTACTACTACTACTATAACTATAGATAGTACCAAAATTTCAACAACAAAAATAGAGGTCTTAAGCAGCCAGTATTGGGTAAATTGTCGTTCTACATTGACAAAAAACTGCAGGCAAACCCATGCAAACTACTAATGTTTGATATTACTGCATTTATTACCACATTTTACCCTCGATGCGGTATTGAAACATACAAGACACAGGTGTGTAGCAGCAGCGGGCACAGGTGGTAGAGACAACAAACATTAAGAGTTCAGCCGTCCTCTTTATTCCCCCGGACTTACTCCACATCGTACTCTACAGGGTGCAGGTCTGCAGAGCACGAAGAGTATTTCCGGATTGACGCGCCAGCAGAGTCTTAACAAAGGAGTTGAATGGTTTAGTAGCGTCATGTGTGACTACTGCTGCTGCAAAGACAGGAAAAGCTGTGCCATAATAAACAGGCTACCTTTAAAATGCACTGAAAGTAGCTCCATTTGGAAGGGGGACAGGTCGATATATGAGTATTTATGGTAGGTACACCTGCAGGGGGAAAATATACAAGGAACGATGCAGAAACATTCACATCTACATCACAATGCAAGGACAATGACATGAACTTAACCCTGGACATAGGAGCTTGTTATGGATTGTAATCAATCTGTCAGTGAGAGCTGTGCTGTGCTGGTCATTTAGTTGCACATCACAGGTCTTATAAAATAGCTGGAGGCCTTTTTTGCACATTTATGTACTTTTTGAAACCAATAACAGATTGTGTTGCTGTAAAACTTATACACTGTAAATGCAACATTTTGAGAATCATACTACTATCACCTTCACTTTATGCAAACATACGGTGGCGTTGTCTTACTTCTCACCTCTCTCTTTAAGTCCATCACCCAGTCTTCATTATCAGCTCCACACAGGCCCATCCGAGTGGAGCTGTTAGAGAGGCAGATATCTAGAAGTAAAGTCTTGGCTTTGATGCAGGCTCCCATCGAATGCTATGTTTTTTTTTCCCTGAGACAGACACTGAGCCCATACCTGCTCAATTCAGATAAGAGCATCAGCTAAACGCAGCAGAGGTAGTTCAAACACATGGGGAGTGTGCTGCATTGTGGGATGGACACAGAGAACACTGTAAAGCCAATGCAGAGAACTGGCGTGACTCGGCTGTGGCTCCTTTCTCTCAGACTACCTGTATGTAAATTGGTTTAGTCTCAGTTCAAAATTAACTTTATTGTCTCATCCGAGAATCACTGGCAAAGTAAATTAGAAGCTTCAAAAGATTATTTTTGGTTTGGGTATATTTACTCAACAGTGAAAACAAAGCCCTTTATCCTGATGAGATTTGCACATATATATTTCTCTTTGTTTGCCCATTGACATGCCATCTTCACCATTTCTGCATTGAATTAGTTCTTGTGAGAGAAATGGACAACACAACATTAGTCATTTCATTTAAAACTTGTACTATTTTTCCAACTATTTTGTAGCTGTGCTTCAGTGCTTTGTGATGTCAGCTTGAGACGATCTGAATTAGTTTTATTGGCTAGAATTTGGAATGTGGCTTCAATTTAATCTTCTCAATGTGCAAACATTTAACGTTCAGCTTGGAAATAAAATGTACGAGTCTAGTGTGCAATTTCATTCAATTTTATGATGTTTATCCAAAAAAAAGTTTTGACACTTATTAAAAATATTTCTGACTTATGGTTTGTAGACTAAAGCACAACTTAGTCTATAAAAGTTTGCTCTTCCAGGAAAATCAAAGTTGGTCACCACTGAAGGGAAACGCTCAATCTCAGAGTTCATTGCCAAAGTCATGGTTTTCATCTGTTGATTCCTGATGGTTATTGGTTAACTGAATCATTTCTTCAATTTGCACCATGACAGTTATGAAGCTCAGCATCCCATAAAAGGAAGGTTTTTCTCACCACTGTAACAGTGAGGCTGAATACTGCTAGTGCTGAGCTCATGGTGATTGTAATATTAGGCTAAATTAGAGAGTATGGTCTGGAGCTGCCCTCCTCGAAGGTGTTTTGAGATAACTTTGATTATGAATGGGTGCTATACAAACAAAGATTGACTGATTGGTGTCACATTTTACTTAATTTTTTAAAAGTCTGCCTTATTATAACCTGACAAGCCAGATCAACAGCTTCATGTATCCATGGATATTTTTCACATTCATCTGGGGAAGCCCCCATTGAGATTTTCAAGCCGGTTAAACTAATTTCCTATCATTTTTTATAAACACGGGCTTAAAATCGCAGTCTCTAATGCTCTTTTAAACTGTAATGAACAACCCACTACTAGAAGCCGCTGTAGCTTCAGTTAATGGCAGTAGCCTTCCTGTCTGAGCTCTCCCCAGCACTTTACTGGATGTAAATATGAGAAGCTTAGTTGTGGCTTACGTATAGGAGGAACAGCGCGGTATGACAGTTTTTTAAGTAATAAATGGAAATAAAGTGGTAGAAGTGTCCAGGGTTGAAGTTACGCATAACTACTGAACTGAAGTGAGAAGAGGCCACATATCAAAGCATGGTATTAATCTTCAAAGAGAAAGGAAGTCTAGCCGAGCTAACTGCTAATGCTAGCTACGCTCTACACAGTATATCAGGCTCCGATCACACCCGCTAACACAACGACCCTGTGTTGAATTTGACTGGTAGGGGTGTGAATCTCTCCCCTCAATCTCGACAAACAGGCTATGATTCGATTCACTGACAATTCATTAAAATACAGAATAATTCGATCCAATTCGATCCGGTACAACCTTATTATGGAATCAAAATAATGTTTTGCTTGAACAAAAATTAGAAAAAGAGGGGAAACAAGATAATTTCATAATAATCTAAGTTTATTTGAGCTTGAAAAAGGCTAAATCCCAGGCCTCCTGTGCAAACATTCTGAAATTATGTTTAAAAAAGTTTTCATCACACATATTCCAAGGTTTCTTACTTTGACAGTGAGTTGGAAGGTTAATATTAAAATGAGTTTTTACTGGTACATACATTTTTGTCCTTCTGTACTTGAAACTGCCAGAACTGTAACTGAAAGACGTTTCGGCGATGACCGGTGCAACACATCCAGCTACCGAGCTAGCACCTAAGGTGAGCAGAAGTCACGCTTAGATGTGAAAAGGTCACCATGGGTCACGTGAAATTAAAGACTCTGAGCTAAAGCATGGCGGAACAGGCTATGAAAACAAGCTGCAGAGCTCAATAAACCAATCTCCAGCGTTAAAACTAGTACAAAAACTTGTTCATGTCTCATTTTTACTGATCCAGGGCTCCATGGATCGATGCACTCAGACCTTTGACGTTAAGATCGGTTAACTGATCCATATGTTATCATCTATACACTACCACTAGTCGGTTAAACAGAATTTAACTTGAATGGGGAATTAGACACCTAAGAACATAATTACTGCTACTTACTGCTACTTTTCTACAGCTACATTCAAGCTAATCGCTATCAGCTTACAGTTCAAGCCCCCCTTCCTCCGTAAGGATCGCAAACGCATGCTAAGCTGCTCTGAAGAAGAGCAAAAACACATTTTCCATCAAGAAAAGCTTTCAATGCTGTTCTTTGCTCTTTATAACGTGGTACGATTCTGATAAAACTGCTGCTAGACTATAGCTACATACAAGCTTATCACTCCACCAGCTGCCATTGTATAAAATAATGGATTATATGTTGTTCAAAGCATGTGGTATCAAAAAAGAATAAAACATTTTACATCCTATTTAACAAAATACTTTGGTTAATGCACATTAAACAGTGTTATCATGTTTTATTTAAATGTTAGTACATACAAAAAGTGTTAAGCCAGTTCCCATGCTGCTAATTTGAATTTTAGTGTTTTTTAATATCAAACTTGATGAAATGATTTTAAATGATAAAATAGTACCTTTTTTGATTTTCAGCCAATCATAGCAGTACCATGATAAAACTGATAACATTGATATTTTAGGTCATAATATGTAATTTTAATATTGTTACATCTGTATTATTCAGTCATAGGATAGTTTCCAGCTTTAATCCCATGCAGGGCCTCTACCTGCTGCTGGGTCACCTGACTGTAAGGTGGAGCTGACCTGCCTCCATTCTTTACTGCTTTTACAGAGTCTGATAGTGTCCCATTTTACTGCTGTGTCAGAGCAAACTCTGAGCACTGCACTCATATTTTGGGGGCATGAAACACCCCATTAACATGCATAGCATCATTATACAACATTAGCTTACACTTAAACATATTGCAGCTGACTCTCACAGAGCCACAGTGGCTGAATCCTTATGTTTGTCTCAGAAACAGCCGTGTGATAGTTGCTGCATTATTTGTCACGCCGTCGTTAGCCCTTCCTCCTGATCATAATTACATACAATAAAGACGCACCAGTTACATAAACAAACCGGAGCATTAATCACCATCGCCGCAACATAAAACACAGAGATCTGTTTGCGTTTCAGATTATGTTGAATTGGATTCACTAAGACAAAGCAGGGGTAGAGAATGAACGGACACCGAGTCTCGAGACCCGTCGATAACAAAAGAGAGAAAGGAGGGGAGGTTCTGGCTCGGAGAATGCAGCAGTGAGCAGTCTTTGCAGTGTTTCGCACCTCCCTGTTTGCTTTCGCCAGCTCGCCCTGCTGCTGAGGTCTGTGTGAGGGAGATAGTAAATGTACAGATATGCAGAAAATAGCCATGCTGTGTTTGGATTATATTAGGCTAAAAAGGAGATTGTTTCGACTCTTAACACAGAGCAATGCGACGAACTCGGTCACCCCTCCCTCGGCTCCATGAATACCCCCCGCCAAGATAAGAGTCCCTGTTTTTCTGTAGAAAATATAGTCCTGAGGTGCAGAAGCTATTCAGCCCCAGACTCTATCTCTCAATTCAGTTTCTATCTCTGCTTCGTTCTGCTTGATGAGCTCTTTTCTTCTTTCTTTGCAGGAGCGATACCTAACTCTTCTACATCGTAAAAATCTCATTTTCTTCATCTCTTATTATTTACTGGTGCAACCGTGCGACCCACATCCTCTGGTTCCTGCTGAAACATCCGAATCGAGGACATTCAGGTTAAAGCCGAATGTTTGTTTCATTTTCCTCTTCTACGTTCTTTCTCCTCGGGGTTATAGAGGGATATAAACATAAACTGAAACAGAGTAAGGAAGATTATTATGCGGCAAATTGGCATAGCGTGCAAGAAGAAACACACATTCAGAGTCTGAATGACAAAGCAGAAAAAAGCACAGAAAAAGAATGTATGTTAAAGACAGAAATCATCTGTTTGATGAATATACTGAACAAAAGCAAAACAAAGAGAGATAAAGGGACAGTAGTCACACTGCAGACAGAGCTTTTATGCTGATGGCAGCCATATTGGACTAGAGCGTGGAGGTGACGCCTCTCCAGTCGATCCCCCTCCAACCATCTGAGGGGGAGAGCTGCAGTAAACATTGATCCCTCCATCAGGACTTGGTCCCAGAGGCCCTGACCTCGATTCCTCTGTCCACTCTGATCTGCTGACAGAGAAATCACAGAGGATCTGATGTGCCGATACGCCCAAACTCAAAGGGGGTAGACCTCAGCAACGTTTGAGACATCTTAGATGGAGAATCGACCCAAACTCAAACCCTTTTTCCATATTTGAGAGCTGCTTGTGACACATGCTATATCTCTGCCTCCATTCTCTGGTTGATTGGCTGTAATTTTGGGGTGATTGTTTCACTTTGACACACCGTTGCAGATATGACATAAGCATAATTCTGGTAACACAATCTTGGAATGCATCGCCTATTGTCCAAAGACAGTATGCCTCTTGGAGTGTCAGCCGACTTTCAGGACTTCCAGTGTAGCCAGCCATTAATGACAACGGACTCTGGGCCAAGACTTCCTGCATTGTTTATAGTCTGACACCAACTTCAGGAGCAAGAATGGAGTTGGAGCTGAGAGACAATGAAGGAGAGCGGACTGTTGGCTGCAGTAGCATGATGATGTCTGTTTATAGGCATTAATTAAAGCTGTCAGAGTATAGCTGCAGGTTGGGCTGCACAGCGGTGCAGTAGTTAGCACTGTTTCCTCATAGTAAGACGACTTCTGGTTTGGATCTCGGTCTTATAGGACCTGAGGAGTTTGCATGTTCTCTCCAGGTACCCTGGCCCATCCCACAGACAAAAGACATGCTCGTTAGGTTAATTGGTGACTCTAAATTGCTTGTAGGGGTAAATGTGAGCATATCTGCTTGTTTTTCTCAACATGTCAGCCCTGTGATTGACCAGCAATCAGTCCAGGTTGTAACCTGCCACCTGCCCAATGACAGCTAAGATGGACTCCAGCCCCCCAGTGTAGATAACAAATTGATGGATATTGCAGTTGATTGACTGTTGAATTGCAGACAGTAAATTCCCACTGAAATGCTTATATATGAACTAACCATAATCCTGTTTCATTGTGTTGTCTATTGATTCTCGAATAGCACCAAAGAAGCCTACTGATGGCAGTCACCATTTTGTAGATGCTACAAAAGTATTTGGCCACCGGACCAAATAATTCATATACACGCACTTTAATCTGGAGTTGATCTCCATTTGGCAGCTATAGCAGCCTCCACTGTTCTTGGAAGACTTTCCATAAGATTTTGGAGTGTTTTTGTGGGAATTTGTGCTCATGTGTTCTGTAGAGCATTTATGAGGTTGTACACTGATGTTGGACTAGAAGGCCTGGCTCACAATCTCCACTCCAGTTTATCCCAAACACACACCAAACCTATCAAACCATGTCTTTATAGTCCTTGCTTTGTGCACTGGAACACAGTCAGGTTGGACTAGAGAAGGGCCTTCCCCAAACTATTACCATAAAGTTGGAAGCAAAGCATTGTCCAAAATGTCTTGGTAGCTGAACATTAAGATTAGTCTTCATTGGAGATAAGGTGGCCTAGCCCAAACCCTGTCAAACAGCACCATACCATCATCCCTCCTCACCAACCTTCACACTTGGTACAGTGCAGTCAGGCAGATAAGTTTTCTGGTAGTCACCAAATGCAGACTTATCATCCGACTGCAAAACAGAGAGGCGTGATTCCACAGAACACATTTCCACTGCTCCACAGTCCAGTGTCAGTGTGCTTTACACCACTCCATCCAATGCTTGGCACTGGACTTGATTATATGAGGCATGCATGCAGCTGCTTGGCCATGAAAATCCATTCCATGAAGCTCCTGCTGCAGTTTTTGTGTTTACACATCATGCTGCTCAGACAATGAAATTGAACTGTCTCGTATGGATATTACCGTTTTTGAAGAGACGAGACAAGTGCATGGTACTCGGGTCCAGTTGGTTCTCCCAAGTCCACATGAAGCATGCCCGAGACCACCTCTGCAAATCACATTGAAGTACAGCACTTGCGTTTAAACTAAACAAATCAAACCGGACTTTGGGTTGGCCTTCAACCACCTGTTGCCAGGAGCCTGCCAGTTTTTTATCTACACATTTTTCATTTAACCTGACACGCCATGTAGACTATTTCATATATCTATTGCATGTATATATTTCACATTCATCTTGGAAATCTCCCGAACAAAGTGTCTGGGAAGGGAAGGACTTTTCAAAAAATCCTCAGAAGGTGATTTGATGAACATCAAATTCATGACGGGCCAATCAGAGGGACAAGACAATATGAGGTCGAACGCATGTGCAGCTCCACAGGTGTGCTCTGTCATAGCGCATGAAGAGTGAAGCATGATGTGGATAAAACTTATGCTGAGGCCAGTCTGCACGAGAGCTGGACCAAGACTTAGATGAGATGTAATGGAGGTGGCTGGGGTGGAGGAGGGTCACAGTAGTTGCACTGAAGCAACACTCTGCGGAGGAGAGAGAACAGATTTTAAAATAGGACAACTTGTCAACTTGCATCTTTGCTCCTGTTTAGGCACACAGTTATCACCGGGTTCTTGAAGGTTGAGACGTCCTTCAGTATTAGGTTGGGGTTTACAAATGAATTACAGAGCAAGACAGTTTTCTCAACAATTTTCTTGTTGGAGAGAAAGTCAACCTTTGAGGTTAAATTCATTTCCTCATATCTGTGCTGAATTTACTCTGGTTCAAGGCACAACAGAAGAACCGTTTTCTTTTTCTCCTTTTACTGAGCCGCTGTAGTTAAAGTGAACACAGGCAGCCAGTAGTCATTAGGCAAAACATGCACAAGAAAACCCACGTGTGGGTTAAAATTATGAAGCTTAACCTGAGGACCTGCTTCCTGCTGAACATTGCAGATTTCTATTAAAACCATGAAATGCAAATGAGGAGGGGGACGGTTACTAATGAGGAGCTGGTTCAAGGTAACCTGTCCTTCATGTAACCCTGCAGTCATGTGGATTAACTTCTCTGGTTTGTTATGAAGATCAGATTTAACAGTGTTGTTTTTTTTACACAAAAGCCCGAGTAGCCTAAGCTTCTTGATTCTTCATTAATGTGTTTTTGCCAGAGTTATGCTTTGAGATATTAAGTACCTTATTCTTTTCTTTAATTCTTCTAATCCCCATGCAGACTTTTAAACCTTCAAACAGAACAAAAGATTGAGAAATCTGCAGGAACTCACTTTATTTCCTTTGGATATCAGTGAAACTAGAAGTCATGTGCTTCAGTTTCCCTGTCAAAAATGTGGATCTACTGTGGCTTTTCCTGCATAAATACATCACTCTGCAGCCATTTGGTGAGAAGAGCTTTGAGTATGTTTGACAGGATCAGTGTAAAAGTCTGAGGCTGTGCATCTATGAGGCTGTTGTTTCTAATAAGCCGTTGTTATCGAACGTCCAGCCAGTGACTTGAACCGGCATGTTGGCGGTTTTTAAAACCACCTTAAGCTGAGAATAAATCCCCGTGGACTGACGCCTCACACTCAGGAGGCACTGCAGAAAAAGCTCCAAACAAATAACAGCCAATTTAACAGCCTGTGACTTCTGAGCAGCACTTTTCCCACTTCTCCACTCGTATTCTCTCCTCCACAAAGCTGTAACATCTCTTCACTTGTCTTCTCCATCATTTAAAGGCACCTCCCTCTTCCCTGTTCCGTCCTCGTGGGTTCTCCCACCCTGAGCGATTGAATGTCTTGTCATTGTGTGAGGGAAGGTCACTCCGACACTTATTTTTCATAGCTGTCGTCTCACTCGCCTGCATGTGTCCGACCCTGAGACCCCGTCCTGTGTCCGTCAGCCATGATGAATGAGACGTCCCTGCTCGTCAACATATTGCTGACAACCAGTTTGTAATCATTGTAGCTCTTTCCTGACACTGCAGGACCTCGCCAATCAAAACGAGGTGTGTCCTTTAACAAAGTGCGTGTGTGTGTGTTAGCAGAATAAATCTGCCAGTGCTTACTGCGGTAAGATAGTCCTCATTGTGCTCATCTTATTCCTGCTTTCAAGGAAAATTGTGGGTGAAATTCTCTGAAGTCGTGTTTGTCTAACAGCAGTTGTGTTGTATTCTTTCTCTACTGTAGTGTCTTAAAGGATGACATCAGCATAATTTCTTTTCATTCCTACAGAAAAACAATATTCAAACCCCGGTCTTACTTGCATGAAAACTCTCTGAGGCCCCTGAGGGAAAACTGGAAGAATAATAAAGAAGAGAATAAAGGAGTAAAGCTGTTTCCACTGCAGAAATGTTCCCCAAGGTACAGGAACCTTTAGAAGAACTCTGCTGTTAAACCATGCACTCACATGAGTGTCAGATATCGTTTAAATTGACACTTGCTGTCCACACTATATTTAACTATTTCATTTTCTAACCTATAAGTTTGTCCTTGTAAAAGCTTTTATTTTGAATGCAGAGAAACAGAAGTGTGGTGTTCAGTATTGACAAGCCATTGACGGCCGTGACACACATGGTTTCATCTCTGTGTGACAAAAGTCAAAGTTCAATATTTTAAATGGATGTTTTTACACGACATGAGTGAGCATCAGTGACACAATCAGCTTGATTACACTGATTCCTTTTGTAGTGTTCTCAAGGCCGCCCATAAGGGGGGTAAAGGGGGCCTTTCTGAGGGTCCACTGAGGTCTGCAAAATCATGGTCCATTGTAAAGATAAGCTTTAACAACTGTATTTTATTTTTTACCTGAACTAATCTTATCAAAGCAACAAAATGTTCTTTTTATTAATCTTGTAGTATACGGCCTTCTTCAAAATGCCAACCCCTTTCTTTAAACAGAATTTAAATGGGCTAAAAGTGGCAGAGATGGCTCAACATAGGCAATAATAGGCAGAAAGTGTGTTTAAAATGGCAAAAATGGGATAACAGAGGCTAAAAGATAGGCTGAAAGTGATAAAAAATAGGTGTAAAGTGGCAAAAATTGGCAGAAAAGGTGAGAAAATAGGTTCAAAGGTGGCGTAAAACTGATCAAAACAGGCAAAAATGGGTTAAGAGAGGCCAAAAATAGGCAGACAGTAGCTTAAACATGCACATAAAAGTGATGGAAAGGTGTTACAAGTGGCAAAAATCAATTCAGAGTGGCAAAAACGGGCATAGAAAGTAGGGATGTTCCGATACCATTTTTCTTTCCTGATATGTTTCAAATACAAAGGTGTTGGGTATCGGCTGATAATGAGTACTGATCCGATACCAGTGTGAACTTTCTGGACTAACTGTGCAGAGTAGCAAATTATTTTAGACCTGTATTTGACTCCACAAATAGAATCATAATGTACCGCATCTCTGTGACCCTAAAGTTGTTTGTCTGCTGATTTTTGAGTTTTACTCTTAAATATTAAAATAACAATATGGGGGCTGGATCGCTGGCTCTCTCTCTCTATTATGCTCTATGTGGGCAGCATCATGTGATTACAGAACAGCCTGCGACTGGCTGATATACATGGCGATTAGCATTCGCGTTAGCATTTGAGCTAGCTGTAATAAACAATCGTAATTCGATTAAATGGATAAAAAAGACGTTCAATTTTGAGTTTAACCGTTGTGGACTTAATAATTAAAGTCCCCAAAAGTCACACAAGTAAGTAGCTCACTGAAAATGCTGCCTCAGAGGATTCAAAGGCATCAGTATGAAACACAATATCAATGGGAAAGCATGACGCCTAGCTTCAGGAGCAAAAACAAGTAAGAGGCAATGATTTATGGTTCAAAAGTCACTGAACTTATGATAAACTGTGTCACTTTTTGTCGTTTACGACAGCGCTGGTCTGAAAGGCATTTTAATGATCACATCCGCAGAAAAACTGTCACACAGGCACCATTCTTTGCTGCTGCAGTGGGTCCTTTACTTCTTCTTCTCTGCTCTAAAACAGTAGCCCCTGTATGACGTGCTATCCGGCAGTGAAGAAGAATTGATTTCCGGTTTATAGCGCTAAGTTAGCATGGCTAAACGAAGCGCTATCAGATCAGTGCATAAACTCACGTACTCACCGATACCGATACCTGCATTTTAAGCAGTATCAGACATATTTCCGATACTTTTTATTGGAATTGGAACATCCCGAATAAAAAGTAGTTCGAAGGAGTTTACAGTGGTAACATTGGTTAACAGAGGCAGCAAAAGGGGGAAATTGGCAAAAAAGGATTCAAGGTGGCATAACAGGCAGAATAAGTGTTAAAATAGGATTTGAAGTGGCAAAAGCAGGTTAACAGAGAAAATAAATAGGCAGAGAGATAATGTGAGTTTAAGATGGCAAAAATAGATTAAAAGAGGCTAAAGATAGGTGTAAAGTGGCCAAAACATATTAACAGAGGCAAAAGAAAAATAAGTGGATAATGGCTTGAACATTCAGAAACATTGGTGAAGAGCGGAAAAAGGTGGATAAAATAATTCTAAAGTGGCAAAAATGGGCATAGAAAGTGGTGAAATGGGGTTAACAGTGGCGATAATTGGTTAACAGAGGCAACAATGGTGGCAAAAAATGAATGATAATTTGCAAAAAAAGGCAGAAAGTGGCAAAATTGGGCTGAAAAGGTTTGCAAAATGAATGAAAAGTGGCATCCAGAACAGTAACAATTAAGCACACATACATTGATACTACTCCAGCTGGGGAGGGCATGCTTTCTGGGTTTTTTGGGGGCCCAGTGAAACGTCCTGGCTGCATCCTGCATGAATTATTCAATGTGATGCTTTATCACAATTTTCCCCCCATCACCCTGTTCCTGTTTTCCTCTCTGTGGCTCGCATTGAGAAGGGCAAAGAACATGAAAAGACGCAGACGACAAGACACCAGGAGTGTCTGACAGAAAGATTATCTAGATTTTTCTTTCACTTTCCTCACTGAACAGAGCTCGTTCGCTTGTTTTACAAAGTGGAGATAGTTGCACATTAATTGTATTCGTGTTTGAATGTTAAGCTTTGACTTGTGTTAATACAGAGGCAAAACTATTCAGACCACAGCTGTCAAAGGCTCATTAGTGCAAAGTGTGAAACTTCAGTTTGTCAGCATCCAGAGTAAAAGCAGTAGATATCGTACTACTTTTAATGGTGCCACATTTATGAGGAGCATGCATTTGTGAGATGAGAAGCAGAGTTGAGATGTGGGTTGAGCCCATGAAAAACATGCCAGGTGCCTGATTGTCACCTATGACAGGATCATATTTTGAGGAATCAAGTGGAAATGACTCATTATTAAGCATGAATACCTGGAGGAGATAAACCCCAAAAAGGCGTTTCTTTATCCAGGTGTTAACGAGAATTGATAACATTACAACATATAATCTACAAAACCAGGCTAAAGGACAGACTGTTGAATGTGAGTTGTGAATGTGACTCTTTGTTCTAGAAAAGCCTGAACACGGCGGCTCATTACTGCAGGTATTTATACTGTTAGACAGAGAGGAGAAATGTTTGTGCTGGCTTGAAAAAGATGCTGTGACACATTTAAGTGTGATGTTTTGGCAGCATGTGCTCTGTGTGTGTCCGTGTGTGTGTATGTGTGTAGTGTTTAAACTGCTTTCAGTCCTCTTCAGGCTCTCAGACGGGGGGGGGGGGAGGAGGGGGGAGGTGGCAGTGATGTCATGGCTGGCACGCTGTGGACCGGACTCTAAGAGACGATGACTCTTTGCCAGTTTCCCCTCCGCTGGCCTTTCCTCCAGCAGCTCTCTGCTTCTCAGTCTCTGCTCACTCTCAGGGTGGTCGCTCAGAAGGACCGCTCGTCTGTTTGTTTGTCCCTAAAATTAAATTATTTCGACTCTTCATCAGTAAGAAGCAGCAGTTCTTTTTCAACCACTTTGCTTTGCTTTTATCTAAAGCTAGTTTTGATTATGAAGGTGTACTGAAAAGACCATTCTATCATTTATACACATGCATTTATTAATATGATAAGGAACCTCTGAAATAAATGTTTGAAACATAAATATGTTAAATTAATCAAGCATAACATTTAACCACTGAAACAAATTTTTGTGTTCAGGAATGCAAGTAAATAAACTATAATTGACATATTAATCAAGAAATAATGATGTGCTCTACTATTTTTCCAGCTTTTTGTAAATCAGTAAATTTTGAAAATCCATGGATAACAATAATAATTATATTTTAGCATTAAAAATATCATTTGGGTTAAAAAGCCTCTACATATTAGTGTATTAACCATTGCAGATAACCGTATATACTGGAATCAGTATTGGTATCGGCACGTTTGTTGGAATCAGATTAGGGCTGAAAAAAATGGATCGGTGCGTCCCTAATTTTTTCAAGCTAAATACTTCTATAATATTACAGAAGTATTTCTTGCTAAAATGCTGACTTATTACTAGATAATTACACCTGAGTCTTGATAAATTTCTAGATAACTACCACTTGTTTTTACATTACTAGGTAATTAGGGCCCACTAAAATAGTGTTACCAAAATGTTAATGAACTTCCCTTTCTATCAGAAAGACTAGACAAGGACAAGCAACAATATATCAGAGAGTCAAAAAGACTAAAACGAGACTAAAAACCCATGATTTTCTCCACTGTGCATTTTAGCTATGCCAGTATATTCATCAGCATATTTTAAATCAGTTAAGGTATTGACAATGCATAAATGTAAGTGTTTTACATTTGTATTTGTTTCACAAGTTGGCTGATAACATTATTTCAAAGAAAATTATCATTTTGATTAAAAGTAAAGACTAAAATGGACTTCGTTTTGACTTAAAATAGACTGAAAATATTTTAAGTTTTCATGTACTAAATCTAGACTTATCCAAAGTTAAAAATAAGACTGAAACTAATGAACATTTTCATCTAAAGACTAAGACTGAGTTTAAAATAGCTGCTAGAATTAACACTGCTGTAAAGCGTAACACATTTCATTGTGAATAGTTGAAGGTCTTATATTAAGGTGTTATGGTTTTGTAATCACACTGTCATGTTATCACTTCAGAGAAACTTTTCCTTTTTTCCCTCCATGGTTAAGTTTCTCTCCTGCTGCTGCAGTGATGATAAACTCCACTGTGCTTTTATGTGATGCATTTCCTTCCAAGAAACTCCTGGCTGGCTCAGCTGACATATGCACCCGTTTTTCCTATGGAATTGAAATATCAGTTATGTGCTTCAAGTTTGAGCTTTCAACACTACGAGTGAGACAAACAGGTGCGTCTCCTCAGACTGACGTTAGTGGACAGCTGCTTCACCAAAGCTGGCAGAGCTCTATACTGGAGTGTGTCAACTGCTGGATTAAACTAAATCCAACAATTTAACTACAGTGCTAGTTTAATGGGTAACACTTGACAGAAGGCCAGTGAACACGGTGGAAGACAGAGAGTCAAAAGCTGCAGTTCCCAACTTTTGCTCTATGGAGCTGAACTTACTTTTATCTAAGAAAAACTTCAGACTTAATTTGATTCATAAATCAAAGAACTGTTTTTCATTGTCAATACTGATATCAACTAACCTTGCAAAACAGATAGATACGCCTGTGTTTCTCACTGGTGAATCCATCTTGCAAAGCCCCCGGCCGAACTGTTTAGGCTCGGTTAGAACATGACAGGACCAATCAGCAACGAGGGGCAGTACTTCTGGGTGTGGTGGAGTCGTGACATATGCAAGCAGCAACAAGAGGCTGGTGTAGATCCAATCACGCTCCGAGTTTTGTTTCAAAGCCCCTGCCCTTTCCTAAATGCTTAGTATTGAAGGTTTTCCAGATGGATGAGTGAAACAAATCCATCTGGCGTGTCAGATTAGATATCAACAGTATGACCTAAAATGGACCCAAAACAAAAAAAAAAACAAGCATTTACTTAAAAAAGTTAATCATGATCAGCATCATCTGACAGCCCTTTACTAAAGTTGAAAGTATGTATTTTTAACATGGATCCCATAAAGCAATCTGTAGATTAGGGCACAATCAGTGGCATTATCTGGAAGTTTACTTCTGTGTTTCTCTACTGAAACATTTGATCCACTTTTATTTCCAGTTCATCAACTACCTGGATGTATGGCTGTTTATTATATAGCTTTTTATTTAATACAAAAATATGCATGAGTAACCCAATGTGAAACTAAATGCACTCATTTAATTAGATTTAATCAGGTTCATTATATATTCAGCCTAGACTTTTTGTGTTTTGATGTGTTGTGTCATTTTTCAGGCTTTTCATATGTTTACAGCAACAACATTCCAACATATCTAGTGTGTTAAGACAGAAAAATTGGATTTCACTTTACAGGGTTTTTAAACCGAGCATCAGAAGGAGGAATAAGGATTCTGACCACAATTGATTAGATATTTGCGTTGATCAGCAGTTGAGCAGGTATACCTAATAAAGTGATCAGGGAGTGTAGGTTATAGGCAAATATAAGCCCGTTTATCCTCTTTAGAAAAGTGCTAGTACACTAAATGTCTGTATCTTTATAGATGTGAGACCAAATTGACTGGAGAGCAGGTGCCAGTGTTAGTGAGTCTTTATAGAGAGCCGTAGTGCATCACCATGGCAGTCTGCAGCAACAAAGCCTGACTGATAGACTTTCAGAAAGAGCTCAGAGGCCTCTTTAAGGAGCAGACTGGGTTAGCTGCTGTTATACAAGTTGAACTCACTGTGAGTTTGTCCTGAAATACTCTGATACTCTCGCACTGAAACACCAAAGAGCTCAGAGTCCTTCATCGACAGTTCCTCGACCTCCAACTCCTTCTTCTTCTTCTATTGATTCCCTCCTTTAATGTGTCAGACGCGGTGATTCACGCTAATACTCCAGCTCCATGTTCAATCAGGTGAAAAGTTCTCCTAACAAGATTTAAGAAGTTGGAGAAGCTCTTTGTAGTCAGTTGACCGATATATTTCTCTCTCATCTCCTCATGCATGTACTTCTGTCTCATGTGCTGATAATGAGTCTGACTACTTTAGAAAACAGTTTGAGTTTCGGCAGGCTTTCAGCTGAAAGTTTCTGCTTTGTTCTGAATCATGTTATCAGAATCAGTTCATAATAAGATACTAGAGTTTATAGAAAGTAACATCACTAATTTGAAAGACTCGTGTTTCATTGGAGCTTTTCCATTTATTACTACCTATATGTTTAATTCAACACATTTTAGTTTTAGGTAAGAATTGGCCAAAGAACATTGCTGGCTGAATTGTACACTACATCCGAATGCTATAGGTTTTTTTTTTTTTTCAGCCTTTAGAAGAATAAAGCCAAAGCCAAACTTACTTGGATGACAAATTTCTATACAGCGCTTCTGCTTGGAATCAGACTTCCAATTTATCTTCAGAAAATTTCATGAAACGTAAGGCAGGGAACTCTGGATGGTGAGTGATGCAGGCTGCAGGCATCTGTGGGCTGCTATCCTGAAGAAGTGTTGTCCCACTCATGACAACAGTAGCTCTCATGGACACGGGCTCATAGTTTCTACACCTGTACCAGCAAGTAAAGCTGGAGACACATTTCAAGATTTTTTTGCCAGATTTTACCCACCAGACATTTGAATGCTGAGGTTAAATTGAGGTCTCCATTCATCTATCTACATACTAATATGTATTTACTAAATACTGATTTTGCTTAATGGATGAATTTCAAATAACAAGGGTGAAAAGCGTTTAAAAGTGGCCTCTCTGGCCATTTTAAAACTAATTTTCTCCCTCATATTGTGGAATTTATACATTAAACAACAAACAAACATTAAATATTGCTCTACTGTTTGTTAAATACATCTTATGGGGAGCAGTTTTTAATTGAACATCAGTAAAACTAATCCAACAAAACTCAGGCCAGAACCATGTTTGAGGTTGATATGCTGAAAAGGTTAAACACACCTGCTACAGAAATGAAAAATACCAAATAAGAACATGTCCATTTAAATAGCTGGCAGGTTTATGTTGGAGTTTATTTAATGTCTCCTGCTTTCACAGTGTTTGTAAAAGTGTACCTTTGTGACTCACACCTTGACTGAAGCAAGTCACTTAACCTGAAGTTACCACCATGGCTGAGAGCGTAGATAATTCTCATTTTATCAGCATATTTTACCACAGCATGAATCCATCAGGGGGATTAGCCTTTATAAATCTCACCGTTGATAGTTCAATGTGCTCATTTAATCTGACAACAGAGAGTGAGGTTATTATTTTAAAGATAAGATAAACCTGAAGTTATTCCTGCAGGGATGTTTGAAGGATTTACACAGATACGTGTGTTTATTATCTCTTCAAAAAAACAACATTACAGTCCTCAATCTACAAGACAGTACAGTTAGGATTTACTGCACTGAATGTCAAAGTTGAGAAGAATATGTTGTTTTTAGTTAAGATCATTTTACTCCTTAGGAATACCAGTATTTGTTTTAGTGTTTGTATGTCTCTGCATTGATAGTCAGGGCCGACAGTATTTCATTTTCAGGTTGTCCAGGTAATTCTTGTGAATACAAAATAACTAGCATGTCATGATTTCATCAAACTTGGAACAAATATCTACTCAAGGCCTCTGTGACCTCAAATCTTGTGAGTACAATATTTCCAGATGCACTGAGGGCTATGCATTTTGAGGTCAAAGCCTTTTTTTTGTTTTTCTTTGAAGCATGCGAACGAATACAAGCAGCGCTAGACTGGGGAAAAAAATTGGCCCTGGCATTTTTTGTTGCAAACAGGCCCATTGACTCTGGTCTAACATGCTATATAGTAATGTGCATAAGTTTTAGGCATGTTAGGGCTAAAATTTGAGGTTGCAGTAAGGCCAAGATGACAAGGAAGCCACATCTAGGCTCTTACTGCACCAGGGCACCATTGGGCACCAAGGATTGACATAACCTAGGTCATGCTCTGGATGTCTTTGCATACTACTCGGGGCATGGAAAAATACTCTGATGAATAATATGACAAAATCCATGCCTTTAAGGCTGAGTAAGGGGTTCTGTCCAGGTGGGCAGTTAGGGTTACCACAAGACCTGGTCATGCTGTGGATGTCTCAAGAGCCTGTAAACTGATGGCAGTCTCTGGGTGTATTTACAAGGCCCGGACAAAAGGGATGCTGTCAAGCTTGACCTTAGCTGGCGAGGGACACACATGTGATGACATCTGGTGAGCTTGACTCCACCCACCCTCTTCCTTTGCAGGTCTCCTTTGCCCCCTACAAGACTTGTGCACATGAGTGTAACTGCACTGTTCCTCCACCTTCTTTAATAGCGCTGCCAAATCACTCCCACAAAACTGCTACAGAGCTGAGAAGTAAATGCCATATAGATAAACCTATGTGTATTGCTTGCTATGGGCCAAAACCTCGTATCTCCATTTTTCGTAATGTCTATTCTTTGTCCTAAATCAGTGCTATTTGTCACCCTTTACCTGCCAGTTGATCTAACAAATTTTAAAACAACAAAAAATGTCAAAAAGAAGCCAACTATGATCACTGAGTGATGAATTAATTGAAAAATACAGCTTTCTTGTCATTCCCTGGAAAGTGGTGATTTTGGAGATACCAGGTTTTGGCCTGACAGCAGCAGTATGTACTTTTTCACTTACTCTCTTGCTGTCAAAATTAAAACAGAGGAGGAATGTTAAAAACTAATATTAATAAAAATGACACCAAAGAGCATGTGGCCACCAGGAAAATGTACCATATTCCTGATTACCAGTCCAACCCTAAATAGAAGCAATTACAGTCCATGAAAAAAAAATAATTATTATTTATGCACCAATTTTAGCCCTTATGCACTTGATTTACTCTGTATTACAAAGTTGTGGTTCTTTGAACAGAAAAGGCACTTACATCATAGAAGAAATATGTTTTCTGTTACCACAAAAACCTTAATGAGCACCACTCTGCTCTCATTGTCCTACCATAGCCATAACCACTGTGCTGTGTCTCTTGTTCTAGTTTCAGTTTATTTAGTATTTCTTGGAAAAAGTTTTGAAATGATGCTGTATTTGGTATTTTTGTCATTTTTAGATATGTAGCGCTTGTTAAGCTTACACAGCAAAGCTGTTTTCTTTGGTGTGCATGATCTGAGTTTAACCATTAACTGATGAGGAGAGGCTTTTTACATCAGAAAAAAATGGAGATACAAGGTTTCAGCAAGACTCCAGTGATACGTGAAAAAAACATCAGGCAGAAGATTAAAAAGACAGAAATATTATAGCTAAGATAAACATACTGGCAAAATACAACTTGTATTTAAACATTTTACTCAAGGACCATATCTACTCTCTGTCTACAGTTTGTTTAATTTGTAAGATAATATTGCAAGACTATGATGTATTTAGATACGCTTGTTTGTTGCATTTATGTGTTTTTTTCCAAATTGAAACTTTATGCATTCGTGATAGTGCAATTATTTTTTCAACAACTGTTAGAAACTCATAACACGACTGGAAGTATTACCAAACAAGCTTTAGTCATTACCTATCAAATCTTTAGACTTTCTTACAACTGCAGCCTGAATAGATGCTTTTTTGGTCTTTTCTTAGAAAGAACAGCGAGTGTTTCTAGTGCTGAGGCTTTAAAGGACTCAGCTCTGCCAAATCACAGGAGCAGGATTATCAGCAGGGACTAAGACTCTGGCATCCTGCTGATGTTGACACTGATTGTGGTCTGTGGGGCTACTTTGTCTCCGGGGGGTTCCTTCTTGGTAAAAGTCTTTCTAAAATTAAAATAATCCACACCTGGTGAGGTAATTATTGTGTCTGAGATGGTTATAATAAGGCAGTTAAGTATTTATTTACTGTAAACAACAGCTAGTGAAGGCCACAACAGTTTGTGTCTTCAATTAGATGAGATTAACTATTATAGCATTACCTAATCATCTACCGTTAATCGCTGTGTTTTCATGCTTTCACAGCTTGATGTTTGAAGTAATATATCTGTTCTGACTTCTCTATTAGATTAATTTTAGTATCTTATTAAAATGTTCATATTAAAAAAACATTTGAGACCAATCAGTCTCAACAAACACCCTTTGATGCAGTCATTGATGAATCCTGGGATCATCAGGCGTTTCAGGTCTTTTTACCTCCCCCAGGTGACCCAGCTGGGTTTGATCAGACCCCTGTGTCTGAGTAGCTGGTGTTCACAGATCACCACCTTGATCCTCAGCCGTCTTGACACCTTTTCTGCAGTTCCTGAAGGCTCTTCTGTTATGCAGTCCCTTCACTCCCAGAATCTTGGCCAGCAAAACCTCTGCATCCAACCTTGATGGGGTTTCACCAGGTCCACCATCGCCTGCTTCGGCATTTGCCTATCAGCTCCTCATACTTTGCCCTCCTTCTCTAAAAGGCCTCCTGCGTTTATTCTTCCCAGGGAGCAGTCGACTCCAGCAGGACCACTTGTTGTTTTTGACATCACAAATAAGTCTGCCCTGAGAGATGTCACTGCGATGTTTTTGGGAACTTGAGCTGTCTCCCTAGGTTGACTATCATCTGCCAGTCCTTTGCTGTTGCTAGCAGCCCCCCTGCTTGGCAATGGACCGCCTTGCTGGTTGCTGCAGAGGTTTCTATGCTGATGACCTCTGCAATGGCCCTCAGCACCTGGTAGTGGCGCCATCAGTAGCGACCCTCTCCCAGAGCATTGGCAACAGCTCAAGATGTGCTCCAGTGATCCACCTCTCTGGCAGAGTGGGCACAGTGGAATATCTGCCAGGCCCCAGGGGAAGAGGTTGGATGGACTGGGGAGGACATCACAGACTGACTGTACCAGGAACTTGATTCAGCGTGGTTTAGACTTCCAGACGTATTTCCATGCAATCTTCCAAGAATATCATTGTATTAAAACATGGGAGAGAACCCATCAGTGGGTTTTAGAGTCATTATAACCCTGTTTTATATAAAAACAGACAGTCACAGAAGTAGAAGACAAGACAGTGGTCAGACCTCTTCTGGCTTATGCCCGAATCAAATTTAATCTCCAAAGAGAAATGTCAGCACCCACAAAAAATTTCCTCAAATCAGATGGTGCAGGGACTCATGACCCCCAACAGGATAAGTGGTGTAGAAAATGGATGGATGGAGGGTGGTGCTGAGAGACAAAAGCTATTGAACAGATTATTTATACTAGACTTCCTGAGCCTTTCACTACTAAAACTTTGGTGATGCTTTATATTCCACTGTAACTGTAGCTGCTGCTAATACTGGCACTTTAAGGCCACTGTATGTTCTGAGCTTAATCCTGCACTAAGCAAGCTTGGACTTTTTGCTATCACAGAATAAAACTTTTTTAGTTTTCATCATACACTTAAGATCCATGATATTTCTCCACTGTTGGTAAATCTGTCAAAAAACAAAGCATCCATAGCTATTCTGTCTCTCAGCTGTAGAAAGCAGGGACCCCGGGTTTGGCAGAGTGCAGAGAACACACTACCATGATTTTGTACCAGATTTAGGCAAGAGAAAAATGCTTGGTCCAAAAGTTAAGACTAAAATTTGAGAAATTTTTATGGACTAAAACAAGACTAAATTGTTTTTGAGTTATCGTCGACTAAAATTAGACTAAAACAATAAAGGGTAGAAATGACTAAAATGTGACTTAAACTTAAAGATATGTAATCAAAAGACTAAGTGTACAATTGAAATTAAGAATAGCTGTCAAAATTAACACTGGTCCTCCAACAGCAGCCTTCGCTGTGTCCTTTCTTCACTTAAACCATGGATCAAAAGATCCCTCATCTTTGTCAATGAATCGCTAAAGTTACTGTCCTGCGCCAGCTTTCTCAGTTCTGCCACATAATCATCCTCATTGTGCATTTTACTCTTACGCCCTCTGTTGGCACTAAGATGCAATAACATCCCACAGCCACAGTCCCTCAGTGATGACATTTTAGAATTTTATTGAAAATCCATTTATATGTTTGATTTTTTTAAGGCACCCTTTTTGAACTGGTATACCCAAGAAGTCTTTTGAGAGGTATCAAGGACAATTGGAGCAACATTGTGGCACGCAAATGAACACAGACATACAGACAGACATGCCACCATAGTAGTGAGATAACATGACTATATGTCACAGAAGTGGGACAAAAAGTTATTTTTTATTATCTTTGAACAAGTAACCTGCAAGACATTTAAAAGAATTACATTAAATTTATTTTCTTGGTCCACAGGATGAATCAGCATTATTTTAGACAAACATATTGCCAGAATCTAAGCTTTCATCCTTGATTTTACTAATGAAAAGATACTGAGATGACACAGTGCTGGCTTCTTTAATTTTCCAGCCCACTTCACACCACTTTATCTAAACTCAGACGATGGTACTCAGTCTGAGGAAAGGAACCAGCTCACATTACGCAAATGAGATTAAGAGCAGGGTGATAACTTTTGGATGTCTGCTTCAATCAACTTCATTTGATCCGACTTGTATATGGAGATGAAGCCTGAGGCATAAGTTCAGCTTCATTAACTCTCTTATTATTATATAACTCAGTTTCTCCTTACAAAAACAAGGCCTGGGTTAAAGCTTTATGATGTTTGGTTGGACTGCAGCTATGAATTAGTCTTGCTTTTTCAAATGGCATTTATAGAATAAAACTGACAGAATAATGCAACGTAGATTTATAAAAATGTGATCTTTATTAGTGCCTCCTTGAGAGGAGAAGAAAATCACTTTCAAATTGCAGGTTTATGAATAGACTTAGGTGCGATCTTTTAATAGCATTTAAGGTTTTGAGAATCTAAATGTCGTTTGGCTTTTAATGCATATCCAAGCAAGCGAGTTTGTGGCTCAAGTTGAAATATCAGATTTATAATGGATTGTTTGCAGCACTTTTATGCAGGTATCTGTTTACAGAGACAAATAAATCATTGTAAGAATACCATGGAGGAGTGCTGGTATGTCATAAGTGTTTTACCTTAGTAACCCAAAGCTCGCTGTCATGATTGGTCAACACATCCAGGACCAAAAATGTACTATAGATAGAAACCAAAGCACTTTGCATGCTTAGAATCATGACCCCTGTGCTGATTCTACATTTTCATGCAGAATCTGTGACTAAATATTACTGTCTCACTGAGTGATGTTAAAACCCCCCTCAGGTTTCCCTTAAGTGTTTGTCTTGTCTGTGTACCAGCAGAGACGCTATGGTGTGAAATGTTTTGTGATAAGTGCTAAATCCCTGAGACATGAAAACTCTGCTTGATGTCACAACAGCTCAGCTGTGTACGGGAGCCCTACAGGGACACTTCTGTTTGTCCCCCATGCTCATCATCAGCCAGCTCAAGTAGCTGGAATTTGCATTATTATTTCAAAAATATATAAACACTATTCTCTCAGGTTAAGAAACAGTTCCCTATCACAGGTGTATTTTGCTTTGATGGGGCTTTTTATCTACACTTAAAGGGTTCAGAAAGTCAAGAAACAGGCCAATAGCAGCACTCGTTCACCTGCTGACTCAATATTTTCATTGACACGTCAGAATAAAGCACTCTGCTCTCATCTGCTTTCGAAATGCAAAATAGTATGGATGGTCTAGACCATTATTTCCGTCTTTCACAACACCGTCATAGAGATCCCCTTTTTGATAACCTGGTTGGATTATTTATGTTTTACACTTAATGCACATGAGGGGATGGATCTCCACTCTTTGTTGACTCTTAATGAGAGAGCAGTATACTGCGCTGATGAGCCAAAACAAAGATTTAGGCATTTGGTGGTGCCTTCGTAGCTGCCAGTTAAGCTGTGTCTGTGAGTGGTGAGAGTGTCAAAGTTGTAGAGCAGTTCACCTACCTTGGCAGCGAGATTCTTCGATCCACTAACTGTGAGGTTGAGATCAACTGCAGACTTGGAGTCATGCATGGGGCGATAGGTTTTCTGAGCAAGACAATGTGACAATCCTGGTGTCTGAGCATGCTGTTGAAAGTCAGAGTATTTCAGTTCTTGGTCCTCCCAGTCTAACTTTATTCTTGTAAGGCCTGGATGTTGACTGATGGCCAGAGGCGTCAGCTGGTCTTCTATGTGACGACTTTTTTTGGTTGATTTTTTGAGTATCATTGGCAAGACCATGTGTCTAATGCTGATGTGCTCAAAAGGACGGGATGAGAAGATTCAACTGCCACCGCATACTGGGTGCCCAGGACCTGGTGGGCTGGTCCAGACACCAGGAATGACTGCTTGCGTTGTGGAAGGGGCAGCTGGAAAGTCACCTGGAGGGATGGGGCATGGGCCTGGCACAGGCCTGGAGGATGGCCAGAGTAGTACAGGACCAAGATTGACACGTGTAAGTGCTAAACAGCATATGCTCCCATACCTAAATCTGACCTGCAGTGAAGGACCCTGTCCTTCTGCACAGCTGACAGAGAGAGAAACATGAAATTCCTGCTAAGACGGTAGTTTCACAGCAAAGACAGACTAACTTGGTTGCCCAGAGTGCTACAGGGGTGGTCAAAGGATCATCATTCATTTACCCTTTGCTTTCGCCACTAATCATATCTACTATACTAAACTATTGTCAGCAGTGTCAGTTCTTCCACAAATGGATTTTTGCAGCACTGTCATCACCAGTTCATATGCATGCATTGTTTGGTATTGCACACACAAGGCAAAACCAATGCCAGTAATGGTTTCAGACTACCAGTCACAGTGGTGGGTAAATAAAAAAAGCATACAAGTGATGTGTGACAGACAACAGCTCAGTTTGAGTCCCATCATCAGCATGCTTTCAGCTCAGACACTTAGTTGAACCAGCTAACTAACCAGACGTTAACTACTAGTGTCAGTGTAATCAATGTGCAGCACAGAAATCAGGTAAAACAAGTTTTCTTTCTTCTTCAAGTTTGATGTTTGTATTAACAGCTTCATGCAGCGAGTGTACTCACTTTGCGAAGCGTCGCTGCCAGCCTGTTTGGGGCTTAACACAAACTGTGAGCTGCAATGGATCAACTAGATTTGTCTTGAGCCCCTCGCACATTCACATTATAATGGCTTAAACAGCTGTTTAAAGGTGTTTTTAAAAAGATTGTTTGCTTCTTTTAAGCTCATGATGAGTCAAAGAACCAGGCCGTGGCATTTAATGCAGCCAGTGAAGGAACAATGAAGACTATAGCTCCGTACACTCACCAGTACCTCAACTAAAGTTAAATCAATGCCTGTTTCCATTAAGTTTTTCACAGTTAAAGTCTGTAGCTGTTAATTTGCTCAATCGCTTTTGTTGTGAACGCTCACATCTGGAAATGTGTCGTTGTTGTTAGTAGCTTGACACAAACCAGCAAGAAAGAAATGAAACTTAAGACTACAGGTGTAGTTGAGGGCTAAGAAGTGACTTTGTTCTGGTATCTTATGCTCAGAAATGAGAGGGGAGAAGGGGAGTTGTAGCACCTAAATATGCTTTCATATGCATTATCTCTTTTAATTTGGGTATGCTGGGATATTATACTGTGAAAAAAAAATCAGAAAAAACACAACATTAAATATTAGGCCATATTGCCAAACTGTACCACCACCCAAACAGCCAATCCTAAGACCAACCCTGTATCAGCAAATTGACTTGTACAGTGTTTTATGGGAAACATGTATTATTATTCTAGAAACATCCAATTTCCCAAAGCAGGTTCTCATAACTATGTTATAGTAATGATAAGTAGAGTCGGTTTGTAAGGCAGCAATGAAGTACAAAACATAAACCACTACTGAAGGAAATAAGGCTCATTTGAAAATAATAAGGTTATATTGAATATATCATACTTATCAAATGAGTCTATAGCCTCATCATTAAGTAACAGACTGAGTAATCACTGTAGCTGCAGCCTCTCCATTTTTTCTTAGTGTTGCTTTAAAATGGTATTTTAGCAACATGTGTGAAGCTCAGTGCAATCTGCCCTCATACTCATTGGCTTTATATTTGGAAAAGATGTTGACCTTCTGTCTGGCATTACATCAGAATTATAACTTTTTGTATTCATAAGAGGAGCTGGCCTTGGTGCTGATTCATTTTCAGCCCTGAATTTACCGACATCGTGCTCAAATAAGCTTCAAAACTTACTTATTATTTCTGCAGGAGCATCACAGGGGGTTATTAAAAATTGAAAGACTGTTTCCTTCATTGGATAAAGCAACTTTCAAAAAAATCATTTAGCATAAACTCACCCACACTCTAAAGTCTTCTCACAAGTATAGCTATAATCTTGTACCTGTTGTTTTCATCTCTTAAACCCTCCCACCATCCCTCACACCACCTTGAATGTAGAGCATGCTATCTAGAGCAGTGCAGTGGCTGGGACTTGGTCGATCATTGCTCCGTTTTAGCCGCCTTTAAACAGAGCGTTCTCGTTTGGGGACCTCAGACGTGGATATTTATATCAAACGGGTCAGCTGAAAAAGAGCCGGAATGAGCAGAAACAGTGATCTGCTCCGTCTGACAAATGACCTTCCTCCTCTGGGCTTGGATGTTTCAAAATGAGTCATGTAAGGATCAAGAGAGAGTGAAGAGTTCACTTCTTAACATCTCTGAGTCAACGGGTAGATGCCGTGCAAATGACAGCCGTGTCACTGCCTCATGAGTTATTTGTGTCAAGAAAATGGATCATTGCAGAAAGGTGATCCATTAACACAGATAGCGCTGATGGATTATAATGTGCCTCTTCAGACTGCTGAAACTAATTTTTACAAGATTTTTTTGGGAGCAGACCTTCAGAGAGGGGTCTGGCTGCAGATCGTACATCTCTGATGGCCACCCTCATGGACCATCTGAGACACGTATATCTAAGAACGGAAATAGACGCTAAAATTTTCTAAATTAAATGGGATTAATGTTCCATTAGGGTTAAGGTAACAGGACGCCAAAAATTAAAAGTTAAGAACATGACCTCCTGGAAAACATTGTAGCATAGCTTAGCTTATGTAGCTCCATTAGCTGTGTTAGCTACATAAATAACTTCACTACATAGCTAATGTAGCTAACATACCTGAAGCTAAGATTACAAAGCAGCCCTGAAGCTACTGCATTATCGACATTGATGTTAGCTTTAGCTACTTTTGCTAAAGCTCACAGTGCTACAGATAACCTAAATACATTGGTTTGCTGCTTTTAAAAAAAGTAGCATAGCCACTTTATTAAAGTCCCTGTAAAGTGATGAAAAATATCTTTATTCAAGGTTAGGTGAATGACTGGCCACTGTGTTATGAACCACCAGGCCAAATTTCAGTCATGAAAAACATCTCTAAGGTCATAAAATTCTCTTCAAAATCAGGAAAAATTAGGCAGTAGTATCTGCTCTAGGATGGTGTTGGCGTGTCGGTTGAATGAGCTAAAGCCATGCCCACTCATGGGTAATACAATCCTCTCAAATTCTAAAAAAATCTTCTGATCAAAACGCAGAGAGACAGTAGTTGGGGATTAAATTTACTGTTTTCTGGTACAAATCGCTCCATTATGATACTTTTAAAGATATACATGCCACCATGTTTTACCTCACAATGAGCAAAAACACAGCATGTTGCTGGCTGTTAACCTTCAGTGATGGCAGTGACATCAGCTAACAACAGACTGTATTAAGATTAGCTGCTCTGTGAGTTTATGTGATTGTAGCATTAGGGGGGTGGAGTTATCCCCATGAAAACTGCTGATGTCATGGGCTCAGATTTTAGGCCCTGCCCAAATAGAATAGTGCAGTCATGACATAATTTTGTAGGCAAAACCAGGAAGTTATCATATGCCTTCTGAAAATAACAAAAAAAAAAGTGTCCAATAAAAGTTTATGAAACTTACAGGTTTTGTTCATAAAGATAATCTTCATAAATTAATACTATAACCATCATATTTGATTTGTTAACATAATTGATTAGATTTAAAAGCTAATGTCATCTTTTATTGAACCACAACAAATTGACTGACTTTAGTGTCATTACCTGATACGAGTGAGAGGCAGGCTCGGTTACCATGCCCAGGTTGATGATGTATAATGGTCCTGACAAACGCTGTAGCTCTAGTTAGATGTACTTTAGCAACCGCCTTTATTAAGATGTGAAAAGATCACCACAGAATTTATGTCAGTCAGTTAACAAAAAAGTGAAAAATGCCATAGACATCCAGATGAGGGATTCGGAAGCGGTAATGCTAGCTCACTTCCGCATTTTAGGACACAAATTTGGGATTTCACTTTTCAGGGACTTTAAAGGTCTCCAGGTAACACTTCTTAATATGTACAGCAACTATTTGCATTTATTCTTTTTTTAATTGCCGTATTTTCTATCCTGTCAATTTGGCGATCAAAGTCTTCTTTGGGGGGACTTTGTGGACAAAAATGTTTATTTTCTTACCACTCTTTTCCAGTCAACTTTCCATTCATAAGTTTTGATACAGCCTCTGAGATCAGCCTGCCTTTTCTGCAGTGACCTTCTGTGGCTTACCTTCCTTGTGAAAGGTGTCAATGATTGTCCTTTTGGACAATAGTCAGGTCAGCATTCTTCCCCATGGTTGTGGTTGTGTTTACCAAACCAGAGCGAGAGAATGATGGCTCCAGTAACCTTTGCAAATTGGACTTTTCCACAATATTCTAATATTTTGAGATAATGGACTGCTGATTTCTTCATTGTAATGTTTCACTTTGTATGAGATGAATCTTGAATGTGTGGAAAAATAAACTTTAACTTGATTTTTTTTTTTAAATGCACCTGTAGGGGGCAGTTAAGGGTCCTGGGTCTAGACTAGTTGGGAACCACTGGTCTGTGCTGACAACCAGTTTCGTACATCAGTATGAGCAAAAGTTTCTTAATTCTGTATAATTACGTGTATTCAGAGATCAACCATTAGATCTTTATCTGATCAGCTATCAATGTAAGCACAATCTGTTGTCTCATAGTTAATATCTAACCCAGAAACTGAACAGTAAATGAGCTGTTTAACACTTGAATAAACTCCCTATTTGGTAAAATATTGGGCACTGTATTTCAGGTCAATATCTCACATATGAAGTTTCTCTTTCTCTGCCAAAGTCAGTTTCTGTGTCTTTAATTGTGTACTCGATGAACTGCAAATATGTGTCACAATGAGATGCTAATGATGTGCTAATGATATACCCCACTTTGATGTCTCTAAGTCACAGGCACTTTAATATCTGGAGAACTAACTGATATGAGGAGAAGCTACAAGTTTTTCAGAGACGGAGGGAGCAGGCGTGTTTTAGGAGCAGCAAACCCTGAGCAGAAATCAGACGCTTAAGTACAAATCATGAGCCGGAGTGATGCGTCTCTTTTTTTTTTTTTTAACAGAGCAGAGCGTGAGTTTCTTAAAATGCCTTTTGGCTGGAAGTCACTCTCTGTAAAAGGATGATGCTGTCTCTCTGCCTGCGATGCCAGGGGGATGAATAGACGAGGGCAGCTTGGCTGAACATTGCACTCTTCAAAAGGGCTGTTAAAACAAACACATTTAAGCTGAAAAAAAAGACGCTGGGCTGCCCGAGGAGACTTTCACTTCACACTGTTTGTATCTCTAAGGATGCAATGGGATGCTGTGGGCTGGCTCCCATCATACCGTTGTCATTTTTGCAGTAACAGCTTTGTCATTTATGGCTATTTAAGAGTGAAGAAGTAAAGACTGATTGAGTGGTGGATGGCAGTTACTTAACCCATTAAGGACTTTGTTAATGAGCAGATTTACATGCTTTGTTCTGCTGCAGTTGACATAAAAATCCCTTCAGTCTTCTTTAAAGGGCTCTCCTTAGATTTGTTGTTTAATAAAGGGGTTTTAAATGTGTATTTTTACATCTTCATGAGTCCCAGTGTGGAGGATACAGACAGAAATGGCTGACATGGCTGCTGTAGGAGGCGGGGCAGTCTTTAATCAAGGTGTGTCTGAGGTGCTGCAGAGATAAGTCGATTCCCACCTGACACAAGTCATTGAAAACACCATCAGTCTTTCTCATGTGACAGCTCTGTTTAGTCATCGGACATTCATCATTGTAGTGAGGAGTTTGTCAAAGCTGCTACATAAATTTGAGATTTTATCGGCACATAAAGAACGCTGTTTAGTGTTAGCTTGTCGAATGGAGTGGTACAAAGAATAAATGAGCTTCTATGTTCTTTATTTTTCCTCTTTGAAGGGGGGGGGCAAAGATCTTTGGGAGGGGGCTTGAGGCTTTGTCTGTTCTGAGACTGCCAAAATTACATTTGCAAATGTTGACTAAAACCACGATAGAGCAGTTATTAAGTAGTTTATACAAAGGTCTTTTGATAAGAAAAGCATGCAAAGGCCTTTTTAAGGATTTTATCAGTGAGACAATTAAATCTGTTGATTTTTGTCGGCAGTGGGGCACTTTTTCTTCTCTCTTGGGTCCTGGGGGGAGCTCTCCTTTTCTTGGGTATATGTAAGGGGGGCTACTAGAAAAAATGGCTGGGAAACACTGCTCTAGATCATTGCTGAGATGTTTCTACACCTTGATTGGAGTCCACCTGTGGTAAATTAAACTGATTGGACATGATTTTGAAAGGCCTCACAGCTGATAATGCATATCAGAGTAAAAACCAAACCTTGAGGTCAGAGGAAATCGCCTGCAGAGCTCAGTGACAGAATTGTTGTAATGGGCTGCTCAGGGGAAGGCTACAAAAAATATGTTGCACTGAAGGTTCCCAAGAGCACAGTGGCCTCCATAATTCTCATTTAAGAAGTTTGGCACAACAGCGTCCAGTGTAGGTACCAGATCTCCAGTCTCAGCAATGATCCAAAGAATCTGTGTGATATTTCAGCTATGGCCTTGATTGTTGTCCATTATGACACACAACATAAGAGAAAACGTGAAAGTTTTCAAGGCTGATGGCCAGTTTGTCATCAGGCAAATCCATCTTGAAAAGCCTCAATCCACAACATTTGTGCTTGACCTATCAGCGTCATTTAAAGAGATCGAGGCAGTAGCTCTGGGTTGGGTTCAGTTGCACTGAAAGCCAACAACAATGGCTGCCACAAGTGTTCAGCATGAGTTAAGCAAGTTTTTCTGAAGAGAAAATATGTTTTTGCAAGTCTTCTGATAAGCTTCGGCGGCAATTTTAGTTGCAGACATGCTTTGATTTTCAAATTCCATGGTAGTGCTAGCCTGTAAAGCTCAGGCTAGTACTGGAGCTGCGCATGTCTACTACGTCATTCTGTCTTGTCACTCTGATTGGCCTGTCAACTATGTGACAGGCAGAATGGTCATCCAATTACCTTCTGATATTTTTTAAAGTTCTGCCCTCCCCAAACACTTTATATGGAAGATTATTTCAGATGAATGTGAAATAGATAGATATGAAACAGTCTGTCTGGTGTATCAGGTTAGATCAGACTACAATCAGGATCCAAACATGAACTCTGACCTTTAGATAAGGGTGTTGCTGCCAGCCAAACTACATCATATTTGACAATACACAAGTGCTTTGTTGTAGTGTCCTTGTAAGTTCTGATTTTTTTTTTGTAAAATCAGAAATTACTGCAGTTTTAGAAGCATAGACGCTACAGTAGCTAGTGGTGCCACACGGCCTTGTCTGCTATGAGGCTGTCATCAAATTCACTCATAGTAACTAAAATCATGATGACATACCTGCTGTGTAGTTACAGGATAGTTAAAGCAAAGCCCTTTCAGGAAAAAAAACTCCTTATTATAACAATGGAACATATGCATAAGGGTACTTTGTGTTGAATAGTAACACTAAAAACAGGATGTGATAAGACAACACACCTACATTTGACGGTGATCCAAGTTATTATTTTTGGACTCTCTGTATTTCACTTCTGTCTTTGCCCAAAGATCCAGAGAAAGTGATAAACAGAAATAAAAACGTAAACATTCATCTCCCCTCAGTAGGAGGGATGACTAACTCCGCTCTCTCTCTCTCTCAGCTTCACTTTCAAACAGCCCAAAATCCTCTGTTGACTTTTCACTTCACACATCCTGTGTTCTCTCAGTACAAACTATTATTAACAGACTGTTAGCACTCTGACACAGCAATTACACTGTCTTTTATTAGAAACTAAGGTCAAAACAGACGCACACAAGGAGGGAGAGGATCATACTGCACACAAGTGAAAGGCTAAGATTATATGGGATTAAATACTGCAACCATCAGTCATTACTACTTTAAAAGCAGAGATAACATGTCTTTTTAAGGGGCTGCCTTTGTTTAAGCTTTCACTAGCTGGTGAGGTTCTGAAAAATCTAATTTTGCACAGTTCCACCATGCTGAAGTGGAGGGCCTGCTTCGTGTCTTTCATGAGATTAGATGTTTGGTTCATATTGCACTTTGCAACATGCATCATTTTTAAGTGAGTTACTGAAGAACATCACAAATGGCCAACATTCATTCATTGTACCTACATTTTCATTAAGTGTATATCAAAATACCTTAACTTGGAAAAGAAATACACTAAATGGCAACAAAGAGAGCAAGATTGCGTACGCTGCTTCATTATGGCAAACATCACAATAATGTCATTTTGACTGACTTTGAAATCACATTTATAAAAATGAAAATAAAGTAGTGAAAAATCAGAATCAAATATGAAAATATTGCTTTAGAAGTAAGACAAATAATAATGAATCCCCTTTGTTCTGTGTCTGTAAAAAAGTATTCACCCGCTTGGATGTTTGACCCTTTTTGATTTTATAAACCATGGTGGCAGCATCGTGCTGTGGGAATGCTTCTCGGCAGCCAGTAAAATGAATGTTGCAAAATATAGGAAAATCCTGGAGAACAATCTTATTCAGTCTGCAAGAGAACTACAAATTAGGAGAACATTTATTTTCCAGTAAGAATATGACCCAAAGCATACAGCAAAAGCTACACAGAAATGGTTTAAAGACAACAAGGTGAATGTTCTGGAGGGGCGGAGTCAAAGCCCAGACCTCCATCTAATTGAGCATTTGACAGAGCTTGAGCAGTTTTCCAAAGAGGAATGGATTGAAGTGTCCAGATGTGCAAGCCTGATTGAGACCTATCCACAACAGACTCAGTGCTGTGATTGCAGCCAAAGGTGCATCCATTAAATACTGACATGAAAAGAGTGAATATTAATGCAGTTGCTTATTTTACTTTACATATTTCTATTTTATTGGCATTAATTTGTAGAAGTCTGTTTTCACTTTGACATTCAAGATTTTTTTTTTTGTCAAAAAAGCAAAATCACATTGACCATGACTGATTTATAAAATCAATAAAGGGGTAAAACATCCAAGGGGGTGAATATTTTTATAGGCACTGTATTTATAATAGTGGTGCTGTACTCTTGTGATCAAACTTTACAAAAAAAAAAAAAAAAAAAAGAAACAGTTATCACAAAAAAACCCTATGTGCAGAATAAGAGCAACATGCCATGCAGCACAGTAATAGTACAGTACAGGATAACACAGTAACATTGAGGGCCCCAAGCAAAGTCCAATATGAGACCCTTCCATTCCATTCCTTGTGAAACTAAAAGCAATCATAGCAGGCAAACAAAATACTTCGAAGCATCTTTTTAGGTAACAAAGCCAAAAAACTACAGGACATCCCCAAATCTGAACTATTACAGCCAACAGTACTTCATCAGCTCTTTGAAGAGCATCATAGCTTAAACTCACCACGTCATTTCCCATGTTTATAGGCCAGGTTGGCCATAACTTATTAAAATATTAGCTCACTATTTCCTGCAACATTTTTTCTTTGGCCACAAATTTTACAATATTATAAGCATGTCATTTTACCGTGCAGTTATCAGAAAATTCATTGTTTTGGCATGTCTACTTTGTTCTAAATTTTTTGATGTGAGAACAGTTTAGGGCTTTTTGAGGGGCTTGGACCTTGGTGTTGGGACTTTGGGTTCTTCCCAAGGACTTTTGGATAATCAAACTCTATTTTAGGGGTGTTTTATTCTCTCTGCACCCTTTATTTAAATATGAAGTTCACATCTTAACCACTTATAGAAATTTTTAACGTACAATATACCTAATATAAATTACATGAACAGAAGGATTCAGTGACCATTACAGAATGACAATAACATTGTTTTCAAACACGTGTACTTTAATATGTTGTTGGCCCCCCTCTTGCAGTTATAACAGCCTCCACTCTTCTTGAATTTCCACAAGATTTTGAGTACTTCTGTGGGAATTTGTGTGCATTCATTCTGTAGAGCATTTATGAAATTAGACACTGGTGTTGGACAGTAAAGTCTGGCTTGGAATCCCTGTTCCAGTTCACCCCAATGGGTTGAAGTCAGTGGTTTTAATCAAGTTCTTCCACACCAAACTTACCAAACCATGTCTTTATAGTCCTTTCTTTGTGCACTGGGGCACAGTCATGCTGGAAAAGAAAAGGCCCTTCTCCAAACTGTTGCCACAAAGTTGGAAGCATAGCATTTTCCAAAATGTCTCAGTATGCTGAAGCATCAAGACGATCCTTCACTGGAGATGATGGGATCTAGCCCAAATCCCGAAAAACAGCCCAATACCATTATCCCAGTCCACAGCTCCACAGTCGAGTGGTAGTGTGCTTTAAAACCACTCCGTCCTAGGTTTGGCATTGGACTTGGTGTGAGGCTTTCATTCAGCTGCACGGCCATGGAAATCCATTCACTAAAGCTCCTGCTGCAAATCCCAAGGCCTCTTGAACTGTGAGGCCCCAGGTGTTGCCTACCTTTGCCTATTGGTAAAACCAGCTAAGGGGTCATTTGTTTTGGAGTTGGCATCATTTCTGCATTAGCAGCTCATTTCTCCCTCTGGAAATCATTAAGGCAGTTGCAGGCCAATGACCCTTTGTGGCCACTGTAATTCCCTTCCTAAAGAGAGCATTTTAAACTCTTTCTGCACCAATGTCACTTGCACATATTCTTTCTAATTAGCTGTGTTTGAGTAGAGAGTGAGCAGATTGAAGCAGTCTGTTGTAGCAGTGACAGTCCCCTCAGTGGCTCTGTTCTGTTGATGTTCTCTGACCCCGGCGAGAGAAGCAGCACTGTTTCATACCAACTCAGAGTGCCTTTGTTGTTGTAGTATCACGTTGTACCAGTCTGCAGTGTCAGCAAGCATTCATCCTGCAGGCAGCCATCAGCAGCAACTAATGCAATCTCTTGTCGTCTCTTCACCTGAGAAAAGCACATCAGGAGGTCAAAAGGACGCGCTGTCTCTCGAGGCTTCGCTCTCCTGGATTTACAGATTCAGGACGCTGTTCTGCTGTCTGTAGCATCGATGTTGCTTCAGTGTTGTGTGAGTCTGTCCTCTGCATTGAGAGTATCAAAGCAAACTTGCAAATCATCGCTCACCCTCGCAGCTTAGTCATGGTGCTGTGAGACCGGACGCGTCTGTGGGCAGATCTGCTGAAGTGTTAGAACTCCTCCTGACTGCAGCAGCAGCATGTTTGTTTGAACAGTGGAAGTGCTATCACTGTTCTCTGACCATCAACAAAATCCTTCAGTCTCCTCCTCCTCTCCTCCATGCAGGGGTCAGTGAATTAAAAATATCATTGTTTTCTATTTCACATTAGTGTTGGTTACTGCAGTGTGCCTGCAGGGAGGAGAAGCATATGGCGGTCAGTGTGTTGCTACATCAACAGAGGGAGCCACATCCTCTGGTTTGTCTCAGTGATGTGCTCTGAATCCTGGTTTTATGAGGTAAATGTTTTGTGGATTTTATCATCCAAACAGGTTTCTCTAAACTTTATGTTGTAGATGACAAATGAATTTTCTCCCTTCAGTCTTGCGGTGCTTTTAGCCGGGACTGTCTGCTTCTGCATGCACAGTATGTGCTCTTCTCTTATATGTGGGCCATTGCCAGTGCTGCTCATAAACACAAGCTAAGACAGTTATTTATAACCTGACGCACCGCTCAAACATGGTGGCAGGTTGCAGGAAAGTTTTTTAGCATGATGAGATAAAGGAGGATAAAGAACTACTCATAGGAAGAAAAGCTCTATTCAAGACTACTTTAATGTATTTACTAACCAGGCCATTAATCCACCATACGCTAAAACGTTCGAAGTCAAATCGGATTAAACTTCTGTTTAGGGTTATGGTAACATTCCTACTCAACACTTTCAGTCATTGAGAGCCTGTTAGCATTCTGTTGTTAGCTTAGCTGTACTTGTTTTGAGTGCTAATGAGTAAATGTTAGCATGCCTACATTAACAGTGATGATAAACACGAATCAGCTTTGTGTTTTGTCATTGTTAGCTTGTTAGCATTGTGTGTTTACCAGTCTAAGCTTGGGTTTGTCTGTAGAGCAAAGTGGATAAAAGTTAGCATATTAACATTACTGCTTGACATCTTCAAGCTAGCAAAGTAATTGTAACCTCTTATCATAACAGATAAACCGTGAGCATAGTTTACTGTAGAGACAGAAAAACTGTAGGTTACTGAGAGTTCAGAGTTCTGTGAGCCAAAGATGGGTAGACAGCACTGGGTAAGTATCCTGCTAAGTCAACACATCCTCTTAGCATTTAACTGTTAGCCTAGCTGTACTTGTCTTGAGTGCTATCAAGCAAATGTTAGCATTCTGACATTAAATGATGAGCTTATGATGAATATATTCATGTTAGCTTCCAGATGTTGTTTGTTTTCTTACTGGTATATGTTAGCATACTTAGACTGAACATTTACTTAACAGTTGCTTAACAATACCGAGTCAGTGTGAGACCATTAGCAAGCACTTGTTAGCCTAGCATTTTTTAACGTGAAAACTTCAAAGATGACTTTACTGAAGACTAAGGGAAAATGTGGTTTAATATGAAATATTCATTTCAAGTGATGCTTTTTCATCAGTATTATCATGATAGTGCCATTTAGTTCAAGGAACAGAATGTAAAAGACAATCGGGCTGAAAGAGGCTCATATAGCTGTAATAATCATCTGTATTCAGACATATGGAGAGCCTTTCTCTGACTCTCAGAATGTCTATACAAGCACAAGCACTGTGCTGATTAGCATATTGATATTAAAGCCGTACCATTTGCAAATTCTTTTCTTTACCGAACTTCTTATTTTTATCAAATCCCTTTTAACTGAACTCTGGATGATCCTCCTTCCTGCTGTCATTATGTCTCTGTACAGTAACTAGGTCTTGAAATGACTGACAGGTGAGGTTTTCCAAGAAAAACACATGTTGACAACCCTGATCCTAAAAAGACTGCAGCGCCGCAAACTCAGGGGATTCACTGAAGATCCCGCTGGTTGAAAGAGTCACTGAGAGCCCTCTATTATTAGACCCCTCTAATATTAGAGCCTGCATCTGTGCTGAAACAGAGGGGATTTAACAACTTAACATCTCCCCTCAGTGGAATTTACAGCTGATGCATAATTATGATGAATATGCATGAGGATGTATGGAAATGTGCTCAACAATTAAGTTCATTTTGTGACTCTTTCTCTGTTTTGTGTGCATGAATAAGTTGATTTACTTAAAGAGTCATTTAAATATTCATGGCCTGAAATGTAAAGATGCCACTGACAAGGGCAACACTGCCAATGGCATTTGTCTCATCTATTAACAGAAATCAAACTATAGAGGAGGTAATTACATAACAAGTACAGGTGGTTATGATTATAGTCGTATTCTTAAGCGTCACCCAGCAGACATCTGTGACCTTTTTCCTCTTCTAACTATTATTCTTGTAAAAATGTACAAGCAGGTTTACATTGTCTATACAATGACAGACTGCTGAATGCAGTATAGTAAATCTCTTTGATGCAGGGAGGTTTTTACGATGAGCTCTGGATATATTCCAACACAATGTCCTCAGTCTAGACGGTAAATGTCTGGTCACCTTGTTTATCTTAATTATCCTATAGACTCTGATAAGTTGAATCCCTAACTTAACTCTTAAATCATGAAAGATTAACGTCATGTTTGCATCTTCATCCTACAGGACAAAGAACTCTACACCACAGAAGTGATGTCCTAGAGACGGTGGTGCTCGTCAACCCTTCGGGAGACACCGTCGTATCTGAGGTAATTTTGCAGTGTAGTACCTATAGTACCTTCATTATGGCTCAAATCATAATCACGAGTATCTTGATTTAAATTGAGTTAAAGACTAAAAATATTCATCAAATTCATTCATTCAGCTTAGACACTGAATTCAGTGTGTTCTATGATGGCCAAAAAGCACCATTTCAGTCTCATCAGACCATGGCACTCTCTTCCATTTGGCCGTGGAGTCTTCTACATGCGCTTTGGCAAACTCTAGTTGTGAGTTTTCTTCAACAGTGGCTTTCTCCTTGCCACTCTCTCTTAAAGCTTTGACTGGTGAAGAACCTGGACAAAAGTTGTTGTATGCAGAGTTGCTCCCATTTCAGTTGCTTGTAACTCTCTCAGAGTAGTCATAGGTGTCTTGGTGGCCTCTCTCTCTAGTCACTCAGTTTGTAAGGACGGCCCAAGGCAGATTTACACATGTGCCATATTCCTTCTATTTCTTGATGATGGATTTAATCAAACTCCACATTTTATCTGAGTTATTGGAGTGTTCTTTGGGTGTAATGGTAGCCAGGAATACTGATTAAGCAGTGACTGGACCTTCCAGACTCAAGCGTCTTTATACTACAATCACTTGAAACATATTCAATGCACTCAGGTGATTTCCATGTCACTAATTGTACGACTACTAGCACCAATTTGCTGGCCCTCTGTTGAATTAGGTCAGTCACTTTAAAGGGGGTGAATATTTATATTTATTTATATTTTTATTTAATTGACATCACTTTGAATAAAACTTTTTTTCCTTTACATTAAAGGGGTTTTCTTTATTTTTTGTCATCAAATTACATTGATAATGACTGATTTATAAATTCACCTAAAGGGTAAAGCATTTTTACAGCTAGGACTGTAACCTCAGTTGTACAGCCATAATAAAACCAGAAACATTTTCTTTTTATGTCAGTGTATTGCATATGTTGATATTATTAAGTGGCATCAGGGGAGGGCCCATTTACTTGGACTTTGATGGGCCCAGACATTTCTGTTAGCAGACCTGGGGAGAGGAAGAGGTAGAAAAAGGGGCCTTGATATAAGGGGTTAATTGCTAAGCTAAGTTTATCTGTAGTTAAAAAGAAAACAATTCATCAGATCAGCTGCTAAAGTGCAAGAGTACTTGATGATAGACAATCAAATAACAGCAGTGATTAAAAACTGATCAAATAAATAAGCAGCTTAGAAGCATGTCTGCGGACACTAGAAACGACAAAGTGCAAGCAGCAGAAAACCTGAACTGATGCTTTGTTTAAGTTGCATGAAGGCTTTTTTTCTCATGTACTAGCCAATCAGATACTATCATGGGTGAGACTGTAGAGAGAAAAAAACAGAGCCAGAGGGTAAGACAGTCGTCACAGCAGAGTTAAAGTTGCGTACTCTTAAATAATTCATCTGATCAGCAATCAGTAAAAAAAAAAAAAAATGCCAGTCCTGATAAGTAAATGCTATTGGCTCTGATGATTAGCCAGATCAATAATCATTCGACCCCTACTCCTGACTTTGTTTGTATCCGTCAATTCCTTATTGATAGGCACTGTTTGAAGTTTTCAATTTAAATGTCTTTCTGACAACAAATATTTTGTTTAGCCCATTAAAAATGTGACTTATGTAGCTGACATACATATATGGGGATGAAATTGTGTGAACCCAATTACATGGCAAATTTTTACTGTATTAGTTTAAAAAACATAAAACTACAAATCTTTTTGTCTTCAATTGTTCTGTAGTTTATGTATGAAAATATTTCCTTGATCTCATTAACCTTGACACAATTAAAGCCCACATTTCATTGCCAATGACTCAGGTATTTCTCTCTCTATCCTGGCTGCGTTAGCTCTCCTTTAATCGTCCTCTGTCTCTCTCTCTTTTTGCGTGTCCCAGATCCAGTCTCTAGTCACAGACTCAGCAGGACACAAGCTCCTGGTCTTGAGTGGTCAGAGCTCGGATCACGGCGGCCTTCTCCTTCAAACTGGGGTTTTCACCTACCAGACCTTTTCATGTGTCTTTGCTGATCCTGGGGTGAGTCAGAAATACCTCTATACTGTACTTGAATGAATGTGTTATAGAAACAGATTAATGTTTTTTGTTTGTAGTCACTGACTTTAGCAGAAAGAGTCAAAACTGGTTAGAAGTGCATCATTGTCCAGATGATTGTGCTTTAATGTCTTTACATCATAAGTCTGGCACATTTATATGATCTATTAATAACTTGTGTATTTGGGTTTGTTTCTTTGGCAGGTCAGTGAATTATTGGGCACAGCAGCCCCCAAGCAGCAGGCCACACTTACTGTGTCCTGCCGCGGGGAGGTGGGCTGGAGCTCCCTGGGACAGCATTCGACCCTACGGGAGTTCCTGGAATACAGACTAAACCCTGACCCTGTCCTCCCCAAGATGGAGGGTGTCACAGAGTTCACAGAGTACATCTCTGAGACAGTCGATGTCCCTTCACCGTTTGACCTCTTGGAGCCACCCACCTCTGGGGGCTTCCTGAAACTATCCAAACCATGTTGCTACATCTTTCCCGGCGGACGCGGAGACTCTGCTCTCTTCGCTGTGAACGGCTTCAACATCCTTGTAGACGGAGGCTCGGAGCGGAAATCCTGCTTCTGGAAGCTGGTCCGTCACTTGGATCGTATCGACTCGATTCTGCTCACACACATCGGTGCTGACAATCTCCCAGGTATCAACGGACTGCTTCAGAGGAAGATCGCAGAGCAGGAGGAGGAGCAGTCTCAAGACTCCACCAACTACAATGAATGGATGAAGAACCTGATCTCTCCTGAGCTAGGTGTGGTATTTTTCAATGTGCCAGAGAAGCTGCGCATGCCAGAATCTAATCTCAAAGTAAAACGCAGCATCGAAGAGGCCTCCCTGACTTTGCAATACCTTAACAAACTAGGAATCAAGCCTGAGCCGCTCTTCCGAGTGGTCAGCAACACCACTGAGCCCATCACTCTGTTCCACAAGATGGGAGTGGGCCGGTTAGACATGTATATTCTCAACCCTGTTAAAGACAGCAAAGAAATGCAGTTCCTAATGCAGAAATGGGCTGGCAACAGCAAGGCCAAAACTGGTATAGTGCTGCCAAATGGGAAAGAAGGAGAAATCTCTGTTCCCTATCTGACATCAGTTACAGCCCTTGTTGTTTGGCTCCCTGCCTGCCCTACAGAAAAGATCATCAGAGTGCTTTTCCCCGGGAATGCACCACAAAATAAGATCCTAGAGGGGCTGGAAAAATTAAAGCACCTTGACTACTTGCGCTACCCTGTAGCCACACAAAAGGACATTGCCTCAGGCGCTCCTCCCTCTGTTATTAAACAAACCAAATTAAAGCAAAGGACAGAAAGTAAAGAGAGTCTCAGATCGTCTCCGAAGATGACGGCCAAGGTCTCAAAGAAAGAGACTGAAGGACAGGATGATGTGTCCGCTGCCACAGAGGCAAAGAGCGACTCAGTGAAGGAAAATATATCAGATAAAACAGAAGAGAAAAAGCCAACTAAAACTATCAAATCTAAAGCAGATGTGCCGGAAAAGAAAAAACTCTTGAAAGAAAAAACACTAAAAAAGCACATTAAGGAAAGGGTGTCGAAGATAGACGAGAAAAAGGACAAGGAGAAGAAAGAGATCAAAAGAGTTAAGAAGGATGACTCTGCTAAAAAAGATGAAAAGAAAGATGCTAAGTCCAAAGAGGACAAAAAGAAGGACACTTCTAAACCTGAGCTGAGAAAGATCACAAAGCCTGATCTAAAACCTCTTACACCAGAAGTCAGGAAGACATTACATAAAGCTAAAGCTTCCAGTAAACCCAAGACTGGAAAAGTCAAAACCGCAAAAGCTGAACCTGCAGAAACGAAGAAAGAAGAGCCAAAACCTGAGACTATTGAACCTGAACCAGTCCAGAACGGAGCTGTTGAAGCCACATCTGCTCCTTCAACTCCTGAAGACCTCACTAAGGAGTTTGAAGAGTTAAAACAAGAAGACACAGTAGCAGAGCCAGCAGAGAGTAATGAGGTTTCACTAGAGCCGACATCACAAACCCAAGAGATAGAGGAAGCACAAGAAGCTATAGCTGAACTTCCACCGGGTGCAAAGTCTCCAGAAAAGGAGGCAGCAGCTGCAGAGGTTGAAGCTGAAGAGAAAGAGACAAAACAAGAAAAAGAAGAGGAAGAGGCTCAAAAGTTTGAGGACGAAGGAGCAGCATCTCAAGATGAGGAGGAGAAAGAAGAGGAGGCCCCTGCTGATGAAAAGAAAATAGAAAGAGAGGAAGAAGAAGACATGGGGATTGGTGAGGAGATGGTGGGTGATGATGGGCTGGACAGGAAGCATGAGATAGAAGAAATGGAGAAATCAGAGAACCTTGCAGCCAAGCTTGCAACAAAAGAGGAGCTACAAATGGAGGAAGAAGAGGAGGCCGTAGAGAAAGCCGAACTGGAGGAGGTTGAAGATTTAGATGTTATAGCAGACGAAGAAATCAAAGTCAAACCTGAAGATGCATCTGAACAACAAATAGCCTCTGAACTTCTAGCTGTAGCTAAAGAAGAAGAAGAAGAAGAAGAAGAGGAAGGCTATCTGTCACATGTTGCTGGTGCTACAGCTCCCATAACCTCAGTAGCTCAAGGAGCCGCTGCAGCCGAACCCATCTCCTACATCCAAGATGAGACCATCCCCGGCTACTCTGAGACAGAGCAGACCATCTCTGACGAGGAGATTCACGAGGAGGCAGAGGAAAGGATACCACACCTTCAATATGATGTTGGTGCTTACGACATATCAGTTCCAGATCAGACTGGATCATTCGTAGACATTCACGGCATGAGGGAGATGCAAGCCGCAGCAATGGCAGACAAAGGCTTCATCCCAGGTGTGCAGGAGCAAGTATCAGTGTTCACCAACATCATCACAGCTCCTCTGGCAGAAGAAGAGCATGTATCTTCTGCAACGTCTATCACAGAATACGACAAAGTATCCTCCTTTCCTACTTCTATTGCTGAAGACCAGTCGGTGGCGTCAGCCGTAGCGGCTACAACTGAAGAGCCACCAAAAAGCCCCGTTACTGTGTCAACTTCTCCTGATCAAGGCAAAGAGCAGCCACGCTCTGCAGGAACTCTTTCACCTCCTTCCTTAGAAGATGACAAACAAACCAAGTCTCCAGCTGATGACTTACAGCTTCCTATTGCAGAAGTAAAGGTGGCTGCTAAAGCCCCAGAAGCTCCAGAAGAGGAGGAGGAGGAAGAAGAAGAGGAGGAAGACCAAACTCCCAATGTTGACATCTCTCTTGAGAAACTCCAACAGGGCTATGCAAGCAAAGACAAGGATATGGAACCGTCAACTGGCACAGCGCCTCCAGCAGAAGACAGCAAACAAATCCATCTACCAGTCGAAGAGGAAAGTAAAGATGCAGTTGCACCTAAAGATGTTTCCTCTGTCGTGCCTACTAGACCTTTTGGATCTGACTCAGTGACCTCAGAGAGCGAAGAACGCTGCTTCAGTCCAGATGACATCACTGTGAAAATGGCCTCCCCTCCACAGTCCGGACCACCAAGCGCAACTCACTCGCCACTTCGTCAGTCACCAGTTGAAGACAAAACAAAAGCCACTCCTGATATAGAGGTACAAAAGCAAGAGGAGACCCTGGCAGCAACTGAGGAGAAAGCTAAAAAGACAGAGGAAGCAGCACCTGAGGTACAAGAAGATGAAGGCAAGCAGATTGCTGATCAGAAGCAAGAGGAAGTTTCCATACCTCCTGTCACAAAAGACGTGTCAGAGCCGAAAAAAGAGCCTACACTGGCAGGTAAAGAGGAAGACAAACAGGCAGACACAGCCCCTGTTGTTGCCAAATCTTTAACAGAGGTTCAGCCACCTGTGCTAGACAAGGAACCTCTCCTGACGTCTACACAAAGTGATGAAGTGGTTGACAAAGGGCTCATCGAGGAAGAACCTAAAGTGCCTCTTCAAGGTAAATTTCCAGAGAAGGAAGGTGGTTTCCTTGATGATGATGATGACAAGAAAGATGATGATGATCACCATGATGATAAATCCGCAGTTAAAACCATTGAGGCAGAACAGGAAAAAGAAAAGGACGACACCTCGGATGCCATAAAACTCAAGGATGAGCAGAAACAGGAATCTGTCATCCAGGCACCCATCTCTTCTGCTGAGTCCACCACGGATGAAAAAGCAGAGAAGGAGTCAGTAAAGGATGAGATTGCTGAAATTAAACCTTCAAAAGATGAAAAAACAGAAAAAGAAATCATCAAAGATAAACAGACATTGCCTGAAAGTGCTGAAATCAAAACTACAAAAGATGAAGATGTTGAAATTGTTGCTGCTGAGGCGAAACAAATCAAAGATGAGCCAAAGCAGGAAGAAACAAAAGAGCTTGACCTCAAGACCAAGGAGGGGGAGGTTAAAACAACAGATGAAGTTATAAAAGAGGAGAAGGGTGCAGAAAAGCTTGAGACTGTAGATATAAGTGACATTAAAACTGAGGAGACTGAAAAAGTCCAAACCACAGATAAAGAGCCTGCTAAAGACCATATCAAGGAAGAGGCAGAGAAGGATGATTTTCCCGTCACTGAGCCTGCAAAAGATGAGCAGAAAGAAACTTCAGATATCAAAATGATGGAAGTTAAGCAAGAGGACAAAGAGATGGAAAAGATCGATGCATCTGCTACCAAGGCAGAAACAGATAAGCCTTTGGAAAAAGAGATGGAAGACATCACTGCTGCTAAACCAATCAAAGAAGAAGAAACGATAAGTAAAGTCGATTCATCTGCTCCTACAACAGTGGAAAAGAAGCAAGAAATTTCGACAGATACTATCTCAAGCATCAGCCCCACTAAGACGGAGGAACTTGAAGCAATAGCAAGTAAAGAAGAGAGTATTTCTGCTAAGTCATTGACGGAGCAAGAAAAAGAGGAACAAGATGAAAGTTCTGACACAAAACTCCCAGAGGATCAGGAAAAAGATGTGACAACAAGCAAGGATGATGCAAACATTGTTAAACTCACTACAGAAATAGGAAAGATGGACGACACATGCAAAGATGATTCTGCAGATGTAAAACTCACAGAGGCAGAGGAAAAGGATCAGCTGCCAAGTAAGGATGACACGTCTGCCATTAAACCAGCTGCTGGAGAAGAGATGGAACAAGAAATAAGTAAAGATGCATTAAAACTTGACAAGATAGAGGAGAAAGATCAACTGCCAAGTAAGGACGATGCTCCCAAACCAAGTGTCAAAGAGGAAAAGGAGCAAGAGACGATTAAAGATGCATTAAAACCTGGCAAGATAGAGGAGAAAGAGCAACTTCCAACTAAGGAAGATGCTTCCAAACCAAGTGTTGAAGAGGAAAAGGAACAAGAGACAAGTAAAGATGCAATAAAACCTGGCAAGATAGAGGAGAAAGAGCAACTTCCAACTAAGGAAGATGCTTCCAAACCAAGTGTTGAAGAGGAAAGGGAACAAGAGACAAGTAAAGATGCAATCAAACCTGACAAGGTAGAGGAGAAAGAGCAACCTCCAACTAAGGAAGATGCTTCCAAACCAAGTGTTGAAGAGGAAAAGGAGCAAGAGACAAGTAAAGATGCAATCAAACCTGACAAGATAGAGGTGAAAGAGCAACCTACAACTAAGGAAGATGCTTCCAAACCAAGTGTTGAAGAGGAAAAGGAGCAAGAGACAAGTAAAGATGCAATCAAACCTGGCAAGGTAGAGGAGAAAGAGCAACCTCCTACTAAGGAAGATGCTTCCAAACCAAGTGTTGAAGAGGAAAAGGAGAAAGAGACAAGTAAAGATGCAATCAAACCTGGCAAGGTAGAGGAGAAAGAGCAACCTCCAACTAAGGAAGATGCTTCCAAACCAAGTGTTGAAGAGGAAAAGGAACAAGAGACAAGTAAAGATGCAATAAAACCTGGCAAGATAGAGGAGAAAGAGCAACCTCCAACTAAGGAAGATGCTTCCAAACCAAGTGTTGAAGAGGAAAAGGAACAAGAGACAAGTAAAGATGCAATCAAACCTGTCAAGGTAGAGGAGAAAGAGCAACTCAGAAGTGAAGAAGATACTACCAAACCAAGTGTTGAAGAGAAAAAGGAAGAAGAGGCAAGTAAAGATGAGACAGTTGCAATCAAACCTGAGAAGGAAGAGGAAAAAGAGCAGCTCAAACCAGCTGTTGGAGAAGAAAAGCAACAAGTGGAAAGTAAAAAAGACACAATACTTAGTGAGGTGGAGGAAAAAGATCAAATCCAAATTAAAGATGAAACTCCCAAACTAACAGCTGGAGAAGAAAAAGAACAAGAGGAGAGTAAAGGAGAAACAACAGCAATAGAATCAACCAGTATGGAGGAGGAGGTAGCAAAAGAAGTCCTCAAAGATGCTGCCAAACCAGTCATGGAAGAAGTAAAGGAGCAAGAAACACTTAAAGATGCAGACACCAAACCTATGAAGACTGAGGAAGAAGGGGTAAGGAAGGAAGATATTAAAATATCTGAGGATGAAATCAGTCCTAAAGATGACATAGTTGAACCCAAGCTACCCGTGCAAGAAGGCAAGGAGAAAGAGGTCAGTGAAGATATTTCTGCTGTCGAAGCAACAGTCAAAGAAAAGGAGAAGGACGAAACTTTGAAACCATCAAAAGAAGAGGAAGTGACTGTTCAGGATGCAACTGAAGCCATCAAAGAAGAAAAAGACACAGTTAAGGATAAAGTTTCTGAAATCAAACCTACAAAAGATGAAGAAAGCAAAGAGGAGGCTGGTGAAAAACTTCAGGCAGATGAGGTAAAGAAGGAGGAGATGAAAGATGTGAAATCTGATGTAATACTTGAAAAGGAAGAGGAAAAAGAAGTGAAGGGTAAAGAGGAAGCAATGGAAACAGAGAAAGAAAAGAGCGACGTCTCTGATGTTGCAAAAGAGCAGAAAGAAAAAGATACAGATGACATATCAATAAAAACCATAATGGAGGACAAAGAGGTGAAAGAAAGTGTCATCTCTGACAAACAAGAAGCGAAAGAACAGGCTAAGGCGGATATCTCTGAGCAGAAACCAATTTTGGAGGAAATACAAGACAAAGATGCTGAAAAGAGGGACACAGAAAAGGAGAAAGACTCAAGTGTCGGGCATCCAGAGGATGAGAAAGAGACATCTGAAGTTGAAAAAATAAAGGAAGAAATGAAAGATGTCCAGCAGGGTAGCTCTGAAGCTGAATCCATCAAACAGGAGACAGAGGAGGAAAAGCACACTCTAACATTTAGCACCAAAGATGAGCAAAAAGGGCAAGATGATTCTTTAAAGCCAGATGATAAAAAAGAGGTAGCTCCTTCCACGTGTCAGACTTCAGAAGAGAAGGAAAGTAAAAAGGATGATATTTCTGACATTAGTGATAAGCATATAGAAACCTCAGATATACTCACAGCGTCTCAGAAAGAGAAGGAAACTTTTGGTGACACATCAGTAGAAGTGCAGCCAGACATTCCTGCAAGTATATCAAGTGAGGCCCTGAAACCTGCAAAAGATGACATTTCTGCAGCCCCCAGCCAGACGCAAAAAGAAGAAAAAGAACAAGATAAAGACGCAAAGGTTATTACAAGTCAAGAAGAGAAGATGGAGAAAGAAAAAGATGATGCACATGTTGCTGAACTAAGCAAAGAACAGAAAATGGAAAAGGAACAAGAAAAAGATTACACCTATGAAGACATCAAAGATGAAAAGACAAAACCAGAAGATGAAAAGATGCTTAAACAAAAGGATGCCGCTGATATGAAAGCAGAAGAAAAGGAAAAATATGACTCCTCTGATGCAGACCACACCAAAGAGGAGAAATGGGAGAGAGAGGAGTTGCAAGAGAAAGAGCAGGACAAAGTAATTAAGCAGCCTGCTCTGGCGGCAGTCGAAGGAGCATCAAAGTCAGACTACAAACCTGCATTTGTGCTCCAGTCCTCTGATGAAGACAGGGAAGATGAGGAGGAAGAGGACATATGTATGGGAGGGGCAGGCTCCAGGCCTTTGTCAGTAGAGCCCAAAAAAGCAGAGCAGGATTTGTCCTCTACAGGCCTAACCTCTTCACAAACAAGTGACCAAACTAAACCACCAGTTGTGCAAAAGATCACAGTTGTAATACCAACGCTCACAATGCAGGAACCCTCTATAGATGAAGACATCAGAGAAGAATCCAGACTCTCACCTGGAGCAGGAGAAGATGTGAAAACAGACATCACACCTGCACCACTTGCCAAGCCAGAGCCCTGCTTTGATACTGTCACATCAAAAGAGGAGGCGCCCTCTGTTCCGAAACAGGAAACATCCTCTGATATTCCTGCAGGTAAAGAAGAACCAACGTCAGACTCGACAGAGAGAAAGCCTGTGTTGTCGACAGTATCCAGCACCGACAGCCAACAGAGGAGTAGTACTCTTTCCAGCACCGAGAGCCAGTCCAGTACGGAAGAAATGTCTCAACAAGAGAAACAGATACCGTCTCAAGCAAGCTCAATCATCAGTGCTGCAGAGAAGTCAAAGCTGGACGAGAAACCAGAAAAGGAAGCAGAGAGGGAGATGGAAGGAGAGCGAGAGGTTGCGTCTCCTGGAGCCTCACAGCCGTGCTCTTATTTCATGTTGGAAAAGGACTCCAAGGACGTTGGAGCAGCAAAAATGGAGAGCATAGAAAAATCAGAGAAGGAAATTCTGACTAAAAGCCTTGAGGATGAAAAGCAAACCTTTGCTGCATCCAAGTATGATCCGTATGAAAAGCCAGTTCCAAAAGATCAAGATTCAGACTCGAGAGAAGAAGCTGAAACTGCTCCAGGTTTTGACCACGCTTCAGAAATGGGCATTGATGACAACAGAAGAGCAAGCCAGGTAGAGGCTGCAGGAGCCATGTACCTCCTGGATGATCAGTACAAAGAAGAGCCTCTGTCCTTCAGTAGAGTGGACTACAGCACTGCCTCCCTCACAGAAAGCGAAAGAATCAGCCACCACAGCCCAAGTGCCTCACCTAGTCATGAAGATAGAGAAAAGGGCCAGGAGGAGGAGCGCGAGCGAGAAGAAAGACTAGAAACACCTTATGTTGACAAGAACTTTTCATCCATGGACACCCAAGATAATAAAATGTCCCAGGCAGCTGAGTCTTATTCTTTTAGTCCCAAAGAGGACAAACCAGAGAAAACAGAGAAAGAGAAAGAGGATATGATGGAAGGTGCTACAGCAGCTCCACAAACAGTTGCAACTACCTGTGCTGCTGAACAACCAATAGGTTCATCGTTAAGACAAGAACCAGCCTCTCCATCATGGAGCCAATCGGCTCTTGGACCCCAAGTTTTAGGTGCCACTGCAGCTTTCGGAGAACCGTCTGATAAGAAAACAGAAAAGGAGAAAGAGAAATCTGCTGAGTCGCTCAAAGACAAAAAGGAGTCCTCTGATTATGAAAGAGAGGGGTCTCCATCAGGTCGGCGATCACCTGCAGAAAAAGACATTTTACCTCAAAAAGCATCACCTTCAAAGGCAGAAGAAACTCCAGGTGTTTCAAGGACTGCATCAGCAACTGGACAAGTCATAGATGATAATGTTCTGGCATCTGACAATAGTCAACTTAGCTGCTCTGCCTCTTCTAAATCAGCGTTAGACTTTCCCGAAACAAAAGAGAGCCTGATAGATAAAAGACTACTCGTAGAAGGAGAAGATTTTACTGTAGATGATGATGATGATGAGGATGATGAGGAGGAAGAAGAGGTGTCTAGTGATGTAGACGTGGAAAAGGGTGCCAGAGAACAATCTGAAAAAGAAATGTGTCGACGTGGATCTGATGATAGCACTACATTAGCAGAGGTGGAGGATCCTAATAAGAAGTCTCAGCTGCCTGAGGAAACAATCTGTAAACCAACACCTGATGATGCCTCTGCTTCTAAAGTCCCAGAGGATCAGAAAAAGACAACCCCGTCTCCTGAACCAAAGCTACTTAAAGATGATATCAGTCTCAGTGAAGCCACTTCCAAACCTCCTGAGACGAAGACTGCAGATGTGAGTAAAACAGAATCATCACTAGACCCAGGTGCTCACAAAGAAGACAAAAGCAGTTTAACATCAGATTCCAAGAAACTACCTGAAACAGAGAAACAAGAAGACACAGAAAGGAAGCCGCTGTCACCTGAGCCTGATACAAAGAGAAGGTTGTCATCAGCAGGCGACTCTACTTCCTCCACAGTGCTACAGTCTCAAAAAGCAGATGAAGACAAACCGCCTGTGTCACCAAGCATTTTGTCAAAGGAGTCTTCTCAAGCAACATCAACAAGCAGCTTTGCAGGAATCTCTTCTCCGCCTGACAGCTCTGACCCTGCGCCCAAAGCTACATCTAGTTCCTCTCCTCCTCTGGAAGACAGCTATGCAGACATCGGACGGAGCAGATCTGATCCACCCCAACATAAAGATGATACATCTCTTATCCAGAAGCACATCAAAAAAGAGAGTCACGATGAAAGGGGGGCAGCGAAACATGAGGGAACTACCTCAGCTTGCACATTCACAACCTTAACATACTCAACTTCAACGTACTCCTCTACATCGTACAGTTACTCATCGTCTTCCACTTTGAGCCAACGCTCTGGAGAGACTCTCACGACAATATCAAGGGCTGAGGCGCCTCTTGCAAAAGAGGAGCCATCACTGAGGAAAGAGTCTTCAAGCTCCTGCTTTGGAGGGTTTCAGAGAGAGGAGTATATGGAGGTGACGATAAAACCGGCAGCAAAACCGTCCTCACCTGATGAGACCAAACCATTATCTCCAGCTTTGTCTACCACTGCCAAGCAGACTGAGGATCAAGCTAGTCCTCAAAAGCCTGAAAAGGACACAAAGTCAAGCACTGATAGTTTTTATATGTTAGAGACCAAGACAACAATATCCTCCACAACAACATCTATACCAAGTGTTGAACCAGTAAAGGTAGCAGAGAGTACATCCACGTCACAGGCTTGTTTTGATGTCTCTCCTCTACAAAGGGCTGACTCCTCTGACAGGGAGTGCAAAGGGTCGGTACAAGATGAGCCTGATACACTTGAAATGGAAGATAGCACCCTACCATGCCGCATTGAATGTGAAAAAATCAAGGTTTCTGAGCAAAAAGAGACTTTGTCATGTACTACTACTGAGTCCTATCTGAAGGAAAGTTCCATTCAATCCACAGAGAAGACTGCGACCGTGACATCAATGACTGTTGTGTCCAAACCGACTCAAGAGACTTCAAAGTGTGATAGTGAATCTAGCAAAACCTCATGTGCCACAGCAGACTCATCCAAATCAAAGGGAGATAAAATTGAGGAGGACAAAGAGGAAAAGACAAAAGGGGCCATTAGTCCTTCAAAGGAAGACAAGGAGGGAAAGACTGCTAAAGAAGAAGTCAAGCAGACAAAGGAGGAAAAGACAAGTAGAGACAGTATGGAGAAGGTGACGCCATCCGATCCAAAGTTGTGTGAAAAAGAAGACGTAAAGAAGGAAGCCATAAAAGTTGAGGAGAAAAGCTTGCTGGAAAAACCATCAGAGAGACTAGAGGTGAGGAGAAAGAGCAGCATATCTGACTGGGAGCTACTACAAAGGCCTGAAGACTTCCCAAGTGCCCCTCCTCCAGGTTACGGGGATGATGATGATGATGATGATGAAGAGGCAGAGGAGGAAGCAATGGAATGGGTAACTGGTGGCCATGGAACCACAGAAACTTCTAGCAAAAGACCAGCAAAGACTGATCGTCCCTCTGACTTGAACACAGGAGCCACCTCGTCGTCTGCCTCCCACTCTGGGTTCTCCTCCTGCGAATACAAACATCGCAAAGGAGAACTATCGCCATCTTTCATCAACCCAAGTCCACATCCGCTCTCCAGTGATGAAGGCGAAGAGGACGGCCACAGTGACCATTCCCAAGAAGGAGGCGAGGATGATCAGGAGCAACACTCTGTGAAGAGGAGGTCGCACAAGCAGAGGCGCCACCATCAGAGTCATCACGGAGACTCTGGACAGGGGTCACATCAGCTGCCTGGTGGTATGTCTTCTGGCCTTGCTGTGACATTAGCTGGAGAGGAAACACCGCCGACGTCAGTAAGTGAGTCACTGCCGACACAGTCAGACTCTGATGTGCCGCCAGAGACCGAAGAGTGCCCGTCAATAACAGCAGAAGGGAATCTTGACTCAGATGAAGATGCTGAACATCTACCAGTAGACAAATTATCTGCATCTGGAACCACAGGAGGTCACCGTCCTCCATCTCCAAGGTCAACTCAAAAGACTCACGATCCCCTCCCCACTCCGATGAAAGACCCTCATCCCCATCCTCCTCACCCAGATGTGTGCATGGTAGATCCAGAGGCTCTACTCAACGACCACAACAGCACAGAGAAACTTCTAAAGAAGGAGCACAAGACCACCAAGGGCCTCAGGAAGAGCAAACCTAAGTCGGCTTCCCCAGCAAGGAAGAATGAAGTCAGAAAGAGGTCCTATACTCCAGTGAAGCAGACTTCCAAGGACTCTGCCTCCCCTCGATCAGCCTCTCTCAGGAGGAAGGACACTGATAGAAGCTCCAGGGTGACCAAGATGTCTGAAACCCACAGTGTGAGGAGTGAGGTTGGAGTTAAAGGCTTGGTCAATGGTGTCAAAAGCAGTTCAGGTAAGTTCATGTCTTTATATCCTGCACTACATCATGAATTCACATCAAAACAATAACTGAGCTTAAACAAACTGCCGCCTGTTAATTAAATGTTAAGAGATAACAGAACTTGTGCTACTCCTATACAAGCAATTTGCAGTGAAGTTATGTAATTAGAAGCCAATCTGAAGAGTTACGGTTGGAAATAAAATAGAAACTGAAAGTAACACTGATCTCTAAGCAAAGGAGACCATTAGCATCAAGAAAGTAAATTAGATTTGAATGTCTCAAACCACATTAAGTAAAAATACATAAGGTAAAATAAGTGACTGCATAAATACTTGCCCTTCATGTCAGTATCTAGTAGATGCACCTTTGGCTGCAATCACATCACTGAGTCTGTGTGGCTAGGTCTCAGTCAGGTTTGCACATCTCAGCACTGCAATTTTACTCCATTCTTTGTAAAAATGCTCAACCTCTGTAAGGTTGCACGGGGAACAGCCCTTGCCGAGTCCAGCCACAAATTCTCTATTGGATTAAGGTCTTTGATTTGGCCACACCAGAACATTCACCTTGTTGTCTTGAAACCATTTCTGTGTGGATTTTGCTGTATGCTTGCCTAATTGTCTTGCTGTAAAATAAATCTTCTCTCAAGCTATAGTTCTCCTTTAGACTGAATAAAAAGTGTCCTTCAGGATTCTTTTATATTTTGCCCCATTCATTCTACCCTCTACCTTTACAAACCTTCCAGGGCCAACTCCCCACAGCATGGTGCTGCCACCATCATGCTTCGCAGTGGGGATTGTGGGTTTGTGGCAGCGTGCAGTGTTTGGTGTACACCAAACATAGTGTCTTTTCTGATGGCCAAAAACACCATTTTGGTCTCATCAGACTAAAGAACTTTCTTCCACTTGAGCATGGAGTTGCCCATATGCCTTTTAGTGAACTCTAGTGGACATTTAATGTCAGTTTTCTTCAACAGTTGCTTTCTCTTTGCCACTCTCCTATAAAGCTTTGACTAATGAAGAACCTGGGCGACAGTTGTTGTATGCAGGGTCTCAGCTGCTGAAGCTTGGAACTCCTTCAGAGTAGTCATAGGTGTCTTGGTGGCCTCTCTCACTAGTCCTCTTGCACAACAGCCTGATCTAGGAAAGTTTTACACATGTGCCATATTCCCTCCATTTCATGATGATGGATTTAACTGAACTCTGGGGATTTTCAGTGCCTTGGAATCTTTTTGTCTCCATCGCCTGACTTGTACTTTTTAGTAACATTTTCTCTGAGCTATTGGAGTGTTCTTTTGTCTTCATGGTGTAGTAGTAGCCAGGAACACTGATTAACCAATGACTGGTCCTTCCAGATGCAGGTGTCTTAATACTACAGTCACTTGAGACACATTCACTGCACTCAGATGATCCCCATTTCACTTATTGTTAGACTACAAGCACCAGTTGGCAGGACCTGTGTTGATTTAGGTCAGTCACTTTAAAGAGGGTGAATATTTCTGCAGTCACTTATTTTACCTTACATATTTTTGTTTAATTGACTCTGCTTTGTAGAAATCGGTTTTCACTTTGACATTAAACAGGGTTTTTAATGTAAAAAAAAAAAGCCTAATTATAATGACCATGATTGATTTATAAAACAATAAAAGGATAAAACACCCAAGGGGGTGAATAATTTTTAAAAGGTGCTGCAAATTTGCAGTTAATAGCTGTTCATTTGACTTTTGGCAGATGTTTATAGACAGGTCGATATTGGCCAATATCTGTGTTAATCTTATTTATCTGTGCATCCCGACTGTGGACACAGGCATTTATACAAGTACCGGACCAATCATCAAATAAATAAGAGGTAAAATTTTGTCACGGGATGCCAAATCAATGCAACCCACTCACCATTCCTCATGGGAGCTTTCACCTTGATAACCAATGTGCAAAATAGATAAAACACCAGACAATGGATCTTGAATATGATTGCTTTGGTAATTGGTTCAATCAAGTCAGCAATTTTATGCCCATTAGTGTGAAATTGTGGCAAGCCTGCAGTCAGTACTGTGAGGATTGAGACCATGTTAACTGTGCAGCAAGGGGGCATAATGAAATATAAAAGCAGAAGCGTGGTGAGGTAATATATACTGAACAGACTTTTTATTAAAGGTGAAATGATTCATTTTTTGGGTTATTTTTCTGAGACAATATAATTTATGGTGTAACCATTATATGTACATTCTTGTTTTTTTCCAGTCAACAATTCCCAGAAGACAAGCTCAGCTGTCCCCCCTGGACCACCGGTCTATGTCGACTTGGCCTACGTGCCAAACCACTGCAGTGCAAAAAACGTGGACCAGGAGTTCTTCAAGAGAGTGCGAGCTGCATACTACGTGGTGAGCGGGAATGACCCGGGGAGCGGAGAGCCCAGTCGTGGTGTTCTAGATGCCTTGCTGGAGGGCAAAGCTCAGTGGGGCTCTAATTTACAGGTATTCACTTCTCTGTTTATCAGTCTGTTAGTACTAACATGACACAATGACCACATTTAAGTGTGCCAAGTTAAAGTCAGTGTGGGATTTATACTCAATTAGGAAACACTTTATGGCTGTCAATATGTAAAGATAAAAAAACTAATATAGAGAGCATGAATGTTATTTGCTGAAAAAAAATGCTAAGGTCAAATACTGGACCCTGCCAAAGGTGTTTCCAGAAAGAAAGAAATTTAGGGGCAGCAGTACTCAGTTCAGTGAGACTTGGGTTGGGAACCAGAGGATTGTTGGTTCAAGTCCCTGTCTATAACAAATCATGGAAACTGGTCCGGTGGCTGAAAAGATGCCAGTTCACTTGTGCATGTGCAGCCCTTAACTCTGCCATCTCTCCTGTCTGTTAATAGCAGTGTTAAAACCCAGTTTCCACTCAGGGATTAATAAATTATCTGAAAAACAACAGTAAGATGTTCCAGACAAACACATGGGGTAGTTTGTAGTTTTGCTAAATTAAGACACAAACATGGGCTTTGGGCAACAAAAGAAGGTCGGTTACCTCTTTAGCTTTGGGAGTTCTGGGAAACCCTTTCAACTCAGCAGGGGAAAGCAGGGCTTGGCATAGGCCTGTCCTGGCAGAGGACCTCTGACTGTGAATAGGGATATGGTTGAGCAGTGGAATGAACTCATGATCCAGACCCTGGAGAAATCTTGCTCATGTCCTCAGCTGAGGCCACTGAGGTAGGCAAGAGGCTACTTTGGGCCTGGCAGCCTGGCATGGCCAGGATTCACCCTGGAAAACTCCAGGCTCTGAGCATTGTTTGGCTGCCTTAGCTATATCTTTTCTTAAATAAGGGATGCAAGGAAGGATATGCCCCAATTTTGGGGTTATCAAACTGCTCAGCCTTCTTGGAAAGTTAATTCCTGGGTGCTCTTGAGGACACTATTGTTGATGCTCAGACACAAAAGGAACATTGCAGGTTCTATTCAGGTCATGGAACAGTTGATCCGGATGTTACCATCACCTGACATGACCCGGCAATATTAGAACCAGGGTCAAAGATAGTCTGTGTTCCTAAAAACCCTCATCAGTAATAAATGAGAGATCATGGGAGTTAGCCCATGTGTTTTGACCACTTTCAGATGGCCTTAGGGCTTCCGTGGGTTGTAGTGTAAGATCATGGTGTGCTTAGTTCTCTCCTTGAGCCAATGGGCTCATTAGGAAAACTGTCTATATCCTGGCCTTGGCCTGCATTGTTCATTGTCAATGATTCTGTTGGTGATGTATTTGAAGTTTTCAGCTGTTATGTACTGTTGTTGTGGTTCTGTTTGCATAATCAAAATGTTCTCTCACAGTATCTTAGGGTCCCGTCATCTGTGATGGTTGAATGGACTGTGTAAAATGGGCTTAAAGACTGGTGCAGGTTTAAGGTATATTCACTAGACAACTTGCCCTATGCCCAAGCATGCCTGGTTCCCAAAGTCAAGTTTGTTTGGCCAATGTGAGTTCTCCATACTGTGCTCAGGCATTGTTCACTTTCCTAGCCTGGGCACAGATTAGAGAGGTGACTGCTCACGCACGTGCACAAGCACAGGTGTGCATCGCAGCCTGGATGTGTATTCAGTAAGTCTCTTCCTCTTGACCATCATTTTGAAGAGAACCAGACCAGACTTCTTGTCATGTTGTTTGCGTATATCTCTATTTACCGACTTTGTGAGACCATGCGTCTTGTAAACCACGTGTGTGCCTTGTTATGGTATTATGATGCGTCTGTGCTCAGGCCCAGAGGGCTTGGAGCAAAGTCAGCCCATTAGGGGGCCACTGACCCTGGTGCAAGTGCACCCTTATAGCTATAAAGGAATCCTACCAAGGAAGCTGAGCCAGAAGGCCAAGCTTCCGAATTACCAGTCGATCTCTGTCCTGTACTTCACCTATTGTAATGAACTTTGGGTAGTGACTTTAGGATTGAGATTTCAAAGCCCTAATGAGATCCCTCAGTGGGGTGTCTCTACTTAGCCTTAGAGATTGTGTAAAGGAGCTCCGAGCCGAGTCGCCACTCTTTGGCATGGAAAGGAGCCAACTGAGATGGTTCAGACAGCCGAGTAGGATGCCTTCTCTGGGCCTTCCTTTCAAGGTTTTTTGGGCACACTTGAGGGATTACACATCTTATCTGGCTGGGGAATGCCAAGGGATGCCCGAGAGGAGCTGGAATGGATTCTGGGCAAAGGTTGTAGGTTAAAGCAGTTCTCTGGAGTAACATGGTGCTACTACAACTGGTCGCTGGTTAAGCCAGAGAAAATGGATGGATGGTTCAAGGCTGCAAATACTGCGACTGACTGAAAGAGGTACAGGTTTCAAGCATCAAGTGTTAAATATACTCGCAAGTACTGGTGGACAATGCCTGAGGGATTGGTTCTAAACCAGTTTGCTTAATGGGTCTTAATATTGACCGTGCCTAATGCCTTTAACAGACTTATAATTGAAAGATTTCTGTCAGAGAAACTGAAAGGAATGCTTTGACAATTTGTGAAAATACTTAATCTGTTAGGTACGTAATCCTGCGCATATCCACAACTTGTTTTCTTAACTCTTTGTTTTTAAATTGATCAAACAAACAAGACGTAAAGGCTAAGTCAATAACTTAATGAGCTTGAGAGGTACTCACAGGCTAGTTTGATGTCTTTTCTCAGGTCTAAGAAAGCCATTTCTCTTGTACTGTAGTCTTAGCATTAATGTATGCTTAGCTTAGCAGAATCCTAATTAAAGCAAGATATTTAAAACACAGATACAAGAGTCAGGTCAATCATAATCTCATTGAACTGTCTGTAAAGGTTCACAGTTGTCTGGGTCATGATAATTCAAAGTTTAATCCAAAAGTCAAATGGACTTGGCTGAAGTCCATTTGACTTCTGGATTAAATGTTGAATCTCATCCTGCTCTTTTCCAGCAAGTACAATGGCATATCATGCTATTTTTCATGTTCTGTGTCCCCGTCAGGTGACTCTCATCCCGACCCATGACACAGAGGTGACTCGGGAATGGTACCAGCAGACCCACGAGAAGCAACAGGACCTGAACATCATGGTTCTGGCCTCCAGCAGCACCGTTGTCATGCAGGACGAGTCCTTCCCTGCCTGCAAGATCGAATTTTGAGCTTCACGAGCTGCGCTGTGCTTGCCAGCTCCCCTCCCATCCTCCCCCTCCCTGTCATCTGCCCTCACTGGAGGTAGAGCGAGAGAGAACAGCACTCTCTGCTTCTTCAAAGCTTCCTGCTCTCTCATGGTATCAGTCTCAAACGCATTTGCTGCAGCCCTCAATACACTAGATTATGTTAGCTGAAATCAAAGTCAGAACTCTGGATTTGTGCTCTGTGTGACAGTGTGAGGTTATTTTGCAAAAATAACCCGCTTTTATGTTTGTTTTTTCCTGTGAGTTGACCTATACAGCACTAGCACCAAATGTGCTTGAAAGTAATAATCATTGTTAAAGGCTTTTTTTGCCACATATCTAACAAGCAAGTACCCATCTTCAACCTACAAACTCCACAGTCCAACTTCACTTTAGAAAAACTCAAATCTGACGTACAAAGGCTGCGTTCAAAAGTCCAAAACAAGTGCCAAAACACTGTTAAAAAAGATGCTTATGATTCTTTAAAAGCCGCCTGAATCAGTCAGTGATTTATTTTGTAATACAGTGTTTTATAACATGACATGTTTCTTCATTTGAAGCTTTTTTTTTCCCATCCGTGCACTTGGCAAACCCCATCCGTTGCAGCTCCGCTCATGCAACAGTAGTTTTTGGAACATCTCAATAGAGACATAAATTGATGTAATGTAAAAAAAAATGTATATGTTCCTTCTTCTTGTCATTTTGTGATGAAGTTTTAGGGGGGTGCCTGAAGTCGCCACCATTTGAAATCTCTCTTTCGGCTTTCACAGCTTTGCTGGTGCATGATGCTTGCAATTTAGCTCCGACTGTGTCAGAACTGCATAGGGTTAATCCTTTCTTTAGCCGGCCTACAAGTGTGGAATGCAGTTTAGTGCAGATAGGTTACAACACTGTTTGGCTGTCTATGCTCCTAAGTGAATTAAATAGGCGCCAGGCAAAGGGACGATGTTTGCACAATAATCATATCTCTGCTGGATGTAACGGTTCCTCTTTAAGTCTTTTCATGGTCTTTGTTGGTTGTATGTACTCCAGTATACCTATAGGGTCAATGTTTCTACATCAATACAAAGGTTTTGTTGAAAGATTATATCTCATCATGACACAGCAATCCTGAGGCAAATGTTTTTGAGAAGAAGGGGTTAAATTCTGTCAACTGTTCAGCTACATTTTACCGTCTGTCGATATCATAAAGTGATGGATAAACCAAGCAGTGATCTGTGACAAATGTAGCAATGGAAGCTTGACTGCTTGTTCCCTTTGAGGGAACATTAGTGTGAAATGCAATATTTTTATTCATCGAAGGGGCTGTTTTTCAGGACATGAAAATATATACAAGTATATATTTGGAGTATGTAACAGGAGGCTTCTTTCACGTGCCTTTAGCTTGTGGTTTTATAGAGAGAACGATGTTTAAAGGACATGTCAGCCATTTTAAAGCAGAGCAGGGTAAATAAAGGAAACCAAATGAACGACTTTGAAACAGAGGACCAAGACAGTACACGCACAAACCTTCTCTACAACCACAACAATCGGAAACAGTACAACGATACAGAGCGCTATAATCCAATAAAGCATAAATTCCAAGTCTGAAACAAACCAATATGAATGTCTTCAAGCAAAGTATTGCACCAAACAGGAATGTACTTGAAAGAGGTGTGAGAGTTTGAAAGTTGGATTTTTGCTTGTTGCTGAGAGTAAGAGTAGCAGCACAGAACAACTTGTATAAAAATATATATATATATATATACTGAAAATGTATGAAACCTTCCTTCAAATTGAGCAAGAGACATTCTCTTACCAAGCATTTATTTAATCTTAATCCCAGAGTAATATGAGTAAATGAGCATGAATGTAATGGTTATGATTGCACAGGAAACAGTTAAGAGTAGGAATTTCTGTGGGGTATTTCTGATGTTTGTGAGTTTAATGTGGGTGAAGCGTGAAAGGTATTTTTGTTAGGTCACAGAAGGAGCAAAGAGACGCTCATGCACACTGTTAACCTTACAAAGATGGCCAAGTTTATCTTTCTCATCAGCTTTTAAATGATATTCTTAGTGCAATCCATTCAGGTTTACTTTTCTCCTAAATAATGACAACTTTGGTAAAAATAAGAGATATGCTTCTCCCAATATTGTTGCTATTTTAGTTTTGTTTTTGATTTGAAGCTAAGGGACAGGCTTGGCAGACAGAGTGGGAGGCTGAGATTTGTAGACTTTGTCTGAGGGATTGATGGACAGGAGGGGGAATATCTGACTGCACACTTTAACTTAATTTTATTCTCCCCTATAACTGAGCTAAACTAAAAACATGGTTGCACCATGTCTCCATGTCCTTCGGCTCTTCCTGACCCTCCTTTAGCTTTAAATCCAAGACTCTCACTGTCACTTCTGAATGTAATTATTTTTCTAAACATAATATTCTCCCATTATTCACTGTAAAAGGCAGACAAAGCTTTTTATCCCACTGGGGAAGAGTCTGATGCAGGGTGTTTATTAAAAAGCTGGGAACGCACAAGTTACACAAATGCACCCTCCTGTGAGGGAAGTTTATTTATGAACTAAAGGCCAGATTATAATGTGCACACCAGGGCTCGAGACTAAGGATGTCCCATTGTCCCCCTGATGATGCAGAATGATGTGTTTAGGATGAACTTAAATCTTCCCTGGGAAGAGAGCTTGCAAAGGGGATTTATGTAGCATGTTTTAGGATTTGTGTTTAGAAAATTAAAAGTTAATCATGACAGTGGCAAATCTTCATGGTAGTTAGGGGTCGTTATGGGCACTTTCATTTGAGGTGGTCCAAGACAGATCAGATGAACTGGGTAGGGAGCATGGGAGTTGTAGACACAACCTGACCCATTAAGAGACTTATAAAGTAAATTGTAAATGTTTCCTGTCATATCAGTGCAGCATGGGTCTATTTCATCCTCCTAGCTCTACGGTAGATGTGGAAATAGGAAGAGGGTCGTTATCGGCATCTTGAAAATAAAAAAAGTCAAAGTTCCCTGCAGGATGGGGCATTAACAATTACAGGTGAGAATGGTTGCCTCTTCTTTTTTCTTCTTGGCAGGTTTGCAAACCTAATGTACATACTGCCACCTACTGCAGACCAATGGAGCAGAAAGGAAGGAGGAGCAATCATGCTCATGCATGGTATGACACAATTGTGCCTAATGTGAAAACGCTCCTAAGATCACATCATTCAACTGCGTGGAAATATACCTAAAATATATGAAAGATGAAAGAATAGTCAAGATTCCCTCACACATAATGATTTCATGAGAACAAACAGCAAAATTTGGTGACTGAGATTCAGTCAGAGTGGGTCATAGATAGACCAACTGTATGGCCATCCCTATTAAATATCATAATGGTCATTGGAGTGGCACAACCCAGTAAAGAAGCTACATTAAGGGGCAGTGATTTAGAGGCACCTCAGCATGGCTAAAAATGTTTAAGGACAGTTCAGGGATAGCAATGGAAAAACTAGCCTGGAGCTCTGGTGCACATGATCAAATTAACTCCCTTGTAAACATTAATGAGTGTTTGTGAACCGATCAAAAGAGCATATGCTCTTTCCTACAGCGGCATGGAAGTGCAATATAAATTTACAGAGTCTGAAACACTTTTCCAAAGCTTGTAACAAATTTACATTAACCAAAACATTTTCACATGTTACGTCCCCGGTCTAGAGGAACCTAGACATAACGTGATTTTGCCCCAGACTCCATCCACTCCCAAGAAAGCCAGCTGCACAGTTTCTCAAAAGTTAAACTGTGGTTTATTTTCTAGCACAAAGCAAAAATAACCACACAACAAAAGATTCCCCCAAGTAACACAAAAGTTCTAATTCCCCCCTTTTTACCAAACTGGGATATTCAAATCTTAGTTAACACAAAGTGTGGTTTAGCGTAAACAGTTTAAGCAGGTAACAAAATGTTCTGCCTTTAACCACAATCTAGCACTTGGCAAACTACAGTTGGAAGTCTGAAATCTTAAAGGTAACACAAGGTGTTCAGTTTGGGCTTAACAACAAACTGATCGAGTTAACACACACGACTTTTACTTTCCTAAATACTCACTTAACTCTCAAACAATACACAGGCTGCTTTGTTGGAAGTGGCTGGAGCAGAAGAGGAAGAGCAGGCTGCAGCAGCAGGTATTTGTAGACTTGCTGGAGTCTCTCAGGTGGCAGCAATCTCTGCAGCAGCCAATCAGCCTCAGTACCAGGACCTAATTACACACTCCAATCTGCCATAAAAACAGATTTACAGTAGTGAAACAGTGTTACAAATGACAAAACAATGTACATTTTACAAAACAAAATAACAAAGTGTGAAAAACTTTTACAAAACTTGTAACAAATTTACAAATTCCAAAAAACAAAATAAACTCAGAAACACTTTTACAAAGCTTGGAACAAATTTACAAATTCTATAAAAACAAAATACAAAGCCAGAAACACTTTAACAAAAAAGCTGAAACAAATTTACAAAGTCTGATAAAAAATAAAGTATGAAACACTTTTACAAAACTTGTAAAAACCTCCATAAGAGATCGTTGTTTGTAAGTTTGTAAAAGTGTTATACAACTTGCAAATTTGTATCAGACTTTGTAAAAGTGTTTTATGTTTGTAAATTTGCTTTGTAAAATGTAAATTTGTTCCTTTTTTTGTAAAAGGGCTTTTTTCAATTTGTTTCATGAAATGTTTTTTAATGAATCAGACTTTGTAAATTTGTTTAAAGTTTTGTAAAAGTTTTTCAGACTGTAATTTTATTTTACTTTTTGTAAATATATTTTGTAAAATTTAAACTTGTACTGTCATGTGTAAAAGAGTTTCACATGTGTAAATTTGTTTTATGAAATGTAAAAATGTTTTAGTTAATGTAAATTTGTTTCAAGCTTTGCAAAAGCATTTCAGACTTTGTAATTTTGTGTTGCACTTCCAGGCCACAGTACTTTACGGCCCTTCTACGATGCTGTCTGAACATGTGTCCATAAAGATGGAGGAGCTTTTTAAATGTATGGATGGTCTGATATGTTGTACACAGTCTTTGAATAATGTTTTTCAGTTGGTAGAGTCCAAATAACCTGCCTTGAGATAGATATATTTTTCCAAGGCATGAGTAGAACGCTGTGAATCGCTCAGTACTGAACCGTGTGACTATACACAAGCTGAATGCACTACACAGGAGATCTATTTTTTTGAATGTAGAGTTGGTACTACCATGCGAACGCTGCTGGATCAAAAACAAGAGACAAAAAAACGAATAAATAAAAAAAGAAAAAAAAGAAACTCTCACACCAACCTAGACAGATTAAACCTTAGCGAGCACATGAAGTGGGCGGATCCTCTCAGTGATGGATCCGTCCTTAGGAGGAGACAAGTTTGACTTTTCTCGTGTCAGAGAGCAACAGATATCCCACAACAAGCCGTAACACAGAAAATAGTACGAACTGCAGCTGCAACTTTTCCTGAAAATGACTTGAAAACACATGCAGACTCAAAAGAATCATCAGTGAAACTAAACAAAAGCTACATGTACGTTTATGTACTGTGCACAGATTTGTAAATATCGCTCTGGAAAAGATCAAACCTGAAAGATACAACAAACTCTCTCTTGTTGATACCTGCTCATTTTAGCTGTTTTTAGTGACAGTACGATACAACCGCTAACTACTCCTGGAAACAAGAAAACTACACAAAACGCAGACAAGATACCGAACGATAAAGTGCATCTTTCAGTTTAACCTCATCCCCATACCTGCATTTAAACCATGATATCATTTGATCATGATATGGTGTCATCCGTCCATCTAATCTATCTGCATGTGATTTATTTAGTTATAATCCTGAATGTAATTGTTTAACATGGAAATAATACTAATAATAAAAGATACAATGCTATTTTAAAGAGATATATTTGAAAAAAAAACAGCTAATTGTCTTAACTGGTACTGAAATGACCTACAGTAATATAATACTGGGCTGTGCTTTTATTGTTTGCCCTATTAACATGTTGTTAAGAAGACGCTGTATTGGTAGTTCTGTTCAATTCTCTCTCTCTACTCTCTCTCTCTCTTTTGCATTGTATTAATCTTAGTTCTGTTTTTCTTCTTCAGTGCAATATTCAATATCTCTGTCTCTTTAAATCTAACTGGTAAACTAGAACTACTGCAGATTCATTGTAAAAGGGAAACAGCCTGGTGATCATCAATTAAAGTACATTGAAATCTATCAGTGTGGCTTATTTTGTTTGTCTCTTACAGGTTTAGAGGTATTAAAATAAAGCAGTTACAGCTGTGATTGCTGATCATTTAAAGGTACAATATGTAGAAGTTTTACAATGGAATGTTGACAATTATTGAAAGATGACTACTCCTGTGTTAAATAATTATCTTTTAATCAAGTACTAACAGTGCCTTTAAAATAAAAATGGATGCATTATCCTTTTACTGATTTTATAAATCCATCATAGTCAATATAATTTGGCTTTCTGACAAAAAATAAAAATAAAAAAATAATCTTTAATGTCAACGTCAAAACAGATTTCTGCAAAGTAATGTCAATTAAACAAAAATATGCAAGATAAAATAAATAATTGCATAAATATTCAACCCCAATAAAGTGACTGACCTCATTCAACATAGGTCCAGTCAGTTAGTGCTAGTAGTCTCACAGTTAGTGAAACTGGGATCACCTGAGTGCAGTGAATGTGTCTCAAGATTGTTGTATAAAGACGCCTATGTCTTGGCTACCATTACACCATGAAGACAAAAGAACACTCCAGGCAACTCATAGAAAAGGTTACTGAAAAGTAATAGTAGGGGATGAACACAAAAATATTCCATTATCAAGAAATGTGAGAAATATGGCACATGTGTAAATCTGCCTAGATCAAGCCATCCTCACAAACTGAGTGACAGTGCAAGAAAGAGACTAGTGAGAGAGGCCACCAAGACCCCTATGACTGCTCTGAAGGAGTTACAAGCCTCATCTGCTTAGATGGGAGAGACTCTGCTTACAACAACTGTTGCACAGGTTCTTCACCAGTTAGAGCTTTATTGAAGAGTGGCAAAGAGAAGGACATGGTGAACAAAACTGATTAAATCTCTACTAGAGTTCAACAAAAGGCATGTGGGAGACTTAGTAAGTAAAGTTTATTTATATAGCACTTTTCACAGACAGCAGTCACAAAGTGCTTTACACAGACAAAAAATACAGCGAATAAAAGTCAAGTAGATAAAAGTTATTTTGTTTGATGACCAAAATGGTGCTTTCTGGCCATCAGACAAGATGCCATGTTTGGTTTACATCAAACACAGCACAATGGTACAAACACACCATCCCCACTGTGAAGCATAGTGGTGGCAGCATCATGCTGTGGGGATGCTTCTTGGCGGCCAGCCCTGGAAGGCTTATAAAGGTAGAGGGTAGAATATAAGAAAATATAGAAAATCCTGGATGAAAGTCTTATTCAGTCTGAAAAAGAACTATGGCTTAGGAGAAGATTGGCATACAGCTTACAGTGAAAGATGCACAGAAATTGTTTCAAGCCAACAAGGGTGAATGTTTTGGGGTGGCCAAGTCGAAGCCCAGACCTCAGTAGAGGCTGCCCACACCTGATCCCTGTGAGCAGTCTTGCAGAGAAGAATGGAGTAAAATTACAGTGAGACCTATCCACACAGACTCAGAGCTGTGATCGCAGCCAAAGGTGATTACTAAATACTGACGTTTTTGTAATTTATTTAAAAAACAAATAATATTGACCATGATTTATTTATAAAATCAAGGGTAAGCAATCAAAGGGGGTGAATTCTTTTTATAGGCACTATATGAGCTCTGTACTCTAATCTATTGAGATCAACTAGAACAGGATTCAGAAATAACTCTTTCTGATGTGGATTATTGTGAAAGAAGCTTTAGAGCTCTGACACTGAAAGGAGTTTGGAGTCCATCGTTCATTTCACATAAAGGGGAGTGGTTGAGTCATTGGTCTCACTGTTGTATTAAACAGACTGGGTCAGTTTGATGGCAAGCTTTGATTCATCAGCTGGAACAACAAAAGAGACATTTACGCCTCAGAGGCTCACCTCAGTCCTCACACCTCAGCTGTCAGAGTTACTTAGCAGTTTTCGCTTTGATATTCAAAGATCTTTAACTAAAGAAGTGAGGGGAGGGTAAACAATGATGTCCCCAAGGAGGGTGGGCACATTGATTTGGCCTTAAATCACCTTGATGGATGCACACCCACAGCTGATGTTGAAACACACTCTGTATTCGTTCCAGGCGGTGATATCTCACTCTATAATTTATCTTTGACTCATCAGGTTCTTTCTCAAAGTCAAACAAGTGGAACAACAACAACAAAGGAAGAACAAACCGGACTCTTGTCTCTGGTTTTGGGTTGTTCTCTCTTAGATCTTATGTTTCTGTAGGTCCTGAGTGGAGCGTTAATCTGCCACATCCCCAGGATTAACAGTCCCTTTACTCCTTCACAAACCGCTGTCTGGTTACCATGGAAATGTGCTTTAACTCTCCTTCTTAAGGGGGAGATGAGAGGACAGGCTGTGGGTGTGGAGGTGGTACTTAAGGTCCTAATAGGACACCTTCCTGGAGTCTAGATGAGGCCAATTCTCTCACCAGCACGCCTAATAGTTACTCACCTCTTTTGTCTTTGACTCCCACCTCTCTCCCTCCCTGCACTTACATTTGCATTTTAGGCAATTAGCCGACTGCAGGATAAGTCACTGAAGAGTGGGGACAGGGTAGGGGTTTGGGTCACGATGACCTCCTACAGTAACAGAGAAAAAGACACATGGAACAGACACGTGACCAGACATTTTTTAAAACGTCGAAGAGAAAGTTTGATTAAATGTTTGGGCCAAAAACTGAGGCTGAAGTAAGGCGTAGATGTGGCAAGTAAGAAGGAGAATTGACACAAGCTGAGTCATGCTCTGGATGTACTTGCATGTTATCAGGGGCATGGGAAAATAATCTGTTAATAAGATAACAAAGTCCACACTTTTAGGGAGGAGTAAGAGGAGGATGTGGCAATTAAGCATTGGCCTAAGGCAGTGATCATCAACCGGAGGCCCAGGAGCCATATCAGGCCCCCTCAAACTCCTCATCCAGTCCCCTAAAGATGATTACTAAAGATGACTTTTATCAGCAGTTTCCTTGCAAGAGAATAAAATCAATAGACATGTTTCCTGTATGTGCATTTCACCAAATGGGACACAGCATATTAGCATCTAACCCACTGATGGACAACATGGCAGCCTTAGAATTATGTTGACAAAATATTTCAATCACCCCCTTGTGGCTGGCTGCGGTATAGGTGATAGGGACTGATTCCTCAGTTAATGCCTTAAAATTCCTTAATATTTGAAAGAAAATCCATATACTAATCAAATAATATGTTTACATACATTGAGTCAACTGAAAATCTGGCCCTTGTACAAACTAATTTGATGATCCCTGGCCTAGGGCTGGCCTGACCCCCTGGTCGTTCTGTGGATGTCACAAGGACCCCAAAACCACCAGCAGTCTCAAGGTGTGTTACAAGGGGTGAAAAGTATAGTGAAATGCAGTCGAGTCTGACCTTGGCAGCCAAAACACCAACCCCCCTTTGACTTGTGTCCAGATGTCTGCCCCACACAGTATCGTTAATGTTATTTTGTCATCTTGAGGTAGTCAGAAGCATTATTTTCTGCTCTTATGTATTTACCTGCACCTTCTGTTGAAACCAGAAGTCACGTTTTTCAGCAATTCTATGGTCCACGACTGCACATTTGAGATTAGATTCTTTTCTTTCTGCATGCTAGAGCAATGTCTGTTAGTATGAATGATGCTAACAATGTTTATGTCCACAGATAGTATGAGGTACAGACACGAGAGAGCAGAGCAAGCCAATATTTTCACACAGGGAGAAGTAAGTGGCAGCAGTTTATTTACAACAAATGTGAAGAAGACTTTCTTCTTCTGTGGAAAATTTCAGTAGGTTTGACCAGTGGAATGATGCTGCACATGTCAGAGCAGTTTTGGTTAAATAAAAATGTATGATGCATGTTTGATGAGTATGCACATCTGAATCGGATTGCATGTTTCGCATGTGAACAGAGATGTCTGATCACAATAAATTTAATCGGACTTTAAAAAAATTGCAGCTAGTACGACACTTTGTTCTTCTTCCAATAAAGTAATGTGGTCTGGTTTGAATTACTGCCACTGTAGCTACATCCAGTACAGCCATCATTTATTGGCTTGCGGTTAGACTAAGTCATGCCTGTAGCTACCGCCTCATTCTCCTCAAACAGTGCTGATTGGTCCGTCTTTCCTCAGACCAGGCACAATTGTTTGAGATTGGTTCTCTGCAAGATTGAGCTGCCTGATGACGGACATGGAATCTGGCCAATCATCTGGCTTTGCAGTTTTCCATTTTCCACCTCATTTTGATGCATTGTTTTAACCCTTAAAAGGACGGGGTCAGCATTGTTTGGGCAAAGTATCCCATAGGGACATTTTTGTGTGCTGCCTCAGTTTCTCTCAAGTCTTTTTAATTTGAACTGAGCTCCTTTGTTTTTTACATGCCTGAAAACAGACTCAAAACCAGGATACTCAAAGCCGAGTTAACGCTCTCAATTATTAGCACGTCTGATATTCAGGAGGAGAAATCCCCAAATAGATGAGCTGAGAACAACATTTAGTGGGACTTTCTCCCTAAAGACTTCCTCTGGCATTTTTCATCCAACTTTGTAATTAATTACAGCTCCAGAGACTAAGATGTATTATCTTTAAAGTCAAGGACGTGTAACATCATTCCTGATGCAACTTTGTCAAAAGTCCATAAACTACCGTCAGCCAATCAGAGATCGTGTTGTGGTGAATGAAAAGAAGAAATGTTTTGTGTGAGAGGAGAGCTTTGTGACTGAAGCTGAAACAGTGTGAGAGCTGACAGAGTGAATGGTGTGTATTTAAGTGTGTGTTTGTGTGTTAGTGTGTAGAAAACAAAGAAGATGACTCGTCATGCAGACAGAGGGGGGATGACATCAGCTTTTGGCTTCCGGTGAGTCGGCGGTCTCTGTCTGAGTCTCCCCCTCGTCTCTCCCTCCTCTTCATTCACTCAGCATCTCTCAGGGGGAGTCAAATACATCTGGGGACGTCACCATGGCAACGCATGGGAGCAATAAGAGGGAGGCGTGAGTCATCACTATTTTCAAAAAGCTGTTTGGAGAGGAGTGGGAGAAGAGGAGGTGGAGAGGAGAGAGAAAAATGGGGTGAGGTAGAAAAGACTGGAAAAGAAGGGAGGACAAAGAGGGGGGAAAGGAAAGGAAACTTTGGAAGATAGGAAAGGAGACAAGGAGAAAAAGAAAGAAGAGGTGAAAAGAGAAGGAGTTAAAGGAGAGAAAACAGAAAAGGATGTGGAATATAGAGGAAAGAAGTAGCAAAGGAAGGAGGGAAAACAAGGAGAAGAGAGGAAAGGAGATCGATAAAACAGAGGAAACAAGGAATCCTAGGAAGTTGTGGCTAAAAGGAGAGGAAACAAGAAGAAGTGTTACAAATAAGGAGAACAGAAGTAAGAAGGCAAGGAAGGAAAACAAGACAACCTGAAAAATAAGGATGAAAGAAGAGACAAGGACAGTAGACACAGAGAAAACAGGAATGAGGAACAAGGAGATACAGATCATTCAGAGGGTATTCAGGATGCAGCCCTCCACTGATCGGGGCTATATAGCAGTGCCTAGATGAAAGCCTGTCCTCAGTACAAAACGCATGAAAGCCAGCTTGGAGTTTGCAAAAAACTAAACGTGAAAGCCAAATGGGATGCGAGGATGGTTGTCCTTCTAGAACTTTGTCTCATCTCCACACCTCCCTTACAAAGACCCTTCTGCTCAGTTTGGCCGGACGATTGTGCCTCGCAACAATCCTGTCTCTGAGCTCTGCAGGCAGCTCCTTTGACCTCATGGTTGGGCTTTTGCTCTGATATACATTGTTAGCTGTGAGGCCTTCTATAGAGAAGTGTGTGCCTTTTCAAATCATGTCCAATCAATTTAATTTACCATAAGCAGACTCAAATCAAATTTTATTCTTAGTTTTCCATAAACATGGCATTGTTTCAAGAAATATCTGCATAAGAACAAAACTGAACATGACAGAATAATCTGTAGTACACCAAAATCAGAGAAGATGATTTTGGAGCAAGCACACCCAAAACTTTTCTCTTTACCCAAAACTTTGTCCTGGCTGACCTCCTGGTTCAGGGTTGCCAGGTGTGAGTGACAAATCTAGCCCAGTGGCTGATAAAAACTAGCCCAAAACCAAGCCCAATACTGAAATTTAACAGTAAAACCTCTGCCACAACACAAATATTGCTTTTGTGCATGCAGGTTTGTTGTATTTTAGGGTAAATAAAGTAGTTTTTTCTCTGCTTAGGATATCAAATGCATACACACAAGACATTGAAATGAGGAACAAAGAAAAATGAGGAAACAAGGAAAAGCATCAAAGAGGAAATATGGAGATTATTTATATGGAATAATTGAAGAAAAATGAGATTAGCTCAGAGGGAGCAGGAGAGGACAGATAAAGAAAAAAAGAGAGGATAAGGAAACAAGCAAGTAATACTTCTGTAAATGAACAGAGGAGAGAGTGGATGAAGTGAAATATTGTTAAATATTAGAGAAAAATAAGGGGAAAAAAGGAAGACAGACCACATGACCACAGGGGGAGGATAAAATAGGCAGGGGCTAGAAAAAGGGAAGAGGAGAATGCAGTGCAAAGTGATGAAAAGAAAAACAGGCCGACTTGAGAAATGAGACTGTGTAAGGAGGAGGAGTGTGTTGGCAGAGCGGTGACATGGAGCTTTGATTATTGAGCAATAACAAGCCGACACTCACAGACCTGTAGGTAAGAGAACATGGGATCTGTGCTGGTTAAAATAAAAAGATAACATAGAGCCAGATAGGTTTGGATGGCTTTTTTCTCTTAAAGGGGACATGTTTTATCCTTTTAAGACAAGTTTATATTGGTCTCAGAGGTCCCCAAAACATGCCTGTGAAGTCTGTTGCTGAAAAAACACTCCAGTTTTTGATGTTTGCATGTCTAAAAACCCCCTCTGTTTCAGCCCTGCTCAGAACAAGTTGTTTCTGTGTCTGTGGCTTTAAATGTTACTGAGTTGTCTGACTCCGCACCTGACCACACCCCTCTCTGGAAATGGATGTTGCTCTCCTGAACCTCCTCTCACCTCAGGAGAGGAGGGCAGAACTTTCTTCCAACTCCCCACATGACATCACGAGGGGAAAATCTGAGAAAGTGATTTTTGCATAATATGTCCCCTTTAATAAATGAAATCCTCATTTAAAAACTGAATTATGTTTAGTTGTATTATCTTTGTCTAATATTAAAATTTGTTTGATGATCTGAAACATTTAAGTAGGACGAATACACTAAAAAATGAATCAGAAGGCAAATACTTTTTCACAGCATTGTAGCAGAGAAACTGTTGGAAAAACCTCCAGTCAGCGACATTAACAAGAGCATAAGTCTATGTCCACCTTTGTCATGTAAAAAAAATAACATGGTACACAAGTGGCATCAAACAGTAGATACACCCAGCCTACAGTGTGATATTACAAGACCAAAACTCAGTTTCCCCGTCTATTTACATGCACAGATTATGTGGACTAGGCCTTAGAATCATTACTGGTCACAGTTGTATTCTTATTTTTAGAATTAATTTTTCTATCCACTTTTTTTATAAAGCATATTTTACATAAAAACATAATAACATATTAAACAACACAGCAACAGTAAAATCAATCTTCTTTTTATTCCCCTCTTTACATTATCACAGCTGGATCCTTCACAGATCCACAGAAATGTTTGTACACATGTTTAACTTTGTTCTCCAGCAGCCAAACTCTTCATCACATTAACACACTGTACCTCCTCTTCCTCTTTGGCTGACATTAAATAGGACATTAAATAATCACATAAATACACTCCACGACAGCAACACACCTGTAGGTAGAAAACATGATTCCTTTTAAATCTCGTTCCATCATCTCTAAAATGCATTTTGAAATAAATCTACATTCATTCATCTACAGCAGATGTTTGCAGGGTTCTGGAGTCCGTTCATTTTCAATTTCACCTGTTTGAAAGGAGCGTGGAGTTGATTTCTTTCTCCCGTTTATGCTTAAGAGTAGCAGATAAAAGCTTTAACATAATAGTCACAGCGCTTCACTGAAATAAATCTTTTTTTATAGTGGACCTTTAAATCTGCAGGGTTCATCTAAAGAATTTCTTTGGAGGTTCAAGTGGTGAAGTCACTTTTAATTTTCTTTTCCACATAAAAAACTGAAAATGAAACGACCTCAGTTCAGTCTTCAAACTATTTTCCATCTGAGTTGTTAAATCTTAGTTCACAACATTCCTTAGACTGATTAAACACGTGTTAGACGGGTTATTTGGTGTGACAGCGACACAGTTCAGTCTGCACTAAAAACTCTTTCTTCAGGTAGTCATCATCAAGTTAATATACATTTTTACTTTGAACTAAATCAAGTGGTTCTTCCCTTCAATTCTACAATAGAACTATACCACAGTTTGTAAAACTAGTCTCTGATTCATAAACCCCCCTAATCATCAAAAAGTCATAAAAATACAGCAGAATATCCTCAGTGTCTAAAACTGTGGTTCTAAACTGCTCCAGCCTCAGGACCCACGCACAAAGCCTGAATATGAAGAGGCGACTAAAGTTTCCAAAACATTTGAGTTATGTCATAGTTTGGACCTTAAATGGAATAAAATATATCACAGACAGGACAATGCAAATGTGTCAAAGCCCAGAGAGGACATGCATGCATTTTATTTTATTCCTATTTTATATTATAATGTTTAAATTCTCTAGAGATTTTAAGAAATATACAAACTACCATGGGACAACCAGTTTTGTAATCCCAAAGTAATTACATAAATAAGTAGGGATGCACGATATTGGACTTTGCTGATATCCAATGTGTTGATATTTAAATATGTTTTTCAGACAAGAAATGTCAGTCCTTTTAGACACACTTTAAGGTTTGAGGATGACCAAGGAAACAAACTTGAGTCCTTTAAAAAACATTTAAAAGTTTAAAGAATGAGGATAAATCAAGAAAAAGACCCCAACTGACATAGGTCTGTTGGTTCAGTCTAAAACTCCACTCATCTATTAGTATATTTGGACACAATTAACAGTTGATATATGCTGAAATATGCAGGCAAAATACTGAATGTAAATATCGGCAGAAATGTTCATATCTGTAGATACCGATATTGGCCTTTTTAGGCTAATATCTAAAGATACCTAACCTTGCAAAGCAGATGGATTCGCTCGGTTCCGTGTTTCTCACTGGCAAATCCATCTTGCAAAGCTCACATCTGCTCACGTTGCATGTTTTGTTGCTCTGATTGGCCCGTAAAGATGTGACAGACAGAACATTCATCCAATCACCCTCAGAGGTTTATTTTTAAGGCTCTGCCCTTTCCTTATGGAAGGTTTACCAGATGGATGTGTGATGTCCGATATGTCAGGTTAACAGATATTGATACCAGACTAATAATATCGTACATCCCTATAAACAAGTTGAGATCTTGAGAAAACAACCAAAGTGTACTCACTATAGCAACAAAATGCATTAACATTAAATACATGAATGTCCTTCTGTAGGACTTCCATACATCAACTTTTTGCCCCAAATTTTGTACCCATACATATATTTGCAACCAACCTCCACGACCCCCCAGCTGAGAACCACTGGTCTAAAATACTCTACAGTGTTCTCTAAAAAGCCATTTAAAGGCACATTTACAGACATTTGTTTGACTTTAACAGCAGAAAATCACAGAAAATAAAGTTTGATAAAGCTTTCTCAAGTTTTACATTACAGATGACAGCATTTAAATTGGTTCTTGTTACTTTGGTTGTATGAGGAAAATCTGCATACAAAATGTACAATAGGATGTATCCAGCAAACACTAAGCCTACTCTAAAATGATAACTCAATGAAATCTCTGAAAGTAAAAAAGTGCCATGGTTTTGTTGTTCACATGAAGCCAGCGTTCAACCATTGCCCATTATCTGGCTGAATGTGTTCATAGTTGGATTTACATTCATAGTGCCTTTGGAATAAGCTCCTGTTTTACATTTTTCATGTCCGACCGTGTCAAGTGGTTTTATATCAGAGGTACCCAGAATTAAGTTACGTATGTGTGGTCTTAAAGGAGTAGTAACGTAAGCAACTGCATTTTACTGAGAGTTAAGATGGGAAGACTGATGCAATTCTTCTGCTGATGCTAAATGTACGCAGTACTCTGTTAGCATAAACACAGTCCGTCTTTGTTGTCCAGTGGCAACCAAAAGTATTTATCAAAACTTTAGAATCTGAAATATCATCTGAAATGAACCTGAAATAAAAACATAAGATCATATTTTTGTACATTTACATTAAAAGAGCTAATGTAAGGGCTCCAGTTTAACTCAGCTGGTTGAGCAGAAAGCCATGTATGGAGGCTAAAGTCCCTGCAGCATCTATCCTGAGGTTGACTTTAGGCTCAGCAATTTATCAAAATTGAGACTTAAGTGTCCTACTGCAATTTCCAAATCGCAGCAGGTTTAACACTTCCCCTTCCCAAAATGTGTTTCAAAATACCAGTTCTTTCAGGACTGATTATAAGGATTGATTGTTTACTTTTAAAGCACTTCATGGTGTGGATCCTGAATATATATCTGAGCCAATGTAACTTTACCATCCAGCCTGAAATCTTCAGGTAGGAACCTCCTCACTGTTCCCACCTCAAACAACAAAAGGAGACAGAGCGTTAAAAGGTTGGGCACCTCGGCTGTGGATCGACCTGCCTGAGATCTCAGACAAGCTACATCAGTGTCTTCTTTTAAATCTCTTTTTAAAAACATATTCTATCAGAAAGCCTTCTTGTGAATTGTGTTTTATCCATGGTTCCTTGTCTAATATGATTGTTTTATTCAACCACTGCTCTAGGCTTTAATTATTTGATCCAATTTTTCATTCCTCTTTAATTCTTCTAAATCAGTCATTGTTACGACTGCTTTTTGTACCTTTTACTTTAAAATCCATGATTATTTTTTTCTTTTATTGTGTTTTCATTGGTGGACTTTGATATTTTTGTAAAGCACTTAGTAAAATTGGTTTTGAAAAGTGACATACAAATAAACATTATTATAATTATTATACTTTTTTGCAGCACATTGTTCACAAATCATGCAAACATTTAAGTGTCAATTTTTTAGAATACTTTGCAAAAAATCCAATTTCCTCAATTGTGAATATGTTCTTTTTTTTATCAAAATGAGAATGATATAAAATTGATAATTTCTTTAAATACGATTCATATCAAATTTGCAATATGAGTAAAAATAATCCTAATAACATATTTTTTTAAACCATAGAGCCCTACTTTGACAATGAGCCTCAGTCCTTTGGTGCATGTCTCCCCTCTCTTTCTATCCCACATTTTTAGCTTTTCCTCAGCTGTTCCGTTGAATAAATAACCCCCCCCCCCAAAAAAAAAACAATCTTCCACGTATTGATGCCAATTAGCCTTACTAAAAAGAGGAAACCTTTTCACACAAAAATGCCATAAAAAAACAAATATTTAGTTATTTTTAGATATTCTTTTTGTAGGCTTTATAAAACATTATTTTACTACCTATTGACCTCCTGCAGTCTTTCAAATACTATGACGCCACTCATTACAGCGGACAGCTGAAGAACTGGCGTTAACTTTGGGCTAGTCTGCATTTTTGTCTTTTATCTTAGCCATAAAAGTATCAGAAAGTAGCATAACTGCATTCGCCCTCTTTACATAAATGTCAGTGGCTCTGTCAGATGAGTAAGCTCACTTCAAGGGCTCATAATCAGAGAAACCTGAGGAGACCAGACAGAAAGAGGCTGTTCTAAAAGGATACAAAAGCCTTGATACTGATGTAGCTGTCCAGGTGAAAGCCTCTTTGTTAAGTTTAGCATTAAAATATCCACATGTGGTCATCATACATTTATTTAATGGAAAACTACTCAAACAGGCATTCTCAAGCACTCTGTTTCCATTTGGTTGAAAGTCTCCTGTAAACGGTAACGTTTCCAACTGTAACACCGATGTTTTTCAGCATTCGCCCATTCAGTGCTTCTGTTGAAATAATGCCCTGGAAAATGTGGTTTCATGTCTCATAAAATGATTTGCAGGTACTGATACACTGCCTGGCCAAAAAAAAAAGTCGCCACCCGGATTTAACTAAGCAAATAGGTATGAGCCTCGTATTGGATAATTACTGCATGGGCGATTATCTTTCAGCTGGCAACAAGTTATCTAACCCCAGCTGATGCAATGAGTAACTTCTCATTTCTTAAACAATGGATTTTTTCTTCCCTAATGGCATGTGCATATTCCAGGATGACAATGCCAGGATTCATCAGGCTCAAATTGTGAAAGAGTGGTTCAGAGAGCATGAGACATCGTTTTCACACATGGATTGGCCACCACAGAGTCCAGACCTTAACCCCACTGAGAATCTTTGGGATGTGCTGGAGAAGGCTTTGCGCAGTGGTCAGACTCTCCCATCATCAATATAAAAATTAATGCAACACTGGATGGAAATAAATCTTAAGACATTGCAGAAGCTTATCGAAACAATGCCACTTCGAATGCGTGCTGTAATCAAAGCTAAAGGCGGTCCAGCAAAATATTAGAGTGTGTGACCTTTTTTTGGTGGCGATTTTTTTTTGGCCAGGCCGTGTATTTCAAGCTTCTAATCTTTCCTTGAACAAAATTTGCACGACAAAGATTATTGTGAGGACTTTGTGGACAAGACTATCTATTTGGCCCTAATATCCAGTAAGTAACTTTTGCCGTCCTGGGTTGTGTGAGACAGACTTTGTGTCATCAGATGCAAAAGGTTGACACACCTTAGCAGGGTGGCTAAAGGCTGAAAACCTTTGTGTAATGCTAACAGTCTTCTGGCTGCAGCTTCATATGCATCAGGCCATCTTAACTCCTGGCAAAAAGGTGAAAGTGTTGCATTCTTATTAATTTTCCTTCAGGAAACATGTATCTAAAAACAGCACAGTCATGAGAAAAATGGTCAAATGTTGCTTGATTTAGCTTGAATCGAACAGTAACAGTGAACTGTTCGTCCAGGGTTCAGCTGTAGAACAGCTGTGATGAGAAACAAATTAAAATCAATGAGTGCTGACACCCTGACTCCCAGTCTGTGACGTATTTCAGCCGTACATGTCCGAGATCAGGGTTGAGGCAGCTGGTGCATGACATATTTTGTAGAAGAGCTGTTGGTTGATAAAAAAAAAAAGGAAAAAGAAGAGAAGCAGCAGGCACTGATGTTGTGTCAGCGTAGGCAGCATCTTGATTAAACTAAAGGCACAACTGGTCTGAATGTTGGCACTGACGCTCAGTCGGAGCTGCTCTGTGAATATGTGGACATGTAGAGAGAAAAGAAGACATATAAAACTGCTAAAAGTCCTGGTGTTTCTTCTTCATCCGTTTTCTTGTTCAGATATTTGGTGCTATAGCTGTAGAGTCCGTGAGCAGTTATATTTACAGTCTGAGTGTTTCATAACACCCGAGGCAGAGCGGCCTTTCCCTCCTGAATCAGACTCTTCCCTCCAGTGCTTCTGTGTCTTTTTTTGTGAATGTGAGCAGGAGGAAAAGATGAATCAAAGCAGGGAGAGACAGACAAACCACAGTCTTCCGAAGAAGCCCTTTAATACCCAGAAGTCTTGGTGTTTTTCAGGCTGACTGTCTACTCACTGAAGCTGAAGTTCAGGCCGGAGCTCTCTGTGATCGGAGAGGAGGGGCCGGCACTGGAGACTGCACTGGAGGGGATGCTGCCATCTTTGAACAAAACAACACAGAATACACTCTTTACAACTCACAAACAGATTCTTACGCACATATTGTACCAAATGGTACAAGAATATATATAAAACATCCGAATAGAGCATTAATTACTTGACTCAAGCCCCTGCTGCACTCTGTGTGAGTATTATCAGCATTAGTTACGGCGTGTGCGTCATCAGAAGCGACATATCAGAAAACAAAAGCAGAGGCCTGTGGTGATCTAGAACATGAAAAGCGTCATCCTCTTGCCACTTCATCCTCTGTTGCCATGGAGAATTTCATAAAAACAGTTTTTTGGATTCATAAATCAAGCTGCATGTGCGTCAGAGAGTTACAATAACCTGGAGAGAATATACTCTAAAACACTGAGGTTAGGATCAATCAGGATTAGAAATCCTCACAATTCAACAATCAATACAACTACTCATATTTCAGCACAAATTAGGGAGTTTGAGCCTGTTCCATGTTTTCTGACAAAAGAGGTGCATCTCAATAAATTAGAATATTGTGGAAAAGTTAGTTTATTTCAGTAGTATATTGTATAGATTCATTACACACACAGTGAACATTTTAAAGTCATTATTTCTTTTAATTTTGATGATTACGGCTTACAGTTAATGAAAGGCCAAAATTCAGCGTCTCAAAAAAAATTACATATAAAAAAAATATATATATATCATATATATATATTTTTAATACAGAAATGTCAGCCTTCTGAAAAGTACGTCAATTAATATGAACTCAATACTTGGTTTGGGCTCCTTTTGCATGAATTACTGCATCAATGCAGTGTTGCATAGAGGCGATCAGCCTGTGGCACTGCTGAGGTGTTATGGAAGTCCAAGTTACTTTGATAGTTTTTGGGTCTGGTGTCTCTCATCTTCCTCTGGACGATACCCCATAGATTCTCTATGATTCTCAGGTCCGGCAAGTTTGATGGCCAGTCAGGCACAGGAATATCATGGCCATTCAACCAATTTCTGGAAGTTTTGGCTTCACTGTGATCAGGTGCCAAGTCCTGCTAGAAAATGAAGTCAGTATTTCCATAAAGCTTCTCAGCAGATGGAAGCATGAAGAGCTCTAAAATCTCCTGGTAGATGGCTGACAGCATTGACTCTGGACTTGATAAAGCTAGAACTTCCACTGATTGTGGAAACTGAAAACACTGGACTACAAGCATCTTGCACCTTGGGACCTTGATTTCCAAACTAAATACAAAATTTACTTTCATCTGAATAGAGGACTTTGGACCACTGAGAAATTGTCCAGTTCTTTTTCTCCTTAGCCCAGGTGAGATGCATCTGACATTGTCTCTGGTTCAGAGGGTGGTTTGACACAAGGAATGCAAAAGTTGTAGCCAAATTCCTGGACTTGTCTATGTGTGGTGTCTCTTGATCCACTGACTCCAGCCTCAGTCCACTCCTTGTGAAGCTCCCCCAAATTCTTGAATCTACTTTGTTTAACAGTCCTCTGAAAGCTAAGTTCATCCCTGTTGCTTGTGCTCCTTTTACTACCACACTTTCCTCTTCCAGTCAACTTTCCATGAATCTCCTTTCATACAGCCTCTGAGAACAGCCTGCCCTTTAGGCAGTGATCTTCTGTGGCTCACCCTCCTAGTAGAGGGTGTCAATGATTGTCCTCTGGACAAGAGTCAAATCAGCAGTCTTCCCCATGATTGCAGTTGTGTGTACTGAACCAGAGTGAGAAAATGAAGGCTCAGGAAACCTTTGCAAATCTGACTTTTTCCACAATATTCTAATATTTTGAGATAGTGTATTTTACATTTTCATGATTTGTTTCACTTTGTATGAGATTAATCGAGAATGTGGAAATTTAACTTTCTGAAGTAAATCACAGGAAAAAAGTGACATTTTACACAATACTCTAATTGTTTTAGATGCACCTGTGTATTTGTTACAATGTTACTATGTTGGATAATCATATTAATTGAAGGCTAAGTTTCAGATCAGTAAGAAAACATGTCAGAGTATCCCTCAGTCTTCAAGCAGCTCTACACACATGATTTTAGTCGGCTGTTTTCTGCCACTGAAATTCTACATCACAAATCTTTTTTTTAAGATTATTTTTTTTGCATCTATTATGACAGGACAGCTGAAGAGAAGCAGGAAATATGGAGAGAGAATGAGGGGGAAGACATGCACCAAACAGCACCAAGACTGAGGATCGATCCCACGACCAGTGCGTTCAGGACCACAGCCTCTGTATATAGGAGCCTGCTCTACCAACCAAGCTAAACTGGCACCTGAGTCACAGAACTTCTTATTTGGCTGTATGCCAAAAGAACAGCCAAAGACTGAAAAAAAGGACAAACTCTAAGGGTTTTTCCAGACTGGGTGTGTGGTAGCTGTGTGACTGTTGCAGTCAGCTTCAGCTCACACCATCACAGTTTTCATAGCAGGCGCAAGTGTGCTGCAAGTTGGCTGTCTCCCTGTTGTCGTAGCTCTTCTTTCTTCATAAGTTTTACTGCAACAAACCTCCATATAAGTGTCTATATTCATTGTAAACCAAGCTGGGAAAAATCTGGATAAAAGCATTCCTTTCAGAGGAGGTGGGTTTTACTCCATATTTATATACAGTCAACAGGCAGAACGGAGGTTTTCCACCGACAGAATGGACTATAGTTTCCTATAGTGAAAATCTGATGATTAATATTCACAAAATCTGGACTCTTAAAACCTATAATTGCCAAGAAACAATGTTAGTTCTTCCTCTAGATGTTAATAAGTAATACAGCCCAGCTGTTTTGTAACTACAGTCTATAGAGGAACAAATAGTACGAGCCACTAGAATAAGTCAAGGCTTTAACCTGCAGCATCCTGAAATATCATGTACACTGTGTGATAAATGAGGTATCAGTTATTACAGGGAACCGGTTGGTGCAAAAGAGAAAGAAGAAAAAGAGCAACACACTGTGCCAAAATTGTAAATAAAATACACAAAATAGAGGATGAAAAAGAGAGCTTGTGCTTCATCAATCATCAACACTGGGAAGAAGATAAATGAAACACCCCACCACCCAGGGGGATAAAGAAATAAAGCAAAGAAGAAGAAAGGAGAGCTTTACAATTAAGGGTCTGAGATGTTCTCAGGTTTTATATCTGATCCCAGAGGATGGCTGACATTCTGGTCTGCTGTTATTAAGCTTGTCTGACATTTTCAGGGCCTTCCTGATGTATTAAGACTAAATTTTTTTCCCAGAATACAGACTGTTGAATGAGCACATTTAACATGATGCTCATAACCACAAAACTCATGCAGGTGGTGTTAAGAGCAAGAGTGAAAATGTCATTTATTAGCTGGCAAAAACATTTACATTAGGTAATTCATAAATAACTGATCATTAAGGCGATACCCTTTAAAATAGTATGGACTAAACAATACAAAGTGAAGTAAAATAACATTATTTTAGCCATTTATCAATCAATAAAACGCTGAAAAACTCGAACATTGTTCTTTCAAAATTATTACAAAAAATGTTTGGTTTTCACAATTTGAAGCTAAAAACAAGTTTGCAGCCATTAACTGATCAGCTCCCCAGAATACCTGCTGAATAAAAGCTTTAGGGGCCAGCGATAGCCAGGGTAAGAGGCATTGTATTTGTCTGTCCATCCATCTCACGCTTGTGAACGTGATTTCAAGAACTCTTTCAAGGATTTTGAGGTCAAATGTCAGAGTTCTTGGGCTTCATGTTCATCACTTAAGCACAATATCTAATGAAGAATTGTCTTCAAACTTTGCACCTACATTCACTTTGACTTAAGGATGACCTGATTCGATTTCTGAGGTCAAGGGTCACTGTGACTTCAAATCTTGTGAGACATACCAGTGGATAATTCGTGCACTTGCTTTATTTTGGTGATTTCCAGTTCCGTTATCCTGGGTTTGTGTTGCTAACTTCACTATGCTTCTCCTGAGGCTGCTTCCCTTCCCCCGTGGCGCTGAGGCTAATTGTTCACACCTGAGACGGCTCTGCAATCAAGCTCTCCCTCAAGAAGGCTGCAGACTCTCATCTCAGCGCCAGAGTATTATCGACCTCTCACCGTGGTACTTCAGCTCACTCTCTGGTTATCTGTACGTGAAACTATTGAGTAATTATTCTAGTGAAATTTGTTGATCGCCTGACTAACCGTGACTCTCCTCCTCTTTTCCAGTGCCTCACTCCTTCCTCGCATTAGCCCCAACCCCAGCACTCTCTCTCACTGGATTCCCTCACTACTCTGGACTCGTGGATTTCCCCCCCTTCCTGTACTATCAAAATATTGTCAATAAATCTGTTAAAACTTGTCATCCACGTCTGCTTCTGGGTTCAACACACCACACAACGTAACATTCTTGGTTCGGCAAAACTTCAGTATGACTCTTTGCTCTTGTTTTGATAAAGAAATGTAGTCCAGGTTTGATTAAACTGCCACTTTTCTACGGCTACATCAGAGCTGATAGCTACAGTGGTGGCAGCCATTGCGTACATCAGTACAACTCAACCCACCTGAAACAATAACAGCTTCATGCTGAAGAAACAGTCAGCAGAGGGACCAAAAAAATCATGTAGTTGGAGCTGGCCTTTAACCGCTCTCATAGCTACCACCTCCTTGTCCTCATATAACAATGATTGGTAAGAACTGTTTTCAGTTCAGCACAAATATTTCAGATCGAAGCTTTGCAAGACAGATGTGCCTAAAGAGAGTCTGGCAAATCCATCTTCTTTGCAAGGTTACAACTCCACCTCTTTGTAAAAACGTTGTTAGTTTAAAACAGGGTTATCAATACGGGTCGACCAATCTGCAGCCTGGATAATTGTAGGGACATATCCAGACTTTGGCCATCAATCTATATTAACTTTTTACTTTGCAAACTGATGATGTATTAACTACTTTGGCACCATTGCAAGTTGTGTTATCCAATCTGGCTGCTGTCAGTGAGAGTACTGCATCAATTCCCCCTACAACTGTTCTTTTTTAAACTATGCTATTTCCTGTGTTGACTCTGCTGTTACAAACTGCTGTACATCAAGATGTCCAGATGTAGAAGTAGGTATCAAAGATCTGACACTTTAGCAGCTGATCTGCTAAATCATTTCCTTTTAACTTCTGCTCAGTTCAGTTTAGCAGTTACCTTCTCTCACTATGGCTCATTCTTCTCTCCTGCTCTCTATTCCTATTCCTTATCCTTTACCAAAAATGGTACAAGCATCATTGCAGTTTGTTTATGGCTTTGGAGGTTAGGGCTTCTCAAAAATGTATGGTAATTTGTTTTTTAATGATACATGTACACCTAATCACATGTTGTAAATCTAACATTCAAATTACTAAAATTTATGAATGATCCATTTTTACTCTAAATGCTTATCAAGATCAGTTACTGGTCTCAAGCTAAAAACAAGCAGGATCCATATCAGCCATGAAAAAAATCAATACTGGCTGACCTCTACTCCCAAGGCCCCTTCAGTTACCTTCAGCTTTGTCCAACATTTTCTACAGCATGTGGGTCACAGTGACCTTGGGCTGTATTTAAGCTCCTCAGGAGCTCTACCTTCCTTCAAGTATTGTCTTTTGAGGTGGTTTTACATCTCAAGAACTGCTTTTATTTTTTCTGTTTAGCATGTCAACACATACAATTTTGACCTACCACTGTATTTTTACTGTTGAAATATTGTATACCTCATAAAACCATCAGGCAGTAGCCCTAACTCCCTTTTTTCTGATACTCAAACATCTCCCTTAAAACTATCAATTTCACAGAAAGAAATGCCAAATATCTAATTACTAAATCATAATCACTGCTCTAATTTGAAGCTCAGCTATGGATTCGACGCTCTCAGCTGGACTGAATTTGTGACCTGTGTGCAGTGATACAGTCACCAGATGTGGCCTGATAGGAGCTCATTTATCTGCAGTAGCCCTGTTAGCAGTTACTATCAGTTACATGGAGGCTGGCCGAGGGGTAGGAGGGTGTACATTTTTCATCCTAAACAGAGGTTTGCTGAACATGCACAGTGTTCCTCAGCATCACTCTGCCTCTCATTCACACAGTTACTCATTTTTACTCAAGAGGGCTGTTCAGTGTAGCGACAGTCCATCTGCAGAGCAGCTTTACAGGAAGGACTGAGGATTAAAAAGCCTTGTTCAGGGAAGAATCTGAGACTGATCCTCGGCCAAGAAGTTAATGCAGCAGATGAAAGATTCATTAAGTCATTAAGTTAGATTTTACCTTCCAGAAAGGGCTTTTAAAGCCAGCCCACCTAATATCAAACTCTTTCTTTCTCTTCCTCTTTCTATTAACAATAAAATAATCTCAACTAGATTGCATAAATTAGATCTATTTTTATCTAACAGGACTTCCTGTTATTTCTCTTTTGACAGTGTTAGTTCTAACCTTCCAGACATTTATCGCATGAGACAAAAGTGGCATAAAGCCAAAAAAATCAGTGAAAATCACACTCAAAAAATGAACACTCACGCCACAGAGGCTGGCTCGGCGGTCTCAGAGATGTTTCAGATCCAGATGAAGACAGAGGCTGCTGAGGGCTGTACAGAGACGTCTGGCTCTGAGAGTCAAACAGGCTGGAGAGAGCTGGAGCCAAGACAGTGAGAAAACAACAACATTAAGATCCATTAGGAAATGTCAAGTATGTAATCTTATAACTTTATAGAACCACAGCGCAGTCTAACATTTCAAATCTTTCCGATGCTTTCAATCCAACACATTTAGATTCAGAACAAAATAATGGCTTTGAGCTAAGTGTCAGCATTGATTAGTGGTTTTCAGCATTTATATCAGATCACCAATTAAAGAACTGTGGCACATTTTTGCTAACTGCAGAAATTAAGTGGTAAATGAACGACAGAGGTTTAAAGAAACTGTATGGCTGCCTAATTATCTAATTCAAAACTTGTGATCAACCACTTAATTTCAAAGGTTTAATCCAATGGTTCCCAAAGAGAGGCACAAGTTTAGACACTAGGACTAAAAATTATGAAAAAAATATCTAAACGGGATTAATCTCACTCATGTTGCAAATTTGATATGAATCCTTGTAATGGAAGGAAATAACAAATTTTAAGTCATTCTGTGTTTTTAGTACATAAACATATATAAAAACAAGGAAAGTTGAATTTTTTGCAAACTATTCCAGAAAAAAAAATGACACGTGCTGTTTACATGACGTGAAAAGCATAACATCTCTGCAAATCAAAATGTATTAAACTAGTAAGTACTAGTGGTAACAACAAGCACAGACATACGTACTCGTGCGCCATGGCTTGGCCTGACCGGCACCGTGCTGGCACAATGCTCCTCTCTAAAGTCACACTGTTAAATGTGCATCACTGGTTGTAATATGATCCATGGTAATGTGAGTCTAAAACACGTTAATTCTTCTGTGTCTAGATAAGTGATGAGAAATGATGGAGCATATTAACAACCACACATTTTTTGAGCTACAGCAGGGAGCAGCAATAACAACAGGTTTTACACATGTTTAAACTTATCTTAGATTTTTATTTGGGCTTTTTGCCTTTATTAGATCAAGAGAGGACAGCCTGAGAGAGGCAGGATATATGTTGAAAGAGAGTGGGGGAAGACATGCACCAAACATTGACCGGAAATAGATCCTGAGACCAGTGCAATGAGGACCAAAGCTTCAGCTAATGGGTGCCAGCTCCACCAACTGAACTAAACTGGCGCCCCATTTAAACTTATCTTAACTGTGCAGAACTAAAATAGTAACTGTAATAGGAATGGTATAGAAGATTGTCTGTGGGTGATAGTAATAATTCGGTAGGTGAGATGAGAAGCAGTGAGAGGGATATTCATTTTTGTTGTATGGATGGCAGTATTAAATTTTATTTATTTTTTAAATTTTCTATCCTTTTTTGTCTTATCATTTAACATTGCTGTCTCTTTGCATTTTTTTGTTTTATTTTTCTTAAATGTAATACAAAAAAAAGTCAAATTGTAGGGTATGTCTGTTGATCTTGTGAAAATCTAATAAGAAATTATTTTAAAAAGCTTACCTTAACCCCTTTTTGTGTTAAATTTAGATGAATTTAATCATTCCCATAAAGTAAACTCGTAGTTGGACAGATCTCACTATGTTGCTCAAAGCAAAAATCAATAATGTTCAAGGCCAATACAGGAGCACACAGAACATTACTCCACATTCTTAGATCCTGATAATAGCTGTGGATTATCATTTCTCATATTTCTCTGACTATTGGAAATGTTGCATTATATCTTACTACTTTATATTTTCATACATATTTTTTCTATTGACTTTTTAATTATTTTATTTCCAACCATTGAATCAGGTTCATCGGCGAAAATATTTGACTATTCTCAAACACCCTTTAAGGTGAAGGCTAGCACTTAAATTATTCCTTTTCAAGCTAGAACACACAGCCATCATCATTTACGTTTATAGAAATTACTAACAACCTTACACTCTCCCTTGGCCACAATTGACAAAAGTACTCTCTTTAATGAAATCCTTGAAAAATAATCTCAGCCTTGTATGAAGATGATTCAGCCATGCAACAACCTTAACCTGCATACTTGATAACTGCTGCCCAAAGGTTCTCTCCCTGAACACCTTTTTTCTGCTTTAAATACTTTGTAAAGAACAAACCAGAAGAAAGAAACACTATAAGAAATATGGCAGTTAGACTATGCAGGTCTACCTTTCATAGTTTTGGCGTGGGCCTCACTGCTGCTCTCACACACTGTGTTGAGGAACTCGTCCACCTGCTTCAGGGACAGCAAGTTGTGCAGCGTCTCCAGCGGGTAGATTGAGGGTACCATGGAGCAGCCTTCAAACCCTGCAGCACAGACAGGAGAGACACAAACACAGCACATTGTCTTCATCACACAGGAAGGGGGGAATGAACGGAGGCAGTGTCACTGCCTCTCTCCGTGCATGTTTGCTGTTCTATGTCTGTTCGTTCTCTCAGTGCCATGTTGAAAAGCAGCTACTAAATATGGCAGCCATTTTACTGTTAATAATCCACTGGGCTTCAAGGTGCCTGTCAGGTCAAAATGAATGGCTCATTTCCTTCAACAACAGCTAGTTAAGTTTTCCTAATGTCTGGCCTCTGACGGTAGCCTCACTATGCAATCTTCCAAGCAAAATTTAACCTCACAAACAACAAAGCAAGGACAATATATGGCTCATGTTACTGCCCTTCTTTGATGAGTAACAAAAACAAGGACTATTTACAGTGCCTTTAAAAGAAACAACTCCTTTGGATGTTTTACCCTTTTAATGATTTTTATAAATTAATCATGGTCAATAAAACTTGGCTTTTATGACAAAATAAACTTTTAAAACACCAGTGAAAACAGATTTCTAAATGCTTCCAAACGCTTTCTATGGGAGGTTTCCAAGATAAATGTAAAATATATCCATGCAATGGATATATAAAACTGTCCATTTGGAATGTCAGGTTAGAATTATACTGTACTATGTGCAAATCTCATTTAAACATCCTTGGAGCAACAAAGCCTTATGACACCCTGACATCTTTAGTGCACCACCGAGGGGCGTCCCAGAACCCGGATCCCCCGGAACACTGCGGGGTGCGTAGATGGCCTAGCCGTCTAATGCGCTACCCATATTCGGCCGGCCCGGGTTCAAATCCAGCCTGTGGTCCTTTGCAGGATGTCCCTTCCCACTCCTGTCCCATTTCCGACTCTATCCACTGTCCTCCTCTGTCCAATAAAGGCACTGAAAAGCCCAAAAATATATCTTAAAAAAAAAAAGGAACCCTGCATGATCAGACAGATATTTGTATCTCTCGTATGCATACTGATCTAAAACAATCACTAGATATCTTTATTACCTCCGCCAAGGAGGTTATGTGATTGGCAGGGTTTGTTGGTGGTGGGTTATATGCTCCTGAATACAGAATTTTTTTAAGGTGAACTAATCCCAGCTCTGTAACATTTTTTTTTAATTTATATGGAGTCTAAAAAAATTAGCTGAATTTAACAAACTCAACACAAACACAACAGTGCCATGGCATAAAAACAATGATGTACAGCATGGCTCACAAAAAACATTTGATAAAATAAACAACACAACAAAACCAAAGAAAGCATGATCATGACGAAGCGACACCATAAAAAAGGAAATGGATGAAGGTTCATTGCATCCATGTCCCAAGAGCATGCTAGTCAGCCTTGCATTTTTCCATGATTAATGTCCTGTGGCTTCACATCTTTCAGCAGCTACTCCCTGAAACAACTCATCCAACACGGCTACACAAGCAGAACAAACTGCAGTCAGCACTTACTGTACAGAAGGCATTCAAGGCCTCCAGGAGCTAACACATAAATTTCCCCTGTTGATAGTTTACTCTCATATGTTTCAGGAAAGCTCTTCTGTGTTAACGCTTCTCGTGGGATCAATCATGTGCAGCTCATAACAGAGAACCCTGTACGGACATCAGGGATTGTTTAAGGCTTATCCATAGACTGTGCATACTCTTAGAGGCAACACCCACTGGTTTCTGATGATAATGAGCCTAGCAATGGTGGTCACCTCACGGTTAACAGGCGCAATCAACCTTTTATAAATAAAAAAGGGCTTTAAAGTTTAAATGTTTTTGTACCAGGCAGTAAATATGTTTATTTCTCCTGTCATTCCAACACTAAAGGGACTGCAGGTTTTGCACTGTCTACTCCCTTCAAAAGTGGACATAGTTGCTTGGGGTAATCATACAAAAAGTGTAGGTTAGTTTTATCCTGCTGTCCCCTGGGTCCAAACCCGTGCTGCTAATATCTGTACAGGACATTCCTTCGAAGACCTTTAGCCAGTTATGTAACATACACATAGCCTTGCAAAGCCGATGGATTGGCCGGATCTGAGTTTGTCATCAGATGGCTCTATCGGACAAACTTTAGACTGAAATGCTTGTTTCTGGTCAGAGGATGAACAAACCAATCAGCATCATTTGACGAGAGAGAAGCAGCAGCTGTGGGGAAGGTTTAGTCGTACTGCAAGTCTGTAAAGTAGTGGTGTATAAAAATACTTTTCCCTGAGTGCCAAATATAGAAAGATATAGGGATTGTGGAGCATTTTTGATATCCCTCGTCTTAAGTGCATTTAAGTTGGTAAAATTAATCCTGTATGGGTTGGATAGGCTTGGTGATTCAAGAGAAACAGTCTACATCACAGCTTTCCATTCATAGCTGACAAGACAGGTAGCGCATCATTATTAAGGATTATGGGGTGACCAATCAGATTTCAGGGTGGCCCTGGTCAGTGCCGGCTACCACAGGATCTGAGTTTATATAGGTCTCCAATAGTGATACATCGTAGTATTTAAGTGTTAACTTTTCAACACTTGAAGCTGTTTTTTAACACCACAGTAAAATCATTCTTTTCTGATGTGTTTCAGCAGATTGATTAATAACATAATCAATCAATTGCCTAAGTGTAATACTCAGGCAACTTAACAAGGCTGTTACATAGTTGAGACTTGTGGTAAGCAATAGACTCTTACACTCATACTGTGAAGAAATCTGTGGCTGATTCAGAGCACAGACAAGTTTGTGCAGATAAAGGCACAATGAGGAAGGTTTCTGCCAGACAAATTCATCAGATTAAGAGAGCAGATGCTAAAATGTCAGCAAGAAGATATTTGAAGCTGCTGGTGCCTCTGGAGTCTCACCAACCTCAAAGTGTAGGATACTCCACAGGCTTGCAGTTGTGCATAAACCTACTATTTGACCACCCCTAACCAATGCTCACAAGCAGAAATGGTTGCGATGGGCCCAGAAATACATGAAGACTCATTTTCAAACAGTCTTGTTTACTGATAAGTGCTGTGCAACGCTGGATGGTCCAGATGGATGTAGTAGAGGATGCTTGGTGGATGGCCACCATGTCCCAACAAGGCTGCGACATCAGCAAGGAGGTGGCGGAGTCATGTTTGGGCCAGAATCACGGGAAGAGAGCTGGTAGGCCCCTTTAGGGTCCCTGAAGGTGTGAAATGACCTCAGCAAAGTATATAGAGTTTCTGACTGACCACTTTCTTCCATGGTACAAAAAGAAGAACTGTGCCTTCCGGAGCAAAATTATCTTCATGCATGACAATGCACTATCTCAAGTTGCAAAGAATACCTCTGTGTCATTGGCTGCTATGGGCATAAAAGGAGAGAAGCTCATGGTGTGGCCCCCATCCTCTCCTGACCTCAACCCTGTTGAGAACCTTTGGAGCATCCTCAAGCAAAAGATCTATGAGGGTGAGAGGCAGTTCACATCAAAACAGCAGCTCTTGGAGGCTATTCTGGCATCTTGCAAAGAATTTCCAGCAGAAACTCTCCAAAAATACACAATTTCAATGGATGCAAGAATTGTGAAGGTGATATCAAAGATGGCTCCTATGTTGACATGTAACTTGGCCTCTTAAGATGTTTTTGATTGAAATAGCTTTTGATTTCAGTAAATATGACCTCCTAATGCTGCAAATTCAACAAATGACCATTTTCAGTTTTTTTGACCCTATAAAATGTTTTTAAACTCTGTTGTGCGTAATAATGTGGAACAGTGCATTTTGAGTTTTTTTATTTTCAAAAAAATATAGTTATCATTGGGAGGTTTGTTATATCGAATTTGAATTATGCTCTAACAGTTGATGACTTGAAAATTATACTAGCTGTGATTTGCATTGAATATTTAGGAAAATCAGAGGAAAATGTAATTTGCATGATAATTTGGAACGTGGTGTATTTTGGACTGTATTTTTTGATTTCTCATCAAAACTTTCTCCAACTGGATGCTGGCCAAACCAGCTATACTCATTAAACAAGATATGACCACTGTTCAACATCAGAGCTCTTCTTGCCAAGGCTTTGATGACAAAAAAAAACTACCTACTTGTCTTAAATTGATAATACAAAGCCTCAGGAGGAAGTGTTTTGGTGGCTCAGCAGACTTTGATCTCACTCTTTACGTTTGTTAGCTGACATTAATCCTCACCTCCAACTGTTTCTCTATTTTTTGTGTTACTGTGTGCTCCAAAGCAAGAGTGGTATAAAAATGACATAAGATGACATTTATTGCCTCTTCCTCCTCCCTATCTCTGCTGCAGCCACTCCGTGAGGATATCAAATTCAGCTCACACACCAAATGCAGCAGGAGCTGAAAACACTGATGCTTCACTGCACCATTCACTCAAGGATCAACCAGCACATCTGAACACACAGACGGCAATGCAGGGAACAGAAGAGGGTGGTATTAATTTACAGAATAAATTAAAATCAGAAAAGCCAACGAAAGCGGAAGATAAACTACTGAATGAAACCACATTAAGTGTCTTACATACAGTCGTGTCTCCTTCCTGCAGAAAGATAACTGCGTAGCTCAGTTAGGGTGACATTTGTGCCAAGACGTGCTCCAGAAACACTTAACTCAATCACTAGTTTATGAACAAGACTCCATTTAATAAGTTAATTCAAATGAGGGAGGAGATGCTGACCCAAATCTTTCAGCAGACTCTCAAATATCTTCCATTTGGTCAGAGAAAAATATTTTTGGAGCCTCGAGGGAGTCGGCAGTGCCCAGTCATGACCCTCCTGCTGTGAAGGCTAAATTGGTGCCATCAGTATCTGACTCTTTTTTTTTTTTTTTTTTTTTACGGAGCTTGTTACTGAACAAATATCAAGTTTTGCAGGCCTTCTGTCTGAATGCATTGCTCAGGAAAGAGCATGTACACAATGCAGGGAGACGAGCCTTAAATTCTTCCACTGAAGAGTTTGTTTGGCTGGTCTTCAAAAATCCACCCAGCATGCATGCAGAGCAATTAGTCCTCTCTGTGCAGATTTGTTTAGACTGTTTAACAATGTCAAAAAATTGACTTCTGCTGGTTTTGATAGTCCTAGAAATCACCTAATAGGTGTCCAATTATGTGCAAGAAAGGACCAAGGACAAGGCAGACGAACACACTTAAAGTCACAGTGATAAAAAAAAGTTAAAATATTCCAAGTTTTAATCTGAGGTCTTGATGTCAGTTGTGTTTTCCAGTACTTGATGTGGCTGCCATTATTAGAGTGACATTTCAAGACTCATTCAGTGTTACATGTATTCCTGAACCTTCTGGATTTGTCTGACTGAGTATACTTATTAAGAAATGATAAGAAGTGTGAAAATAATCAGCAGTATACAGAGGTATAACTTTTCAGCCCACAGCTCTGTATACTGCTGATTTGTGGGAAGATCTCTCCATGGAGACAGATGTTACTGTTACTGTTTTTTTGTCAAAGAATTGTGTATTCCCTCTAGTTGTCATATCTTTTAGAATCACATACATCCAAACTTTCTATTCTTTTAAAGCAAGACAGCTATTATAATGCTGCAGGGATGACAGTTTTTTGGCCAACACCAAAAGTTAGCATTGTGTAGTTTCATCAACAAAAAGTCTATGGGTTATTTCCATGGTTTTCAGATTAAAATAAGGTATACAGTGAAAATAATAAAAGTTTATGACACTTCGTTCATCACAAATGAACACTACTGTCCTCATTTATGAGCAAAAATGCAATCAGCAAAAGTAAAAAGCTACTGTTAGGCTATAAAGGAACTACACCATGGTTGACTGAGTTCAGTGCCACCACCGCTGAGTTTCCATCTTTTCTTTTGCATTCTTTATGAAAAACTTTCTCATTACTGTGACTGACAATTGCAAAGTTAAACCCTTTGCACACTGAGTCTGTTTTTTTTTTTTTTTTTTTTTTGAACAAATTACCACATAGTCAAGTATGCATACTGACTCTGTAACTTTCCATGATGAGTATTTTCATGGCAGGTGATTACGGCTTGTCCAAGTCATTTAAAAGGGCAAACGACCATTCAGAACAGCAGTTGCAGCTCCCTTTTTTGCTTTCTCCCTCACATTGAAAAAAATAGAGTGTCAACTGTGAATTTCCCTTCAGGGATTAATGAAGTATGACTTAACTTAACTTAAACTAGGGCTGAATGATTTGAGAAAATAATCTAATTGTGATTATTTGTTCCAATATTGCAATTGTGATTTGATATGCATTTTCTTTTTTAGTTCCTCATATTATGCATTACCTAAGCATTAAATCATTCTATAATTTAACCAGCATCATATTAAATAAATACAACTAGGGCTGAATGATTTTTTAAAACATACTTAATTGCAATTATTTACATTCATATTGCAAACTCCACATGAATTGTTGTGTTAAAAGGAATGTGCTTATATCATTTTGTGGAGAAAAACATGTACAAAAACAAGAAAAATGTTTTTTTTTGTAGACTTTTTTAAAAACGACACTTCTATGTTTGCATGATGTGTAGAGTATAAAATCTCTGCTGCTGATGCTGCTGCTGCAAAAAAAAGTATTAAACTGGTATTTTGTCAAACATTCAGATTGAAGAAGTATTGCACCTTCGATGACTTGAAAATTGCAGTTGGCCATATTGCAATTTAATCTAAATTTCGATTAATTGCCCAGCCCTAATTAAGTCTTCACTTTAATACTGTGCTTTGCCTATGATGTGGTTATTAGCTATGGAACATAATAGCTAAAGAAAACTTGATCAAAGCCCCTTAACAAAGAGACTATCTCTCCAATTTGGCAAAGCGCCAGGACTCATGAGCTTGTGCAAATGACCTAAATAAGTGTCTCTGTCAGGATGGACAGATCCAGTGTTTTGTTTAACAAAGAGCAGAATGAGCCCATTTTTCCACCTTACTGCAAATTTTTGCAATGAATATAAAAATTAATGCACCTGACTTGGTGTGTAAAATGATGTTTTTTTTTGTTGAATTACGGAAAAAACCTAAGTAAATAACAGACACGGTATGTAAAGACCTTTAAAACTGTTTCTGTGAGAAACACACAAGGGGTGAAAGGCGACTAGTAGATGAGTTTAGATGTTCCTGATGACGTTTAATGTCACCCTGTAGTCCTAGTAAGCTGCTTATTGGCAAGTGCCAACATGAAAAAAAAACATCACAGATATTAAAGTTTTCTGAAAAACTTTAGAATCTCTTGAGAAAAGGTTTACCTCACACCTAATTTTGGGTATGTAACCAAAAACTTGTTTTCAAAAGTCCCTTAGACTTAAAGACTATTGAGCTTAAAGTACTAAAATGCTAACTAACTTCCAGGTTTAGAGCTCAATATTGCAGTACTCCATTTATGAGGGTGATAAAAGACACAGTATGCCTTAGCTGGCACTCAAGCTACGTTACAGCCAGGCTGACAAAACAAACAGCTGCTGTTTAAAGCCTTTTGTTGAATACATAGATTTAATATGAATAGCGCTAAGAAGTATGAGATGGTTATACAGAACCTATAGTTGCTCAAGTAGCAATCAAATCTTTGCTATTCCTTTACAAGCAACAACAAAAGCAAGCATGTAGGCATACAGCTGTATTGATAGGCAAAGAACCAATGAGATAAAACCACACGGATCAAATCTAATTTAGCTAGAGTAACAATGTGCTTATGATGGAAGTTTAAAGACCCTGTAAAGTGAAATCCAAAGTTTTTGTCTTTATTGACTAGATATGTTGGAATAGGGTTGCTGTAAACATGTGAAAACACTGAGATCTATGTGTGACTGAATTTTGGATTGAGACAGAGAGTTTTTCACCTCTTTCCTGACTTGGTTTAATTTGGGCATGGCAAATATGTGGGCTCATGATGTCACAAGCCCGAAGTCAAAGACCAGTTAATCTCAGTACAGTCTGTTATAAGCTGATGTTACTGCCTTTACTGAAAGTGAACAGTTAAGTGCTCCTTTTGTTCATTGTGAGGTAAATTTGTCAAATCTATCTGCGACAGTGGCCTATGGATCATTTAAAGCATCATAACAGAGATTTGAGCCAGAAAACAGACTTTTTCTCTTCTTCTAAGGTCAACAAAAGGTCAAGAGGCAGGCTAATAGTGTGAGTGCTTTCCTCAACTCAGATTTTAGCATTTTTTTAATTTGAGAGGATTGTATTTCTCCTGAGTAGGCGTGACTTCAGCTCATTCAAATGACATGCCCACACCATTCTGGTGCAGATTTTACTGCCTCATTTTTCATGGCTTTGAAACTTAATCTTATAAACTTAGAGGTATTTCATTTGACTGAAATTTACCCTGGGGTTTCATAACACAGTGACCTATTGTACAATAAACCTAAATACAGATTTATTTTCACTTTACAGGGTCTTTAAGGTGCTCTGCAGCTTCACTGTGAGTTTAAGTTTGTAAAAAAGGCACCTTTCCTGCTTTCAAAGCCACTGTTGCACCCTCTGGCAGACATGCAAAAAGAAGACAAGAAAAACTGGAGCAAGTCTTCACTTGGACATGAGGTGGAACAGGTTTGCAGATATGCCTGAAAAATGCAGGAAAGGAGGAATGCAGAGGCAGAAAACCAAACTATTGTATGTGCAAAGCTGGACTGGCAGTAGCAGTGTCCCACTGGCCCAAAGACAGGCTTAACGGGGCCAGGGACGGGGGGATGGGGCAGCAGGAAGCGAAAGGGGTCTACAGAGGCTGACCGTGCAGAGACTCTGGCAGCTCCTGACCAGACATCAGCCAGGTCTTGAGGAGGCGGAGGTGGTAGGGACAGTGGCGCAGGTGGTTAGCCGTGGCCCCGTCCACAGCCAGAGGGGCAAACCCCAGCAGGGCCGGCTCAGCGGAAAGGAGCCCCCCCGGCAGCTGGACTACACGGAGCTCGTCTGATGGCTCTGAGGGATGAGAGGCAGAGCGGGGAGAGAGGAGAAAGAACAGTAGAGCAGGAGAAGAAGCAGGAGGAGTGATAGAAGGAGAGCTAAAAGAGAGGCATGACTACACATAGGTAGAAGTGAGTGTCTATAATGAAAGTTTAAAGCTTTGAAGTATAATCAAAATACTGCAGCCTCCTTGAACTTTAGGCCTAAGCACATCAGTATGCCTAAACCTCGACAACAGAAGCTCCATAAGCCCTCTTTTTCCATTTCAAAGTGGTCAAAGTTTAAATTCAAGAAAACCAGAGGTCAAACACAGGCAGAAGGGGTCAATATGAGTCAATAATCAATGACATCACAGGATTAAAAGGGTTCAATGACAGCACATCTGAGACGCAGAATCGCTTAAAAAACATGTGAACCAAAGATTTGTCAATAGTTCTGGTTATGCACACCTTCAAAAACAGCTTAGAAAAGCTGTGAAAACCCATCATGCATTCCAGGGCTTTTTAACCATTACCGGTTACATGAATGGAGACTTTTCAATCAATATCCCCAAAGCAAAATTTGAATTTGAGATTCAGCATGAAGGTCCGACCAAGCTGGATTAAATAAACAACAGCCCTGCAGCCCAGAACTCTTCCAGGAGATCCAAAAAAGTCCAAATTCGAAATACACCTTGTGAGAATTTTTGCTAACTTGTTTATTCACCAACATCACAAAGAGCCTAAAAACCTGCAATAGCTGACTCTTTTTTGCTTTCTCTTGCAACTCTGTGGTAGCAGAAACAAGCTGTATATTCAGCATTACTTTAGAAGTAAATGCAGTACTTTGTTTTTTTTAACATTAGACAGATTGTTATTGATCTGAAGTTGTTTCTCAGTCTCAAAGGAATCCAAGTCCAATATTTCATCCCAATCTTTAGATTACCCTCAGTCTTTCTGAATCAACCGTTGATATAATCCTGGTGCTTCAAAAACATGTGATTTCTCATGTACAGACAGAACTGCCAACACATGCTAGGCTGGTCCTTAGCCTCTCATCCAAATCCTTAATACTGCTTAGTCATATTCTAATAATGTCCCAGGCCTTGTGTTCAGTTCTTCACATTGGAGTAGCATTAATTTACAACTTCTTAGTCTATCAGTGCCAGCCAGGCTGCCTTCAGTAAGCTCCTCCATGAATGATCTTCCTGTACGCATGATGGAACAAAACTGCCTAAAAGCACATTTTAAGGATATAAAGGGTGAATCCCACCACACAGCAGTTAGCATTTCCAGATAAAAAGAGCTGAGGAAGGCTGTCTTCAAGCTACTAAGTTACTCACCAGTGATGCATACAAACGATTGAATTACAGATAAAACAACCTTTAACCTCTTACAACCCTGCTTCCTCATATGTGGATACACAGCAGGGTCTTAACAGTGTTATCCACTAAATAATTAACCCACTATCCTCATATGAGGACATCTTTTTGATTTCACTATGTTAAAATAAAATGTTACGTTTTTATACCTATCCGGTCCTACTGATCCTAAATAACTAGGTGAAATAAAAAATGTCCACCAAAAAACAGCTCGAGTCTAACAAGGTTAAGAAACAGATCTTCCATGTTCTAGACAAAATGTTACTGCAGAAAGCTTTGCAATAGTTGTCAAAGCTGCTGGACTTTAAGTTACAATGGACAGTTTCACAAATGGCCAGGAATAATTTTAGTCAACAAGTAGAGCAACTACTCACTGCAGTGTTTAAATTCTGAGAAAGAAGAAAAAGGCTCTCATATCAAAGGGCTGTCAGAAACTTTTCTTTTAACTAAAAAACTGCTAATTACAAACTTAGCTGATTAAACTGTCCAGTTTCTAGTTCACTAGTTCGAAACTTGTGGGTCAGGACCCAAAAGTGGGTCACAGAGCTTGGTTTGGTTTTTGATATCAAAAAGGGAAAAAAATGGCAGATTGTCTTTCTGAATTATTTATGAATTTTCACTGTGAATTTACCTGAAATCTTGGAGGATTTCACCCTGTAAACTTTCAAAAGAAATCTTAAGTCATTTTCTCTAATTTTTTGGGAGTTTTCTACAGACTTTTCACAGAATCTTTCAGTAGCCTTCTACAGGAGGTTTCCAGGTATATTTCAGGATTTTTAACTAGGAACAAGAAGAAGTTTTGAGAACCTTCCAGGAAATGTTTAGAAATTGTATCTCAGAAACATCTAGAATCTTCTATGATACTTGTATGGAAACTTTGGAGTATTTACTTCAGTCTTTGTCATGTTCTGTACTGTTTGAGATCCAAACATCACTATGCTTCATTAAGTAAAGCTGGTTGAAGAAAAACGCAGAACATTTGGGTCATGATTGCTCATTAAGGATTTGTGGGTCCTAAAGCAAGACTACATGAGAAACACTGCTCTAGTTAATGTGTTCAGGTTTCTGGTTACTATTTTAGAGCAGAGAAAAGCAGAATTTCTCCATATTTAGAGATGCTTAAATCCAAACACTTCTGAGCATTTTTCCTTTAAAATTTAAAATGAATCTGACATTTTTATTCCCTCTTATTAAATTGTCACAGATTAATCAGTAAGATAACAAATCATTTCAGTCCCACACAATGATGTCCAAAACAACAATATGATTTGCTTTAGAAGAACAACAACAATATAAGGTAATGAATAAAGGTGAAAAAAGAAAATTCAATGAAAAAGACAAAAATAATACAACCAAAAAAAGAGCAAAAAACAAGCAAACAAAAGATATATTCTGAGACTGTAAGAGTTGTTTAATGAATGATTTAGGGCTGTCAACAGATTATAAGCTTCTTAAAATCAATATCAGTATTGCTGAATTTCAACGGTCAATTGTGATTAATAGCTGTTTTAATAATCTTTTAAAGTTTAAAGGGATAATTTGGTATTTTTGAAGCTGGGTTGTTTGAGGTACTTGGCTTTATTAGTGCCATTATCCTCCAGAGATTTCAGTGAGTGATGCCCCTTCAAACACGACGTCTGAGTCTTAATGTTAAAATGTGCAGAACATCGCTGCTGGCTCTATTGTACGCTTCATCAGAAATTTTTGAAGCATTTTAATTTTCACCCCTGCAAAGGGTCTGAATACTTATGTCAGTGTGATAATCTTTATTACCATTTTTAATGAAGTTTCAAAAAGATATTAAATTCCATTTTCACTTTTTCATGATGTGGTGTAGATTAATGACAATAAAAACATTCTTTTTTTACTGTAGCATCAAGCAGAAACATTAAAAAAATGAAAAAGTGAGGGGGGTCTGAATTCTTTCTGAATGCACTAGCATCCCCAAGCGTGTCATGTATGACAGGGCAAGGCTGAAACCACTGGAGGCTTATGGCACAACTAAAGCTAAGCACCTTGTAAAACCCAACTTCAAAAATATTGAAATATGAAGCAACAACTACCAGTTTCCTGATTTTGGGATCAGTGCATGCAAATGAATGTTCATAGCTTCAATAGTTTGTGCTGTAAATTATAGCGTTTAACAATGTTATACATGAAGAAGTATGGAGGAGTACATGTACAAAATGACTCACTGAAGTCAAATGCACCCTGGTTAATCAAACAGTTTCTGAACGTTTCAGGAGTACCAAGATTGATGATTTTATCATCAAACTGTTCTTTGTAATGGTTTCCCCCTATAAGTTGTATGTTAGCCAAGAGCTTATTTCCTGTTTAGAAAAAATGATTTTGTTTTGAAAGAAAATAAGGATTGTCTTATAGGTAGCAACATCAGCTTAACCACAGGAAAAAGGAACAAAAAGTTAAAACTAAAAAAAGACACTGCACCACTGTGAGAGTACCATTTGGTCTTAAAAAAAAAAAAAACAACTTAACAGCACATCTTAAACTCTATTTTAAAAAACTGAATGTGTTAATTTTAGTACGTAATCTTACAAGATTAACGCGTTGGCACTGAAAGCCCTAGAATAATTCTATGCAAACTTGCCACATCTTCTTCTGTCCTTTTGTTTGTGTGTGGGTACAAAGCTGCAATCCAGAAAATAAATGAAAAAATACTTATGAAATCACAACACAGTATGTAAAACACAGTCTATCCCTCAGCCAGATATGGTGACATTTCTGATTTTAGAATCAAGAAAAAGTGCTGGTGAGGTTATGTTATAATGTGTCCAAGTAATTGATTATAACCCCATGGTAATATATCTGTAAAACAATTTATAGAAGATAAAGATATATTCCACATATATCATGTAAATCCAACCTTTAAAGAACAGCTGAATCAGGGAGGCAAATTAAACAGGAGCAGGCAGAGCAGGTGGTGTTAGAGGTGAAGGCCAAAAACAACACAAGGAACAACAAACACCCAAAGTGTGTTGTGAAACAGAAACTCTTCAAATTTTTTGTCATTTCAATATGGAGACGTTTAATGTAATTAACGCAGTCAAACGTCAAAAACCCCAAATAAAAACACAGGAAATGTTTTCCCAACATGCAAGATAACAGGAAAAACTGGACAAGTGCCGAAATAAACTTGAATGAAAGCAGACATACCATTGGTCGGATGCCTGGCAAACGACACAGAAAATCTCTTTACGGGCGGCATAGAGAACAGCTCTGAGGAGATAAGAAAGGTAACGGGTGTTACTGGGACTGCTGGCTCCTGTGTTGGCCAGCCTGATGCCTGTTTGTTTAGGTTAGATTAAAATAAGAGGACAAAGGAAATCAGAATGAAAGAGAGAGAGAGAGAGTCAGCCTGTCGATTCATCAACATCTGTCTGCCATCCAACACTGGTGAAAAATGAGGGTCAGCTCTGAATAAACAAAAGGGAGATGGAAAGAGGAATTAAATGGAAAGGTTTAGGAGTGGATGAAAGGAATGATGGACGTTTTAGATGAACAGTTAACATGCAGGAGTGATGCCAAGAGTGCCTCTCTTGTTGAATCCAAACTATCTTTTCTTGGTCTGCTCTCCTTGACAGTCATCTGTTTTCTTGCAGAAAGTAAAATGAGAATATTTAAATCCCTCACAAGTCTATAGAGTAGACAAGAAGCAAAACAGCAGTAGGTAAGCTTAGTTTAGCTTTAAGAAGAGTAAATAGCCAGCTTGGCTCTGACCAAATAGAACAAGCTCATGTAATTGTGCAGGTTCACACTTGACCTGGGAATTGAATCTCTAAAGCTCAGAAATGAAAATGTAGTTAACAAAATACAAAAACTGAAATCACAGCACACAATAGTCATTTTTTCTCACTGTTTTTGGTCTCCTCCCAGCACTGAGAGAAAAATGTGGCTCTTTTGCTGCGCCAAACTGCTCACAAACATCTTTCCAATGGTGCTTTTCTCCAACATCTATGTAGCAGATTAATAAAATGGGTTTCAAGAACTAATTAACTGTGAACAACCAGCAGCTATGGCTGACAAAGACAACCTCCACGAGAAAGACAATTTCCACGAGAAATTAAAGCAAAACAAATCCTTACAAGACAATAAAATCCAGGACAGCATGTGCAAAATGACTAAGATATTCCTGGTTATTGTAACATCATTTGCACCCTTCAGGAGTTCAGCTTATGCCCGATTTGCATTGGACTAGTTTTACCTATGGACCTCTGGTAATTTGTAATAATCAAGCAGGACATCTGTGGTCTTTAATCCTGTGAGGATCGATGATGTTTATAATTTTAGTGGAAAAAAATTCCTGGTCAAATTACTAGGGCTGACAGCTTCCATTCTGTTGGTCGAGTGTTTGGTCGAAAAAGCTTGTGTCCAACCAAGATCACCCTGGTCGGCAGGTTGATTGGTTGGTGCCTGGGAGTGATTTTGGTGTACCAAGTTTTTCTTTGGTTGACTACAGGCATACAAATTACCTACTTGGGTACACAAAGGTCAACAGGTAATTCCAATCACTTCAAATCGGCATCTCTGTAAAAAAGGGCGTTATCTATTTATTCATTTATTTTCACGGCCCATGCAGCTTTTCATGTGCCTTTTTCTTTTGAAAAAAATAGCAGGCAGCATAGGAGACTGTTAAAGTTTTCACACATATCGGTTATAAATAGTGCTTCTCTTTAAGATGTTTTCAGCTTTAAATAACTTAATTTTACTTATTAATTTAAATTCTGCTGTCCAAATGTGCATGCATGCTGCGCTACTCTCTTCATACACACATCACTTCTGCACTGCTTACTACAGTTTGTCTTTGCAAATGCCTGATCTTATATCAGATTCAGCAACATCTGTGAATCAGGTTAACAGTAGGACACATTCAGGGTGCAACGTGCACCTGCAGAACATGATCTGCACAATATCGCATTTTTGTATTAATTTCAAACATTAAAAATCCACTGTGCATTTTCATTGCTGCAGCTATGTTTTCCTAAAGAAATGTCTTTAGATTTGAGTACATCACAGACTTCACTAATCCTGTGCGAATGCACCACACCAAACCCTGACGTCATGGGGTAATTCACAACCAGAGCTCTACAGGTAATACTAGTCCCATGTGAACAGTACTTTAGTTGCTTTCCCTGAATAAGTAACCCACTTAATGTTAAAAAGTAAGATATGAGATTTTATCAGCTAGCATGGAGGGGGGTGGCTCTGTGACACTGGAGATCACTGTTCAGTCTTCTGGGGGTGTCAAGGGACTAACTAAGCAAAACACGGGCAAAGGAGGGGTCCACATGACAACTCTGGCAAAGTGCTGGTTCCTTGCTACCCATTGGTCTGCATGGCTGACTTGTGGAGGCAAATAGTAAGGGGATAAGGATGTCTTCACTGAGCACAGATCCTTTTTGTAGGGTACCATTATCCTGCATTTTTTCAGAACCTTTAAACTGTTTTTTTTTTTTTTTTGCTTATATTTTGTTATTTGTCTTAAACTATTAATACTGGACTTACCATTTAGAAAAAATGCTTTTATTTTGAAAGAAAACGTTGCATTAAACAACTGATTAATGGAATAAAGTAATGCAATAAATTTCTGACTTTAATCTTATCATGACTAACACAACAGCTATGACAGCCTTTGCCAAAGGCGAACTAAACTAAAATGCAGGATCAGTGATGAATTTGAAAAATATGATTCTTATATAATAAATAATGATTATATGATGACTGATAAGGAATGATTATAACACATCGTTAAATCCTATCAAATTAACGCAGATTAAAGAGCGAAAACAACATTAATGAACTGCTGCTCTAAATTACAACTATCACCAGAACTGCAGGGCTAAATGCAACAAAAGGTAAACTTCTTTCACATAGTCCCTAAAATGATTAAAATCTCTGTCCTGATGCCATCCTCTCTTCCCTCAAATTAACAGCACTACCATCAGACAAAACCCTCACCTGCCTCTCAGACAGATTAACATGATGTAACACACGGAGAGAGGAAGGGTCTGTGAGCTGCCTGCAGAATATAAACTTGCACTCAGAGTGACACCCGGTGGATAAACCCAGCAGCTCAGTTTCATGTTTTTTAAACCTGCAGTGGGGAAATGAAATCCCTGCAGCTTTGAAGATCTGTGTGCATCCAAATAGAGTGTTCTGGTAAAATTATCTGCTGCTGACTTCACTGGAGGATGTGTCATTTACATCTTTGGAAAGCAAAAAACAAAGTTATGAGATTAAACCAGCTTTGAATACAATCCAATCCAGATGTTTTGGATAAATCAACCTGCAGAAAGAGCTCCTGGTGGCTGTCAGAACAGCTTGTTTGTATTCACCATTACCATCATGAGACTGAGGAAAAATACTGTGGAGGAGTAATGTGGCTGGGGATTATTTAAAGGTGGATTATTGAGTCTTGAAAGTATATCTGTTCCAAATAACAGGCTGAGATTCTTAATGTAAGGATTACAGTAAACAGTGATTAATGAAGAAAGCCAGACCCTGGCTCCCAGACTTAAAAACTCCTTTACTGTGGATTATGAAATTAAATTCCCAGAGAGAGGATGTGTGAGAACTGCAAAAACAACATGCACAGAGAGAGAGAGAACATTTCAACACATTAAAACCCAAGCAGACGGTGGTGTTATCAGTGAGTAGAGATCTGGGGGCGCATTGATCACTGAAACCACACAGTTTAATGTACTCTAAGGCTGTATGCTCAGCATTACCGGCACAGCAAATCACTCTGTTGTCAAATCAGTGCCCTTATCATGCATGCTGCATAATAAATCTCTCAAAAGTGATGCAACAGATTGAAATTTCCAGTTCGTTTTGGGAAATGAAGCATTAGAAAAAGGAATGTAGCCTTGGTCAAAAATTAATGAAATAAATGATGAATACAGTGTCCCCAAAATCAAGGAATTTAAATCTTAAAGGTGCAAAAAAAAAAGAAAGGAAGAAAAAAGAGGATTTTAAAAGGCTAGAAAGAGAGCGTTGAAGCCTCCTCAGAGGTGACAGAGATTAAAGTCCCACCTCATGTGTGAACATACCAAACATGCCAATCTGGCAGGGCAGGCTGCCGGGGGACAGAGGTGGTTTTCGGTGATGGTGGTGGTGTGTGCGGACGTAGTCCCGCAGGTTGGGGGCACTACAGGACACCCCAAGGGCGGAGGCACTGAAGAGCCCAGAGCAGAGCGAGCCTGTGTGAGGGAGGAGCCGGGGGGAGGAGGGGATGTGCAGGGTGAGGGTTAGTTTCAAATACACACCATGCCATTATTCATAACAACTGTTGCTATGAGGAGACTCTGACATGGGTGTGTACATTTGAAAATGTACATCTGTGCGAAAACCCCATAACTCAACTTATTTTATGATTTAAATTCAGCTCTATATGGGAAGAATTCTTAATTTTGTTAAATATTTGAAAAAAAATGGTAGCATTTTGTCCTTGGCTTTGAAAACATGCAAGCTATAGGGTTTTCACAGCAGTGATTACATCTGTGAGACATGTGCATGTGTACATTAAGACTGTGTATGTGTAAACAAGAGTGGCTGCACCAGTTTGTGCAGAATGAGTCTGTTTTGTATGCAAAAAGCAACAGCCATGAGATACAACCATGTGGATAGTAATAGGATTGTTTAAGACCCCTGCTATGTACATATGCTCTGAATCTGGAGCCTATTTTCACATCATATTTCATTATTTATTAAAATATATTTACATTTTACAGACTGCACACAAAAGGAAATGTTATCTTTTGGAATACAGGGACGTAAACAATCCAGACAGCGTCATTGTTAGTGCTTCATTTCTTTGTTCTATAAACAGTATGAAGGTATGAAGAGTAGCTAACAGAGGTCATCCCTGTCACCAGCTGCTCTTGTGACCTGTGCAGCCACCGGCGGTGTTACTGATGAACATGGACGGATCACTCAGCAGCCTCACACTTACAGTACCATACATGACAAACTAACAGGCTGCACTCAGAGAATACCCAGAGGCTTTACATAGATCTGCTTTGATGTGGCACAAACACAGAAGCAACCGCTGCTTGCAGACTTATCATAATTACAGTGAATGACAGGCTGATTAGCGCATTTAGCCGGACACGTCACAACGCCCACGCTGCTCTTTTACCTGTTACTGTTTATGTTGTTTTGTTTGCCGAGTGTTATGATTAAACTTTCTTTTGGAGACTTTGCACATGTAATACTTTATAAAAAGCATCCTAACTCCTGCACATTTCAATTAAGTTTAATTATGGCTTTCAGGCTTTGCCAATGAATCAAATAAACCACCCTGAATAGAAAAGCTGTTAGTGCTGGGCAATGTAACATTGTAGAGATTTGTTGGAAGCACATGTCCCCTGATGGAAATTGTTTCCACACCATGACTCTGCTCCCCATTCTCACATTAATGGTTTTACGGTTTCCTCCACACGCCTTGAATTAGATGGCAAGCCTTCATGCTTGTGTGAGTGTCAAGGTGTTAAAAAGTTGCCGGAGGTTATATGAAAAAGTACACACAGCAATACAAGACTTTTTCAAGGGCTTATCAAAAACAGTAAAGGGTTAGAGCAGCTTAGGGGGCCGTATGTTGTTCTTGAATGAAGAAAATTTCTTACACAAAACTAAAATTGAATATATGCTTGTAAGAAAAAAAATACTCTTGGGATTTACAGTGTTGCAACTGTGTTTCTTCTCGCAAACCTAAGCACTTTTCATTCATCAGAAAGTGTTTGATTTGGGTGCCACTCAATAAGGACATAGATGAGATTTTAAGTCACTTTGAGCATGCAACCTTTCTTTAGATAGTAGTTTTACTGTATTCTAACATTAAAAGCTGTGCACTATATGAGTCAGCATAAAGCACATACCATCTAAGATAAGTATGTAGCACAGAACTGTGACACAGCTCATGGTTTACAGTCTGTTTTGCAGTATCATTTACTTGAAAATAAATTGGCAATCACCAGCGCAGTTGGTGTTTTTTTCATGCATAGACACTAGAAATAGCAGATAAAAACACGAACAATCTGTCCCCTATGTTGTCACTTTATCACCTACCAGGCCTATCTGCAGTCCCTGAACACTATGTGACACCAGAGCTCCTACAGCTGGCCGTGAACACTGCACCCCTGCCGACCTCTTGCCTGCATAGTTTGGAGTCTGATCCTGTTTGGCCGCTAAGCTAAGCTTAGGTGGAAGCTATGTGACCGTCAGAAAGAGAGGAAGAGGAGAGAGGAGGGCGATGGAAATAAAAGAGGGAAAGACAAACAGACAAAGAAATGAAGGGAGGGACAGGGAAAGAAATGGAAAAGTGGGAGGGTGAGGGAGAAGTCACAGTCGGAGCTTGTGGTGACGGGGAGGATCAGTGATGACAGCTGCAGATAAACGTGCTGGGAGGTCAGTGCCTCTGTTGGCAGAAACTCTCTCTCACCACACACACATGTAAGAAAAACACACACACACCAGGAAGGAGGTGCCCACCTAGGCCACTGGCTGGTTTGATCTCAGGAGACTGGCGGGACACGGAGGGGAAGAGTCGGTGGGAGGTGCTGCCTTTGGAGGACTGGGTGGGAGAGGTCTCAGAGAGGACCTGAGTGAGGCCATGAAGACCAAGGAGTTAAGAATGAGTAGGCTGCTACTTAAAATCAGGGACTTGGAAGTTTCCCATCCATTAACACAACAATACTTGACATAAAAGGAAAAAACAATGTAACAGCGCTAAACTAAAGAGGACAACAGAAACAGAAAATAAAATAAACTGTCTAGTCTTGTGTCACTACAGTCTGGTACCTCCATGGAGCCTGTTTTGCGGTTGCGGATCATCGGGGACCTTCTCTGGATGTTGATTGGTTCAGAAACATGAATAGCTTGGTCTGTCTGGTCCTGGCAGAGGTCCTCCAAGCTGCCCTGGTTGGGCTTTTTGTCTTCATTCTGATTATTTAGAGAATCAAACAGGACATTTTTACAACTTTATGATACAACTTCATTGAGCAGCACTTTCGTACAAAGCAACAAATGAAGAAAGTGTTCCATTTCTGTCAAACATCAACTTCAATTTTAATTATTTTAATAATAAAACCATGAGAAAGTTGGCGTTAACATTTTTTTACCAGAAGAGTTTCATATAAACTATGCATTGAGCATTCTATCATGATTTTAGTTGATTCGTGCAAACAATTTTGACAGCCTCTGAGTAGTCTCTGTCTTAAAAAGTCTCAAGAAAAGTGTAATAATTAGCATTTTAATGAATCTATTTATCTTCTTTTATTAGCAGAGTAATGAGCTATGCTGAGTAGTCCAAATGGTCCATAGCTGAGAAGCCCATCTGGCATATGTCCATCCGGTGCTTTATTTTTAACTTAATAAAAAAAAAAACAAGAAGTAGGGGTTCGACCAACGCTGGTTTGTCAGGACCGCTCATTTTTTGTAGTTAATGAGACTGATAACCAGTATTTGGAGCCAATATGCATTTATCGTGTTATACAAAATGTACTTAACGTGGCAAAAGTATAATTGCACGGTCAGAAAAAGAAGAAAAATAAACAATTTAGCTAAAGATATATCAGCATAAGAAATGGCAAAAAGCAAGACAGAAGCAGCAGGAAAGCAGGAGGTGATACTATGTGTTTACTGTGTCAGTGGCACCGAGGCTAAAGTGCTAACTGGCTGGCTAGTAGTGCTCATGTGACATCAGCCAATCAGAGTGTGTTGTGAGCAGGACATTTGGTGCGACTGCAAAGAGTGAAAATAGAGCCACAGTGGAAGACAAATTTGCACTGTAACAAAAGTAGTTCTCTTTTTGATTCCTTAATTTTACCAATTATCTGTAAAATAAAATTCTAATAGAGATAATCAGCCACATGCCAATATCAGCCCCCAATAACTGGTCTACACCTAACAAAAAGAGCTGCCACATTAATGTCATCATTCCTAATGATACTAATCAGCATCAACAAGATCCTTAATATCAGCAGCAGCATTAAAACACTAAAGTGCTAGGTGCTCATGACAGAGCTGGGACCTCACATATTAAACAGTACAGACTCTATATTGTACATATGCCAAAAGCTGGAAATGACATACAGAGAAAATAAACAAATTTATGAAACCGTGCATATGCACACCTGCAGCCAGTTTTCTCTTTATATGTCACTATCTACATGGAAAATATGGGCATATGGATCAGCCTCATTTTCCACCCTCCACATGCCCATATTCAACCTTAAAAAATCAATGCAAAGAACTCCATGAATTAAATGGTAAATGGACTTGAGCTTGTATAGGGCTTTTATAGTTGTCTGACTATTTGTAAATGGGTCACACCTACCCATTGACACCCTTTCACTGTATTCACTCCACATTCACACACTGATGGTAGCAGATGCTATGGAGAATCAGCCATCAGTATTAATCCCTTGCTATCCCATATGCATCTATATCCATTTACACACCACTGACGAAGCAAAGGAAGCAAATTGGGGTTAAGTCCCAAGGACAAATCCACATGTGACACAACATTCCTATTGTGGGACAATCAATGCTACCTACTGAGCCAGTAGGAATGAAAATGCAAACATGGAAAGAAAAATGAAGGAAATAAACTCAAGGAGCCTGTGAGTGAGGTGTCAAAACATCCACCATTCATCATTACACATGAGTTTAACAGCAGTTTTTACATGTTCACTAGCTTTTTCTGGCTTTTGCTTTAATAAAAGTAAGAGGTTATATCTTAATAAATAGTGTATATAAATGGTTCATTTTAGCTTAGTAATGTTTAAATTTTTTATTTTTTTTTAACTGTGTATAGCACCTTGCTAGCTCCATGTATGAATGGTGCTCTATAAATAACATGCTTTGTCTGACAAAATAAACATTTGCTTCGAGGGTCTTCTGCGTATTTTTATAGAGTTCAACACAATCAAAGGAATTTGTCGTCACACAGAAAGTCAGACGCCACTACAGCATAAAAACATCCCACATACCAACGAGGCAGGATATAAAATTTTATTACAGCAGAGATGTTTGTTATTTTAACCCTCCTGTATGTGTGACAGCACTGTGACCCACAGAAGGATTTAACCTTTTGAACTTCTCCATAGTTTGGAATCATGTAGCTTTAAATGGAAATAGATTTTCCAACAGAACAGTTTCAAGTGTTTGTTTTGACTGGGAGGATTTTCATGGTATTGGCATTATCCACTGGTAAAAGAATCAAATGCATTGAGTACTTGGTTAAAGATCGGGTGAAGTTAAATGCCTCAAGGTTACCTTGTGCATCCAACTGCTTTTGGACATTCTGTTTGCAAAACAAACATGGAAAAGGCCAAATATCTTTTTAATTCCAGGCTATAAAACAAAAAATGGAGAGCCCAAGGAACCGAATAACTCTGAAAAAAGAAGTGACTTTAACAAAAAAAGAGTATTACAAAACTTTCAGTACATTTAAAATGACTGAAGAATAGGTAAAGGCTTCTCTATCAGTAATTCACAATTAACGGTTTATCAACTTGAGAGCCCCGGAGAGCTTTTATCTTTTTCAGCTACACCCCTGCACTGTCAGTTTCCCAAAAAAAAATGGAACAGTGTCAGACGAGAAGCCGGGATAAACGCTAAAACACAGAGATAACTGCCTAAATGATTTATCTCTTTTCAGATACAGCTCTGCAATTTTATGCATCCTCTAGTGTGGAAGAGAAGTTTTTAATGAAAAAGAAAAAGGCTGATTTATCTCTGTGTGGTGTGTCAAATGCATAACACTTGGTAGAAATTTCCAGCAAAAGAAATTTGGCGGACATTATTCAGCTGTGTCCAAGCTTTTCTTTTTGTATTCTTTTAAAGCCTGCTCCTATTTGTGAAAATAGAAATCAGGCACAACTAAAGACTGTCACCTGAGGAGAATCAAATTTGCATCAACCTGGGAAAAAAAAAAAAAAAGGAAAGAGACGCACCTCGGATGAGGCTGGGCGGAAGCCGAAGCCAAGAGGTACGTTCTCCTCATCTTCACAGCCTTTGACCCCAGGACTGAAGTGAAGCTCAACATGGAAACGCTCCTCTGAGGAAGGATCCTGAAAATGACAAAAAAGGGATTAAAAAAATCAAAGATTATCAAATAGAGAGAAATTAGCAGTGATTTAAAGGATCATAAATGACACGGCTGCCGTTGCTGCACACCCATACAGCTCTTTAACCACTTACCTTATTATTGTCCTCATAAAGCATAATGACGATCTGTGTCATGTAGTTGAGTTCAGATACAGCACTCAGATAATCCATTGCCTGTTTCCACTGCTGGTCTTTCTCCTCCTAGGGAAACACATGGAAACTGGTGTAACATGCACATGTTTTATACTAGAGGAAAAATGAAATATAAAAATGTATGACATAAAATGTAAAGTTTGTGAAGTTATCTTTTGACATTTTTTAAATACCTAAAAGTATGTAGTTATGGTAGATATGATTAGTGTAGCTACAAAGGGTTTTTTTGCTATTAATTTGAATTGTTTTTACATGCCCTTTTCTAGTTAGGATTTTGCTGTGTGTGTGTGTGTGTGTGTGTGGGGGGGGGGTGCCCATCCAAAAGGGAGCAAAATAGATAAAAGTCTGAGAAGTTTTTGGGTAAAAGGAACTTTGATTTGCTTGCAACTGCAGCAATTTAAAAAAGATGCATATCCCCCCCAAACAAATCTACAACTACAATAAATCTCAGTTTGTAGATCTTCTGTTATTGAGGCCAAGCAGGCACAAAGACATCCAGTATTGCATTTTTGCTTGTCTAAAAAAAACCTCTGTTTCAGCCCTGCTCAGAACAAGCTGTTTCTGTGTCTGTGGCTTTAAATGTTACTGAGCTGTTTGACTCCGCCTCTAACTATACCCCTCTCAGGAAATGGAGGGCAAGCAGGGAGGGCCAACCAAATATATATTTGGTTACATATTTTTGTTAGAAAAGCCTGAAAAAGTGTATTTTGCATAATACGAGACCTTTAAATCTCAGCTGCTGCAGTCTTCTCTCCCCTTCAGTAGCCACGTCCAAAGAAGCCAGTAGCTCTGTGTGACCTGAACCTTTAGCTTTTTGTGACTTTGTGAATCCTGTGATTTGACTATGTTGGCTTTGAAATTAGACTTGGTAACTTTGTGCTTAGGTTGTGATTGTTAAATTGTCAATTATTGTTTTGTTTATATTATTAAGTTCTTGGCAGCAGTGAACAACCTCCTTGTTAATTTGTTTGTTACTCACATCAAGTCAATTAAACTGCTGCTTAACTTGCTTTATTTGTAGTACTGGCTCTCTTGGGAGTGGGTTGAGTGGGGCCATCCCACTCCTTGTTATGTCCATCTTTCCCTGGACTGGGACATAAAAACTGCCATTTCTTTATCATCATGTTGTATTAGTACAAACAGAGCCTGTGTTTGTGTCTGAACTGTAAGTACTACTCATTTTACTCTTTTACTTATCACGCTTCTACTTAATACTTTATGAAACACTTCTATTGTGTTTCATGTTTATCTGGCGCCCTCTGTGTTACTCTTTGTTGTGATGGTGGGGTAACCTGGCACCTTTCACCTCTTATAAGACTAACCACTGTGGCCTTGTGGACAGAGAGATGATAAAATGAGAGCGTACATCTAGCAGGCCTCCGTAGCGGAAGATGCTGAGGAGCGAGTGGACGTGGCTCTCACTGGTGAAGTAGAGACGTGTGCGGACGTGGCGACCAGGAGACATTACACCCCGAGAATACCTGAACACCAGAAGATGGGAAGAGTTAACACAGTTAACACAGCACAAGATATGCTTCCTGAATAGACACAGACACCAACTGTGCATATGCTGTAGCCTATATATACATGTAAACTTGTTTGCACTCTCACAGGGGGTGCAGCTTGTTGACGGCCTCATCCTCATGGGTCCTCTGCAGGTCCAGCTGGATTTTCTTCATCAGAGGGACGCAGTAAGCCTGAGCGATGTCAAGTTTCTCTGCCTTGGTGATGCCATACTCCTGATGCAGATGAAATGAAAGGCTGTTTGAACTTTCCGATGCTTCTTTAATCTGTTTATCATGGTCAAGAGGCATCTCATCCTTATCTGAGCTGAGGAAAATATGCTGGACACACCACAATCTCACATCACAGAAGACAGATAAAAAAGCTGCACATTCATGCACGAAAGGCTTAATCTACAAGAACAAGATTCTTCTGCTGCTGTCATAAAACTTCCAAAGTACACTTACATTTTTCTTTTTAACTGACAGTTTCTAAAGGTGTGGTTTAAGGTGTATTTTGATGTTCAATGCTGAGCCACTCAACGTTTATTAGTTACCTCCTCCCCCAGGGATCAATAAAAATTGACTTTATGCTCAAATTAACTGCAAGACACCTTGTAGAATTTGTGACACATTGTTAATATCCGTAACCTCTCCAGCTGATTGAAGTACATCATTTAAGTTTTCTTCTTTGGCATATAAATCTTACAGTTAATTCTAACTTTCATTTTAAAGCTTTTGGTAAGAAATATGAAGTAAAAGCACACTATTTTCTCCAGCTGTGGCTTTATCTTAAAAATTCTATATAAAGCTCAATCACAACATGCTCCTTTGACCTGTGGTATGACTATGTCAGCCAGGGCACGGGACAGTCTGAACAGCTCCAGCGTGTCCTCCAGTCCTAGCGAAGCGTTGTGCTGCGAGTCGTATTTGATACAGTCGTAGATGTCTGGGATCTTGCTGATGTCGTAGCGCCCATTCTTCATACGGAAGTCTCGCTCCAGTTTGGACCAGCGCTGCAGCATCAGCTCCAGTGTCTCGCTGTGGTAAAGCTGCAGGTCTGAAGAAAAGGACAGGATGATTAATATGGGGATTTTAAACATAATTAAAATGTTAAACAAATACAAGGTGAACAAGCATATTTAACCGTAAACATCAGGATTTTTAACCTTAATTTTTGTAACTAAGCCTGGTGTTACTAAATTTATAATCACAACTATAAAAACTAAGTATTTCTCCGGCTTTGAAACTTTTGGAAACATTTTAAATAAACTACACAGCTCTACAGTGCATTAAGAAAGTATTCAGACCCACCCCACTTTTTCAGCCCGATGAAACAATTGTTAAAATTCACACTGAGTACCACATCATGACAAAATGATAACACAATTTGAGAAATGTTTGCAAATTTATCTTAATTATAGCTCAGGTGCCTCCCATTTCTCTTGAAATGTTTGTACACCTTGAGTGATCTACCTTTGGTAAATTAAATTGATTGGACATGATTTGGAAAGACACACAGCTCTCTACAGAAGGCCTCACAGCTGACAATGCATATCAGAGCAATAACCAAGCCGTGAGGTAAAGGAAGCACAGGGGCACTACATTCTGTATTTAACACAGGAGTAGTATTTTTTCTATTTAATATAGAAATTTCAGAGCAAAAACTTTACACACCGTACCTTTAACAGGAGCTAAAGTCAATCCTTTTTTTGTATAATTGCATTTCTATCAAACTTTTTCTTCTCATTCTCAGAATTACTTAGGGGTGAGTATCATAAACCGGCACTGACGTAGTAACGGTAACAAAACATCTGACACCCAGCGGGCTGAATTACAACACAGATATCAATACTTCCTTTTAATACTCTGCCACCTAATGAAAGGCAAGAAATATGTTATGGAATTTGTGCAATTCCTGTGTTAGGCTGCACCAGTTTCCTTTTATATCCCATGTTTAACTGGCACCGTATAAAAATAGTACTGCAAATCATTTATGATACCCAGACAGCTTTTGTTTTCTTGCTGAGCTTCAACACATTTTTTACCCCCCAAAAGTGTCGTTCAGGCACCGGCACCATATAAAAAGTATGGATTTAGTACCGGGATCGGAAAAACGTCAGAAGATATCCATCCCTAGAATTACTCCTGTAAACATTTATCAAACAAAAAAATGTTGCTTTAATGTCTCTGTCTACGTTTGTGGTGAAAAATTATTAAGCTTTAAAATATCCTATCTAACACACACTAAATTAAATAAATGTTGAAATTACCTGCCGACTTTGGATCCTCTAGCCTCTTGCGTATTTGTGATGTGAGACTCTGGATGAGAGCGTACACCTTGTCGCAGGTTTTAACTGGATTCTCTATAACCTTCATTGAGTTCACCAGCGATGGGCTGCCAGTGGGAGCCAACTGGGAAACATATCAGACATAAGAAAATGCTTTAAATAAAAACATATCAGAGAATGTTGTCAGGAAGGTCTTATCAACAGTATAAACATGGAAGCTATTTTTGTGCACTTTTTTTGCAGTGAGGACTTTACTCTCTGGATGGATGTTTCACATAGAAAATGCTGTTATTAATGCAAAGACATTCTCCTGGTACTCTTGCATGGTCAAATGAGGAAGCTACTTATGGTAAAAGAGATCAGAAGAAGTTTTTTTTTAAATATGATAGCCATATACCATTTACTTTCTTTGTCAATCAAATGCCATTCAGTTCAACTTATATATTAATCTCTGTTCCATAACTGATGGAAAATTACATATTTCACAAACGGAAGGACTCCTGCATAATACTTTCATAACTCTTTGGAAAAGCTGAAATGTTTTAAGAATGAGGACTCCAGCTGTACAAACTTGACATTTGGAAACTTCTGGCAAACAGGTAGTTGTGCCAGTTGTATAAAGTTTCTTATCAAATCAAGTGATTTCTACATTTTTTCCTCTCAGGTTTGCTTCATACCTTCTGATAGTCCTCCTCAGTGAACTCCTGATCCTTCTGCATGATTTCATGCAGCATAGCCTTCACCTTCTGTTGGCAGCCAGTCAAAGAGTCGCTGTCGCTGTCCAGCAGCCCATTCATGTTGGCACTTTTCACCATCTGAACCAGGATTGGAGTTAATTCTCCTTCTAGAGCCAGCAGACCCTAAAGAAAAACCAGAGAAATTACACTAAAGTCAAGGACTAACACTTCTTCTCAAGCCATGCTTTGAAATATATGCACATGTGGCATAAACATAATTTATTTGAGCTCAAACTCAACATTTATTTCCTTTAAATACTCAAAGGATGCATCATATTGTAGATGTTTTGTCTAACCACTTTTGCTGTCTACTGTGGCTCATTTGTTCTTCAGTACCACTGGTTGATCAGTATTCCTGGCTACAATTACACCGTTAAGACAAAAGAACACTCCAAGCAACTCAGAGAAAAGGTTATTAAAAGAGTTAAAGTCAGGTGATGGATACAAAAACATTTCCAAGGCACTGGACATTCCTGGAATTCAAACTGAGTGACAGTGCAAGAAGGAGACTAGTGAGAGAGGTCACCCAAGACACCTTTGACTACTCTGAAGGAGTGACAAACTTCAGCAGCTGAGCTGGGAGAGACTGCATACAACAACTGTTGCCCAGGTTCTTCACCAGTCAAAGCTTTATGGGAGAGTGGCAAAGAGAAAGCCACTGTTAAAGAAAACTCCCTAAATCTCAACTACAGTTCACCAAAAGACATGTGGGAGACTCCATGGTCAAGTGGAGGAAAGTTATTTGGTCTGGTGAGACCAAAATGGTGCTTTTTGGCCATCAGACAAGATGCTATGTTTGGTGGACACCAACCACTGCACATCGCCACAAACACTCTATCTCTACTGTGAAGCACAGTGATGGCAGCATCACGCTGTTGGTATGCTTCTCTGCAGATGGCCCTGGAAGGCTTGTAAAGGCAGAGGGTAAAATGAATGCAGCGAAATATAGGAAAATCCTGGATGCTGCTTGGAGGATGAAATGCTGCATGGATATGACTTTTTTGAAGAGCCAGGAGATATTTAGAATTGTTTTTAAACTTCTACTTGCCGATGAATTCTCAGACTTGGTTGCATTCACATCTTCCACATACCATGCTTGAGCACATATGAATCAAACCCAAGAGCACCTCTTTAAGCAGACTGCTTGGATTCAGACCAACCAAATAGAAACAGACTTTGGTCTTAAGTGACTCAGATCCAGGCCCGGGCCCCTAGCAACTCTACAGATGTTCTCCCTGCCAATGTCCTTAACTGCTGAATATCTGTTCTAAGTTCGTTTTTGTCAGGAATGGGGGTAAAGGTACCTTTGCAAAAGCAGCTGCTGTCATCTGCACCCTTCCTTCGTCAGAGGCGTAAATCTTCAGGTCATGGCGGTAAGTGCTGTGCAGGCGTAGGAGGCCACATCCTGGAAACCCAGCATAGTCACCTGGAAGATTGAACAAAAAATGGTGCATCATGGTTAAATAGTTGAAGCTATTAATGTGTTCTTAATTAGGATGCTTGAGTCAGGGAGGTAGATGATGTCTTGATTTTACCCAAAAGTACCAAGCATTTTCATTGAGAAAAAGTTGCACAGCTGATTCAGCACCTACAATGGTGCAACATCACTTTCAGTTCAAATGTAGTGCTCTTATTGGGTTTTATTATTTGCTTTTGGCATGGCACATTTCAATTAAGCTTAAAATATTGTGTATTAAGTTACAAATGACATGAAGTGAAAGTGAAGCAAACAGATGTTGAGTAAACCCCAAAAATTACTGCAGAGGCCTGCCCTTAACAGAGGTCAGTGTAGTTTAGATTGATCTTATAACATGCTAAATAAACTTTGATTAATGTAGCTGTAGGAGGTGGATGCATATTAACGCTACAGACCAAATCACACTGATGCTTCGTGCATTTTTTCACCAAATAGCCAGATATATTACTCTACAGACAAGCTCAGGTTATCATGCCTCATTTGACCTAAAAGATCTGGGACATGTTGTAGACTTAAACCAGTTTCTTGGCTCTAATTTAGTCAAATGTAAACTGGCTTTACCAAACAAACAACAACATCCCAGGAACTTGTGGAAAAATGCAGTCGGATTAGTGTGAGATGATCCGCATTAGCTTACAGTGACACTGCAGTCAATTTTGCCTCCTTTGTTTGTGTGAACAAGTGACCAAAGCAACATTTGCCACGGTGGATCACCTTGGAACACATCAATGGCGACACAAACAATCCACAGCAATCTCAATGTAGGACAAACTGGACTTGTCCCAAAGTGAAATGAAACAAAATCATGATGAGATGAGAGGAGAGATCAGAGGCACGTTAGTGGACGCAGTGAGAGACGCGCAGAATGAGAGAGGAGCGGACGAGTGGTGGTATCCAGCAAATCCTTCTCTTACCAAAGTCAATAGGGGACTCACAGCCAAGGGACCGGCGGTTACCGGCTAGTAGTTTACACAGTGCAACGACAGGTAAGAAGAGAAGAGCAGAGTTAATAGACAAAAATTGTGAAGGAAAAAAGTATGAAAACAGTGGCTAGGATGAGAAAAGAGCCTTGTTTTCATAAAAAGAAGCAACAAAGGGAAGGACTGCGTCTACTTTCAGTTCAACTTCAGGTGGTTTTCCTGTGCAGTTTGCAAGTTTTGCATGCATTCAAAAACAAAGCATAAGAAGGAAAGCCTGAAAAGTGTGATATAGGGATGGCACCAAGGTATAGCTCAGTTAAAAGTTTAAAAAGGTAAACCAGACTGAGAAACCTTCACATAACACCCAGGTTTGTCTTCTTACATCATTGTATAATATTGTGTCTGTGTAAAGACTTTATAAAAAGAAACTCAAGACTTTATTCTGCAATAAGAAAATAATCCTCTACATTTTTGGTCTGGTAAACTTAGAACAACACTTGGCGTAACAGTCTCATGAGTGCACCGCTGTCCTTGAATCAACCCCCAACTGTGGTAGGATGCACTGAAGATATTGTTTACTGCGAAAGTACAAAATGTTTTGAATGTGAAGAGCACTCTGAATGGTAGCTTGAGACAAACACTCACAGATCACATTAGAAGGTAAACCTTTAAGTAACCAGAAGAAACAATTTGGGATCTCTTTTCAGGGTTGCTCTGGCCAACTCAAGTACACAAGTTACATTTTTGCCATCTAATCGGATAAACACTCAACACTGTTAAACTCAATGAAACTCATTTGGACTCAGTGAAGAACCTAGCCTTGATATTTATGTTTTGTCTTGTACTGTTTCTTGTTACTGACTAACCTAACATGTCAGATCGACTGTTTCATATCTTCATTGCATGGATTTATTTCACATTCATCTGGGAAAGTTCACATAGAAAATGTTTGAAAAGGGCAGGGCTTTTCAAAAAATGTTAGAAGGTAATTGTGATCTGCTGACAGGTAACATTTTCATAGATTTTTAATGGCGGAGCTTCTCTGTGAATAAAATTGATGCCAAGGTCAGGAGATGTGCAGGAACGTCTTCTCTGCCAAGACAAGCTTTCGGTGTGGCTCTATGCTTTTGTTTTAAAAAGAAATGTAGTCCAGTTCTGACAAAACTGCTGCTGTGGCTAAGTCCGAGCTAATCACTTCACTAGCAGCAATTGTATAAAACCTCTCACACAACAAGGCAGAAGATCAAAAACATCTTTCCTGTTTTCTTTATTGTAGGCAGAAATGTGGTCATGTTCTGGTAAAATTGATGCCATACTAGAGATACACTACCACTCAAAAGTTTGTGATCACTTGGAATTTTCTCCTGTTTTACATGGAAAAACTCGTGAAATTAGTCTGAATAGGAAATACAGCAAATGAACTGGACACGCTGACATCACCTTTTTCAGTAGTTACGACTGTGCAGACCTTACGCATTCTGTCAGTTTTTCAAAGTAATCTGATATTTCACCCCATGCTTCCGGGAGCATCTCCCACAAGATGGATTTTCTCGATGGAGTCTTCCTTCGTACCATACGGTTAAGCTGCTCCCGCAACAGCTCCATAGGGTTCAGATCCAAAGACTGTGCTGGCCACTCCATTACAGTCAGAATTCTGGCTGACTGCTTATTCTTTAAAAACTTCATAGACATTTTGGAGGTGAATTTTGGGTCATTATCCTGTGGTAGGATGAAATTGGCCCCAAGCAAGTGCTGTCCACCAGGTATGGCATGGCATTGCAAAATCTTGCGATAGCTTTCCTTCCCCAAGGTACCTCCAAAGCACCTAGTCTTCCAGTGCCCAGTCTTTTAGTTCCCTAATTAGTAATGAAAATGCTTTTCTTTGGAAAACAAAGAAATTTGCCAGTGATCCCAAACTTTTGAGCAGTAGTGTATATCCAAGCTAATCACTGCACTGGAGGCAGCAATTGCAAGCGGCTTTTTGTATCACTAAAACCCGCCTGTAGCTACAGCCTCATTCTCATATCACTTTATTTGTCCAAACAGTGTTTGGTTTGGCACAAATGGTGAGAACTGGAGCTTTTCAAGATGGACTTGAAACGTTAGCACCTAAATGGCAAAAAAAAGTGACTTGTGTGCTCCAGTTTCTTCTTTGGATTCCCCTGTGACAAAGAAACCATTGAAACATCTTTAGTTTGTTTTGTCTTTGGAAGTTAAGAATGCGATATTTTAAAACTCCTCTTGTAATAGCTGGTTATGATAGAAATTATAGCCCCCTCTGTTGGAGAGGATGTGGTATGAGTGGGGACTTCTCGCATATTTTCTGGGAATGCCCAGTAATACAACCCTTCTGGGACAAAGAGAAGAAAGAGGTTGGAGGGATTTTACATCTTGGTAGATCATCAGAGCCACAACATATAATCTTGGGAAGTATACCATTAAAGGGGCTAAGAAAAAACAAAAGATACATACTCAGGGCTCTTCTAATAGCTCATAAAATGATCAGGATGAAGTGGCTTAACCCCCTTCCTCGACCATGGACCAATGATAACAACAACTTCGAGATGTGAACTGTATGGAAAACTTAACTGCAAAGCTGCAGCTAAGGATGGACTTATACCAGGATAGATGGAGATCTGTCATAGACTATTTAACACAATAATTGTCTTGTAAAGATGCCGCACAATGAGGTGGGGTGAATGCAAACATTCACTTTACAATAATAGCCCCCTCTCCTCCTTCCCTCTTTGGTGCTCTGACTCTGCTAGTTGGTTTGCCACAGTTTTTTTTGGTCAATTTTTTAATGATTTGTTTTCAAGGATTTCTGTTTTTTATACACCAGAACATTTTCTGTAAATCTTGTTTATGGCATGCTGTATGTGAGATTTTGTGTCAAGGAACATGTTTTAACAAATGTTAAAAAAAAAGAAACATCTTTTGTGTGTTGACATATATTGAGCTCGACTCTGGTAACCTCCTCCCCCCTCTCTAGCCCAGGGTTCTGGCACATCGGACCCCTGCATGAATCCTACATGCCTAAAACTTATGCACATGACTGTAGTTAACATAGAAATAGTCTTGTTTTTAAATTTAAGTGCAAAAATTCTACATTTTGCAGCGTTAAGACTAAAATTTCAATCAAAGTTTTGAAATAAAACCATAGGTAGCAATTAATCTACTAAAGAATATTTTGTAGTTGACCAAAGATGCAACAGCAGTTCTTCTTAAACTCTCTAGTATTATGTAAGGTGTTGTGTGCGTAACAAGTCTTGCGTCAATGGAAGCAAATAATGAACAGTAGGAAAAAAGGATCCAGAAGCTTAGAGAAGCCTGAAAGTCTGGCTTGTCGACTCTAAAATAACTATCGCCTTCGACCCTCTTTGACACGACGTATGTCAGCTATGCAGTGTTGACACTGCACACGGTGGTGCTCCGAGTGACTGAAGAGAGAGGCTGGAAATAAACTTCAATGAGTTTAGGCACATGTGTGAGGACAGACAGAGCTGTCAACATTTTCCCTCCAGACTACATTAAATGAAACTCTTCTAAGATAAAGTTGCACCCTCACGGCTTTCAGTGTCAGTTTTTGATCATAGGTGATGTGTATGTTCTTGTAAACAAAATTCAAAGACTGAATAACTAAGTCTTTAGTATTTCACATAGAAATGATATCACATTATAGATGTGCTTTATACCTTAACTTTACATGATTGTGCAATCTTTGGTGGATTTTATCTTTGGGGGATGTTTTTATTCAACAGGTACCCAACATTACTTATAATATTTTTATTGAGAGCAACAAAAAAAGGATATCAATCTCTCATGAGTACTAATACTAATGTTAGTTTGTGAGTGTCCAATGAGTACCTTGACCTCCAGGGTACATGCAGCGAAAGGCCCTGCCCAGCTCCTCAGCCTGAACCCGTCCCGCAGGCGTCAGCTCCCCGCCCCACTTCAACACCAGCAGCAGAGATGGACCATCTTTCTTTGAGTCTGAAAGACAGCAGACAGTTTAAACTTACACCTAATTTAATCTAGAAATCAACTCACATACCTTCAGAATGAATAATTAATTTGTCTCTGAGCTTTAATTTGTGAAGCTTCAGATAAATAAAAACTTTGAAGTCGTCTGAAGTCGTCTGTTTATTTCTATACAGAACTTGAAAGAGAGAAACTCTTTAATGAAGGCATCTTTCAACCAAAAGTCTTCATCTGAATGGCTGGTGAAAAAACTTTTATCTCTGCCATTTTCCCCCTTTTGGGAGCTTAGTCATTTGACTTTACTTCAGTAATTTCATTGAAATGCATCATGTAATTAACATACACCAAAACTTCTTATTTTAAAAATAAACCTCTTTTAACACCACCATAAAGTATAGGAGATCATATGACTTTTTTTATCTGCAAAGGCAGTAATTAGAACAGAAAAATAGCAGAGTAAATTTTTTTTATGTACACATTGGCCTTGACACAACAATTCAAAATTCTCAGGCCATAGAGTATTGTGGTTTTGCTGTTTAAATGGTCACCTGTCCCCTATTTTGTCATGCGCTTGGCTTCCTCTTTTATCTCATGATTCATTGTTACATACATACATCCATCAGCTACAAAGCTCTTCCTGTTCGGGGTTACAAGAGGCTGAAGCCAATCCAGACTGTCAACGGTCAAGAGACGGGGTGCACCCTGGACTGGCTGCCAGTCAATTCCTATGAGCTGTTGTATTTCTTATTTTACAGTAAACATCAACTGAAAAAAGACATTTAAGATTCCAACTCTTGGACACAATGTATTGCAATAAATTCCAACAGTAAATCACACTGGTATATAAGCCACAGTCTGAGGGAAAAATGTGATGAGTTCTCTTGTTTTCAGCAAAGTCAACAATATCGAGTTTCTGTGCACATCTTTTAGTATCATCTGTTTTGCAATCAAATGCTTGCAACTCTGTTAGCCTCGGTGCTGACTGTTGTAAAGTTGACAGGCACATTGCTGACAAGCCACTCTGCTCACCTTTTCTGGTCCGCTTGTTGTCTTTAAAGGAGCAGTGCGTAAAATTGGAAATATTCGTGACAGTCAAACGAACATAGATTGTAAGGCTAACTTCTGGTGCTAATTATGGCAAACAGCAGATGCTTATAAAGTTCTTTTTTGTTATTTTATCCCTTCTTTGGTATTGTAGAAACATGTGAGATGCAAAAATCCAAGAAATGGTGGAGTCTTTGGAGGGGACCTCCCTACGTATGAAGCTTGTTAAAAGTTAAAAAAAAAATACATTTTAATATATTCAGGGAATTAAAAGAGTGATTTCGACAGACCTACTTATAAATGTTTCATTTTTACCACATTTGTCCTGCTAAATGCTACAAGGCTAAATATTAAACCCTGCACCTTTAACTGAAGAGTCCTTTCAATCAAACATGCACATCACATGGGTGATTTACTTATTAGTGTACCTCTATTTTCTTTATATACAGGATTAAAACACAATGAGAAGGAAAAAGTGGTAAAAAGTGGCACCAATCCCCACTAGTCTCATCTGCAATTAACCTTGCAAAACAGATGGATTTGCTCATTTCCGTGTCTCTCGCTGGTGAATCCATCTTGCAAAGCTCCCATCTGAACCGCCTGGGCCCAGTTAGAAAGTGACAGGACCAATCAGTGTCGAGGGGCAGTAATTTTGGGCGCGGCAGAGTCGTGATGTAAGCAAGTAGCAACAAGAGACCGGTGTAATTATGGCGGAAGAGATTAGTGTTGATGCTGTTTAAGTGCCAGTTTTATCAGAACTTGACGACATTTCTTCATCAAAAGAAGAACATAGAATAGCATAGAGCTGATTTCTTTTCAATAATGGCAAAAGTCATGTACTGACATGTCTACAGTCGCCGTTGTTCGGGTTATGCAGCTCTCCATGGAGTTTACTCATCGGTAGCAGGGCACCTTGGTTTGGGGCTACGACGTCACGTGTTTTGTTTTTTTTTCAAAGGCTCTGCCCTTTCCCACACATCATTTATGGAAGATTTTCCAGATGGATGTGTGAAATAAATTCATCTGGCATATCAGTTTAGTCTGCATTGTTATTAGGGCTAACTGATATGTTGTTTCAGGGTTCCTACATGATTTTAAAAGACTTTTAAAGACGTGAACTGAGAAACATTTATACCACTTTTTGCACTGTCAAAAATGAAAGGCATGAGACTGGACACCGGACCAAGACTTGGAGGGGTGGTGTCAAAAACACATGACTAATGGCCCATTTTGTAAAATAAGATAAGATATACTTTATCGTCCCCAAAGGGAAATTTGCCTATTAAACTATGCCTGTATTCTATCAATATATGTTATATTGATATTCATCATAACACATTTTTGGTGCTGAGCAGACGTGCTGAGCTGATTCAAAACAGTTTAACTATTAAAAAGCATAATAACATCTTTTGTCAGGGAAGACCTGTCAAATTAAAGGTGGGCTACAAGAATTTTTAAGTGGGCAACCTGTTAGCCCAGAAGTAACTGGACTAGTGTTTAACAATAGCACGAAGTTTATTAAATCACAGGGAGTCAGACAAAAATCAGAGAGGGGTCTGGGGTCCTCCTCTAGGAAATTTAGGACATACAACACTGAATTGCCTGAATTTTGGAGAATATTTATGCAACAATTTGAGGAAGATGATTAAAATCATGTAAGGTTGGCTAAAAAACAAACACTGGATAAGGACGTGCCTTACTCAAAGTGCCTGCTAAAATTTAAGACCTCTCACTGGCTAACACCAGGCTACTTAAGACCTTAAATTCAAAACGTGCAATTCAGCCATGATAGTGATATGACCATGCACAATTGTCACATTGCAGGGCGTGTAATGTTAGTCGTGTGACCTGAAGCATATCATGCTGTCACTTCTGTGTTGCTGGATGTAAACTAAAACTGTGAGTTTTCTCATATGACTAATCTACATTAAAGTCTGCCTGATATCACTATCAGCAGTCTAAAAACTTATCAGAGTCTGTGTCTCGCCTGCATGTATGTTCAAGCAACAGGTGATGCTCCCACTGTCACAGATACACAGGCATGATGCTCCAGGCAGAGTCTCAATTACGCAAGGCCAGTCTTACATGAGTGTATTCCTGCTACCAGCAGCATCTTCTCCTGCTGTTTGTTAGCATACGTTCGTTCACAGTGCCAGTTGTTTACAGCTCAAAGTGAGCACTAGAGTGTGAGTAACAACAGCTCTGCATAGTTATCTTTTGTTTAAAGGGATATTTTGTTTTTTTCTGTTAGCATTTGTGTGTTCTCACCTTCTTCTTCACTGGAGGCTTTAGGTTGGCCGTTACGCAGGTAGGTCAGCTGAACTTTCCTGTTGATACCTGAGAAATGACCATACCTGGAGAGAAAGAACGTAAACAAATGCAAAGCAGACACAACACATTTTGATATGAATGCACACAGACAGACACACAATAAGCACACAGACACACAGAGAGAATTTATCCAATCCTACAGTATCTTTTTAACAGCACATGTCTGATTTCTACTCCTAAAAAGTTTAAAGAGAGGACAGGACGAGGCAACGGCTCCTTCAACTCCGAACACCGATTAAACACACAACCAAGTTCCAGTGAGGGGTTAATGGTTTAATGATAATTCCATCACTCAAGAGGTACTTTGCACCAGCTTAAGACCAGTAGCTCCAGTGGACCTTGAGGTTTGATTTCAGACTGATTGTGCATGTGTGTGCGGGAAGAAGAGAGAGCAGAGAAGGTGTAATTGTGTGTTCATGAACAGATGAAAATCAATACCACTCTCAATCATGTCATTAATCTTTGAAGAAATCACACACAGAAATATCTCTGGAGGAGCCTCTTCTTGCCAAGCATGCTTTGCCTGAGTAAAGAATTTAGCACCTCCCGCAAACTAATGACCACATGGTGTACTGTAATAGGACAGGCAGCTAAGCGAACACCTCAGAGAGCCACATGATAAGGTTCCTAAACCAGGACAAATAACTCTGGCAAGGAGTCAGAGAAACTTAATCGCTGTCATAGAGTCACACTTGAAAAAGACATCATCACACAGCGCTCAGATCAAGTCAGTCTGGGTGTTTCCTTTCAACTTGTGAAAAATCTAATTAATAGACACACATTCACTCTGTCTTATACACATGTATATTATTAGCCAGCAAAGTTCTTGATCATGTTTACCTAATTATCTTTAGCCTTGGAAATAAACAGAACAATTCAAAATGGCAAAAACTTTAGATGGGGTCTTGATTCACCTCTTTCCAATAGTTATGCCATACTGATAAATGGAGTCTTTCTACAAAGTAGGTTTTTTTATTGTGTTTTGAAATGTAATAATCAAGATTATACAGACATAAGTCAGTGGTTCTTACATACTAGAAGACTGGCAATGTCTGTTGCAAGCTGATTAACCTAGAGGAGTAATATAATGAGCCTGTACTGAATGTGATAGACAGAAAATTCATTCAATCATAAGGACAGGTTTTTTTTGGAAGGCCCTATCCTTCATAAACACCAATGTTGTCCAGATGGATGTGAAATACAGTGCATATAAAAAGTATTTACCCCATTGGATGTTTTACCCTTTAACTGATTTTTTTAGTTTTTAAGATTTATTTTTGGGCCTTTTCACACCTTTATTTGATAGAGGAAGGACAGTGGATAGATTCGGAAACAGGGAAGAGAGTGGGGAGAGACATGCGGTAATGGGCCACAGGCCGGATTTGAACCCGTGCCGCCCGCGTACGTGGGTAGCGCCTTAAACCACTCGACCATCTGTGCTCCCAAACTGATTTCTTAAAACCAATCATGGTCAATATAATTTGCATTTTTGACCAAAAAAATTACCAAAAAGCTCTTCAAAAGCTGTTAAAAATGGCGCAAGCTCTGTCAGGGTGCACAAGGATCCGTGAACAGCCCTTTTCAAGTTCAGCCACAAATTCTCTATTGGATTGAGGTTTGGGCTTTAGCTCCCCTGACTTGTGCTTTTCAATCACCTTTTCTCTGCATTTCTTGGAGTGTTCTTTTGTCTTCATGGTGCAATGGTAGCCAGGAATACAGATTGACCAGTAACTGGACCTTCCAGACACAGGTGTTTTTAAACTACAATCACTTGAGACATATTCACTGCACTCAGGTGATCCCCATTTCACTAATTATGAGACTACTTGCACCAATTAACTCGACCTCTGTTGAAATAGGTCAGTCACGTTAAAGGGGATGAACATTTATGCAGTCACTTATTTTAAATTACATATTTCTATTTAATTGACATGACTTTGTAGAAATCTGTTTTCACTTTAACAAAGGTATTTTTTTTGTAATTTTGTTTTGTGAAAAAGCCAAATTATTTGGCCATGGCCAAACCAATAAAAGTGTAAAACATCCAAGGGGGTGAATATTTTTAATGGGAACTGTAATCTCACACTATATGAGACAGACTATCAGGTGTGTCAGCTTATGAATCACCACTGATTTGCTTGAGCTGACAAAAAAGTGATACATTAAACATATTTTCTCCATGTGGATGACCAAGTTCTTTTAAGAACTTTTATCTTTGCTTTCCATGAAAAACACTGGATTTTTTCTTCTTGCATTATAGACAGACTGCAACACCAAGGGTTATTTTGTTGTTTCACTTATTTGAATCTCAGTGAAGAAGAGCCCCAAAAAATCCTTTTAAGAGAATTTATGCAGATGAAAAGCATGAGGAAGGAAGACATTAGGAGATTTAGAGGTCACTTCATGTGTGGTGAGAATGGCATGCACATGACTGACACAGCACACACTGATTTACATACACAGAATCACAGTTTAACCTTTATGTACATCTGACTGTGTATGTGTCCAGTGTTAATGGATAAAAAAGAATGGATGTTAATGGAAAATGATAATTTGTGTACAAAACATAAGGAAAACCCTCCAGAAAGCATGGTTGTTTATACTCTCTACCGGGTTTAAACCCCTTAAAATAATATTTTAACAAGTTAAAATGAAATAAAAATCCTCAGCTTTGACTTTTATTCTTTCTGGTCAGTGTCAAGTAAAGAAAAGGTGTTCCCAATATTCTGTACACACTCTAGGAAGACTAAAGAAAGGAGGGTAGTAAATCATCCTTTAAAGTGACAAGGGAGAGGGTGCGTACTGAGTGTCATTCAAGCTGGATTCCCTTTTTGGAGAGAGAAAAGGAGGGATGGGTGGGAAAGAGAAAAATGGAGAGACAGAGGAGGGAAGAAAAGATAAAGCAACGAGTTAGAGACACAAAAGGGAGGAAGGAATAAATGTGTGTACGTGAGTATGAGAGGAAATGACTGAACCCTGATGGAGTGTGGAGAGATGAAGCTAGTTTTGCATCATGAGTGGATGAATGATGAAATATGATGGCAGAAAAACATGAAGATGGTGCTGTGTGATTGACATTAAGACTTCACTCACATCTCCAGGACAGTCTTTAGTTGCTCCAGTTTGGATTTCTTCTCCTCAATTTCACAGTCATTGTGCTGGCCCAGCTCAACCAGCAGCAGACGGGCGATATCCAGCACTTCCTGGGGACAAGGAGGCAATTAAAGTTAATTTGACTGTTATCTAGGCAGAATAAACAAAGACGGGAAGCTCTGCAAATGTCCAGACAGAGCACGATGGCAAAACACAAGAGTAAACCAAAGGTGGCAGGTTATAGAACACTTTATAAAAAGCTGCTACAGTGACAGGATGAATGCAATATGTGAGTGGACTAATGCAGTTAAGCCTGAACAGTTAGGCAACAAAACAATAAACTATAATTATAATACTCATATATGAAAACATAACAGTATCATCTGAAGCATTCATTATCCTCAAAAGGATCCAGTCATAATCTTCAAGAAGTAAACAGACAGAGGAGAGGCATCATGGGAAAAGCAATTACTTGAGATTAAAATCAGACTCAGTCACCTGTAGCTGTTTTGGCTTCTTCAGCTTTAGTTTTCCTGACTTGTAGCCTCCGTACTTCTCAAACAACTCAAAGAACCTGTGCAAAACAAACAAAAATAACAAGAGAATAGGGAGAAAGAGTTACATTTGATTAGGAATATATTAGAAAGAAAATACATTTAATAAAGCTGTTGAATCCATAAATAAATACAGAATTAAGTTAGAAGGGGCAGGCAGGAGGTGACTGGTAAGATTGTACTATAGTGTCAGCAAGCACAGTGCAGTTTTTTAATCCTCAGAAAATGATGAATAGCAGTTTCTCTAAGTTCTTTATCTTTGCTGAATAAATACATTTACTCTGAGATTTGCTGTGATGAGTTTTCTTTGTTTATTTGCTCAATTTTACATCAGGTCCTAGTTCTCTAGCTTTGATGTGCATGCACAATCCAATTCAAGTTGATTTTCATTTTTTTAAATCTTCACAATAAACAAACAAAGTACATATTACGACAATTATGCCATAAATCAACGAGCATACACAATAACAAACAAATCATGTCAAAACAAAACAGAACAAATATCAAATGGAAAAAACTGAAAGACTGAGGCTTTATACTTAACTATAAATTAGAACTTAGAGAGGGTGGACAGATGTGTTGCTTCTGTAAGTTGGCAAGTTAAGCAAATATTCCAATAAAGTTGAGTTACTTTGGGGAGCAGGTGGCCTAGTGGTTAAAGGCGCTCCCCGTGTACGAGCGGGAGGCTCGGGTTCGAATCCGGCCTGAGGCCCTTCACCGCATGTCCCTCCCCCACTCTTGACCCTGTTTCTGACTCTATCCACTGTTCTCCTCTATCTAATAAAGGCACAAAAATAAATCTTAAAAAAAAAAGTTTAGTTACTTTGTCTTTTTAGAGACAGTAGCATTTTGTCTTTAGTATGAACGTCACAGAAGTTCAAAGGGGGGGAAGAAGTGAGCCCCCCTCTGTGCCAGCTTTGTAGGCAATAACAGAAACATTAAAGAGGTGAGCTGGGATCAGCAGAGCTCTGTGTGTGTGTGTACGTCTGTCTGACTGTGTTTATATTGCATGCTCTCTGGTGTTTCTGCAACGCTGTAATGCCCTGTGAAATAAAATCATAATTGCACTATTGAGACAGCAAAGCTTCATCAGAATATAAACAGGAAATATGAACTCAGATTTAATACTTTCAAAGAATTTTTCAAGACCTTCTCCATATATTTTAGGACCTCAATGCGTCTTTTACTAACCAGTTAGACTGGTGCAGAGTGAATTCTGTCAACTAAAACTATGACTAAAAATTTTTGTCTGCAGCTGTTTTTCCATGAGAAAGACTAGACTATAGATCTTTGATGACTAAAACTGACTAAAAGTAAGTTTAGTTTTTGTCAAGATGACTAAAATGAGACTAAAATGAACTTTGTTTTCGCCTGACATTCAAAATCCATGATATTTCTCCACTGTGGGTAAATTTATCAAAATGCAATCTATCTGTAGCTATTCTGCCTCTCAGGTGTAGAAAGCTGCGACCCCAGGTTTGGCACTACCATGATTTGGTACTAGACTTAGGCAAGAGAATAAATGCTTGGACTAAAAGTTAAGACTAAAATGTGAGGACTTTTTATGGAACAAAACTAGACTAAAATGTTCTTGAGATCTCATTCACTAAAGCAAGACTAAAAATATAAAGGGTAGAATGACTAAAATATGATTAAAACAAAAAGGCATTTAATCTTAAGACAAAGACTGAGACTAAGAACAAAAATAGCTGTAAAAATGAACACTGCATTGGTGACAGTTATGTTCATGTTTTGTGCAGAGTGCAAGATAAAAAAATGACAACACAGTCAAGAAAATACAAATAGTATTAGTTATTACCTCCACCAAGGAGGTTATGTGATCGGCAGGGCTTGTTAGTTTGTTAGCAACATAACTCAAAAAGTTCTGGACAGATTTTGATGAAATTTTCAGGAAATGTCAGAAATGGCAAAAGGAAGAACTGATTAGATTTTGGGAGTGATCCGGATCACTGTCTGGATCCAGGAATTTTTTAAAGATTCTGCCTTATTGGGAGATAGGGCTAATGGTGGAGGTCTGCGCTCTCCGAGTGCTTTTCTAGTTGTAGTATGCAATAAAGCTTTCTTTAAGATGCTAGCATGCTAAGCTCAACAGACTTTGTACTAGTATTAAAACAGGCAAAAGCTTCACTGCAAAGATGTTTTTTATGTTCAAAATCCTGTAAAATACTAACAAGTATTAGCCCCAGCCTCAACACCTTCTCCTCCTCCAACCAATTCTCAGAAAACTCACCTCACACATTACTAAAGCCCCTCAATAACCTGCTAGTTAGGGGGAACACAGCAGAGTTTTAAGGATGCACTGATAGCTCAGGCCAGAACAGATATGCAGACTGATGTCAGAAAAACTAGCCAAAAACACACAAATTGAAAACAGATAAAAAATTTAAAACCTTATGGTCCAGCATTTAGGACTTTAAATTACTTTACAGAAGCCTTAATTTTTGCCAAATTGGTTTATCAACTTTTTATACTTTTTAAGATCCTGCAGACACCCTGTTATTACGGTGCTGTTGCAGAAGCGTACTGTGAAAAAGGCTTAGGTGTCCATCTGTGTATCTCAGTCAAACATTTAAAACAGAAAGGAAACTAAATTAAAGACGAGTGGTATTCTGTTATTCAGTTTGTGCAGCTATGACAGTGTTTTGATAGACTGTTCCCATATATTTTTCTCCTTAACATTCTTTAAATTTTCTTTTGTAATTGGAAATCATAAACTACAAAATGATATCTGTTCATTTTGGAAATAAAAATCAAAACCAATATGCTGTATAATGGATGCTAAGTCTTTAGATACTTACAGAGGATGTCGGACCTCCATCTTCATCTTTTGCTTTGGTGTGCGGTCCCCGTGGCGGATGATGGCAATAACACAGCGCAGCTCCATCCTGGATAAGGAAAAAGAATGGACAGGACAAAATAAAATGTGTAAAAAATACGTAACATCACATAAGATCTTAAAAAAGTCACCAACATTACAGTAACTGATGATGACGTATCATTTATTTGTTACCAGATCATTTCTGAGACATTGAAGCTCAATTATAATCAAAACAGCAAAGATTTAGGGATAATCATGACATTTAAAGAAGAGTAATCACAGGATACCAATAAACACTGGAATTGGAAAATAAAACATTCAATCAAAAACAGAATTTACATGATGCTGATCTTGGTTGCAAGATCAAAATTCAGTTAAAATGCAAAGAAAATGTGCTTGAGCATTAGAGATTTAAGTTTACAATGCAGATACAGTAACAATTTAGAGAACAGGTTACAATATTAGTATATTTCATGGACCAAAGCTTTGATAGCATATTGCCCAAGAATTTCCCACAACTTCCAAAAACCCTTGATACCTATATCAATATTTTTTCTGTTTTCAGTACATACATGGTTCCTGAGGTTGTTGGGACTATTGGGATATCTTCAGCTTCCATGGGGATGGACCAGGGGATGTGAAACTGAGGGGCTAACTCCCTCATCACCATGTTCCTGATGAAGCAGATAAAACAACAGTTTTAAGCACAATAATCGAAGTAAACTTCATCGAAAGAAGGGTCATTTATAAAGATTTTCTAGGTGCCAATCAGTTTCATTCTAATATTTTGATCAAAATTCAAGACAATATTTTGACTTATCTTGATTAAGAAGCTACAGTTACAGTTTAAATGATACTACATCATATCAAATTTACAATGCTCTTGTTCCTATGAGGTTTTTTCTGTTTACACTACCTGACCATAGCATAAAGAGGAATTTTGTTCATTACAGGACAGGCTGCCTTTACTGTCTCTGTCTTCAAATTAGTAAAATGGGATACACCACTATAGCCTTAGTATAGTGGTGAATGTGCAGGTCACAACTTGTCCACAAGACCGTTTTGGAGTTGTTGGATTGTGTATTTGATGAGTTTGATGAGGGAAAGCCAGAATACCGTCTGCTTACATTGAGTGGGCACAGCAGGTCCGAACTCGGCAGCGGCAATCTAAAAATAGTTTGCACCGACAACTGAAGGTAACGAACCTATTACTAAGACTATAGGAATTATGGCAATGGGCGAATTTGCCTAAATGTTGAAGTATACCTTTAAGACATAAAGTTTATTTGCCTTGCCTGACAGGAAAGGTGATAAATCAGAAACTAACTTGGATGTGAAGCTGACAGTGAGGTCCCATGAGCTGTCTGAAGCTCTGAATAACTTACAACATGACAGCTCCAAGGCAATATTTACTTTAGAGGTACAACAAAGATGTCAGAGATAAATGCCAGAGATGTCAGGGAGAAAACAAGAAGATGAGACTGCTTCTTCATGGAAGCCAAACAGTTCAGTCCAAAAGGAATTACATTGTTTAAAATAAATAAGCGCTTTTCCATAAGATTGTCATGCAGTTTTCTGTATAATATGGAGAGGCACTAGGAAAGGATTAAAGGAACAAATAGATGAGGTTTCAAAAAAGTTACACCATGCCCTAACAGCATGTGAGCATCAGACATCACATTTCATTGCATTGCATCAGGTTGTATCGCACAGCAGGGCACAATCGCTGTCCACTCACATCTGTCAAATATTTAATTCTTTTCCCAGTTAATTCCAGTTTTCCACTTGTAAATAGTATAAAATCTAAGGCTTTTATTATAAATGTGGAGAAAGAGTGGTGCTTTATGATGACAGGCCTTTGATGGCACCAAGCTAACTAGTTTTGGCTTCATGTTGACACAAGTCTCCTAGATGGATTTGAATCACAGATATATTTGTTATTAATGCACAAATATCTCCACTTTGTAAATAAGCTAACAAGTTCTGTTGATGATAAGAGTGAAAGAAAATCAAGAAAACATTCCTTTCAGGAACTCCCGGTGTCTAATCATTTCCCTTCTCCCTTTAGTCTTTGCCCATCCTAATGCATGCAACAGTAAGGAAAATAGGAACGGGACGATGGGCTAAAAATGTCACACTGCTATAAGCTGCTTCAAGCAGCATCACTTGCATGCAGTCAGGAAATTACAACAGGAATCTATCTGATTTTGTCGCTGACACTCGCTTACACTGTGTAAAGTTAAGGCACACTATTAAACCTACCGAAAAAAAAATTAAAAGTGAGCTAATATACAATAAACAACATATTAGATGATTAAAGTTGGGGAATCTATTCCCAGTTATGGTAAGTGTCCTTGTGTCAACCATGTGCCCTTAGGCAAGACACTTAACCTCAAATTGCTCATATTGTTGCACCAGTTGTTGTGAATGCATATGAATGGGATTATTGATGGGATTACTTATAATACTGATGGTCACTTTATATATACTCCCCTCCAAAAGTATTGAAAAAGTGAGGCCAATTCCACTATTTTTTGCTGTAGACTGATAACATTTGGGTTTGACATAAAAAAAATGAATATGACACAAGAGATCAACATTTCAGCTTTTCTTCCCAGGTATTTTCATCTGGATCTGGTAGATTTTGTGATGCTTTTCTAGGGTTTCACTGCAGCCTCTTTCAGTTGTTGTTTGTTTTGAGGGGTTACTCCCTTCAGTCTCCTCTTTAGCAGGTAAATGCATGCTGTATCGGGTTTTAGTCTGGAGATTGACTTGGTCAGTCTGAAATCTTCCATGTCTTGCCTCTGATGAACTCCTTTGTTGTTTTGCCAGCGTGTTTTGGGTCATTATCTTGCTGCATGATGAAGGATCTCCCAATCAGTTGGCTGCATCTTTCTTTAAATTGGAAGACAAATGTTTCTGTAGACTTATGAGTTCATTTTGCTGCTACCATCACGTGTTACATCATCAATGAAGATTAATGAGCCCGTCCCACAAGAAGACATGCAAGCCCAAGCCATGACATTACCTCTACTGTGTTTCACAGATGAGCTTGTATGTTTGGGATAAGGAGCATATCTTTTTCTTCTCTCTCTAGTCTTTCCATCACTTTGGTAAAGGCTCATCTTTGTCTCATCAGTCCACAAACATTTTTCTCAGAGTTCTTGAGGCTTGACTCTGTACTACTGGCAAATTCCAGCCTGGCCTTCCTGTTCTTCTTGCTAATGAGAGGTTTGCATCTTCTGGTGTAGCCTCTCACTCTTAAGTATTTATACAACAACAAAAGTTTTTCAAGAGCTTAAGCCCATTTGGGATTTACCACATTAAAATTACATGCCAGTGCAGAACATCACTTTGAAATGGCATGTTTGCAGTCAATATTAGGCAGTCACAGCAGACCTTTAGAGTCAAAAAGACAACTGAAACTATTTCTTCATTTTCTCAGGTTAAACAATAACAAATAGTATTTAAGCTGATGTCACCTACCCCAGGACTTTAGCACAGTCATCATAGTACTTCATGGAGTTTTTGACAAAGCTGAAGCCGTTAACATCACAGACGAAGGAGTGTCCGTTGGCTCTGAGCAGATCAAACCCACAAACTGTTTGCTGAGAAAATCAAAGACAATACTGAGTTACAGAAATGTACATTGTTCTGAGTGATCAAATGGAAAAGATATAATTTTACAGCACAACTTCAGCCTTTTTTTTTTTACTTTATTCAATCTTCAAGAAGGTCAGCAACAAAATATTTTATGATAATCTTCCTTCACAAATGGCTTACACATCTAAGCATTCTGACATTTAGGTAAGAATTCACTGGAGACCATCTCTGTAGAAATGCATGTTCTCAATGACAATTTTAATGTCATTTATTCCATAATCACATGTGTTATGTACTTTTAGTCTCCATCAGTTACATTTTTGCTCTCCAAGTAAAAATACCATAGGGTCCATAGAAATTGTTAACATTTTCTCCACCTCCTTCTTCATGTCTCACCAGAATCACTGTGGTAATGGATCAAAAATTACTAAATGCTCTATCATCCAACATTTCCCCTAGCATAAGGCTGATGTTTCATCTTTACTAAACCCTGAGACTACCAACAGAGTCCTGAACAATGTTTTTTTTATCTTCCAGTCAGATTTCTACCACAGCGGAATGGTAATGTCTTTGGGGCATCATATACATATATCCCTCCAAGTCCTGTCCTCAATAATTATATCTAAATTTAGCTCCCATTTCCCCTTCACATGGAGGGTATTTAATTCCAGACTGTTTTTTGAGATGAAGCAATGAATATTTAACAAAGAATTAGATACTGGGTTTAGAATGTCTGCATTCACTGCAATAGTTAATGTCCTGGCATAAAGCATGTCATTTTCAGTGAAGTGAAGATAAACACATATTTATGCCTGAGAAACTGCATTAACTGCACCACAAACAGTATTTTTATTGTTATTGCAATACACAGATTTGAAATGAACACATTGCAGAAGTCTGAATAAATCACAATAAATACAAAAAGTTCTAAAATGTACTCTACTTGCATTTCATAAAGCTGCCTCTACATTATTACATACAGGTGCATGTCAAAAAATTATAATATCATGTAAAAATTCCTTTTTTAGTTTTGTTTTAATCTTGGTGATTAAAGCTTACTGCTGACGGAAATCCAAAATCCACTATCTCAAAATATTAGAATACTGAGGAAAAGTCTGATTTGCAAAGGTTTCCTGAGCCTTCATTTTCTCACTGTGTTTCAGTACACACAACCACAATCACGAGGGAGACTGCTGAGTTGACAAATGTCCAGAAGACATTTATGTCGTCCTCCACAAGGAGGGTAAGCCACAGAAGGTCACTGCTGAAAGGGCAGGCTGCTTTCAGAGGGTGTTTCAAAGCATATTCATGGAAAGTTGATTGGAAGAGGAAAGTGCGGTAAGACAGTCAAACAAAGCAGATTCAAGAACTCTGTGGAGCTTCAGAAGGAGTGGACTGAGGCTGAGGTCGGTGAATCAAGAGCCACCACACACAGATGAGTCCAGGAAATGGGCTACAAGTGTGGTGTTCTTAGTGTCAAGCAAATCCTTAACCACATACGTTACAGGCTTCTTCTGGGGTAAGGAGAAAAAGATCTTGACTGTTTCTCAGTGGTCTGCAGTCCTGTTTTCTCAATTTTGAAAATGCCTGTTGAAGTAAACTGCCCATTTCACTGATATGCTTGAAAAAACATGAATTTGGTAATTCTGTCATTTACAAAGAACTTGTGAATTATTCTATTTCAGTGTCTCATTCTGTAATCATCTCTGTTTCAGAGTCCCATGTGATTTCTGCATTTACTGACTCATTTGCCAGTTATGAATGTTAATAGTCAGGACCAGATATGTTCTCTATTAGCTCAGTGTTTGCTGATCACGGCACTGTATAATGATGGTAACAATAGATTTATATGAATTATTCTGGTGGTTGCAGCGACAAACACTTCTGGCAGCTCCCATTCACCAAATGCATTAGCAATGGGACTCATACACGAGGAGATTACATCAATTTGTCCATGTTTGACAGCTTCTCTAATGTCTATATTTGTTTGTTTTTTAATTTTCAGTCTTATAAAGTTTAGTTTAATGAGCTAAGAGCCTTTTGTTTAAGTGCAGGTAAACACAAGTAGATGCAATCTCTATGTTAACTTCAAATGATAACTGCACATAAAAAGGAATCCAGTGAAGTTATGACCTCTGATGGCTCAGAGAGCAATAAAAAAGGGCGAGTAAAACCAAGCTCTTTAAATGTAATGTCCCTGAGTCCTTCCTTTGTATTCTCTTACTGTGTACTGCATTATCTCCTCTACTGCTGTATTGTAAGTTTACCTTAAAGGCCAGGCAGACTTTGCGGGCCACCAGTTTTTCCATGGCAGTGAGCATGACAGGGTAACGAATCTCCTTCCCCTCACTGTCTCTCTCTACCTTTCCATCCAGGGCCGGAGATTTCCGGGCCTCAGCATGAGCATAGTCTGGACCTACTGTGTAAACCTGGAACACAGAACACAAAACACATGGCACATGTGATAATGACTTTTATATCTTATCCAGTGCATGACTAATTAGACTGACTGGTGCATGAATCTCTTTGCCCTCAAGTGGTAATGCACTCTACCTTTACATCAGTGCCGTCTGTGGGCATAAACTCCTCGTAGATGTAAGATCCAGTCTTTCGCACGCTGCTCTCAGGGGAATACACGCTGCTTCGACTCCCAATCTACAGTGAAGAAGTGAGAGAATAATATAGGAAGGAAATTTAAAGGCATCGAGAACCAAACTTTTACAAAAAGAATCTTATTTTGCCAACTATCTAACCATTGCACAAGGCACTTTTTCAAAAAAGGTCACAACTTTAACCCTGCAGCAGCAGTGCAACTTGTCAGCAGAACCTTTTAAGTTTTAGAAACATTTTCCTTTTGTCAGTCGTTAAATAATATACAAACTGAGACTCAACCGAATAAAATGTAAAGATCAACATGGTGAGCTTCTAAAAGTTAATGAAAAGCAACTTCCTGAATCCTGATTCTTTGCTTCAACTATCTTAGCATTGACTGATGACAAACTTACGGTGGTTTTCCACTATATGGTACTGGCTCCATCAGTCTTGACACAACTTGTTTTCTTAATTTCTATAAGGGATTGTACCTGATACCGGGTACTTTTTTTTTCCCCTTAAAGATTTATTTTTGGGCTTTTCATGCCTTCATTGACAGAGGAGGACAGTGGACAGAATTGGAAACAGGGATGAGAGAGCTGAGGAGAGACATGTGGGACTCGAAGCCCCAGGCCACCTGCGCCCCTGATATTGGGAACTTTTTTTGGGGTATCCCCTTTGGTGAGGTTCCAAGCCAGTTGGGCTGATCCTAAAATGTGACGTCTAAACACTGCTGACCACCGAGTGTAACGAGAGTATCGGCACAAGAAATGTCATTAGTGGGATGTCCAAGATGGCCCTCTTTTTGATGAATGAACAAGGAAAAAAACTCCAAGGCACTCTCATTTGGGCAGCTATTTTAATTTTAGTCTTAGTTTTAGTCTTTAAATGAAATGCATTTTAGTTTTAGTCTAGTTTTAGTCAACAAAAACTCAAAAACATTTTAGTCTAGTTTAAGTCCATAAAAAGTCCTCACATTTTAGTCTTAAATTTTAGTCCAAGCATTTATTTTTCTAAATCTGGTACCAAGTCATGGTAGTGTGTTCTATGCACCCTGCCAAACCTGGGGTCCTTTCTTTCTACAGCTGAGAGGAAGAGAAGCTACAGCTGCACTGTGTTTTTGACAGATTTACCCACAGTGGACAAATATCAAGGATTTTGAATGTCCGACAAAAACTAGATAACATTTAAGTCTAGTTTTAGTCATCTTGAAAAAAAAAAACTTACGTTTTGTCAGTTTTAGTCATCAAAGATCTTTTTTTGTTAGTCTTAGTCTAGTTTTAGTCATCTTGAAAAAAAAAAAACTTACTTTTTGTCAGTTTTAGTCATCAAAGATCTTTTTTTGTTAGTCTTAGTCTAGTTTTAGTCATCTTGAAAAAACTTAACTTACTTTTTGTCAGTTTTAGTCATCAAAGATCTATTTTTGTTAGTCTTAGTCTAGTTTTTGTCATGGAGAAAAACGCTGTCGACGAACAATTTTACTAATAGTTTTACTCGACAAAATTAACATTGGGTATAGACCTTAGAAACACACTTCAATGCGTTTCATCATCAAGCCTTCCTGTTTGACTTCCTGATGAAGGCTTGATGCCAAAATGCGTTGAAGAGTGTTTTTAAGATCTACACATGACTATGCCATAAAAATAAAGGCATTTTAAAGCTTGAAGAGAGTGCCAAGGAGTTTTTTTCTTGTTTATTAATCAACTACATGAATCCAATTTCCAAAGAGCAGCTCAGACTAACTTTTTATTGAGTCAAAGTAGCACTTACACCTACAGTTTCTTTAATATGGCTTTTTTGTCTGCTCCATCTAACTGTATGACTTTCCAAACTCTCATTTACTTTTTAACAGTATTTTCTGTAGCTGCTTGCTCTTGTCCTGGAACAAAACTCATCTTGCTTTGACAAGAAGCCACAAACCAAGAAGCTGGTACACCATTGTCTAAATGTCCTCCACTGTTGTTGTGCTGGAAATTATAGCAGTTTCATGCAGCCACGCTATGACAACTCTTCTGATACTAAAGAGGTACAATCAAGTATACATATACTGACATTGAAAATGAAGTGTCTGGTACCAAAATCTTATAGAGCCCAGCCAGTAACACATATGTAAATACATGATTAGTTTTCCTTGTGTTTCTTGCAAGCCATCTACCTTCCTGAAGAGTCTCTGGCTGCCTCCTCCAGCAGATGTTGGGTAATAGATGTAGACATTGTGGTCCTCGGCACACACAGGTTTCTCCACAAAGGGTTTTGGGAAAACTTCCCCGTTCACCTCTACATGGTCTTCAGCTTCCACCAGGTTACACTCTGTAATGGGAGAGACTTTAGTTTTAAATTCATTCTACAAGAAAATGTATAACAACAGTGATGATGCCGACGTGGAAAATACAAAAATGGGTTCATATACCGAAGGAATGTATAATCCAATCAAATTATCCTTCCTTAATCTGAGCTTTGAACCCTTGCCTGTTTGGTATTAGCCATGCTTCAATGCTGTACAGCACTCACTATTAGTTCAGTAAAAAATAAAAACGCCTCACTCTATAAAACAGTTTATTTTGCTATCACAAAGGACTAGTTATCCAGTTAACAGTTAACAAGATACTTCATCTAACTTCTGATAGCCACCTGGTAAAAATCGCAGCAAAGGCCTCTAAGAACTTCTAAACCCTCTACTCACTTTCAGGATTGTCGGGGTCTCGGTTCAACACAGCATAACGAGGTAGGTCAATGCCCTCCTCTTGCAGGATCCGGTACACTTCCCTCCTGAGAGACAATCAAACACAGACTTAAAAATAAACTACAAAAAGAACCACCACAGTGAGTCTATCAGTGCAGCTCTGATGTGAATGTTTCTAAAGACTGGTAACAACAACCAGTCTGGTGATCTAAGGTATCCATAAAAAAGGTATGGGAAAATATACCTCAAAAGTAACACTTACCATGTATGTTACTTTAATGCCCACCAAGTGATTACTGCTCTAAACGAGAAGAGGAAAATGCAAATGCTAACAAGTTGATTTATAAATGCCACCATTGTCCTTATCATCGAGGTTATAGGGTTTATTTTTCCGTCATATAGAGTTACAGCACTATTAGGATTAATCATTAATTTTAAAACTGATGTAAGTAGACTCTGGCTACTTCTTTGGTTCATCATAATTGCCATAATGATCTTCTGGCTCATTTGGGGAACACTGGTTCAACATGAGCTCATAAAGATACTTTTTTCACCCTGTAAAGCAACAATAGGTCACTAACAATACGATACAGTAACTTTCAACAAGAAACCTGTGCTTTGTCTTGTAATGTTTAACACACTGTTATGGTATTGGTACTAGAATATAAAAGACATACTGGTCAAAACCTCATGTAGCGTGAGGAAGAAAAAACAGTCCGTCCATTTTTGATGAAACTGTCTTTTTATCATCGTCTTCTTCTCATGATCAAACCACCTCTTCTGTCATTGACTATCTGTCTATCCATCAATAGACCCTCCTGTCTGCACTGCTGCTTCCTGATCTTTTCCGGGTTTGCTTGAGAGCTCAGTCAGCATAAAGGATTTGGAACGATTTATACCATCAAGTCAAGAAAAGCTGTGCCGTTTAAAAAAAAGACTTGAGACGTAAAGAAGGGTAAGCTTGGTTGTTTCAAATGAAAACACATGGAAATTAGCATATTAATCCTCCATCCTACCCAGCCTGAAAAGGGAGGCCGGCACTTATTTGTTGGTGCAAACCCTGACTCGGGCGTTATATAGAGCTCAGTTTGACTCACGGTCTTTTTAGAAGGAAAATGGTATATAACGCCAGCTTGACAGACAGCCGCTGTCAATACATAATTCTTCACTATCAACTGAGCCAGCTGAAAAAAAAAAAAAAAAAAAATTCCAACAATAAAAGCTTTCAGTGTGATTCTGATAAAACTATGACCATGGCTGTACCCATCCTAATCTCCTAACCAGCAGTCATTGTTTACAGGCTTGCAGTCACTTCAGCTATGCCTGTAGCTACCGTCTCTTCACCCTCAACTGATGCTGACTGGTCTGGCCCCTCTCTGGCTGGGAACAAGTGCATCAGCTAGAAGCTTTGCAAGATGGATCCTCCTGTTAACAGACATTGAATATGGCCAAATCATCTGCTTTGCATAGTTAGCAAGTTGAACAGTGAACTACTTGTGATGTTGTTGGGAGGTCAGTACACATATGCTACACCTGCAAACAGGCGGTAAATGCTTACAAATTCATATTTGCACAAAATTTGATAATATTATTTTCCTTGTTAGTCTACATGTTTCTTTGGCTTCTTCACTGGCTTTGGCAAGGACTTTGTGGGATTTTCTTCTTGACCAACAAATGCATATTGTCAAAAGCACTATGTGTGTTTCACAACACAGCAGTTGCACTAAGAGACCTTTGGTGGACACCAAAGCACACAAAACCCCATTCTTCCATAATATTGCTGTTGTGATTGGTGTATGATGGTGTATTAGCTCACTGTACCTGTCCTGTATGAAATACTGCATGTTGAGGTCATTGATGAGCAGTGGATTCCTGAGCTTGGCATACTCCACGGCTTTGTCCAAAGGGAAACCTGAAAAATAGACACCATTGTTAACAGCATGAACTCATATTACACCCTTGTTCAATCCAAGCTAAGGCTCAGCCAACATTCAAATTAAACAATGTATAATAATAAATGGGTGTTTAGCATTCTCTGTTGTCCAGTGTTTGAAAAAAACACACCTGAGTCCATATACAGTTGCAAGAAAATTATGTGAACCCTTTGGGATTTCTTGGATTTCCACCCTTCACTGTGAATGTTTACATGTTTTGTTCAATAAAAACATGAAAACGTATCATTTTTTTGTGCAGTATTAGTTTATGAAGACTGTGTTTGTCTATTGTTGTGACTTAGATGAAGATCAGAACACATTTTATGACCAATTTATGCAGAAATCCAAGAAATCCCAAAGGGTTCACATACTTTTTCTTGCAACTGTATTTAGTCCAACATGATTTAAACTTTTTAACAGTGCTGATGAAAGTAGTTAAACATCATAACAAGACTGCTCACATGGGACGTCAAAACAGCTTTGACCTGGGTGTGTTGTTGATGTGGTGTTTGACAGGCAAACAGAGGTTTGCCATACAGATTTGTTTCTCTTGATGTGACATCAACAAATCTACTGAAACAATCGGCTGGTGGATTCAAACTGTGCAACATCTTAGTGTGATAGGCGTGAGGCACTCTTGTGTGTCCTAATGGGTTTTGACAGTTTTTGAATAAGATGGTAATGTGAGCTTGAGTAGACTGCTTCATGGTCATCTGCATAATGCCATATCAGTTAATTTAACTCTGGACTGAAGCTCTTCTTCCAGCTTTGGCTTGAGTGGCACCACAAAGTTTTGTTTTCTATCCCTTTGAGATCATTTTTTGGCTGACTGCTGAGGTCAGTCCTCCAGATGGGCAGTCTGTATCTGACTTGGGGACTGAGTAAGTAACTGACTGAGTAAGTGAGTAAGTGAGTAAGTGAGTGAGTGAGTGAGTGAATGAGTGAGTGAGTGTGTGTGTGAGTGATGCTACTTTCAGAGTCATGCCATATAGAGTTGGGTTTGGTTGTACTGAAAGCCATCAGTGATGGCTGCCTCCACTGCAGCAAATAGAGCCAAATACATAAAGAGTTCCGCTATGGGTGGGGTGTAGTTGTACTGAGCGCCCTTGGTAATGGCTGCCTCCACTGCTCCGAATATCTCAGATATAGCTTTAGCATTGCATCTGTTTTTACCAGAACTGTGCCACGTTTCTGTAAGAACTAAAGAATAAAAACAACCCTAAATGCTTTTCATGTTGGGAAACATGTTTTCACTCTTCTGCTCACCTGCCTTGGCATGAGTACGTGATAACTAAGGGAGAAAGGGTTCCTTGTTTTGTGAATGCTTGTATACAAAGGCCTGCTAGTGGAGCAGTTAGCTCTCAATTAGCCACAGCAGCACTTCTGTCAGAAATGCACAGCATCTCTTTATGAATGCAAGTGCTGAGAGCAACACGAAAAGCTTAACGCAATAGAAAACTACTCGTTCTTCTGCAGACCTGCTTCGTCATGGGTATGTAATAGTTACAGGGAAAGGGTTAGTTCTTGTGTATACAAGACCTGCTACTGGAGTCATTAGCTTGGAAGTAGCCACAGTGGCAGTTTTGTCTTAACTGTGTCTGACAATGTGTCTTTATTAAACAAGCACAGAGAGTAACACTGAAAGCTTTCCGTGAGAGAAAAACGTTTTCGCTCTACTCCAAGTCTGTTTCGCCATGGCTTTCCTATCATAACAGTGGGCTTGTCCTGTATATCCAGCCATGCTAGCTGTTAGCTCAGATGTCGATGTAGTTTACTTGGAACTGGATCACTTTAAAAAAAAAAAAAAAAAAAAAACAGGGCAGAGAGCCACACCGAAAGCTTGTCTTGGCAAAGAAGAAGTTTTGTGCATCTCTTGTAGTGATGTGTAACCTCCCTGCGCAAAAGAGCACAAAATAAAGGGAGGATATTTTCTCAGTAAATAGCGGCGCTGCTCTGATAGGTCAATCCCCCATTTAGATGACTTGGACTGGGGCAGAGATGACCTAGTGATTAAAGGTGCACCCCTGTACGCGGGCAGCCTATGTTCAAGTCGGGCTACTTTCCCACTATCTTATCCCTGTTTGTGACTCCATCCACTGCCCTACTGATGGAATAAGAGCATAAAAAGCCAAAAAATTCTAATCTGTCCTAAAAAAAAAAAAAGGGAAGTGACAGATGAAAGTTTCGGCATCAGTATGCAAAACACATTAGCACAACATGGGATCGATTTTTTTTTTAACATTAAAAAAATTCAGACAAAAAAAAAAAAAACTCGGTGTGCTCAGTGTGCAAAGGTCTTAAATCTACATCAAACTGTGGAGATGCGCAGTGCATGAAAGGTCTAGTGGTTTGGTAATTCCCCATGATCCGAGGCTGTTGTCTCTCTAAAGTAGGAAGCGCGGGTTTGGGATTGACCTGTGGCTCCTTTCGTGCATGTCACTCCTCACTCTTTATCATATTTTCTACTTTCCACTGTCATATCTCTCTAATAAAGGAACAAAAGCCCAAATACAAAGCTTAAAAGAAAAAAAAATCATGTGACATGTGTCATACAGGTATGCCAAGACCACTTGGAAGAACCACACTTTTGAGCATTGTTTTTTTTTTTATGTCTTTCAGACTGGAATTTAGAAAATCCACCTAGAGAGCAAAAGCAGTGAATAATGAGAACATTCATAGAAGTGTAACCGAATCCTAAGAACAATCTTTGTCTTCTAAGTGTAATAAGTTACCTCCAAAATAATACTTAACTAAAGTACAGATACTCAAAAATGAACTTCAGTACAGCATGCAGGCCTACATCATTGTTGGACAAGCCTGATAGCAGGAAATATTTAAAGGAAACATCTGTTTACTGACATTCCAATAAAAATAAAAACATCAGAGGACTCATATGTTCCCATATCCAAGGGCACAATCCAAAAGTTTCAGCACTTTATAAATAGAACAGAAAAACAGTCCCGTGTGATGAACCTCTGAGTCAATTACAAACACAGACAGATCAGTGTCAGAAGGAAGAACTAATCTAAAATATGGGAAAGGCTTATAATACTGTTTTTACATCCTTTTTCTTCCATTTTGCTTATTTGAGCGCACGGATATATGAATACTTGCAAAACCATGTGTGCTATGTACATTTAAGATATAGGGCATGTACATAAAGAGATGCATTGATCCTGTTTGCAGCTCTGCTTTTGTAAACCACACACAGTCAGCTGATGAATATCATTTATTGCAAGCTTTAAATAGATACTTCTACTGCCACCAGTTCTCTTTGTTTATCAGTGGCATGTTCCCATAAACTTCTGTGGTCTCTGCCAGGCAGGCTGACACAAACCTGGCAAACTCTACAACATGTGGCTTCTTAGGGACTGATACTCCACAGAATATTGTTTGCTTCTGAGTAAAATAGGGTTTAATTACAGTTAAATGTGATCTTTTTCTTGACAAGCAGAACTAAAAATAAAACAAGATTTTGATGCCAAAAACACATATCGTTTTCTCAGTTTTTTTCAGTTAGATAATGGTCAGGGAAAGTTTTGTTTGAACGATTTCATTATTTATCGATTGTCATGGTTGGTAATATTCAGAGGTTTTATTATTTATTACAAAACATGATGAGACAGCAGCACAACATGGGTAAACAAATTAATTAAACATATCAAATGCAAAGATGACTTACTTTCCCCACATACAGAAAGATTTTTTGTACTTGGTTTTAAATTCTTACCTTTTGAGTGAAAAGAGATAAGGCAGTCACAGAGAGGCCAGTTCTCCACAGGTTCCTCCAGGATCACCTCCTCGGGAAAAATGACCACGTTAATGTAGTCAAACTTACAAAGGCGCTCCAGGATCTGAGTCATGGGCTTGGATTTGGACTTCTTCATCATGGCACAAATGCCCACCACGATCTGTCGCTCTGGTGGCTGGTAGAGAGGAGAGAAGGAACAAGTAAAAGAACTTTATGACGACAAAGATAATCTCTAGATCTGGCTATTTCAATTGTGGCTAAGAGAGTGCTCATAAAAAGTATTCACCAACTTGGATGTTCTACCCTTTTAATGACTGTGTGTAAACCAGTCATGGTCAATATAATTTGGCTTTTTATTTTTTTTAACCAAAATACATTATAAAAAAGACTTTAATGTTGAAATGAAAACAGATTTCTACAAAGTAATGTCAGTGAAAGTATGTAATGTAATATAAGTGACTGCAGAAATGTTTATCCCCTGAGTCTGTGTGGATAGGTATCAATCAGGGTTGCATATCTGGACACTGCAATTTCACTCCATTCTTTTTTTGCAAAACTGCTCAAGCTCTGTCAGGTTGCACAGGGATCTGGCATGATCAGCCCTTTTCAAGACCAGCAACAAATTCTCTAATGGGTTGAGGTCTGGGCTTTGACTCTGCCACTGCAGAACATTCACCCTGCTTTCTTGAAACCATTTCTGTGTAGCTTTCCCTGTATGCTTCAGGTCATTGTCTTGCTGTCTTCTCTAAAGCCGTAGTTCTCAGGAGTGGGAGGGGGTACTATTTTATAGGTGCTGGTATAGGTGTAGGAGCTGGCCACTAAACCCCCAACTGAGAGATGGCTCACCCTATCACTGATCCGAAAGTGCCCTGAAAGAAGGAATAATGTGTTTTTTTTATATACAATTATCCATATGTCATTTTGTAATGAGCTATTCAGCCACCACTGGTGTTTCTACAGACTTTTTACTTTTAGCTTCAAATTGTAATTTTTTTTTTATTCCTTCAAGTTAACAATTCATCAGTTGAAATCCTACAATGTCACTCTAATGTGCATTAAAGAGGAAAATATTTGTGTATTTTTTTCAAAAGACTAAAACTTATTCCTTGAAATTACTTTGAATGCTGAAATGTCTTCACACTGAGCAGATGTGTGTTTTAATAACTGCACTGTTTAATATAAAAGTCTTTCTGTCCTTCCCCAGTGTGTGAGATAACAGCTAAAGAATAAAATGCTGAAGTGAAACAAAGTCATAAACTGTGACAACAGAGAGTCTATAATGGCAGGTACATGCAGAGCCAACACAGCACTATCATAAAGTCCTTTTATAGCTAAAGACTACAAGACAGACCAGAGGTATTAAAGTTGTTTACATACTGTATTGTTCCCACACAAGGGCTTGTGTACTTCTGTCATTTCTTTTTCCATGGTCAATTCTAAATAAAACTTTCAGTCTAAAATTTCCAGACCTTTTGAGTTCATGACAACAAAAATGAGCAAAGCTGTGGCTTCCTGTTCCCAAAATAAATCATCCTTTTCCACTGTAAAATCAAGTCATGGTATAAAGCCGTTAATAATCAAATGCATACTCTCTAGTGTACAGAGAACAAAGGTTTATGACGTCTACAATCTGCATACATAGTGATTTTATATGATTGATTTGATGTGTTTATGTGAAAATGTTGCATGCCAGCAGTGTGTTTATCTTCATTAACAACCGCCTCTTACCGACTCATCTTCATCATCCATGTCCTCTTCTCGAAACATCTCGTTCTTCATGCCTGTCTCCATTTGACCCATGTCTGGCTCGTCATCTTCATCGCCAACCACAAATCGAGGAACGTCTCTCAGTCCCCGCCCCACCTGTCCTTCCACTTTCACTGCTTCTGGTCCAAGTCCAAGTCCTGGTCCCCTGCAGGACTCGGACATCACAAACTACTCTGCAACATGTCTGCACACCAGTCGACTGTGCTGTGACTGACACCTGAAAGCCTGCTGATAAAGTGAAGGGTCTGCTGGTGTTTTGAGCTGAGTAGATAACAGCTACGTGCATCCGTGTCAGTATAGAGTGTATGGAGGTAGAAAAACACCTCCTGAGAGGTAGAGCAGTGGGAGTGAAGTCCACAGGTGTTGAGGTAGACTCAGGATCCTGGTTGTAAAACTCCCTGTGTCAGGACTGAGGAGGTCTGGCTCTGAATGATAGCATGTCCCACACTGGCGGCAGCTCTTTACTTTGAAAACTCCATGGACAACATCTGTGCTCCTTTTTCTTTCACCTATAAAAGGAAACAAGAGAAGAGAAATGCTTAGCAGCTCTTTAAATAAACTCCTATATGTGAAAACTATTAGCATTCACAAAAAAGTCAAATAGCTTTGACAAATGCATTGCCTCTGAATAACCACAGAACTGCTTGTTGCTTCACCTGAAATTTGTGAAATAAACATCAGGGTTGCCACACAATGAAAGTCAAGACTTCACTGATTCCTCAGGAAATGGGGTTATTTCAACACTGCAGTGTCAAGAAATACCTAACATAAGTCTTTTATCAAAGTTTCAGCCAGAACATTTTAAATGGCAGGAGTTTACATAACCATTAAGCAACAGTGCTAACAAGAATGCTAGGTATGAAAGGGACAGAAAATCCCAAAGAAAATGATGATTCTGAACCAGTTTTTCCAGTGTAAATGGAGGATTTACAAAAGTATGAATAACGTTTCTCAAGAATTAATAATTATGTAAAATGTACAACCTATTCTTTTAATCAGACCACCAAAGAACACACCAAAGAGAACACTCAGAGCGGCCTTAACCCTTCTGCATCAAGGCTACACCACAGCTACATCAAAGTGGCCTTCACCGTCATGAGCACCACAAACTTGTGCATCGGTTTGTCTGCATGGCTCTGCAATACTCCACCCAAATACAATTCTGCAGTATGATTTTTATCTCAGTTCCCAGCCCTGCTGCAATATTTCCCACTTGTTTGTGTGCAGTTCAGTTACATGAGATAATAAAAATATTGACAATTTTCTATTGTTTGGTGAAAAGACAAAACAAAACAACCTTTTCAAAAGAAGTGGAGTAACCTGAGTCGAGCTTGAGATAAAATTTAAAAAGGACATGAGTCCATCTGTTTATCTATTCTATACTTGGTTAAAAAGCAACAAATTTTCTCATCCTCAAAGTTTTACTTATAGAAGTTTCTTGCCAAAATCAGGTTTTGATTCCCCAGTGATCCAGATGAACATATAATGGAGCTCAGTGAAAGTTGAAGCAGGAAGACTGTTTCTGCTCATTCTTCATTCACCATTCATTCACATCTCTCCCTTTTCCATTCTTACTCTCTTCCCGCTCTGACGATGAGATGATTATGGGCGTTCACTCTCGTAAGTACTCAGCTGATCAGATTCTGCCACAACCATGTTTGACCAATCAGATCTGTCAGATTTCAAATCTGTCATTCTCTCTTTCACAGTCAGCCAATCGTTCTGTGTAGACATCGAAACCCTCCTCCACCCCAGCCACCTCCATTCAGCTAATCAGCGTCTAGTCCAGATTCTCACAGGTCTCCTGCTCATCTCATCCTGCATTCCTGGGTTCCTGGGCAGCTTCTCAGAAGTCTACTCATCTAATCCTGCATCTCTCAACACCACCAGTGTCTAGACTCCACAGGAGGGGTATCCTATTCCAGCCATTTGCGCCGCCAAGGACTTTGAACAATTCTTTTTTGTTAAATTTGTAAAATAAATAATTGTTAAACTTGTATTAAGTCTCTCCTGATTGAAATATCATTGACTAACAGAACTTGTTCCCAAGTTTGGGACCACATCTGTGTGCACTGTGTCCAGAGTAATGTCTCTGCTCTGCTCACGTGTTCCTACAAAGGACAGTCACAGTGGCTGACAAATTTACTTTATCTCTGATGCAACTCCAGTAAATGAATTTTTGTATTAGCAGCTGATTATACTGCAGTTGTTGCAAAGAAGAAAAAAAAGGAGACATCAGAGGAGAAGGAAATTACTGTAGTTGAATCAGCTGAGGAAAGACTAAAGTTACATTTTCATAAATGCATACTGTTTGAGGCTTATGTAGAATAGATTCATAGAACAATCGCTCTCAGACATAGCTGTTCCCCCATTTGTCATGATAGATCTGCTCTAAACCCCAGAGACCCCTGAGGATTTCTTACTGAAGGGAATTTTTTCACAACGGAAGATGTGATAAGCTGAAATAGCTGTTACATTCAAGTTTGCAAGTGAAAGCAAAGTTAAATTATAATTAATAACAAAGTGATTGGCACCAGAACCAAAGTCAAACAAAACATGACGCTTCTGATTTTTTCCATGGCTTATTGGTTGTTGTTCTTGATCACATGTCCTATAGGCGAGACGACCCACACATTAAAAATACATACACAGCCTCAAAAACCTCAAATGCATACACAACAACACTGTTTACCACCACATGAACCTTCTCCTGACTCAGCACATGACATTTGCTAAAGAGGCCATGCTGCTGTTTGCTGTTACCATGACAAAAAGGGTTTAAAGAGGAGCCAGACTGTCTCTCTCTGTTGTATCCTCCTATACTGAAGTGGATCACATTACACTGGTTTGTATTTCACTTTCACACAGAGCCTCTTATGTAACAGTCCTGAATAATAACTACACATTTTTACATGTTAATTTGTTTCCCTCAAGGTTTCTTTACAGGTCTCCAGCTGTCTAACCTCAATGTGAAATTAAATCAAGAGATTATCAATTCAATGCCTCGTCTCTTGCTGACAGCAACAAGGACTCAAATCTGACTACTTAGACACACAAGCCCTTTCTGCTCGCTCCTGTCTCTTTTGCATTGATAGAGGACAATTAACATATTTAAAGCCACTAAAACAACCACAGGGTATCAATGTGGAAAGAACATCTGAATGCTGCATTTCAAAAGGTCAGTCAAATCTTCTGTGTAGTATCATTAACCATTTCAAATGTCAAAATTATCTAAATATCATATAACATTTCTGGATAATTACAAACAACACTAAAATCTCACTTTCTTTGAGTAAGTTTGCTGTTTCTACAGTTAACAGTTGTTGGTTGGCCTAATTCTCACACACTGATGACATCGAGGGTTTATTTGCAGACTTTTCTGAATGTTCACTTCCCAGACATTTTTACGATGAGGAATTATGGGAAGTGGAACAAAGAGGGCTGCTGTTTGTTGTCATTTACTCTGCTGTTATGACTGTAAATAAACCTAAAATAAACAGCAATTATGGCTGCAAATAAACATTGTGTTATTTCCACAGCAAGTAAAGTACATCTGATTTCTTTGAGAAATGTCCACCAGTGTATCTGAAAGCCCAAGAAGGCATAACAAACTTTCCTTTTCCTTGACTAACAAAATATTTCCTATACTGTAATAGGGATGGTGGGATGGGATAGGGTGATTCTGGTTCCAAGGCGGTGGGTATCGGCCGATACCGAGTACTGATCTGATACCAGTGTGACCTGTCTGGACTGACTGTGCAGACTAGCAAATATTTTAGACCTGTATTTGACTCAGAACATGGTTCAACAAAGAATCATAACATACAGCATCTCTGTGACCCTAAAGTTGTTTTTCTGCTGATTATTGAGTTTTACTGCAGAATATCAAAAAACACAATAATACAAGGTGCTGCATCACAGGCTCTCTCTGTCGCTCTCAGGCCCTCACAAAGGGTAAACAATATAGTGGTTTGCATTCGAGCTAGCGGTAATAAGCAGTTGCAATTCGATTAAAATGGATTTTTAAAAAATGTTAGATTTCGGGTTTGCTGCTGTGGATTTAATCATTAAAGTCCCCAAATGTCAGCTGAGTTTCAGACTTGCTGAAAATGCTGCCCACAGGATTCAAAGGCATCAATAGCGTCAATGAAAGGAACAACGGCTAGCTTCAAGAGGAAAAACAAGTGAGACACAACAATTTATGGTTCAAAAGTTATTTAACTTTTGATAAACTTTGTCACTTCCTGTCGTGTACGACAGCATCAGTCTGTAGTAGGGGAGAACGATTTTGGAAAATAGTCGAATTGCGATATTTTTCCAAAATATTGCGATTGCGATTTGATATGTGAATATTACTTAAGTTCCTCATCTTCCGTATTTTTCAACAAACACAAACAATAAATCATTATATATTATAACCAACACAATATTAGATTAAACAAGGGCTGAACAATTTTGAAAAAATATATAATTGTGATGATTTTGACTCATATTGCAAATAGGATAGAAATTATTGTATAGAGGAATGATCATTTTTATGTCATCCACATATTTTATCATAAAAATGTACAAAATGGAGAAAATAGGATTTTTTGTAGACTATTCTAAAAAAAGGGTCTTGAATGTTTGCATGATATTTTATGTATAACATCTCTGCAGCAAAAAAAAGTTTTAAACCGGAACGACTCAAATTTCGTGTTAAAGAAATATAGCGATTTAATCTCATTTTCGATTAACTGCCCAGCCCTAGTCTGGAAGGCATGCTAATGATCACATCCAGAGAAAAACTGTCATGCAGCCACCATTCTGCAGTGGATCCTTTGGTTCTTCTTCACTGCTCTAAAAACGGCAGCTCGAACAATTGATTTCCGGTTTATAGCACTAACATTTAGCATGGCTAAACAAAGCAAAATATAAAGCTAAACCAAGCAGTTTCAGATCGGTGCATAAACTCATGTACTGGCCGATACCAACACCTGCATTTTAAGCAGTATCGGACGTATTTCTGATACTGGTATCGGAATCGGAACAACCCTTTACTGTAATATACAGAGATAAATACTCAGGAATGTTAATATCTAGCAATACTGATACCATATCGTTAATATCACACATTCCTATACGTCAGCCAATCAGCCCAGGGGGTACACTGTCTCTCAGCTGATAGTATTTGGGACTAGTTACAGACCCATCAGTAGTAAAGATAGTAGAAGTAATGTTTGAAATAACAATTTAGCTAATTACCAATGTCAAAATAGCTGTTTTGGTCTTTTGGTGTAAGCCTCCACTGCAACAATATCCTCTCTTATGACTGCCAATGAAAACAAACATTATTTTAAATTAATCATCTCTAACGGTAATAAAAAATAATTTTTTTTTTTTTTTTAAAAAGACATATGATCAGCCGAATATCAGCCCTGATGGTTGGCCAGGACAATGATACTTGGTCGATAAATGTAATGAATGGCATCAATGTGATAATATGATTTATTTGTATGCATGTGAATTGATAATTAAATATTTTTAACGGCTGCAACATGTGTTTATAATAATACTCAAGTTTCCATGTTTACTTATAGTCTGATAGCTCAGTGAGGTGTTTCCTGTTCTTTAACCTACCCTCATTGTTATTAATGGAGTGGAAACGTTACCAAACATTCGAAACTCTAGTGCCTCAATACACTGTGTGTGCACCATCACTGCTTCTGCTATCTGATCCCATACAACACAATAAAAGAAACAAAGCCGTTATGTCACTTCCTCATGAGTGAGCCAAGGCCCAGAGCTGGTGTGAAATGTAGCCGAGCTCGAAGTAGAAACTTGCCCCCGTGGTATACGTCCACAAACAGTAGACCTAGCCAACACCAGTTCATGTTTCACTCATCAATATAGTCCAACATTTCAAACACCAGCAGCATCCCCACCCTGACCCTCTCACCCAGGATAAACAGCTGACTCGAGGGGAAAAGCCTCCAGAAACAGATGGACGGATCAGATCACCACTCAGAGGCCGACGGTGCACTCCAGGCGGTCTTCAAATGACTACATGGACTTATTTAAAGTCACTTCCCCTCTCATATAGAGCAACATTATTCCTCTAGAAGCATTTAAGCATCCAGGCTGTTAAGGATCAGACATGGTCTTCCTGTGTCCGGGACTTTCTACCAGCACATATGTCAACTAAATCTCACACGTGACCCAGCCTAACCTTGGTTCCCAGAAATACAAGTGTCGTCTTCTACAGTAGGGGCAGAACTGGACCTGAGGGGTGGAGGCAAGCCATGGGTGCTTGGTGCCATGTGCTACTGTGTTACCCAAAGATAACTAATCATTACAAAGCTGTGAGGCGATGACACACCGCATGTAACCAAGTGGAAGCCCTTCTTGCTGGCCCTGGGTCGAAGAACACTAACAGAAGATAAACTCGTAAATAAACATCTTTAACTCCTCAGAGAAGGAGACGCTCAGCTCGAGTTTATGCCTCCTTTGCTGTACCAAGGATGCGGCCTTTGCTCTACAAGAGGGAAAAGCACATACACTACAAATCTCTGCATGATGGTGCAAAAGAGATGTGTCCAATCATTCCAAACAGAATAAATCCATTGATTTCACTCATTTAAATAACTTTATGCTGATTGTGTTACATATCCATGGAGTGCACATAACTGTCCCTGTACAAGTCATATTACTGTACCTTAACCATCATACATTTCCTATCATATTCACATGACAACTATGACTGGACTGTCTGCTGTCCTGATGATATGTAGATATCTTTTTGTATGGATTTGTTCTGAACTAACATGATGACGATATATAACTTTAAAATCAGCATTGGTCAACATTGCTGACAAACACTGCCACCAGCTTTGGAATTTAATCTTTTCATTTACCTGCCAATGTGGCTGGTCAATTAAAAAAATCTGCGCCAGAAACATTTTTACCAGCCACTCTATTTCAACAAGCAGCACTATTCAATATGGAACAACAAAATATTCAATGCTTATAGTATTCAAGTAGCATATTTGATAAGAGAGTGCTGGTGCATAAATGACACAAACTTTTGCTTATTTGTCCTGTATTCATGAATTTGAACAGAATTTAATATTTTGTGTGCAATTACAGCAGTCTCATGCCAGAATTCAGGCTTTGTTTAACCATCTTGACTAGGTTTACATGGACCACTTGTAATCAAAATAAATGCCTGATCTGAATAAAAATATTCCATTCAGAAGAAAATGTTCCGTTCTGGCTCATTCGGGATGAAATTTCATTCAGCAGATCAGATGGGTTTTATGGCACAGAATACACAGTTATTCTCAGAAAATTTTCACAAGACAACTTACAAATTTTCTTATTCCAACCAACACCTTTTTCAATGATTAGTGTACACAGCATTGTTTTTTTTAACTTTTTTATACTTCTAAGTACCGTACTATGACAATTTGTGAATACACCTCTGATGACTGAAGCACAAGACAAATTATGTCCAAGGTGTTGGAGGCCAACAGCCTGGATTTACAGTCAAAATACATTCATAATGTAGTAAAATGATGCTTTTTCATTGATTAATGGAGATGAAGTTAGCAACAAATCAATTGGTGATGTAAGTTTAAGTAGTGTTGAAGTCTAAGGAAGCAGTTAAATGTTTTACAGTCACCTGAAGCTGTCCTAATGATTTACAGTCTGAGAGGCCTTTAAAGCATCATGTCTCACATGGGGGCATTCAGGATTTTTTCCACTTCAGCCTTGGCAGGCATGGCTGGAAGCTCCTGTACGCTAATGTTAGCAAACTGTACAGAAATACAGCGGACATTATGGTGCTATTATGTTCCACTGCTCCACAAATACCAACAATCCAGCTTTTACAAGAACTGTTTTGACTGTTAGGCTGTCCTGTTTTGTACAGAAAATCAAATGTGAATTTGGACAAATACACAGTGGAAAGATGCTTTTGTAAGTCTTAAACTCGGGAATTGAAAGGAGTTGCTTCGGTATCAGTTTTGAATCTCAGATTCACTCCGAAAACAAAACAATTCAAACCACTCTCACTTCTACTCATTGCTGACAGTTGTTATTCCCAAATAATGTCCATATTTCTGTCATTACAGCGCAATGAGCTGTGTCCCATTCTCTGTGGAGATGTTTTCATTTTTTGGATGCAAATGGAGGTCGATAAAAGTCACGGATGACTTCCCGTCTTAATGACTTAATGGACAAAACAGAAAAGGCCAGCGACAGACTGAGGAACCAGACAAACTCATTATGTGCTAGTGTCCTGTCTGCCTGTTACATTGTTCCACCTGAACAAAAAAATACATTGAATTAACCCTGAATGAATTAAGGGTCTGATTAAAAACATCCCCAGACGTCACCTGCAGGCTATTGTCCATGGATGAGTCACCTCTTTCATCGATGCAGGACTAGAGATCAACAATCCGGCTCCAATAAAAGGCTTTTAACCTTTGAGATTGCCTGCTTCAGGAAACACGTGCCGTGTTTGTGACCAGTGAGGCAGGAGCTGGCGATTAAGTCGTCTGCACTAGCATTTCTGATAAGATTGTTAAAGAGAAGTAAGCAACACATGGTGCTTACAGCCTGTCATTTATGTACAATTACTGTGAGAAATGATTGAATAACAGTCTAAATTCTAGGAAAGAAAGTACAAAAAGAGAAGTTTTTCATGGAGCATAAACGTGAAAATGCAAACTTTAAAAAGTGACGTATTTATACAGTATCACTTTTTTCCTATCAGGATAAGGCTTCTGTTGAACAAGGGAGTAGCTTGTTATCTGCAGAGAGTTCGAAACATTAACAAACCAGTTAATTATTAGATTTGATAAAGCCTTGTAGTGCCCAAACTTATCAAGAATGAACACAAACACCAGCGCTGAACAGTATCACTACGTAGAGGGTCAGATAACACACTGGTGATGTTATCAGAAGCAAAAGCACCAGGGAAACAGCAATAACAGTCAGCTCTACAAGCATGTCAACTCAATATTTACCAAGCGCTGAAGAAATTAGCTGTGTAAACATAAACAGTCGTCATTACTGGAAACAGAGGAGTGAGAGGATGTAATAGACCTGCCTGTTTACAGCCAAACAAGCACATTGATTCCAAGTCATCAACACAAACATTTCTCACCAAAGGAAATAAGACCTCTGCAGGGTTTATGAGATTATTGATGAAATGTGGGAACATGAAGGGCTGATGCTGTTGGTGAATCTAGGCAGATGCAGTGATAGGTTGGAAAAACTTGGAGGAGAAATTCATAGCCACGAAATACTAGTTCATGGCCACGAAATACTAATTTGTGGCCGTGAAATACTAAATTGTGGCCACAAAATACCAATTTGTGTCCACGAAATAAGTATAATGTGCACGCGAAATACTAATTAATGATATTAGTATCATTCCTGGACAGCTGGGTAAGCAAATCAAGTGCACCTTCCTATCCTGGCGTCCAAGTCGTACCTCTGCCGATAAGGCAACCTGATTCTCAATATCCTGTTTAAATTTGTCTCAGTAATAGTGGTTCCTTGCAGTGCCAGGCTTTTCAGAATGTCTTTGTAGCTCATTCCCAGCCTAAAATCAAATTCAATCATACTATCCCTGTCATTGTGTAGCTTTAGCCCCTCTACTGCCTCTGCCTTAGACCTTAGAGACGATGCGCTTGATTTGCTTACCCAGCTGTCCAGGAATGATATTAATAGTATTAATCAGTATTTTGTGCGCACATTATACCTACTTCGTGGCCACAAATTAGCATTTTGTTGCCATGAATTAGTATTTCTTGTGCCTGTTATAGCTATATTGTGGCCACAATTTAATTTTTTTATGACCATGTCATGTCCAGGGCTCCGTACAAATGACCTAAAATGAGATGAGACACTATGTCAAACTGTGCAGGGCAATTAATCAAGTGTAATTTCAATTACTATTTTAGCTCCAACAATCATGAAAACAAGATCACTAAAATAAACAATAACTCTGCTGCATACTGTGTTGTACTTATCTGTTCATAGGTTTTGTCGTGTAGTAAATGGAGCATGCCCTCTCTTCCTTTAAAGCACACCATGTACTCTGGCCCTCCCACAAACACAGCTTCCACTTTCATTTAGTTGAGGAAGCTATTGCACACACCTCTGTTAGTCTGAAATGTCACAGAGCCAAAGAAGACGACAGAAAGGCAGCAACTGGTGAGCAAAAGGAACCACTTTGATTTAGAGGAGTCAGAAGTGGAATAAAGCAAAATAAATACCAGAATCTGTCAGGCAGTTGTGGCTGCCTGTCATCATGACAATACAACAAACTTTTAAAATCATTTTCCATTCACGCACTGATACATATGTTGTAAAATCAATGTTTAAGAATGGTGATTGCAGCATCACCCATAATAACTGTAACTGGGAATTTTGCCATAATCAAGAAGCCAGGAAGTCTAATTTAAATGTCATATACTTTAGCTCATAGAACCTTTAATAAGATAAGATAAGATAACACGATTTATTCAGTTGGAACCTCAAAAAATCTCCTTATTTATTGGAAAATGAAGCACAGGGAAGGCCAAAGCATGCATTTGGCAGCTAGGAATCATCTACAAATACTACAGACTAGTGACCTGATTTTTAAACATTCTTCAACCACTCTCCTTCATTGCTGGTCCTTCAGAGATCCTCTGCTGATGTTAATTGGCCATCGCAGAGCAAGTAATTCGCTTGAGCTCACATTTTTCTACTGTTGCCATCAAGAAAATGAAGTAAGCGGCGCAAATTTGCCAAGTTGTTCACATGAATACCTTGCGCATTAGCAGCATTCATGCCGTCCAAGGCAAACTTGCGTCTGCTCACATCTTTGCATTGACTTAACATGTAATCACCTCATGCAAATGATTACTCAAATCTGGTGTGAACAGAACTAGAGCCCAACAGATATGGGAATTTTGGGGCCGATGCCGATACCGATATTGGGGGCCGAAAAAGGCTGATAACCAATATATTGGCCAATATATGAAATAAGAACATTGATATACACAGGATATATACTGTACATGAACACAAATGTGGACATGTGAATTAACAGTTGCATCTATCTCTGTTTATTTCACAAAGATGCAACTTAGACAACGTTAAAATGCTGTATAATAGTCTTTTATTAGATATTGGTGGACATGTGAATTAACAGTTGCATTTATCATTGTCCATCTCCCAAAGATGCAACTTAGATGACGTTAAAATGCTGTAATACACTCTCTAAAACTTATGTGAAAAAATTAGCATGCTCTCCTTGACATGCCCTAACAGCGTGTTTCCGCAAAGACGTTATCGTCATGGGGCATTAAAGTGTAGTGTTATATTGTTTTATAAAGTCACAGCTTACCACGGAGCAAAAAAAAAAGCAGATTCTTTCACCGTTTCTCTGGTCTTAGACCTCTTCTCTGCTGCAGCCAAGTGAGTCTGACTGCAACTGAGGGGGACTGTTCTGCTGCGCGAAGACTGGGCTGCCTGTGAGTGCTTAGGGACGAGGAGGGGCCCACAGCAGCACCCTCTCCTCACTGAGAAGAGCAACTACGATACGTGCTTTCATGCCAGAGTCTCCAAAACTCTCCAGTAACACCAGAAAAAGTAACTAGGTTTGTCGCTAGTCATTTTTTTTTTTTAAAGAGTCGCTAGAGGGGTCTGAAAACTCGCTAAATATAGCAACAAAGTTGCTAAGTTGGCAACACTGAGTGGGGGAGAGCTGCTGCTGAACTCTGTGTGTGATGGGGGGTGGGGCAGGCACTCAGAGTTCAGCAGAGACAGACAGGAGCAGACAGAAGCAGAGCGACAGTAGCAGTGCGCAGCCAAAAAGTTAATATATCGGCAACATATTGGCCGATGTTGATTAATCTGTGATGCACTATAATCGGCCCGCCGATCAATCGGTTGGGCTCTAAACAGAACATATGTCCGCGGGTAAAGTGTGGCTATAAGGAGTACACATATGCGCACGCTGGGGGTGAGGAGGGGGTCAGCGCCGTTTTAAAGAGGTGATGGAGGATTGGCTGTGCTCTGTTTCTCTACTACCTGCCATACAATAATTTTTATGCGTCAGGCTGACCGATTTGCAAAAATAATCTATTTGCAATTTTTTCCTGAAATTGTGATCTAACATGCAAATATAATGAGATTACAGCATTTTTCAACAAATTCAAGTAATAAATCAATTCATATTACAACCTACATTCAGCCAGGAACACTCATCATACATTTTAACATTTCATTGCAAAATGGAGACACAGTTTTACTTTGCAGAGAAGGCTCTGCTCTGAAGATGCTCCCTGGGTTAGTCAAGCTGCATGCTTTGACTTTCCAGGGAGCGCATGGCTAAAAACCCCCATATGGATGGACACATAATAACAATGTGTATTGAAAAAATATTATTTCAGAAGCAATCAATCCATAGTAGCATGAATCTGAATATGAGGATGCAACAAGCTTTAAGCTACAAAGGAGGTGGCTGGGGTGGAGGAGGTAAAGCTTGTAAAGCAGCTGCAAAAAATGAATGCATTAAACTGCTATTTTAACATATTTCAAGCTTAAGAAATATTGCAACTTTTACGATTTGTACATTGCAGCAGGTCATAATGCAACTTAATCTAATTTGCGATTAATTGCCCAGCCCTAGTCAAGAGCAATAGCATGGCGTTTTTCACTTTAATATGACCACTATATGGTAGCCTGTGTGGGGCCATGTATAAAGAGACTAAATTTTAATGAGATAGTTTTTAAGCTCAGCAAGAAATCTCATGACGTTTTAGTCTTGCTGCATCTCAAAGCATGAAATCTCGTCACACCCCTTTATCTAATGGATGTAATGCTGGAACCCAGTACACCTCACTACTGAATCAAATAAGAGATTTTACCATGCAGAAGTCCTCACCTGTTAAACATAGTGGGAGAGTTAAAACAAAAAAGTGATTAAAAAAAACATTAGTATTGATGTTGGCCAAATTGGTATTTGGAACACCAGAATCTGCCCTAATTTTGACGATCAGTGCATCTCTACTTTTTACATTTAACTGTAACCATCTCTCCCCAAGTATGTGTATGAGTATTGAGCTTGTATCTGATTAGTACTTTCATTATTTATCAGTTTTGATTTACGTGTGGTTTGAGTTTTTAATATATGTGTTAGTTATGTAACAAATAATTATGAACTTTATAGAGGAGAAAACAGTAACTAGTAAATCATCAGTTATTACAATTAAGTATTTGTTCAGTAATTTTAAAATCAAATGGCAAACAATCTCAAAGTTTTAGGGAGTTCTGCTTTTGTTGGTTTCTTTTGTGGTAGGGCTGTGGGCTGTTGTCATTTGCTGGCACAAAAATGTCTATTTAAAAGATGTAACCCTCAAAACAAATCCTATTAAATAAATTTATCTTTTTTCTGAGCAACAGCCCTGTGAAACCACATCCAGAGAGCATAACACTTCATTAAGGATTGGCTCTCATGTTCCCACCTCCTGTAGCTGAACACTGTCACACACGATATTTCATCATCATCAAGGCTGCCTCCTTCAGTGGGTTCTCTTTAAAATGTTCACGTTAACTTTAATAACTTAGCTTTAAATTGTTAAATATCTCTGGTAGTAACAACATTGTATTAGGACCATAAGTTACAGGTGGCAAACAGCCAGCAACAACACGCCTGTGTCTTAAAATTACTTTCATGCACAATGAATGAGGACGTATAACAGCATTAAACGGCATCTCTGTGGGCCATTAAGCACACAAAGACACATTAAAATCAATACTCCGGCCTGTTAACTTCCAATGACTCCTGGTGGAGATAGTTACGTTGCATTACGTCTTAAAACCACGCTGGCTCATCGTTGTAACAGCCTAAATCCAACTTTCCTCTATCACAGCAGCCACCACGCCGCGAGGACGCACCAGAAAACGTTAAAAACCAACGGGACTTACCGGCGGAAAACTACTGGAAGTCACACTGCTATGCACTTCCTTGTTTCCTCCGACTGAGGCAGACTGAGGGAAACCCGCAGTCCGAGTTAAGCTGTCGCTCTGTAAAGTTGTGAACTACACGCTGAAGTTCACCACCGGTCATTGCTTGTGTTTAGCCCCGGCTGCTGCAGCGGCTAGCTTCCTTCCTTTTTCTTTTTCTTCAGGTTTTTTTTTTGTTTTTTTCAAACATCAATTTTAGTTTTGGTGTCAGACAGCGCCATCACTGCCATCTAGCGGTGGTGTGCTCGAATACACTCAAGTCATTTCAAGTCAAATTCTATTACAGAGGGGTGGTTTAGGTAAATTGAAGACCACAGGTAAACCCAACATGAGGCCCTTATCCATTTAGCTAAAAACTATCTTAATGAGTGAAAACATATTTTTAAGCACGCTATTTTTCAGTTAACAAAGCCAGAGAACTACAAGACATACCCAAATCTGAAATATAAATACCTAAATAAACAATCGGAAATGCTCATCAGCTCATAAAAGAGAGCATCAAACCTAAAACTCACCACGTCCCTTATTAGAAATATTATAACAGGTCTCCAGGTTAGGAGTTACTTTTTAAATAAAAGGGCAAGCATTGTGCTCTGTTGGTGCATTCATTTTCCACACATCACATTTGACTCTACATGAATTCACAAATGAACTATTTCATTATGGCAATAGAGATCTGTCCAACTGTAATGCTTGACTTTTGTTGATAATATATATTTGATGCTATTTCATTCACTCTATGCCTCTTATTTACATAGAAATACACCACTTAATCACCGAAAGTAATTTTGCAGGGATACCTCACTTGAAGGTTGATGAGAGACCCCAGAAAGACTAAATGCCACCCTTGTAGGAGCTAACGGAGATCTTTTTAAACAAAGAAACAAATACTTGATGCACATATATAATAAATGTATCTTGAGGCCCCATGGAGCACAAGGCCTTGTGCATCTGCATACCTTTCCCCATTGTAAAACTGCCCGTCTGTATAACACATGTAAAACTACCTAAGAGGACCAAAGGGATTTCCAGTTTCTAGTGAAACCTCTTATACTGATTTTAAAAAACTACTCTAAGGGTAGACGTGTTTACAAAAAAATCCACTCAATTGCAGTAACATGAGTAAATGTAATCTGTTACTTTCCACCTCTGCTTAGTGGTAAACATGATTTGGAGTAATTTCAAACTGAAATTGTAATATCAAATTGTAGAACACATTTCCAGCAGCCCTAACTCTGTCTTATATCTGGGTTTGCTCTGCCTTGTTCCCATCTTTAAACCATGTCTTCATTGCCTTTCAATAGGAATTTTTGATAGAGATAAATATCTGAATTTCTACAGCTAATTGTAATTAGTCTCCTTTTTGTTCCATTTTGAAATCTCACTATATTGCCTTTTAAGACTAATTGACTTTCTGTTTTGGTGCTTTTATTTTGAAAGAAAAGCAGGACCTTCAGGTAGATCAAAGATTAGATTTTGAATTTAAAACCTCACAAAAACAATGTGTTATGGACTAAAAAGGAAATAAGGGAGCAGTTAAAAGGTAAAATATGACTTTTTACTTGTCCAATGAGCTGTCTGACAGTTTTTTAAACTGCAATAAGACATGAAGGTGCAGCTCGGTTTACAATTCTGTGGCTGTAATTCTGCAGTGGCTTAATCAAAGCCTGCTGAAAGGGACAATAAAGCATGTGACTTTGAGATTGAAAAGATTGGCAGCACCAATTATGAACCCTAATTGCATTCCAATTAATACAGTAATTCTGATACTCCTGCTTTTTTCTACTTTTTTTTTTTACTCAAGAATTGGTACTATCTAAATAACAGCAAAGCACAATATTTCACCCAAAATTTAAGTATAAGTAAAATTGCTCATTAAAAAAACTATCTAAAAAGTACAAAAGCTCATTTATTAGCTTGACATGAGTAAGTTATAATTATAAGCTGCTTTCCACCTCTGCAATCACAGTTTGAATGGATGCCGTATTACAGTGTGAAAAAGAGGTAAAGCTTGTTTTAGCAACTTATTACTTTGCTAACCTCACAGAGAGAAAATTCCCATGACTTTTAATCAAATCATAAAACAACATTCCACCTGTGATTGTTTATATTTCTCAATAAATGCTCCGTAACTTTGCTGAAACAATTACAGCATAATTATTTCTCTGTGTCATGTTTTTTTATCTACTCCACCCTACTGCTTGTGATCAAAAGAAATGCTTAAATAATGCCACGCTCACTCTGCAAGACTTTATTTTGACAAAATGACAGCCTTAATGATGGAAATCTTAAATCACTGACTGCCTGTCACCTTGAATTATCTCCCCATGTCTCTTCTGTATTTCAGCTTTTCACACGTGAGTTGGAAGGGACTAAAATGTAGAGACAGGAGGCAAAAAAGGAATACAATATTAAGAAAACAGAAATGGGTCTGACAAAAGAATAATTCAGTACTGCTCTTTCACCCGTAGCGTTCTTAAAATCCACTAGAGGGAGCCATCACCAAAGGTTTCGAAATACTGCAGCTGCAGAGATGCCAGGGCTGTGTTTACATTTTTGACACCCACACCACTAAATCAAGTCTTCTCAGTTTCTGTAAATGCAAACTACACATTAGTCATCAGTGAATCTTAATATACATCAAATCCAGATTTACAAAAATAGTCTTTAAAGTCTTAGTTCAATATGTTCACATTTTTCCTTATATAGGCTAAGCTGTTGCGTGCATTATTTCTGTGCTATTGTTTCTCTTCTCCCTTGTAAAAAAAAAAAAAAAAACGCTTCTGTTCCTTTTAATGTCAAGGTTTGCATTTATTGTTTTTTTTTTTCCCTTGCACAGCCTTTTGCACTTCCTCTTTACATTGAAAGTCCTCTAGTAAGCTCAGTCAGCCATCCCTAACCAGACCTCCCAGATTCCTCAGTGACTGGAGCTGTGAGTGACAGGCTGCCTGAAATCAAATCAGACTGTCACCTTGGCTTTGCCAGGAGACATGAAGAGTGATGCCAGAAGTTTTACTCTGAGAGAAAGTGCAAATTGTTTACAGAAGGAAAGTAAAAATATGTCAGAGGTGTCAGAGTTGTCGTACCTGAGGGTAGAGTTCTTATGTGTGCTAAATTCTGCAGTAAACTACAAGATCTAGTTTGATCATCATGTGAGTCCAGACCTAAGACTGCTCTGTAGAAATGGTCAGTCTGTGGAACTGAAAAGTATCCCTTCTTCCTAGTTTCCCATTACAGCAAGTAAATTCTACATAATCAAACTAGTGTATACTTCATACAGCACATATATGCTATGCCATTCCACTACAGTGCCTATAAAAAGTATTCATCCCCTTGGATGTTTTACCCTTTTATTGATGTTAGGAATCAACCATTATCAATATAGTTTGTCTTTCTTTGAAAAAGAAATTGAAATATGGAATGTAAAATGTAAAACAAGTGCATGAATATTCACCCCCTTCAAGTCACTTTTTAGTGGGTGTACCTTTGGCTGCAATCACAGCACTGAGTCTGTGTGGATTGGTCTCAATCAGGCGTGCACATCCGGATAGCGCAATTTTACTCCATTCTTTTAAAAACTGCTCAAGCTCTGTCAGGTTGCACAGAGATCAGGTTTAAACAGCCCTTTTCAAGTCCAGCCACAAATTCTCTACTGGTTTGGATCAGCCCCTCCAGAACGTTCACCTTGTTGTCTTTAACCATTGCTGTGTAGCTTTCCCTGTATGCTCTGGGTCACTGTCTTTCTGGAAAATAAATCTTCTTCCAAGCCAAAGTTCTCTTGCAGATGGAATATCCACCTTTGCACTACATTCATTTTATCTTCTACCTTTACAAGCCTGCCAAAAAGCATCCCCACAGTATGATGCTACCACCAACATGTTTCACAATGTGGACAGTGTGTTTGTGGTGATGTGCTTTGTTTGGTGTCCATCAAACATAGCATCTTTTCTGATGGCCAAAGAGCATCACTTTGGTCGAATCAGACCAAAATGACCATGGAGTCTCCCACATGCCTTTTTTGCGAGGTCTCGCCGAGATTTAATCTGAGATTTCATCAACAGTGGATTTCTCTTTGCCACTCTCCCATAAAGTTTTGACTGGTGAAGAACCCGGCAAACCGCTATAGTACACAGAGTCTCTCCCATCTCAGTTGCTGAGGCTTGTAACTCCTTCAGAGCAGTCATAGGTGTCCCGGCGGCCTCTCTCTCCAGTCTCCTTGCATGAACTCAGTTTGTGAGGAGGGCCTGAGCTAGGCAGATTTACACATGTGCCATATTCCTTCCATTTCTTGGGGATGGATTTAATTGAACTCCAAAGGTTGTTCAGTGCCTTTAAATCTTTTCATATCCATCCCATTGCTTATACTTTTCAATAACTTCTTTTCTGAGTTGCGTAGTGTTGTAATGTTCTTTTGTCTTCATGGTGTAATGGTAGCCAGGAATACTAACTGCCTGGATCTCTGTTGAATAAGATCAGTCACTTGAAGGGGGTGACTATTTTTGCAGTCACTTATTTTACATTATGTATTTTTATGTAACTGACATTCCTTTGTAGAAATCTATTTTCACTTCGACATTAAAAAATGTTATTTGTATTTTTTTTTTTTAACAAAAAAGGCAAATTATGTTGACCATGACTGATTTATAACATCAATGAAAGGGTAAAACATCCTGAAAAGTGATTACTATATTGAAAGATTGTTATATCAAAAGTGAATACTTTTAAAAGGCACTGTGTACTTCAAAGTCTGTCATCTCTGCAACATGTGACGTTACTGTGGATTTATTTCCAGTCTGTGCTTCACTGGCTTAGCTAGCAACAAGCCAATACAGTATTAATGGATGCATGTCATTACTTGAATTCCAACAAGCTAGTTGCCTTTAGGTAAACTACTAGCCTTTTGACCCCTCATGCAAATCTGGTGCCTCAGAGCAGTTGGAGATTTTCCTCACGTGGTCACCACCATGGTACAGTATTATTAGTACAATAAAAATATTCATAGATACACATTGTCATTCATGAGAAATTTGCCCCCAGCTGTTACAAAATTCCACTCCTGGAAATTACAGTTAGAATTACCAAATGATTCCACCTATGGATGGAAAGTTCTGGAAGCAAAACACCAGATCCAAAGCACTGTTGATGTTGAATCAGTGTGACACTTTGGCAGAACATGTAGACTGTAACGTTCAGAGGGGGTAAATGCACTGGAGGGGATGACAGCTCCACGCACCGCTGAAGTTGTCAAGTTTCTGGATGACTCATCCTGGCATCTGAAGTCGGGGCAGGTTTTAAACAAGAGTGTCTTCCTTCCTGACTCTGGGTGCCAAGTATCAGGGTCGTGACCTTAACCACACGGGTTGAACCGGGCGGGCCAGTGAATGAGTGACGGGAGAGGACGGCAGCTCTCATGGCACGAACCCAAATTGCAAATACTTGATTTTCAGAAGCGTCTGCACAGAACCAAAATCTTTCTTCTGTACCCCTTTTGTTATTTTGTTTTTGCAGCAACATTCCTTGAATTTTTACCACCCTTTCATTATTTTTAGAATAAATACAATGTAGACAAAGGTGAGTGTTTGAAGGGTTACATCACTGTGCATCCTGATCATTCCTCTGAATTTTGCACACAATAGGCGTCTCAGACAGACAGAGATTCCTCAGCACATTGTGCATTGTGACGAGCGTGTGCTTCTCATTCTTCAAATCCCAAAGACGTTTGTTCTTGAGGTAATAAAAAAACATCCGGACATGCAGAGTGTCTGAAAGTTCAGTGCTATATAACACTCTCAGTGTTGAGATGGGGAGACAAATTTATTTATGAAGGTGGAAAGTCCGTTTATGGAAAACAACAAACTTACATCAAGAAAAATGAAATGCAGTTTAACATTAGCAGGCAGTGGTGGAGTTTATGAGTACCATGAATCTCCAGTACAAGAAGTACAGCACTAATTAGCACATTGGTACAAAAACAATAAGAAGCTAAATTAACTCCAAGTATTAAAGGCTAAATGATGTGTTGTACAAGTAAGAGCGCTGTAAGACATCAGATTAGATTCACATTAAAGATTCATCAAAGCAGCACTTAAAGCAGTCGGGGCAGCATGGTTTCTTAAAGTGAATTTAATGAAGTATAAAGTGTAACATGTTTTGTAGATGTAGATGTAAATATTGCAAGGAAAGACACTTGACTGTCTTGCTTGTGTCTATCAAACAAAAAGAATAAATCATCACTGGTTATCTTATTAAAACTTAACATATAGAGCAGATCTAAACTGTGCTTTTTGCTATTTCTTTTGCAGAGCCTCAAGACAACATGAGCTACACTATAAAAAGTGGATCTGAGTGTTTGTTGAAGTAATGTAATACTGTGCATGATTTGTTTAATCTGCATGATTATCCCAGAATGTATCTGGACATTAGACATTTTTGCACCATGACCAAAGTTACTGACTAAATTAGAGCTAACAGAACATATTTTTTAGTTTTAAATGAACAGTATGCAGTCACGTTAAGCATTTGTGTATATCATACCGCCATCTGCTGTTTTTCCCAGAATGCATTTGGGCATTAGGCCCTTTGCACCATGAGTGAAGGTGCTGGCACAGTAAGAGTTAACAGAACATGTTTTATAATCAGTGAACAGCACTCAATGACTTAAGGCATACTTGTGAATTATCCCTTATTCTGTGTTTTCTTCACCCAGAATGCATATTGGCAGGCTTTTGCACCATGAGTGGAGTAATTAACTCAGAAAGAGTGAAATCAACTTTGCTTTTGCCTCCCCAGATGCTGTTGAACCTGTGCAAACTTCTCCTTTAAAAAAAAAAATACAGATGAGAAGTTAATTCAATCACTGCAGCATCAACACACACCAAAATATTAGCATTTTGAAAAACTGGAGTAAGATAAAGAATGTACTTTAGCAGTGGTGCTGCTTCTAAAGTAGCTAACCAGCTTGCCTTTGCCTGGATGTCACAGAGCACAGGGGTTTGAACAAGCGCCGTCTTCACCATCAGACTGAGTACATGTGCGATGCAGATATCGTGACGAAGCCTCAGCTCTCGTCCACAGGCAAGCATATTAGCAGCACCATCAGTAACCAGACATGTCACTTCATTTGTTACTCCCCATTCCTCCATTAGGGAGGCTTTCATAAATTTTCAGCAGTGTGTGAGTGAGGAAATTTCAGTACTCCTTAAAGTACCGAACCTAGCCTGGTGTTGTCATCTACAACATGACATGCCACAGCCAGGTAAGCATCCATGTTAATGGATGTCCACATGCTGGAAGTAAGGCAAACCGCAGCCACCTTCTGCACTTTAGCCTTAGCCTTCTCCTTAGCTGTGGTGTATTTGGTCTCCACCATGGCCTTTACAGCCTAAAGGAAAGAAATAAAAACAGTGCTCAATTGTCAGGTGTACAATTAAAGTACTCACTCGCTTTATGCATGCACCCATACACACCTGCTTTGCTGGTAGAACATAGGTAGGATCAAGTAAGGACACACAGCCCTAAATCTCAAGTCCTCCACAACACTGAAGGGCTGTGTGTCCTTCACTATTATGGATATTAAGGCCTCATCCAGCTCTTGTTTTCTGGTGGCTGGATAAAAGAAAATATATTCTGTTACTTGCCTTTCATATGCACAATAAACAAAAGTCAACATGGTAAAATTGTGATATCACTGTAATGTTGTAATGACTTTCCTTGGCTGGGTGCACCTCCAGTTCCCTCCTTATTCTTATGTAAGGCACGGAAATGCCTTAGCATAGATGAGGTGTTGTTATATCCCAACTCCTTGGAACACAATAAGCTTTGAATAAAAGAAGAAACAGTGAAAAACTCTGTTCTTGATAAGCAAACTTAATGCGTCTGTCGTAATGTTAGAATTAGCTTACCTTATTGGGAGTAATCAAATCAAAGTGTTCCCACTGAGGTTGTTATAGTTAACTTAAACTAACTAAATAACTAAAAATAAAATTCAAAAACCATTTTAGTTAACAGAAACTAAATAAAAACTAGGCTTTACCAAAAAAACAAAAGCAAACTAAAACTGTCTTTGATACAATCATACTGACTGGCACTGATTACAAAGTCTGAGTGTAAAAGAGTGTAAAATTGCCTGATCTGATTGGTTAAGACTTCGCATAGTGATAGTTTTGTGTCTGGAGTTGTATTTAAACATCACCATTAAGTAAATAACATGATAAGTGAAGAGTAGCCTGTTTTAATATGCTTTTAAAGATGTATGACCCTCAAACAGCCCCGACATCTATCAGTAAAAAAATAAAACTAACACTTAGACCAATAAAAAACAAACTAAAACGAAGCATATTTGCAAAGTAAAAACTAAACTAAAGTATTTTTGTAAATCATTCCTTTAGCTGGGTTTTTTCCCCAAAATGCATTAGGGCATTAGACATTTTTTGCATGAGTGAAGTTATTGACTCAGTTAGAGTTAATAGAACATATTTCTAATCTAATCTAATTTGTGCAAATCATCCCTCTATCTGCAGTTTTTCAACAAAATGCATGTCAGGCAAGTAAATTAATGTCATGCTTTGGATAATTTAGGCAACAAGGCATCACAGTTTAGGGCTTGGCTGCTTTGTGATTGACAAATGACAAGCAACCTGCAGCTTTTGCCCCACGTATGTAAGCTCTGTCTCAACAAAATCATCATAGTGATCGTAATGTTAAACCTGATATGAATATTATGCTTCAGAAGCCCACAAACTGGAGGTTGATGTCACAATGTTTATGCCCACTTCTTCTCTGCTGTCTGTCTTGAGTGGATTAATGTGAAAGCATCCTTCTGGCTAAAAGAAAAAATCTACACAACATCATTCTGCATGGTGAAGCACAATAAATATGAAAACATATTTCTCAGCTGAGTGGACACAAGGGCAAACCTTCAAAATAAATTCTTCCTTTACTTTCCAGACCTTGTAAGAAACCTTAAAGTTGGGAAAAAAACATATTTAGTTGAAGCACCTGCTCCCTCCACTCCACAGTCATGGGATCGTGCTCAGACAGAGAGAGGCTATGTGAGGAAGAAAGTGAAGAGAAGATATAGAGCTACACATGGAGGGGGATAAATAGAGCTCAGACAGGAAGAGAAGAAGAGGACAGAGACGATCAGCAGGGATGTTGAGTGAACAGAGGTCTGGTTCAGCTCCTGGCAGCCCTTCAGGGACAATCAGACGGAGATGTGGCCCAGATCCCAGCTCTCCTCCGCCTCCTCCTCCGTCCACTTCCTCCATCTCTGCCAGCCAAATCACTATCAGGCCCGTCCATGTCCTCCCATTTGAAGTTGAGGCCAGGACACGAGATCCGGGGCTTGCTGTCTCACCCTCTTTATTTCTTTCCTGTCTGCCTGCTGGCCGGTGGGGCATCAGAGTCTCAGCACACAGCACCCAGTGATGGCCCACTGGCTGCCCGGCTAAACTCTGAGTCCACTGTGCCCTCACTGACAGAAAGGGAGTCATTGTGCCTGCTGTGTGTCCCGACAATGAGCGAGTTAATATGAGCCAAGTATTTCCACCAGACTCATCTGTGTCTGGCAGGTCGTCTCTGTTTGCACCGTTAACTCCTGGTTCTCCTCTCATGATCCTCGTTTGAGCTTGGAGGCTGCTGGACTGGACCGGGTTTATGGGTCAGTTACCAATGACCCATTTACGTGCCAAGTGATTTCACTTGGCTTTAATAAAGTTCTCATCTTTGTATCTTAATCCAAGAAGACATTTTTATGCAGTTTGACAGATTTTCAATAAATGTAGCACAAATGTCCAGCCTGAACAAAGGATGGACTACTTAGGTTTTGGACATTACAGGTCAAAGGTCAAGTCATTGGGCCTCATGTTCATCCCTTGCTTTGCAGGCCATTCTTTCTGAGAAGTATACTCTTGTAATACTTTTAGGGATTTTCCTTAAACTTTAGACATAATTTCGGACTGACTAAAGGATTACCATTTAGAAGTCAAAGGTCATAGGTTAAGACTTGTGCACAACCCTTAGTTGTGAATGCAATACCTCAAGAATTCTTCAAGGGATTTTCTACAAACTTTGCACAAATGTCCTCTCTGATTCAAGGAAGAACTTTCAAGATTTTGGAGGCTGAGGGTCATTAAGTCATTAATTTCCAGGTGGTATTTCCAGTTTGGACTGTAATGTATGTACATTTAAGCCAGAAGCTTCTTACATTGACTATTCAAGGCTGGACTTTCATGCCTCTATTCAAGCAAGTCATTTCATCACAGAGCTAGTGTTAGAGAAACAATAGGGATGAAAAAGAGTACAAATCAGACCTGGTGTGTCTAATATGAAATAACAGACCCTTCACCACATGGACAAGCCTACAACCTCCCTGATTTCAATGCAAGGGCTGCACAAAAAACATCAAAAGATGCAAGGCCACCAGGAAAGGGGGAAGCTTTCTGGGACCAAGCTATAATTAAGGGACCCATAAAGGGTGGCAAAGAGTCCACATAAGCCATCCTAAATTTAATTAATGATAAACAAATGTTATTTTTAAGCTACATTGTTAACTTGTTAAAGCCACAGAACTACTAGGGATGTAGCTGTATCAAAATCTCATTGTACCATAACACCTCAGTAACAAGTCCACAGTACAGTATTTATCATGATATTTAAAACAAATGAAGACTTGGGGGAAAAAAGGGATGTCAGCATTTATTAAAGACCCCGTAAAGTGAAAGTAGATCTGTATTTAGGTTTGTTTGATGATAGGTCACTGTGTTATGAACCCTCAGGTTAAATTTCAGTCAAATCAAACATCTCCAAGTTCATAAAATTAAGTTTCAAAATCATGAAAAATGAGGCAGTAAAATCTGCTCTAGGATGGTGTGGGCATGTCTGTTAACTGAGCTAAGTCCTTTCAAATTTAGAAATAATGCTACAATCTGAATTGAGGAAAGAATTCACACCATTAGCCTGCCTCTTGACCTTTTGTTGACCTTAGAAGAAGAAGAGACAAAGTCCGTTTTCTGGCTCAAATCTCTGTTATGATGCTTTAAATGATCTATAGACCACTGTGGCTGCTAGATTTGGCAAATCTACCTCACAATGAACAGAAAAACAGCATTTAACTGACTGCTAACTTTCAATAAAGGCAGTGACATCAGCTAACAACAGACTGTACTGAGATGAACTGCTCTGGGTCATTCCCCACTGTAGGCTTGTGACATCATGAGCCCAGATATTTACCCCGTCCAAATTAAACCAAGCCAGGAAAGAGGTGAAAAACCTTCCAACAGTCCAAATCCAGAATTCAGTCACATGTAGATCTCAGTATTTCCACATGTTTACAGCGACCACATTCCAACATATCTAGTGTGATAAGACACAAATTTTGGATTTCACTTTATCAGGTCTTTAAACAACAGTTGCACTTAATACAATACAATATATAACAAAAACATACAGTATTATTTTAGGTTTATAAATATACTCTTTGGTTCCAGTGTTTACTAACCTTCTAAACCCTTCATGTCCACTGAAAACTGTAGTGGGTTTTTGCAGATATATTCTTTGATACACCCTGTGATCTGTTGAGCTCTCGTGCTGTTGTGGTGAAGAGGGATTCCCCAAGAGTCTTTTGACCTGGACAAATTCTGCTCCTCACTTCTCCGTGCATCTTTTAGGGGTGATGATTTGTCCAGTGGCTCCTCGTGTTATTCTTATTCCCTATCAAGTGTGTGACCTCAGTCTGGCAATGTCTGTTTTTGTTTGTACCTCACCTTTTCTCCTTTCTCATTTATTGACAACGGGAAACCGAAATGCTTCAACATGTCAGATTTAAAAGTCACCGGAGCCTCCACAATCTCAAAAATCAATCGCTCAGGTCTCCCCAAAGACCGATCTTCCCTCACCACTTGTAGTATCTACCATTTCGTGCCATTCGATCAAGCCGGGTGGAGCACAAAGGATGATGGGTACTTCCCTTCACTCTATTTGACAAAAAACAAAAAAACACTTTTGGCTTGAAGACCGTTTGAAACAGTCACATGTTTGGGACTACACCGAGGCACTTCCATTACTGTGATATCAGGGTATTAAAAAAAAAACAACAAAAAAAAAACTACACATTGTTGTCTGGTTCCAAATGTAAACCCCTTTATCTTAAAGTAGTATGAATTGCAGGGGCATAGCTAGAGATTTTGAGCCCCCAGAAAGGATATTACACAGCCCCCCCTTAACTGGCTAGCCAAGCAACAAATGTTGCAAAATTTTTTACCAATATCTATGCATTTTAATTTATTTTTGAACCACAGTTTCTCCTTTTATGAACAATATTTTTACTATGGCTAAATTGAATTTACTTTTACATTTGTCTGATGAAGGGCTTAGGCCCGAAATGCCACATGTGGTGATAATCTTCATTAAATAGCCCTTGGAGCAGCTTCTGGTGTGCGGACTCATTCACCTGTTCTATTAAATTGAATTTACTTGCATTGTTTCGCAGCACTGGACTATACCATTTAGACATTTCTAAGGAGGGAGCAGAGGCCTCCCAATAGTTGCTTTTGATTCAATAATGACACTAATTACTAAGAAAAAATGAAATAAAAACACACTTTTCATTGCAGGCTCCTCAAGGGCCCCTCCCTACTGTGGGTCCGAGTAATCGGTACCCTTCCCCCCCCTGAGCTACGCCCATGATGAGCTGTATTAGGATGCTTTGTTTATTTGTTTCAAAAAGGAAAAGGTAGGCAAGTTAAACCTAACTTAACTTAAGCGCTGGTTGAAAGGGGTTTCCATGTCAGGACTTGAAAGACATTTTATTCACATGTCAGCAAAAGCTGATTGGACTAGTGCCAGGATGAGAAGGCAAATATTAGTCAGGGGGCTAGTGCCAATGCAACCTATCAAATGTGCATTAATTATCAATATTAAAAACTACCAAGGAGGACCATTTATAGGGCCTTTCAGGGGATCAACTATGTCAGTGGGAAACAGATGAGCTAAAGGTAACATATCCACTAATTGATGCAAAAATATGATCATAGATGATAAGAATCATCAGCTCTTCAAAAGTGGCAACATCAAGTTCAGCAAGTCAGCCAGATGAGGAACATGTGTCAGGCATGGTAAAATGATAAAAAAGACTTTACTTTATAAGCTATAGATATTTAAAGTTCTGCGTTACAGTTTAGCACTGTTACGTGTGGTCTAAGATTGTCTGACACGTTGTTAGAACCAGCTTCAAGAGGCCAAGGAACTGGCAATGCTGTCTTTAGTCTCTTCCCCAATTTCCACCTTTCAGCATAACAAACCCCAAAGCCCTGTCCTTGCATCAAAATTATTCAGCATTACTGGTTTCGTGTCAACTTCCAGTGTTTCTCTTCTGGAATACCAAACTTTCGTCCTCAGTCCAAAGATAAAAAAGGGTGGATTACAGACTTACACACGCTGCAACCATTAATCTGCTCCTTCTATCTGTGCGCATGAGCATCTGTCATGATTGTCACGGTTGGCTTCAGCCCAGTGGCTGTGTGAACAGGACGGGGCAGGTAGAGAAAATAAAAGTGTCAGTCAAGTGTCACCTCAGCCGTACTGGAGAACAGTTCAGCCAGGTTCAACATAAAATGCTGCCAAATAGGAATATTTACAGTTAAAAGAAGTCAGTATTTATAGGTAACACAAAAATGGGAGCATTTCTACAGAAATTTTGGACACAGTTGATGCAAATGCAAAAGAAGATACACATTCATGGTAAGATGTGTAGTAAGTACAGTATAGCTGTGAAAGTGCTGCAGGAATCAGTACTTTTGTAAGCCAACATGATGGGCTCCATAGACTAAAGGTCTGTGGGATTTTTCATTTTCCATGGGTTTTTGGATTGTTGCTGTAAATAAGGTGTGTGGCAAAAAAAAAGTTTATGAAACCAACACGTTAAGTTCATTAAGATACTCTTCACAAGTTAACACTGCTTTCATGGTTTCTGAAGGGAAAACATTACTAGTGGAGGTGAAGAGCTTCTAATTAAGTCTGATTAATAAGCCGGATTTATGCTTCTGCTTCACATCGACGGCGTAGCTACGCGTAGCCCTCTGCGTTGACGCGGACCCCTACGCCGTAGCCTGACGTGCACATTCAAAAAATCCTAACTACGCGTTGCGGCGAAGCGGACTGCAAGGGCTGTGATTGGTCCACTCAAAACATCATCCAGGTCCCACAGTGGGCGAACCAGTGTGGTAAATTCACCCGTTCTCAGCCTTAACACGTTTAGTGGTCGTACAGACCACCTCCGCAAACGTCTTCCCTGTCGTCTGCACTTCAACATTTGCAACAAAAGAATTTGTTCGTTGATATCAATGAGCTCCAACTCAAAACACATAGACATATACGTAGACGCCTCATTGGCCAGTGGGCCGTATGTCAACGCCGCAGCCATCTTGACAGAGGTATTCCACGTTATATACAAATGACTCATAACCACCACTTAAATGGAAACTTGTGTGTTTTTAATCACAAAACCCTTCATCCCTCATTGACATTGACATTGTCTGGTAATACGGTGGACACATTAACGTATAGTGGCAGCGGGCAAACATGGTCAATGAGGCGTCTACGTATATAATATCTGTGCTCCAAACACACCTGCTCCACCTCGGTCGCCATTGTTCACTGTGACCGGCAGATAAACAAGAACCGTTTCTCAATTCAAAGTTCACAAGTTTGAACTTGCATTCTCTGGAAGTTTGGACTTGGCAAGCTCGTTCCAGAGTTTGGACTTCAGGGGTACGGGAGTCCACCGAACGATCCTACTACTATTGGAACAGCAGCGGACTTGCTAGCGTCCCCTTCTACATACCTACACGTCACATCCGGTTGTCCCATTGCTAGCGTTTCCAAAAACACCGACATCGTCCATTTAGAATTTATCAAGGATGAATTTTATCCAACGTTTCTGGGTTTCAAACATAATTCTATCACAAACAAGCAATTAATTTATATTTTATGCGGCAGCAATGGTTACTTACAATTGTGTGACCTCTCCTCCACCAGTGTTTGAGTTTCCCGCTGGACGGCGCGAATTGCATTGTGGGATTGTAACTGTGAAAAGTCCGCTCAAGTTATGACCAGCAGCAGACTCGGAAAAAGGGGCAGGTCGAGTCCACATCCAGGTACTTCGACAGAACTTGTTTCGATGCGGACTTTGAATTGGAACAGAACTTTGGCTTTGATTGATGACGTATCACATGTCAGTCAGTCCAGAAGTACGCTGAAGTATGCATATTGAGAAACACCAAAGGATTCGGGTGTGACCCCTCTGAACACACACACACACACAGCCACACACAGCGGCATGGCGGTGAATTGCAGAGCAATGCGTTCCCTTGACACAGGTCAACGACGGCGCAAAACAGCATAAATCAGACTTTAGGCTTGGACCCACACCACTGTCAACTGACTCACTTTAAGGAAACTTTAATGTGATGTCACATGGAATTACAGCTGACGAAAGTAAATGTTGGTCTGTTTAAAATACCTACATGGTATATTCATTAATGTTTGAAAGCATATCTACATTGAATGATGATAGTTGTCTGACGGAGAATATTCTTCAGTAGTGGTTCTCAAATAGTGTGGTGAGGCACACTTGTGTCTTGGTGTGCCGTGGGAATATGTACAACCATAAGCAATAACTACAACTACACAATAACTTAAGTTCAGTCAGGACCTTTTTGCCAAGAAACACACTTGATGTGTGGTTATAAATTGATGTCTTCATTAGCAGTTTTAAATTTTCACTCATTGCTTTTACTGTTTTGAGATCCCCCTGCCATTTCACAAGCCTACATGGAAAGCATCAAGCAGGAACATCACATGTTCATGCCTTTTCTGTGCCTACAAGGAAAGTCTGGGGCAGGGAGAGAAGCAGCAAAAAAAAAAAAAAAAAATGAAAGCAGAGCAGGCATCATGACAGTGAGTAAAGGCCACTTCAGAATAGTCCACTCTTAGATGTTTTTAGCTGTGTTTTGGCTCATTATCCTGTTGCGACCAAGACCAAGCTGTCTGACACTGGGCAGCACATTTGGCTCCAGAATGTCTTGATAGTTTTTTAATTTCATTGTACTGTGCACAGATTCGAGACACCCTGTGCCAGATGCAGCAAAGCAGCCCCAGAACATAACCAAGCCTCCTCCGTGTTTCACAGTAGCTACAGTCTTCTTTTCTTTGTATGATTAATTTTTGTATCTGTGAACACATAGAGCTGGTGTGACTTTCCAAAAAAACTCATTTTGATCTCATTTCTCCAAAAACATTCTCCCAGAAGCTTTGTGGCTTGTCAATATGCAAATTGCATGCTCGTGTTTTTATGATTTACTTTAAACAGTAGAGTCTTCCTCGGTCATCTTCCATTAAGTCCACTTTGGCTCAAACAGTGACAGACAGTGTTCTAACACTGGCCTTGAAGTTAAACTCTAATCTCTTTGGAAGTTGTTTTGGGCTCTTCGGCTGCCATTCGAGTTATCCATCTCTTCAATTTGTCATCAATTTTCCTCTTTTCCACCCGGGGAGGTTGGCTACAGTCTCATGGACCATAAACTTCTGAATGGTATGTGCAGCTGTTTGGAGATGCCTTATAGCCTTTACCTAACATGCTTGTCTATATTTTTCTTTCTAATCTGGGACAACTGTCTCCTTAGCTTTCTGTGGTCTGTGTTCAGTGTTGTACACACCATGAAACCAAACAGCACAGTGACTATGTTTCCCTCTTTAACTTTGAAGAAACCTGTGATGTGAAATACAGGACACACATTGGTTTAACATGTCAAATCATTTTACATCTTTTCTAGGGGCACCATCAATTTAGTCCAGGCATGTGTAAAAACTACTCATTGCACTTGAAATAGCACTTTATACCACGCACTTTATTCAGCACAGATGTAAATGAGCAGTTTTGCTAACTCCAGCATGTTTCCATTTGTCTTTTTGGGCTTATATTCACAAACATTCTCTATCCCTTTAAATAAATAAATAAAATAAAATAAATGTTTCAGTCAATAAAACAGCATGACTGTCACTGTGCTATTTGAGCAGATAAACAGGTTGCTTTTCATATAAACAGTAAACTTGAACAGAGATGAAGAGGGGGCAGGGCAGAACACGTCATATTGGTTAGGGGCCTTCTGGTTCTTTCCATGCAAGCCCCATTTCTGGAGCCCCCATAATCGCTGCTAATGGCGAGCTTCCTTTCAGAGGTAGGAGGGATTATCTTCATATGACAGCTCCATCTCTGCTGATCTGCCTCAAGTGTAAACACGGGTTTGGGATTTGACACATGACAAAACAGTGAGAAAAAAAGGATCTCTGTGGAAAAGACAGGAATTCGCATCTGAAATCCCCTTTGGATAACAGGAAACAGTTACAGCTTTCTTTGCAATTTGTGCGTCTTTGTGGGATCAAGGGAAAGTAGAATACCTTAAAAAAAGACATTCAAAGCACCGTGGCATGAAAAAGGAAACCTTTTATATATTTTTCAGGTTAGTTGCTGCCAAAATTAAAGCAAAACAGGCTTATTCAAACAATTTTGTTTGTTTTCTTACATTGCCGTGACAATAATACGCAGATAATGCAGCAAAAGGTTTTGCCCTGAGCTTTAACAAATTTTCATTTTTTAAAACCATTTAACCAAATTTGAAACATTTTGAGGGAAAAAATGTTTTCATCAAACTCTGAGAAGCAGCGAATCAGTTTCAGCCAAAGAGCCTCCTCTACAGTACAGTGATTGACCTGAAAAGCTCCTGAGTCGACCACAGGAGCAAACCACAGATCCCATAAACCAGCACATGGCTGGAGTCTCTCATTGTTACCCGTGCATGTTGATCGTGCAACATTTGACCCACATTTGAGGACTTATTAACCTCATTCTGGATGACCAGGCTGGATCAGCGTCCACTAATCCTAAATGCCACATCTGGGAGCTGGAGGCGCCTCGATCCTTTTTCTCTGCATCCAGAGCTGAGAGATTTAAACCCAGAGCATGTTGTCAGATTAACACTGGGCTTTTTGTTCCAACGACAGTTTTAACATATCAGATGACAAACATAATGAACTGCAAATAAGATTGTTCAATGATTTTTGACAGATGCAATGCTTTTTGTTTCATGTTGGGAAAAATATTAGACTATAGGCCACATTGTCCTTCTATTTACTATGAACTGAAATTATAATTGTCATTTCCCTTCATCCTCAGAGACATTAGATTTTATTTAGGTGGTGATAATCATAATAAGGAAAAATCATAAAATGTGGGAGATCAAATGACAAACAATATACAGTATATATAAAAATAAAAAACTGAAAAAGGTAGAAAAAGGGGATAGAAAAGATAATTGGGGATTTACAGAGGCAAGCCTAGAAAATTATGAAGAAAGACAGAGAGAATGACGACAGAAATGAAGAAAAAAAAAATGAAAAAATACCAACTCTAAATTATTGGATTTTAAATGAAAAAAAATATAGATACATTATTTAAAAAAGGAAATTTAAAAAAATAAATGATAAAATAAAAACAAAGGACCAATACACAGATAGATTGATTAAATATAATGAATAAATATATTAAAAATTGGAGAGAGTTAATGCTAAATAATGAATCAATATATACATATATAAAAGAAAAAGGAGACAATTCTGAAAAAAATAAGATAAAAATTAAGATACAGAAAACAATAAATGGGATAAGAAAAAAGAAAGGAAAGTCACCTATTTAGAAATAAACGTTTTAAAATAGCTAAATAAATTAGAAAGAAATAAAGAAAGACCAAGAAAGTTAAGAAATTTGTTAGAAAATGAATGAATCAATAAATAGAAAAAAAGAGAAAAGACAGAAAATGGAAATGAATAAAAGAGAAAAGTATAAATAAATAAATAAGAAAATAAATATCAAATAAAGCTAATAATTTAATTAAAAAATAATGAATCAGTTGTCAGAAAAAAAAAGCTGAAAGAAAATTAAAAAATGAAATAGAATAAAATACAAGCAAAAACAAAAACAAAAGAAGGAAAATTACCTATATTGCAATGGATAAATATTGAACGAATTAAAAAGAAATAAAGGAGAAAGATCAAGAAACAAACATAAATGTAGCCTACTGAAAATGAATGAATCAATGAAAAGAAAATAAGGGGAAAAAGGGTTAATTTAAAAAAGAAATATAATTTGATAAAGGAAAAAAAAAGAAAAGTTACTTATTTTGAAAATTATTTTATATTACAGCCCCACTCCCAGAGCCGCAGTTTGGGTACCACTCACCGACTTTATTTTGTTGCCACTAGGCCTACAAATGTTGTTGTCAATCAGCCTGTAGGGTAGGGACGCACTTTCTATCCAGTTGGGAGCGCACCGGGACCTCGCATCTGGATGTTACGCGTCGGTCCGTCGGTGCACCACGCCTACAGGACTGCCCTCCTCCCTCCTCCCTCCCCCGCAGCAGCCCGCTCTCTCACTCGACTGTGGGCTTTTACAGCAGCGGAGACCTGTCGTCCTCTCTCCCCCTTTTACAGCTCCGTCTATTTGTCAAATCTTACCCCTCTCTTTCTTTTCAATGGCCGCGCGTGGCGTGATTTGCATTCAGCAGCGCAATAGTTAATGAGTGCCGGATGCGCCCTCACTCCAGCAGACCGCTACAGTACGAAGATGGCGTCGGAGGGAGCCAGCGGGGAGCAGCCTCCTCCGGTACAAACACTGGCAACCGCCGTGCTGGGGAGTGTCGACACGGTAAGACACGAGGATTTAGCACATAGAGAAACCTTAATGGGTGTTTTTGTTTTTGTACCATTGTGGCGTTTGAGCAGTCACGAGGAGAAACGGGAGAAATGCAGTGCGCATCTATTTCATACAGCGCTCGTGAAGCAACAGCGGTGGCCAGAGGGAGCCTCGCGACGTTGTCTGGAGAAAAACAAGGGGTTCGTGTTTCTTTCGGGGTGATTTATGACTCAGAAATCTTCTCAAACAGAGAGAATAGTGTGTTTTCTTAGAAATGACCACAGCAGTGAATTATTTTGTTCGTCCCCACCGTCTGTTATACACATTTATCCCGCCGTTGTAACATTATCCTGCGTCTGTATCGAAGAGAAATCGTCACTGGATACACAGGTTGTAGCTCTACTCTATATTACATTAAATGGGCTAATACGCAGAGACGTAAAGCGAGCTGCCTGGCTGCCTGAAAAGGAATAAATATAGAAGATTTATGGAGGCTGGTGGTGGATTTGTTCCCTGGAAGCATCGCGTTCATCCCTCTTTTTCTTCTTCTTATCATACTGTGGTCTGATAAGCAGATTGTTCCATTAAAATGGGCTGTATTCTCAATACCTGAATCCTCACGGGCTTCCATAGTTTGTAGCAGTCTCTCTCCTCAGGTTAACACCGGTTGTCAGACCAGAGACAAGTGAAGCAAGACGAGGATTTTCTTTAAAAGTAGCCCCTAACTAGGACTAAGCTTCCTGTTTACACACACCTGGTTGTGATTTATCTCACTTGCCTTTCTGCAGGTTGCAGCTTAGGCTACTGTGTGCAGTGGTCTGTGCAGAAATAGGCATAATCCTGATGTATAAACTCTTTTTTGGGTATTCTCTTTATGAAGAAGTGGGTATAAATGCACTGTCATGTTGCATCTTTGTGCACATTGATCAAACTGTTGCACCTTCTCTGGGATGCAACCTGTCAGATTGTTGTCATTTGAATGCAAAAATTTGCACTGATGCTTTTGACACTTCAGATTTTAGGTTTTACTGACAATAACATCTCTGTCACAAGCAGTAAAGCACCTATTTGGATGTAAGTTTGAATACTGAAGTAGGCCAGTGCAAATATGTGGATTTGCTGGACTAGAAAAACAGCCACAGTCCCTGTGGTGGGTTGGTGGGTGGTAGTGTGGGAGTTGAGTTGGGGGCGAGCTAAGGAGACGGGAGAGAGAAGTGGGAGAAGAGCTGCGGGGGTGGATGGAGGGCAGAGGGAAAGGGGGTGGAGGCCCTGTTCACCAGACACCTTTCTAAATTGGTCTTAATTTCAGTGACTCAGCTGGCATAGCTGGGAGTACCGTGTCAGCCAGCCACCCCCCCCCCCCTCTCTGAGCGCGCTCAGAACTGCCTCGAGGCTACTTTACATTTAGCGTTGAGGTGAACAGGTGCTTCAGAGACATGGGAGCCGGGCAGCCTCCTTAGCTCACCCGCCGCTCTGCCAAGCACTCTTCCTTCTGCTGGATCGAGCCAACGAAAGGGGGCTTCCGCTTTCATCTCCACCCCCCCTCCTCCCCTCCGCCATCATGCCTGCTGTGGTTAAATAAAGCACTTTGCTCTTTGCTCACCCCTGTCAGACTCTGTGTTGTTGGCCTGAGGTGGGGGAAGTTTGTCATTTGTGAGGACTCTGAAGGATCGGCCCTCCTGGTCAAGAAAAGGGGTCAGAGGTCAATTAAAGGCTCACTGCTACTCACCTCCCACCCACTTACCAGAATTCATGTTTGTGTGGCGTGAAGCAGTCTGTTTTATCAAAGTTACAGAGAAACAGCAAAGGCCTTATTTTCGTTCTTTTGCGGGTCTCTTTTTCATAGTCAGCCAAACAGTTGAGGAGAGATTCTATTGAGCTTTTGTTGGTTGGTTAGTAACAAAGAAAACTGAAACTCAGTCCAGACGTCTGAGCGTCCTTAGTCCTGTCTGTTTTTCAATGGCTGCCTTGTGCCCCAAAGAAAGGCTTTGTGGATATGGACATGCATTCTACAAACTCTAGCAGGACTTTTTAGAATTTGGACTCACCTGTGTGTGAATTACAGGACTGAGATGTACCTTTAACACATGGAGGCACATGTTTTCAATAAAATAGTGAAAGCACAAGGCATCCAGATAAGCTCAGGGTCAAGTGTTGCAGTTGTGATTCTTACAGTCGTTTATTGGCTAACTGGCTGAGCCTTGCTAAATCTAAGATAATCACCCAAAAGGCCCATGTAGAGTTCAGTTACAGCCAATAGGACCAAAATATGGATGTACAGTTTTTGAATTTTGTCAATAGGGAGTCACAATACCGTCACAGCATTTGTCAGAATTCAAATCTGGTTTCATTACCTTGGAAATTTTCATATTAGGGATGAACAATATTGGAAAAGGTGACATTTTTTGCCATATGGACTGCAAGTTTTTAAACTAGAAAATATGGATAATTAATAGAGTTTAAGGTTCCAAAACTCATGCCCTGTGCAGCCCTCTGACAGAAGCGCTGACACCAAAAGAGACAAAACAGGTGACTGGACAGAGTGACTAGTTTCCTCATAAACTTTACAATTATCTCATTGAATGCCATCACCCATTTAAACAACTTTCAAAGTTACATCTGGCCAACCTTACCACCCCCCAAGAGTGTTGTCTTATATTTGAGTGAACAATCAGCACAAACTTCTTTTCCCATCTCTTGGGGACCAAAAAGTGGAAAAAAATCATTCTATGTCTTCAAATATTCATATTTTTACAAAAAAGTCCTTATTCTGTTTTGTGTTTGCTTTTTTTGTGCTACTATTCAAAGCAGTTCCTGTCTGCAGTGACACAGAGGGCTACGCCACCGGCTCTCTGTCTCTCTTTCTCTCCATTATGAGCTGTTCTGGACATCTCCTCTATGTGCAGTTTGACAAAGCATGACCTGACGATGGAACAAGCCGCCATTGGTTGGCTGCCATAGTGGGATACAAAACAGACAATGTGTCTGATTGCATTAGCCACTAGCTGCGTAAATGTTGGAAACATTGATTTAAAAATTGAAAAAAGATGTTCAATATCGGATTAAATTTGATTGAATTGGATTGGATTTAATTTTATGACCCAGGATAGTCACTGAATTTCCTGGCTCACTAGAAAAACTTTTGTTGGGGCTATACAGGCATAGAGAGCATCATTGGATACATTTTATGGTTCAGCCATTTTTTAACCTTTAGTAAACTGTCTCTTCTTGTCATATACAACAACGTCAGTCTCATAGGGTTAACAAGTACTGGGACGAGGTGACGGAGGACAGTTGTGATTTTGACAGTTTTCATGCACCTTCTCCATTTTACATTTCGATAAGTTTGACAAAACTGGTCTGATTCTCTGAATGCTCAACTTTCTTACTATCTTATATAAAGAAATTGAGCTGTATCTAGAAATGTTATTGTAAAAGGTGTAAATGATGGTTAAAATGAGAAAATAAGATCAACTCAGCAGCATCCAGAACCTTGTTTCAAAGTCTGGCAGCACTGTTTAATCATGGTTCCAGAGTGGTCAGCAGTGGTTATGTGGACTATGCAGCCATGTTGGAGGGGTTCCATTAACATGAGTATCTGCAATGCCATTACTTCTTCTTCTTCCCAACAACAAAATATCTGTCTTGTGAATCAGGAGGGTTCAAATGACCATGTAAACAAGTTGGAGAAGTCACAGAGGATAATTAAGTACAAAGTATTTAAAGGGTCAGTTCACTTAAATGACAAGAATATAAATCTGCGTAGTTACCTCAGTTCCTTTTTACCATGCTCTTCAGGTCTGATTTATGTAGGTGTCTCAGAGATTATGTGGCCATATAAACACTGTGGAATAGTGGAGCTGGGTTTTGTTTCAGTTTGCTTGCCTTCCAGATGCATCTATTAAATGGATTAGCATCAGTGCTGAGCCTGACTTAAATCAGATCATCTATGAAATTCTTATGAATGATCCATGAGCTTTTCATCTGCAAATCGCATTCATCTATTTACTTATGAGACTTAGTTCAACACCAGTCCTTTAGATGGTGTATTACAAAGCAAATTCCACATACCAAAACTTTCTTTGCATAAACTAGCTTGACTAAACCTGAAGCTCCAGTCAGAAATAACAAGGATAGTTGATCAGCAGTTAGCTCAAGCATTCTGCTTCAGGCTTTGTACAGGTTCACAGAAATAGGAGGCATTTTAAAATGTGAATTGTTTTTTTTTTTTCATTTCTGGTGATGCAACAACTCAGCTATTTAAGCTCTGATGCTGCAACGATTCCTGAGGTTTGGGCATCTGTTGATACCGATCTGGTCTGATACCAGTGTTGAATTAATCACCTATATTCTTTTTTGTGGGTATGAGACTGCAGCATCAGATGTCTTTCACTTTGCAGCATAACGCTAAATACATTTGCAAGAAAAAGTATGTGGACCCTTGGATTTCTTGGATTTCTGCATAAATTGGTCATAAAATGTGTTCTGATCTTCATCTAAGTCTCAACAATAGACAAACACAGTCTGTTTAAAGTAATACTGCACAAAAACTGATATATTTTCATGTTTTTATTGAACAAAACATGTAAACATTCACAGTGCAGGGTGGAAAAAGTATGTGAATCCCTAGGCTAATGACTTCTCCAAGAGCTTATTGGAGCAAGAAGTCAGCCAACCTGGAGTCCAATCAATGTGATGAGATTGGATGTGTTGGTTAAAGCTGCTCTGCCCTATAAAAAACACACACCAGTTTTGAATTTGCTGTTCTCAAGAAGCATTGCCTGATGTGAACCATGCCTGGCACAAAAGAGCTCTCAGAAGACCTACGATCAAGAATTGTTGACTTGCACGAAGCTGGAAAGGGTTCCAAAAGTATCTCTAAAAGCCTTGATGTTCATGTGTCCATGGTAAGACAGACTGTCTACATATGGAGAAAGTTCAGCACTGTTGCTACTGTCCCTGGGTGTGGTTGTCCTGTAAAGATGACTGCAAGAGCACAGCGCAGAATGCTCAATGAGGAGAAGAAGAATCCTAGAGTGTCAGCTAAAGACTTACAGAAGTCTCTGGCACATGTTAACATTTGTGTTGACAAATCTACAATAAGTAAAACATTAAACAAGAATGGAGTTCATGGGAGGACACCACAGAGGAAGCCACTGCTGTCCAAAAAACACATTGCTGCACGTTTGAAGTTTGCAAAAGAGCACCTGGATGTTCCACAGCACTACTGGCAAAATATCCTGTGGACAGATGAAACCAAAATTGAGTTGTTTGGAAGGAACACACAACGCTACGTGTGGAGAACGAAAGGCACAGCACACCAACATCAAAACCTCACCCCAACTGTGAAATATGGTGGAGGGCCCGTCATGGTTTGGGGCTGCTTTGCTGCATCAGGGCCTGGACGGATTGCTGTCATTGACGGAAAAATGAATTCCCAAGTTTATCAATACATTTTGCAGGAAAACTTAAGACCATCTGTCTGCTGACTGAAGCTCAACAGAGGATGGATGATGCAACAGGACAATGACCCAAAGAATAGAAGTAAATCAACAACAGAATGGCTTCAACAGAAGAAAATACGCTTTCTGGAGTGGCCCAGTCAGAATCCTGACCTCAACTCGATTGACATGCTGTGGCATGACCTCAAGAGAGTGATTCACACCAGACATCCCAAGAATATTGCTGAACTGAAACAGTTTTGTAAAGAGGAATTGTCCAAACAATCCTCCTGACCATTGTGCAGGTCTGATCTGCAACTACAGGAAACGTTTGGTTGAGGTTAATGCTGCTAAAGGAGGGTCAACCAGTCATTAAATCCAAAGGTTCACATACTTTTTCCACCCTTCACTGTGAATGTTTACATGTTTTGTTCAATAAAAACATGAAAACATATCATTTTTTGTGCAGTATTAGTTTAAACAGACTGTGTTTGTCTATTGTTGAGACTTAGATGAAGATCAGAACACTTTTTATGACCAATTTATGCAGAAATCCAAGAAATCCCAAAGGGTTCTCATACTTCTCTTGCAGCTGTAGATAAATATAAACTGTGAATATGTTTTCAGTTTAATTTTACTTGTTTGATTTTATGTTTTCACAAAAAGGTACAAATTTCCTGTGCTGTACATTTGATTTATAGTGTTTTTTTAAATACAAAATAATGTCAATTTTTATGTTTACAGCAGATTTTATCACTACTGCAATAGTACTGATAACCGTGATATTTTAGGTCATGATTGTCTTAAACAAATTTTAATATAGTTACATCTCTACATTCAACTAAGCAGGATATATCTAGGGACTGTTGCAGCAGAGAGCAACAGATGTGAAGTTTTCAAACTAAAAATTGATATAAAAGGCAAGCTGCTGCTTCAAACATATTTACTGACACGGGTGTTCACAATAAAAGCCTTCAATGAAACTTTTATTGTGAAGGATTTGCCAGAAGTATGACATTTATCATTGATTTAACTTAGCTTTAGCAGTGGCCACCGTGTTTCTAGCAGTCCGCATCGCTGCCTCTCTTGTACGGTTAAAACACCTTTAAGCAGATGTTTAAGCCGTTGTAATATGTGTTGCTGCAGCTCACATTAAAGCCACGGACAGGATGACAGAGTAAACCGTGCTTCACATTAATCACATGGACACAAATGGGTCGTTTGGGTTGTTATCTGACTGCTGTTAAGTGTTGGAGTGAAATATGATGATGAATGGATTCAGACAGAGCCGCTGTCTCTCACATAACTCTGTCTTAAGCTAGCTGTGCACAAAGTGTGACGCACAGGACATTCATGGCCCAGTGGGAACAATGACGTGGAAGGCGCTGTCTGACCGATATAAAAATGTTGTAAATATCAGACCTGATACTGATACTGTTTCCAGTCTGGCCCATCTCTATTTGGTATGTCTGCTGACTGTTTCAAGATTTATTCTGAGGCTTTATTTTTTTCTTTGTTATATCAGAGGACAGAGGAATGGGTTAGATGTAGTGACTACAGAATGGGGAATGACATGCAAGAAAGGAGCCACAGGCCAGATCTAAACCTGGGTTGCCTGCATACTCGCTGAGCTATCTGAGCCCACATTTTTATTTTCTTTCACATAAGGTTGCTTTCTGTAATCAGTGGTGCACAGTCAACCATATCTGCTTTTCTCCTTACTTGCATGTTGTAATATTAAGCAGGAATTTAAATCAATTAAACCTGTACACCCAGTTTGGTATTTAGGCCACATCGCCCAGCCCTACATGATTTTAACATTATTGTCTGGATCTGAATTCAGGTCAGACCTGTTGCTTTTTTTGCCCTATCACTAGAAAATGTATTCATAAATGTGATACTGTGTGTGATAAATACCTACGGACAAATCAATTCAGTAATCTGCATCATGGCTGCAGAACTCTCCTTGTAAAATGGATTTGTCATGAAACAATGACCGATCATTGAAACCTGTTCCAAAGAGAATTGTGGCGGCTGTATCTCCCATCATTCTCTTCTGTGCATGTATGATAAGCTGTGGAAAATGTACCATGTTACATCTCCTGAAGCAGAAAAGGAAAACCAAGAGGAGAGAGAAAAGTGGGTTAACATTTTCTGCATCGCTACCTGAACGAATGCATGCTCCTGTGACGTGATGCACACAGTTTTTAACTGTGCAGCTTCTCTCTGTGACAATGCTAATGGAACTTTACGCTTACACATTCCCATTAACATTTTCCCTCAGATGAGCCTCTTAATCAGTAGGATTTGCTGCTTATCTTTATTTGCGTGGCAATCTGGATCCATTAAATAAAGTCTGCATTATTGATAAAACCAGAAGATCTATTTCATATTAATTGAGTTTAACTGAGTCTTTAATTCACTTTGATTCTTCCAGATTTGTTCCATTTTCCTCATAACCATTGGCAACCTCTCACAGGCTCCTTTTTCCGGGCTGTCATATCACACAGCTCTGTGCTCGCGACATGAGTCTGTGGGAAAACGCTTTTGCCAGCAGAACAGAGTGGAGGAAGTTGCACAGAGCGAGTGGTTCCTCTCTCTTGTGGCTCTGAGTGAAATGACACAGGCTTTATTAAGTGGACCGGGGCTAGGAGCTAACAGCAAGGCCTCCGAGTGTCGGCTCGTGCCCTTGGCACACAGCACACGGCTCATGGAACAAATTAGTCCTCCCTTCCCTCACCTGCTCGCTGTGCAGAAATCTCACCTCACCTCACCTTACCTCGCACATCCCCCCTCCATCACCACTCACAGCCCCCCGTGACAGGACAGCGTGGCTCAGGGTTACTGTCCATCAGGCCTCCCTGAGTCGTCCAATTCTCTGAGTGGTGAAACAGCTGCCGGGAAGAAAGGGAGCTTGGGGATCGATTGGACTGCTAGATGTGAATGAATCAATCCCTTGGAATCTCTCCTGCTTTTATTTCCAGGCTGGCAGGATGGGTTTAGATTAAAAGAAATGTGGTTTGACTTGAAAAAAACATGTGATTGATGTAAGACTTTCCAGCTCCTTGTTCTCAGGAGAGAAAGGTTGCAAGTCTTTATTTTAAATCTCTTGATTTCTCAGCACATGTCTCCAAAGCTTTCCCTACTTCAAAATCCCTGCAAACCTTTAAAGAAGACAATACATTCACATGGATATTTTGCCTTTGTTCTCATTGTTTTAACATGAACTTTTTCCCCCTCAGAGTGAAACAAACATTGTCTCAGGAGAGCATAAAGGACACAGAGAAGGCAGCAGCTCCTAGTACCCTCACATCGGCCTTTTCAAAGTCATTTCAATGTGAAGGACTTCTGGAGACATGCGACTCTTTGATGAAATGGAAAAATCTTGGCTGAGGTTTTGATGTCGGCTTGTAAATCAGATCTAAATGGCTGGCCGACAAAGTGAATGACACCCGAATGAGCAGGTAGCAATCCGGCTGATGTGCGCCAGGGGCTGGTTCGCGCTTTCTCTTCCTCCATTTGCCTCTCCTGTCTGCGGTCTATTAAGGTTTTATTGGACAAACAGCCTGGTGAAATGCTTCCAGATATTGGTTATGCAGCTGGATGTCTCAGCAGATGGCTACAGTGGTTGCTGACACTGTAACTGGAATTTTGCATGTCATGTTGCTTTGTTGTTATCTGTTGAGCTCCTTATATATCCATTCAATGTTCTACTTAGCACAAGGTAAATCAGTTTTAAAGCTGCTGAGGAGTCACAGACAAATGGATGCATTTTATTCCCTTGAAAAACATTGTATTCTTCATTGTTGTTGAATTTCACATCGGCTCTAAATACTCTTTTTTTCATGACAACCTGTGCTTTAAGAATATGTGTGGGTGCAGGTGCAGCTGGCCTAACCCAGGTAGCATGGGTATGAGTCGGGCCTGTGGCCTCTTTCCAGCATGTGTCCATCCCCTCTCTCTCATCCCTGTTTTTGACTCCCACTAGCCTTCTCTATACAGTAAACACTCACAAAGCCCTAAGAAAAATCTTTTTTAAAAAGGATTCCAGCTGACGCAGATGCTGACATTTTTGACATCTTTGGATTTTTTTTTTTTTTTAATGAAACTGCGACTGAAGTTTGACCATGAACACAGATCAGAGCCTAACATGCGGCTTCTTCTGCCTACTAAAAGGAAAAACTCTCCTCTGAGTCAACAGTTAGGCAGACTAGATGTCAGCATGAAACTGATGGACACAACAGATAAACTCTGGCTGCTGATATTTGCTCATGCCGCATTATATGCTGATGGCGAATGGGGATTGTCAACGGGGTTGGTGTTGGCTGATAGTGATCTTAAATGCATCTGTGCATCCCTAGCTGCAATATCTTCATTTAGCCAGGAGCCATTCACATAGATCATAAACAGCTGCATCTTCATACAAGCAACATTTCTTTAAATGCAGTTGTTCTTGAAGGATTGTGCTCTTACTGCTTGTTATATTTTTGCTTGGTAAAGCCACATTTAGGCACCAACTTTTAGCTGAGTTGATGTTTAATACATGAAATCTAAATCTGTAGAATTGCTGTTGATCTAGATTCCACATGCCGTATTACACATTGTCCTTACAGACATCATAGCTAATGAAAAGTGACTAAAAGACAAATAAAAGGTCCTTTTAATGGAAACCATTTAGAGTTAAGAGACTGGAGAAATTGGATTGTTTTTAAATGGTCTAGGTCATTAAAGTAAACTCACTTGGCTCTTTATTTGCTTTCTACTCACCCAAATACAGCTAACTCTTAAAACATTCACTTTAATTTGTCATTGCAAAGTCAACAGTTAAAGTTAGAAGTACTAAAGTTGGACATTAAATGGAGTTTACCCAAGTCATCCCATCTTCCAATAATCATATTTTAAAAAGCTAAACACAACTCCTCTGCCTCTTCTAAGTAGCAAAGAAAAGCTTTTAATGGACTTGTGGAGAAGCAAGACGTGGTCCGGTCACTCCCAATTACAGTCATCCCCACCCTCCACCCACTAGCCCTGCGGTCGCTGCTGACCAAATAGGTGCTTAATGACCTAGCTAAATGTAATTAGGCCTTAATAGCTTCGAGGTAGGTCGAGACATGGAGACTAATTTGAGGTCTGAGCCTGATGAGACCAGTTGGAGATGGGTAGGAAGTGGTGCAGTTATTATACAAGCTTTTTTTTTTTAATAGCACCATAAGCAATCATTTTAGTTTCATGTACAGTGGAGATGATGAAAAGTTTGGACTGGATATTTGAAATCAGAGGGTTGAGACTTTTTGATATTTGGCAAGTTATGATCTTTTCATCAGGTTTCACAGCTGCATTCTTCTTGGTTGATTATGAAGTTGGTGGTTGGAACGAAGGTATTTTGGAGGTTTTACAAAAGTGATCTGTCTTTAAAACTATTCAACAAATTGCCTTAAATTTTGGTCAGTAGTACTGGAAGATGATGGAGAGTTACCTATGCCTAGAGATACTAACAGTTTAAAATGTTTTTAAATGTTTTAATGAAAGAAAATGCGTCCAAAGCATGCCAACATCACAATGGCAATGAGGTGTTTGCTTTAGCTTGTAGATGTTTTCTTGAAATATGTGCAGACTCATTGCAGGTTTCTGCAACATTTTCTACAACAGAAGCATCAAGAGTTTTGAGTCAAACCTGTTTTTCACAGCAAGTAGTCGCATTCTGCTGTAGTTACAGTTCTAGAAGTACAATGACATTGTCATCTTCTTACTGATAAAATAGTTCTTCCTTCATTTCTTAAAAATCTAACTAAACTCACTTCCATGTTCTATGGTTATCCAAAGCATGATCCAAAGTGTTAACTGGCGTTGGTTAAATTTCTCGAAGACATTTCACCTCACCTTTAAAAACCGTTTTAAAGAACAGATAATGTTTTTTGGAGAAGCAAAACATTGTCAATAACCTTTACCAAGGTCCAGTTGCCCCTTTGGATCAGACTTTGGATTACAGCCTGGACTGCGGTGTGGACATCGAATGCAACCACAGTTTTATATGTAAAATCCAGAAAATGAATATATAAGACGCAGTTGGTCTTTTGGGGTCCTTCAGGGGGAAACAGGTTCAAATTGTTTTCCTGCATGACATTTTCAGTTATATTTTGCAAATTCCACAGCATACAGTTTTTATACATCAACATAGCACTGTTATTTATTTATTTATTTAATGTAGGGAACAGTGCACATTCATGATCATGGGCATGTAAATGTGCCAGATTGTAGCCACAGACTAATTTTCATCCGTAGACCCCAGCAGGTTGATGGCATGCATATAAAAGTGTACATTAAACATGTCCATAATTTAAAAAAAAAAAAAAAAAAATATATATATATATATATATATATATGTATATACATTAAAACAATATGATGAAGACCAACATATAACAATACAGAAGGTGGCTGAACGACTGCTTAAGACTGACCATCTGCCTAATGGATTTTTGCTGATATCTGATTTGCCAATATTTCCAAACTTATTTAGCCAATGCTGATTTCGATACCAATATATAATAGCAGACCTAAAACTTCAGCCCTTAAAGCACATTTTAAAGTGCTAGGAATGAAGATTAACAAAGAAAAGACTACAGCTGTCAGAGATCTGTTAGACCTCCCTAAAACTCCACAGACTGTTTGCATCTATGGCTGATATTTAAAGCCGATGGACCGGTTATACTGTACAGTACTGTGAAGAACTTCTAGGCATATTTGGGCCAAAATCTGAGGCTGAAGTAACGCATGTAAGGTAAAGCAAGTTTATTTTCATGGCACATTTCAAAAACAAGGCAGATCAAACAAGACACAAGACTTAAAAAAGAGTAATAAAGGGGAAAAAAACTTGTCAAAAACATTTAGAAAAATAAAAAAGTGATTAAAACAGCCAATAAATCTCACAAAAAATAAACATCATGATGTCTGTGGTTTAGTGGTGAGGAAGCCCACCTGAGGGCACTCTTGGGCAGGAGGGAGGATTGACATAACCCAGGTCACGCTCTGGATGTCCTTGTATATCACCAAGGGGATGTGAGAATAATCTGCTGAAAAATAATAGAGTCCAGGCCTTTAGGGTAGAATAAGGGTGGATGTGGTGAGTGAGTACAGCCTAGAGTAGGGTCAAAGTGGGTAGTAGGGCTGCCACTGGTTCTGCTGTGGATGGCCCCAGGCCCGAAAACTGCTGGTGGTCTCCGGGGGTATCACCAGGGGGGATACGGCTCAGACAGTAGAAATGCCGTCGAGCTTGACCCCGGCTTCAGTGCATTATATGAGTGTGTTGACATGTGTTGAGCTTCACTCTGGCCACCCCCTTCCCAGCTCTTGTCCTGGGTCGTGGCACATCAGGCACCGGGTTGAATCCTTAACGCCCCAAATGCCTAAAACTTAGGCACTTGTCTGTAAATATCTGCAAAAATGTTCTTACCTGCCAATACACATATCATGCTGACAATAACCAGTATATCTCTGTTGTCTTTGTATGCAGGATTATGACCTTATGAGGGAGAAAAGTTGGTAAAAAGTAGCACCGATCCTGCCTGTCTGGTCTGTCTTGTTCCTTGTTGAGAGCAGTGTAGCGACTGCTTGCAGCACACAGTGAACTGGGGCAAATTATTAATGGCATCAGGTTGCATGCAGTCTGTGATGTGGTTGCACTTGCAATGATGACAGCAGATCTCAGCATTTCCTTCTGATATATTAGTCACATCTATAAATGAAGCTTTTATTATTAGCAGGAAAAGAAGCTACATGCTCTAGAAAGTTGTTGACATTTAACGTTTGTAAGAATTATTTCAAAATCTAGACAAAGATAATATAAAAGCAGCTTTTGAATGTCATTCTCATGATTTTTTTAGGTATTTATAATAACTTTAATATCTTTTATGTTTCAGTGAAAGACCTGGTAAAGAATCATGCCATATAAGAGGAGAACAGACAAGTAGTGAAAGTAATGAAACTTCCTATCATCAGAAATAAACCTAAAAGAGGAAATTCAGGAACTTGGGTGATGCATAAAGGAGTTAGGATCTGATACTTTCTCATGGATCATTTTAAGCCATTACACTGATGTTTTGTGTCTTCGTTGTGTTGCAGAAATGTGAGTTCAACATGGATAACCTGAGCAAGCCGGAGCTGCTCACCCTGCTGAGCATCATGGAGGGGGAGCTGGAGGCCCGCGACCTGGTCATAGAGGCCCTCAGGGTGAGTCCAGTTAACACACTAACCCAGTGGTGTACTCATTAGCTAAGCCTCTGCCGTCTTAGCCACCGTGGGGTTAAATCGAACGGCACCCATTCACAGCAGACTGCCTTTGTGTGCGAGACTTGAGATGAGATGATATGCTGTAATTGTGACCCTGAGTTGAGTTGATGGTTTAATGAATGATGAATGGTCATGAATGCCCTATCACTAAATCAGAGTCTCTGGCTTTTTTCCCATGAATTTGTTGAACACGTGTGGGACCACAATGAAACAGTCTGCCCCACTGTTCCTCTCTTTTCTTTTGTTATTACCCGCTGATAAGCAGGCTCACTAATTGCCTTTCTTTGTTGAATGGGAGCTGGCCGGGCTACTGGTTAGCACTGCACTCCCTGCCAGAGAGGCCGGTGTGATCAAGTCCGTGTGAAAACCGAGCACCACCTGCTAAACCAGCAGACAAAAAACAGATGACAGAAGTCACTGTTCTGGCTCGTGTTGTTCTCAAACTACAGAAAAACAGAAGTTTGCCGGGAAGATCTGAAGGAAGTTTGAGCCTAAGGACATCCCCAGGACTGACATTTAGTAAACTCTGCTAAACTAGAATGTATTTAAAATGCCATTAAGTTGGTTAGTACGTCTATTCAACCACTTTCTTACTTTTTTTTCTATTTCAAAACATTATGATGATGAAACTTGAACTTGAAGGATTACTCTGTTTTCTAGAGGCTTGTTTGCTATCAAGAAATGGGTACTTAAGACTGACTTTTTGTTTAAACAATGTGATATCCAGATTCCTCTTCCTTTAGTTGGATAAATCACCCTGGTAGCTAGTTGTGGTTTTGTTCTTTCACATGCACTGGCAACAAATCAGTGACAATACCAAAGATGCATGTAGTGCAGAAAGCCTGCAAATCCTTGAGTGTCCAGTTGGAGGTGGCTGCAGAAGCACAGGAACTCTTATACACAGCCCATGTTTACAACCCCATTTTCACATCAAAAATAGGCATGTTTACCACTGATTCTAAAACAGTTTTGGTTGGAGTAGTTGATGCATTTATGGGCATACATGGCACAGGAAGTTCTTAATAACATGTCCATTTTTGTTTAATTAAGGGTATGGAGTTATAGGATGATATGACTGCAAGCCAGCACAATGTTAATGAGGAGGCTTGAGACCTGCCTCAGCCTCACCTCTTTGTATGTTACGAGATTGATCTAAGTTAGTTTGAGATGGTGTTTTTAGTAGTGGAGTCTCAAAGCACCACTGTGTCTTCTTGCTAATTGCAGCTGAATTTCTTCTTTGTGTGTTTTGCAGTGTCTGCTTCTTCTGCATTTGTTGTTGAAAAGCAGTAAGCAAACAATTAAGAGCATTAACAGCACCTGGATAGAGGTGTGGATACTGTGGGGAGGCCAGAGGAAGATTGGAGAGGCACAGAATCCAAGGTGTTTGAAGTCCTTTGTTTTCAGTTTCCAGAGTCAACACTGTCAGCCATCTACAAGGAGATTTTAGAGCACTTCATGCTTTCATCTGCTAAGGAATCTTTGTGGAGATACTGATTTCCTTTTCCAGCAGGACTTGGCACCTGCCCACAGTGAAGCCAAACTACCAGAAACTGGTTTGCTCACCATGGTATTTACTGGTCTGACTTGAACCCCATAGAGAATATCTGGGGGAATGTCAAAAGGAAGATGAAAGACTCAACAATACAGATGAGCTGAAGGCTGCTGTCAGAGCAACCCAGGCTTAATAACACCCCAGCAGTGCCACGGACTGATTGACGTCCATACCACATCACATAGATGCAGAAATGTGTGCGAAAGGAGCTCCAACCATTACTGAGTGCATAAATAAGCATAGTTTTTCAGATGGTCAGCATTTCTGTATTATAAATCCTTTTCTTTGGACTGATATTTTGTGATATTTTAATATTTTGATTTTTGATTTTTTTTTTTTTTTTTTACTTATTTTTTTATTCATTTTTCAATCATCAACAGTACAATGCAGATATTTCCCTCATTTCCAGCTGTATAAGCATTTGTATCCATCACATTAATCTATTCCGTATGGGGTAGATAAAAACAAAACAGATAAAAAAAAAATAGTTAAACAAAAATATATGTAAATATACACATCTACTCAAGAGTATATACATATGACCATACATAGGGCTGGGCGATATGGCCTAAAATTGTTATCCCGATATATTTTTACTATATTCCGATACATGATATATATCGCGATATTTTGAAATGGCCTCTCAGCAGCTGTGTAATGTTTAATTTAGCCCCAAATGACACTAGTTTGGTGATAAAAATAGACTTTTCTATTGGATTTTTTATAAAATTGTTTGCAGAAAGGAAAAATCAATATAAAGTCAAGTTTAAATTTTTTATTTTGAAAAGGACTTCATTCAATCTTTTACTAATAAATCAAAAATACATAAACCTTGAAATACTATGTCTTTTACAGTGTATGGAAAGTCCTGAAATGTTTTCTGTGTTTTCTGTTGCTGACTATACAATGATTATTTTCCTCATTAAGGGTGAAGCCAACCTACACAAAACTCATCAATCATTCATGCAGTAAACGGCCAAAACCCTGTAGTCTAGTCCTCCATTCAGGCTCACAGCTGTGATTATATTAGTCCGTTATCTGTGCTGATGAACGCTGGACCAGTTTCTGACAAGTTCATAACATGAGAGCGTCTTTAGTCCTTATTCATGAAACTGTCCTATGTGATCATGGGGTAAAACAAGCTTGTCTGGAGGCAGGAACATTTTAACTTCTTGTTGTTAGTGTTTTGAACTGTAAGGCTGAGATAAGGCTCCGTAGTTGAGGAGATGTGGATCACATTTTTCCGCTGCTGGGCGGTTTTCTCTCTAAGTTTACGACTCTGGCAGGGAGTTTTCAGTAAAATGCTTGCGCCCAGGTAAATCTCGTATTCTGGGTTAAGTGTCTTTTCAACAACACTGGGCTCATGTCTTTAGCGACGTGTTGCGTTACTGCCCCTGTTACCTCGGAGTCATCTTGCGGCGTATTTGAACAAACCCTATTCCTTAAACCTTGAAGTGTGTTATTAGGACTGATGTGTGTATGCAATGTGCATTTATCGGCTAAAATGAGTTTGGAAATATTTGTTTATATCACATCATGCTTACCTTCTTTTTATCACTGAATAATGCCAAATCTCTCATTTTAATCACATGGTAGGAAAAGTAAAGTATTTAACATTTTGACAGTCCTAGTCTTAGTGACTGACAGTATTTGCTTGTGTGTTGTACAGCCCATACATTGGTAGAGAGATAATGCTGTGGTGAATTTGAATGGATTTGTGCTGACTGTCTGATTACTGTTGCTGCAGATTTCATCTCTGAAGAACACGTCTGTCCCACTGTCACGGGTTGTAGATCCTCTGTAGGGGCAGGGATGCCGAGTTATCTGTGAACAAACCCATCCTCTCTCTCTCTCTCTCTCCCTCTCTCTGTAGCTCTGTATATAGGTCAAGATCTCTACTTAGTTTGGCCATGTTCTACTTTTACAGCCTTGGCAGCCTTTTTTGATTGGCTGTTGTGCAACACATTCACAGTGTTGGGACTACAAGAAGTGAAGGATGCTCTTAATGCTACGCTTTAATTTTTAAGGTTGGGAGGATGTCTCTACTTCCTTACTTACCTTTTCTACATATTGGATCCTCAACCAGTAATTTCAGCTTTTGTTTTGAACTTTTTGCAATCTTCTTTGTCTCCTCTTGTGATTTAGGTGTCTGCCGTGTTAGTCTTTTTTATTTCCTGCCTCCTTTTTTTGAAACTTTAGGACACCCTGTGCTCTACTGTCCCCTCTCCTCAGTCTCATTGTGCCTCTGGTATTGGTCTTTGCAGTGCACCACTTCACCCAGGCATTCCAGCTAACATTAAGAATCCCTGCAGGCCCTCATCTCCCCTGTGAATGGATATCCTACCCAGGTTCAATGAAATAAGCCCCGTCTCAGCTCTCCAAAAACACAATGGACCTGTTTGTTCTGTCACAGATAAGCCACATCCTAGAGAGAGACAGAGACCGAGGCAGACAGAGAATGAAGGAGGGAGAGACAAATGAAGGAGAGACGCAGTTAAGAGAGATATATCTAGAGCAGGAAGCCCAGTTCGTCGGTTCGAATCACAGGGAAGAGGATTCAGGCTGCTTGATATACAGTGAAAAATGGAGGCCTGACATCGACTCTGACAAAGCGGGACAGTGTGACAGAGAGGATTAAGCCAACTCCACCATCCACTTGCTTTCCAATTCTCTACACAAACCCCCCCCCCCCCCCATGAAATAGCCAAAAGAAAAGCATCATCTGGCCACCAGCTGCACAGTTATCAATGAAACTGGACAATGATGGCTGTTGAAAAAAATCAGATCCTAAATCGAGCCAATCAGCTGTTGTAGTGAGTATCACCAAAGTGCATAGCATTGGCAAAGCTACAAAGCGGGGACCTGAACCCTCAGCCTTGGCAGCTTTAGTCCAGGTCCTGTATCTCTAGACCACCAAATCCCCCACCGTACCACTTAGCTGCCCCCTCACCAAACGCTTTGGCCAAACTTCCAAAGCTTGGCACGACTACACTGATTGTTTGTGGCGTTTGGGTATTATTAGGAGTCTTTGGTGCCTCAGATTAATTAGCGTGTGGCTAAAGCTGGCTGAGCTGGCGTATCAGGTTTCAAAAAGAAAAGGGGGCTGTAAGGAGATTAGCCAAACGACAGCGATATCACATGATTACCGTAGCCAACGGCTACACAAGTCACCCATTCTTCAGCGCCAAGAGCCTTTCAGAGACCCGGCCCTCAGAGAAAGAAATAAACTCTTTTATTTGTGTTGGCAACTCAGAAGTGTAAGAGTATTTCCAACTGATGAAGTTGCTTTCACTGTTTCACAAACGGTGGATTTTGTTGTTGGTTGATGGAGTAGCTGCCTGAATTAAAGTGGATAAACTGGCCAGGCTGAGGATCAGAAAGATTTACGTCTTTGGCGAACAGCCAGCAGTAATTGGCCACTTTACTCAAAGAAAAAGTTTGACAAAGACACCATTGTGCTGCCTATTCAGTGCTGATACTGTATAGAGAATGAAAGGAGTAAGACTCAAGGGCTTTTTTGTCTACAATATTTCAAAGACAGAACTTTGTACAGCCAAGAGAAGTAAATGGTCAGCAATCGACTGATTATCATTGAAGGTGAAACGTAGGTGATATTAGTCTTTGATTTTAAGAGAAACAGCAGCTGGATGTTCACATTTACTTGCTAGTCCTTTTAGCTTTCCACTTTGTGCCTTCTGGGAAGATATGTTAGTTATGTTGTCTAGCTTGGCATGCCTGAAATGGTTCCTGGTGAGGGTTCGTCACCACTCTAGCCTCATCTCTGTCATCTTCTCTCTGCGTGTTCTGGTGTGCAGTTTAGGTCAAGTAATGTAGTATCTAGAGTACAAAACTTTGCAGGGTTGGCTGGCTATGGTGTTAGATTGGTCTCGTAATTATAGCGCCTTAACCCCAGTTTAAAATAGTGATTGTTTTGGGGTGCAGATGTCCTAGTGGTCCTCCAAATTGGCAGCCTGGGTTTGAATCTGGTGGTTCCTTTCCTGCAAGTCTATTCCAACCACTCTTCAACTGATTTCTACTCCGTCTGCTGTCCTATCCAAATAAAGACTGAAAGACCAACAAATGAAGGGGTCAGCTGCCTGATAAGGGAACGGCAGCTGGGCTTTTGCAGGCACCTGGCCTGATCCCGTTGGCTGGTCCAGACGATGTGATGATGGAAGGATACCTGGAGGGATAGGGCATGGGCCTGGCACAGGTCTAGAGTATCGCCATTAGATTTTGGGTTTCAGAGACCCTTTATTGACCAACTAACAGGGCACAACGTGTACATCATCATTCAGGGGCAAAAAGAGAAAAAGACCATTACAATTCCAGGAGCTCTGTAACTGTCAACAAGCTTAACAGGTGACAGTAAGCTCTCCACCCCCTCCAACAGAGCACAAAGTTCCCCTTATGGTCCATGTACATCCATCATTCTATAATAGGCATTTTCAACCCTCAGGCGGGCCTGTAACAGTCCTTCAAGAACCATCATCTGTGCCACACTACAGATATGCTTTTTCCCCTTAATAAATAAAATCATCATTTAAAAACTGCATTTTCTATTTACTTAGGTTGATATAAAAATTGGTTTGATGATTCAAAACATTTAAGTGTGATAAATATGCAAAAACTCAGGAATCAGAAAGGGGGCAAATACTTTTTCACGACACTGTATGTAAGTACCAGGAAGTTTTTGGGGTCAGGAAGGAGGGCTTGGGTGGTTTTTGACCTTGCCCTTTTATCTTCAAATTGTATTCAGTTCATCACTGAGTCTAGGCGAACATCTGTGCAGAGTTTGAGGAAAATCCCTCAAAGTGTTCTTGAAATTTTGTGCTCACATTAATGCCACGGAGTCATAAAAAATCAAGGTCACTTTAAAAAAGAGCGAAAAATCCTGGTATATTAACTCTCATGCATGAACTCTTAAGTCAGCAGTCCTTTACAGCTGGACATCTTTAAAGTTTCCACCTTTTGGATCATGACCTTTTGTGCAGTGGGAAACAACTGAGCTGAAAGAAATGCTGAGATTTGAGGTTCAGGCTCATGAGTTTTGTGACTTGCTGGAATAACTCCTGAGGCATGGAGCGACTGTGAGAACAAGTGAAAACAGTCTCAGTATTCATTTGTAGATTTAGGGCAGAATTTGTTGTTTGTTTGTTGACTTACATAATCTTTTCTGTTGCAGTGATTCTAGATAATAAAAGGTGATTAAGCAATTTAAAATAAATCAAGGAATTACGTTTAAAAAAGCAAGTAGAGATAGTGGTATCATGAAGTGTTCTGGGGGTAAATGTGCCAACAGAACTTAGAAATATAGTGATGCATCAGTGTCAGTGTTGGTGGTTCTTCTTTAGAGCAGCTGCATGCAGAAACCTGCAGTGCTTTCACTGCTGAATAAACCACAAACAGATTGTGTCTCTCTGTTTCAATGACTGCCTGCTGTTCTCGAGGTAGAGCGGGGTAACATCCCCACAGATGCCGCCGTGTTTGGGAATCCAGATGGGTGGTCTGCGTTTGTGCCCAGCAGCGTCCGGCGTCATGCAGACAAGCTTCCAGGGGTGGTCATGTGATCTCCCATATGACTAAGAGCTCATGGAGCTGCTGTCAGCACAGTGCTATACATGCTTAGCACAACACAGCACATGCCCCAGGCCATCAGGCTTTCTCCAGCGTCACGTTATCTCCGACCATCTAGCTATTTAAGGCATGCCCTGTTGCTGGGCTTTTCCAGCCCCCCCCCATACACAAACACACACACACAGCAACATTTGTCTTGTTCTACATCTCTGTTCATCTCCTTTTGTTCCTGTAAGTCTTTGTTTTTTAGCAGTAGTTCCCGCTCTCTTTTTCGTCTCTTTGTCTTCTTATCTCTCTGGACAGACAGTTTGGCAGCTGGTTGCTCATAATTACCGTCTTTCTTGCATCTTTTGCAAGTCTGTCTTTCTCTCGCTGTATCATTCCCCTCTACTCTAGGCTGGAGTCTTAATCCGAAATATATTAAAAATCAGCATGAACCATAAAAAGATGCCATTTCCCCCCTCCCACATAGAGGAGGATGCTCTAGAAAGCTCCAAGTTCAATCATTTTGCTGTGCTAAAACCATGTTCCCACAGACCAGTGGGAATAATCTTTTATTATATTCAAAACTAAAAATACACAGAAATGATCTCCACCTGATGCTGTTTGTTTTGGGTTTTTTGTAGATTTAGCTGGAAGAGAAAATCCCTTAAACCAAGAACTTTTAATGTCAGGATCTGTTCAGAATGTGTTGGCACATTTGAAACTACTGTTGCTAAGGCAGGTTTGCTGTGAAACCCCCTTTGGCAAAGGGCTCCCACCTATCAGTATATATTAATTTTAACCCAGCAGATCACAAAGCCCTCTGTAGATTACATTTTTGACAAAATAAATGACAAAATATCGCTTTAATGTTGAAGTGAAAACAGATGTCTACAAAGTAATGTCAATTTAATAAAATATGTCATTTAAAACAGCAGTTCAACTGGTGGGTCTTGACCCAAAAGTGGGTCGCCGAGCAGTTTTCAGTGGGTCACGACTGGTTTCTGAAAAAAGAAAAAAAATGGTGGCAAAAGTCCTGAAGTCATTATTGGACATGCATTGATACCTTTAATTTTGCCCTGTTTTAAATGTTTGATCAATATTTCAACTATTTTATCTCCTCTTCTTGCAATGAATGGCTACTTTTCCCATGATAATGAAGAAATTCCTCAAGTTCTCTGGAAAATTTGCAAAAATTGACAAATAATGATGGGGAAAGAGGGTTTAAAATGTGTCATTTTTGTCCCTTTTCTTTTTTATATCAGGTGTTTTGGTCCAATCATGCTCCAAACTGCAACATATTCAATTAACTAAACATGAGTTGTTGAACATTTTTTGGAAACTTGGGTCACAATCTGTCGTAAGACAGACTGGTGGGTCCTGAGGCCAGACCAGTTGAGAACTACTGGTCTAAAATACATGCATACATATTCTCCCCCTTGAAGTCAGTATTTAGTAGATGCACCTTTGGCTGCTGTCATGGCACTGGATCTGTGTCGATAGGTCTCATCAGGCTTTCACATCTGGAGACTACAATTTGGCACCATTGTCTCTGCAAAACTGCTCAAGCTCTGTCTTCTTGCACTAAAGCATGAACAGCCATTTTCAAGGCTAGCCACAAGTTCCATCTAGGATTGAGGTCCGCGTTTTGACTCAACCACTCACTCTATGTTTACGGTCATCATCTTGCTGGAAAATAAATCTTCTCCAAAGCTGTAGTTCACTTGCAGACTGAATAAGACTGTCCTTCAGGATTTTCTCTATTTTTTTCTAAATTATTTCTACCCTCTACCTTTTCAAGCCTTCCAGGGCTGGCTGCCGAGAAGCATCCCCGCAGCATGATGCTGCCACCACAGTGTCTTAGAGTGGGGATAGTGTTTTTGTGGTGATGTGCAGTGATTGGTGCCCACCAAACATGACCATAGAGTCTCACACATGCCTTATACTTTTCAATTATTAGTAGGTAATTTATAAAATCAATTAAAGGGTAAAACACTCAAAGGGATGATAGGCAATGTATTTTAACCCAGGGCTAGGGATTATATTTTATCAAGTTTTACAATTTTGCAAGCTGCATGCATTCTTGAAATGCTATATTCAATACATTTTAGGTCACAGACCTTGTAACTTTAAAGTATACTCAGTTTATCCTTAAGTTAGAGTGCATGGATTTACAAAGTTTGAGGAAATCTCTCAAATTGTTCTTGAGATAAGACCCGATGACCTTGAAGTTTGACCTCCAAAATCTTAAATCAGATCGGACATTTGTGCAAAGTTTGAAGAACATCCCTTAATGTGTTGGCAGAAAAGTAATGTGTTCACAAGGAAGAGATGAACATGAGAGCCAGTGATCTTGACTTTTGCCTTCCAATCCCTAATCAGTTCATCCGTGAGTCTGAGTGGACTGTTTGCAAAGTTTGAAGAAAATCCCTCAAAGAATTATTGAGATATTCAGAAGAACGGCCTGAATGGATGGACGTACAGAGACAACCTGAAACATAATGCCTCCGGCCTTGGCTATTGTCAGTGCAGAGGCTTAAAAGATTTAAGCATTGTATTGAAAATACCAGGCGCTGTCAGTTACCGTCACTTAAAAATGTACCTCATATTGGTGAGACCAGTGTGATCTCTGGTGCTGTTTTCCACCCACTTCTGATTGGAAATATTCATAAAAATGGCTTCCCTAGCTCAACCTGTCTCTATGGAACCTACAGGTTTTGCACTGATCTAGATCCTGGCATACCACGAATCATTAAGAGCAACAAAGACAATGTGAGTTCAAGTTTTTGGCTTGATCCTCCCACATAATTACAGTTGATAAACAGTTGGAATTTTCCAGTGTTCACTGCAGGAGACAAAGCCTTTTTTCAGGGAGCTGTACACAAAAGAGTAGGTGGGCTGACCAGATTACAACAAAGACGTCTTTTTGAGTGTCAGAAATGCTGCAATAGTACTTTTATCCAACTGATGTTGCTGATTATTTAACATTTTTGGGGAAATGATGGTTGTAAAATGGCAGGGTTGTATTGTAAAGGTCCAAAGGTTGGCAGTCCACTACCCAGCCCCTACATAATTCAGTGTCTTTGATTAAGATCCTAGATATCACGTAGTTTATTTAGAGCAACAAGAATAAAAGATAAGTTATGTTGAAAATTAAAAAGACAACCTTAAAGATGTCAATACCTGTCTGCTCTTAAATTGAGCTGTTTGCTTTTGAATGAAGTGGGAAAATGACTCATGTAAGTGTGAGATCTCATTGAAGTGTAGCCACATTAAAAACTGGGCCCTTTGAGGGTGAATATGCAAATTCAGTGCAAAATATCCCTAATTCAGATTTGTATGACACCCTTTAAAGCTCATCTTCCTCTCTTCTCCATGCTCCAAAATCAGGTCTACACTTCTCGGGTTAACCCTCTCTCCAGATACACACACAAGCCAATCAGCATCCTGTTCTGATCGGTTGGCTGCCTAGCAACCAGAGCCCCCCCCCCCCCCCTCCAACCGGGACCCTTCTTCACAAGCTCCCAGGCTCGTGTTTCACTGCCACCCACTGACATGACACTCAGGAATGAGGCTACAGAAATTCACAGTCTCAAGCCGGCAACACCACCATCATAGCAACCCCCCCCCAAATCAGAGGAAGTGGTACGACCTGCTTGTGGTCGTCTCTGGAGGAACAATTTCTTATGACAGAGGATTTTTTTCTTTTTTTTTTTTTATTAATCTTCTGGGTGGGCCGGGTTTTTGAAGGGCTGTCAGTCAGTGAACAAGACAGATCCGGTCCCAGGGGATGGACCGTCTCAAAGCTGAAAGAGCATGTCTGAGTCTGTTTGTATGTGTTTGCATGTATAATGTACAGTATGTATGTATAGCTGTTTTATACAAGTCTGTCAGTTATTTTAAATAAATTGATTATGATATTTGTCTCATAAGTATCAAGATTTGAAAATAATATATCTGAAAAAATAAAGTTTTGCTTTGGCACATGATGCGTGATGAGTGGACAGCTGATGAGAGACAGGAGGGGCCCATTTATTCCTTGTACGAATAATAACAGTGGGCAATCTTTAATGCAAGGTGTCAACATACTAGAGATGCAACCATACAGCCAGCCCATGCTTAATTTGTACCACAGTAACTGGTCATGGTTTGGCTGGTTTCACCTTATTTTTCCCAGTGCATGGACTCACAGGCACACACAAACAGAGACAATTCAAAGAAATATTGAATACAGGGGCGGAAGTTATATGTCAAACTGGAAAATTCACAATACACATGTGCTGATTGAATTATTATTACACCAAATGTTTACACTGTATTGAGAATTGTTACATTATTATATATTATAATATATAATATGCATATTATATATTATAGCTCAGACATCATATGGGGTCTTGGAGGTGGTCTTGTACGTCTTCACGTGGATTAGTTTGGTGGTGTAGATGTTATGTGTACTGGCCCATTTTTTTTTAAATTATCTTTTAGATTTATTTTTGGTCTTTTTATTTCTTTATTGATAGAGTAGAACAGTGGATAGAATGAGAAACAGGGACAACAGAGCTGGGAAGAGACATGCAGAAAAGTGCACAGGCTGGATTCAAGCCTTGCTTGTAGAGACTGAAATTCTGGCTCTTTGTAGAGATCCTGCTCAGTTATAGGAACTGTTCTTTTGGCGGTCAAATGACTCTTTATTTGGTACCATTTAGACATTTTCTGTTATTAAAACAACAAAAATGGAACTCTTACAAGTGCATCACTGTGTCCTTTCAAAGCACCTTTCTGACAAAACAAGGGAGAAAAGCTGTTAAAAAGGCTCTTTTAGCCTTACCTTGTGGCTTATTTGACCCCATTCATTTGTATTGCCAAAAGCCTCACTGCATATAGCAGGCAGGGATACCAAGCCATGGTAAGAGCCTTAGAAATGATGTATGGGGGGACATATGCTTAAGAGGTGAGTTCAGATTGTAGGTTGTCACAGTGTATGTTTTGTAGACGCCTTGTGTGAATGTACACTTTGAATTGCAGCCAACTTTGTGTCCAAATGCCCAAATAGATGTTCATGAAAATTATAAACAGGGTGGAATTGCAGGGTGAAAGTGAGAGTGAGTGGTGGCCGAGGTCTGAAGTCAAACCTGGGGCTGGTGGTCCAGGACTGTAGCCTGAGTATATAAAGTACCTGACAGAGCTAAACCAGTGATCCTGGTATGACAGTTTTGCTTGAAATTTAAATAACTTGTTGAAAAATGTTGATAGTATTAATATCAAGGAGTTAGTGATATTTCAGAACTCAAGCTGTATTCAGACAGACAACATGAAACGTAACAACATGAAGCCCCTTACTTAGTGTATTTGAAATGGACAGTTAAATTGCTGAGATGTCATTGACTATACCAGTGGTTCCCTTGGGCTGTAGCTGTAGCTCCTAATAACATGAATGCCCTCAGAGTGTCAAAATGTCAGCATGCACTACAGTGCAAAAAGGTTATGAAGAAAGACCCCACAGTTGTCTGGAAGTGTTTTGGTTCTGAAAAACACTGTCAGCTGTGTCATTTCCCTGAAGTCTGTGGAAACAAAAAGCATCAGGACAACTAATTTATTCCAGCATCTCAAACAGAGGCACACAGCTGTGAGAGAAGATTGAGGCCCTACCAGGTCCTCAGTATGGCAGCCTAGAAACACCTGCTGAAAATGAGCTACCATTAGCAGCATCAGATCTATTAGAATTCTTGTGTTCTTTGAAGAAAAGTAAGATTTCATTTGGAGGAAAAAGCTTCAAGATCTTCTTTAAAACGGCACTGAAGAAAGTGGAAGTGAATATTTATGCCTCTGTTAAACGTAGGCTGAGGCAGAATGGTGGGGTGGAGTTGTTATGTCCTTGAGCCACCATTGAAGGTAGCAGAGGCAGAGGAGTAATAGGGGGACATAGCCAGCAGGGTGGAACAGCACTGTGTGTGCATGACTGGGTGTTTTGTGAGGCTCCTGCTGCGTGTATCTCAGGGATGTTCCTAGGTGACTGAGGAAAGAAAACCTTAAAGATTTGAGCATAATATATGACATTTCAGCAGGAAATCAGTGTAAATTGTGGAAGTTAGGCGTAAGAACTGGCTTGTCCACAAACCACACATCATGACTCCTGAACTAGTCCACCAAATTTTATATGCTAATAGTATCCACTGCCTCCTAAATTAAAGGGATTTTATGCCTTTAGTAAAGATGTTCCTAAGCGTCTATTTCTATATTCGGCTAAACGCTCATTTAAATTTCTTTTCACCGACCAGTCTAAAGAGGAGAAAATCCGTAAAAAACCGACAACTTCTTCACGAGGTCATAGTGTCAGCGGATTTGACGTTAGCCTGATATATTCTCTAAAGCAAAGCTAACATTACAAGCTAGCACCACCAGCTTTCATTCCTCTTTGGAGATTAATATCATGCTTTGAAATGTGGCCTCTTTTCACTCCAGGTGGAAGTTATACGTGAGTTCAACCCGTTACAGCCTACTTACCACTTAATTTCCATTTACTACTTTAAAAACTTCGATATCGCGCTGTTCCTACTACACGCTAACTGCTAAGCCACTGCTGAGCTTCTCATGTTTACATCCGTGAAGTGCCAGACAGGAAGGCAGCAGCAATTAACGGAAGCTACAGCAGTCTCCAGTGGCGGGAGGTTCATTACTGTTTAAAAGAGCGTTACAGACCAGGATTTTAAGCCTGTTTTTATAAGAATGATGGGTAATTTGTTTAACCAACTCGTAAATCCTGCACTGGCTGATTTGATAAACAAACTTTAAGTTTTAGCGATAAAAGCTGTTACAGAGGAACAGCTAGCTACTCAGCTTGTGGCTATTTCGACCCAGTTCATTTGTATCCCCAGCAACCTCCCTGCACACAGTATGCAGGAATTGCAAGTCACAGAAGAGATGTGTTTGCTGTTGTTTGCATAAGAGGCAGCAACTGAGCTCCCATATCAGGTTATAACTGAAGATGTACTGCGCTATGCTTAATGTGGACTTGCGTGCTGAAGTGCAGCCACATGGTATTCAGATGACCCAAAAACATCTCTGGTGCTAAAGGTAAATGGGGCCTATGGCTGCAGCCCTGGCTAATTTGCCGTTAGCTGTTACAGTTTGTGTACAATATTTGACCGGTGCAGGGTCCAACATAGAAAACACCTATAAGGCGTCTAATTGACGAGTAAATCTGGTGCAGGCTAGCACAAGTGAAGACATTTAACCCTTTAGTCTTCACATTCCTTGTGTATAAAAGCTGTACCTCTTGTATCCTTGCGGCGTTCATCACGGCCATGCCATCTGTTTTAATGGCTTTCTTCTGAGATCCTTTCAGCTCCAAACTTGCACGCATAATTCATCAACATACCCAACTAAAAAATGTATTTGCATAATTAACTCTTTTTTTCCCTGCTCTTTTTAACCCTGCTTGATGATTTTTTTGTAGTCTGTGGTTCATTTTTGTAAAGGTTTTATGGGGTTAGCATTATTTTGCCACTAAATTCACCTGTTTTCTCATTGTTCTGTACCTTCTGTCTTCTTACAGCACCCTTGTTTGTGTGTTCTCTGTGTGTGTGTCCCGTGCATGCAGAAATCTTCACAGTTAAACAAAGCGTTTGGTGAAGTGCTTAGGAAGTAGGTCATAGCAACCATCCCTCTCACTCTCTTCCTCTGTTAATCCTCTTCCTCCAACTGTAACCCCCCCCTTCTCTTTTTTAGGCCTATATTTCACTCTACAACCGCCTCTCCCTCTCTCTCCTCCTTCTTGACACAATTATATAACATGCGCTGAGGGGTCGAGGCTTTTATCTTAAGTGCTTGGCGCTCCGACTGTCTGTGGCATCAGTCGCCCCAGTGGGAATCGAACCTCAGACCCTGATAATGATGCTCCGCTCTGTTCGTTTTCATCGCGAGAGAAACGTGGGATGTTCCTGTGAAGTCGGACACCTGACTGTACTGTATGTTTTTGTGTTTCTGGGTCAGGAATAAAATTATGCATGGGAGGAACGGAGTGTCAGTTTTTCTGTCTGTTAGATATTTGCTGTGTGGGTGTGAAGATGGAAGGAAGAAGAGATGTGATTTGTTAAATTTAGGGCTAAAACTGTCAGTTTCGGTCATAATCAAGTCCATGTATTTTCATCGGGGACATTTTGCTCAGACATCATGCTCTGGGTGGTAAATGTTGCTGTCATACTGCTGTGCTGCAGGACACAAGTTGTGTAAATGGAGGGAATCTGACAAATTGTTGTCCTTCTACATTTTTTGGAAGCTTAGAATTTACATTTTCTTCTGTTTTCAATGTTTTTACAATCAATTCAAAATCTCAAAATACCCATAATGAGAATTTGGCAAAAATGAATGTCCTCAGTACCTTTTGATAATTGACATACAGTGCTCATAATATAATTTGCCTTTTGCAGACTGAATAAGATTGGTCTCCAGGATTGTCTGATATTTTGCTACATTCATTTTACCCTCTACCTTTACCAGCTTTTCCACGGCCGGCTGCCAAGAAGCATCCCCACAGCATGATGCTGCCACCACTGTGCTTCACATTGAAGATGGTGTGTTTGTGGTGGTGTGCACCAAACATAGTGTCATCTCTGATGAAAAGCACCATTTTGGCCTCATCAGACCAAAGAACTGTCATCCATTTGACCATGGAGTCTCCCACACGTCTTTTGGAGTATCTAGTCCATATTTAATCCGAGTTTTCTTCAGCAGTGTCTCTCTCTTTGTCACCCTCCCATAAAGCTTTGAAGAACCTGAACAACAGTTGTTGTACGCAGAGCCTCTCCCATCTCAGCTGCTGAAGCTTCTTATACTTTTTCCCTTTGTACTGTGTTTTTCTTGTTCCAGAGCAGGGGTCGGCAACCTTTTCGATATGAATTGCCACAAAAAAAAGTTTTCCTGCTCAGTGTGCCACATCAACATGGGAGTTAGTGTCAATTTTAATAACAAAACCACAGCAAATCTCCAACGACTGTTATTTATTCATTGTATAAAGGCAACATGCACAGTAACATTTTTAGCATACCCCTCAGCATTACATCCTTCTGAAATCAGCAATTACTTTCACACTTCATGTCAAACTGTCTTATTCTTAGGAAAACTATTTAGCTGAGTTGAATATGAACATTTTTTACCAGCAATAAATAATCATTGCTGGTAATAATTTGGAGTCAAAATTGAGATCAGCACCATACATAAATGCAACAATCTTTATTTTCATGTGAGTTGGATTTTGAATTCCATTAAACAGCAATAAACTTAAAACTTTCCTCTTCTCCTCAAGAGTTTGCAAATAATGCAGGTAACATTTCACACTGCTTTACAACATTCCCTCATTTACAACTTGTTATGATGGCAGAATATGTCAAAAGGGGTGAATAAAGTGTAACAAACAAGTCTGTGAGCACAAAACAAAATCCTGCCACCTTTTTGAAAACATAAGTGTCTGGCATTTGAAAATATAAGCCAGAAAGATCACCTTATTCAAAATGTTTTATGCTGCACATTTCAACAGAAGCCTACCCGTCAATCTGATCCCTGGCACGGCTTTCTTTTGCTGAGCATCGATGTCTAGGAGTCATTCCTTAAGTTGCACACATGCTTCTGAGTGGTCGGTTGTCAAGTGGATGCAGGAGGGGCTATATTGAGCCAAACGCCGTCAGCAAGGCCAGAGCAATGTTCTTCGGGCAAACTTCTCCTGCAGAGATGTTGGCGCTGTGATCATGCACCGCTGTACTTTCCAGCTGTTTCCATAGCTCTGCAAATTCTGCAACCCAAAGTGTTGAAGTTTTCAACTCAATCAGCTGCAGTGCCATGTCCTGTGTGTCCAGCCAGCCCAGCTCTGATAAATCCAGTTCATGATGAACTGGAAAGCAAACATGGGTCCATACAGCTGAAATTCCTGGAATCTTGTCAGAACTCCGACTCTAAGCCCTCCAATGTAGTTACATATTTCAGCGGTGCAGATACTGCACTGCACCGACAGCTGCTTGAGGTGTTCGAAGTTGCAGAAAGTGTTAGTAGCAACGTCGCTTGACAACGTTGTCAGCTTTCCGATAAAAATCGCCCATGTATTGTACATGTCCAAAACAGTTTTGCCTGCACCTTGTAGTTTGAGGTTGAGCTCTGGTGAGAACGGTTTGTTTATTTCCCAACTGCACTTTATGAGGTAAGAGGCGGGGTAGGGTGGGTCCTAATGGGATGTGTTCAAAACGGTCAGGAAATTTTATTACCAGAAGGTAAATAACAAACAGTAAATTAAAGGGCATTTAAATATTCCCAAAATCAATTTTCAGACATATTGCCAGTGTGCCATTTGTCAAGTGCCTGTGCCTAAGATTGCCGACCCCTGTTCTAGAGTGTTACAATGTATAAAGGATTGATTTAAACCTTCTTAACTTCTTAACTCTAACTTTTCTGGTCTATGAAAGTGTTTCATGAAGTGGTGGTGTAGAATCTCTCTGTTCCACTCCTTATAGTCCTGGCGTTACTCTCTACCCTCTGCCTCTCTCTCTCCATCAGTCTGAGCCTCTGTGTCCGTTCCTGTCTCTTGGTTAGCTGAGTAGATGACATGGCTGCTCTTTGATGTGGACTGAAAGCGTCATGAACTCTGCTACTCACAGAGGTGTCCTCCTCTGCAAAACAAATTAACTGAAGAGCGAAGTCAAGAATCTGTGTCACTGCTGCTAGCGTTAGCTGTGACTAATCCGTCAAAAATCGGACATTCAGGTTATAAATGAGTTAAAGACGACAGTGAAGTTCTTGAAACTAGATATGAACAGAAACCATTGTTTGTACCACAATTTAGATCGATTTATTTTTTATTACTTCTTTGTAACTCTTTTGACTCATTCTCACTGCCGTTTCAGAGCGTGTCAGATGTTTCACTTCATTGTGAACATCACAGACGTGGAAAGCAGTGGTTCTGAGCTGGTGGGTTGGGACCCAAAAGTGGGTTGTGAAGCTCTTTCAGGTAGGTTGTGAAATGTGTGCTAGGAAAAAAAATCAAGCAAAAAGTTTATTATATGGAAGCCCTTAGGGCACATACATGCATGTATTCTATAGGTTTTCCTATGCTGATGAACGAAATTCCTTATGAAATTACCAAATTTCTATACTGTCTTGGGAAGATGAGGTAAAATTAAATGCATGCATGCATTTCCTTCAGTAATGATGTTATTTTAAAAGTGCTTATTTTGGCCTGGCTCTTTGATTGGTTGTGTTCCATTTAGGGTCCAACCTGCTAATTTCTTATTAGATATATTTGATTGGTTGAACATTTTTCTAAATTTTGGGTTGCGATTTCTCTTAGCTTGATTTAACCTTTATTTAACCAGGTAAGTCCCACTGAGATCAAAGATGTCTTCTTAAGGGAGACCTGTCAAAAAATGGCAGCAGTACAGTTTCAAATATCAAACACACTCACACAGTTCAATAATAAAACATCAGCTAAAACAGTGGAATACAGACAGTTTGGTTTCAAGAGTTTTCTTTAGGAGTTTTCTTAAGGAGGAGGTGGTGGATCCTGGTGTCTGCCACAATGCTAAAAGCAGCAGCAGCAGCAGGAGTCCAGGTTGCAAGCAGGGCAGCACCACCCGAACCGGATTATCACAATAGGTGTGTCAGGTGTGCTGCGATACTTTGACTCGGTACCATGAGAGAGAGTTCTCCACTCAAAGTGGTTCATCTGCTAAAGTTTTGTTTGAACCAATGTCTCACTTGTTTTACATCCGAGATAGTTAAACATGGGTGGAATTTTGGTGCGAGGTTGCAGCAATTGTGCACAAATTATTAAATTCTCGTAACAAGTCTGACACTTGTGATGCAGGAATTTCCTGCAATTGCCTGAATCGTCACCCCTGAATCATAACCGGAGAGTGAGATCTTTAAAGATTCACATCTCTATTGATTCATGGCATGTATTTGTTGGTGGCCGATGCTTGTCAGCAGAGCCAACATGGTCTATACTCGGTGTATCCTTTAAGAAGGTTCTGATTGTTGTTATTCCAGCCATGTGAACCATTTAAAACCCAAGAAAGACAGCAGCTACAGTCAACACATCCTTCAGACTGCTGACTGCAAAAAATTATTTTTTCAGATATGTATTGTTTGCACTTGTGATATACAAATTGTCGACAAATTCATACACTCTCCAAAGGAAAGAGTACATTTAGAGTTTTGCTGGCGAGCTCAGGGACCTGAAGAGGGCTTTTAACCGAACCTCACTGTATTATAATTTGATCCTTACAACAAAGAGGGAGTGTTAAACTGACCATTAGAAGCTCCTTTTTACTCTCAGGATCATTGTATTCCATTAAAATAATCTCACTGCATCAGAAAAGGTCCCACAATCCAAATCAATTGAAGGTTGAATCCAAATACATTACATTTATAAAGATCCAACAATTAAGTCTAAAATGCTTAAACACAATAAACTTTTTTGACATAGTCACACTCCAGAGGAGCTCAGAAAGTACATAACTTTATCTAGGTCATGCATCATTTCACAATAAAAGTGTCCAAAGCAGAGACAAGCTGGTTATTCTAAAATTTCTCTGAAGGACAGGAAGTGTTTTACTCTTTCTCAGAAAATGATGTGACTGATAACTGAATTTAACAGAAGTTAAATGTTTCAGTGATCCTTTTTCAAATGAACATCTATGCTAAAACCAGGCTAAAAACCTTATCGCTGATGCTGAATGATTAAAGCACACCAGACGAGTGCCCAGCTCTGCAAATTTGGTTCAACTGACGCAACTGTGAGTCTTTTACAGTCACAGCGAAGTATGAATCAAATTGACCCACATAATGTTGGACTTATTAAATACAGGCATAATGTTAATGCACATTTCTCTCTCCCTCTCTCTCTCTCTGTCATCCATTTACACTCACTCTTTCACTCCAGCACACTCAGTGCCTTTAGGAGTGTGTGTCTCTCTCTCACACAATGTAATAGAGTGTGGGTGTTCAGCTGGAGCAGAATGAGAGCAGCAGCTGTGAGTGGCCGACTTCAGGTTACCAGAGAGAGAGAGAGGATGAGGGGGACTAAAAATACTGGAGGACCTTGTATTTTTTGAATTTGTTCATTTGTGCTCTCCTCTCTTCTTCTCCTTTATATTCCCCTACATGAAATAATATTTGTGGACGTGTGTTCGGCCTGCTGACCTGCTTCTCTCGTCCTCCTGCTCCTGCTGCCACCGCTGATGTAGCCAGAGGCGACAGAGAGGAGCGTGGGAGTTTTCCAGCTGCAGCTGGAGAGGACGAGAGGCTCAAAGAGGACACAGCAGATAGAAACGTAGCCCCCATTAGCACTGGTTGCAGTAAGAATATGTACAATTATTGAACAATCAAAGAATAACACCCACAGCAATGTTTTATCTCCAGTGTTGTCACTCTGAAAGGAAGATGAATGCACCTACGATGCTGTAATCGAATCTTTAATGATTTTTCAAAGCCATGCTGAATGTCAAGCCTTCAGTATAAATGTGTTTATGTATTAACACCTTTCCCAGATGGATTTAAATCCACTTAAAATGATTCTATGATGATTATTAGGCTAATTAGAATAAGAGGGAGAGCTGATGTAAGCTGATTTCTTCTGCCAGTGTTGCCATTATAATTGGACATAATTTAGCCCTCTGAAAACATGTTGGACATTTGCAGCAGAAAGCTAAGGTTTCCGTCTTTTGCATCATCACATGTTGATGACGACATCATGAAGTTGGGTTACGTGCCGTGACAAACAGGCTGACTGTGTAGGTGGCTGCTATATGGGAGCAGATGGTAGGTTCTGTTTACATGGATCTAAAACAAAATAAAACTCATTTCAAATCATTTTCATGGAACCGACCCCTGTAGGCGAGAACAGCTCCCTACTGCTTCACTCTATAGGGAAGTTTATGGTCTAGGTTGCAACCTGTAAGTGTTAGCCAGTTTTATTTATCTCTCTTAATGAAAGTAGGTTGTTGTTCAACTGGATATACTAACTGATGAATAGACAAGCCTTTTGATGTGCAGAGCTCTATTTGAGAAAAAAGTCAATTTTTCTTCGGGGGAAAAATATTAAACTGTGAAATATTGAAATTGATATTGACAAGAAAACAAACTGAGAAAACCTGTTTAAAAAGTTGTAAATCCATGTTAAAAAAAAAAAGTAATTTCACAGCTTAAAAGAACTTTAATTCTGACATTACAGTTTTTAAAACTTAGAACAGTGTATAATCAAAAATTGACAAGAGGCTGAACTGAAAACAGTGGTTGGATTTTGTAAACATCACTAGAGCTAAGTTCAGGCTAGAACTTTTCTGGTTTAGTGATTCAAATAGTGTCCCACGTGCTGTTTAAGGCTCCAGTGTGACAAAAATTACAGCTTATATAATTATCTCAGTCTTCTGTGGTTGTCAGATGATTTAGAAAAGAGAGGAAATTCAAATTCCTGTACTGATGTACTAGGCCTGGGCGATATGGCCTAAAAATCATATTAGTATTTTCCTTGCCTTTGACGGTAACGGTATTATATCACAGTATTACAAAATTAAAAAGAGATAATGCTTTTTAATCCAAATTCAACTGTTATTAACCCCCTTCTCCCCTTAAAACAAGCCTTGAGTATGCCTGACATACTCAACTTATCTCCAAGTGTAGGAACACAGAAAACATGTTTTATTTTTTTTTTAAGTATCTCTAGGTTGACTTCTGTCTAACTGCACTCCAAGTTTCGCATTTCATCTCTAACCTAATGAGGTGGGTTAAACTGCTAATGACTTGGGCTTGTTTCCTAGTGAAGGCGTTCACAATAAAAGAATTTCAGAAAAATTCTTCATTTCTTCAAAATATTTATTTTGAAGAGCGTGATGGAAGTATTGTGTTTAGCATTGAGTTAGCTTAGCTTTGGCAGCCGTACCGGGGAATACGGCTAGTTTACAGCAGCTTTTCTGACCTCATTTAACATCGCAGCCTGGATCTTTGACTCACTGTGGACTTAGAAAAGAAAGTCATAAGTTAAAATACACTTTTAAACGGTTGTTTATGCCATTGTAAGAGGAAGAGCTTCAGTGCTGGGCTCTGAGACCAGCCAAAGCAGCACTTAGCTTGTGTTACAGCCCCAGGCAGGCTGACAGAGACAGCACACTGACTTAGTTGCGGTACAGCCATCAGACTTTGAGAGGAAAAAAAACATGTGTTTTTGCCTGCTAACTTACACTGAGGCAGATACGATGACGTCTTTAACAAGCGTTATCACGATAGGTCGGTAGAGTCTAGATCTCTACCGTAGGCCAAATTTATATCATTTATACCGTCTACCGCATATACCGTGCACCCCTATGTTGTACTGTCCTAAACTCTTTTTGCCCTATGGGTCCCTGCACTTTCTTGACATGACCATGCATTAAGGCTAAACAATATGGGAAGATAATCTAATTGCGCTTTTTTTTACCCAATATTGCGACTGTGATTTAGTATGCGATTATTTCTTAAATTCCTCATCCCATGTATTTTCAAACAAACATAAACAATAATTAATTCTAAACTATAGCCAACACAATATTAGATTAAACTAGGGCTGAACAATTTTGAAAAATTGTGATGATTTTGACTCATTTTGCAAATTTGATATGAACTGTTGAATTAAAGGGAATAATAATTTTATATACTTCTTATTTTTAACAAGAAAACATACAAAAATGAAGGAAAAATGTTTTTTTGTACACTATTCCAAAAATATGCCGCTTTCATGATTGCATGATATGCAATGCCTAATGTCTCTGCTGCAAAAAAGAAAGTTTTAAACTGGTATTTTGACACAAATTTCAGGTAAAAAAAAATTTGCACCTTCTGCGATTTGGAAATTGCAGCAGTCCATATTGCAGTTTAATCTAATTTGAGATTAATTGCCCAGCCCTACGCATGCATCCTGAACTTTTAAACAAAAGTGCATGTCCATGTAATTTTCTGGATATCTCAAATAATACTTTGTTAATGTTTCTAAATCAAAGTCATGCAAGCAATCACAGAAAGCTTTATGAGCGGCTCACAGAAACTACCAGAGCTGCTTTTACAGCTTTTACAGCCTTAACCTTCTCAGTGCTGCTGCCCTTTTTTGCAAAACTAAATAAGCAGCTGATTCTTCTTGTTTCATTGCATCTTTCAATCCCTAATCCTCAGAATTTTAAAACAGTTATTTTTAGCCAGTATCATTACTTTTTTCTTAGATATAAGTGGATAAACAGAAGAGCGAAACCTTTGAAACAGACACTCCAGGTTCTCTCTCGTCAGCCTGCAGCTGTTCTGGCTCACGTTTAAACACTCAGTCTTTTACGTGCTGAAGTGCCCTTGAGCAAAATGATCCAAACCACCCACCTGCTGCAGGGAGAAGCTCCCGGCAGCTCTCGGTGCGGTCTAACACCTCAGGTGAATGTTCTGTATGTGTGTCACAGAGCGGTTTGCCAGGAAGCGGATTTCTTGGAGTGCGTGTATGCGAGATGGTGACAGAGAGATAGCGGCCGAGCTCCCAACACGTGTGAATCGACGGGTGGAGGAGTGTGAGAGGCTGTGAGTGGAAGAGACGCTTCAATCTAAATGTCAAAGAAGGACTCTCAGTCATTACTGAGCACAGAGCCGATCAGGGTGAGGTGGCGATGGCGAGGGATTGTGGGACCATGCCAGGAGAGCTCTGGAGGGACAGCAGGAATTATGCGAGCCATGCCAGCAGTTCGATACTGTGGTCTGGACTGAGAAAACCTTTAAGAATATTAGATCAGACATTGTGTATGGGGGAGTGTGCACCTTTCCAATCCTGACTTAATTATCAGAATGTGTGTTATGATCAATGTTGGCATCCTGGACTGTTAATTCTGGTATAAAGATTTTAGTTTAGGATGAGGTTATTTGAAGGAATTTTTTTATTTTTTACCAAAAGCTGCCCTGCATGAAAAAAGCACCGAAAGAGAGCACTATCTAAATTGCTTAAAGTTGTTGCAAGTTTTGGTAATATGATCAAGATATTGCCAAATATTGATGTCTTACACTGCTATTTTTGTTTCTATAGTATTAAAACAAGTATTGATATTGTTGGATTTCTGCTACTGTCATACCTTAGTTTAAATCTGGTGTTATTGACGATCCCAACGTCAAAACTCACAAAAAATGTAATATACAGTAATATACAGTGCATTCAGTATTCAGACCCCCCTTCACTTTTATCAATTTTATGTTGCAGCCTGATGCTACAGTTGAAAAAAAAAATTAAAAATTTATTCTCATTAATCAACACTCAGTACCCCATCATGACAAAGTGAAATCATAATTGTAGAAAATTTTGCAAATTTATAAAAAATAAAAAACTGAGATATCACATTGACACAAGTAATCAGACCCTTGGCTAAACACTTGAATTTTAGCTCAGGTTCCTTGTGTTTCCCTTGATCTTCACTGAGATGTTTCTGTACCTTGATTAGAGTTAGGGCTGATCGATTTGCCCCCCATATGGATAGATGCATTTATGACAATGTGCATTGAAAACAATAAAAATTGTTCAAAGGAATTAATCCATAGTCAGAGGATCTAAATAGGAAGGAGCAACCAGCTTTATGCTATAAAGGAGGAAGCTGGGGTGGAGGAGGGGCAGCTTTGCCAACAGCATCGATGTAAGCAGCTATGAGTTAGCAGTACGCCATCTTTAAATGGGCCGCTGTGTTTCAGGGAAATAGCTGTGATTGGCTGTGGGAGCTAGGAGGCAGTAATTGGTGTCAGCTGGCTATCAGCCAATCCCAGCTTGGGGTATGACTTATGTGAACTAACGCTAAGCTTGATTAATATTAGATAGAATGAACTAGGGCAGAATGGTTAAAAACATATATCTAACTGCAATTATTTTTGCTTATATTGCAAATTTGATATCAATTGCTTTATTGAATGGGGATTATCGTTTTCATGTCCCTCGTTGTAATTACGAAAAACGTACATAAAACACAAAATGGTCTATTTTTGTAAACCATTTTAGAAAAAGATGACAGTTCGATGTTTGTAAAATGTGCATAAAATCTCTGCTGCTGCAAAAAATTAATGTATTTAACTGGTGTTTTGACATATTGCATATGTTACGTACAGCTGACAATGCAAACCAGAGCAAAAACCAAACCATGAGGTCAAAGGAACTGCCTGCAGAGCTCAGAGACAGGATTGTTGCAAGGTAAAGATTTAGGGAAGGCTACAGAAAACTTTCTGCTGCACTGAAGGTTCTTAAGAGCACAGTGGCCTCCATAATCTCAAATGGAAGAAGTCTGGCACAAGCAGGACTCCCCCAAGAGCTGGTCGCTGGTCAGGGAGACGGACCCTAGTAAGAGAGGTGACCAAGAACCTGATGGTCATTCTGGCTGAGCTCAAGAGCTCCTGTGTGGAGATAGGCCAGTTCCAGAAGGACAACCATCACTGCAGCATGAAGTTAAAGTTTGAGTATTGTGACACCCTTGATGCAACTCGTCTTATTTTATCATTTCTTAAAATAGATGTTCGGTTAAGCACTTTTTCATTCCCTCTATTCTCATCAGAAACAGAGTCCCTTAAATCCCATGATTTTATCTGCAGTTCCCATGAAATTTACTCGGCACTTATCTTTGTTCCAGTTCCCACAATGCAAAGAGACACTGGAGCGAAGCCTTGACTAAGTGCTGTCTCTTTTTGCAAGGATCCACTTGTTCACATAAATTAATTAAGGAGCTTAATAAACAAATGAATGGTCCAAAGTGAATCATTAATTAACTTATGGAAAACAGCCTAGTTCAGTTGTTTTAACCATCAAATCCTGATTTTTCCTGAGTGCTGGAGGTTTTTATCGGCCTCGGTGTGGGAATAAGGGCCTCTGCCTCCTTTTCAGTTGCAGCCATTAATCGATTACACCTCTCTGCATCACGACTTACTCTCCCTGTTGGTTTCACAGTAATGCATCGTAGCGAAAGCAATTAAATTTACAAGCATTCAGCAGCTACTGCAGCACTCCGTCTGAGTTTTTTTGCTCTCATGTCCGCCGTTCCTCTCCGAGACAACAGCTTTTTTGACAAGAGCCTGTTGTCTCCACTCTCCATCTTCACTTTTATTTCTCCTTGTGGTGTGATCCTCACAGCTGGTCTGTTTGGGGTGAGGCTGAGTGCTCCGTCCCGGGAGGAGGTGGGAGGTCGTGACTGATGTGGGAGGAGAAAGTGCCGTCGAGGGGCTTGTGAGCACTGCTTCCACACAGCTACGGCTTTGTCTAGACGTTGAGTTTTGGAAACACTGGCGGCTCTGTTCTCACCCTCGATGGCGGTTTCTAATCATATAGGCAGAAAACAAGGTTTCTGTGTGGGGAAAATGGACTCTTACATCTGGTAGCTGCTCATCCTGAGGGCATTTTATATCAGACAGGGAACAGTGGGTCACACCTGCTGGACAGCATGGATCAGAGTTAGATATCCAAAACAAACTATCTCATACAAATTCAAGTAAATAGACAGCTGCCCTGCTCTATTTGTGCAGGTATTGGACTCCGACGCTTTGTTTCGGTGCTTTAATGCATTATTTCTGTGTTTAGTCATTCAAGAAGGGACAATGCACAAAAATGATATGAAAGCTTGGGCCCATTATGTAAATGTGCCCATTTTGTCCATTCAAAATGATTGAATCTGCAGTCCTGAGCAGGTTGCTAGCATTAAAACTATCACGAAAGCACTGAAATATACTAAATCACAGGCTTAAGGCTTCAGCATAAAAAGTGAAACACTGACATATCAGCTAATCCAGATCATGGTTTTCTAGGAACTACTGGGCATTGGGAGATGGTGCATGTCATGATCGATGGCATCAAAAACTGCTCAAGCGTTGACAAACTCTGCAGATCTTCAGTCATAACCAAATCTGCTGCAAGTGAAAGAAAAGCACTGGAAAGGAAAGAGAGTGATATGTTGTCAAGAGTCAATTTCTAACAAGTTCACAGCATTAAAAACAGAATAGACAGAGTATGCAGGTGTCCCTGGTTGCATAAGGATTAAGGAGGGGAAACTGAGTGAGAGGGGCTCCTTAAAAAGCATGTGGAGCAAATGTGCTGCTTAAAATGACAACAAAATGACAAGGATGTTTGGCTCAGTTGTACTTCCATCTGTAAACAGTAATGCTAAAAGCAGATTTGAAGACACTTTCTGCATAATGACAAGTCAAAAAAGTTCTTCTTTAGTAAATTATTTGGCGTCTAATATGACATATATGATTGAAATATCCAGAGTTGGATGGACTCAGTAGTTGTCATCCTGACAGTAACATTTATGGCCTGTCTGTGAGCAGACATTTAGTCCATCCAGCTCATTTCACTAATGAGTTCCTCCTCTCTGGATGAAGACCGTCTAATCAGCCGAATCAGCCACGTGGTGCTTTGTTGGAATGAAAACCTGCAGACTCTGCGGCCTTAATGGCACAGAATAACTGTTTGGAGGAAGTGCCAGCTCTTCATTGTACGACAGACGTGGTGTAAAGGGCGTACCTGCTGCTCTGCCCTGCCTGTGTGCCAGTGACCCTCCGTTTCACACCAGAGCTGCTTCTCGCCTCGCCAACCGGCCGCATGGCAGCACCGGACTGTGTGCCAGAGCTGGTTTGGACATCCAGTTCCTAGCAGTGGAGCGTAGAGTGAGTAAAGCTCTATCCTGCAGAAATAATTACTCGGTTACATTGTTATGGACTGAGAGCTTCACCCCATAAAATTATAGTCTAAGTGGAAAAAGGAGCGTAACTCCAAAATTAAGATGTGACAGTTTTTTGTTTTAGTAATACACTTTAAAACACTTCTTGGCTGAACAACAGTAGAGAGTACACATAATAGATTTGCTGCTAGGAACCATAAGCATTTTAAGATTTTTGCTGACTTTAATCTTGGATAATTTCAGTGTTTCACAGTATTATTGGCACCAGTTATCTGGATTTAATGGACTGGTTGGCATCGGCTATCAACTGGAAATACAGTGCTATAAATCACTGGAAAGTACACGTGAACAGTCATGCTGAATTATTGAGGTTGATGAGAGAAAATCAAGAATCAAGGATCAGCTGATTGGTTGTCATTGCTACGTCCTCCTCCGGTCGTATTTGGAACAATGTTTGGTTTTATTATTGTTTATTGGTACTGTGGAGCAGCCTAAGCATGTCAAAAACAAATTTCCCCAAATGGTCAATAAAGTGTATTTCATTTAATATTGTATATCCTATTTTATTATATCCTGTTATATCCCTATATTATATCCATCAAATTGCATTGAATAAAACTGTGGATGCACAATAGTATCAGCATGATATGGGTATCAGCAGACTTTAGCTTAAAACTTAAGTTTTTGTGTTGGCAGATGTAAAACATTTTGGCCATTATTTACCACTCATATATCAGCCATAAAAAGCATTTATCTGCCTTACACACTGACAAAATAAAGAGGAAAAATTGCTTTGCACTTCTATTTCTTAAGACAGGTGCGTCGGAGAGAAGTGTATCCAACCTGATGAAGGTCCTGTTCCAAAACACTGCAAATCAAGGACTTTCCATGCAGGTTGGACAGTGTGCAGGAGTTCCTTTTGAGTCTTTGGTTGTAAATGTACAAATCATTCATAAGGTATAGATGGTTCAATGAGCCCGGAACATTTTGAATGTGAAACAACCACCAGACTGTCTATTTCCCTGCTCCTCTCTTAGCTTCGCTCAGACAGCCTTTCTTTGCACAGGAGACACTTGGTGTTCTCCATGTATCAGCATCAGCCTGAATAAATCCAGAAACATTGACATATTGGATATCTGCAAAAATCTAATATTGTGCATCCCTTGATCATATCTTAACATACTCTATTGCAGTGGTTCCCAATGTTTTTTCCCTGTAAACCATTTTATAAAAAAAATGACAGTTGGATGTTTGTAAAATGTGCATAAAATCTCTGCTGCTGCAAAAAATTAATGTATTAAACTGGTATTTTGACATATTTCAAGTTAAGGCAATGCAAGAATGGCAGCAGCACACACTTTCAACAACAAATACACTCAAGCTCATACGGTACACAATAGCTGTTAGCAACAATGATTAATCAGTTAAAACAGCAGCATTTGGAGAGTTTGGATTCAAGAGTTTTCACTAAAGATTTAAAACCATTCAGAGTCACTAAGTTTTGCTGGTTAAAATCAGTCTGCAGATTGTTCCATGCAAAAGGTGCAGAAAAACTAAAAGCCTTCTTTCCCAACTCAGTTTGGACTTGCGTCAAACAAACACAGGTTGTGCAACCCATCCTTCGAGATCAAAAGACAGGAAGGTTAGTCTAGATTTTTGACTTTATAAATGGAGATCTATCAATGCCCAAGACAACATTAAGCCAGCCCAAGCTGGAGACTGGCTTGACATGGCCTGTGGCCCAGAATCTTGTCCAGCCAGGAATACCACCCCTTATCTCAGGCCCATGCAAGGTAGGGTTAGAAGGAAGTTAAAGACATCCTGTCAGATATAGCTACATTTTTTCCCCTAGAGTAATGATTTTGTATATTTGTCTTGTAATAACTTCAGAACACCTTCACTTGGTGCAGACAAATTACAGGATGCACTGATCAGTGATTCTTAATGTGGAAGAACAGCATGTTGAACAACATTTCTAAGAATATCTGGTATTTTCGATTTTAGCTGTATTAATTTGAAACCCTACATCATATTTAGATTTAATGAAGCTTTTCCCGTATTTAATAGTTTTCCATCATGCTAATAATGGACAAGACCTTTAAACAGGTTATGATTAGGCCTTTTACTGCTTTGTTTACACCACAAGCCTGCATCTTTGTGGTTGGTTTAATTCTGGCCTTCACAGCCTGTTTTTAATTCAGCTCAGTGACATGATGTTGTTTTTAACAGTGCCAGGAGGAGCAGCATCATTACAGCGTGGTCTCTTTATGGAAAGTCCTGGTATGTGCATAAGAGGTACTCTGAGGGGAGGAGGCTTTGGAAGGGGGCCGGGGATGTTTATGCTGAGCTGATGCTGTTGAGTTACTAAGGGTTGCTTGTACATGCTTGTGATAAGAGTTTAGGTTTCAGCGTGCAGACTGAAGGCATTTTGCAGAGTGTTGAAAGAGTTAAAATGGGGGGTGGTTGTTGGATGGAGCCATCCTTTGATCGACTTTCACCAATTAATGTTTTACTTTAGAGACTGTGTATAGAAATACTCCTCCTCTCTGCTTAGTGGCATTAGTAGGCATCCTCAGGCCAGTCTATGGTATGGTGGTGTATTTCCAGAGTGTGTTATATTTCCTGAGCAGCTTGAAGGCAAACTGTGATGTTATGAACATGCAGAGGTACATACAGTGCCTATGAAAAGTATTCACCCCCTTGGATGTTTTACCCTTTTAGTGATTTTATAAATCATTTGTGGTCAACTAATTTATCTTTTTTGACAAAGTAATTACAAAAACACCTTTTGAATGTCAACGTGAAAACAGATTTCTCCAAAGTAATGTCAATTAAATAAAATTTGTAATGTAAATTAAGTTACTGCATAAATATTCACCCCCCGTCAAGTCAGTGTTAAGTAGATGCACATTTGGCTGCAATCACAGCACTGAGTCTCTGTGGATAGATCTCAGTTAGGCTTTCACATTGCAATTTTATTGCTCAAGCTCAGTCAGGTTGCGTGGGGATTGGGCATGAACAGCAATCTCAAGTCCAGCCACAAATTCTCCATTGGATTGAGATCTGGGCTTTGACTCGGCCACTTCAGAACATTCACCCTGTTTTCTTCTGCGTAGCTTTTGCTGTATGCTTCTCCCAAGCCGAAGTTCTCTTGCAGACTGAATAAGATTGTCCTCCAGGATTTTCCGATATTTGACCCCATTCATTTTACCATCTACGTTTACAAGCCTTCCAGGACAGACTGCCAATAAACATCCCCACAGCATGATGCTGCCACCACCGTGCTTCTCAGTGGGGATGGTGTGTTTGTGGTGTCCCTTGTCTGCTAAACTGGTGGCCAAAAAGTACCCTTTTGGTCTCATCAGACCAAAGAAATTTTTTCCAGTTGACCATGGAGTCTCCCACATGCCTTTTGGCGAACTGTAGTTGAGATTTAATCTAAGTTTTCTTCAACAGTGGCTTTTTCTTTGCCAGTCTCCCATTAAGCTGTGACTGGTGAAGAACCTGGGCAACATTTGTCGTATGCAGTCTCTCTCATCTCAGCTGCTGAAGCTTGGATCCCCTTTAGAGTAGTCATTGGTGTCTTGGTGGCCTCTCTCACTAGTCTCCTTCTTGCACGGTCACTCAGTTTGTAGGAACGGCCTGACTTAGGCAGATTTACACGTGTGCCATATTCCTTTCATTTCTTAATGATGACTTTAACTGAACTCTGGGTGATGTTCAGTGCCTTGGACATTTTTTGTACCTATCCCCTGACTAACCTTTTCAATAACATTTTCTCTGAGTTGCCAGGAGTGTTGTTTTGCATTCATGGTGTAATGGTAGCCAGGAATACTGATTATCCAGTGACTGGACCTTTAAGGGGGGTGCGTACTTTTTATAGGCACTGTTGAAGTAATGATGTAGTATTTTCGTCAGGTTAAGGATGATGTTCTAAAGTGATGGTATGAAAATGTCATGTCAGGATTATCCTGGCCAAACAACAACATCCTGATAGTAGAAATCTAAAGCCATTTTCTCATTCCTTTTAGTTACTCACACAGCAACGGAAATCTGCCTTGCTTGGCAAGTCTAATTGAGCAATAATGTTTTAATTGTCCATCTTAATTCAGGTCAATCACTAATATGTGCTTTAATGAATTGCAGCTCTAGCACAGTAGTGAAATTTCACTTGAGGAGTGCTGATAAAAATGTGTATTTTGGGACCAATAGGGGACTGAGGATTCTACGTTTAAAGCTGGTTATCTTTGAAGTGTTATTTTTGTTATGTTTGTAAATTGTGAATGTTCCACCACATAATCCACTGTTTTCTTTCATCCGAGTGGGCAGACGGCTACAGAGACGTTGAGTTCAAAAAGTCTCCGGGATTTCAGTCATTATCTCTGCCCACGATATGCTGCTGCTCTTTTCTCCTCCTTGTAACTCATTGACTGTGTTTAACAGGCACTTTAATGATCCGTCAGCAAGACTGATATGACTTCATTCCAACAGACCCGAGAGCTAGAAACTTCTCTGTGCAAATAATCTGAATTCTTTCCGTCGTCTTCCCCCGTGAGTCACTTTAAATAAAAGCAGTGAAAAGGCAGTGATGTAAAAGGCTGGTGGATTATCCTGTCAGTCCACATGAGAGCAGGCGTAGAGGCAGGATGTGTGGAGTTGGTGTCTGCTCAGGGCTGTTAGTCTTTGGGAACTTCAGTAGGAGCCCACACCCGTTGCTGCAGACAGATCACGGCTGATCGCTGCGAGGGACTGATCAGACTCCATGCCAACCTCCTTCTCTTTTCTGTCTTTCTCTTAGTGCGTAGTTCTTCAGTGAGTCTCAATCCTCCCTCTGAATCACAGTCTTTGCCTTGACAACCTTTTTTCTGCACCTTTTCTTCCCACACCTTCTGACTTTGCTGCCAACCTCTGCATTCAGATCAAATTTGTGTTTTATCAGACCTTGCTATGCAGTGGCAGACCGAGGGAATTGCACATCAGAGGACAGAAAGGTTTTCATTAAGTGATTGGTTTCCTATTCAGAAATTATGCAAATTCAAGAACACACGAAAAGTTCAAATACAAGGACAGATACAGGCTGCAAAAAGCTAGAAAAAAACTGCACTGAAAACCCACACAATGCAAATATAAAAGCAATGCAAAGAAAAGAGAAACAAACCATGCAATAGTACAAGCTTCTGCTCGTTTTCTCTAAATAGCTTAATGTTTTCTTTGAAGATGACTAATCATTTCCTCTTATAGCCCTATCCCTTTGCACACAACTCCTGAAAATGTCCTGAAATATTTAGATTGTGCTGCCAACTTTGATTCTGTCTTTTTCGGACATTTTCATGCCAGCCTCCTTGGAAAATTTCTGCAGCAAGTCAGGGTATGAGGATATAGGAATATGATCACTGCAATTTTTGTGCATACAATGAAAGTACCTCATTTTCTTCTCTGCTCTTTTGTTCAGACTGTAAATATGGCCTAACAAGGCTGCCATACGGGGGGTAAAAGGGGAGAACTTTCTGGAGCCCAGCTGCCTGGTGGGAGTATAGAGCTAAAAAAAAAATATGGTCCAGGAGGTGCCCCAAATCTACTGATCCAACACTGATAAATCACATCTGGATAGAGCCTGTTCTGTGAGCTATTCAGGGGCCAAAACATTTCTGTGAGCAGGCCTGGAGATGACACATTAAAGTTAACGCTAATGTCAGATTGTCAAAGAGCAACAATACCGGTAGTTTGGAGCCGGTTTAACTCAGTTGTTAGAGCAGGCGCCTTTATACAGAGGCTGTAGTCTGCGACATACTGGCCGCAGGATTGATTCTTGGTCCCAGCGCTGTTTGGGTCATGTCTTCCCCCACTCTCTTGCCCTGTATTTTCTGTCTTTCTTTTAGCTGTCCTATCTGAATTAAGGCAAAAAAAGCTCGGATGTTGCTTTAGTGGCACTTTTGTTAGATCTGGACCGCACTTCTTTATTGCAAGAGGAGCAAAGAACCTCACTGAAAGCCTTTTTTGGCAAAGATGTTTTTGCTCTTCTCCCAGCCTGCTTCGACATGTGTTTTACCAACCAACAAGTTTCACAGCTCAAAAACTACGACCTCGCCTGCCTGCTGAGCTCCACTACTTACCAGAGCTACCTCATTTGTCTTGTTGCTCTTCTTGGACTACCTAAAATAAATGTAACAGACAGATAGTTTGTCCCCTTTCCTCCTACCCCATCCTTAAGCCCAACTTTCCCTCCCCCTTGCCCGCCCCCATTACCAAATATCATCCCTTTCCAAAAACAGTTTGTCCAGTCACCCTCAGAAAAGTCCTGCCCTTCCCAGACACTTTGTTTGGGAGCTTTTCCAGCTGAATGCAAAATGTATCCCATGCAATTGATATATGAAACAGTCTATCTGGTGTGTCAGGTTACAGCGCAACAGGAAAATGGAAAGCAGGCTGCAGTATTAATTGGCTATGACTTGAGTCAAAGGAGAAGGCAGACCTAGCAGCATAACAAAAGTAAACCAAACCAAACCCATGCACAAGTTATAATGGTATAAATTTCACTGAAACTGCAGGAAATAAAAATGTGCAATGCTGTTCTATGGAGATTCATGAGCCAGATGTCTTAGTGCATTGTGCAGCTGCAAGAAATGTGATTGGCTCATGGTGTTGGAGGGCAGGACTTCATGCTTGCTGATTGCACATTGATAAAATTTGTCATCAGACTCTGTTTTGTCCACCATCTTTGTGCATCTTGTTTCCATCATGCCCCCCTCCTTAGATTGCAGTCACAGTGTTTTTTTCCCATTTAATAAATGGCCAACAACCACAACCAAAATGTCTAACAAAAGATTTTTGTGCCATTTTGTTTTCCCGTCTTTGGGCGATAACCCTTCCTTAAGATGTACTCTTTTTCTACCAGTGTACTTGAGGTAAAATCCTGAAACTTAAGCATTGACTGGCATTTTGTGGCCTTCTGACAAACACGTTCATTTCCTGCCTGGAGTGTCATGGTGTCATTTTCCTGTCTATATTTGTCTTTGTGTGTGATAAGCCAGTGTGTGTGTTCGTGGTCAGGTGTCCAGGGTTGCTGAGCTCTGTGATTTTTTTACCGATGTGTGATATCAGAGGAGCTGTTGGAAAGCAGCCCTCTGGCTTGTTCTTCGCCCTTTTTCATCTCACCTCTGATGCCAAGCTGGCGGTAAAACACACATTCAAGTTCACCATGTGAGTGTTTACATGCACCATGTGTATGCTGAAGTGTGTATATGTATGACAGGGTGAAAAAAATGTTTGTGGGCCTGTTTATGTGACTCTTTAATATTGAGATGTGTCACTTTATAGTGGTGCAGGTGGCCCTCAGTGAGGTCGCACCTCATGTACACGGATGGCCCAGGTTCAAGTCTGGGCTGCAGCTCCTTTCCTGCATGTCTCTGCCCCACTCTCTTATCCCTGTTTCTGACCCTATACATGATCCTCCTCTCTAAATAAACAGCCCATAGATATATCTTAAAAAGAAATGCATCACTTTATATAATGCTTACCTACATCTTGATCATTTTTATCATTTTAGGCCTAAGATCCCAGTCTAAATACTGATGTCTTAACTGTTACAAAGCTGCCAGCCACAAGTATCTACTGTAGCTCCAGTTAATGGCTCCTTTCATGCTGCCGTATTGCTCTTTAACGCAATATAAACAATGGTAAACTGATAGCATTGATAGCATCTCACAGTAACAGCAGTTGAACTGTTTTGATCTTGAAAATACAGTAGGCTGTGGCAGCTTAAAGTCGCATTTACTGAATTATTAGGGGCATCATTCAACACAGGAATGGGGATGTTAGCCTGCAAAGAATATCGAAGACTGCCAGTGAACAGCATCACCAAACATCAGCCTCTTTCTTCAAACCAACTTTGCATTATTTCCTAATTACCCAGTAACTTATAATAAGATGTCGTTTTACCAAAAAAACTTGGTAATATTCAGGAAGTATTCACCTATTAATAATGTATTGGTTGTCAAGTAATTCTTGTCACATTTTGGCAATTCTCTGGTAATGAGGTTGTATTTTACCCTAGTCCTCTAAGACTAACCCAAACCATCGCTCCCCTACTGCCTCCTCCCACCCTATTAATAAGCCCAACCTTCCCTGCCCCTTGCCTCAGCCCCTAACCCTAGCCCCTCCCTTGCCTGCTACTTCTCCCTAGCCCATGCCTAAGCCTAACCTTACTGCCACCGCCACTCCACGTCTAAGCTTTAGCATTCCTCCCCTACTGAGGACCCCCACTCCATGCCTACGCCTAACCATCCCTTGCCTACTACTTCTCCCCAACCCATGTCTAAGCCTAAACTACCCTCCTCCAATGCCGTCTGGCACTCATGAATTAGCTTAACCTTCCTCACCCCAACTGATGCCTAAGCATAACATCCCTCCCCTACTGCCACCCCCGACTCTGTGCCTCAGCCTAACCTTTCCTCCCCTACTGCGACCCCCCTCCCATGCCTAAGCCTTTGGATTTCTTTAAGCCAGGTGTACGCTGTGCAAATTTCACCTGATCTAGACATTTTGAGATGCACGACTCACTGGGAAGTAGCTCCGACTTTCAGTTGGTTTTTGTGTCGTTTGTCATGCAGTGAATGGGGGGATATAATGGCCGACCATGACCTGACTACGCCCCAACCAGCTGCTCCTGATGTTGGTTTGATGGATTTCTGGCATGTTTGATATTTTTGCCTTAGGACTCCCTGCACTGCCGGCAGCGAAAGCAGAGCCTTGAGCAGGAGTTTGGGGTATGGGGGCTCCTTTGAAAACTGTCAGATAACGCCCTAAATCACTACGTCATCAGCAGGAATTAAGGCCCCGTTTACACGACAACGTTTTCGAGTGAAAACGCAAAGGTTTTGTAGCGTTTTGGCTGTCCGTTTACACGGCGACGGCGTTTTGGTGCCTGAAAACTGAACTTTTTGGAAACGGGCTCCAAAGTGGACATTTTTCAAAACGCCCTCGTCTCTGTCTCTATGTAAACAGGGAAAACGGCACTTTCTGAAAACAGACATGCTCACTGCAGCTGCAGTAAATATCCATACGTGAGTAGGCTTATAACACATGCAAGGATGGGAAGTCCAGAACAAAACAAAGATGGCCGACACCAGTGTAGGGGGATAGTGCTGCACTCCTACTTATGTTTAGAGGACGGAAGTGTCTGTGTGCATGTGCTTATTTTGGTTCATTGCAGAATCACACCGCCATCTACTGGCCTGGCATGTATACTACATCATTTTTGATGTTTCCTGTGGTCTCTTGTGAACGGAGATCATTTTGAAAATGTTGCTGTCTGAACGTGGAACTTTTTGGAAACGAAAACGGAAAACGAAGCAAAACGTTGTCGTGTAAACAGGGCCTAAGTCGCACAGTATGAGCTGACTTTCCACTGTGACTGTTGTAGAGTCGGCTTGAAATTGCACAGTGTATGCCTGGCTTCAGGGCTCAACAGTCACATCCTTGCTTTTTGGAGCTGGATTATCTGGATATGTCTTGACCATTTCATCAAAACTGACGAATTTTTAATTACCCAGCCCTCTTTCTGTGCTGGTTTAGCCTCTTAGCTTAAACTTCATATTTATTCACAGAAAAGCCAACAAACATTCTGTCTTTCTTGGATTAGCCCAATTTCTATATTTGTATACTTCCGAGTGCTCTTTCTGATGCTGAACAGGGGAATCCAGATTTGTGTGTTCCTGTAAATGAGTGTAATGTGTGTGAGTTCATATTGCTGGCAGGATATTTTTTCTCCAACATGGCGTTAAATCAGCCGGATATAAAATGCTGACACACATTTAATCAGAAAAAATAGATATGCACGCACATGACTGCACCACAAACTCCAATACAGACACACACATATGTACACACAGTAACTAATAACACACTTGTGCCCCTATCAGATGTTGAGTGGGGGGTTCTTTTTGTGCCTCTGCCCACAGGGAGTGTGAGGTTTAATCAAGCAGCAGGCCTGTGGTGGTTTACTGTGGCATTAAGGATAAAAATAGGCTGCAAGGAGCTGACTCTACTGGGCAGCACAGCCCGGCCCGCAGCTGCAAGTCATGCTGTGTGTGTGTGTTAGTGTGCATTGACCAAGTTGTGTGTTTTACTCTGAAGCGTTTGCCTCAGTATGTTTTTTAAAATTTAGTTTTCTGCATTATGTTTTTAAAACAACAGTGGAATATAGCTCAGGGATGGAGAAGTTTGTGGGCTCTGAATGTGTTTGAGTGGGTTGATTTGTCAGAGTCTGACATTTCATTATTGTTTATTTAATTTCAGCTGTTTTGATTTTTATTTGGAGTCGGTTCAAATGTGTAATTAGATGCAATTTAATTAGTATGGTGATAAGAGGATTCATAATGAACTGTACAGTAGATTCAAACCCAGTCTGAATGCATCCCAATTTGTAGGATTTATTTTCTAATGTGATCATGCAGTTTTTTTTACATGAAGCATTTATACAAGGCATGTCATGATAACAGAATTATAGACTTTGATAAAATTGGAGGATAAACTGTTTTGATACCACAGCAACAAAAACAGAAGTCCCAGGAACCTAGCACTGGCTAATTTCCTTATTTTTGATTTTTAAATATTGGCAAGAAAAGTCTTGCATACTGTCTGAATTACTCAAATAAATTGGCATTACTGACTTATTGATACCATTATGGTTTTGCTACCACTTATTATTGGTGCACTCCGGGGGGGTAGGGGTCATGTGGGGGCTACTGAGGGAACGTTGGGGTACCGGGGAGCCATCAGGTCTCTGTGTGACCAAAGTGAGTGCTATGTTCACAGCTGCCCCTTGTCCCCCTATTCTGTTTGTGACTTGCATGGACAGGATCTTAAGGTGCAATTGGGGGAGGAGGGTCCTGGTTTGGGGGGCTCAGAATTTCATTCTTTTCTGTTTGCAGATGATGTGGTTCTGCTAGCTTCCTAGGCTGGGGACCTCCAGCCGGCACTGGGACAGTTTGCAACTGAGTGCGAAGCGGAATAATGACCTCCAAGTCCGAGGTTATGGTCCTCTGCCGGTAAACAGTAGACTGCCCTCAAGGTGGGGAGTTAGTCTTGGTACTGTGTTGGCACTGGATTTCGATACTCATCCCTAGTCCTAGTTGAGAATTATGGAGGCCACTGCGCTCTTGGGAACCTTCAGTGCAGCAGCAGTGTAGTTGCTGTTGTAGCCTTCCCCAGATCTGTGCCTTGCAACAATCCTGTCTCTGATCTCTGCAGGCAGTTCTTTTGACCTCATGGCTTGGTTTTTGCTCTGATATGTATTGTCAGCTGTGAGGCCTTCTATAGAGAGGTGTTCTTTTCCAAATCATGTCCAATCAATGTAATTTACCAATCAAGGTGTTAAAACATCTCAGCAAGGGTCAAGAGAAATAGGAGCAACCTGAGCTGAATTCCAAGTGTTTTTGCAAAGGGTCTCAATGATTATATAAATGTGATATATCAATTCTTTATTTTTAATTAATTTGCAAAAATTTCAAATATTCTGTTTTCACTTTGTCATGATGGGTTTCTAAGTGTAGATTACAGTGAATAAAAATGAATTTTTTTGACTGTAGCATCAGGCTGCAACATATCAAAATTGAAAAGTGAAGGGGGTCTGAATACTTTCTGAATGCACTTGAGTATTTCTGCACTCTGTAGCTTTTATTGTATATAACATATAATTATTGAAATATGGAACATTGTAAATGCACATTTTTTTTCACATTGTGCTGGCCTAATTCCACTTTAGTTTTCAGTTCAGATTTTTTTGTTTTGCTGTAAGCTAAATTTACTGTCCTTCCAGTAAGTAGATCCATGTTTATTCAGTCAAGTACATTTCTTCTTGGGGGCTACCCCCATGTACAGGCTGTCATCATCCAGTTGGGTAGCCTGGGTTCAGCTACATCCCCTGGCACTTTGCTGCATGTCGTCATCTACTGTCTTCTCAATAAAGTTTCCTTCAGCTCTGGCTTCACTTCAGCACTTTATAAAGGCTCCAACCAGCATTCAGACTACTCAAAGATTCCCTCGCTTCTTAAGAAAGAAAGACAATTTAAATAAATGCACTGTTAAAAGAATTCTTCAGTAAATTAAATTTGATTGCAGGTTTTAAATTCTCCTTAAGCTGCTGTGGAGGAGGAACCTCCTTCTTGTTCAGTGGGCGATTGGCTGATATCCAGAGTCTCATAGGAGCCTGAAACTGCTCCTATTTATTGTGGTTGCTGTATTGTGAGTGTTGCATTGTGTGCGCATGTGAGCGAGAGATTTAGGACAGGAGGGTTAGGAAGCCCTGGGAACGTTGAATCAAGATTTCATCGGTTGCTGCGTGTAGGAGAGAGAGAGATGGGGAGGGAGAGAGGCTTACTGTTCAGTGATGAAACATCATGTGACGGTTTAAAGTGGGTCTCTGTGCTCATTCACATGAGGATTACTTATCATTAGATCGTAAGCTACTTTATCACACAGCAGATAACTCAGCCTCCAGAATATGGCTCCATAGACTGTGTGTGTTTGTTTTCTCTCCTCTGTGTGTCTTTTTGTCTTTTATTAGGTTTTCTTCCATGTTAGTTTTTCTCCGTGTATGTGTGTGTGTGTGTGTTTGTGTGTGCGTTTGTGTTGTGTGGGCATACAGTATCTGGGACTTCATCAAACTTTCATTGAGGCTGTCAGCTGAGCTCATTAAACATGAGTGGATCCTACCACCGCGTGGGATTCTGGGTAAAAATATCATCATGTTAGGACTCCTTCAGCCTGCAGTCTGCTTAGTAACACACAGACAGAGTGTGTGTAGGGTGTCACGATATCAGGATTTCAATGTTGATATATTACTAGTAAAATTAAGCTATTGATATGCTATTTTAATAGTGAACAGAGGTTTTTTTTTAGTTTAATGGACTTATTACTCTCCTGTGCTCCTGTTGTATGAAGCAGATGTAGTTGTGTCTCCTTTTTTAGTTCTTAAGCAATAAGATAACAGGAATTGTATCATTTTACAACACAGGGGATTAAAAAGGGTAAAAATATCTGCCCCTTGTCTCTGATTCTGTTTGTGATTTTTATGGACAGCATCTTAAGGCACAGCCAGGGACAGGAGGGTTTTTGGTTGGGTGATTGCAGAATTCCATCGCTGCTTTTTTTTTTTTGCAGATGATATGGTTCTGTTGGCCTCTTCAGTCGGGGACCTCCAGCAGGCACTGGGACGGTTTGTGGCTGAATGCGAAGCGGTGGGTTGCTCCCTCTGGTTGGGGATGATGTCTTTGCCCCAAGTGAAGGAGTTCAAGTACCTTGGGGTCTCGTTCTTTGGTGAGGATAAAAGGAACAGTGAGATTGTTAGGTGGATCAGTGCCGCATCTGCGGTATTGCAGACGTTGTACCCCACTGTCATGGTGAAGAGGGAGCTGAGCTGGAAGGTAAAAGTCTCTATTTTCCAGCTGATTTTGTCCCAACCCTGACCTATGGTCATGAATTCTGGGTAATGACCAAAAGAATTAGACGTGGGGTTGGCCTCTTCAGCCGGGGGACCTCCAGCAGGCACTGGGACGGTTTGTGGCTGAGTGCGAAGCGGTCGGGATAAAGGTCAGCACCTCTAAGTCCGAGGTCATGGTTCACTGCTGGAAAATGGTGGGTTGCTTCCTCTGGGTGGGGAGGATGTCTTTGCCCCAAGTGAAGGAGTTCAAGTACTTCAAGGTCTTGTTCATGATGGTAGAAGGAAAAGTGAGATTGTTAGGTGGATCAGTGCAGCATCTGCGGCATTGCAGACATTGTACCCCACCGTCGTGGTGAGGAGGGAGCTGAGCCGGATGGCAAAACTCTATTTACTGACTGATCTTCGTCCCAGCCTTCACCTATGGTCTTGAACTCTGGGTAATGACTGAAAGAACAAGATTGGGTGTCTGAGCTCAGCCTTAGAGATAGGGTGGGGAGCTTCGACAACAGGAAGTGTCTTGAAGTAGAGCCGCTGCCCCATCGCGTCCAAAGGAGCCAGTTGAGGTGGTTCAGGCATCTGATTAGGATGCCTCCTGGTTGCCTCCCTGTGGAGGTTTTCCACAGGAGGAGTTGGAACATGTTGCTGGGGGATGAGATGTCTGGGTTGACTTGCTTACCCTGCTGTCACAGTGACTCAACCCTGGATAAGTAGAAAAAAATGGATGGAAAAATATCTAAAATTTTTACACCTGAGCAAATTTCTCAATGAAATTAAAATATAACATGTTAAATATATGTAGAGGAATTACTTTAGCATTGACATTCTGATAAAGAGAAAAGTACACATATTTCTAAAACATTATAAAAAGATAGAAACTCATTAAACTTTCACATTTTTGAGAAGTGTGTAATAATGATGGTGTCTGGATTGTTATTTAAAGTTCCTGTAAAGTGATATAAAAATTTTGTGTCCAAACACACTAGATATGTTGGAATAAGGCTGCTGTAAACATGTGAAAAACACTGAGGTCTAGCATTTGGCTGGAAGAGTTTTATTTGATATTTTATCACACCTGCACAGAAGCTTCACCATTCAGGCTTTTCCAGATGTTGGGAGGAACTGTGGTTTCCAGAAGCCAATCATTTTTTGTCTGTTTTGGGTTTGTCCCAAAGTCAACAGGTTCTGGCATGATAGTCATAAAGAATTAACAAATATTTGGGCCAAACTTTACTTTTAACTGGGAGCAACTCTTTGTTGGAATCTTACTGTCATCGAATAAGAAAACTAAGTACTTGTTTGCATAACTTCACATAACTCAGAAAATAACATACAAGGAATGCCTGAAGAGCTAAATACAGGATGAGGAAATGAAACGGAGACATTTAGCGCTAAATTACCAATCTGTCATGTTGTAAATGTGATTGTTTCTCTGGTGGCTGACACAGAGAGCTGATGGGTCCAGTAGTGCAGATGCTAAGTCCTCCAATCAGGGTGTAGCATTTTTTAAAGCTTGAGAGGATCCTTTTTCTCGGGACTGGGTGTGGCTTCAGCTCAGTTTTTCATGACTGAAATTTGGCCTGGTGGTTCATATCACAGAGGCCTATTGTACAAAAACCCAAAATATGTTGTTTTTTTAGCACTTTACAGGAATCCATGCTGCTCTGCTACACCAATGCGGCCTGAAACTATGACTTAAAGGTAGGGGAGAGCTTCAAAACACTTAATCTGTGAAATACAGAGTTTAACACTTTAATACAGAAAGAAATATATAGGAGCACATCTACAAAATGGCTCACTCAAATCCAATTATCATTTTAATTGGCTATTTTCACTGTTAAGGGTTCTTTTCTTATGGCTTCCATTTATTATGGATATCAGAGCTAAGAAAGCATTAAATGTGAGTTGACCATGTTTCCAGTTACTATAAACTCAAGGAACAAAAGTTAAAAAAGCTTTTATTTTGAAAGACTTCTGTTGGATCAAGAGTTACGATATTAGCTTTAACACAGAAAAAAGAACTTGCTATAGAGAGAAAAGTAAATCAAAATAGCTAAGAGAAATGTTAAAATAATCTGTCAGCAGGTTTTTTTTAAGTAAGTCACTAAGGGTAGCAGCATCCAGATGCTGCCCTGCTATGGTAGCTGAACTACGGTGTACCTTTAGGGACAAATTAGCATGCAGTTTAAAAAACATCGATGCATTGATTTTAAAACCTCAATCACTTGGCAATTAACAACCCTACTAATGAGTTTTATAACAGATGAAATGTTTGTGATTTTCCTTGAAGTATTTGCTGCAACATGGTGAACTTATTTCCTGAATGGAAGAAAATCTCTTTTTATCTGATTAGGAATATAATCAGCCGAGCTCTGAGAGAACAAAGAGCACTGCCTAATTTAATTTCACCCAAAAAACCTAATCTGTTTCCCCAAATCAACCCAATTGTAATGCACCATGCGTCATCGCCTCATTATTTTGAAGGTCGTGCTCTTTGTTGACCTCGGATGCTGCATTTCAACAGGAATCACCCGGAGCGAGCTGTTCTGCCTGTTGGTGGGTTGATTATATAAGAATGGCCTGGTTCCTCACTGATGTCACAGTGATGTCAGCTCTGTGCCTCTACTGACAGCACCAGTGCCTCCAGGGGCTACACTACAACTAACACTACCCCTCCCCTCCCCTCTGCATCAACCAACCACAAAGAGAAAAATGACTGATGGATTTTGGAATCGCTTCCTCTGGTGGGTCAGACGTGAGGCCACAAGCAGGCACCGGGGGTTTTAGTTTGTGGAGTGTGACCACTAATGCGAAGGAAAATCAATCATGATTGGTCAGAAAAACAGCAACTTTTGGCTTCATTCGTAATATTTCTGGAGTTCTGCAGGACCATAAACTTGAACCAACAAACTTTTTGTGTTTGTGTCTTTGGTATTTCCATTTCTACATTGATACAGCTTTAGAAAAGTCTTCAGAGTGCTACATCTCATCACCTGAACACTTGCTGTGAACATTTCTCTGTCCAGAAAGGTCAGTCACTCACTGTTGTTGATCCGCCAAACCCCCTTTTCCTCTGCCACTGAGAAATTTCTGTGTTGTCTGTCAGTGCTGCACACCAGAAACTGAGAGAGGTGCAAAAATGTCTGTGAAATACCCCCAGTGTACAGCTGAGTTTAATTTCTCTCTATTCTGATGAGCTACAGTGACATAAAGATAATGCAGTTCACAAGATAAAAGATCCAGCTTTCAATACCTTTAGCCCTGGGGGGGTTCAACCAATTATTGTTTTATCTCTGACAAAAAATATAGTGAATAAATATCAGAAATGGTAAAATGAATGGCTCCTTGGTTTTCAAGAGCACTGCATGACATTTCTGAATTGCTGTTTTGCCAGGGTCAATCTCCATCTGTTAATTTAAGGGAACTGCCATGAGGAAGCCCAAACTTTTTCTGTTGGGCCTTTGTTTGGTAGATAAAAATCTTTTCAAAATGCACTAGTATTTCACTGTCTAAACTTGAAATGATGCTCCCTTTTTTGCTGTTTTGTTATGCTCATACAGAAACATTCTGATTTCTACCATGAGCTCACTTGTTTTTGCAGGAACGTCTTTTTGCTTTATATCTTCATAAAAATGCACCAAAGTTTCTGTAATGAACTAATGAGCGGGGATTAAACAGCATGACTCACACTCAGTAAGAAGCTGCCTGAAGTCCTCTTTATCAGCTACGCTGTACGGCTCAAGCCTTTATGAATAAAACATAAAAGTGCTGCTTGTGTTGTTCAGGTCCCTTTTAGAAGTGAAGAAAAATTTAGATTTTACTGCGTCATTTAACGCTGGATGTAACGTCACGCACCGAGCTGATGTAGCTGATGTCGCTGGTGTATTGTCATGTGTAGATGAAGATTGGTGTTGCTGCAGTATTTTACCTTGTTTTTTTGCACAGCTAGCATATTATAGGACTCATGTCCAACAGTATCCAGTATCTTTGCATTCTATCTTGTTTACAGCCAATAGACTTTCTCATCCATAGTACCGGTAGTTTGTTTTGATCTGAAGCGTAAGCTGCAGCATGCAGTTAACTGTTCGCTTCCACCTACTGGCATTTCTGTTAACTGCACCAGAGGGAATATTTATCGTAAAAATGCATTTCAGGGCCACAGTGTTGAGCACATGTAGGGCTTGATTTTAAAGGAGACATATTACGCAAAAATCACTTTTTCAGGCTTTCCTAACACAAATATGTGCTCCTGGCCTGTCCACAATCCCCTCAATTACCAGAAAAATCCATTCCCTCTCCCCCTCTCTTTCTCCACCTTTCAGAAAATGTGTGCTGAAACAAGCTGTTCTCAGATTTAGCTCCTGGTGACCTTACCAGGAGCTAAAGGTTTGGTTTGCCCTCCCCCACTTGGAGGAAAGTTCTTCCCTCCTCTACTGATCCTCTCAACTACCAGCTGAGATGCTGGATAGCTCAGTGGGTTATCCTGCTGACTACGGTCTGGAAGGTTGATGGTTCAAATCCCAGTCTAAACTTTGGATAAAAGTGTCTGTAGTACCAGGAGTACTGCATCCATTTCCTGAGAGGGGCGGAGTCAGACAGCTAGTTACCATTTAACACTACAGACACAGAAATGGCTCTGAGAGAGGCTGAAATAGAGGAGGTTTTAAAGGTACAAAAATCCAAAACTGGATTGTTTTTTCAGCAACAAACTTCACAGGCATGTTTTGGGGACCTCTGAGACCAATTTAAGCTTGTCTTAAAAGGGTATAATATGTCTTCTTTAAATATTCAAAACATGTGAGTCATTGTTTCTTTCACAAAGACATCCTGTAGAATTGTAAAAATTCTAAATGTTGTAGTTTAAGAACAACCCCTTTTACTTTACATTGATAAATGAATGTTGTTGAATGAGGCTGTTAATTTACTCATACAGTGTTTCCATGCGTGGTTAATGTCTTAGGGAACAGCTTTCCATTCATAACTTTGCTCGTAACTATCATCTGTATCTCTTCTTCTGAAGTCTCCACTGTGAAATGCAAATGTCATGTGTCTGGTCTTGTGGTTCAGCAGAATGGTCTTGAGTGTGCTTATAGGATTATAATGTTAAAAGCCAGTTAAAACCATCTTCATGTCTGTGGTCTTCCATATTTTTGACATTGTTCAGTACTAGAAATCATCCTATGTGCAGCAGCTTTAGTCATAGCTAGTGGATGAAATAGCTGATGATGTATATTTGGTTCAAGATCATTCATTGTGTGCTGATCATCATCTACTGTCTGATGAGTATTATGTCTTATTTTATCTAATCTAATCTAATAATCATATCTTTTTATAGACATTAAACATCACTGTCAGAGGATTATCATTGTTGCAGTAGAATTGGCTCTACTGTAAATAATGTCCCCTACTCAAATGTGATTGTTCAAGGCTGCAAACTAAACCAGAGCACATCTGACATCTTGTTTACTCAGATTTTAAACTTGCTGTGATTTAAATGCATCAACTGTGGGCACTCAAAATGAGCCTTTTCACATGGCTTGTGCAGTAATAATATATTGCTTGCTGCCCTGTAGCTGAGTGAATGTGTAGCCGAGCTCAGTAGTTCCTGATGTTAACATTTGGACTGCGGCCAATCCCACAAAGTGAAATGACACATGATTTCTGTTTTTGATGAGTTTGGGTGATAAATGATGATGCCGTTCAGGCCCAGTGACACTTTAAACTGTCAACATGTTACATAACACTGAGGGGTCGTTGCTGTAAGTGAACACAGCCTGGCAGAGGAGGCAATCATCGCCCGATCGCCTCGTTCTCACTCGCCCTCATCTTTCACTTTCATCCACCCTTTGTCTTTTCAACACGCTCTTGGGGCTTTTTCCTCATTTGCCCTTTCTTCTTCTCTCTGTTCTTCCCCTTTACTTCAATCTAATTTACACTGTACCTGCTCCTCCTCCCCCGTCCTTACTGGATCTGTTTCCTCTTTGTCAAATCAAATCCTTTTTGCATGTATTGATCCCCCTGGCAAAGTGAAATCCCCAGTGATGGCAGGTCAGTGAGTGTCTCTCTCTCACTGCTGAGACTGATCTGATTCAGTGTTAAGGTAACCGCCAGCCGTCATCATGCTGTGTCCTGATTGATGATGTGCTTGAGAGGCATCCTTCACATTTAAAACTTGCTCAAAGAGCTTTGCTCCCACAGATGACCCAATCTCTATAAACAGTAAACCTCTATACAATGCAAATGAATGCTGAATCTGGAGGCGAGGAGCAGTAGTTATATTCGGAAGAGATCTGTTTGTGTATGAATGGCATTGTCTCCTCAATCAGCAGGTTTTGGTGAACATTGAAAAAATCTCTGGGGCCTTTAGCCTGTATGTCAATGCTACATGGAGCTGAATATATATTTATAATACCATCAAATGAGTGTTAAAGACCATAATGGTGAGCAGAACATCTTAATTAGATTATCTTGCACTATTTTCTGTCTTTTTTTACACAGGTTGTATGCCAGTTAACACCCAAAAGTACAAGTTTAAACTGAGGCAATGCTAGCCAAGCTTTTTGGCAGAAAGATGGTGCTTAGTGTTACAATTTCTTCATGTAAAATCCCAAACCTTATTGTTATGTGACCTTTAAGCTCCATCTTTTACCGTCTGAGCTGTAGGCCATTACTTGTCAGAGGTTTGTTTTATGTTTCACTATGATTGGGTTTAAATGCCGCTGCAGACTCACAGCTCAGTGATAATGTGGTAGGAAGCGCTTTGAAGCAGAGATGGTTTAATTGGTGGGTCTGCTTGTGTGTGAATGACAGATGGGCTTCAAGATCGCCGCCATCACCCTCAGGGTCAGCGTTTCCCCAGGGACCATCACCCACCGCCCACACTCATGCATATACACACACAGACTCAAACATTTCAGAGGCTTCTGTATCTCCAGGGAGCAGAAATGGATCCAAAAAGTTCACCCCCCCAGCCAATCCTAATTCTCCCCTTCCTCGATGATGTCTCTCAGCTCGTCATCGCTCTGACCTAGAAAACCAAATCTCGATTGGAGTCAATGAGGAGCCACCTCAGGAGTGGAAGATAAATCAGGTCGCTTATCATGCAGAGAAGCTGCAGACTCGTCGATGCTCCGAGGTGTAATTTCTCACATTTGAGCCCTGAAATGTTTTACCCTCACTGTGGCACAGATTTCTCTTTGCCAGACTTTGAAAGAAAGCTGAAGGCAAGGAGGAACTCTGAAGTTACAGTGAATGGATGCAGTGTGCACTGAATTTCCCCATGTAACTAGATTAGGCACATTATTGCACTTTCTTTATAAGAGATTTTTAAGAGCAGGAAGTTATTCAGTAACCTACTAACCTTCTTATAAACTCAGAAACTCTCACATATACTTATCTTTTTATCTTGGGATAAGACTGCTGGTTTTCACATTAAGAAAATACCTGACTATGACTCATTATTATGGGAAAACAGAGTAACATACAGTGTTACTTTTGAAATTACAATACCTGACAGAAAAACAACACTGTTGTGGGAGCTGCTCTTGCTGTTCAGCAAAGGGTGAGCAGGATGTAGTCGACACACTCATCACAATGACCTGGCCCCGTGAGTCTGAAACCAGAACCCGCAGAGGGAAAGATCGATTTATTGATGTGGCTGTCCTCCTGGTGAGCCGTGGAGCAGGCATGACCGGCAGCACAGCCTCTGACAGGAAATGTTGATTTTAAAGCCAGGAGCAGCAGGGAGGCTCTGTAAAGCACTATTCTGATGATATGGAGTTTAAGGCTTTGTGATTTTATGCTCCTCAAGGCTCTTTTCTTGTTAGATATATTTCCACAGCATGTCCCTTAAACCACCATTTCTTCCTCATGCTGATTGTCAGTTTTGGACTTCAGCAGATCGTCTTGACCATGTCTACATGTACGCATGAGTTACTGTCATCTGATTGACTGATTCGAAATTTTGGCTAATTTAGAGTTGAACAGGTGTTCCTAATGAAGTGGCTGGTGAATGTATTTTGGATTCAGGAGAAACGTGTTGCCAACAGCTATAAAGTGCCTATTACCAGTATTCACCCCTTTGGATGTTTAACCCTTTTACTGATTTTATAAATCAATCATAGTCAATCAAATTGTGCTTTTTTTGACAAATAGAAATACTCCTAGTAGTCTCACAGTTATTGGAATGGGGATCACCTCAGTGCAGTGAATGTGTCTCAAGTGATTGTAGTATAAAGACACCTGTGTCTGGAAGGACATTGCTTAATCAGTATTCTTGGCTACCATTACACCATGAATACAAAAGAACACTCCAAGCTCACAGTTAAGGTTATTGAAAAGTTTGAGTCAGAGGATGGATACAAAAAAAAAATCCAAGGCACTGAACACCCCTGGAGTTCAGGTAAATCCATCATCAAGAAATGGAAGGAATATGGCACATGTGTAAATCTGCCTAGATCAGACCGTCTTCACAAACTGAGTGACCGTGCAAGAAGGAGACTAGTGAGCGAGGCCACCAAGACACCTATGACTACTCTGAGGGAGTTATAAGCTTCAGCAGCTGAGATGGTAGTAGCAAAGAGAAAGACACTGTTGAAGAAAACTAATTTAAATCTGTACTAGAGTTCGCCTAGAGGCATGTGGGAGAATCCATGGTCAAGTGAGAGAAAGTTCTGTGGTCTGAGGAGACAAAAATTAAGCTTTTTGGCCATCAGACACTGGACAAACACCACATTCCGACTTTGAAGCACGGTGGTGGCAGCATCATGCTGTGGGGATGCTTCCTGGCAGTCTGCCCTGAAAATCTTGAAGGAGGATGCTAGAGAACTATGGCTGGAGAGGATTTATTTTCCAGCAAGACAATGACCCAAAGCATACAGTAAAAGCTACACAGGAATGGTTTAAAGCAGCAAGGTAAATATTCTGGAGTGGCTGAGTCAAAACTCAGACCTCAATCAAATGGAGAATTTGTGGCTGGTCTAGTAATGGCTGTTCATGCCTGATCCCTGTACAATCTGACTGAGCTTGTTTTGTAAAAAGGGAATGGAACTTATTTTACCAAAAATAATTTTACTTCACTGACATTACTGTGTAGAAATCTGTTTTCCCTTTTGGCATTAAAGAGGGCTTTTTGGTCAGAAAGCCAAATTATATTGACATTGAACGATTTATAAAATCAGTAAAAGGAAAAAACATCAAAGAGGTGAATACTTTTTAATTTTTAAATTTTTTTTTATAGGCACTGTAGTACTTAAAAGAAAGAACTCCAAAATACGTATCCTCCCTTCCCAAACCACCATTAGTGCTAATTAAGGTTTATGTAGACCATTTATGGTGCATTTCTACTGACAATATTTAGGGCTTAGTATGCATTTATCTGTGTTTTGATTATAAAAAGCAACCGACCCAAATTGTCCCACTTTGGCACCATTTTGTAGGGGTACCGATCTAAAAGGTTGGAGCTATACATCCACAAAAAGACATACAACATTGATGATAAGTCAAAGAACTCTGCTCAAAGATTCTGAAGTACAGTGAAATCATTGAAAGGTTGATGTATTTTAAGGACCTGGATGACTCTCCTCTTCATAGATCTATCACCATGTGAGCTTTCATGCATGTTTGGTTCATTTTTGGACTTGTTGGAAAATTAAAACCATGCTGGGATGAACAGCTGGCTGCTGGAGGAGGCGTGATAAATCAGTGTCTGCAAAGGATGACACATCTTTTAGACTAATTCATTCCAAAAGAACTCTTTTAATGCATCCAGCAGGACTTGTTGATGAATATTTGCAAACACAGCAAGTCAAATTTCATAACCACTTTGAAATTAAAGAGATAACCTGGCTGATTTTAAAGACTTCTTTTGTAATTAGTATGCATTTCTCTACTAAATGAGCTTAACATTGGCTCCAGTGTCTTTTTGCTCTGCCTCTTCTGGTTCGTTTTGTTCGGTGTTGTCAAGTTGTTCTCCAAATTTTCCAGCCCTTTCTCAGGCCCTCTTCTATGAGACACTAAGCCGAGCATCCCGAGCATCAGATACTTGAATCAAGCGCCCTCCAGCAACCTCCTCAGCACTATCTTGTGTTTTTCCCGGACATGAACAGCTCCTCTGTTGGACCCGATCATTTTTGTGTCAGAGCTGGATTGGCAGACGGCCACTGACTTTACATTCACACGATCGTGAATGAAGCAAACCCTTGAATCAACGCTGCTCTTTTCTCAAGTATGTAAAGTTAGAAGTGCCATCCATGTCTTTTTAGGTTCTTTGTTTCTTCATTGTTTCATCTCTTCTCTCTGATTTTATATCTTTTATCGTCCTTCCTCGCAGCGTTTGCTGTTCTCTCTTTCATCCTCTTCCTCTTTCTTCCATCTTTCCTGCAGTGATCAATGTCCTCCTGTCTTTCTGTCTGGCTGTGTTCCCTGAACCCTCTCACACAGTGTACAGCATGCCTGTAAAGGTTGATGCTAATAATACTGAAGTCTCACTTTGAGCCCTACACCACTGCTGTACTTGTAAATAATACAGTAATACTACAGTACTGCTGCTGCTCCTCTTGTAAATACACTACATCCCTTTAAAGTCCAAGATAAACATCTAAACCTTGTTCAGTGGCCTCAGAGGCCTTGCTGTTTACACTTTGAAACACTAAAATGTGAAGTTTGAATCCTCTGTCTGACTGAACCATGATGAATATTTCAGACTGAGAATGTGAAGGCTCTGTTGTGAACTGTTCCAGATACATCCTTACTTACATGGTGTGCCTCTCCTGCAGTTTAAATCAGGACAAACAAGACAAGCCATCTTCTTCTGTCACTCCCTGTCATGAAACATCACCCAGAACTCAATCAAAGAACTGCATGTAGCGTGTGATGGTAGGAGGAATGAGTGAAGTTGTTTGTGGTGGGTTACATGGAGGATAAGAGGCCTCATCTTGTGAACTTGCATGATCTTGCTAATCAAGCATGCAAGGTTACAGGTTACATATTTCTTGAAATGTGTCAGACTACCAATTACTTATTTTGTTTGCCGCAGAAATGTAATGCACATTATGCAAACATTTAGGTTTTTTTTAGAATAGAGATCCCTGTTTTACTGATGAATATGTTTTTTTAATTTAAAACCAGATTGATATAAAAAATGATCATCCTCTTCAATACAGCAGTTGATATCAAATTTGCAATATGAGTCAAAATCATCACAACTAGATATTTGTTGGAACATTCTTCTGGCTAAAGGCAAAACAAGACTACGTTGGGGACTTGGACTTGTAGCCACAACTTTAATACCATTATTATAAAAAGTGGGACGTCCCTCATCAGTTTATTTGTGCATTAAAGTAAAACAACAAAATAACTTGTGAAGTCCTGGTTTGACTGAAAAGATTACTCAGTTTAAGGCAGCACAGATTCACATATTCTGAAGGTTGCTTAGATTTCTGAGTTTTCTCTCCAGCAACACTAAACAGCTGAATTATTGACATATAAAGGTATAGAACAAAAAGTGTGGAGCATTTTCTCTGGTAGCTCAGAAACTGATCGGTACGATCCTACAGCAGCTATAGATGAAATCCACTGTATACTCCAGCTTTCCACTAGAGACGGCTGATGTGTGTGGGATCAATAGCGCCTCAGGGGAGCTCAGCGTTCGACAGCTGATGAGATCTCAGAGGATTTAGCCTTAACGCAAAGGCTGTAATAGAGTGACCTATGACCCTGAACCTCACAACCAGGAAAAATTGATTAACCTTTCCACAGACTGAAACAGGGAGAGGAGCACGCTGGGCTCAAAGAGGGGGGGTTAAGTCACTGGATGTTCTGTTTTTCTGTCGGAATGGAGGTTTAAGCATCGGTGACATTGCTGCTTTAAAAGTAAGATTAGGGAAAATGAGAGCGAAATTTCTTATAACAGCAGCTCACAGCAAAGAAGGGTTTAAATCACACCCTTTCCTTCCCTGGTAAATAGTAAGGGCTAATTTCTTTTTCCCAGTCACGCACTGATACGACTGAGACTAGCTGAAATATTGCAGGGTGATGCTGCACAGTGCTAAACAAGCCTAAACCTTCAGTCAGATAAGGGCCGGTCCTAATGTGTCAGTGAAGAGCAGCCAGCTGTCCGAGAGCGCTAACGCTCCGCGGCTCTGTGTAAATATTTACAGGAAGATCTGGGTGTTAAAGGCCAGTTTAAAGACGCTGTCCCAACACTCTCTATTATTTACTCTGTGGAGGTCTGCAGAGGATTCCCCTCACTGCTGCAGGATGTTACAGCTTCAGAGCCGAGGCCTCTTTCTGTCAGGAGTCAGAAATGTTTTATTAATCTGCAGAGCAGAATTTGGGCACTTCAGAATTCCCATGGATCGTTTAAAAGTCTTAAATGGGATTTTGCGAAATATCTGAAAACGCCTTAGTATTACAAGCAAACTGTCTTAAACTTTGATTGCATTTCACTAAGATGTTATATCAAATATTCACTATTTAAAAGCATTTACAGCAGTGTAGTACGTATGCAATAACAAACAATGAACACCAGAGAGAACGAGAAGAAGATGAGGATGTGCAGGTTTATGGAGATTTGGCTTAAAGGGGGAAAATACAGGAAATGAGAGAATAATGAAGCAGCCTGTAAGATATGCAATGAAGCTTTTAAACTTTAGACAAGGTGTTGAGGGCCTGATATAATCTGTATAGCACAGGATATGCAGTGAGAAAGTGTTTTAACAGGGTCTCTTGTCATTCAGACCCTCCACAGATGGAAGTCAACTTCTCTCAGCAAATCACCTTCGACCTTTTAAAGATGATTCAATGGACTTCATCTCACAGGCAAATCCAAAGAAGAAACTGAAGCACATGAATCCCCTTCGGCAATTTAATACAGAGCAAGGGACTGCTATATTTTTTACATGCAAAACTTGAAATCATTGAATCATCATAATGGTATTTAGTGTTCTTTATGGGTATTAAAATGCCTTAAAAAGTCTTGAGTATGATATTGGAAAAGTGCCGAAACTGTATGCAACTCATATATCGTGTTTAGCTTTCTCTGTACGTTTCGGATCATCGTCTTTCTAGAAAATAAAACTTCTCCCAAGCCATGCTCTCTTGCAGACTGACTAAGATTGTCCTTCAGGATTTTCCAATATTTTTGGCACATTTATTTTTCCATCTACATTAAGGAGCAAAATGGAGAGAGCCAAACTGCCAAGAAGCATCCCCACAGTGTGATGCTGCCACCACTGTGCTTCACAGTGGAGACAGTGTGCTTGTGATAAAGTCCTACAAACATAGCTTCTGGTCTGATGGCCAAAAAGCACCGTTTTGGTCTCATCAGACCAAAGACCTTTCTCTCACTTGACCATGGAGTCTCCTACATGCTCTTTGGCTACCTGTAGTCCAGATTTAAGGATTTTTCTTCAACAGTGGCTTTCTCTTTGCCAGTCTCCCAAAGCTTTGACTGTTGAAGAACACAGGGGGCAGTTGCTACATGCAGTCTCTTCAATATCAGTTGCTGGTGGAGTTTTCTTTGTCCTAATGGTGTAATGGTAGCCAGGAATACTGATTAACCAGTGACTGGGGCTTCCAGACACAGGTGTCTTTATACTACAGTCACTTAAAACTCATTCACTGCACTCACAGTTGTGAGACTTTTAGCATAGATTGGTTTGACCTCTGTTGACTTAAGTCAGTCACTTTAAAGGGGGGTGAATATTTATACTTTACTGTGTCTGTCCCTCATATAAAAATGTCTTTTTCTACAAACTTTCTGTGATCCATCTCCTTAAAAGACGCTAACACCTGCCTTGCCTCTGTGCTCTGTTTACATTGCTCTGCTCTTTTTCAGCTGTTTACAGCGTTGCTACCCACAGGATCCACCGTCAGTCTGGTCCCTTCTGTGTTCGAGTGTGCCTACGTGTGTGTTGTTGTTGTCTTACTCTACAAAACTCCTTCTCCTTCTTTGGCGAAGCGTCTCAAACGCCGTCCTGCCTTTTGTTCCCTTGTGTCCCTGCTGTCTGTTCCTCGGTCTCTCACACTGCGGCTCTTTGTCTTTTTCTCGCCTCCACATTTCATTTATTAAAGATTCCTCCCTCGCCAGCCTTCTGGGTATGAATCATAACTCTTTGAAATCTTTAAACACTCTTTTATCCGTGCCTGTCGTTGACACTGCGGGAGATAAAATTAACCGTGTATTTCTGCTACAGTTATGATCCTAATAACCCTCCTATACTCTGGATTCTGATTCTGTTGGTGTGAGTTTCTCTCTAGATGTTTCCGTGCCATTAATCCATCAGCAGCACTTATGGTCAGAGGGTTTGGTCTCTTTGCAGCTGCTGAGCTGAAGCCAAGTGGGTTTTGGTTGGGTTTTATTAGAGCGTTGGATTTCTGTGTGTGGTCATCTGGTTGTGGTCCATTTGATTAAGAACAAGTTTAACGGAGCTTGTGTTACAGAACCAGACCCCAACTGATGACAGCTTCTTATTCTAGCACTAGTTCAGGTGACACCAGACCTCAGGGCAGCTTTTCATTAAGCCAAAAGTCTGATTTAACATCATTTACCTTTCCAGAAACATGGCAGAGGGGGAATCTGAGCCTGTGGTGTCATTTTAACAGAAAAGCTGGACATGTAACCTGTTTCAACATAAGAGAAACTGGGCTAGTAGATTTAAAGGTGTATAAATGCATGAAAACGTTTGGATCTATTCTAAAGTTCTTAGAAATTACATAAAAACGCTGCTTTGCTCATGTGCTCATTACAGATCTTGCCATCTTTGGGCTTCAGCTGAGCATCGCTCTGTTTACATTCTCCTGAAAGTCAAAGCTTGAAGATAAATGATAAACATTAGAGGCTGCAGCTGTGAAGCTGAAGTATTTCTGTCATTTATAGCCAGTCGACTTCCCTCTTACAGTATTAAATCACCCAGAATCCCTCATCTTCACTCTATTATTTGGCAGGATTGTTCACTTGAAGTGCTGTGTGAAAATAGTGACTCTTGTTATGACACGGTTTTACATTTTTCTGATATCGCTCTACCTCTGGAAACCTCCAAGGACTCTGTCTCACATCTGTCATTGTAACCTGAGAACAGCCGAGCCTCCTGAGGTGCTGGGTGGTTGTGGAGTCATGTAGGCGGGCTCACAGCGGTCAGGGATGAGTGGCGGTTGTTGGGGTTTTTATGGTTGACTCTATCTGACATGCTTGATGGATCGGACTTTGTCCTGAAACCACAGAGTTGAGGTCCGGGGGGAGGAGGGTGAAACCTGGGCAGGGTGCAGATGCAGCTTGGGTGTAATGTAGAGCAGCTGTGCATTTGAAAGCCAGAATAGATTGTAGTTTGAAGCTGGGGAATGACTTGATAAGAAGCAGGAACTGAAAAGTACTTTGTCTATCTTCCTATTGTCATCCTATATGTGCTGTTTGTTTGTTTAAGTACACCTTCGCTTGAGTTAGCCCTGAATTTTTTAATTTTTAATTTGGATAAACACCAGTCTTATCAAAGTAACAAAAAAGTAATTTATTGTGCAGTACAATATAACATTTTAAACATGTCTTAAAACAACATTACTTTTCATTCTTAACAATTTGGATGAGGACGCTGAACTAAATGGTTAAGAATGTAATGTCAGACTTTGCAGCTAAGCCATGATGTGCAAAAAAAAAAATCAGGATGCCAGAAAATAAAGTAGAAAAGATTGAGATTAATTTTATGTAAAATGATTACATAAATGTGAAAGGTGAGGATTAATAGCAAAAAGCAGCAAAAATAGGTTAGTAGTGGCAAAAAGAAGTGGCAAACATGGGCAACAAGTGGCAAAGTAACAAAAGAGGGTGAAGATCAGCAAAAATGGGTTCATACAGGCAAAGAGAAGAGGCAAACTTGGGGAAAAAGTGGCAAAAAAGAGGCAAAAAAGTGACAATAACGGGCAAGAAACAGCACAAATGGCTTTGAAGTGGCAACAAAAAGAATGGAAAATGGCAAACAGGTGGCAATAACTGTAGCAAAAGGGACAAAGCGGCAAAACTTGGTGAAAAGTGGCAATAATGGGCATGAAGTGGCTAAGATTGGTTAAAAAAGCAAGCAAAAAAGGGGTTGAAACAGCAAAATTGTGATCAAAGTGACAAAGAAATAGGCAAACATGGGCAGAACGGCAGCACAAATGGGTTTAAGTGTTAAAAAAAACAATAAAATTGAGAAAAAATGGGTTACAACTGGCAATAATAGTAGCCAAGGGGACAAAAAGCAGCATAAATGAGCAGAAACATGGATAAAAGTGTCAAAAAGAAGTGGCAAACATTGGCAAAAAAAGTGGCAATAAAGTAGCTCAAAAATTTGAATATCAGCAAAATTAGTCAAACATGGCTAAAATGGGCGTTAAACAGCACAAATCATGGAAATTGCAAAAAATGGGTATCAAGTGGCAATAACCATAGCAACAGGGGGAAAAAAGCAGCATAAGTGGGTCTAGAACAGGGGAAAATGTGCCAAAAAGAATTGGCAAAATTGGTAAAAAGTGGCAATAAAGCAGCAGTAATGGGTATGACGTGGCAAAGATGGGCAAAGAATGGCAAAAACACCAGAAATGCTTTGAGAGTTGCAAAAAGAACTGGCAAACATGGGCAAAAAGTGGCAAAAAAGTAGCTAAAAAAGTTGAATAGCAGCAAAAATGGGTTGATAGAGGCAAAAGTTGGCAAAAAAGCAGCACAAATGCAATGCAGAAAGAATGAATGGAAAACCACAATGGCTAACAACGGGAAATAATTGTGGCAAAAATAGCAAAAAGCCACACCAAACAGCAAATATGAGTTAAAAGTGATGAAAAGAAGACGCACAATGGGTGGAAAACATGAACATCCGAACCCAATAGTAGCTTTACATGCTCCAAAATGAACCGAATGTTAGCCAGGACACCGGCACCAAAGCTACTGATCCAAAACACATGCGTTGATGCTATCAATGCTTCCCAATCAGGGAGGGCTCTTTTTTAGGGTTCTTCAGGGGCCAGGACCACTCTGTGAGCAGGTCTGGTCTAATGAATGGTTGCTTCATTCACTCTATATGAATAAATTCCTTTCTATAGCAGCCATCAAATCTTAGGTCTCAGTTTCAGTTCAAACAGTTTTGGCTTTTTTAACATGAGTAGGTCTGCTTATGGTTTGTGAGGAAAAGACTGCATTTGTTGTTAATGTTCGTCATCTCTCTGGGGCTCAGTTGCAAATCTCTTTTAACTTTGTTGCCTGAAAGTCTGCAGGCTGTTTAAGTCCATCTTGGCTTATTATTACCACTAGCTTTACATCTATGCTGCACAACCCAGACTATCAGTACAAAGGTTGTTGTGGACAAGGACACATTTGAATGTTTTCTGTCTTCTGAGATGATTGGCCATGTTTCTTTGTACCAGAGTTTACAGTTATTCAGAGGAGTGAGGCAGAGGCTTTTCTGCAGCGGTGCAGTGCATCCTGGAACATGTTGGCAAAGCCTGCACAGCTCTGAGAGTAGGAAAAGTTATCTATCAGCCAAAGATGCACTGACGCAAGACTTTATTGTGTTCAAGTGACTAAAACAACCCTCAGCACTCATTGGACACCAATGTGAAACAAATGCGTAAAGAATTCCTTTGAATAAGATGTACTTAGGGATGTTTTTATTCAATCATGAATATTTTATGACAAGAAATGAGTTTTCAGGGGCTTTAAAATTGCATCAGCGTTATATGTCTTAATCAGTTGTGAGCAGAGCAGCCGTGGAGAGATTTTTCTTTTCATGATTATCTGCATAGTTTTTACACCTCTATAGCTTTGAAATCATTTCAGTGAGAAGTGTAAACTCAGTTTTAATGAACACCCTTTTGTTGGCTATTTCTGCTCAGTGGTAAAACACTAACATTGTTTAAGGTCAGCAGATAGATGCATGGATGTCTACTGATTATTCAGCTGTATTGAAAATTGACTGCCACATACTGGTTTTAAAATGTGTAGGGGATAAAACTGTTCTAATGTGGGGAAACTCAATTTTAAGATTCAGTGTACTGAGCATGTGAAGTAACGTTTTCTCCCCTCTCTGTCTTTCTCCAGGCTCAGAGGAAAGAGGTGTTCCTCCAGGAGCGATACGGTCACTACAGTCTGACAGACCCCTTCCTCGCTCTTCAGAGGGACTTTGAATGCGGGGTCCCTGGAGGAGACAAGGAGCGGCGGCCCCTGGGCTCCAGCCCCATCTCAGTCCTGGAGGCCGTCATGGCCCACTGCAGGAAGATGCAGGAACGCATGTCAGCCCAGCTGGCAGCCGCAGAGAGCCGTCAGAAGAGGGTAAGACTCCACGAGGAGGGATGTTAAATCAGGGTTTTTGTTTTCAGTGCAGAGCCATGGCTCGGCTGATGGTTTCATTTCTGTCCTTAAACCCTTATTGCCATTTTCTCTGAGTTGTAGTCTCATCTAAATGTTGCTTATTATGACTTTGATTTGCCAGTTGTCAACTGGTAAGTCATGCTTTCTCCTGAAGAGAATCTGTTTGTCTTTTCAGAGATAGATTTTAATAGCTGATCACTTTGGATTTTCAAGCTGTCATTGTAAACAGATAACTGGCTAAAAACATTTCAAACTGAGTCTTCAATTCAATGAAAACCACACAAATGATGGACGCAGAGAAAAATGGAGGTCAGTGAGAGGAAGGGAAATGCGACTCCAGTCTCGCTGCTGCTCTGATACTCTTTGCTTTAGTCGAGACCGACAGTGAAGTCAGATAAACCAATTTTAAACCATTGAGCTGTATATTATGTCACAGCTAACACTGATGTCCTGTGAGACGCAGTGTTCTGCTGTGATTTCTGTGGTCTGTTCTCCGTTGGGTGCCTCAGATGAGGGATAGCATATCAAGCAGTTGAAATCAGACTGTTTTGTAAGAATTTCAGATAAATGCTCACACAGGAGTCTAGTGTGGTGATGAACTAAATGGAAAAAAAAAATTACGAAGGGCAATGGTTGGGAAGGAGGGGTGCGTTTAATTCACAATGTAGGAATTGGAAAAGGCCCAGGGGTCGATGACTGTATGCCACATCAACTATCGTACTGTAGTTTATAGAAGATACCCTTCACATAACACTGAAACTTTACTGTTGTGCTTGATTAAAAACATAATTCTACAGATTATAAAGACAAATTTTGCTGTCTTTTTTGTCTGTGGTGCTTGTTGGCTCTGCAGGTGTATCTTTTATCAATTTCTGCAAACAGTTGCCATAACATGCATGTTTAGAAAAAATTACAAACAATTCAACTGTAAAATTGAAGACTCAGTGATAAGGATGTCTGAAAAGTCCAAAATAACATTCCTGCCATGGACAAACATCACTTTTTATTGGGAACTTTGAAATCAGGACTACTACTACTCTGCTTGGTTTACAGTATGATCCCTTCACAACATAATTTTAAGATTTTAATATAGAAATGATACTGAATATTAGCGCTGAACTATTTGGGAAAATAATCTAATTGGGATTTTTTCCCCCCAATATTGTAATTTAACATGCAATAATTCTCTAATTTCCTCATCTCATGTATTTCTCAGCCAACAAGCAATAGATCATTTAAGATTATTAAGAATATAACGTTATAATATAATATTATATAATGTATTTATTAAATTAAACTAAGGTAAACAATTTAGAAAAAAACATCTAATTGCAATTATTTTGTATTGAAGGTGATGATCGATTTTATGCCATTCTAATTTTCAATAAGACAAGCATTTAAAAACAAGAAAAAATAGATTTTTTCCAAGCTCTTCTAGAATAAAAAAACACTTGATGAGTGGAGTTTAACATCTCGGCTACAGGGTCAGGTCAAAGAAAAGTTGCATTTTCTTCCATTTAAAAATTGAAGTGAGATATTTCCATTTAATCTAAATTTCAGTTAAATGCCCAGTCCTACTGAAGATTGAGATGGAATTATGTTTCAGTATTAGCTTTTTTTGGACTGTAAAAATATGAAATATGTGCATATTTTGCTCATTAAAGTGGCAAAAAATTGGGATGAAGCCAAAAAGAAGTGGGAAAAAAATGGTGAAAAGTGGCAAAAACAGTGGCAACAATTGACATAAAGTGGCAAAATGGGTTAAAAGTGAGTTAAACAGATACTGTAAAAGTGTGAGATATGTCCATATTTTTCTCATTATTTTTTATTTGAATTCTAATTGTATGCTGCTGGGAAAAAATACATTTTAAAAAATCTCTTTTAAAAAAGATTAACTTTTGAAAATTGAATAATAAAACATTAACTCTTTAAAGCCTTTTGTGTCATATTTGATAGATACTTTCATGAGACCTCTATTTAATCAACACGATCAATAAATGACTTAAAAAAATTGGAATACAATCTGATAAATGAAAAAAATGCCCTCCTGTGGATAAGCAGTTGCCGAAATCCTGAAGTGTAGTAAGTGTTATACATGGAGGAAAAAATATTTAAACTGACTCCCTGCATGATGATTGCCATCAATTTTGCTTTTGAGTATTTACACCTCTGCTAGCTAGCAAGCTAGCAGTATGGTCGTTGAGCTCTAAGCCTGGGGTGATCGATGTCCATATGAGGTGCAGTAAAAAATGTACATGGCTGAGTTAAATTCTGATTGCAGCTGAAATAAAAGATCTGTGCTAGCGCTCCTTCTTGCAGGGTGGGTGTAACAGTCTGCTGCTGAAGGAGCTGCTCAGGGCCCCCCACTGTGCCATGCAGAGGGTGAGAGGGGTTGGCCGTGATAGATGTCAGCTAAGCCAACATCCTCCTCTCAACCACTTCCTCCACAGAGTCCAGGAGAGGACAGAACTGGCCCCTCTGACCAGTTTATTAAGTCTCTTTTTTCCCTCATTTTCCCCCCTCGTCCCCAGCAAGCTGCCGCGGTGTCATAAAGAGTCCACAACAGAGTCCTGCACGCTCCAGAGGACCTCAGTCTCGTCAGCAGGTGCAGATGACTCTGGCCCTTTTCGTAGAGGATGTCTGTGTTGTGTGAAAAATAGGTACTAAAAGTGCTTCTGGATTTGATGCATTACAAAAAAGGAGATCTCTTTAAATGAACAGAGTTTCAATTGTGTTATTTAAGCAGGGATAGATTTAAAAAAAAAACACTGAACTGTCTCATCAGATGACTGTCACTCAGTTCAGTAGACTTGTTGCACAAGAGGAAATATTTATTGTAAACCAAAACACAAACATAATTTTCTTTAAATCATAATCTTCTCCAAGAGTTTCAATTAGTGTAGATTCACTGATATTAATTTTAGTTGCTCCAGATTAAAGACCATCCCCATCTTCAGCTAAGCTGTAAAAATATCCTCCAGTAAGTTTTGTGCATCATTCCTGGTGGCTCAGTTTAATTGCTGTGCATCTGTTGTCCCATTTGAATAAAGGTGAATGAAAATAAGATGGCAGTGTTTACATGAGCAGATGTGGACGGGAGATTTCTTCTGTTTGACCACAGATTGTGTTTATTTACTCCTGACTCTAATCTCTGTGGCTGAAATCCTGCAGAGAGCGAGGGGAAGAGAGAAAATTGCACGCTTGTCTCTATGCGTTAATGTTTTCTCTGTATGCATGGGGATCATTTAAATTTGGGAGATTGGAATAGCAGTGTGTGTATGCAGAGAGAACTTCTCTCCTGGTGTGTCAGTTCTGTTTGTGATGTTTGACTGAGTGTGTATATATATGAGCGAGTCTCTGTCCCTGGTCTCTTTAGGATTATGTGGTCCTGATTAACCGGGCAGCCAGATGTCTGCGGTGGCCATGCCCCATTTTCTCCCCCTCCCCCCATCTGAGTTTAGGAATATGGATGTGAGAGTGTGTGGGTGAGAGACTGGCAAAGTGAATGTGGGTGAGTAATAAAGAAAATACTTTGTGAATGTTTATGTGTGTCTGTCCCATCCCTGAACTCAGTAAAAATAACAGAGATGATGTAGTTTATAGCCCAGTGGAAAAACAAGCAGACACATACGCAGATGAAGACGAGGTTTGGAAAAAAAGGAGAGGAAGGAAGGGAGAGGTATGGGAATTGGCTGTTTTGACAGGGAAGTTGGTTGAATGGATTTTGTGGCTATGATTTGGTGAGCATTTACTCGTGAGAAACAATATAGTCTTATTATAGTGAGCCCCAGCCTTATATCACTGTAGCCTGGGACTTCATTAGAGCTGCTGGGTACCAGTACTAAAATATTCTGGTGTCTTTAGTTTGGGAACGTTAAATTCCGTTTTCATTAAAGTAAATTTGCCCAGTTTATCTTTGAAGATAAGTTTTCTTTGTGAAATGTGGCTGAAAATGACAAAAAGTGTCGTTACATACATATTAACACTAAATGGACAAAAGTATTCAGCTTCCTGGCCATTACACCATCAGGGACTGTAATAACATTGTATTCAAACACAGCTATAACAGCTTTCACTCTTCTTGAAAGGCTTTCCACAAGATTGTAGAGCATTTATGAGGTCAGGGACTGATGTTGGACCAGAAGACCTGGCTCGAAATCTCTGTTTCAATTCATCCCAAAGGTGCCCGATGGGGTTGAGTCAGGGCTCGGTTCTTACACACCAAACTCATCAAACCATGTCTTTCTAGTCCTTGCTTTGTGCTCTGGATCACAGTCATGTTAGAATAGAAAAGAGCCTTCCCCAAACTGTTGCCACATAATTGGAAGTAAAGAATTGTCCAAAATGTCTCGGTATGCTGAAGCATGAAGATTGTCCATCACTGGAGATAAGGGGCCTATCCCAAACCATGGAAACAGCCCCATACTATTATCCCTACTCCACCAAACTTCACAGTTGGCACGATACAGTCAGGCTAACTTTCTCCCAGAATCCACCAAACCCAGACTCCCCAACCTGACTGCCACACATAGAAGCATGATTCATCTCTCAACACAGCTGGTTTCCTCTGCTCCACAATCCAGTCTTGGTTTGCTTTGCACCTCTCAATCCAACACTTGGCATTGGACTTGGTGATGTGAGGCTTGCATGCAACTGCTCAGCTTTGGAAACCCATTCCATGAAGCTCCCGCCACAAAGTGAATGTGCTAACATCAATGCTAGAGGAGGATCAGAACTCTACAGCTATGGAATCAGCAGAGTATTGTCAACTTTTACGCTCGTCAGAATGACTCATTTTGACATGGCTAGGGGCTTGATTTCATACACCTGAGGCAACAGGTCTAATTGATACACCTGAGTTTGATAATTAACAAGTGTTGTGTACTACATTTTTTCCACATCTGCAGCAGTGACATGGTTATAACTAGGATTGAACGGTTAAATTTGTTTATCAAATTAGCCGGTGCGGGATTGATGAGTCAGTTAAACTAATCGCCTATCATTTTTTATAAACACAGGCTTGAAATCCCAGTCTGTAAAGCTCTTTTAAACTGTAATGAAGCTCCCGCCACTAGAGGCCGCTGTAGCTTCAGTAAATAACCGCTGCCTTCCTGTCTGGCATTTGTAAGTGTAAATATGAGAAGGTCAGTGGTGGCTTAGCAGTTAGCAGGAACAGCACGGTGTGACCGTTTTTTTAAGTAGTAAATGGAAATAAAGTGGTATGTAGGCTGTTGAGGATTGAGCTCGCCAACCTCACGCCCCACAGCCATGCTGTAGAGAGTATGTCAGGCTAACATCACACCTGCTGACACAATGACCCTGTAAGGAATTTGACTGTTTTCTAGGGATTTTCTCCTCTTTAGACTAGTCGGTTAAACAAATTTAAATGAACTGAATAGGGAAGTAGATGCTTAGGAACATCCTTATTTAGTAAAGGACAAATATAAGATCACCAGTCATATATCAGTGATATCAGTTTGTGTTTGATGGAGGTTTCAGGAAACATCAGCAGAAACAGAAACATTTCAGTGGTATTTTAAAATTAGAGGGAATAGAAAATAAAAGCTTTAATCCAGAAGCTCCCAAATACATTTTGGTATTGAGCTTTCAGCTGAACAGAAGCTTGACCTTAAAAAGCCTCAGGATCAGATTAAACTGTGAACAGGAGGATCTGTCCACTGCAGGATTTTCTATTTCTGCTTCTATAGCTCCCACTTTAATAAGAAAAACAATACAAACGTCTCCCCTTTCCCGCTGGTAACCACGGTGATCAGTCAGAGTCAACACTTGCACACTATCTTGTGAAAGTTGTTGACTGTCCTTTTGCTTGCCGTACATCTTTATCTCACTTTCAGCTGTTCCTCTGTAAATTTAGAGCACTAGTGCAAACCAAAATAAGGGGAATTTTCAAGGATCTAAAATTTGTCAGCTTTACTGTTGTGTCAGTTTCCCTATAACCATCCTGAGCACTGACAGAAACTACAGGATGACTTTGACCTCACGAGCTTTTGCTTCATTTGATCCACAAAATGTTTGTAAAAGAAGAGGGAGCCACCACAAAACTGCAGTCTACCCTTCTTTTTTTTTTTAGCACAGAATGAATCACCATGTCACGGTGATTGCACGCTTGCACCCAAATTGTCAACAACAGGAAGCAGACCTGACAGGCTGGGATGAATGGTTTAGTTGGAAGCTTTGGAATGGCCAGACAACAAACCGACGGGGGCTCAGTGTTCTCAGAGGGATCTTCTGGTTGCTGGGTAAAGTGAATCTCACCAATGCTATCTTTATCCTCTCCATCCGCTTCCACTCTTGTCGTTCTCCTGCGAGTAGGTCGTTGAATTATCCATGAGGTCTTAGGCAGGCTGCAGGCGGGGCAGGCGGTTATACGTAACCTGCTCTGAATCGCTTTATAGGCATAATGAAGGAACCCCCACATGCTACACACATGCATACATGCTAATTGTCAGGTTTTGTGGGTAAACACGCTGCCAAAGGGTTGCTGATGTTTGTTTTGAAGCTGAATTTGGAGGTTAGGTCATGACCGCAGGTGCTGAAAATAGACCTAAGGCCTCCTCCCTCTGGTTCATCTCTCTCTCATCCCCATTCCTCAGCTGCAGCTCAATGCTAGCTCAATGCTAGCCGATCCTTCAGTCCTGCAGCCTTTCAGGTGTAACATTAGACCTTTGAGCAAAGACTCAACTTGTAAGCCTTGCTTAAATATTTCATTGAGCAGCAGGGGATCTCAGGTCCAGGCAGCAGGAGAGCTACCTGACATGCCCTTAAGGTGTCTTAATAAAATTCCAGTTTATCTCATTATCATTTCACTCTGTTGATTATGGATTCATCTCATGCATATTGATAACAAGTTTGAACATACTCTGATTGTTTTATCATTGAATGCACTCAATAAAGAAGGTCAACTGCTTTATTATGTTGTATTAATCATATCAAACAGCAAAAACAGTCTCAGGAGAGATTTTTCTCTGCAAAATCAAATTGAGTGGGACTCTCACTCTGTATTCATACTCACAAAAACACTGCTTTTTAACAGTGTTGTCTTCTGCTCCATTTTAATGAGCCCACTGTTTTGGCACCACAGGGTGGCTGCTTCAATCGAGTCCTCCAGTAATTATAATTAAAAGAAGTTCATCTAACAGAAATGCAGAACCTAGCTCAAATGTTTCTACAGCAGAAAGTAGAACCAGGTAGATTCTCTTTCAGCTTTGATCATATGCAAAGTTAACAGTTTACCAAACAACACTTCACATGACGAAGAAATTGAATCATCAGTAAAAACCTCGGAGTTTAAGGAAGAAAAGAAAACAGCTGGATGATGTGCTGGACAAGTCCTAATGGAAAGTCTTTCCACTGAGTTCACCTTTAAGACCCCTGTCTTCGAATGAGGGGGAGCAAACTTCTTGTGCAATCACCCTTTTAAGGAAGCTACTTTTTTCAGGTGCTAGCAACTGTGTCCTGTTGGTATGTCCTTGAATGATGATAAAAAGCACCACTTTTTGACTGACCGCTGGGGTCGGTCCTACAGATGGGTCTGTCCCTGTCTGACTGATGGAGTGACTGACTGAGTGATGCTACTTTGAGGGCCCTAACATGACAGAGTTGGGTTTACTTGGACTGAATGCTGTCAGTAATGTCTGCCTCCACTGTGTTAACTAGAGCCATACATAGAGAGTTGTACTATGGGCGGGGTTTACTTGTGCTGAAAGCCCTCTAATGGCTGCCTCCACTGCTCGTAGTGCTCAGATTTAGCTTTAGCCTCTGTTTCACCAGAACTGGACCACGTTTCTGTATGACAAAGAATAAAAACAATCCTATAAGCTTTTCATGTTGGGAAAGATGTTTTCACTCCTCTGCTGACCTGCTTTGGCATGACTGTGACAGTTGAGGGGGAAAGGGCAACTTGTGTGAATGCTGCTCAGTGGCTGCTCATGGAGCGATTAGCCCTGAATTAGTCACAGCAGTACTTTGTCAAAACTGGACAGTTTTTAATTAAAACAAGCGAAGAAAGCGAAACAAAAAGCTTTCTGTAACAGAAAGGGTGTTTTTGCTCTTCTGCCAAACAGCTTCAGCGTGAGTGTGTGATAGTTAAAGGAGGAAAGTGTTACTTTTTGTGCTTATATACAACGGCTGCTAGCTGAACGTTAGCTCTGCCTTAGCCAGACCAGCACATTTCTTCATCACAGTTAGCGCTGAGAGCAACTCGGAAAGCTTTCTGTGACAGAAAACGATGCTGTCGCTCTTCTGGATGAATGGATGAATGGATGGATGGATGAATGGATGGATGGATGGATGAACAATTGGATAAATGGATGGATAGATGGATGGATGGAGGGATGGATGGATGGATGGACAATCAGATGAATGAATGGATGGATGGGTGGATGGATGGACAATTGGATAAATGGATGGATAGATGGATGATGGAGGGATGGATGGATGGATGGAAAATCAGATGAATGGATGGATGGATGGACAATCAGATGAATCAATGGATGGATGGATGGATGGATGGACAATCAGATGAATGGGTGAATGGATGGATGGATGGATGAAAAATGCACAGCAATACCAAAGTGTTTTTAAAAAGATAGTCATCTATATGTATTGTTATGATTTTCCTTTACTTAAAAACTCTTTTTCTATGACTTCCTCTTATCTCATGCACTACCTTCAACCCTTGTGTTATCGTGATTTTTTGTGTATTCCACTATAACACTATAACCTCTTTTTCATAACAAACTTTGTTAATATCTGTGTTTTTCCCTTTCTATAGTGCAGAAAGACTGCAGTTAATCAGTGAACACTGCTTCTTTTTATGGCAACACGCATATAAGTGTTTTGTAATTGAAGGTTTATGATGATTACTATTACTGCTAGATTAATGCAGCCTAGGAATCATGATTTTTGTTTGTGCAAAACCCCCAAAAGTAGCAAAATCTATCTTTGACTGCATTTCAAAAAATGAGAGAATGAAGCTATCTTATTGACGTACATAGGGAGATTGCATGTTCTTATTTACTTTACCATGAAAAAGTCAATTGCAAACATTCAGTCTCCTAAAGGCTTGCCTATTTTTTCCACAAGCTGTGTGCACCTCTCAGCCAAACTAGACAAGAAAATGATAGAGTTGTATTTACCCTGTTTTAACAGATATGCATACCCACATCAGTAGAATATGTTTACATTGTGTTTCTATGTGTAGAGGGGTGCACACACCTTTTTCTTTTATTGCCTAGCCTCTGACAAGCATACCAAGGGAGTATATGTTGACATAGCTCCCTGAATTTTCAGTATCACAACTGTGTGGACAGTTTTTAAACATTTTTTGACCATCCAACTAGTTTCAGTCCAACCACATAAGCCTTTTAAGAGCTTAAGACTTTGAAATGTTTAGAATTACTTTCCCAGCAGTGCATTTGGGTCCTAACCTCAACATTTGGGATGGTTTCTTTGCTCATTGAGAAACATATTTCAAACATTTCTTAATCTTTATCTATGCTGCCTGGAGTGTCGCCACCTTCACAGCTTCCCTAAATTTGCTCTTCAGAGGCATTAGGCCGACTTACAGCAGACATAATCCTCACCCAATTAGCAGCTAGTCATAGCACCTCCTTTTGAGCGGCAACTGGAGTTCCCTTTGCGCTCCCCATTGCTTATTAACCCCTCGCTCCTCGTCTGCCTCAGCTGGTTGTGATACATAATCCCTGATGGTTTCAAACAGTAGAAGCTGAGGACATCGGGGAAAGGGAGGGGGTCTAGCTTGGGACACAGGTCTCAGGGTGTCAGCTCTTTTGTTTGAGGCCTGTTAGAGCGATTGTGTCTCAGCGATTGGGTGGAGAGCCCCGGTTAAGCCTTGTCACCCTCTGTGGAACAGACTCCGAGCTAACAATAGCAGCAATGCTCCAGATTTAGAGGCCAGGGCTTTGACAAGTCATCGAAATTCAAGCGTATGCACAGACAATGTGTCTCTCTGAATGGATAAATAAGACCATCCCAAACCCACTCCATGGACTTAGAAAGCATCTATTTGTGTAAATATCCACTCACCCATCCATAATCTTGCCTGTCTATTTAATCAAGCTATTTTGTCTGGCTCATTTGATTAATCTCTGCTCTTCTCGAGGAAAATCTTTCCGCCTCATTTTAGCTTCGTGACTAACGGGTGACTCAGTGTTAGGATTTGGATGGTCACATTACCCCTGAAATAAAACCCGTATGTATTCTCTCAACCCTCAATCGCAGATTAAATAAAAACTCTGTTTGACCTCAAACTTTTCTGTTATTCAGGTGATTTATGATATTTTCCTGAATGCCTTTGACGTCCACTATGCTAAGATTAGCAGTATGTCCCAGATGGACTGCAGGATAGACAGGTGGTATGAAGGTTGCAGATGATGTTTGTGTGAAATGTCTGTGACGGATACTTGTTTTGATTCATCTGAGGTACAAATAAGTCTGTAAGTATTTAGACAGGACATAATTTTATCATTTTGCTTCTATTCAGCAACAAAATGGATTTGAAATAAAATAACCAAGATGTGACTGAAGTGTAGACTTTCTGTTTTAATGTAAGGGGTTTCACAGAAGTAAGTTATTTATTGTTTAGGAATTGACAGTCCTTAAGTCTGGAGCCCATGGACATCTATTGGGCTGAGATCAGGTGATTGACTTGGCCACTGAAGAATATTCAATTTCTTTACCATCAGAAACTCTTGGGTTACTTTTGCTTTGGGTCATTATCCATCTGCACTGTAAAATGCCGACCTATCAGTTTTGCAGCATTTGGCTGAATTTGAGAAAAGTATAGATGATCTTAGAATAAAAGTAAGGACATTTGTGTTTGGTAGGTCATTTCTTTGTTGTAACAATGCTTTGGCAATAGCTCTTATACTTTTGGAAAGCATGTTTATTTTCCTTTTAAATGGTGCCACATTTGTAAGGAACATGCATTTTCGGGATGAGCAGCAGAGCTGAGTATGTGGGTTGTGCCCATGAAAAATTTGCCAAATCTTCTCTGCCGATGCCTAACAGCTGATTCTGCTATTGACTCTTGCTTGGTGTTGTTTGGTGGTTTGGATAATTAAAGTCCGAAGAAACAAGGCATGTCAGAAATTTAATAATTCATTGAACAAACAGGAGCCTCAGTGGCGTGTATAAGAACCATACAAAGCCACAGCAGCCTGGCACCTCCTCCTCATACTGGTCACCAGCCTGGTCACACACTGCTGCAGGATGACATCCCATTTTTCAACCAGTATTTGCCACAAGTCAGCCAACGTGGTTGTGTTGGTCACTCTGGCATGAACAGCTCGCCCAAGCTGATCCACAAGTGTTCAATGTGGTTGAGGTCAGGACTGCTCAGGCCTCTCCATCCTCTCCACTCCCAGACTCTGGAGGTATAGACTCTGATAAACCCCATTCTGTCGGGGTGAGTTTTGTCATCATGGAGGATAGAGCTGGAGATTTGGGATTGCCAGTGGTTGCAGAATCTCATTGTGATAGCTCTCTGCATTGAGATTGCTTCCAGTGAGGACAAGTCTCGTTTCTCCAGTGAGGGAGATGTTGCTCTATCGGTGCAGCAGTCAGCATAGCATTCTCTGTGTCTTTTCAGCACTTTGACCCTATGATCCAACTGTCGTAGGTAGAATCTGGACTCATCACTGAAGATAACGTTCCTTCACCCAGTCAGGTTCCAGTGCACGTGTTGCCAGCACCAGCGCAAACAGGCCTAATGGCCTCTGGCCTCTTTAGTTAATCTGCTTCCATCATACTTGGGTGATTTCATTCCAGGTGCTGGAAGCTACAGTCTTCGCTCTGTGAAATGAAAACTCAGTTTTGACTAGAAATTTGGTCAAATTTGTTGTTATTAATAAGGGCTTAGATCAATCAGGAGCCCTGGACTGAACAGACATTGTGTTGTTTAAAGGACCTGGTATCACAGTAGTAAAAAAGTATTCTGACAAACCTTGTTAACAATGTACCCTTGATAATGCACATTTGATACTGTTTATGTTTACTGTTAATATGATGATAATTTTTACAAGCAAAATGTGTACAGTATTAGCTGCTAATTTCATTTGTGTTGTTCTTTATATATATTAAACTTATAATGATCTTTTTTCAACAATTAAAGGATTCTGTGATTATTTGTTGTACTTGTCTTCTGTGATGTCACTGAGCCTGGTAGTGCATTTTTTTTCTTTTTAGGAATGAACTAAATTGTTGATTTGGAAACCCCTCAAATCTGTGCTATGGATCTGATTCGTTTATATTCAGCCTAATTGCAGCCTCCTTACTTGCATTGATTCTTTCTTGGACTTCATATTGATAGCTGCAGTCAAACAGCTAAGAAATGCCAATTCAACAGTTGAAATCATCTTCAGACCTTTTATCGGCCTCATTTGTCATGCACCAGGCCGTGACAGTGCTTGTCAGTTAATTGCCGAAAACACTTTTGAGCCCCTGGTAGTGGAGGTACTCTGAATAAAATGACTAGTTACTAAATGTCAATGCTATATTTTTGTGAAAGCCCTTAAATTAAAGCCAAAAGCTGGAAAAGGTCCTTTTTGCAATTAAAAAAAGTATCTGATTGTAGAAATTTGGCTTCTTTAACATTTTTTCATATAAATGACTCAAGAAAAGAATCCTAGATTAAAATGTATAACTTAATGTCAGTGCTCAGTGTTGAATTAACTTAAATATATCTAAAATCCAAAATGTCATGATCTTTAAGTACCCATTAGCTGTGGATTTGTTACACTTGAAGTCATTTTTTCTGACTCTGTGTGTTTCTTCCCCCAGCTTGAGATGGAGAAGCTGCAGCTCCAGAGTCTAGAGCAGGAGCATCGCAAGCTGACGGCGCAGCTGAAGGACGAGCGTGAGAAGAACAAGCACATTGTCATGATGCTGGTGCGTGAGTGTAAGCAGCTCGCCACACGGGTAGTAGAGGAATCGCAGCGCTTCGACGAGCTCCAGGCCCGTCTGGACGAGGAGAGTCGCACCTCTGGCCGGCTGCAGGAGGAGCTGAGCTCTGAACGGCAGCGGAGCCAACAGATGGAGGCAAAGATGGAGAAGCAGCTGTCAGAGTTCGACACAGAGCGGGAGCAGCTGCGGGCCAGGCTGGGCCGCGAGGAGACCGAGAGCCACAGTTTGCGGCAGCAGGTGGAGCGGCTCAGGACTGAACAGGGTGATGGGAAGGATGGAGCCTCTGCTGCTGGTGCAGAACCTCCTGCTGTCACCAGCCCACCACTCAAACCTAAAGCTCTGACCTCTGTTTCTGTAGGGACTGAGCCCATCAGCTCTCGAACAGCGGCCTGCCAAACAGACCTTCCCCCCACTGAGGTGGAGGGTCCCAAGAAGACCCCCCTCACCATACCCGTCAAACCAACCCCTGCCAACTATGTGGGCCTAAGTCTGCCAAAGACCGCTGGTCGGGGGATCGTCCACAGCAGCTCAGGAGGACTGGCACAGACAGAGAATGGCTCAGAGGGACAAGCCCCTCATGGCTTACCCAGCGGAGTCAGCCCCCGCGTTCAGGCGGCCCGCTATAAGTTCCAGGAACAGGACCAAAATGGCACAGCATCCCAGAGTCCTCCGGCCCGTGACCTCTCCCCCACCAACCGTGATAACTTTGCCGCCAAGCAGCAAGCACGCCACACCGTCACACAGGTCCTCTCACGCTTCACCAGCCCTCCTGCAGGAGGAGCTGGACCCCTGCGTCCAGGCCTGCCTCACTCTGCCTCAGAGGGGGGCCCTTTTCCCGGCCGCCTGAGCCATCCCATTGGCCTGAAGTCGCCCACGGTGGCCAGGATCGACCGGGGAAACCCTCCCCCTATCCCTCCCAAAAAGCCAGGGCTTTCCCAGACCCCCTCTCCTCCTCACCCACCTATCAAGGTGGTGGGGGACAGCAGCCGCTCCCCTGGGGCAGGGCTGAAACCGGCCACGCCCCAGCTGCCGCCCAAACCCGCCCTGGACCTGGTCCCAGCCCTGACGGCCTCTCAGGTGGGTGCCTGCCCCCCGTCTCGCTCCCAGGGGCCTGGCCGGGGCCCTCAGCGGCAGCCGGCTGCAGCATGTGCAGAGTGTCCCCCAGTCATCAGCCCTGCCATCACTGTCAGTAGCCCCTCCTCCATAAACCCCCCCTCCACCTCCTCCTCCATTAGTGCTCCATCCTCCTGTAGCCCCCGTGCCTCAGCAGGCAGCCCCCTGGCAACAGCATCAGGTAAAGGGGCTCCTCCATACTCCATCTCTCTCCAGTTTCTCCCCACTTCACCTCAACTGTCTTTCCATGGTGCCGGCATAGCATAGCGAAGACTAGGAATCAGGGACAGGGAAACTGGTTTATAAAAGAGATGCATTACAAAAAAGAGGGTATGCATGTGACATCACTGGCGTTGCGAGTCTCTGCTGTTCCAGGCGCTGAGTGGCAGAATTTTCAGACTGGTGACAGAAACCAGTAGGGTGTAAGCATGAAACGGCTTCTTTATTTTTGCTGAAAGGAGACGCCATTTTGATAAATATATCCTGATGGTGTTCAACGAGGGCAGTACAGATCCTTAGTTGATGAACAAGGTTCATAGAAATATCTTTAGATATAATGCTATATTGATAAAGCCACAAGACAAGTCGTATACATCAAGAAGAGACACAGGTTATAGGTGATTTAAAGATTAAATTCACACCAATAACTCAGAGTACTGCACTTATTTTATCAACTCTTTAATCCATTTATGATTATTTCTGCTGCTAGCTTAACATCAGCCTTCGTATTGTTTTGCCACAATGGTTGTCAAAAGGACTATGACAACCAATAGCAGGCTGTACCGTTGTCACATGATACTTTGCCAAACAGTGCATTTCTGTACTCTTAGATCCTGGAGGAGACGGTCTGAATAGCTCATAATGGAGTAAAGGAGAGACAGAGAGCCCGTGATGTGGCCCTCTCTGTCTCAGCAGATATAAAATGCTTTGGCTAATGGCTCAAAACAGCCAATACAATGAAGCGCAAGGACTTTTTCTTAAAATATGTGAATATTTTTAAGACTTTTTTGTCACAGAATGATTATGTTTTTCACTTTTTGGTCCCCAAGAGATGGGAGATCAAGCTTGTGCAAAAAAAAAGCCATTATTGTTTACTGTGTCACCCATGAAGTGACAGTTTTAATTCCCACTCTTTATTGTCCCTTGACTTTTTAAAAATTCAAGTGACATTACTGCAGCCCACATGCACTTAATGCCCAGGTTGTCCTGAAAAAATGTTCAGAGCTTGACTGGGCACCACAGGTGATGTTTTACAAGCTTTTTAAGAGAATAAGTCTAGGTGAGACACAATGGTTAAAACAATAGCTCAGGGCTCAGAGGGTTTAATAAAGTAGCCTGTGTAGATTAATGTGATTTCTGTTTGATTAAATACGGGATTTTTTTTTCTTAACATTTTATGAAGTGTATCCGATGCTATAACAGCTTATACTACATCATATTAAAGTTAAAGCTGTACTGTATGAATTTTACAGACATAAACAGGTGGTTTAGCTGGTGTTAAAATTTAACAAGATTATTAAAGACAGTTGGGTTATGTTGATCTTGTTTTGAAGTAAACCGATTTGACAACCACAGAGTGATCTTAATACAGATTAACTAAAGAAAAAGGACATAAACAAACACCTGAAATACAGGGAAACAACTGGTCTAAAGCTTGGCATAAACAAATCTTTGACATTAGTTTAGTTTACATCCATCACTGATTAACTGATGTGTGCCTCCAGGCTCTGCTTTCAGTACTTCAGAAAAGCTCCATATTAATGTCAAGATAACACGTGTAATTTATCAATGTCCATGGTCCACTAGGTCTTAAATAAAGAGTATGGCTCTCTCTAGAGTCCAAATACCACTGTTTCAAGTGGATATTAGTCCTATCATCCATCTCCCATTGCTCAGCAGTCATGTTTTAGAATGTTTTGCCACTCAACCCAGCAGTCCCACACTGTAAGTGACGTCAGTGCATACCCTCTTTAGCACATGGGCTAATTCAGTGTATGACCCTTTAACCATAAATTTCCTCTTATTGTTACTGCCTTTTTCTACTTTTCTTTGCCCTTAATATTTCCATCTTTTGGACACCTTTTTCCTCACATGTTGTCACATTAGCTCCATCTGTTCTAGCTCCAGCAGCGAACACTGACAACATGTCGCTAACATGTGCCTTACTGTCCTCCAAAGACTAAAAAGTTAGCTTTGGTACAGCAGGAGCATGTCAGGGTGAACTGAGGCAAACCACCAGACGTCTCACCTCTCTTGTATTCGGATGGGTTTGTAGGTCTTCCTACCAGTAACCCCTATCCTCTCTGAAGCTGATGCCAGAGGTTGCTCTCTCCTCCCCTTCCCCCACTTTTCCATCCTCATGTAGCATGCCATGATCGCTCTTTTACTGCCTGCACTCTTCCTGTTTCTATTAACTCGTCCCACTGGCCTCCTGTCTACGCTGCTTGTCATCAACAACTCTGTTTGTGTATTAGATACTTTGATATGACTTTAAGTATATTTGCTTTTTTGATGTGCTTTTAGTGCTGGGCTTTGAGAAGTGCTGGAGAGTTTACAGCTTATGAAAGCTTTGGTCTTATTTTCAGAGTTTCTCTTTAATTTCTAGCTCTAATGATTTAAGGAATTACAAGTTTATTCCAGGGTCTAGTAAAACAGAAACAACCCACCAGGTCAGTCAAACTCCTATGAAAGCAAACAGCTGTTAACTTCTGTCATTTTCAAAAAAAGCATACACTGCCCATCCATAGCTCAGCTCAACATTAAAGTAAATTTTGTCAAAATAATTGAACTTAACTCTTGGGTTATTTTAAACCTGTCTGATTCTCTTGCTGCTTTTATTTCTTTCCCACACTGCCCAGGTCCCGTACTGATAGGGGCGCGCCGATGCATCTGTTTAACACTGGTATCAGCTGATATCTGCCCTGTTTACAAACATCAGCCGTCTGGACAGACATCAGTTGTCAATGTTTATGTGTTGGGTTCAGTCAGTTTGAAGCTGCCATTTGGTACTATGATCAAATAAGAGATTAGAAGAAGAAATCATCCGCTGGAATAACTCTACAGAAGGGAAAATGCTTGCAAAGTGGGGGTGTAGCACCAAAGGAAGTCGTGGAAAAACATCAGTCGAACAGTCAGCTAAATTGTTATTCTGAATATCAGTATTGAACTAATTTTCACAATCTGAATGCCTACCTACTGACCTACTTGTAAGAAAATAAGGACAAAAGCCCGTTTCAGACTGGGAGCATTGTCACTATGTCTTGCCATCGTTATGGCTTGATTTTGATTTTTGGTTTGCTTGGCTTTCAGACTGCTCGTGTGTCCACTGCGTCTCACGCCTGAAGAATCTAGAGCAGTGTTTCCCAAACATTTTTTCCTTTGAGCCCCATCTACATGTACCTAAGAAAGGTGGAGACCCCCCGGACACAAGCGAGACAAAATATTGATACACTGCCAATAAAAATCAACATAGATTTTAATTGTTTCATTGATTAATCCCCTAAAAAGCCTGTGCATGCGTTTCTTATCAAACGACCTTTGTATAAACTACTTAATAACTGCTTTATTGTGGTTTTAGTCAATATTTGCAAACCTAATTTTGGCAGCCTCAGAGCAGACAAAGCCTTGCACACCCGCCCCCCCCCCCCCCCCCCCCCCAAGATCTTAGGCCCCAGGTTGGGCACCAATGGTCTAGAGTCAGGACCCATTACCACCTCCTTGATGTAACATCACGACCCAGATTTCTTAATCACAAAATCACGTTTTGGATGAAAAATGGTGCAGTTGTGATTTAAAACAAAGCGAAAGATGCAAGGGAACAAAGAGAGGTAGACATATCCTTCAAAATAAAAGCATGTCGTAGACTTTTTGCCACATGTCTTTTTCCATTGTGGCTTTGCGACCCCCTTTTGGGTCTTGACCTAGCATTTGAGAACAAGGATCTAGAGAATTAAAGGTCATCTATCTTTCTGCAAGCCAAATATTTCTCTATGTATTTATTTATTCAGCACACATGTAAGGGTGCATAAAATCAGATTATAAAAGATGTGTCTTGTGAGGTCAACAGCCAGCAGGCTTATCTCTGACAAAATAGACGACAAAATTATGAAAAGTAATATTTACCTCTGATTAGCAGAAGTGTACATCCATATCAGTAGATTATGTTTGTGCTGTGTTTCTCCCTGACGCTGATGAAAGCCCAGAGCTGAAATGCATTGGTCTCTTAAAGTTGTTCTCCAAAATTCCACTGCCGACAAAGCTTTCTTTTTCCACATCTGTAGAATATGTGGCAGGGAAGATCACTTCCAATCTGCCCTTTTCAAAGTAAAAGCCTGCTTAATCAAGCCTGGACATAAATTTTATACATTTTAGTGAGAAAATGACAAAAGCGTGCAACAGCTTCAGGAATTTCTCCGGTACATTGCTTGAGCGAGTTGCTGCATAAACCTTGCTCTGTCTACAGTGTTAACCTTAAGGGAAATGCCCCCCATTAAAGCGAGTCCACTTAAAGTTCTTCTGGCAGGCTCAGATTGTAATTATTAGTGCCAGTAAAGTATTCCTTTAGGTATAGAGCTCTTATGTTGAGGTAAGACCCTTTTAAAGCTTTCTTTAAAGGCACTAACTGAAAAATAACAGAAACTTAACAGCTTTAAACATCCAAGATGCATGTTCACCACTCCCTCTACAAAATAATCTTTAGAATTTTACTGATATCTTTAAAGATCCAAAACATGTTTGTCTCTATAGAGATCTTCTCACTGATGTTTTTAGATGATTTGAGTATTAACACAAGCTTGTTTGTTAAAAAACACACTTTTTCAGATGTACAAAGGGAGCACATTAGAGGATAGTGGATAGACCTTTGTCAGCTGCTGAAAAGTACTGGAGAAATACCAAAACCTTTTGTAAATATTTGTCATTCAGACCCTGAATAACTACAAAGTGAGTTCCTCTTCCGTTAAAACGCTTGAGACTAATCTGGTGTTTTATTCATTGTCATACGGTTGCTTCTCAGCTGATGCACCCATCAAAGAAAATGTTGAGCGGTCCCAGAAGAGCGCTCCTCTATATGTTATTCACTGACATTTTAAAGGGCAGATGCAGGCTTATGTAAATTTAAATGCATAATATCTTAGTTATTACACAGCGCTCTCCAGTAAAAACTGGGTCACACCAGTGCCTCCAACCTTTCCATTTTAATGCAAGTGATGGATCTCCAGCTTTTATGTGTGGAGAACTTTCAGAAAATTCTGCGATGTCCTTGACAGATTTATCACAGTGTCAAATACAGGTCCGCAATCTCACCCGTCAGCTGGAAGAGATGGCTTAAAGACCTTTAACACTCTTCGTTTTCCCTGCAACTATCCACCCAGACAGAAAATGCAACCACAATGGCTGAAATATTACCGTTATCTCCATCCTTGAGGTTCTCTGCTGCTTTTTACCCTCACTGTGTTGGCCTATCTCTCTCAAATCTGTGAGACAAATTTCTCCTCATTTTCTGCACTGAAATTCTCCAGTCTGCCTTTTCTAACCCTTCTCTTACCTTTTCCAGCACACATCAGCCATGTAAACCCATGTAGTCTTTAGTTTCTCATGCATCGGTAGAGCTGTATGTAGTTTTAGAAAAGGTGTTTTGTTTAGTAATTGCTTTTGTTTCTGTTCTTCATCTAAATGTTCTTATAATGCTTTTAAATTCCAGCAACGCCTTTCTAAGTAATATTTATGATTTAACTGTCCTATTTGTGATTGCAGTGGATGAGTGATTGTCCTAAAAAGATGAATGCTGTCTATCAGGTTGCCATTAGTCTGATCACTGACAGACTCTTTTGTCCAGGCTGCAACAAACTTCATTTGTTGATTTAATCTCCTGGAAAAGTAAAAGCAACGTACAGGTGCATCTCAAACAATCAGAATATCATGTAAAAGGTTAACTTCCATATGTTCTATAATCACTCCATACAAAGTGAAATAGTTCAAAACATTTTTTTTAATCTTGATGATTACGGCTCTCAAACATCTAAAATCCACTGTCTTAAATGTTAGAATAATGTGGAAAAGTGATTTTTAAAGGTTTCCTGAGATTTCATTTTCTCAGTCTTGTTCAGTACACACAACTGCAATTGTGGGGAAGACTGCTGACCTGATTTTTGTTCAGAGGGCAATCATCGTCACTTTTTAAAAGGAGGGTAAGCCACAGAAGGTCACTGCTGAAAGGGCAGGCTGTTCTCAGAGGCTGTATCAAAGCATATTTATGCACAAGCAACAGGGATGCGCTCAGTCTTCAGAGGATTGTCAAACAGCAGATTCAAGAACTTAGGAGAAATTCACAAGGAGTGGATTGAGGCCGGAGACAGTGGATCATGGCCACCACACACAGACGGGTCCAGGAAATGGACCACAAGTGTCATGTTCATAGTGTTGAGCCGCTCCTGAACCAGATGTGTTAGGCATCACATCTGGGCTAAGGAGAAAAAGAACTGGACCGTTGCTCAATGATCCAAAGTCCTCTTTTCAGATAAAAGTTAATTTTGCATTTCATTTGGAAATCAAGGTTCCAGAGTCTGGAGGAAAATCAGAGAGGCACAGAATTCAAGGTCCTTGAAGTCCAGTGTTTTCAGTTTCCACAGTAGTGATGGTTTGAGGTGCCATGTCATCTGCTGCTGTTGTTTCACTGTGCTTTATCAAGTCCAGAGTCAACTAAAACTACCAGAAACTGGTTTGCTGACCATGGTATTACTGCGTTTGATTAGCCAGCCAACTGGTCTGACCTGAACCCCAGAATCTCTGGAATATTGTTAAGAGGAAGATGAGAGATACCAGACTCAACAATCCAGACAAGCTGAAGGCTTCTTTTAGAGCAACCAGGGCTTCATAACACCTCAGCAGTGCCATGGACTGATTGGCTCCATGCCACACTGCATTGATGCAGTCACTCGTGTAAAAGGAGCTCCAGTCAAATACAGAGTGCATAAATGAGCATCATTCTCCAGAAGGTCAACATTTCTGTATTATAAACCCATTTTTGGATTGATGTTTTGTGATATTCTAATATTTTGAGGGTGGATTTTTGATTTTTTTGAGCTGTAAGCCATAATCATCAAGATTTAAACAAAAAATGTCTTTCCCTTTGTAATGATGGCTCTAGGAAGTTTCACTTCCTGAATTAAATCACAGGGAAAAATGAACTTTTTCATGATATTTTTAATGTTTGAGATGCATATATAGATGTATGCCACTTTGACGTTTAAATAGGTGTGTAATTTCAAGAGGAAACGTTTGATTAACTTTTAACTCTGAAATCTTGTGGTACTTTTGGTATTTTAAAGCTTTGGCTGTGCAGCAAAAACACTGTTGTCAAGAGACTGAAGATTTTAGTGGGGATCTCCAAGTTTCCAAAAATGCCAGCAATGTCAGGCAGAATTATCAGGAAATGTGCACAACATAACACAGTGGTTCTTTACTAGTCTAGCCTCAGGAGCTGCCGGGATCTCCTCAATGAGAAACGGCAACCCAGTTTTCCCAAATTTTCAACCATTCAAATTCATTTAACAAAAAATGCCTCAATTTGGATCTGCCAAGCATGCATTATGTGGTTTCCTCCTTGGCGGCTGCACACGCCTACAGTGTCATATGTTTTGTTGCTCTGTAATGAACGTGACAGACGGGAATTTATCCAGTCATCCTTTAAGAGCTTTTAAAGGTTCTTCCAAAACACCAGCAATGGCTGTTGCCTGGAGGGATGTGAAATATATCCAATGAAATGTATGCAAAACAGTCAATCTGGTGTATCATTTCCTTTGATAATATTGCAAATTTTGGTTGCTTTCTAGAAATATGAAGAAATGAATACTTAAGCTTGGAAAAACAGTTTTAATATGCCAAGATTACAAGATAAATAAGTGGACAAAACCATCAAAATATACCTGTTATCACAGATAAAATATGTGGATGCATGTCTAATAAAGGCCAACCCTACAGTTGAGACCCACTCATACAAAAAGCACAATACAGTACATATTTGTGATCAAATCAAACTGTTAAATGTGGTCAATTTAGTGTAATTAACTTTTTTGATAAGAAAAACCATACAGTAAATAAATGGTGAAGTGATGCAATACAGAAGAAATTATTCTGCATTCTGTGTACAGTTTCTGCAAAGCTAGACACCTGAAAAAAATTTAGTTAGCTTGCTGTAGTTTAAAAAGTTATACATTTAAGGAGGTTAAAGGAATTGTAATCTCTTATTACTTTCAAGCTTTAAATTTTACACAGCTTTAGTTTAACACACTTCCCGTAGCAGATATGAAGGAAAGATGATCTTACAGGTGGAGTTAAGTAACATAAGCCCTAACTACAGTTTGACTGGATGAGCTCCAGCTAAGGATAAAACAAAACCCTAGTATGTAGCATAACCTGCATCCCCTTAATCCCACTATAATCCATGCATAATCCCACTGATTTGTTCATAAAATAACGTTCCTCCACACGGGATTGTGCCAAGAATAGCTTTGGGCTGCAGAAGTTCACCGGATAGCCTCTTTTTTAGAGGTTATTTGATTTTGTGGTTAATGAAAAAAGCACCTACCCTCACTACTAGCAGAACGGCTAGTCTAAACCTTCCCTTTTATTTCCCACTAAATCCAGAATGTGTGCAGCTGAAACAAGCTTGAAAGCATAATGAAATTTTAATTGTTTTTGTCTTTCTTTAAAAAGAGCTAAAGACAACACTGATATGTCATGTTTAGCCCTAAACCTTTTGGGGCTGAGGGTTTCTTATTAAATCTAAATAGCTTCACACCTCACATGATAAATTTACAAAATGGTGAATCAATGTTTACTTTAAATGATTAATTTTGACACAATGATGGGGATAACTGTTGAAAAGTGCTTGTCTCTGTGAGCTATCATATCTTGGGGGCATCATTTCAAAACAGCTTTTCTCCCTTAATGTGTTGCTTCATCCATACAGAGAAAACTTTACTGTTTGTTCTCCTCTTACTGAGTTGAGTTTTATTATAAAGACTCTTTAAATCAAGATAAGAAGCAAGCAGTGGACGCTGCAGTGGACATCGTGTTTCTGCCTGGTGTGAAAATGCAACTGAAACAGTCAGCCTTCATATATTTGAGGTTGTTCATAAATTACTCTTGCTCCACACCCTGACGTTATTATTCTTTACAAAGTGCATTTGCTTGTATTTAGCATCAATGTTCATGAATATATGATGGTAAGATCCAACCACAGACTCTTTGTTCTGTTGGTTATGGCTACCCTGTCACATTTTAGACAGAAAGGTTAAATATAGAAGAAGGCCCAATTTTCCTGACTTACCTTATTTTAGACCTACTCTGTTTAAAGTTAAATAAAGGTACAAGGATTTTGAGCAGTATGTTTGCTGCACGACACGAGCTTGTGCTAACTGGCCTGTTAACAAGCAGCCATCTGCTGAGGTTAATACAGCCACTGCTTTTGTTTCCACCTGTGGGATGGGTGCACTGCCTCACTGGCTGCTGCTTGGACAAAAGAGACTGTATCGTAGTGTGTGCTAAACTGAAGTGTGTTTTCTCCGTCCTCTCCAACTCGTCCAAATACTTGCACCTTTGCTCTCCCATGCTCAGCACTTCTAGAAGCTTCCTCTTCCTCCTGCTCTTCCTCTTCCTAGTTTAACCTGTGCTGCTCCTTGCTCCTCCTTCCCCCCCTGCAGGCTGGTGTCCCTCCGTAGTCTCCTCTCTAAGTGGCGGTGGGCCTGCTGCCCTGGACGGCGGGCGCCCCCTGCTACCCCAAGCTGCTTCCCAGGGAAATGTCACTTTATTGTCAATGCTGCTTAACCAACCAGACCTGACCACCAACACCATCACCACCACTACTACAACCACCTCCACGTCCACCAACTCTACCACCAACTCAACGGACAACAAGCCCAATCTACTTGACCAAGACCACCACCTCTACCACAACCTCAACCAAACCTCTGCCTTGTTTGCTGCTGCTCAGAATGGACACACAGGTAACATGTTTGACCTTTAATCCTCGTTTAGGTTGATTTATTTAAGGCAGTGGTTCTCAACCTGGGATTCAAGCCCCCCCCCCCCCCCCCCTCAGGGTCATGAGACACTGAGAGGGGGTCGCCAGATGCCTTCTAGAAACAAGGAATGTTTTGTATATTTGACCAATTTTTGATGAAAATATATGCATGAAATTAGTTAAATGTAATATTAATTTGATGAGATTTGCGCTGAAATCAAAGTAATTCCTTGCACCTTTATTATTTTTAAAAAAGTAGTATAATTCATTGCCTTAAAAAACCATGGCCATAGACATTACTGCATGAATATTTAAAAGTTGAGGTGAAGCCGTTGAGGTTAAGATCAGTGTCTACAGTTTTGGTCAGTGGTTGACCAGTTGATTGATTTTAAGAGAAGTCCTCAAGGCCCTTATTGATTAGTATTGACTGATGAAGACAGGACGTTACATTAAGATACAAACAAAGGCTTTGCACAGGATCGATTGTTTTATGAGCATTGGATCCATGCAACATACAGTTTTACAATGTATTATAAAACACTGCCCAAGTTGTGATAAAAAGTTAATCCGTGAATGCATAATTTATAAAATATGCCCAATGTATGAGCAGAAAGTATGCAAACACACACTCATGGTTCCTTTTTTCTGCATTCAAATAGCACTGTAGTAAAATGCAATGAGATAATTGTTAACCATTTAATCACAAACTAAACCTAGCACAAAAAGTAAGGAAATTTGTCTTTTGTAGGTCATTTCTAAGTTGTAACAATGCTTCTTGGCAATAAATCTCATACTGTTGGAAAGCCTGTTTATTTTCCTTTTAAATGGTGCCGCCTTTGTAAGGAACATGCATTTGTGGGATGAGCAGCAGAGCTGAGTATGTGGGCTGCACCCATGAAAATGTGCCAGATTTTCTCTGCCAATGCCAAACAGTGTATTCGTTAAACAAACAGGAGCCTAAGTGGTATGTGGAAGAACCATATATAGCCACAAAAGCCTGGTACCTCCTCCTCATGCTGGTCACCAGACTGGTCACACACTGCTGTGAGATGGCATCCTATTCTACAACCGGTCACTCTGGCACGAACAGCACATCCAAGCTGATCCCACAAGTGTTCAATGGGGTTAAAGTCAGGACTGCTGGCTGCCATTCCATCCTCTCCACTCCCAGATTGTGTAGGTAGTCTCTGATAAACCCCGCTCTGTGAGGGCGAGAGTTGTCACCATGGAGGACAGAGTTCAGACCCACACTGTGGAAACATGGGACTGCCACTGGTTGCAGAATCTCATCTCGATATCTCTCTGCATTGAGATTGCCTCCAGTGATGACAAGCCTGGTCTTTCCAGTGAGGGAGATGCCGTTCCCCACCATCACTCTGCCTCCACTGACAGAGTCAATGGCAGACAAGCTATTTGACATTGGCAGAGAAGATTTGGCACATATGGATGTTATTGTCACAACAAAGAAATTATCTACCAAACAAATTTCCTTACTCTTTTGTGCTAGGTTTTATTTTGATAATTAAAGTATAATTTAGCTGAATTAAGTCAAATATTGATTCCATCGTCTTAAACATGGATTTTTCTTCATGTTGTTTAACTGACTGATAATTGGAGTTTTTATCAGTCTCTACGTCCTTAAAGCTACTCTTTGTCGATCACTCTCTTGTAAACCATTTTACACAGCAGTTTAATTCATCTGGAAGGCTTCATTGGCAAAATTACTTTGTAGTATTGATTAAAACATTAAGCTTATTAACAAAGAAACAGTCAGGATATTGTTTGGTAATAACATCAGTAAATCTTTGCATCACTAGTTATTAACTAGATTGTTTTTCCTTTTTAATTTGACCTAATGAGTTTCTTTTTTTCTGCCATCATTCTTCTCATTTTGAAGCTTTAGTAGAGCCTCATAAGTGTAAATTGAGATTAAATTTATTATTAACACCATCTCATAAATGGTTTTCCCTGTCAAAGTGCAAATTGAACAAGGCCGTTTTCAAGTAATGGAAACAAGGATATGACTTCCTGTTAACAGAAAAGCAGGTATGAAGAGTACATCAATAATAGAAAGGGCAAAATAGGAGGAATCTACAGAATACTATAAGTGGATTATCACTGTTGTTCCGTGTGACTTACACCTGAAGGTTGCAGGTTTTAATTTTGCTGATGAAGAAAATCTCAGAAGGTAGAGCGTAAAGACAGACGCATTAAAGCTGCAACATTTTGAAACCAAAAACTTTCCTTTCTTCTGTATTTCTCAGCATAAGTGAAAGTGTCAGCCTTTGATCATGATTCAGGATACATTAAACATGATTTTGTGTTGTACAGGCCTTTGGTAAAAAGTAATGAGATGCTAACTTTGACGTCAGTTTAAATAAAAGATGCGATTTTTCATGCAGCTTCACATAAAGTGAAGAAAAACCAGGCCAAAGTTCTGAGAAAGTTCAGCATCTGATGTTCTGTGTATCATGAAAAAACAACCGGGTAGAGTACAGAAATAACTAGACAAATGAAGCTTCTTAAACAATCAGGTCTCAGCACAGCTGGAGAGCAAATAATAAAGATCAACAAGCTGATTTCATCTACATAGCAGGTCATCAGAATAATCAGATGATGGCTTTACAAGGGCCATAACTGACAACTTCTCTCTTTTTGCAGTCAGGACTATAGTATTTAAAATCACAGCATAATGATTAATGCTTGTCACATTTTAACTGAGCAAAAAGGGAGATCTGTGAATTTGATCTTTGATGGTTATGTAATCAGAAAAGCCTTGTAACAGTGATGTTTAAAGCCATGTGAGATTTCACCTTGACAATGAACAGAGCTGTAAACATAATGGGGGACAAAGCAATCCCTCTCTGTGCCGTCTTCAGAGAAGCAACAGAGGTGTAGAGGAGCCGGAAAAAGGATCCTGTGAGCTAGCAGGGGAGGGCGGTGCTGTGTGTGCTTGTATGTGGGGCTCCTGCTGTGCCGTGCTGCTTACACCTGCAAAGCCAAAAAGCACCATGAGCTGAGAGACGGGGGACATGTAGTATCACGCCGTCAGAGATTATGTTCCAAATATCATTACAGCATTACTGAAAACACTAAAGAAGCAAAGATGACAATAAAAAAGCAACAAAATTTACACCCAGGAAGCTGAAATGATTTTTTTTTTCTTTTTTGCTCGACAAAAGATAGAGTAAAGTTGCAGTTTTATCAAATTTAAGATTTTGGTTCTGCAGCTCAACTGCCGTATGATCATATTGAAAACTGTTTAATTCTACTTTCTAATTCAATTAGAGCTGTTAGTGTTGACATTTTTATCAGGATGCAAAGAAGGCCTTAAAGTAACACATTACATTTTTGAGTTGCATTAACTGCATGCTATTTTGTCCTTTCAGGTGCTCTGTAGTTTAACCACAGTTCTTCTCTTATAATCAGGAATATAAGGACACTGCTTTGCCTTTACAAGTCATCTTTCACTTTTAAAATCTCGTAGACAGCTCACCGAAGAATTCACAAGAATGCATCTTATGAAAGGCCTGGGTGATATGGCCTTAATGTCATATCACGGTACTGTTTTTGCCAATCATGGTAACAGTATTATATCCTGTATTACAAAATAAGGAGAGGTAATGCATTTAAATGCATTCAGGGATTACAGCCCCCTTCTCCCTCTATAACAACCCTGTGATGGCATATTTAAGTCATATCGATGCTTAAGATCACAACAGAGGTTTATATTACTCTCTTTGTTCACGTCTTTAAAACTGAACCTGTAGTTTACGTTTCACTCCTCATTGCCCGAGGCGTGTCAAACTGCTAGGGACAACACCACGTTTCCTGATGACGGCCTTCAAAACAACAGCACTTTGGGGAAAAACAAACTTTTATTGTGAAGGATTTGTCGACGGTACCATGTTTGTCATTGCTTTAACTTCTATTTAGCAGTAGAGCCAGCAAAGTTTAGCTACTGCAGAGTCTACAGCTGCTTCTCTGACCTCGTTTACCTCCACAGCCTGCTTGTTTGAATCATCATGGACTTAAAACAAGAAAATCATCAGTTTATAAAAACACATCTTTAAACACTTGTTTTAAGTTGTTGTAATATGAGTCGTTTCAGCCCTGGGCTAAAGACAAACTGTCTCCAGCCCCAGTCAGGCCAATGAAGATGCTGTGCAAAACAGACACTCACTTCATGTTTCTGTTATTACTGATAAAAAACTTAAGGGGGAAAAAGTACAGTTGTTTTCTTTTTGCTGTGTTTCATACTATCACACAGACACAAACAGGTGACCTTTGGCTATCTGACTGCTCTTTAGTGTGAAAGTGAAACTTGCTGATAAATAGACTCAGACTGAGCTTTCTGCTGTTAGATTTTTTTTAGATAATTTTCCAGAATGCCTGTTGATGAATAATTTGTTTGAAATGTTGAAAAGGTTTGTTATGAGATGTTCTGGGTGAGCCTTTATATTTCTGGGAATTAATTTTGATATTTTGAGGAATTTGTTTGGACATTTTCAAGCATTTTTCCTGGAATTTTTGAGGATATGTTTGTATATTTTGGACAGTTTCATGGCAGTTAGAGGAATTTATGTGTAATTTTTTTGTTTCTGTTTTTCATATAATTCGGGGAAATGTATGTTTTTAGAAATTTGATGAGAATTTTTGAGGGACAATTTGTTTTAAAATTTCAGAGAATTTTCTTGTAAAGTTCAGGAATTCACAGAGAATTTTTTGGGTTTCATTAGATGAATATTTAGGCTTCATGATAAAGTTTCACTGAACATTCGGGGATTGTGTGAAGGAGTTTTTGTGGCACTTTTTTATGAGATAGTTTTAAAATATGTGTACAAATTTTCACAAAAAGTTTAGGTAATTTCTTTGAAATTTTAGGGAATTTGTGTGGATTTGGGAAAGGCACATTTCAAATAAATTCAGAACTTTTATAGGAAATTTTGTTCATGCTTGGCCTTTACAAATCCTAGTGGCCCATAATGAAAAAAAAAAACAAGAAAAATGACCTGATACCTCTCTGAATGACTGACTCCATTTCTGACTCACTGAAGATCCAACTGGATGACACAGCATAAATATTTGCTCAAAAATCGATCCAGTGCTGCATTTTCTGTAGAAACAGGACCTTCAGGAGATTTGTGGATATCATATGTGGTTAAAAAAATTATCCTGTTCAAAGACAAGCTTGAGCTTTTAAACTCATCATGTCCTACCAAGTGGTAGAAACTAAAACTGCTTTCTAAACAAGCGCTCAGACCTCAGGAGAATAAAGATTTAATATTCATATCGGCTTTACACTCCATCTCTCTTCATATAAGTAAACAAGAGTGTCCTAGCTTTTTTGTACAATGATTTTTCTTTTCATGGTGTGACGACAGAATCAGTCATAGATGTGTTAATATTTGGCCACATAACATCATATTTTTAAGAAGCTTATGGTTAAATTCACAGTAAATAATTAAACACTTACTGTAACTGAAATGCAAACACAACATGAGGTCAGTTTGACTGATAATCATAAAATTTGCTTTGACCTCTTTTTGTTTTACCTGTTTTTCATCTTCTTGAGTTTCCTGTGCCTCCTAATGGCTAAAGGGATTAAATAGCTATTTGTTAAATAATATTAACACCTGAAGACTTAAGGTAACAATACTGCAGGGTTACATGGATAAGCCTTTTCTGGGTAGATAAAGATGCTTTGGGAGGACAAAGAGCTGCTGCTGATAAACACTCGGCTGTAAATCCTGTAATTGTGTGAGCTGCTGCTATAAGCCCATTATGTAGTCTTCCATTAAATGAGATGGACCGTCATGTCAGGGCTGTAACCTCAGCGAGGATGTCAACCGTGTGCTCGTTCATCTCACACAAACACACAAAATTACCCACACAGGCGGTCACACATGCAGAATATCTGATGCGTTTAGAGCGATATGCACACGGAGATAAACACACACTTAGACACACATCAGGTCCATCAAGGTTAGCTCCCTGCTGAGATGTTTTGTAACGCTCTGTCAGGGGAGGAGCGCTGATCCATGAACACGACTAAAGCAGCTGAAGGACAGCTGTGCTGAGGGCTTAGAGGTGGACCTACACAGAGAGCACGCGCCCGTACAGTACGCACCCATGACATGCTAGAAACCCGCCATGATTACAGAGTAAAGTGCTCTGATTTTTAATTTAAGCTTTGCTATTTTAGATTTTTTGGTGTGGACAGAACACCTGATATGCACATGATCTGATTTCCCTCTTTTTTCTTCAATTTTTGCTGCACATTCAAAGGGAATTCCTGCATTTTTTTAAAATCTTATGTCACAGAAATTCCTCCAGATATTTGAAATGGCAGCCAATTGGCAGTCTAAGGTTGTCTGTTTTGGCTGCAGTATAAAGGAAAATTTGTTTTTACCACTTAAAGGCTCAGATATTTATTTACTATAAACCATACATGAGCAAAAGTAGTGAATCACTTTAGATAAAGACAGCTTTTCTTAACATTTGACACTTTTTGAATCATTTTCAAAGACCACTTTTAGAGCCCCTTGGCTCTTTTGGCTTTCTTGTCTGCTTCTGCCTCCAGTATCTAGTCCTTTAGTGTGCCTCTATTATGACTCCTGCCTTGTACTGGTGATATTTGGCACCTTTGATACCTGTGAATAGGGGTACCTACTTTACAAGTCTGGAGAAGTGCTGCCCATCAGTCTGCATGCTTGACTTGTGGAGGCAAACATCAGAGCATATACTCAAGGAGGTCTTTACTGATAGCTTATACTTTAAGTGACTTCTGTTTGCTTCAAACAAAAATCAAAAGATAAGAGAAAGCCGTTAATTGCCCTTGTAGTATTTTTAGCAGCATAGTAGATCTTTGACGTCACATCCAGTTGCAATGACTTGGCTTTCACAGCAGCACCCCTCTCCCCTGCTGCTCACTGATATATAAATACATATGTGACTATTTTTGTATAGGCTGATGTCACATGCAGAGAGAGCTGAAGTCCTGACCCACTTCTGCTTTAAATGCTGTTCCTCTGCCTTTGAAATGTTGAGCGTAGTATCTCATAAAAGGTTTCTGTTATCCATCACAGAGAGGAAGTAAACGTATTCCTGGGGATTTCTGCTCTTGTACTTAGATAAATTGGTGCGCAATGATATCATTCAAGGATGAAAATTTGACGACTTGTCATTTCAGTAAAGTTAAAAGATAAAAGACTTGATGTAAAAAATAGAAGAAGGTCTTGGTAATCACATAAAGCTGGTTTCAGGCACTTTGAGTTTGCTGTGCTTTGTTCATTTTGTTTAAGGGTAGCTAAGCGGGTAAACATTATTACAATCAAAAGCTAAAACTGCAAAGCAAACTTCAAAAATTGTGAGGTATTGTTGCCTAAACCAACTTGCAGTATGGCTGCTGTGGGATCACCCTGTCCTTCCACCAGCCTGCATCAAACAGGAACAGCGCATGGCTCTGCCATTCTTGTGTCTACAAGGAAAACCTGAGGCAGGAGCAGAACAGAGGAGGAGCTGGGGTGGAGGAGCAGGCATCAGTGACAACAGAATGACATTGATTTAGTCAGAAGCAGCATAATGGAGGAGCTGGGGTGGAGGATGGTTGCAAAAAAGCAGCTTGCAGAGTGGCTTGGCTAGAGCAACTTAAACATGGTAGCATGAGTGCGATTAGCCAATAACATGTTCAGAGTGAATCTGCTGGCCATCAGCTGATAAGGGCTTGCATGTGATCAGCTGATCTCGTTTGTATGGCAGTGCTTGACTCTGTAGCCTGCCTGAATTAACGCCATAAGCTCGATGTTTGAATGAATTCACTTTACTCATGCGCTTAAGCCCTTTCCAAACCTAACAACTGAACAAAATTGTCATTGTGGTATCCTGTGAGATGTTTTTGATGAGAAAATCAATTTTCTAGTTGAAACTAGTGAATAAAAACTGTGCTACCAACTGAGTAAAAAAAAGATATCTTTCTTAAATTCATTACAAGTGATTTGTTCTAAAAGACAAAGGCAAAAAAGTGGATGAATTCCTGTGGAAGTTGCTACTTTTGATTGTTGCCAATAACTTTAATATTAATCTTTTGTACTTTATTGCAGGTTTTCACACAGATGTCATCAAGTTTCATTACATATTTCTTTCATCCTGCCACATTTATACATTTTTCACAGACACATAGAAAGTGAAAGAGGGTTAAGATTGAAGGAAAAGGTTCAAGGTTAAGGAATCTGAAAACAAATTAGTAGAAGATAAACACAAGCTACCCTGTGATGTTTTTAGTGACAACTTTTTGCGTGTCTTTTACATGATCGTGTCTTTTTTCGCTTTATTTTTCTATTCAGAGTGTGTGAAGATGCTGCTGTCTTCAGGAGCGCCTGCTGATGTATCTGATGAAAATGGATTTATGCCTTTACATTTTGCTGCTGCCCACGGCCACAGCAGGTGAGTGGGAAACACTTTTCCGGCTTTTGTAATTTTTTAAATCCTGGTCTGCCTGGAACACTACACTTAGTGTTAATAAACTTTATTTATAGAGCATGTTTCATACATTACTGATTAAAAACAAGAAAATATAACCAGGTAATTATTAAACAAGATTGAAACAGGGAAGAAGATGAGGAAGAGGAAAATTATATTCCAAAAAATTACAGCACAGATAAAGCAGAGAAAAGGTAGAAAAATAGAGCAGCTAAAAGTTAAGTGAACTTAAGTTCAAGTTGTTCTGATAACTGTCAGGTGTTTGTTCTTAAATTCACCTCACATAATCCTGAGTCAGTAAAAATGGTCATCAGTCGGGTCAGTCTTGTCTTCTAAAGTCGTCCTACGATTATGTTGAGTTAGCAGGAATAAAGAGACACTTTTATTGGAGCTGTTTTGACACTGTCAAGGATTTCAAACCCCTGTCAGTTATTCATTACTTCAGACAAAGTTCTGAGGATTTGAGCGCTCAACAAACTGTTTTATCAAGGTCAGTCTGGAAGAGATGTGCAGCAAATTCAATGTAGATTAAGCTCATTCTCAAAGATACAACACAGCCATGGTAAGGTAACCGTTTTTCATCTTTAGGCTTTTATGGCTTTATTAGGAGACAGGACCGTGGGTAGTCAGAAACCAAGGAGAGAGAGAGAGAGAGACAGTGGGGAATGTCATGTGGGAAAAGAGCTACTAGTTGTAAATTGGGTGTTAGATCACACCCTTTAGGTCTCTGTTTCCCAAACTTTTTTACTGGTGAGCCCCTTTGTACAAGGTACAAGCCATCAGGATCCAACAACTTTATTTTCTTTACGTTATTGCTTATCAAGTCTGCCTTCTTTGCCGTCTTCAGCTGGCTGGTTGAGCTGATGGCTGGTGCTGGCTTGGAAAATGTTAAATTCCAGACTCACCCTGGTCCTGACCTGGTTTTTCTGTTTTACAAGCCTGGAAGAACCTCGGTCACGTAGGATTTCTCCCCATGTTCAGCCCCTTGGGCTTTCAGTGGCAGTCTGGTCTGAAAAAAACATTTCTTTTTTAATAGTCTAGTATCCATAACTGTGACTTCAGCTCTTTTGCCATCCAGTGGCTGGTAGAGCCTTTTTTTGTGTTTTATTATGGTGGAGAGGTTGAGTGTCATAAGGTGAGTGACATTATTTAGCTACAATGTAGCAGACATAAATTTCACATTAAATACTGTAGCATAGAAAGTCTAAAGACTCATTTGGCAATCCAAGAAAAAATGTCCCACGACCTAACCATGGGTCCCAACCCAGACTTTGGGAATGAGTGCTCTAGACCAGTGGTTCCCAGCCCTTTTTCTTTAGGGTCCCCCTACTAATATCAATGCTAAGCCTACATAATAGGCCTGCATACACTTGTTTTTGACAAAAGATGTATCAACTATTATAACGATGGTGTATCCAGGCCACTCTAAAAAAAAATTAAAAATTAAAAAAATAATAAAGAGGATCCGTTCATTTTCAAGAAAAAAAACTATACATTTTCAATTTTAAAAAGTTGTAAAGTATGAGGGTAAAAATTTTTTTTTTTACTTTAAAACTTGTAAATTTACATGAGCCAAAACATTTAATTTTTGAGTCTATAAAATCAATTTTACCTAAAGTGTCGACTTCCAAAAAATCTCCACATGTAACTCTAAATTTGTGTAATGAGACTCATACAAGGAGGTGTTTGTACATCTGATGGGAGCTTGACGTAGAACCACTGCTCTTTTTCCATTTAAAGGAGACAGTTGACTGGCTTCTGATTGGGGTGCCTCCTGGGTGCCTCCATGTGGAGGTCTTCCAGGCGGGTCTAACTGTGTAGAGACCCCGGGCAGACCCAGAACTTGCTGAAGGAAATGTGTATCCCATCTGGCCTCAGGAATAGCTAGAAAATGTCAGAAAATGGGGAGAGGGATGTCTGGGTGGACTTTCTTAGCCTGCTGAAAGTCAGTTGAGGAATCCATGGAGCTTATTCACTCCTTCTTCTTGTTATAATGAGTGATTTATAGTTAATTTCTCAAGTTCTCAACTTCTTTTTGTCATATTGAGCTGGCAATGCTGGTTTCTCATTATAGTAGATAAATTATCTTATTATCTTGAGCTATTTTTTCTTATAAAAATTGGATAATTTCCTGGTGGTCAAGAAAACAGAACAATAGTTTGGTGATAGGACATACCATGGCATGCCATGCTGCAATCAGCCACTCTAATGAAGTAGACAACGCCGATTTCTATGGGGAGATCTTAAAAAAAATAAATAAAATTGCTAGTTTCCTGTCCTAAAATTGCTTCTATCAAAATGCTCTAAACCATTATCTAATCTTCCCAAAAGTCTGCTTGCATTTGACCTGAAGTTTAATCTCAGTATTCAAGGTTAACCTGTGGAGAATGAAATGAAGACATCTTCTGGGTGTTGACTGTCGTCTAAGAGCTCGTGCACTAATTTTGACTTGTCTTTGTGGGTCTTGACCTCCCTCTTTCTGCCACATAAGTACTTTATATGTTTTCAATTGATGAGTCATCACACTGACTTTGCTGTGAGACTAGCACAGCTGTAACCTCTAATGTGTGAAATACGACCGCGAGACTGATCCCAGTAACCCTGTTGGGTTTTGTGCAGAAAGCAGTGCCAGCATGTCTGCTTGGTACAGTCAACACATCAGCATGGCCTCGGGGCTTTGTGGACTCCAGAGTAGACTGTTAAGTTGAGCCTTACGCTGCTTTATGGGGAGATTGCCCACAGATGTAATAAGCTCTGTTTGGGACTTTGACTGGGCAGCTGTCGTCACTGTTTGCAGCTTGATTTCACTTCTGCCGATGGTCGATTCTCCTCCCAAATCATCACAGGAGCGTCTGTTTTTAATTATAAACGAGGAAGGAAACATCTGCTGCTTCACTACACACACTGTCACTGTTTACTTCTATTGATCCTGATGTGATCCCTGAAGCTTAAGGCAGAAGAGACAGCTACAGGGAGAGTGTGAGTGTGTGTGCTTGCCAAAATCACGATGCCCAGGACCAGCTGGGGAATGTGCAGTGTTGTAATATCTGATCACAGCGTTATTTATAGAGCAAGGATATGCAGGAGGCATGCTCATACTCACATAATAAACTCACACGTACAGACTGAGTTTTTTTTTTATGAAGTTAAAAGTCTTTCCGTGGTTGTGACTCAGTGGTCATGTTGACGACACAAGCTCGGTTTCTCTCTGATGATCTCTTCTCTCTTACCATGGAAAGCGTATCAATGACTTGTCCAGTCACTGGGTAATCAGTATTCCTGGCTACCATTCCACCATGAAGACAAAAGAACACCTCAAGCATCTCAGAAAAAAGGTTATTGAAAAGTATAAGTCTGGGGATGGGTACAAAAAAAATCCAAGGCACTGAAGTGTGACCAAGTGACCGTGCTAGAAGGAGACTAATGAGAGAGGCCACCAAGACATTTATGACTACTCTGAAGGTGTTCCAAGCTTCAGCAACTGAGATGGAAAGACTCTGCATACAACAACTGTTACCTGGGTTCTTCACCAGTCAAAGCTTTATGGTAGAGTGGCAAAGAGAAAGTCACTGTTGAAGAAAACCGTCCCCACTGTGAAGCACGGTGATGGCAGCATCATGCTCAGGGGATGCTTCTCAGTAGCCCACCCTGGAGAGCTTGTAAAGGTAGAGAGTAGCATGAGTGTGGCAAAATATAGAAAAATCCTGGAGGGCAATCTTATTTAGTCTGCAAGAGAACTACAGCCTGGGAGAAGATTTATTTTCCAGAAAGACAACGACCTTGAGCATACAGCAGAAGCTACACTAAAGTAGACTGAAGACAACAAGATCAATGTTCTGAAGTGGCTGAGTCAAAGCTCAGATCTGAATCCAACAGAGAATTTGTGGCTGGCCTTGAGAAGGGGCTGTTTATGCCTGTTTCATGTGCAACCTGACAGAGTTTGAGCAGTTTAGCAAAGACGAATGGAGTAAAATTTCAGCATTGAAGGGGATGAATGCTTTTTATAGGCACATCATTAAAAAAGTATTTTTTGACTTAAGGGAACATGTTTCACATATTTGAAAAACTTGATGTATATTTTTTTATTTTCATGAATTTAAGTGGATATGTCTTACCCATGTGTGTTTGTTCTATACACTTTTTAACAGTATGTTGGTCTGCATGTGTTTGTCCTCCTTCCAGCTGTGTGGAGTTGCTGCTGGCTGCAGGAGCTGCTGTGGATTCGGTGGCAGCAGGGGGACAAACTCCCCTCTTTCTGGCCTGTGAGGCAGGAAGGCTGGACTGTGTTCGGGTCCTGCTGAGTGCTGGAGCAGATCGCTCATGCACCACAATGGTAAGGGTACCGGGTCCGCATGTATCTGGATGTAAAATCTGTTGATTTGGATCATAATTTTGATTTGATGTTATTTTAATTTGACACTGATAGTGGGATCTTCTTTGTTCCAATCTTAGAATTCTGGGATAGGATACAGGCAATACTTTTAAATAAATATAAAGTGGTAACAGCTCGCCTTTCAGAATTTATAAATCCTCCCTCCTATTATCAGTGATTTTCAGTTGACCATGTTGTCCATCTTAAACCCATTTTAATAGTGTACTCAGAGAAAATCTGAGGAAAATCTGAGGAAAAATTGACAAAAGCGAGTAGATCTGTCCTCGTTGTTTCCTCACATTACCTGCATTTTCTCACCTTCTCTTCCTCGTCACATTACTCTTCATTGTTTCACACTTCTCTAGTCTCATGTGAGGGAATTATACAATCTTGAAATTTCGTCTTTTGATTGGTGCACACTAATTGATGCATAGCCATCGTGGTTTCCTATGGCAACCATAGGGGGTTCTGTCAGTTGCCGTGGCAGCATGTGATGAGAGCCTATATTTAGTTACCTGCTTTGTTCCACATTTAACCCGGCTTCCCTGCTGAGCCACAGAGATGCCAGAGTCTCTATAGCATATCTGACCTCTTCAGCACAGGTTTATTTTTAGACGGCAGGAAATGTTGGCCAGTGTGTTTATGGTTTAACATGAAAGAGGAGGTAGAGGTCTAAACTGAGTCAGAGAGAACAAGCTGAATGAGTAGTATGGATACAATAACTGTTTTTTCTATCTTGAGCATCTGCCTTATGAGGGACAAATTTTGGGAGAACAGGAAATGTTTAGAAGAGAGAGTTGGTGACTTTATGGCTAAGTTGCGCTACATGTACATGGGCAGTCCAGGTCATAGTCTGACCTGTGGCTCCTTTCCTACATGTCAATGCCCCTCTCTTATCTCAGTTCTGACTCAGTCCTCCTCCAAAATAAAGGTATAACCCCAAAAATAATTCTTAAAATAAATGCACCAAAAACATCAGGATTGTAAGGCTAACTTGCAAACAAGTTAGACAATTTCAGGTCTTTTGTGTGATTTTAAAGAATGATATTGACAGAAAAGACCACTGTCTTCTGTTAGTATAAATTAAAAATTTTGACTGATACATATTGTGATGTTGTTTCTGTATTATCACTTATGAAATATATATTTGAATGTACAAGTGGAACTAACTGTTGTATAACATCTCTCATTTTGGTTGAGTAAACATTGGTCAGAGTTTACAGTGATGTACACTCACTCTCTCTTCTCTGCAGGACGGCTGCACGGCTCTCCATGCCGCTGTGCGTTCAGGACATGTGGACACGCTGCGTCTCCTCCTCTGCCACTCGAGTCAGGGCAATCCCACTGTGCGCTCTGACCCCCCTGCCACCCTGACACTGCCTGCCGCCCTGCTGAACCAGGCCAACAATGATGGCTGGACGGCTGCACACATGGCTGCTGCCTTGGGCCTCAAGGTGAGAATGAGCTGCATGATGAACATGACTAAGCTAAAAGTGTTTGAGTAAAATGAGTAACCTATCTGATGGTGTGTTCTACCAAGCAATCTAGTTTGATTCAGTTTAGATATGGTTTCGTACCCTAAACCCTGATCTGGCTTGCTTTTCCACAGCCAAAATCTGCCCAGCCTCGCATGTAGTCATGGAAATCCCAGCTCTTTTTAGAGATCTTGATCATTTGACTCAGCTCAGTAATAGGAGTCCGTCTTGCAGTTTCCAAACACCTCTCATTTGATACATTTTTGGTGTTTAATGTCTGTTTAACAACAACAAATATAAAAACTAAGCTAAACTCTAAACTTGCATCTTCCTTGCTGTCTAAAATTGAGTAGTTATTTCCTATCAGGTGCTACAAGTAACCTAAAGGATTCTTTATCCATGGCCTAGTATCACCTCTTTCACTTCTGACTGACTAATGACTTGGCTTGTGCCACAAGATGGCACGTAATGTAGAGGCAATGGTAAGATTTACCGCCAGGAGTCTGTTCATTGTGTATTTTGAAATTGTCTAGATTCCTTTTGTGTTCTTGTTCCTGTATGGATCAGTCTGCTCTATTTGGATTGACATGTTTTGGCAGCAGACTCTGCTGAAAATAGGCTTGGACTGCTGGAAATCTACTTCCCCAGCCTGTTGTACAATGTGATACATTGTCTATAAAAAGCCCCCTGGATGTTTTACCCTTTTAATGGTTTTAGAAATCAATCATTGGCAATATGATTTGGCTCGCTTGAACAGCACTTTCTAGTCCAGCCACAAATTCTCTATGAGATTGAAGCCTTGACTTTGACTCGGCCACTCCAGAACAGTCACCTTGTTGTCTTCAACCTATTTCTATTTAGCTTTTGCTGGATGCATCAGGTCATTGTTTTGCTGGAAAAGAAAGCCTTGGTTCTCTTGCAGACCGATTAAGATTGTCCCCCAGGATTTTACTATATATTGCTGCAGTCATTTTACCGCCTACCTTTGCAAGCCCTTTAGGGCCGGTTGCCGAGAAGCATCCCCACAGCATGATACTGCCACCACTGTGCTTCACAGTGAGGCTGGTGTGTTTGTGTTAATAGTGTTTGGTGTCTGCCTTGGGTCTTGTCTGATGGGCAAGAAGCACTACTTTGGTCTTGTCAGACCAAAGAACTTTCTCCCACTTAACCTTGGAGTCTCCCTCATGGCTTTTGGTGAACTCTAGTCGAAATTTAATATGATCTTTCTCCAACAATGGCCTTCTCTTTGCAACTCTCCCATAAAGCTAGTAAACGTTCTCTGAGTAGCGTGGCATGTTCTTTTGTCTTCAGGGTGTCATGGTAGCCAGGAATACTTATTAATCAGTGACTGGACCTTCCTGACACAGGTGTCTTTCTACTACAATCACTAGAGACACTTTCACTGCACTCAGGTGATCCCCAGTTCACTAATTGTGAGACTTCTAGCACCACTTTGCTGGACCTCTGTTGAATTAGGGTCAGTCACTCAATCACCTGTTTTACCTTACATATTATTGTTTAATTGGCATTACTTTGTATAAGTGTTTTCACTTTGACATTACAGATTTTTTTGTATTTTTTAAATCAAAAAAGCCAAATTATACTGACCATGAGGGGTATACTTTTATCGGCAAGGTAAGTTTACTTGCATATAAATGGTGTGTTTAAATATTCAGTTTACTTGCAGTTAGTCTCAGGATCCCTGAGCACATAATGAATGACACATCAGGCTATTTAAATCCAGATTAAACAAAGCCTTTCCTGACCTCTTGCTATCACATCTAATCTACCGCTGTCTGCTGTCTTTATTGTCAGATTCAAATGTTTCCCTGATTGTGAATATTTATGTACACTTCACTGACTCTCTACCAACACTTATTAAAATCAGTCCATTTTATCTTCCATTAATGTCCGGCCCTGCGCCAGACTCAGCATTGACAGGCTAACGGGAGGGCTGACCTTGCTGCTGAAACGTCCCAATCGGTTCAAACGAGTGCTGGAGACACCAGAGCAGACTAGACTGAGTGTCTGACCTGAATTTAAACAAGGGCCACACGCTGATGGATGCTTTAAAAACACACTCAAACTTTACCCACCTTCCTACAAATACATATCCTACACTTGAGTAGGACTCCGAAAAGCTGAGCTGCCTGTCCTGCTTTAAATAAATATTGTTTTTTTTTTTTTTTTGCAGTGTTATGATATCGGTTTTTGTTTGTGATGTGTGTGTTTGTGTGTAGGAGTGTCTGGAGGTGCTGTGCAGCCACACTGAACAGGACATCGAGAGGAGAGATAAGTGTAATCGCACGATTCATGATGTAGCCACTGATGACTGCAAAGATCTACTTGAAAACCTCCGTGAGTGGCCTCCTGTGTGAGTCTGTCTGTCCCTCAGTCTGTCTCTCTGTCGTTTGGGTTTCATGTCTTAAAAGGAACTGTTAAATATGTTGTTCAAATGTCTACACCACTTAAAAAATGATATATTACAAACTGACATTATTCCAAATATTTCCAACAATTTTCAAAGCCAAGGAAATTCTTAATTTTCATAGTTGTAACTGTCCTTGTCTTGTTATGGTGGCCACCCCGAAAATGCTAGATGTTACCTCAAAGAGTGCTACAGGACGTCGTTCTGTTGCTGTATTTCATTCATGTTTTGTGTGATTGATTAGAGTTGGTCTCTTCCATTGGCTGCACGTAGTGTCACACTGTGGCCCCACTAGACATTTCAAAGTCAAGCCAAGACACATGCTCATCTCTGCCACCTTGGTTCCTGACTTCATTTTTTTGATGAATTTCATCAAAGGAGGGAGAAACGTTGTTAAAAGTGGCCTGCTTGGTTGAGGCTTTGAGCAATACCAGAGCGATTCAAGAGTAGCTCACAGTGTGAATGAGGAAGGTACTTTTAACAGCTTTTCTCCCTCATTAAGTGAAATTCTTCTATGAAAAAAAAAAAGGTGGCTCCTTGTTTTGTAAATACACCTTACAGATGACAGAGTACTCAGTTTAAAACAAGAAGTAAGCAGTGGTGCTGTCTCTACTCATCTTTTGTTAAAAGGAGCCTGACATGATCAGACAAATTTATCTAACTGGATAGATATTTGTATCTCATATATGTTTATGCTGAACAAAAAAACTCACTAAATTTCTGCATTTTGGGTAAATTTTAGCTTATAAACTCACCAGGAAACTGCCATGTGACATCATATGGCCACAACACTCCCTCTGCTTGCATCTGCTGTGCGTGTCCCACATGTAATATCACAGCTTTCAAACCAGACGCAAGTGTGCTGCCTGTCTCCCTGCTGTCAAATCCCTGGGATTCTTCATAGGTTCTACCACAATAAAGCTCCCAACAGGTGACTTAATTCAATGTATAGTGAAACCGTGCCGGGGGCTTTTTCAAAATAAAAGCATTCTGTACAAATGAAGGTAGTTTCTCAGAAAAAAAAAATGCTAGGCTTTAGTTCGAAAAACAGCTTTTCTTTCCTGTGACAAATTGTGCCAGGGTGGAAACAGAAATATTTACAAATTGTTTAAGTTTAGAGAACACCTTAAACAGATGCATTTCATTAGGGTTGTCAAGAAACAAACTGCAAACATATTCTACCATTGCGGACGTACATATGTGCCCCAACAGGGTAGACGTGGGTCTCTATTTCCTGTCTAATTTGGCCCATTACCGCTAAAAAGGCGGAAATAAAGGTGAGGCCTCAATTCTCCAAAATCATGCTGCCAGTCTGAAACTGCCGGTTTCTGCATAGATTGTACAGGCCAAAGACCAAAACATGGTGGACTCCTCGTGAGTTTGTAAGTTCAGATTTACTCCAAATGCTGATTTCTTGCAAGTTTTTTTGTTTAACATACATGTAAGAGATACAAATATCTATCTGTCCAATAAGATGAATCTGTCTGATCATGTGTGGTTCCTTTTAATGTTTTGATGGAGAGCCTTCTGGTGTTGGTATTTATTTTCAGACCTTTTTATTTTTTGTTTTTGTTTTTTCTAAAATTGCACCACTATTTGCACATGCAGGAAAGACATCAAGTGTCACATCCCTCCCATAGATGCACCGATTGATGTGTGAAGTCTCATGTTTAAAATTAGCTTTAAACAGCTTTTTGCTATTGGTCAGTACTCATTTCCAAAAGCTAATAATGCTATTTGAGTGTCTTAATACAACTTACTGTTTATGAACACTTTTAAAATAGCAGAAACTTAAAATAGTTCAACATTAAAAACGTGCAGGGAGGCCTTCTCTATAACCCAAGCACAGTGTCATCATGTGTGGTCTTAATTGATCTCATTAAACTAAACAGAAATAGCTATCACATCCATTTTAAAAGCTTTTCAGTCCATAGTAGCGTCAAAACAACAATCTACAGGGGAGCAGGTGGCCTAGTGGTTAAAGGCGCTCCCCATGTACGCAGGCAGCCCAGGTTTGAATCTGGCCTGAGGACCCTTACAGCATGTCTCACCCCCAGTCTTGACCCTGTTTCTGACTCTATCCACTGTCCTCCTCTATCAAATAAAGGCACAAAAAGCCCGAAAATAAATCTTAAAAAAAAACAACGACAATCTACAACTTTCATATTAATTTGAATGTATTATTCATCAGTTGAATGCTGAATCAGTAGTGTTATTCTTGATATGTTTTGTAATGTCAACTCCCAGAAACATCCTGGGCACAGCAAAAGGGAAAATAAAAAGCAAGTGCAGAGTGTCTGCAGAGCCAGACCCCGTTACATGCTTCAAGTGGGATGGTTTAAATATAGAGTGTATATTTTTGTATTTATAGTCTCTATGAATGTTTTCAAGGGGAAAACCAACTCATTCTACTCCTGAGAGGGTTGAAAAACAGCTGGGAATAGAAAATATATTAAGGATCAGAAGCGAATTGATTCCCCACAGTTCTATGGTATCTAAATTTAAAGTTTTGGTCTTAAAAAAATGTTTCTGAGAGGTCACACACCCTGTTTTTGTTTTCAAAACTAATTAAAAATTTACACTTACCAGCAAAAGATTTTTTTCAATGGAGTTTATTTAAAAGAACGTTTTTCTTATTTCAGGCTAATAGGAATAGAGTAAATTCCTAAATTGAGAGCTAATAAATGAAGAGGTGTGTTTTATTTGTCTTTAGTAAGACCAGTCTAACAAGAATTATTACTCACATGTTTTTAAGTGGTCATAAAATATCCGCGCTTTATAAAATTGAAATAGTTTAAAATTTCACCCGTACATTTCTTTTTAAATTATTATTAAGTTGTTTTGACTTTGATTGTAAATCAGGTTTTATGTTAGGTCAGGAGGTTTTACTGTAACATGTAGGCTATTGTTGAAAGGTCTTTGAACTTTTTTAATATAATTCTGAAATGTTCAGCTTTTATCTATTACTGACATTGCGATGACCCTTCACTGATGACTCTTCACTTCAGACTCCTATCGGGTCCTGGTTTGCCTCCAGTCTTCGTGCGGAGCACTGTCGGGCTCCATGTGTTCTGTGGAGGCCCTGGAGGAGGAGAAAACGGGCGTCACCAGCAGTCCCGTGGTGCTGGGGAGAGTGTCAGTGGACCGGTCGATGAGTTGGTCTCAGCTGCGCTCCACCCTCAGCCACACCTTCACCTCGTACCTCCAGATCCTCTGTGGAGAACCTCAGACCGCTCAGGAGGTGGCCCAAAGGCCACCACTAGGACTTGGTCCTGCCAGTATCACCTCCATCCTTATAGGTAAAGGAGACACATAGCTGTAGCTTTTCTCCGTCCTTTTGTCCCTTTTCTCATGTTTGTCCATTTCTTTATTTTTCTATCTCACCCACTTAGGCATCTGTTGTTGTTTTTTAACCTCCTTCCCTGTTAGTTTATTTCTTTTTCTCTGAAACTTTCTTGTATCTTCCTCCTGATGTTCCTTCCTCTTAAATGGTACTCTAACTGCCTTTCTTTTTAGTCCTTTTTCCTGCCTCTGTCTGTCCGTTTTTCTTTCTTTCCTTCATTCTGCCTGTCTTCCTTCCCTCCCGCCTACATCATTAGATGGAGCCTTAAGTGATTGAGCACATATTTTTCTACCTGTTGGTGTACGAGTCAGTTACAGCTGCTTACAGCGCCTGAATGTGATAAGGAGTAGGATGAGGTGTACTTTGTTGGCAGTCGTCCATTCCCTCTTGTTTTCTCTTGCCTGGTTTAGCTGCAGGTTTATGTTGCAGGTGCCTGGCTGTGTAGAGTAAATTGAACACTTCTTAAATGAATGGATGAAACATGTAAACACTGTGTGAGGTCATGTAAGGTCAGCGGTGGGGGCTGTATTAGAGGCCCTCAGCTACTAGCCGTCAGAGTCTGTCAAGCAGAATACATGAAGGGTAAATCTTAAATATAAGATGCAATATAAATATAAAAAAATAAAGAATTAAGATAATAAAGAAATTAAAAATTCCTATAAAGTCCCTAAGAAATGTCATATTTGTGGTAGATATTTGCATGGTTTTTGGACTCTATGCTTGAAACCTGAACAATTCTGAATGTTTTATAACTTCTAGTCTCTGCATTTTATTATTTTTCTTATGAGGTGAACAGCATGAAAAAGGGAGTAAAAATGGGACCTCTATCGTAGCTACTCAAGTGAACTTTGTATTACAGGAGAAATTGTTTGTTTGGCTCTAGGTCAGAGTTTCACAAATACACATGATACTCTTTCTTTTTCTTTCTTTCTTTCTTTCTTTCTTCTTTTTTGGTCCTGATTAATAATTAATCTACCGGTGCATATGTTGCCTTTTATTCCTGGTGATCAGATGTCATCTGTATTCAGCCGTGTCTCTACTTTAGGGTTAGAGTTACATGTCTTCAGACTGAGTGTATTCAGACTTTGTGTTTCAGTGTAAGTCTGTCTGAGTCTGTGACTGATGAAGAAGAACTCAAAGTTGTCGTCCCCACACAGCAAAGTCTGCTCCATCCTCAGTCCCTCTTCGGTCCAGCCACACGTTTTTGTTTCGCCCTCTTCTCTGATTTTGTCTTTCCCTCACTGTAAGAAAGGAGACCGGTATGTGAGCGGTTTTGAGGGCATGGCGATGAAAGAAAGCGGGAGCAGAGGATGGATGCATAATGGATGAGACGGGTGGAGGGAGGGGAGAGAGATGCCAAATTAGGGGAAAATGTCTGTCTTCTGTGTCAAAGGGGATCAAACTGCAGACATGCAGACACTCTTTGGTGTCTGGTTTTTATGTCTGTGTGTCTGCACACTTGCTTCATTTGTCCCAGCTCTGTGTGTCTGCATACATTTCTTATTTCAGTGGCAGTGAAGCTCATATTTGATGAGATGTCACATTTGATTTATGATTTATAATGGCAGCCTGGAGATAGCAATTTACTTCCGACATGGTTGCTTTCTTATAATAAGTCTGACACTGTGGGCAATTAATTGATAGGTTTGTAGACACAGTTTGCAGCAGTTTTTGATATGTTTTTCTCTGCAATGTCAAACAGTTTACTGTGATTAATGCTATGCAATATACAGTGACAGCACAGAGAGCATTTTATGGCATATCTAAGCTGATACAGTCAGTTGATTGGCTGCAGAAGTTCATGATAAATTGCCCAGAAGTTTCTGTTTCAACTAATATTTCAAACATTTAAAGGGTGCACTTTATAAACGTTATTTGTGGCTGTTACAATACAATCAGCCGAATTATTTTAGATTTTAGTGACAAAAACAAGCTAAAGAGCTGCAAATTGTAAAGATTTTTCTTTCAGTTTTTGGCGTTTTGCAGCTTTAACAAAAAATGATTTTGTGCAAAGATTATTGGCAGAAAAGTTGATAATGAAGAGAATAATTAGCCTCTATCCAATTCACTGCTAACAGCCTGTTATTTGTAATAGCTGCTGTTTTCTCTATCTTCTCTGCCTGTTAATGTTTTGGACTGTTAGTCAGAGAAAAGCACAGCTGACAGCTCTGGAAAATTATGATTATGATATTTTTCTTATTTTCCAGACTAAAGTTTCACTCAGTTCATCATTAAAATGATGGTAAGGATATGTATGCATAGACATTTCTTCTCTGTGTGCCCCCCTTCCATTTGGGAATAAAAAAACAACAACTGAGTCCTTGTCCTACATCGCTCTCACTTTGAACACACATGCTATAAAGGAAGAAAGTTAGTTCTGTCATTTTTATACAAAAATTAACTTTTTAGAAAGTTTGGTGTTCATTAGTGAGGAAACTTCTGCCTTAGCCATTCCTCTTGGGGATAAACCAAAAGTGCAGCAGTTGTTTGGCAGCTTTAAGGCCAGTTTCAGAAATCTGCAGGAGCTTTACTGTCAGTGGAGGGGAATTAAATCTGGTCTTTACTGTTTAGTGTTGAGTTTCTTGTTTTGCATCCCTTTGAATGCTTTTATGTTGTTTAAATGCCATACAAAGTCTTGAATATTCAAAAAGGCTTAATTTGAACTCTTTAGGTGTTCAAGGTTAGAAATATCATCCAATTTTAGAGCTTCTTTAGCCCTGCAGTTACTGGTCATGGCTCTTCTCTTGCTGAGTCTCCTGAGGCTTGTCAGCAGAGTTTCTGGTAGAGTTGTCTTTTAACATCTTTTAAAGAAAAACATTAAGCCCAAACTGTCCTACTGTTGCTGTGCTCTGTTTGCTCTGCTCTGAATGAGACCACAACTGTAGACAAGCTTGGCGTTCAAGTGCATTGTTTCCTTTTCAGTTGCTAAATTCTTAGAGTTTTAAGTAGAAAATAGAGAATTTAAACTGTTAGGTGTTCAAGTTTGGAACTATCATCAAATTTAATTAATGTGATGTGGCTATTAAAAAAACAAGACTAATGCTATAAAACAATTCTATTGAACATAACCACTTGTCAGTGTCTTCCACTGATCAAAGCAGTGCAGTAGGTCTTATTCAGACAGTTGTCTCAGAACCTCTGTGGTTCTTTTCTTAACTTCTGACACAGACTCTAAACCTTTGAGCAGAGATTTGATCTTAGGAAAAAGTCACACGGTGCTAGATTAGGTGAGTAGGGAGGGTAATCAAGCACTGTGATTTGTTTTTGGGACAGAAACTGCTTTGCAGAGAGCGCAGTGTGAACTGGCACGTTGTCTTGATGAAGACGGGAAAAAAAATTTCCACAATTGTGGTCTCTTTCTTTAGACTTTCTCTCACAGTTTTCCTAGAACCTGTTTGTAATCGTGTTGATCCACCATTGACCCTTCTGGAACCTGCTGTTCTGTCTCAGGATTGTGTTGGAAGATCCAATTTTCAATGCATGTAATCACATCTAGAATTTTCTTTTCAGTTTGTTCCAAATGTCTCCACAAATTTGCTTCAAATTTTCCTTTTTGGGTTAGAAGTTTTGGAGACCATTTCTGCTATCATTATTATTCTGAGTCGTTGATCATTTTGAACAAATTGTTCAATTCGTGGAACGTTTTCAGATTTTTTTTGATGAGCATGGGCGCCCAGAACATTCATCGTCTTGGAAATCCTCTTTGCCTTCATAAAATCTTAAGTGCCATTCAAACATGTGAATGTGACATGCAGTGATCCTCATACACCTCAGTTAATGTACAGAAAGATTTGCTGCTTTTTTGTTCAATTTCACCAAAAATTTCAAGCTCATGAGGTGCTCAACTTTGAAGCTAATCATCCTCTGGCGCCTTAGCAAAACACATGCGCTTCAGCCTGTAGATAGCAGTGAATAAAGATGCCACTTATTGGAAACTTACAGCAACAGAGCATGTGGTTTTATCCTCAAAAGCACAGTCTCATCATTTAATATCCATTCCTCTTTGTGTAAAATCTAGATTTGAACTCCCTCTGCTGCTCCCTTTGGGCTTTGCCTAGTTAAATGTAGGCAAACTGGTTGGATCAGCCTCATCAGAATGAGAAAATGCAAGCTCATTTTGAGCACTGGGTTGCTTCTTCTCCCTCTCAATGACTCCTCCAGTATCTCAATACCTTCTCCCTTCCTCAGTACACTCATAAATACAGACATGACTCTGAGCGGTGCAGTGAAGAGCAAAGGTGATTCCTTGACTGTGTAGCATTTCTCTCTCAGAGTATATATCTTAGCTGCCCTCTCATTACATCTGCAGACCTTTAAGTTGTCTTCATTTTAGATCAGATAAACATATGTTTAATAAATATCTATTTAAGGTGTTCGCATGAAAATATTGATGTAGAAAAGATAGCTTTAAACCACTAAAGCTTCAGTCAAAGCTTAAGGGCACCATAAATTGCTTACATTTTAATTAACATTGTTTCATTAAACTTATGACTTATTTATGCTTTATTTACATGTGTACATAAGGTTTTGAAGTGGGAAGACTAAAATAAACACAACAAGACTAACTAGAGCACAGCTTTGTCCTACATTGTAAAGTACAGACTGATAAATTTTACATGGTGCTGCATATAACTTATGCATATATCATCAATTATGTATGCTCTGAATGTATTTTAGTTTGCATTTCAACGTCTTTCTGTCTCCTCTTCTTTCTTCCAGGAGACACTGAGTGGTTGCCAGGTCAGGAGCTGCCCTTCTCACCCTGGGATCTGGTCAGAAAGCCTCTGAGCCAGTGCATCACCGTCCGCCTCAAAGGTACAAACCTGGCAACCCGTTGTCCTTGTTCATTCAGCAGCACCGAGCCAAAACCCAGAAAAATCAGAGCCACCATCACTGATCATAGCAATTACCATTTGGTGGATGAAAGGGTGACAAATTGGTTTGGAAGCATTTGGAGTGTGGGCAGTGATGTATCAGGAGCTGCCTACTGAGACACCCGGCATGATGAACATTTCAGACAGAACAGTTATCAGAATAAGTGTTATGACTGGATGATAATCAGGCAGAATCAGATTTAGCATCCACTGTCAGGTTCTGAGTGTAATAATTATCCTCCTTTTTATGTCTAAGACTAAACTTTAATGTAATATGATGATAAACAGGGATGAGATTTAAATTGGACTGATACCTTACAGGTCTAGTAAAAGTGAGAGACATATATCTGTTCTAAACTGTTAGCAGAGTCGGCTGATTATCATTAAATTTAGCTCATCAGTGATTTATTTACTTTTGGACAAGTCCGTGAGTTTTTTTCTCTTTCTTTCCCTTTCTTTACCTTTCACCTTAAAAAAGCTGAAAATTATTATTTATTGGCTGAAAAAAACTTTAAATGAAAATGAATATCTTAAAGGTACAATATTTAGAATTTCCTCACTGAAATGTCGTTACCTCTCCTCGTACTTGACCTTGCCCCCCTTCCTTACTTTGTGCTTGAGAGCAGGACTCAGCAACCTCGTTGACCACAGTTTAGTCAAGAATATCAACACAGTATCTTGTGCATGAGGTGGTTGTAGATGAACACTCTGATGAAGGCATTCATCCTCTTGTCCATGGTTGTGGTCATTGTACAGGCATATTATGGACTTGATTGCTTTGGCTGTGTGGTTGTAGGGTCAGTCAGTTGTGCTATCATTAGTAGCTTAGGCCTGAAACTTCAGTCCTTTGAACAGACTTTAAAGTTTAAGGACTAAGGATCAACAAAGAAAACTTCATCTGAAGTAGGACAGGGTTAACCTTGCATAGCAGATGGATGTCATCAGGCAAATCCATTGTTTGTGCAGAACTGAACACAGTTCAGACCGATCAGCATTGTTTGAGGAGACCTAGGCTGTAGCTACGGGTGAGGTTTGTACTGTAAGTTGATAGCAATGGCTGCCACCAGTGTAGCGCTAAGCTTGGACATATGATAAGGAAAGGCTCCAAGGAAGAATGGTTGGGAAACACTGCCTAGGGCATTGGTTCTCAACTGGTCTAGCTCAGCACCCACCAGTTTCTTCAACGACAAATCACAACCCATTGAAAAAAAAATCAAGAACCCATGTTTATTGAATGAATAATTTTGCAGTTTAGATCTTCTATGGAACAAAATATGAGTGAAAAAAGAGGCAGGACATCAACATATTTTACACCCCATTTCCCCATGATTTAATGATGACAGTTTCTTAAGACATTACCTCATTATCATTCTTGTTATTGCAAGAAAAGGAGAGCAATTAGTTGAGATGAAAGTGAAATATATCCACACAATGGATTAAACAGTCCATCTGGCATGTCAGGTTAGGTCCTGCTTAAACTCCACAAAGATATGGCCAATATTTGCAGAAATTATATCATTTGTAAATATTGGCAGACATTTTTATATCTGCTTAATGTTTTATGCTAATATCTTCCAATACTGATATCAGCATCCTTTCTGGTATTGTCCATCCCTAGCTATCATTAATTTTCTTGGTGATGATAGATTTGCAGGCAGTATGGTGTCCAGCAAGGACCATCAGCACCCTCCCAGGCTTTATAAACTTGCTCAGTTTGAGGTTTTTCTGTGGCCACAGCTAACAGGAAAGTTGTCACCACATCCTTAATGAGAATTAGCAACCCAAATCTTTAAAAAGCATCTGTCCATTTTGAATTATTTGCTTAAAAATTGACCTTAGAGCAAAAAGGGAACAAAGAGACAAGACAAACCAACATGGAGGACGTGCACATTTTCTTTGACTCCATTTCCCATGATAATGTGCACATTTTGGTTGTTTCTGAAGAAATATTTGAATTTAACACAGTATCAAAAGAAATCAGCTTTGCTATCTCAAAATAACAACATAGCTAAATCCCAGAAGGACAACCAAAATGTACGCATTAGCACAGCAAAGTGAAGTAAATTAAAATACATTCATGCATGTCAACTTAGGGCTTCCATACCTTACAGACTTTTTGCAGCAGTTCTTCTCCAGGTTTATATTTTGAAGCCACTGAAAGCAGAACCCAACTCTCGTGTCCCAGCCCACTATTTGAGGACCCCTGCTTTAAGAGTCATCAGCAGAGACTGTAGAGGTTACTCATGGTGTTAAAGAGTAAAAAGAAAGACTTTCAGTGCTCTTATTATTATTCAACAAAAAACTTATGCCCCTGCTCTCTGTAAGTGTATGGAGAACATTGCCTAGTGGTCCAGTTTTATTATTTAAACAAAGAAAAGTACATAAATTCTGTGTTGTTGGAGATTGTTGGAGTTAAGCATCCCCAGATATAGAAAAGCTTTTCCTCTTACAGTGCAGTTGAACTGCTGGTGTTAAGTGTTGTTGCCACAACAATGTTGAACAGGGGCCTTTTTTTAGAGATGAGATATCGAAGCGGTAACCCAGAAATAATCTTTGTTCTACAGCGTTTTTAAAGCCCTACCTGGGACCATAACAGGGCTGAACATGGATCCAGAACAGGTCCTCCGACAGCTCTGTTAATGATAATAGATGAGTCTCAGCAGCAGCCCCGAGCAGCAGACTGTCGCCCTCCACAGATATTGGAATAATCTTTCTTACTGTCTGCCGTTACTGCCTCCACTCCTTCTATTCCTTTATCTGGTTGCATTTCTCGTCTCAGTGAGTCAGGAAAAAAAGAAGAGTGAACAATCGTCTGGCACTGTGAAGATCAGGCAGAGCTGCAGCCAAACTCTCCATCTCTCCCCTCCCCGCCTTTTCTTGTTCTTTTTTTCATTTTCCTCCGTCTTCTGCGACTTGCTCGTTTCTTCTCCGTCTTTCTGACCGTCTTGCTTTGCAAATAGGAGAGGGATAGGGGTGCATGAGTGTGTATCTTTGTGTGTGTTTGTGTGATGTCCTGACTCAGAGCTCCGTATCGACCTGCCCGTCCATCCGCCCACCATCACAGTGATGGCTCAGAGCCAGAAAACAGAGTTTCAGCTTTCACCTTCAACTTGTACAACTGTCTCTCACTCACAGCACAGCACTGGCCTTGGAGAAAAAAATAACATATGATCCAAAAATACTTTACACCTGAATGTTCTACTTGTTCTGTGCTTTTTACCCTTTTTGTCTCAGTTTTCTCAAATGTTCAGAAAGGACATCATGTACATTATGAGAATGACTGTGCAAAATATCTCCTGGAAGACCTAGAAAGCAGTTGATCAATTTTCCAATCAGGAATAACATTGAAAAAAGAGTTATGACCTGAAAAATCCTCAAACAGTTTCCTAATTTCCTATCAGAGTTCCCCTAAATAGATGACATTGAAAGGGCTTAATAATGTTAAAGTCAACCATTTTTTTTAGCATAATACCCTAATTACTCTAAAAAGAAAGATATTTACATGCACTGTGGAACACAGAATATTCAACATAGGTAATACATATAAGAACAGTGAGATTTTGAGTGATTTCAGAGAAAATAAGTGGCTAAAAAGACTGTAAATGCCAATTCATTATTGTAAGTACTATTACTGTTATAATCAAGGGTTATTCATAGCTTTCCTGGTAAGTCCCACACTTATGGAACTGCCTCCTGCGAGCAAGAAAGGCTTCTAACTGCAATAGATTATTGTGTGTATTAACCCCCGTAGATGTTTTACCCTTTAATTTATTTTATAAATCAATCATGGCCAATGTGATTTGGCTTTTTTGACCAGAAAATTACAAAAAAAATCCCCTCTTTAATGTCAAAGTGAAGACAGATTTCTACAAAGTAATATCAATTAAACAAAAACAGGTAAGTTGAAATAAGTGAGTGAACAAATATTAATCAAAATTTGGTAGCAGTTTTTCCTTTACATTTAATCAGTGCTAATTTTTTAGTGGATAAGTTGCAAAAGACGAGATAGGTGCAGGTGCAATTCTGGCGTTAAAGTTCACACTATTGACATAGAACAAAAAATCTTAGTGGATCTGCCCCTGTGTTTGGCAGACATAAAATAATGCAGTGGCAGCATCGTGCTGTGGGGATGCCTCTCAGCAGCCAGCAATGAAAGGCTTGTAAAGTTAGAAGTTTAAAATGAATGCGGCAAAATCTAGAAAAATCCTGGAGGACAATCTTATTCAGTCTGCAAGTGAACTATGGGAGAAGATTTCCTGCAAGACAATGACCTGAAGCATATAGCGAAAGCTACACAGAAATAGTTTAAAGACAACAATCCAATCCCTGTGAAGCCTGACAGAGCTTGAGCAGTTTTGCAAAGCAGAATGGAGCTGATTTGCAGTGTCCAGACGTGCAAGCCTGATTGAGACCTATCCAGAAAGACTCAGTGCTGTGATTACAGCCAGAGGTGAAAGTGCTAAACACTGACTTAAAGGGGGTGAATATTCATGTGGTCACTTATTTTACATGACATATTATTATTTTGAAATTACTTTTTAGAAATCTGTTTTCACTTTGGCATTAAAGTGATTTTTTTTGTCCCGAAGCCAGATTATATTGACCATGATTGATTTATAAATCAATGAAAGGGTTAAACATCCAAGGGGGTGAATACTTTTTATTGGCAATGTATATCTGAGTTCCTGGTTATAGCCATTGACTGCACAGCCTTTGAATTAGACCTGTACAAAAAGGAACGTTTAGGTGTATGGGCACAATGTGTTCTTATCAAAGTAGCTAAAGTATCACTGAAAATGTCCTGGAAAAAGAAGAGGATGGGAACTCTGAATTGGCATGTTCATACATGCCAGTGCAACTCTGTCCTCAGTGATCTGACTCTGTCAGCATCTGTACCAAATCAACACTCAGAAATCAACATCTCTTGGCAGAAGTGATAAAAGGTTTTTGTTCTTACATATTTAACCAGAAGAATCACAGCTCTTGAATTGCAGCTTTTGCCCTTTAAAAATGGCACTGAATAGACTGTAGATTATAATGGTTAAAGCCTGAATGATGTCAGCCATGTGGTTATTGAAGCCAACTGAAAGCAATGTCTCAAACTAACTTTCAGTCTAGAAACATGCAAATAAGCAGAACTGAGGCAGGGGTTCAGCCTCTTGACAAACAACTCCCCTATACTGACCTGAGGTCATATCAGCTACGCCCCTAATAATGCATAACTCTTTTCTTTTTGAAACACAATACAAAAAAAATATCCCCCCTATACCGTGTCTACCCATGAAACCATGAAACTATTCTGCCACAGCCTCTTTTTTTTAACCTGGCTGTAAACAGGTTCATTGAAGATGTAAAAACCTGCATTTTAACATGGACTGTGTTTTAGCAGACAGTCTACTTCTATCTACTTCTGCATTGGCTTCCTTTTTCAGCACTAAGGTTGCTGTTTGGTCATATTGCAATTTTATAAACATTTTGATACATCCTGAAGGTCCATGATTAGACACATTAAAATAGAAATAAAGCAGAGAAAGTTTTATCAGCATTAGTATTGAGCGTTGGATTGGGGTTGTTTTGAATTAACAGTTATTTGTATGAAGACATACAGTGATAGTGAATAGCTGATCAGACTGATGTGCGTCATTCACTGATGACACATTCAAGCAGACGTAGGTGTCTTTTATTGAAATACTGCAGTATGACAAATATCAGAGGTTGCCAGTGTGTTTTTCCTTCATAATTTGATCGTTTGTGTGTCTCTTCTGATGTCATCAATACCAGTGTCCTACAGTGATGCGCCTTTTATACTTTTGTCTTTTTTTCTGCATATATCCCTCCTCCACATTTTTCCCTTTTTCATTAATTTTGGCAATAAAAGAATAGGACTGTATTACTATAAAGTAGAAATTTACCAATCCCAAAGATGATTCTGGTCCATGATTGCTGTACAAAAAACAAGGTAAATGAAGTGGGTAGTAGTTTCATCTCCTGAAATTGCACATGTATACCGTAGTGCAGTGTATCATTTCATTTTGAACATCACATTGCATCATTTAGTATCCCGTTGTGTCATATCATGCTGTGTTGCATCGTTCTGCATCATATTGGGTTGCATCGTGTTATGTCACATGGTATGATATGATATGATGAGGGCTGACACCTTCCACGTGGCTGGTCAGTTGGTTAGTTGGTCGATGAGCTCTCATCCGTCAAAGATCTTGTTGTTTGGTAGGTTGCGCGTGTATGTGAGAACAAAATGGTGGGAACATGCAGCTAACTGATGAGCCGCACGGCAGGAGACAGAGAGGAGCAATGAGGCGCTCAGGAGTACAGGTAGAGAGGCACAGAAAGTGACGCAGTGGTTACACTGAAAATAACCCACAACCAACTCCTCAATGCGCATTCATGAGCCAATTTTTTTTTTCTCTTTGTCACAGCCAGATGTATTTAATGAAACATAGGGCTGTTTGACAGTACAAAACAAAGAGATTGAAGAAAATACCCTTAAGTGTGTCATATAAGATAAACCAAAAGTTTCACATTACGAATAAAATTAAAAAATGTTTCCAGTAAAGGTTCCCAAAACTTCCCTAATGTTTCCAGTAAAAATGCCTAAAATGTTCCTTTAAATCTACTGGAACCACTGCCGAATGGTTCTGTGTAAAGTATTAATTATTACTGTTTAAAAACCCTTAGAAGTTTCTTTGTCTTTTTGAAATCTCCTTAGATTTACTTGAAAAGTGTAAAGAGCATATTACCGATTGTTTCTTGGGAAATGTCCACAAGAATCTCCAGGAAATGTAGAGAAAATTCTTAAACCTTTTTGAGGCACTTACTTAAATTTCCCATAACAGTTTACAGGGAAAATTCCCCAAAAATGTCACATTACTCCACAATAAAAATTCTGTCAAACACTTTTTTGGTTTCTTTTCTACTGTCAAAATTTGAACCACAGGAAAAAAATGTAAACGTGCCTCACAAACTGTGATGATTTTGTTTCCCACATTCAGCTCTGTGGCCCACCAGTTGAGAATGACTGACTTAGAGAACAATCTGAACTTGACATAATGATGCATACTGTTTGTATTGAAGTGGCTCTGAAGCATCAAGTCCCTATGTGGTCTTGGGTCCCTTTAGCATCACATTAAAATGTAAGCATTAGTGTCTGTTAGAGACGGAGCGCAGAGGAGGGGATGGTGATGTCTCCTGGCGTTTAAAAGTCTCAAGCTACAGGGTTTTTACTGAGAGTTAAGAGGGCATATTTATGGTCTTTAGCAACTAAACCTGTTTGTTAAATCATGGTGGTGAGCTCTGATTTTTGAGTATTTTGTTACTGAATTTTGTTCAGGCAATGCTAAACAGTTCCTGTTTAATTGATGTTGTAATTTAACCCTTTTACACAAGTTGTATCATATTTAAATGTGATGATGTGCAAAAGTGCATATCAATTGATACACACTTTTGTGAGACCTCTGTCTTATCAATATGATCAATAATTACCTTAAAAACCTTTGTATACAATCTGATAAATGATCAAAAAATGGCTTCTGAAAATTTCCAGAAATGTCTAATGCCTTAAATGTGATAAAAGAAAATATGTGAGATTGTACAGAAATTTTTCTTATTTGGGATTTCAGTAGAAGGTAAAATAAACATCTCAGTTAAAAAAAAAATGTACATTCTCTGGCTATTATTTAAGGTTTTAGGCTTTAAAGAGTTAACTTAAAACAGCTGCCATTAGGTCTTGGTTGTTATGCCTCCTTGGAAATCTATCGAAATGTCTCAAGTGTCAGACATCTGGAAAAACTCATCTTAACAAACTACTACAACTCCTATTTCTAGTCCGAAATGCTTCTCAGTTCTTATTTTAGGCCTTAATCATCTGACAAATTCAGATAAACATCTAATTTTTAGATATTTAAAACAATTCCAGACTTGTCAGTGGACTTTTTAGTACAAACAAGGATTTATTTTGACTAGAAGTCAGTTAAATAAATTTGAGATTTTTGCATTGCGGTGCTTTGAAACCAGAGTTGCAGACACCTGTTGTTTTTTGCTGTCAAATTTATTTGTTAACTAAATTTTACTGTCTGAACTTGTGATGATTTTTTTAAATTGATTTTATGGACATAGTCTTGTTTCGATCTTGTCTTGTGCACTCTGGTCAAATGTGTATTTTGATATTGAAACTGTAAGAAAAGATTTAAGTAAGCACAGCTTGGACTGAGTTTATTGATTGCCATGCACCAAAGAATGTAGTTAATTAACACCTCTGATGTAATGCTAATGATCTTGTTCCATGATTTTAAATATGTCCTCTGTAATCACTTTAAAAGAGGTTTGATATGAGGCAGGCATTAGCATGTTTTTCCTCAGGCAGTAGATTAAAACCTCTCAAAGCTGTAACTCATCCTCCTCTCTGATATGAAGCACTGAGAGCAATTTAATGAGTAAACAACCTCACTGTCTGACCACTCAGTCTGCTTTATTAGCTGACAATAGTGATTACTTTCTCTTCATGGCAGGCCTTTAGCTGAGGACAGAGTACTGCTGAATGTTGTGGGCATTGAACCTGTGGCGTTTAAGTTTCAGGACAGTCTGAATCTGAACCAGAAAGGGCACCTTGAGGCCCTCAGCTGTGTGATGTAACTGTGGAGCTGTGGCGTCTTACAGCTGCTGACACTGAGCATGTAAACCGGAGCGGATTTCAAGGATTTATTGTGAGAACTCACTCCGTGTGCGTGTTTGTGTTTCTCTGACAGGTCTGTCTGAGTCGTGTCTCGATGAGTTGGCTCTGGAATACCTCTTCCCCCTGCCGCTGCTGCACAACTACGTCCGCCTGGTATGCACAAACACACACATGCAAGCACACACAAAGGACTGCGAGGGATTGAGGGATTAGATGAGTAAGACGTAGGAAAATAGAGAGGAAGCTCGACGACCGCAGCGAGAGAGCGGTACAGATGAGAAGAGGAGAGAGACGAGGTGATGGACAGATGAAAGGAAACAGAGGATTTAAGTGGTGATTTGTTCCCAACAGCTATACCGCCCCCTGCTGGCTGTGTAGAGATTAAAAACACAAGAGCATTAGGAAATCGAGGCACATTTTGTCACCCTAAATTGTCATATTAGGAGCAATAGATCCTGATTGGACATGTAGATACTGACAAACATCAATGAGAGTGTACATAGAGAACCGTAGGGATGAGATTTTATCCAGCAGTCTGTAAAAATAAATTAAATCCCACTTTTGATAACTGATTTACATTTCTGACACTGATCCGCAGCTTTAATCCTCAGCCTCTTCATTCGTACAGTAAAAGATGTTTCACAGCTTGGATCACTGCAGCAGCATGCAGCACAGTTAAAGAAAATTAGGCTTCCTCTATTGTAATATTGATGAATTCATGTAATATTAACCTTTTAATCCATTAATCAGTGAATGTCAAAAGTAAGAGTAAGAATACAGCTTTGTGTTGCTGTTTTTTAATGCTGCATTTTTTAAATCAAGTCAGAAAAAGAGCTTTTAAAGAGAGAGAATTAACAGGTTACAGTGCATTCAGAAAGTATTCACACCCTCTTCACTTTTGTCTTTTTTAATGTTGCAGCCTGATGCTGCAGTCAAAAAAATGCATTACGTAAGAATTCAGAAACTTTGCAAAACCATTTTGTGCGTGCAAAAAGTGCTAGACAGTAGTAGCTACTGTATTAATTCTCCATCTCTTGAAAAAGAAATACACATGTTTGCATCACCTGACAACTGCAGAAAATCAGATATTAAACTGTATTCTAAGTTTTGGGCTCTTTGCACCTTTGCACAGCACCCAGAACACCATTTAAGTGTTAAAACCAAAGAAGTCCCAGCCAGAATTTCACTTTAGTGATGTTAACTTACTGGTATATCTACAGTAGTGGACATCCTTCTCTTCTTTTAAGATATATTTTGGGCTTTTTATGCCTTTATTGATAGACAAGGACAGTGGATAGAATTGGAAACAGGGATGAGAGCGTGGGGGAGAGACATGCAGGAAATGGTGCCACCGGCCGGACTCAAACCCTGGCCGCCTGCATACATGGGCTGCTCTAAACCAATAGGCCATCTGCATCCTGAGATCCCTCTCTTTAAACCTGATGCCAGGATGATAGTCAGTTTTATAAATTCACAGTCTTCTCGAGTCAATAATGCGGCTGCTTGGTAAGTGAAGGGCAAGAAATTCTTCATCACAAAGTGCTAATTAGCTAACATTAACTAGCTCAGGTGTATCTGAAAGTGTGGCTCAGGGCAAACCAGAATTGTGACCACGTTTAACCATTTTACTATCTCTATGCGTGCATACTTGCATACAACTTTGTATGCATCTTCTGTACAAAATTACATAGATAACTTGTGTATGACATCCCTGTGCAATAATGCATGTATGAACACGTTTATATATGCACATTCTGTCAATAGGGCCATGTGCAATCATATCAGCACTTTAAATAAACAGGCTGAGGGAAAACGTGCAATTTCCTCAAGCACATTTATAACCATGTGCAGTACATCAGCACATCAGCACTATAACACTTTACCATCTGTCTTATAAACTTCAACACCTGTAATGATCGCCTCTCTGTTGCTGTTTCTTTAAATGCTTTTGGTTACTATGGTGATGCACATTGACGTGAGGACATAACCTGTACACCTCGAAGTCAGATCGGAGTTGCTTTATTTATAAGGTGGGACTCTAAACAACTTTTATTTGTTCTTACCTTCACAAAAGTGTGCTTATGTGACTCGTGAAAAACGTCTGAGCTTCCCTGCAAATATTGAACGTGCAGTGTGACGGTAACGAGTTGTTTCGAGTCATGTTTTTAACTCTGCTGATCCATGGAGACCCTCCGGACCACCACACATCTTATGTACTTTAACTGAGCTGGTCACTTTATTCCTGGTCAGTCTTAAGCAAAGTCATATAGCCACCCTCTGTCTTGTTATCTGCAGGTCTTTGTACTGTTTATGTTGTTTGGTCTCCATGTGTTGTCAGATTATATAAATATTTATTAATTTTATCATGCACATGCTTGATGTACACTTTAATATGTATACCATCAACCTGCCAGGGACTACAGATGGAAGTAGCCTATAGCTACAATCTGGCACATTTACATGTCCATGTTCATTAATGTGCACTTTCCCGCAGAGTAAATAAGTAAATAAATTAATAAACTGATCAACACTAGTATAAATATCACTGTCAGCTATCAGTCTGTGTTCTGACAGTCGTTTTGCTCAGGTTTTTACAATATTTGATCTTAAAATTCTTCTATTATTCAGTACTTTTGTCTGCTGTAACCTACAGAGACATCTGCAGCAGCATTAAACCACCTTCTGCTTCTCTCATGGCATTATAGAAGTATAATCCAGGCTTGTGCTTCATTAGTTAGTGCATCCAGTTGAACAACTCCTTTTTATTCAACTAAATATAAAAAACTGGCAACTTCACAGTAGTGTACAGCAATAGGAAGCCTGGGAGTTATGAATATGCAAGGTGTAAATATCACAACACAAAAAGACAATCAAAGAAAAGCATTAAAAGGAAGCACAGCAAATTATGAGAAAGAAATTCAGGAAAAGGAGAGATTTGAATGGAGTATTTTCCTCCTTTCAGACGTATTTGCTTATTCATGAGTTTTTACTCTTGAAATCCTCTTTGAGATTTTTTTTTTGTCATGAGAAAACCTAAATTAGTTCTGATGTCTTTGTACAGATGTCAGAGCAAGATCAGCAAAGAGACAAGACATTCTGCATTGTCATAAATTAAAAGTTCCTCAGTAGCTTTATTCAATGACTGTGAAAGAGTGCAGTCGTTAAACTACATGGCTGTTCTCTATAGATGTCACAACTCTCTGACTCCAAAATAAGGCCTATAAAGATATGAAACAATGCTGAAGAGGGTTAAACGAAGCTGCACCTTCATTAACTTTATTCTCAGTTTACATTGATCTTACTGATTCCTCCCTTGTCACTCTTTCTGTGCAGGTGGAACAGTATGGAAACCTCATCTTTCAGGGGCTTGAGGGCAGCTGTCAGGAGTACATTGCTAGCATGGTTGCTCGCTGCATCAAGGTACGTTCACAAGTGCAAAACTCCAATCAAGGAAGCTGTAATCACAATCACATTGTAGAACAGTCAGTAGCCTGAGGTTAGTAATAAAGGACCTCCTGGAAAGTCTTTCTTTTCCTCGCATTGCCATTTATACAGTCTGACGAGGAACTAAAGGAGTGAGAATGGAGCTGGTGTTGAAAGATGACTGCTTATAGCAGGTTTTAGCTGAACTAGCATGCGTTTGTTTACAGACATAGATAATAGCTAAATTGTCATAAGATGACTGCCTATGGGTTAGAGGGGTGCATTATGGCATATTTTGTTCTGTGTCTCTGAACAGATCACATTTGCTGCATACATTTTAATGCACATTTCTGCAGCGTTATGCAGAATTAGAAAATGACCTTCCAAAGGAGATAAGGCATGGGAAGCAGTTACCTCTTCGAATATTTACTTCTTAAAATTCACTTTTATAGAGTCCCTTCTATTGAACAGCATTTTCAAAGATTGTTTTCCTTTACTTCATTGATTGGATCACCCTTATTCTTTTTGTCTGCAGACATTTATCTGATTTCTTGCTCTTATCTTTCTTTATTGTTTTATCTTCTTTTTTTACTTTTTCTTTTTTGTATATATGCTTCACATCTTCTGATGTGAAATATTCTTCTTTGATTCTCCCTATTATCTCCGCCAAGGAGGTTATGTGATCAGCAGGGTTTGTTAGTTTGTTTGTTAACCATCTGGATCTAGGAATTGTTTAAAGGATTCTTTACTTTTGGGAGATAGGGCTAATGGCGGAGGTCTGCGCTCTCTGAGTGCTTTTCTAGTCTTATAATTATGTTTACTGCTTTATTTAATTGTTAGTCTATTCACTTCCTCAATGGTGTCGCTTTACTTAAACAGCTTTTTTAGACCCATTGTTTCTATTTTTATTCCTTCCTATGTATTTTCTCTTGTTTATCTTTTTTTTTTGTATCTGTTAAAGCTTTTAGATGTTCAGACTTTTGCCTGTCAGCACACATTGGGGAAACAAGATGGATAGGCTTGTGCAAAATTTAGATTTTTTTCTAAACTGTAAAGAATCATAAACACCTCTTTATTTTGCATAGTAGATCTAAATTTACTGATAAAATTCTGAGTCATATACACCCCAGTAAATCAGAAAGGTTAATAAACAGTTTCTGATCACTCTAAACTGTAAAATCAAGTTAGTAAATATTACTCTAAAAATTCATGCAAACAGATCACCTTAAGAAAACATAGTAAAGTAACTTTTTGACCTCAGTAAAGTAAACTAGATAATGTTACTTGCATTTACAAAAGTAAACAACTTTTTTTTAGTGTTGTGCACTTTGCACTTAAGTTAAAGATACTCCAGTAATACTCACTGAAAAACAGCATTTGTTAAGTACTTGGTACTTGTGTGTAATGCCTGAGGGCATTCTGGGGAAAACTAAGCAAATTAAGAGATGATTGTTAAAAAAATAAGTAGAATGCAAAAAAACTTAAAGTGATCCAATGCTGTTAACTTAAAACTAAAAGTGTGTTTTATCAACTGTGAGGAACCGGGCTGATGTGGCTGTTTTGGTTATTTAAGGGATGACTGTCAAACAGTTTAATTAAAATTGATAAAAATAATGAGCTCAAGTACCCAAAATCACTGAATTTTGTGTTGTCCTCACTTCTGTGTACAGCACGGGCAAACTTGGCTCAAGCACAAGCTAAGACAGCTCAGACTGTTAAATTTTCTTTTCTTTCTTGTTTGAGTATTGCTTTAACCTGGTTACCTCCACCTACTGGACAGTGGTGTGAATCAGCAAACTGGCAGCCAAGCCCTTAGATCTTACTTACTTACTTTAAGTAGAATTTACTTTAAAAAACAGTTGAATGTTTTTCTTCGCCCTGCAATAAAACATCACTTGATAAAACTTAGTAATAACTTTATACAGTCAAGTAAAGTTAACTCAATTTATTTGAGGTCTGGAGAGCTATCGGGTTTAACAGTGCATTAAGTTTACCCTTTTTACTTCTTATTAATGCAAATATCTGATTAGCCAAGCAAATGACAGAACCAGTGCATTTAGGCATGTAGATATGGTCAAGACGATATGCTGAAGTTTGAACCAAGCATTTGAGTGGACCAGAGCAGTGATTTAAGTGACACTGAACACATAATTATTATTGGTGCCAGGCTGGTCTGAGTGTTTTACTATCTGCTGATGCACTGAGATTTTCATCTCTAGGGTTTACAGAGACTGATTTGAACAAGAGAAAATTTCCACTGAGCAGCAGTTCTCTAGGCCAGAAAGCCTTGTTGATGGCAGAGGTCATCACCAGACTGGTCCGTGCTGAAAAACATCACATCGAATCTCGAAGCAGATGGACTGCAGCAGCAGAACACATTGGGTTGACACTCCTGTGGCTAAGAACAGGAAAGTGAGGCTGCAGTTCACACAGGCTCAAAGCTTAGTCTGGTCTGATGAGGCTCAATCTCTGCAGAGACTTTTGATTGAAAGGTTCTGAATTTGGTGTAAAATAACTTGAAAGTGTGCCAGACTACCACGGCACATTTAAAGTCATTTAAACCACCTTTCTTCCCCGTTCTGATGCTCAGTTTGTGCACCAGCTTATTGTCTTGACCATGTCTGCATGCCTACATGCACTGGTGGCTGCTATGGGATTGAATGAAGTGGTGTGAGTGTATCAAGCAATACAACTATTGCTGTACAGGGCAGCCATCTTTCATTAATCATGTTAGGGTTGATGGGGCTTTTCCAGCCTTTCAAGTCAGGACTTCAGGGGCCTTCATGTTAAAACTGTGTGGCACCCACCATCAGTGAAAAGAGCATGAGGTGTGATGTAAGTGTGAGTGGAGCAGAGAGCTGTCAGTCATCTCTCACACGGTAAAACCTGTCCTTTAAAGTCATATCAAAGCAGATTCATTCATTGGCCTTGCTTCGTATCAACAAGAGAGGTTAAATTAGGACCCTTTTTTCATCACACAGGTGTCTGTGATCAAAATATTTTCCATATTTCCACTAGTTTGACCTTTTAATTGTGAAAATCAATGCAGCTTTGTTGCACAGAGTGATGCAATGAGACAGAAACTGGATGCAAACAGCAACCAGTACAGTGAGTCAGTGTAACATGATGTAAAAGTCTACACACATGCTGGACAGGTCAGTGCTGCTTCACTAAACCTGCTGCTCAAAGATAACTCAGGTAGTGAAATATGTCAGCGCTGGTGCTTTTAATCTTGACACAGATACCTTTTACAGCAGGTTTGGTGTCGTTATGCTTAATGTACAAAGAAGTAAAGAAGATAACGTTTCCTGTACAGCCGTATCTTCTCTGTACTCACAGCAGCAGCAGCGACGTGCCTGGAAAAGCCCTTTCTGCTCATTCAAATTCTGCTCTTGCTCCATTTCTCTCAGCGCATAGTAGTAGTAGATTTCTTTTGTTTCCATGACAACGTGCTCCCTTCTTACCTCTCTCTTCACTCATCGTCTCCCTCGCTCTCTCTTCTCTCCACCAGTCGAAGCAGGAGGCTGCAGGGCTCGGCTGTGACGTGGTGCGGGTGGAGGTGGAGGAGAGCCTGACCAAAGGGCAGCTGCTGGACACTTTCATCACATGTGGTAGGGACACAAACGTATTCACAAAGACACAGACCTGCAGATTTATGAATGGCTCACACGCTGACAGAGAATTACACTCAGCTACAGTAAGCACATTCATGATACAACAGGCACGCATGAGCAGCTTATACAGGCTTACACACGAGCAGAAATTGGATTTCTCAGTCGTATCCATTCAGTCATTCAGAGCTGAAACTGATCCAAACCTGATCAATACAAAGTCCCGCCCCTTAGTAACGGTTGCTCTGATAGGCAAGCTAGAAAAAAGATGGTGCAGCAGGCTCTTTTCAGCTGGAGTGTTGACTCAGGAATCTAACAGCAAAGAAGAAGCATCCATTTTGGTTCCAATATGAAAATTAAATGTTTTTTCTTGATCATATGAATAGAAATAAATGCCCCATCATTAAGTTCAGTTTGTCTAACTCGTCACCTCAGATTCAAGGAAATGGTGATGGATGTTTTCAGTACATTTGCATGATTAAAGGACAATTGTTTGAGAGGATTAGGCTGATCCTATGATGATAAAAATAAGCATACGTAGTAAATGAGAGATTACTTAACAATAACAAAAACAGAATCTTTTAAATTCCCATAATTTCTCATGCAAGTAGGAGAAACATTGTATAAAGAATGAAAAATGTTAAGTGTACAAGTACTCGAAGTAAAATACATGCCAACTAGTCCTGGTAATTTTTAACTTCAGCTACAGATACAAAAAGCAAGTCAGCTATCACAAGATGGCTGTCAGTGCCCATATGCAGAAGCTAACTAGCATGTCTGATAATAGGTGTGAATATCCTAAAAGTAACAATGATGATTACAGTGAAGAAACAGTATGCTTACTTTGCTCATAACACTTTCACTGTAAGAAGTGATCCTACAGTTACCTCATGCCTCCTTGTCTCAGGTTTCCTGGTGCCAGCGTTGGGCTCAGTTGTTGGGGTACCAGGTGGTCACTGTGTGGTTGTTCTGCTGGAGGGATTGGAGAAAGCTTCGTCTCTGACAGGCCTGCTGGGAGATCTCTGTAACAGTCTGGACAGTAGGAGCCCTGCTTCACCGCTGCTTCTTAACACAGGTACGACTCACAGGAGCCAGGCTTCAACATGAAAACCAGAACCATTTACTTTTGGTTGAAATTCATTTTATTCCCTTGGTATTTTTCACAACTTCACTTGGGGTTGGCACAGACTGCAGAAAGTTTTTGACAAAGCCTGAGTGATGTTAGTCATCAAGTTACTCTAGGGCAGTGGTTCTCAACCTTAGAGTCGGGACCCCCTTGGGGGTTGTCAGACACTGAGAGGGGGTCTCCAGATGCCCTAAAAAATGAAGAATATTTTTCAAATAACACTGTTGCCACTTTACATCAATTTTGTCAAATTTCATTACCCCTTTTCATAATTTTTTCCCACCAATTTTAACAGTTTTAAATTCTTTCCACAACTTTTTTTATTGCCACTTTCTTGCCACTAAAGCTTAACGTTGTTGACCCATTATTGCTACTATTAACCCCTTTTAACCACTTTTTATGCACATTTTTTCCCATTCTAACCACATTTCACCATTTGATATGCCCATTTTTGCTAGTTTAATCAATTTCTTCCAATATCTGCTTATTTTTTCTTTCTTGGTTAACCCTTTTTTGCCAGCTTATATCAATTTTTCATCCCATTTCACCAAATTTCCACCCATTTTTGCCAATTCAAAGCCATTTCAGCCCCTTTTTTACTCCCTTTTACCACTATTTATCACCATTTTTGCCACTTTAACCCATTTTGCCACTTCTATTTCTGCTTCTTTTAAAATCCAATTTCACCACCTTTTCCACCATTTTTTGCCACTATTTACCCATTATAGCAATTTTTAAAGCATTTTAATTTTTTTTTTTTTTAAACAAAGGGGATTTACGTTTTTAAGAAGGTTATTTACTACAGTAATGATTTAAAACTTAGTTTTTTTTCTTTGATAAGAGTTGTTTTTTTTCAGGTTAAATATGAAATATGGATATCACAGCTTAACTTTACAATGGACCATGGTTTTGCTGACCTCCATTGGCCCCCAGTTTGGCTAAGCACCAAAAAGCTCTCCCATTTATCCCCCTTATGGACGACCTTGTCTGCACATGACTATTCCAAATTGTGCATGGCTGTGTTCAACCACCTTTAGGTATAGTGGGGGTCCCCAGTCTCTGGCACCTTTATTTTTTGGGGTCGCAGGCTGAAAAGGTTGAGAACCACTGCTCTAGGGGGCTCTAGCCAATCCACGGCTGTTGAAACTGCAGCCTTAAACCGACTTGGAGCCAAGATCTTTAGCCTCGTGACAAACAGCTACACAATAAAGTTTGTCTGGAAAATCTTTGTCATGCTTATGATGTCATGCTTGTTATTTTTTCTGCAAGACATAAGCCAATATTAGTCGTTTTCTGATATGGTGTGTCAAATCTAATACCTATAACTTTAAGGAACCTGCATTAAGAACTTACGCTGTCATTTGAATAACGCTCTGTTATATTGTAGGCAGTACCTGCATAACTAACAGATAATGAAAACTGATCCTCCTTCCTGTCCCTCTTTCACTGCTCTTATCCCTCCCTCAGGTCCCCATCATTTCCGTGTTGGCAGCTTCCTGATTGGCACTCTTTCAAAGCCCCGCCTGCAGGGATCAGAGCTCCGCCTCCAGCAGCATTTCCGCTGGGTTACGCTGCGCTGGGACCAGGAGCCGCTGCACGGCATGCTGGGAAGGCACCTCCGCAGGAAGCTGCTTCACAAGGTCAGAGAGAGGTTTTAGTTTCATCTGAGACTTGATGTTGTTCTGGTTGATGTCGTTTTCACTGCTCGTCTTTGTGAACAGATAAATAAAGTTGTAGTTTTGAATAAAATATGCCCACTGCTGTGTATCAGTATCCTCAATAATGAAGAATCTGTCCTTGTGCAAAACATTTGTTATTAGAGTGTAACTAATGTACAGCTTACAGCATGTGCAGTTTAGTTCCAACAATCCTCACCCATCCTTGTAAAAAAAAAAAAACCCAAACCCCCCCCCAAAAAAAAACAAAAAAAAAAAACATTTTCAATAAAAGTTAGAAACTTTGCCATAAAGAATTTAACATGTTTTGTTAAGTATTTATTCAGGTCACTTTATATCACACTTTATATCACACTCTCTTTATCTCAAGTATTATGAGAAACCTTTTTTTGTGACGAAATTTGAATAAAGGTTATTCAAAACAAATCCATATAAATAATTTGGCACTTTGACTTTAAACCAGAGCTTTTATGTTGCAATGCCGACTGTTTCAATTAATCAAATCTGAGGAATATCAAAGGTAAACCTTCTTTATGTTGCAGCATCTTTCATCACGTTAATATAATTCAGACAAAAGACAAGGCCAGTATTCTTTTATATGACACACACATTCAATAAAAGCTATCCAAAGTGCTTTACAGAGGCAAAGCACTAAAAATAAAAAATAAATTAAAAAAGCAATCATAAAATTGCACTGAATCATAAAGGACTGTGAAGTGATGTATTGAAAACTATTTTAAAACTGAGTAAAGAGCATTTAAGGCCAAGCTTTAATCCCTTCCTACCTCTCCTTCAGATGGGGACAGGAGTTTGGTCACCTGAGGGCGTCATGGAGCGGTCGGTGTTGTGGGTCAGCCAGGTTTGGCAGCAGCTCAATGCCTGTTTGTCCCGTCTCGGCACCCATGAGGCTCTGCTGGGCCCGCAGCACTTTCTGTCCTGTCCTGTAGTCCCAAACAACACACAGGCAGTCGTCAGGTGTGTATCTTCTTGTCTTGGTGTGTGAGTGTTTGCACAGGTTGTTGAAATCTTTTAAAGTGCTTGAAATTTTAGAGTTTTGTTCAAGGTTTTTAAAGGGCTTGGATTGGAGAAAGTGTGTGAAATTGTAATTTAATGCCCACTCATGTTAAAATATCTATCTTAAGCTCTCAATAAAAAGCCAATCGCTCATTTCTCCAGAAGTTAAGACTCAGTGTGCCAGAAGGTTAACGGCATGTGGTTTAAACAAGTAAATAATTATTCTAAACTCATGTGTTCGTAATGAATTCTCTCTTATTCAGCTCATTGGACAAGTGCTGCTCGAGTGTCGAGAGCAAAATGATGTCAGAGCAGCAGGAGAAACCTAATGTTTGTCCTCGTGTCTGTGTTCAGATGGCTGTCTCGGCTCTGGAACGCCGTGGTCGTCCCCCGTGTGGAAGAAGCCATCATCTCCCGGGTAACGGCCAAGCGTTCCTCCTCCTCCTCCTCTTCCTCTCCCTCCTCTCCATCATTGCAGAGACTGTCTCCCAGCAACTGTGGGCTGAGCGCCGGGCAGCAGGCTGTAGTGAAGGCCGCCCTCAGCATCCTGGTCAACAAGGCCGTTCTCCCAGGCTGTCCTCTGCCTCGACACGGTGAGTGGGCGACCATGGTTCATTCATGTTTACCAGTTATTCAGTCTCACTGAGTGATGTGAGCACTTTCAAAATTTCCTGCAGAGATGGACAGATACCTGCTGGAGTTTAGAGGCGGGGCCTTCCCTCTGTCAGCCATCGGTTCCTACAGTGGAAGTGGAGGACGTGGAGGGAGGAAAGGACGGGACGCTGGCAAACTGAGACGATCCAACACCAGCCCTCGGAAGAAAGGAGGCCCCGCCTTAAACTGGAGCTCTGGCGGCTCTTTTAGAGAGGGTAAGATGGCTGCTCTGATCCCACTTATTCAAGTGGATGTGAAATTCCAGTGATTATCATTTTTTAAAGATTTATTTAAGGACTGTTTTCTTTTAATTGGAAAGGAAAGGACAGTAAAGCTGTGTCCCTCTGTCACAAAGGAAAGTGCTTTTCCAACTCATGACAGAAACTCATGACAAACTTTCCTGAACTTTTCGAGTATAAATCATAAGATTTCAGCGACTATTCACAGCAAATAAAAGACATGAAGAGACAATATAAAGTACACTACAATTATGAGACAACTTTAGATACAAATAAACAGAATGTGATGATTTGTCATTGTAAAATGGCTCAAAAATCAGTTTGCTACTCACAGTGAGAGGATACTGGTTTATTTGAGCTCTTATTATCCACAAGGGGGCGTTGTTTGACAGGCTTCACATGCATGCTGCAATAATCTGTCTTTTGACACACAATAATGAACAAAAAACAAAAATGGACAACAAAAAAAAAAACAACCTTTTCCTTTATTCATGTGTAGCCCCCAAATGTCAAAACTTTGGATTAAAGAAATTTCTCATGTTCTCTATGAGGACTTGGCCCAAAAAACCTATCTGATCTTTTAGTCCCCTATCAGGCATCCAGACCTGTCAGGTCCTCTGAGACGGGTTTACTCACTGTTCCCAGAACCAAGCAGGCTGAGGCAGCTCGACATTTCCTCACTCCTCACCTTGAACAATCTACCAGAACACCTGACGCTCTCTACGTCTGTTAGCTCTTTTAAAAAAAGGTTGTTAAACACTTTTATGTACTACTTAATTCCATAAGTTCAGTCTTGTCTTAGCTTAGTCTTAATTAAAAAAATATTTATTTATTTATTTTTCAGTTCTTTTTAATTCTGAAAGACAGTCATCAATAAACAGTGTATAGGTGGAAAAATAGCTGAGTTTCCTCTGCAACTCAGCCTTTATTGTCTTTTTTTAACCCTCAGACCTTAGTAACTAAAAGTTCCTTTTGAACTGTTAATAACCTCCTGAGACCTGAGCTTTTATTGAAATGCTAACTATATTTTCTCCCATTTTTTGGAATTAGTAGTACCTGATAAGTTTAAAATCTCAGCCTTGACTTTGAAAAGGAAGTCCAATATCAACACAAATTCCCTAAAATTTCAAACAAACTACCTAAAATTTCTATGAAAAATTCTTAAACACCTTTTTTGAAAGGTTCCCACAAAAGTACCACAAAATTTCTTCAAAAATTCCTTAAATATTTCAATGTAACTTTATCATTTTGCCTCAAAACTTTCCCCCCAAATCCTTTTTAAATTCCTGAAAAGTTTCCAATAATTACCAAAATCCCAAAGCAAATTCCCTAAAACCTACAAGGTCACATGAAAAAAAAATTCCCCCAAACATGGGAACAAATTCCTTGAAAATTTCTATATATTTTAGAAATTCAAAGGTAAGCAGCGTCTAATAAAAGCTTTTTTACAGGTCAACATGCCAAATACGTATTTATCACTGCTTTTTGTCTGAAAATCTACATTACCTAAAAATAATGTGGTAAACTGCAGAGGTAGGTCTATTTTAATGGTGGTCTTTATGAAATTCTTAACCATCTTAATTAATTGTAATGATTTATTAGGTTTTAATATTAATTTAAAAAAAATCCAGCAAATTATATCAATAATTTTAAATTGTATTTGTATTTATTTGTTTTTTAAATTGTGTGCTTTTTTGTGTTTGCAGGTTCTCTGTCTAGCACTGATGTCAGCTTCATCTCTAATGGCAAAGTCCAGAGGTTTGTGTCTTTCTATTGATTATTATGAAGAGAAATAATCATAGTATCATGCAGTACAGCTGTCTAGTGGATGATACCGGAGAGCACCCATACTCTGATGGTTATAGTAAACACATCACAATAGCCACTATTTCCAGAAAACATTTATAAATTTAAGCACATTTAACCTCTGATTGAAATTATTATAATTCTCATTGGGTTTACTTTGAGTAGAGATGAATACTTGAGGTTAAAGTCCTAAATCTGTACCTTGACATGTTTGAAAAAAATCTTTCTCCACAAGTTTAGACTTTGAAACTGTAATTTCTCAGAATGAATCATAAAAAACAGCTTTGTTTTAAGTCTATATGGCACAAAAGTAGTTCTGAACTTAGAGACATAAAGCACTTTGGGAGATATTTTAGCCAGCTAAAAATGAAAGGCTTGAGAAACAGCATTTTGTGCTTTTTATTTTTTTGCAAGCAGGTGTTGTGATGTTACACATACCTGTTTATGAGCCTTAAATTTGTCTGTAAATGTGTTTTTGTTGTGTTTGTAGGGAGCCTATGGGTCTGTCTGTGTTCTCTGATGATGAGACTGATTTAATCAGAGAGCTGCAGACGATGTGCTCCAGCAAGTCTGAGCCAGACATCAGCAAGGTACAGTCACACTTAAACAAGGAATATACACCTTACAGTCAGTTAGACTGTTAGATGAGATTTATTAGAACTTAAGATCCATGTTCAGGGTTTTGTCCCATTCTAAACTTCCTAAGAGTGTTCCCTGGGACAACACAGTTTCTTTGAACGAAAATAAGCAGGCATAGTGAAGCCTGCAGCTGCAAGAATGTCAAACCAGCTCTGGAACTTAACTTGTGAAAAAAACCCTCTGAAAATGTTCAGATCTAGCATTACTAGATCAAGATAAAGAGATGGATGAGTCCAAGCAAATGTGGATTCCAACTGTGTGCCTCTGTCTTTCAAAATACAACATCAACATCTCAGTGAAGCGTTTTTCCATTCAGATGCCACATGGGCCCTAATTACACCAAACACTTGGCTTTTAGCTCACATGTTTTGACTCATTCACCGCTCTTTAATTATTCACTGTCATCCCTCTAAAAATAGAGACTGTGTGTCAGAGTCCCTGCACTGTTATGGTAATAATATCTACAGTTTGTTCAAGTAGCTCCAGGGCCGTTAAGTCAAAATAATTCTGGCTTTTAACTTGTGATTCTTAAGATATTTCTTGACAAGAATTATTTCTATTACTGTTTCCCAACAGTCAGTGAAAATTACCCCATGAATCTGTCATTCAGTGGACAGTGTAGTGATCAAAGATGGGTAAATGCAATTAAAAATGTTATTGGGTAAACCTTAAAATGCAGTTAAACCTGCCCTGCATGACGCTGAAGGTAATGTAAACTCATCTCCAGCCAGAGATTTATTTAGAATACCAACACCTTTTGTGCAGATTGGCATTGCAGGAGCACCCTGGTTTCACTAATATTCATTGTGTTCACTCTTGATCCTCCACTGCAGATTTCTCGCACCAAAGATGACCTGATCCTGTTCTCCAGCCCTCCTAGTGAAGCCACGCCCCCCTGCAAGGCTGAGCAGGGAACCACCGTCCAGCAGCGACCTCAGACGGTAAGAAGAAGCTAAAATATTGCGCAAATATAAAAATTTTGTGACAGTGTCAAAAAAGAATTTTAACGTCACAAGAAAAGTAGACATTTTCAGTTTTTATTTTAGAGAAATCCCCCCCTCCATTCAGTTCCTATCAGCACTATTGATTAACCTGACTGAGCCACAGCCTGGTGACTCAGTTCTAAATGAAAGTTTGTGTTTGTTTTGGAGAAACTTTTAATCATATGTGTCTTGTACATTTGACATTACCTCATAAATAAGCTGTCCACTATCAGCAGTTTTAGTGCTTTACTGCTGTACAATGTGTCATTACTGCAGATTTACTTGTAAGATGAGGTTCTTCTTGATGTACAGCAGCTCTACCAGCCAGACTTTGAGCTTTTTCTGCTGTTTTGGTGCTACAAGTTTTGGTAATGATTCTCCTTAAAATAAAGTCAGTTTAATTGATAAATTATTGTCTATTTTACACCTTTCAAAATGACTGTCAGGGCTGTAAAAAGATAACATTTTTTAATTGCAATTAATCGTAAATTTTCTCTTGTTAATTGCGATTAATCCCTTCCTTTGTAATGCATTTTAAAATTTCTCTTTTTTTACGTTCAAAACTGCTTTTTTGTGCCATGTTGGGTTTTTTTCAACTGTTATAACCTCCTGAGACCTGGGCGGAGAAACCTGATCATAAAGCCTAAACATTTAAACTAAATTCCTCCCAAATTCTATGTAAAGTCCTAAAAATTTTCAAGCAATTTTCCCAAAAATTTGAAGCAAATTTCTCTTTTTTTCCTTTCAAATTCCAAAACAATGAATTAAAGCATTCCCTTAAACATCCAAACAAATTCCCTGATATTCCATGAAATTCTTGACACCACCCCCCAAAAAAAATCCACCCAAATTTCACAAAATTTTCAAAATTTCCATTAAAATACCTTAAGAATTGTAAGCAAGCGTGTCAATCAAATTCCCTGAAATTTACATGAAATTCTTGGATTTTTCAAAGGACACCACCCAAAAAAATCTGAATCAAATTCCCAAGCATTTAAATAAAAATTTTAAATGAAAATGCCTTAAAATTTCTTTAAAAAAAAACCCCAAAACATCCAAATAAAGTCGCTTTGAAATTTTCAAAGGACCCCCCTCCCCCCACAAATTCCCAATCATTTTTAACCACAAATAAATGTATTAAATATTCATCAAAATATCTAAAGATTTAAAGCAAATTCCCCCAAACATCAAAACAAATTTCCCAAATCCCATTTAAATACTCCAAAAACAATTAAAAAAAGAAAAAAAAAATTGAAGCAGGTTTTCCCCCCAAACTTCCTACGAAAGTTTCAAAAATATACAAACATTTTACCAGAATTTCCTTAAACTTTCCTGAAAATACCAGCAAATCTCGTAAAACATCCAAAGAAATTCCTAGAAATTTCCATGAAATTCTTGAAAATTTCACCCCCCAAGAAAAATCCACCCTAATTCCACAAAATTAACAAATAAATATTCAACATTTCCATAAAAATACCTTCAGAAATGTAAGCAAATTCTCCCAAATATCAAAACAAAATTCCCAAATTATATATATATATATATATATATATATATATATATATAAATGCCAATAAATTTCCTTTTCAACTTTTCCCCCAAACCTCCTATGAAATTCTTCAAAATATACAAACATAACCTCAAAATTTCCTTGAACTTGCTTAAGATATACCATCAAATCTCCCTAAACACCCAAACAAATTCCCTAAAATTTCCATGGAAATTCCTCAAAATTTCATAGCAAATTCTGCCAACATTTTAAGCAACTTAATTAAATGGACATTCTGGAAAATTTTATCTCAATAGTTCTAATAGCAGAAATTACTGTATTGTAGGGAAGCCAATATGTACATGCAGGAGCATGTACCTAGGAGGTACATGCTCCTGCATGAGACCTTAAGGAGCAGTGGAAGACTTACTTTACATCACTGTGGCTGCAGGGAGACGCTGCAGTGGCTTTACCAAAGTGTGCTGAAATGTATTAAAAGCATGCAACCAAAAAAAAAAAAAATGCAATAAATATGGGCCTTAACTGATCATAGTTAATACATTAATGCTGACAGCCCTAGGATTTACTGGTGCTTTACAATGCTTTATTAATGCTAGCCTTTAAATGTTAATGTCTTAACTTTTTAAATAAAGTTTCCATCTTAGCATTTCTGTGTCATGCACATAGACTCAGTCAGCTCAGACAGGGCTCTACTGTTGGCTAATTTGGTTTGTAAGTTTGCCAAAATTGACAAACTTGTTCTGTTTTACTGCCTTTCGCAGACGGTCACTCATCAGTCCGTCCGCAGCTCCAGCCAGGCAGCCGTCCAGAGCAGCGACCGACGCTCGGGCTCTCGTGCCAAATCGCAGCTCCCTGTCCCAAGCAGCAGGGGACAGCAGACGCGAGCCTCTCCTGCTGCCACCAGCAGCAACAATAACAGCAGCAGCAGTAGCTCCTGCAGAACCCAGACGCCCCCAAGCCGCGGCAGAACCCCCACCAACAGCAGCAGCAGACTGAAACAGGCTGCTCCATCAGGCAGCAGCAACAACAACTACTACCGCAACAACATTGACAACAACCAATCGCACGAGGACATCTGGATCCTCCACCGAGACCTGCATGAAAACAACAACAACAAATAGACATCTAAAACATCTCCCCCCTCGTCCCTTCCCATGATTCCGCTGTGAACGCCCCCCTCTCCATGATGTAAAGACTAGGTACCTGACTACCTTTGACTCTTAGTATTTGTACTTGTTATCTGTACTTGTTACACTGTACTGCAGTTGTGTACTTGGGGACCATAGTTTTATTCTATTACAGTATTTGAAGTATTTGATTGTTTGGTTTTGGTAGGATTTAATGTGGGGAAAAAAAACAACAGAAGGTAATGCAGCAGGTTACTTTGCTGTTGCCTTATTCCAGTGCATTAACGACGGGACAATAAACAGTGTAAGAATGATTAAAAAACAGTGTTTGAGTGGTGGAAACTGCCTCAGAAGCAGCACTGGCACAGTGTTTTAATGTACTTAAAGTGAATACTGTACTCCTCTTACTGGTATAAGGCCATTGAAGAGTAACTGAAGGTACTTACAGGTGTTACCTTTTAGTTAAAAGTGTTTTTGGATCAAAGAAAGAGACGAGCAGGTTTTATTTTCTTTATGTTGTTTTTGCTATTAAGTATTTTGAGATATTCAAGTGTTTAATCTTTAAATAGTTGCAAGGTTGGTTTAAATACTGTTGAAATTAATCAGGGTTTTACCAAATATATTTGTAAATAAGAATTAGTAAGTTTAAATGCTCTATAGATTGGTGTACGTGGTTATGACGCTTGTACAGTGATGAAACCTTAAAGCGAAACTGCTGACGTTAAAAAAAGAAAACTTGTACATAGTGTTTGTAAGACTAGTTTGGTTCTGAACCCATCACTTGTTTCAAAGTGAAGGCGCTGTGGCAATAAGTACTAGAACTGTATAAACACAGGATGTCCTCAATCAACTGTAAGCCATAATAAATATTTTAGAAAGCATCTTTAACCCACCGGAGTCACGTTCTGTTCAACCCCAGCTGAGCCCTGACGCTGTAACTCATCCTCCTTCTTTTTGCTTTCCATTATCACTGTGTTTCTCAAAGTGTTTTTACTTTTAAAGGACAAGTGTTGTTACAAGCGGACATTGTTTATATATAAATATAAATATATCTATACATATGTACAGGAGAGATTTTAGTCAACCTATGATTTTGATCTGTACGATAGCTGTTTGAGGTTTAAAGAATTGTCTTTCAAGCACAAACATTAAAAAATGACACTGATAAAAATCTACTCTGACCTTTTTCTGCTTCTTTTATTTGTTTATTTGTTTTTAGTGTCTTTTACTGAGCCCAAAAGAGGATTTTCATCAAGCAGCGACCTCCGGTGTTGAAATTAAGCCAGTGCTGAAGCACAAAAAAACTGCAGTTTCTCAAGTGTCCACTAGAGGCTGGCTGCTAAAGCACCAGAAGCCCCAGCAATAAAGTGTAGCAGATTGGTATAGTTTCTCCATGTGATTTAGCAAGTATAAGGTAAAAATGGGCCAAAAATACAATGCTGACTCAATTGTACTCTATATCCAAAATTTTGTAAGTATTCTATTTTTCACCCAGAAAGCCTCTGTGTTTGACACCTTTGTACAATACAAACTTCAGCCGCTGGCTATGTGTTCTTATGCCTCAGCATATCTGAACAGATGCTTGGGTCTGTGGGCTTTGCTAAAGTAAACAACAGCAAGCTAAGCTAAAACAACACTAAAACGAGTGATTTTGACTCGAGGGATGATGACGTGCCATTTACTGTGGATACGAGGGGATACTTCAACCAGAGTACTCAGAGGAACTTCTTCTGGCTTACCTACTAGTACATTTCTGATCAGAGGATAGCAACTCACAGATGCCTGCAGCCTGCATCACTCACCATCCAGAGTTCCCTGCCTTACTAAACGCCAATATTTCACCTCTTTCAACTTTTTTGAGATAAACTGGAAAAACCGACCTCAACCAGAAAGGTTGAATGGATATTTGGCATCCAAGTAAGTTCATGGCCATTGCTTTATTCTTTTAATGGCTGATAACAAGACAAGCCACAGTCGGTATGATCTGCTGAACTTTGTGAAAACACTGAGTCAGCTGTCAAAGTGGAAAACTGAGCTGAAATAACTAGTTTTAGCTAAGTTACTGGTTCTTTCCTCTGACGAAGCCTGCAGACTCAAACAGATGTTCAGATATGCTGAGGCAGAAGAGCATATAGGTGGTAGCTGAAGCTCACATTGCAAAATAGTGCCGAACACAGCATTGTTTTTTTGGGCACCTTTTTACATTAAATTTGCTGAATTACACAGAGAAACTGTACTGATCTGCTGTATAGCCACATTTCTTCTAACACAGGGGGTGTCCAAACTATGACTCGGGGGCCAAATGCAGCCCGCCATCCAATTATAGAAATAAAATGAAATATAGTCATGTTTAAGTTAGATTTACTGACAAAAAGTGTGCAAGCAAGCAGCCAATCAGAAGCTGTGACCCTGAAACAACAATGTATGGGGTTTGAATTTTTGTGGCTGATATGACTACAAGCCTGTACGATGCAGCTGTTTGTCAGGAGCCTTTCCACACTCTTTTTAGTCAAAATTACCACTTGTTTTAAAGAAATACAACCTCATATCGTGTCAATTATGTTTGCACACTGACTCAGATACTTCAGTCAATTTTTTTCATCAGATTTTTCTTTTTTTGCTGAGTAAAAGAATCACTATATCAGCATAACTGCTTTTTGTCTTTGCAGTATAAGACCATTTTTTTTCTGTATTGCAAATTTTTTGCAGTGGAACTTGGAGAGCACGGTTTGTGTGCACAACAGTTTTCATTAGAGTCTTGATACAAAATGCAAACAAAAAGGAACTTATCATGCAAAAGTTTTGAATTCCCACCTAAGAGGAATAATTGGTCCCTATAAAGAAAAGAGATTGGGGGGAGTAGAACAAAGTGATACGACTCCAGTTTACAAATGACACAATCACACTGAGATTCTCAAAATCTGAAGTTTTACTGGAAATATAATTGATTGAACAAATATATTTATACATTTTTGGACATTGTGTCCCTTTCCTATGAGTAAGAAACAGCTTGTTCTTAATTTACTTTGTAAAAAAATCTGTCATCACAGTTAAGATATCAAGGCATAAAACCACAGTACCCTAAATTTCTGCATCGCCGCTTTACAAAACTATTATGAAAGGAGCAACACACGCTTCCCTCAACCAAAGAACATAAAGTGAATAACAAGAGTTAAAATAGTTCCAGTTTCTGAGGGAAGAACAGATACAATCTGGAAAATTATATAAAAAAGAATAAGCTAAATAAATGTTTGCATCTGTACAGCAGCGACTCTGAAAAAATATAATTCATTTCATTCAGAATTTTTTGATGAATCATTGATTTTCTTAATAATTCATCAAGAAAAAGACAGAAAAATCAAAGTGGAAAGCATCACTTGTTATTACAGCATTAAAACTACACCTTATTTTATGGAGGAGTTGGAAAATAACTGTGCAGCTTTTATTTTGTACTTTTTCCTTGCTTTGGAAGCTGATGAGTACCTCAGGCTGTCTCTAAAGTGCATTCACATAGAAAAATAAGGGAATCTGAGTCGTCTCGTGTAAGGAGGGGTGTAATATTTGTGTTTTTGTGTGTATGTGCCCTTGATGCTGTTAAGATTCTGCAGGAAGACCACAGCAAACCAAAGATCTTGCACTGAACAAAAAGATTTGCATAATTCATGCTAAGCCACTGTAGAAGTCATATTCTGCTGCAAAAGGCTGCTTACAAAGGTTTCATCAACAATGCTCTGATCCTCTTGTCTTCTAAAATATAATAATTTCTACACTTACATAATGTTCATGTCAGTATTGCAGCACCTGCAACAATATTCAAATAATCATTTTTAAATAATTTTATGGAGAAAACACTGTATGGAGTTGTTTAAATTCAGAGCTCTCTGCACTGTGCACACAAATTGTGCAATCCTCTGAGCATGATCTGCTGTACATGAAGCAGAAAGTTATAACTGAGCAGAAACTTCTCTGTGCTTGAACTAGATGGCATTTTTAATATTTTTTTGTCTGTTGTTCAAGTTATTTTATTAAAAAGTACCTTTACAATAGTGGAGCAAAAATCATAATTAATAAAACAGAAACTCAGATCTGATGGCAACCTTATGCATGATAGACTTTAACAGTGACTGCTCTGTGAGCTCCTTTTTGAAAGCAGTTCCATAATTAAAACAGATTCAAATGTATGTTTTTTTTAATATGTTGTAGTGCATGCCTTCTTCAGGCAAATACCAGCAGGGGAAGACACAGCTTTTTAACAGCTTTTCTCCCTCAATAGGTCATTTTCTGCTTGTAAAGGAAACAGTAGAATACTGTCCAGAATATGTGGATTGACAAATTACCAGTAGAGGTGGGATGCTTGGCTCGTGAGCGGTGGGTCTGAACTTCACAACTATCACAAGTAAAGAGCTGGACTATAATATCATTACTAGTGGGAGTGCAAACTCTAAATGGAGAGAACAGATTGTGCTAAAAGATCCACATAGCAGCACAGATTCTGCATGTTGTGGACTTTGCTGAAAGCAAAAGAAAAACCATGCAGGAAGGCAGTTTGAACCTTTTGTTACTGAGAGAGCCCTGAAAACAGACTTCTTCTAATGTATTTTCTTGTGTAAAATCTTAAGTCATACAATAAGATCTCAAACCTGTATCACTTTAAAAATACCAATATTGGTGATTTTCATGGACAGGATCTCGAGGTGCAGCCAGGGTGAGCAAGGTTGTGGTTGGGTGACCGCAGGATTTCCCATCTGCTTTTCGCAGATGATGTGGTTCTGTTGGCTTCCTCAGCTGTGGAAGCATGAGTGGGGGCTGTTGGTAGCTAAGTGTGAAGTAGTTGGGATGAGGGTCAAAACCCCCAAATCTGAGGCCATGTTTCAGGAGTTCAAATATCTCGGGCTTTTGTTTACAAGTGAGGGTAGAATGGACTATAGAGATCGACAGCAATTGGTCCAACATAGGTAGTATTGCACTGTCATTGTGAAGAGGGAGCTAAGCTTGAGAGCAGAACTCTCAATTTACTGGTCAATCTTGGTTCCAACCCTCATATATGGTCAAGATCTCTGGGTAATGACCAAAAGAATGAGATCGTGGGTTTAAGCGCAGACAAGTCTGGGCTCAGTCTTAGAGATAGGCTGAGGAGCTCAGACATCCAGAGGCAGCTCAAAATAGAGTCACTGCTCCTTCGCCTCGAAAAGAGCCAGTTGAGGTGGTCCAGGCATCTGACCAGGATGTCTCCTGGTCGCCTCCCTGTGGAGGTTTTCTGGGCACGTCAAACTAGAAGAAGACCCTGGGGTAGACCAAGGATTTGCTTAAGGCATATCTCCTCTGGATAGGGAACACCCAAATATCCCCAAAGAGGAGCTGGAAAATGTTGCAAGAAAGACAGCTGTCTGGGTGGACTTGATTGGCCTGATACCACTACGACCCGGCCCCAGATAAGCGGAAGACAAGTGATGGATGGAAGTTAAGAGTAACTGAATGGGGTCAGACTGATATTTGTGTTTCTGCATATATTATGTGGAATAATTTCAACACTAAATTAGGCTCCTCTCTCTTGTATCATATGGTGTTTTTGTGGAGCATGTGTCTGGGCTATGTGAAGAAAAGTGATTGCAGCTTCTTTAAAATGTCATTTAACCAAAGCGAAAGCTTGCTAGTATGGATGTGAGAATATGAATGAATCTGGAATTATTTCAGCTGTTTAAGACATGTTTTTTATTCTGTCTTTATCATATTTGTAAATATTGCTGCAGGGCTGGAAGAGACTTCATGGTTTCAATGGGTCCATCATGCTGAAAAAAATATTGATGCCACCCATATTCTAGATTTTATGGCATTTTAACTGAGTAGTCCTGTCCTTAAAAAGACAACTGATGAACTAAACCCTGCAAAGGCACTTGAAATGGTTCAACATCAGCTCAGTGTCCAGTCAGACTGAACCAGAGGTTATAGGGCTTGATGTTAACATGTGTTATTACATGTCAATGGCACATGTCTTTTAGCAAACTTGCCCTGCTTATAGAGGATCCTCTTACTTGGAGAACTTCCTCTGCCATGCTTCTGTGTGTAACGTCTGCTCTCTAGCACATATTTTATATTTTAAAATATATTTTGTGATTTATATTTAAAACAAATGCATAAATTGCCCAACACATGAGATCTAAACTCATGCATAATTTATGTCTTGAGGTTTTTGTGCAGGGCTCTTACCACTGAAACATTCCAATCTTTTACAGACATGTAATGTTTTCTCTCAACGCTGTAAAACATCTATAATGATCAGAGCACTTCGGTGTGTTTGAATTGTGTCTGTTTACTGTGTCATCCCTGCTTCAGCTGATATGCATCTCTTCTGATTGGTGTGCTGGTTCAACTGAAAACCTACCACTTAAAAACAGGTTAATTTTGTTTAACACTAATATGATGGAAATTATTCTAGTTTTCCCTTTTTTAGTGATTTATGAAGCTCATTATCATCAAAAATGCCTCAGTTATCCCCCTAGAGTTCATATAATCAGTATTAAACACAGCATTATTCCCTGGTATTGTCTGTGCGGGTTACAGGTAAATATGTGTTTAATGTGTCTGTATGCCTGGCCAGTTTTAGAGGCGAGTGTCATGGACTTCGTCCTCAGCTTCCTCTGGCAGAGATGAGATCTTGGCAGTCTGCGGTGGTGCCCTCTTGCTGGAATTAAGTCTGTGAAGCGTGGGGAAGAGGCGGAGCCGGTCAGCGGGGCTCATGGCCTGTTTCAGGTGACTCGTCTCGTTTAGAAGCTTCTGGATGGAGTCGTAGCTTTTCATGGAGCTGCCCTCTATCATCTGCAAGAATGGGAGGGAGAACTTTGTCAATTTGGTGTGTCTCTTATGATTCCTAAAATATACCATGTCTCTCTAATTGAAATAAAGCAGCTAAAGGTAGGAAAAAAAAACTTCTGGTCTTTGTTTAAACCACCAAAAAAGAAAACATGACCCTTAAAAACCATGAAACATGTTCTTTATCTGAAAGTCCCAGGAGCTGTGAAAACACAGTGTATGCGTGGGCTGTGATGTGACCACTGAGTTTGTCTTTGTAGGTTATGTTTTTGCACAGAACAAAGTGAACCTTTCCTTAGTATTGAGCTACATTAGGTCCATTTTACAACGGCAGCCAACAACAAAAACACCAAGCTCTGCCTGTGTGTGGGTGGTACAGGTTGTATTGTTCTCATTTGTGCCATCAGTAATATGACACGGCAGAAATTTTTGCTGGGAGATTGTTTTCTTTGAGAAGTCAGATTAGAAATGTAAAAGCAGGTTCAGTTCAGCCCATTTGCAAAACTTTGCTTTGCCTCTTCAGAGGTTTCAGTGAGTAGGATCCTGTGCTTCCTTGATTTCAAATGGGTTAATGGTTTTGTAATGACACAAGTATTCAGACAGCCCTTGAAATTCAGCTTAGGTGCCTCCCATTTCTCTATAGGGTTACTGAGATGTTTCTACACCTTGAGCCCACTTGGCTTTCACTCTATAAAAAGCCCAGATTGGTGGAGGGCAGCAGTGATAGTCTTCCTTCTACAACTTTGTCCCATTTCCACACAGGAACTCTGGAGCTCAGTCAGAGTGACCATGATGTTTTGGGTATCCTCTCTAACTAAGCCACTTCTCCCCTGATTGCTCAGTTTGGCTGGGCAAGCTGCTCTTTGAAGAGTCTTGGTTATGCATAACTTCTTCCATTTGAAAATTTGGAGGCTACTGTGCTTCTTGGGAACCTTCAGTTCAACAGATTTTTTTTAAGCCTTCCCCAGATCTATGCCTTACAACATTCCTGTCTCTGAGCTCTGCAGGGATTTCCTTTGACCTCATGGCTTCAGCTATGAGGCCTTCTATAGAGAGGTGTAAGCCTTTCCAAATCATGTCCAATCCATTTAATTTACCACAGGTGGACTCCAATTAAGGTGTAATGTATTTTTAAACTCAGTGACTGAACAAATAATCAACAAAATCCCAAAATGAATCCAAAACTTACCAGGAATGATTGACACTCCAGCAGTGGCTCCACTCTGTGTTCTGATAGGATGACGGTGCAGCCAGAGAACGCCTGCTTCAGCGTCTTCCTTAGGACCTGTAACGTTCTACTCACACACAAAGACACACAAAACCATTCATCATTAAGATCATCATCACCATCAAAGGCTGTCTTTTTCTGTTGCTAAAACATTAGCTTAGCGTTCTGCTTCTGTTGAGGCAATCATGAAAGAGCGGGCCTCAGGCTAAATTAGATTGCTCATTATAGGCTTCATTTACAATGACCCCCCTCCCCACACGTACACATAGGGTCACATTTACTGTAAGTACTCTAGATTGTCCCCATATGCAGTGACAGGAACGCCACACATGCTGATTTACCTCTGCTGCACTGGGTGCCACAAACACAAAGAAAACACACACACAGAGCCTTGATCACTTTCAGATTTCAGCTGTGTTTGTGTTTGTGCAGTCAGAGCCGTGTCACAGTGCCCTATTAACCCAAAAGACACTACACCCCAGGAATAAAGGCACCCAAAAGTAGCATTGGAGTCAGAGCCTTTAATGGTCAAGTCTTCCTACTGCTGAGCTACCAAGTTAGGGTCCTGGCACTTTGAATAGCGTTCTTTAACAAGAGCTACTAGATACACAAGCTACAAGAGCTACTACTAAAATAACCAATATTTAGAATTCTGGAGGACCCTGGAGAGTCCAAAATACCTGGTTGCCTTTTTATCAGACATTTAAGACATTAATAGACATTGAAATACACTTAAATGTCTTAATAGCACCATTTAAAAGTTTGGAAACTAAGGTTGCAGATCAAGCTGACACTAGGCTATCATGTTGTGAATAGACACACACCAAACGTTGAGAATTCAGAGGTGTTAGGTGTTAATACTGACATGGGGTCAAGGTAGGCCGAGGGTTCGTCCAGCAGTAGAATACGAGCCTTGCTGAGGATAGAGCGGGCAAGACACAGCAGCTGTTTGTGTCCGTTGCTCAAAACGTTGCCTCCGTCCTCCAGCTGGAAGTCCAACTTGTCTGGAAACTGCTCGATCACTGATTTCAAACCCACCTAAAGAGGGAAAGTGGGGCATACCTTGTTTTAGAAATCACTTTACTCGTTAAACATTCATATTAAGATTACAAGACAGTGTCTCTCTCTTTTGGCACTGCTGGTTGATTTAGATAAACACTTTCAGATGGCAAAAACCGTTATATTTCAAAATAATTGAAAAGTGGAAAAAAATGTAAATAGCACCTAAATAAATCTCTTGTATTTTTATATAATAGTAAAGGAAAAACAAAGTCTTCTACTTTTGTTTTATCAAACATCCAGCTGTCAGGTAGAGCAGAACTAGTTATAATGTGCAATACTGAAAGAGAAAGCTAAAACAGAGCCTCACTTCCTCAGCAACCCTCCAAAGCTCTTCATCGCTGTAACGTCCATACGGGTCCAAATTCATCCGGAAGGTTCCGGTAAGAATGAAGACTTTCTGTTCAAAGCAGACCAGAGAAAAGCTTATTTTACTCCTTATATGTCTGAGTGCACATACATAATAACATGATGAATAATAAGTATGTGATAAATATGATTCATGTGGATTTAGAGTTGACTTTTTTCCTGCCTGGCAGTTTTGTACTTCTGCAAGATTTCCAATTGCTCAACAGTGAAGGCACACAGGTGGGTAAAAAAGAGGGTCTTTTTTAGAGGCTTTTTATTAGCCTCTAAATATCTTTGTTATCCTCTTATTTTTTATTCTTCTTCAGATTCCTTGTATGTGAAAATGTACTTGGCAGTAAAACTCAATTCTGATTCTGGTAAAAGCATCTATATTTAATTCACAAACATGTGTGTCTGTAAAAAATAATCAATTTGAAGGATAATCCAGCCTCATCTAAAGTGGTTAATAGCCGGTCATTTAGTATAAACTGTACTTTCCTTTCTTATATCTCTTGTGCAAGTAACACATTAAGTAAACAATTATTTTTAGCCACTGACTTTACATAATAGTGTTGACAATAAAAAAGCAGCATTCGCCACACATATTCAAAGCTAGAAATTGGCTCAGCATTCATAAACAAACCTGCGGCACCACTCCAAAAGCCTTTCTCCATGTGTGCAAGGAGACGGAGCTCCAGGAGACCCCATCTATGGAGATTTCGCCGTCTGTAGAGGCGAGACGCAGCAGAGCAGAGAGCAGGGTGCTCTTTCCTGAACCTGTTCGACCCAGCAGACCTATCTAAACACACAAACAAACAAGACCAGAACAAACACATTTAACCTTTTTTTACTATTATCAGCTTCTCATTTAACTCCCTGCATCTCCGAGTTTTTGTGCGTTTATTTTACCACACATTCACACACTGAGCAATATACAATGCATACTGTACGAAACTGCTACAGTATATTCATGACACTGTGAGCACTGCATCCAGGTGTATGAGTCTAATAGCTCTCTGTCCTTTCCTCTGTATCCTCCCAGCTACAATTAGCCCAGTTATCTGGAGACCTCAGAGAATCTAATGTGATGAGGCTAAAGTGCAGACACTTACTAAGCTCTGCTATCCTCCAGGATTCATTATAAGGAGCTCATACTGACTGCAATTACAGCCAGGAGCAAAAAGAGAGACAGAGACACGAGTCAAATATTTCTTTTGACAGAAAGCTTTCTCTGCCACTGCTGCTGGAGTTCTTCTGCCCTCATTACCACTAAGCGGCATGAAGCACTTGAAATCCGGATATTAAGAAGGGAGATATTTCAGATATGAGTTTGAAATTATTATACAGAAAACCCTTTTCACCAAGCAAAAACATAGGAGAAAATCTTGCCATTTTTAAACAAATTTGACTAAATTTGGGATGTTAATCACCTAAAGGTAAAAATGCTTTTTAATTCTGTCAAATTCTTATTGGAATGGGGACAACAATAACTAAAGGATTCCTATATAATAAATATTTCCATAACTCAGTTAATAAAGGTTTTACCTCAAAGAATACAGATCTAGATTTGTTAAACTGATTGTGTTACAAGTTGTTACAGGAAGTTCAAATCCAACACAATATTTTTATCATATAAAAGTGGACAAAATTCAGTCCAGTTTCCATAAAAACTCTATGCATCCTTCAGAACTTACACTCTGCCCTCCGTCCACTGAGAAGGAGATGTCACTTAGGACGGCACGTCCAGCCTCTGTGTATTTAACAGTCAGGCCCTTAACATCCATCTGACCACGGTTGGGCCAATAGTCTTGGGCGTGTGGGTTGTCAATGACGAGGTCAGGTCCTCCTTTACCGCCGGGCTTCCCCGGCCACTGTGGCTCCTCTGATGGCAGGTCGATAAACTTAAACACCCGATCCACTGAACGCATCTGAGAGTAGAGAGAGGACGAGAAGGGACTCTAGATAACTGGAGCTGATTCTTTAAAAATATAGTCTACTACTGCTCCCTGATGAGATTTTGAGAAGGTTTTTTCTCAAGTAACTTGAGTTAATTTCGTTAACATAAAACATTTCTCTTAGCACAGCTGTTTTCAGAAAAAAAACACAGGCTTGTGGTGTTCAAAGACAGAAATATTGTAAACTAGAGCTGTTATTGAGCAGCTAATTTTGTCTCCTCTTTTAAATAAGAATGTATATTTTCAGGGGTCTAAGCAACATTGCATTAATCATGATGCAATTGAGGTTCACAGTATATGAACTGGTTTTTAAAATTGCATTAATAGAATGCCTAATTGTCCCTTTCAGCACACTTTGGTTAAGTCACTGCATCGTCTCCCTGCAGCCACAGTGATATAAAATTAGTCCACCTCTGCTCCTAAGTTCCTCATGTCAGTATAAAAAACTCACAGACAGCTCAGTGACAAGTCAAAAGTGATCTTCCCTTTGTGTTATTAAATATTTACTGTTTAATGTTCCCTTATGCTCTTTACGATCCATAAAAAAGTTCCTTTTCCTGTGCTTATGTTGTCATAATGTCAACCTAGCCAAAGTTGTTATTCTTTCAAAATAAAAGCACATCTGTATCCAAACAGGAAGTCAGTTATCCTTAGTGTAAGACTGTACAAAAATACAAAATGGAGCAAAAATCAATTAATTAACCAATCAATCAATCAATCAATTGCGCCAATTCAAAATCGAAGTTATCTCAAGACTCTTTATAAAGAGGTCAGGTCAAGACCGCACACCCTGTTGTGGCCTATTATAATAGACCAGCGTTTAATCATTAATATTATAACAAAGACAATACTCTATTACTATTTTTACCATTATTATTATTTAAATCATGAGATAAATGCCAAAAAAGATGATTTAAAATTTAAAAGCCCTGATGTTTTTTTTATTTACTCAGATATTATAACTTATAACATGAAATTAGTTTGATTTATTTCTCAGTGTTTTTATTGTACAGAAAAAGGATCTTAGTAGCATCCTTTTATTCAATTTTTTTTAGAGAATCTATGACCAAATATATATTTTTTATTGTGTTCTCTCATTAAACTAATGGGGTCCTAATATTCTAAAGTATAATGTGACATGTCTTTGAGGTATATATAGAAATTCCTAAATGTGTTCTTAGTTATTTTTTTTAGTCAGTGTGGTCATTTTAGCAAAGTTTGAAGAAATCCCCTCAGAGTGTTCTTAAGATATCACAAATGCAATAATGATTGTGTTTTTGAAAAATCAAGTTAACAAGCAAGGGATTTTCATGAGGAACAATGTCTTTGACCTTTGACCTCTAGAATGTCTTCAGTTTATCCTTGAGTCAGAGTGGACATTTATGCAAAGCAGGGCTGAACGATTTGAGAAAATAATCCTATTACATTTTTTTTCCCAATATTGAAATTGTGATTCAAGATGTAAATAGTTCTTAAGTTTCTTATCATGTATTTTTAACAAACACAAGCAAATAAATCATTCTTTATCATAACAAACATAATACATGATTTTGAAAAAATATTTGATTGTGATTATTTTTATGTAGTTTCCAAACTTTTACAAAGTTATTTTACCTAAAACTTTTATATGCAGTAGATATTTCATATCCATACTCATGGTTGCATAGGTTACTCGTGTTTTTATGTGTGGTTTGTTGATAAAAGCACAACCTTTGTGTCTGGATAAGAAGCTGTAACTAAGGGTATAAAAGTCAAATAAAAATACTGATGGAAAAAGAAAAATTGGGCCATCCTATGAATCAAGTGATGATCGATTAGTGTGTGTTATTGAACCACATACCAGTCCGTCTACAGTGATGCTGGTGATGACAGCCCATTGGAAAGTCCCCAGGATGAGCATTGCAAGAGCCACAATGATGCCAATCTCCCCTGGTTTGTCCTCTGTGGACACATACACAAAAGACACTCATTGGTTCTGTCCAATCATAGCTGCTCTCTCTGATGTCAGAGCAGCACTCAAGGTTTTTCTGCTCTACTACAGGCTCTGCTGGAAACTAATGAGCTGTGAAATGAGCCTTTAATCTGCTCTCAACATAAACTCAGACAATGACGCAGCAACACATGTTTGTATGTCTGTGTGTGTACTTGTGTTTTCCATTTGTTTAATCAAACACACACACACTTCCTTCTGTACATGACATTTCATCCGGAGGCATTCCAGCAGGTTTTGATCAGTTTCACAGACAAACTGTGTGTTATGATCTTGATATCTGACTCTGCACACTGTCCCAGATAGATAAGACCAAGGCTTCTTCATGCTCTTTGTACAGAGAAAATAATAAGCTGTTTAATAACAATCTTAAAGGAATTTCATTGTGCTGGTTCCTCCTTCATATATTTACATCTGCAGCTGCTGCTCTTAGTATCTTATAGGCTTTACACAGATTTGCTGCAGCCACAGTTCATTGCTCATCAATGCTAAATACAATCAGCCAATCACATGGCAGCAATGCATGTAGGAACATAGCCATAGTCAAGACGATCTGCTGAAGTTCTGAGCAAAGGTGATTTGAGTGACTTTGAATGTGCCATGGTTTGTGTTAGTCTGGCTGGCTTTCATGGTGTTTACACCAAACCTTACCCTACCGTTGAATGACAAAGCAGAAACTGAGACCCATCAGACCAGGCAAGGTTTTCCAATCTTCTATTGTTCATTTTTTGATGAGCTCATGTTTGAATTGTAGCCTCAGTTTCCTGTTCTTAGCTGACAGGAGTGGCACCCAATGTGGTCTTCTGCTGCTTTAGCCCAAGGATCAATGTGCTGTACATTGAGAGATGCTCATCTTTATACCTTTACATTGTAATGAGTGACTTTATGAGTTGTTTTTGCCTTTCTTTCAGCTGGAATAAGGGCTATAATAATGAACTAAAACTAACAAAATAACTAAAACCTAAAATGTAAAAAATATTTTTGTTAGCTGAAACTTACATAAAAACAAGGCTTTACAAAAACCATCTAAAACTGCATTAGATGCTAACATTCTGGTTTAACTTGTTCACTGAAGAAGTCTGAAATTGGTTCTTTTCTTTAACAAAATCCAATAACAATTTCATTATTTAGCCTATGTTATTTCAAGAACTTGGAAATCCGTCTTATGAGTGAACAGTGAGTATTTACAAGAGGTGCAATGATCCATTAATGTATATTATTAAGTATCCGGTCAGATCGATAGTAATTCAAAGCATCCATCTACACCATCACCTTTAACCTATGCTTTTATTATGAAATTCCCCTGCATGTCTGGTGCCAGTTTCAGCCCGCCAACAACATCCTCAACAATCTAGCAGTTGCTGAAAGTTTGAGGCTGAGGGAGAGGATATCCACACTTCTCTTGGCTGTGTGTAAATTATATGATGCTGATGTTTTTTGATCCTTTTCGCTCTTTTCTCTGACAAGTATACCATATTAAAGGTTAAAAAAACACTAAAACTAAGCATTTTTTACAAAATATAAACTAAACTACAAAAACATTCTCCTCTTACTTTAAAAGGTTGAGGTGAAAATCCCAATAGGCCAGCAGTTTCTGAAATACTCAGACCAGCCTGTCTGGCACCAACAACCATGGCACATTTAAGGTCACTTCAGTCATCTTTCTTCTCTATTCTGATGCTTGGTTTTAACATAAACAGACAGTCTTGACCACGTCTACATGCCTAAAATCGCTGGTAACTGCCATGTAATTGGCTGATTAGATATTTGTGTTAATGAGCAGTTGATCATATATCTAATAAAGTGGATATACGTGTAATTTGTTGTTGTCTAGAATTTGGTTTTAAGGTTTCTCACATACAACTGTACTTTAATATTGTAAGTTATAAAATTTTAAGTATTAGAAATGCCTTTTAGTGGCTAATTAAAGCCACCTATTCTTGAATTTATTTCTCCCTTGAAACACATTATATAAACTCTGAATATAAGTCATGCTCAGTGTAAAAAACATTGCCTGAGAATCCAGAAATGCGCACTTAATCCATTCATTCAACCAGTCATTGATCTACACGCAGGATTTCCTTAACTCACGGTTAGTTCCAACAGCAATGAAGGCAGCAGCGGTGAAAAACAGGACAAAGATCATATCACATCTGAAGAGGAACCATCGCAGTGTGGCCAGGTAGTGGAACCAGGCAGCTGTGTGAGTGTTCAGTGCTTTGTGGAAGAGCGTCTCAAAGTAGGTCTGACGGCCAAAGGCTCGAATAGTCCACAAACCCTTCAGGGAAATTATGAGGTGGGAGAAGATGGGGCTACGAGCTGCAGGAAAAGGAGACAAAACAGATAACATAGGAGTTTGTGAGGTTCAAGCATAAAGACAGAATTGGCTTTGCAGAAGTGGTAAGAAGTAAGAAGCAAGACTGAAGTCAGATGATAAAGAATAAAAGTCAGGCTAGTTTCCTGTTGCTGCTTTAGGTCGACTATGAGAGGGGAACACAAAACCCAAATACTGTTTACAGTGGGTATTTTCATGGGATATAACATGAAAGACCCACTTTTTAGCGTGGTTAGCCACACCTGGCTGTTTTGTTATTGTTGTTGTTTCCAGTGCATTGCATTGTGGGACTTTGTAAATGTTGACACTGTCAGGGAGTAGATTCAGTCTTCTTTACGGAGATCATGGTGAGGTGTGCCTAATATTTTGACCATCTAGTGTATGTGAGTGGGGTTGGAAAAATATCACAGACTCTTCAATATGATGCTCCTCACACCAACTTCCACTGCCACCTCAATAAGAAAAATATAAAAGAATTATCAGGTTTTAGACAGTCTAGCTATTTGTTTTATTTATTAATTCATTTTTTAATGTGTATAAATTTAACCAGTCGATACAGTAGTTATTTATAAATTTTTATTCCCTAATATTGGCATCCACCCCCAAAAACCCATGTCAGTCAGCCCTAAATTAAATCAGTAAAACCATAAAAGTTGGAAGCGTCTTAAAGCATTAGTCTGCTATTTACTCCCCTGTTCATTTCCTTTCTCTAATGGGGCTCTGAGGAAGTATAACCTGGACTTGACTTCTCATAAGTTATTGCGTCCAGTAGAACAATAACTTTCTATTACTCTAACAACATAATTAGCTGACTGAAACACGTAGGTGGTAACACAGACTGTCAACTTCTCCGCAAGGTTAAGCGGAAAAGAGGCTTTCTAAGGGGTGATTCCATGAGTTAGTGATGTCACATAAAAGGTATGAATAATGCTCTCTTGCTGTACATTTAAGGAAATACTTGGGGGTATCTCTCAGTGATGTAAATGGAAAAATGCTTACAAATACCAAAAGAATTCCACAATACATTTGTGTGACTAATGACCATAATATTCAGTGCATTCTGTCTCACATGCTACTTGTTACACCAGGATGGGGTTGGAGGAAATCCCAGCTCAGCTCATCTCTCTGACCTAACGTGCTACCAGCAGCTCCGGAAACTAGACATCAGCGTCATCATCCAAACACATATTCGGTGACAGAATCATTTTCATCAAAGGGAAGTTCAGTGAACGCAGAAAGGCCTTTTCATAAGCAGTCCAGTGACCTGTTTTCTTATCCTCTTAGTGAAAAGCAGTAGCAGTCCCTTCAGCTATCACACACTGACTTCATTTGACTTCTTCAAAACAGACTGTTTCTGATTGTACTGAAACAGCTAACTGCATCATTTGTTGTAACAATCCCATTTTTAGTATATTAATGTGTTATGCAAGGCAGAGAAAATACAATAAATTGCAAGGAATAATTTACTAAAATCCTGTAGATACCTTGGGTCACCTTAGAAACACAAAAAGTATTCTGGTGCTCTGAATGGTTGGATCACAGTTCTAAGTTACTCATTATGTTTATTAACTACAGCAGACTGAGCAATACAGAAGAACATCAATTAAAGTTAATCTCCCACTTGGGGAGTATAATAGCAAGCAAAAACAATTGTGCCAACTGTAAAGCCTTCTAGAAGTGCTCTCACTCTTTTGACTGGATACCAAGCTCTTTGCTGATTGGACGATAACATTTGTTATTTCCTCCGCCTCACTTCCTTTCACTGTTCCCGCCCCTCTGAGACAGCCCTTCTGTCCTCTCCTGTGACCCTGACTCTGTCATGTTTTTGTTCTTCAGCCCGATCTCTGCCCCCTTGGCCCTGGGCCATCCACCAGCTCTGCCTGCAGACAGTCAGTTATGATGACTGTGGCGTCTACCCACAAGTTTCCCTTCCTCTGTTCACTCAATTGGGTTTTCCTAGCATGTTTTCACTTTTATTTGCCCTGTATATGCTGTTTGCACCAATAAAAGTACATCTGCAAATAAATTTAGTTTAAAAGGCTGATTTTTCTGAGCTGCAAAGCTACAAAAAATTTTCAATATTCACATCACAGCAAGTTTTTATGTTTGATATGTCTTGATGGATCTACAACTTGCCTGTGTTCATTTTTCTTTTACACAAGATCAGCCTCTTTGCACAACACCCCACTCTACCAAAATGCATTTACTTTACTTCTCCTGTTATTTGTAATTTGTCTTTGCTATGACACGAAGGGCCCTATTCTGACAGCGTAAAGCACTTTGTTAAAAAGTGTGTTGCACAAAATGATTTGGGGCATGTCCAGGTACATTTTTCTATCTAGATGGCGCTCAATCCTGGCGCAAACCCAGGCGCAGGGACCAAGAAGGGTGGATTACTTGCCTAGTTTATCCAAACGTATGTTTAGGACATAATATCTCTCAAACCAGTCTTTTTCCATTTAAGAGCAAGCTGCACCTGCTGGCTGGTGCATTGATATTTTAACGGGAGATTTTACATTTTTTTTTATTTAAAAAATAAAGGGTTAAAAAAATAAAGGCTTGCTCTCTAAACTGTTATCCTTTTATTGTAGCTATGAACACACAGAGTAAAAGCAGTGTGCTGCATGTTGTATGCTGTTAGGATCTATATTATATTTCTCTGAAGTATTCCTACAACATCAGAAATGATTAAATAAAAACCTTAACCCTAACTTCATTGTTCGAACACGTCCTTTAAATTTCAATAATATATTGTGTCACAGACTTTAGAGTTTAGATTAGATTTTATGTTTTCTAGAGGGGGGCTCCCAACATTTCCTCCTTGAAGCTCCCCATTTATATATAAGAAAAAGTGAGCCTCCCTAAGACAGACGCTACAAAGAAGTGATACACTGCTATAAAAAAATTAACAGTAATTTCAATTGTTTCATTTACAAGAGCCTGATAAACTATTTAATTTTTATCATGTCTTTAGCTAATATATACAAACCAAATTTGACAACCTCAGCGTATTGGGAAGCAACGGTATAAAGCGCATTTATTTTCTGAGCTTCCCAAATAGGAACGTGCCATTTTTTCGCCCATACACTCCATATTTAAAAGCAAATATGCCCTGGTGCACAACAACAGCACAAGTTCATTAGTTTTTTAAAAAACATGACCAATGGTGTGAACATGACAACCGCATCTGATGGAAAATGGGAAAGACACCAAGACTGGTAGGGACCAAAAAGTCTTGTAGTGCACACGTGACTTGTCTAACTCCTACCTTCAGCCTCCAGGAGCTTGAGTTGCTGTCCTGTTCTTAAGAAGTACTTTCTGAGGATCACAAAGATCACAGCCAATGGGATTGCAGCGATGAAGATGTAAGGTCGCATGATGGACACAGTGAAGATGGCGCCTGTGACAATCAGAGTCAGCTGGTAGAGGGGGAAAAAACAAAATGATGAGAAGTAGCAAACTTGTATGCACCAATACTCATACCTACAAATGAAAAGTCTGAATGAATAAAATAAAGTACTTGTGTCTGTTTTGTTCTATCCTTGTCATTTTTGTCTCATTTTTTCTATATAATGTCAGCTAAGTTCACCCCTATATTTTATTTTTTATCTTTCCTCTTTCATGGTTCCTAATTGATGGCTTAAACCACACTAAATTTGCATCACAGGAGGGAATTTTATTATGGAAGACTGTATGTTATCAGAAAAAATTACATTAGATTCATTATGTGGGTTAAATACCTGTATGAGGTCAAATAGGACCAAAGGCAGCATGTCATCTATCGTGGCCATATCCTTTGTGAATCTGTTCATGATCCGACCTGAAAAAGTAAGAAGAGCATTTACAAAGATGTTCTCTGCCATGGCTCGTAAACAAAACAAAACAAAACAAAACAAAACAAAACAAAACAAAACAAAACAAAAAACAAAACAAAACATTTTTAGGAAGTCACCTGTCTTCATAGTGTTGAGCACAGCCATGGGGGCTCGTAGTACGGCGCTGAGCATCTGTTCGTGTAGCCTTTTGGACACAGTGAGCAATGTGTGCACTAATGGGAGACCCCTGAAGAATCCCAAAGCCAACACGCTCTCAGATGTAGCAACGTAAATGTAGATGATGTAGTAAGCACTGGTCGGTGTCACAATGACTGCCAAGTGGACGGGGGGCGAGGAGGCGTTTGGGTGCTGTTCATCGATGTAGTTGGGAGAAGAAGGGTTGGCTCCATCCCTCCAGATTTCACTAATAAAACAGAATTTATGTATTAAGAAGGAAGAAACAGAACCTGAATGAAAAATAAGACCTGTAACCCTGCCAGTCAGAAAGATGAACAGGAGATTAAAATAGCACAGCCTAAGTATAATTTTAATTTTCATTTAGCTGATAGGGATGTGCAAGTTTGATACAAAATACCCAAACTAAGCAAAGATTGAAGAATAAAAGCTTTGCGAGGATCTATGCTGGATATTTTTTATGACATTAATTGGCCTTAACTCATTTTATCTTACAAGGTGATGTTTTGTTGCTTCCATTGGGTGGCTGAGATGAATTATGTTGCTCTTTTGTGATTTAGTTCAGTAACTTGCTTATCTCTTACCATTAAGGAATACTTTATAAAGTAAACTTGAATCATGTCAAACAATGGTACACATGTTGCACAAAATTCAAAATACTTAAATAGTGAACTAATTTTAATTGTTTTATTCAACACACTTAAGGAGAAACGGTTGTTTTTCTTATTTGAATAAGTATGTCACTATCTAATTCATCTTCCTGGGAGCTCCTGGGCTCCCACATCTTTAAGGTTCCTCTGGATTCTCAATGGATTTATGGCAAAAATCTATCTTACTCATTGTTGTTCTGCTTGTTCTCTCACTTTCTGCATCTACTTCTTCTTTCGACCTGCATCTCTCCTGTCGGGGTTTGTGTCTATAAGTGCTGAGCTGATGGTAGATTAATACTGGGTCAGTCATTATAAATACAAAAACAAAGAGCACAGTCTAAACCTGCCGTCTTTGTAAAGTGTCATGAGATAACATTGACTATGATTTGGTGCAATTCAAAAAAAGACTGACTGATGTATGCTGACTTGAAATTGACAATCTGTCCTTAAATCTAATAAAGTTAGTACAATAACTGCATGAATAATTTACAAGTAAGTGAATACAACAGAGCGCTGTTTTAGTACAGACAGAGGCAACACAGGTATTCATGCCTTCTGCTGTTACTCTAAGGCAGGAGTGTCCAAACTTTTTTCCACTGAGGGCCACATAAAGAAAAGGCAAATAGCCAATCAATTTAAGGATTTTGGGGAGGGCAATCGGATTTCACGGGACCCTGGTTGGCCCTGGCTACCACTGTCTATGCACCTGGAATGCTAATGGTACTGCTATTTGCTGTGGTAATCAAACAGCTTTTTATAAATCAGGATTTCGTTTTTATTTTGGTTGCCAATATTTTTACCATTTACATTGTCGTCTTAGTTTAATCAAAAATTAAAAAACACATCAATAACTTCTTCTTATCAAAATGTTTGTTTACAAAATTAGTATGGCAGCACTGCCTTGTGCTGGAACTAAGAAGTACAATAAAGTCAAGCAAAAGTTTTGTTTGCTTATGTGGGACATATTGCATTTTATTTTTAAAATTGCCTGCAGGCCAAAAAAAGTGGACCTCTGGGCCATAGTTTGGACACCCTTGCTCGAAGGTAACATGACAATAAATTTCACTTACTCAGTAATGAGGAAAATGCCAATGACTGAACCAGCAACCTGTTGGTGTTGAGGAAAAACAAACACCATTAAAAATTCAGATTCTTATGAATATTAACATTCTTATGATAAAACAAAATTTTAAATGGTAAGGATTTTACCTCAATCATGAAGATCAAGATGATGAAAAGTAGGACGTAGACCAAGCTTTTGTTGGAGGTGATGTAGCGCAGATATGTGCTCCATGAGGTAGTTTCAAAGATGTTCTGTCGTTCATCTGCAAAGCATTGCTGTAAAGACACATTTGCTTCCTTGTAATTGCTTGTTTACATATGTGGATGTTGAAAACATAGCTAAAGAAAAAGTAATATTCTACCTCCATGTCTTCTTCATCCACTTCTTCACTAATATCATAAACGCTGTCCTTGGACAGGCGGCGAGCATAGATGTCCAGCTCTGTCACCAGGTCACACTGCGGTGTAATGGATAGTTTCTTCCTAAAGGAGGACTGCATCTGATCTCGGCGCTCCTGGCCCTGAGAGTGAGTGATGAACGCCAGGACTGACTGGCGCCGCTGCCCATGGAGGTGTGGCAACCCATGATGGTATATGTTACTCCTGGGGAGCACCTCCTCTACCTGATCATCTTCAGGCACTACGGAGAATTTCCTATCAGAGAGTTCCCGAACTCCGTCCTCAGACATCATGGACTGGGGATTGTTTGCAGTCTGCTGCGAGTTTCCGATGAAGGAGAATTTGCGGGCGGCAGCGAGGGGACTGAGGATGAGGGACTGTTTTCGTTTTTCAGGGTAGCCATCACCTCCAGGGTGGCCTTGGGGTCCAGATACTATTATTGGAGGATGCGGTTGGCGGAAAGACTGACGCATTGGCTCTGGGCCTCTAAAGCCTGCAGTTTCATCTATAGAGACCCTACGTAGAGTTTCTGTGAGGATGGAACTGCGTCGTTCTGCATTCATGTTGTCATAAGCTTCCAAGCCGAGGAGGAGGGAGCTGAAGTCCGGCCGCTGGGCCTGCAGCTCTGAGAAGGTGCCATAAAAGTAGCAGTCTCCATTGTGAAGCAGGAGGATCTTGTCTGCCCGTTTGAGATGCTCCAACTTGCTGGTGACAACAATACGAGTCTTGGAGGCCATGAGTTTACAGACACACCTATGCAGGGATACAGAAAATGGACATTGTGGTAAGACATCAGCTAATGACTAATGAATACACTTTAAACATGCTTATTTTGTGAGACTATGCCAAAGCAAAGAGATTAGCTATGACTATAAAAAGGAGTAGACTTAAGACATATTGAGGTATCAAATCTCCCTAGAATAACTGGGAACAGACCCAAAATAATCCTAACATATGTGTGAACTCTCTGTAATGGAGATGGCGGGAGCAATGCCAGACTGTAAAATGTTTTTAAGACACTAGGAGACATCAGAGGCTCGGTGCAGTGACTGAACCAGCATTTTTTGAAAACTGTGTAGATGAAGTGAGAGTTGGGAAGAGTCGGGGGAACAAGTCCAAGAAAGTCCCCTTCCCAGCGTGTCTGCTCAGATCCCAAAGTTTTGGTTACATAAAAAAGTAACATTTTTCTCTCAGATTTAATGAATATTCTACATGCCGAGAACCAGTCTTTTACTGTGGACCAGCACACCATACCCACCAACTTTACCTGCTACCCATCTACAACACAAATAACCCCATGTCCATCCCTGTAGGTTGTTATGTGACAGTGTGGCCTGGGATGCAAGGTATTGGATTCAATCTGATGTATTTCCAAACTCATTTTAGCTCATAATGATACCGATATATAGACACTTATTGATTGTAAAAACACCAAGGGTCTCCAGTGCAAAGACAGACTGAGTCAAGTGGAGCTGAGAGAGGAGCAAGGAAGAAGACAGTCTAGTAGTTCTGGGGCTTCATTTAAAATGTTCAGGGTGCATAGTGCCTCCTTGAGTGTGTGGCACCCAAGACAACCACCTATTTTTGATGCTACACGTATGTATTTTTATTTGTATTTAACGCTGATATACGATTGACACTGCTGATATGTACAGCCGTTATATTGGTTAGAAATACTGACAGGTATTTTCATATCTACTGATAGCTATAGTTAACTTTTTAAGCTAGCATCTGCTGATACAGATATCATGCCAACAATAGTGTGGCAGCTCCATGCCATTGTTCTTTTACGTTGGACTTGACCAGACCCCGTGGAGAAAAAAACCTGGCCACCAGACGCTCACTGTAAAGGATTGAAGGGGGTGCCCCAGTGTCTCACTTCCAGAAGAGATTTGCAATGGCGTCAAGAGTACATTAAAACAATAAATGCAAGACAATAAGTAAGCAAGGAGAAAGAAAATGAAATGCAAATAGATATAGATACTTAAGAATAGGCACAGGAAATGGAGCACAGTTTAAAAACAGTTACAATCATGTACATAGTAGTTCCTTATCATGTTTTGAAACTGTCTTGTGTTAATACCTTATCTTAGTGGTAGTGTTTGCAGTACAGTATTCCAGGTGTGGGCTGCACAAAAGCTAAAAGATGTTTCTCCAGTTTAAATGTTTACTCTTGGAACGTCAAGCATTATCCAGTCACTTGAACGAATTTGATAATGGGTAGTGGACACGTTCAATAAAGAGGTGGGGTATAACGGCAGACGTCCAGACAGAGCTTTATAAATAAAAAGTAATCAATGCCTGTCTCGTCTAACTGATAATGAGGGCCAGCCCACTTTGTAATTCCTGTGACTGTGTTTTCCTTCTGTCATTTTATGTAGATTCTTTTATTTTTTTATTTCTGGTGTACTAAACTTTTATTTATAGAGAAATTTGTAGATTTTGAAACTGGGATGATGATGCAGGAAAGATGCCTTAGGCCGATTTTGAACCCAAGCAGCCAGTGTACATGGGGGGTGATTAAACCCAAGGCCATCTAAGCCCTTTTATGTGGATTTTTTAAAAACTTTTTCTCCGGACTTTACCCCGGGAGGCTAATGCCCAAAAACACAGCTCCCAGGTCTACAGGGACATGTGAACTCCCCTTCCAGTTCACTTCTTTTTGGAGGTCTTCCAGGTCTGTTCAACTAGGAGGAGACTACAGGATAGACCCACAACTCGCTAAAGGTGTCATCAATCTTTGAATGCCTCAGGATCCATGGGAAGGAGCTGGAAAACATTTCTGGGAGGAGGGGAGTCTAGGTCAGCTTAATTAGTGTGTGGTTACTTCGACCCATCCCAGAGTAAGAGGAAGAAAATGGATGACTAGATTTGGATCCAATGAATATGATAGCATGTTCTTTATGTGTTGACAGTTCTCTTAAAATTCAATCTTCTAAAAACCCTTACATGTTTAGCTTTCTTACATAATCTCAGTACGTGTTTTTTATACTGAACTGTAACTCCTGCTTTTGACACATTTTCTTATCTACACAACCAAAACGTTCTTTCTAACAAAGACTTTCTCTGATTATCCTCTTCGAAAGACTTTTCCAGAATGATAATTCCCTTTGGCTGGACTTAAAAACATTTCCTGAAGGTTACAGAGTGATGACACAGCTGTTACTCACCACAGCCAACCCCGGTGTGCCTGAGACAACAAGAGATAACCTTGACCATGAACTTAAACTTTGGCTTAACCACCCCCACCTCCTTCTCCTACATGAAAGACTCTCTGTTTGAAGACTCACTTCTCAAAGATCTCTTTCTCCGTCACGATGTCCAGGTGGGTGAAAGGTGCATCCAGCAGGTAGAGGTCTGCATCTTTATACACAGCCCTGAGAGTGGGAAAACAAAATAGGCTAAGAGACTTTAAAAATAGAAACAGAGAGAACAAAAATGTTAAGGTTATTGAAAACAAAAAGAAATAAAACTTGAATTAGGTGTAAATGAGGAAGCTGAGTTCCTTGAGGAATAAATCAGTTCAGTGAATATTTACAAAGATGGCATAAGGTATAAAACCACTGAGTGGTGCATAATTGATGACAGGACAATAAAGCAATAAATATTGCATGGGAAGATCAGAGTGTCTGACTACACACAGATTTAATAGAGTAATAAAGCAGAATTGAGGCCATGGAAAGCACTAGTCTTTTCACAAACAAGATCATAAAACACAAAATTTAGCTACTCTGTCGACAGAAACCGATAAAAATGATGGATGATAGATCTCAGCGTCAGATGGTTCTGATCATATACATGTGGGTTAATTCTTTTCAAATATTGTATCTTTCAACGCCAAATAAAGTAAATCTCCAGTGCTTGTAAATGTCAGTTATTACATGATCTTATTTGCTCACTGGGAGTATAACTGCTAACCATGGAAGACCTATGAAGAATGATGCGGGTAACCTTGATTGGTTTATGGTCAAAAATTCATGTTGTAACTGTTTTCACTGAGAAATACAAAGTGAACTGCAGAGAGTAGGCAGCAATAAAGACAAGAAGAGTGAACATGTTGGTTTTTAATGTAAAAATGCTGCTGTTTCATAAGAAGCTCTGTGATTGACTAGAGGACGGATGGCATTTTAGTCCTTTTCATCTCTGTCAAAGTAAAGGAAATAACCTAAAGAATAGGTTACTATTTTTACAAGCTTTGGGATCTGAAGACAAACACATACAGAAAATAGAAAAAGCAGGCTTAATTTGTTGTTTTAGGGTCAGAAAAAAAATATCAATGATTCAACTAATGTTTTTATTGGATGGGATGTTTTTTAAAGACAGCAACAGCAAATAAATATAAGTGCAGAGCAATAAATCGAATTTTAGATTAAATCACAATACTACACACAGAAGTTGGAATATTTCTTTGAACTGAAATGTATGTTAAAAAACAGTTTAATAAATGTTTTGCAGCAGAGATGCTACTCTACACATCATACAACACTTTGCAAAAATTCCTGCTTTCCTTCTTTTGTATGTGTTTGTCTGATACAAAATGAGAGAGACATAAAATAATTATTCCCGTTGAAATTGGTGACTCAAAATGTTCACAATTAAATTGTTTAGTCTTTGTTTAATCTACCAAATGTTGTGTTTATTATAAAATACAATGATTTATTTCTTGTGTGTTTAGAAATACACAAGATTAGAAACTTACAAAATAATCCCACTTTGGACCACAATTGCAATATTGGGGAAGAATATCGCAATCAGTTTATTTTCCAAAATCGTTCAGCCCTATGAAATATTTCTCTTAAAATCAATGAGGGTCATTGAAAAAAAAGTTCTAAAATATGAAAAAGGACAGCTTGTCTGCTGTTGTTTTCAATGCTTTTTAGTTGTTTTTTTTTGTTGTCTTGTGGTTCTGGTTGTATACGTTACATAACATCTCCTTAAGCCCCACCAAGCACTTCTAACACTTTAGATAAAAACTTCACAACTAAATTTATCAGTCTAGGCAGCCCAAAGTAAGCAGCTAGTGTTCTCTGAGGTAAAAGTATTTATTTAGTATTTTAGTAGCTTTGAAGAGGGTGATGTAAACGCTGTCTATTCCATTTCAAAAATAAAATCAAGCATTTCTCCATGGGGACATATTCCATAAAGTAGTCAGACATTAAGAAAAAAAAATGAACCTGTCAGCACTGAAAACCAGAACTTTAAGTGAATGTACCATAATTAAATGAATATCCAACAGAGATTATGTCACAGATATAACGGTCTATGTTAAGGCTGCTGACTGAAACAATGAACTTTTGCAATCTCTACAAACCAAATAAAAGCAATGCAAAAAATGCATGCCTCAAAGCTTTGCTGTATTTACATCTTAATTCGTTAAAAAGAAGAAGTGTGACTAAATTCCTAAACCAAATTCTATTTTCTACATTGTAAAACAGCCTGTTCCCCTCAAGGTTGGAGGAAAGACTGCAGTAATCACTCATCAGTAGAGGTAGTCCCGTGCTGACAGATTAAAGGAAATGAATGATGCATTCTGAGAAATGCTCAGGTGTGAGAGGAATTACCTGGCCAGGCCGAGGCGAGCCCTTTGACCACCGCTGAGGGTCACCCCTCCTTCAACGAGGAGCGTCTTGTCTTTCTCTGGCAGCAAGGCAAAGTCCTGGAGAGGAAAACAGGGCATCAAATCATCAAATACTGTATATGCCTGACTTTAGAGTAACAACATAAGGGACTTATGTGATAAAAAGTTGGAAATGGATTAAGATACGGGGGCAGTCAAACTATGATGTTAAGAAATGTTTAAGATCCAGCTTTTACATTTAAGCTTTTACTATTACATAAAAGTAAAAAGGATCACATATCTCTCTCTTTTAAGGTTATATTCCTTCAATTGTTCAGTTATCATACCGCATGCTTATCTGCCTGCACTGTAGTAGCTGAATGTATAAATAAAACAGGGTGGAAGCTGCTCTCCCTTTGCGCTAAATGTTACAGTTACAGAAACTAGGTCACTGATTTTTAAGATGTACTGTAAGAACAAACTGTATCTCCTAATTCAGATAACTCTGGAATGAAAACACAACATTAATACTGGACTACTGGAGTAAAGCATCAAAAAGAAGTTCAAAGCATGGCATGTGACTCATCGAAGGACTCAATATTAAATCTACTATATGCAAGTCAGCTTTTTAAAAAAGCAAAGCCAAAGGTTGTTATGTCTCTTGTTAGCTGGAGCTTTTGATGAGTATCAAGGCCTTGCTCAAGGTCTTTGTACAAAGTTTCAACATAAAGTTGACCTAAGAGAGACTCTTCCTGCCTTCTGAAGGTTTTTAATGAGCTGAAGAAGACTAAAAGCCTCTTGTCTTGTTTTATTAAAGCTAGAATAGAACAAATAAATAAATCTTGACTGTTAATCACAGGTGAAAATCAGCCAAAGGCTCTGTAGGGTATGGGTATTATAGCAGGATAAATCATTCAGGCAGACAAACACAAAAATCTAAATTTACACATTAAAAACTTCAGAAACAGCTAGTTTAATGGTTTGGATCTTGTGAATCATTTGCAAGGATAGGACTGTTTATCACATGATATGACTTACTTCTTAAATATATTTTCAGTTGCTAAAGTGACCCTCTAACACCTCACTGAGTTCAGAGGATCAACCTGGCAGAGCCTCCTTGTCCTTTAAGAAAATATTTGAGATGGGGATTTTGTGGTTTGCCCACTATTTCGCCTGCCATTGACACAATCTTAGAGAGTTTATTTTTAAGTCTACAGCTCAAATGACCACATTATATTTATAGTCGTTCTAAAATCTGTGGACAGACACCAAGCCCACTGAGTTTTCTAAGGAGATAAAGTCACTGTGGACATTTCTTGAAAATAAATTCTGTATTTGATAGAGACACAGGCAAGAACTGTGCCAAGCCCAACGTATTTAAAGTTTTTCAGCTTCAACAAGTTGGCCATCAAGTGGAGCTAACTTTATTTTAATATCTTGTTTATTGCAGATAAGTTATTCTTAAAGATGTTGTTTATGCAAATGTCAATTTCAGGATCTTTCAACTTGGAAATTTTTTCCAAAGTGATCTGTTAATTAGTAAGTTTATTTCAAACATGTAAAAAGCATAACAATGAAAAATGGTCATATACCTTCAAAAGACAAATTCAAATTTTTAAGAGAGAGATGAAACAAAACAATTACAAGAACACTTAATGAGCGAGATTACGTGTTCGAAAAGAGGTGGGAAGTAGTGCAAACTTATTTAATCCCACACCTTCTGGGCTGACAGAATGAACAGTATTGACTGAATTGCTCTCCAGGGGTAACTTTAAATAGCATAAAATATTTGCAGAATCCAGTCAAGAATGTGCCAATTTTCTAAATAGATAAAAGCAGTTACTAAAAGGCAGACTGATTTTAGTGATCCTAATGAGTAGATGTACATGCATTTCCCACAGAATGGCACTGATCTTGGGTTGTAGCAAAGACCATCCCACCCTGCCTCATACTTGATGTTAAACTTTTTGTGTTTCTGCTCTTTCGATAGTATTCATCAGCAGTACATTGTATAAAAACGATCAAATAACATCTTGTACCATTTTAGTAGTTTATTGTTGATGAGGTAGCATATTGCAACCATCAACCTAGATTACAGGAGTACAGGATATTAATGCACTCATGGGAGGGATCTACTTGTTGACACCTTTCTCATGCATGCAGATCATATGAGTTTAAAAGAAAAGGGGGAAAAATGGCAGGCAAATATACTTTGGTAGCTGTAAATATACCTTGGTGGCCCATCCAAGCACAGTCTACGTCTGGTAAACACTGATTGTATCAATACCTTGGTATCTCACAATAAAATTTTAAGTGAAACATTTTTACACTCTCAAATCAGTTTAAATACATAAATATCACACTTTGTTTAACAGAGAGGGTGATTTTAAACTGGAGTGAAGATGCGAGGAAAGCAGATAATCATAAAACAATAAATAAAAAATGAAATAATTGATTTTGGATTCATCTTAATATCCTTACTCTATTTCAAACTAAACTTCCCCAAATATCTTTTTGTAAGGTATTATCAGTGTCACTTTTTCCTTATAGGAAAAAATGCATTGCTTAAAGGGGATATATTTTACCCTTTTAAGACAACTTTATATTCGTCTCAGAGGTCCCCAAAACATGCTCGTGAAGTCTGCTGCTGCTTAAAAAAAGCCTCTGTTTCAGCCCTGCTCAGAACAAGCTGTCTCTGTGTCTATGGCTTTTAATGTTATAAAGCTGTATGACTCCGCCCCTGACCACGCCCCCCTCAGGAAATTGATGTGGCTTAACGGATGTGGCTCTCCTGATCCCCCTCAGGAGAGGAGGGTGGATTTTCTTCCAAGCGGGGCAGGCCAACCAAACCTGGGGGCGTGGCTAACTCGCCACATGACATCATGAGGGGAAAATCTGAGAATAGCTTGTTCAGCACACATTTTCTGAAAGGTGGATAAGGGGGGTAGGGTGGATTTTTCTGGTACATGAGGGAATTGTGCACAGGCCAGAGGGACATATTTTTGTTAGAAAAGCCTGAAAAATGTTTTTTGCATAATATGTCCCCTTTGATAAACAATTATACAACCTCAAAATTGATACACCATTATTTATATCTATAAAGCAAAGTATGGAAAAGGGATATTTAAATTTATTAATGGCACAGAATTGAAATAAAAGAATTATATTACTCCAAAATATTAACTTCTCTTTAACTGTCTTCAGAAAAACAACCAGAAAACTATTTAAGTTTGTGATAAAATTGATTGTGAAGCTATTTTCATGGTACATAAGTTGTTTCATAAAATAAGTACATTATTGGCATGCATAATTGCTGGCTTCTTTTTTTATTGCTGGACTATAAAAAGTTATACATAATAGTAAAAATCTTTTCCTGGAACATTATTACAGCCCATTGACACAACATCACCAAGACAGTTATATAAGTGTACCTATTAAAGGAAATCTAATTAATTGATGTAGTTATGGTCATATATTTATGGCAGCTGTTCAAACCACACAAAGAGCACAAACCACAGATGGGAAAGACATGAAGGGTGTCACTAATAGAGACTTGAAGTGCTTTAGATGGTCATCGATAATGGAAACAAATGCCCATACCAATAGGGATGAAGTGACAGCACAAGTTTATCATCGTTAAAAACTTCCTACCTTTTTAACGGCAGCTTCCGCCGTCCTAACAGGAGCGCATAGGGAATCAAGTTAACATGTTGTTTAACAGCTTGTTAAATAAGGCAGCATAGTAAAAAGACATGTTGTGAGTCTCATTGTGAACAAAAAGCACCTGCCGGGCCAGCAGCTAGAGACTGGGAGAGGAAAAGATGAGTTTACAGAGGCAAGACCACCCACGGCAGTCTGTCTGTCTGGTGCTTCAGGGGGTAACAATAGTGAGGAATTACAGTCTGAAGCCCACTAAAGCCCTCGTCTCTGTCTGGAGGAACCTGCTCTAGTTTTTTCCTCTTTTGAGTTAGGGTTGCCTTGGGGACTTTTCCTCGATTAGAAAACCCTGTCCATATTGTTTCCTTATTTTTTGTAATTTCTTACCCCTTATAAGACAAGACAATGTGAAGCAAAAAACAAAAAGAAAAGGACTCCACTTTTAACAATCATTTTACTTCAGCAAATATAACAGAAGAAGAGCACTCTTAAAGGTTAACCTTATATCAATGGGGAAAAGACTAAAATAGCTTGTGTTTATGTATGGATTATCATAGACGTATTTTCATCCCATTGTATAAAATGTTTTTTTCTCTGTGTTATGCAGTACTTCAGTTGTTGGTTGATTTTATGGGGTAACTTGACAGATCTATGAGTTCTACTTTAACAAACAAACTTGTGTGATTTTATTTGCATTTTTACAGTGATGCTTGGATGTTTGAAAACTCTCTGAGTAAATGAAATTAGGCCAATAAGACATCCTTAAAATTAAAATCAAATCACTGTTAAATTGTTTGGCAGGTCTTCCAGATTAATGATGCCCTGAAAAAGTCTGTCTACAACCGTAAACAGATGAATGGAAGACCCATATATATAAAATGTTTAATCATAAATACAGGTTTAGAAAGGTAAGTAGTGTTGTCCTTCCTTTTGCCCTTGTATCCAATCATCATATCAAGTATTACTTTTTCAAAATCACGTGCTCTATTTCCTCAGTAACAAATTTTTGGATGTTTTTTTGGCTTTACTTAAAAGAGAAACTCAAAGGGGGTTAGTCAGTAAAACTTCTCAATATAGTTTGTAATGTAGGTTTTTATTACTTTTTCAATATCATGCCCAATAACATTTTTCCTCTGAGGAAAAATATCAGTTTTTTCAATTTTTCAGTACTATGCAATATAATTTTATTACTTTGGCAATCTTGTGTGCAATGCCACTTTTCAATATCCTGTGCATTATTATTTTTTTATACTTATCTTGACAATTTGTCTCACATTTATTCACATTGCTATCCTACGAATCACAGTTACTTTTGATACACTTTTTAATAAATCACTTCTGTTATTTAGTTCTAGTTTCCTTTTTGTCTTCTTATAGTTCATCCCTGAGATTGTGATCTTTGTTTACAGGTTGTGCTTTTTTACTGTAACCGATAAAAATGCCAATATTGTATGCCTTTTAAGAACCTCGGTTTTGTTTTCTAGTATAACAGAAACCGAATGAAAAGGCTGCCTATTGGTGTAAGATATCGGTTCCCAACCTGGGGTCAGGGACCCTTTATGGGGGACATCAAAGATTTCATGAGGGTCTGAGCTAAGGGTTCATCACAAGGCCCGAAGTGCCACATCCTGGGGCTGGAGCCAGAGTTAAGCTTGACAGCAGCTCTTTTATCCAGGCCTTTTTGACTCTGGTTATATCCCGGAGACTGCCGGCAGTTGTCAGGCCCTTAGGACATCCACAGCATGACCAGGGGCTTGTGGCACCATACTACCCACCTGGACGGTACCCTAAGCCGTGCTTAATCGCGACATCCACCCGTTACTCCATCCTAAAGGTTCGGACTTTGTTATTTTTTCAACTAATTATTTTCCCATGCCCCTTGTTATATGCAAGGACACCCAGAGAATATCTGGGGTTGTGTCTATCCTCTTTCCCATTCTATGGAGGCTTAAATGCTAAATTTATGCCAAACTTCAGCCTTGATTTTTAGCCCAAACACACCTAAAAGTTCTGCACAGTCCTGTATTTAATAAAAGATCTTTTGGTAAGATAAGCATTTGTAGACTGTAAGCGATGTAAAAAGGGATACACTTAAGCTCAATCGTGCACCTTTAGGACAATATGTTTTGTGTTAAAATGCTTTTCGATAACATGGGAAGACATAAGCAAACTTAACACGTGAAACTCTAGAGTTATACTATTAAGACTTGTCCAAAAAGCCACACTACTTAACACAGCTAGTAACCCCAACTTAAGACTCCAAACAATATGTCACCGTTTGAGTTTGGGCTCCTTTTCTAACAATTTGTCATTTTTAGAGATAATTTACTAAAACCTAAGAGGGAAGTAAAATCCCTCAATAGAAGCACACAGTAAGACTTCCTGTCACTCTTCTTATATCCATACAGTGCAGTACACAAAAGCACTGATGATGTGACACCTCTCCACACTTCTTTTGTTGTTTGAGTTTAGTTGACGCCTCATGTCAGAGTCTAACGCCTCTCTTCAAAGACAAAATGGAAGCTGTTTTTTTGCAGTCGATGGAGACATCAATATTGCATGCCGGCTTTGTTTGCTATGACAACATGTTGTGTTTTTGTCAAAACCTGTGACGGACTGTCAGTGGCACAGGAGATGGGGAGTGGCGGTAAAGATGTATGATACTGTCACTCAAGGAATGAGGTGCTCTCATGAATTCTTCATAATGATTGTTGTAGTGTTTTGATCCACCTTATTCCTAGACCCCATGATACTAAGCAGGAATTCTAAGTGTAACCCCCCAGAGCCCTCTGTTAAATCAATGTTATGAACACTACTGGAATTTTGTCCCATCTCCACACAGGATCTCACGAGCTCAGTCAGAGTGACCATCAGGTGTCATGTCCAAGACTGAAATCAATGTGTAGAAACATCTCAGCAAAGATCCAGAGATACGGGAGGAGCCTCAGCTAAATTCCAAGCATTTTTGCAGGGTCTGATATTTTAGTTTTTAGTTTTTTATTTTTAATACATTTTAAAAATCCTAAAATTCTGATGTCCTTATGTTGTGATGGGGTACTCTGTTGAGATTATTTGGATTTTTTTTTATTCATTTTTTTTTTTTTTTTACCGCAGCACCAGACTGCAACATAACAAAATCAAATAAAATGTGGAGGGGGTCTGAATACTTTCTGAATGCACTGAGTGCATTTTGAGTGTTCCTCAAAATACAAACTATTTTGCTGAAGAACTGTTACAACTAATACTCATTTGTTTCTGCTCATCACTTGATAATAAAACTTAAAATTGGCCCACAGGCTTAACAGTCCTTACAGTTTGTCATCTGTCACTGAGAACCAGTGAGCTCATATTCCATCTCAGTGACATAACTGGAGACTTCCATGGCAACAGAGGAGACATTATTCAGCTGAGGGGCCATCATTCAGCGCTGCGACTAATGAGACCTCAACTCTGTGTGTGTATCAGTATAAGAGACAGAGAATGTGCAAGCGCGTGTGTGTGTGTATGTGAGGGATATAATGGGTGTAAATGTGGATTGGAGGAAATCTGAAACTTCTTGATGCTTCGCAGAGGCTCCAAACAGACAAGTCAGCAGAGCATCGGCCCAGAGAAAGAGAGAGGAGTTGGGAAAGAGGCAGGAAAGGATGAGAGTAGTCGAGAAAGTACTAGAAATAAATAAAGGTATACAAAGTAACATTAAATGACATTTTTGCAAATAATTAAATATTTATATTTTCAGGGAAAATATGACAGTTTGCAGCTGCTTGACCACATCATCTGGTAATGTGGTGCAGGTGAGTTTTGTAGAACATTGCTGTTGGGTTGACAGCATTGACCGCATTGATTTATGCTCTTGGAAATAGAGGTTTAGTGCAAATCTTCTGCTGTTGAAGGAGTACATTTAATATTTTTGGTGCAGATTATTTTCTAGTTTGCATGAATAATAATAGTCAGCTATAAGGACAAAACTACAGCAGAAAGGGAAGCAAAGAGGTGACTAATAGGATAAGAGTAAGGTACCTCTTCCAGCTGGCAGGCTTTGATGACAGAAGTATAGCGGTACTCATCATAGGTCAAGCCGAACAGGATGTTGTCTCGAATTGTCCCCGGCATGATCCAGGAAGTCTGTGGTGAGAAAGAGACTCGACCGCTGTGTCTGATTTTACCTTCTGATGGCACCAGTTCTCCCAGGATCATCATAAGCAAAGAACTCTGATGGTAAAGAAGGAAAACACACCTTAATTTATTAGATTTTACGACAAGAAAATAGCATGTTGTCATATCACTTAACTCACAATAAATCAGTATATAATGTTTCAGTTTAAGCATCTTGCAGATTCATCAAAATCCCTTTAAACCCCCATGATTCAAATGAAGATGTTCTACCTTTCCTGAGCCAGTGGAACCAGCTACTGCAAGCATCTTGCCCTTTTCCAGGTACAGGCTGATGTTTTTGAGGACAGGTGTGACGTAGAGGTTGGTAAAGAAGAGGCCAGCATCACCGTTAAGGTGTCCGTTTTTTTTGTTCTCCTGCTTGATCTTCTCAAACAGTTCACCGATGCCCTGAAGGAGAAATAAAAATCAGAATCTTCACTGCTGATTGGGGACAGAATGAATACTAAAGAAAGCTTAAAGATAATAGAAAACACTGATAATATGCATGCATCCCTTCAATTTTGACAGTTTTCATTTAGTTGTTTTTCCAAATGAAATCAGTTTATAACCCATACCACAGTGACATTTAAAGCCACCTTTGTGGTGTTTTGCCTTTATTTTGAATGTTGCAGAAGCGTGAATGTGTCTCATGACGGTCCAAACCCAGCTCGCTTTGCCCATTTTGTATTGCATTTTGACAAGCACAATAACACAATTTGCTTGAAAACAAGACTTCCAGATAAAAATGTTCCTTAAGAGTTCAACTTGTCAAATAGCCCTCTATACACTTGCTGTAAACGCATATGCAACTCTGCTGCAGTCCATTTTAGATTATATGACACAGTGTTTGGTTGATATCCAACAAAGTGGATATGAGCATTTGGGTTGATCATATATTTAGACAATTAAAGGTAATGTTGAATGTAAATATAAAAAATCTGACGTTACTAATTGCACAGACTAATAATAAGGCAACAGTTTGGTTAAATACTGTAAAATATGTATGCCTCTATTTCTATTTTTCCAATCCAGCATCTGTTGATGAGTTTTGTGATGGATGGTAAAATTTTTCAGTAAAAAATTTTGACCTTCCTTTCAACAAGTAAACATCAGTTCAGTGACGATTGAACAAACTACCAAATGCTTTAGTGTACTTTAAGGTACACTTAAAATGCTTTAAAAATCTGTACTATAGATAACATCATCCTATGCTAATGTGTGCATAACATTTCCTTGTTTTGATATTTTGCTTCCAGTAAACTTCCAGCTTCAGGGCCGAGTGATTGTCCATCATGCTGTGGTTTCAGACAGTGACACCAGGCCAAACTACTGTGAGAAACAAGAGATTTATCAAAGAAAGAAGAAGCCTCCCAAAGTCTCACAATGGCCTCATTTCACCTCATCTGTCAGCGCTTCTGCGGAGATTAACGATGGACACATCAATGTTAGAAAAGGGGAACTCTGCTTGACTTGCCGGTTTAATCATTGACCCCCCGTGACATTTTATGGGTCACCGTTCCTCTAATGCCGGGACTTGGCCGTGGTTTGTGTAGGTTTGTCTGTGTAATTCTCATTCTAATGAGCTGACGTAGGTGCTGTCAGCTGTAAAGAAAAGCAACACCCCTCCTATTCATCTACGCATGGCACATTCCAGGAAGAGGAGAAGGCAAGAGGAGAATCGAGGAATTAGGTGATGAACACAAATCCAAATCTCAAAAGGGAGATTCAGAGTGTTCCCGGCAAAGGCAAAGTTTGGTGACAACACACGGATAATTAATTATGCAAAGAGAGAGTGAGAGAAAAACCACAAGTGGATATTTGTTTTCTCACGGTACTGGGTGGTCAATGAATCACACTTGTTTTCACTAAGTTTACAGCCTCTGTCTAAAGATAAGATTTTACTACCCACTCAACATGATGGTAAGAAACAAACAATTATGCCTGTAATATATGGTGGGTTGAAGGCTTGTCTGAGTCATTACACATGTCAGTCTCTATATACTACAATCTATGCATCACAGTATGACTGACGTTGATGTTGGATATAAGTCAGATAACAATTGATCAAGATCAAGAAGATTACTTCTAATGTTTTTTTTAATAATGAAAAAGAAAGCCCTATTTTTCCACTTGGCAGAACTTGGGTGAGTAAACTGCGTTATATAATGGACACTAATGGACAAATGATAAGAAACAAGCTTGCAGAGGCTACAAGTTGCCTATGATGATACACTGAGGTTATTACTTAAGAGACCAAGATAGTGCAGTGCAAGTGAAATGTTTGTAACTGCCAGAGTTAATACTCTACATGTTGTATCATTTTTTCTGTAGCATTGCTGTATACTACAGGTCACTATAAAAAGGATATAGCGTTTGGATATAGTGTGCCCCAAGTGTGTGATGCCATGCAAAACTCTTAGCATAATCTTATGCAAAAAAATCTACCTTTTCTTGGTAGAGATTAGTGATTAGGGTGGGCCCCATAAAAAGAATAGCCCACTGTTATGCCACTTTACATAGCAGCCTTTGCCATCGGTGTGTGGATCTGGAGTGAATGAGTGTGAAAGTGTGACCTACGGTGTAACAAGAAGTCAGAGGAAGAGAAAGGTGCTATGCAAGCTCAAGTCCATTTTCCATGTCCCATTAACTCATTCACAAAATGATGTAAGAAGATGCCATGTAAAATGCCTGTCAATTTAAAATAATCTCATTCATTAACATTCACACACTGCTGGCTATGATGTAATTTTGGGGTTCAGTGTCTTGCCCAAGGACACTTTAATTTATTGACTGCAGAAACTAGGAATCAAACCACAATTTAACAGAAAGCATGAATAGCTAAATTCTTATACCTAACTGTCCCGATGTAAGCAGTAAAGACAGCTGCCATAATTTCCTGTTTAAAACCTGGAAAAATTAATTGGTTATTTTGAGGTGTTACCTTTAAATGATTAAATATGACTTCCAAATAGCAACACAAACCTCATCCCAGGATGCAGACACGTTGACCAGCTCCAGCTCAGTTGTAGTCAGGTTGTACTCAAGCACTCTGTATTCCTCCTTCATCAAGAACTCCTAGAGAGCAAGATACACAGCAGGATAAATTGATGTTAACCCATCTACATATATTTGTTACAGAGGGTTTTTCCTGCATTTGAAATTTGGTGGTGGCCACAACCACCTTATTCTATACTACAGATTTACCTTATCAGAGCCTGACACCTGTTTTCATGTTTATCTTCCAAGGGCAACATTGTGAATGAATTTGGCATCTCTTGATTGCAATATGCCATATGTGAAGGTTCAGTTCAAAATTGAATTGTCTCTTCTTAATTACACAAGCATTGGAATTCCTAAAGTGGGTTGTGGGAATGTTTGCTTAAGCCAGTCTGAACACGGCACATGTACACTGTAAGAAAGGTACATCCACTGCTTCCTTTTAACCAGGAAAAAAAACAGTTTTTCTCAGCTCCTAAAACTTACTCTGCCATCTGTTCATGACCAAAGGCACAATGAAATCAAAGTGATTACAATCAAACATAAACCACCTTTTTTCTGAACCCACCTCGATCTTCTTGACCAGCGCCAGCGTGTCGTACCACATCTGAATGGATCCTGGCAGCTGGCGGGTCAGTGTCATTCGCAGCACCATGCAGTAGGAGGCTGTGGTGAAGATACGCCGCAGGATGATACCCTTACTGAGCGCGTGCGGTACAATGGCTGACACAATGACCAAGATGGCAGAAAAGAAGTACGCAGCACTGTAGAAGTAACGCAGAGAGCCAATCTTCCTTGTCAGTGTCATCTCATCCCTTACGAGTGGGGCAGTAGGAGAGAAAGAGGGGAAAAAAGTTCTAAGTAAATGCATCAATGCCAATATAATTGTTTAGATCTCATTATTTTCAGTTATACTTAGCCTTGAAAAGACTCAAAGTGGCATTTACACCATTAGCATGCATTTATCAGATTGTACTTTGTATCAGAAAAGTGCTGATACACATCACATTATTTACATCAGCAACACCACACAGACTCAATGCTTCTGAATACTGAGTATTACCAAAAAGGTGTTTGGGCTAACAGCATGTCAGATTTTCATGCTGCTATTATCAGGTAAAGGCGAAGTCCTGGCGGTTCAGTGTAAGCTCGCGACATGTTTCTACACCATGACACCAAAACTCATCCTTTACATTTGATGCACTTCCAATGATAAAGAGCTTAACTCTAGTTTAATGAAAGCCACCATTCAAAGGAGTGTGGGTTTGCTGGTTAATCAAAAATTTTAACATCTCTGTCTCATTTTTAGCACCAGGTTGATTCCATTTATATTCTGCAGTCAAAGCTCAATAATTGTGATGTGCTCAGCCTTTTTCTTCCCTCTTTCCCTGCCCTGTTCTATGAATTACAGTTCCATCATACTTAACATACGTTAGGGCTGGGAAACTACTGATCTTAATACAAGATCAATTATAAACCATATAACAGATAATATGATAATATTTATACCTAATATAAAGAAAGGAAACAGTTCGCTTAACAAAAAAAATACTGTTAAATGTATGGAAAGCTATAGCCATTTAGAAGGTTTAAGGGTTTAAAAGACCCAACAAAGGTTTCTATAATGCTTTCCAAAACAACAGCTGTACTAAATCTTCTGAAAATTTCAGCTTGACTGCCCCAGAAATCGTTCTGGGTTGGTTGTTAACTTATACATCTCAAAGTGTACAACTGTTCCTGTTGGATGGGGCTCTTTGCCAGTAGGTGGCAACAGATGCTGAACTGCATGATACAGCAAACACCTCAGATCAAAACAAATTACCAGTTATTTGGGTGAGGAAGTTTATTGGCTACCAACAAGACAGAAAGCAAAGATATTGGACTATATCAGGTTTCTTCAAATACCAGAAAGTCTGGAGTTGGACATGGGTCATGAAATAGTTATGTAAAAAGAAGGTTAAATACTGCAGCAACACAAATTTTCCTCTACAAATGACTAGACACCAGGCTAATTGGCTGTTAGCTACAACAGCCAGGCTTGCCACACTGGGAGAGTGTGTGCCATCACATCCAGCACTGAATGACGATGTTAAGTCAAAATTTCCTAGGTTCAGAAGACCTCAAGCAACACATTATGCTTTGTTAATGAAGGCTTCAGGCAGCTGCTCATTGAGCATGAGCCACATGGTTTCTGTTATTCAATTTATTCTTGGTATCAACATAAAGACATAGAAACACATCACAGAGAAAGAGTTTCATTAGATGCATGGAGATCACACTGGTCATTTGCTATACAATCTGTGGTCTTGAGTTGGTGGCAGGACATCAACATTTTTACATATGTGTGTAGAGGACTGAACGTCAGTAAATAGGAAAACAGGTAATAAATGAAGAGAAAATATACTGTTTGTAAGAATTTTTCATTTTGTGATAGAGATTGTGTGACTGGTGTCTTACTGCCTGATGTTTTTGATGATGGTTTCCATCACCTCCTCCCAGCCGTACGCCTTCACTGAGTGGATGTTCTCAACAATCTCTGTGGTGAGAGCCAGGCGGCGGTTGATCATCCCTGCTCTCTTCACCCTTTCAACACAATGAAGTTTTAAAAAAACCAACTCACAGCAGCATGACATAGGCATAGAGGAATATTTCTGTAAGCTTTGACTGAAGTGTGCGAGTATTTACTTATATATTTGTCTGCATATTTTTGCTTCCACCTATACTGAACACAGTCTGCATTTGTACATCATGTGTACAGTACTTTGCAGAAATTTTAGGTATGATTGGGCCAAAACTTAACAAATTGTTTACATATATTTATACATGTATCTTTAAAAATGGGTAAAATATACAATATGAAATCATTTATAAGTATTCTTTGTTTTTGGAAGGCATCTGGTGACCCCCTCCCAGTGTCTTGTGACCCCCACATTGAGAACCACTGGCATAGAGTACTGTCTGGCCAGGTAGCAGGGTTGCCACAAGCCCCAGCTCATGCTGGGCCCAAAGACCACTGGCAATCTCCAGGTGTATCACAATGGGTGAAGAGGCCCAGACAAAAGAGATGCCATCGAGGTTGATCTTGGCCATCAAGCAATACACGTGTGTCAAAAGGTGTCGAGCTTGATTCTGGCCGCCCCAACCCCCCCTTTCCAATCCAAGGTTGTGGCACATTGGGCCCTGTGATGAATCCTTAGTGCCTTACTTGCCTAAAACATATGTACATGATTGTATCTGCATACCTGTGTGTTCCAGGATTTCAAATCTTCAGCTGACAAAGCCACTACTTAGAGACACAAAACAACTTACTTTCTTACAGTAACAAATAGTCCTGGCATTACTCACCGGTGAGGACCCATCTTCTGGGAGAGCCATGCTTGAATGATGCCCAGTAGAGTCAAAGCTGCAAGTGCGCAAAAGCCGTTCACTTCGATCAGCTCCCAGATCAGACCCACACACAGTATACACTGCAGGGGGGTGATCCATATAAAATGGGCCAGGCCCAAGCTCTGGGGTAAACAGACAGGGAACACAGTGATGAATCTGGTGCACATAGGATAAAGGCTGTCAAAGTATTGATATTTTTGAATATCATATACGTGGGATACAATGTTTACTCTGACATCAAAAGTATCAATTCATTTTCATTCCACAGCTATTGCAATTCATAGAGTGAGATAAGAGGCTTTAGAGAACTTTTAAGATGAAGTGAAGAGTCTGAGCTAGATATATAAGAAAGTGCTGAATCAAATTATAAAGTAAATTTTCATTTTGTTTCACAAGGACAAAAAAATTAACATATTGAAGAAGCAAAATATTTATTCTCGAGTATCCACTTTGATTCAGTTAGTACTGTGCTGAACATCAGGTAAGATACTCACAATTCTTACTTCAATGATCTCTTTCATCAGCATTACTTACAATGTTCAAATGCACACATAGACAAACACAACTAGATCAGGTAATCCCTATAAGTTATTATAAAAACAACATGTTACATTAGCCTAGCCAAATCTGAGCCAGGTGATAATTGTCTCAAAGCAGGTAGCAGAGTGTTTCCACATTCAACACCTCAGCGAGACCCAAGGCAAGACTGAGTTCAGTTTACACATGCACACATGCATATGGACACGCTGCCCCTGGCTATGTTGTGTTTGTTATCATGTTATTTTGACTTTAAAAAACTGATATCCACAGTTAAAAAAAACTACTTATCTGAAGTACTGCATGTGTTTGTTTGTAAATGTCCGTACTGTTTCCTATCTTTTGTCCTCTGATTGTCTTTCACTATAAAGAACACACAGCTCTGTGTCGGGTAATAAAACAGATTCAGTAAAGTGAATGAGGGTGTAAATGGTAAACCCTCCTTTCCTTCATCATCTCTGTGCCTCATTTTAATGGAAAACTACTGAGTTGTTCATTTGACTTAAAAAAGAGTTTTTTGCACTTAACAATGGGATACAATTCACCTCCGTGAGTGTGCAGGGTCCTGTTGCACCTTGTGGTTCATATTTGCTTTGGTTGAAGCCAAAAATGTGTACTAAATTCACATTTTCAGACCTTACTGGTTTTAAAATGAAAGATTTTGTCAGTTTCATGGAAGATCATTTTAGACACATTTTACACAGCAGCAAGAGGTCATTGTTCAAGGGAAAACATGTAAGGAATTTCAAGAAATATTGTGGAATTGACTGTAAAATTCAAATTATCATGGAATTTGGCATGAATGTGGTTGTATTAGTTAAAACTGGTCTCTTCAAAATATAAGTTGGATCCCCTTGAGGGGTGCTGTAGATTGCGGGGGGGGGGGCTCTGCCAGCTTTGAGGTTGTTAAAACTAGAGTTGCACATATTTACTAAAATTATGATAAAATACTTATTAATAGGTTATAAAACGGTCTTTGGGTAAGACAATTTGTGTTTACGGTTATTTTCTTTGGATTCAAACAAAAAAAAAAAAAATTAAAATCAATGTTAATTTTGACCACAAATTATCACTATTTTTTGTGTTTGTCCCAATGGGGCTTTGTAGGTACAAGTACGTAGGGTTAAAAGGAAAAAAGGTGGGGAACAAATGATCTATCCAGTAAAAAAAAAACAACAAAAAAAAAAAATAATAATAATAAAATAAAATAAATAAAAAGTGTGCTTAGTCTTTGTGTTTACTGTAACTGTTCTCTGCTTCTGTCTGTGTCTGTTTTTGAGTTTTCATGTGCAGAAAATACAAAACGTTTTGAAAATGAGTCAATTGAAACATTCAGTCATGTCTTAGCAAAGCCAGCAGGACAAGGAAGTAACAAACTGTCAACAAGTCAAGAGGACAGATAAAAATATCTAATAAGATAAGATAAAAATAGATAAGCTAATCTGAATCATGAACCCAAAATGGGAAAGTAAAGATTTCACAGAACCCTTGTGTTTTTGATGGCAGAAAGCTTAGCTTGACAGCATGCCAGGTAAGTTACATTAGTATTTCAAGCATCTAAATTACCAGAACTTATCAAAATAGATTTGTAAGATAGTCCCATTGGGAGAAAATCCAGTTCTGATATCTGCATTTGTTCAGTGAATGTTTAATTTCCTCACCTCATCCAGCTTGTTAAGGTGGGCTGACATCAGACTGACCAGCTGACCGGTGCTGATTTTATCCAGGACTCGACTTGACAGCTTCAGGGTCTGAAAAGGTCAGAGATCAGAGGTCAGCTGAAGAACAATAGGGAGAAAGTGAATTGACACAGAGGAAGCTTGAAACACGTGGCTACACTTTGAAACAATACAGCCACACCTCCTCCAAGTGTCTCACCCCTACTGGAATGACACGTGTTAGAAACTTTCCGGGAATGTTCATTCATGCATACTAAACAGGGTGGAAACGAAAGAAATTTAATACAATACAGGGATTAAAAGATGACAAATGTTAAAACACAAAGCTACCATACAATCTGACCATCTAACAGCAGAGAGTGTGGGGACTATAGCAAGTGTTGAAATCACGTGTAACCATAAGAACAGTATTACTCACTTCAACGTTAAGCCTTTAGCTTAAATGACACATAACTGAGCTCTAAAAGTTCCTCACCTTCTTGTATATTAAACTGAAGAGGGCGATGCGGATCTGCATGCCCAAGTGATGCAGCCCAAAGATGGCAGGTTGCAACAGTAGGAAGCGAGCAGTGAAGAGGAGGCAGAGACCCAAGGCCAGGAAGTATCCCTGGCTCCGCTCAGGAGCATGAAAAGGGTCAAAGGAGGCAATGATACGACCCAGAAGCTGAGGTTGTACTGTCTTTGAAGCCTCCTATACAAGGAAACATGGAAATGAGCAGAATAAATAATATGACTTTTGACTCATTAGAAATTAGACAAAATTACTCAGCATCTCCACTAATAACCCAAGTAAATACAAAATTAAGTTTTCAAATGAGGAAATAAAGCTATCCAAAAACATTGTCCTATGTGAAAAAATAATCTCTCCGCCCATTAAATCATGAAATGAATTTTCTGTTAAAAAAACATAAACACAGTTTTGGAAAGCTGAGTTCAATTTCACTAGACAGACAATAATACCAATATCGTCGCTTTGAGCATTTATCCTTAAGCAAGGTTCTGCTAAATATTCATCCAAGCTAAGGATAAAACAGAATGACAGTAGGGTCTAAAAATCATATTCTTGGTAAAAGACTTTGGTACCCTTCTGTTTGGGTTAATGGACCACAAACAATGACATTTTTTAGCTTAGAAATATAAAAAAGAACATTATGTAATTTCAATATGGTTATGTGGAAATGTGCAATTTTGTTATCTTTGTAATTCAGCTCAACGCAAATGATTAAACTACTAAAGGGGACAGGCACTACATTTTATCCCTGACCAAACAAATTATGACAAGGTAAAATAAGAACTTTATCTGATTATAACTGGGTTTCTCTGTGACATGTGTTAATAACAAGGTAAACAAATGTACACAGATAAAAACGATTTAGATATATCTATTGTAAGCCTTCTCTCTGTATTTCCACACAGCCTCTTTAACATCTAACAGGCATTCTTGTCACCATGACAACCACCTCAAACTGTACCAACTGACGCAACGGCTGTTGTCAACACAAAGTCTTGGACAGTAAGGTGGTTTTGCGACACTGTGGTGCCACATGCTTGGGATTTTTGTGCGACATGCCACTTGAGCTGTGCAGTCTATACTTCTGATCCCCTCCATCGCAACACATGCTCATGTGTATACAATCAGATGGAGCTGAATGAACTAATGCTTTATTCTACATCTTTATAGCCACAAAAGAAGGATACCTAGCATTACTTCAATAAAGTACAAGGATAAGAAGTCAACAACTGCAACTCAACACTTCCTAAGTCTTGCTTATGTCAGATCTGCCTCCTTTCAGAGGTGGTAGACTCACCCCGAGGTAGAGGAGGACCCCAAAGAAGGCGAAAGGGCCCAGGAAGCAGCGGGCCAACGCTCTCATCAGCTTGGGCTGCTTCTTGGCTGACACCACCTCTCTGTCCCATTCTCTGCAAAGAGAACAACACAGTTACAACTCAGTTAAGTAACAGCAGCCAGATGCCAGCAAACTTTGGCTGTTCTACTTGTCTGTGGCTGTTTGTTTACTACTAGTCTGGAAGCAGACCAGCTACCAGCTCTTCAGTTTTAAAGGTTCAGTTTCAACTTGTGCCTGTTATAAGTTCACTCAATATGAAACTGCAGTGCATTTAACACAATACCATTGCCACCAATGGGAGAGTCATGTAGAACAGTAGTTCTCAACTGGTCTAGCCTGGAGACCCACCAGTTTCCTAACAGACAAATTGGGACCCAAAACAAAACAAACATATCTTTATTAAATAAATAATTTTGCAGTACAAATATTGGATAGAACAAATAAATGACTGCAAAAAAGAGACATTAAACATGTTTTACACCCCATTTTCCCCATGAATATATGTTTTGTTTTGGTTTTTTTCAAATGATTTTGAGAAATTACCTAATTATCATGGGAGAAGCAACGTTGTTTTTGCAAGAACAGGAGACAAATTAGTTGAAATATTGAGAAAACATTTATTAAGATGAAACCTAGTAAAGTAACATGTATGAATGCATGTCCACTAAGACTGCTGTACTTCTCAGACCTTTTGCCACCATGTTTTTTCCCAAACACTGGTCGCCACCCACTGGAAACAGCTTCGTGACCCACTTTTGGGTCCCGACCCACCAAATGAGAACCACTGACGTAGACCTTAATAGAGAAAAGCATCTTTGGCAAGCCAGTTTTATTTAACATGTGTGTCTCAGAAAATAAGAATATCACAAAAATTTCATTTTTCCTCATAACTTAATTCAAAAAGTTAAACTTCCTTATATTATAGATTTATCACACACAAAGTGAAACATTTCAAAGCTTTTTCATGTTTAAACCTTGATGATTACGACCTACAGCACACAAAAATCAAAAATCGAGTATTTCAAAGTATATGAATTTTGAAGGTTGATATTTCAGTATATAATCAGTTTATGGTCTTTTGTAATATTCTAATTAGTTTGTCAAAATATGACATTATTTAATTGTGATTAATCTCAGAATTTCTGTAGCTAATTGCAATTAACCACACCCTTTAAAAAGTCATGTTATCAGTGTTTTGCATTTCAAACTGCTTCTGTGTCATTTTTCTATTGACTTCCTGTTTAGATACAGACTTACTTTTATTGGTAGATCAGAGATTTTAACATGAACTAACTGCAGAAAAAGGAACTTGTTATGCATTGAAAAATAAATAAGAGTACATTGAAAAAAGTATGACCTTGACTTGTCCACTGAGCTGTCCGTAATTTTCTTAAAGTAAAAAGAGACATAAAGGAAAAATAATAAAAGGAAATAAATAAAGGAAATGGACCTATTTTACAAAAAACTACAGGAAGGAGCGCTTCTTGGACTCAATAAAAAGTTTGTTTGAGTTGCTCTTTGGAAAAGGAATTTACAGTCATTAAATAAACAAGAAAAAACTCTAAGGCACTCTCTACAAGCATCAAAATGCCTTTATTTTCACGGCATGGTCCAAAAAACCTAGACCTAAAAACACACTTGATGCCAAAATGCGTTTAAGTGAGTTTTTAGGTCTACACATGACTATGCCATGCAAATAAAGGCATTTTAATGCTTGTAGAAAGTGCCTTGGATTTTTTTCTTGTTTATTCAAAGCATGGGATTAATCGCTTTTTTTTTTTTAAATAGTGCAGTAATTGTGGATCATGATTAACTGTGATTAACCTGATTAATCATATCAGCCCTAATTCTAATGTCTTGAGATAGTGTTTTGTTTCATTTTGTTAGCTGTAAACATCAATATTAAGACAAAAATCTTACCTTGAAAAAACTAAACTAAACAAAAGAATTATTAAAATATTTAGCTCTGTGTGTGATTAATCTAGAATTTATGGAAGTTGCACTTTATGAATTACATAACTGGAAAAAATGAACTTTTCTGAGATGCAACGGTATATAGCACATTTCAGCAGCAATGCAACGCAAAGTGCTTCATATCAAGACCAAATGACAAAGAGAAATGCAACATATTAGATGACAATATTCAAAAAGTTGTTAAAGCAGCCAATAGCACCATAAAAGTTGATGGGAAAAAAAAAAGATGACTGCATGGCAATGGTTTAGCTCAGAACAGGCATCCATTTACAGAGGCGATAGTCCTCGATGCACCGGGCTGTTTGGTGCATGTGTGCCCCCACTCTCTCTCCCCATGTTTCCTCTCTCTTCAGATGTCCTATCCAAATAAAGGCATAAAGGCCAAAAGAATCATCTTTTAAAAACTGTGATGACTATCTAATGGAACTTTGTTAATCATAATTGGAATGGCAAATGTTATTGCTATTTTTCAACTTTGATAAAATTTCATCCAGGTAATAACAGTTTTTTTTTATCTGAGGGCAGAACACTAAGTGTAGCAATGATTTTGTTGGCCTTGTTACGACACTTTTGGATTAACTTCCCACAATTGCCCCTGTGAGCAGTTACAGCTACCGTAAGTAGCTGCATTGTTCTCCAAGAGTCATTTATAACCGGGGTGATTTGGCTGACCAGTTCACTGGTGAGTGATGGGAGAAAAATTGGGGAAGAAAGGGAATGACTGAGGAGGTAGAATGACGCAGGAGAGTCCAATGAAGAAGAAAAGTGTTAGGGGAAGAGCGATAGGGAAAAAAAACGGGAAGTTTTATTTTGTTTGCAGGATAAATCAAGGCAGGGATGAACCAAATTAGTCAATCAACTTGGCAACAGAGCAGAAACTGAGCCAATCAAACTGGGATACAATTTTCTAGAGAAGTTTACTGACATCCTAACTTAAAGGAAAAAGGTATATGTTCATCCCAAAGCTCTAAATGTAGCCTTATTCCCTAATCCTCAAGTTACATATAATAGTATAGTATAGAACAGTATATGACAGTATATCCTGTTTCTGTCTATATTTGCACTGTTTATAGAAGAGGAAATACAAAATAAAGAAAAGCTCTGTGAACTGAAATGACCTGAGTTGGTGGGTGATAAAGGGGCTGACTGTACACAGCATGTTTTAATGGCAGGTAAAGTTCACATTCCCAGAAACCCCTCACTGTTTGCCTGATTGGAATAATGAAAGTTAAAATCACCCACCATGGCCCATTCATCACCCGGTGGGCAAAGGGCCCTTTTCTAAAGGTCAACTTTTTGCACCCGTTTACATTATCTAGCTTGTTGGCATCATTCAGTGTGATACGGGCCCCTGGGTAACCAAGGGTTGAGGCCAATGTGGGACAAGGCGGTGGTTGTTACATAAAGAAAGAGGTCACATTAGTCTTCAAACTGTGGCTTTACCGTCCGACTCTTTACTGCTTTCGAGAAAACATGAATATGTCAAAGATCTGGCAGGTGGTCAAAAGGGAGAGAAGAGGACGAAGAAAAAAGACAACAGCCCAAATGACTACAAAAGAACACCAAAGAAAAAGAAAATGGAGGAGAAAATATTTACTGTATATTTTTTCTTGTGTTTAATAGAATCATCAGATCGTTAACTTGGAACTATGTAATTGCTTGGCAGTTTAAATAATAATTGTTACGCTGGTAAAAGTGGCAGAGGGAACAAAACACCAGAAAACAAAGATGAGAAAGAGATTGAAAAAGAACTGGAATGTTATGGTTTATGAATTTTTGAAGGAAAGGAAGTGACAGAGCAAGTAGTTTTGTGTGATAGGGATAGACAAGGAAAGAAAGATGAGCCTATGAAGATAAAAAAAAAATGAAATTGAAGAGAGAAGAGTTAACCTTGTCCATCATCCATTGCTTCGGTGTTTGTTTGGCACACACACTTGGTTTATGTCAAGTCTCATTTAAATGCCAGCCCATATTTAAACTTCAGTCTGAGGGAAGGACTGCTACTGTAAACACACGGAAAGGGCACGAAAGTAAAAAACATCAAGGGTGCAGGCTTCCAGCTAAGTGTTTTTCTGCCATTTCATTCTCCATAAAGGTGATTAAATTCAACCTCATGTATGCAATACAATAAATAGTTTCCTAAATAAAAGCATTTCCATACGCGCTTTTTGCATATCACAATATTAGTCGCATCGCTCTAGAGCAGTGTTACTTTACCCAGCTCAACCAAAGAGCCAAATTGTTGTAAAATACCTTTGCAAGAGCCACAATCTAAGTGGTGAAAAGTGGCAAAAATGGCTTGAAGTAGCAATAAAAATAAGTTAAAGATGGCAAAAATGGATGACAATCAGCGAAATTAGGAAGAAAAAGAGGAAAAAGTCAGAAAGTAGCAAAAAATGGGTGAGAAGTTACAAAAAAATGAGTTAAAGGGGGCAAAAAAAGGTCCAAAGGTGGCAAAAACAAGTAACAAAAATGAGTGAAAGGGGACTAGACTGGGGAAAAAGCAGTCAAGACTGGCAAATTGGGCAAAAAATAGGAAACAAATGGTATTTAATGGTAAAAGGATGCTTAAATGGGCAAAATATGTTGAAAAGGGCAAAAATGGGATAAAATTGGCCATAAGTAGTGGCAAACATGGGCATAAAATAGGAAACTAGTTGTATTTAATGGCAAAATGTAGCTTAAATGGGCAAAACGAGACAAAAATGCTGAAAAAGGGCAAAAATTGGAAAAAAGTGGCAAAAATGGGGAAAAAGTGGCAAAAAGAAGTGGCAAAATGGGCAAATAGTAGAAAAAAGTGGTATTTAATGACAAAAGTTAACTTAAATGGGTGAAAAGTGGCAAAAAAATGGTTAAAAAGGGCAAAAAGTTTCCCTTTTTCAAGGTTTTCTAGGGGAGTAATATGTAAAATTAAGACGTAAAAGAGCCACAAATAATCACTAAAGAGCCACATGGGGCTCCAGAGCCACACGTTGACTATCACTGCTCTAGAGTAAAATGAATTCTGTTTTGGGGAGGTCTCCAAAAAATAAGAAAATATCTAAACTGACTTTGCGACGTTTTCTGTCGTGTTTAAAAACTCGTACAACGTGCAGTTTCTGTGTAGCTCTGTTTATGCCTTGCAAAATTTGCATTCCTGCTAGCTAGCTAACAGTACAGTAGTTGAGCTCTCAGCCTACGGCATGAGTCATCAACTACATTTGTAGTAGAGCCAGATTTGTCTTGGCAGATTCTTTGGGGCCAGATTTTCAAATTAACTAAATTAGAATACAATAGATATTTATTTCTTTTTCTAAAGCTGTCAGGTTGTCCGTTGCTGGGTATGACGGTAACGTGGTGTGCCCTAATAGGTAAAAAGTGGGAAGCAGGTGTTTTGTTTTGATTCTTTGGCAGGAAAATTGCACTCTCCAAGAGCCTGAAGTAAAAAGATGTCAGAAAACTACAGATTTAATCAGAACTAACTCTATGGCTGACAGGTGGATTTCCGTAAAAATTGGATCAAACGTTCAGTCACTTCTGATAAAACTGATGCATTCTTGATTGTTCTGGAGTTGATTTGGTAGCTTTATCATCTTCTGGGGGCCTTATGGGGAGCTCTGGGAGTCCTGATATGGCTACTGGGCCACCAGTTAATGATCACTGCCCTATGGTGATAGTTGTGAAGTATGGAGAGAGTCGTAACAACAAAGTTCTTTAAACCAGTGGTTCTCAACTGGTTTGGAGTCAGGACCCACCAACACCTCCTTAATGATAAATCATGACCCGATTTTTATTTCATTTTATTCAATTATAAACAAATTTTTCAAACAATGGGACATATTAGACTTTAAATGGAGCAAAAGATGTATTGGACAAAAGACACCGAGACATTTCCTTCAAAATAAGAGCATAACATAGATTTCTTGCCACATATTTTCAAAATGCTTACAGTTGCTCTTGTGTTTGTGTTGCACTTTCATACTTCTTTAATCATTCCAGTTTCTGTGTTGAGAAGACATTTTTCTGACTTTGGGGCAATAAAAAATGTAAAGGTTAAAACTAGCTCTCTACTTACTTTGCTGGTCTGCATATCTAAAGTACAAATATCGTTTGTAATAATTCCCTAAATTACTTCAGCAGGCCCAAGATTAAGGTTGATGCTTGTTATAACAAAAACCTGCTAATGTATTTCCGACTGTTACCAAACACATAACAGTCTTGTGTTTACATCTAAATCACTATTACATAATGGTGTTTATATACCATTTGCTTACTATCAATTAGAATATAAAGCACTCCACACTTTACAGAAACTGCCAATATTAACCCACAGCAGGTTGGAACTTTTACCGACTTAGGTATCACAAACCTTTCGAGCCTCTCAGAGAGGTTGTCCGCTAGATCATAAGATGGAGCCTTATACACATCTGAAAGCTGTAGCTTCTTTCTGAAGCCTTTCCTCAGCAGTGGTGATGTCCACCTGAAAGAAAACCAAAGATAAGTTTAGACATATTGTTGGATACCAGCTGTTTGAAGATAGAATTCCTAGAGAATGAATCTCAGCACACTTTTATCCTCAAATGTATTTGTTTGTGTGATTAGAAAATCAAACTCTGGCATTAATGGCAGGATTGTAGAGTCTGCAGCCTTTAGTGTAAACTCATGGGTTGTAATATAAGTAATCACTGAGATGTAACAGTCCATCTAGTGACAAAGAAGAGACATTAAGTCAGGTGTTTGCCATTCTCTCTAACTATAACTTAAAGAAGGGCTGTCCAATCTAGGTGACATACTGAAGTTTACATCATCTGCTTCTTTAGGACCTCTCATTAGTGCAAGGAGAGAGCACTGACACAGAGCCTGTAGTGTTTGTAATTTTAGGTTGAGGATATTACGTGTCAAAAAGATATTGCCAGCTAAGAAGTAAACTACAGTGATACCATACCATACAGTACCATACCATACCAAATACCAAGGGCTATTGAAAGGAATAGTTTGACTTTTTAGGGATATGGGGGCAGTTGGGAAAATAAGAGATTTTTGTATGAGGATTAGATAAAACAATAAAATTAAGAATATCGAATAAATGTGAGGAGTGAAGTCCAATAATACGAATGAAGATGAATATAGGCATACAATAAAGCATTGGTTTCCAACCTGGGGTCTGGGACCCCCCATGGAGGGGTGCCAAAGATCTTAGTGGGGGGCGCGAGGCTTTGTCTGTTCTGAGGTTGCCAAAATAAGATTTGCAAATATAGTCTAAAACCATAATAAAGCAGTTAAGTAGTTTATTCAAAGGTATGTTGATAAGAAAAGCATGCATACGCCTGTTTTAGGGTTTTATCAGTGAAACAAATAAAATCTGTTGATTGTTGGCAGCAGTATGTCATTTTTTCTTCTCTCTTGGGTCCTGGGGGGGGGGGGGGCTCCACTTTTCTTAGGTGCATGTAGGAGGGCTTAGAGGAAAAATGGTTGGAAGACACTGCAATAAAGTGTTAAAGAATGAAGCTGCAAAATTAAAGCCATAAAAAGTTCCAACTATTGGCAAAAAGTAGATTTAACAGCAATTTAAAATGTCAAGATTAAAGTTGAAATTTAACAAATAAAATTGAGTTGAAAGGAGAATAAACCTTTAAAAACTAAGCCAAACTTGAAAGATAAAGTCAAAATGTTGATTAAAATCTAAATCCGTGAAAATTTCAGTATAAATGCCAGAAACAAAGTTTTACAAAAGCAGGCAGATTTTTCTTTTCATTCTTTTTTTGCACATTGAACCTTGGCAAAAATTTCAGTCAAGATTTTGAGAATAGTGGCATGCAATTTGATGAATCAGAGAAAGAAGATATTTACATATATACTGACTGTATCTCTGCTCCTGAAACATTACTTTGCGAATCCGATAGTGCCCCCCCCCCCCAACTCCCACCTGACAGCAAGTTCTGGAACAAATCTGACTGCACCAAAACTCACATTTCACGCACATTTACAATCTGTCAGGTGCGCATTTTACGCATTAGGCACAGGAGACGTCTCACACTCTCTCTGGCATACATGGATTTGAACCTTTATGTAATATCTTTATAAAAAAGAAAAAAGTAACATGACCGTAGCATGACAGCATTAACGCTTTTGATGTGGAAGAAAATCACATTTAACGGTTTCATACTGCAGCGTCCTGCCTTGTGGTGCGCGTGGATACTCACTTCATAATCAAGGCAAGAAAAAACTAATCACACACAATGTAACTTTTAGTGATTAGTTCACACAGATGGCATGTTGGTGCATTAACAGCAGTTTCCGGTCCCCTTTATGATGTGAGTATCAGGGTATAATTTGCTGCGCCTGCACCTTGCCATCCTGAGACCTGAGCTCAAAGGTCCCCACAGATAAAAGATGAAGACCAGACTTACCAGAAGAAAAATTTGGAGAGGAAGTTGGCATCTTCCACTGGTGACTTCTGCATCCTAAGTGCGCCGCCAGTTTGGTTTCTCTGCACCTGAGTCTTGTTCGTGCGCGTCGCTCACATTTGTATGTCCCCTGAGTGGCTCCGTTTCCACAGACAGAGAGAGGGAGAGAGAGAGAGAGAGTGGTCTCCTAGTTTGTCCTCCAAAATTTCAGTCCAATAAATGGGATGTCACGGTTTTGTTATCTTCCTCTACAGGCTGCTATCCCGGTGCGTCTCGCTGGTCTCCTCTGGCCCCACTTGCTCTCTCCGTTGGAAAGCTCTCTCTCGTCTTAGTGCGACAGTGAGAGAGGACAGTCCATCCTTTATGGGCTCGCCAAAACCTGCGGAGGCACACGTCATTTCCACGACGAAGAGCCTCAGGTTGCATATTGTGGCAACAAGCTGAAGAGGCGAAGCCAGCTGATCCAAATGAGGCCACTTTGGAAGACGGATATTGATCCATATACAGTAACAGGAGTCCACAGGTCATAATGGAAGATTTTCTAACACTTTTCATGTCATTCAGAGGAATTTTGCTGTCTTCATTAACCTGAAATACCAAGTGAAAATGCCATGACTTACACTGTTGCCCTTCAGTTTTTTGTAATCTTTGAAAAAGTCTAGTTTCCATCAAAAGTAGCAGGAACTTCTTTAACTTAAATTACCGCATATCCTTGATGCCTGCAAAGATTAGGGCAAATAAGTCCATGTGTGATTATGTGCCACAAGGCAACAACAACAATCTCTTAAAAGTTTCAAGTTGTTTTCTGCAGATTTATAAAAATGGTTACGGAAAAAGTGCTGCAAATATACTCAACAAATCAGGGATGTTAGTCACTTCAAGCCCCAACTAAAATGCCCCTGTACTTTTGAAGTACTAACCTCAAATTAAGGCATTTTTTTGGTGTTGAATACTGTTACTGCAGCTCAATCCAGTCCCTAGTCAACTAGGTGGTAAAATTCACCTAACATCTCGGATTATGCTGGTGGTTTAAGAAACGTATACATTATCTAGCAGAGCATGCTCTGATACCTCAGTTCAGGGTTAGACCACGGGCTAACTACGGCCCATGGTCTATTTTTAATAGGCCTGCAGAAATTACAAAAATACAATGAAACATGGCTCACACTTTGGAGTGTGTTCCTGACTGTGTTGTAGGCAAATACTTAGTTTTGACACCAGGCTGCGCTGTTGTGTTGATTCTGTAAACAAACATTTTGACAGGAAAAAAAAAAAAAAAAGCTGAAATGCTTTTTTCATGACTAAATTGAGACAACAATGTAAGTGATAAACATAGTGGAAACAAAAACAAATGGCATCATTTGGATTTATAAGCATTTATTAATAAAGACAAAAGGGTTATGGTGACACCTACGTTAAGGCTCCACTATCTCCTCTGTCTTAAAATCCCTGTAAAGCAATGGAAAATCATCACTTTAGGTTTGTTGTATGCCAGGACGCTGTGTTATGAACCACCAGACCAAATTTCAATCATGAAAAACATCTCACAGTTTAAAAAAGTTAAGCTTCAAAATCATGTAACATGTGGCAGTAAAATCTGCCTCTTGGATGGTGTGGGCGTGTTGGTTGAAGGAGCCAAAGCCACACCCACTCATGAGAAATACAATCCTCTCAAATTAAAAAAAACAACAACAGCTTTTTATCAGAGTGCAACTGCATGGTTCTCTGCCAGACAGAGAAACAGAAGTTGGGGATTACATTTACTGTTTTCTGGTACAAATCCCTCTATTACGATGCTTTTAGTGGTCTGTAGGCCTCTGTAGCTGATAGATTTTGTAAATTTACTTCACAATAAACAAAAACCCTGCATGTATATTACTGTTAACTTCCAGTGAAGGCAGTGACATCAGCTAACAACAGACTATATTGACATACTACACTGCCCTGTGATTTTATATCTTTGTAACCTTAGGGGGGCGGGGTCATTAAGACCGATGACATCTTGGGCTCCTGTATTTTCCCTGCTCAAATAAACCAAGCCAGGAAAGAGGGGAACAACCATCCAATGGTCTAAATCAGTAATTAAGACACATAGATCTCGGTATTTTCACCTGTTTAGAGCAACTGCATTCAGATATATCTAGCGTATGAAGACACAGCTTTGATTTCACGTTGGTCTTTAAGATCCGATTAAGAAAGCATATAAAGCATCTTCAAGCACGAGCACACTAGAAAGTTTGGAAGCTTGGTGCAGTTTGCTGTTGTTCTACGTCTGAATGTGTATCCTCTTTCTGCAGCTTTAAGCATCATTCTCATCCTGACTTGAGGTGAAGCAATTGGTAACTGGGGCCGACTGAGATCTGTTTCAGAGGCAAAAAGAAGATGGTTCGCACTGGAAAACAATCAATATCTCTTTTTGAGTTTTCTCAAAAAGTTAGGTATCTAAAGGGAGCTTCCTCCTAAGAACTTCTGCTTCTCATATCACTGCACAATCCAAATAGATTTGTTTTCCTTCTAGGGTACTACATGTGTGATTTTTTTACACTGAAAAAAAAAATCCCTCTTGAAGGCATCAGAATAGGTCTAGCAGTTAGTCTTTGAAGCGGGGGGCCTGGGTTTTTTACCCTAACTCTTGGCTCCTTGTCATTCTCCGCTCCTCCCTCACCCTGGTTCCCTAATCCATCCACTCTCCTATTAAAAGGCAAACTGTAAGTGTAATAAGTGTTCACTAGCTCCACATATCACTATAACTGGCCAGAAAAACAAAATGAAAGTGCCTGTAAGTTCAATCTCTTACTCATCCCAGGAGCTACTGCAGATCTACTGGGCTCCTCTGAATGAAGAGTGGTTGTTTTTTAACTTTACATCAACTCCTTGCCTCACAATAATTCACAAAAAGTAGAAACAGTTCAGGACAACTAAACCAACTTGAAACTTTTCATCAGTTTCAGGTTGCACACAGTTTCAGGGGAGGGAGGATGAAAAACCTCCAAGCATTCCATAAAGGAACAGAGATAAAATGTGAAGATACAGTAAGCCTTCAGTTCAAAACACACAAAGTCTTATCTTTACTGTCCACACTTCAGCTGTTTACATCAAGAATTAGACATGACGGGGTAGACCAGAGGATGTTGGAGCAAATCTGGAATGTTTATAAAGATCAGAGCAGTCCCATGAAACAGGATTGTATGAGCGCTGAAGTTACACTGACTTATGTGAGAAAAAAAAACAAAACAATAAATATAATTGTACTGCTTACAGGCAATATTTTAACATAGGCAGGGTTTTGTTTCATGGTTATCTATATTTCAGCAGGATAAGTTTTACCAGAGTACTTTATATGTCTGTAAATCATAAGTAACACGTTTCAAGTTAAAATGAACATGCTTTTGTGTGTACTGCAAGTATATAACAACCAAGGGTATGTTTTATATCCAAAAAAAAAAAAAAAAGAAAACAAATCTAGGGCAAATGTGCAAGATAATAATAAGGGCCTGTTAAATTTATCTAAATTTACTCAAGACAATGAAAGCTTAAACAGCAGTTAATCCCTGTTTCTCTTGTGAATTGGAAACATCATTCCTGTTTCTAAAATCTTACCAGCAGACTGGTAAGTCAGGGCTTAATTGAATTTAGCAGATATTTATGGCTCTCTTTCTTGCTTTTGAATGGTTATTCAGTTCTTGTAGTTGCATATGTGCTAAAGACATGACAAAGCCAAACGAGAGCTTTCTAATTAAGCAGAGGGATTGGTTAGATTTGCTGAACTTCTAAGGTGCTTTTGCTGAGGAACACAAAGGTTAGTTGCACTTGCCTAAAGGAAAGACTGACCTCTGCTGGACATTTACCACCTTAGCAGCCGAACTGATTCTATACCAATGGCATCCCAGAGGACTATCAGTTGCACATATTATGAGTAATAGATGACTGACTTTTCAATTACAGATGATGACACATCTTAAAAGTAACCCAATTTTCGTCCTTCAGTGAGAACCAAATATGTTGTATGATGATTGCATTCCAAGTACAAAACACTAACAAGGTCTTTTACTATTTTTGGTGATTAGAAGTCTGACCAGGTTAACATTAGATGTCTGTAATAGCCTATACACTATGTAAAATGAGTGATAAAACAAAGGCTGCAACATAATGCAACAATTAGTTAAGGGGCATGCCAATCAAAAACTGTGTGAACAAGACTAGTCCAAGGGGTGAAATCTGGCACTTCAAATTATCTTTGTGGTAGAGATGTGTCACTCATGAATGAGCCGATTCAAAGAGCCGGCTCTTTTACGTAAATAACAAGATCCGGATCCTGTTTCAGAGCCATTTTATATCATTATTATTGTTTTTAATATTAAGATATTTTTTGTGTGTGTTTGTGTTAATTGTTGGGTTTGCTGGGATAATCTTTTCTCCGCACTACTCTACCAAAGGCACACAATGCATTAGGGACACTGCTTGATGGTGTAACATTGTTTTATATCAGGTGTGTCATAGAGCCAAGTCAGTGGGAAGATTTTATCTGACCCACAATGTATTCTGGTAGACAGTATATTTCACAAAATAACTTCATGACATTTTCAGTAATTTAACAAAAGCATAAATGGAGTAAAATACCAGCACTAATATCAATCATACGTCAAGGCATCACTAAATTTGGCAGGTCAAAAGAAGCCAAACTGGTACAAAGAGCTGTTTGGGAGTCGAAAGAGTCGGCTCTTCTTGCTAAGCTGAGCCAAATGACCCAGATCACTAAAAAGGGATGGAATTTCCATAACTGCTAAGTGGCTGTATAATACTTTCTATGTACAGGAGGCAGGACCTTTCATAATAAGCTATATATACATTACATCATTAAAGAATTAGCATAAAATGAGGAAACTAGTTATATCAAATATTTTAGTGTGCACTATAACAGTGGATCTCAACTGGTTGAGTCACAGGATCCACCATCAACTCCTCAAGGAGAATTGCAACCTAAATTTTTGAGATTTTTTTTGATCAATCAGATGTATTTAATAAAAAAATAGAGCTTGGGCCTAAGACAGTGCAAAAGGTGTAAAAAAAAAAAACAATGAAAAAGGACAAAACATGCATATTTTAGAGTCTCATCACAATTTGGTGCATTGGTTTACCCAGGCACACATCCACAACCCACTGAAAAGGGCTTTACAACCCTTTTTGGGTCCCGACCCACCAGTTGAGAACCACTATACTATAACATTCACCTACAACTTCCAGAAGACAGCATGCATTTCTGGTGTTTCCCTCCTTCTTTCCCAGGGTAGCCTTAGAAGAAAAAAAAAGACATTGGTTAAACTGAGAGGAAAAAATATTTCTATCTTACAGCTAGCATGATAAACATTTACAGTATGTATGTTTATTGTATCTTAGCTTACTTTAGCTAAATAGCCAGTGTAACGAAGATGGGGGTGCTGGACTGAAGTCTTAAAAAGTGTAGTCCACCAGCTAGAGCCTTACTCCCTCCACTGGCTTGTTAAATATCAACCTTTCACATCCTCATGAATATCATTATTAATATATAACTCATACTTGAGTTTATCAATATTATGTTCAAGATATGGTTATGACAAGTTTACCTGACAGGACGTGAAACTCCGCCCACCGACGGGCTGCAGTGTGCACATTTTGCAGTCACCTTTTGAGCTGATTGGGTTGACGCCTGCAAGAGTATATCACAGCGTTTCCACTGATGTTATGTCAAGTTAGCTAACTGCTAAACCGAATTATGAGCAGCTATATTGATAACGCCTTTCCAGCCGGATATGAAAGCGACGCCAGCAATGAGGAGTGGGATATCGGTGCCTGCTCGGATATAAAATCCCCTAAAGAGAAGGTGACAAACGTCCTCCATCTTTTCTCTGAGTGGTGTGGCTAAACCGTTAGCCAACACACTTCGAGCTAACATGCTAAAAAACGTTCTTTTAAGGGGAACATTACCGTTGGCATGCTAAAACGCCATTCAGTGGCTAGAGTCAATGTAAGTTATTACAGAAATAACCCGAAAATATTATCAAAAGTAGCTAGAATGGCCAAAGTGTAGGGCTAAATTCAGTATGCACTTGAACGGTAACCCTCTTAGCCTCTCGCGAGCCTCACTGCTTCGAAGTAGCAGAACCGTTAAGCTCAGTTGGCCTTGAAAGCGTTGAATTTAACAATACTAAACATGTAACATTACTAAACCTTGAGCTAAGTTCATTTCAGGACAAACCAAAAATTAAAAAGCTCAAACAACCTGTTAGATAATATTTGTTCTGCACCTGGATGTGTGAGTACTTTATTTAAAGATAGCTGAACAGACAGCCTTTTCATTCATACTGTCAGTGGTGGAAAGGAACTATTTACAGTTTCGCAAATTACTGACTGAGTAGTTTCTTTTTGTGAACTTGTACTTTTTGGGTACATTTTGAAATGTATCCAAAGTAACACTTTGGCTGAATGATTTTGAAAAAGTATGCATAATTGGGGTTATTTTGATTCATATTGCAAATTCAGTATGAATTGTAGTTTTGAGGGGAATTTTTAATAGTAGTCCAAGTAGATTTTTTTTGTGAGCTATTAAAATAAAAAAAAAGACACTTGAATTAGGGCTGAACGGTTTTGGAAAATAATCTAATTGCATTTTTTCCTCCAATATTGCAATTGCAATTTGATATGCAATTATTCCTTAACTCTCTTTTGTTCCTAAACAAGGGCTGAAAAAGACCTAAAATTATCAGATTATGATGGTTTGGGCTCATATTGCAAATTGGATATAATTGGTGCATTGACGGTTTTTGTAATTCTCATATTTGATAAGAAAAAGTACAAAAGCGAAGGTAGGAATTTTTATAGACTATTCTAAAAAGATTGGTACTTGAACTGCATGATATGTCATGCATAGCAACTCTGTTGCAAAAAAAAAAAGTTTAAAACTGCTATTTTGACTCAAATTTAAGGTCAAAGAAATATTGCACCTTCTGCGATTTCAAAATTGCGGCAGGCCATATCATGCGATTTAATCTAGTTTTCAATTAATTGCCCAGCCCTAACTTGAATGCTTGCATGATATGCAGAGCATAACATCTCTGTTCCAAAAAAAGTATTTAACTGATATTTTAACACACATTTCAGTTTAGAGAAACATTGCACCTTCTGCAGTTTAAAAATTGAATCTAAATTTCTTTCATTTATCACCAAGACCTAATATATACTCAGTACTCAATACTTAAATTAAACTTTAAGTTAAATACTTTTTACTTTTACTTGAGTAGATTCATAGAACAGTACCCCTATTTTACTCAAGTCAATTTAAATCAGAGTCACTGTACTTTTACTTGAGTACGATACACTTGTACTCTCTTCACCTCTGCGTATAATTTATTGCTTGTGACTTCAATAGCAAGTCTGTAATTGTCCAAATGTGCTTTTTACAGTTTTTACTGCAAATTCATAAACAAAACTTGCTCAAATGCTGTCTTACACAAAGTAACTGTTTGAAATGTTAAGATATTGTAAAGGAAAATAAACAGAATTTAAAGTACTGCATTTTGTAGAAAAAAATGTCTCAGTTTCCTGTGCATTACTTGTTGTTCAGAGTTGTATTTTATCAAGTCATTTTAACCATGGTATAATGAGAAAAGTTCTCCTTTCTTGCAGATTCTGGATGCAGTTGTCCCAGAAGCAACGGATGATGTGTCAAAATTGAAAAGAGCCATATATGCAGGAGACATAGACACTGTTGAACAGCTGTTGGACAATGGCAAGTCTATTCATTCTCTGCTTAGGCATCTTATTTCTTTACAGTGTTGGTATTGTAATCACTTGCATACAGTATTTTATTGCTTGATGTTGCAACTTTCAGAGTTTAGGCTCAATAGCAGCTGTAGGGTTTAAGGCCTGCTGCACGGACCACTGCACTATTTATCATATTTTATAAGATCATCTCTATTCTATTTTAAGACTTTATTCTTTAGGTAAAGATTAGATAAAGATTGGTTAAGCTCTGATAACATGTACTTTACAGCAGTGCTGTTAATAGGCACTCAAGAGCTGTTATTTCTATCACTGCATCATTTTATTGTAGGTAGAACCTAGTATTATATTGCATATCAAGGGCTGTAGACTATCCTGCTTTCAAATTGCTAGGCTGGAGAGGGAAAGTGTTTTTTTCTTAAATTCCTTTGCCTTATGATCAAGGCTGTATGCAGGTCAGTGATTGCATTAAAGTGGGGTTTGTTTCCAGAGATTTAGTGGAATACAAACAACAAAAGTTTAAGCAAATAACATTTTTGTCCATGCATGTATGTGTGTGTGTTTGTGCTGATGCAGTATACTTGCTTTTAGTATATCATTTCATTGCCTCTCTTAATGTGATCCTTTTGGTGTGGACAGGGATGGATGTGGAGACCAGGCTTGGCTTAGATTGGACTCCTCTGATGTGTGCTGTCAGTGTGGCTAACTGTGACATAGCCAAACTTCTCTTGGATAGAGGGGCCAGTGCCAACTTCAGCAAAGGTTAGACATACATATGTCATGTATTTGTGTGTGTGGGGTGGTTACAATAACACATGGTATGACCAATATACCAGTAGAGCTAAATGATACTAGGAAACACTTGCCCTGCAATGCCATTTCTTCCTGTGATATATATACGCATACAAAAATATAGGAAGTAAATAAGAAATAAATGTGGTATGTTTATTTATGCTGTACTATAGGCAAGTGACATTTTATTCTTAAAATCCTGATTTGACTACTTTACACTAAAGTCTTTGTTTATCCTGGGTGTGTACAGCATGGATGAAAATGTGATGTGTAATGACATTGTTCAATATTGTGATAAGGATATGATGTGTTGTGTTTGCAACATGTTTATCCAGAAGCCAAAAAAGTATAAAATGATGGGACACACCATTATTAATGCAGTGCTGCAACCTTCTCCATTCATTGCATTTTGTAGCAGAGGTGTGCAATGCAACTTGTGGGCTTTTGAGTCCATACAACTATCACCATAGACTGATAAATCAACAGCAAACAAGCTTGCAGGAGTGCAATCTCCACATAGCCAAAACAGATGGTATTAACAGAGCTGCACAGAAACTGCACTTTGCTGGAAACAGTGGAAATCGTCTTACAGGAAGACAGTTTAAATGAAAAACAAAGTGTGTTTTAATGATGGAACGTATCTTCTGAATTTTACAGTAAGTACGCAGCAAGCCTCCATTTTCAGTTACCTTGTCAAGGTCCCGAACTTCAGAAAATTGTAACGGCAAGAGTTTAAATCTCACTCAACATTTTTGCCTTTTTTTACATTGTTACATTTATTCACAATAAGTCTGTTGTGTTAAAGTGAGTAGAAGTTGATGGATGTTTAAACAGTGGAAATTTAAGTGACACAAGTTAAGACGTGTCACGACACACACCATATGAAAACATCTTTCAGTCTTCTTTGACTTTAACACATATTCAGAAATCCCTTAAGAACATTTTTTTTTCTTTTATAGATCATGAATTATTCATTATTAAAGTAGTTTAAATGTTGTCACTTTTAAATTTTGTAGGGTTAAGGAAGGGATTTCTAGATTTGCCTTAAAAACACATTCAAACATTTTATGTGGATGTATCATAGTTTCTCCCCATGCTTTTTTTATCCAGACTGATCTTTATCCAACAGATGCCTTTAATTTCTCTTCCTTTGAGATGAGTGTGCAGTCTGTACGAACTAAAAACAACTCAGAGGATCAGCAGTGTGTTCCTGAAAGAGTTCCTCTTTGGCGTCATCACCAATAAGTAATGTCAGATGAAGCATATTGGTGCACAAGCCAGATGGGTCCCCTGGTCTTTGGCCGCAGCAGGTGAGGAAATTGAAAAAAGGTGTCACAGGAAAGGAAAGCTCAACACCAACGCAACAGAGACTGCCAGCAGGATTAGGTTTGGCTGTTTGACATCTAAGCTTGGAAGGAAGCACTGCAATGGTGTTGCCTTATCAAATCATTTTCCCAGTTCTTTTTCTGGAAAGATAAAGTTAATGGGAGCATTTGGAGATTGCGGAAGCCCACATTTGAAATTATTTGATACAGACAAACTAAGTTAATATAGAATTAATGAAAGTATGGTAACCTTTGTTTTTGGAGGACAAAACTAGAAAAAAAAGTAAAAAAAAAACTCTTAAAGTGACTGCCTATGCAATGTTCTACATATTGTTGCAAATTCTTAGATTGCCACAAAACTACAAATATCTTTTTCCCGCTATTTATTAGCGAGGCAAACTGTGGAGTTACGCTCATAGTGATTTGTGGCTCCAGTCCAGCCAAGACTTGAAAAAGAAAATTAAACAAATGAAGTAGCCAGTGTAGGGCAGACAAAGGTACATCCGCCACTAAAGTTCTGTTTGTAGTAAGGTAGTAATCATTTTTGTAATGTGCTAGAATAAAATAACAGATTTTTAGTGGTAGGACAAACTATTGTATTGGACATACTTATCATGTGCTTACATCCTCAAATACTACATTTCAGCCAGTATAGCTGAAGCAGTCCACTAAAACAAATGTTAAATTTTGTATGTATAGCAAATTCAGGTCCCAAAATATGTTGACAAAGGGCTCAGGTTTTTAAACGCAGAAATTCCCCTCTATTTGTTTTAGAAATCCTCCTGTAGCTGTTAGACATACTTAGGCTTATCTGTAAAACCACTCCTTTTTCCATGGTATCTGATGTTAATTAATTCTCAGTCAAGAATGTGGAGTTAACTATGTGTTTGACTGATTTCACATGGTCTCAGCCTCCGATGCTTGAGGCAGGTGAAGGAAACAATTATACTGAAGGATGACGTGTGGTCACGTCTTGATGGCATTTGTCAAAGCACCCAAAATGAGCAAAGAAATGCATGAGTAATTGATATCGGTCAATATTCTGCTATCGTACCCTCTCACCAATTCGCAGGCCTCAGATTTATTTACTCCAGGGCTCTCAGGATGCAAACCAGCAGTCTGGTTTACACCCACACACACAGAATATAAACACACACGGACACAGATATAGAGCCAAACAATCATTGCCACTGAGACACAGCAACCCTCATACAGACGTAAGGGCCAGAGTATGCATGCACACACTTAAACACTGAGATATACACAGTGATACACACAGGTTGTGCACAAAACAGGAATCCAGTACATTGCCTTGGGTCTCAAACTGCTCTTATCAGGAAGCGATAAGAAGACAACTCCTCTGAAGTCACTCAATGCCATAAAGGTTGCTGATGCCAGATAATTGACTATCAATCTCCATCACAGGGTTTATTGCCAGGATTTTATTCATTTCCTCATAGCTACTTGATGTCTAACCTCACCATGAGAAGAAAAACTGAACTCTTTCATAAAAATGTTGGTTTGCCTTTTATTGTGATTTGATCACAAGCATGCAGTGACAGCAAAAATCATGATCATGTTAAATTTGATCAATATTGAGATCACGATTGTTAAACTTGATTACTCATTGATTTTGGAAAACCTGTGTGAATTTCAAACGATTAAATAAATTTGTTGTTTTGTTTTGGGGGGCAGGCACAACCATGTAAAAAATTCTGCAAGTTATGTATTGTTCCAGGTCTGACTCCTCCACACCAGCTTCAATAGGACTAAAGTTGTTATTTCTTTTTTGTTTACCAATGGCTGACTTTTTTCACTTCACTGTGTTTATTTGTTTACATGGTGTGCTCTTTCCTGCTTCTGCAACACTGTACTATAATGAGAAATCATAGACTGTGGAACCAATATCATAACCAAACCTCCATCTCTGTCATCAGGCAAATCCATTTTGAAAAGCTCCAATCCACAACATTTGTACCAATCGAAAACTGTTTGAATCAATCAGCCCAGTTGATGAGAACAAGGTGGTTGCATCGGGGGGGGGGGGGGGGGGGTTAGTTGTAATTAAAGTGGTTAGCAATGGCTTTCGCCAGTGTAGGGGTTACCTTGGATGCAGCTGTTGTGTAGTAGCAGTTTTATCAGAACTGGACCACATTTATTTATTAAATAAAGGGCAAAGAACAGCACTACAAGCTTGTCATGACAGAAAAGATGTTTTCGCTTTTGTGCCGACCTGCAGCATGAATTTGCGATAGTGGCGTGTCAGGTCAGCTTTAGCTAAAATACAGCTGCAGTTTAATCAGAACAGGGCCATATTTCTACATAACCACAAAACCAGAGCACTGTCTAAAGTATCCCTGTCCAAGGACTAGGTCAATTGATCACTAGAAAGGTAAAAAAAAAAATGGACTAAGATATTTTTGACAAGAAAAAGGGGAAAGCTTAGTTTGTCAAAATGCAATACAGTTGAGATTTGTGTTCATGCACTTTACAACTAATTCACTTTTCTTGTCTACAGATCATTGGACAGTGCTGATGGCCAGCTGCACATCATCTGCCAGTGAAGAAAAACTTGCTCGCTGTGTGGAGCTTCTGCTATCCAGAAATGCTGATCCCAACATGGCCAACAGGTGAGGGGGATGATGGGAGAGTAAAGATGTGTTTCAGGTCAAAATGTTTATAAGACTTTGCAGCACATTACGCACTGTGACACCCCTATTGATGCAGGCCAAATAAAAACACTCCAGACGTGACTTGAACAGGGGAGAAAAAAACAGTGGTGGGGGATCAGATTCCCTTTGATGGTTCTCGTTATGTTTGGCTGCCATGTGGTAGCATTATGCACCACAGCGCTCCATACAGTGTGTGTATATTTGTGTGTTTTGTTTGGAATGTCCTGTTATGGCATGTGCACGTACGGACAGGCATCAGACAGACAGACAGACAAACAAACACAGTGTTAGGGCGCAGGAGGATTGTAGAAGCTTTTTATCGACCAAACTCACGTTCCCTGTGCAATCCAGGGAACGTGAGTTTGGTCATTTGTAGGTCAGAAGTATCCAGGTTAAAGAACCAGGCTATTATTTGTAAAAATGAAAAACGTGTAAAGTGAATTTCATGGGGCGTCCAAACACTGGTGGATATAGCAGCCTTCAGTGAAAATATTTCAACGCAGTAAGGACTTATTATAACTTGAATAGAATAACAGACCTGGATGACTGTGTCATTAAAATGCACAGTAAATAAATCCTGCCACTAGGGGGCTCTCAGTCAAATCAGTAACAAAGGATGAGGAGTAGAGATGTGCTGCTCATGCTGAGTTCGATTGTACTCGGAACTCAGACAAATCCGACCTCCGAATTGGAAAAGTGCAATAGAACAGCCCTTGAGCTCGTGACTGCGACTTGGGAATTTGGGTAGGATCCAAGCAGCCCGAGTCGGTTGGAATGACATAGCAAAATGGCGTTGCACACAGCGAGAGTCACTTTCTCCTAAACTTTTACTTTTATGTGTCGTCTAATTTAGCATTTGTGTTACTACAGTACAGGCCTCTGCTCAGCTTGCTTTGATGCCCGTATAAGTTCAATGATGCATGCAGGATTCGTTCAAGTCATACTTACAGCATATGACGTTTCTCTTTCTCTCTCTCCCTCAAGTAGCTAATATATTTCCCCAACAGTAATTTTTGATCCTAGAAAAACATCAAAACAAACATCAGCTTACTGCGACCGGCCATGTTTTCTGAGCTTATGCAATGAAACGCATTTACCTTGGAAGTCGGACTTTCCGACCCAGATCTTTCCAAGTTCCGAGTACAATCGAACGCAGCATCCGTTTCGCAATTCTCTGTGGCTTACGTCTTGTTTTAAATTGAAGACCGCTGAGGGGTTTTAACTGTCAACCAATTTCACAGGCAAGCAGCACAAAACATAAATGAGATGCAGTAACAGAGGACATGTTCCAGTAGCAGATCAAGACACTGCTTGCACGATTTACCGTTTTCAAAACAGCAAAGAAGAAACAAAGGAGCCACTGCAGCTGCAAAGCTTGGAAGCTGCATGACTTTCAAACCTTCAAGACTATCATTGCCGTACACGACAAGAAGGGACTCAGTTTATGAAAAGTTGAATAACTTTTGAACCATAAATCGTAGCCACTTGCTTGTTTTTCTTCTTGAAGATAGTTGCTGTGCTGTCCCGTTGAGGCTATTCATGCCTTTGAATCCCTTATGGCAGCTTTTGTTGCAAATCTAGAACTCGTTGACATTTTAGGACTTAAAAGATTAAATCCACACCAGTAAACCCGATATTGAACATCTCTTTTTTCTAATCTATTTTTGATCATTAATTACCACTAGCTTGAATCCTTACTGTCATATTGTTGTCCCCTTTGTGAGGATCTGTCGACCAATGGCAGTCTGTTCTGTCATCATGCCATGCTGCCTGAATAGAGAGAAAAAGAGAGAGCCTGTGATGTGGCCCTTTGTGTCATTATTATGCTAATATTTAGCTGTAAAACTCACAATAATGAGCAGGAGAAAACAACTTTAAGTGTCACAGAGAAGCTGTTCATTATGATTCTCTTCGTTGAGCCATGTTCTGATTCAGTTTTAGGCTAAAATGATTAGTTAGTCTTTCACAGTACAGTCGGTCCAGAAAGTTTACACCAGTATCAGATTGGTAGTCGGTATCGGCCAATATCAGCTCTGGTATTGGCATCAGTATTGGGAAGGAAAAAATGGAACAACAAACAGCCAAATAAAACTGAACAAAATTTTGTTCTGGTATATTTACTACTAATACTCTGGTATCTTTACTACTGCATTTGATGTTGTCTTTCCACATAAGATCATTTTCAATCTTCTGTAAGTAGAATTAACAAAATGGTTGGGACTTATTTTTCTGATGTTTTCTTTGAAAATCTGGAAGATGGGAAGGGAAAGATAAAAACATGTGCTTACAATCGCTAATTGCTCTGAATGTGCGAAGATTACAATGCAGTGATGACATCCTCAGACATCTGTGAGGATGATACAGAGTTAAGAAGGCACTCAAAGCTGAAGTACATACACCACCTTGCAGTTAGCAATCCACCTTTATAAAAAGAACAGGGAAAAAAAAACAGTTGCTATTGACAATACCCCGGTCAGCACATGATGTGTGGAAAAAATGTAAGCACCTTATGGATTTCATTGCACTCTTAAAATGACAATTTAGACTTTCAGCAAACTTATTTAGCTATAACTTTTGCTCTAAAAATTCTTGAAATTGAGCTTTATATCATATGAATTTATTACTTCAATTATTAATTCACCTGAGACTTAGCTACACAAGAAATATGATAAAATTTTAATCTCATTGAATAGTTTTTTAAATACTCTGACAAAAACAAAGAAGTTTTTGTCTGTGTGCATAAATAAGCTGATGTAGCAATGGAAGGAATTTGTATTCCTTGAAATTAAAAGAGCAGTGCTACGGAAATCTGAAGCAGCTATGTTGACAGGTAGCTTGACAGGTGACATAACTAAGAGGTTTTTTGAGTATTGTTTCACTACATAAATTGGTGTCTTTGACAGGAAGTTTGGGATTTATCAGCCAGTGGAAATAAAATGTGGTTTCCTGTCCTGGTGAGGAACTGGAAAAATTCCATCTCATGGAAAAAATGATGGAAGAGCATTCTTGAAACCATTTCACGGTTAACATCTGTGGATTTTTGTCATGTCAAAGAGAGGATTTGGCCCCCAGTGGCTTTCTTGTTTAGCCCTTCTTAATCCCCTGCCACTCTGTCACTGCCACCATGCCATTACATGCACGACAAGAAACCTCTGATGACACACACGAACACGCTATTTTGTCGAGAAATTGATCGTTTCCTTTCCAGACAAAATATTTGAAGCTAGGTAACAAGGTACAGCAGGAAGTTAATGACAGGGGGTGGTAAAGAGGAGGGGCAAACAGCCCCTAACATCCAAAGCAGGAGAAGAATTTTGAGGTTCATGTGGGTGCAAAATGTAAACCTCCCCCTCATCATCATCACCTCTTACGTCTGAGTATCAAACCAATGATTAACACCAGCTGCTTGTCCCTCCATCAGAGTGTAAACAAGAATTGTCTGTCATCTTTCAAAGTCTTCTAAAAGAAAAACACCATGTGGGGTCCATTGCGGCCATGTGTCCATTTTTCTCTGCATCAACGTGCTGATCTGTATTGTTCAAAGTCCTGTAAAGGCTGAAGCATATTTCTCCAGGCTGCACATATGTGAACATGCAATGTGATATTTCCAACTCCTGATTTGGGGATACAAGTTCATACAACACAACACAAATCAATAAATTTGCTTACTCGAACGCTAAATTGTGGTTTTAACAAAGCAGATCAATGTCACATCTATAACATCAGCCTAGTGTAAGTGCAGTCCAGTTTTCTTTTTCTATCCTCTCACTGCATCTTTCCTTGACCCTTTGCCAGGGTCTTCAAGAAACACATTGAAAACATTCTCTTATTGTAGTCATACATACCTACTAAAACAAAAAAGAAATGGAAAATATATTTAAGCGCTCCATTCTCTAGATTCTTGGTGCATGAGACACATGTATCAGGCGTGTGAGACGCTATGCTCACAGTCTGAAAGTCCTGACTTGTTAACTTGCAAGCTGAAATGGAAATAAAGCTGTAAAGCAGCTCATACACGGCTGCCATGTACCCAGTTTTACTTAACTCCTAAAACATTGTTGATACTGTCCTTGGTTTAGTTTATCAGCATGATATAAGCCTCTCGTTATTAGCAGGTAGGGAAAGTTGGAGCCCCCATTGCACTTAGGTGATATTTTAACATAAATAAGGATGACAAAAGGAGTGCAGACTGCAAACCATGGAAGGAACATCTGATGAAAATAAAACAAACTTTCTGGATTGTTTTAGATACTGTAATGGTACTAAGTATTCATATTTGTACTCTGTATTTGTACTTGGTCTAAAAGATGGTATCCGTGTGCCTATAGTCGGTAGGATATTATACTTCAAAAGCAGGCATTTAAACCTAGAACTGGAAGTTTTAAATTCATTTTGTGGAAAATAGCTGTAGTTATTACCTCCGCTAAGGAGGTTATGTGATCGGCAGGGTTTGTTAGTTAATTTGTTTGTTAGTTTGTTAGCAACATAACTCAAAAAGTTATGGGCAGATTTTGATGAAATTTTCAGGAAATGGCAGAAATGGCATGAGGAAGAACTGATTAGATTATGGGAGTGATCCGGATCAGCGTCTGGATTCAGGAATTTTTTTAAAGGATTCTGTACTTTTGGGAGATAGGGCTAATGGCGGAGGTCTGCGCTTTCCGAGTGCTTTTTCTAGTTGTGTGTGTTTTGCTTCTGTGAGTCACGTTTTCTGGAAGTCATTCCCCCTGCTATCATGGCACCTGAAACAATGTTTACTCTAAATTGTCTGTAAATCAATCAACTGTGAAGGAACTTGCCAGATCTCACACTCTGAAGGACACAAACACATACACTCAAACAGTATGAGAGCAACCTTGCTTTGCAGGAACATTGCCCTTGGGAGAACACAGCAGATCAGGACATTAAGCAGACATGAATATCCAGGAATTGATTTATTTGTGGTTGCTGGAATGTGAATATACACGTGTTAAACACGTCAGAGCCATTGGTTGGTTTGTTTGCATTCACATAGAACATTAACTTTTTTATTTCTGGGAATCTGAGGATGGTGAGTGAGTTGATTGTATTGTATTTAAATCCCAATGACGCAACATACTGACTCTCACTGACTCACCTTTTTCACTAGAATTGCCCTTTTTGAGTTAGTGATTGGAATCATCAGTCTGAACTGTTTGTGTGATCTTGCAGTTTGAACTGTAAACTTACTCTATACAGATGTTCACAATGGCTTTTCATCGTCTTCATTAATGAGGTATATAAATGGTTTGAAGTTTACGGTGGGCAACTGCTGAGGAAGTCCTCAAATTAAAGATGAGTTAATGTGAGACTCTGGGGTCTTTCAGGGACTGCTTGTTGAATTGGCTTGAACTTAACTGTTGCAGCCTACTAAAATAATATGTTGAAAACAACAGTAAAGGGACTTGAAGCCCTGCGGAAGTAGTGGCTTTTATGTTATTAAACTGACTGCAAGCCAGTGGTTGGTGAAACTCTGATAAATGACAGAGTTTCAGGTAAAACATTTGACTAATAAAAACTGATATCACGATTATGTGTGGCACTGAAAGGAGGAGACAGCAAAAGTTTTAAACCTCCAAATATTGTTCAACTAGCCATATGCAGTGATAAACAGTCCTGTTCTACTCAATGATTGAATTTTAAAGCCTTACCAAGTATTTTATTCCTCTGTTTACTTATTTTTTTATTAGAATACACATCTGAATTTTAATTCCTTGAAAAAATATCCTTGTACTTGTGTCAGTTGACCAAAATTTATATTTAGATAGAATGTGATATACAGAAATGAATATATAATGTATATTAATGTAAAAATCCTAGTGTAAATGAGCCTTGTAGTTAAATAAAAAAGTATTAATCACTTTGAGTTCCTGTCTCAGTGCTTCTAGGCCTGGGTGATGAATAGATTTTATCAGTTAATTGTATTTGTCGAAAATCCAGATTTTGAAAAGTAAAAATCTATATTTTCTCTAGAACTTCCACTGCTGCTCCAGTTTGGCTGTGCTCAGTTGATTACAGGAAAACAGGTTGGAAACACATTGTTAGAGTCAGAAACATCTGGATAATTTATGCACCCGCTTGCATTTTTTAGACATGAATAGGCACACGCAGGAGCAGAGGTGCAGTAAAGAGCAAAGGGAGCTTTCTAACTATGTAGTTTATATCAAAGACTATACTAGTATTTGGGCAGCCTGCTCAGTATATCTACTGACCATTTAAACATTTTATTTATTTTATTCATTCATCCCTTTATAGGGCACTCATGAAAATACTTGGAAATTCAAAATTAAACCAGAGATTATCATTGATGGACATCCCAATACTTTTTACTTGTCTTTTATACTCAGTGCTTAACAAATTCATTAGACCACCTGTTATATTTGTCTCAGAGACCATCCAGTATCATGAAGTGCTTTAATGCAGACTCTTTCATTTTCAGTGAGTTCTCCACCTTTCACCATTTTGAACAGGAATGAGGGATTTCAAACTGAATTCACCCAAATTTGAGCCGGCTCACTGGGCTTCTCTGAGAAGTCAGAAATGAATCAGGCATAACATTCAACCACTAAAACTAATTTTTCTGTTCAGGAATGCAAGTAAATAACTATAATTTGACATATTCATCAAGAAATATTGATGTGCTTTCCTGTTTCTTCATTTTTTTTTTTTGTATATCAGTAAATTTAAAAATTCATGGATAACAATAATAATTATATTTTAGCATTAAAAATATCATTTCAGTTAAAGAGCTTCTACATATTGGTGTATTAACCGTTGCAGAAACATAAAAAATGATTTTGGTAATTACCAATGCTGTTTATTTAGGGCAGCTGTGGCATAAGCCTTACTCTGGTTAGGGTTAGGGTGGTCTAATAAATTTGTTAAGCACTGTATTTCTTATGCTTATGGATACTGATATGGACCTATGAGTCTAAAGAAATTAACATTTGAATTATGGACTACTGTCTTCCTATGCCTTCTCTTTCTACTGTGCACTTTCCCACCCCATCTTGATGGATGTACTTTTCTCACTCTCTGTATTTGAGTTAGAGGTGATAAGACACAGAAGTACTGTAGTGGGGGTTATTTATACACAGGGCTTGTTCAAATAAAAGTAAATACACAAAGCCAACAGAGGAAATACTATCACTAAGAAAGGTCAAAGTTGTTAAAACCAGGTCCCCTATTTGACAGAAGCTGGCTGTTAAAGGGCTTGACACATGTTTGTGTCTCTGTTTATTGTACAGGAGGTTCTATGTCTGCCATTTGGTTCACAGACTTGTACTTGCACAATCATTTGTAAGCTATTCCTCTGTAAAAGCAACACATCAAAACATAGATAGTAGAGGCACCATGAACAGACTATTAGGGGTGCATTTAAGTTGTGCTATTTTGGATTGGGGCTGTCACAGTTGATACAGCAAATAATTTTTTTGTACTTGTAGTGTCAGCTAAATGTTTACCTACAGTATGGTATCCTCTGCCCCCTGGTGGTTTCTTAGTACACTTGTCATACACTTGCTGTTAAAGTTTAGCCTTTATTATCTCTACCCCTTATCCTCATCTCAACGTTTTTGTTGACTGCAGATGCTCTTACAAAAGTTTTTCTTGCTCACTTTTCACTTTGCTCCCCTGTTTTTCTTTTCTTTCATTTCCTTCCCTTTTTTTGTCTTCATGTCTTCTTTGCTTTCTTGTCACTTGCCTTCACCTTTTAAGGTCTCAAATGACCTGCCTGATGTTGGCAGCCAGAGATGGCTACAGCAAGATCATCAACCTGCTGGTCTCCCATGGTGCTGACATCAATTTTAAGGATAACAATGGGTACACGGTGTGTGATCAAGTTTGACATCCTACAATCAAAACATAGAGATATTGCTGTAGCTTGTAAACATAAAAATTTTGGGTAGATTTAATTTAGAGGACTAAATGATCCAACTTCTAACTGATTCTGATATGTCCTATCAGGCGTTGTCTTTAGCAGTGCAATATGGCAGAGAGGAGGCAGTTTTAAAGCTCCTCCAACTGGGAGCTGACAAAACCCTACGGACCAAAGCTGGCAAAAGCCCTGCTGACCTAGCAGTGGTCTTCAAACACGCACAGGTACCTGAAGCTGCACATCTGCAAGTTTTCATCACATCTTCAGATAAAGGGGAAATATCAGTGCTGTCTTTGATGAAGATGTCTTGCAGTAATTTAAAGTAGTTTTTACATTTACGTTTTGGAATTGACTTCTGTTATCTGAAATTGCATCATTCTTTGAGAGGAAGCTGCTGAATCATACAGCATCCTCACGTTATCTTCTGTTCACAGATAGGCAGGATTCTGGCCTCTTCATCCCACATCTCTACCGCCCAGGCATTCAGCTCCATGGAGGATACTCTGTCAAAATTCTTCAAAACCAACTCTGATCCTCCACTGTCAAAGGAAAGGTAAGACAACCAAAGACTTACTCTGTACATCTTTGGGCTCAGACAGGTGTGACAAAGAGGATATTATAATAACCTCTGGTATATTTACTTTGTCATTTAAAAAGCAGAAACATGCTTGGAATTTCAGTGTAGAAACATTTTCCCTATCGGTACACACATTAAAATGAGCAGTGTGGTTAATGACAGTGTTACGATATCAGCAAACAGGAACCCCATTAGTTCTCATATTTTTTTCTAAAGTACTTTATCAGGCTTTGCTATAATTTAGCTGACAGAGTGAACTACTGATATCACTACTGAACACTTGTTTTGCTCTCTTTTGCTCCCATCAAAGTTTATTTTGTTGTCAGAACAGTTTAAGACAAGACTCAGATTTTTAAAGGTTTACAGCTTGAACTGGCTCCAGATACAGGCCAAAAATATAAATTTCATTAGTTTCAATCAAAGAATGCTTGATAAGAGAGGGAAGTGGGTTATCACTGGTGTTATTCTGTGACTTAAAGTATTATAAGTTATAGTAGGTGTTGTAAATATGTAGTTGAGCAGTGGGTAAAGAGAACATTTAATCATATTTATGACATTTTGTGAACTAAACTCCTCTATGTTACTGTTTATTGGATTTTTTTCTAAATCCCTTCACTTGAAAGTATAGTAAAGATGAAACTAAATTCATGAAACTCTGCAAAACACCTATCTCTCTTTCTGTTATGCAGAGCACTATCCCCCCAAGCTGTTTGCCTGTGTGCTTGTTGCCCCCTGTTGGATTTTCTGTGCACCAATGCCTGCGCAGCAGGTGTTGTTTAAGCATCGCTCAACCAGACATAAACAATAATAAACCTTTTCTTTGAGTGTTTAGTCCAGTCAGGCATGGCTTGACAATTATCGTCAGCCAGAAACATTGTACTCGAACATATCTGGCACCAGGAATAAGATCTTGTAAACAGTTTAGCTGTTTTTCTCTCATGTCAGATTCTGAGCCACTTAGGGACAACTAAAATACTACAATTTTTTTCCCTGTTAGAGGAAAGGATCATTCTTAAAATTGGTTGTGTAATCTGTCAGGAGGAGGCTTGGTGAACACTGCAGTTACTAAAGATTTGTTTCTAATCTGTTTTAGAGAAAATTTAAGGTTCAGTTCTAGTTGACGAGCTTGGGGGGGGGGTCTATGGACTAAGGATTAGTAGCCTTACCAAGCCTTACAGTAAACAGGAAATCTTGTATTCCAAACTGAACCACCATCTCATTTTCTTCCTTATTTTTTGCTCATTACAGGTTTCAATTGTTAATCAAAGAGTCTGATAGGCTTGTGGCTATGGCTCTAGCAAGCTGCAATGTCCGCACCAAAGTTACTCAGGGGATTTTTGTTATTATTTAGCTCTCTGTGAGTGTAGTGTTAACATACTGTTAGATAAACAGCCCTAGCCTGTCAGTAGTGGTACAATGGCTCATAAAGCTCAGTTTGAATCAGATCATGTATTTTTGTCACAGATCAGATCATTTCTCATATCAGAAATAAGAGCGGAATTAATAACAGTCACCATACACAACAAAAATTATGTTAAGATGACTGAATTTTCTTTCTATTGGTAAGGCAAATTGATGTGCAGACCACATGACTTGAACCATAGGGGTGATCCAAACTATTCATGCATCAGCCGCCATTTGTTTCACCACTACCTGCCAGTGATAAATACAAATAGCTGCTAGGATTTCATCAGTGTAATTCATTTGAAAGGTTATGTTGCAGTCAATACAACCTATTTTGCTGCTGCTGGATGAATTAATCCATAGAGCACATCTAAAGCTTTTTTACTTATTTGCTATTTTGACCAGGATTTATTTAAATACAGGGCACTAATTTACTACACCAGAGTAACCGTGTAAATGATGACAGCCCTTTCAATATGCTAGTCAGCTTTTTGCAAATTATCTTTTTTCATAAACATTGACCTTTTAGAAGTATCTTTTCATGCAGTTTGAGTGCAGATCTTTCCAGGCTTGTTAAAACTTTGGAAAATATGAATAGTTTTAAGTCAAGCTCCATGCCCTCCTCAGTTCTACCAAGCTGGATGAACTTGAGCTCCTCCTGCATGGCCTTGATCTTGGATACCTCATTGACATCATGATTGTAAGTACCGACTGCATGCTGGATCAAAATTCAGTCATTTTCTATTTGTAAGCACAGAGCCCTTTTTCAAATGTGAGAGATTTCTGTTGTTATATCTCCCTACTGTAAAGATAGAGAGGAGAGATATGCTGTTATACACAGGTCAGTACAGAATTACGTCTATGGGTGAAATACAGTGATCTTTAATAAGCTGAGCACAGCTCAACATGTCATGGAATGACTAGTTTACATATTTCACTTGGAGCTTCATAATAGGCGTAGTGTACTGGATCAGCTTCACCCAAATTAAACTGGGGTTCAGCTCAAGTTTTTGGCTCTATTTGATGATTAATGAAAACTGGGTTGGATAAGTGCAGATAGATTGTTGTCACTGCATGGCAAATCCTCATGCAGGTACATTTGTTTTAGGTTATGGGGTCAGCAGCAGCTGCAGAAGTTTTGATTTGGTAAATGCAGTGTGATTATTTCATTTTTGCTCTGTTGATCTCTCACACACGTGTGCATAGGAAAATAACATCACCTGGAGCTACCTGTTGACCATGGAGAAGGAGGACATGGAGAAGGTAGTGGATTACTGTAACATCTGTTCATCTGTCAGCTCTTTTGCACACCACCAGCCATTAGGATGACCCAGAAAGAGACAAGGGTAGCTGCTGATGTCACATTTTCAGAAGGTGTAACAGATTTAAAGGTTACCAGGTGTTGGCACTGTGTTCGAGGTTTAAGTGATTATCCTTCCTTTAACTGATATAAACTACTATTTTTATTAATGTCACTAAAGCATGTTGCATTTGTATGAATTGATAGGACTTAATTCAGTGATAGCATTACAGAGTCTCCTGTATGATTTTTTTTAACCAGTAGTACTAAATCAGGTTCAGGGTAAGGAACTGATTTAGAAAAAAAAAAATCAGCTAAATCCCTGACTAACAAACAAAAGAAAAAAACAGTTATCTAGTTTTCGCTTTCAAAAAAGAGAAATAGAGAAGAGCTTTGTTTACTGGATATGAGATTGATGACCAATGTTTATTAAATATGAAATAAGAGCATATGAAAATAGATAACAGGATTCCTATAGTTAATTTGAGTTTGCATTTGCAATAATATTTATCTAGATGTGCCGCCATGCAGCCTATCTAGATAAATATTACAAAACAAAATATATGTGACTTTATGCATCAATGATGCCTGAACAAAATAAAAGGTGGTTTGTTATTATGCAAATGCTTCCCTGGTAACATTAAAGTCTCTGAGAACTGAGCATGGACGTTAAAATTCTCTGTTTATTAGAAAAATATATTTATCAAGGTAAACACTTTGAGTGGTTTGGTAGGCCCCAGAAGATTTTTAGGTTTTTAAATTAGGCTGCTGCATACTTAAGTGTGTGCTCTGGTGGAGTTTCAAATCAAGAGAGAAGTCTGTGAGGTGTCTGAAAGCCTGTCAGTATAAGGGCTTTTCTGATGTTGTATTAGAAATTATTTTGTTGTTGCCTGGTTTTGTTGACAGTTGAAGGGAAATCTTGAGGATTTTTTTCCTAATATTATCACTGCTAGTCATTTTGTTGTCCTGAAAACCTTTTATTACATTTAAATTAAAGGACAAATAAAAGTTTGTTGCTTGTTGGACACAATGAAACTGCCCTTACCTGGGACGGATGGATATGCACTCTGCAAACGAAATAGAATGGCAGTAGTTGATGTTCAGGTGAGATATTTTCCCACCAGTTTTCACCAACAGGTTATCTAACTGAGCAACAGGCAGACAGGAGTTTAGGCTCCTGGCAAGTAAAGAAGAAAAAACTGAATTATTTTCAAGATATTCTCATGAATTCTCCATTTGCTGTGTACAGTGAAAAAATATATTCTGCTTTATACAGCATGACATAGTTGTCTTGGAACAAACAGCTAAAGAATTCTGCATTTGTGTGTCAAACATTTATCATACAGATTCCTGATTTTTCTGAATAGATGAGGAAAAATAATTTAATGAAGAGAAAGACATGTTGTTTGTCATACCTCAGATTGGTATCAAGGACCCAGAAGACCAGAAGAAAGTGCTGAATGCTGTGCAGCAGATGCACCTGGACAGAGTGGACCTGGACACACTGAACCAGCTGGGAGCTGCAGACAGTGGGTAGGAAACACTTACATGCATTTTGACATGCCATATGTAATGCTGTTGAATTGTATAAATGACTGAAATCTTAACAAAGGGTGTTCAAGAATGCTAACAGTTAAACTCCAGTCACTAGAAAAGTGTTAAAAAAAATATTATAAGCATGCATAAAGTGAAAAATAAAGTTTAACATATTAAAAAAAAAAAAAATTACTTGTCAGCCATACATAGATACAGCACCTTAAATCCTCCCCCACATCCAGCCTTCCTCTATCTACCCCTTAATGGTCCATCTGTCCTCCTCCTCTGGAAGTCATTCATCAGCCCTGTGAGCATCTCACTGTCCAAGCTTCTTATCCCCCTTCCCTCATCTCTACAACCGAGTTCTGAGCCAGGTCCTAATATTTTAAGCACAGCTGTAATGATTTGTAAAGTGAGACAAGATGCAAAGCTGCAGTGAGCAAAAAGAGAGCCAGCAGCAGGGGCCACACAGAGCCACTGAACTGCACCCCGTCACTTAATGAATCAATGCCAAAACTAGCTTGGCTAGCTACACCTGTCAGCTCACCTGCCGGATGAGCAGTTAAGGATAATGGGCACAAAATGGATTGATGATAAATGTAATGCAATCTACCATCATTTCATGGTTGCCATTCAGTTATTATAAATATTTAAAATACCTTTTGAATTCATTTTTTCCTCATTAATCTGCACTGTGTACCCCATAATGACAAATTAAAATACTATTTTAGGTTTTTTTGCAGATTTATTAAAAATAAATAAATACACATTGGCATGCATATTCAGACCTGTTGCAGCAGCACTTAGAAATGTAGTTTAGGTTCCTCCTGTTTCTCTTGATCTTTGCTGAAATGTTTCTACACCTTGATTGGAGTCTACCTGTGTTGTACATGATCTGAAAAAACACACACCTCTCTATAGAAGGCCTCACAGCTGATAATGCAAATCAAAGCAAAAACCAAGCCTTGAGGTCAAAGACAATGCCTGCAGGGCTCATAGACGAGACTGTTACAAGACACAGATCTGGGGAAGGCTACAAAAATATCTGCTGCACTGAAGATTCCCAAGAATCCCAATGGCCATTAGGCAAATGTAAATAAAATGCCATGTTAGTTTGATTTAGTTTTGACGAGAAAAAGGACAGTTATGATGAAGAGGAATGTATTTGTTATCCCTGCAATATAAAATTGATCAAACAGATGGAATCATGACCTTTATAGCACAAGCTCTACCCAGTTGATACCACTTCCGTTAGAACTGTTTTGTATTTTTGTCTTTCCAACAAACAATGGAAAAGGATAGTGGTATCAATAAGGATTTGGACTGATAGAAGTATTGATAAGGGTGTCATAATCAATAGAAATTAACAGTCTCTATCCCTATATCACACATTTAAATTTTGGTGTCTTCAAGATACAATATGTAGACTTGCCATGCTAAAATGTCCAAATAGATTAAAAAGGACTAAATCTATGTTATATATTTTTCAGCTGAGTACTCAGAGCATTACCTGAAATACATGAAAGATATTTGCTTAATCCCATTCATGTTTTGATCTTAGTTGTGATGATCTAACATTATTCTTTGCAATCTGCTTTATGTTCTGTAGCCCAAGCTTTCCTGTTTGTCTTAGAATTTGACAATTTGGAGTTTTCATCACTTGCTTTATTTCCCACTACCCTTGGGTCATTTTTTGTTATTGTTTTGATTTAAAGCCCCCTGGTAGCAGAATTTAAATACTGTGTATTAAAACATGCTGTTTAGGGGTAGCAGTCAACCAGAAACTGGACACTTGAAAAAAAAAAAGGAAAGCAATATATAAAAAGCAACAAACAAGATCTCCTTTATGACCTGTTCCTATTGAGCTAGGCCGAGGTGATGTCTTTGGACTGCAGAAAAGGGGATGAAATGCCTAATTTACTTTCACTGCATCAACAAAAATTCTCAATCAGCAATCCCGCATAACATTTAGTTCTTGCATCTACAATCATCTGCTACAATGTTCCCACTGGGGGCCCATCATCACTCTCTGCTCCCTAGATAAACTAACAGCCTGGAGAAGGGAGGTGAAGGTGCATAACAGGCTGACTGACAGTGTTTATTCGCCCCTCTGACAGAGTGTGAGGAGGGCTGGGACGGCTGGCTGCCTAGTCCTCTAACTAGGGGGAAATGTACCATTAAGATAAGGGCTATCAATATCCCGCAGAACCAGCGGATGGGAAGATACGGACTGAGAGGTTGATGAATATAAAAAACTAAATCATTTCATGTTGATGTTTTTGGGGAGTGATGACAGCATGGGCCAGCTTGGGGAGACGGCTTGACCACCTGCTCAGTTTTCTGTAGAGTTTGGTGAGGTTGTCTGCAGAAAAATGCATGCAGAATGTTAACATAAAGTTTGCTTCAAACTATCCATCTGTCTGCTCTGCCTTTGCTGGGCATCTTCAGTAGACTTGCCTTTTTTTAAATGTCAACATCACATAGGAGCTTATTATTAAAGAAGTTAAACCCACTGACCTTAGCTTTTAAGTTCCACTAATACTATCTGTATGCATGTAAAGTTATGCATACACTTTATGCTGTCAGTGTTTGTTTTATGATCATCATTTAAATAAGTGTAAGTGCAGTACAATGTGTGACAATATGTGTAATGGAAAATTTAACAAACACAGCCCTTCTTTTTTTCTTCAAGCCTGGAACCTATGTATTTCTGGTTTTGTGCTGCCAGTCTAAAAATTACAGATACTAATTTACAAAGATGTAGTGACTTTATATATAAAACAGCAACAAGTTACATGCACAATGAGGATTTTTTTGACTGTAGCTTTAACCAGGTGCTGGATGAGATGATAAGACTGCAGTAACAGTAGTGATAGCTATTAAGATAAGTTTCTGTTTTGTTTTTGTTATTCTGATTTAGTCTGACTTTCTTGATTCATTGTCCATGTGTTGCAGTAGTGAGGAGTTGCTCAACTTCCTGATAAGTGTTAGACAGCAGTGCTGCTACCTGACAGAGACAGTTCATGACGTCATTAGCCGATTTCCCCGCCATTCCTCCCAGGTATGTGACATTTCCAAGGGTGTAATCCTTTGCAGCTACCAGTTAGGTGTTGTGCATTTAAATGCAGCATAGAAGAATTATTTTTCTATTGACAATCTAAATCAGAGAAATGTTGGTGCAATATATTAGCTGCATATAATTGTACACTCCGCACTAGGCACTGTTCATTTTCTCTTTCAGCTGACTAGGATGAGGCTAAGTCTCCTGTCTGTCCAGATTTCTATCCAGCTTCTAACTTAGAACTTGGTCTCTGTCCCTCTGGCACTCCTTGTAGCTGGTTTTCTCACTGGATCCCAACAAGGATGCCCAGGCTATCTGCAACCAGTTGATAATTCAGACTAACGACATGCAGAAGGAAGTCTACTGCCTCCGAAATCTGCTGTGCCAGGTCAACACACACACAGACACTCTAAAACACAAATGTGCCATGTTTGTCTAAACCGATAACCTAAATTAGGGATGAAATGATTACTGGTTTAAATGATAAGCATTGAAATTTTCCCCCCACTTTGTAATACCATTCAAATTTTGAGTATCATTAAAGTGATGTGGGTTATCTGCAGAAAGGTTTTCAAACTTTTACAGATTATAACATAATTTTAAAAACATACAGATAACTTGATCATTTTGGTCAATAATAAGTAATTATGGTATGAAATTTTCATATTGCCACATTTCTGTCTGTAGTCCTCCTTTTTTTTTTTTCTTTTTTTTTAACCAAATATATATGTAACATTTTGTAAAAAGCTTAAACCACTTTAGGAGACAGTTGAAGTTTTATGCACTTTAAAATAAGCCATTGGTTTCTACACTTTACTTGTATTAATAGGATTAAATGGGAGGCTCCTGTAAATTCCCCACACACCACACCAAAGCCTTCACTACAGACTTCTTGTATATTTTTCTAGCTTCTGAAACAGCTGAGAGAACATTAACAATGCATATGCATGTCCTTCAGCTGAACTACAGTATAGCATTAACTTTAGTAGGTTAAAAAGGAACTTCTCAATAAGAACTGAAATATAAACACAAAATACAGCTTTTTGAATGCACATTTACTCTAATTTGTTATTGCATCTGTCAGCTTTGACACTAATAGTCTTTCATCAGTGATGAACTGATATCATCTTAAGATAATCTCAGGCTGGAACACATTCATACTTCATGCAAGTCAATCTAAATTCCTGTCTTAAACAACTGACTCTTATTTTGAGAGCTTTCCTCTTACTCCAGAGGATTAATAGCAACATGAACAGAACACTCTCTGTATTTGTGTGAGTGGTTGATGGTGGAGTGTATGCATCCTGGCGAGCTCCAACAGGTATGTGCGGGAGTGTTTGCATGTGTGCACCTGACTCTGAGTGTGGGTGTGTTTGTATTCAGAGAGGAGAGAGTCGTGCCTGACAGGGCAGAATCCTCACAGCCCATAAGTCAGCACCGCTGTGACATCGACCTGTCAGCACGCAGACGATGAGGTGGAGGGTTGAGGGGCTGATGCGTGGGTTTAGGGAGTTTAAGGGGGGGAAAGGAGGTGTGTTAGCAGCGCATAGAGGTGTGTATGTAGGTAGATATTTTTGTATGTGTTGATAATGCCGGTTTGGATAGAAGGTGAGGGTACCTCAGCTGTGTCAAACAAGAATCTGACGGCCAATAGAGCCCATTTGGACCTACTGGCTTGATGCCTGAGGAGGAAAGGGCCAACACAAACCATTACATAAACTCACACCCACAAAAATCTAACATTATCTATGAACATTCATCAGGTTCTTCTACAAAAGCTTATCCTTTAGAGGGGTTTGATGCTGCTTTTTCAACGACCTTTTTATCACTGTAACCTTGAGGAAAAAATGAAAGAGTACCATCTAATACAGAAAGGTAAATGGGGATGCTCCTTGTCACTGCCATCTGGTGTTGACTTTGGTAAATGTATGATGCCTGGGGAACAAGGGAAAACTGTATTGTGCTAAGTGCATCAAACTGACTTTCATCTATCCTGTCAACTTGTATCACAGTTTATGATGGTATGGTATGAGAAAGCATCGATCATCAACTGGTAGCCCAAGCACCACATCAGACCCCCCAAATCTTCCCATCTGGCCACCAGAAAAGAGAATCAAAACAAAAGACCTGCTTCCTGCACACATTTCCACCAATCATGACAGGGACTGGTCTCCCTCTTAAAAGTTACATACATTTTAAAAAATTCAAAAAAGTACTATTACAATAATATGTTAATTAAATCAAATATTTATTTTATTTTAGTTTATTTGAACTTCTTGTCCTAATAGCACCTGTAAAGACAAAGCCTGGTCCTCGTACAAACATCTGTCATGAAGTTATTTCTTACATGGATAAGAATGTGTTTAAAAATGGTGATGAAGAGGATATGAGCTAAAACATCTGAGAAATGTGGCTCTGCGTCATTTATCTGGTTAAAAGATGCACAGGTCTCACACCTAAGCTTCACACTTGTATGACAGTCCCTGCACTCTAATTTCCAGTAATAGCATGAAGAAGTTTTGATCAGACAGATACACACAGTGCAGCGACCACTTAGCACCAAACAGACAGACAAATTTAGCATCTAGCTGTTAAGTATATTAGGTTGTCTAAATATTTCTCAGGAGGTTAAAGGAGAAGGGACATTGGATCTACATTCTCTAAGTAAACATAACAATTGCTGGATACTGAAATGTTCATCTGGACTTCAAACAGGCCTGCAACAGCCACATGAACTGAATTTTTACCTTCCTTTTAGGGTATTTAATTTTACATTGTTGTAGTGACGTGAGTAAAATTTTACAATGACATGACAAGCAAAAAGTAGAGATGAACTGATTATAAAAATCAGCACTGATGTTTACAATGATAATTTAGCTGATGGCGAATGCTGATGGCTTTATTTAAATTTCATTATTTCTTTTGACGTAACACTCCCACAATGCCAACATTTTCTCCCATGTTTGATCACAAAACAGACCAGAGTTTGTCAAACAGCCTAAATCTTCTGCCCAACAATAATTCTGTTCTCTAACTCAGCCATTAGGGGTGCCAACTGCCAGCATTAAATTGATACAATACAACACAAACACGTGCTACTGACATTGGATTATACCCACATTATTCACAGATGACTGATGTCTTGTCAAAAGGGCTGATTTTTTCTGATACCAATGTTAAACCAGTGCATCTGTATCCCTACTAAATTTGGTATTTGGCTGCTTTGAAAGTTCACAGTTCTCAGTGTATGCTCTTGATTTGTCATTCATGTTACATAAATCTCCTGTGGTCCAGTTTTCCCGGCACTTAACAACAAGAATTTGTTGTAAGGAATTCAGGACATCAGGAAGTCTGTATTCTTTGCCAAACCGCATGTTACCGAGTCATTCTTGAACTTGAACTCATCCTCAAACTTTCTCACATGACATGGATTCAGTGCAGTGCAGTGACTCTAGCATTTATGAACAGAATTATTCCTCTGTGACTCTCCTGATTTGGTCCAGGAAGTTTGGGTGACTCAGGTTGTGCGAGTCATGCTGTGGTGGGACAAGACGTTCCCTCATCCTCAAAATGAGCTGGTGTTTGTTTGATTCACATCCAGTAGTAAGTGAGCTGATATTTCCCACCCTGTTGGGTTCAAGTGTCCTGGAACTGTCTGATCTGTTAACTGCTATAATCCAGACTGGATTAGGTCTAAAAGAGCTGTTGGAGGTCCTTTCACTTCCTGCTCAAGGAGGTGCAGGATTTAGTATGTTTTTCTCTCTGCAGTAACTTGTGTGTGTGGTGTGTGTTTCTCTGAGTGTCAAGTGGTAACCTCCAGTGTTGAAAAATTAAGCCAACACAGTAGTGCTAAAAGCTGAAGTTCCATGAGCGCCCACTTGAGGCTGGCAGCAGAAGCGTCATATGCACACCCCATTTCTACTGTAGATAAACATGTTTACAGTCTGGTTCAAAAGACTGGTTCATTCTCTAAGGGGAAGGGTAATTTTTTTAATGTCTGTTTAAGTCTTAAGAAGTATATCATTTATGCATTAATAGGGGCATGGCTAATGTACTGCGCCTGTGAAAAGTAATCCCCCCTGGGATGTTTTACCCTTTTATTCATTTTATAAATCAGTCATGGTCAATACAATTTGGCTTTTTGATAAAAACAAATACAAAAAACCCTTAAAGGTGCAATATGTAAAACTGAATATCAACATCTAGAAGTGGGTTCTAGATTGCATTTCTCTGCTAGAAACTGTGGCAACCAGTTTAATTTAATGTATATCTATAATGTCAATACAATACAATACAATGACTTTATTTATTCTTTTTCCTTTTTTCCTCTATGTTACCATGGAAACATGTAAAAATCCAGGAAGCCGGCATCCATGGAGGGGACCCTCCCTATGTATGAATTAAAGGTTTATTCTGAGTTGTTTTTTTTCAAAATAGCTATTTTTTTTAATTTAGATGACTAAACACTTATTTAGATAGACCGTCTTAGAAATGTTTTGCTTTATTTTACCAAGTTTGTTCAGCTAAATGCTATTAGGCTAAATATTATACACTGCACCTTTAAATGTCAAAGTGAAAACAGATTTCTACAACATAATATGCAATAATAAAAATAAGTGATGTTAAATAGGTGAATGCATAAAAATTCATCCCCTTCAAGTCTGTGTTTTGTAGATGTACCCTTGGCTACAAACACAGCTCTGAGTCTGTGTGGACAGGTCTCAATCAGGCTTGCATTTTTGGACACTGCGATTTTACTCCATTCTTCTCTGAAAAACTGCTCAAGCCCTGTCAGGATGCACAGTGGTTGGGTGTGAACAGACCTTTTCAAATCCAGCAACATATTCTCCATTTGGCCGGGGTCTTGGCTTTGACTCAGCCCCTCCAGAACATTCACCTTGTTGTTTGTAAACCATTTCTGTGTAGCTTTTGCTGTATGCTTCAGGTTGTCTTGCTGGAAAATAACTCTCCCAAGCCGTAGTTTTTTGCAGACTGCATAAGATTGTCCTCCAGGATTTTTTCTATACTTTGCCGCATCCATTGTACCCTCTACTTTTACAAGCCTTCCAGGGCCAGCTGCTGAGAAGCATCCCAACCGCATGATCTTTCCACCACCGTGCTGCACAGTGGGGATGGTGTGTTTGTGGTGATGTGCAGTGTTTGGTGACTGCAAAACATAGCATCTTTTCTTATGGCCAAAAAAAACCCACCATTTTTCTTAAGAAGTATATCATTTATGCATTAATAGGGGCATGGCTAATGTACTGCGCCTGTGAAAAGTAATCCCCCCTGGGATGTTTTACCCTTTTATTCATTTTATAAATCAGTCATGGTCAATACAATTTGGCTTTTTGATAAAAACAAATACAAAAAACCCTTAAAGGTGCAATATGTAAAACTGAATATCAACATCTAGAAGTGGGTTCTAGATTGCATTTCTCTGCTAGAAACTGTGGCAACCAGTTTAATTTAATGTATATCTATAATGTCAATACAATACAATACAATGACTTTATTTATTCTTTTTCCTTTTTTCCTCTATGTTACCATGGAAACATGTAAAAATCCAGGAAGCCGGCATCCATGGAGGGGACCCTCCCTATGTATGAATTAAAGGTTTATTCTGAGTTGTTTTTTTTCAAAATAGCTATTTTTTTTAATTTAGATGACTAAACACTTATTTAGATAGACCGTCTTAGAAATGTTTTGCTTTATTTTACCAAGTTTGTTCAGCTAAATGCTATTAGGCTAAATATTATACACTGCACCTTTAAATGTCAAAGTGAAAACAGATTTCTACAACATAATATGCAATAATAAAAATAAGTGATGTTAAATAGGTGAATGCATAAAAATTCATCCCCTTCAAGTCTGTGTTTTGTAGATGCACCCTTGGCTACAAACACAGCTCTGAGTCTGTGTGGATAGGTCTCAATCAGGCTTGCATTTTTGGACACTGCGATTTTACTCCATTCTTCTCTGAAAAACTGCTCAAGCCCTGTCAGGATGCACAGTGGTTGGGTGTGAACAGACCTTTTCAAATCCAGCAACATATTCTCCATTTGGCCGGGGTCTTGGCTTTGACTCAGCCCCTCCAGAACATTCACCTTGTTGTTTGTAAACCATTTCTGTGTAGCTTTTGCTGTATGCTTCAGGTTGTCTTGCTGGAAAATAACTCTCCCAAGCCGTAGTTTTTTGCAGACTGCATAAGATTGTCCTCCAGGATTTTTTCTATACTTTGCCGCATCCATTGTACCCTCTACTTTTACAAGCCTTCCAGGGCCAGCTGCTGAGAAGCATCCCAACCGCATGATCTTTCCACCACCGTGCCGCACAGTGGGGATGGTGTGTTTGTGGTGATGTGCAGTGTTTGGTGACTGCAAAACATAGCATCTTTTCTTATGGCCAAAAAAAACCCACCATTTTTGTCTCATCAGACCAAAGAACTTTCTTCCACTTGGCCACAGAGTCTCCCACATGCCTTTTGGTGAACTCAAGTCGAGATTTAATCTGAGTTTTCTTCAACAGTGGCTTAAGAACCCAGGCAACAGTTGTTGTATGCTGAGTCTCTTCCATCTCAGCTGCTGAAGCTTGTAACTCCTTCAGAGTAGTCATAGGTGTCTTGTTGGTCTCTCTCACTAGTATCCTCCTTGCATGGTCGATCAGTTTGTAAGGATGGCCGGATCTGGGCAGATTTACCCATACTATATTCCACACCTTTCTTGGTGATGGATTTAACTGAACTCCTGGGGGTGTTCAATGCCTTGAAAATGTTTTTGTATCCATCCCCTGACTTAGATATTTTAATAACCTTTTCTCTGAGTTGCTTGCTCCATGATGCAATGGTAGCCAGGGATACTGATGAACAAAAGACCAGACCTTCCAGACTCAGGTGTCTTTATACTACAGCCTCTTTAGACGCATTCACTACACTCAGGTGATCCCCATTTCACTAATTGTGAGACTACTACCTCTGTTGAATTAGGCCAGTAACTTAAAGGGGATGATGTTTACTCTTATTTTCCCGTACACATTTTTATCTAATTAACATTAACATATTGATGATGATTGATTTACATAATCAACAACATGTAAGACATCCAAGGGGTGAACACTTTTTATACGCACTGTAACTACAAGCATTGTCACAGTTTGACAGGAGGTTTAAGGCCTGCCTCAGAATCCCGTCTTCTTTCTTTTTTGACCAAAGGTAAGTTTGAGACAGCGTTTTCAATAAAGTGCCTGAAATGAATTGGCTTCAAAAGCCAACTTCAGTCAACATTGGGTAAGTCACTCAGACTTTGTCCTATACTTTTTACAATCTATGGTAGTGCTGGGTAATTATTTGAGTTTCAACTTTAAATACCATTTGAGCTTCTCATAAACATAAAACAAGATTATTGGCATTAAATGATTACTGTGTCACATGCAACCACCCTGGTTATAAGGAGTCAGACAGGTAACACTGCACATCTTGTTACATGTTTGTTGTTTATGTATGTATTTCCTCATGTGAATCTCACCTTCTTCCTCAGATGGAAGAGACTGAAGATGACCATCATCTTCCACAACGTGGTTCCATCAGCAACTGGAGGCTGTGTTCCCTTACCAGGATGGCACTGAGCATGGTCGGAGCTGCTTTCCTCCTGCTCTTCTACAAAGCTGCTGGTGGAAAGGTTAACCTGCAGATGTACAGGAGTGTCTGCTGAACAGCCGGAAGGTTGTTTTGTTCTGTTTGTTAATGAGTTTGTTCAAGTTTTTGATGACTTTAGGTATCAAATTGTTTTATGGAGGGAGCAAAACAAAACAAAAGAGAGGGTATTTCTATTTTGCTGCTGTACCAGTTTATTTTTGTTACTTTGATCAAACTTCTCTTTACTTAAAGTGGTGAATTTTATTTCAGTATATTTTAAGGATTTAATTCAAAGTTTCTTTTGAGGAACAATCTTGTGACATTTAACAATGGAATAAAATTTCATTGTTTTGATTTTTATTGCCTGCAAAAATGTTGAGCTTTACTTTGAAATTTGGATTAGAATTTAGACTGTTTGATGTATGTTATTAATGATATCAATTTAGTTCATGGATTTAAAAATAAATGTATAAAAAACTGTTTAAGGGCTAGAGGTCATGGAGTTGAGGATTCATATCAACCATTAGATTTAGAAAGGCAGTTAATATAACCCTTGTGTCTGTACTTTTGATGTAAAGGTTAATTTAGGATGGGATAAAGTTAAGCCCCCTGTTTAGACTGTACTGTAGCAGAAAATCAAGCCTGAATCTTTTCAGAGTTCAAGAAAGAAAATTAAAAAAAAAATCAGCCATCTATCACTTGAAGCTATAGCTCAGTGTATTGTTTTATCCACATGCAAACAAAAATGTAAAAATAACTATACGTCATACTGGGAAGTATTTGCCTGAGCTTCTTTGAGGTAGATGCAATGGCTTTCCTAAGCTTTGTTGTCACAGGGATGTTGCCAAGCAACAAGCAATCATTACCTTTAGGTGGAGGTATGTATTAATCAAGCCAGATACAACATGTCAATTAGTGAAGTTTGTAGACTTTTGTAGGTGTAAGGTATTCTTTGGAAGCGTTTGTCAATGTTTCAGTCTTTATGTTAAGCCAAGCTAATTACCCTAAACTCCAGCTTATTTCACCTGTCTGCTGTTACATGATGGACCATGTTGACTGTAATAAATAAGAATTTTGCAGTCAACTTAAACTGTAATCAGTTAAAGATATCAGCATTAATAGATTAATCACAGTTAATTTATATCCATAATTGGTGGATTTCTTATAGTTTTAATTGCACTGATTGCATGCTTTATTAGCCCTTTTGGTGCACTTTGGTTGAGCCACTGCAGCATCTCCCTGCAGCCAGACTGTTATAAATAAGTCCACGGTTTCTTAATTTCTCTTTTCACTTGGAAAAACTCACAGATGGCTCAGTGGACAAGTCAGATGTCATCTGTACCTGTTCTCAAACTTTTTTTCTGTGTCCTCAGTTCCTTTGTAATCCATAACAAATTCCTTTTCAGTGGTTAAGTTCATATCAGAATCTTAGATCTACCCAAAGTGCTTTTATTGTCTTTCAAAATAAAAGGTCTGTATCGAAATAGGAAGTCGGTTACCCTTAGATTAAGACGGTACAGAAATTCAAAATGACTAGAAATCGTGAGAATAATCCAGATACAGACTGAAATTTCAAAGAGATGTCTTCTTGTATTTTAGTCTTGTGTAAATGTCTAATTGAAAAGACCAATCTTCAGTCTCTCTAGGCCATGACCTGACTTCACAGTGGTGTTATTTGACTGTCAGAACACACCGGCTATCTCCTCCATAACATTTTGAAGGTTTAATGCGATTTAGTAAATCAGTGAACGAATTACTACCAATTAAATTGGCTTTATATTACAGACTTATTACAACTTCTGCTGCTGCAACAACAAAGTCGTGCTCAATGGGCTGAGAAGAGCAGAGAGAGCGCTCCAAATCTCTTAGTTGTTTTATGGTTTTCTTCCACGGGGATCATGGGAAGAAATCCAATTTGCCCATTAATCTCATCTGGTCAGGATCTCCGGACCTCCAGATACACTCGGACCAGATCAAAGATGGAGGAAATAGCGTGTGACAGTGGTACAGATTTCCCCGTGAGACTTCAAAAAGAGCACGATAGATAATCCAATTGAAATGGACACATCACCTTTAGGTGCTGGTTTGGGAGAACCAGTGAGTAGTTTTTTCTTGCCCTCATTTTTTAAGACCATCAGATTCCAGAGTTATTAGTTGGGCTTAGCGATGGTTTGTATAAGGCTGTAAAATAACAGTGCGTCATGCAGAAATATTTGGCACCTGAACGACAGTGAGGTATGGCAACAAGCGTTTGCTTTTTAGTAAATCCATATTTTATCCAAAGATTTGACCTTAACGAAACAGAAAAGTCACAGAGTGAAAAATTCACAGTATTTAGGAGCCCAAGATGGAGCAGAAAAATCATCTTTATCGTGTTTAAATTGTTTTGAAGTGGGCTCATCTCTGCGCCCTATAGAGGCCAGGAGAGTTCCTTTTCCGCAAAAGGAGTGACCCGAGACTCCCCATCTTCTACACACGAGTGTTGCCCAGAAGTCATCCTCCATACAGAAACGTTTGTGACGAGCTTGTGCGCCTTTCCCAGTGACTGACTCTGTCTGGGAGTGCTGGATGAACTTTCCCTCAGCTCTGCCTCTTCCCTGAACGCGTCGGTGCAGTTTGAGTGAAGCGCCCATCAGCTTGGACCAGTTCTTCTCCGATCTGGACACGGGCCAAGCCTGTCTGGTGTCAAACCAGCCTGAACAGATACTCTCAGACATCTCATTTCTTCACCTCATTCCTGAGACGGGACTCTGCCCACCCCTTGTGTAAAGCAATTTAAACCTGATAGCTCATCATCTCCACTGAAAATATTTGCCGGACTATTAAGACGGTCTCTCTGTGCTTTTTTCCTCATATACGCTTTGCCACCGTGTAGAACCAGAGCCAGGCATGGCTTTTACGCGCAAACCTCCGTCATCAGAGCGTCTTGTCATGAAACATTTTTAAAGCAAGCGTAATTTTTGGGCTTTTTAAAAGTTCTTATTACTTTTGTAATGTTTTATTTTTTTATTTTGTCCGTGGAAATGCACCGTCCAAATCCATAACGGACCGACGTTTGGTTAATATGAACTTATTGCCAAGTGGAATATGTTTTTATTTATCTGTAGCAATCTGCTGGCTGATGGCCGAGGTCGATGCATCCTGGTGGTAAGTCTTGTGCATTTTTACATCATTAATTAAACTGTAATTTTGCTCTTTATCAAACTTGCACGTTTAAAGTCATGTGCAAAAATGGTTTAAAGTCGACGAATCCACAAAAAATTTAATTTGCGTGGCATTAGGATTTCTTTGATAATTAAACCCCTTAATTACTTTTAAAACTGTTGCATAACTTCTTTGGCCATCTCCCACAGATTAAGTAACTTAATTCTTCCATGGTTTACATTTTTGTCTTAAAAATACTGACACTGAAGACTATTTGGACAGATACATTCCCAAGATTAAGACATTTAATATGACTTTGATTCTCCTTTATTTGCTTTCTTTTCTTGGATCTTTAATATTTGCAAAGATTTTGCTTCCATGCTGAACTGTAATACTGGGATAATGTTAGGATGAGATTTTCCTCAAACCTTTTTTTCCCTCCCTCTTTATTGAAGAGTAGCAAATTAAAGCCAGTCCATGCAGTCTGCAAGTGTTCAAATATCCTTTAAGTCATCTATCACCATGTTCTGCTGCTACAATAGAGAGTTTTGAGCAGGAGGACCTGCGTCTGCCTTTGTTTTGTTTTTGTTTAGTGTCTGACTTCCCTACAAAGTTTTATTGTCTTCAAGTGGAGGCAAAGAAATTTATTTTTCACACTTTTGTTTACTTTCTCTGTCTGAAATCATTGAGACAGCTTGTTTTTTTGCACATACATTGTGGTCACAATATTTTAGTTTGATAACAGAATTCTGTTCTCTCTGCCTTCTCCCTCCTGCAGGTACATGGGCACCCTGGGCTCTCAGGTGATGTGCGACAATATCCCTGGTCTGGTGAACAAGCAGCGCCAGCTTTGTCGCCAGCACCCCAAAGTGATGCAGGCCATCGGGGCCGGGATAAAGGACTGGATCTCAGAGTGCCAGCACCAATTCCGCAACCACCGCTGGAACTGCAACACCACGGCCAGGGACCACAACTTGTTCGGACGCCTGCTGCTGCGCAGTGAGTAGAGAGGAAACCTGACTTACTCTCACATACAAAATGCAGATTTTTTGTACTAATAGAGTTTTTTTTTTTAATCTACTTTAAACCTTCATATCCAACAATGCCAGTTATTCTTTCAGCGTCATGGCAGATGTTCTGAAGTCAGACTTGATGTGTCTTAATTATCCCTGAAATCCTTGGCATTTTTATAGGAACACAGTCAACATAGTTGGAGCAAACATTTGTAATCAAACTACACAGGTCCCTAGAAAATACACACAAAGTCCACCAAGCCTCAGACCTTATTGATCATTGATTCCTCAGTAAGATAGCAATAGAAATAGGAAGCATCAAAATGCAACAAGTTTTAAGAAATAAGAAAATATAGTCTTCATTCTTGGCACAAAGGACTATCACTTAACTTGCTGTAATCTTTAAAGGGCTGGATTTCTCTTTTATAAGAATGATGATAAAGTCTCAATATATGCCTGAAAAGCTATTAATTGCAAAACTTCAGTGAATATCATCAGCCACATCAGTATTAGGTTTTAAGAGCTAATCATAGCTCTAATCTTTTTATGCCCACAGTGAATGAAATAAGATACAGTGCTGAGGTACAGAAAGTGTGTACTGTAAAAGGCAGATTATACCTGATATAATGACTTCGGGGGCTGTCAGGTATCTTTGACTCTGTGTGACTAAGAATAGAAGTAAGTGACTAGATCGCCCGCAGCAGTATACTGTATACGCTGGCTTGTGTTTCTTTCTCATTGTGTGCTGGAACTGGAACTTGACTTGATAGTGTGTTTTGCAGCGCACAGATCTGTCATGTTTGACCGCTTTCTGACAAACCAACACATTTGATAACTTTAAAAAGTGCGTCGTGGTTAAGGTCAAACATTGATGCCCTCAGAGAAACAGATAGTTTTCTAGCAGATGTGTGCGTCTTTTTTTCACAGATGTTGGATCACATTCCACATTGCATCTCATTTTACAACACTGCATTTATCACATCTGTGCAGCCAACTGGTTTCTCTATTTTGTGTTTTATAGGAGCAAGCACACTTTGAAGCTAAATGATAGAGAAATATTCTGGTTTATGGCAACGCTTTTGACAATTGCAATCAAGGAAAGTAAATATATGTAGTAACATATCATTCCAGCTTCTTAAACAAAGGGGTTTCATGCTTCTTTCTGTCTTGTATACATTTTGTTGAACATACTTGCGGTTTGGTATAGAAGCCCTAAGCAAACATAGCTCCATTCATTTCTTACTTAGTAAAAAATGAAAGGATCAGTTCCTACTGAGTCATTTCCTGCAGTGTTCGGGAAATCTTTATTGTATCTATGCTGTTATCTTGAGATAACAACTCTGATTTTCCGATCATAATGAGATTATTTATTGAGAAAACAACAGATTATAACTTGTTTTCATGGGAAAGCCAGCCTTTTTATTCCTACATAACTGCATGGATAAGTCAAGATTTTAAGAGAACTAAAATTTACCATAAAATCTGGTGTAAGAGATGCATTACTTAAATACAGTATCTATTTTTAATCTAAGATGTTGGCTGCAACCCTTTTCCTTTATAAATCCAGTGACGCACAGTCATTAAAGCAGGTGCAGCCAATAAAATCACATCGATGAGATCTTCAAAAGACCATATGCTTTTGAAACTACCTTGTGTCACTTAACTTTGGTTAGTGACACAGATCAGGCTAGCAAGGGCAGGTGCCACTTTTTAACAGCTTTCCACCCTAGATCGTATTCATGCATGGAGAGTAACTAGTGATTTACTGTAAAGTAAAGTAAAACTTTGTGGGGTGCTGGTTTAATTGAAAAATCTCCTCAGTTAAAGACAACAAATGGCTAACAGAGGTGGACAATGGGACTTGCAGGTCACCTGTGTGTTCATACTTCATTACCATCATCTTGGCTGAGAGCTCATATACCACATTTTAGCAACCAGGAGTGCAAAGTCTACATTGTCAACACAGATGGTTCTAAAAGAGCAACACAGCTGCACAGAAACTCCACATTGTAGACTTTGCAGAATGCAGAGGAAGTCGTAATGCAGCAAGACAGTTTAAAACTTTTGTTCCCCAAGGAGACCTCCAAAAAGATAACCTGACCATCTAGATGGACTGTTTCATAAAGCCATTGCATGAATATTTCATATTCATCTGGGAAAGCTCCCATTCAAAGTGTCTTGTAAGGGCAGGACTTTTCAAACAATTCTTGGAAGGTGATTAGACATCTGTTTGTCACACTCATGACAGGCCAATTGGAGCAGACTAGTGCTGCTGTAGTGTTTGAACAGCAAGGCTATCAGTGGCTAAAATTCATGCTTAAGTCTGTCAGGACATGTGCAATGTGGTCATGGTCTGATTAGACTGCTTTTCTACAGCTGCATTAAAGCTTATCTCTACCCTGGCGGCAGCCATTGTAGTCACTAGCTTACAGTACAACTCAACCTAACCCATAATGATCACAAACTCTTCCTCTTACATTTATTTCTCCCAAATTCCCCTGGAATGTAATAGTTGACTAAAATGCAGAGTAGCCTAATGCCGACACTGGCCCTTTTGCCATCCTCTGTAGTAAGTGACATAATGATGGTTGTGTGTCTGCAAAAGATCTGCTTCAGTGCAATTTGAAACACATTTTTACTGTACTTGTATCAGAGGAAAACATGAAAAGATAAAATGTAATGGTGCTTGTCCTTTGGGGGGTTTGTAGTGTGGAGACCTTGTTGAGCAAAACGATGAAAATGCTAACATAACATGCCGTTTTTTAAACTTTTGATGAACATTTCTTGTCTCTAAAATTCTAAGAGAAATACTTAGATGTTTAATGGACAAAAATTTTTAGAATTCTGGTCTAAATTATTATAATTATTATAATTATTATTTAGGTGTTAACAATAGTTTTTATTATCACTGTTATCTATAACTGATTAAAACCATAATTTGCTCCTTTGATTCACATTTATCATGATAATGTTCATGTTTACCTTAGATCCACTTCAGCTACCGTCTCAGTAAGCTAATCACTCTCCTCTCAGCCCGTTTCAATGAGAAATGTTCAAAGTTTTGACTTTTTCCAAGTAAAAGTAATCCCAGCACTTTGAAGATCCATACCAGGTCATTAGCACTGTTTATCTCTGCTTGTCTTTTGTGGAAGAAAAGGGTTGATTCATGGAGCTTTTTGCAGCCTGTTTCAGGGGGTTTTAGTGCAAAACAAACGTTATGAAGAGAGTGACAAATGGCTCCTCTCAGACAGTAATTAGTTGGAGTGATTAGCAGTATTGGGGATTTAAATGATTAACTGATAATGAGCAGCAGTAAGCAGCCTACTGCTGCCTCTGACAGATGTGAGCGCCGTACAGAAGAATCCTGTCAAATTGGACGTGTCACTGTGCGTCTTCACAGCTGAGGTCGGTCTGTGGTTTCTGCGAGGATGTGTTGGAACAAGTCCTGATCTTTTTTTATTGCCACTGGAGGATCATCAGGACCTGACAGCCTGATGTTCCTCTCCCATGCCCTGAGATTTAACCTGAGAGGCGGATCCTTCGACTTAGTCCGTTTCATGTCGGGGCCTCTAATCAGCCGTGTGGTATTCGGACCTCCCAGCCGGGCCCCCGCTGTGTCACACAGAATTATCACGGCACGTCGGAGAGCCTCGTCAGAAGCTCCTTATTGTCAATGTCAGCCGGCTAATTTCAAACAATTACACAGGAGTTTTACCTCTGTGGTGTCCTGTTCTCTCAGCGTTCTCCTCATTAACCTCGTTTTACACGCTCAACTTAGCTGCTCAACCTGCACATAAAAAGACACACAACCACACAGTCTCATACACATAACATTGACATCATTGTATGCATGTGAGTTTAACTAAGACAACACCTGACAGCCACTACTTAAACTTTTGGATACTATTTTTTGAGAATCATGGGTTTATACTTCTCCTTTTCACAATTTTGTTTGTTAAATTTAATCTAACATAAGTCGTGATAATGTACCTAACTAGGATTATCTCAGATGGACCGACTGTTTAAGCTGAGTAAGGCTGGCAAAATTTTAAATACTTTACTTTTAGATTTCATGTTTTAAAACTGTAAAATCAAAGTTATTTTAATGGTTGATAGCTTTAAAAAACACATTATATGCAGTAAGTAAAGAGAACCCTTTCTAAGTCACTTAAATATGTTGAAAATATTTTGGCCAATGTTGCCACAAGCTACTTTTATCAGGTATACCTGTTCAACTACCCAATAACAAATATCTAATCAGCCAAGGCTCCAGCCCTCTGAGGCATGGAGACATGGTCAAGAAGATGATCTGCAGAAGTTCAAATAGAGCATCAGAATGAAGAAGAAAGTTGATTTAAATGACTCTGAACATGCATTGGTTATTGGTGTAAGACCTAAATTCGCAAAGCTGATGGATTGGCCAGGATTGGCCAGATTTCACCTTTTTAATAGGGCAAATCCAACTTGTAAAGTTCTAGTCTGAAATGTTTGTGCCTGGTCTGTAAAAATTACTGGACCAATGAGCTTCAATAAGGAAGAATAAGGCAATAGCTACAAACATAGTTTAAGTGTACTGGAAGCAGTGGCTGCTGCTGGTGAACCGACTGGCTTGGATGTAGCTATGGTGGCTGTTTTAACCAAACTGGACAACATTACTTTACTTAAAAAGTGCAAAGAATAGAGCTAAATTCTTTTCTAGGCCAAAAGGATGGTTTTGCTCTTCTCCTGACTGGCCTTAGCATGAATTTATTTGTAGTTACGGGTATAGTTAAGTTTTTCTGTAAGACGGTAAACAATGGCTGCAGCAAATGAAGCAGTTAGCTCTGATGTAGCTATAGTGGCAATTTTCATCAACCTGACAGGCCAGGTGGATTTGTTTCACACATCCATCTGGAAAACCTCCCATAGACAGTGTTTGGGAAAGGGCAGAGCCTTTGAAAAAAAATTTGGAGGATGATTGGATGAACGTTCTGTCTGTCACATCTTTATGGGCCGTCGTAGGGGCTACCGAGGAGTAAACTCCATAGAGAACTGCATAATGCAAACCATGGCGACTGTAGACATGTCAGTGCACAACTTTTGTTGTGTTTGAAAAGAAAACAACTCACTGCTGTTCTTTCTTCTTCTTTAAAACAAATAAATGTCGTCAAGTTCGTATAAAACTGACGCTTGAGCAGCATCCATGTTAATCTCTTCCGCCATAATTGCACCGGCCTCTTGTTGCTGCTTGCTTACGTCACGACTCTGCTGCACCTGAAAGTGCTGCCCCCCAATGCTGATTGGTCCTGCCAGTTTCTAACCAGGCCCAAACTGTTCAGATGGAAACTTTGCAAGATGGATTCACCAGTGGGAAATACAGAAATGGGCAAATTAGTCTGCTTTGCAAGGTTAAGTTTTCATCAGAACTGGACAAAAGCATAGAGGCTTAGTTCCTCTCCTGTCTGGAATCTGTGACAGTTTGATTCACCAGCTGGCTAAGTCATGAGTAAACAAATACTTGGCCTAGGTGTGCCTATCCAGCTCACATTAGCTAGTATACTTAATGCTGTGCATGCCTTTTATGTTTCTTGTTGCTCTGACTGGCCCTTGATGAATGTGACAGAATGATCATCCAATCACCCTCCAAGAATTTTCTTCAAAAATTCTGCCCATCCTAAACATTAATATGGGAGGTTACATGGATGAATGTGAAATAAATCCAATTCAGTGGATATGAAATGGTCTGTCTGGTGTGTCAGATTATGCCTGACGAGCTGGTGTAAGTATTTCGTAAACTGCTGCTCTGCTGGGAACCATTTTCAGGGTTTACAGAGAATGGTCCAAACATCAAGTGAGTGGAAGGAAATATGCCATTGTAGAGGTCAGAGCAGAATGACCAGACTGGTTTGAACCTTGAAGCAGATGAGCTTCAGCAGTAGAAGACTACACCAGGTTCCACTCCTTTCAGCTTGGAACAAGAAACTAAAGATGCAGTTCACACAGGATCACAAACATTGGACAAAAATGGTAAATTGACCTGAACTTGTATAGCGCTTTTCTAGTTGTCTGACTACTCAAACTCTTTTACTCCCCGGGTCACACTTGTCTATTCACAGCCGTTCACTTCACATTCACACACTGAGAGCAAAGGCAGCTATATAGAATGGCCATCAGTATTAACTAATCCCATTCATAAGTATTCCTACACATTCACACTCTACTAATGCAGCAGTGGAAACAAATTGGTGTTGCCCAACAACACGATGACATGTGACTGTAGGAGCTGGGGATTGAACCCATGACTAAAAAGAGAAGTCACCTAATGTTGTATTTTTGCAGCTGTGGTATTTTTTAATTTTTGACTTAAGTAGTATTGGAACTGAAGTCTAAAATCTGGGATTGCACCAAATTTTAATCTGAGAATATGAACATAAGAGAACTAATCAAAGTGGACGTGGATTGGTGGCAACCTGGAGAAATTAGGGCAACCTTATTATTTCAAAAATATGCGAAGGATTGAAATAATTAATTGACTGACACAAATGAAAATGGAATACTTCTACTCCCATAAAGAAATGTATGGGGGACCTTGTGTAGTCATTGGTTCTTTAAATGAACTAAAAAACAAACTTTATGAGGTTTTTTTTTTTGTTGTTTTACTTACATTTATATCAGTGTAGAATAAAGGCATGATAAAATAATTAGATGTTGTATTTTTGTCACCTAACAAAGGGAGATCATACTTTTTTGTTTTTTTCTTACTTGTATAGATAAAAGAATCAATGGAAAAATATGTGCAATGTGAATGACCTGCCTCTTATATTAAATAGCTTGATAGCGGTAGTTTGACACACCAATGCGCGCACACACACACACACACACACATAAAAACATACAAAGACCCTTTGATCCCTCTCAGATCTCTCATCAGTTACATGCAGAGGCAGATAAGAGCGCTTGGTCAGGGCACTGCAGGTAAACGTTGGCTGTTTTATCCATTTTTGGAGGTAGATGAAGCGTTTTTCATTTCATGCCTTGCATGAAATAAAAGTTTCTAACAGATAACAACAAACAGCATTCATACAGGTAGCAGCAGGGGCCAAACATTTGAAGAATCTCTCCGTTTGTCATGGCTTCATTTTGCCTGTAGGCTGTATTGGGATGATACAAGATGAATGAGAGATAAAGGTTGTTATGTTTGATTTGCATCTTACATCAGCAAAGTTTACTGAGGTAGAGAATTGCCAAAATGTGCTTATTATAATCCTGGAGCAGTTGGTTTGAAGTATTCCAGCAAAAGAATACACTGAATGTTGACCATGGCGCTAAACCTGTTGAAAAATAGTAATTTTAATTTGTGGGTCTATTGACATCTTTAAATGTACAATATCTCAAATGTTTAATGCAATGTCTACATTACTTAAAAATGACTACGCCTATCTTCTATGTATTTAGTGAAGTACTCAGATTTTTTTGAACTAGAGCCCTGAGAAGGACTCTCTTAATAATCCTACTCCCACTTGCTCCCACTGGATTTCTGACCATTATTGTCTGCTCATGCAGCATGCACGATTCACTGCCCCTAGAACCCACAATAGGTATCAAATCCCGCCCACATCCTGCATAGATTCTGACAATCCGTGTTAAATGTTCAGAGTAACAGATACTGTGTTGAAGTAAATTTATGTTCACTTAAGCACCACCCTGACAAAGCTTCCTCTCTGAATGAAGGTAACACAAAGAAAACAACATCCATGACTTGTGTAGTGGTTCCACGCATGAATCAAAAAGCAGAGTGATTTAACTCCTGGTTATAGCTTAGGAATAGCAATGTCAAAGTAATATTTACCGACTTTATTTACATATCATTAATTTTAAAGTCATTCAGAGATGAAATTGTTTCCTGATCTTTGGAAAGTTTGTGCGTCAAAAAAACTGCAGTGCACTTCCATCAGCTCTAACAGACTGATCTTTACTCTATTTATTCCAATGCTACTACGGTCCCCATCATTAGATGATTAATGCAATAAGACCTACATGCATTAACTACACCTGACCTCAGCATCTCTGCACACTGGTGCGTTTGTGCAGTTATAGGGGAGCATTAACGCTGTGCCTTTTGACTAATATACTAAGTTTTAGCGCATGCTCTTTATTGTGGAGCTTTAACAAAGCATCAAATTGCCAATTGGAGACAGACCCATTTTTAACATGTTGGCACAGCACCGTGGACTGCAGGCGACTAAACACCAATTAAACCGTGATTTCTCAGTGAAGGATTCTAACAGAAACATAAGACACATCTCCTGTATTATTTTGTTTAATATGAGCATGGAGAAGTGCTTTGAAGATAGCTTACTTTGATTGTGGAGCAGGTGTATCAGCTCATCCAAATCCATTTTCCTTGTGGGTATGTTTCAACAAAGTGCAGTTATTTTCCGGCTCTGTCACTATCTCTTAAGAGCTTATGAAATAGACCACATTCAGCTCGAGTGTGCCTTCATTCTGAGCTCTGACATCCGTCTATTGAGGTAAATAGAATGAAGCAGAAGTGTCAGAATATGTCTCAGCACAAAACGTGAGGATTTTATCAAAAAGCTGTACATGTTAATCATTTTTTCATGGCACCAGTTTTGAACCAGTAAACCCAAGAAGTCTTTTAAGCGGTATCAAGGACAATTGAAGGAACGGTGTGGCATGCAAATCAATACAGACAGCTAGACAGCCGACGGTGTAGACACACCGACAATTATAGTAGTATGGTAATTCCAATAGTTTTCAAAGCCAGAAAATTCTCAATTTCTGCAGTTGGAGTGGTCCAGACCTTGTCATTTGTGGTCTCAATGACAGAGCTGCTTTGACAAACATGACATGTTTTCATTGTTGCTGTGGAAACTGAATAATACATGAAGGATCACAGCATAAGGAAGCTACTTGTCATCTTTGTTATAGTTTTGATTGAGATCCCCCTAGTGGCTACAGAATTGACATCCTGTGTGATGTCAGGCGCTGCACCCTGACACCTACATTCTACAGACAGTTTTCTTTGGAAAACTATTTTATCTTCATATACTATAATTTAAATCTGCCTTTAAAAGTAAAAAAAAAAACCTACTTTTGTTTCTGATCTTTTCCTCCTTGTTTATGATGTGTCACCCACTCCCCTCAGGTAGTCGAGAGGTGGCCTTCATGTACGCAATCTCCTCAGCCGGTGTGGTTTACACGTTGGCTCGTGCCTGCAGCCAAGGAGATCTGGACTCCTGTTCCTGTGATCCCACCAAGAAGGGCTCATCCATGGACGCTAAGGGTTCCTTTGACTGGGGCGGCTGCAGTGACCATGTGGAGCATGCCATGCGCTTCAGTCAGGCATTTGTGGACGCCAAAGAGAGGAAGGAGAGGGATGCCCGGGCACTCATGAACTTGCACAATAACAGAGCTGGCAGAAAGGTGAGGAGGAATCAGCCATCTGAACACCTGTCAGGTTATGGAAAGGATCTGATGGATTTTGGATTCTGCAAAATTTAATTTTCTTTAAATATTTAGCAAGATGTCAGGTTTGTTTTTACACATTATTTCTTCAACTGCATTCACTCCGTTATTGTAAACTCGTTTCATTTCCCCTCTCTGCCCTCCTCAGGCAGTTAAGCGCTTCATGACTCTGGAGTGTAAATGTCACGGGGTCAGCGGGTCCTGTAGTGTTCGGACTTGCTGGTTGGCCATGGCCGACTTCAGGCGCACTGGCGACCACCTTCGCAAGAGGTACAACGGTGCCGTGCAGGTGGCCGTTAACCAGTATGGCACTGGATTCACTACAGCACACGCACACTTCAAACGACCAAGCAAGAATGACCTGGTGTACTTTGAGGACTCGCCAGACTACTGTGTACGGGACAATGAGTCAGGTAAACATACCACAACCTTGGATCTTGAATCTGAATCTGATTAGGCTGGTTAAATGACATGAACAGCAGATTAAAGAACTTATCAGTCTGGAAAAAGTCTGTGGTGAAAAATCTGGCTGATATGCAGCTCACACTGAAACTTAAGGAAATTTTAAAGTTTTGAGCATGTGAGAAAAGGCTAAATGAGTCTCCGTAGGCATTATGACTTCTGTTTCTTTACCTCATGGGCCCTGAAGGCCACTGGTGTAAAGAAAGTAAAGCTGCCAAAACAAAGAGTATCTCAGTGTGTGAAATCTGTGTTTATATATGCGACGCTCTGAACAGGACAGTGAGTGTAAGAAGGAAAATGTTTGTGTATGAAATCTGTGAGAGTGAAAGAGAAGAAGATCAGTGCGTGTGTGTGATCCAGAGGAGCTGTATGCCTGTCAGGCAGCAGATGATCCGTGGCGATCGGGTGTCGGCCAGTTTAAGACCCATTACACACTTCTGTAGGCTGAAACCTTAGAACACCACAGATCACTATAAATCACCAACGCTGGAAACACATTCACATATATACAAGCCTGAGGGCACGATCAGCCTGCAAAGAGATGCATATTTCAGAGGCAGGTTGGATCATACAACACATCAGAAAAGTCTTTTCTGTTGTCCTTTTGTATTTCTCCCCAATGAAAGTAACTTAACTAATGTGGCTTGATACTCCCTGTGTGATGAAGGAGCAAGGGTTTGCTGAGGTTATACTTTTTTTCAGGAGAGAGAATCAAATCCGGGAATGGTCAGTCACGGGACAGTGTCATGTATTCAGTCAGCTGTACGAGTTTTCAGGCACAGTCATGGTCCTTCAGAGAGTTTTATGACCTGAAAGAAGCATGAAGAATTTTCAGAAGCATGGTTTTAATTTGGAGGGCAAAAAGACTTTTGAGATTAGAGAGAAAAGCTGCTACAAATGTATTGTAGACTTTGAGAATGAAAGTGAATTCATTCAATTCAAGCTATATTTTGTTTTTGTTGCAGTTTAGTTGAGAACGCTTCACATGAAGCTTCATCAGGTTGGACTATATTAGAATATATACCTAGCACAAAAGTAGGGAAATTTGTGTTTGGAATATTATTTATTTGTTGTAACAATGCTTCTTGGCAATAAATCTTGTACTGTTTAAAGGTCTGTTTATTTCCCTTTTAAATGGTGCCACATATGTAAGGAACAAGCATTTTTGGGATGAGAGTATGTGGGTTGCGCCTGTGAAAAATTTGCCAAATCTCTGTCAGTGCCAAACAGCTCATTCTGCCATTGCCTCCTATTTGGTGGATAGGACGATTGAGTTCTGAAAATAACAAGACATTATGGGAATATAACAATTTACATTTAACAAACAGGAGCCTCAGTAGTGTGTACACAGCCACAACAGCCTGGCACCTCCTCCTCATGCTGGTCACCAGCCTAATCAAGCTGATCCCACAAGTGTTCAGTGGGGTTAAGGTCAGGATAGCTGGCAGGCCTTTCCATCCTCTCCACTTCCAATTTCTGGAGGAAGTCTCTGATAAACCCCGCTCCGTGGGGGTGAGCGTTGTCATCTTAGAGGATGGAGTTCCGTCCCAGACTGTAAAGATATTGGATTGCCAGTGGTTGCAGAATCTCACCTTGATATCTCTCTGCATTGAGTTTGCCTACAGTGATGACAAACCTTGTTTTTGCAGTGATGGAGTTGCCACCCCACACCATCACACTGCCACTACTCTATTGGTATAGAAATCATTAAAGCATCCTCTGCATCTTCTCCACTCTTTGACCCCACAATCCAACTGCCAAAGGCAGAATCTGGACTCCTCACTGAACATAACGAGTGTCAACAGCTCGGTTTCCATTACAATTTTTTGCAAAATAAAAGTGATATTTCTTAAATTTCGACCAAGTACAATCTCGCTTCGAATGTTTCCATTGAAGGGACTCTTCGGCATGAGCCTCATAATTCTCATCTCATAAGACTCTGCTGCAAGAAAGCTGGATACTCAAAACCTTTTGCGAGTTGGTACGGTTTTTAAGACATCTACAGTGGTTGCCTTAAAAATTCTGAACAAAAGACGAAGGCAACGGATGATACTTCAGAGGCAAAGTCCGAATGTATGGCAAAAGCTACGTATAAGGGTAGAAGTATGATGTTAAGAAAAGTTTTGTCTCCTCTTCTGTCCACATGCAAGGCGCCATGTTTTCTCTGAGGAAACTGGTCAAATGACACCATACGTTACATCCTGTGACGTGTAAATGCGGAAAAAGTTTTTCCATTGCACTTTTGCGATATATTTCTATATGGTAACGTCTCCATAAACTCCTGATGAGAGCATTAAAACTTTTTTGTGATATTTGAGAGGTTTTTCAAAATTCAGGTGTTTCCATTACCAGCTTTTTATTGTGCTATTTAGATTTTGCACATTTCTAAGCGTAATGGAAATGCAGCTGGTCAGGCTCCTGATTGTCAGCACCTGGGGGTACCAGAAACGTAAAACAAGATTAGCATTGGCAGAGATTTGGTCAATTTTTCGTGGGTAAAATCCTCATACTTAGCTACCATTTAAAAGGGAAGTAAACAGGCTTTCCAACTGTATACGATTAATTACCAAGAAGCATTGTTACAACAAATAAACTTCCAAACACAAATTTTACTTCCTTTTCATCCTAAGTTTAGCGGTGACTGTACAATCACTCTTGCATACAGGAACAAGAGAAGAGACAGGCATGCAGCTTTTGATCACTTCAAGTTGCATGCACATAAATAAATGCATTGGACTCAATGTTTTAGTGTCTAAAATATTTTTGATAACAGCAGATGTCTGGACCTTGTGGACATTACCGCCCCCCTCTGTAAAAGAGTCCAGGATTTAAAAAGTTAACTCATTCTGTTTTCACAGCAGGTCATTCTCATGTGGAGGGATGAAGACGCTTGTGTATAACTTGGCATAACACTGAAAGAGCAGAGTAATATCAACTGTAACTTTTATAAAGAAACAGTTCAAATAAACATCTCCACTTACTGTGGTTTGTCTTATACATGTGCTGCTTGTCTCTCAGCAGACTGTTTAGGACACTCTTTAGATCATCAATAAGAAGTTTGCAATCTTTTTGCAAATTTTGCAATTTTTTCAATTTATTTTTGGCACCCTAACAAACCACAAAGAAGTTTCATATAGGCCAGTTAGTTATTTTCAAGGACTAAATGCTAAGTTTAGTCTCAGTTTTATATTTTACCGTCCAACTGATTAACATTTTCATTGAGGAAATAATCCACAGATTTATAGACAAAGACGTAAACCATTAACTGTATCCTGAGGGTCTAAAATGTTCTCACAGAGTTCCCCTAATCCCCAACACTGACATACAGTAGTTTCCCTTGTTACCTCCCAAAGGACCCCTGGAGGTCTCAGAGCCCCCGTTTGGAAACGTGTCAAGGCTTCACAGCAGACGTGAAGGCTTTATGTGCTGTGTACATGTAAGCAGGGTGAGGTAACGCACACAGTTCTCCCTAGGCCTCTCATGAGAACTTAACTTGCTCCCTCTCTAAAGACTCACTCCTTTGGGAAGCACTCACAGTCAGGCATGTACACTCGCTCTCTGTCATGTCATACTGTACAACACAAAACATGAACACACAGCCATGATGCACAGTTGCTCCTGCAACACACTTTGAGTTATTCACGTTTCTCCTGTCTCACACACAAGGAAAATCCTCTCTCAGACATGCAAACTGGCCCTCAATCACACACAGAGTCTATTGTCACACACAGAGTCCATAGAGAGAGTGAGACGGCCCCTCTGTGCCTCTTTAAAGTGTGAAATCAATTTCCCTCGGCCCCAGCAAGGCTCAGGTGCTAAACTCATCTCTCGGCGCCCCCTCATCTTAATTCAATAAGCAGACGCAGGGAGAGCGAGGAAGACTCTGGCCGTGATGTCATCCCTAGCGGGGCAGCATACCGCAGATGACGGACGGGCGCTTTGCCAGAAAAGGGCGGGGCTTCAGGTCAAGCCCAGACATATTACCTGGCGAGGGAACGATGAAGAGACGTGGTTCTCTCGGAGCGAAGCAGAATGTAAACACGAGCAAATTCCAGAACAATGTTCGAGATGGTACTTGAAGCTAACGCATCAGTTTTTCCTCAACCTTTATTTATACAGGAGAAGTGAGCTCAACTATCACACATGTTCCTCTTCAGAAACACTTGTGCTTCACAGTGAGACAGTAACAAGTCAGTCACACCTGCACAGAGCAGAGGCCGACCTCTGACGACTCAACATCTGCACCACAGCAGCTACAGGTCACATTCATGTTCAATTTAAACACTTTCCAGGGTAATATAAAAGAGTGAATTAGCCATGTTTGTTAGGTTTTGTATGGCATCAGTCAAATCTACTTAATACACACATTCAACCAAAAGCTCCTTTCACACTGCCAGATCAAGGTGGGAGTTTTCCCCCCTTGTTTGAAATGTAATGGAGGCACAGAAGAGGTGAACAGTGTTGCTGAAAATGAGAGCCAGCACGGCTGAACAGGACTGTAAGCGTGTCTAAGTGAAGCTCCAGCTGTTTGTTTATGTCGTTCCTCTTTAATTCTGCATCTCTGGAATATTTTGTGAAATCACACACTGGCTGTGCTCATTACAGTCAAACAAAGGTATACTTCCTTTTCCCTGGCACAGATGTGCTTTGGCACATCACTCAAGTGTCCAAGTGGTAGTGTGTAACATGCATGAGACCTATAATTAATTCAAACATTCCTCTTGTGAGCTATAAGCTGTAGTCTAGACACTAGTGGTGGTGATGGAGGGAGTGGGTTAAGATGAGAAGTGGACTTTTGAGGAGCTTGACCCAGACATAGGTGAGATGACTTGGAAATGCCGGTAAAAGGATGGCACGGAGAAGCTGGACATTAATGAGATGACTCAGAAAGGTGATAATGGGTTGCAGAATTCATGGAGGACCTGAACACCGATGAAATGTAATAGAGGTGGCTGGGGTGGAGGAGGGTTGCAGCAGTTGTGCTGAAACAACAGACTGACCGCAGAGGAGAGAACATATTTCAAGGTATGACAGCAGAAGGATGATTGGATTGAGGGAGGCTGTGGCAGAAAGGGATTGACTCAGAATTTAAGTGAGTAAATGCCCGTACCAGCTGATTACCAGAGCTGGTTATAGAGCGAGAAAAGGCAGATATGTGAGTTAGTGATTATTAGGGAATGAAATAATGAGTGGAAATGAAACAGTCTTCCTGCTTGAACTTACTCTAAGGTTCATAGGGTGTCTGGCCCTTGCTATTGCTGCCATGGAGACACACAGTGATTCTGAATGTCAAAAACTGAGGTCAAAGTCAAATCTTTCAAATACTATGTCTTTCTTAGGACCAACTGCAGATATTCAATTAACAATAAAAGAGGAAATACTTTAATTAGAAGACCTGGAATCAGCAATAACTATTGCTAAGTACCTTACATAACTCAACCTATAAAAACACTGAAATTTACCTTTAATACCACAGTTTATAAGTTTAACTGTTGTATGTCATTTTAGACTTCTCCTTTAACTCATTATCTTTCAGCTAATCAGCTTATAAATGTTAAAATTACACTGAAAATATATATTGATGGATTAAGTAATCATCATTATCAAATGAGGGGGAAATTCAATTAGCAAAAAAATGAACGAATTCAGCGAGTTCAAATTTATTTGTATTTGGAAGTTGTTAGGAAAATATCCTTGATATGTGCTTAGACAAAGAATTTATTTAAATTCAACTCTTTAAAAAATGACAAAACAAAAGCTTCCTTTTATTTAGTATGGTTATTTCACCATTTTACTGAGCTAAATATTAAGAAAAAAAATCTTATAACAGGCTGTTGTTTTAAGAAAAAGCTTTCATGGTTAGTCACAGTTATGACCATCATGGGCTGCCTTAGTTTTTAAAGAAATAAAAGCACGGCTGCTGTTCAGACACCTGTAAACGTAGAGTACCAGGAGATGTGGTTCTGGACATTGAAAGTGTGTGTGGTCGGTAAAGACAAAGAGTGTGTGTGGACTGTTAGTGTGAGGAGATAGTGCCGTGTTTGTGTGTGATGCGATGGAAGTCTCCTGTAAAATGAACAGCTGATGAAGAGTAGGAGTGCATGATGACAGCTTCTATCATCAATCTTTCATCTCTCCTCCATCCAACGTTCATCATCTTACTCACCCTCTAAACTCCTCCTCACCCTCGCTGCCTCTGTAGAATACTGTGCTCCCATTGGCTACAGATGACAAATGAAATTACTCAGATTGGCCATGTTTTAGCACATGTACCACCTGGTAACATCCTCGTTCCATGCTGGGGTAATGGTAAAAAGAAGAAAACTTAAATCAGTGAAATTCTGAGTTTAAGACATCTTAATTTCTGAGTGATTTCCCACAGTGCCTTTCACTCTGTTAGCCTGAAATAACTGACTGAGAAGATGCTTGCCTAATATGTTCAGTCAAAATAAGCAGTGTAAAATAGAAAAGCTAGATCTTTCTGCTGCAGACAAACAGCCAGTTTCATACTACTATATCACTGTTGTTATTACACTTTGTTTAGGACACATATAGCCTGAAAAGACAGCATTTAAGACTTTAACTCTCTCAGACAGAGATAATATCTTTTGAGGATCCTGGCTTACTTGTTGCTTTTTTGAATTATTGAACATGTGTACCTAATGAAGCGGTCAGTGAGAGTGTTTATCATTCATTTAGTTTATCTCTTTGTGTTTTACGTCCTGCTCCAATGCATCCATTTATTGCACAAAGTTGACAGAAAAGTATTCAACTGAATAGCCAATTGTCCTGCCAGTTTAAGTAACTTAAATAAATTCAATGGTTTTGTTGTCTTTCCTTGATTTTAAAGTATTTTCAACACAAAAAATGTAACAAAAAAAGCAAATATACTCCAAAATAGCTGCACTAAGTCCAACAGTAAATCATGACAGATATTGTTTTTATTGTTGTGAGGTAATTATTCTGAACAAATGTTCTGTGAATTTCCAAAATCCTCACTTACCTCTTTTCTCTCTCCATTCAGGGTCGATGGGGACGGCAGGCCGTGTCTGTAACCGAACGTCTCGTGGCATCGACGGCTGTGAGGTCATGTGCTGTGGCCGGGGCTACGACACGTCTCGAGTCAGCAGGACTACCAAGTGTGAGTGCAAGTTCCACTGGTGCTGCGCCGTGCACTGCCGAGACTGCCACCAGCAGGTAGATGTGCACACCTGTAAGGCCCAAACGTGACCTAACAGCTTGCTGGACACTTGCTGACCAATCACATTAACTAGCAGTCATACAGAGTCACTGTAAAAACTACTTCTTCTGTACTGGGCTGCAAAGTTTTAACTTAAGCTTCATTGCTAATCCTCCAGTCAGTGGCCTTCTGCAGATCCATGTGTCAGTCAAACAGTAGGAAGGTTGTTGAAGTTCCTCCAGGTAGCTCTCTGCTCAGTCTGCACCCATGTCAACTCTATGCTAATTATAATCATCCTTTAAAACAATACAAGGTAAAACATCCATCCCACTAACTTCTAGATCAGTGGTTCTCAACATGTGGGTCAGGACCCAAAAGTAGCTGGTTGCAGTAGGTAACAATTTGTGCCTAAAATAAGTCAATGTTTTAAGATGTACAGAAGTCCTAAGTGGAAATACATTTATTTTATTTAAGGCTCATTATGCTCAATATTTGAAACATAGACAGATACAAGCAGAGCTTTCAGTTCATATTCTGTATTTAGTTTGCCTCATTTCTCCCCATTCTCTTGATGCTTACAGAAATGGACCAAATGTTGCAGTACCTCTTGTAATCACAAGTTCAGTATTGAGCAATGTAGCTGTAAAGTCTGAGCCAAGGTTCAGGTGCCTTCCCCAAACTATTGCCACAAAGTTGGAACGCCAAAATGTCTTGGTATGCTTAAGCAATAAGACTGTGCTTCACTGGAGATAGGGTCTGGCCCAAACCCTGAATATGAACCCTATACCATTATCTCTCCTCCACCAAACTTCACAGCTGGCACAATGCAGTCAGACAGGTAACACTCTCCTGGCATCCACCAAACCAAGACTCACCTATCTGACTGCCAAACAGAGAAGCATGATTCATCACTTCACAGAACATGTTTTCACTGCTCCACAGTCGAGTGTCAGTGTGTTTTACACCACTCCATCTGGTACTTGCCATTGGACTTGGTGATGTGAGACTTGCATGCAGCTGCTTGGCCACGGAAACCCATTCCATTAAGTTCTGCCCAGCAGTTTTTGTGCTTACATTAATGCCAGTGGAAGTCAGAACTCCTCAGCTATGGAATCAGCAGAGTGTTTGCGACTTATACGCACGCTTAGCAGACCCCACTCTGTGGTATTACGTGGTCTTCCGCTTCATGGCTGAGTTGATGTTGTTCCTAAACATTTCCACTTTCTAGTAATATCACTCTAAGGTCCAAATTGTTTTTCCAAACAGTTTCCTTTTGTGGTTGAAAATGTGCAGGTATTTGGGTTCTAATTTCTCTTTAAGTAAGAGGTGGTGGGTCCTAAGTCTGGACTAGTTGAGAACCACTGACCTTCAACAGCAACATGTTCAAATTTAAACAACAAAGAATGATCTGTATGTCATTTTCTGAAATATATTCACCAATATTAACTTGTTAATAGTGCATTTTTAACACAAAACCTGGTTTCTAAATGAATGAATCCTGGAGTTGTTTTTGTTGGTAGATATCCAGTGACCACCTTGGTCATTCCAATAAAAAGTGCCCTTATTTGGAGAGATGCAGGATAAAGAGTGACAGGGGGTTTTCAAATGCTAGTCAGCTAGCTTTAGTCCTTGGTTAAGCAAGGTGCCTCTGAAATTCATGTAAACAGTAATCATAGCATTATTGAACAGAAACACAATAACAGCTATAAAGACAATTACAACTGCTTTACTTACCTAAAAAGAGCCACATCCACAAATTTACATGTACCAGCCTATCTGCCTGAGACTTAATTTACAAGTATCTATTTTTTCTCAACACTGATTTATCTCTGAAAATGATTTAATTCTAGTTATCTGAAGATCTCCCCATCATCTCGTGATAACTTGTTTCTTTCGGTGCTTTCCTCATTCTGGAGAGGCCAACACATTATCACTTAAAAATCAGCAATGCTGTAATAACATACCCAAGAGGCTGGAATTTACTTTTGAATACACAGAAAATTGTTTAAAAAATGTATGAATATTCAGTTCCTATAAAAAGTATTCACCCCCTCTGATATTGTACCCTTTATTGATTTTATAAATCAATCATGATCAATACAATTTGGCTTTTTGACAAAACATTACCAACAAAACTCTTAAATGTTAAAGTGAAAACAGATGTCTACAAAGTAATGTCAATTAAATAAATACCTGTGATGTAAAAGTAGTGACTGCATAAATATTCACCCCCTTTGAAATGACTGACGTAATTCAGCAGAGGTCCAGCCAACTAGTGCTAGTAGTCTCACAATTAGAGGCATGGGGATCCACCTGAGTGCAGTGAATGTGTCTCGGGGGTTTGTATTATGAAGACACCTGTGTCTGGAAGGTCCAGTCATGGTAAATAAGTATTCCTGGATACCATTACACCATGAAGACAAAAGAACACACCAAACAACTTAGAGAAAAGATTATTGAAAAGTCTAAGTTAGGGGATGGATACAAAAAAAATTCAAGGCACCCCCCGAAATTCAGTTAAATCCATCACCAAGAAATGTGAGGTATATGGCAAGTGTTAACCTGCCTAGATCAGGCCGTCCTCACAAACTGAGTGACCGTGCAAATAGGAGACTAGTGGGAGAGGTCAACAAGACACCTATGACTACTCTGAAAGAGTTACAAGCTTCAACAACTGTTGCCCAGGTTCTTCACCAGTCAAAGCTTTATGGAAGAGTGGTAAAGAGAAAGCCACTGTTGAAGAAAACTCATTACATCTTGACTTGAGTTCACCTAAAGGCATATGGGCAACTTCATGATCATATGGAAAAAAGTTCTTTGGTCTGATGAGACTAAAATTGTGCTTTTTGGCCATCAGACTAGCCGCTGTGTCTACTAAATACTGACTTGAAAAGGGTGATTATTTATACAGTCACTTATTTTACATTATATATTTTTCTCTAACTGACATTACTTTGTAGAAATCTGTTTTCACTTTGACATGAAAGACTCTTAATTTGGTCAAAAACAGCAAAATTGTATTGATCATGATTGAGATTTAAAATCCACAAAACATCAAAGATGGTGGATACTTTTTATAGGCACTGTAAGTCCATTCAGGGTTTCTGTATTTAAGAGACCACAACAAGAACTGGACTAGATCTGCTGTCCTGCAATTGGATCTGATTGGATTTTACAAGCTGCAATCCAATAGTCATTGAAATTATTGCTCTTAAAGTTATGGCTGAAAAGAATGTGACATGTTAAGTCAAACCGCACTCTAAGCAAGTTAAAAAACTAAATCTTCAAAGCTCTTTGAACAAGCAGGAGCCTGTTACATGAATACAGTGGAATAAAGTTACATTTAAAAAAGAACACATCTTTCCTACCTACTCACCTTTCCTTCTCAGATGTAAATCATCTCTCACTTCTTTTATTTTTGTATTTATTTACTCCTCTCTGTGTTAGACTGGCTGACCTGTGTGTCCTGATGACAGTCTGCTACATGAGACCAAGAAAAACAAATATGACCTGTAGGACTGCACTCACCAGAATAAATGACTCTCATAATCACACAGCATCCATGCCTAAACACAAAAATGAGATTCTTTGTTTGCTTCTTACTGTAAATATGTTGTTGTGTAAGTTAAAATAAGATGAATAATGTATTGATCCATTATCTTTAGACACAGGAAGTTTGAACCAAGAAATACAAACAAGATCTCAGCTTTCTTCCTCCTCTGCCTGTAGATGGAAATGTTTGTTGTTGGTTAATAAAAACCCGTGTAAACACTTGAGAGAAATGTGCACAGGTTTTTATAGATAAAGAATACCTACCAGTTTGTTCATAGCTCCAGATGGCGCTTTGCTGGTCTCATGTTCTGGGCTGAAGAATTTAAACTGCAGTGAATCAAAATGTCGTAAGAAGCCGATTGCAGCAATACACAAAAAGTCCTTTATTGTATTTTTTTTTTTTTGTTTTCTCACTTTTAATGTTGGCAATTGATCACCTCTTTTTGTACAACAAAAGAACAGCTTTAAATGATCAAAAACCCAAAAAATGCAAACATATCAAATAAAGTCAAAATCAATTGTGGACTCCATCAATTTGCCTGTTTTTGTCCCTTGCCTTCTGCCGTTGTCCTTGACTGTTTTTCAGTTTGGTTTGAACTCTTGGCACAAAGGTGTGTCAGTCCAGTCCAAAGCAGCGTTCCTGGTTTCAGTTCAGCTGGTTCTGTCAGAGTGGAGGTTGTGAGCTCCTGGTCCTGGGTCTGGGTCTGGGTCTGGGTCTGTTTCTGCGTCCAGACTGCTGTCTCGTGTCAGATGCGGGTGAGTTGGTGCCAGAGGCTGGACGGCAGGATGCTCTCCACCTTCTCCATGATGAAATTCAGAGGAGCGAACAGCGTGCTGAGGAACTGAACAAACAATGATGATTAGTTCCGTTACTCCCAACTTTGACTCTTCATGCTAGAGTTGTTCTCATACCAGAATGTGGAACTTCAACAAGAATCTATAAAAAAAATTAAATTATATCTATACCTTTTTGTTATAATGGCAACCAAAATAGGAGTCATGTGCACCCAATGATGAACCATTCTCCATTATCAATAATCTGTAATTCCCACTTATAACATGCAAGCAAAATCCTCAGTTTCTAACCAAAATGCTGCCAATGTTTTTACTGCTCTCCTTGAAAAGAAAGGTTATGTTTGCTGACAGTCCTTAAAAAGAGAGACCAGAAGAAATAAAATTTAAGAAATAGTCAGTGTTTTGGTGCACACAAGAATAAAAAAAGTCAGGAACTCAAAAAACAGAAGATATTGCCCTGAGGTTGTGCAGAAATGACACTATGAAAGCTACACAAGTAATAGCGTTTGTTTGGATACAGGAAAGTCTTCTAAAAGCCTCACATGTGGAAACTCTGCTGCTGAGTTTTCATCAATAAAACTCGGAACAGGAAAAAAAAGATTCTAACCAACATATTTGAGGACATTAAAGAAGTAAATAATAAATCTGTCTTTACTCCAATTTGTCAAATTAAAGTTATTTACGACTTCGGAAAAATATTTCGTGAAGCGTTAGTGAACTGGTATTTAGATAAGAAAATTAACATAAGCTATGAAACATCTACCTGTATAAACTTCAGAAATGTAGTATTTTCTCCTTTTTCAGTTTTGATATTAATGGTGAGTCTTTGGGCTTGGGTTAGAAATGTGAAGTTTTTTGATAATTTCTTGATTTGTGAACCAAATGAAGTCAAATGGATAATTTTTAGATCGTGTCTTTTGTATTTATTATTCAAGTGAGTGCTGAGCTGCTGCACCATAGTGTGGTCTAAAAGCAGGACTTGGGCATAGGTGGCCTAATGGTTTAAGTTGTGTCCCATGTACACAAGTGGCCGGGATTAAAGTCTGGCCTGTGGCTCCTTTCCTGCATGTCTCTCTCTAACGCTCTTGTCCCCGTTTCCAAATCTGTCCACTGTCCTCCTCTATAAACAATACCCCCAAAATAAATTTAAAAACAAACACATAAATAAAACCAGGACTAAGAGTTAGAAGACTGTTTCAGCATACATATTCTGGGAATTTAACACTCTTGTATATTAAGAAATATGTATAATAATAAAAACTTGCTACAAATAGAAAAGTAAATAGAGTTTCTAAAGAGGTGGGGAGAGAGGGCAGGGGAATGCACTAAACAGCACTGAGGTTGGTAATCTACCCCTTGACCAGTGCTTTGTGGACTAAACCCCCACCCATGGGCACCTTCTCCGTCAAGTGAGCCAAACCCCCACCCATATTTTGGGGCTTTTATGCCTTTGCCAGAGGAGAGAGGGAGAATAGGGAAGGGCATTCAGGAAAGGACTCACAGGCAGTTGAGACCGGGCCGTCTACTTTGAGGACAGCAGCCTCTGTACATTGGACACACAAACAAAATCACTAGTCTACCAATGCCCAATCAGAAGGCTGGTAGCATCCAGCTGCCCCTCTATGGTAGCTTAACTACAGTGTGCCTAAAAGATCAAAACAGAATGTGCTCATGTGTTAATTTCTGTACTAAATCACACTGCAGTTAACATGCTGATGTACGTATTGATGCTGGTAGCCTTTGATGAAAGTAAACTCAACTAATGAAGACTTGATCATCTTGCCTGTTACAACACTTTACAAATAAATAATAAAGATTAAATAAAATAAAATAAATAATAAAAATAGGATAAGGTGTACAGGAAGATCTCACTCCATGTAAATCCTTCATATCTTCATTGCACTTAGAGTTCAGAGTACAGAAGAGCCCACTGTCAGCCTCGTCTTCAGTTTTTGTTTTGGCAACAAGCAGTGAAGAGGAGTTGAAGGGGAGGGGGAGGTGGGGGTGATAGGGGCTCCACCAGAGCAGCAGCAGGTCATAGAGGTTCTCACTTTGTCAGACTGCAGATAAAAGTCATGACAGAGAGAGTGGATCTGTGCCACCCTCCTCCTTACCTGCATGACTCTTTCTCACACATCAGAGCTCACATCTCTGCTCCTGCTTCAAAGGACACTTCAAAGTAAAGGTCTGTGTGTTCCCCCTGTTTGAACTGTGTGTGTGGTGGGAAGAGACCGTCCTGTAATCCAAAAAGGTACGGACGCACGCCACGGATAAACCTGGTTTGGATCATTACATGTTCATCTATAATGAATGTTTCCTGTTCAATCTGCAACCTGAAAGAGCTTTGATCCTAGTAAAATGTGACTTTTTTGTTTTTAAGATTCATTTTGAGGCTTTTTATGTCTTTATAAGAGAGGTGGAGAGTGGATGGAGTCGCAAACTCAGGGAGAGTGAAGGTGGGGAACTACATGAGGGAAACAAGCAACAGGCCTGATGCAAACTCAGGGCGCTCATTGCTAAGACAACAGCCTCTGTACATGGGGCATGAGGACTTATCCTCTAGACTACCAGTGCACCCTGATGTGACATTTTTGTGTAGGTTAAAGAGCATTTCAACCAAATTCCAGCCATGCATTAAATCATAATATTAATGCATTTTTCTGCACGTCAAGTAAATTTATGGTGATTTAAAGGCCCTGAACTCGAGACCTTTGTCGGTCTCAAACCATTAACCCCTTAACCGTCAGTGCCTTTTTTCTTCTGCAATCTTTGCTGCTCCAAATATTTATTTAACTATTTTGGCTTATCCTCCTGAACTAAACACAGATGATTTCATCTTATTTAACTCCACCTGCACCTCCATTCTTGAAAATGTTGCTCCTCTTAGGTAAAAAAAACTCAAAGCTAAATCCCAGCCTTGGCTCAATGACTGTGAGGGCTCTAAGAATAAACTGTAGCAACGCAGAGCGAAAACAGAAGCAAGACAAGCTCCAAACCTCTTATCACGAAAGACAGCTACTAAAGTATCAACAAGCAGTTAAAGCAGCAAGAACTAAATACTGCTCAGACATCATCTCGAAGCACCACCATAAACCAATTGTTCTCTTTAGCATTATAAATTCAATCACTAGTCCACCTCCCAGACCCTATCCACATGCTTCGTTGTCTCTGCCTGATCACTTTTTAAACTTCTTTACTAACAAATAAAAAAAAAAAAAAAAAAAAAAAAAAACTGGGAAGAACATTTTAGCCCCAGCTAGAGAAATCTCTGTCTTCCCTGTATGTTCCACCCAGTTAAACAGCTTTGAGCCAGTTTCATAAGCCTCACTTAGGGACACTGTTTTTAAAATGAAATCTGTAAGTTGTCCCCTTGACATAGTCCCCACCTTCCTCCTTAAGGATGCTTTTGATGTTCTTGGCCCTAGCATCCTCTCAATTATCAACAGCTCTCTTTCAACTGTTTTTTTCCATCCTGTTTTAAACATGCCTTAGTGCAACCCCCCCTTAAAAAAGCCCAACCTGGACCCCCTACAACTCGCTAATTACAGACCCATCTCAAAGTTACCCTTCTTATCCAAGGTCCTAGAAAAGGGTTTCTTACAAAGTCTTCTGCCATGCTATCCTTATCCTGCTAGACATCAGCTCTACTTTTGACATTGTAGACCATGGTGCCTTAATCAATCGCCTCCAGCACTGGGTTGGCATTGGAGTTATTCAGTTCATATCTGTCCAACAGAACCTTTTCCGTAAATACCGACACTTCAACTTCCTCCATAGCTAACGTAACCTGTGGAGCAACTCAAGGATCCATCCTAGGCCCTATCCTGTTCTCCATCTACATGCTACCTCTAGGTCAAATTATCCAGAAACACAACCTCTCATATCACTGTTGCGCTGATGACACACAGCTCTACCTTCCAATCGAACCACACAATCCATCTGATCCCATCTCTCTTAACCTGTCTTGATGATATAGAAACCTGGATGGCCACAGTTTTCTTCAGCTTAACAGCAAAACCAAATCAGTTCGTTTTGGTCCCCCAGATGCCACCAAACTGGTCCTCAAAAACGTAGGTCACCTATCCTTATATATCAAGCCCCACACTAAAAACCTTGGATTCATTTTTGACAGCACTTTCTCTTTTGATAAGCAGATAAAATCAGTCATGAAATCTGGTTTCTTTCAACTCAGACTCATCTCAAAGTTAAAACCTGCACTTTCCTTCGATAATTTGGAAAAAGTTAGCCATGCCTTTATTTTATCCTGGTTAGACTACTGTAACTCTCTCAACTTTGGTATCAGTCAGTCATCCCTGTCCCGCCTGCAGCTGGTTCACAATACAACTGCCAGGCTGCTAACAGGCTGCAGAAAACGGGAACATAAAAGTCCAGTTCTAGCTTCTCTTCACTGTCTCCCTGTACACTTCAGGATAAATTTTAAAATAGCCCTGTTTGTTTTTAAAGCCATGAATGGACTGGCTCCATCCTACATAGCTGACCTCCTAAGGCCATACGTAACCAGCAGACCACTTAGATCTTCTCATATGAGCCTTCTGGAAGTCCCTTGCTCTAATTATTAACTTAAAGGTGATCGGGCTTTCTTAGTCATGGCTCCTCGACTGTGGCACAGCCTTCCTTCCTTTCACAATCAGGGCTGCCCCGTCAGTTGACACATTCAACTCACGTCTCAAGACTTACTTTTATGTGCTTGCATTTGAATCTTCTGGTCCCCTATAGTTGGGTCCTTGTGGATTTGCGATTGCAGTATGCACTCTCATACGGGTATATGCCTATGTGGATGTTGTGTTTACACGTGTTTACATTTGTGTATATTTGTTCATTTACATTTTTGTATTTTTCTTCCTATCTGTGTTTGTGGATGTATTTTTTTTTTCTCCCTCTTGTGATTGTCCATATTTATCAGTATTTATTTTCCTTAATGTACAGCACTTTGGTCAGCTACTCCTGTTTTTACATGTGCTATACAAATAAATAAATTTGATTTGAATTAACACGCACTAAATTCACAAAATCAATCTGGTTAAAATTGTCTGAGTATTCTGAGCAGTCCCACCCTCTTTAGCTATACCTGATAGGTCAAACAAGCTTATAAAACAAGAAAAGGAACATGGTGATGAATGTTTTGTTAGCTTTGGGCTGCATTTGTATCAGATGAAGCTAGGACTCTAAGATGGGCTGTATGAATATAACACTGATAATTTGAAGAGCAAATGAATGACTGCAGAATAAAGCTAAACCCTAGTCTAATTATAGATATAGGAAGGTGAGAAAACAAGTCATGGTTACCACTTTTAGCTAAAATACCAGTCTTTGCATGGACTAGGCTCTGTTAGCAGGTTTGATAGTCTGCACACTGTTCCTTTAAGACAACTTTGACTTTTCTGTACTATTATAACTAAAAAGAGTAGACGACAAGTCAAGTACAGGCCACACTCGCAATATTAACATGACTTTGCAAGAAGAAAGAGAAACATCTTTCAATTTAGAAAATTACAAATCAATTCAAGAGGAAAAAAAAACAGTTATTTTGCTCCAGTTGAGTTTGAATGTGTTCATCTGAGTGTGTTATGTGTGTGTGCTCTGAGCAGGTAGATGGTATCTGCTGATAGTGTCACATCAGGGAGGAAAGATGAGCTCAGACACATTCCAGGTGAGCAGCACAGCGCTGAAGGCAGCAGAAAGCGGGGATTTGGGGGGGAGGCGCCCTCTACTGGCTGCTATATATTTATAATAGTCATAACCAATAGCACCATGCACTTTTTAAGAACTCCGTTTTTGTATATGCATTGTTTTTCATCTGTATATTTTATTTTTTACCATATTTCTACTACTGTGCCTATATTTATTTAGATTATTCTCTGTTTTTCTTAATTATTCATAATTCCCTCACCGTAGTTTTTCATATACAGCCTGAAAACATTTAAAACCAAGTGACTATGGCTATCTGTTTCTAAAGCATGTGTAGTAAGAGGTTTAATTCTTCATGGTTAACTAATGATACTTCAGTCAAAGAACTCTGACAAAGAAGGATTTAAAGATTTATTTTTGGGCATTTCATGCTTATATTATAAAGGAGGACCAGGAATAGAGTCAGAAACAGGAATGAGAGAGCGGGGAATGACATGCTGGAAAGGTCAGACTTTAACCCTGTTTACATGGGGAATTACTTATCCGCTTTGGCATCTGCACCCCAAAAAAGGAACTTTACACTGTGTTGGTGTGTTCTCTAGTTATAATGTGTTGGTAGAAGAAGGACCATAGGGTCATTATTCTGGTTATCCCTGAGCAAAAGTGTCAAAGCAATGTGGTCTCTTGTTTAAAAGGGTCAAGGTTGGTAGAAATGAAGCGGTTAACTTTTTGACTTTATGGAAATTTAGGGTAAAGAGAAAATTTTTGTGCTGGAGAGAAGACCAAAGGGCAACATAATCATCCACATTTGTTGTCTCGGGAAGACTATGAACAGCAGCCACATTTTTACCGCAATATCCTGCAACAAAAATACAATTTGTTATTTTCTGTGTGTGAAAACAAGTCAGTGTGTGTACTCACAGCTTTAGCAAACACTCCCATGAGTTCAGGGAACTGGTGTGTGAGCAGAGCCAGCATGGCGGTGAAGGAGCAAAGACCGGCTGTGAAGAGGATGAAGAAGGGCAGCTCCTTCTTCGGATACACTGACACCTCGTGAAACACTGCTTCCACGCAGAACAGACACACACAAACACACACAACACAATGTTATTTTAATGATAAATATTCAGTTTTCTGATACTGATTTTGATGCCACAATTTGAATATTGTATGTGAGTCACACCATGTTTGACCTCTTGATTTATGCTATTGTACAAAATTCTTTCCATATTCTTCCCTTCAGTTCATTCCAGCTGTATATTACTAAGTCTTTAGGTCTTACTTTCACTTCTCACCATATCCTTCATTTGTGTGTTACATGCTTTTATAAATGTGCGTGTCAAGGCGTCTCTTACTGGGTAACAGCTCTCTGTCGGCCGTCTCTGTGCAGATGGGGTAGGGATAAAACAGGTGACCCTTCTCCAGAGGATAAGGGATCATTCTGAATGCTGAAAACAAGGAAAACATGGACTTAGTCCTGTAATGAATGGATGAGGCTTCTATCTGTTCTCCTTTATCTGTGTGGAGGCATGTGTTCTTATACTCACTGCCCTCCCAGGTGCAGTGCAGCAGATTAAGCGCCCCCTCTACCCTTTTCCAGTGCTGCAGGTGGAAAAAGGCGTAGGCGATGGCCTCGCTGTCTCCTCTTTTCAGGATGTGTTCTGGAGGAAGAATCAGACTCTTCATCTCCAACAGATACTGAAGGGAAAAAGGAGGATGAGGAAGAAAAAGACAGAGGGGAAACAAACAGTGTCACGTGAAAATCAGGCTGAGGATCTGTTAAAATTTAGCATTTTGGGCATTTGGATACCAAGGGACTGTGCCGTACATGTCTTCATACTATGCATTAGTAATATGCCTTCAGGGATAATCTGATCTCAAAATTCACTTGCTCACCTCTTATGCAACAGTCTATGCAGGATTTTTGTGGCTCTCTAACTGTGGCTTAGTATCTCTGCAAACTATGTTTAGTAAGTCATTACAAACAAATGTATGTAAATTAGCCACAAACTAAGAGGCTACAGGTGCCTATGTATTAGCTTTCTCATTCATATTGTCTTAAACATGCCTTTAAAAGCCACAGTGATACACTAAAAAGCAAATTAGTCATGTTGGGCACTGTTTGAATTGATATGGCAACTCAATTCAAGATTAAAAGTTACAAAGGAGTCTTTCATAGAGATAGCTTTTTTGTGAGTAACTGCAGTCAGTTCCTGTTTAAGAGGTGGTTTTCCTTTCTTCCATTTTAACTTTTAATTAAAAAACATTAAAAAAGGCAAAATGGTAAAAAAATAAATTAATTAAAAAAGAGCCATTTGAGGACTGAAAGAGTGACTTTTATTATTCAGCAGAGCCAAAATAATCTGGATCAGTAAAATGGGCCTCAATTTCCATCACTTTGAGTGAATCTTGACAGGCCCTGAAAAAAATATGCTTTTGTTTACTAGTGATCACGTCAGATCATGTCAGTTATGGGGGCGGTCTTTGATGCATGCCGGTACACACTGTCTACACAACCAATCCAATCTGAATGAAAGCAACCAAGATCACTTCTGCACACAGTCTGAGCTACTGGGTATCAAATGTTTTTCAGTAGCTTTGAGGTGTATTTACACAAAACATTAAGGATTACCTCTTGATATGTGGATGCCCAAATCAGATGTAAATCCCTGATAATGCATTGCATTACTGGCAAATTAGTTTGGGATAAATGGTATATGACTGAGAGAAAAAAAAAAACAAAACCACATCTGACTGACTTCTTATTACACAATCAACGTAAGCCAAAGACCATAAATGTAGTCTGTGTAGGGCTGCTGGTGTGTAACTTTAAACAATTATCTAAGCTAAAGTTTTGTGCAGAAAAACTGAATGACTTCACAATTGTCTATATAATTAGTGATAATATTGTTTTCCAGCTGCTCAAAGCGGTTCACACTCTGTATGTTTTGTTAAGCTCCTGTGAGGAGGTTGCCGATAAAGCCTTTTATGTTCTCAATCGTGCAGAATACTGTTTCAATTTTGCTGTGATTACCGTGTTGTCACAGCAGGGGGCATATGTATTAAGGTAAATAGGGAAAAAATGAGTAGAGAAAGAGCTAATCAGTCAGCAGGTGAGCAGCGTACCGGGGAAGGACAGCCATTATATTTGTATCTTCTTTAACTATTAAGTATACTTCAGTTCCTCTTAATCTTTTACTTGCCTTTATTCCCTCTTCACCTCAATTTATTTGCCTTTTTGCCTATTTTTATTTGATGCTTGTGCCTCATTTTTATATTTTGCAATCATATTTATTCATTTTACTGCCTTGTGTTCCAGAGGAACCAGTGTAATCATAAAACAACATTTTCAAATGTTGTTTATAATAAACAAACTCTTATTAAATGCACAGAAAACAGTATCAGGCTTGCAAATCTAACAGAGACTGACTCTGCCAGAAGCAGACACTCAGATTTCATATAAACACTTCAACACCTTCATAGTTATAGCTGTGTCACCCAGCTCACACAACATGACCTCAGCAGGTGTCTGTGCTTTGTTTTGAACTGAGCAGATGTGTTAAGTTTGTCTGCAGTGAGCAGGTGTGCATGCTGTGTTTGGTGAGTCTCACTTTGGGGACGTGAGGGTTGAACTCCACTGCTCTGTGGATGGCTTCTACTGCGTTCATCTCTGCTGTGCTCAGCCCTCGCCTCGACGCTGCCTCTGGAGAGAATCTGCACACACAGAAACACACGCACACACCGATCCTGTCAGTAATCTGACTTGGGATTACACATCCCTACATGATCAAAGTGATTCTGAAAATGACTCCACAGGGGCCGGATAGAGATGTAGAAACCGGGGCCCCTTACTTGTCACTAACTTCCTGCTCTGCATAAATTCTTCACATGAATTCCAAACATGTAGAAGACTTAAGGAAAAAACACAGGGGGGGGCAGATTTTCATTAAAATTTAATTAACAAACCTGTTCAGCCTAGAGCAGGGGAAAGGTTTTTACAGTGAGTGGAATAAAGATTCATGTAGAGGAGTTACAAGACCAGATTTTATGCTAAAATATTAAACTGAAAAATAGGCATGCAAAAACAAATTCTCTCAATGTTCATTACCATTAAGACTGTGTAAGGAATGTATCATTTTTAATTGAAATATGAATCTATCCACAATAATACACACAAGTTATTTCTGCTCTGATGTATCTTATGTTATGAAACCAGTACCCCTCTCTTTCTCTATACAAGTGCACTTTCACTCTTCTTTATTGGGAATCAGGCAAATAAAACCCACCATCCTGATACAACAAGTTAAAAAACAAACATTGGAGTGCCACTTTAGTTCAGTTAATAGAGTCAGTGCCCCATGAGTTATGGAGGCAAAGACAACAGTCCTTGTCACACTGGTTACAAATTCAACACAGCACATTGTTCCCCATGTTCTCCCCCAACATTTCCTGTGACTTAATATCAATACTAACCTTGCAGCCTTGTTTAGTTTTACTGTAAGCTGGTAAGCAATGCTGACCAGTGAAGTGATTAGCTTGAATGAGGCAGTACTGGCAGCTTTATCAAAACTGGACAAGTCTTTATTGAAAGAAGACTGTATGTGGTGAATGTGACAGAACATGAGTCCAATCAGCTTCCAAGACTTTTTGGAAAGGTCTGCCCTTGTCAAACACAGATTATGGACTGTTGTGTGGCTGAATGTGAAATATATCCCACGCAGTGGATGTAGGAAACAGTTTATCTGGCTTGTCAGGTTATATAAACACAGCCTACCCAATAAAGCCAGAAAAATAAAAAACATGTTGTTTGGTTGGGACCAGTGTTGGATAGCCTTACTTTCAAAAATAACTTTTAACACGATTGATTGACTGGATGAGTAGTGTCATGTGTAGCTACCACTAAGATGAGAGAAGCTCAAGGTAAATCACAGAGAGAGGAGTGGTCGTCAGAATGATATAATTGCTAATCTGCTAATAAGTGACCTTGATATTACTGCATAATATACTGATAAAAGGAACAAACTGAGTACTTTTCAACATTAAAATTAAAGACCTTTAAATGAACCCACTTAGTTGTAAAGACTGTGTTTAGCTTGATGAACATTTGCCTTTAAATGTTCCCACTCTACTGTCATTCTACAGCTGAGTTTACAGCCCGTAACAGAACAGAATATCAGACACAAAAACCTTTACATCTCTTTAAAAGGCTCAAAACAGATAAATTGTGCAGGGGCATACAATATTATGCTGATGTATGTCGATGCATTATTAAAACATTATAAAAGGAGCTTTGGAACTTAAATTTCACTGATGTCCTTGCCCCTTTTGACCAAAAAAATCAACATAATGAGGATAATTCTGTGATAAAAAACTGTCTTTAAAATCTCTAAAACTCTAATGGATTACTTTGTAACCTGTTAACTCCAACATTGGTTGGAAAACAATTCAGCTGGGACTTAGATAAAGAGTAATTCTGTTAAATAATTAGAATCTCAGGACTGATCAAAAATGATCCCTAATATCATTTACTTTATCAGCCATGACACATGTTTTCTGGGTCAAAAAAAAGTCCACTTATGTGTTAAATGTGAGCACCAGAGCCTGATTGTTTTTCTATTTTACCACAGCACTCTGGTGAGACAGAAACACTCACTTCTCACAATAACACAGATCACCCCTAAAGGCAGCTGTGTACCAAGGCCAGAACTGCGGCTCTAAGTACACCACCACTCATTCACACTGAACGCCTCCTCAGGCTATTCTCAGCTCTATCTTTAACTCTTAAAGAGCAGAGCGGGTTTGTCAAGTCCCCCTCATGAGCATTACAGACGATGAAAGGAGATACTCACTTGTCCGATACCGCCCTGGCTTTGAGCAACGCTGCTGTGTAGCATATTGTTGCAGATTTAGGTAAGCTAATATCTGTGGAGGAGACACAAAGCAGACATGGACAGAGGGGGAGGGGGAGGTTAGTGAGCGCAATAAAAGTTTGGAATTACAAGTGATAAGTGGAGTGAATATAATGAGGTTTGGTTTCATAGCTTAGGGGTTGGTCTACATTTATTCCAGAGTGTGATGCATGTTTTTTCACTGTGAACTGAACAGCTCTGATGGCATGGATTCTCAACAGCACTGAGATAAATAATTAACGAGATTGTTTGAAAGCTTGCATGTAACAACATTGTTACTGGAGTTAAAACACCTGTGCAGGTAGAATCCTTAAGGGTTTTCATCCCATGTCTAAAAGCAGGCTGGTAAAAAGGTCACAGCCAGCTTTTTAGATGAAAAAAATGAAGTGTTAAACATACATCTTATACATCAGATTTCAAAGTACTTAAAGGGTCCATAAATTCCGAACAGTTTGGATTGAATCTGTTGTCTGGTCAGACAAAATTCAATTTTTTTAATGCATCTCTTTATTTGGAGATGTAGAGATCAAAATTATAAACAGAAGACAACAGTGTCTGCAGCAGTGAATTCACAGATTGGTCCAATGACCAACTAATTGCATAATAAGGTCAAAGTTTACAAAGGTAATGTAAACAACAACCAAAATAAAGGAAATGTATTAATAACAAAGTTCTGCTTCATCCCTGCAGTATGAGTTGACCAACATGCCTAGATGAGGCTGAGTACTGTGACGATATAAATAATTATGTTAAGTCATTGTGTTTCTCTCACCGTCATACTTTGCCAGAACCGCCTGGACATCGGCGTAGTTCTGGAGTTCTAGTAATGACTCCAGCAGGTTCTCGTGGATGTTGAACATACTGAGGAGAGGGAACTCCTTCATTAACTGGAAAACACACAACTGTTGTTACATGTAATATCGGGCAGGGGGCGACACATGCACAGTAAGCAACACATAGCTCTGGATCATCAGTATGCTGATTAATATATCTAAATAAAGTACAATATGAGTCAATGTGTGTTAAATGGAATTTTAGTGTATTTCTTCATGATTTTTCAGATATTGGAAATCAAACTAAAGCCTTTCAAACCCCTTAAGTCAATTCTGTTTCTTTGAGTCTGTGTTACTTTATAAGTGTATCTGTGTGCATCTACTGGACTGCTAACAGGCTGTGCACTTACATCTCTCATCATTTTTACTGCTTCTCGTGTTCGGCCAAGCTTTCTGGAGCACATGGCCAGTCTTCTCTTTATGTACACTAATACATTAGTGTCTCTTCCTGTTGGAGACACATGAACAGATGATGTTACACATACTGATCACTTTTATAGTCAACTAGTTTCCACATTATGGCACCAGAGGCATGAAGGACCATTCTTTCTCTGCCTGGCCTGAGCACTTTTGTTACAGATTTTGAAGTAAAGTTTTTTCAAAAGTGCTGCAGGGTGACAATAAAAACATTTCTTGTTGGCACAATGGATGTTCAACAGCTTTATAAAAGAAAAAAGGTCATTAAGATTATTAGCAGTGTGGCTCATACTCACTGTGCTGAGCTTCATATTGTGTACCATGATGTTGGAGCTGTTGGCTGCGGCGGTAGCAGCCTTCTCCAGCTTTTAGTGCCTGTTTAAACAAACGTTCAGCCTCCATGATGGTTGTGGCTTCTTCCTCTGCCAGCAGGATATATGCTGTTGCACAGCTACAGGAGGAGGTCAACATGTAAGTAGAAAACAGGATATGTTATTATTTATTCTGATACCCTTGTGGATTCAATATACCAGCTCAATATACAGGGCGCCTGTTTGTCCACACAGCATGGCATCACTGTGCTACAAAACTGCTTTTGGGCATCATGCATCTTACATTAAACAGACTGTGACAGAGCTCTGATCAAAGACGTTTTCCTCTGAGTCAACCTGCTGTCACAGCTTTGATATGAGCTGCCAGCTACGTACAGCGCTGACATAATTCCTCTGCTCTGCTTTTGTAGTCACAGATGCTACTAAAAATAACCCTAGTGCCACGAAAAGATCCCCCTATGGATGATGCAGGACCCCAGAGGACCAATCTGTGACAAGATGCTTCATGCTGCCCACACACCAACAAACCACACAGTATCTCATTTTTAATTTAAACCATTTTAATGCACAGCACATTGAACTAGAAGAGTTATAATTTCTTACAATCTAACATTTGAAAATAGAAATAGAAAATTTGATGGTATACAAAAAGATGGCAAAATCTTAAGACTTTTAAAACTAACACAAAAATGGAAAAATCTTGTATTAAGGTGGGGTAAATTGTATTTAATATCATCTCTGTTTGGTTCCTTGTCTGCCAGGGGGTTTATCCTCTGACTAATTCCGCCTCATTTAAATCTGTCAGCTGCACTTTTTGTTCACTTTCAACCACCTGGAAAAGCACTGTGACACCTACAGTAAGGCATTCGCTGAGGAGTTCTTAAAGTATGTTCAATCTGTTTAGCCATATAAAAACTGCCACAAATGCAAAAATACTGACATTTTATCAATTATTTTAAAGTCACTAAATAAGATGTTTGCTATGTATATATATATATATAAAAAAATAATACAGTAAATTTACCATAAATTCACCTCCATTGGCAAATAGGATTGTCATCCATTCAGACCAAAGACAGTTATTCAGACTGTATTTGTCATGGAACTATGTGCACAAACCGTGACCATTCAGAATGAATACAAAGACCGTTACTCCACTACTACCTACACATGTACAGAACAAAATCAGCAATGAAATATGCTTTGCCCACAAGGAGCACCAAAACTGACACAACCCAAGGGTTACTCAAGGGAGATCTAATGTATCACAATAATATGATATTTTGAATGAATTTTAGGATTTTCTCTGCCAGTGTGTATAGATCTTTATATATGCACTTGTTGTGTTATCCTGGAAAGGCCAATACGTCGCTTCATTTTGGCCACAATCAAAGAAAAGCATTCTAAAAAATGATGTTTGCCTTAAGCATCAAGATGACCTTGTTTGATGTAACAGTAGGGAAAATAATTTGGAGTAAAAAAAAGATTAAGTGGGTAAAAAATACATTCACAATGGCAGTTGCTGGCTTGCTCTTGCTCCAGTTTAAACACATTACTTGTCATATGCATGCGTGTATGGAATTTCAATGCTACATCTTGCAGATCATGAGTGAAGATCAAACAAAGATAGGTCTGTGTTTCAGAGAAAAATTACGGTTTGATGCAGCATTTTAATGTTTTTTGTAACAAAACTCCTAATTCAATGAGCCATGTGCCCCAAACCATCTGAACGTTTTATTATCTAGAACCACTAGCATTTATTAAAAAAATTAGTCTGGATTATTCAGCAGAAAATTATGATAAATGGACTTTTGATTTCATATAATAAAACCATAAATTCAGATGCGGGACAATTCTGCTTAATATATAAAAAAATGTTCTGAAGTAACAGACAAGCACAAAAAAGGGATAAAGTAGAAACTAAACTCACTCTTCGAGCTCCAGGGCTTCATGTGCTGCAGAGATGCGAGCCTGTGGGTTCCTCTCTCTCCATGCTTTCTGCATAACTGCCATCAGACAAACACAACACATCGATGAGTAATGTCACAAAGTGGGCATAATTCAAAGATGCTTTCCTGTATGTGCAACCGTCTGCACTTTCTTACTCGCGTCAGCAGGTCGGAGGTGGTCTGAATCACAGGTAAAGAAGGTCTGATGGTCTTGTGCTGACAGGTTCATGTCGTAATATGTCAGCGGTTCTCGGCCTGTCACCCATGTATACCTTAATACAAACACAAAGGCACATAGTATCATTGTAACTGATTTAGAGGTTGAAATTTGAAAAATGATGAAAACAAATTAAAAGGACATTCTATATGTTATATTTTCATTCCCTTTTCTTAGATTTGGGGCCTGAAGAGTGTTGCAGGGATGAAGTATTTTTGATTTTCCATTGGTTTTTGTGGAGATGCACAATATTTGATTTCTGTCCATGTCTGATACGCAGATATTTACAAATTCATTTTAGCCAGTACCAACACAGATACTGTGTGTGTAGTTCAGACCTAAAACTTTAGTCCTTAAAACATTCTTAGATTAAAAGAATTAGGATGAACAAATAAAATATTTATATAGGCTAAAACTCTTCAAACTTACTAGAACTACAATAGCTGATACCTACAGACGATATAGCTCAATGTTAACAGCTCTATATTGGTTGTAAGTATCAGTAGAGATTTTAATTTCAAAATTACAGACATTTGGTTTGACCGGGTGTTGTTTTGAACTGGTTAAGTAGTTACTTAGATAAAATACAGCAATATGTATAATTTACTGGTCATACTTCTGAGTATCTGAACACTAAATGTGTAGTCCCACAAGGTTCAGTGTTGGGACCTTAACATTTTAATTTATATATAAATCATATATGTGAAGTTTCCAAGTCAGTGTTGTTTGCAGATGACACAAAATTCTTTAGTTCACTAGAAAATAAGAAAATGAAACAGCTAAAAACTGAATTCTTTTAAATGAAAAAAGTTATCTTTAAATTAGGGCTGTCAAAAGACCAACCTTTTAAACTGTGATTAATAGCAGGATTTTTTTGTAGGAAATCGCACTTAATTGCATCCTATTCACTGCATCTGAAAATATGACTATTTTGCATTGAAAATGATCATTTTACTGTCTTAAACAAGGATAACTGAGTTCCTATTTGGGTTTAGACCTGTTTTTAGAGATAAACTGAAGACTATGACATTAAAGATAACCGCAGAAGAAGGAACTTGTTATGGATTCAAAAATTTGATTTCACAAAATGCATATGACTTTTAGCATGTCCACTGAGCTGAGTTTTTAGACAGTTCCATTTATGTGCCTTTATTTGATAGAGGAGGACAGTGGATAGAGTCAAAAACAGGGATGAAAGTGGAGGGAGAGACATGTGGTAAAGGGCCTCAGGCCAAATTTGAACCCGGGCCGTCCACGTACATGGGGCGCGCCTTAAACCACTAGGCTACCTGCACCCCTGCCTGAGAGTTTTTACTGTGAAATGATGCATTGAGGAGCATTGGTGGACTTTTTCACATCACTCAGGCCTTAGAGAGCTGCTTTAGTAACTTAACCAAACTTTACTGAAAGGGGCAATTAAAAATGTAGTGCACTAATTGTGGATTGTAGTAAATCATGATAAATGTAATTAATCTTGGCAGCCATTTTCATCATTTTGAGGCAAAAAAAAGCAGTAAAATATGGAAAAAGTTCATGCCTGGCTATAAGGGAACTACACCATCGCTGACTGAATTCAACATCCGCACCTTCATGCTTCCATTTGTTTTATCATGCTCCTGCCTCTTCTATAAAAGACTTTCTTCTTGGGGTGTCCAAAAAAATCCCAGCTTTGAGTCAGAGTAATTTCAGCCTGCAATTTCAGATGTATTTTATCTTGTAGACAAAAACAATAAATCTCTGAAGCTTGTATTTGCCACATATCTTATTTCAGACATCAAACCAAAAACCCTTTTGAGGCATCCGGATGATAGAACTGGGTTTTCTAGTGCTAATTCATTACTGGGTTTTAGGACTCAATATTGTAGCACTCTTTGGCTTTTGGGTACAAAAAGGTTTTGGTGTTATGGCTGCAATTTTAAGCACTCAGAAGTGATTAACTTTCTCTGATGGCTGTAAGATGTTTCTTCGATGACTGCAAATGTGTCATGAGCTGTGCTGATTTAATGGAAATTGTACTTGACAGAGATGGGCTGAAGTCAAGAGCTGAGCATGCGGGTTGATAGGGGTAGAAAATGACAGGATAATTACAGCAGTGAAAATGAGAAAGAGGAGGATGATTTAACAAGAGGGACAGGAGGAAAGATGTATGAAAAAAAAAAGCATGGTGATTTAGTAGTAACGGATAAGAACAAGAAGGAGAAATGGAATTTGAGTGGGGGAAAGTTAGGTGAGAGAGGAGGAAACTAACTAAACCTGAGAAAAAAGAGAAACAAGAGTAAACAAAAAAAGAAGTGATAGAATAAAATTGCAAAACATGTATGAAGAACAAAAGAGGAGGCAAGGAAATGAATGCAACGCTGATTGACTGTGGAAAACAAACATAGAGATGATCACTGAGAGGAAGCTGGAGGTCAGAGCACCAGTGTCCCGGAGGAAAACTACATCAGATGATTTTATGGGTTTCATATGCAGGTTCCTTAGCAGCTTTCACTCACCGATTATATTCAGCTCCACGAAATAAATTCAGCGGATTTCTCCATACTTTACATTCTGCAAGAGAGAGACAGAGAGAGAACAACAACTGTTGATGAGTGTTGAGGGTAGACTCGATGCTCAGCCTCCTCTGGAGCACTTCAAAGGGCTCCACTGTGAGCTCTGCCATCCACCCTGCGGCTGCCTGACTAGCATGTCAACCTTTTTGAGAGCACTGCTGTCGGGGAAAGGCCTTAAAGCTCCTCAGTGACCAAACATGCTTCTATTCAGGCTCTCACGAATGACAGAAACATCACCAGCCTGCGTTTTGGTGTACAGCAGTGACGGGATGAATTTCAGAGAGTGAGTTTAACTTGGATTTTAAAATTATTCTCATTCTAGGACTACTCAGCTTGTGTTTCTTATTATTTGTGGCTCTGTAGGAACTGTAGAAGGTAAAAAAAAAAAAAACTAATGTGGGCTACCAGCTTTGGCTGGAGGTAAATTATTAAGGGCAAAGTCTGGCCACAAACCTTCAAGTTTTAATGTCTTTCAGCTGCGAAGTAATAGGGTGCATAAAAACAAAGCTCTGATTTTTATTTATTTCACTTTACGCTCTAACCAAAGACAATTTTAGAACTTGCTTGAACAAAAAGTGACCACGGTCCATAGACAGCAAGTTAATGTGTTCAATACGCAATCAAGATGCATCATGGGAAACCAGCCTTTTGTAGATTGGTGTTTTATCTACAGTACAATCAAGAATGTTATTTTCACCAGTATATAAAATCCAGTCTAGTTTTGCAGGGTCTCCCAGAGGGAAAACTATCATCTATCTAACTATCAACAGGGCCAAACTTTCCTTTTCCAGAAAATTCCTTTTCAAATCTCTAAACTTTGAGCCATTCAATAGTAACTATTGTTACACTTACAAACTGTAAGTATTTAGAGTTTTTCATGTATCTGTATATTGTTGTCACCAATAGACAACTGAAAAAATGTGAAAGTTGCGTCATGGATGCCATCTTCAAAGGAAAAAAAAAAAAAAGTTTTCTACAGTTGATGTTATTCTGCACCGTATAAATGTTGGATTGTTTCGCACCAACAACAGCCCTCCTCAGGCAAACCAGCTGCTGCAGCCTAATCACTGAAGGCTTAGTGACACATTTTAAAGCATAAATTGTGTTATGCATGAAATGTAAGACTAAATAACACTGACATGAGATCAGGCACTGGTAAAGAGAGGTGGAACAGAAGGGCCGTACATTGTAAGAGAGCAGCAGTAAACACACGATCATCTGGATCGTAGAATTGTAATGAATAAACCAAGAAAATAAAGTCATCTGTGAACATAAGATAAACTGTAAACTGAGAGAAAAGCATTATTAATAACTTGAATGTGTCAAAACTTGGCTGAAGATCGCCTACGCAGCCAAATTTGGTTTTTTGAGCAAAAAAAGTATGAGAAAAAGTTGCATCAAAAAATAAAAATACTGCCTCAATTAACAGAAATGGTGTTTCTCACTGGATCAGTATTACTTATGGGCCTATGTGTCTCCTGAAATATGGTCTGTAATTGTCCCTGGAATTTTTACTTCGCAAATTACAGATATGGTACATCTGCGCAGGATTAAAAACAAAGATATTTTGTGTGATTATTACCAGAGGACCCTAGGTAATACCAATTCAGTGCAAAAAGAGCTGACTGTATGTACTGACCATAGATGTGACCATTAGGTGGCACTATAACATCCTTCACAGACCGATATAGTCAGCGAGCACAACAAGAGTTGAAAAGGTTCAGTGAAGCTGCTAGACAAGCTAGTATGGAGTCCAAAACAAAGTGTTTTATTGAGACAATTAAAAACATTCCACAAACAGAGGGCTAAAGATGACGTCTACAACCAAGGGCAGTGCTGTGTGAAGTCATCTCCACATGTCAAAACCAAAGTCAAGGCTTTGACTTATGTACTTGTTCATCAGAACCTTAGAACCAAATCTTCAATATTTTCTGTGCACAATGATATAAATCAGATAAATATAGTTTTTCATCTAATGGGAGAGCAAATGTTTGGTACTCACTCTACCTTTGTTTATGAGCATTAATCAAATTTAAGTATTGTTGCACTGGTAAAAATATCTTCTTGGCTCGCCACAGTCGTGCTTAAACCTTACCAAGGTCACACTCTTTTAACTCTACAAAGAGGAGAAAAACTCTTAGAAAACACTTTCAAGACAAATACCACAGCCTACCCATAACATGAAGGACAGTTTAAACTGTCTCAGGAAAAGAGCATGCTACAGTCTACAACACTGATTTCACTGGGTGGATTTGCATGTCAAAAGATTATTAGCCACTAAACTGAGGATTAGTATAGTTGTAGTAATTAGTCTGCCTTTCTTCTCTTAATGATTGCTTGTTGATTAGGAACAGAGCACATAATCCTATTTACTACTGAAGTTGTTTGGCTGAAAACAAAAGCAGACTGGGTCATGCCTCAACAAAGGCATTAGGATCCTTTTTGAGGAAACTTTTAGAAAATAAACTCATTATTGACAGATGTATGTTATGAAAATATGAACAAGCTTGATATCTTTATTTATTTACAGATACTCTAAAAATAAATTTAGTCATTTAATCTCTCTTTAGTTATGAATGTAGATGTGAGATAATGTTTCCTTTCAGTATCTAGCAAAATCAAAGGAATTATTCCGCGCTAAGACATTTCCTATTTTGAATGCATTCATTTTATGTCTGGAAGAAAATGCACTAAGAATTAAATGTCATCAGTCCATCACTGATGTGGAGGGGAAGGCAAGACGTCCCTAAGCAGAGCACACACGGCTTCTGTTCTTTGTTAACATTTTTAAAACCATTTTGAGTGTGTGGACCTGTATCCTTTCTAAAAGTGTTTTTTTGTTTTTGGTCTTAAGTTTTTCTCTCCTTTTTTAAAGTATGTCTTTCCATGAGCACCCATGGTTTAAAGTAAACTAGAAGTGCTCCTGTTGTCTCCGGTCCTGTTTACCTGCAAAAAGAACCTAGGAAGGAATGAGAATAAGAATGGAAAGCGGGAGCATGCAGAACTGTGAGCTGGCTCTTTGTGTGAATAAAATAAATATAAGGTGGCAATAAAGGCAACTGTAACACCTATAACGAAAAAAAAAATCAGAATTACTTTTTCTATCCATGCTGATCCTAAGCAGCTGTCTTTCTTCTCTTTGATTAAAAAAAATCTTGGAGGCAAGCTGTTTGTATTACAATGTTTTAGTGCAGCTGTTCCTTTGTGAGAGACAGTGTATCTCTGTTTCATACATATAGGTGCACTATAAGGTGCTCTTAGGCCAGTACTGGATTTTCGATTCATCAGCTCTTACCGGACACACTTTGCCGATTAGAGTCGGCCTCTCCATTACTGGTGTTGGAGTTGCTTGGGGAGCTGCTGTCCACTCCGCCCAGCAGGGGGCGCAGGTGACTCACAGACACCTGCTCTATGAAGGAGGTCCCATATTTCCTGAAATACCACCACTCAAATATCTGAAAAAGAGAGAGGGAGAGATACCATTCTTAATAAATCTGTTAAAATCCATAAATATTCTGAACACCATATAAACTGATAACGTTACCTGCAATTATTAATCAAGTAATTTTGATAAATTGTTTCTCTGCTGCATGCAATGTTGTGCTAAATGTTAAAGCTTTATATTTTGGCCATGAGAGTAGATTACTGCTACCTCAAATACATAACATTTTCAAAAAAATTGATAATTATATTGGTATTTTTCAAAATTTATGTTCTTAGTTTTCTTATACATTGCTCTTTTTTCAGCGTGCGCAGATTGTTGAAGGTATAATGAGAGTTCATGTTTGTTAAAAGCATACGATGTAAATGTAAAACCAGTGAGTTATCATGTTAAATAACAGGCATCTTAATATCAACTTAAACAATCAAGATCATTATCTTTGCCACAGTCGAGCAGCCCTAACATGCAGTACACAATTTCTAAAAAGCAGCAGTTGGCTGAGAAAAATACCTTGTCAGCTAAATAAAAGTGACTTATGCTGAGCTAGTCTCTTTTCCCTCTCTGCTTTTATTTATGAATTTAATCATTTCTCTTAACTACTTCAGTGATTAAACCTGCCTGCATCAGAGCCTCTCAGCCGTGTGCCACACAGGCTCTGGAGTGTGCTTCTCCACATTTTACCCAATTACCACCTTTGGCTCGTAAGGTGGAACTAATCAGTAAAACCTGCTGTTTGGCTGGATGGAAAATGTGCTCACAGTTGGGTCATGATGGCACATGGTGGAGTGGGTCGTACATTTATCTGCATGTTCAGTGTCCCTGAGCAAGACAAAGAAGCACACACACTGCTCCTGATGAGCAAGGCAGTACTTACATTTAACCCCACATTCTTCTCCATCTGTGTGTTTACATGAATGGAAGCCATTGTAAAACACATTACTGTGTGCTCAGGGTAAAAGCACTATACACTTTAAAGTGCAGTCCATTTATTTTTATGTTCTTCCCATGTAATGGCTCTGAGCATCACACTCCCCTTACAGTACAAATAATAAAATGTGCATTTACTAAACTGAAAACTTAAAAACAACTGTAATTTTAATTACATGTAAAATCAGGTGTGCATGACAGCTGTGGCAGCTGAAGCAACAAGCTGGAGGGCTCGGCTGCGCCTGTTATACCAGTGTGACCAAACAGAGACATATGCCATCATTACGGCAAGTGCAGCCATCAATACCATAACATACTGCACTAAGGCAGTGCATCTTCATTGGTCTCATGCCAGTGACTCCATTCAATTCAATATCATAACCTATCCTTTTGCACCACAAGCACAATGAATAGGATTAATTTTTGAGAAACAAAATAAAAGGTTAAGTTAGGTTTTCCACTTTTTCCTAATTTTTAGCTACTGTGTTATCAAGATCATTTTTAAGAAAAAACGTTAATACGTATTGAAATCAAACATCTTAATCACCTGCTTTTCTCTTTCCTTTCTTCACCCTCACACATCTCCTGTGTAGAGAAGTGATCTTCAGATCGCCATGTTAGGATTTTAAATTGAAGCTGAAATGTGACAGTCTTCTGTGTCATTGAAAGGTTTTTATATTGACCGAAAATTAACGTAACTTTAGGGTAACATTGTTGGGCAGTATTTGATATAAATGTCAACAGATATTAGATTTTTCAGAGCTTAATAGTGATACTGGTTATCAGTAGTTCATGAAACCGATAACCGATATTTGGAGCCAATATGCATTTATTATGATATACAATGTATTCAATGTGGCAAGTAAAGTTGTATAATCAAAAAATGAAGTAAAATGAACCATGTAGCCCTTGTTCTATCAGTATGAGAAATGGCACAGAGCAACACAACAGCAGCAGGAAAACACGAAGTGATGCCATATGCTCAATGTGTGAGGAGTGCCCTGACTTAAGAGTTAGTGGAGCAAAAATAGCACACTTTTTGGTACATTGATCGTATGGATTATCAGTACAATAAAATCACAATACTGATAATCAGCCAAATGCCATGTATCGGTCTCAATAATCGACCAGGCCAATAATTGGTCGACCCCAAGTCTGATTGTATCAGGGTCCTATCGATTAAGTGATACTGGTCTCTGAGTTCATCTGTGGTATCTAATGTTTGGCATTACCACATTTAGTGATCATGACAGTCCTGAAACATACAGTATATGCTGGTTTCAAACAGCCAGTGGGGACAACGAATATATGAGTCAGGCCACTCTCGTTTAAAGAAATGCTTTTGCACTGTCTTCTTTTCTGATTCTCCCTGACTTGTTCCATCGCTCCATGTTTCTGTCTGCAGCCTAGACTCTCCAGACTCAAAAGCATTCCTGTGTTCACACACTAGCCTGGTCTGCAAAAAAGGATTTGGTTGGTTGAGAAGCATGAAGTATGACAAGTGCTACCATAAAGACAAAAAAACTTTGCCATTTAGAATAAACTGCCATTCAAAAGTCGAGATGCACTCACTTTTTCAACATTTTTTCAAATGTTTGACCATGAAAACAGAAGAGATTTTCCAGACAGGTCACATCTTCTGCCCAATAAAAAATCTCTTCTCTAGATCAGCTATTTGATGACGTGTGCTAAATGCCAGGATGAATTGATAAACATCTGTAATTGATATCCTTCATGCCCACATTATATACCGATGGCAAGTGTTTGTCAAAGGGCCCCTATCGGCCTATAGCGTTGTTAAACCAATGTATCTGTAAATCCCTACAGAAAAGCATTGAAGGTAGCTCTGTTTGAAAGGAAAAATGGTTATTTGATTATTTAAGGTAGGTCCATCTACAGGGGAGAACTCTACAAGCAACAGCAAAAACTGGCGATACTAAAAGACAGCTTTAAAAAAACTTCAACTTTGCATCTTGTATAATGATACGACCTATATTTCAAATTTTACAGTACTAAATTTAGACCCTTTCATGGGAGCAGTTTTAATGACTCAGTGAGCGACAACATCAAGACTACAGATGAGAGCTTCAGGATTTGACTACGTGTACAGACTTCAATCTGCTGAACCTGTTATCACGTCAGCCTGAGCTTGGGGGAGAAAGTGAAATTATGAGTGATCTTATCAACAACTCTTCAGTGAAAACCTTCCTAATTGGGACATAAATATCTATTCCAATTACAGAGAGATGAGTGGAATCACTGCTTCATGTCCACATGTCTTAATAATCTCACTGAGCATGTGCAAAGCTCAACAGCTTTTCAGGGCAGCCTACACACACACATTGGCCAGCAGCCCGCAGGGAAGAGAGAGAGTGAGTTAATTAAGAGAGGAGCTATTTTCAAATACAGACCAAACACTGTTGCATGGTTGGCTGTCTCTGTGAAAGACTTAAACAAGAGAAAAAACACCTGCAGAAGTAGGAAAAGCCTTGCTGATGCTTCAATCCCAATGCAAAACAAAGACGCAACAAAGACAAGAAATACAGAAGAAATAAGAACACCCAAACATGATTTCACCATTTATCTCAATGTGCTAGCCAAAGACTTGTAACTAAGGCTGTCAAAAGTTTAAATACTATGATACACACTGATACCATGTGTTAAAAAAAAAAAAAAAGAAAAAAAAACCAAAGTCAAAGAAAAACCACACTTTTAACTGTCCAAATACTTCGGAATTGTTTTAGTAACCAAGCATTATCAGTAGATTTAAGAATCTGGACAACCAGCAGGAGTTTACCCTCATTTTTTGGTAACAAAAACAAGAAATTATCTAATTTTAGCTGCCTAGCACTTGTATTTTTGTTGCTGTGGTATCCACATGGATATTAATACCATTGGGCTTTACTGGAATAGAATCAAAGTTTTAATGCCTGGTATAATGACAACCCTACCTATCAAGAAGTGCATTTATATTAACCCCTTAAAGCCTGAAAACACAGATAATAGCCAGAAAATTCTCATTTTTTTGGAACTGAAATGTTTATTTAACTTTCTACTGAAATTAAAAAAAAATCCAAATTTCCATGAAATTTAACAGATACATTTTTAGAATCTCACTTCATTCATTAGGTGTTTTTGGTAACTGATAATCCACTTGAGGGCATTTTTATCATTTATCAGATCGTATTCCTATGTTTTTTTTTGAGTAATTTATTGAGCATATTGATTAGATAGAGGTATCATAAAAGTATGTATCAAATATGATACAACAGGCGTTAAGGGGTTAACCGAATGTTAATGCTCAGAGAAAGAGGGTTCACTTTGTCCACAAAAATCACAACTCACAGTAGTTAGCAGGTTACATGTGAGGTAAAATTGCCAAAAACTGCCTAACTTTACAAGTTATTCTGCTTAGGACTAATTAACTAATAGTGAGTTTAAGTTTTTTTACAGTTTATGTCAAGTCTCCCTCCATCTAGATGTGTGGTAGGAGGTCTGCAGGACTAAGTCGTTTGGGATACTGATCGACATATAAATTGTTCAACCCCTGCAAAAAATCACTTTTGTAAAGTTTAGGGATCATACCCAATACATGTGGAGATTATCTGATGATAACTCCATCTAGCGCTTTACTTTACTAGCTAAATGTTCTCTATTCCCAATCCACTGCATCTGACTTTTGCACATCATAGGGAACACATGACTGCAAACAACCTATTTTACACAGTTTTGCTTCAAAAATGATAATAACAACACACTAATCATGGAAAACTGTGTGAGGATCAGCTTCATAATTATAGAGTGAAAATCTGTCTTTCTTACCAATATGAGTCCTGATATGAGGGAGGAAGTGCCTGTCAGAGCCACGTAAAACTTGGGCGTCAGGGTGTTGAGAAACATGCTTACTGCAGAGGAAACACAAAAAGAGACAGAAGTGTTAGAGCTTACATTAGATACTCAGAAATTTCTCTTCTACATCAAAGAAGAATACTTGAGGAAAGATATTTGTAGAATCAAATGCTGTAGTCATAAAAAACTGGGTCAGGACTACACAGAGGACTTGTAAATTATAACTGCGAGAAACATCAAAAAGGCTCGGAGGATTTGAAAATATTTGTGACTTTGAGACATGAAAGGTTTCATGCGAAAACGCATCATCCACATGCAGGGTTTGGCATTTCCCTAGGTGCCCTGCTGCTCAGTCGTGAAATTACACAACACAGGGGGATCAGGGTAAGCCTTACTACAGACTGAAGGTGCACTGTGGGAAGAAAACAATGGAGGAAACTGAGCTTTACTAGCAGCCTTAACTGAAATGCAATATTCACAGTTATTTTTTCCTATGCCAATAGACTTTTAGATTGGAAAACATCATATAAATGCAGAAGTGCAAACTAATAAAACTCTTGACAAAGACAGAGTCTGTGTAAATTGAGATGACCCAAAATAGTTGAATGTTTGACCACTGGTTGGAAAGAGACACATTTACTGCTAATCTCATTGTCCAACACATGCTTATGAAACAAATCATTCCATGTCAGGTATATGCGGGTGCTCAATATCTAATTTTTGCCAACCTTGCCTGTGTTTTTAAAATAAATCATGAGTCATAGCATATCTTGGAATAAATGTCAACTTATTCACACTTTGAATGCAATAATTCTTGGAAAAAATCAAACAAGCAACAGCCAAAGCAGTAGTTAATCTTGCATCTCTCAATAAATTAGTTTAATAGCTGATAAGTAGATCTTGAAAGCATTATTGAGGCAGACCCATAGAAGCAAAGATACCTAATAATACCTAAAGCTAACTACACAGATGGTTACATTTTTTCTATTTTAATTCAAATGTATTGAGCCACAAAAACCTCACTAAGATAAATATCTCATTTACGAGAGTGTATTGGCCATGACAGGAAGCAGCACAATTAAAAAAGTTGCAAACGTAAAACACGAAAAACTTAAACACAAACACAAAACAGCCAAACCATGATGATGATGGCACTGATCATCATCCTCACGTGATTTTCTTCTGAAGTAACATCACGCAAGTTTCTGTGAGATCTTTTGTCTTAGAAATCAATGTGACCTCTTTACTACAAATGACAGGTGTGTGGTCCCACCGTCTGGCTGGGGGATTTTACTTTCTTCCACAAATTTGTTAGAAATTGTCTTTATGTCTGTGGTCTCCTATGCTTTGTAAATCAGTAAATATTTGAAAACCATCTTTTCATCAGTCAATTTAAACACTTAATCTAATATGTAGCTGATAGAAAAAAGATCACCAAACTCTAATTTCTTCAAATTTAATGCTTACTCATGGGGGTATAGGAATATGCTGCGAAAGCTTTCTATAAAAATGCTATACGAGCTCTCATCACCTTTCCCTTAACAGCAAATCAGGTTGTTCTACACAATTTATTTCTTGTACTATTCCATCAGATCCTATGAAGTGGAAAATTACAACTCAGGATCAATGATCCATACCAGGAGAGCCTTACAGACCCCATACATGTTCCTCTTTTAACACCCATCATTACAAGAACTGTGGAATTTGAAAACAATGCATTGCTTTTTTTACAAGTACAGTTTAAAGAGGTGTATTTCAATTTAGTGTAAAATATATTTTTTTCTGTACTTCTGTGGTCTACTCAGAGAGCCATTGTCACAAGTTATTGTTGTCACAAATAATAAATGTGTTGCACTGATATTACTGTGCTTGGATGAAGAACAAAGCACTTTATCACAGAGTCTGTCACGGACATCTGTTCAAAATTTGTATTTTCAATGATAAAAACATCTTTCAGAAAGAAGAAAAAAACACTTAATGATGTATGAAGCCCTGACCTTTTGGTTCATTTTTAGAGAAATGATTCTTTATTTAAGATACGATAACTCTGAGTATTTTCCTGACTGATATTCTCTTTTTTATTGATTTGGATTATAAAGGCTTGCTAATGCTTGGAAAGGGATCATCTTAAACTGAATGCAATTGAAGAACACTTCCTTCTATAGTCTCCAAAACCACAGACAGTATTAAGATTGTTAAGGAAAAAGCAAGCTTAGAGTAGCAGTATAAAGGTCTTTGGTTTGTCTTATCCTTTGGAAGTCATGAGGCAATGTAATGGCAATCAGACACTGATAGTCTGCATTTCAAATTGTTCCCATTGAGTGTTCTTTTCATAACACATTTCTATCTCAGCATGGTTATGTCCTACCAGGAAAATGTGGACTTCTTTACTGCGGAAAGAAATGTGTCAACATTGCACAACTATAACAGAAGACAATTCATTTCATTTAATTTAAAAAATGACTATTTATGACAATCCCAAGAGAGTTTTTATAGGGGACAATAGAACAACTGAAAAACTGGAATATCTACTATGGAAGAAAAAAAGCTGCTATGGCAGAGGAGACCATGGAAAAGAGGAAGAGATAAAAAACCAAGGTATAAAAAACATTAATCCTGATCTGGATCTTATATCTAATTCATAAAAGTGATACACAACAGTGTATAATTTTGCAATATTTTACCATAGCACTCACTCATTACTTGCGCAACCAACAGAACACACACACAGCTGAAGCACACACAGACAGCAATGACGTGCTGATCCTCCATGGACAGAGAGAAGCTTTAGTTCAGGTCTGTGTTTGTCCTCTAGTATACAAAAACTTTTGCACTCAACAGATAGAAGCCTTAAGTCTTCACTACCAACATGCTAGTGTGCATCAGCGAGTGTGCATGGTGAGCGTGAGTGTTGCGTTTGTGTGTCACTGTTATGCAGCATTAAAGCCATGAGCATTAAATAGATGAATGACTTTGCAGTTACTGGGGAGAAATCTGAGCTTTGTGTGCACACATCTGCCTCATTTAAAAAAAACATCTAAATCATAAACACTGACGCTAATAAACAAACATGGTCAGAGTGAAAAATTGGTTTTTATGCTGATAAATTCCTCCAGCCACAGTGGCTAGTTGAGCTTACTCTGTTAAGCCGGCCACACACAGCAGGATTTTAAGCCTGATAGGAGGCGAGATTTTCCTCCCTAGACAATCGTGGGGGTGCATCCCAAGTGGAGCCTGATAAAAACGACTATTTGTCTGAATAATACCCATGTATGCGGTGTCAACACAATTGTTACTCCAAATTGCGACGGAGCCTCCCAGACCCAAACTGTAAATATCAAACACATTTGTTATTTATGATTCTAGGTCGTAGTGCCTCTGACAGAGCACCCACAACAACCAATGGTAGTGAGCAGACGGGGTTGCGTCACCAGTCAGATCATACGTACTTTCAACGCTTACAACCATAAACACAACTGTGCCTTCATTCCAGCCAGGATTTCATCCCGAGTCTACAGGCTGAACCTGTAAAACATGCCAGGTCAGCCTGTTGTGGAGAAACAACAGATTAAAGATGAAAAATCAATGTCTGTAGTCTCACATGTTTTTAAAATGGTTTCAGATTTACAAATTGTCTAGTGTGTGGCTAGCCTTACCCGCCATGGCTGAAATCTATCTGAATTTGGCTAGGTGGTGGTTGTAAATGTCAAGCCCTGCTTGTAGTCCAGTTTTACTGCAAGCAGTAGCTTGTTTAGAAGTTTAGGACAACATGCAGAGGAATTTCAAAATAAAGCATAGCTTAAAGATGACAGCAGAGATTGCTGTTTTTACTTTCTATCGATATGATTGGATATTTGATCAACCAGTTGATATATCGATCCACATTGATGGACCGTTACACCCCTAATGGATAGCAAATGGTTCCAGCCCTAGGGGACAGGCTATCAGTATTGATCAGTGGAGAGATTAACTGCTAACTCACTTGCAACATGCCTAATAATAACAACATCTACTGATGCTAAAAAATGCAAACTGAGAAGATTCAGATCCACAAGTCAGCTGTGTCCACATTGTCTACTTGGACTGTAATATCTTTATTCTAAATACACTATTTTTTACAAGATTTTAGAGCTCTCTTGCCTACTAGCTTGTATGATATTCCTGTGCTCTCTCTGTGTACTATTTCACAAGCCACTTTACTGCATCCCATCCCCTAATGAAGGCCACAATGCAAAATGCGTCTGGCTAGTAAGGTTGTGCTCTGAACTACAAGTGTTGCTGGAGATCTCTGTTTACAGCAGGGAAGGTGTAAAAGGTCAAAAGTGCCAAGAAAGGCAGCAAAGTGACCAAAAAATGAACACAGATCATAGTGGAAAAAAGGAGCTTGCTGCTTAAAGGTGACCTTCTCTACATTTGGCTGAAGGTTCATGGATCCCCCAGCTGTATTAAGTGGTGCTAAAGTGACAGGCCATTGCACTTGGTTAGATGTGTTGGGTTGTCATCCATTACATCTATAGAGGTCACATTGAGGATAGGGAGGGTGGGACAAAGACCCTACTCAGATAAACACACACAAGTGCAGCTGCACTGCTATTCACTGCAGTGAAGTGGAGGCTCTCATCCAAACAGAAAAGGGTCTTTCAGAGCAGTCTGTGGTCAAACAAGTCTAACGGCTACTACTGTCTGATGAGAGGATGCTATCTGTCTGGTCATGGACTCTTCTCGTCTTTGTCAAACAGTCAACAGTTTGCCATAATTGACATCCAGCCTATTTTGATTTAACCGGATAACATGGTGTGCACAATCTGGAAATCACAGTTTAATCTAAAAAACAATACAATTTTATTTGCAGTCATTTAGCAGATGCTTTATCAAAAGGATTAAACAAGGGAAAAAAGTTGATTTATCAGTGTTTATGGGAGAATAAATCACAAAATACCTGTTTATCTGTTTAAGAGTCTTAATGCTGCACAGAAAAAAACTATCTTCCTGCAGGGTTGCAGGATTAAAGAGAAGATCCCTGCTTTAGTAGACATCTTCACTAGAATCAAACCCTAAAGCCAAAAATAATTCATCCTCCTTGTGGAAGTTAATTACAAAGTCCTGGGGTAAAGTTTTTACATGAATTTCCCATTTGGAGATTAACTGGGTTTCAAACTAAATTAAACTAAATGTAATTAAGCCTCAATGTCACAAACCCATTTATGACCTTTATTTATATCTGCCTCTTTTATTTAAAGAGTATGAAGGAATTTTAAAAATAATTTCACTACTGAAAAGTAGTCATTTATTTGTCATTTTGCAGTTCAGTCAGTTATCTTCTTTTGTTTTTTTTCTTTTGTTTCAGAGTGCTTTGTTGAATTACTGCCCTCAACCTTGTTTGAGCTCCATTTCTTAGGACAAGAGCTACCCAGGGGCAGCTGGTAACTTTGTTAGCCTGTATAAATGAAAGCTTTGGCAGTTTGAGAAGCAAAATCAAAAGGTTTAGCTCACTATACAACTTGGATTCCTCTGATGAGTAAAATCAAACTCAGCAGATTCACGTTAACAATGGCAATGTACAACAACCAACATTTCTGGATCGTTTGAAGAGATTAACAACTGATAAGTCGAGGAAATTAAAAGGTAATTGGGGCAGATGTTATGCAGAGCCATGACACCATAAAATGTTTTTCCTATCTTATGAAAATGTATGGCATGAAACACTGACAAGGAGGTCCAACATCTAAACCAGAAGAGGTTCACTGACAATAGTACACAATAATTGTGCTGTACTCATGCTATGTGGGTAAAATTTTTTACCTTCATTTGTTTTTTTTTTTTTTACACAAAAATTACACACAGAAGACAAAAATCGCACATTAATGCAACTTCAAACCAGGTATTGCTCTATTGGAACTGCATGGCTTGCTTAGCAAGAGTGTCCTGATTAAACCAAAAACCCACTGGTTTAAGCCAAAGCTTTGTTTTGGTAAGTCTTGTTGACTTTGAGTATGTCTCTTTAAATCCTTTATCAGATATCTATAAATAAAAAGAGTTTTCTGACCATTTTAGAAATCAAACAGTGGCTAGGATTAAGGGCCTGTGTCCCGATCCAGTGTAATTTAGCTTTGGCAGCATTCACAACCTCAGATTTAGAGGGTTTATTGTTGCTAAATTATGAAAGTTGACTTCTGCTTCCCTCAATAGTATCTATCATGCCACTCAATAGCCCTGTGAGCTTACTATTTCAAGGAAATAGCACAAAGAAAGCATGAAAACAAAGTAAATGAATCCCGTTCCGACATTTGCAGCAGCTGTAGATCTGGAAACTTTACCCTCAAAAATACAAATGAGATCAGTTTCTCTTCCACCATTATCAGAGGTCCTGCTCCTTCTTCATTATGACTGGCCAGTTAAAAGAAGTGACAATGACAAGCATGGGGGGTGTTCCAAAAGTTGCATTGGTTTCAACTGAGAGCACTATGAATGTGGTGACAAAAACAGCTGATGCCTGTGACAGCTGTGGACACAGGCGCTAAATCTAACCAGAACGTTGGGTTGTTTAAAAAAAAAAAAAAAGTATGACAGGATTGAACAATAATGACAGAGGTCTGGCATTACTTTCTGAATTATTTTGTCAGTCCAACAATGATCTGAGTACACTAGCATCTTAGTGTACTTAGATATCAGTCAGTTTTATAGTAGTGGTGTTTGTAGTACTTTCAGATTAAAGCATGACCTCAAATAGATGCACCAATCTGGCACAGACAGGGTTGTGCAGAGGTGAGACAGTATTTATCTGTGCTTTCCAACATTTACTGCCATGAAAAATTCAGAAAATAACCGTTAATACTTTGATTTACAGTTCAGTCTCAATTACGATGCACTGTCCTTGCATAAGTCACTCCTACGCTACTTGTCTCTTTTTTAATATGGGTCATTTCAGGTGAACCATGCCCATGAGGATATCATTAAATATCCATCTGAATAATAATAAAAAAAATAACTCAAATAGCATAGTCTAATTGCTTCTCTTGAACAAGCTCCCCTAGTAACCCATTTATATCACTCTGAACACACAGAAGCAGTGGAGAAGCCTTTCAATGAGACAGTTTTCATTCATAAATTGTCATTGATGGACCCTCATTCAAACTAATGACCCTGTTTGTACCATGACTCCCCTTCTTCACCTCTTTGGCTGATACCTCTCCTGTGAGTTCATGTTGGTAAAGAAGAGGACAGCCAGAGAAGCATGCTGGCAGTAACACATGATGAATTGAGGGGACAAACTCTGACAGACAGACTCAGGACTAAATGTCACCGGAAACAACAGGAGACATGACCTTTACTGAAGAGGGGACGGTCTGCACACCCCAGGCCTGACCGGAATGATAAAAGACACTCCCTGAGATGCACGTGAGCACACACACATCCATATAAAATGACCCTCTGTTATGTAGATACACAGACAAAGAGGGTCGTCCTCTTACCTCTAAAGAGAACCTATGAAAGAGTTTTTGATCATGATTAAAAATGTTTTATACTACCATCATCATATGTTTAAAAAAAAACCCAACATTGCTAAATTACTAGTCAGTTAGCTTTCAAATATTTTCCAAACCCAAGTTCTCCATTATTAAGTAAATCATTCAACCATCTCATCTAACAACATACAAACACTTCCTGCTTTGTTTGATAGTAAAATGAGTTCCAGGTGGACAAAACATTTAAGAACGTAATCCCTGACTTAAAGCAACATTGATGACAAAGTTCAACCTTTTCAGACATCTTCTACTTTAAATATATACTCTTTAATGAAGAAACTAATGACACATTGATTGTTCCAACTGTATAACAGCTTGATGTATGTGTAAAATATTAATTCACTAAATTTGTAAGATTACACTGTCACATAGTTTTTCACTTCAAGTGTTGTTTTTACCTTTATCTTAGCAGGGCATCTCCATAAGATAAAACGTCTCTTTCAGAAAAGAAACCTGACCAAGGAAGGAGCCATTCAAAATCACTGGAGATGAACAATATTATTGGCATGATATCTACATATGCCGTTATTAGCCTAAAAAGTTAATCATCACTATCAAAAGATATGGAAATTCTTGCTGATGTATACAGCCTATATATTAGCTTTAAATATCGGCCTATATTGGCAGAGGCTAGCTTAATGTGGCTAGCTGTTATGTACAAATAAGTTTGTGGAGTTTTGGGCTGGACCAACAGACCTACATCAGCTGAACTCTTTATTCTTTACTCAACCTCACTCCTTGAACTTTAAAGTGTGATTTAAGGACTGAAATTTTAGGTCTGCACTACATCAGCACATCATTATCATTATCTGAAATGGCTAAAATTAGGGATGCATGATATTATTGGTTTGGTATCAGTATCGGCAGATATTAGCTTAAAAAGGCAAATATCGGTATTGGCAGATATACAAATTTCAGCCAATATTTACATCCGATATTTTGTCTGTGTATTTCAGTAGGCATTGACTGTAAATTCTGTCCATAAATACTGATAAATGAGAGGAGTTTTAGGCTGAATCAACAGACCTATGCCAGTTGAGGTCTTTTTCTTTATTTATCCTCATTCTTAAAACTTTTAAGTGTTTTAAATGACTAAAGTTTGTTTACTTGGACATCCTCAAACCTTAAAGTGTGTCAAAAAGGACTGAATTTCTTGTCTGAAAGCATAATTAACTATCTGTACCGATATCGGTAAATATCAGCATATCACATATCGGCAAAAATCCAATATCGTACATCCCTAGTTAAAATGTATTTGTAAATAGCCACATATCAGATATTGGTAAAAATGTAGTTTCATGCAGCTCTAAAAATCACAAACCATTTAAAGAACAACTTTGAAAAAGCAACAAACTAAAAAAGGCTTTCAAATGTGGCATTTCACGACTAAAAACAACTACATGCCTCTGTCACTGGACTCCAACGATCCTCTAACACGTTCTCAGTGATGTCAGTGACTCCATTTTTTTTCTTCTTTTTGAACATGTTTCCAGGCCCTGAGGGTTTCACTGAAGAGCAACCAATCAGAGGACTGTAACTGGTTTCTAGTGGAGCTGATATAAAGACAGAAGGGCAGCCTGGCTGTTTTCCCAGTATGGCTTTGTACATAATAAAATAAGCACCAGTGCTGTTATCTGCAATTTGTTAATGATGATCAGTTCACCAAATCATGAAAACTGCAGTGGTGAGTAAAGGATTTTGCATTAGTAAGAAAGCAGAGATGCATGATTCACTGAATCAAGAGTATGTAAAGTAGATGGAGATGCATGCATTTTCAGTATCCCCTTATAATCAATTACAGAAAGACAGTGATGTGCAAGTTCACAATTAAAATGAACTAGTTCAAAGTTCAGTTCACATAGCTCAGTTCACACACCTTAAATTGAACTAGTTCAAGTTCAGTTCAAGACTTAAATTGAACTAGTTCAAGCGCATTTTCTTTTGTTTTCTGGCTGCAATATGCTAGTCTTATACAGTAGTCTATATCTACTACCTACTCTATATCTACTTGATTAGTCAACAGAAGAATTGACCTATGGCTAAGCTACGCCCTTTCCACTCACTCAGACAAACAATGAACATTTAGTGACAGACGCTATTGCAGTTGTCATAGTAGGAGACAATTCACTGGAGGCCATTGATGATTTTTGGAGACAGAAAGATCACATATCATCTAGAAGTCACCAAAAGGGTCTAAACTACACACTGGAAGGATATATTAATCATTTTATTGTCGAAAAGGTTGATAAAAAGCTTTAGTTACAAGCCAAAATTTACAGGTCCCAGTGCAAACGTGATAAACCGCATCTCATTGCCATCACAGTCTCAGATCACAAGATAGAGGATCAGCATCAAAGTGCCACTGAAGTTAAGGTTTTTGGCTCAGAATATGAGAAAAATATAACGGCCTTTTTACCATCTTTACCAAGAGTGTCTCTCCGTTAGTTTGGTGCTACAGTATTTACACTGAATCATTCAGCATAACGTGTGCCAACCTTTGTTATCTCAGCTATAACAAAAAAGATAATGAAGCTAAGCTCCAGAAGTCAACGTTAGTTTAACTAGAGCCTTTTAGACAACAGCCAACAATGATGTACGATCACCAAAGTACAAACACTAAACCAAAATAGGCCAATGAACTCCGAACGAACAAAGTGACATAATAAACAACACAGCTAGGAGCTAACGTTAGGCTAACTTTAGCTAACGTTAGAGATGTTAAAGATAACTTTATATTTCTTTCCAGCAAAGTGACAATATGATGCCTCAAATACAATGTTGGCTTACCTTAGAACAGATGTAGACATCTGTGTTAATTTTATTCATGCTGAGTTGATGTTGTGGTCTACTGCGCAACTTTATCCAGAGAAGACACTTTTCTCGGTTTAGATGTGGCTTACGAAAGGGTAAGAAAAACACTCCGTCGCCCAGCCTCTCAGGATACCTTGTGTTGGAGTCGCATGTACCCTATGAACACCGTTTGACCATTTGCAAACTTAAAATCTCAACAAAAAAAAAAAAAACAAACAACAAAAAAAAACAAAAAAAAAAAACAAACCCTCATAAAACCGGCCGAAAACGGACTTTCTCCTATACATTTCAACAGACGTCCAGGCAGCCGATGTCTGTTCAACAAGAAAAAGAGCGTGTTCGTTGAACGCAGTCATTTTAACATGTTTGAACACAACAGTGGAGTTCATCATTCACCAAAAATATGAGTGCAGTCATTGAACGCACTCATTTGAACTCATTCAGACACAACACTGCAGACAGAAATGTAGTTTCCACCAGTTTGTTTCTCTTGGCCCCGAAGTTAAAGCAGAACTTATCCTTTACCTAGAGGCCAAGCTTTACCTTGAGTGCTTTAATTAAATAATAAACAAAATCAAAAAATGGACAAGACTTGGGTGCAGATGGCCAAGTGGTTAGGTCACGTACAAGGGCGGCCCAGGTTCAGGTTTAACTCGTCGATCTTTTACCACACCTCATTTCCCACTCTCTCATCCCTGTTTCCAGCTGTCCTTTCTCTACAATAAAGGAAAAAGGTATGACAATATCATGATATCCTGAAATATATATATTTATGGGTTTTTACTTGATACAAGACAGAAAAAATGACAACCAAAAAATCCTGCTGAACTTAAGAAGTGGCTGGACTAGTACCAGCTTTATTCCACTGTGAAATGAAGCTCAATACCTTTTATCAGTCCAAATTTCTAGCTGCTGACCTGATAGCTTTTTAGTTTTGCTAAGTTGTACAGGTAGTAACAGCAGCTTGGCACATGTAAAATTAACAGACTCTAATCACTGACAAATGTAGCTGTAATAGAAGCTGAAAAAGGGGATGGAAACAGAAGGTAGGCTAACAGTAGACTTAAGCCCTGTTCACAGTGCCATTTAAAGCTAGGATATTTATGCCCCTGCGATGTTTTACCTTCACTGTGAACGTTGCAGAGGTGGGACAAAGTGATACCCTCGCTTCAGTGGTAGTAGTAGAGGTGTTACAGAGGCAAAAATTGGACAGGGGAGCCAGCAGGGGAGCACAGTGCTGCGTGAGTATGTGGAGCTCCTGCTGTGCCGTCCTCACTTACTTTTCTGCAGTGCTACTGTGAATTAACTGGCAAAAAGGGTGGCGTAATGTCACGTCATCTTCATATCAGTATGAAGTTACAGGGTGTTATGACGAAAAGCTTCATTGCAGCAACATTGAGGAAATGCACTATGAAAACACCAAGAGTAAGGCTCAGACAGAATACTGATAATATAAAAACAGAGGTCCATAAGGTCAAAATGTTTGTGTATTGAATAAGTGAATGTGTGTCTTTCAGTACATTTTCACAAGTTTCACAAAAACCTGCCGCTTGGTTGTAAAACTGAAGGATTCCATAAACTACATAGATTTATTTATGACACTACAAAGGAATATTTTTAAGCAGATTACATCCTTAGATGGAAAGAAGTATTTGATCAGTTTTGGGATTAAATAAAAAACTCAACCTTTAAATATCAGCTCACTAACTAGTCATAGTAGGTTGTCCTGATTTCAAGGGAGCTGAATTAATGTCACACATTATTAGAAAATGCAAGTGTGACATGTAGAACTCCAAACCTGAGATGTGAGTCACTCTGGCTCGGCTGCTCATGCCTGAAATGTTTGTTGGCAGGAGCGATTAGGGAGCGCCTCATAGCCTGGCTCGTGTGGCTGGCCATGACTGATGGGGCTGCTAGCTGAGCCTGTCTGGGTCTAACTACCTCTGTTGACCTTTGAGCAAGGCGGAGCGTAGCCAACATCTGTCACCGTAGCGGTGACAGGTACGTTAGTCTTTGTGTTTGTGTGTGGGTTTATGCAGTGTTTCTATATGAGTTTGTAAGTTTCAGCGTTGTTGTGTGTGGGCAGGTAAGGTGTAGTGTATCCATTAATGTGAGATAACAATGTAAAAGAGGCATAAAATTGATCGGGTATAAAAACAATGGCTGATTCATCTCTGTCCACGAATAAACAGAAGCTTAGCTATAATGTCAGTGAGGATCTTTGACTCAGCACCTGCACCAACAACAGCCCTTAGCTGCATACACTTGAGAGTCCAATTCATGCTCTTAATCTTGAACATGTGAATTGAATGAACAGATACAGATAAAGAAAAGGAAAGAATAATGACCTCAAGTTCAGACATCTATTTTGGTACCAGTAGAAGTACCTCCAAACAACAAATGTGGAGCCAAACTGGTGCTATTTGTGTGCAGGAACACAGATTTCACTGCCAAGTAGGCCAGGAAATCAATCCAAACCTGGTTGTATTTGGTACTTCTCTGCAACACTCTACACTCGACAGAGTTAATCATCCAAGAATAATGTGGCACTGTGCAACACTCTTGTGTATATTGGAATTTTACTGATAGTTCAAATACTTCAAAGTCATTTTCTGACAAGCGGTATGTCACATTCATTGCAAGTTACATCTTGAATTTAGTTCCAAAACTGGCAAATTCAAGCTGTTGCTGAGATAGGATAATGACTAAACACTACCATGGAAGCTGTAGTTCATATGTAATCATTCCTGATGTACAAGTCCACTGGCATGACCTGCTGTAACTATAGGAAAAGTCAAGTGTTCGTTGCAAAATACAGTGTTTGAGCTCAGTTTGAGAATATACTACACTTTCAACTTTATAAAAACAGATCTCATGACTCTTTTAACACTGTGCTAAAACTAGAATCATGCCATTGATTTGAAACATTTCTCTCTTCCCCTGATGTCCACTGACTGCTCTGCCTGAAGTCTTTGATCTGCCAAGTCCTAGATGAACAAAATGCTCAGCATTACTTGTTGCTGTTATCCAATAAATGCCCAAAGGAAAAGCCCAAGTATGAGGAGAAGGTTAAGTTACTGTTTGCATCAAATGAACAAGATGTTTCAATTTTCAGAAGTAGAACATTGTGGAGTAAGGGCACCAAAGCCTCACAGTGAACAAGACAATACTCAGACCTACATAGGAATGATATGATATGCTAAAATCCTGAGTGTGTATTACGGTGGGGTTGGACGCTCTTGTTCATAGTAATCTCTATTTATAGATTCTAATGAAGAATTAGTACACATGCGTCAGGATTTTCAGCATGGAAGCACTCTGGTGGTGTTTGTAGCACATTCGTTGTCCAAGCTGAATTGACTAATGATGAGTCAGCAAACTATTAAGAGGAACGTAGGGCCCTATGATTTCCGTGTTAACAGAATTGTGGAATTGGACAACAAAAACGGAATCTACTATTTAACATGGTAATTGTGTAAATTAAATGAATTTGACTGAAATTAGTTGTTTTTTGGAAAGAGGAACATGTACCTGGGGAAAATGTTCGGGGGATCACTAAAGCGGGGCACATCTTGTGCTTCACTTCACAAACAAGTAATTTACCTCACCACACCAGAGAGTCACAGAGAGAGAGAGGTGTGTCTATGTGCAAGGCACACAGCTGAAGTCACAACTTGAAGACTACTCACCCCTCGAGGGCTTCAAACTCAAGTTGGATGGATTCAAGATTTCATGAAGTCGCATAGTCTAAATTATGTTACATTCGAGTATCAGTTAGCTTAATAATTCCTCCCCTTTGGTTGCTCGAAGAGCCAACACATGTCCGCATTTATGTAGGGGTCTGATATGAGGCAGACAGACAGCAATGTATGGAGAGAAAAGAGGAGAGAACCGTTACAGTCAGGAGTAGGGATGCAACGATACCGATCCTGGTATCAGGTATCGGCCCGATCCAGGCCCTCAAAGCTGGATCAGGTATCGGTGGGAAAGGGCTGATCTGTGGTGCCGATCTAGGCAACCAGCTGTAAGCCTTTTTTACAAGGTTGTTTGCACTATTTCCTCACAGAATTGTCACTTTGTTTACAGTATGTGGTTAAAAACACTTGTGTAATACAGTTTTGTACTGGAATGTTACCTCTGATGCACTTTCTTTGTTTTTTGCTGCATTACCAGTCTACAGGGTATAAAAGTTTACAATTGAATAGTAATTTCTGTAAGTTCTGAAGCATTGTTTTTACCAAACTGCTGGTAAACATTTAAACACTTTATAGTTTAAATAAATATCAACTTCAGTAATATCTATGTATTCATTTTTTGCCTTTTACCCAAAACAATTACCAGTCTTATCTTACAGTAGGCCATGCAGGTTATTCTTTTAACACGGGTATCGGATCAATACCCAAAGCCCAGGTAATGGAATCGGTATTGGGACCAGAAAAGGTGGATCGGTGCATCCCTAGTCAGGAGTAGAACACAATGCAGCATCAAACTGCATGGACTGTTACAGACTGAGAGAGTAAAGAAAATTTAGGCAACAGGTTTACTTATAACTATTTAACTTTAATGTGACCTTCTTATTAAGTTACTATCACTCTGTGTTAGAGAGAACCAAAGGATTTCTTCATTAACATTAGAAACCTCAGTTAGGATGTGATTATACACGTGGATGTGTCTTAAAACGTTGGAAATATCTGACTGTTACACTGGTTATAATCATTTTATATCAGGGTTATCAAACCAATGGCTCCTGGGCCAAATGTGGCCCTTTTTCAATAAATTGAAGGTTATTTCTATTTATTTAGTAGGGGTGTAACGGTACAGAAAAATTTTGGTTCGGTAAATACCTCAGTTTTGAAGTCACGGTTCGGTACGTTTTCGGTACGGTGATTAAAGCAACTAAATAAAATGTAATTTTAATGATTAAATAAAATTGTATTAAAATAAACAGGCTGAATAAATTACATTTTTATCATCTATAATGCTGCAGCCTCATTTCAAAAGTTCTTCGATGATTAAAAATATTACTAAATAAATATATTTTTGAGTTACTAGGTTATTTTCATTGATATATTGACATATTTATACCCATTCTTTAAATATTAAAATTTCCCAGCCAACTTGAACGCATCATCATACTACCGTGCGTTAGCTTAAGTATGCTAATTAGCGTCTTTCCTGCCGATTTCAACACAGACTTCAGCACTGGATTACTTTTTTTAACCAATGAGACCTACTACAAAGTTTGGGAGAACTTTTCACAACCCATCTAGGCAGATAAAGAGGTTAGAGCTGTGTGAAATCTGAGGATAACTTTATCTAGGATGCAGCTGCAGAGTACCTCTCTCACTCCTCCGAGGCTGACATATGAAGGTAAAATTAATTTGATTCACAGAGCCAGAGCACCACTGTTATAATAAAAACGATCTTAAGGAATAAGAAATTTATATATGGCTTTGCTGTTCCTCCTCTTTACAGTGACATTCTTGTTTAAGTGGTGCTTTTTTAAATGCTTTGATTGGTCCGCTGGACGACATACTTTTAGCTACACAGCTGCTGAATAATGTCAGAGCTAATGTTGTTGTCTTTGTCCACTGTTGTATTTTACTGGGAAACAAAGTGCTCCTAAACATGACACTTTTATCTGGGAATATTTATGCTGTTGCTGGCATTTGCTGTGGTTGCCAGGACAGTGTGACAGTGAGTTGTTCTCTGGTTTCCTTCTGTGTATGAGCTTGGCTCCACATGTATTCGTTCGGTACACGTCTGTAACGTAACGAGAGGCCCGTACCGAATCGGTTTGGTAATAATGTGCTTAATCTAACTTTATATTGATTTTTACCCTTTCTGCATATACATTTAAAAAAAAATCCAATATAAGGTTCTATTTCAGTCACTACACTGGTGTCATTTTATGCATCAAAGGGGTAAATTACACGTGTACAGCAATTTAGAGGGAACAGCAAAACATTGCAATATTTCTTGTCTGTCACAATATAGCCAAAATAGAGCACAATATTAATTTTAGCCCATGTCTCCCAGCTGTACTTTCAAGCCAACAATCAAAGGTAGGCTATTCGATTTTGGTTTAATCCGATTCATAATGCCAACAAGTTTCGAGCTTATGATTTATTTGGCCTACAGCTACATAGTCCTACTTGTCTGTGTCTCTGCTCTGCATTCTGGCAGTCACTGTGAGTGGTGCAGGCAAGAGCAGAGGAGAGACACAGCAATGCATCCTCATCCCTGACTGATTTTTTCCCCATTCACCTTTAGTCTACAGGTGAATGCTGCTGCCATTACAGCTACACCGAAGCTCTAGGCAGACGCTCAAATACACAAGATTGATCTAGTAGTATTTCCTGCTATCAACTGCAACTCACCCTGGTTGTTATCTAGCTAGATCCGCTGACAGCAGAGACCTGCTGATTGTTTACTTAAGGCTCTTGCAGTGTGCCAAAGTCACAGCTGCTGAACATGGTGAGCTCCCATTTAATCAGTAGTTACACATCTCGATGTAGATGAATTATTATCTGTCTACATGTCACGTTCTGTTTCTTGTCTTTTGTCTGGGTTGCTGCTTTGTTTTTGTACTTGCTTCTGCACTTGTCAATGCACTTTGTAAACCCATGTTTTTAAAAGTGTTATACAAATAAAGTTATTATTTTTATTATTACTGCAGTGTTTCCCACAGGACCGGAATTTACATGGAGTTTGATTTTGATTTGAATATAAAACTTTCATTTAATGTCAAATGTAAACAAACACCAAATAAACCTAACATAAATACGTTTTTTTTTCTTTTTTTTTTTTAAGATTTATTTTTGGCCTTTTTGCCTTTATTAGATAGAACAGTGGATAGAGTCGGAAACAGGAAAGAGAGCGGGGAGAGACATGCAGGAAATGGTGCCACGGGCCGGATTTGAACCCGGGTCGCCTGTGTACATGGCGCGCACCTCAACCACTCGACCATCGGCGCGCCTTAACATAAATAAACTTAAATAAAAAATACAACAGCTTATTTAAATAAAAATAAAAAGTTGAATAAATAAAGTAGGTAACTTAAATCAAAAGGTGTGACAATTTTGTTTCTGCAGAGTTTGCATCCTTTCTTGAGGCGTTTTATTTTACAGGGCTTCCTAAAAAAAAAAAAAATCTATTGGATTTTTAATAAAATTGTATGCAGGAAGTAAAAATCAATATAAAGTCAAATTTGGCAGTTTTATTTTGAAATGGACTTTACTCAATCTTTTATTAATAAATCAAAAATACATAAATCACAAAATACTCGGCCTTTTACAGTGTATAGAAAGTCCTGAAATTTTTTCTGTGTTATGTTTACTATTGCTGATTATAAAATGATTATTTCCAGCGAGCAGGTGGCCTAGTGGTTAAAGGCGCTCCCCATGTGCGCCTGGGTTCAAATCTGGCCTGAGGCCCTTCACTGCATGTCTCTCCCCCACTCTTGAACCCTGTTTCCGACTCTATCCACTGTCCTCTTCTATCTAATGAAGGCACAAAAATGCCCCAAAATAAATCTAAAAATAAATAAATGAATAGAATGATTATTTCCCTCATTAAAGGTGAAGCAAACCTACACAAAACTCACCAATGCTGCATGCAGCCGATGGCCAAAACCCTGTAGTCTAGTCCTCCATTCAGGCTCACAGCTGTGATTATATTAGTCCATTATCTGTGCTGATCAACGCTGGACCAGTTTCTGACAATTTCATATCATGAGAGCATCTTTAGACCTTATTCAATAAACTCTCCTGTATGATCATGGGGGAAAAAGTTTGTCTGGAGGCAGGAACATTTTAACTACTAGTTGTCGGTGTTTTGAACTGTTAGGCTGAGATAAGGCTCCGTTGTTGTGGAGAAGTGGATCACATGTCTGCTGCTGGGCCAGCTTCTCTGACCTGTACGACTCTGGCTTGGAGTTTTCAGCAAAATGTTCGCACCCAGGCAAATCTTGTATTCTGGGTTAAGTGTCTTTATGAGATTTTTAAATCCTGGCTTTTCAACAACACTGGGCTCATGTCTTTAGCGGCGTGTTGTGTTACTGCCGCCGTTATCTCAGGGTCATCTTGTGGCGTATTTTAACGTATACCGTGTGAATTAGACCTCCTCCTTTTCAAAGTTGAACGACTGTTCAATGCTGCAGATCCAGTGCTGTTTCTCGTTGTCTGTCTTAAAAGGCATCTAACTAGCTGCTAACTCGCCACGCTGCTCTGTTTACCTTCCTGTCCCCTGCTTCTCTCGCTGCTGATATAAAAAACCCCCGGCTGTATGAGCAGGAGTTTCTGGATGGGCAGAGGAGAAAAAGACAGCTCTCTGCTGCATTCAGGGACAATGGGAGAAGTGAAACTCCAGCGAGAGTGGCAGCTCAGAACTTCCACATAATTTATACACAGATATTCACGATATAGTCAGTTTAACAACACGCTACATTCACAGAGTGAGGGGGAACAGGTAGCGCCAGTATCTATTTGTGGCAGGACTTATTTATTTGTGGCGGTCTGCCACAAATAAATGAATGTATGGGAAACACTGCACTGATAGAGCTGACTACACCTAAATTTGAATGTCCACAGAAATGGTTGATGACTTTAAAGTGACACAATAATAAGCAACAAGTTCATTTGTAAAGTTCATGAAGAAACATGTTGAACCATCTTTTTTTCCCTCTATTTTTCTTCCTCTCTTTTGTGTTAGTGTGTGAAGGTTACAGCTGCAGTCAAAGGGCTGACGCAGCATGTAATCTCTGAAATCTGAGTAAGGTTTTAAGCCCTAAATATTAAAAATAGCCTATAAAGTCATTTGATTTACATTTGAATTAACAGAAATAAAAAAGGCACTGCATTTATCAGGTCTAATTTCTGTCTTGTTTATAAATTTTAAATAAACAGTGTATATCACAGAAAGAAAAACTATCCCAATGAAAGTCTTTTCCAATATCAATCAGCCCTGTTTTCAGTTGTCACTGCTACTCTATTTACTTCTAATTTCACTGCCGACAAAAGAGAGAATATACTGAATTTACACCAGTGTTTTAAGTTTCTATCTTATTGTCATTGTAGTGACAAATAGGAAAACAACTTTGTCTTTTTTGGCTCCAGATTGAAAGAGGAGGCTTTAATTGATTGTATTGATTTGTGCTTGTTTAATTTGAGCCAGAAACAATATAATGTAGCTGTTCAGTGACATTTTTTTCTATGTTGTTTAATGCATGTTATCATTATCGAGTCTATTTTCTAATGCTTTTTAAATTAATTCAAAGGATGAATAAATTGTTTTTGTGAAGCCAAGTAAAAGTAGCCATTATCATAATTTCCTTTTCTGTCAATAGAGCAACTGGAAAATAGAGACTGTGAGGAGGGAAATGTATTCATGTTCTTTGTTTCTCTTCCAGGCTGATGAATAAAGCAGCAATCTGGCTGTATTCCTTTTAAACACAAACTAAGATGTTGTTAGGGAGGCTGCGATAGCTCACACAAGCTGTCAAACAACCTTTAACTTTTAATTCTTTTTTCCATGACCACAGAGAAGGAAAGTAAACAAAGAAAACAAACATCAATGAAAAATAAACACAAAGATTGAATGATGTTCCCTCTCACTACCCCAAGCCTAATCTTGCTTTGCTCAACAAGCCACAATGTAAACACAGATATCTGCCTCACACACAGATATAGAAGTGACACATAAAGAGGAAGACAGCACACACACAAAAACACACACACACACAGGCATTGGGCCTTCACCCATGCGCTGAGCAAACCGTCCACTTCATGAATATCAATACAGAATGTACAGGGCCACCTGCTGTACTCAATACAATGGCCATTTACAGGGGGAAAGAACAGAAACACAACAACCAGAGATTTCCTAACTACACACAGCAGCAAAGCAATTGAAGCAGCATCGCTTTACTCACCTTCCATTCCAATGAGACATCAGCTGGTTATAATACAAACACACGACCAAGGCCTTTAAAGTATACTATCTGATGCAAGGGCAGTCACAGTGAAATTCGGTCTGTATTATGTGCCTCCACTGGCTGTCCTCATCCATACAGAAATCTCAGCGGCAGTGAGCTGTCTCTCAAAGAGCACATAAATTAGTGGGGTGGACCTTGGTCTGGTTCCTTTCCTTTGATTGGCTGCTGTCTATAAGTAACAGCAGAGACAACACAATAGTAAGCTAGCTCTGTCATGCCCTCCTGCCTGTAACCCGGCAAAAAAATAAGTCGGGGGGTGGGGGGGGGGGTCTAGAGATATGAGCTCAGCCAATCAATAACCTGGATTTTAATGAAAGGGGGTGGGAGCAGGTGTGGTAACCATGACAACCTCTAAATGACCCTACAGCAGAACAGATGAAGAAGCCTCCTCAGTGCTGATTTAGAGATAGTCTCTCAGTCTTGTGATCATTGTGATGGAAATATTTTTTTCTTTTTCATTCAACCAGAGAGCCTTCAGAAGGATACAATCAGTCTGACAACCCTGCTGGCACACATTTAACCTCACATTTAGCCCAGTATCCCTTCTATTCCACAAGGCCAATGAGAAGCATTTCACCCGATGAAAACAGTCGTCCAACAGGAGATAGCAGTTTGCATAATCTTGTTTAATTTGATCTAAAATTAATAAACTTTAACATTTGTCCTTGCAGCAGGGAGCTTCCTTCTTTTATGCTGACAGTCATTTCAGATGACTATGAAAATAACTGCTGATGGATGGTGGCAGATAGAATCTGGCTTCAGTCCTATCGAAATTTATGTGGGATAAAGAAAACTATAATAGCTGTGCTGAACTTGGAAGCTTTTTGCTTGAACAGAGTTTATAGATTGATATCATTTAATTTTTCTCTTCTTCTGACATGACAGCCAGATCCAAGAAAATGGAAGATGGATTTATCGCCAGGACAGCTATGAATTTATCTGATTCACTGTTGTTGCTCCGCTTTCCATCTTGATTTTTTTAATTTAGATAAGGAATATTTGGAAAAAAAATTATATATATATATATATATATATATATATATCACACAACAATAAGCAAAAATACTAAAGCAGGTACTTAAAAGTTACTTGTATTTCAAAGTTCTTAGGGTCAGAGTAATTTAGAGTTAAGTGTGTCATTCAAGAGCTCTTCAGCTGCAGTCACTCTGTGAGGATACCAAATATGAAGTTAGCTCTAAGTGGATACAAAATTCCTCTTGATCCTTGATTAATTTCATGAGACCTTTTGGTCACAAGGCTCTTCTTTCATTTCTTTGTCTTTCATTCTTCTTTACTCACTTTGCTGAGATACTACAGACAGAGGAGAATGGAGAAGAGCCCAGTGAAATTAAATGCCTGACAAGGTTAGCTTCAGTTCTTTGTTAGCCTTTGAACATGATGATGACAAATGCGGTGATTTCCTTCTACAAGCCACTGAGGTGATTCAATTATCACTGCGTTTCCTTGAAGATCTACCAAGAAGAATGATGCATGCAGCAGCCTTCACAGACAGACATGAGCAACAGCATCGTTCACTACTGGGTGCTAATTCAAATCTAACCTTAAATTTACAGCACATTTAAGAATTAAAGAGGTGAAACCTAAGTGTTTAAGGAGAAAAAACAGCTAGGAAATGTGTCTAGTGATAAACATGTGAGATTATACCAGCATGTGCAAGTGAAGAGCGCTTAAAGCCAGGTGTTTACAGTCACAGCTCTGCTTGTTAGTAAAACATGGTCCAAAGCTAACCAAATTTGTTGCAAAACCTGAACATTTACCATAACTCATTTACTCTTGGATCCCTAAGCTATTTTTTAACCATTTTTCTCACCTGGACTTATTGCCTTGAAAAGCTTGTACAACATCAACCCCATGGTGCAGTCAAGATCTAAAGATCCTTTTTTTTGGGACAACATGGGCTTTAAGAATATGTATGCCACAGGAATGTCACTTAAATGTTCTTCGTCACCAAGCATTATGGAATACAATATGGCAGTTAGCATGTAAAGCTAGTGGCAGAAACTTTCGTAGAAATGGATTGAAAATGTAAAAAAGGAAAATTGGACTGGTGTGGATTTAATTTAAAATACCCTGGAAACTCAACCAAGTTCCAGGCTAGCTAGAAAGCTTTCATAATGACTATGAAGGCAAAGATAGTGTCATTGGAATGGCACATTTGCTGGCTTCAAGAGGAAAAAAAAAAGCAAGTGGCTACGATTTATGGCTCAAAAAGTATTTAACTTTTAATAACCTGCATCCTTCTTCTTGTATACCACTTCGTTGGTCTCAGAGGGTTAAAACAATGAAAAAAGTATGTAAATTCATTGTTGTACGCTTTTAAAAAAAGCCTTGTTGAAAACTTGCAACATACAAGTTCCTAATGCTCTTTGGAGACAGCCCAAAGAGTCTATAAAGGAAGACTATTGCAAACACTATTGATAAAACACTATTGGGCAGTCCTGTCTTTTAAAACCATCTGCACTCAAACTAGATAACACCACAGTCGCTGAGCACCAAGTGCACAATGACAGTTGTGAAGTACAGACCTATAGCTTGCAAGACATCCTACTAAGGATGCACTTATGTCTGTGATGGTTGTTTTTGTAAGATACAAGAGGTAGGTGTTAAATAAGCTTTAGCTTCAACCTACACCCTTTCGGTTACCTTGGAAATTCAGAAATTTAACTTTGATCTTGTAAATTGTTTTATTTGCTGCAAGTGAACCGAAATAAATTCCATTCATTCATTCATTCATTCATTTATTCATGGGACTTCAGGGACTAAACCAGTCGTCACTGCCTTGAAATTTTTCATTAGAATTAGTGGTTACCCAACACTCTTTTGGAAGTGCAAGTCTCAGATGGCCCAAATTTACTGGTTGCTATATCAGTTAGGAACAGTGTAAACCAGCAAAGCCCATGTGAGAATCTGATTTGTGTTTCAAAAGTTATTTTTATACCTTGGCTGTAAACCCAGCAGGAAACCCAGCAGGTGCCTGTCTGTCTTTCTGATGTGGTCAGGGGCTGTTTTGGGCTTTTATGTTGAAATATACATTTCATGTTTTTACGACTTTTACTGTGCAACACATCTGGGTTTTTTCAGATATTCTATATTATACAGATTGGATTGGGCTGGTACTAGGGGTGGGAATAACTAGTGGCCCCATGATACGATATTATCATGATATTTGGGTCACGATACAATATTATTGCGATTTAAAAAATTTGCAATACAGTGAGTATTGCGATACCATATATTGCGATATAGCGTGATCTATACCATTTTTTCAACAGTTTAGCTATTTTAGCATTAGTCTTGCCCTCATGTTTGTCGTACTTCTGTAGTATTTTATTTTCATGTTGTACTTCTTGCAAACCTCATGTCTATCTCATTCGTGCCCTGCTTGCATTCCTTATGTCCTCTTCCTGGTGCTGCCACGTTTGTTTTACTAACCTTCTCCTACTCTATGACTGTCACCTCTGCCAACCCAACTGGACAAACAATTGTACAAACACTTGATTTTATTTTTCCATTATCGTAAACTCCATTTCATGTTAGCAATTAATTTGAAAAAAATCGATATGATATATCACCAGACAAAATATTGCGATACTATGCTGTATCGATTTTTTTCCCCCACCCCCTAGTTGGTACATTATTTTTCTTGCTCCGATTCATCTGTTTTTTTATAGGTTATTCAATATTCACACTGTAGATCCTAGAGGTACTTTCAAATGCTAACCTATTTAATATTTGAGCATTTTATTACCTGATAACTGCACAGAAAATACAGACTGTCAAACTGAATGCTCTGTATGTTGAGTTTCGTAGAAGCTTTTCAGATACTCTCACACAAATTTAACAATGTCAATAACAAGTGGTTTAAGCATGCTGAGACTGAATGACCTCACCACCCCGGTTCTAGCCAAACCTAAGATCATTAAAACTCCAGAGTCTCAGTTCTGTTACTGTTGGCGTGAGCTGTCGGCCGCTGAAGTTATGGATGGCAGCAGCAAATGGCCTGGGAGCTGTTCCTGTTTGCTGAGTACTTTCACAACCAGCCTTAGATCCATATATGGAGATTTTGAGTGCCAGTAAGATGATGATGTATAAATGTTTCCGGATTTTTCTATTAAATAGCTGTGGTCTTTTGGGGAAAATAATCACTTATAAGGACCTTTTCTGAAGACCAAGTTGTTAAGTTATACTTATTGCATTCTTAATCTGAAAGATTATCTCAAAGAAGCTACATAAATATCTGCATAATCACTTTCCAAAGTCCAAAAAGTTGAAACATCTGTGATAGAGCCTGGGACCCAGTGAGGAAAGCTTTTGTATTTGCTGTAATACCAGAAATCTAACTCAGTGTTGAGTTAATTCTGCAGGCTAAAATCTTAAGCAGCACATTATTAGAGAAGCATTTTCCATTACTCTGCATTGGCTGGACTGGCATCGAGGGTAAGTGAGCAATCGACTGTTTCCCAACCCATTGAGGTGAGGTTTTTTTTAATAGATGCTGCTTGGCTTGTGAGTCTGATTATACACCCATGGAGTCTATAAATAACCAATTAACTGAAGAAAACTGAACAGTCAGCAGGTTAGATGTCCTTTTGGGGTCTTCAGTTCTGAGCCCTGGCACATGCAGACAATGACAAACGTGTTTCTAACAATGATGCTAATGATGGCCAATTGCTGAAATGTGATTGTCATGGTCTGTATGCTGCCAGTGCCCAGAATTAAAGACTTTAGAAGCATGCTTTCACACACTGACTGTTAAGCTTTTCCAGAAGTCTTTTTTGCCGTGCACCTGAGACATTTTTCTTTATTCAAGAGTGCTCTTTTTCCTATGTTTTGAACAATACAAGATCAATACTGCATCTAACAATTTGCACATGTCGTCACGCACACATGGAACCGTTCCCTGTTGGGCAACAAAGACCATTATGGCTAAAGCATAACTTGATAATCTCTCCAACTTTTACAAGGGTTATTAGATACTTTAAAGGGGACATATTTTACCCCTTTTAAGACAAGTTTATATTGTTCTCAGAGGTCTCCAAAACATGCCTGGGAAGACTGTTGCTGGAAAAACACTATAGTATAGGATTTTTGCGTGTCTAAAAACCCCTCTGTTCCAGCCTTTCTCAGAAAGAGCTGTTTCTGTGGTTTAAAATGTTAATGAGCTGTCTGACTGCGCCCCTGACCACAACCCTCTTAGGAAATGGATGTGGCACTCCTGATGTTACAATGTTACAGACATGTTTAAGGACCTGACTGGGATTCGAACCATCAATCTCCCAGATCAAAGTCAGCAGGTATCTGGCTATCCAGCATCTCAGCTGGCAGGTAAGAGGAAGATCAGGAGAGGAGGGTGGAACTTTCTTCCAAGCAGGGAGGGCCAACCAAACCTGGGGGCGGGTGCTTACTCCCCCACATGAGGTCATGAGGGTAAATCTGAGAACGGCTTGTTTCAGCACACATTTTCTGAAAGGTGGAGAAAGAAAGGGTGGAAGGAAATGGATTTTTCTGGTATTTGAGGAGATTGTGGACAGGCTAGGGGCACATATTTTTGTTAGAAAAGCCTGAATGTGAAAAGAGAAAAAGATCCCATACAGGTGGATCACGTTTATAGCAGATTTATAATGGTTAAGGATACACTGTACCTACATACATACATTTATTTATGTCAATACTAGTGCTGCCAGGTAATTAAAAATGAATTTAATTAATTAAAGATGTTGCAATTAATTAATCACAATAAAGTGCATATATAGATAATATGAGCAGGAATGCATTACAGATAGATTTACTGTATAATCATGTTTTTAATTGGTTATATATTTTAATTAATGTATATAAGATCCAGGGTTTCCGCTACATGTAATTGATAGTGGCGCACTGCCACTCCAAAATAAAAGCCGCCATGCCTTCAGAATTATGATTTTTTTTTTTTTTTTCAGATGTTAAAAATGTAAAGTACATTGTATGAATGGATCCATATAAACATACAGTCTATATCTGTGCACATTTATGAACCATAATAAGAGTTTGAAATTGGAATCATGAAATGTGACACTACTCTGTAACTTAATTTTGAAAAATCTCAACTTCCTTTTTTTTGTCACACACAGACAGCTGATAAAATTTAATTTAGTTTAGTTTAGTACTTGCCTGATTATAATCCGATAATTATTGGTAAAACTTTGTAGATATATTCATCATCAACCATGTCTTATGATGGAGATGAGATGCTAGCGATCTAAAAATTGCTTGTTGTCGCAAAAACAATGAGGGGGATTAGGCAAGCCCTCCCCCACAGTTTCAAAAAATCCTGGAGGAAACCCTGAGATCATTTGTAGCCAGTATGTCACTCTCGTCTTCACATTATCAACCATGAATTTACAATTTATTGTGTCTAATCTGTTACTGTACTGACACTTGGCATCCTCCTTATCCTCAAACAGACACTCACCGTTTGTAGGTCTACCTATGCTCTAGGTCTGATTGGCTCTCTGCCGCCTGTTTTTGTCTTGCTGTCACGTTTGGCATTTTGTTTGATTCTCAAAGTTTCATTGTTAATCCTCATGAAAAAGTTTTCACTAAGGCTAGCACATGCAGGAAGCACCTTGCTAGTGACGTCATGAAAGTTTGTAATGAAAGAACATGCTTCTGAGCGGCATCAGACCTTATTATGGGGTTTTAAAGCAGTAGCACAGGAGTAAACTTTAAAATAGGGAAGTCTCTACATTGGTAGAAGAATTCAGCATTATTGAATGTTGTATATCAGCATGAGTCTGAATGCAAATGAGTGCTGTTGTCTGTGTGTGTTGGTTTGTGTGCATGTGCTCTGGAGGAGCGCTCACAAACACAGGTAGGAGGAGGAGAGATAGAGACTATAGGTTGTCTTATTAATCAATCCTGGATGGATTGAGTCATTTAGATGTATGAAATAAGCAATTACCTTAAGACCTTGACCTGCATGGCTTGTTCATTTATCCAGTTTACAACTCTAAGGTGGAAAAATGTAGAAACAGTGGCGTATGATGTCAGTGCAATTTAATTCATCTAAATTAACGTGTTGTTTCAACAGCAAGTTCAACACACAAGTTACTTTCTATAATTTTATGGCTCTGGTCAGAGTGGCACCTTTAAACAAAGTAAAGGTGCATTTGTACAGTATTTATGTATCTCCATGCACACAGAGCTAACAAGCTTTATGAAGAGATGTTTTCGGCTTCAACATCTGCTGGGTGATGATCTAAGGGTCTGAAGTTATGATGCATAATAACAGTGCCCCTTCAGTCCTTACTGAAGATCCTTCATCTCAGATAAGCCTGATTTTTGGCTTGCACGAGTAAACTCTCAGCCATTGTATGAGCTCCTGAGACAAAAATAGCAGAAGTCAGCAGTTACCACAGAAACCTGATCACTCTGCCGCTTTTGCTGATCTTAAGGGGTTACCATGGCAACAGAGGCACGCTGGCTGCCGTCAGGGTCCTGTTTGGCTTTCAATAAAGGCTCATTTTTCAAAAGCTTATTGGGCTCATGAACACCAACAGTGAAACAAACAAAAAAAACACACACCCACAACCTGGGGATCCCTCAGCATGACAGCACTAAGTTCATCAGTGGAGGATAATTTAGAGATTGTGTGATTGGGTCAGTCAATAAACAAACTACCCAGCTTAAAATAACGAAACACAGTATTCTGACTAAGTCTGAGAGATAAAACTGATGCCTACTTCAGACCTTAAGAGTTGTTAAATATAAACTAATTTCAAACCCAGTTTTCATCAAACACAAAAGTAATTTCATCACATACTAATTTTCTTCTCTCTTATGACTGCATGCATGCAAGGAAATGAGCAGAAAGGATTCTTGTTCACTTGTGCCTGGGGCAGCACAACCTCACATGATCAAGTATGATTTCACATGCTGAAGCAAATGTAAACAAAACAGTGACCAACAACAGCACAACCTGCTGCAGTGATGCTTAACAGAGAGGGAGAGAGAAAACGTACTTTAAGGCTAAATGGGTCTGAATGAGAAAATATTTAGAAAGAATAATCCACACAGGTCTTTCCTCTGTTCAGGGAGACTGAAGGTGAGATTGCCATGGAGTTTTCTGTCAACAGTAGTTTGCTAAATGAATGTTAGCCACAAAGCTTTACTGTTTATCTTCCTCCTTCTCTGTGTCTTTGGCTGCTATGGTCCAGCTCAGTAAACACTTCTGAAACTCACAATTTAAAATCCTGAATATTAAATCTGTTTGATATTATCAGGACAGCCCAATGTGTGTGAGAGACTTGTCTGTTATTATTTCATTAGCAGGTAGTCAAGGCCAAACATCTGAACAGATCAAGGACAAAGACCAGACTCCTCTTCTGACTGTCAGGGAGCAAAACAGCCCAAATCTCTTGTAGTCAGAGCCCTGTCCAACATATGACCTTTAGCACCCTCCCACAATCAGAACATGTGTCTATTTGCCCATTACACTGCCCTTAGCTCATCCCTAACAATGGGCTTACTGTCGCTGATCTAATATTAATCTTACACAGGAATATCCTGCTACACAGAGACTGTCCTGCTCAGAGTCAGTGATGAGCTTCAGTCTATTTTAAGCTGAGAACATCCAAGCAGACTGTCAAAAGCCTCATCGGTAATAAAAGTGCATTGTATTGCACATATAACAGTGCATATTACAGATCATTAAAGCCCCAAGCTGTCAATATGCTCACACCAGATCATCAGGAAATAATGGTTTCACATGATGTAACTGATATAATCCTGCCGAGGACAGGAGCGGTACAGTAATCACACATAGTCACGCAAACAGATCAGCATTAATAATATGTATGTCAATGCAACAAGGTTATAGATGAATATGGACTTCAACTGCCCTGCCCTCACAGTAAATGCTGCAAATGTAGAAAATATGCTTGATTTTTTTGGATTCAAGAGAAACATGAAGCAAATATCAATGACAATATCAGGAGCGAAGCATTGAAAATAGTGTTTGATTTCAACATATAGTGCAGGCTTAAGATAAAAACAGAATCTTAGTCTAATATTTTAAGCTATGATTTTATGATTGGAATTTTAATTGCCCATATTCAAGACTAACTCATTTCATTCCTTTAGAATATTTTTTTTCACATTGCAATATACATTATATATACATCAAAGAAAGGAGAGATGCAATGCCACTTTTTTAATCATTCTTCAGCCTAGGGCTGGGTGATGTATCGAGTTTAGTCGATGTATCACAGCTTTTACCATGCACGGTGTATAAAACGACTATATTGCAAACATCGAGTATAAATTATGTGGAAGTTTTCAGCCGTTGATGTGCATTTCTCGCTGGAGTTTTGCTTCTCCCATTGTCCCTGAATGCATCTCTCACACCAAAGAGGTCACCCTCCACCCATCCAGAAAACTCTCCTTCCCACATGCGCGTTTTTGTATTAGCGTAGAGAGAAGCGAGGGACAAGAAGGTAAACATGGCAGTGTGGCAACTCAGCGGAGAGTTAGCTGCAATCAAAGACAGACAACGAGAAACAGCGCTGGGTCTGTCATCCAGCAGTTGTTCAACTTTGAAAAAGAAGAGATCAAACTAAAGCGTTAAAATACGCCGCAAGATGACGGCGAGATAACGGCTGCAGTAACATAACACGTCGCTAAAGGCATGAGCCCAGTGTTGTTGAAAAGCCAGGATTTTAAAATTCTCATAAAGACACTCCACCCAGAATACGAGATTTGCCTGGGTGCAAACATTTTGCTGAAAAGTCGTACATGTCAGAGAGAAGACGGCCCAGCAGCGGTCAAATGTGATCCACTTCTCCACAACTACGGCGCCTTATCTCAGCCTCAGTTAAAAACACCGACAACGCAGAGTTAAAATGTTCCTGCCTCCAAATGAGCTTTTAATCCCCCATGATCACACAGGAGAGCTTCTTGAATAAAGTCTAAAGATGCTCTCATGCCATGAATTTGTCAGAAACTGCTCCAGCGTTCATCAGCCAGATAACAGACTAATGTAATCAAAACCCTGAGCATGAATGGTGGACTAGAATGCAGGGTTTTGTCCATCAGCTGCATGAGTTTTGTGAAGGTTTGCTTCACCCTTAATGAGGAAAATAATCATTTTATAATCAGCAATAGTAAGCATAACACAGAAAACATATCAGGACTTTCCATACACTGTAAAAGACCGAGCATTTCGTGATTTATGTGCTTTTTAATTAATTAGTAAAAGACTGAATGAAGTCCATTTCAAAATAAAATAGCTAAATTTGACCTTATATTGATTTTCACCCTTTCTGCATAAAATCCAATGGAACAGTCTATTTTAATCACCAAACTAGAGTCAATTAAACATTACACAGCTGCTTAGAGGACATTTCAAAATATCGCGATATATATCATGTATCCAGATATAGTAAAAATATATCGGGATATCAATTTTAGGAAATATCAGCCTGTTCTAATTCAGCTCTAATATGGACTTAGAAGAGCAAAAGAATAAAGAGTTCTTCAGCTGTATGAGGCAAGGCTGCAGCAGAGAAGTGGTCCATAGCTGTACTGTCACATGAGCATTAGAGGGGAGCAAAACTGGAGAGCAAAGTTTTATAGCAGGGCAGTAACCTCAAATTGTTAGCCCTGTACTTTTATTTACTTTACTACAGCCAGGCCATCTCATCCCACTGTTATATGACCGTCCTTTACTGCTCGCAGTCCTTCCTACTTGTGGTCCTGTCATCACTTCATTGATGCCTGTCTATTCAAAAAGTTCAAAACACTTTAGAAGTAGGTCACGCAGTCTGATATTGTATTAAACTCTTCTACAAGACTGACTAGTGTATATTCAACAAACATACAAACAGTGCAGAAGTTTAAAGAAAGGTGAGGTTCACCAAGACGACTGTGTTTCAAACTGTTAGCAAGCTTCCCCCATTTTAGTAACAATAAACATTGAGCAAATACAAATTCAGAGGCAAGATTCTTGCAATGATATCAAATAGCACAGACAAACTTTAACATCAACAAGTGCCCCAGAGAAAAGGCTCCGTCTTTCATTTAATCATGACTACTGACAAGAGCATCTATCTGTGGTAAATCCTGAGTTGGACCAAAGTTTGTCCAACAGGTGACTTCTTCTGCCCAGTTATTAATGGATACAACAGATAAGCATCTGCAACTGGCATTGGTTCACACAACGTTGTTTGCATACAGACAGCATGTCAGCATGGCTGATATTGATCAATACCAAAGTCAAATTGATGCACCAGTACATCACTTGTAACTTAATTTTTCACAACAACACAAAGGACATTGGGAAGAACTAGAGCCCTCAGTTGTTTTAACAGTTGTGAAAGACTGTCATACCGTGTGACATGTCAACTGCTAAGCTTCTCATATTTATGAGCAGCAAAGTCCGGAGGGAATGCTGACAGGAAGGCAGCAGTCATTAACTGAAGCTACAGCAGCAGTTGGTGGTGGGAGGCTTCATTACAGTTCTAAAAGAGCATTTGACAGTGATGCCCGTGTTTATAAAAAAAATTAAAGGCAATTACTTTAATCAACACATAAATCTTTCTGAAGCTATTTGATATACAAATTTAACTGTTGAACCACACGCAAACCTACTTTTAACTATGAGAAATCTGTACATGAGTGAACACTGACATAGTTTCACTCACTTCTCAGAGAACAAAGACAATCTTCATAAGTCAATCAAGGCAAGAATAACATAGTAGTCATGTTTTTCTTCTCTGTGTGGATGAGATTTAGCTGTTTCTAACCAAGCAAGAACCATTTTGTATACAATGTTTCTCCACTCACAACTTGATCAGGATAGGTGCAGATGTAATGTAGTTGTTAAATATGCTAATTAGCCTGTGGGAAAACAAACAAACAAATAAGACAACATCATTTCAAATATGTACCAGATGGTTAAATAATTCCTCCATAAGTGATCAGGTTGCTTTAAATATGCCTTATACCTAAAAATCCAATAAACGTGAAAATGTCTGATTAAGATTCCTTTGTCAGAAGTTTAAAAGGTTTTCGATCCAATTATCTGTTACAGCTGTAGTCAGCGGGCAGATGCTTGGATACCACTGCACTTATGGTGGCCACTGCAAGATAGGAGCACCCACAAAATGGCTGTTGGAGAGCAATTCATGAGCAATTGATATCTTATAAAATCAAATTGTGGTCAAAAAATTAACACGGACCAAACTACAAGTTAATTCCAGCATTGTACCACATGACTGGAGAGGTAACCTAACACGACCTGTCCAGTGAAGAATCTGAGAACTTCTTAAACTGATAACAAACACAGCGCTATATCATTGCCTGTCCCTGGAGTTCAAATCAATAACAATAAGATCTCTAAGACAACTTGACATCAAACCATCAATAACCACAAGGCTGCTGCACTGATTGAACAAGCTGAGGAGCATTTAATTTAGGAGCAAGTCACTGGATTGAATCTGTCCTGAAGTTTATGCAATAACTTACTTACTTCCGCCCTCTCTCACTTTCTGTCACTGTTGGCTGTGTACTAATGATAAAGTTTAAATGACTTTAAGAGAAAAAAAAATCAATAACCCTTCAGGTAGGAATGAAATCTTGTACCACACAGGAAACTGCAAGCACTGACCCCTGTTTGGACAGAGTGCAAACTTATTGTACAGCCTTTGAATCATCCTTTTTACCATAGACCAATATATTAAATATCAGTTAAAGGAAAGGAAGTGTGATTGGACCCAGAAACTGTTAATCCAAACCTATGTTGAGATTGTTTTTTGGGGAAAGAGATAGGGGCAGGGAGGTGAAAGTGGATGAGGTCAAATGTCTCTGTAATGCATGGAGAAAATTACATTCATGCAGAAGTGTGTAAAGTGGTTGATATTACTGCATACAAAGTTGTTAGTGAGATTCAGATGATCATGCTAAAAAATGGCTGTCCCAGTACAAAAAAATTAAAAGGCAAAGCTCCAGAAAGACCTTTAGTTGAAGTCTGATTTTGGAAAGTCTGCTCAATCACTTGAATTTCAAGAAGAATTTTATAAGGGCAAAGGGCAAAGTCAAAATTCCTGGTGCTGCAGTTTTTAAAGAAAGGTATAATATGGGACAAAACACTGTGTGTAAAAAGAAGTGAATTGATGCAAAGTAACCTTGGACTTAAATATCTGTCAGGACTATCAAGTTAAATAAAAATTGAGCAAAAAAATGTAATAGGTTCTTTGCTCTCATAAATCTAAAACAAATCATAAAAAATTCAAAAGGTACAGTTTGTACTATTCTGCCATTCGTGGATGTGTTTTGAAACACCACTTACATGCATTGAATGCAAGGTGTTAGAAGAACACACATGAAAATTACCCTAAATTATGCACCCATAAACTTTTAATAGTATCACACATGGTGGAATATCAATAAATTACCACATGGTGGTATATTAATAAATTAAAGCATAGTGTTATCAATAATTAACAGCATAATGGTATATTAATAATCAAGGCATGGTGGTATATCAATGTAATTTTATGAGAGCATGATCTAGTATGAGACTCCTATTTTCAAACACAAGAGTAACAAATGTTTCTGAACATTTGCTGTGTTTTGTCTGTTGCTGCCTTCTAGAGGATGGCCATGTTGATGGTTAACACACATTTTTATGAAACACAGAATATGGACAAAGCTAATATTGTTTCATAAAGAAATTTGGCTCTTTGGTGGATCTTCACTGACCCATGCTGTCGAACACAGCAGAGAGGTGATTGAGGCTGCTGGGCTTTATTCTCCAGTGACAGTTTGGCAACAGACCAATCAGAGTCATTACACGAATGTCTCAAAATGAAAGTAAGTAAGATAAGTTAAAAAAGCTGAGATTTAAGGCAACACGTAAAAGCTTTTACATTTTAGCTGGTTGTGATTTTTTATTCAAAGTCTGTTAATGTAAAGTTCTGATAACTATATTTAAGTCTCACAGCAATGTGACAAAATTACTAGATGGATCAATATGACTCAGATGACTGGGAGAAGACCTAATGTTATGATTGAGGTAAGAGTCAAAAGATCATTTGAAATCCCAAAGTAATTCTTTGTTGCTGGCCCATAGAAATGGACGGCAAATGTCATGTTTTAATATGTTTTGTTCTTTGGAATAACCTTTAACATGAGCTCTATTTTATAGGACAACTTCTCAGTCTTAGACTTCTGCAGTGTGTTCAAGTTCATTTTCCACAGCAGTGTTTGCTGATACAGTTTGCAGCTTAGAAATAAACATGGACCGAGATTGTTTCCTAGCAAAGCAATTCCAATGAAATTGCCTGTAAAAGGGGTTCAACTAACCTCTGAGTGTATCAACAAATGCTGGTGAGTTTATGAGCAGAACCTAAAGACCTGAATGAGCATTTATAGTTTACAAAGCTTTTTCGCTACTCAAGACAACAACCCTGTGTCCACTGTCTGAGAACTCTCAGAAAGATGCAATTTATCTGCACACAGTGCTAATCCAGTAAAACACAAAATTGTTGAATACACAAAGGTACAACTTTTTATCATTTTCTGCTCAGCATAGTTCCAAAAGACACTTCAGAACTTAAAAGCCAGGGCTGATGAACTAAATGTTGAACTTAAGATCAACTTCATTGGACAGTCGCAGGATGGAGTGAGAAATGGCAGATGAGCACAGCAAAGAGCATGCAGCACTGGGCAATCCAGGTAGAGAGAGGCATACAAAGTGGCACAAAATATGTTCTTTTCCAATTATTTCACAGCAGTTACACTCTAAAGGACTTAATAACAACACACCTTCAACTAGACACAAAGATGCAAGCTGTTTGTGTTGAAGTGGCGCCGCTGACTGTGACTGCTCTACCCTCCTTTACAGCATCAGCTCCTGCTGCCTGTTTAATCCACCAGTCGGCAAATGCATTGTATTAAGTCCCTTTATCATCTCATTAAAATGTTTATGTTAGTGTTAACGTTACAAATGAATGGAAAGCAGAGGAGAGAAAAGGCAATGTCTTCAGCTCCTTAAGCCCCAACCTGTGGACTTTTTTTCACTGCACCTCAATAATAAACGCTGCATGCTGTCTGATTTATGCTTGTAAATTACACAGCCCAGGCTGGAACAAGGAAGTCCTGTTTAAATTTACTGTCATAAATTTGGACACAAAAACAAAAACCTTTGGTCTACCAAGTTTGTCTTTGGTTGACTATAAGCCTAGAAATGATCTTAATAGCAAAAAATAATGTGTGTTGGTCACAAACTATTTTGCTGTGCATGTTTGTCTTTATTTACTTTTTCCTGTCCACCCCATGAGAACTACTTTGTACATGGCCTTATCTCAAATAAGGTTAGGCTGATGTTACCTAGAATTTTCAGACTATTTAAAAAAAATTAAAACAACTTTTACTCACAGTTTGACATTTATTATTGCTATTATCAAGCTATGCTTGCACTGCAACCTAAGTGCAGCATAACTACAACTAATTCAACATACCTTTTATACCTATATCAAAATTCACATAGAAAAATGAAGAAATTATAAAGCACCTGCAAACATTTGAGAACAGTTTAAAGAAATCAGGCTTGCCTGTAGGCACAACACCAAAACACTTGAAAACAATATTAAAACAATTAGAAATTATACACTAGCAGACATAAACCCATAAAGATCTGACTCTACTCTATAGCTTTTTGCTGTAATTAACAAATCAGAAAAAACAGAAACAACACAATCATAACATTTAATCTAAAGAAAGGCTCTGCATATAAAAATGTCACTAGAAATGTATGCTTGATATATGAATGTCCTTTAAAATCTAAAAACAGACCCAGCAAGCTGAAGACACAGAGGACAAGCTGCTGTCAAACTGACAAAGTGAAAAGCATTATCTCTGACCCTCAAACGACCTCCATATTTGGCAAGAACTCAGTCTCACATGACAAGGACGGGACAACCTCAGACAAGCTTCAGTGAGATGTTCGATGTGATCTGCACCAGGCTATAGTGCCTCCAAAACTGTGTCCACTCAGCTATACATTTCATTACAAAAGACAAGTTCTCAGAGAAGTGTTGCATGACAGCATTCCATCACTGTAACAGAAAGGATGCTAAATCACACACCAAGTCTGTGCACACCAGCTTTGATGCAACATTAGAAAATAAGTTACTTTTAGCTTTGACTGTGCAGCAATGACATCTCTGGCTTCCTTGAGCACTGAAAATGTAGTGTAGTGAGGCATTCTGGTATTGATCAAAGTGAACGGATTTTCTACTTTTGGAGGGTGGGGTGGAAGGAATGAAGGAGATTTGTCTGGACACATACGCCCCCGTCAGATCAACATTACAACTCTTCTGAAGGAGGTTAAGCACTGCACAGTGCCCCAAAAAACCCACACGTGCACAGATAGAGGTGTTCCTGTGTTAGCTTTGCTAGCATGAGTGGCTGGAGGAGCTACACTCACACCTTACTGCAATCTGACTGATTCAAAGAAAGAAGACAGGGGGTGGCTGATGCTTCTGGAAACTCTGGCGAAAGCATCCATCTTCTGGCACGCAAACATGCAGAAAGACACAACATCCAAGAAGCACGCCACTGCATTCAAGCTTCTTGAAATGCATACATACATACTACAAATGATGGCAAAAAAGAAAAACATGCACTGTAAGGCTAAAAGCAAGAGGGTGCAAGGCAGACAGTGGGCTCGGCGTGACGAGCTAGCTTGTATTGCCGTCCCTCCATGCTAAAATGGTAGATCCCAGAATTCTCCCCGTGCAATCTGCCACCAGCGACCATGGAGGCAAAACAGGAAGAGAAGAGGAGGGATGCAGGAACAGGGTAAACATTTCCCTTCCCCTCTCTTTTTGATAATAGCACACAAACATAAAAAAGATACATAGACAAATGTAGAGGTGGCGGGAGGATGTTACTTACATGAGGACTCTGTGCCGAACATGGCTGGGCCGGGAGCTGTGATGGAGAGGAGGAGGAGGAGGAGGAGGAGGAGGAGGAGGAGAAGGAGGAAAGAGAGAGGAAAGAGAAAGGGGAGGGTGAAGGGGAGAGAGAGAGGGAGAGAGAGAGAAGGGAGGTTGATGAGCAGGCAGCTACACAGCGGGGGTCATCAAAGCAACACAATGCAGCCAGCCGGCCGTCGCTGCCTTCCAGACGGCCAGATGCCCCAGCTCCGCTATCTGCCGTTGCTTTATAAAGCCCTCGTCCACACACAAACAGTCTGTCCGCAAGAGAAAAAGAGGCTGGGTTGAGGATTACATCAATAAATAAATAAGTATGAATCCTTCAGAGCCGATGCAAATTGTGGTTAAAATCCAGACTGAGATGTGCTTGTGCTAGCTATCATCGCATCTCTCCTCTTTCTGCAGTCTATATCCTACTTCTCATCCTCTCCCCTCCGTCACTCTCTCACATCTCATTCCAGTGTGGGATTTACTAACACAGGGAGAGAGAGAGAGAGAGAGAGAGAGAGAGGAGAGAAAGGGGGAGGTTTCCAGGGGAGAGGAGGGAGACGGGGGGAGTGAAAAACTAAAAATCTGGTGAAGAGCTGCTGCTGCCGCCGCTGCTGCAGCCGCTGTAAGACAATAGCTATGCAAACAGAGAGTGACGTCAGAACGGAGGGGGGAGAGACTGCTGTAAAAAGACTGACTGACTAGATGGAGGGAGAGATGCAATGAGGGAAAAAGAAGCAAGGAGGAAGAAGAAAAATGGAGGGGAAGATGGAGAAAGGGAAGAGATTGAAGAGGAGAAAAAAATATTAAGGGAAAGAATGAAGAGATGTTAGACAAGAATAGAGGAGGATCTGTGAGGGATGGAAGGAGGAGGTGATAGCAAAAGTGACAAAATTGAAAGAAAAAGAGGGAGGGCAAGATGGAGAGGAGGAGGGGAGACAGATAAAGAGATACAGAGGAGGAGGGCAGGCCGGGCTGAGGAGGGGGGCTCTGACTGGAGAAAAAGAGAAGGAAGCAAGCCAATCAGAGTGGCTCGTCTACATGGAGCTGAGATACAACGGGACACACACACTGGAAGGAGTGAGGGGGGGCTGCAGTCTGTCTGTTCGACAAATTGAGACAAGTATGCAGCAGACAGAAGGCTGGAGACTGCTGTGTGTTAAACTGCTGTTAACGCACATGCACAAACATACACACATCAGGTCGCTGATTAACTTTTTATGTTGTGATCATAATATCATTGATCAAAAAGGCATAAACCAGTAAAAATATCAACCATAAACTGTTATTAATCTATAGCAATTATTAAATCACAAAACTTAAGTACATTTTTTCTAGTGCTTGTAAAAAATTAAGATGCTATTGCTTGGAGAATTGTTGAACTGATAAGAAAAACCTGCCCTAGTTTGCAACCTTCCCCTGTTTTAACAGCTAATCATATAAACAAAATGAATCTAATGTACTGCGGTGAATTTGAATATTTTTCCTTCAAGTGATGCATACAGAATTTTACAAACGGCTATTTTCTGAGTTTTCTATTCTCACCTCCTATCACTAAGTTATGGACTGAAATCCAGGATTTTTCTACAACCTTCATATCAATCAGTTAGGTTTCCATGCAGTCATAAAAAGTTGATTTATTATGTTCAGATAAGAGCAAATGCTGGTTATGCACTTCTCTGTGTACTATTTTAGTCTGGGTAAAGGACTTTTAAATAAATGCAACAAATAATATTAGGTTCACTTTCTCAAAGTCAGACTAAGTCACCCAGATAACATGGACCCAAATTGGATGAGACATTCTGCAATAGTGCAAGCTCCAGACATGACTCCAAAAGTGGAACAGCACTAACCATTGTAGAAGGTGCATTGTTGTCTTTCTTTGGTTACTGCCATAAGCTATAGGGGGATAGGGCGTATTGTATGCTAAAATAATACACCCTAATAATAATAAAACTGTGGTTGTACATGTTTTTACCATTCAACATACCATGAATATCTAGAATATACAGTAGTTCATCTTGGTATATGGGCCACAGTCTGTCTTTTTGAATCTTCCAGGGGAGAAAAGGGTCCAGGGAGACAATTTCTAATTTAATTTGTTCAGCAAAGTCCACAACGTGCAGTTTCTGTGCAGCTGCGCAGTGTCTTTTAGTGTCATCAGTTTACACACATGCCAGCTATGGTGTTCTCTGCCAGTCATTTGTTGTCCTCACTGACCTGAAAAACAGGCATTAAAAATATGGCTCATACATCATATTTTACGGTACAACATGTTGGCTGCAAATTGAAAGCAGTTAAGTTGAAAGGGGTTATATTATAACAACTGTGTGGAGTTAAACAAACTTCGGTTAATAAATGGATTCTCCTCAAGTATGTATACTGGACAGTAGTAGTACAGTTCAACTGTCATTTAGAGCTTTAGCTACAGCTTGACATAACTGCATGAAAACCTACTGACGGTTTCTGAAATTGTACATATATACAACTAGGTACCTTTAACAACGCTACAGGGGCTCCTGCTCTGTTTAAATGTTTATTTACAATTATAAGCCATGCATAATAGCTAAGACATACTGTAATCAGTTCCATAGAAAGTATTGTATGTGGGTCTGCAATGGCCCAACAAATGCAAGGAAGTTCAACATTCCTTGACTCAGCATGAAGCAAATAAGAGAGCTGTGTCTTAAAATAAGATGGAAATGTATGTAGGACAGAGGAAATGACAGAAAAAGGCTCTGCTGTTCATCTGTCAAAGAAAGGCCTGCATCGTAGCATTTAAAAAGTGGCAGTGAGAATTTCAGAAACACATAAGTGGTGTCTTGTTGTCTTTATTTGTTCTGTTCTTGTCTCATGACTTAATCCTTCAGTCAATTTACCAACCTAAATGACAAAGAAAGAGAAAACTGTTGCATTTTAGAGCAGAAAACAAAAATATTTGAATGATTCTTTTTCTTTCAATTGCTAGAGTGGGTAATAAACTTCGAATACTGGCACTACCTTTATGCACAAATCATGGTAGTGACAGCCCAGGGGTATCAGGCTATCTGAATCTTTTTATGATATGCTTGTAGTGAACATACTGCAAATGATAAGTCTCATTATAGATGCATACAGTAAAACTTTAATGAAGACTGGAGCCTTTAAGTGTAGTAAAGTGCACACACAGCCCAGTAACTGACTGAGTAGCAGTGGTGCACACTGGGCCTGACTGCAGTGTTTGAATGGGTACAGTGGTGAGTCTATACAACTGCCTGCTAACCCAAATAGATGGGAGGTCAGCCGGACGTCCTTCTGGTCCCCACTGTGAATGGGGTGAAGCTAGCTAGCATGTGGATTAGCTCAGCTCCTGAATAGTGGAGCGTGCTCTGATAGGGGCTTCTGTTCTTTTGTGTCTCACACCCCAGTCGCCCTCCTCCTCCTCCTTCTCTACCAACGTCTTTGTCCTTTGAGCACAAGGGTCTTCACTTAAAATGCACTGCAAAAATACCTAATAAGGATGTTCTAACCATATTTTTTCCACACTTTTTATCAATTCTTCAAATATCAGGTACTTAGAGATCAACCTAAATGTATAAATTTGCATCCCACACAATTTTCTATGAACAATTGACAACTTGTGCCAAATTGTTCACACGTTTCTAAATTCAAACACCAATGATATTGGTTCTTACATTCATTAAACTTCAATTTTTAGATTTTATAACCATAAATTACTAATTTGACATGGAAAAAAAAAATCTATGGGACAGCAAATACTGAAACAGACTTGACAATTGGCCAGAGAAGACAAATTGTTCTGCCAATCAGTTGTAGCAGATCCAGGCAGGGACTGCCATTGCTCATGTAGGATGCATCCTGGTATACTTAGACATAAGAACAGTTTTTATTCCCTTTGTGTTTGTCTGTGTTTAAAAAAAACAAGCTGCTTGCTAAATGGTATGGAAACTGCTCTTATAAGAGAGAAAAATCTATGTTATGTCTGTCAATCGGTGGCACTAGATAGTTCTCATGAACTCTAGTTTTCCATTTCAAATTAGCAATAGCAAAAAAGATCGTACTTTTATGGGGTATTGAAGCTTTACTTCAACCAATGATATCTTGGTAAATAACAGTGACATTTTTGGATCAGCTGAGGGCATCCTTCAATTTGAAGCTGAATACCCACCTGATTGTCTTATTACTAGGGTTGTCCCGATCAACATTTTTGGCCTCCGATCCGGATCCCATTTTTTTTATATTGAATATCTTCTGATACCGAGTCCTGATCCGATACTCATAATTACCTACATTAGATTTTAATTGTTTTTGTTTGCAAAAATAACTAAAGTAAACTGAATAACAGCTAGATATCTCAAACTTATTCCATTTAACTCAGCACAGCCAACATTGTTATAAAACCTGTAAAATCCCATTTCTGCTGAGAATGGTGTAATAGCTCTGTTTCGCTTTAATCATTTGTTAAAAAAATAAAGTTACATTTTCACTTAGCGCAGTGTTTGAATTTAATCAGACAATCAAAAATCCACTTAAAAGTGGTCAAAACAGCTGACAGGCCTGAGCAGTCAAAAAAATAACTCAAATAACCTCAGTTCCACTTAGAGGTGGTGAAGCAGAGTCAAGAGTCACAATTACAAATTAATTCAATAAATGAATTTAAAATAAAATAGTAATAATATAATTCCACTTAGAAGTGGTAATTAAATTGACTTTATTAGTCACAACAAAAACTTAACTCAAAAAATTAACTAAAAACATCCCAACTCCACGTTAAAGTGGTGTAAACAATTTGACTTGAATGGAATCAAAAACATATGAATCATACAGATTCAAAACAATAATCGCTTAAAAAAATGTAGCAGCTTAATCTGAGACATGAACCAAAACATTAACACTGCAACATAACCCAAAGATCAAATACAAGGCATTCTTGCTGGTGCAATTTCTTAAGTGCAACTAGAGCTGACACATCACTTTTTCCTCTCTCACTTTTATTTCTTTACCCACTTTAAAATGAAGTAAAGATTCTTGTTTAGGAAAACCCGCATCCTTGATGGCCTGCTTTACATGCTCTGCTGTGTGAGACCCACGAAACTGGCGTGCATGTAATACTGCACGCTTTAACTCAAAGGTGGAAGAGTGCAGTGAGACTCAGCAGTGACACGGGGCAAACATCACAGCCCCAAATGTCTGTAGTGAAGCTAACGGCAGCGAAGTTGCTTTTTAAATTCTCTAATATACTGTCACGTACTTCGTTGTACTGCTCCAGTAAGCCAGTGTCAGTAATGTAATGTCGAGGTGACAGGGCAAAGCTCAAGAAGATGACAAAAACACAAATTCTCCACCACAGAGATGGGCTGGTTGTCCAAAGTGATGAATTAGACCACTTGTCTCATATTCATCTTTTGATGTCAAACCCTGCTTTCCAGGGTCCAAGTCTGGCCTGTGGCTCTCCATGACTCTCCCCCACTCTCCCATTCCTGTTTCCAATTCTATCCACTGTCATCTTCCTCCATCAATAAAGGCATAAAAAAGCCCTATATACATATATATATATATATATATATATATATATATATATATATATATATATATATATATATTTATTTATTTATTTATTTATTTTATTTTTTTTTTTTTTAAAGGGTTTGTTGTCTAAAAAACAAAGAATAATGATAGGCTCACTGTCTGAGTAAACTTAACCAGTAGGTTAGCTGTTCTATCACAGATGATTCTCACCTTTGTCTACCTTTTTAGTGAGCATCATGTAAACAAGACACACTACCCTCCTGCTGTTATCTCAAGTTTTGTGGTTTTCTTTTTCTTTTTGTGTAACCTTGGATACCAGTCTGACTTTCTAAACCAACTCCTGCTCTGTTCTAGAAATAAAACTTACACTTGAATGCAACACAAATAGGGCTTAAGCCCAGCTGGTGCAAAGGGTATAACTAACAGTTGGCTGTAACTTGCAGCTGTAAGTCAAACAGGGTTACACCCAAAAGCATGCCCAGCTGTTGCACTTGTTTTCTTGACGTTGCTGCATGGGATGGGCCTGGGGTTACAATGTATTTTAATGGTTTTCCATGAAACAGGGTTTGGTAAAACTTAACATTGTGTCCAATCAGCCACAAACTTTGAATATTCTAAAAGTGACCACCCCCCCCCCAATAAAGACACATCATCTACATGCAAGAGTAAGACTTTGAAATAAACATCTGATTCTATTAAATGAGCATTAAAAGGTCTACACACTTTGCATGTTTGGTTTGTATTAATGCTTGCCACATAGTGAACACATGCAGTGATTTTTAATCCCTTTAAGCAGTGTCAAAATCACATGACAAAACTGAATCAAAACCGTACAGCCCAATTCTGACACTGTGGAATAACATGCATCTACAGGTGCAAATTAGAAAAGGCACATTCAGTGCTGTCTCACCACTGTTTGCATATTTATTGTATTTGGCTTAAAAGTAACTGTAAGATCTGCCATAAGAAAGCTACAGAGAGAAGAGAAAGCATCTTTCCAAAGACTGAAGAGCTTCACTGTCAGCTCCAGACCCTCTCTCTTTTTGGCCAACGTTTGAGTCACAGATGATCTATAGTTACACACACTGGGCTCAGCTCTCACTACCACTGTGATAATTAGGCTGCAAAACCCATTGCCATAACAGCGCTGAAGCTCAGGTGAATAGGGGTGTTAATTGAGTCAGCGCTGAATAATGGCAACAATGCTGCCATTGAATGGATGCTTTATTTAAAACACTGCACTTCTCTTCAGCACAACTGCATTCATGAGCAGTTTATTTCTGAACAATGAACAGCCCCCCTTCCATCACAAAGTACCACCCCAAAAAAAGCATCTCCTCCTGGTTGCCAGGCAACTGAAATAAGCGTGAGAGGAGCGTGGCGATCCTTCATCGAGAGGGAAAAATCAAGAGAAGGATGAAAAGAGAGGGAGGTAGAAGAGAGAGAGAGAGAGTGCAAGAGGGGCAGTATATTAAGAAAGGCTGTAACTTGATGCTGGCTTAATGGTTTATAAAAATGAAAGAAGAAGTCTAAGTTATTAAACAGAAAAAATATGACGAGCTGGGGTCTGATTTATAAAAAGTAAAAGAAATAAGTAAAAAAGATGCTGAAATGTTGATCTCTTGTCTCATATTCACTTTTTGATATCAAACCCCAATGTTCTCAGTCTACAGCAATAATAAAGGAATTGGCCTCACTGTTCCAATGCTTTTGGAGGGAGTGTATACGGTTGAATGCATGCAGTGATAAAGCTGTGCACAGTGACAAGAGTAAAATTCATTTAAACGCACTCTGTGATAACGAGGAAAACATTTCAAATAACTTCTGGTGCTATGATGTGCAGGTCGTGTTTCACAATTCTTGGTGTTTGGATTTCTACATCAAGCCATTAATATATACTATTTGGCCACTTACAGTAAGTAAAATATGGGTCACTAGGCATGTGTAAAAATAAAACTGTGCTTATGAAGATGTGGATGTCAGAGATGTTCCCTCTGACTCCAAATACGTTCATATAATGGGTCACTTACAGGTAACCATCAGGTTTGTTTTCATAGATCACATACTGTGCATGGGAAGTTTATGAATGTGACCCCTGGATTTCTGGATTTAAATACATGACTGGTGCTCAATCACAAACTTGTCAACCAATCTTGTTGTTAGACTACAAAATATGACCACTGCTTGGGATTAATCACAGATATTGATACTAAAATGAGTGCATAATACTCATTTATCACCTACATGATTCAATCTGATTTATCTGACATCATTCAGTTCCTTTCTTAAGGACAGTCCATATTATTAACACAACTGTTTCAATGCCAAAATTAGCCGCCATAAGGCTACTTTAAATCCGTACCAGCTGGATGGGTCTGGATTAGACAGCTGACTGTCAATTTAAAATTAGAAACCATGTTTAAACAATGACTTTAGATAAATGGAAAACAATCAAGAAGATAATGTTAACATAATACTCTACTCCACTAACCCAAATAAAGCCTTATAAGTCAAGTTTTTCTCTGATTCTTATTTGAAGGGTAATTGAAACACATCCTGCTTTAGATTTCAGCTGTCAAATTGAAAGGCTTATCTTAACTTTATCAGAGATTAAAAAAACAAAAACAAAAGAAATTGTAACACCTCCTATCAATCTTATAAAGCTTTTTTACCCATAGACATCCTACTCTCAGCCTCTTTTAACATTTTTCTTTCATCATACATTTTTTTTAGTTGAAGGCACAGAATCTTAAAAGAATTCCCAGATGTTCCTGTTAGACTTGACCAAACATTCCAGCCAGAGGCATACTTGCTGCTAGTGGCCAGATTTAGCATTTGACTGGTGGTCATTTCCTGATGTAACGACAACGAATTCACAACAGTCAGAGCCAGCTGGTGTGAAAAATGGATTGTGCTCACCGAATCCAACAGCATGCAGACAACAGTGGGGATTGGCGGGCTTTTGATAACCAAACAATCATCCCCCTCCTCCTGTTTCCTTTTCAGAGGAACCACACTGTACCACAAAAGGAAAGTCTGTGAGGCTTTGATTACCTCTGCTGGGTCACAATTCAAACACAGCAGCATCACTCAGCTAACAGGAATGCTGCAGCCATCACTGCTGACACCAACTGGTCAGAAATGGAATTGTTTATTTCTAACTGCATCCACCCAGTGTTTCTATTTTTAGTCCACCAATAAGTGGACAACAAATGGAATACAATGAACAACAGCCTAATGGTCCTGAACAGAAAAAGGAACATTTTACTAACCATAAATTAGGTCAAATTAGAAAACACTACTAATGTGGGCCTTTACAGCTGCACTGAGTAATGTTTCTTGGTCAGACCACAACTTTCACTGAACCATCAATAAATGGTTTCAAAGACAGCCACTAAAGTGAGTAAAGACAGGAAAAACTTGATCATAGCCATAGGCAAAGGGCTGTCACTTCTTCTTCAGGTGTTTTTTTTTTTAATCTTAGCAGCTTCAGAAAAGCAGCTGAACCCAGTCAGCCTGACAGTCCAGGAAGGGTATGTCTATTTCTTTTAAAATCCCCTAAGATCATGTTCTCTTTTTTCCAGGTTTCTGCTTGATCAGTTAAGGCTTGGGTTGGATTCTATAGAATTTTTAAATCTTGAGCCACTGATAAGTCAGACTGGATCATCATTGTAGGTGAAACTTCAGAGATATTTTTCTCTCTCATATCAAACTTGAATTCAAGGTTTGAAGTGAACACATGGTACCTACAAAAAGAGAAGACTGAATTTTGCAATTTAAAGCCCTTGACTTGATTTTTATAAAGATGAACAATAAAGCCTGATTTATGCTTCTTCATCAAATCTATACCATATGTTATCTGTACTAAATGGCATCTGTCTGAAGGGCCCTGAACCCTACGCAGAGGTCTTCACATGTGTGCACCAGTTTGCACCCCCTTAAAAACATAACTATAAGTCAAGATGACATAGATCACAAGCACTATGACTGGTCTTCAATTGAAATGCAGTGTTTTTAGAATTAGTGGCATCAAATCCAAAAAACATTATACACTATATTCTCCAATGACCTCTACAGGAGAAAATGTTTAAGATGACTAAAACAGTACCATTAGCAAACAAAAAGGTTCAGTTTGACCAAATACCATACACAAAATTTATCCCAAAGAAAAGTAAATAAGGTCTGTCCATCACGTATTGTGTTTAGATACATACACAAATTCATTGATTCCTCTTTGTTTTATTATAGCTTTTGCATAGATTCAAATATGTACAGACAGTCCAATTTGAATGATCTTAAGAACATTTAAATACAAGCCACTGGACGTGACATTAATCAAACTGTCTTTCTATGCAAAGTAGGAAGCCACGATGAGGAACTGAGGGTGTGGAAATAACAACCACCTGGCTATGGCTGTTAGCCATCAATGACAACTCATCTCTGTGACAAATCACCAACCATTTCAATGTCTTCATTTTATTTTGTGCTACTGAGGTAAAGCTACTTTGCAAAAAGTTCCATAATGACAAATTATTGTTTAAAACATTGGCAAAAGCCTCTCTGATAGAAGTTTATACTTCTGAACAAATCAGTCATTCATCATCTTGTGCAGTCTTATCTGTTCTTAGATGTTAAACTGGTTTACAAAGAGCTTCTTTTAATCCTGCAGACAAAAGGCTTCTTTCTTACACTGCTGATAAAACCAAAATTTATTTTACAAAAAGAGGCAGTTTTAGAACAGCAATGGATTCTCTGTTGTGAACTACAGTTGTGTTCAAAATAACAGCAGTCCAACATCACTAACTAGGGATGGAAATATATTAGAAAAAAACAGTGTCAAACAGGTAGTCCTTATTCATGACTGGAAGTGGCACGTTTAGATTTATTTCTGTCCAACTCAGTGTTTCAGAACATTTAGGACTACGGGTGAGTATTGGCAAGAATCCCACGATACGATGCGTATCGCAATACAGGGGTGCCAATTTTGATATTTTGCGACATATTCCAATACTATGAGCAAGGCAATAAACTGCGATGTTTTTGTAATTCAACACATATACATAAGGGTTAATGCCTGACAAGGTGTTCAGTTATCAGGGATTAATGGACGATGTGGAAGCCTGAACCGTCCTTCGCTGTGCATCGAACGGATGCCTCCATGAAGTCCAATCATCCCTGATAACTGGACACATCAAAGGGCTTTAACCCGCTTATACCATGGTCACTTGCCAACGAAAATAATGAATAAAACTACTGATTTATAATTTCATACGTTTGTGATCAAAATAGAAAGTTTTACTAAAATAACAATTTCTTTCCCCTAGCAACACCTGACTAATAACTGGAATAGCCATTCCAATCCCATAATGTTCTTAGTGAATGTAAACATTATTAAGTACTCAAGTATATATGTACATATATATATATATACATATATATATATATATATATATATATATATGTATATATATATACATATATATATAAATTTAATGTATATGTGGGTTTATTTATAAAAATAAAAAACAATGAAATTTGAAGTTAATATGGAATGTAACAGAACAGAATTAAGCTATTAATAAAAATGTATTAAAATGATATGTATAGTATACAAATAAAAAATACATGGTGTATTCTAAAATATATGGTCCTGCATCATCTAGAGCTTTAACTCTTTTTGTGCAAGTTGAAGATGAGAGTTTTTCCACAATGTTGTCATGAATTAAAATGCTTTCAGGATTTCTAAAAGAAAAGTAGAAAAATAAATCATTACAGAGTAAATGTACTAAAATCTTTAATATTTCATGGTACACCAGCTTGTATGTCTTAATGTAATGACAAGGTGCTTGTGGAGGAAGACTGATCCTCATGTCCAGCTTTAATGACTGATGGACTGTGTTGTGAGGAGGACATGACGTGACTGACCAGTGTTTTTTTTATCGTATTACGGACGCCGTCATTCTTAACGACACTACGACAGCATGGGTCCTTACAAATAAAACCAAGTATTGACTGGGTAATTATAGTGGCATGATTAAAAATCAGTGGTAGCTTCAGCAGGCTTCTTTCATGTTGGCTGTTAGCCGCTAAGCTGTTACTATGATGTCTCGCGCTCAGGTTCGTCGTGATCTCCAAGTATTTCAATCTGGCGTGGCATATCTTACAAATGACTTGACTCCTGTATAAGTCTGTACTGTCTTTAATGTTTTGGAAGCCAAAACAAGTCCACATATCTGATACGAATGCAGCAGAAGCTGCACTGCTGGGTAGGCATGAGCAACTGACTCGCTCAGACCGAAGTCTTGCATGATCTTGTTGTCTAAGCAGAGGAGAAGAGGGAAGAGTCAACTGCTTGCTGCCAGCTGGTGGTGGCTGCCGCCAACTAGCGGTCAGGGGGTGAAGGTCCACCACAAACTACCGCACCAACAAAGCAAATTATTACTTATAATCACCACATCCCTAGCTGCAACCATTAATTCATTGCAACACAAAAAATAAACATCGTTTTGTAGCATCTGTGCCTGCCCCGTAACTTGTCCATGTCTTTAAACAGATGTTTGATACAAAGAGTTAATAAGTAAATGAATGAAAAACACTTGATAATGTGTTGAAGCTATGGTTAATTTTTTCACCCCTGTTAAGCTTAAGAAAATATTAGAAATAAGTTCTCCTGTATCCCTTATCTTTAATAACCAACATATTCAGGTTAAATTTAATATCAGAAATCTCCTCTTCCTTTGCAATCCATAACTCAACTTTGCCCAAGCTCTGAAAAGTCCTTTAAAGTTTCTAAATCTCTAAGAGACTCCATATCTTCCTCTCCTTCGTGACTGCTTTAGATTAGGAAAAGAGAGCTCATATTGAATCCAGGCTTTACCTGGATTCACCTCAGCTCTGCACATCACCACCAGTCTATGACACATTGTATAGGTAGGATGGCTATGGAACAGTCGTGACCTTTCCCTCACTTGGCTATAACCCTGACTGGCATAGCAGGGTCAAATACTGGACAGCCAGCTGTGATGACTTTGACGGTGTTTGCTTTGATTTACCACTTCTTTGTGCTTCTATATTCACACGTGTAAACGGTTAATCCAGGCTTTCTGGTGTTGATGTTAAGAATGGGTACAGCTGATTGAAGACAGGCACAAAATCTATGAAAAACAGTCTTTGATTGTGGACTTTTTTCCTGTCCGTGCAGGGCAGGCCACCCTCTGCAAAGGTAGGGCAAACATTTCTGGATGAGATCACATTACCAATGTGGCACACACAGGTTCTAAATAAAGGTCCCTGACTGGTCTGATCTGGCTTTGTGGTGAATGTGTGCCATGTCTATGTGTGTAACTTCATTCACTGAGCTCAGAGGGTTTCAATAGCTTTAAAAATTCCAAACCATAGAACTGTCTCTGGATTCTAAATTGGATTGTAACACTTGGGTCTGGGCCTGCCCTCTAAAATTTCAAACATAAGAAGAGAAGACCCAAAGATGACCCACATTTTGTCAGTCCATTCATGCACTTTAGTTTAGTTTTTTTTTATGACTTTTTAAGTTTTATTGATTTTTGTCACAGCATACTTGACAGTATTAAGTAGTTAAAAAACTTACTGTTTTACAAGTCAGAAAAGAAGAAAAAGAAAGGAAACAAGTTAACAAACAGATCAGAAGAAAAGGGTTGAACAGCCATGGTTGCATGAGTCCATTATCTTTAAGGGGAGCATACAAATCCAGTTTCTCCCAGTAAATGTCAGCTCATGAGTTCCTCACAGTGATTCATAAATTGTCCATTTCCTCCATTTGCTTTTAAAGACAGATTCTTTCACTCGTAGATGATAAGCCATTTTTCCATCGTTAATACTTGTCTTACAATCTCTAACCAATGTTGTACAGTAGGTGGTTCAGATTAGGGCTGAATGATTTGTCAAAATAATCTAATTGCAATCTTTTCCCTAATATTGTGATTGCGATTTGATATGCGATTATTCTTTAAGTTCTTCATTGCATGTATTTTCCAACAATTACAAGCAACAAATCATTCTATACTATAACCAACAAATAGGGCTGAACAATTTTGGAAAAATATCCAATTGTGATGATTTTGACTCGTATTGCAAATTGGACATGAATTATTGTATTGAAGGGAGTGATGATTTTAAAGTCTAAATATTTAATCAGAAAAAATTGACAAAATGGACTAAGTAGGATTTTTTGTAGATTATTCTAAGAAATGGGTCTCAAATGATTGCATAATACGCAATGCATAACATCTCTGCTGCAAAAAAAGTTTCTCACTGGTATGTTGACTCAAAATTTAGGTTAAAGAAATATTGCAACTTCTGCGATTTGAAAATTGCAGCAGGCCATATTGCGATTTAACCTAATATGTGATTTATTGCCCAGCCCTAGTTCAGATTTGTACTAATTTCTTGTTATTGCCTTCTTACTTGTTACCAATAATATCTTAGTTAAATATTTGTCATTATCTGTCACATGAGCACTTGTATCTCCAAGCTACATTACTGCATATCACATATCCCAGAACGTTTTTAACTGTTTTGTGTACATCATTTCAATATGAACATAATTTCTGACAGGTCCAAAAGATGTGTGTATGATTCGCCTCCTTATCTCCACATGACCAACAGCATGGTAGTTGTGAACCAGTTTGTTTACTTTTAATTTTGGAGCGAGCAAGCTAAAATCTAATGCCAACATTCACCACCTTTCAATGTCTCCTAATTTCACTATGAATCTGGTTGTAATTATTTTATAGAGGTGAGAGTATCGCTTTGTCAAAGTTACACCCAGGTATTCCATTGCAGTTAAGTCCCATTTTAGTGGAAAATTTCTCCTCATTTCTAAAGAGGGATTGTAGTTCAAGGCCAAAATCTGTTTTTAATTCACATTTACTTTGTAACCTGAGTGACTGCTATATAGGTTGATAAGCTCCATCAGGTGGTCAAAGCACACATCAGGATTCTGCAAATAGATTATATCGTCCGCGAATAGACTTATGATATGCTTTTGTCCTGTAATACTAATTCCTTTCAGTTCCTTACTTTGTTGTATGGCTTGTGCTGGAGGCTCAATATATAAGGCGAACAAGAGAGGGGATAAACATTGACATTTGACTGTATCAAGTTCATAACATGCAGTTTCCTTCTAATGTTATCTTTTGGTTGGCGTCCTGTAATAACACTAGTTTGATCCCCGTCAATAAGTTCAGTTATGAATTTTTCATATCTCCTTGCTATGATTGATGTGTATATCTTGTTATCCACATTTAGAAAACCTTAGTTTTGTTAAGCTGTACTGTACAGCTGCTGTAACATTTATAAATGGAGTCTGAAACAGCCTATTAGGGTCTAATATTCTCAGGGATTTTACCAGAAGAACTATTGGCAGAAGTTTCCTTCTAAAAATCAAGCAAAACTGCTGATAACAGTAGCTCAGCTAACTTATGACATAATCTAAACCTCTATGTCAATGTCTTTTTAGTTCTCTATGATGGGACTTTAAGCCAAGCTAAACCTGTTTCTAGGTGCCAAGCTTGCTTCAAGGTTTTTCAGGTCTCCACAATGTTCCAGGTTTTTGTTAGGAACCTAGATATCAACATGAACTGCCTATTCCAACTCATTTTGTTTCTCCATAAACTTACAGCTTCCAGACATCAGATAGAGAAAATCCTTCATCTCATTATCAAATCTATATCTATGATAAAGTCACACTTAGGTCAGTGTTTTTGTGATGTATGGCATTGTTATTTCCATCGCTCTGGGACATGTCAAAAATATCATCATTAAAACCATTGACTGCAGTACAGTCTTGTTCCAATCATAGATCCTTTGTTGCTAAATTTAAGTGAGACTTTTTTTTCCTTTTGCATTGGAAAAAGTCCATTGAAAAAATAAACTTTTCTTCAAATGCATATATTCTCTGTGGAGTGAAGCCTGGGAAAATGCCCAGCAGAATATATCTTAACCCAGATACAAGTTATTGTTAGTGTTCTTCAAGGCACAGTGTGCCACTGATCTCCACTGAAACACAGAGAAAAATCATAAGCCATTTTTTTAACCTTGATGTATCTCCAATGGCCACCAAAGGCTGCTTACAGTGATGTTGAACCAAAATGATAGCTGATCTCTCATTTTGTTCCATCACTGAGTCTAAAGTCTGCACTAAAAACTATGATGTTTGGTTACCAAATAGTCAAGAGCCAATCATTTGAAGCATCTGTTCCACAAATAGCTAATTCTGAGTTGTGACTTCTCCAAAGTTAACCAAGTAAAACCCACACCAGGGCTTAAAACTTTAGTGAGGAAAACTTTTCTGTTACCTCTATACCATCCATCCATCCATTCATTTTCTACACCAATTGTTCCGTCGAAGGTCATGGGGGGCTGGAGCCTATCCCAGCTGTCATTAGGCGAGAGGTGGGGTACATCCTTGTCTGGTCACAGTCAATCACAGGGCTGACATACAGACAAACAACCAAGCATGCTCACACGAACACCTGCCCGTTTAGAGTCACCAATTAACCTAACGAGCATGTTTTTGGTCTGTGGGATGAAGCCAGAGAACCTGGAGATAGCCTATGCATACACGGAAAGAACGTGCAAACTACACACAGAAAGGCCCTGTCCGATAGGATTCGAACCATGAACCTCCTTACTGTGAGGCAACAGTGCAAACCCCTGTGCTGCCATGTAGCCCTGACCCCTTCACCCCAAGGATTAATTATATAGGGAGGATTTATTCCAAATTAATGCAAACAACAAAACTAATGGGAACAGAAACAGAGTAACACTATGCTGCATGAGTCAGGGCAGCAAGACTTCAGTTTACCTTTAAAAAAGGTTCTTGCTCCACTAATGCCCATTAATGAAGTGGCTTCACTGCTTTGAACAAGAAGGTTCTTCATTATGCTACAGCCTGCTCTGTCCCTTTCCTCTGTGGTTGAGAAAGTTGAGAAATTGAGAATTGATAGGTGTAAGCTCTGTGGTGTACTTAGATTTTTGACTGAATATGATCAGGGGATACACTTTAACTTTAAGCAACCCTGTGGAATCTAATGTTTTAAAATCAGAGAAAAAAATTGTAGTACATTTGAGGTAAATGTTGAGACAATGCAAGTTTATTGTTGCTCTAAACATAAAAAGTTAGTTACCATAGTTGACATAGCTGGCATAGAATGAGAATATATCTAAATAGTAAGGTTAAGCTTTAAGTGTATGTAGCTGCTTAAAAGAATCACAAAGAGGAGCATTATTTTTTGAGCCAACTTGCAATGATGCACACATGTACAACATAATGAAATGAATTGCAGTCACAAGATTACTGCTAGTGCTTTTTGGGTAATGTCTTGACTTTTACTCTGACATTCTCAGTGTAATAATGTTAAAGCAACCGGTCTTTCTACATAAAATCACAAATGCATGCTGGTACACATTTAAGAAAATGGTGATAGTTCAGAATGATAGTTCTGTAACTTTACAATGATACTTCTGTATCATAAGAATTCTTTATCAGGTGAGCTGGTGAACTGACTTTCTGAGGAGTTTATAAAACAACTCATGCTGTTGTGTTTACACCTGGAAGTCAGGCAAGCGAGTTAATAAGTCTTTAAAATCAGACTCACAAGGTTGAGGATTAAGTTTAACTAAAATGGGTATTATCCATCAGACTGTTTGGATAACTGTTACTTTATGTAACACATGATACTGTAACTGTGCTGTCTAGACAACCGGCAACCAACTCAAGACATTCATTAACTGTACTTACATTATGTATACTAGGGCAAGTTATATGGCTGACATTATCATAACACAGTGTTCTATTAAATCAATGGCAAAGTTTATTTCTAGGGAGTGGCTGAACTCTAATGTTAGCTGGAATCTAGTAGTAGCTATTGGATTACCAAACATATTTTGACATTAAATGTGATCTGAAATCTCTCTTAATTATCTTCAATGTCTTTGTAATCAATCAGGAAGCAAACAAAATAGAAAAAGCAATAATACTGTTATCATTAGGTAAAATATGTCAACATGGTTGTTTAACATGTTTTAACTGATCTGGAATCTAGAATGTGTAACTTATAGCGGACAAGACTGTCCTTGATATTAAATCAATATGAAAAAGTCCTACACAAGTCCTACTTTCATTTCCTGTGATAGAGTTGTTCCTGCTGCTGCCATGAAAGTTTTTCTCTCTGAAACAAGAACAGGCAAGTAATGTGGGGAGATCCCAAAAGTCATCCACTCACTCCATCAAAATCAAAGGCGCAAGTTGAGAGAAAGTGGCTGATGTAATAAAGTGCTGAAAGTTTTGAAACTAACTCCCACAGTTAAAAGGTCAAACTGTTCGTTACAAAAGGGAACTAAGAAAAACAATTAGTTGTGGTGTTTAAGAAGAGGAAGACAAGTGTACAACTGTACTTTCAGTTTGAGGTCTGTCACATAAAAGCCAGTCTTAGCTTTTGCAATGCAACCAACATCCCGTTAAAGAAGTAGTATGCGATAATAGTTGCAGCTGTTTCTATTCCATGAGTCAAATCAGATAAGGAAGGCCTTGCACAAGGTTAATATATATATTTTTTGCATTAATTATATGGTTAGGTGGACATAGAAATACATTGATATTTGTCCTTCCTAATCTACAAGTACACAACACAGCTCAGTCGTGCAAACATTCGACATACCAGCTGCAGTAGAGGGTTAATTTGATTATGAAAATCTGCTGTTGTACATAGTGTGAAAAGATTTACATTAGACTTAGCAGCTGATGACTGAAAAAAACATCTTCCAGCTGCTAAACAAATTAGTCTCATGTATGGTGGTTTTGCTGATTGTCAGCACTAAATAGTGCACAAAATCTCACGTTGTGTAAGTCTAATACTTAAAATAGATTGGTAAGCTAAGTACATAATATGGACAAAAGTATTCAGCTGCCTGGCCATCACATCAACAGGGACTGTAATGACATTGCATTCAAATACATGTGCTAAGATATAGAGTCCCGAGCCCATACCCCCTTAACTCATCAAACCATGCCTTTCTAATCCTTGCTTTGTGCACTGGGGAACAGTCATGATGGAAGAGAAAATGGCCTTCCCAAAACTGTTGCCAACCAAAACGTCTTGGTATGCTGAAGCTCTAAGATGGCTCTTCAATGCAGATGAGGGGCCTAGCCCATAACATTATCCCTCCTCCACCAACCTTCACAGTTGGCACAGTGCAGTTAGACAGGAAATGTTCTCCCGGTATCCACAAAACCCACACTCACCCATCTAACTGCCAAACAGAGAAGCATAGCTTGTCACTCCACAGAACATGTTTCCACTGCTCCACAGTCCAGTGCCGGTGTGCCACTCCATCTGACACTTGGCATTGGACTTGGGGGGTTGCAAGGCTTGATGCTCAGTTATCAGAACCCATTCCATGAAGCTCCCACCAAACAGTTTCTGAGCTTACGTTAACGCCAGTGGAAGTTCAGAACTCTTCAGCCATATAATCAGCAGAGCGTTGGTGACTTTTATGCATCACGCACCTTAGCAGTCGCTGATGCCGCTCTGTGATTTGAAGTGGTCTTCCACTACGTGACTGAGTTGCTGTTGTTCTAAACGCTTCCACTTTAACTGTAACTTTCTGACAATATCACTTACATTTAACTGTGGAGTATCCAGCAGGAATGAAGTACCACAGTCTTATTGCAAAGGTGGTATCCATCACAGTACCACACTTGGGCTCTTGACAATGACCCATTTTGTATTATAAATGTTTGCAAAAACTCACCTCAAAACTGCCTCAGTTTGTGTTGTACAGGAAAAAAATCAAAGGTTTGCTCAAATAAAATGGTATATTATGAGCATTTTCACTGATGTTTTTCCACAAACGGGTAGTTTATTTTTTTACGGACAAGTTTATTTTGTGTGGCTGGCTGTTAATAAAAAAAACTCTGTGACATATGACACTTAGACTTAGAACAATACAGCTTATGTATCACCATTAAACTAATATATATACAATATATCGATAAAGTTAATTAATATTCTGACATTTTTAATTACCATAAAATGAGTAAAAGTCAGTTAAGTTTGTAATATTGAAAACTTGATGAGAAGATTAACCTGTATTACATTTGATCCAAATAAGCACAAATTACTTCCTCAAATCGTTGATCAGGCTGACTGGAAATAACACATCAGCATCCAAAACTATGCTTTCAGTTATGACTGCTCATTTCCGACCCATATTCACTACTCTTAAGTGTTCTTGACCAGCCTAAGTGAGCCTAAAGACTCTCCTGCCCTCTCTAGTTGCAGCCAGCTGGCTTTCTGAAAGAGCACATTCTTCCATCTGCTGCTGAGCACACAGTCACAGGAGACTCATCACTGGCTACTGTGCGCGCAGGGAGGCACAGGGTGCCAACTAGACCACTGCGCAGACATTGAAAGCCCAGCAGAGGTAAACACTTCCAGTCCACGGGGCTAACAAGCACCGGGAGCTGTGGGATGAGTTAGGGCTTGCTTTTACAGTCACTAACATTCAGTCTGATTGAAATGTATCACTAAGAAAGGTGTTTCCCTCCATTTGAAAAGCTTGACAAACAGGCAGCATGCAGTTGTAACACCGGGACATTATAAACTCTTAGGAACCCGATATTGATGGAGACCATTAAAACATCTGAAAGCTAAAGTCTCTGAAGGAGGCTCGTGGTGGTCTGTCAGTGAAACTAATTATCTGGAAGCTAGAAACACCCTACTGTGTCTGTACTGTGCTTTTAAAATTAGCTTCGCACGTTTCCATACATGAGGATTTCCATTTAAACCTGGCTAGGTGCTAGCCACTCACTCCGCTAGCCAACTGCTAACTGGCTAACGTCTGCAAAACATACAAACTTTCTGAAAGTGGAGGCTCAGTGAATGGCAGTGAAAGAGGAACATTTAAAGCGGCATGTGTGCGAGTGCTTACCTCAGTTTGTGAATGTGTGAACGCCAGTAAAATCCTTATTCGTGTCTGGCATTTCTTCCAGCAGCAGTCCAACATGTGTCTAGTATTCTCCCCGGCAGCAGCAGCGGTCTGTGTGTAGACGTGTCTGCAAACTGGGCAGGCTGGCTAACGTTAGCTAACAGTTACCAGTTAGCCACCGGCTCGATAACCTGGATAGTTAGCTCCCGCTGCCTCGAGATGTCGCTGTCACTGATGTACCTGCCTCTGAAGGCTTTATTAACCATTTAAAAGTTGTCACTTAGAACATCCCACTGTACTTTTAACCTTATAAAAGGTGAAAAAAAAGCATAAATACCATCCTTTTTCTTTACACCGATATGGGATGAATCGACTGTCAAATGCAGCCGTTGTAACCGTTAAAACTTTAACCTACTGCGCAGGCGTTGTTATGTGTCGCTTACATCAAATGCGCCACATTTTCAGTACATGTCAAACTGCAGGACCTACAGACTTGAATTTTAACATTCCTACCCGGAGATTTTGTTACTTACTTGCATCAGAGAATAAATGTGGCAAGTCATTTTCAAAAAATATTCAACTAATGTGATAGAAAATATTCCTCATTACAATAATAAGAAACTTTATAGAAAGAATGGCTCATTATGAAAAAAAAACAAGGACAATGTCTTTCAAACTAATGAGTTTTAACTTAACTATGATATGTTTTTTGAACATACAGTGTGTGGCAGATTTTGCTATTTTGGAGCCCAAGGCGAACACAGGCATGGGGTCCTCCACATCCATTGTTCTCTCCCTTTAAATCCTTATTTATCAAAGAAAGCCCCACTTGTAGCCTGATGTAAAACCAACCAGAAATTACAGTGTTTTGTATGGAAATGTCCAGGTGGATTTCAAAATGTCCATTGGAGATTTTAGATGGACATCCAATAACTATCTATGGAGCACTACATTTGCATGTTCATTTCAATAGTAACTTAAAATTGAGTTTTATTTACATTTCATCATTTATAGCTGGCTTTTATGCCATCATAACATGACCAAGTTTCTGTCATATTCCGCACTTTAATGAGTGTCTTTAAGCTTCAGAATTTCAAGAATACTGGCTGCTAACACGTTTCAATATATAGTGCATTTGGAAAAGATTCAGACCCCCTTTTGTCAGTTTTTTATGTTGCAAGCAGACGCTACAGTCATGATATTCTCATGAATCTTCACTCTGAACCCCATCATGACCAAGTGCAATCAAAATTTGAGACATCTTTTTGCTAATTTATCAAAAATAAAAACTGAAATGATCATATTGACTTAAGTATTTAGACCCTTTGCAAAACACTTAAAAATTAGCCAGGGCCTCCCATTTTGTCTTGATCTTTTTCTACTCCTTGACCAGAGTTCACCTTTGGTAAATCAAATTTATTGGTACATGATTTGGAACAGCACACACCTCTTTATAGGCCTCACAGCTGACAATGCATATCAGATTAAAAACCAAGCCATGAGGTCAAAGAAGCTGCCTGCAGAGTTCAGAGATAAGATTTTTGCAAAGCAGAGATCTAAGGAAGGCTACAAGAAAAATCTGCTGCACTGAAGGTTCCCAATAGCACAGAGGCCTCCATTATTCTCAAATGGAAGAAGTCTGGCACAACCAGGACTCTTCCAAGAGCTTTTCGCCTGGCCAAACGGATCAGTCATTGGCTAGACAGAAGCCTCTCCTCAGTGCAAAACACATGAATGCCTGCTTGGCTTTCACATGGGTTTTTTTTTTTTCGCAAACTCCAAGGGGGCTTTTGTCTTCTTATAGACACTCCCTCATTAGTCTCCCTCCCTTCTAGATAAAGGTAATTTTAATGACATTCAATGAAAATCATAAATTCAAGGTGTGTGCCACATTTCATATTCATACTGGCTCAGTAGGTAGTTGGTTACCTCTCAACCAGAAGGTTGGGGATTTAATCTTCTGCTCCTTGAATATTATGTTGATGTGTCCTTGAGTAAGACACTCAACCCCACATTGGTCCCACTGCTGCATCAGTGGCTTGTGAATGTGTATGGATCTGTATAAATGTAATTGGTCAATACCATTGACCACTCTATATAGCAGCCATCTGTGTATGAATGTGGAGTGAATTGTGACCTGTGGTGTAACAAGTAATTTGAGAAATCTGACAACTAGAAAAGTGCCATGCAAGCTCAAATCTTGCAAGCTCAGATTCACCTTTAAAAACACCTTGATTTTAATTACCTTTCCATTTTATATCACAGTAGGGGTATCAGAAATTATGAGTGAGTCGTTAAATAGAAAATTTGTCATTTAATGCAACATAATTGTGACTGAATTACAATTAATCTCATGGAAATAAACCACCAAACTGACAAACAGGATGTTTCATACAGGTATATATTACAATGTGCCTTGTTATATAATACAGTCAGGTTCTGTTTTAATAAAAATAAGCACTGGAGGAGGAAGTGATACGTTTTGATTTTATTGTAAATTGGACATTATGCACATTACTTAGCGACTGATGACTTGTTAATTAAGCTTGTTAAGTAAGTGGTCACTGAACTCCCTGCGCTGAGTGGGAGCCCAGTCAATGTCAAGTCAAAGAAGGCGATTTTAGCCAGGAGCGCTGTGAGTGTGGGAACTCACATATAGGACACACGGTGAGGGAAGTACCAGAATGAGAGGACAAGAACATTGAGTGGCTCACAGTGGTGACTGCTTGTGCCGAAAATACCAGTCAATGAACACAAACAACTTTTTTTTTTTCATTGATTGTAAAGGACTTTAACCGTGAAGTGAAGGGATTCATTGTTTTCAGCCAAATGTGGATCATTTCACCATCATTGCAAACTCAAACCATAATTTTTTTAATTTAATAGGTCAAATAAAAGGCGTGGTCTCACTGACACGATAAATATTGCACATGTGATATTATATTTCAGTCAGGATGCTTTTGCATACAAGTGTTGCCCCCTTTCCTTTGCCTTGAAATATTCCTTCAAGTTATATTTTTGGATTATCTTCATCACAATAGCTTTAATATACAGAGGAGATATCGGTGTCTGTATAAAAACAAAAGAACACAATAAAAGTAGACATCCAATGTGTAATGTGACATCCAGCTGTGAGACCAAACCTTTCTTTGTCCCCGTTTCTCTAATTTCTGTACAAAGACGATACAACTATCCAGTCATGCAACGTTTGTTTGGGATTGGGTGGGGATGAGTGGGGGTTGTTGTCTGTTATGTTCTCTGTTGATGTTTTTTTTTTTTCTTTTTTGTTAAGCGTTCTGCATCTCTTTGCCGATCTTGTAGCTCAGGATCTTGTTCCAGTCAACCTTGGTGCGTGTCACAGGAAGCTGGCGACGTAAGGCTTTGAAGGTAGTGTCCGACATGGTCTGGTAATTCTCGTTGATGGCCGTCTGAAAGAAAGAAAAAAAAAAGTGGAGACAAAGGGGGAAAAAAGGATTAAACTTTAAATTCAGTTACATAAATAGATGGATAGACCTTCCTGACCATGAACTTACAAACCAAATTATCTTGTCATCATAGACACTACAGATGCACTGATTGCGAAAGATCTGATACTGATACTAATGTTTCACAAAATTTTTTTTTACTTTTCATACTTTTTTTGGGCAAGACTCCAAGTACGCCATCATTTTCTCTCAGGTTTTGACGATGAAGATGTATACAGTGCCTATGAAAAGTATTTATCCCCTTGGATATTTTACCCTTTAATGATTTTATAAATCAATCATGATCAATATAATTTGGCTTTTTTGACAACAAAATACAAAAAACTTTTAAATAAATAAATAACTGCATAAATAATTAACCCCTTTTAAGTGACTGATCTAATTCAATAGAATCTAGCCAATTGGTTCTAGCAGTCTCACAATTAGTGAAATGAGGATCACCTGAGTTCAGTGAATGTGTCTCAAGTGATTGCAGTGTCTGAAACCTTTGTCTGGAAGGTCCAGTCACTGGTTAATAAGTATTCCTGGCCCCCATTACACCATGGAGACAAAAGAACACCAAGAAACTCAGAGAAAATGGTGCTTTTTGGCCATCAGACAAGACATTATGTTTTGTGGACACCAAACACTGCACATCACAAACACATCATCCCCACTGTAAAGCACAGTGATGGCAGCATCATGCTGTGGGGATGCTTCTCGGCAGCCAGCCCTGGAAGGTGTGTACAGGTAGGGGGTAAAATATAGGAAAATCCTGGGGTACTCTTCTTCTCCTATTAAGTCTACAAGAGAACTATGGCTTGGGAGAAACCTTTTTTTTTCCCAGGAAGACAACATGGGCTGTTCATGCCCGATACCCTTGCAACCTGACAGAGCTTGAGCAGTTTTGCAAAGAAGAATGGAGTAAAATTGCAGTGTCCAGATGTGCAAGCCTTGGGACATATCCTTATCCAGGATCAGTGCTGTGATTGCAGCCAATGGTGCTTCAATTAAATACTGACTTGAAGGGGTGAACATTTATGCAGTCACATATTTTACATGACATATTTTTATTTAACTGACATTACCTTGTCGAAATCTGTTTTAGATTTAACTTTAAAGAGGTTTTTTGATAACCATGTTTGATCTATAAAATTAATAAAAGGGTAAAACATCCAAGGGGATGAGCATTTTTTGTTGGCACTGTATATAAAAATGCCAACAACTTCGTCTTTAAAAGAGCCTGAGACAACAGCTGTGACTAAAATATATTTAGTCCTATAAACCCCTGTGGCTGAGGGTTTTAACTAGATTCTAAGCTTCCTATTTAAAAAATGTATTTTATTGCTATTTTCTACCTGCCATTGTCTACTTGTATTATATTAATGTCACTATACTTGCAGGATCTTTAGAGTATTTTGGATTTTTTGGAGTCTTAGGTTAGTTCTAGGTTGCTTGTTGAAAATCATATTTACAACTATGATTTTTATTATAATTGTATATTGATGTCCAGGTCCCTACTTACATGCTTCCTTTTAGCATATTGGGAGTCCAACTTCACTAAGGGCTATTTTATGAGTAACTCAGGATTAATTGTATCTACAATGTAACAGATTTTGCAAATAGACTGAAACTGAACTGAAACTGAATTCAGTATGTTTTTGGAAAGTCAAATAAGGTCTGTAGTTGTTTAGAGAAATTGCTCATCAAAGTGCAAATGACTTTATTAAAATGAAACATCCAAATGTATCCGTATGACTCAGCTTTTCCATTCATTTTAGCCTAAAATCTTATCACCCTTTGGGAAAATACTAAAGTGGAGGTTTGCAGCCTTAAAGTGAGAATTTTTATCATTTAACCCTGATAAAAGAGAAAGCCTTTATTTCTCCTCATCTTTGATAACTCAGACTATGCACACCACCTGATAAATGAGCCACATTGAGTTTCACATGAACACGAACCCTGATTATCATCAACTACATCTGTTTAAAGCAACAGAACCAAACAACAGAGAATATCAACATGACATTTTGACCTACCTGATAGTCGTTCTCTGCAGCCTCCATGATCTTAACAAACTCCTTTGCAGTTGAAGCCTCGTTCTGGAAGATGAAAATGTCCAGACAGTTATTTTCAAGAACAAAGAAGGAAAATAGTTAGAGCATTTTTTTAAAGGTAGGACAAGAATGTGGCTCAAATGTACAATCATTGTTTCTGAGATTAACAGAGTGGGTTCAATAGAATTTGCAGCTTGCTGCAGCAAAAAACATAACCTACCAAAGCATTTAAAAATTTTAAAAATGGTTAATTGCACTTACAGAAACTGACATGGACTCCTGGACCTCTTTATGGCTAACCAGCTGAACGTTGCCGTCTTCATAGTAATGAACCTGGAACAATTAAAGTTTTAATTCCCTTCTTTGCATACATAAAAATCCTTCTGTAATTTAGAATAGTTTAAAAAAGGTATAAATTGAGTAGTGAATGTTGTGAGACTTGATGGTAACTATATTCAAAGTGGTCTACAAATACAAAAAGATTATAAAAATATATAGTATATAGATAAACTAAATAAATGAGGCAATAGGTTACTAGAAAGAACACTTGATATCACAGTAAGTCTTGCATCTGTGCATTCATTGTGCATAAAGTCACTGTTAGATTATCAGCCAAACACCTGGATTTTCATGATTCCTGCCACTTGAGTAGACGAGGGGGAAATGGTAAATTTCCATTCTGACCTCCAGCGTCCATTCCTGTGCAAAGAGAAACACAAGGCAAAAGCTGGCATTCAGTAAAACATTAAAACATACATCTTTGACAATGTAATACAGGGGTGTGAGTGTTAAACTGCCCCCTATTTGAACTTGCAACAGTATTTATATCGGTTAGTCATCCTTGAAGCTGCACGTCTATTTCAGGAAACGCAAATATTTAGGACTCTTTGCTCTCATCAGCCTTAAGGCTGAGCAGTTTAGTTATCTTGACTTTACATAGAGAAGCAAATAGAGATAACAAACACAACAGGATGTTGTCATTTAGGCTGCCTCATGTCACTACTTTTATCAGTATATATTTGAGATAAACTGATATATTTTATATAAGAGAACTCCACAAGACACCTCATAGTTTCTTCCACAGTTTGCTGCTCATCTGTACTCATTGGCACATAAGATAGTAGTGCTACTATGAATTCAGTTAAGATTAGCTGATATATTGATTTGAAGCAAACACAAGATACTTGTGCTCCTAAAAAATGACAAGCACTCAGCGAAGCATTCCCACACCCAGTTAAAACCTTACAATTTTCCTCTACAAGTCAACCTTGCCAACTGTTGGTCCAATTAGTCCCATGTGCCTCCAGTGTCCCAGAGTCACACCCCTCCATGCTAAATCTCACTGTCCACCATGCCAGCCAGGAGACATTCTCTTTCTTAACTACCCTCCAACATGGCCAAAAAGCATTGCAAACTTCAACAGACCCCGGCTTGGGTGAGGTGCCCTGACTGGGGCTTGTAGCCCCCCATCAATAGATACCCAAAAAGTTTGATCTATCTTCTTTCTCACATTCAGAGTAGACTGTCCAGCCTCATCTTCTCATTTCCAAAAACTAGTTTTTAACACTATAAAATGGATTTAGAAAGCTGCATTCTTGACACTTAATCAAATGCATCAGGTAGTTTAATTTAAGTACAACAGAGACATTTCCAGCTGTTCATTCTTGTTCCTGAATGAATCAGAAAATCCAGAGGGAAAATAATGTTGCCTCTGTCAATTATAGTTTGATAATCTTTTCCAAAATTAACCCAGTGTTTTCTCAACTGAAACATGGCTGTAATATTAAGGAGCCGTGAGACCATTACACCCAACAACCCATAAACCCAGCAGAAAGTCAGCAGCAAAGAGGATTGTTGCAGTTCTTATCCAATTAGATTAACCTGATCAGAAACAGCTCAGCAACGCTTCTGAGGACCAACAGTTTGAACACCCTGGTGTTAAGTGCTAATTAGCTTAATGTCTTGTATAAATGAGACAACATTTCACACTTCTGGGGCTTGTACGGTATCTAAAACTCTTTTTTTCTTTATAAATGAAGATTGATTTAGAGACCATAATTGAGTTTTTTTTTTAACAAGCTGTTGAACTTAAAGAGGGGACTTCTGCTTTTAAGTATAAACAGTAATCTGCTCCTTCATTGTAAATCTCTTCTCAGACTGGAGTGGCTGTTCTGGGAACAAACAGCTTTCTTTTTTGTGTTAACAATGGGTTTTCCCTTAGAAAAACATGTATTTCTGCTGAGAAAAATCCAAATTTTACTAAGAAGAATCATTTTAATTATGTTTTCATATTTTACCAGGCCTTAGCACAATTGTTTCCCTTTGCCCTTTCTGTTGTTGGTCTGATATAACATTTGAAACATCTGTGCACATAGCTGGTTTGCAAATCCAAAAAAAAAAAAAAAAAAAAAAAAAGACAGAAGAGATAACCAAAGCAACCACTCAGGTCAACATTTACATATGCTCCATGTGGACAAAGGAGTCTATTCTGCTACCATAAATGTTTTATTACCTTTAAATCATCAATAATGACCCTCTCTCTACTTCAACATTCACTACCATGGACTCTATATGCCATAACCTAAGAGATAAATCAACCTTTTTATGTTTTCACAGTGTTATTCTGCTGCCCCATGAAACAGAGGAAAAATGATGCTTTAGTCTCAGGTTAGGTTTCACTTTTGTTTGCAGTTAGAAGAGCACACGGCCAGTGCTGCAGTATAATCTCGTCTGCTGTATTCTATGGAAGGATATTATCCTGTTTACCCAAGCTATCAAAGGCCATATCCACAAGTTTTTTTCCCCCCAAGTTTTAGTCATCGTTTTCTATACATTCTTAGAACAGTCATTTTCTGGACATAAAGCAAATTTGTTTGTTTAGCTGCTAACTTATGTGTCATTTAGCCTGGATAATATGCAGGACTATGCTGTTTCTCGTGTCTCGTTTGAAGAGTGTCTTATGCTCTTTTTAGCATATTCCGTTACACATATTGTTTGATTATTAACTGTATAATGTTACAATGTTACAATGTCATTTAGCAGACGCTTTTCTCCAAAGCGACGTACATTTGAGAGCAAGAACAACACAAGCAATGATCTAGACAAGAAGAAACAACATCAGTAAGTGCCATCAAGTGCTTCAGGTTCAATTGGACGCAAGTGCTGCCGTGTAGAGTTTAAGGCAGAGTACCTTAAATATACGTTGTTTATGTAGTTTTTTTTTTTTGTTTTTTGTTTTTTTTTTTTTTTGTTTTGGTTTTTTTTTGTTTTGTTTTTTGTTTTTTGTTTGTTTGTTTTTAGACAGCAACAATGAATCAAGGAAAATGTGGGATCACTAATTGCCATTCATTAGGCTTCACAACAACTATTTACCAAGTACCAAGTGCTGGATCATTCCCAAAGAGCTGGGCAAAGAAATCCCAGAAGTAGAGCAGGACAGTGCAAGCTAACTATAGTTGGGAAACTCATTCAACCACTGGGGACAGCAGTGGAGAATAGTCTGGCTGAGACTCAATCTACTACTGGGGACAACAGTAGAGAATTGCCTAGCTAAGTGCAAAGTGTTCTCTGAAGAGCTGGGTCTTTAGCCTTCTCTTGAAAGTAGACAGGGAGTCTGTAGATCGAATGGAGTTGGGTAATTCATTCCACCATTTAGGGACAACAGAGGAGAAGAGTCGAGCTAGTGACTTAGGAGCATGATGTGCTGGAAGTACCAGGCGCCTTTCGCTGGCTGAGTGTAGTGGGCGAGAAGGGGTGTAGACCTGGATGAGGGACTCCAGGTAAACAGGAGCAGTTTTAGTATAAGAGTTTTACAGCCATATCCCAGCCTACTTTTTGATCTGAGTGTCTTCTCTGAGCATTTTTTTTAGCTAGTTGGAGAATATATATATATATATATATATATATATATATATATATATATATATATATATATATTTATATATATATATAAAATATTCCAAACAGACAGGAGTCTTTTAATATTGCCATGTACTTGTACACGGTTGCTTTCACAACTCTCACAAATCCACAGGAATATTGCTGACACCACCTCTAAGAGCAGACTCAGACACTGCTGAAGTATGGTACACTTGTGTTCACACTGATCAAATAAACCAAACTTTAGGGTTCAGAGTTCTCGGATCCAGGTCTTGGTCCCTAATGTGAAACCATCCTTAACCCTCTAAGCCTTAAGCTACTTTTTTTTAAGCATTTTGTCTCATCTTATTGTCTTAAAAAGCTTGTACAACATCATCCCTGTGGTGCACAGTCAAGCTTTAAACATCCTTTTTAGGACAACCTGGGCTTTAAGAATGGTTTCTGCAGTAATGTCACAGCAATATTTAAAAGGCTAGGAAGAAAAAGGAAAAAGCTAAATGGAAATTAAACTCTAATATTTTTATGTGTGTTACACATTAAACAATAATGACTAAGACTTTTATGGCGTAAACTTGTTCTCCCATCTCCTGGGGACCAAGAACTGAAAAAGCAACCACTCTGTGTTTGTGATTAAAAAAAAAAAACTTCAAAATATTAACATATTTAAAAAAAATCTTTGGGCTCCTTTGTGTAAGCTTTCTTTAAGCCATTATTCAAAGAAGTCCCTTTCTGCAGTGACACAGAAGGCAACATCACAGGCTCTCTGTCTCTCTTTTTCTCAATTCTAAGCTATTCTGGCCCTCTCCTCTAGGGTAGATATGTACAGTTTGACAAAGTATGACACAAGGACGGAACAGCCTGCCATCGGTTGTCCCAGTCACAATGCATTGTGGGATACAAAACAGGCAATATGGCAGATAGCATTAGCCGCTAGCAGCAGAAATGATCGAAAAATTGGTTGAAAACGAATAAAAGATGTTCAGTGTCGGAGTTACTGGTGTTGATTTAATATTTACAGACCCAAGAAACTCGCCCAAGTTCCAGGCTCCCTAGAAAAGCTTCTGTAAGGGCTATAAAGGCATGGATAGCGTCAGTGGAACAGCAGAAAAACTAAGCAGATATGATTTGTGGTTCAAAAGTTATGTAACTTTTTATATCCTGTGCTTTCGCTTGTCATATATGTCAGTCTCAGAAGGTTAATCACAATGATTGTTTAGTAACTTTAGCTGACATACCAGAAGTTTTTGGGTTGAAACTGATGGCACTCGATGCACACGATGATGGTTTGTTGTCCGTCAATGGTTTTCCCATAGATCTGAAGGCGGAGGGAAAAAAAGCATTTAATTTACAACAATAAATACAAGGGTTTTTTTTTTTTTATCACAGTTAAAGCCTGATTCTTTTTTGCAGCTCTACATATGAGGCAACCTAAGGAGGCAGCCATTTTTGGTTTAAAGCCTCAAAATACATGCTGACCTGCAAAAATGGCAGTAATGTACAACACGTGATCAGCTCTGCAAACCACAACTCCACAGAATGACTCTTCTGTGTCAGTAACAGAACTGCACTATTCTTTTGGCATGAATAAAACAGCGACAAAAAAGCTTTGAGTCGCCTGCAATGATTTCCCAATATTGGTGAACCATTGCTTCATGCACTGCTCAGAGTGGGTGTAAATAAAAAAGAGTTGTCTGTCTTTGCTCATGGTTAACGTCTAAACAAGAGGAGAGAACAAGACTAAAAACTTGTGTTCTATTATGTCAGTCAAAAGACAAAAAAAGTTAAAATAACGCACTTATTGTCAAAAAAAAAAAAAAAAAAAAACAACCAGTAAATTTTCACGTCCAATAACAATCTTCAAATAAACATGTCCATGTAAAACATCCTGATGCTAAGAAGTTTTCGAAATAAAATCCCCTTTCATAAAAGGGGAAAAAGGTTGGTGGTTCTAACATGAAAGCATCTTTTTAACAGCATCGCCTCGCTGCATGCAAGCCTCACATCATCAAGTCCAATGCCAAGCCAAGACATAAACCTATTCAAGGGAGCAACAAATAATGCTGCTCTGCTTGGCAGTCGGATGAACGAGTCTGGGTTTGGCAGATGCTGGGAGAACATAACCTGCCTAACTCCACTGCGCCGACTGTAAAGTTTGGTGGAATTCGGGATGATGGTATGGGGCTGCTTTTTTAGGTATGTGGCTAGGTCCCTTATCTCAAGTGAAGGACAATCTTAATGCACTTTTAAATTCCAACATGACTGTGCCCCAGTGCACAAAGCAAGGGCTATAAAGACATGGTTTGATGGCCTGCACAGAGGCCTGATCTAAACCCAATCGAGCATCTTTTGGATGAACTGGATGGAGATTGTGAGTCAGGCCTTCTCCTCCAACATCAGTGCCTGACCTCATAAATGCTCCATAGAACAAATGGGCACAAATTCCCATAGAAACACTCCTAAGTCTTGTGGAAAGCCTCCCAAGAAGAGTGAAGGCTGTTACAGGCATATTTAAATACACCTAATAATGTATTTAAATACATATCAAATTACATGTATATAAATACATCATTACAGCCCCTGTTGGTCTGATTGGTTTGCCAGGCAGATGAATATTCTTGTCTATATATTGAATATCAAGATCATGGATTATGACATATGGCTGTATCATTTTTTGCCCTATTTAAGCTTTAAAAAAAATCAATAAAGTACAATTTTCCAGGAATGCCCCAGACAACACCCCCTTTGTAACACAGCAAAGGGCCTTTATCAGATGGGCACTGGCTCAGTCAACATCAGCGAAGTATGATTATAGCCATAAGTAACTGTACTTACATGATAAATCTTTCTTTATGTGTGTAATATGTTTCTGGTGTTGGCATTGCATCTTCCTTTATCTGTATAAAATTCCTGCTGTTTTGCAAAAAGCAAAATAAAACATTTCGAAAAAGGAAAAAAGAAAAGAAAAGCCGTATATTGAACTGTGGTTAAACTGAGTCTTAGTTGATGTTAAAGGCAAAACTAAGAAAAAGGAAAACTTCCTGACGCTGACTGATAATTAAAGTGACTGTAGAGGAGTGATTTAGTGACATACGGTGCAGACTCCATTGGGATAGTGCTCCTTGACATAAGCTCTGACGGCACAATCCACTGCGCCCCTCCAGCCCTCCAGGGAGCCGTCCACATCGTGGGGCCGTGGGTCGCTGGCCTCCTTCCTTAAATGGTCGAACTTGAAGGAGATCTTGTTCTTGGGGTCCAGGACCCGTCCGTTACCGAGGTCACCATGCTCTGTGATTAAGACCTGGGAACAGAGAAGAGAAAAGAGAAGAAAAAGCCGGACAGACAAGGCAAGAACATGAAGGGACAGAGAAAAAGTGGAGAAGAAAAAAAGTAAAGTGAGGTGAGTAATAAAGGGTGACAAGAACACAGACGTCAGCCTGAACTTTCCATCTTCGTCTTCCACCTCAACACTTAGCTCAGTCTGCTGGGTGTCTGACAGGGGAATTTCAACCCGTGATACAGGAACACAGGGACATGATGACATCTTTACATAAGATCTTGCAATTGTTACTGAAGCTGACACACACGGGCAAACATTCATTCAGCATCGTGTCCCCATAAACTCAAAGACGCACACACAACGACGTTACAATAACGGCGTGTTTGTGATCATGGTTCCGGTGGAGATAAGGGAAGCAAAGGCGCTTGTTTCTTCCTATGGTGCAATACTCCCCACTGAACTTTACAGCCTCTGAGACCAAATATTAGTGCACTTATGACAATGACAGAAACTTGTTTTTTGCTTTACCTGGTCATGCATTCTTCATAAATTTTTCTATATGTGAAATTTTCTTAACTATGTAAAGCACGTTTTTCTTTGTAACATTAAATAGTGTCCTTCATACTTTAGAAAGTGTCTTTTTCATACCCCTCTATTCTTTAGCACATTGAATTAAACTGTTAATAGACTATAAGAGTGTTAATCAACTTAAATGCTTTGTCAGACTAGAGAGAATAATATTCTGTTCTTAATCGCCTGTGCCATTTTAACCTTCTGAAACATTTTCTAGATCTGTTTTACTACTTTTCAGTCAAGTTTGTTTGTGAAGAAGCTGCACAAAAACCAGTACAACAGGACAAAGAAATACGGTAAAGTGCAGAGAATTAACTTTACATTGTGGATTTTTTCTACAAGCATGTACAGTGATTGTTTTACTTACAATTTTTTTGCATTCTTAGTGTACTAGAATAAACTTATCGTTTTTATTATCCATCAACCAACAGTTTTTTCATAGTTTTACTGTGTTTTTATCTTTGTATTATGTTAATGTGCTATTTGCTCCATGTGTGGTAAATGTATGCATTCCACTGCATTTTTACCTCCTACTGGATCAGACTGGTGTGTCTCCATTTGTTATGTTTGCTATTATTTTGATCAAGACCCTCCTGGCAGTGGAGTTCACATGGTTTGTTTTTTTGCAAAATGTCCAGTAAATATCATTATCAGTAATGACACTTTAAAGTCAGTCTGCCCCCTCATACTGTAAACATTTCAGCCATCACTCAGCTCTTAGATTCATTAAAGGTGAGTCACTCCATTTATGATTGTATTCTAAATGGGAAGGTTGGCTTGGCACCTCTGCATTGTTTAGTTTACTTTAGTTTTAGTTATTTATTTATACTATTATTATTTAGTAAGGTAAAAAGTCATCATATTTACTTCTTTATTAGATGTATCTTATATTCAACACTACACACACTCTAGTACTTGGCTAATGCTCATAATCCCACCAACACATTATTTGGCAAAAATAAAATACCATCTTATCTGCAACTTTCAGCTGAAATACTTTGCAACAAACGTTCAAACTACACACATTTGCTCCTAAAGATCAACTGAAAACTGCATTAAGTAACTCCTCTTCGTTTCTATGTAACTGTTTTAATTGTGTTGATTGCCAGTCTATTTATTTACATGGTTTATGTGCATTTATGTTTTTATTGTGTGCTCAATGTCCTTGATGCAAATGCAGAAAGAAAGCCCTCTGCATCATGAGAGACACTTTTTATTGTGCTCATGGCCTGTTTTATCTGCTGTGGCCGAGTAAAAGATATTACTTCATTAAATCAATGACAACCAGAATGTGTAACAGCTTCTTTCCACAGGACACATGACTGTTAAATAGCTTACATCCTGCTGCTGGAGTCTACAAAACATGCTGCTTTTTACATGTTCTCTGTACAGCATTCTGCACTTTGATGCCTAATTCTCTCATTATATTCTTGCACCTATTGCACTCTCTGAAGCATAGCATGTTTCTCTTAACATTGCTCTTATTGTTTTTATTGTTGTTTTTGACTTGGATTGATTTTAATTAAGTGTAATGTTACATATTTACTGTTAACTTACTTCTTAGCACACTGGTCCTGAGCAATGCGATGTTGCTCTCTCTATAAACTATAAAAGTTAGGAAATTTGTGTTTCATAGATTACTGTTTGTTGTAACAATACTTCTTGGCAATAAACATCACACCACTGGAAAGCCTGTTTGTTTCCCTTTAAAAGGTGTCACAGTTGTATAGAACATGCATTTGCAAAAAGATGCATTTTGCTGAGTATGTGGTTTATGCCCATGAAAAGTTTGCCAGATCTTCTCTGCCAATGCCAAACAGCTTACTTTCCTGTAGCCAGGGACTCATATTTTGAGTGCCACTGGGTGCTGACAATCAGGTGCCTGATTGGGACCTGTTATGTTCAAAAAGGAGCAAAGATTCTGCCTACGGCAGCTGGATCATAAGGTCAAAGTGTGGAGAAGATGCGGAGAACGGGTGCTGATTGCTGCACTGATAGAGTAACATCTTTTGGTGGAGGCAGCGTGATTGTGTGGGGCGGCATCTCTCCCACTGGAAAAACAAGGCTTGTCATCATTGGAGGCAAACTCAATGCAGAGAGATATCGAGATGAGTTTCTGCAACTTGGGGAAATCCCATATCTTCACAGTCTGGGACTGAACTCTATCCTCCAAGATGACAACGCTTGTGGAGAGGACAGAATGGCCTGCCTGCCAGCAGTCCTGACCTCAACCCCATTGAACACTTGTGGGATCAGCTTGGGCATGCTGTTCTTGCCAGAGTGACCAACACAACCACCTTAGCTCACTTGCAAAAAAGAATGGGGTGCCGCCCCACAGCAGTGTGTGACCAGGCTGGTGACCAGCATGAGGAGATGCCAGGCTGTTGTGGTTGTGTTTGGTTCTTCCACACGCTATCAAGGCTCCTATTTGTTCAATGAATAAATGTTTAATTGCCTTGTTTCTTCAGACTTCAATCATCCAAACAATCAAACAAGAGTCAACGGCAGAATAAGCTGTTTGGCATTGGCATTTGGCAACTCTTTCATGGGCGCAATCCACATACTTAGCTCTGCTGCTCATCCCACAAATGCATGTTCTCTACTAGTGTGGCACCATTTAAAAGGGTAATAAACAGGCTTTCCAACGGTATAAGATTTATTGCCAAGAAGCATTGTTACAACTTAGAAATGACCTACCAAACACAAATATCCTTACTTTTTGTGCCAGGTTTACATATTCTGCTTTACTGTATATTCAATGATAATATGTTTTGTGGAAAGTGTGTTATATGGCTTTGAAGGTGCTACCTTGTGTCTGAAATGGCATTTATGTACACACCAAAGTCAAAGACAAGATGCAAAAGTAGACAAGACAAGTAGACATTTCTATTCTAAACTTCTTCTATTCTCACTCAGTTTTTCTTTGTCGATGTAAAGCAAGTTGAACCACCTGTATGTTTGTTACTATTTAAGGAGTCCCAAGTGAGAAGCAATACAAGAAGTGAACTATCAACAGCTTCTTATGTAACAGGAACTCAATGAAAAACACGTCGCAGACGAGTGCGCTGAATGAGGTGAGAGTGTGAGGTGCAACACGACAGTGAGAGTCAGCGGATTCAGACACATTACATCATCCCATTTCCATTCAGCTGTCCCATCATCGTACCTGTTCTTCATAGCCCTCAATTTTCACCGGGGTAAACTGGTCCAAGTTGTACTGTGCAAATGCACTGCAGAGACACAGGAAAAGAGACAATCCAAACTCAGTTATTTCTCAAAACAGAATTCCAGGCTTTATATAGGTATAGAGATCAGTTCAATAAAAATAAGCAAAGGTGGCATGACCATCACATACTTTTGAAAAGTAGCTGTAGTTTAGGGTTATTATCATTTTTCAGAATAAAAAAAACATATTAAAACCTTGAAATATGGGCAGAGGGATTACTTACTGTGCTGCACCTTCCCTGAGAAGATTGTCATTGTTGAGCAGCAATCGAACATCTGAGGAGAATAATGGTAAGATTATAAAAGGAGAGAAAGAAGACAGCTCCAGCAGATTAACACCATGAAAAACATACAGCAACACAAAAGACAGCACTGCCTGCAGTCAATCTTTGAGCATTTCTGCCAGGAGAGTGAGACAGACATGGTAAATTAGCTCAGTGGAAAAGGCTGTAAAATCACACAGAGATGAAAGGGGACAAAGTGGTGAGATGGGACTGTGTTTTAGTGTATACGTGTGTGTGTGTGTGGCTGTCAGGCTGTGATAAGAGGCAGACAGACAGCCCGCTGGCACTCCTATAAGGTGACGACATTCATCGAGGCAGGACGAGGCTTTGACGATGCCAAAACATAGACACACACTCTCTGCAGGGGCACTACTTTCGCAGTGTGGTGTCAACACTGACGCTGCAGGGTGAGCTGCTGCTCAACCCAAACATCATCGGCTCATTTTGCTTTTCCAATGCCTGCAGAGGTGCAAGAATTTATACATGAAGAGAAACGCTTTCCATTTTAGCTCCTGTGTACACCAGAATAGAGCCGAATCTAAAATATAAACTTTATTTAAGGTTTTGTGATACCAGAATGTCAAACTTGTTATGATACTAGTTAAATAAATTACATTTTTTGATACCACTACATAAAATCGTCATCCTGGACACCTAATCCTGGGTATTTTTTGTTTTCAATGATCATACGTTTAAACAAGATACTTTAATGAAACTGCCACATTATTTGTGCAATTTAGACACTGAGCAGGAGTTTGCTAGCAACATTTAATGGGTCGCTAAAAGGATTCTTTTACACTCTCAAAACCCAATTTAAAATTCTTCAAGACTTTAACCCGATTTGAGAAAACTAAAACCACTTCTTACATGGCAAATGGTCAAAAATGAAAGCTATGTGACATATTTTAGCAAGTTTTTACCAACCCAATTCCACCCCAAGAAAATGCTGAGCATCAAACACTGTATTCCCTCCATTCTGGTGAATATCTATGAAACAATCTGTGGTGGAAATTCAGTTAGAAATACAAAATTATTGATTAATAATCAAAAAAAATGCTACTTGCTTTTAAAAGCTCACATTCTAACTAGCTTGCTTGTAAGATCTTTCACATGGTCATTTTAAAACTAAGCAGTTTAAAGTTAAATACAAACCACTTACTAAAAGACTTTTTACTGCTTTTGTACCCAATAAAATAAAGACTTTCTAGAGTTAACCTTATAAAGTCAGATATTAAATAGTATACGATATTAGCAGCCTGATATCGATATCAGCAGATATCAAAATTTCTGCTGATATTTACATCCAATATTTTGGCCTTAAATAGCAGCATACAGTGCTTAACAAATTTATTAGACCACCTGTCATATTTGTCTCAAGGCACCAGTGCTTTAATGCGGACTCTTTCATTATCAGTGAGCTCTCCACGTTTTACCATTTTGAACAGGAATGAGGGATTTCAAACTGAATTCACCCAAATTTGAGCCGGCTCACTGGGCTTCTCTGAGAAGTCAGAAATTAATCAAGCATAACATTCAACCACTAAAACTCATTTTTCTGTTCAGGAATGCAAGTAAATAAGTATCATTTGACATATTAATCAATAAATAATAATGTGCTTTACTATTTTTTCAGTTTTTTTGTAAATCAGTAAATTTGAAAATTCAAGGATAACAATAATAATTATATTTTAGCATTAAAATTTCATTTGGGTTAAAGAGCTTCTACATATTTGTGTATTAATCATTGAAGAAACATAAAAAATGATTTTGGTAATTACCAATGCTGTTAATTTAGGGCAACTGTGGCATAAACCTTACTTTGGTAAGGGTTAGGGTGGTCTAATAAATTTGTTATGCACTGTATATCAGCTGTAAAATTTGGCCATATAGACCAGTAAGTTAGTGGAGTTTTAGGCCACATCAACAAACCAACGTAAGTTGGGATCTTTTTCTTTATTCATTCTCATTATTTAAACTTTTGTGTGTTTTAAGAAAAAGAGTTTGTTTCTGTTTTCATCCTCAAACATTAAATTGTGCTCAAAGGACTGAATTCTTAGTTATGTAAAACATATCTAAATGTCAGTATCGATATCAGTATCGGCTAAAATGAAATTGTAAATACTGGCAGATCGTATATTGGCAAAAATCCAGTATCGTGCATCCCTATTAAATAGTATTAACAACTGATTTCACCAACATTAGGGGATTAGCTTGTTATTGTTGTGCAGAAAGACTTTTAATGCAAGGGCTTTTATTTTCAAATGATACATGCTTAAAGTTTGAAAAACTTAAAAACTCACTGTCCCATAGACAATCATATACGCAAAATAGAATGATTAAATTGAACACATTTATCTAGAAAATAAAGATTGGATAAAGACATGTCTGCTCTAGAATTTAAAACCTCTCACAAGACTTTTTTAGACTTTTAAAGCTCTTAAATTTCAAAGTCCAATTCAAGACTTTTTTTTTAGAATTTTCAAGGATCCATGGGAGCCATGTATATCAATACTTCATCAAGACAATAGATTTTAACAAGTACAATTACTTGAGCGGGTTTCTGTTTTGGGGGTAAATCATGTCCAGGTAACTTTATTTAGACCTTGTTTCTGTGTGGAAAAATGCATCTCATGTAGAGAAAGATGACCAGTACTCACCGTTGAATACTTCATTGAACTCTCCTGGCGGGGCATGGATGACAAAGTTAGCTGCTATGCGTACCTGAGGACAAAAAAAGGGGGGGGGGAGTCAAAACATGCTGAAAAGACACAAAACCAGAAAATGTGCCATTATGAAGAAACTACGCAGTTCACAAATAGATTTATTCAATTTTCTTGTCAGCTGATTAACATCTTTTCTGCCAATTTCAATGTGGATTTCAACACTGGATTAACACTTTAACTGACAGGAGCTGCTCCAAAGTTTGGGAGCACCTTTCATGGACTATTTCAGCAGAGGAGGAGCTGCTAAGGCCAGTGAGTGCATAGTACTCCCCCAGCCCAGGTTTGTTTAGTTTCTTTTGGCCAGGCTGTCAGTTGAAGGTTTAATTCCCATTTTGGTTTAATTTGATTCACTATGTCGTTGTTTTTTGAGCTCTAGAATTGATTAGCAAAATTTCTTGAAAATTGTTTTATATTTTTGGTTGACTTGTGGATGTTTTTCACATCCTCCTCAGTAAACAAACCTACGTGGCATGCCGTCTTGACATGAATTACCCTGATATTAAGGCACAATTATTGTAAATGGTTTTAATGGTAATTGAAATAAACACAGTATAATAACAATGGGGAAATTTCATCACAGTTACCTATAATACTGATAATCATTGCATCTCTAATCTGACTTATTGACAAAAACTTCCCTTTAGCAATTAATTCTGGCAAGAGCCAACATCTGTAGCAGATGTTTATCTATTGTGCTGAATCAATTCAATGCTGAACTCTAACATCTAACAGATGATTCAGAGAGGAGATTTATTATTGGGCAGAAGATGCAACTTGTTGGACAAACTCTGATTGGTTGTCTGGGAGGGTTACAGCAAAAGAAATGATGAAAAGTTCATTGGAATCAACGTCAACCATCAGCTAAAATGATATTTTGAACATCAGTGTAGGCATCTGCCTTTAATTTTACATTACAGAAGCCCTGTATGCACATATTTCATTTTACCCTTTTTCCTGTGAGAAAAGTAGATTGTGGCTGTTTTCTAAAGATCCAGAAGAATTTACACACTATCATGGGTAAACCTGCTTGGTTATCCCAAGATAAGATAAATAAGTATAGTAAATGAAAAAAAAATATACTTATTAGCTCTAAAATTGAGGAAGATACATGGAAATATGCCCACTCAGGGTTTCTGTATGTTATATTTTTAGTCACTTGTTTTAAATACTTAGGTATTCTTTTGAAGTAAACACAGAACACTTCCGCCCTACTGAAATCATAAATACTCAGTGAAGAAATCCTTAAAGTTAGTTATGCCCTTTGATTGGCCTCCACAAGTCAATCGTTTGGACCAATGGGCAGCTAAAATCCAGCACTTCACCAGGGTCGTCAAGTGGAAACTCCCCTTAGCCAGTGTTTGGTTTACTTAGTCACATGGAAACTCCAGAGGGCTGAACAGTGAGCTCCGCCCTTCTCCATGCGATCTCCCCACCAACCATGCCAACATGCAGACAAACCTACCCAACCACACAGCCATCGCTAACACCTTCAACAGGCCCAGGCTTTTTTCATGCATGCTGCAGGTAGTGACAACGCTAATGCTATCTAACCAAGCACTATTCCTAGTGCCAACATTACATATGAAAAAGAAAGTAAAGATCAGAAATTGTTTGATTCCTTCAGTGCTTCTTAACATTATTGTTCATTGAAATAAAAAAGTGACAATAAGTATTAAAAAGTAGAAAAACTTGGCAACCCATGCAGGCTCTAGGTGTTCTTCTTTTTAATTCTTGGCCTTCAGAAACAGAAAAAAATCCTCTTTTCAATCATTAAAAAGGTCTGACTCCTTAACAGATCTGCTCAGGTTTTAGCTGCACCCACAGCACCAACTAGATTCCTGAAATTTCAAGCATCAGCATTATTTTTTATGCTCTGTGTCCAACAGAGGGTGTACTACGACTGTGTCAGTGCCTTACAAGGTGGAGTGATGTACCTCAATGTCTGTTTCAGTCTAAAGCACATCTTTTCCCCCTTCCTCACTTCTCTTCTTCTTCTGCTGCTGCTGCTGCTTCACCACAACACTTCCTGTTTCCAGGCCACATGTCAAACCGACAGTGAGACGACAGCCCCTCCCTCCCCCGCGTGGTTTTCAACCATATAAGGACATAAAAATGTGCTGAGGACTCTAGTACACATTCTCTCTCTCCGTTGTATGTCTACATCTCAGTACCTCTCTCTGAGAGTGGCCAGGTTTCCCGTTCATCTCACTGGCTGCTATCAGAGAAGGTGTTCATATCTATGTCTATGTGAGTGTCTGTCCCTGGGGCCCCTATTAGCAGTGTGTGTATACAAGTGCTGTGGCAGCGTGTGGAGCTGCAGATTGATTCTCGCTAATGAGCGGTGCTGGGAGAAAGGAGGCACTAGGGGAGGAACATGTGTGTGTCGTGTGCGTGTGTGTGATGTTGAGATCAAAGTTGATCTGCATAAGTCTAATCCTCTGTCATGAGAGCATCATGACCCACTTAAATGAGCGATCTACCATTCCCAACACAATGGAGGAGAGCGTGTGTTCTTGTGAGTGCGCCACACGTGCACAGGCTTTGTTAAGCAGCTGGTGGAAAATTGTGTTTGTGAGCTGGAATCCCTGTGGGAAGAATAATTTGCATCAGGTCCCCCTCATTAAACTGGATGGCAGTGTAAACAGACTTTCCACATGCAGAGAGCATCTCCGGAACACTGATCCGGGAACTAGATTCACAAATTAGCAAACTCAAGTTGTCCACCAGTTATCCGCTCAGTGGCAGAGGAAAAACTCCTTAGATCTATTGGATGGGATCACATGGTAGCCAACATTATGGTACAATATATGAATAGTGAACCATGATCAAAGAACTTCAAATGTCCTTAATTGGGTCTGAGATTTGCCGTACTCGAGTACAACCTGATGAGCGGGAATGCAAACATAGAAGAAGTGACTGAAAATTGTCTTTAACTGCACAAAAACGTGTTCTGAATTCTGTAAAAAAAAAAAAAAAAAAAAAAAATTCTAAAAAAAGACTGCTGCAAAACCACATTGGGCTGGAATTCAAAACTTCATGGCAGCGCCGCCCTTGGTTTAAAATAAGCCTAGTCCCGAGGATTCCTGAAGGTGTGGAGGAACCAAAGAGTCTTAATCTGATTTAAATTTTGGTTCTGATCTGGACGGGGAGGCAGTACTTGAGTATACATGGCTAAAATGAACGAGTACCTGAGTTCTCACAGATCAAAGTAACTATTTAAAAACATCACACAGGAGGCTGCAGGTGACCTGCTAAATTATCTCTTAAGGTGTACAGCTCATCAGCATGTAACTCACAGCTCTGAATGAAGTAACAATAGACACTAATATGACCGAGGTTATTAACTAGGAATGCACAATACTGTCAACATGATATCAGCAGATATATCAGCTTCAGAGCTAAAAATATTGGAATCGGAGGATATGACAATTTCTGTTGATATTTACAACTGGCATTTTGGCTATAAAATCCCCCTATATCAGATGTAAATATTAACATTATAAACAAATAAGTATGTGGAGTGTTGGACCAACAGACCTATGTCAGCTGTCTTTTACACTTTAAAGTGTGTTTCAAGGACCGAAATTTGTTCACTTGTTCATCCTCAAACTTTAAAATGTGTGTTATAAGGACCGACATTTTAGGTATAAACTAATTTTAATATTCATATCAGCCAAATTCATTTTTAAAAATGGGCATAAGAGTATAGAATTGTGCATCCCAATAATGAACTGTATAAATGTAAACAAAACACAAACACTGAGCTCTGTATTATGAATGCAGCAGTCCAAATGTTATTTAGCCATCACTGTCACCTCCTTCAGCCCAAAACACACTACTCTGAAAGAAAACAGCTAACAGCTTCATCTGACTCCATGGAGAGATCTGTCTACGAGTCTGTTGTACCTGTCACCTCATCGACATGCTGCTCTTTCCTCATACATCTGTTTCACTCTTGAAGCTGCTGATAGCCATGATGGTGGCTTATTCTCCACTCACAATGCTCACTGGGCACTGAAGCCTACTGCTACCACAAAACTTCACACGAGCATGTCTCTGTAAGTTTTATTGGCAGGCTCATCTTCACTGCTCTGGAATCATTACAAACAGCGTGTGCTAACCGGCACTAATGGCTAATGTTTTTGTTTTGCCTTTTGACTCACATGTCCCTCAAGTGTTAGGGTATTAGCTAAAATCAAACAATGCAGATACCTGCTTTTAAAACCTCAGCAACAAAAATATTCTCCTGCACACCCCAAACTGCTCGATTTAGCCTAGTAATTCTACTTTTTCAAACACCAACCTGCACATAGGAAAAGGTTTACTAAAAAGGAAATGCATACCAAAATGTGCCACTGTTTATTATGATCGAAAGCAAACTAAATAGAATTTACCTAAAAAATAACAGAGGGCTTTCTCAAAATCAAATATTTCCTCCGACTTACCATAAATAAACCAGAAGAAGCTCATGCAGTGATTCTACTCTTCGTGTTTTCCTTTTATTTCATATTTAGGCCATTTATGAGTGTCTGTGTTTATGCAGGGCTGTGAGGCTTTTATCCACCTGCAGGTAGAGAAGCTTTTATGGACATAATTGTCCTCCCTCTGCTCTCTATCTGTCTGTAACAGACACTAACGTTAGCGCGCACATTTTTAAAAGATGCTAAGGAGGCTCGGTTAAAAAAAAAGACTTTCTGACTGGTGAATAAAACAGCTAGGATGGAGGCTGCGACAGAGGTCAGAGCAAGCTGCAACCTCCGACCCTCAAAAATGAAGCCAAGGTGGAAGTGCAGAAAATTGCAATATCGCAAACCCCCTGTATTCTCATTCCATGAAAGTTTTTCTTAATATTTCAGGCTGCATTTACACATTCACTCGTCATGACTTCTTATGCACATTTTACAAGGAAGTTGGCAGGAAAAAATTAAGTTATATTGAAAGTGAAAAATATAACTGTTTACATTCACACATGCAGTCCACTTAGAAAGTTCGGACAAACTTTTCAGTTGTCTGCATGTATGATAACCGCTAAATACTCATGCAAAACAGTCAAAGGTTTTATGGTTTTATGAATAAGGATGTAACTTCACTACTGTTTGTTTATACCTCAAGTGAACTTAAAGGGAAAGGAACAAAATTTTTATTGATGTTAATACGTAAAGTGCATAAAGAGAAAAGGAGTAGTAGATGCATTTAAAGGAGGAGGAGTAGACGGAGGAAGAGACTGAGTAGATATGGATACTCCATTAGCCATTTATGGGAGACGCTGACTGTTAGAAGCTAGTAAAAAGGAGGTACACTTCCTCTTCTAAGTACCTCGAATCAGTTCTACTAATGCAATGAGACACAGAGAAGAAGCACTAAAGAAACTATAGCATTTATTGATGTTTTTAGTATCTTAAGTTCAAGTTAAAAAGCATTCTATGGCTTCTTGAATTAAATATACTACTGCTATGTAAAGCTAGAGATGATGCAGTGTGGTACAGCAAGTATAGAAACCACAGACACACTGTACTGACAGGAACAAGAAACACGACATTAACACTGCAAGCCCTCATGTTCAATACAGATTTATCACTCAAATCCCCTTTGTTGCCTGTTACTTTCGTTTAACGTGGCCTGTATTAGATTTCTGAGTGAAATTGGCCTGCATGTGCAAAAGAGCAAAAACAAACACATGAATAACAGCCACTAAATTAAGCATGGTATAAGGATTCATGTTGAACTTGTCTTGATCTGAAGAGGAAAGTCAGCAGATCTATGAGCAGAAGATCAGAGGAAAGGCAGAAAGAGAGAGAAATTTTGATGGTGGCTTTTTGTGATGCAAGGGATGCAAAGTCAGAGCCAGGAGTGATGGAGTGGGATGTCACTGGCTTCACAGACAGACATTTATTTCTTCCAATATTTCAGACTGTCAGAGGATACCACGACTCCATCTGCCTCTGATTCAGGATTAAGTATGAAAGTGGCCCTGATCTGGTTTGACAAGATCACATTCCTTGTGACTTTTGCTCATCAAGATATTCTTTAAAAAATCTGATCCAATATGATATGAGAAAAAAGTAAAAAAAAAAAAAATAAATAAATAAATTAAAAAAAAAGAGAAAAACAGATTTCACTCAGTTTGCCTGTGGGTTGAATGCAGTCATAGACGAGTCACATAAAATCAAAGAAAATTAAGGTACAACTGTTCTAAGAGTACAGCAGTAACAAAAAGTTTATATCAAATACACTTACTAATCTACAGTCAGTGAAAAATCATTTTGAAGAGGTAATTACCGTAAAGCAAGGATCTGAATATCGAGCTACAAGGTGAATATTTGCTTCCAGAGTCAGTCTGTCACACTTGAAGTCAGGCTTCTGGGACACTTTGAGCTCTGAGACCTAGTTTTGAATACCAACTGCCACCAAGCGACATGAAAGGCCGAGCTCGAGGCAAAGAGTCTCTGTGGAGGATTTTATTAACTAACTCAAAGTTCTTGAGCTACCACATAGGCTTCCCAAAATAGTTTGACTGTGATAATGCATGGAATTTTAACTTCTAACTGACAAACATAAAGCTGAACAACCATCAGCACCTAAACAATGGAAGCTGTAAATCGCAAGCATTCCAGATGAAAACGAGACACTAATTATTTAACCCAAATATAGCCTGGCTTATACACCTGGGTTGATACTACATGTAACAGCAGTCTGTGCCATTATGATGACCTCATACTTGGGCATACATGCAGGAGGATAGTGCAATTTCTGTGCCAGTACTTATGTTTGCAGGCAGCAATGTCTTAAAATAGATGCTTCCCAAGAATACTAGGACAAATCAAAAAATAGAATATCCTTATAAAGTTATTTTTTTGCTGTCATAATCATAAAAGTGAATCTTTAATATATTCTTTAATCATTTCGACACATTTTTGTTTAAATTTTGATGATTACGGTTTACAGCTCATGGAAATCAAAAATCCACTTTCTCAAAATATTAGAATATTGTAGGAAAGTCTAACTTAAAGAAGTTTCCTGTGCCTTCATTCTCTCATTCTGGTTCAGTACACACAACCACAATCACAGGGAATACTGCTGAATTGACTGTTGTCCAGATGACAACTCCTCCATGAGGAAGGTAAGTCACAGAAGGTCACTCCTGAAAAGGAAGGCTGTTCTCAGAGGCTGTATCAAAGCATATTCATGGAAAGTTGACTGGAAGAGAAGAGTGTGGTAGTAAAAGGTGCACAAGCAACAAGGATGAGCTCAGTCTTCAGAGGATTGTCAAACAAAGTAGATTCAAGAACTTCGGGTAGTTTCACAAGGAGCTGACTGAGGCTTTAGTCAGTAGATCAAGAGCCACCACACACAGGCGGATCCAGGAAATGGTCTACGAGTGTCGTGTTACTGGTGTCAAGCCACTCCTGAACCGCAGATGTTTGAAGCTTCTCACCAGAACTAAGGAGAAAAAGAACTTGACAATTGCTCAGTGGTCCAAAGTCCTGTTTTCAGATTTTTCGGATGTTTTCATGTGGAAAGCAAGGTCCCGAAGTCTGGAGGAAGATCAGAGAGGCAGAGAGAATCCAAGGTGCTTTTAGTCCAATCTTTTCAGTCTCCCCAGTGAGTAATGTTTAAGGTGCCATGTCATCTGCTGCTGTTGGTCCACTGGGCTCTATCGAGTCAACGCTGTCAGTCGTCTACAAGGAGATTTTTGAGCACTTCATGCTTCCATCTGCTGAGAGGCTTTATGGAGATACTGAGTTCCTTTTCCAGCAGGACACCTGCCCACAGTGAAGCCAAAACTACTGGTTTACTGACCATGGTATCACTGTGTTTGATGGGCCAGCCAACTGGCCGGACCTGACCCCCACAGAGAATCTCTGAGGAAATGTCAAGAGGAAGATGAGAGACTCAACAATCCAGACGAGCTGAAAGCTGCTATCAGAGCAACCCGGGCTTCATAACACCTCAGCAGTGCAACAGACTGACTGGCTCCATGCCATGTCACATAGATGCAGTATTTTATGCAAAAATTACTGAGTGCATGAATGAGCATACATTTCCAGACATTTAGAAATCATTTTTTTTGGATTGAGGTTTTGTGATATTCTAAGGAGATGGTGGATTTTTGATTTTTTGTGAGCTGTAAGCCATAATCATCAGGATTAAAACACTAAAACTTTTGACACATTTCCATTTGTATGAGATGTATCTAGAATATATTAAAGTTTTACTTCTTGAATTAAATTGTACTTTTTCATGATGTTCAATTTTTTAGATAAACTTGTGTAAGACTTTTGACTCTGAGTGTTACGTTAAGACAAAAAGCATCTTGTGGAGGGTGTCGCTTTAGAAAACTGCATTGCATTTAACAAACAAATAAATAAAATCCACAAAATGAGGTGCAAGTGGCTCTTAAGAAGACAATCAGACAGCAAAATGATGCTGGTTTCTTTTTCTGTGTGTATTTGTGAGATTTATGTAAATGACTCTTTTACAGAAATAAATATCATAAAAAGGCTTTTTCTACATTGAAATAAGGCATTTTGTATGAGCTAGTGATGAGACTTCATCTGTCTAAGGATTTAAAGTACTCCTGCAAACACACACAAAACATGGGACTCCCCCGTAGTGATCCTCATGTCTTTGTCCCCTCTTGGCCTGGACACCAGCTGGTCTCTTTTCTTTTCACTTACTCTCTGTATATTCATCCTCATATTACCCTGCACCTACCACTTCACTCTCCCAACACCCCACCAACCCCACCCATCACCCTCTGAGGGAGCACCGTTTCTTAATCCCAAATGACACCCGCAAACACTGAAACCACATTGCTCCTAATCCCGGCATCAAAATCGCCTTATCACGCCAATCCAGATCCATGAAAATGATGATGATAGAAAAAAAAACACAGCGGGGAACAAACTGAGGCAATATTTTGGCCTGTGGGCATTTTAAGCTGCATCTCTCCCTTAATTTGATCCCTTTCCTGGCATGCTCCCATTTCAATATCCTAGACAGAAGGGGGGGGGGGGTCCCTGCGCCTTTAAGCGCAACAGCAGAGAAGGGCTGAGTTTGAAGGAAACCAGTCAGATGTGTGAGAATATCGAGGGGTTGAGTGATGATGTATGGGTGGGGGTGTTATAATTTATGAATATTAAGTCTGTAACGTGATGGCAGAGCGAGGAGGAGGACCTGCAGCTACTGTAGGCTAAATAGAAACGATCCTCTGCCCATTGAAATGAGGGGGCTGATGCTGGTTTGCACAGGATTAAAATGAATACTTTGTTCATGATGAAGAATGATTTCCACTTTTTTAACTGCCTTAACTCCGGTTTCAGTTATCACACAAGTCTGATTTCGCAGGTTAACTTTCTGTACAAATGCTATTTTGAGTTTTACATCAATGAAACCATGTGCTGAATTTTTTATATCTCGTGACAGCTAAAAAGTAGACCATTAAGTTTTTTACCATCAGCTACACTGCTGCCTGACACTCTGTCTTCTTTAAGAGTAAATGCCAATACTAACACTCCTAATGCCTCCAGTCAATCATTAAATGTCAAAGTAGTGAGAAAAATCCATGTTAACTGTGCAAAATCTGGGTTTAAATTGCTAACCGACAAATATGACAATCATTTAATCCCCCAACAGTGCAGCATAAAACATAAATTCTGGAAACTTCAGCAGGGAACAGACCTGTGGCCCTGCAGTAATTGGACAGACCCTCACTGTGCTGCATAAGTTCTCCACCTTAATCCTGCTGCCTTGTCCGCTTCACAAGAGCACATTTGTCACCTTCACTCTGCACCGCAATGACTTATCCCTACAGTTTTGAAAGAAGGGTCACTTTACCACAAGCAGCTAGCTATGCAGTATATGGAATACCTCTGGCTTGTGTTACCACCTACAGTATGCAGGCACTGCGGTGTAAAGCCACTGGTCTTCACAAATCAACACAGCAGCTTTGGACTCTGCTTTAAAGTTCTAATAATTACATTTGCTGGCTGATTCAGACAAATCCACACACTAAAAAAATGCTCTGAAAATGGTCATCTGCAGACAAAGGTGACTTCTTCCTGCCCTAACACCCATTTAAGAAGACTTCCTCTAGTATTTAAGTATAGCACCAGATTTGTTCCCTTAAACGTGTTAGAAAGAGTTAAGACAGCAACACATGCTTTCTTCATCTCTAGATCTCTTACACTGCTGCAGGCACGTACAGACAGTACTCCACTGTCTTTGCATTCTTCAGTTAAAGAGAAGATGCCACTGAGTTTTCAGCATTTATTGATGCTATATATTCCTATAAGTCTATGACAGCTTTTCACAAGACATGCTCAGGGACATATATTGAGCTAGATGGGATTTTCCTGTAGTTCTCAGCCAAAAAGATTACTTGTTTGAGATTTCTTTGTGATCCTGATTCAGTTATTTCTATACCACCTACCCCAAGATGATTGTAATTCCCTCTATTGTAATTTCCTTCACATACAGTACTTTAAACAATATCCTTGCTGTAAAATCTCTACATAGACCTTTTGAGGTACTCTAATGAGCCAGAAACAGCTATCACGTTGCCCTTTTCAAAACCACCAGGGTCCATTGACTAAAACTGCAATTTTACCTTACAGAACAAAAGAGATGCTAATCTGTTGTTGCAATAAGTAAAGAAAATTTGTATTACTGTGATGTGGGTTTTCTGTATGGGTGGTTCTGGTTATCCAACACAATATTTGTGAAGCCCAGATTAACACAAAGCAACATCATGGTCACAGTGGAAGCAGTTATTCCCATGTACTTGGAGTTGAAGTAAAATTGATGCCTTTGTCAGTGGAGTCTGGTGGCCTAAAGAGAATAATGTAACTTAACATTGATTAGAGGTATAAGGTGTATGTGTTAGTACTGAACTGTTTGGTACAACGCCTTTGGAACAGTACAGTTTGATTGCATGCAGAACAAATGTAGACTGGAAAGCAGCAGCACACCACACATACCATGCTAAGGCTTTCAAGACCACCAGGACAAACAAGAAGCAAGAGTTTGAAGATCCCAGAAGCAGAGATCAGGTATGTTGCTGACCACCCCGCCAAAATATCTAGGCACAATGCAGATATGAATATCAACACAACCAGGAAAAGAGAAGCTGTAGAGGGAAAAAAGGCTACTTTTGCCATTTAACTAGCCTTTTACTGCTAATTTGGAGTAAGTTCAAGTGACAAAAAATACCACTGGCATTATTACAGCCTCAGATCTACGACCATATTAGTAGCTGAGCCAGGGTTGGAAAGTAACTAAGTACATTTACTCAAATTACTGTAATTTTACTTCTTCTTACGTAGGTTTTAACCAGAGAAATGGTACTTTTACTCGAGTACAACCTGCTTGTACTTTTTCCACATCAAAGTTTTGTGCACAGCAAAACTGGAGTGGTGATATCTCAGCGTTAAACGTCCACAATTCAGCAATAAAGTCACACCAGCCTTATATGATGAAGTAAAAGCTGCTGTTGTCCATGGCGTCTGCTGTAGCACTCATGACCGATGGATGAACATCCACCGTACTGACCAGAGAAGAGATGGAGATTGAAACCTGGTTCCATAAGGACCCGGTTCTGCATTTTTCAAAACCCCCAAATCAATCACGTTTTAGTGTATGGACACAACTTTTGAGCCTTTTGAGCCACTGGTGTAAAAACCTACATCAGTCCTTACAAGAAGAAACATAAGGTCAAAGCACATCGGCATTGTCCATTAAATCAAATCAAAATGCAGTGTGCTGGGAGAAGCATACACTCAAAACATTGGCTTTAGCTTGAAGAAAGTTATTCTTATTTGCTCAGACTGACAGTGAAAAGTGCCACCAAACTTTGTGGCAAGTCCTAAAAGTGAAACACATTATTCCAAAGGTGAGATTTTTTTTGAAAACAGCAGAATATGAATTAATTAGCTCATTTAAGGAGCTGACTGAATATTATACTATGATGCACTCAGAATTAGCTCAGTAGATAGGCAAGAAGAAATTAAATGTCATGATGTGTAGAAGCACGCAGCGCAGGAAGGGAGACAGGAGGAAGCGGCTGTGGGCAATCCAGGTGAGGAGAAGGACACGAACACAGCAGAAAATGTTTCACAGCAGTTATGCTCTAAAAATCTTAGAAACACATCCTTAACTTGACACAAAGATTACAGATTTTGTTGGGATTAAAGTTGCACAGCCAGTGTCACTGCTCCTCTTATGTCACAAGCCTATACTCCCTCAGCATGTTTCATTCAGCGGTCGTTACCAACAGACTGTCAAACTACAGGCTACTGAAAATGTGCCAAACTGGGATTTCTAAACCAAGAACCAAACCAAACTAGAATTTTGGTGTACTGTTACACCTCTAACTCCTTTATAGAATCTTACCATTATATCTGAATCTATTTCTGTGGGGATTCCCTGCGTAAGTTTGTCAGTCACTAAAATAACAATCTGAGCCAGTCAGCGGCATAAGCAAACCTTTTAGCTGACGTTCTTCGCCGGAGTGCACTTGCTTTAAAAGATTATGTTGCACGCTTCAAAGGCTGTCTCACAGCTGTCTGCAGAGGTGACCTACTGGAGCTTCATGCACATATTAGTCACTTCCATCCCAGATTACACAAAGAGACCAAATTCAAAATAATAATGGAGTAGATGTTTTGACACACATTTTGCCAGTCTAATCCTTGTTGAGATGTAGATGGATGTGTTTTGTGTATATCAAGACTGACACACTTTATGAATTGGATGTAGTGGATGCTTTCATCTAGCGCCTTACTGTACCGTGACTACATGCATTATTAACACTGTAGCCCCGAGCAGGAATCAGCCAACTATCCTTGGTGTTATGCAGTTCTGTTCATCTTCTCAGACATTTAACAAGTTAATTGTTTTGCCACTTCACTTGCTGCAGTGCCAGTTTTCTTCAGAGCTCTTCTTCTTACATAAATAAAAAATCCACCTCTGCTCTTATATGTAGGTAGGACATATTAAAATGCCTCACTGAGTTAATCTGCTTCCTTCCCTCTAGAGCCCTGCAAACCTGCATGCTCAATGCAATTTTTATTTCAGATAAAGATGGGTTTAAGGTATATGGTGCACTTAGTGGAGCAAAGATTGCTGAATGCATGTTCACTAAACTTTAAAAGGGTGTTGTGTTTGTATCTCATTATTGATCAACCTAAAGGGGAAGTGTAACATTTAACTGGATTCTTGTTATTTCTTTTTACAGACACGTGTGCTTGGTTCTCCTGATACAAATCCACCTATTCAGGGCTGAAATCAGGAGTATTTTGGTCAAAAAGGCACCACAACACAGAGTAAAACACATTTCTTTAACATTAAAAAAGACACTGAAGCTTACTAACAACTGAATGACCCATTTGAACTGATGAATCAGCTGCTTATCACATAAGTACAAATGAATACCATTAACAGTATGTCAGCGCCATCATATCCATAAAGCTGAGGGAAAAATAAGACTGGATCCAAATGTCTGGACTTCTCTGTTCCTGCAGACTTCCAAACTTTGAGGGCCAGGAAGAAGGAATGACTAAAGGCTGTCCAGACCTACAATTCATCCAGACTAAAAAGGACCTCATGTGGCATTTTGCAGACTTTCAGAGTCTGCTTTGAGGTTCAGACTTCACTGAATTAATCATCCATAATAAGTGCAATAAGAAGAATGTCACAGTGTAAACTCAAGCTGGCAACAAACTAAATCTTGACACCAGATGATTTTTTAACGTAAATGTCATAAACCACTGAATAAAGACAGTTTAGAGCAATTACAATCCTCTGAATACACACTAGATTAGACACTCCAGCCAGACTACATGCCTGCCACATGTAGCAACAACGTCACCCTGGAGACTCCACCGACACAAGATTTCACGGAAACTTGTGATCAGATAGGACTCGAGCAGCAAAACAAAACCGGAGGACGATCAATGCCATCATGTATGAGACATCTGTTGTTGTTGCCATGAATCTACTAGCTTATTTTTTTCAGGTTTCCACTTGGCTGAGGGGACAGTTGTCTTTTATCTATAAAGCAGGTCTGTATCCAAACAGGAAGTCAAATACTCTTAATAATTTTAAATGCTATGAATAGGGTGCAATCAATCGTGATTAACTACGAAAATCCTGTGATTAATCGGGATAGGAAAAATTGTAATCTTCAGGAAGGCTCTGACTTGATCAGTGTTTGGACAAAAAAACTAAGCCTTGGGAAGCAGGTGGCATAGTGGTTTAAGGCACTCCCTATGTACGCAGGCAGCCCGGGTTCGAATCCAGCCTGAGGCCCTTCACCGCATGTCTCTCTCCCACTCTTGTCCCTGTTTCCAACTCTATCCACTGTCCTCCTCTATCTAATGAAGCCACAAAAATGCCCCCAAAAAATCTTTAAAAGACAAGCCTTGAATCAAGTCTCTCAATATAAAATTGAGCACTAATCTGGTCTTGTCTAGTAGTTAGAACCCAGCCTTAATCAATGGAATATTTTTGCTTGTATGGTAAACAAAATTTCATAAGTGGACCATGAATATTATTAAGTCAAGTCATAAGTCCTCTATAAGCAGCTACGTTTATTGTTGCATGCTTAGCAACTGTTCAACAGCCTCTTATGCAGTCTCTCTTGCAGGCTTCACAAGATGACAGTTAAAGCCCTACTGTATGTACATCTGAAGTTCAAAAGTGCTCTGCCCGTCAGCAGTTTAGAAGATGGATGATTAGAATTAACTTTCATTATAAGACCACAGATACACCATCTAACCTCCCTGCAAAACTTGAGCCATTGAGCAAGATAACACTCTCAGAAAACCACTTTATCTTAACACACTGAAACCTTTCTGAAACAGGAAGCAAAGCACCGGTGTGTCAGCTTTCATCCCTCCAACATTAGGTCTGTGTAATAGGGCAACAAAAATAAAGTGAGAGAATGCACAATACAGGGCTGCATGATGTGAAGAAACAAAAGCATTGCATTTATTTTTAAAAATCGCGATAGGATATCAGTTTAAAAAGAATAACAAATTTCCCCAAAATCATGATGATACGAAAAGTGTTTGTCTACGATTAAGATATTGCATTGGCAGCGTTACTTTTTTTATATTCATTCAGTGTGCAGCCCTCATATAATGCAGATTATGTAACACAAGATGAGCAGTAGCCAACATGCTTACATCAAGCCAACATCTAGGATGTGGTATGTGGGTTTGTGTGCAAATCAGCTTTTCTCTCAGTCAGTTTATCAAAAATCAGATCAATATTTTAGGCCTTTTCTTTCCATGACCAACACCTAGACCACTGGTTTCTAACCTGGGGAAAAGTGCAAAGTGTGGTTTTCAAAACTGGATTTCCACATATTAACTAAAATGCTGATAAATACTTACTGGATAGTTTAAGCAAATTTCTTTAGTATATGTGCAAGCCCATTATGTTTGAGATCTATCAATTAAACAAAGGTATGTGTTACATTTTTACAGTAATGTACTGCTTATCTTGCATGGGTTGTGGGGATACTCAGCTTTTAGGACAAGTAGGGGGACTCTAATGGGGGAAAAAAGGTTGGGAATCACTGATCTAGATACTTAAAATAGTTCTTCGTATCTGTCTGTGAAGCAAAGACAAGGAACTAACAGCAGTTTCCTGTAATACATACGTGTGGTTTCTCTGCTGCAACCAGGAAGCTTGCAGTCTGCTTTCTAAATGTCACAAAATCACAATGACCACCTATGTCTAATCATTAACAAATATAAGCACCTCGAGTAATTCCCTATCAGGGAGCTCTTGTTCCCTTTTTTGGACAATGCCGATGAACATGGCAGCAACAGTGCAGAAATTTCTCACTCCCACGGGACACATTACAGAGGTATTAAACGTGAAAAAGCATAAATGATTTGTTGTTTTTGACACAAATGCATCCCTGCTATGGCCCGTTTTAACATTGTCTTAGACTATTTCTCAAAACAGCATAACTCCAAGCTGCTTCTTCCAAAATAGATTAAAACGGGCATCCCAGTAATGTCAGATCAAAGGAAGTTAGTTGCCACTTTGCTGATTTGTCATTCAATTTAGGGAAGTACCATTAGTCAAGGAGATTCTGTCTGCAGCTGATCCCTCTGGCAGACTGCCGCATGTCATTTGGAGTTTTCCTCTTATTCAACAAATCACAGTGAAAGAGTAATGCGAGCCGACTTGTGAGTTTTAGAAACTTAGCCCCCGTCAGTGTGTTAGGAAGATGGAAATGCTCATTTCCTTTCTATCTTAGCAGCAAAAACAGACCGAGGGTCCACAGCAGATGGCTGATTGCTCTGAGCTAATGCACTGTAGAGATGGCCTTTAAAGTACAAGTGCAATGCCAGTGTATGCATGACTATACTGAGCTTTTACCAGCACAGTAACACACAGTGTAAGGATGCATAATGTAACTCTCTCAGAAAGGAAATGAAACAGCTTCCAGCAGCGGAATAATGCACACTGGCAGTACCCCTTCCTCTACCAGTCGGCCTGGCAGGTCACCAACTGTCATCCTTTCAGCCCTCAGAAATAAAACCTTCTGGTCAAACGTGGAAAGTGGCTTATGTGCGGTAACCAGTGTGGTAGTAATAAGAAAATCACCACCTAAAGTTGTCAACAGTTCAACCGCAGCTTCACACTGATCGCACATAGCTAAGAAGGCTATCTATGGTCACACTATTACATGACAAAAACCACAAGTCAGCACCTGTCACCTACACTCCAGCCCTGTAATGAAATGCTTAGTGAACAGCTGATGCCTGTGTGCTGATGAGCATGACGCAGTTGCACCAGCGGGTCAATGAGCCGCATTACACAAAAAAACTTCTGACTCAGGCTGATGTGATCGAAAATAAACCCAGGCCTTGTTCTGACTCTGAATGGTGCATTGCATGAGCTGAACAGTGGTAATTTAGGAGTCTCCAACCATTACTTAACAATGCTTGTGATACTTCACTGGGATGTTTTCAGGTTTGCTTAACATCATACTGAAGTTGAAATTCTTGTGAGACTGTCATGATTCAGAACTTTAAACTGCGAATGATCATGGATTAAATCAAATGACAAAGATGCCCGTTTTGATACCTGTTGTGAACAAAAAAAACAAGTCCTAATCTCTTAAAATTAGGGTCTTTCTTGTTCTACCTTATCAAAGACTGCAGGAGAAGTGTTGCACACTGTTGAAATTGAATACAAACATAGCCAACCAAAAGTTGACAATGTTTTGGTGTTACTTAGACAGTGTGCAGGGGTTTGCTTGTAATTTCTGACAAGTTTTTTCCTGTGCTGCACATCCAACTAATGGAAGATGTATTTTGTTTAAGTTTTGGTACTTTAAAACACTAGTGAGCTATTAAATAACAGATTATTAATAGATTAAACACATGCCATTGAAAAAGTATCATCAAAAAAAATCAGGTCAGCTATAGGAGCATATGCCGGTTTGGCACTTTGTTGTGTCAACCTAGGTCCTGTACTGTTCCAATCTTCAGTCCTGCGCCAGGCCCATGGCCCACCACCCCAAGTAAACTCCCATCTGCCTCCTCCTCGATGCACACGGTTGCACCTGGTGTCTGAACCAGCCCACCGGATCAGGCCAAGGAAAGCGTGCCAGGTGCCTGTAAAAGCGCAGGCAGCTGACCCATCCCATCCCTGCTCTCCTGAGCATGTCTGCCTCAAGCACACGGTCTTGCCAATGACACCCAAAGATGCGCCGAAGCAAAGCAGCTGTAAAGGAGTCTAGTTGTCGCCTCTGGCCTTCAGTCAAAGTTCAGGCCTCACAAGAGTATGGGAAGGTTCGAGGACCAAAAGACTGACTTTTGTCCTCATGCTTAGATACCGGAAATGCCACACTGTCTGTGTCAGAAAACCCATCACCCCACACAGCAAAGTTACTACTTATATTGCCTGTATTAGGGCTGCACAATATTATTGGCATGGGCAGATATTAGCAAAAAAAATACATTAAAATTGTAGAGTTTTAGGCTGAACCAACAGATCTTTAATGGAAGGACAACCTTAAAGAGTGAAGGGAAAGTTGGCCAGTAAGGCTTGTTTTACCAATAATGAGTTATTCTGGAAAGTTTAATCTTGTTTTCTCTGATACAATTTATAAAAAAAAGTCTACAGTTTGCCTGAGAAATTTGACTTATAATAATCCTCCAAGTATTTCATGCACTAAGACTACATAAAAATTGCTAAATGGCAGCTAAATTCATGCCTTTAATAGTGCAAACTCAAAATTCTCTGCACTTTTCGGCAAATTCAATGTAACAGTACAAACTACCCATTAAATTTTTCAGTTCTAAGACTTCAACAGTAGTTATCACACTTCCTCTCTTAATAGTTGTGCCTGGTTTTTAAAGACTGAGATGGTAATCCACCCACTAAAATCAAATCAGCTCATTTAACAGGACGTTAAAGATAAAATGTAAAGAGGATTCTTGTGGTTAAACACATGTAGATGAGCACTCATGTTGTCTCTGGGGACTGGCTGTGCGTGTCTATGCTCTTTTAAGGAAATGAGATCATGAAAAAGCCAAGCACTATCAGGGGTGTTAAGGGGTGTATACCCTGCTTGCTGTTAAACCTTAACTTCCTAATTTGAACAGTATTTGCACATAATGTCAAAGCATGTAAAGGTATACAAACTCTTATTTCCTCGGTTATATCGAATGTCGTTTCAATTATTTCTGAAGCATATAGTTCCTTCACCTTTTAACTGAATGAAACGACCGTTATAAGAGGTGCAGCTAGCAAGTTAGCTTATAAAAATACGTTATGTCCTGTTAACGTGCCACCTGATAACTTCTCTTAGTAAAATTATCCAGCAATTTTATCCTAGTTTTCTGTTATGTTACTATACTGACAGAAAAAGCGGTATCAAGCAGCGAAAGGGCGTGTTAGTAAGTCAAGCTATATGTATTAGCAGGCTGCGGCTATGCTAAACTATTCAGCTAGCGATCTTTGATGTATGAAAACTTCCATAACACAAACAACCAAAGACGAGAAAGACGAGAAACGACAGGTCAACGGAACCAATAGGCCCTGGGAGGTAAGCTTAGGTGAGTTTATATTATGTGCACGGCTCCTATTTTGAGTCAGGACCGTACAAGGAGCCTCCGTTTGAGATTCGCAGATGAGCGGAAGTTGAGCTAAAAATAATAAGAGCAGAAGCAGCAGCAGCGGTGCTGCTGAGGCCTGGGATTTTTAACACATTTCAGAACGCCGGCCGACGCCGGGATGCACACAGACACGGACTCAAATGCAAGTCTGAATCCGAGCGATAATGTCCCCTGCTGGGGTTTATCTACTGATTAAATCAGCATCTTACCTTTTCCTCGTCGGATAGCTGCTCCTCATGATCCGCCATCTTTTCTTCCGGCACCACCAGCTTGTCAGAGCCCCGTGACGTCATCACATGGGTGGATTCCCAGCTCAGTGCTCATGTGATTGATGCTGATGCGCTGTCTCTGTCTGCTGTCACAGAAACAGTGCAACGAACTCAGAATTTTGTCGAGTTTGCTGTTTTTGTGTTTTCGTTATGTATATGTTATATTATACGTTTTATGATTTTAAAGCTGCCATCTCGTGTTGACAAGAGAAATGTCCTGAATTGCTCGACACAGAGAAGTATTTTTTTCGTACTCTGTTTTGCTGTCTTTTGACGGGGCACATAACACTAGAAATTGTGCAATATTTTACACCAAACTTTGAAATATAATATATTTATTTATAAAATACCAAACACTGTTACACTGATCTGTAATTCGTTCTAAGACATAAACAGGTAATCGCCCTTTAAATCAATACATCAAATATCCGGCCTATCTCTAGATTTCAAAAAGGAGATATGTTTAGAATAACCCCTGGGGATCTAACTAGACCAGTGGTGTTCAACTGGGGGTTCGGGGGCTACATGCGGCCCTCCCCTTCACTCAATGTGGCCCTCAAGTTAATTTCAAATATCTAGAAATTGTAAAACTGAGGAAAACATGACACAATCTGCCATGAAAACATGCAAAATAGACAAATTTCTATAATTTTCATTGATAACCAGAATATTTTAGTAAAGTTAGAGATATAATTGACATTAAATGTCTTTAAAAAATATTGAATACATCATAAAATGCATTTTTATTATCACCTAGATATGCAAGTAAAAATAATAAAAATAACCATAAAATTTAATGTTCATTTAATTATGAAAACAGTTTACATGGGTTTAAATTCTGTGTCTGGCTTAATAGATTAAGCATTACTATTTGCATTTGCATGATGAAAGCTATGTTTTGGTTCCTTCTTAAATTAAGAATAATTCTAATTGTTTTCTTTGAATATTTCTCAATTTGTATCAATTTACCCCTCTGATAGTGACAATATAAACTCCCTCTCAGTAACCAAAATTGCCCATCCCTGACCTAGACCATTGGTCCAACCTGAGGTGGGATCTTGGCCTCCCAAAACCCTGAGGTTGTCCCAATTAGATTAGATCATGATCTAAAAACAAAATAGAATAGAATTCTAGATTAGGGATTCTAAAATTGTGGGACGGGGCCCACTGGTGGGTCTTGAAGCTACTGCAGGTGGGCAGTGGAATGCCTCTTTCCTTATACTATACATACATATATATATATATATATATATATATATATATGTTTAGAATAACCCCAAATAGTCTAGACCAATTGCTCTTAACTTTGGGCAGCAATGATCATGCAGAGGAGTGCACAAAGGTTAGTGTGCTTTCAGGTTGTAAAATAATGGATCAGATCATATTTTAGTAGTTTATTCACAGTGTTTGTAACACATTATCATTGGGTTGTTTTTTTTTTTTTTGAGTTGACTTGAGCTTGTGAAGTGCTCTGTAGTTGTCTGACTAATAAGCACTTGACATCTCAGGTCTCTATCGCCCATCACCACTATATTCACACAAAGGCTGTAGCATTTACAACTATACGGTGTGTTTGTTTGCACCATAAGTAACCTTATCACAGGTATACGTGATTTGTGATGTTTATATTTCCATTTATAATGCCATTTTGCCACTATATTTTCTGTATATAAGTTTCTAGCCTCTTGATATTTTTATAAGCCACAAAATATTTTTACTCCTCCTCTGTGTCATTTGTTTTGAACCAAACACCAAGTCAAAGTCCTTATATGAAAATGTACTAAGCAATAAGACTTGATTCTAATTCTGATGCTGGAGGCTGCTATGATTGAATGAATGATTCTTTTTGTGTCCTTTAATACACAAAATTGCCATTATTTTTATCAAGTTTTCTAGGAATGTTTCAAACTTCTAAATATAAGGTTAATCCCTGGTGTTCTTTAAGGACACACAAGTATTAGATCTAGTTAACAAGAGCTGATAAAAGAAAACATGCCTCTTTCATAAATGGAGGAAGCACAGTGAGTTCAGGTAGATCTACGCTTCTTTGTGATCAAAACCTCTGGGAAAGCCCTTTGATTCTTCAGAGATGCTGCAGCATTATGTAAGTCATGTTTGTCACCACTAGATGGCGAGCTAAGACTGCTTACTTAAGTCAGCAGGGACCAACAATAGTGTCTGCTACAGAGAGAAATTAGATCTGTTTCACTCTCTGACTCATTCTCTTTCAACTGCCAGGAGAAAAGACACCCAGATCTGAAAAAAGCACTGAAAAAAGATGCCTCATAGCCCTGAAGAGATCTGGGGATAGTTCTGCATTTCCCCGATCATCACAGTACAGGGCCTGTTAGTGGGAAACAATAAATAAATAAGTGTGGTTTGCATCAAGTCATAAAGATTATTTTCAGGCTTTAGTTAGGCAGGAATATCCCAAAAAATACAGTAATCAAGTACTAGCAAAAGTCCAGCATACTTAAAAGTAAACAAATAAGGCAAAGTTGATCAAATGTGTCAAAATCCAGTGGTATTTAATGGAAAATATGGTAGGCATTGACATATTTTGTCACTTTTCCTGTCAAGCCTTCTAACTACCCATTGTACCAAATATGCACCTACAACATCAGAGTGACATCAAAAAAGCCAACGCATTTAAATGCATTATAAATTACAAAAAAATACTTAACCACCGTGGATATTTTAAAGGTAAGAAATTTGCCAGTGCTGCTACAGAAACATAAGTGAGCAAAAGCTGTTGGACTACCTTTTATGTGATACAACTGAAATAAATAAAAGGACCAGAAAAAAAAGAAGAAAGCTTGAACTACTACCTGAAGGTTGTGTACCTATACAATTACCAGACAGTAAAAGTGCAGTGCAGAGTCAAGCAGAGGGGCTTTGGAGTTTTCTGTAGTAGTGTGATTCATACAAATCTCCTGAGCAAGGGTTAACCATGAGGTCTTATGACCTTGACCTTTGACCTTTAAAACTGAATGAGATCATCCTTAAATCAAAATGGACTTTTGTCCAATGTTTGGAGAAAATCCCTCAAGATGCCTCTAGGCCATCATATTCAAAGTTCAGGGAGTAACATATGGCCAAATGACCTTGGCCTTTGACTTTCGACCTCCAAAATGTAACCAGTTCACCCTTAAATCAGGATGAAAGTATATACAAAGTACAAGGAAAATCTGTCAAAGCATTCTTGAGATATTGCATTAACAAGAAAGACGCAGACAGTAGGAACAAACAAGCAGCAACCTCTGGCCCTCAGAAATGAAGCCAATGTGGAAATGCAAAAAATTGCAATAACCAATTTGATCCAAATTTATTCTGAAAACTGTGGTTAAAATAAGGCCTTGTTTTATCTGTCTGTCGGTCTTGTGGAAAAAAAAACACACACTGTATGCAACAGCCTGCCATTCATAATTCATGTGACAATGAAGGGCTAAATTTCATATAATTCCTGTCACTAATAGGGTGAGTCAATAAGATGAAAACAAGAGGGCTTGAGTTGCAAAGAATGATGATGTGCTTGAATTTACAAAAACACTGAGAAAAACAGAAACTTGGACACCTGTTGGAAAAACTGAAAGAAAAATTGTGTTATGTGTTTGGAGTATCTGTTTTTACAGCCACAAAAAAAGAAGCAAAAAAAGGAGCACCTTCCCAACGATAAACTTCTTCATGGTGCACAACAAAAAAGACTTACTACAACTACCACTCTTAGACTAACTCTTACAAACCTTGGTGGCCAGAGGCTTGTAAATGTTGATCCTTCCTTTTGGACCAACAAACTGCTGATGAACTTCAATAACTTTTTAATTTTGTTCTGTTTTGCAGCATTGGTGGAAGCAAAAATCACAATGTGGGTGGGCTCAGACAAAATGAGGTGGGTCAACATGTCCAAAAACTAGTTGCTAGTTGGGGAGGCTTCTCTTTGCAGAACACGGGCTGTAAACTGCATGAAAAGGGGAGGGAGTGCTCATAAGTTGGCGGTTGTACATTGCACTGGCACTCAAAACAATCTCACCTACTATCGTCATCATCATCGTTGTCATCATCGTCATATGGTAACCCAGAAGCAAGACTTAATTTTTTTTTTTTTTTTTGATGATTATATGGCTAGATTTGAAACAGTAACCACTGACAGAAATTTACCGGGTGATTGAGGACAAACTAAGCCTTCTGATTGGGTGAACATGGCCAAGTGGGCCATACATTCTACACCTTTGAGCATATGCTAAAAATCATTCTGCTCTGTAACTACAATGTTCTTGATGATACTGACAGTAGAATATGTCCTTATTATTTTGAATACTTTTTGCCAACATTCACAAATTTGAATTAAAAAGTCTTTTATTCAGGAAGGAGACTGAAATACAACAATGTCTCCATGACAGATAAAAAGAAACCTGCAATGATTACCACGTATTCTAGTGAAGGTATTGTCATGCTCTTTCTTCTTAAGCATACTTTTAGTGAACTTCAGGTAACATTTGTCCTGTCTTCTGTTTAACTCTCCGTTTTTATTTTCTCAAAGTCACTTTAATGTACAGTCTAAATAGCTCTGATCTCTGTCATTTAGGCTACAATAAACCAAACAAACACCCCCAAAAATATAAAAAAAAACAAAACAAAACAAAACCCAAATATAATGATTAAAATGAAATAATATGATATAGTCCTAACAATTACATGGTAATTCTTCAAGTGAGCATTCTTTAGCTAGCTAGTTACTATATATACATACATATATATGTATATGTATATATTTGAGCTGGCTCACTGGGCTTTTTGGACTCTTCCATTATCAGTGAGCTCTCCACGTTCGACCATTTTGAACAGGAATGAGGGATTTCAAACTGAATTCACCCAAATTTGAGCTGGCTCATTGGGCTTCTCTGAGAAGTCAGAAATGAATCAAGCATAACATTCAACCACTAAAACAAATTCTTCTGTTCAGGAATGAGGAATGCAAGTAAATAACTATAATTTGACATATTAATCAAGAAATATTAATGCGCTTTACTATTTTTCAGGTTTTTTTGTAAATCAGTAAATTTGAAAAGTCATGGATAACAATAATAATTATATTTTAGTATTAAAAATATAATTTTGGTTAAAGAGCTTCTAAATATTGGTGTATTAACCATTGTAGAAATATAAAAAATGATTTTGTAATTACCAATGCTGTTAATTTCGGGCAGCTGTGGCATAAACCTTACTTTGGTTAGGGTTAGGGTGGTCTAATAAATTTGTTAAAGTGTTAAACTCCTCATGTTTCTCACACTGGCATCCTGAAAAACCCTTATTTTAACCTCCGATTGGCTGATCTTCTGGAGGCTGGCCGGCGGCAGGACTCAATGTTTTGTGCCCGCCCCCTCCAATGCGGCTATGTTGCTATGCTTGTACTTGTAAACGTTGAATGAACGGGTCCGACTGAGTAAAATATGGCGAATTTTGATATATGTCTGTACATGTTAGACCCGGAGTCTGATGCTGATAGTTTGGAGGGGGGGGGGCAGCAGCAGTGAAGGCTAGAGCAGGACCAGGACATTTCTGTTTGGTAAGTGTTTAATTCCTGTGTAACTAAATGGCTAAAAGGCCTTGTGGGGGCGGTCTGTTCAGCTTTGCCAGCAGCGCGGACGAACCAGTCAGGAGATCCTATTGATGACCTCATCAGTTTGCTCCATCGAAATCTTGTTTCGGGAAGATCTCGGAGAGATTCCCAATGAACTGTTTTCATCTGTTTATACTCTAATTAAATGATTTCTACCACATAGGTTTATCTTGTGGTTTGAAAATTTGCATACATGAAGTATGGACACCGAACATTTTGACTTTATATTTATGTTTTAACAATCGGAAAAGTATAAAACCCCCTCTTTAGGCACTGTATATAATACTATGGTAGCGTTGCACGAAGAAACAACGAAGAAGACGTTCAGTTCAAGTGATTTCTGGTATTAGAAGATGAGATATGGCAGCGATTTTCCGACTTCCGGTTTGGGGTTGAAGTTCCCGGTTGCATCCAGGTCCCTCTCAAAAAAGTTGCCTGGAGTTGAGATACCAACCATACTTCTATAACACAACAGCTCCCTCTTGTGGAAGACACAAGCGCCTCATTTACTGACATGCCAAAAGTATCTGAATAAAAACTTACTCTGATCAGGTATTTTGGGGCATATTTCAAAACCACATACATTCAGGAAGGTTAACAACAGTTTTAGGACCCTGACTGCTGGGATTTCTTTCATTCAACCACATCAGCAGTAGTAAGTTTCAATCTGAATGTCAGGTGATAAAAGCCTGGCTCATCACAAAGGTGAAGAGGTGTCTCCTTGGATCATTGTCTTTCCAGTTTGTAAAAATACATTTTGTTTAACCAAGTTCTGCAATCTCTTTCTGTTTTTTATGAGAAACAGGAAATGTCACCCATGCATTCATCACATCCTGTTTATTTATTATAATTGTGACTGAACAAACATAACCTTTACAAAGACTTCAGATCAAACAAAATGCCGCCCAGTAATCCTACATAATTCTCTACAGTTAACTGAACCATTATCAAGTGCAGTTTCAGAATCATAATTGCTTTAATTTTGCCTTGTTCTGTCATGCAATACCAGTTTTGCAAGTGTGAAAGAAGAAACACCAGCGGCAGTGTTTATCCAACCCACTCTACTTATATAGCACATTTTTTAAAACAGTAAAGATTAGCAAAGTCCTGCAGCAATAACAGGTCAACAGAGGCAACATTAAAGTGACAAGAAGTGGTGGAAAGAGCTTAAAACTGACAAAAATAGGTGTTAAATGGAGAAAAAAAGTGTTATAATTGGTGGAAAAAACTGCCAAAAGGAGTTAAAATTTGGCAGAACTGTTGTAAAGTGTTAACTGATAAAGAGAAACTATGCAGATATTGGCAGAAATTGGTTAAACTAGCAAAAATGGGCATATCAGAGAGAGTAATGTGGGTAAAATGGGGAAAAATGGGTGTGTAAACTGGTAAAAAAAAAAGGGTTAATAGTGGCAAAAATGGGTCAGCAGAGGCAACATTATGCTAAAGTGGCAAGAATTGGTTTATAAGTGCAGAAAAAAAATGGTGGAAAGGGTTTAAAATGGACAAAAATGGGTTTTAAGTCGCAGAAATGTGTTAAAATTGGTGGGGAAATGGGTGAAATGGGTTTAAATTGGTGTAAAGTGGCAACAGTGTAATTTTAAAAATATGCTTAGTTGTTTTAGGGAATCTGGGGACCCCCTTTCAGTGTCTCACGACCTCCAAGGGGGTCCCAACCCCAGGGTTGGGAACCACTGGTTTAGATTATATTTAGGGAAAATCTCACTGCGCACTGATTGGTGCACCTCATTTGATTGACAGATAGCTTGACAGACAGAAGCTACATTTCTGTCAACCAGAATGCTAGCTAGCTTGCTGACAGGAAGTTGAGCTTAGTGGGAGGGACGTTAGGTTGATCCAAAGTTCAGTTGAGACCGTGACTTTAGTATGGAAGCTGCTGTTTGAGTCGCCTATTGTAAGCAGACAGCTGACGTCACATAGGCTTTGTCCAATTCTTTCTACAGTCTATGGAAAAAAAACCTACAAAACATCATGATTCCGGTCTCGGCTGTCTCCAGCACTGATTCATAATTTAAATAATATTAAAAGAAGACACTGGAGGCAGATTGCAGATACAAGCGGCAAAATAACTTTCCACTGGCTAGGCTCATCCATAGAGATAGGGTGAGTAGATCAGATGCAGTCATGAGCAGATGTTTTAGGTATGAAGGACACCAAGGATTTTTCACAAGACCTGAAGTGCCTCAGCCTGGGCCTGGAGAAGGTGGTGGAGTCAAACTCAACATGCTGACACACAAGTCTAGTTCAAACCTGACAGCATATCTTTGGTTCAGGCTTTTTCACCCCCTGGTAATATGTCGAAAACCATCTGCAGTTTTCAGGCCCTTGGGACATCCATGGTAGGACCAGGCCCACCCCGATGGTAGCCTAGACCATGCTTAATTGCCATATCCACCCCTTACTCTTCCTTAAAGGTGTGAACTTTGTTATGTTTTCAACAGTTTATCTTCCAATGCCACTGGTAAAATGCAAGGACATCCAGAGCATGACCTTGGTTCTGTCAATCCTCCTTCCCACACGATGGTGGCGGCTTACTTGCCACGTCTATGCCTTACTTAAGCCTTAATTTTTGGCCCAAGCATGGCTTAAAGTTCTGCACAGTACTGTATCTGGGAAGAAGTAGTAGAACTGACTGCAGACTCATTTGTTGCACCCTAACCCTAACCTTGAGGGCTCTAACCCTAACCCTCTTTTGGTTTTCCATGGTGTGTTAAATGTAAATTTATCCCCCTCAGTAATTTTTTTTTCTTTTTTTTCTATCCATAAAATTCTGATGTTCTGGCTTGGGTTATGTGCGTCTATTCCCAACCCACGGTCAAGGTCACCTCATAGTAGAGGTCTGCAGCTGAATGCCACACCATAAAGGGTCTGCAGCCATATCCTGTAGCTGGACTGACCTGCTTAGCCTGCTTCCACTGTTACACCAGATAAGAAGAGGAGAAAGGATTGGAAATGGAGTCAGTATGTCAAGAATGAATATGACTTTTCTGTCAGATTTGGGCAGCATGGTTGCTTGGTGTTTGGTCTGTTGCCTCACAACAATTGCATGCAATTCAACACAATTCAAATGGCTTTACAGGCATGGGAATTATTAGTTGCATTGCCAATTCACTGTACAATTTAGAATAATTATAGTAGAAAATAAAGTATGCTCTCCCCATGCATACATGGCTTCTCTCTGGTTACTCCTGCTTCCTCCCACAGTTCAAAGACATGCTCACTCAGCTGACTGGTGACTCTAAATTGCCCTTAAGTTTAAGTGTACCTGTTTGTTTATCTCTTTGTCAGCCTTATGACTGACTGGCAACCAGTCCAGGGAGTACACCGCCTTTCGCCCAATGACAGCTGGGATAGGACAGGATAAGCAGTGTGGAAAACAAATGGATGGATGAATATCATTTTTTATCATTAGTTTCTAATAAAATAACCTATAAGTTGGATCATTATTTTTGTTTCCAGTGTAAACTCAATGTTTCTTATGAGGGTGCAGGTTTTGACCTTCAAAACAAACACCTAAAACAACTGCACAACAGCTTTCCTTAAGTATACATGCTCTCCCCTCCTCTTACAAGAATGTAATCCATACCTTCCTTTGAAAAGCCTCCCTCCTTTGTGATGCCAACACTGTGGCCCTGTTTGTGCAGATGGGGTCTCTGTGGTGCTCATGTTGCTATTGTGTTGGACCACTTGTACAAGAAGACTGACTCTGTCTGGCCCTTGACCTTCTCTTTGATCAGAAAAGTATGTCTGTATCTATTTTTTTTTGCATTTAGTTGGTATTAATTCCTCTTAGGTTGTGGTATGAGCCTTCTTTTGCTTAACGTGCCTTGTATTTTTTCACAATTACACTCAAATAAGCATCTTTATGAGTCTGTATCTATCTCCACAGAGAGGCCCTACAATGAGGACAAGTGTCTGGATAATTGTGCTGCTTCAAATTTGGGAAGATGAGGCACACTGATGCCAGGGGATCAAACCAGGGGATTAAAGCAGCCCTGTAATCTGCCTACAACTTGAATAGCCCGCAATCCACCGCCATTGTGTCGACACTGGAGCTACTCATCATCTCCAGGGACCAAAAAAGGAGCACTAAACTGCGTTCTGTGCATCTGAAAAGAGGGCTGCTGTGTGACTCATCCCAAGCCACTGGTTAGTCACCTCAGATACTCATTACACTGTTCCCTGTTAGACAATAATGACCGAGCTGGCTGAAAAGAGTCTGAAAAGTTGAGGTATTAACGATGCACAGTGATGAATGCAGAAAGATAGAAAAGAAGTATCATTTTTGGACACAGCACACTGAGTGATTGTGGGCCTTTCTGTTCTGCAGCCATGTGAGTATCAGTGTGAGAAATGTCTTTCTGGCAGTGCATCAAAGTGGAAGGAGGCAGCGCTACGGGGACGAGTGAGACTGTATTTCCACACCTCATGACAGTATCTGCTGCAGTCTGCTCTGTGCCACTTCAATCGCTGCTGTGTTGAAATACGGGCAGCAGAGATGCAGATGGATGAGGGCCCGCACAGTTGAGCTAGATCAGGGGGTTTGTACCAGCAGGTATGAGCCTCTGGGTCTACAAAGGATGACAATTTCTTTTGGCAATTGTGCAGTGATACATGCAAGATGTGATTTGACGCTTAACTGCTCATGGCACCAAACCAGGGGGAGTTTCAATACAAACCCCAATCCCAAAATAATTGGGACATTGCTTAAAATGTGATTAAAACAGACTAGAGGGGTTTGCAAATCCTTTTCAATCTATATTCACTTTCATATAGCACAAGGACAATATTTTCCAGAAAACTTGGGACAGGAGCATGTTTACCACTGTGCTACCTCATGTTTCCTTCTAACATCTCTCTGTAAGACACCAGTTATTGAAGTACTGTAAGTCAGGGGTGTCCAGACTATGGCCCGGGGGCCAAATGCAGCCCACGGTTAATTTTTAGATGGCAAATTTTTAATATAAAATAAATCATGGCCAACATTAGAACATGAAACTTTTGCTTGACTGTATTGTACTTCTTAGTTTCAGCACAAGGAAGTGCTACCATGCTAATTCTGTAAACCAACATTTTGACTGAGAATCTTTTGATGTTTTTATTCATTTTTGACTACACTAAGATGGCAAGGTAAATGGTTAACATATTGGCAACCAAAATAATAACATTATCTTGATTTATAATGCCCTAATTAATTACCCCACTAAATAGCAGCACCAGCAGAGTTCCAGGTGTGTAGCCAGTGGTAGCCAGGGTCATCCAGGTCGCTGAAATCTGGTTGGCCACCCCAAAATCTTTGAATTGATTGGCTATTTGCTTTGTCAGCCACTCACTGGCACTGACCACACTTAATCAACAAGAATATCTTAATCTACATTAGACTGGTTTAAAAAAAATTAAAATCCTCAAGGTGCGGAATATAAAAGTGCACCCCCCCCCCCCATTTTTATTTTTACATATTTCAGTATGTGGCCCTATGCACCATACATTTTCAGTGGGAGATGGGTCTGGATTGCATGCAGGCCAGTCTTGTGCTAGCACTGTTTTATTGTGACACCAGAGTTTACAGAGTGCTGTAAACTCTGTGCTGCTTTGTCTTGAAACGCTGAAATAAGCAGGGGTGGAAGCATACGTTACACCAAAACTTGTATTTTTCTGTCACTATCAATGGAGCCTTTACAGATGTGAAGTTACCCATGCCATGAGCTGTAGATCAGAGAAGTCAGAGGATGTTGATACATAACCTTCACTTTGCATGGTAGACTCTTGATTTCCATTTGTAGATGCAGCGATGAACTGTGTTAACTGACACTGGTGTTCTGATGTCTTCCTGAGCTCATATAGTATTATCTGTCACTCAATGATGCTGCTTTTAAATGCATGGGCTATTGGCTCAGAATCATACTGCGTGCATGCACAGCCTTAAATGTTTGTAGGATTTTCCATTTGAGAGAAAAATATTGTGAGAAGAGAAACAAGTCAGTTGAACTATTGAATATTTTGGACAAAAACCCGATTCAAATTCACTTCTCATACAGCAAATCATCATTCTAACATCTGTGTGTGAATTTAAGTCAGTGTACAAACCTTTTGCTACTCCTTTAGTTTATTTCTTTTACTTTATTTCAAACATGATTCTGTGTTTTTAGGAGTCTTGCTACCTTCCTTGTGTGGACATTTAAATGGACGGGAACTTGAACTACTTCTTTGCTGAAATGTTGAGCCCCACATATTCACAAAAATCCCCCCTTCACCTTCAACCTTCCACACGGCCTTCTGGGACCTCGGTTTCCCACTAAGCCACAGATATGGGCTTTCAACGCCACTCTGACTGTGATCACACTCCCCTGGAATTCCTCGGTACACCAGCACTCCCAGTCCTGATTACTGGTCCTTGTAAACTGATTATGTTTCTGTCTGAGTGATTGTGAAGTTATTCAGATGAAAAAGCTTCAAACCAGAGGGCTTAGCTGAGGAGAATTTCAGGTCTCAAGTTTACATTTCCTGATTTACTTCTCAAGCCATAATAAATTGACAGTTTAATAACCTCATCTGTATGAGGTTTCTCTTCGTACATACATGAATTTGACGTTGCATCTTGCACAGTTGAAAGTTGTAAAATAAAGTGAAAAAATAAACTCTACTGACTCAGTTAAAGATTCATACAGCAGGAAGATGAAGATGAACATGTACATGGATTTAAGTGTCACACATACACACACATGTTGCTCTTGAAGGTGAAAAATGTCGGCTCATATTTGAGTTGTTGAAAGTAGAAACAGGTCTGTCTGTGATAAATCGAATCTAGGAAGGAAAAAAGGAGTTAGCGTGCCAAAGTGAGACATTTATCAAGTGTAAACACACGTTGTGATGATTCATGAGAAAGAAAATACAGAAATCTTGTCACGTTTTGAAAGATTTGCAGGCTAAAGCCTTTGCTGTGTTGCTCCAGAATCAACTTGATCTTAAATAAGTGAGACATATTGACATAAATGTGATATTTTTAGAGCGGAAGATGGAAATAAAATCCATGTGCAGAGCAACAAGAGGACCTCCAGCTAACACAAGAGAACCAAGCCGCTGTGGCTTCACTCCTGTTTTAAAGCCTATAGAGCTTTGCATTTTAGCAGTTGGCATAATGTTTTTCTGGAGGGATTTTTTGAAGTAGTCCTACTGCTACACCTCTAGCTCATGTTTGGCAGATACACTTTATTGCCAAAAGTATTCACTCACCTGCCTTGACTCACATATGAACTTAAGTGACATCCCGGGTGGGGGTCTATTATGGGCTTATTCACATAGGACAGTGGATGGAGTCCTAGAGTCTGAAAGTGGGACTAGAGAGAGTTGGGAATGACTCGTGGTAAAGAAGCCACATGTCTGTTCTGATGAACATAACTTGAGAACACTTCAGACTTTGTATAAATATTCAAGGATGAACTGATTTTATTTTCAAAGTCAAAGGTCATTATCATTGGGCCTGTTGACTATCCTGTAATAACTGACGGCATTAGAGTTAATCTTCATTGGCGTGCCACAGATCTGCCCGAGGGATCTAACTGTGAAAAAGTCTTGTTAATTTGTTAAAGCTGACAGCAGATATTATGAGCTGAGGGCATCCATTGGCTTCATCCCAGAATAAACTTGTTCTTAATAGGGTGATGACTCATAAGTCTCTATTACTTCTCTACATTGCTTAAGGCTCCAGTTTTCTTTACACCAAGATATGTGTGTGAATGTGTGTTATGCTCAGATAGAATAGCAGTCTGGCCATTCCATGCTACTGCAGCGCAGATAACATCTACCTGTTATCACTTTATGAACAAATCAAGCCATGAATGTAATTTTGTAACCTATTAAAAGTAGTAAGGGAAGCTTGTGAGTAGCCAGTCTTTGACTCAGAGTTGCAGCTGCTGTCCAACATTGCTTCAAAGTTAAAGTTTTTGTCTTTCATGTGGTTTTCTAATTACCTTTTCCAGCAGATATATTACTGCATGAAGTGTCCATGTGGGTGCAGGAATATAACAAACCCAATAGGGGGTGCCAATAATCAACAATCTGCTGTTACAGTCTGATTGTTAGAGTGTGGTATGTATGCTTCCATGTGAGTATGTGTGTTTTTAGTGGGAGAGTTGGCATAATTTACCACTCAGTACCATCTACCACCCTGCCCTCCTTTGGGCCAAAACTCATTAACAGTTTAATGAGAGCGAGTTGACTCAGCAGGTCAGAATGGCTCTCACTGACTTCAGCTGCTTTTTCAGATGATGAGTGAGTGTGTGTGTAAGTGTGTGTCACAGTAATGCAAAGACATTGTTTAATTTTGATGGGACTTGAAATATAGGACTTATTCCATGTTAGCTGATGACAACTTTTCCTTATGTACAGTGCCTTTAAAGAGTATTCACCCCTTTTATTGATTTTATAAATCAGTCATGGTCAATATAATTTGGAATTTTATAACAAAAAACCCTCTTTAATGTCAAAGAAAAAAGATGTCTTCAAAGTAATGTCAATTAAACAAAATTTGTAAAGTAAAATATATAATTACAAATATTCACCCCCTTTACAGTGACTGACCCAGTTCAACAGAGGTCCTGCCAGTTGGTGCTGGTAGTATCAAAATAAGTCAAATGGGGATCACCTGAGTGCAGTGAATGTATGTAAAGTGACCGTAATATAAAGACACCTGTGTCTGGAAGGTCCAGTCACTGGTTAATCGGTATTCCGGGCTACCATGAAGACAAAAGAACACTCCAAGCAATGCAGAGGAAAAAATGTATAAGTCAGGAGATGGAGACAAAAAAATTCCAAGGCACTGAACATCAACACACCATCCCCACCGTTGAGCACAGTGGTGGCAGCATCATACTGTGGGGATGCTTCTTGGCAGCTGGTCCTGGAGGGCTTGTAAATGTAGATGGTAGAATGAATGCACCAAAACAGAGGAAAATCCCGGGGGATGTTCTTATTCAGTCTGCAAGAGAACAAGGACTTGAAGGAAGATTATTTTTCCAGCAAGACGTACAGCCAAAGCTACACAAAAATGGTTTAAAAACAACAAGGTGATCGTTCTGAAGTGGCCGAGTCAAAGCCCAGACCACAATCCAATAGAGAATTTGTAGCTGGACTTGAAAAGGGTTGTTCAAGCCTGATCCCTGTGTCCAGATGTGCAAGCCTGATTGAGACCTATCCACACAGACTCAGAGCTGTGATTTCAGCCAACTGTGCTGAAATGAACGGGGTATGGAAGCACTTATTTTACAATGCATATTACTGTTTGACATTTCTGCAAAATCTGTTTTCACTTTGACATTCAAGAGGGTTTTAAAAAAATATTAAAAATGATCTGGCCTGCTAAACATATTCCATGCCCAGGGAAGCTTGAAAAGGTGTGGTAAAACCTGCGTTGTTTGCCAGTCAGTCACAGACTGACACGTACAAACAGGAGACAATTAAAAGTTGTCAAATAACTTGACAATTTTGGACTCTGGGAGAAGGCCAAGCATGGACAGGAAGAACATGTATGGCAGGTGTAAACTCTCTGTCGTGTGATTTTTTGTGCTGAACCAGAAATCAGTGTTCACTTTTGGCACCAGCCCACTGTTTATCTTGATAATTGGAGCCCGCTAGGTCTCTCAATGCCACATGTGTAGCAATAAGTTTCAAAATGCTGAAACCAAAACAGAGAATATAAGTCACAGTTGGTTTACAAGCTCCACGATGAAGCAACTGTAACTGTAGAGCTTTAGCGAAGCAAAACAGCCTGAATTACTCAGTAACAAATCAATTTCATTATAAACTGATAGTGATTTAATCCATGAGTCACTCGTTCAGTTGATATTTGATTGACAGTTGAATAATAGATCAATGAAAAATGGCTCGTTTTTTGTTTATTTGTTTTAAATACCAAATCAAATCATGACAAAAAGCATCTTTTTCTCATTTTCATTCCTGAAACAAAATCAAACAAACAAGAAAAGTTCTGTGTTTTTGATTTGTGATATTTATGTTGGAATCAAAGAATTAAAATCTGAAAAACACTGCTATGAGCAGTCAATTTGATTTCATTATTCATTTGTGTAACACGGTGCAGGTGTTGTGCTCGGAAAAGCATCCAAAGAATCAAGTTCCCGTCATTGAGGAGCTCAGCTCACGCTGTCATGTGGTTGAAAGAATGTGTTTTATAACTAGAAAAGAACACTTTCATACCTTTTAAATGTTTTTATTTGACTTAACATTCATTGCTACTTTAAAACTTTTCCCTTAAGTATAGAAAAGTGAGGGCGTTTGCTCTCTGTTTATCATTACAGTGAGCATGCGCTTCTTAGTGACTGGCACTTGATTCTCAGGATGCTAATCTGAGCACAACACCTGCACCGGCGAATGCAAATCAATAATGAAAGTCTGTCATTTTTTCATGTTCCATTATTTAATCCCAAAATAAATATCAAAAATCAAAAACAAAAATGAATAGGACTTTAAAAATCTATCTGCACTGTTCTCACTTTACTAATTAAGAGCTCAGACTGTGGCTGTGGCTTTCCAAATGTTTGACTGACACATGACGATTAGGATTGTGTACTGTAATTCAGACAGCTCCAAGAGCTGTTTGATGGTACACTGACTTTTAATGGGAGTAATGATACCTCTTTCATTGCTCATAAAGCCGTGTCAGTTTTGTTTAGTTATTATGTTCTTGCAGGAGAAATTATGGCACAGTTTTGCTCCAGAAAGTCATCAAAGTAACCACCTTGAGTTACTGCTAACAGCACTGTATCATCAGTACAGACATCATGGCAGGGGTGATATGGCCCTGAAGACCTTTAAGTGGAAAAGACAGGAAGTGACAAAGCAAGGGTAAAACTCTGGCTAAATTTTATATTACTCCTGGAGCCAATCAACTGTTATGTGAGGACCACGTTATGGAAGTAGTGACCCATATTTGATTCCACGGTGTATCAAGTTGATATCTTGACTGATAGAAGATATGTTGGCTAAGACCCCTTCCTTCTATGAGTCCCTGTTAACAGCCCCCCTGAAACTTGAGGCCTGAGAATGGAGTTGAAGTTGATCCCATTGTTAATTCTGAACATGATAGCCAAAATTTACGTGAAAAAACATTTGGTCCAACTCTTTCTCTCTCCATGAGGTCCGTGTTCCTCAGCATGCCCAAACCAAAATCAGTCAGACAACAACAGACTAAAAACAGAAACCAGAACATTCCCTTTTACCAAAATTGTAGACCTCCTTTATCCAATCTGTGTTTATTTGCAGATATCTGTTTATAGAGATCTTCTAGCTTTTGGTTAGACAATATATTGCCTTTCAAAACAATTTTTGGCTGATATCTTGTACATCAATTTTTCCTGTAGCTTTTGAATAGGAAGCTCAGCTTTTCTAACTTCCCTTTTATATCCAAATGGAAAATCCAACTAAATAATTACTATGTATTCATGGTAAAAGTTGTAAAATCGAAACCATTTAACATTTAAAAACCTATTTGTCAAAGGTAAATCCAAATCCAGTCACAAACTCAAAGAATATATATATAACATATAATAGTAGTGATGAAAGGATGCAGTGATGAGATGTAATAGAGGTGGCTGGGGTGGAGGAGGGTTGTAACGGTTGCACTGAAACAACAGACTGATTATGGAGGAGAGACAGCAGATTTTAAAACATGACAGCAGCATGGTTATTGGATTGAGAGAGGAAAGGGATTGGCTCAGAATTTAAGAGAGTAGATGCCCATAACAGCTGAATTCCAGAGCAGGAAACACCCACCCACCTTGGATTGTAGAACAGCAGACCCTGTGATGATTCCTGAGCACCCTACATGCCTTAAACTCATTCACATGTCTGTCCATTATTTGTGAAGCCACATCGCCCCTATTGTGAATAGACAGACGTAGCTAAATTCATTCCCAGTTACATGCCGTTTTATGCTTGCCTTTTATGTGTGAAACGCTTTACCCTTTTGTTTTAGTGGCTGGCTTAGGTATTGAGCAGAAACCTGTTGCTTACATGTAAGTGTAAAGTATTACTGGGCTGCTTGAGAGTCTGCCAACTTAAACTGGTACCAAATGAATCTCCAGGGATGTCGGGCCAGAAAGGACGATTCAGATAAATCTTTCAGGGCTTAGAAAATAAAGCAGACCTTTGCTGGACATGCACGAGGGGGCTTTTAATATAGGAAAGTCCTTAACATTCTACTTTGTGATGCACAAGGTCTTCAAGCATGGCCTCCAAAAGATGCAGCCTCTACACTGGGACACAGCTTATTTGTACTCAAACAAAACCTGAGCTCTGCTGTTTTCTATCAATCGGTACACAGTAAGCGGGCTATTACTGAGTACATGTTCACATACGTGTGTGTGCTAACATGCACATGTGTAATTTGAGTGTATACAAGAGCTGAGAGTGTTTTGGTTCAGTGATCTCTCTGACATGCATACCATCCTGCTGATTCACTGATGACTCCTGCACAGAAACCCGCATCCCTAACCCGCTTTACTTTTCGCCTGTGATCCTTTAAACAGCCTCACCTGTCCTCTCTCTTTGAACACGTGTGTGGTCGTGTTTTTAGTACTGATCACTTACAACAGGAGGCAGACAAAAAAACATTAAACTGACAACGGAAGAGAACAATTAAAGGCTGCTGCTCTTGACTATAGAGGGGATTAGGAGCAGGGAGCGGAGAGGATAGCATGAGAGAGTCAGGACTCTGTGGAAACCTGTATAGTGGGATAACTTTATTCCTTTTTATTTAAATATTTTGCACTTACTAGAAATAACTCACTTTTTTTTGCATATTTTCCTTATAAATCAATGCTTTTAACTTCTATTTTATGCTCAAATTCTGTGCAGGAGAACTCTGATTTTTCTATACTTTTCTAACTTTTCACCAGGTCTAATTATTCAAGAGAACTGTAAGGTACTATAAACAGAATTTGTGACTTTGTGAAGTAATATGTGTAAAACCGGCTGTTTAACATATGTGCAGATGGAACTTCCGATTTTCCTGCAGCCAGCCTCAAGTGGACACTCGTGGTATAGCAATTTTTTGCACTTCAGCATTGGCTTCATTTTTTTGGACCGGAGGTTGCCGCTTGATTTATATTTATATTTTGCAAGTAGCTCCCAGCACAAATCAGGAAGGGCAGTTTTTTTTTTTAAATTTTTCCACAAAAAACGGGTTCAGTTGTTAGTAAATACAATTTGTGGAGTGCAAATCTTATTGAACAGGCCTCTTTATTCAAAAGAAGTAGGTAGCTGAAGTGGGCGGAGCTAAGTAGCATGCTTCTACTGCTCATCTTTTTGTTACTGTTTTGATTGTGAGCCCCCTGGTGGTGGAATTTGCATACTAATGTGAAAATATATTCAACCTCAAGCACACACAAGGCCTGTTTTTTCCAAATTTATTTATTCATGTATCTATTTTTGCTTAGAAACAATCCTAAATAATATATTTCCCCTTTCATTGAAATGTTTTCCTTTTTGCTCCATTGAGTCCCATATGATTTTTGAGAACCTTTAAGAGTCTTCTTGCAACAGCTGCAGTGTTTCCAAGTAAGAAAAAAAGAGTTACCAAAGTCTCTGCCCTTTAAGTAATTCCAACTATTCTCTTTTACACTCATATAAGGCTTTCCAGTGTCAAAACACTATCTTAAACCCTGGATCAGAGCAGAGCACAGCAGTAGCAGTGCAGGCGGGCTGAGTGAGAGACTGAGAGTGAAGGGAGATGAAAGACAAGACAAGCCCGGTGTGGCAGAAGAGATGGATGCTCAGAATGAGACGTAAAGACAGACACGCCTCATGCTTGTATTAGCCCAGGCTTAACTTGGATTTCACAGAGATAATTTAAGCCTTCAGACAAAGATGCTGCAGCGAGGACAAAGATAATAATGTCTGATGGATTGTGTTTTTCTAATGGCGTGGATAATTCCATCACAATGTTTTCACTGATGTTTGTGTCACTTAGAAACCAATGCCACATAATGTTATGGTATCTTAATTTAGAGGTTTGGGTGAAATTTTCAATGCTTTTGTAGAATGACTCCTAACAGCTTCCATCAGGCTGAAGTAATGAAGGCTCTGAAGCCATAAATCATCAACACCACTACACACTGTCCCGTGTCACATAGGTGTCATAGGTGTGTGGGCAGAGTTGACTTGTGATGACATGTGAGTCATCTACACACAGCTTGCTCTCTCTATAGGTAAATAAAGTCACTCAAAGATAAACTATGTGGACAAAAGTATTCAGTTGCCTGACTATTACACCAACAGGGACTGATATTGTATTGAAATACATTTACTTTAACACTGACCTGGTCTCCCTTTTGCCAACGTTACAGCCTCCAATCTTCTTGGAAGGCATTCCACAAGATATTAGTGTGTTTCTGTGGGAATTTCTACCCATTCATTCAGTAGAGCATTAATGAGGACAGGCACTGATGCTGAAGGAGAAGGCCTGGCCCTGTGTACAGTCTGTTTCTCATTAAAGTTTTGCAGGTTCAGTCCTTCAAAATAAAAACTTATTGAGATCAAATCACAGAGTTCTCTCATTTCAATGTTGACAGCACACTATGTAAAGACTTCACAAAACCCACCAAGGTGTCATGCAAAAATATAAGACCTGCTCTGAAAGCCAAGACCAGGGCTAAACTTGTCAGATGGATGATGGAAACCCTAGACTGCAGTACTTAAAGGGGTCAAAATGAAGAAAGGCGAGCTGGAGGTGAAGGGTCAGGGGCTACACCAACCAAAGGGAACAAAAAACATCAAATTTCAGTCAACAAAGGCAGACACAAAAGGCGGAGACTGTGAACTCTGATGGGCATATTTACCCACTGTGAAGACATGTAAACACCTATCTTCATGTTAATGATGGATGATTTTAAGTGACCTTTAGTAGTCAAAGGTTTATTGGGATTTAAAGGTTTGCCAACAGTGTGTTTTTGTACCTGTAACAGTTAGCCAGTGTCATATGGAGGTCATTTTACTCATATTGCACTGAAACTGAGAAGCTCACAAACTTTCTTATGTTACTGCATAGCTGCAGACCCCAACACTTTATTTTAAGGTAACAATATTCACCATTAGATAGCTGCTTAGCATGCTAACTTAGTAGCATACTAGCTGCATGTTAGTCATTATGAAGAGCTTATTAGTACCTTAATCATACAAGACCATAATCTACGTTAACTAAGAGTTTTCCTTTTATAACAGGCTTATCAAGACATAACAATAGCAAATTAGGAAGTTGTTTAACGATAATGGTGATCTTAATATGCTTTGCTTAGTATGACCCTTATAAGGTAGTAGCACCTCAGGAATAGTTCTTCTCCCTAAAGTATGGTCTATTCTCATGAAAAAAAAACATACAATTTCTATTCTCAGTAATGTTCAAATAACTCCTGATTAAACCCCTGCAACCTTGAATATGTACCCCAAACTAAAGCAACTTCCTGCTGATTCTGGGGTTAAGTGATTCTGTAGATGGAGGGGGGAGGGCTGGAGTACTGCTCAATAGGCTAACAGCAGAGGGGAAGGGCTCAGAAAGTGCAGGTGTGGGTTGAGAGGGATCAGCCACAATTTATGGAGAGATGGTAGATCCCAGCCAATCACATCTCTGCAAAACAGATGATACGCTGTAGCCTGTTCCAGTCCATTGCCTTGGCTGCAGTGTACCAGACAGTTACTGATGAGGCGAGGATGACTTGATGATGGCGTAGAAGTGCACCATCATCGTCTCTGGCAGGTTGAAACTGGGGAGTTGCAGAGGGTTGTTGGGGCAGGGGTGTTTGCCTGCACCATGTCACTAGATGGTCCACATCCCACTTGTGGGTGGACTCGTCTCCACTAGAGATGAGTTAGATTAGGGTTGTGTCATCTGTGAACTTGAGGAGCTTGATGGACTGGTGAAAGAGGGGAAAGAATGCAGCCTTGGGGCTTTCTGAGTATTAAATAATGATGCTTATTTTTATTATTTTAAGCATGCAATATGTGCCATAAGTGTTCAAATCTCAGATTCTGATGCTAATTTGAGTGTAACCCTCTATCATATACTTTAATCTTGAATATTTATGTCTCTCAAGGTAGGCCAACTTTGGTGACACTAACTAAAAAGCCCTAACTGAACCAGGAAGTCCTCTTCCATCATGTTCAGTCTACCATTCATTGTGTATTGTGGTTGCTCCTAACAGGTAAGACTTCTCTAAGTGAGCTGATAACTTTGCTCATGGTGCATAAGTGTCAAATTTCCAAAGGCAATCTGGGAAAAATCTGCAGATTAAAGGATGATTGTCAAACAATGTGAGTAAAATGTATTAAAAAAAACATGTCAGAGATATAATAACTATTCTGGATTTTCTATGGGTCTATTTTCAATACTCCAGAATTACTGTATTACTGCCCAATCCTACCAGCAATCAATAAGCAGTTATTGTTCCATTGTTTCTGTAAATTGAAACCAAGAACACAGCGGTGCATTACAATAGTCTTTGAGGTTGACGTCAGAGGAAAATGGCTGCTGTGGATGTGTTGAATTGGTCTTATTGTTTAACATGACAGTGATGTATGACTGCAAATCAATGGCATAATATGAAACCACAAGGCAAGTAAGAAGCATGTAGGCAGTGATTTCAACTACAGGGTCTAGTAATTACAGTTCTGCACGGTCATGCTTTCAGCTTTCCTTTGGGGTAGAGATAAAGATTTGTCCTGTAAAACCAAGTATGTAGAAGCATTCAGGTTACTGTTATAGTATAGCTTTATTACACTGACAAAGTTGATTTGACATTACATAAGAACATGTACCTTCAGGATTTTTTTCATGGACAACAAAATCATACATATACACACAGAACAGACAGTGTTAACATCGTAGTGTAGGATCACAGCAGTCTCTGAGCATCATGTGGAGAGTGAGGTGAACATCTAATGGCTAAGTAAGCGGCCACATATTTGCTGATTAGACAGATTCTAGGCATGCTACGAATCCCACACAATCCCTTCTCCTTATTTACAAAATGGCAGTGGTTTCAAGGATTGATTATGTGGCTTTGTTCATTGTTCATGGCACTGTTCACTCACCGCTGGTCCTCCATTCAGACCAGAGTCAAGAAGAGGCTCATCATCGATACAAAAATATAGTACAGCAATTTTCTTGTCATAGCAAACATTCATACCTGTCCATCAATGGCCCAGTCACATCAGCAGCCATTCAGATGCAAAAAAATGAACAAAAAATAACCTTAAACTGCTACACAATGCAGAGATAAAAGGGACACTGACCACACAAGGGTTTGCAACTTTAAGCCTTTTCGTGACATATTGTGATGTCACAGTTTAAAGCATTTACACCAGGTTTATAAGTCACCAAAAATGTGTTTTAATCAAAGTGGCCACAGTTTTCCATCCACTGCATTATCTTATGTGCGTGCTCGATTTGTACAATCCATTACATCACACCAAGAAAACACACTGAATGAAGGGCATGTTTGGCATTTTCTCTGACACTGCAGTCAAAACAATAAAGCTTATATTCAGCAAATGAGAAGTAGGAAACTACAGCAAACTGATGGTTTTGGTACAGTTTATAAGATGCAATAGTCCAGTCACTTTAGTGATTATTTAATGCATGATGATTTCACTAACTTATGTTTAATGCACAAATACATTCAGGATTTACCATGAACTCAAAATGCTCATCATAAAGAAATAAGGAAGTTACAATTACTTAACGGACGTTAAAGATCAAACTGTAAAAAAAGTGGACTAACAGTCACTTCACACTTTAATAAGAAGGTGACTTGGATTCCTATTTATTTCCATAACTATAACTGCAGTATATCTTTATATAGTGTCGTGAAAGTGTTTTGCCCCCTTACTGATTCCTGTTTTTTTTTTTTTTTTGCATATTTATCACACTTAAATGTTTTGAATCATAAAACCAATTCTAATATCTCAAACGGGGGGGGGGGTCCAAACCTATCTGTCCCTAAGTGAAAAAGTAATTGCCCCCTGAACCTAATAACTGGTTGTGCCAACCTTGGCAGCAATGACTGAAATCAAGCATTTGCGATTCCTGCTGATGAGTCTTTCACATCACTGTGGAGGAATTTTGGCCCTCTCTTCTTTGCAGAATTGGTTTAACTCAGATTGGAGGGTTTTCGACCATGAACTGCTCATTTAAGGTCACACCACAGCATCTTAATAGGATTTAAGTTCAGTCTTTGACTGGGCCACTCCATAACCTTAATTTTATTTATTTTGAGCCATTAAGAGGTAGACTTGCTGGTATATTTTGTGTTGTTGTCCTGCTGCATAACCCAAGAGCGCTGGAGTCCCAAAGCCTTGGAAATGGCTTTGTAACCTTTTCCAGACTGATAGATGGTAATCACTTTGTTTCTGTTTTAAGATCTTGTAGCCTACTTCACTTTGTCTGACAGCTTCTATTCAAGTCATTACTTGATTCAACAAATCTGGTGGTAATCAGGCCTGGGTGTGGCTGGTGAAACTGAACTCAGCTTTCCAAGAACTGTGTTCAATCACAGCTAACTCATGCTTTAATAAGGGGGGGGGGGGGGTATTTTTTCACAAAGGGCCAGATAGTTTGGGATTTTTTTTCCCCCCTTAATAAATAAAAATAAAATTAGTTTGATGATCTGAAACATTTAAGTGTGATAAATATGCAAAAAAAAAAAAAAAAAAAAAAAAAGGAATCAGAAAGGGGGCAAACACTTCTTCATGGCACTGTACATCTTATTCTATAGCCTACATGTTAATGTTGAATTTAAAATGCACCCAGAATAAAATAAAGCCTTATTCTTTCAGCTGAATTGAACAAATACGTGTCTGCTGTACAGTTTCAACTGATTTCCAGTAAATTTATTACATAAAAACTTTTGACAAAGTAACTGCAAATAATTAAATCATTAATAGTCAATAAGATGATTAATTTATGCATTTTTTGTTAAATATTGTATTTACATCCTGAATGTGCATCTAAATTGCAAATGTATGGATCTAAACTTAGCACAAAAAGTAAGAAAATTTGAGTTAGATTATTTCTTTGTTGTAACAATGTGTCATGGCACAAATCTTATACAGTTGGAAAGCCTGTTGATTTCCCTTTAAATGGTGCCACATTTGTAAGGAGCATGCATTTGTGCATGTTACTGCCAAATAGGCAAATATGGATAATGGCATGGGAATATAGGTTTAGGTATGCATGATATACAGATTGTTTGCAGATGTCAGTTGGGACCAACCATAAACAGAAACCTGGTTGTAAGGTTAATAATCTAGATTATTTTTTTTGTATTGACTTGTTGCACAATTGTCATAAAGAGTGAAATACAGATATCACTGATGATCAACCAATTACAAACCCTTGATTTAAAGATTGACACACTTGGGTAAAAACCCTTTGAGGTAAAAGTTTGACTGGAAAATTCTTGATAAAACCTTTATGGGAGAACAACCTCATTGTAAATTTGACTAAAAGTTACTTGATCAATCAAACGTTGGAGATAAACTTTTAGCTCTGGAGTTAAGAGCGCCAAAACCCTTCTGCCCTGCCACTTATGTCCTTTGTGTTTGAGTAATTTTAACACGCACCGATATGCTCTGTGTCAAATAAATTTAGGATACACAAAGCAGAGACTGATCTGACATGCTTAGCGACTCATTAACTGACAGAAAAACCTCCAGGACATGTCTCTCATTTGTTCTCTTTCTTCTCTCCAAGAAAACCTCAACACTTTCAAGAGTGTACATGTTGTCAGAGTGGGACTATTCTGAAATGATGGGATGTTTGGTGGAAAATAAAAGACGCTTCATGTACATTTCAGTCTGGGTATTTTACACAGGTGAGTCACGAAAAGGCTGCTAGACTTCTTTTTATCCAAGCACATTAAGAGCTCATTTTCTTTAGATTTCTCTGCAAATAGCATCCAGTGAACTGCACTCACGGCAGCAGGTTTTTTCCCACCTTCCACCTACACCCTCACCAGCATTTTTTACTCACCCGAGGCGCTACAGTCTATGAAAAAGGCTTCATTTATCTCTCTGAGTGCAGGCGCAGGGCATGCGAGGGAGGTGTACAGTCTTGTTTTTGGCGTGTGGAGGTGGGACGTTTTTTACATGGCCATTTGTCAAACATTCACATTACAGGCAGACCCCAGCCACATCCGGGTGTCGAAGCACATGCCACCCAGAGGAGAGCCTGAAATCTCTCCCTGTGCGGCTACAGCAGTCACTAAGATGGTTTGGATTTATAGTTTTGGGCTTCTGTGACAGTGGCTTTGTCTGCTGGGAGGCTTCGAAGAAGAGCTCCTGTGCCTTCTTATTGTTTTGTAAAGGAACAGGAAGGCTGACATCATGCTCCCCGGGGTCGATGAAAGGTCAGATAGGTTGTCCGAACAAAGTCAATAAAGTCGCCCCCATAGCTCAAGGGGGACTGTTTCTGTTTAAGGTCAATATATGTACATTGAGTGATCAGTCAAAGCGGCAGAAACAGTTTATCCCCCTCAGCATACAGCGTCCAGTGTTTGGCAAGTACATACAGTAGTTCTTCATCACCTCACTGCCTCCCCATGCTCCTTTTCTCAACTGAGTCTTTTTCCTCCTTCAGGTGCAGCACTCTCGCTCCACACGACAAAACAGGGAGGACTGGGTTGGCAGGGACGTTGAGGTGATGGGGTCCGAGGAGGAGAACGGGGAAGAGGAGGAGGGGTCATTTGTGGAGGAGGAGGCGAGGAGGGAGGGGTAAGGGCTCATCTTGTCGATGTTGACGTAGGTGGTGTTGAGCAGGACGTAGTGTTCGCCGCTGAAGCTGGAGAAGATGGCGGAGATGCGGGACACTAGCTCGGAGAAGGAGGGCCGACGCTCTGGCTTCGGGTGCCAGCACTCAATCATCACCGTGTAGCTGGAGGGGGAGAAGAGGAGGAGAAGCTTTAAAACTCAGGGAGGGGACTACAAGCCAACAGCTTTGCCAACAGCACTTTTTTCAGCTGTGTAACTTGGGTTAAACTGGTCTTGGAGCATACAGTTTGTTGCAAACTTGAATGCAGAGACGACCTCTACAATGAGATTCTTATCTGCCTTCATGTGCAGATATCTGTTAACAGGAGTTAATAACATTCTTGATTAACATATGCTGACATGTGTTTGGTTGTGGCATTGTATTAAACACATGATTTGAGCAAACAACCCAAGCATTCAAAAAAAGTCTTACACTGGTGTTACCTTTGATGCAAGACCTCTAAAGAGAAATATCATCTTGCTTTGATGTTTAAGACAGAATATTAGCAAATATGAGGGATGTCCAACACCACCAGTGTGTCTGTAGATGTGAAAACGGTATCTATGAAAAAAATTCACCTCCTTGGATGTTTTACCCTTTTAATGACTTTGCTCAATCATGGCTAATATAAACTAGACAAAAAAACTCCTGAATGTCAAGGTGAAAACAGATGTCTACAAAGTAATGTCAATTAAATAAAACTATGTGATATAAAATAATTGACTGCCTACATTTCACCCCCTTTAAGTCAGTATTTAGTAGAGTCCCCTTTGGCTGCAGCACTGAGTCTGTGTGGATAGGTGTGTATCAGGCCTGCACATCTGGAAACTGCAATGCTACTCCAATCTTCTTTGCAGAACTGCTCAAGCTCTGTCAGGTTGCACAGGAATCATTCAAGTCTACCTCGTTGTCTTTAAAACATTTCTGTGAAACTTTTGTTGAATGCTTCAGGTCGTTGTCTTGCTAGAATAAATCTTCTCTCAAGCTGTAGTCCTCTTGCAGACTGAACAAGATTGTCCTCAATCATCATTCCCACATTCATTTTACTCCCTTCCTTTACTTTCAGGGTTGGCAGCTGAGAAGCATCCCCACAGCATGATGCTGCCACCACCTTGTTTCACAGTGGGGATGGTGTGTTTGTGGTGATGTGCAGTGATTAGTGTCCCCCGTACACAAAATCTTGTCTGCTGGCCATAAAGCACCATTTTGGTCTCATCAGACCAAAGAACTTTCTCCCACTTGACCACGGAGTCTCCCACATGCTTTTTGGTGAACTCTACTCCAGATAGAATGAGTTTTCTTGCTTGGAGCTTGGAGTGTTCTTTTGTCATCATGGTGCAATGGTAGCAAGGAATATTGATAAACTGGACCTTCCAGACACAGGTGTCTTTAAACTACATTCACTTGAGGCACATTTTCTGCACTCAAGTGATCCCCATTTCAACAATTGCGTGACTACTAGCACCAATAGGCTGGACTGTTAAATTAGGTCAGTCACTTTAAAGGGGGTGAATATTTGTACAAACACTTATTTTATCTTATATATTTTTATGGGAGGGGAAGGTGAGGATGGGAAGTGATTCTTTTCTTTTGGTCAAACAGACTGGAACAACAATGTGACATCTATGTTTCATATCATACCTCTAGTATGACATAAAACGGACAAATATTCCACATAAACACATCTACTGTGTAGCGAGTCTTATTTCCACCCCTCTACAGATGTGATGCTCCATTTCTTCTGACTCCTGTAGCAGCATGAAATGCCTTTTCTTCTCTAAAAAAGTTTCTTTCCTATTTAGAAATAAATCATCCGTCAGGAACCTTTTAACCCTGATATCTGAGCAACAAATTTGTTTTCACCTCTATCAGGATGACTTCATTCTCATTGCTACATTAAACACTGGAAGTGAATTCCATTAAACAGTAGGTTATTACTCACTCACTGCTGCTGTGCATAAAAAAATGAAACTCTCTTACAAAGGCTTATCATTCCGATGTGCCTCAAAGATAAATTTGACTTTCACACCTTCAATAAATCATTTTTATCATTTAGCAACAAAACTCTGCAGTCTGTCAGAAGTTGACAGATATTTCTATTATTCTTCTTTCCCTCTAACTTGGCATCCTTAAAAATGAAGAAAAATGGCTCCATCACAACAAGCCTGAGCTGTGTGCCAGCGTCTGCTATCACTGAAACACCCAGCCAACAGCCAGGAGTGAGGAATTACGGGAATGTTTGCAGACGTGCATCACCTCCTGACATCTCTGTTTAATTTACAGCTTGGGAACTTTGGGCCTCTTCCTCCCTCACCTGAAGACTCCCACTCCCCTCTAATTTCCACACAGACACTGCAGACAGGCAGGGAACACCTCACAGTGTTATCTGCATGGTGTGAGATCACTTTTGGCCTTCGTTGAGGACCCCTGGGTCAGAGTTTAATTGATAAGAGCATTTACTGGAGGAAATGCATTGCCGTTATTCAGTGGGAATTTTAACAAATTTATCTGTATGTTCTGCTTTGTTATATGAAGCTTAAGTAGAACTTTTTAAAGAACATTTGACCCATGACTGTGATGATACTTAATCTTTAAGGTCATTCATAAATTCACTTTTTTTTTCTTTCTGACCTCCTGTGCATTAGTACATCCTCCTGCACTCTCAGGTCCTCTTTCATCCAACTTCCTGTATAATCTGCTGACTTGACTACTACTGGATCTAGAGCCTCTAGCTGCTCCGCTCCCAACATCTGGAACACCCTCCCAGCAGGCATCCATGCTGACTCTTATTCCATTTTCAAACTTCTTCCCAAAACCCTTCATACTTTTGATACATATTGCTTCTTAATTGTGTTTTTAATCATAATTCAAGTTCCTTGACAGTAACTTGGCAGAGCAGATAGATTTGTTTCACACATGCATCAGGCAAACCTCTTATGGACAGTGTTTGGGAAAGAGCAGAGCCTTTGAAAAAAACTCAGAGGGGGATAGGATGAATGTTCTGTCACATCTTTACGGGCCAATCAGAGCAACAAAACACGTGACGTTGTTGCCGCTACCGAGGTGTAAACTCCACAGAAAACTGCATAAGGCGAATCATGGCGACTGAAGACATGTCAGTACACAACTTTTGTTGTTTTGAGAAGAAAAAAACTCACTGCTATTCTTTGTTCTTATTTTAATGAAGAAATGTTGTAAATTTCGGATAAAACTGGTGCTTTAGCAGCATCCACGCTAATGTCTTCTGTCAAATCTGCACCGTCCTCTAGTTGCTGCTTGCTTACATCCGAACTCCGCTGCGCCTGAAAGTTCTGCCCCTTGACACAGACTGGTCCAGTCACTCTCTAACCGGGCCCTAACGGTTCAGATGGGAGCTTTGCAAGATGGATTCGCCAGTGAGAAACATGGAAACGGGCGTATCCATCTGCTTTGCAAGGTTAGCTTGACAGTGGTTTCATAGCTATTTCCTTTTTCTATAATCTTGCTATTTCTTTTTGCAGCCAAACATTGAGACAAGTTCCTTGTGTAAAACTAATTTGCAATAAACCTAATTCCAATTATTTTCGGAATTAGCGCTTAGGACAGCCCCCGAAACGCAGCAAATGTAGCTCCATTAGCTGCGTAAATTAGCTACGAAGCTAATGTAGCTAATGTAGCTGGAGCTAAGCCCAAAAAGCAGCTATGTATATACACTATCCTTGTAGCTAAGTTACCTTAAGCTATGTTTGCTTAAGCTCATGTTACAAAGCAGCCATGTAGGCTACATAGCTATGCTTTAAGCTACATTATCTATATAGCTGTGTTAGCTACATTTGCCAAAGCTCATATTAATGAAGCTAACTTACACTTAACGTGTTTTAAACTCATGCTGATGTAAACGATAGATGGTTGAAACTTTACAGGGTTTTATCTATGATTTCCATTGTTTACACAGCTCACTGTTTCTCCTGCTGCTCCTTCTGGACTCCAGGATCTAACCCTTTTTTGTGATGGATTTAAGTTCAGAACTACAGTGCTTCACTCACACTTGCTGAACCCTGACAGTTTAATAGAAGAAAATGACAGGTGAGAATTTGTAGGTAGTAGAATCTTTCATGGGCTACAGGGACAGTTTCTTGGCTTACTCACTACATTACAAGCCATGGAAAAGGACATCAGCCATGTACTAATAGTCAAGCTACAGCTAAGTTCCTCATATGTTTTTCCACTATGTCCCCATCCATAAGACCCTAACCTGAATTCTAGTGTACATGTGATTATTTGTAATTGTGTGTATTTGTGTACTCACAGTGCGTCAGGGCAGAACTCAGGCTGCAGCAGCCTCCTCCCCTGCAGGAGGAACACGGTGATGTCAAAAGAGTTCACATCAGAATAGGGTGGGGCTCCACGGGTCATCAGTTCCCACAGCAACACGCCAAATGACCACTAAAGGAAAAACAATGACATCAAATACTTATCAAAGGATTACCCTTTTTACTAACACTTTAAAAAAAGATTGTGGATCTGATTCCTCACCACGTCAGACTTGGTGGTGAACTTGTGTGTCTGCAGACTCTCCAGAGCCATCCACTTAACGGGCAGCTTGACTCCACTTTTGTTGTGGACGCTGTAATATTCTTTATCATAGATGTCTCGGGCCAGGCCAAAGTCTGCCACCTTCACTGTGTAGCTCTCATCCAGCCTGTCACGGTAAAAGAGGAATTATTAGGAATTAATTGCTGTATTTTAATCATATAATTACAATTTATCAGCTTTTATACTCTCTTTAACTTTCATTTAATTCAGCAAATGTCTCAAACTATTTTCCCTTTTTCTGCTGTCTGAAAATCTTTGACCTTACGTTGTTGTATATCATTAAATATTTTCTTGTGTTACATTTTGACCTGTATTTTTTTGGTCGGACAGCTGTAATGTAGAAAGAAAACACACATATTTACTACTAAATTACCATAAACAAAAGTAAAATAAAGTTTCTTTCAGTTGGTCTCTCAGACCTCTATAGTAGATTTTGTCTATTAAGCTTTTTACATCCATATATTCTTTCAAAGGCACATTTTTAAATTGGTAATTTATCTAAATCTGTCTTAAATTTTGCACATAATCTGTGTGTTGCATATTATGTAAGATATTGTTAAATAAATAAGAGTCTGAAGAGCCACTCTCAACCACTGTCATGAATGCTTTCTGAGCATATGCTGTATTATGCTTTTTATTCACTACCGTTCCACTTGTCCTTCTTTCCCTGCTGCATTTAACTGTTTTAATATGCATTGAAGCTTACTCTACCTATAACTGACCTGAAATAAATACTGGATACACTGATCCATAAACTTACATGCAGTTTCTGGCAGCAAGGTCTCTGTGGACAAACTTCTTGCTGGCCAAATACTCCATCCCTCTGGCCACCTGCAGCCCAAAGCCCATCAGGTCCTTCACTGTTGGGTTCTAAAGGGAAAGAAAAACATCAGAGGATTGCATTTCTTTTCAAATTTGTGCTTTCACTACTGATCTGTCGAGGGTGTAATTTTGGTTTCAACTGCTACCACTTTTTTGCTAATCATCAACAATGTAATAGAGAAGAAACACTACATGGACGAGAGTATTTGGCCGCCTGCACATAACACCATCAGGAACTGTAATCAGATTGTATTCAAATGCATGTACTTCAATATGGGGTTGCACCCCGTTTTGCAGTTATGACAGCTTTGACTCTTCTTGGAAGGCTTTCCACAAGATTTAAAGTGTTTCTGTGGGAATTTGTGCCCATTCATTCTGTAGGGCATTTATGAGGCTGGGTAAAAATGCTTGTTGAGAAGGCTTGGCTCACAATCTCCATTCCAGTTCATCACAAAGAGGCATGATGGGGTTGAGGTCAAGTCTCTGTAAGGCCAGTCAAGTTCTTCCACATCAAAGTCTTTAAACAATGTCATTATTGACCTTGTTTTGTGCACTGGGGCACAGACATGTTAGAATAGAAAAGGGCTTTCCCCAAATTGTTGCCACATAGTTGGAAGCATAGCACTGTCCAAAATGTCTTGATATGTTTAAGTGTTAAAATTGCACTTTACTGCAGATAAGGGGTCTAGCCCAAACCCTGAAAAACAGTCCCATACCATTATCCCTCCTTCACCAAACATCACAGCTGACACAGTACAGTCAGGCAGGAATCTCTCTCCTATCCCATCTGGCCCATCTGACTGGCAAACAGAGAAGTGTGACTTGTCCCTCCAGGGAGCACGGTTTCATCGCTCCTCAGTCCAGTGTCAGTGTGCTTTGCACCGCTTCATCTGTGCTTGGCATGTTTACATTAATGCCAGTGGAAGTTCAGACCTCTTCAGGTATGGAATCAGCAGAGCGTTGGTGTCTTTTATGCACCACACGCCTTAGCAGTCATTGGTCAATGGTCTAATTGAAACACCTAAATTCAATAATTAACAGCTGTAGCCAAATACTTTGTCCATACAGTGTAATCAGGTGCCTACAGGAAGATTTTTGCTCAAAAAGAGAAGAATGGGCACAGGAATCCTTACAATGTCCTCAAGGCACATACAGTGTATAATCAATGTTGGAATGAAACATTGCAAACATACATGTCCCTCATCTCTGATGAAGTTTCTCAGGTCTCCATGCTTCATATAAGGCAGAACCACCAGCGGTGAGCCCTCTGGAGGCAGACAGATTCCCAGCAGAGAGAGGACGTTTGGATGGCTGAAGTCCTTCATGATGATCCCCTCCTTCAGGAACTGGGACACCTCCTCCAGATCTGTGATGCCTTAGAGAAAAAGAAAATCACATTAAGACATTTTGAAGATAAAACACCATAACAGACTAGATGAGGTAAGGAAAGAAAGAGTTGACGTAATATTTCAAAAGAAGACAGGTACTGAGGAAGGTCATTTTCTTATACCTTTGGGAATGAAAAAAGATAATGGTAATAAAGTAAAAAATAAAAGTACCCTCTCTGAATATCCTCACCCAGACTTGACCCATACTAACCCCCATTTGCCAATTGCATGCCTGCCTCTGATGTCCTGCACTTTAGCCCTACTGACTCAGCTGTAATCTGGTTAGAGATGGAAGCTCCTTAGGCCTGAAGAAACCATATGATTGGCCTTTCTTTATATCCTGAAGACAGATGATGACAGTTGTCTCAGAATCTTACTGTGCAAATTAGGCAGCAGATTGCACTTTTGCTGTTTAAGGATCCTTATGTTTGTATCATACACCTACCATGTGTCCTTTTAATGGTAATATTGGGTAAAATGCCTCAATTTATGGTGTCAAATATAACAAAAGGATGTTAAAACAATGATTGGTTGCCCTTTGAATTCACTAAACTTAATAAAAGGCCTTTTTCCCAGAGGACAGAACCCTAGCAGGTTGAGTGTATTTGGTCTCTCTATTGAGCTCCCCTCCATATTTCTCCAGCATCAATCTCCCTGCACCCATCTGACAGGTTACATGATTAGGGGAGACCCTAACGTCATCCTCACCATCAGATGCTCATTCATCACCATCAGCTCAGCTGAAAAAGATTCATCACTTTGAAGAGATGAGATCCTTAATTTAATTCAAGCAACGTGATATCATACGATGATATGCAGTTTAAAATGAGGAGGGATGTAATAATTTCAGTTGGATGAAACCACCTTTGTAGAAAAAGAGCATGTTGATTGAGTGGATTTTAAGGCTGACAGCCTAAAAAGCAAGAGCCTTTGAGCCAAATCATTAAAGGATAAACTGTCACTTTAAACCAGACATCAGGAGGCCAGGTATGTTTTTTTTAACATTAACTCACATCTATTTTTTCTTGCTACAATTTTTTTATGACCCTGAATGCTTTACAGACACAGCAATGAAAGTTTCTGTGTAGTAAAAGTCAAAGCAAAATAATAGAACACAATTTAACTGCAGTTTTCCCTAACATTAGACGAAATCTAATGAACAGTAATGATGGAATGAAAGGGTTTGTTCAGTAGAAGTGGGAAAGAGTTCAGAGCAGGATCAGCTGTTTTATTATTAGGTGAACTGGGAGTGTAAAAGACAGCCAGTTGAAACCAATCAGTGGATTTGGATTAGGAGAAATCTTGCCTGTTCATGGCAAAACCAAGGAGGATATAGTGCACTATATGGTGCAGTGATTTTTAAACATTTTTGGCCCAAGGCACCTAAGATCAAGCCAAAATCTCAAGGCACATCATCTTCATATCCATGCATAATTGCCTCTTTAAATGTTCTTTTAGTATTTTAGGTGCTGTATAGTCATAGTAAGAATGCATGGCTGTTCAAATTCCATTTAGGAACAACTGTATTGCTAAAAGTACATACTAATACTAACATTTTTGCAGTGTACATTTCAGCTGAATCAGCCTTTATCACATGTTGTTTATTTAAACAATCTATTGTAACAAATCCAAAATTTCTCATACCCATTATAAGTCATTTTTACACAAAATTATCAAAAAATATTAAACAAAAGCACAATAAGACAACATTAAAAATACTACAGAGAACTTCAGCTTTCCAAGTAGTTGCCCAATGTATTTTTTTTTATACCTGTATAGTGATAATAATCACACAAAGTTGTACAAATTCCTCAGGCACACCTAGACTTGCCTCAAGGCACACCAGTGTGCCTCACCACAACATTTGAGAACCACTAATATGGTGAATAGGGAGTGACTTTGGACACAGCTGAGTGCTGCAGTCCAGGTGTTTATATCAGCTTGTCACAGCTGGCTCTAATCAGGGCAATCAGCCCACACACACCTGGCACTGCACTGATTGACTCACTCAGTGCAGTGAGCAGGGTGTATTCCTACAAAAGTGCTGTAGTTGATTTTGTGTATATTCTTCTTCACGCTGTATTTTTTAATCGTGTCTGACTTCCATCCATTTTTAATTGGGTCTTATTTTACTGTTGTCCTTGAGTACGCCGTCTTCTGTGGGCTCCTTTGGCAAAACGAATTTCCCCTTGTGGGACAATAAAGCGAATCTAAACCCGAGGTAAAGCTCTTGCCCAAACAGGCTCCTTAACCTAGCTCAACCTTCCCTGTCTGTCTCTCACCTTCTCTTCCCACATGAAAATAGGGTCATAGTGAGAGATCGTGCCTACAGACTAATCCATCGCAGATGAACTCAAGCCAAGACAGGTCTCTCTCTGGTGCAACGTCTCTCTACAGATGTTTCTGTTTTTTTTCTTTTTTCTGTAATGATTTCTTTGCCATTTTCCATGGGTAATGTTGGCTTCAGGAATAGTTGTATTGTTGCTACCTGGAGCTTGCATGTACAGAGCCTCTACTAAAGGTGGCATTGCCGTTAAGGCTGTGATGGCCCTACAGTAGAGTATGAAAGATAAAGGAGGCCAGTGTGTGGATAAGGTAGGTGAAGAGAACTAGCATGCAGAAAGGATGGCTCTGGGATGCTGGAGCTTATTGTCAATCCTTACAAGAGGTTATGGGACTACTTGGATGAAACATCAGTGTAGGGAGGTTTCCTCTTGACAACCCTGATGCTGCGCCTGCTTTTGCAGCCAATTGGTCTACCACGGTGGATTTATGGGGGCTAATAAAAGGCCATAACTGGGTTTAAGAACCTCTTCACTGGCCACTCATCCTTTCATTAGGGCACATGCATCTTGTGTTAATCAAATATTTTTTGTTTTTCATCTTCCAACCTTTGGAAAGACTAAATGTGCCAAAAACTATTGAATAAATACCATTAAACTAGTCAGGTTGCCTGGCAAGATCACGATCTTGATTTCTGAGCAGTAAAAATGTATTGATATTAAATTTCTATTTACACCTACAAGGCATTGCTAGTCTAGTTCACACGCTTGACAGTGGAATAATGGCAAAAGTCAGAGTCATCACTGAAATTTCTAGAATGACTGCAAACAGTGGTTTCAGTGGTGAGCATGTTGTCCTTTGCCTTTTTAACTTTGACAACAAAACCTGAACTTCGAGACAAATTTGAAAGCGCTTCCCTCAGGGAATTTAGAGATATTGTGTTTGAAACAAAGGCACTGAGGAGCATTTGGACATGACAGAGTTTGTACATGAAGCACATTGTTTTTTGCAGCTTCCTTCATGTCTAAGGGATTTCTCTGAAATATTCAAGGGTCCATACTTACGGTTCAGGGACTTGACTGCACAGTGTTGCTTCTGCCCATCTGGTTCCAGCAGAGTTCCATGGAAAACACAACCAAAGTGACCTGCAGGTTACAACAAGACATATTAGTCAGAATTATTTAGCATCAGTGACTTATAGTGCTCCTGTTTCAACCTGTAAATGCCCTCCAAATACATCCTGCCCACACAAAGTAAGCCTCTAGTTAGAGAGAAAGATCGGAAACAGTGACACATGAAGCACAGCTCTTTCAGTCTCATGAAATCGAGGTCTGATGTGAAGCAGGTAAACAATGGCAGCTTAGCACATGTCAGATTTGTTAATACATCTGGGTGTTCACCAATGATGAAGTGTGTTATATTGAATTTTCCGGCTCACATGTTTTAAGAAGTAACATGTTTGTTGGCAGACCACCATGCTTAAAATCAGATTCATCTGGCAGGGAGATTCTTGCTCCAACAACAGTCAATGCAGTTGAGTCCTTGGCTATCAGAGCAAAAAGTACATGAACCCACACTGCATATCCATCACCTTAATAAGCCACAGTAGGTCTGGAACAGCATAGCCAAGCTGGGGACACATTAGGTCATTTCTACCGACTTTCTTGGGTGTGAACTGCATCTCCTGAGCACCCAAGAAACCAATGAGTGAATCCAGAGATTGAACATTAGAAGCTGGCAAGTTACCACCATGATGTCACCTACTGCTTTGTGTGGACTAATGCCCTCATGTTCAGAATTTGGCAGCTTGGCTGATCCCAGAGATGGGCAATATATAACATATATATATATATATACATACATATATGTGTATATATATATATATATATATATATATATATAAACATGTTTTCTTTTAATTGACATTACTTTGTAGAAATCTGCTTTGACCTTAAAGAGTTTTTTTTGTATGTTTAAAAAAGCCACTGAGATTGATTTGTAAAATCAATAAAAGGGTGAAACATCCTAGTACAGGAAGTACAGGATTGTCAAACTCATATTGAGTCTGGGGCCAGATTTGCTCCAGTGAGATACCCCAAGGGTTGGACTATTTAGGCCAGGAGTGTGAAAGTCAATTGGGGATTCTGAATTTAGGCCTAATCTAAGAGCCTAACAAGGTCGACACTTAAACATAAATTGTCACCCTCATTTTCACCATTAGTAAAATATGCAAAAATAAATTAATACCTAACACTGACAAAAAAGATGAAAAAAGTCAAAATGATAAGTTTGTAGGCTCAAAGTCTGAGATAAAAAGTCCAACTTATGAGTTCAAAAGGTCAAAAGATTAAATTTAAAGGCAAAACAATGTTTTTAAAATGCAAATATATTATAGAAAGTCAAAATCACAAGTTTAAAAGGTTAAAAAAATGACCTAGCATTTTAAATTGTAAATGTTGAAGGTCAAAATAGGTCAAAACATGAAAAAAGTCAAAATCATAAGTTTAAGTCAGAGCTGTGAGATGCAAAATTAAAAATATATAATGACAACATTAATTTCTTTTCCTACCTTCCTTACTTTTATCTAATTACTTGTACTCTTTACTTTTTCTGATTTGTATCATTTAACAAAGATTTTTTAAATCATCAAGGTTAAATTGACGCGTTTATACTGGAGGAAATCTGCAGACCTCATAGTGGTGGGCCAGTTATAATAGAAAGATCGGATAATCTCGCAGGCCGGATTTGGCCCCCCGGCCTTGAGTTGGACACCCTTGTCCTAGGGGGTTAATACTTTTCATTGGCACTGGACTACTTTTTGAAACAAGTAGGGTCAAAGAGAATGCAATGAATTACTTTTGAGAGCCTGCAGGAACAGCCAAATGTTTGATGACATGTGATGATACTTTAATGGCTTCCTAGAAGCCCTGAGGCTTAAACAGAAAAGAGACCAGACATAAAACTGGATGCATCACTGATGACACTGCAGCACCAACATCTGAACTTCATCATCTCACATCAGCAGGGCACGTACTTTTAATTTGACAGCAAGGAAGCCCACTGAGAGCTAACAATCAGATATCAGTTCCTGGAAAGAATGATTACAATTGGCTGTTAAACCCCAATCTGATTCTGATTACAACCAAGTAAGCACAACAACACTGTCTAAATTTTGACCATACTAGGCAGCAGCTGTGTTGCACTTTCTAAATAGTAAAAGTTTTCAGAAGATACAGCAGCCCATTTTTGGATTTTGTGCAGCGAGCATCCTTCATTCATATGTTGGCTTGTTTAGGCCTTCTTCTCGACAATATGATTAAGATCATGCTCTCTGCCAGCTGGCTCCATGATCACAGCAGCTCTAGGAATCTGATGAAAATATTTTTTTGTTTAAAACAGGAGAATTACGGTTAATTCTAAAGTGCATCCAGGTTTTTATGCACTTTTCAAACTGTCTGTTCTTTAAACCACTACGTCTGATTCTAGCCTGTCTGTTTGGCCTGTTTTCCCACCTTTCTCAGATAATACAGATTATCTTAAATTACCACCATTCTCACACTAAATCTGCCCCCTCAAGTAACCCAGTATGAAGCTGTATTCATTAATACACCCACAAGCTAATAGGCAGCACCAAGCCCCCTTGACTTATGTGCATTTTATTGAATAATATCTCTTAAGACAGGAGGGCTGGCCCCAGACTGCAAAGGGGTGCAGGAATAAAATGAGCGCGGCATTCTCCTATCACGTCCCTGCAGATGGCTGATGGTGTTGGATTACGTCTCCCAACAATGGTTCCTGGGAATACTAGCTGTGAACAAATCATCCAATGCCACTTTAAAAAATCCTACCTCCAAATCCAGGCTCTTTTCTTTAAGGGGATAATTCAGCTGAGGGGGCAGAGGAGTTTGGGGTCTTTCTCCATTTTTATGTTGAATTTGATCTGTGGGTCTGACTCGCTTACTTAAACAGCACAAGATGGGGTGATTTTGTGTCTGCATGTCAAGATTGTAGTTTGATAGAGAAGGCAGTTAAGCCCTTTATGGGTGACTTTAGTTTTTGTGGAGCTCTACATAAATCCCCAATTTATTCTAAGATTGCTGCATGATAGTATCACACACCATCAACCAAAATCCCACCATGAATGCTGGAGAGAAATAATGTCTCACTCTTTCTCTTTTGCAGCACTTAAGGTAAGAAGTTTCAGACATGTTTGTTTTAGAGGTTAATGAAGAGAATACTTTGTTGATTAATTAGGTTTATTCATTTCTTAATGCAAAAATAATGCTATTCCTTGAATGAAGAAAGAGTCAAATCATTTTATATGTTGGCTGACATTGTCAGTATGCATATGTCACTGTTGAATTGGCACTGGTTGTTTGAAGATGGCCAGATTTCATCTATCAATGTTTTTGATCCAGGTCAGTCACCATTAGAACCAGGAATGACAAGTATATTAGTGGCTGTTAGGAGATTTAAAAGTTTATCGAGCTCATCATTTTGCTTCTGTCTGCATAGTGTCCTATGACACTTAACACAGACATCTGAGGATAGAAATACAGTGCCTGTCTTTCTTAATTCGGTAAATCACGCTAAAGATCAATGCATCTCTGGTAAGAGATCAATTTTAAGCTTATTTGGCCATTGCTCACTAAGTTACAGGAAGATCCAAGCTCATCTTACCTCTCATGCTGCTTTTGCCCTAAAATCTTAAATAATTTAAACTGTTTGTGTTTTACATTCTCAATCACCTTAATTATCTATGATAATGAAAAAGGTGCAGAAACTTTGGAAAAAAACTACACACCTGCAGTTGCATTTGAACCAAAGTGAGCAGTGACACAAATTTGTAGGTTAAAAAATACTGCTAATTTGAAAGTCCTTTTGTTATTGAGGACAAAATGCAAAAGTTACATCAGTGTGTTTTATAAATAGACATGAGACGGGAGGAAACTGTCTAACTAAAAAAAAAAATTGCAACATTTGGGTAGTTTTGTTGCAATGCAGACAGTGTGCAGGAGCTTTTGTTGCACTTTTTGCTTTTTAAAAAACAAACAAAACCCCCCCCTGATATTGGGCACCTTGGACTCATGTTTTTTGCCGCAGTGGTATCAAATGTGCTACCATTATTGGTTGACTTCTACAATTATGGTAATTATGGTATAAGGTATTTGTCCTGAGCCTTCATGATTTAGATGTCTTGGTTCGGTGTATGCAGTTTCATGATGAATGCATCAGAATGGAGAAAAAAGGAAAAAACAACAGCTTCCAAACTGTATCCACACCCCATTTCTATGAAATAAGCTGCCTGTTGACCTGAGATCTGCAGACTCTCTAAGTTGTTTAAAGAGTGGTCTGAAAACACTGCTTTTCTCTTGTGCCTTTGACTGTTAGATATAGTACAATCAAAAGTATTTGCATTTTGCCTGTGCACTCTCCTAGGACAGGAGTACAGATGCCTTCATAATTATGACATATTGCTCCAGAATGCACATATTTATTTTTCTTTTTAACATTGTATTTTTTTTATAATTTCAAACGAGGAGACGCTACTTCTTATTTTGCATTATTCTGTCTTGCACTATTTTTGTTTTATGTTAATAGACTACAGGCTACAGACTGCCAGCTCAAAGTAATATAGTTTCCTAGAATTATGCATCTGAGGCATGCTTTTTTTCCTGTTCAACCAAAGAGTGAACTGTAACCCCAAAACCAAGGTATGAACCAAATTGTGACTTCTGTGAACCCTTACACCTATAGTGAATTTTTTAAACACTAAAACAAATAATGAAAGTCTGCTATATTTTTGTACTATCTGCTGCACATGCTTTGACAGACAGGTCATTTTGCAGCTTGCAGAGCGGCCTAGCTAAAGCGCTGAAACAAGACTACAGCTGCATCATATTAGCCTTTAGTATTTCAACATAAAAATTATACAAAAGATCTTTTGGGACCTTTCTTGATTAGATGGAACAGCTGTGGGTAAAATGGATAACAGAAAGTTGGGACGACATGCACCAAACAGTTGTAGGTAGGAAGTAAACCAGTTTTTAGTGGAAATTGTAAACAGGATGGTTGAGATAAACCCATAAATGATCTATTTCAGTGGTAAAGAGAGTATTTTTGTAACTGACCTCTGCCAATGACCTGGTTGAGGTGGAGCAGCAGATGCTCCCTGGCGATCACCACATGCTGCACCTCCGTCAGCAGGTCCGGGTGGAGGCAGGACGGGTCGATGTGGACTGGAGCCATCAGCAGGGGTGACACCAACTCACCTTCCATTCCCAAACCCAAACCTGCTCCCAGAGCACCCAGCCTGGGAGACAGCAGCTCCCCGTTTCCTCCGTAGATGGGGGCAGTCGCACGGCACGTCTCGGGCCTGTCTGTGCCCTGATCTGGAGATAAAGGTCAAAGGTCAGCAAATGTATCAAAGGAATCTCCAAAGGTCAAGATGGTCACATGATCAGAGAGGGAGAGAGAAATGTGACACTGGAATGGAAAATAGCTGAAAACAGAGATCCTGATTGCTCTTCTGAAACTTTCAGCTGTGGGAAATTATATTCAGAGAAACTTCAGGCCAAAAAAAATCTAAAGTTGGTCCAAAAAATCCTCAACAGAAGACAGAGACGACTCACAGACGTAGTGTAAGTGGTGAGTGCAATTATAAACCAAATATAACTTTTCAGCCGCACATCCCGCACTCCTTCTTTCCCTGAGGATAAGAATTAGTTCAGTCTACCTTCTCAGATTTTGCCTTTTAAGTCACTTTCTAGCAGCGGGAAAATTGCTGTGCCCATTATACAAGGATCAGAATACATGGAGCGCCCCTCATACCCTCAGGATTCACACGTAGGAAACCAAAACCACAGGTGACTCTGAAGGCATTATCGCATTTTTGGAAGATTGGCCTGTTGGACAACTTACGCTAATGTGCACCATGTCTCACAGGCATCTTCAGCTTTGTCCTGAAACTACATAAAATATGTCATGACAGCTGCACAACTAGGGATGCATGTTCTTTCCCTTTTTGCAGGAGGCTAAGTGACAGATACCACACTGTAGGTGCAGAAAATAAACTCAGGTTGGACTTAGGGGAAACTGGGTTTAAGATTTCCTGCACCTGCTGCATGACACAAGGTACTTTTACTCATTAAGACTTAAACATAGAGGTCTGAATACATCCAACATAAGACCAAAAGAAAAACATGGTTTGTGGTAATTGTATTTAATTAGTTCCATCTAGATCTTCCTAGAGTCTATTGGTGTTAGTTCAGAGAATACAAGGCATGCACTGCTAGCATAGCATTTAGCCCCACAAGGAGGGAAGCAGGTGGGAGGGAGGGCTGGAGGTGTGCTGTGGGAAGGAAAATGACAGGTGAGGGATGGGGGAAGGGCGTATCTGGTTGACGTACCCTCCAGCAGGTTGGTTCTATAGTCGACTGACTCGTGGGAGACCATTTCATTAGTGGGGCTGACGCTCCTCGCGTTAGCCAGCCTGTCCAGATGCTGGATGTGACCCCGGCCATCATACCACACCTCAGACAGATCTAGAAGTAGAGGGAGGCAGGGAGAGTGACGATGGAATAAGGGGACATGAAGCACATGGAGGCAAAAGATGAGTGGGAGAAATAGAAGATGAGAAAGAGAGAGAGAGAGAGAGAGAATTACTGAGAGGCAAAGCAGTTCACCAATGCGCCCCACTCAAACTTCGTGTAAACCCACCAGGCAACAAAAATCCCCAGCATAAACACATGCATATGGGTTAGAAAAATAAAAACAGGTGTTCAACTACAGTGCCTGTATAAAGTATTCAACCCCTTGGATGTTTCACCCTTTTATTGATTTTATGAATCACTCATGGTCAATATAATTTTGTGACAAAAAGTCTTTAATGTCAAAGTGAAAACATGTCTACAAAGTAATGTTGATTGAATACAAATATGGAAGTTAAAATAAGTGACTGCATAAATACTCCTTTAAAGTGACTGGCCTGATTCAGGACCAACCAAATGGCACCAGTAGTCACAAAATTAGGGAAATGGGGATCACCTGAGTGCAGAGAATATGTCTGCAGTGATAGTACTATAAAGACACCTGTGTCTGGAAGGTCCAGTCACTGGTCAATCAGTATTCCTGGCTACCATTACACCACGAAGAGAAAATTAAACTTCAAGTATCTCAGGGAAAAGGTTAATGAAAAGTTTAAGTCATGGATAAAGAAAAATTCCAAGGCACTGAACATCCCCCGGACTTCAGTTAAATCCATCATCAAGAAATTGAAGGAATGTGGCACATGTGTGAATCTGCCTAGATTAGGGCCGCCATCACAAACTGAGTGACTTTGAAAAAGGGAGACCAGTGAGAGAGGCCACCAAGTCACCTATGACTATTTCGAAGGAATGGAGCTTTTTGGCCATGAGACAAGAAACTTTGTTTGTCCATACCCACATTAAATGTTTTTTATGTTTTTGTCAAAAAAAGGTACCTTTTATTGACCCTGATTGATTGATAAAATCAAAGGTTAAAAAAACCCAAGGGGAATGTATATTAACATGCACACTTATACACACTACAACACTAAAACAATAAAAAAAAAAAAAAACACACCAAGAATAAGGTCAGTTCATTTAGTCTTTTATTTGCATTAACCATGAAACACTTATGACTGTTATAAAACGGTCCCTTTCTGTAAAGCTATAACTAATACACCAGTAACTTTGAATATTTGTGGTGCAATATCGTCCTTTTCATTCATTAATAATGTGTTTATGTTAATAAAGACTACCTCTACAATCTTTAAAAAACATTTTTATCCTGATAAACTCTTTCATTTGTATGATTAATAGGGTAAGTCGACAGAAAAAAATAAACAATAGCAGAGACGATCTGTCATAAAGTTAAGCTGTTTGCAGATGATACTCTCCTATTTTTCAAGTCTGAGACCTCTAGTTACATATCTTTAACTGAATTATAAGAGTAAAGCAGATGCAAAATATAAAGTTGTATGAGAAATAAAGAAAATGATCAGAGGAATTATTTATTTGTTGCTTTGAGAAAATGAATATTAATGTATTGATTCAGCACTTCGAATTCACCCCGACATAACTTTTTATTTTTCTTAAACCCTTTATTTCTTTGTTTTACTTGCTTACATATCTTTTCTGATTATTCTGTTACTTATGTTGTAGTTTTATTTACCCTGATACGATGTTATCGTGTTCCAGTATTTGTGTTAAATTTTTTACAACTTTTTCTTCTTTAACTGTACCATTTTGGTACTTGCAAGCTTTATCATTTTCATTCACTGTCTTTGCATTTCTTCTTGTTGAGCTGTTGTGGTGACATTTCAGTCTTCCCTTTCAGTCTGAATTTTCTAAACCTTTCTCTATTTGGCCTGATAGCTGATGTTTATGCTGTTCTTCCTGCCTCAAAGCACTTTGTGAATATTTATACCTAAAACTGCTATAACAATAAATTTATAATCATTGTAATCCTCCTCTTAGTCTGCCCTTAATGCTGGCATCAACACTCCACAAATATATATATACAATATAACAAAATATTTTGAAATCACTCTGTATCTGTTTATTTCTGTCAAACCTAGATGCTAAAACCCTTAAATAAACTTGATCTGACTAAGTCTGCTCAACTTTGGATTTCAGAGCTAAAAAGAAACATGTTGGAATTTTGGTTGTGTTTAACTGAGATCCAATGAAAGTTGCTGTGTGCAACTACACTGTCTTAAAATAAGACACAGTGCCTTTATACCAGCCCCTCATAGAAAAAAATGACAAGCAGAGCATCATACTTTGGCAAAGACGTGATAATCAAGGACCATGCTGAGCAATGATAATATCAGATTTCTTAATCAAACTCTGCTAGCATCTACAGCCTGTTATTTGACAACTGTCTGCATGTGGAGTATGTGGGTATTATGTATAGTGAGACGGGCTAACTGGTTTCTGAACCAGTGCCATAAAAGTGCTGGTGTGTGAACCAGTTCCATGAAAGTGTATATACTTCTTGTGAAAAACCTAGGCCTGCTGCAAAAGTTACACAGCGCTGAAAGCAGGCTACCAAGAACCTTTGTGGAAATGGGTTGCATCTTTCCTCTTGAAATTTACTGAGCTATAACATCAACTTAACACTCCCATTTAAAGTAAAAATGTTACACAGTGTCACTTTATTAAGACACAATTAAAGTTCAAAGCTAAGGAAAGCTGAGGATACTGTAGAAACAAACTGACCCAGTGACAGCCCCTCTTACCATCGATGTGTTTGTTCCTCCTCCACATGAGCAGCGAGGCCAGCATCAGCAGCAGCAGGGTGACACACACGCAGCCCACGATGAGGCCCGTGTAGTCCTGCTCCTGAGCCAGCGTCACTTTGCCCAGATGTCTGATGGAGTCCGCCTGACGCCACTGAAAGAAGTGAAGTGAGTTATCACACCCTTTCTATGGATCAGCTAATGCTTAGGCTAATATTTGATTTTTAGCTTAGTGAGGGTTCTGACGCTAAGTATTAACTGTGAACACTAAACTTAAACCAAACAGACCAGGTGCTTCCTGTTTTCTTAATACTGTAAGAATATGTCACAGCTGAAACTCCTTGAAGATACACTATACTGTATGTAGGCATCTTCCTGATAAACAATGACTACACATGACACTTTGAAAATCTCATGCATGCACACTCATGCATCTATGAGGCATGAAACTGGCATTCAGACATATGGCATGCACTAACACACTCCCAGTGACTGTCAGTTGTCACAGAGAAGGGCAGATTACATCTGTGATATTGCTTCTGCCATTATTAGCTTTAGTGGAAATGAGCTTTCTTTTGCAGATGGGAAACTGTGCATGTGTGTGTGCATGACTAGGGGATGTATTAACGTGCGTGTATGCTTTTTAGGGATAGGGATATTTCCTGCCCCCCCCCCCCAGTGATAAAGGCTGGCACTCTGAAGGCCACCTCACAAGTCAGAAGTGATGAGGCTGATAAGGTGTCCGGGTTGGAGTGCCGCTGCTTCATAAGAAAGTGATATTCAGTTATTATTTTTAAGAATAGCACAAGGCTGTCTGCAACCCACTATCTAATATTAGATAGTGTTGTTAGTTGCACATTTTCTCTTATTACACATATAACCTACAGGGATGTTTGGAAACAGTTCCAAACACAAAAAAGAGTGATATTTTAGTCTGAGGTTTGAATAAATATGCTGAAAGGGGAAAAAAAAGACTATGACTATCACTACTACTATTATCATCTACTATTACAATGTGAAACTAGTTTATTTGGTAGAGTAAATCATTTCTAATCAGCTGTTTTTTTTTTTCAGTTTTCTTCCATGTGCTGGTAATTAAAATGTTTTTTAAAACAATACAACACACAGTGTTAACATACTGATCTTTGACATAGCCTAAACTATAAAAACAGTGTGCGTGAGTCTTTCGAGTATGTCCCCTTCTCATGACTTAAAGGACACCCTACTCAAACTCCAGTGAGGAGACAGCTGGATGCTGAACCCTCTCACTCATCATGCCGTGTAATAAATTCTCCCTGAGCTCCTTTTTATAAGAGACTGCATTAGGACAGGAGAGTTATTGAAGTTTCCTGTAAATGATGTGGAACGCTAGAGGAATGTGGTGCTTTCCATGTATTTCCCACAGCGCAGAATGAAGAGCTCAATATGGCCGATGGCAGAACTACCCGGCTACTGCCTCCAGAAAAATCAGACAGCGAACTCAGTCCGTCTGTCCAACAGACAAAACTTAATTACATGGAAAAATGTTCAAGAAGAAAGCGATCTATCAGCTGATATTTTACATTTGAACTAAGCTGAATGAAATGAAATACAATACAGGAATTTATGACTAACTAGGTCTTGCACATTCTCCATCCATCCATCATCACTGTGGGTTATGTTGTTGCTATGTGCCAATTAGACTCCTCCTCTGCCTCCTCCTCTTCCTCAGGAGCAGGTACTCTTACTCAGTATGATACTTTTTATTGTGTAAATTCCTACTGTGTGCATGATAACATACACAGTGGGTATTTTTTCAAAGAATTACATTAGAAGAGGCTTTATGGATCACTGCTCCATCCACGTTTGAAACAAAATCTTTGTTTAGATTGAAACTTCCTTTTCAAACATGATTATTCTTGGCTCAAAGGAACATTTGTGCAATATTTCATACACACAAACCGGTCTCAGAAACATGTCTATGACTTTATTGCATTACTGGAGACTTACTGATGCGGAAAAACACAACACAGTTTCTTTTAGCTAGATGTGACCCCCATTGAACGGGGGCATGTGTATTGCTCTCTATTGCACCAGATCCTCACTGACCACCCACTATGACTATTAAAAATGTTTGATATTTATGATTCTAGGTCGGTCTGCTTCCGACAGAATACCTACAAAAATAATGACAGTGACCAAATCAGGCAACTTGACCCTCATCTCAACCAGGATTTCATATTCTGTCCTTTCTTTTTGATTTTTGCTGCAACTATGACACACACCAGGACAGCCAGCCAAAGATTTTGACCATCCTCAGTGCATATTTTTCCTCTGAAGTCATGCTTGATCACGCAAGTTTCCATTTTATTTTGCATGTGTGCAGTCTTCATTGTAAAATTGTTACCAGTTTGGAGTTGTCTTCCTCTGCAAATACACACTACAGCTTCTACTGATGCTTTCAAGAACTTCTTAACCCTCTGGGCCCTATGCTATTTTTTTATCATTTTGTCTCACCTGGACTTGATGTCTTAAAAACCTTGTAAAAAATCAACCCTGTGGTGCACAGTGAAGTCCTTTTTTCAGGACAAGCAAGGCTTTAAGAATATGCGTGCGGCAATGACGTCACTTGAATTAAAAAAAAAATTATGGGACTATAAGGATAAAAGAAAAACCATAAATTAAAACTCAGATGCTTATATGTGACACACAATAATAGCTAAGACTTTTTGATATATTTGCAAAAAAAAAAAAAAAAAAGACCTTATGCATCTTTGTATTGGCTCTATCTATTTAAAAGCAGTTCCTGTCTGCGGCACAGAGGGCCATATTACAGGCTCTCTGTTTCTGTTTCTTTCCATTCAGACCTATTAAGGCCATCTTCATGGCCTTAGCCATCACGGCTTAGCTGTGATGTCTGACATTAACTTTACAATAGATCATTATCTTGTTGACCTCCATGGGTCCACCATTTGGCTGGGTCCCAGAAAGCTCTCCTTTTTATCCTCCATTATGGGCAGGCTTGGTAAGACATGCACCAATCAATGCAGAGACAGGGAATCAAATCCACTGCGATGAGGACTGTAGCCCCTGCACATGCCTACTCCACCCACTGAGCCAAAGCAGCGCCAACAAATTACTTTAAAGTAGGATTACCCTAAAAGGGCTCTTGTACAGAGCCTTAGTTCTCTTTAATGTGCTGTTTTTAAGGTGTTACAGCCTCTACCTTAGAATGGATCTTACTTTTTACTTGATGACAAATGCAGATCTAATTTCATTCTGAAAATAAAAGTCAAAGCTGAAATTTGACTTGGTCAATAAAATTTTTGAAACCTTTAATTTATTTGACATTTTTATGAAAAGAAAATGAGTTGGTGATTATATAAATTGACGCCAAAAGTTGAGAAGTTTTTTCAATTGACATTCTTCCATACACGTCTGACTTTATAATACGTAGTATCTGAAAAGCTCACACACCCTTATGTTCTTTACTTCTAAAGGATGATGAGCTGACTTGATGACACCTTAATTAAATTAACTGTATAATCATTAGGCAGTTAAACACACCCTAACACTCAAACACACGTAAAAACACACACAAACACTTGATAATGCCATTTAAGCACCACTTCAAACACTCGCTGTTGTCAACAGGTGGGGGAGCTGGAACAAGACATCTATTGAGTGGAGTAAGGAGGATGTGTGTGTTTATGTGTAGTTTGCTGCTGGTGTGTATTTGTTGCAGGCTGGACAGCATGTTTTTTTTTTCTTTCTGCTGACGTGTCTGCAACAAGAAAGATAAAAAACGGTTGCATGTGTCTGTAGGTGTTCCTTACCTCCACCTGCAGCTCCTTCGCCGTGGCGGCCTGCAGCTCGGTGGGTACGGTGCACTCCAGGGTGTTTCCAACCAGAATCAGACTCTCACAGCTGTGGTTGGACACAGTCAGAACCTGACACTTCATCGCCTCCCTGTCCATCCGGTCACCCTGAGGTGGAGGGAGAGGAAAATGAGGGTGAGAAAAGAGAAAATAGAGGGAAATTGACAGCGAAAAGGAAGGATGATGGGCTAAGAGATGGGAGGGAAGGATAAAAGAGAGCCATGTAAGACTAGAAGTTGTAAAAGATTGGAAGTCAACCCATGGAATACAAGAAAGCATGGTAGTGTAAGTCAAAATTTATATCACAGAGCATAGGATTACAGACATTTTTGAAGTCTCTATGAATTTACTTCTTGGTTAAATAAAATTATGTAATGTAAAATAAGTGCGTGCATAAATACTCACTCCTTCAAGTCATTATTTAGTAGATGCACCTTTGGCTCCAATCACAGCACTGAGTCTGTGTGAATAGATCTCAATCAGACTTGGACACTGCAATTTTACTCCATTCTTTGCAAAACTGCTCAAGCTCTGTCAGGTTGCACAGCGATCGTATGTTAACAGCTCTTTTCAAGTCCAGCCACAAATTCTCTATTGGATTGAGGTCTAGGCTTTGATTTGGCCACTCCAGAACCAAGCGGTAGCTCTCTTGAGGATGGAACAAGATTGCCCTCCAGTGCTGGCAGCTGAGAAGCATCCCCACAGCATTATGCTGCCACCACCCTGCTTCCCAATGGGGATGGTGTGTTTGTGGTGATGTGCAGTGTTTGGCGTCCACCAAACATAGCGTCTTGTCTGATGGCCAAAAAGTACCATTTTGGTCTCATCAGGCCAAAGACCAACCTGACCTAGGCAGATTTACACATGTGCTGTAGTTAAGCTCACATATGTCGGCACACATTTATGTGATGCTTAGCAGCCAAGGTCAGGCTTGATAGCATCTATTTTGTCCAGGCCTTTTCCCACTGGTTATATGTCCAGAGACCACTGGCTGTTTTGGGGCTCCTGGGTCATCCACAGCATATACCTGCCCCAACAGTACCCTAGGCCATTCTCACACCCACCTCTTACTCCAACCAAAAAGTGTGGATTTTTTCAACAGATTATTTTCCCATGCATCTGATATTATGCAAGGATAACCAGAGCATGATCTGGGTTGTGTAAATCCCCCTGCCCACTGGTGCCCCCAGGCAGCTCACTCCCCACATCTACGTCGTACTATCACCTCAATTTATGGCCCAGACATACCTTAAAGTCGTGCACTGTACTGTAAAAGGTGGCAGCTTGTTAATTGTATTTTGTGACTCCTCACACACTTTTAGTAACACTGATCTATGATCTCTTGATGTAAAGGTTGTATGTCGGCTCTGTTGAGATTTTCAGGTATCATATTGGGCTATAATATTCCTCAGTGGTGAGCTAGCTGTAGATGCCTGCATTAAAGTGATAGGACACAACAGATACATGAGGGACACTGGTGCCACATTATTTGCCATCTTGGAGAGGATGGCAGAGGTGGGTGGTGTTTGAGGTGGCCCTTAGTAAACTGTCACCCAAGGCCATAGGTTTTATGTGGTCCTGTAGTTTGGTATAAATCAGCACAGGCCATGTCAGTATGGAATTTACAGACCTCCATATTTGAGTCTTAAACATATATATTTACTTTTAGCAGCTTTTAAACTATTTATAGGACTTTTAAAAGGCCAGTAACCAGCATGGATGTATGACTGACATAAAGGCTGAAGCTTGTTTAAAAAATTATTGGTGTTTTGAAACAGAAGCCTTTAAAAAGTGTTGGAAAAGAGTGTAAGAAGTGGAATAAATGAGGTGCATCAGGTTTTGGCGGCATTAGGCACATGTTGGCAGCGTTCAGTGTGACTCATTCTGACTGAGAGGACTGAGCATGAACTGCTGATATGAGTAACACACAGCAGCTCACTCTAGTGGCATGACCTCTAGGCGGCATGACAGCAAACACCCCCTCTGAGAGCTAACTGGAAGCACACAAAGCAAAAAGCAGCAGAAGTTAGTGAGTGTGTTCTGTTTAACTGGAAGTTGTGAAAAAGAAAACACAACCTAATTTGTCTTCCACTCGCTGCCTTTCTCTGTCTTCCTCTGCTTTCTTGTCTCATTCATAAACACTCTTGTTTGAGTGCAGCAGAAGGCAATAAAGAGAATGATCGCATTCCTTGCGTGACAGCTCAGGATTTTCCAATTTGACACAGAGTGGAGGCTCGCACCTGTTCCTGCTCTCTATCCTTCCCTCTCACATTTTGGCAGCCGACAAACACAGCAACACAAACCACTTATTCACTCACTCTCCTGCAATTAGGACACACATAAAGACAACAAGATCTTCAACTACATACATGTTTCATCCTAACTCCATGTCTTCTTGCACTGGAGGTGTGACTGAACTGCACACAGCTGAGGAGAAATATTAACATTAACAATAAACCATCTCTTCAAATAAACTTTTATGACAATAATTGGATGTGAAATGCTTCTTAGTCTCCTGTGAAGTGATCGGCAATGATAAGAGCCTGGCCGTGAGCCAAAATCAACAGTCATGCTCCTCCGTGAGCCACCATACTGGTGCAGAGCTGTCAGTCAGAGCTAAATATGTCTATATTTGTCTGTTATTTGGGGGTTAGAATTATCAGATGTTGCTAAATAGGCCAAGCACGTGCCCTTTATAAGAGGTTATGATAGGGCAGCATTATCAAATGGCATTAAAAAAGGCCTGTTTTGGTGCAATGCCTGATACCATCCCCCTTTAGGGGGAAGCTGTGGGTTTGTCTGGGATAAAGGGGGGTGAAGGTTGGGTTGGGAGTAGATTTAGCGCTGGGGCCAAGGTCACGTCTGGGAAAAAGAGAGAGAAGGGGGGAAAAAAACAGCCAGGATTCTAACAGCTGCTGCAAACCGTCGAACTGAAGTCAGAAAAAAAAGTATGAAAGAAACAAGGAGAAATATGTATTTCATTGTGTTCCTAAAACAGACTCTGGGGGATGTGGTGGCTTGTTTGAAAAGCAGCATTAATATGTCAAGAGCTTTGACCTCGGCACCAAGAACAATGCGAGTCAACAGAGAGAGAATACATAGAGAGGTAGAGCAATGGAGAAGGGATGGGGGGGTGTAAATGTTGGGAAACAGACTCTACTTCCTGTTTTTCTTTCTGTATTGTTTCCTTCCCAACTTGACCTGGACCAGGGGCGGAAACATACGTGTGAATGTGGACTGGGAGTTAAAGTGCAAAATGAACTTTAACACGGTATGAAGTGAGTAATTATCTCATTCAGTAAATACTGTACACTTAATCTTAAATTAAAGAATTAATTTTAATTACACTTAGAGTTTCAAGATGTTTACATAGCTAACAAGCATTTCATGCTATCCACAATTTATGAACTCAACAGCCAAAGAAGAAGACAACAACCAGAGAAATCCCACAGTCCACCAACTCCAACTAGGGCTGCAAGCAGCACTGAACGGGCCCTCACACCCCAGCCCATGAGGGGTGTGTGGCAACTGCGAGTATCAAAGCAGCATGGCAGAGAGACAATGCAGATCTTCCCAGAACTCTCATTAAATAAAAAATAGCACATAGCATTTTGGAAAAGGGCGATGCAGATATGTTAAGGTGATCAAGACAGAACCAATATTGTGTAAAAAAACAAAAAACAAAAATGGGATGTATTTTATAAGAGTTACTACTGGTGTCTCACAGTAGGTGGCACTACAGCAAAACCATAAAATTAACCTTTGAATTTGAAGAGGGGACAACCTCAATCATTCATGTGAAATTTGAATGAAATCAGACGATTCAATTGAGAGTTACACCAACTTCCTGTAAAATTGGCAAGATATAAAAAACGCTCGCCATTGCCATTGAGGCATGCTTTAATGAAACATATCTGTGTTGTGGAAAAATATCGAAGGACTATGATTCAATATCTGAGCTTGATAGGCCCACAAGAGTAAGAGGAACAAACAAATGACCCATTTGTTACACTTCCTGTTGTAGGTAGTGGGCGCTGTGATAGAAAAAAGGTTTTTCCAACTTTGGGCCCTGATTATGGACCCACCCTATGTTGAAAATGAATAGTTTGCACAACTGTAAATGTTCATCTTGTCTGGAATAAGCACACAAAATCTGGACACAATCCAGTGAAATCTGTTTGTGGAGATCCTTCAGATGTGACACCAGTGATACTGCCCCAACAGCCAAAAAAGGACAAAATTTGACCTTTAACTGTTTGTAGTGAATTCCTGTACAATTCAGAGGATGGTTATAATGTGATGTTATCAAGGGTCACAAACCCGTGACGTGCAGAGAGTCACTGGAGAAAAATGAGGTCAAATGTAAGAGCAGCCTATGATTTGTACTTATAGGGGCATGGTGAACCCCGGGCTCTGTGCTGTCAGTGTTTCATGCGTGTAGGTTTTTGTTTTTATGTTTCTCCAGTAACTGCTCTTCAAAGGACCTCTTCAGCACTGAAATAAGAAACAGCCCATAAAAGGAAGTTTGTTACCTAATTACCCCAAACGGGACATTTAGGGCCTCTGCAAATGTCAGAAGTTTCTTCCTGCACCTGTTTTCCAGGTGCTGGATTTCTTCGACTTTGAGGTTTTACAGGATGTTTCTCTGTATCCACAAAACACTTCTAACCTCTAACCTTAGCTGTTTAGTAGCGTCTTAGCAAAAAGCAACACTTTTCTGAAAGTGTTACACAACAAAGTAGAAAAGGTCTCAATTCTGTGCTAAAGGTGATGTTAGTTAAAAGTCACTAATAACTTAATACAAACATTAGCTGTGGTCTTACTATCACCACAGCTGCAGCAATGATGTTCTCACAACCCATTAGCTACTGTTTCTGATTGTGGTCAGCCACAGCAACACCCTTGGCAAAATCATTATCTGACACACAGACAAATCAGTGTTGTTTTGATATTTCATCTGGTTAAAACTGAGACAGAGTCTGTTCTAAAAGGGAACATATTAGTGTGTTATTAGTACTTGTTGAGACATGGATCTTGAAAATGGGATGGTCCCAGTCAAACAGGGATGCTCAACCCTAATGTTGTAATATCGATTACACAGTATACTGTTAAATTTGCATCTATGCTCCAATCCCTGAACGTAGTGTCACAGAAATATGGCTACTAGTGTTGCATGTATACAAACATTTTCAGGATTTTTCAGTTCTTTTTCAGGGTACAGTACAGGGCCAGACTTTCCTTGCTTTTTACCACTCATTGCTCAAATGTGGCTTTAGTGGAAGAGACCAATAGAGTCCTAACCCTCTGAGCCCAAAGCTTTTTATAACCATTTGGTCTCACCTGGACTTATTGTCTTAGAAAACTTGTAAACATCAACCCTGTGGTGCACCATCAACATCTAAACATCCTTTTTTTCATGACAACCTGGGCTATATGAGTATGTATGCTGGGGAAATATGACTGGAGTTTTTAAATAAGTTAAGGGCCTATAAGGACAAAAGGAAAAACTAACAGTTGTAAAACTAGAAGATTTTAATGTGTGACACATGGTAAACAATAATGACTAAGACTTCTTTTGCACAAACTTATTCTCCCATCTCCTGGGGACCAGAAAGTGAAAAATTATCATTTTCAAAAAGTCTTCAAAATATTCACATATATTAAGAAAGTCCTTGTGTTTCTCTTGAATCGGCTCTGTTTTTGCCATTATTCAAAGCAGTTCCCGTCTGCAGTGGCGCAGAGGGCCACATCACAGGCTCTCTGTCTCTCTTCCTCTTCATTATGAGCTACATAGGCCATCTCCTCCAAGATGTGTGCAGTTTTACAAGCTATGATGCAATGACACAACAGCCAGCCCATTCCCGAAGTGTTGTGGGATAAAAAAAATACAGCCCAGCTGAAGACCGAGTAAATCAAACTTACTTTGAGCTCCACAATGCTCTTGTTGTCCTTGGAGGTGAGTTTCGGGTCCTGGAAGAGGGGGTCCTCCACATAAATCAGGTCCCACTGCTCTGTGGAGTAGCCGTCCAGGACGAATGCCACTTTGGTGACCACGGGCGGCTGCAGAGCGAGCTTGGCCAGCGAGGGTGTGGTGCACTGGATGGACGTGCGGTTCTCACCATACACACAGCTCTGCAGAAGGGAACAAGATGTACAAGAAGGAACAGGTTGGAAAAACTGTAAAGCCACTTGTATCTTTTGGTGCATGCAGAAAAGCAATTTTGTTGAGCATAAGAAACTAAAAAGTCCTCGACCATCTGCAGCCCCTTACTTGATCAACCAAAACAGAACTAGAAACCATCTTTATCTAGTCAGTGCTACTTCTTCATTGAACGTCATAGTTGTTCCCACTGTCTTGTTTACTAAACATGGATACCACAAACAACGTCATATATACACACAAACGATCTTCATGTGAGGTGTGCATTACATTGCACACAAACCGTACCAAATTTTAGTAGGAACAGATCGACCGGTCTGGGTACAACTTGTTGGAACGCATCCAGATAAGGAGGGCATCCAGACTACAAAATTTGGATTTTGATCAGTTTGTGAGCCCTTAAACATCACCTTTGCTGTTCTAGCTTTTCTGACACCTACTCCTAAACTGAACCATTAATGCTAGATAACAACTTAAATCCAAATTAAAGCTAACACCCTTTAAATCAACACTCCCTGCAGGATGCAACAACCACATTTATATCTTTCACTGTTCACACCATTCAACATGATTTCCTGGCTCACTGTCATGTGCATAAAAGAGATTGCTTTACTATTTATAGCACAAATATCTCTCATCACATCCTTTCTCTGTTACAGTATACTGTGTAGACTACAACCCTGCAGTAATCCTCCATTTGGCAGTTTCTTTTCTACTCAACACATTATATGAGACACTGCCTGCTTTCAGCTGCTGCAGCGTTTACACGCATATCCTGAAGGCACAACAGAGTCGTATCCCCGTGTTGGATTCGGCCCACGTAGACCTCAGAGCCTTTGTGCTCAGACCTCCTGGTGAGAGACAGGAATCTTAGAAAATACCCTAAGTCCTTTTTTATTGAGGTGTGTCAGAGTTTTATAAGAACACGTGTATCAAACAGGCCTGAAGATACTGAGGTTGAAGTCTGTGTTTGTAGTGGTAAAGATCAAATTAGGGTTAGAATTGGCTTATACAAGCTGCACTAGAAAATCATCTTCATAGTTTGTTCATACATTTCAAAGTTGTGCAGGTGTTGCAGTATGCACTGTTTAAGTGGATTTGTTCCTGTAGCTCTAAATAAACAGCAGCTAGTTTTCCTAACACTGAGCGGCCAGCTCAGTGATTTTATTTATATTTTCTTATGGAGGAATGTTTGAATGGCAGATATAGTTGACTGTGGCTCCATTTGATTTAATCTGTTTGCACTTCACCAGATATTTTTATAGCTGATACCATGATGTTTTCTTATGATGTTTTAAGAGCTTAGACAATACTAAAAACTCTCAACTGGAGCATGAAACTCACGGAAAGGTGGGATTAAACAGTTGCTGTTAATCAAGATTATGGGGTTTAAAATCAAAGTGATACTGGGTGGCACCAGTGCTCAGCTCTGCTCAGCTCTGCTGTTTATTTCTTGAAGTCTCTGTTCAACAGAATCTGTTGAAACTGATTTGTTGGTTTTATTTTTGAATTTCTCATTATAAGGGAGAAAAGCTGTACATGTAACCTTCCTGGATTGTGCTGTGAGCTACTTGCAAAGCAAGAATCACACTTTGAACAGCTTTTCTCCCTCATTATGTGTAACCAAATGCTGGTTTAAAAAATGGAGTGTCTTAATAATGAACTGAGTCCTCCATTTCAAAACAAGAAGTAGGGCACACAGCTAGGTGCACTATGCACCAGGCATGAACTCTACTCGGGCTGGGAAATTAATCAAAACTTAGATTAAATCTAAATATGTTTTACGGCAATTTTCAAATCCCAGATGATATTTCCTTGACCTGAAATGTGTTTCAAAATAACAGTTTAATACATTTTTGAGACAAAGAATTTTGGCATTATGCAAAATAATCCTACTTTCCTTATTTTTAAATGTTTCTTATTAAAAATGCTAAAGACAAAAGTGGACAGTGCCAAGCTTGTGGCGGAAGTGATCAAAAATGAATTAAAAAGATGTTCCAACATCAGAGTTAATCCTTTAAGACCCCAGAAAGTCACCCAAGTTCCAGGTTCGCTAGAAAAGCCTCTGTAAAGACTAAAAAGGCATGATAATGGAGAAAAATCAGAGGACTTAAAGAGGACGTGGCTACGTTTGTGGTTCAAAAGTTATCCAGCTTGTTTAAGCGTTCACTCTCCTAAGAACTCAGCTTATCAGATACCGCCACAATCCCATTTGACCAATCATCATGCACATGTCGGATTTTAAATCTGTCATTCTCTCTTTCTCAGTCAGCCAGTCGTTCTGTGCAGACGCTGCAACCCTCCTCCACCCAAGCCACCTCCATTCAGCTAATCAGCGTCTAGTCCAGATCCTCACAGGTCTCCTGCTCATCTCATCCTGCATAGTTCAGTCTTCTCCTCCATGCCACCTCATTGATTCCTGGGCAGTTTCTCAGAAGTCTACTTCCTGCATCGAAACACCACCACCAGTGTCTGGACTACATAGGGGGGTATCCTATTTCTGCAGATTGCTTCACTAACCCTTCAAATACATGAAATCATCATGATGGAGTCTAATTGCCAAGGACTTTGCACAACTCTTTCATTCAGTTTGTACAATACAATATTGTTAAACTCGTATTAATTCTCTCCTGATTGAAATATTGTACCTTGTTAGTTGAAATGAGTCTTCAGCTTAAGTGAGTTGCTTTTGCGCTCAGAGAACTTTAGTGGGTGACAAAGTGCACCAAACCAAATTCTTAGACATTTCAGTTTTAATGTCTAATCTATAATGTAATCCAGGTTTAACCTTAATTTTAACCCTATGTCTGGTGAACTGAAATGATAATTTATCTAAAGATAAAGCCCTCTTTATTAGTAAAACAAGCTTCATTATTTGATGATTGCTGATTGCAAAATGTGGAATGAATAGGGGCTCAAAATTCAACAAAAACAAATGGAGGTAAAACTCACACTCTTGCACAATGTGGTAAACAGAGCTCTTAATAAGCTGTGTGACTTTTACAAACCAAGTGTGGGAGGAAATTAGTTGGAGGGAGGCATCATGTGGGGGAATTAGATCCAAGCAGGGATGATACTGAGATTAGGATCTGGGGCAACATTCCCATAAACATGAAATCAACAGAGCGGCGAAGGAAAAGCAGGAGTGTATGACAGCTGTTGTTGACACAGGAGCTGATGCAGTAATAGGAGCAGTTAAGAGGTAAATAGTGATAAAGATGTCATTCATCCCCTTTTCAGCCTCCAGAATTGGCCATATTAATGTGGTAACCTGAGAGGACAATAAAGGAAGCTGCTTCATTTTATAGGGATTCAGGTTAAATTGTTATGTAAAGCAAATATCCATTATGAAGCCGTTACTGAGTGTAAGTTGTGGCATAATATTCCCCCACACAGGTGCGCTCAGAACAAACCAGACTTGTTTGGCATCGTGCTGAGAGATCAATGTTGATATTTGCTCTGTAGAGTGTGTTTATCTTTTGGGCTACAAAGGTACATGTGTCCTTGAGTCGATACCCCATAAGGACAGGAGGTAGGGAAAGGATCAATGTGCCTCTTTTAACCTTTGGACACAACGAATTCACACTGTTGTTTAGTCAGAGGTGCTGACGTAGCAGTTTGTGGTTGTTTAATCGACTCAACAGTGATGCATGACTGACTCACACGGTCCTTCACATATTGATGGGTATGTTTTCTTCTATAACTCTATCCTATTGGTGCTGCAATATCTCAAGCCATTTGGTGGCTGGCTGGTTGATGCAATAGTGCTCATTTTATGTGCTTGTGTTGTAAATTTATTGAAGTTCAGTTAAATCCATCATCAGGAAATGGGAGGATAAAGGCACATGTGTAAATCTGCCTAGACGAGGCCATCCTTACAAACTGAGGGACAGTGCAAGAAGGAGACTAGTGAGAGAGGCCACCAAGACACCTATGACTACTCTGACGGAGTTACAAGCTTGTTCCCCGGTCAAAAGTTTTCAAAAGGGGGAAATGATGTGGCAAAAGACAGGAAAATCCAGCAGGACAATGACCTGTAGCATATAGCCAAAGCTACATAGAAATGGTGTAACACAGTGGTTCTCAACCTTGGGATTGGGACCCCCTTGGGGGTCGCAATACACTGAGAGGGGGTCACCAGTTGCCTTAAAAAAACTAAGAATATTGTGACAATATCACTGTTGCCACTTTACACCAATTTTACCAAATGTTAACTTTTTTTCATCACTTCTTCACATCAATTTTGCCAATTTTAGCACATTTTGCCACTTAAAACCCATTTTTTTCCCATTACTTCTTTCTGCCTGGTTTTGCCACTTCTAAACCAATTCTTGCCACTTTCTGCCTATTGTAATCTCTGTTGACCCATTACTGCCTCTATCAACCACTTTTTCCATCCTTTTGCCCATTTTATCCACAGTTAACCCATTTTTGCCTATTTATATCAATTTTTCATCCCATCCCACCTAATTTCCACTTTTTTTTTTTTGGCACTTTTGGCCATTTCCCCCAGTTTTTAATCCCCTTTTACCACTTTTTGGCCCGTTTTTGCCACTTTAACCCATTGTTGGTTATTTTTTGCCATTTTTATCTCATTTTTGCCAATTTTAACCCATTTATGCTTTTTAAAGATCAATTTTCACCACCTTTTCACCATCTTTAGCCATTATCAATCAATTTTAGCCATTTTTAAATTATGCTTTTTACAAGTTTTTTTTCATCTGAAAAAGGTTAAATGAATAATTAAAGATATATGTTTCTTTGATAAGAGTGGTTAATAATCAGGTCAGAAGTAAAATATGGTTTTCACAGCTTAATGTCACAATGGACCATGGCTTTGCTGACCTCCATGGGCCCCCAGTTTGGCTGGGTCCCAGAAACCTCCCCCTTTATCCCTCCTTATGGACAGCCTTGTCTGCACACGACTATTCTTGAATGTTCCTGGCTGTTCAACCACCTTCAGGAACAGCAGGGATCCCTGGTCTCTGGCATCTTCATTTTTGGGATGCAGGCTGAATAAGTTGAGAACCCCTGGTTTAAAGATAACAAGATAAGTGTTCTGGAATAACCCAGTCAAAGCCCAAACCTCAATCCAGACCTTGTACTTGGGTACGATAAACAGACCAAGGTAGATTTAAAGACAATAAGAAATGTGGACCATTAAGAATCATGCCCTTTACCTTTGTTATGCTCTAAAAAAGCAGGTTTATAGTGTGACTTTCAGCATGTTGAATGCTATCTGCTTCCCTTGAGAGTCATTTCTGCAGCAGCAGTAGCAGCTCAGTCAAAGTGTTGCTGAAACTTCCTCCAACACTTCCCTGTCTGACTCCCCAGTGAGCTGTCACAGTCCAGATGGAGACACACAAACACATACTCTGAGTTTCGGACATCAACAAACAGTAAAACCATTAAAGCACATTTAAAACACACACAAGCACGACTATAGAATGAGTCCCAGGGTGCGAGGGTAACTCTGGGTCACCAAACCAAAGCAATCCAATTAACCTCTGTCCACCCACACACCAATAAGGAGCAGGAGAAAGGAGCTGCAGGGCAAACCCCCTTCAGCACTTCTCCCAGGAGTGTGACTAAAGGAAAAATATCCTATGAATTAGTGGAAATCTCAGTCAGTTTCATTGTTCATTGGATGTCTCCTCTTATTTGGGCAGAGGAGGTGAAGGGCCTGTAGTTAAGAAACAGCTGTAAATACAATCAGTCGTGGAGTCTGACAGTGAGCGGGCTGAGAGGTTTACTGTGGGGTGATGAGAGAACCAGCGATCCCTGAAACCTCCGCCGTCCCCGAAGTATCATTAGTGTAACGGCCTGCGAAAAAGCCAAGTCATAACGGAGCTCCCACGTACAAAAGTGCTTGTCTCATCTAGAGTGATTTATGCCACTGAGGTTTTTCTGCTTGTTCCTACCATGCTGTGCTGTGTTATTATTTTCTTTGGATTTAACATCTGTTTCTATGCTATCTATCTTTCAGGTCTTTTCTATACTTTTCATTTTTTTTGCATCAGATATTTTTGTTTGTGCATGGACAGTTTTGTAATTCATCTTTATGCACTGTCTGTTTTTAGATTTTACAGTGTCTTCTTTTGCATAAAGGACAAGCATCCACAGCCAACGTGTTTTCAGCTAGCAGTGCCAACAATCTCTATTTCATATGACACTCTATATTCTGACTGCATGTGAGCGATGCAGGGTGATGAAGCGACTTTTTCCAGTGTTGCCCTGTTCCTTTTTTCCTCTCTGCTGCTCACATTGAGCAGGTCAGGAAAACAATAGAAAAAATGTACATAACAAGGCATCAGGGGACTCAACAGAGCTTGATAGCTTGATTTACAAAGTGGAGATAGTTATGCATTGATAATGTCAGTTAAATAAAAAGATTTAATGTAAAATAAGTCACTGCAAAAATATTCACCCCCTTCAAGTCAGTGCTTAGTAGATGCACCTTTGTCTGCAATCACAGCACTGAACCTTTGTGGATAGGTCTAAATCAGGCTTGCACATCTGGACACTGCAATTTAACTCCATAACATAGTCTTTGTTGTGTTTCTGTGTAACTTTCGCTGTATGCTTCAGGTCATTGTCATGCTGGAAAATAAATCTTCTCTCAAGCTGTAGTTCTCTTGCAGACTCTGCTATTATGCCACATTCTTTTTTCCCTCTACCTTTACAAGCCTTCCAGGGCTGGCCGCCGAGAAGCATCCCTGCAGCATGATACTGCCACCACTGTGCCTGACAGTGGGGATGGTGTGTTTGTAGTGCTGTGCAGTGTTTGGTGCCTGCCAAACGTATTGTCTTACCTGATGGCTAAAAAGCACCATTGTGGTCTCATCAGACCAAAAAACTTTTTTCCAATTGACCATGGAGACTCAAACATGCTCTTTGGCAAACTCCAGTGGAGATTCACACATGTGCCATATTCTTTTCATTTCTTTGTGATGGATTTAACTGATCTCTCAGGTATGTTCAGTGCCTTGGAAATGTTTTTTGTATCCATCCCCTGACTTACACTTTTCATTTACCTTTTTTCTCTGAGTTGCTTGGATTGTTCTTTTGTCTTCATGGTGTAATGGTAGCCAGGAATACGGATTAACCAGTGAATGGACCTTCCAGACACAGGTGTCTTTATACTACAATCACTTGAGACACATTCACTACACTCAGGTCATCTCCAGTTCGCTAATTGTCACTTTCAAGGGGGTGAATATTAACGCCGTAACTTATTTTACATTACACTTTTTGACTGTGTAGGTTCTCATTCAAAGTAGAGACAGTTTTGCATTAATAATATCCATATTTATAATTTAATGCTATGCTAGGACTAGGCAAAACTACATTCGTAATTTGTAAGGCCAAATCACAATAGTGCTGATATTCAGGACATCACTGCCTCTCGTGTGATTGGCTGCTGTTTAACTGACACGTTATTAACAGCACTGCACACTCTTTGAAGCACCTGGACTGCTGACAGAAGGAAAATGTTACTCATTCACCTTCATCCACTTCCATCCCTTTTAGATACAGCAGCTGGAGGGGGAGTCAGAAAGAAAAGGGGCATCATGAGGCATACAGGTGTCAGCTGGGGAGATTTTTCTAACAAGGATAAGAGAGGAAGAGGAGTCCTACATGAAGCGATATCATTTGTGAATGTAGGCAACAGGTGTCTGGCCATGCTGACACATCAATTTAGACCAAACGATCTGTGATGCTGCAGCCATGAGAAGAAAGACCGTAGCTCCTCTGTTTTAAGAGTGACTTGTGAAGACGTACAGATCACTTTTTTTGTAGTTCTTTTTAGTGTATGAGTAGCCCCTTTTTGGCTTTGTGACCATGCCAGCTTCAGATCGTAAAAAAAAAAAATCTCTTTCATCTTGTGGGAAAGCTGAGATTGGCTGAGACCAGGCTTTACTCTGAGATCTGAGAGGCAGATATCAAGTCAACACAGGGTGTTTTTTTTTTCTTCTCCATGCTTCAGCTCCAGCTGAGACCCTTGTACCTCTGCTGTGGGCTTTATGAAAGTCCCGTTTTCTTCCTCTTACTAATCTGCTTTAGTGTGAAGATCTCATTGATCATTGAGAACACATTTCACCAACTTAACTAAACTGAACATCCCTCTGCTGCTGTGGCTTCCTTAACTCAATGCATGGCTGACGTTTCGGTTTATGAACGCAGCTCTGGAGGCATCACAGGCTGGCTCACATTACCCCAAGAGCCGTTCCGCTGGTGATGGAAACCTCTGGGAAGTCCGTTTGTGAAAGATCTGTGCCTCTATTTTGAGGGGTTAAGACAATAAGACACTTATACTGTCCCTTCCCAGGCTTAGCTTTAACTCATCCCGTTTACTGGAAGGAATTTAACAGGCGACAGCTGGGGCCCTACAGGGCATGATCCCTTCCTAAATCATTAGCCTTATTTAATACAGACCGCTCACTTCATGCTCTCCGTCTCCCACTCTCTAGGAAGTCCTTTCTCTTCCCAATTCCTCTCTGTTCTGTTATTCCAGTTTAAAATGAAAAATAAACTAACAGGGCAAAAGGTTCAGTTCAACAAGTTATCCCACTGTCAGTCATCCTTCAGATCTTTGTACAGGATGATGGTTTTAGAAAAAGCTTTTCAAAGTAAAACCTCTAAGTTTACATGGTTTTTGGGAGTCTCAGCATGTGTTAGGACTTGAGCGTGTGTAAAACCTTGACTACTTTTGTGTAAATTCAGCATGCTGCGGCATCAGGTAACACATTCAGACAACTTTAACACCCTATTCTAAGATTACAGGTAACCTTACGGCAAGTAAACTAAGTTTCACAAGCAATTTATGATAGAAAGCATTTTTAAAACCCATATACAATAGAACCATATGATAAATCATGTTATAATTGTATCAGAAAGAGCATTTTGTGACTGGCTGGCACAGGCCAAGGTTAACACAGTATAGGCCTGTTAGCAAGCATCCCAAGTCAGTGAGTCCCAAGTATTCTAACCTGTACATAACCATAGAGTAACACTACAGACACAGGACCTACTATAGCTCTCAGCTGAGCCAGATGAGGCTCTGATGAGTTAACAGTTTTTATTTAACAGAGCAGTGATGATCTAGTCAGCTGACCAGCAGATCCATGTGTGTGAACACTGGGAATTGTTGAGACAGCATCAGTCTGTTAACGGACTCCAGCCTGCAGTGTTGTTTATCACAGGAAAACTTTAGAACAGATGATTAAATCAAGTTTTTGTTTCTTTTTCCATCCTGCTCCATGCGCAATGGCACAGTCAGTGCTATTTGTTCAGCGCTACCCCTCTCTCAAGCCAGGTTGGCCAGTGGAAGGGGCTGATTTTTCACTTATTCAGTCTAAAGCCCAGTTCACTCCATTGCCTGGAAAAGGGACAGTCCATTTGCAAAGCAGATGGACTGGCCAGACAGCGTCATTTGAGGAGAATTAGCTCGGATGTAGCTCAAGTATAGCTGCAGCTTTATCAGAACTGTACAGTCTTTCTTAATGAACACAAAAGCAAACAACTGCACTGAAGGCTTTTCCTAAATGCAGAAAATATGGCAGGGTTTGGTTGTACTGTAAGCCAGAATGGCAGCTGGTGGAGTGATTAGCTTTGATGTAGCTATAGTGGCAGTTTTATCAGATCTGGACAGCATTTCTTTATTGAAACAGGTAAAGAGCCACACTGAAAGTGTCTTTGGTGGAGAAGACGGTTTTGCACTTCTCTCAAATCGGCCTCTGCATGGGTTTTATCCACCAACAAGCTCCACCATTCACTAACTATGGCAGCACTTGCCTGCCAATCTTACTGCACATGCCTACTATCTCATTTTCTCTTGTCTCTCTGATTGGACCGTAATGAATGCAACAGACAGAACATTTGTCAAGTCACTTCCAGAGGATTTTTGACAAGTCCTGCTCTTCCTTGACACTTTGTATGGAAGTTTACCCAGATGGATGTGAAATGGGGCTGAACGATTTGGGAAAATTATCAAATTGCAATTTTTTCCCAAGACATTGAGATTTATTATGTGGATATTTTTAAAGCAATAAATCCTTCTATATCATAATCAACACAATTTTAGATAGATTAAACTAGGGCTGAAAAAGTTTGGAAAAACATCTAGTTTGGACTCGTATTGCAAATTCAACATAAATTGTTGTTTGAAGGGAGGGATCATTTTTATGACATTCTCTTTGATTAAGAGAGTGACAGCTTTTTGAGTGATTTCTAAATGAGTTGATTTGCTTTTGCTGGAGTGGATTTATGAACCAGCACCCTTTCTTCCACTCAGGTAGTTGTACTTTATATTTGTGTGCAATAGTCTGGTACTCCCTCTTCCACCTCTGATATGTATTTATCTGTTTATGTCTATATGTATGTATGCAAGTATCCAGATTCATTACAAGATGGTTAAAGCTGGGTTAAACAAATTATAGTAGAAATAATGGTTATATGTATTTAAGGGTACAAGGATGTGTGTATTGTTTGAAATGTGAAATATTCACTTCAAAATATCATAAAGAAAATAATGGCTTGGACACTGCACTACTTCCCTTCTACAGTATCTTACTTGTCTCTGTTTTCCATTGTTTTGTTTTTACATCGTCTTTTTTCACTACTGGTTGGTAATGACTAACACCTACCATAGTGAGGCTTAATTATGAGCACTTCTTGCGTTTCCTTACCTCACTTGCACAAATCCATGTATGTCCTTTCCTTGTGAAAGCTATGTATACCGGTTGTAATTCTTTTTTCTTGTGCAAACAATAAAATAAAATAAATAAATAAAAACAAAAATGAAAAAAGTAGGATATTTGGAAACTGTCCTAAGATAATTATTCTAAAATAATTAACTTACATGATTGCTTGATGTGTAGAGCATAACACCTCTGCTGCAAAAACTGATATTTTGACACATATTTTAAGTTAAAGAAATATTGCATCCTCTGCAAATTGAAAATCCCAACATGCCATATAGCAATTTAATCTAAATTTAAATTAAATGTCCAGCCCTTATATGAAATATATCCATGAAATTGATATATGAAACAGTCTATCTGCTAAGATTATGAACTCGTTGCATCTGTGGAACTGAGCCATTGCAGCTCAGGCAGTTAGTCAAGTTGCTAAAGCAGGTTTCAGAACGTTGTAGGTGGGTAAATGTGAAATGTAAATCTGATTTTGAAAGGCAATAAATGTAAACAAATATTTATCCAAAGCATCGTACTACTTAATACGGAATTATGCTGTAAAATTTGAAAATAATTAGTACTCTCTTTTCTAATAAACACTCTTTTCCTCTCCCACTGTGCATGAAGGAAAACAAATGTGTCTGTGTAATACATGTTTCAGCAGATATTTTAGTTTTAATAAGACTGAGCTAGCAAGACACACTTGCGTAAAATTGCACAGCCATGCTATGATGGTGATGACAAAGGGGACGAAGCGATAAATCACCCTGATGCAAGAAAGCAGCCTTATGTTATGTATTATCATGATGATAGAAACACTCAAAAAAAGGTAAAGTGCAGTACTGCCATTCTTGTAGAGACAGATTTATTTCACAGTTATTTAAGAAATAAATCACTAGAGTGATTATAAGTTGGTATGGAGAGTGGCCATCATCTCAGAAGTTGCAGCAGTGTGAAATTGCAGGCTTTCAGAATGATGCAGAGTTTAGACTTTTCTTGCAAGTCTTTGGTCTGAGATGGGTCTAAGAATAAAAAAAAAGGAATGAATAAAAAGGGACCACTAGAGGTTAGCTGTCATGTTTACATTATGGAACCGTGCTTCACCTTTAATATTTAGTTATTTTTGCAGTTGTAAACTAGAAGTGACCTTTTCAATTTTAAGGTGGTTTGGTCCTTGTTAAAGTCTAAAATTCTCATGTGTGCATGCTTTTTGACCTTTTAAATTTTTATAAGGTACATACTTCAAAATGCCATCAAACTTCTTGATTTGTTCAAAGTTTTTACTCACTGAATCCAGGTGTAGCATATTGTTTCTGGTACCACCAATTTCTAAACATCTCATCAGCTCAGACATACTTTGAATGTTTAATTTAAATCAAATAAAGTTTACTGTTTAGCTTTAAGTCGACTTAAAATGTTCTGATAGTAACTGGCAATGAGTGGGCAGCACTAGATATGAGTCTGCAGAGGTTTAATATACGTACAGGGAGAAAACATGATTCCACCTGCAATCTCTGCCTCATGAACCATGAGCCTGATTTCAAAGATGTGTCTTTTCACGCTGTTTGTGTGTAACAAAGCCAGAGCCCCTGGAGACCAATCACCAACTGACCTGAACACAGGTCAATGACCAGGGAAAGGGATAGTGAAAGATGAGACACTGCAGAGAAAGTGTGAGTCTCTAAGTGTGTAAAAAAAGGGAACTGCATGAGAGAGAGACTAAAGACAGATAAGAGATAAAGGGATAGAGATTTTAGAGGGAATATTTGAGATAGGAGTCGTATTCCAGGAGAGTACGTGTTCAGTTTCAGTGTGAGTGTGTGTTTACTGAGCGCATTATCATCTCCTGACTGGACCTGCAGCAGCGTGTGCCTCAAGATGACGGATAACATCACTACAAAGCACTGCTTGTCCTCAAACCGCCTCCCATAAGCAAACATCACCCACAGAGGAAAACACACCTTTGCTGTGAAAAAAGGGCCTGTTTGTTATGACTCATCAGAAAATAAATCACCTCTATCTAAGAGAGCATGAACTTTTAACAACCGCTTCTCATCACCTTTAAAGATACAAGGAAAAATATGTTTATGCACGCTTTCTGGGAAATAAACCGACTTTTTATGGGGATTTTCATGCAGTCCAGTAATAAAAAACCTGCTCCATCTCTTTCCTTTCTTTTCGAGGATGTGGTTTCATTTTAGCAGCAACTGCAATGAAACCCTAGCTGGGAGACTGTTCTCCATGTGCACTATAAGAGAGGATCAGCAGGTCAGTAGGTTCACATAGAGGGAATTCATGGTGGATAGTGTCTATGGTCACGTATTAATACCTTACAATGCAGACTCTTCTGGCAGCAACATGAACACTTAAGTATTTTTGCACAACACAAGCAGAAGATAGATTGTTTTCTTCCCTGAATATTGAGTCTGTGTTAAAGTGGATGTCTAGACTTCCCATGAAGCTGAATGTTCTGTTGTGAGATGAGCTGAAAAACAGAGGCAGACCAAAAATGACCTAAAACAAAGTTCTGTCTCATTATTTTACCTTCTTTTCTCATGGATAGAGCCAGCTGAGCCAGAATTTCATGTCTTTCAACTTAATTCTTGCCTTAGCTTATGATTCTGTGACTTGACTGTTTCATTTTGCTGCTTTTACTGTTGGTTATTATTTTGCACAGCACTTTGTAGTTGGATTTTGTAGAGGACTGATAAAATATGTTATATTATACCGTTAGAAAAAAATGGCAATGCATAAATACATTTTAACGGCATACTGCTGGCAGTTGTGAAGTATACAATTGCCTTACAGTGTATTGTTTTTTTTACTTTGAAGTTCTCCTCCTCCTTAATGTACACAGTTTATCCTTGAATAATATTGGACATTTTTGCAAAGTTTGAATAAAATAAGCAAGGAATCAACACTATGCACAAATAACTGATCTTCTGTCTCTGATCTTCAAAGTTTAATCAACTCATCCTCAAGTCAGAGTGGATATTTGTGCAAAGTTTGCAAGAAATCTCTCAAGATGTTCTTGAGATACTGCCTTCACAAACAAGGGATGAAAATGAGGATAAGTTACTTGATCTTTGACCCTCGAACTCCAAATTTTTTCCTTCTCCATGGGTCGATTTTAGTGCAATAATAATAAATCATAAAAAAAAAAGAAAAAAAGAAAAAAAAGAAAATCCCTCAAAGCATTCTTGAGCTATTGCATTGATGAGCAAATAATGAGCATGGGGTCCAGGGACCTTGACTCATTTATTCTAATCTAGACTGTTCATCCTAAGGGGAGTGCATATTTTTTTGAAAGTTTGAAGAATATCCACAAGATTAGCTTAGATTAGGAAATATATCTATGTATTGACAAGCTGAAGGCTGCTATCAAAGCAACTGGGGAGTCTATAAAAACCCAGCAGTGCCACAGATTGGACTGGCCTGGACGGACAGTACCCTAGGCCATTGGTTTCCAACCTGGGGTCCACGGCAGTGCTCATCAACTCCATTTGCAAGCTAGAGCCAGCTTTTTCTTGGCAGATGCTGTAGGGCTGGATATTGAAATAAACAAAAATAAAATCAATATTTTGCTCTACTTCACATATTCTTGTAAAAACAATGTTGTTTCATCCAAAAATAATGGAACTTTAACCTTTAACAGTCAGATCAGTCCCTATCACCTACTGCAGCCAGCCACATGGAGTTGACTGAGATATTTTTGCCACATATTTCTGGAGTTTGATGCTAATATCCTATGTCGTTATCAACCAAAAACACATGCAGGAAACTGTGTAGATTCTCGGAAAGGGAAATTGCACTCTTTAAGAGTCTTGTGTGGAAAATTGATGTAAAAAAACAGGTTTCATAAAGATAAGAATGGTAAGTATGCATTTACACTGCCAAATTACAGAAATACTTTACTTCTGTGCTTCTTGTTTGATATGTTTGAAGGTTATATTTAGACTTTAAGAATAAAAAGGTTAAGAAATGTCATGCCGTATTTTTTCCTTCTCAAGTTTTCTGTAGGTAATAATCCTCTGGGGGCTTGATGGGAAGCTGTAGGGGCCTGACGTGACCCCCAGTAAGCCAGTTAATGATCGCTGTCCTATACTGGTATATAATAAGTAAGACTAGCACATGACTTTACAAAAAATAGGTATAAAAACATCTTTGTTAATATAAACAGACCTTTCAAAGGGTTTTGTCCATGAAATAACTACAATTTTTCCTGTTATTTTTGACAGCGGTTTATCACTTTTTAGTTTGCATGGGTCTTGAGGAGACTGTTTATCATAGATTTAATTTGGGGGGGGGGCTTCATGGAAAAAAAAGGTTGGTAACCACTGCCCGGGGCCATGCTTAATCGCCACATCCATCCTTTACTTCATCCCAAAGGTAAAGACTGTAATTTTTTAGTTTTTACCATGCTCCTGGTGATATACAAAGACATCTAGAGTGTGACTGGGGTTGTGTCCATCCTCCCACCCAGTGGTATCCTCAGACAGCTTACTCACCACATCTACACCTTAACTTTTGGTCCAGTCAATTTCTGCAAAGTACCGTAAATATATTTGCCTCCAACGTGACCTATAGTTAGCATCAATTATTTCCAGTCAAGATTTCCTTTTCAGTGAGGCGTACACACCTGCAATGTAAACACCATCATATCTTGAATCAAGGAATACCAGAGGAGCATCTGCTTATCTCATGTATCTCAGTGCAGCAGTAGGTTTAAATCTCCTGGGACTTACTTGCAGTTTGCCAAAGTTAAATCATGATGCAGATTTGTAAAAGTAAAAAGTGAGGTTTGTCAGGTCTGTCTTTAAAAGACGAAGTAACTTCTAAGAAGGTTTGCATTATGCATGGAGGTTGGATTGATTATTTCCATGTATTTCATGTAGTCCAGTGTCGCTCTTACTGCAGATTTGAGCAAGGATATCATGAGCACTCTATGTAGATTTAAATTGGGGTCCTTGGCATGACTAAGTCTGGGGACTCCTGACCTATGACATATGGTCTGGGTGATATTGCAAACATTATCAACACCTTTAAAAGCCATTTCAATCAAGATACACACATTTTTTCAGGCGTTTGAACGGCCCGCAGACAGCATGGAGAAAGCGTGTCAGTGTCAGGGTCGTATAATTTAAACACCCTTTTGCAGAACTGAGCAGTAAAGGCCAGACGGTCTACTGCAGCGATGACGAGCCTCAAGCATGCCTGTGTGCGTATCATTTTCCTGCGCTGAGTAGAATAACGTCTGACAGAGGGTTGGGGAAGCGAAGCATCCTAAAGACCTCGCTCTGCTACTGTGTTTGAGTCAGAGGTGACAGCTGGATCCTAAAGATCAGACACTGGATTTTTCATTTCCTTTCTTCTCCTGTTTGTCTGACACTTGAGCTCTTTTCCATTGTCTTTTTTACATCAAGATGTGGGCGTTGGGATGTATAATGGCAAAACCATGTATATGACAATCTGGTCTTTGTAAGAAACAAACAAAAAGTCTATTTTGCCTGCTGTTCTGAATGAAAATCTGGGGGTCTTGTTACCCAATGGACAGGGGATGCAAGAAGCAAGGGAACAACATCATCTCAAGTTCATTCGGCACATTCAGGGTTGTATTTTCAATATAGATCCCTCTCTAAAGAGTCACTGATAAACTCGTCAGCTGAGCTGACCCAGAGTCAACTATTTCTTTGGACTTTATAAGATATGGTGGCTTTTAGAAAGCTGGACATGTGGGGATAGCTAGACCAGGGACCCACAACCATGAGCTTTAAACCATAATCTTGTGTCTCAAAATGTCAGTATTCAGCGTTCATGAGGAAGAAAAAAATATCTGAGGATGTCTAATCATTTCTAGAATGCACAGATCTAGTGATTAGGGTTAGGCTTAATTCAAAAATCTGCATCCCTCAGATGGTCTTAAGCAGGTGGCCTGGGGGCTGCTAGCCATGACGTTGGCATGACGTTGTGTGGTGACATGGATATTTGCATCATTACAGCCTTAATAACATATAGTGGGTTTGGTGCAGACAAGGCCACACTGATGCAGTTCAAGTTCCCACTTGTTACGTTAATAAAATACTTTTATTTTGAAAAAGCCATGGCAGTTAACATGGTGTTTTCAGTGGCAGCTTAACACAGCTTCACTAGCGAGGAATAAAAGTTCAAACCACACATTCAGCCACAAGCTACAACAAAACTGAGCACACAGTGACTCATAAAACCATACCTGTCTGGCCCCAAACACATCATAAACTTGTTTGATTTAGAGAAGAGAGGTAGAAGTTGGTAAACACGTGTCCATACATGCAATCCTCTTTAACTATTTAACACTATGACGTGATATCAGCAAATAAAAAATACAGGGTTGTAATTTCATGTCATGTTGCCCAGCTCTTGTTGACAGTAAATAAAACGTCTACACACTCTGTCTGTCACAATGATCACTGTGTTGTATTAGGCAGTCATGGAGCTATAAACATGGCTTCATGGTGGTACCAAACTTTAATGATGGCTGACGTGATGATGTTGAAAGGAAGAGGGGATGGACTAGACTGCATGAGGTAACCAAGGCCGCCCATAAGGGGGGATAAAGGAGTGAGCTTTCTGGGCTCCTGCCAAATAGGGGGCCCAAGGGGGTCAGAAAAATCATGGTCAATTCTAAAGTTTTTCAAAATGTAAACCCATTTTGTTTTTTTGGTGATGTTAACAATTTGGATGGGCATGCTAATCCAAACAATTGGAAAGTAATGTTAGACTTCTAGCCATGATGTGCAAAAATGTCTGGGATACCGGAGAATAAAGTAGAAGAAATAGAGACAGCTTTAAGGGTCAAAAATAATTAGATAATTGCAAAAGAAAGGCAAAAATTGGTTGAAATTTGTTAAAGGTGGCAAAAGTAGCTTCAAGTGGCAAAATCAGTCATTTAAAAAGGAAAGTGTCAAAATGGGCAGAAAAATGATGAAAGTGGTTAAGAATTTTCAAAATTTGGGTGAAATTAGCAAAAATATATTGAAAGTGGTGAAAAGTGGTTTAAGAGTGTCAAAAATTGGTTCAAAGTGGAAAAAATTTTAAAGAAGCAAAAAAGGAAATGAACAGCAAATATTTGTTGACAAAGGAAAAAAGTGGCAAATAGGCAAAAGAAATCATGAAAAGTGGATAGAGATTGTCAAAAATAGGTTAAAGGGGGCAAAAAAGGGATAAAGCAACAAATATTTGTTCAGAAAGGGAAAAAAAGGGCAAAATGGACAGAAAAATGGTGAAAACTTGTTAAAAAGTAGCAAAGCTTGGTTAAAAGTAACAAAAATGTATTCAAAGTGGTGAAAAGTGGTTAAAAAGTGTCAAAAATTGGTTTAATGTGGAAACAAATGAGGCATAATGGCGTAAACAGTGATGAAAGAGGTTCAAAAGTTGCATGAATTAATAATACGAACATCATAACCTATTAATAGCCTGATGCACTTTTCTGCTCTGAAATGAGGGAACTGTTAGCCAGGATGCTAGCACCAGTGCTCCATATCCAACACACATGCGTTGATATCATATCATCATCACTACTGGGGAGGGCCCATCCTCTGGGTTTTTCAGGGGCCCAGCTAGTTCTGTTGACGGGCCTGGTGCTGACAAAACTATTAACAAACATACAGTATCAATAATTCTAGACTGTATTGGTTTGTCAGTCCAAATGTGACGGATTGGGTTGATTCTAATTCTGGGCAGTTACTCAGAAGGTTGCTAAAGTACCGTATGTCTATTTCTCACCAAATTCTCCTTTATTTGCCTTTGTAGTTGCCCCTCCATGAAACATCACAAAGGCAGGGATGTTGTTAACAGTGATTGACAAACTTTTCCTTCATCTCAAAGCAACAGAGTCATCTTTCTTCCTTATTTCTCTTTGCCATTTGGTTTGTTTGTGCTTTTAACTTTTGTGCGAGCAGAGTGCTCTGTGCTCTCATTGGGCAACATCACTGACATGGTGGAACAAACCATAGAGAGCAGAGACACCATTCTGCTGGGAGGTTGTTAAGCCCAGCAGATTTTACCGTGATTGTCATTAACCACCAGTGTTTAACATTATTTTTAAAGGTAACTTATAACATTACTGCATTACAACCAGGCCTGGAGTGGCAAATGTGGAGCCTGGGAGACTTCCTGGTGGGCCGGGCTGATTTAAGAGCTGAGAGGGCTAGGGCTGGGCAATTATTCTAAATTCTGATTGAATTGCAATATTTTTACTGCAAGTTTATATCCCATTAGGTGCAATACATACACCAGTCTTACACTATTTTTGTGGCAAAAGATGTTATGCTTTACACATAATGCAAACATTGAAGTATCAATCTGTGCTATTTTTTTAAGAACCATTCAACCTTAAAACTACCTTCTCTTGCTGCATCTTCTTCTCTCTCTCTGCGTCTCCCGACAGAAATGCTCTCTGTCTTACAGCCAAAAAACATGCTTGGTCTGGAAGGTCTGTCCATGTCAGTCTGACTGGAAACAAACTCTTTTGGTGCAGCAATTCTGATCATTCTTTCTAAACAGTTAATACCCCCATTCTAAGAAAGTCAAGATGATGATTAACAAAAAAGATTGCTAATAAAAGGAGAAGAGGTGGCAACAGTGCAGGGTATTTGAGGATCTTCTTTTTTCTGTCCTTTAATAGGGCCATAAAAGAGAAAGGATTTTTTTCAGTGACATTTCTTTTAATAGAAAAGTAGCTGCTTATGGATTACCTGAAGTGCTATTCTACAACAAAAAGTAATCTGAGTGATCTATCGGATTGCTTTGTAACGTGTTATCACAGACTACACAGTCAACGTTCAGGGCCCAAGCCCTACGACTGCCTGATCAGAGCTTGTGCAAAAATGTGTCTTAGAGGCAGATCATCAATCACGTATTGACTGAATAAAGAACCTGTCAAAAGGAACAAATAGTTAAGACTTTGTACAGATCTACCAAATCTGATTTGGCGTAAAAATTTGACACCCTAGTTTCCAATGTATCTGTATGACCCCGGAGATAGAAACAATGATTGCATTCATAAAGGAATCAACAAGACTGAATGAGTTTTGTAGAATTGTGCAGAAGTATGAAGGGGAAACAGCCTGATGACACCTATGCTCAAATCAATTAGTATTTTAATCCAAACAATAACCGCATTCAATCTGACTTCAATCAAATTTCTAGCTCTAGCACATCTCTACAGCTCCAATATTACAATAAACTACAATCCCTTTAGCTGATTCTGGTACAGGTGGCATGTTTTCCTCAGGATTGTGGATGTTTTGGGTGCCAGGAATAAAACCTGCAAATGTTTTAAGTGGAGTGGAAAGCACCTAAAGCTATTCCTGCGACAGTGGAATTAACTTTGTTTTTAATTGCCAGGAGCCTTAAATTTCTCACGGATGATCAACAGAGTGGGCATGTCTTGTTTTTGCTGTACCAATAATTAAACTTGACACATAATGCAAACTTTATGACCTCTTTCTTCATTTAAAGATATAAAACCATTCTCGTACTCACCACATGAAACACCTCAGCATCCTGACCGGTGGTGAGAACCATCTGGGGCTGGAGGCCGGATTGTAGGAAGAAGCCATGAGCTGACACCGTGCAGCCTCCACTGCAGTAAGGAGAGGGTGGGGGGGATGAGAAACGGATGTTAGCGTCAGCACCAGACCCAGACACAGTAGATCCCCACTGGGAAGGACCTGCTGTTAGCGTTAGCAGTTTAGCCACTCTTCACCTCCTACTCATTTCCTTCTGCTGTAAAACTAAAGCATTAATCTGTCTAGGCTCATTCAAACTGAGTCTCCATCAAGATTTCTCTCCCTTCTGCTTTAAGGTGAGGGAAGGTACAAGAGCTCAAGTTTGAAGAGGGTTGATGATGACATAAAAGTGATATCAACGCCATTTGTCACCTGACGAAGGAACGCGAGGGCTGGATGCTGTTGATGATGGGGTCTTGGTTGTAGGTGAACAGCACAGGAGCGTGGCGCTCAACCGAATCCACCGTCAGCTTCACAGGTTGTTTGGCTGGAACAGCGTGAGGAGGGGTCTTACAGGTCAGCATGGTAGAAGATAAGCTGATGGCGGAGGTTTGGGTGGGGAGAGAAGGGAAAGAGTAAACACAGAAGACATTGTTGTGTTAGTATGCACAGTGGAGGCTATTGTCCCAACCTCTATTCATGCAGCAGATAATTACTCATGATGCCTGCCTGAGCGGGAAACGAGTAAGAATGACAAAAAGAGCAAACAAAATTAGAGGAAACTTGGAATGAATAAAGGAAAGAAAGACATTGACCAGACGTCCAAGTCCCTGATGAAGCTTTAAATCACTGAATTATAAGAAGGCAAAAGAACATTTGAGGAGGCATAACAGAAAAACAAATAACTTACAGTCATTGGGTGCAAAAAGGTAGTAAAAAAACCCTTGGCCCTTGAGGAGACTGAAACTAGCTGTAAATTTGAGCTTCACTGATATATTTGACAGATGATATCAGGCTCATATGAGCATAGATGCATATACAGGCACTTGCAATTATGTTTTCCAACATTTGCAACATTAAAAGCTTTCAAACTTCAATCTGGTGCCCTTATGCTCAAAAAGGTGCTGTAAAAATTTAGATGTCCAATACAGCTTTAAACATGGCCAAATGCCCTCTAAGGTGCCCCTTCAGTCTACAAAAAGGATCAAGTGCCCTTTAAGAAGCCATTCTAGTGGAAAAACATGAGGGAAAGTGTCCTCCAGGATGCCCCACTGATGAACAAATTTGGCAAAGTGTCTTCTAGGATGCCACTGCAGTAGACAAAATGTGGTTAATGGTCCACTGTGATGCATTTGTTGTGGTAAAAAGGTGGTCAAGTGTCCTCTAAGAAGTACTTCTACTGGAGAATTTTGGTAAAGTGCCCTCTAGGATGCCCTTGTAGTGGACAAACCTGCTCAAGTGTCCTCTAGGAAGCCCTTTAGCCAGACAAAATCTGGTCAAATGTTCTCTAGGATGCACTTCCAGAAGACAAACGTTGATAAAGTGCCCTGTAGGATGCGCTTGCAGTTGGCAAAATGTGGTAAACTGTCCTCTAGGATACCCCTCTAGTGGACAAATTTGGTTAAGTGTCCCCTCGGATGCCCTTCTAGTGGACAAACTTGGTTAAGTGTCCTTTAGGAAGCACTTCTAGTGGAGAATCTTGGTCAAGTGTCCTCTAGGATGCTCCTCCAGTGGACAAACCTGCTCAAGTGTCCTCTAGGAAGCCCTTTAGCAAGACAAACGTTGATAAATTGTCCTCTAGGATACCCTTTTAGTGGACAAACTTAGTAAAGTATCTTCTAGGATGCCTTTATGGCAGACAAACTGTACTAGGCCCTCAAGGATGTCCTTCTTGCGGATCAAATGTGTTAAAGGGTCTTCAAGGATGGCCTTCCAGAAAACAAATGTGGTCAAGTGTCCTCCAGAATGCTCTTCCAGTGGCTGAAAGTATGATAAAATGTTCTCTAGGAAGCCCTTCAAGTAGGCAAAATCTAATGAAGTGCTCCTCCCTACCCTAAACTCCTCAGGTTACTGAGGGAGTTGTGATGTGTATTTCGTGTACCAGTAAGTTCTAAGAGCTAAGAGTTTACAAGACTTTCAAATGAGAAAATGGTACCAGATGAAGAACCATTTGGAAGCTGAAAGATGGGCTCTTATTGCTAAGCTGAGCTAAATAATCTGGACCTCTTAGAGGAGCTGCAATGCCCATCACTTCAAACTGGATGCACACAAATAAAGGCATGCTTTTTAAGCATATGTGTACTAGCTGAATATTACAGATAAGGTCAATTGAGTCAATTTTCAACCATAAGAGCAGTGAGGCTGCAGAAAAAGTTCCCACACTGTCAGAGACAAACTTATTCATAGATACAACATAATGCCTATTATCTTGACTGCTTGTTACTGAGGGAGCATATTTAGTCAGTTACTAAACTAGAATTTCAGAGATGAAAGTTTTGCATGCGTTTAAGATGAAACAGAAGCTACTGGAATTCCCATTTTAAGAGAATACATGACTACCAGTGTTTATCGTCTCTACTTACTGAACAGCTGGTGTCACAGCGCACTTGGATACTTTACAACCAGTGGTTTCTTACCCACCATTTCATGTTTTATTTTCAACAGTAAAATGGCCTGTTTAAAGTACAAGCCAGCTAAGACATTTGGAATCTTTTTCAGTACCAGAACATTGTGGGAAAAATTCGACTTTCTTATCTTTGTTCTTAATCTTAAATGAGTTAAAGCATAACTTTCCCCCTCTGGACAGTGTGTAACTTGTTCCCAAGGTCTGAGCTGAATTTGGAAGGAAACCTTTCATGCTCTTCTGCATGCCCTCTATGAAACAACCTACAGATCTTTCAGAAACTTTAAACTTGTTTGATCCTGAAGGGTTTTACATGAGTAAATGAAGCTTGGCTGTCTGTGCGCAAATTGCTGTATGATCTTTTCAGGTTAAGTTGGTCCAAATTCTTTAGCAATTTTTAAAGTATGTGTTTGCTTTGATCTTATTGAGAAAACCTGGTTTAAAATAGTAGGAAAAACCTCTCCTACATAGCTCTACGCAGTGATTTTAAAATGAGATAGTCATCTGCAAAACAGAAGCAGTGTTTGATCAGATTTACACTTGTTGTTTGACCTTGCACTCTTGTATGAGTCCTGCTGCATGAGCACCATTTCAAACACATGTTATAAATGTTGCTAATATTCAACGTGTGTCACTGGTGGATATATCTAAAGCAGTGGTTCTACACTGGTCTAGTGACAGGATTCACAATCACCTGCTTAACAACAAGTTGTGCCCAAATTTCTCCCATTTTTCAATCAAAACTAAATGTTATTAATGAGAAACTGGGCAGTTTGGATTTGAGATGGGACTAAAGATGTGACAGAACATAGACATGGAGAAATAAAATAAAAAACACTCTTTCTTTCAGGCACATCCTTGACCTACTTTCGGGTCCTGGCCCCAAACAGCATCAAGACTGCAACTGGACACACAGTTTGTGATTAAACAAAGGAGAAGTCTGGTGTGTGTTTGTCTGTTAAAGTCTGTTAAAAATTGCTTTATTTTTGTCTGATGGTTCTGGGGTTCGGTAAGTGTCTGTGGGGGGAGTGGGGAGGGCCAGAGTACTGTTTTTGGGACTGACAGAAGAGGAGAAGAAACTGTTCTTGTGGCATGAGGTTTTGGTTTCAAAAAGTCCGTGTCTGCAGTGAGCTGCAATTGACCTGCACACCTCAGCGAGTCCTGCAGTCATACAGGTTGTGGAGAGATGGTAAGTAGCAGCTCATCACCCACTCTGCTGAGCGCCTGCTATTCTGCAGCCTGTTCTTGCCCCTCACCATGGCTGCAGTGTACCAGACTGTGATGGATGAAGTGTAGATGGACTCGATGAAGGCAATGCAGAAGTGCACCATTATTGTCTTTGTCTGTCAAAACATGCTGTTTTTGTCTTGTGATTCTGGGGTTCAGTGAGAGTCTGTGGGGTAGGGGAGAGGGACAGAGTACTGTTCATGAGGCTGACAGAAGCGGTAAAGTAACTGTTCTTGCGGTATGGGATTTTGGTCCTGAAGGACCTCAGCCTCCTGCCAGAGGGGAGGACCTCAAAAAGTCCACCTTGGGGGTTAGAGGGGTACATGGCTGTGGCGTACCAGACTGTGATGGATGAAGTGAGGATTGGCTTGATGATGGAAGAGTAGAAGTGCACCATCATTGTGTTTGGTAGGTTAGATTTGTTTCTATTCAGTGATAATAATGCATTATTTTGTGTGTTTTCAAAGATTCATTTTCTGGCTTTTTTTGCCCTTTTTTAAAAATAGGACAGCTGAGGAAAGACAGGAAATACTGGGAGAGAGTGTGGGGTGAGGACATGCACCAAACAGCATAGAGACTGGAACTGGACACACAGTGTGCAGTTGTAAACAGAAGAGAAATCTGGTGTGTGTTTGTCTATTAAAACATGTTTTATTTATGGTTCTGGGGTGCAGAGAGAGTCCGTGGGGGTGGGGAGAGGGCCAGAGTACTGTTCATGAGACTGACAGAAAGGGGGAAGAAGTTGTTCATGTGGCGCGGGATTTTGGTCCTGATGGGCCTCAGCCTCCAGCAGGAGGAGGGTCTCAGAAAGCGCATGTCCAGGATGAGAGGGGTACATGGTTGAGGTGTACCAGACTGTGATGGATGATGCTCGATGACGGAGGTGTAGAAGTGCACCACTGTCGTTTTGGCAGGTTGATTTGTTTCTATGCAAAGTCAATAATGCTAAAAGATTGTTTTATGGGCTCTTTCGCCATTTTTTGACAGGATAGCTACAGAGAGATTTCAATTCCCCAAAGGGCGAGTTTATCTCTGGATGAAGAAAACAACTAAATAAAGTAAGAAAAAATGGAAGGTCTGTGAACTGACCTCTGGATCTTGCACGCTGCCTTCCCTATCGTGACATCTCGTCTGTTTCCGGTATCAAGGAAGGCTCCTCTGATGGTCAGCATGGTGTTTCCTGACTTTGGCCCAAATGTCGGGAAGATTTCGTGTATGACAGGGTCCTGGAAGCAGAAACCACAAGATCCCTTCGGTAAACCTTTCTAATGTTTAGATAGGAGTTCCCTAAGTGAAATATTTGTTTTCAAATTGGTTGCAAATTGAAGAAACCACTCCATCATCTCAGTCAGTTCAAATCAAGAGTGCATGCATCAGTGTTTACCCTTTAAATATATTTTTCAGAAAAATTTCCCAAAAAGAAGGAATAAAAAAAATGGCATTCTTACCACAAAGGTGAAGCCCTCCAGCTTGGCTACCTTGTGTCCACTGGTGACCTTCACTGTGTGTCCTGACGGGGTGAAGTTCCCACTGAATACCGGGGAACACTGGATCTCAGTCCACCTAAACACAACCCCCCCAATAACAACACACAAACCAGCCATTATACCAAACCGCAGCCATCCCAGCATTTATCCTAATTCAATGATCTTTTACTGCGCTTGCACAAAGAGGCGATCTTCTTGTGGAATCGAGCGGGTGGTTGTTTTTTCTGCCTCCAATTTGTCATGAGGTTTGTTTATAGAAAAAGGGGCTTTTGAATGGGATGTGGCCCCAGTGGATTTGGTAGAGTGGAAAGTCTGGATGTGGAGATTTTTTCCTGCAATTTTTCAGTTAGTGGAGTCATGTGTTGAATGCAGGAGAGAGGGGGGCTTCTCAGCATTCTTTCTTCAACACAATAACCCCTATTAAACCTACAGGGCGCCAATGCACTGCTCCCTTTATGTTGTAAACACCCACCAGTTAACACAATCTGTCTCCCTACTGCTCCTAAATACTGTTCAGGAACTCTGCTCATTTCAAAATGCACCAACCAAACCTCGGCTTTTACAGCAGAAACACAACACTGGGTTGTATTAAGCAGTAAAAATAGATGCATGCACTTACCTGTTGACATTTTCTTGTCTAGGCAATTTGCAGGGAGCCCCTGCCACTTCCACCGATACCACCGACGCCTTGAAGCTCTCCATTTTGTCAAATCCAAAGTTTTTCCCACATATTGTCAACACTGTAGAGCCTCGTATGGGTCCAGATGCTGGAAAAACCTAATGAAAGCACAGGAAATATTTTAAAACTATATATATTTTGTTCCTTTTTCATGAGAATACTGCCTGGTAGGATTTCTACCTCTCTTTCCCATAGCACTTCAACTTTTCCACTCTCTACATTTCAAGGCTCTTTCAATCATATTGAAATGAAATTACAGTCCTTATGTCAATTTTGTGCGACATGTTATCTTCCATTTAAGCTGCAAAGCAACCTAAATGGGCAAAATCAATCAAATTATTCACAATAAAAGCGAAATGTGCATAGAAGTGCAGAGACTGCATTTATTCCCTTTAATAAATCTCACACTATATTTGGTTTCTTTCACCTGTGTTTTGAGTGCTAACAATTATGAAAAAATGCAGCAAATTAGGAGTACCCAATTAATGCATACTTAGAACAGCCAAGGGTTGTCCAGTCTGGAACGACTCTTATTAAATTACATGGAATAGAGGACACATGCAAGTAACTTTAACTTGCAGGCTTGCACGCTTTTTTAAAGTAGCTTTAAGAAAGCAAAATCAAAGTGAGGTGTCATAACAAGCTTAAAGATATCCAACGGAGTGAAAATTGTGAACATACACCAGTGAAAACGGTCTGCCTGGTTTGAATTCACCACAAAAGAGAAGAAGATGAATATATCCCTATGCCATCATCATTTTTAGTAATTGAAATTGTCCATGGTTGTTATGTTTAAGGATAGAAGACAGTGGGAAGAGGTTTAAACAACACTAGGTAGAATTTTTGCACTGAAATGTCTTTATTAATGTTTACTCCGAAGTAAGGTGAGTGACCTCTCATAATGGAACCATTTCTAGGGTGCTGCTTAATGCCGTGCAGCCCTAAGCAGCTTGAGACAAAAGGGCAAAAGATCATGGGGAGAACTAGGAGTTGTGGGAACGGTATGCCAACAGTGGATTACTTTACCTCTTTTGGGTTGATTTGTCATTCATTTCATCATGATTCCATGATTTGTACCTCCACCATCAGTGAGTACATTAGGTAGTTAAAAGGTTTATGTTTTCTACAAAGGATGTGTGGTGACATGTACAACGTTTAAAAGTTAATTTCTCTTGATCAACAGCACCATAGTAGCTTTGTGACTCACTGACCTCCTGATGACCTCTTGCTTCTGCCACATGAAAATATTTAATTGTGATGATTTTGACTCTTATTGCAAATTGGATATGAATTGTTGCATTGAAGGGAGTAACCATTTTTTGTCATTGTCATATATAAGAAAAACGTACAAAAATGAAGTATGATATGTAATGCATAATATCTCTGCTGCAAAAAACTGGTATTGTGACACAAATTTCAGGTTAAAAAATATTGCACCTTTTGCGATTTGAAAATTGCAGCAGGCCATATTGTGATTTAATCTACTTTTCCGATTAATTGCCCAGCCCTAATATGCATGATTTGAAAATTTCTACAAGAATCTTCTACCAGAGTTTTCTACTAACCTGTGTAACTCTGCTTCAAGGGGGCACTTGAAATTTAGAGGTAGGGGTTTAAGTTGGAAATGAGTGTCACTGCTTCTTGATTATATTTCCTTGAATATAGGAAAATATCAAACACACAGAGCTAATTAAAAACAATTTTAAGGGCTCTACAGAGGTCAACTTTCTTAACTTAGCAGCAATCAAAGTTGGTGTGAAGTTTCTGAAACTGAGGCTGTGGCTCTGCCAGTGCTAAAAGTGCCATTTCTGAACACAGGCCCATAAGCAAGGACCTACAGCTCTTTTCAAAATATCTTCTTGCTAAAACAGCCTCAGAGGAAAAGTTGCTTTTCTAAAACTTCTTGTCCTATTTTGTTTTATTTAGAGCAAAAAGACAGAATGTTCTTTAATATACGTGCAGTCAGTCTAGCAGTATGTGGTGCGGCATTAAAGTCAGGAAAAAGGAACACCACCCACAGAGTCAGAGCGGAGTTAAACTGAACAGCGCTGCTGTAAAAGCTCTGACATTTCAGGTAGAACATGACCTTCACAGACAGCACATTGTAAAGACAAATACAGTACAAATCACAGGATACAGTCAGGTTATATGAGCTGCTTTTGCCAGGAGAGGAGAGAGGGACAGTTTAAACAGTTTGAACCTCGGATGGTTTGATCACATGATAGGCGTCCCAGCAAACTGAGTCAGCAGGAAGCTGTGCGGTTACATAAGCTAACTTTTAGGGTCAGGTTATTTACACAGTGATGAAACCACTGAAGTATTAATGACAGAGAACTGACAAGCTTAAACACTCAAGAAAAGTTTTTAGCCGGTTTTGAGTTAAAGAAATAAACGCTAATCTAAAATTACCTTATAGATGACAGGTGTGCAGGAGTCCTGGGTCCAGATGGAGGGGGATGGACACTCTCCAGCTCTAGTGCAGCGTCCATCACACCAGCCACACTCCGTCACCCGTGACGACAGCAAACAGGAAGTACAAGTGGTAAGCTGGCTGCAGCCGGGGCCAATCAGAGGGACCTTCGTGATCTAGGAAAGAATTCAAAGATGAACGGCACACCATGACTTAACTTTGCAGCTACAAAATGAAAAAATTTGTTGTATGTGGTTGCAGATCCTTCAATACGCCGTCAGTGAAGAGAGTTCTGTATTGTTTTAAGCAGTATTAAGATTTAGAAAGGGTAGCTATTTTCCTGAAAACATCACACTTTTTTCCCCAACCTACCCTGTTTCCTGTGGCCATTAGCAGAGCTCCTTCTGATTGGTCGGCATCCAACAGCGCAACACTGGCGGAGACGGGTCTGGAGTCAAGGCGGATGTTGACATGAGGAGATGCAGATCTTGAGAACAGAACCTACAAGAAGACAACACATAAGCATGATCATGCTCAAGGTGCATTTATTTATAAAATGGCAGCATCATTGTCTACACAAGGACACAGCTTGTTTTTACAAAGCTGCCTTATAGAAGAAAAGGCTAGAAAACTAGAAATGACACACATTAGCATAAAGTTCTAGCATCTAGCGTTACAATCCAAAACACAGAGAAAGTAAGGTGTGGTGCTTTGTACTGACAAGCCTTTGACAACTGCTTGTTGCATAGGTAGGCCTCTGTGTTGATGCCAGTTGGAGCACCACATGTGAATTAAAAATATGGATATTATAGGTTTATTTGCAGATGATGTCAAACAGCAGCAGAGTACTTTGGATGGGGGGCAAAAAATGATTTCTGCATAGAGAAATGCTACTTAAAGGTCATGTTTTGTGCTGTTGACGACCATACAAAGAGTTTTTAGTGAGAAAAATAATAATACTCTTGAGCTGATTTTGTGTCCTAAAAGTAGTGACACATTCAGGGAATAAAAAAAAAGTTTAAAAAACTCATGGAGAAACAGCAACAGGAACGTCCATCTAAAGCCTGGATGAGTGGTGTCACATACGGCCCATTTCCACAAAGCAGATCCAGGACAGGTTAGCAATGCCGTGTTTCCCAAGCTGATGTCCATCCAGCCTCACTCAGTGTGCTGGTTGTTTGGTTCCCACACAGCTCTTCATTTTCACTTTTTATGTGGACTAAATAACGGCAAAGGATGGAGGAAAGGAAAATGGCATTCAAAAGAGAGCTAGCTACCGTAGGTCACATCAAAGAGCCGCTTCATAGCACAGGCTCGTTTGTGAACGGGACATCACTACTTGGCTCCTTACCCCACAATTTTTATTCAGTTGATAGTACACCCCGTCTAAAATAAAAGCATGTGTATGACAAAATTAGCATTTTTTAATACAGTATGTTCAAGGGGCTCAGCTAGCCTCTTAGCACAGTACAAGGCTCTTAAAGACTATTGTCTCCCTTCATCTGGCTTGATGAGGCTAGGACTTCTGCAGGACTGAGAAAATTGTGATATTGACCGACTCCATGCCAGGTAAATCTGACAAAATGTGGGAAAAAAATCACTTTTTTGTAAAGTGTGAAGATCATGCTCAATGTATTTAATTTCTGATGATAATCGCAGTACAACTTTCCTTTGTTACAATTCATTCCTAAACTGTCCCTCGCTGTCCACAATGGACATTTATCAAAGTCACGAGACTGCAAAGAACCTATAACACACAATTAGCTCCACTTTATAAAACAAGCCAGGAAGCTGTTCTAGGTGAGAAAAGTGAAATAAAATCCCAGAAATGTCCATGTTCAGTACTCCTGGTTCCTTGTCATCTCCCCCCCTCTTGTCCTTTGTTCATGCAGTTTTTCCTCCACGCTCCCAGCCTTGTCTATAACAGTCCAAAGGCATTCCTGGATTCCAGGGTGATGCACCTCAGCAGAAACTCTGCTTGAAAGAAACTAAACTGCAGTTTAGTTACTTTTTAACACAGACAACCCTGTGTTAGACATTAGGTTAAATCCAGACCCTTTTGGATATAAAAGTTCCTGAAACTCAGTGCAGGAACCAAATCACAGTTCAAAAAGAGCTGATAGAAATGAAACCTTATTGACATTGGTGTCTCCTGCCAAAGTCAGGCTGTAGTTTAGACAGTAAAATCACCTTTCAGTAAACTGGGCAACTCAAGCATTAAGTTTTTTAGACTAGATACACAACCCAGGATTTCTGATGGAGGCTAAAATCATAGTCATTTTATCTGAGGACTCCACATTCAGGACAAAACTAACATTCAGAACAAAACTAACCTTTATTGTATTGAAGTGATCTGTTGTGCATTATGCGTATACAACCAAAGAAATCAGCCTTGATTTTCTGTTCTTCAAAGTGTGTCATGAGGCAGCCAAATACTCCTTTCTCCCAGATTGTTGTGCTTATGGATACAATCGTTGGAAATAGGCATGAAATGAAAACCAGGGACATTACAATGACTTCTTCTGTTTCTACAGATTCAGTTTCATCAAGTTATATCAAACAGATTTACTGTAAGATGAGAGATGCATGATCTGGAAAATATTTGCCCCCCCCCATTTGATTTTCCCCCCTTCAAAAAACCAAATGAAAAAAATCAGTGCACAGGTTCAGCTGAGGACACCTGTTGAAAGGTGTGGCCCCCCTCCACTTGTTCCTGTTTTGTCTCTGTTGCTTTGTTTATACGGAACACTCCCTTTGTTGCTCACTAATACACCTATGAATTAAACAGGAGAGAAATATTAGAAAGGGTATGAATTACAGAACAAAAGATTCACAGATTCATCAAAAGAGCTGTGAGGCTGAAAAACAGGAATACATCAAGAGATTTTTGGGCGCTAAGCCAGCACACCTTGATCTAGAGATGGTGAGGATAAATGATACAGAGTGTGTCATCTTTCTCAGGCCGCAACCTTCACTGGAGTTTAGCTTAAAGCTGAGTCTAAGGATGGTGATATGGTTGGTTCAGAAGTCTCTTTTTGTGTCATTTCACTTCAGGCTTCAGTCAGACATCACAGCATTTTGGAAGACTAAACTTTAATACATTTAGATGTGAAACAACTTTTTAACTCTTAACTAATCAACAACTGTTCTTTTTATTATTGGTTCTTCTTTATGGTAAAATAAACCATAAAGAAGACATCACGATACATCTAATTCTCTTTAACAGTCATTTATATGATTGGCAACGCTAAAAAAACACTTTGACATTTGCATTTTAGCTTATTCCATTAATGGAAGCCATCCAAAGCCGGACTGAGCAACATTAACTACCCTTCTTTGTCTTCAGGAAACAAAGGCGTGCAAAAACCAAACAATTTAAACAGATCGGATGTGGAAATGTGCAATCTTACACAGTAAGGCTGTCCGATTCTGGAAAATATTAATACTCCAAATATTTATATATTAAGTTTAAGGTGAATAAACACAATTGCTCTCTGGTTTAACAACATCTGCATTTTTGTTGTGCTTCTTTGAGGGAAAGCCACAACTGTGTAACAAATTCTGCATGTTATTTTTTGCATTATTTCGCATATGCATCCTTGAAAACAATGTTTCCATACAACTACGCATGTTTTATATGTTTGTTAACTTACAGCTGTCTTTCTGCCATCCTCTACATCCTCTGACATTCCAAGAGACAAATATTATCTATCACACTGTGATGGACGTTGATGGCTGAAGGGTTCCAGGTCTGCCTCTCTAGGAGTAGATCATAAGATTTTAAACAGAAGCAGGTAAAAAGAAGCCTTGGTCAATTTCATTATCTATTGCTCACAGGGGCTTATATTCTTCCTGTGATAACCCATAGGGTCAGACTTTCCACTTCTCCCTATTCTCTCTTTACTCGTCATACTCTACACTCTTTCTGCATCTTCCTTCTATTTCTGCAGCTGTCTTCTCACTATTCTTGTATGTCCTTTTCTCTTTCTTCTCCTTTTGCTCTCTTGCCACATCTCCCAATTCTTTTTTCATTTTCCCCTTCACTCTTTCTGCTTCTCCTTCTCTTCTTGCATCTTTTTCTCTATTCCGGCATCTTTTCCTCTCTTTCTGCAGCTCCTTTTTCTATCTTTCTGCATCTTCCAGTTCTTTTTTTTCTGGGTCTCCCATCTATTTTTCCTCATTTCCCTCTTTTTACCGCCTCCCTCTTCTCTCCTTCTGCATTACCCACTTGTCTCTACCTGCAGATCCCTCCTCTCTATTTCTGCATCTCCCTCTAGTCTGCCTTCTCTCCCTCTGCGCTTTCTGTATGTCCCTCTTCTCTCTTTAACTGTCTTTCTGTATCTCCCACTTGTCTCTACCTGCATCATCCTCCTCTCTTCCTGCATCTCGTCTATTACTTTATAACCCTAACACAGGTTCAGCAGATCAACATAAGTCTTGTTCTGCTCCAGGTTTCTCCCTATTAACAGTAAGTCTTTCCTTGCCACTGTTTTTGCTAAATGTTTCTGAATGCTGAGCTAATGGTAGATTCATGTTGGGTCTTCATAAATAAAAAAGCACAGATGACGGTCTAGACCTACCTTGTTTAGACCGAGATCAACTCCTTATAATTGGATGTCTCCACTCAGAGACATCTGAATTATTGTTGATGCCCAACATTATTAGTGGGTTTATAGAAAAGTTAAAAACTGGTTTTGGGACTCTGAAAAGAGGACGCAGCTGCAGGCAGAAACACTGTGTACTCTGACTTGTTGTGAGACATTTAAGACCCAAACACTCACATCTGCACACATATAATACACGCTTATCTCTCCATCTTTCCATCACATATACAGCTCAATCACCTATACACGTCATAAAGTCACATTATATATGGACTCAAACATAAAAACAGATACTCACACACTGTTTGCACTCCTCCTGCTTGTTCTCACACACACCCCTCCACACACACATGCCGTCAACACACCTGGACGAGCATTTATCATTTGCGGTTACGCTGCAATTACAGGCCTGGGAGCAAACAGAACAGAACAGGGTCTCTAATGGGGGTGTGGTTTCTCCAGTTACACCAAACCCTCTAAATTATACCGTTACCCATCATGCACAGTGACATGAAAACAGATACACACTCTCTCTGCCCTGTCAGGATGAAACAGCAAGGTGATTTCTCCTCCAAAAACAAAACACTGCTTTTGTTATGTTAGAAAATCTCATACACACACACAAACATGCTGCAGAATACACACCAGGCTGTCTGTAAAAACACTGTTAGGGTATGTTAGTGTGATTTAATGTAAACAGTGCACTCAAGCCTGCAGTAAAAGTGTACAGGACTCTGCACTGTAAATGTTATAATGTGATTTTGCTGGTTTACCGCTCACCCAGCATCATGATCAATGTTAGCTTTGTACCAGCGTGCATAATGGGTGGCTTTCCGCTGGGTACCAAGCCATACAACAGACATCTCTCTGGAGGTAATAGCGGTGTAAATTACAGCTTATTGTATTAAGCAGGACGGGGGGAAGTTAGGTCTATAAACACGGCCACTGTGTTATTCCCACAGAGGTCCCACTGAAGGCGAGGGAAACACTTCCTGAGCCAGAATAGAGTTCATTGGAGGGAACAACGCTCTTTTTCTTTCAGTTTTGTCAGCTTCGTGCTCCTTCTTGTTTCGTCCGCTGGGAGCAGAGCAGGAGAATGAAATACACGAAAAGTTGACAGGTTCTTTATAGAGTACTAACAATGAAATGAGTGGTCAAAGCAAAGGAGACCACCTCCCTCTGTATTGTAGCAGAGCTAGAGTAGGGAGCAGGTGGCTGGAGGGTCATCAGGTCAAACTAAGGCACTAAAGTGAAACTGTATGTTCATCTAGATGAAAAATAAACAAATTTCAGCCCTTTATACACACTTTAAAGTGTAAGGAATAATGATGAAAAAAGAAAAAACATTAACTGAAGAACTGTCATGCGTTTAAGTGTAAGTAGGTCATTAAAGATTCATCACAGGGCCTGATGTGCCACAACCTTGGGCTGAACCGGGGGCCCAGAGTTAGGCATGACACGTGTCAATACACATGTGTGTCACTCGACTGCAAAGGTCAAGCTTAACGGCATGTCTTATGTCTGGGTAATAAGCCCACAGACCTTCTGTACCCTTGGGATATCCACAGCATGACCAGAGGCCACCCTACTACCCACCAAGAATGATACTCTAGGCTGTGCTTACTCACCACATCCACCTTCACCCTAACGGTGTGGACTTTGTTACTTTTTCCCATGTCCCTGGTAATATGCAAAGACATCCAGAGCACAACCTGGTTTTTGACAATCCTCCTTTATGCCTGATGGTGCGCTCAGGTGGGCTAACTCCCCATTACCCTTACTTCAGCTTTAACTTTCAGATTAAACATGCCTAAAAGTTCTGCACAGTACTGTAGGTCTGTTGGTCCAGCCTGAAACTCCACTAACTTTTTTGTTCGTATGGCCAACATTTTCAGCTGATATAGGCAGATTTATCTTCAATATAGATATCATGCTGCTAATATTACACATCTCCAGACTCTTCATAAACTTTTCTAAATAATCTTGTTGGTCATTGTTGTGTTACAGTAACCTAACCAAAATGAATGACGCTCATACCAGTGTTTTGTTGACATGTTCACCTTACACAGATTGCACTAGTCGCATCAATGCCATTAACAAAACATATATTTAATGCAAACCAGGACAAGGTCCTGCAATGATCCACCAACTCACTGGCCTCGATTAATTGCACGTCTGCCTGGAGCATCATGCCGGTGTATCTGTGACAGCGGCAGTCTCACCTGTAGCTTGAACATACATACAAGATACAACCAGACTGGGCCTGCACAGTGCTCAGCTCTCTGACTGCTGATGGTGATATCAGATTGGATTTTGATGAAGATGAGTCATAAAAACATAAAAACTGGCAGTTTCTCCACACAGCAAAGACATTTAGTCCAAAGCTGTGCCAGATGGGAGCTGAAAAGCAGCATGATGTGTTCAGGTAATGTGACTATTGCACATGCATGCATCGCCATTGAAGTTGTGAAGTGATGCTATGTTCAGCCCTAATTTTGATCTATAAAATTGGGATGAAATTTTATACAGACTATATTAACTATAGCACTGTGTAACCACTTTTAGCACAGGCACATGGGCATCAACCTGCAAAGAGAGTCGATGATTGCTGGTGTTAGCAATGCTCATGTTAACCACACTCTGTAACACTGGCATTGTTTACAGACTTTATGGCACCATGTTTAGCCATGCTCTTCCGAAATATCCAGTTAAATTCAACCCACAATGCATTGCTTTTTGATTTACTTCCTATTCTTTGGTTCTGACAGCATTCTCACCTACGGCAAATCACACTCTGGAGTGCATGGTCACTAATCAAGACCCCTGTTTTCTAACCTTGGGAGTAAGAAAAAGACTAATGGATTATGGGTGATGATTTTTGCTTGCTAATAGGAGCTACATACAGGTCTAAGAAGTAAAAGCAGATGATTCAAATAACTAAAAAACATTTTATTGTTGTAAAATGACCTAAAATAGCTTCTAGTGTTGTCATTTCATCTGCTTCTTCCTGTTGCCCATGAGACTGAAATGATTTGATGGCTTGAATATATGGAATTTAGCAGAGCTAGGTGGTTTTAGTCAGATTAAGACATTTAAAACCAGATATTTTGTAAGTAAGCCTCTCAGTTTGAGATTAAACCAAATGTGAGTTTCCTTGAGACTGGTAAAGTAATCTCTCCTATCTAAGGATAGGTGTGATACAGGTAGAAGGCTATTTAGTAATGAATTATACACTTTTACAATATTCCATCCGTCCTTCCTAAGTCTAAATGATTTGCATGAAATACTTTATTAAAATGAAGAGCTTTATCAGTGAAAGACAGCTGTTTTGTCCTTGGACGTCTCCAACTCTGCCGCTAAAACAAAGAACTTCAGCCAATTCAGCCACAAAAACACACAAATCAAAACAAAAACTGAAGGAGGAAGGGCCGGGGGGTTGATGGTAGAGAAACACACAGCAACAGCTGCAAAGGGACTATCAGAGAGCAGAAAATACTGTGCGAGTGAACATGTCAGCGAAGCCCGCCATTCACCATTGACGAGCCGTTCGGCTTGTAAGCCCCCCCACCACCAACATATACACCCCCCCCATCCATCCCTCCCTCCTTTTCTGTGCAGCTGTTGACCCTTTTCCACATCTTGCCTCTTTTTTTTTCATGCTTGTCTTTTCTTTCTTGTGTTTCAAAAATACGTGAGGTCATCAGCATTTACTTTAAGTTCAGCTCGATTCGTCATAGTTCTGCCCACGATCGGACTGATGCACCCATACGACGCCATTCGCTGCACTTTACCCCACAGCTGGGACCATTACCCTCATACAGTGGTGCTTTGAAAGTAAACAGACAAAATTCTTTAAACACCACATGAAAAAAAAGGACGGAAAGTGAGCAGTGAGTCACGGTCAGAAATGCAGCTACGCCGGCTAAGTCATCATAATTTCATTACGCTGAATGCCAAAAGTCTATATTCGCCTCTCTGATCAGCACTTTCAGAACAAGACTCTTCAACCTCCAACAGGCCAAAATCCACATGAAGCTGCAGGTGCCTGGCACTAAAACATGCTAATTATTTTATGTGCCAGGTTCTAGTCAGGAAAAGTCATAAAAAGATGTTCTCATTAAACAGTGACTATATGATTTGCGTGTCAGTGTGTAATAATGTGTCTGATACTTCCTGATACATAAAAGCATTCATAAAAATGAGTTTATCTGAGAGACAGCTGTTTTAAAGCAACTCTTATTCCAACCAACTTTTGTCAGCTTTAAACCCCAGACACCTTAGCACTTGTTTTTTTTTTTTTTTTTTTTTTTTACAGTTTTTCACAATTGCTACAACACTAAACCCCATTCTCTGAATGAAATTCTCAGTGGCCTAAACTCATTTTTCGAATCAAATATTCTTTTGGCCAGAACTTAAACACTGTTCAGGTACTTCGACTCAATTTGCAAAACTCATTTGCTCTTTTTTGCAAAACCTTAAACACATTCTCAGTCACTAAACACATTTCACACTGTGATACACTTGTGTTGCAAAACTGTAAACACTGGCAGCAAAATGTAGAGAGTGTTTTTTTTTAAGATTTATTTTTGGGCCTTTTCATGCCTTTATTTGATAGAGTAAGGACAGTGGATAGACTAGGAAACAGGGAAGAGAGTGGGGAGAGACATGCGGTAAAGGGCCACAGGCTGGATTGAAACCCGGGCCGCCCGCGTACATGGGTAGCGCCTTAAACCACTTGACTATCTGCGGTCCCTATAGGGAGTGTTTGAACTGGATTCCATGGAAAGGCCCCATGCATAAATTTTCATACATGAAGCAGGGTTCAATCTGGCAAAAAGGAGGCGGACAGGCAGGAACATAATTGGTCAACCTGCCATTGTGCAAGTCCCTGGCCAGCGTGGTGGCAATGTCACCCTTTGTGCAGCCATAAGTAACTGGGTGGTTCTCCACTGTCATGCACACCTGGGGCCATATAACACTGAACATCTCCTGACATTTCTGGGTGGTCTACAAGATGTTATGACTGCATGTGAGCAGCTGGATCAGCAAGCAGTGCATCCTGTACCTGTCATAGTTTGCGACAATGTGAGCTTTCACCATGCTGTCCTGATACGTGAGTGGTTCACCAACAACCAGCGCTTCATCAAGGTTTTCCGTCCACCCTACAGCCCCTTCCTGAATCCAATAGAGGAGTTTTTCTCTGCATGGCAAAGGAAGGTCTATGACTGACAGCCCTACACCAGGGAAAATTTATTGGAGGCAGTGGAACAGGCCTGTGATGATATAACTGTGAAGTCTTGTCAAGGCTGGGTGCTGCACACATAGGGTTCCTCCCCCGTTGTCTGGCTAGGAAAAATATTGCTTGTGATGTGGATGAAGTCCTCTGGCCGGACCCCGCACAAAGACGAGATGTTGGAGACTGATTCTCAGTGACTTTGACTATGCAATAATGTGCTTTTCATGTTTTGCTGAATGGAGACTTTGACTACGACAATTTTTTGCCCAATCCATTTAAAATAAACATTTTCTGTTAACTACATGCCCTGGATGTTGTGTCCTACATTATTTTATGTAGTGTCTAACGAATGCTCTGTGGTGAATATATTTTTACTTGCTGTGTGTATGATCTGAACACATTGTTGGGTTCTGAACACAGGATAACTGATTTTGGGCTGATAGTTTGATTGTGATAGAAAAGTCTGGGGTTTTGTGAATGTAGTTTGAATTTTTGGATTTGTCTTTAAGGTTTTGAGAAAATGGGTGGTGGTTTCAAGAAATGTGTTTTAGCAATTGTGAAAAACTGTAACAAGCAGTAAGCTTGTTGACGTGTGAAACTAAAAGTGCAGTTCCTTGAGTGTCCACTTGAGGCTGCAGGCCGTAAACCCCCCAAAGTCCCATACATGCCCTTTCAAAAGCCGATTATTACAGCAAATAAAAGCACGTTCACAGCCTGGTTAAAAAATATAAAATGTAGCCTAAATGGCATATGTGCGTCTCTGGCATGCATTGCAGGGTGGCTGAATCCTCACTTCAGTCATCGCCTTTGATTTTCTAAAGGACAAAGTTATGGTTTTTGAGAGTGACTGACGGGTGGGCGCATTGTAACTGATTTTTCTCTAAGCTTTAGGCCTAACTCTGCTCCACCTCATTGCCTGTTACAACAATTTCTTCTTTTGAAAGATAATTTTTCGGGCTTTTGCCTTTATTATGACTCTACAGCTAAAGAGAGACAGGAACCATGGGGAGAGAGTATGGAGGAGACATGCACCAAACAGCGCAGACACCAGGGATCGATCCCAGCATGGTAGCACTTAGGGGTCCACGATCACGCCAACTTGATTTCATCATGCGCTGCATTTGTCACATGACAGCATGAAAACAAAGTCACATTTTGCATTGCAATCACTTCTCATGGAAAGCATGATCTTTAAGCTTTCTTTCAGTTTTTATTTGATGTCAATAGGCCAAGTAAAACAGGAAATATGATCATTCTAATTTGATATAAAAATTTATGTTACTCATAGGGGACAGTGGACCATGCTGTACAGGACTGGTACTGGTATTTTTTCAAAATTTAAGCATATTGTAATTTCTTTTTAAAAATGACAATATATTGTTTTAAATAACAATTTTTAAAAATCCATTTTTATGGGGGTTTTGTGTTTTTGGAGGCCCTACAAATTACAAATTAACAAAATGGCAAAATAGCTAGAGGACCTCTAAGGGTAAGGACTACAGCCCCAGCACATGTGCGCCTGCTTAACCGACTGAGTCAAACCAGTACCCAATGGCGATGGTGAGAGGGAGTAGGGGGGCATATCATCCGACATTCACACTTTGAGTGTTTGCCTTAACTTGTGCAGGTTATAGAGAGTTTGGGAATGTTTAGTGTGTAACCCATTAGCCTGAATTGCATACTATGACAGAACATGCAAGTTTTCATGCATGTATTTCCTATGAATTCTGTTGGTTTTACTAATTTAGAAAAGGCGGTCTATGTGAAACTGCCTCTTTGGGTCTGGTGAAGAAACAAAGGTTTACCTGGACAGGAAACCCAGTTCCATCTGAGTTAAATAAAGTATCTTTTAATTGACACAGTGCTCCAACACTTGAGAAAGTCAAGAGGTGTTCTACCCATTCAGTGCCTTTCAAGTAGACTTGACCATCTTTCTACTTTCTGCCTTCTTCCACTGTGGGAAACACTCATGACTTGGCGCACAACTACACGAGCCATTTATTAACTGTGGTGCAAAACTTTTCATAGGTCTAAGTTGAACTCCAAAAGAAGGGCCTGTCTTGTCTTTATGCCATATGTAACAGTATTTTTTAGATTTATATTCTGTCATTCTGTCAGAGCACATTATGTTGGAGCTAGATGTGATAACTACTGATCAGCAGTTGATTGTATTGCAGTTATTGCAGAGAAGAAAAGAAAGGTCTCCTCTCTTTTCTTGGAGGAGATGGAAAGTACAGATGCTGAATCATCTGGTGCAGAGGATGGGGGAATTTTTGCTTTTGCATGGTTTAGGAAATGCACATCTGATATTTCCAGATATCAGTAAATAGATCTGGCTTTTCACACTGCTGTCTGCAGCCTCACTCTTGAGTACACACATACCAGTGGGTACTCAGAGACTGGAAGTCACCTGGTGCTACCCAGTGGACCAATCACAGGGCTGTGGCTGCATCATTTTGAAGTGGAGGTGCTTGTTGGCTATGTGCATGAGACTCTGCATAGGGTATAGGGCAGGGATGCCCAAAGTAGGGCCTGGGGACTAAATGTGGCCTGCAGGCCATAATTGTTTGGCCTAATAGGAAACATGGCCCACATTAGAATATGCAGTTTTTCCTCGACTGAATTATACTTCTTAGTTACAGCACTAGGCTGTGCTACTATGCTAATTCTGTAGACAAACATTTTGACTGGTAGAATTTATTTATGAGCTCTTTTTGTGACCAACAATGTGAAGGGTAAAAGTATTGGCAAATCAAAAATAATGACATCTTAATTTTTCAACCCTTAATGGACCACAGCAGCAAATGTCTGTACAATGACTGCCTTGTTAGTCTTTAAATAGCCATTTAAGAATACTGAATTAACTTTCTAACCTGCATTGGACTGGTTTTACCAACTACAAATAATCTAAAGGTGAGGTATATGAAAGTGGCCTAACAATCATTATTAATTTCTGTACGTGGCCCTCAGTGGAAAAGTTTGGACACCCCTGGTATAGGGTTATATAGACCTATGACTCCATATCATTCATACTTAGACAACTGAGTAAGCACTTCAGTAGTCAACACTAGTGCCTTCAAGCTTCCTTCACAAAAAGGCCAAGCATGAGTCTTAAGGAGTATGAAAATATGGATTCATTGTCCCACCTTAATTCATGTTCTCTCATGACTCATGCTCCCTTAGAGCAGTATTGAAAAGTCATTTAGGGCATTGAAAGCACCAAAAAAAGGAGGATGGAATCCTCTGTTTCTTTGTACAATGATAGACAAAAATATACTGTGTTTGCTCAGATGGCGGGCTTGAGCTTTTTGGAGGCTCACTGAGTGCAGGTCAAAGTTAAGCAAATTGTGCAAACAGAAAGGTTCATGCTGCTCGGTTCTAAAGTTTCCCCAAGCCTTCCTCTGAAGCAAAAGCACCTGCAGCTGACTGTGTGTTGTGTCTCCAGCCAAAACGCTTTCACTCCTCACGTACCAACATCCTGCCGCATTTACATGAACAATGAGAGAGGGAAACCGCGCCGGCCACTGAAGCCTCAGGCGCTCTGTTTATGCCTAACTGCTTGTATTTTCCATGCAAATTAACCCCCTGACTGCCTCTCAGAGAGGACAGAGGCCTGCTGTATGCGAATGCGTTACCTGTATGTGGCGTCCGTCTGCTGTTCCCAGGTATGCCACTGCACGGCCATGCACGGGAACCACCGTGATGGAGGTAACCAAGGTGTCTGTCAAATCTTTGTGCCAGTACTCCAACCGTTGGACGAACTGGGTCACCTGCAGGCGGTACTTGCCCTCTTTTCCTTCGTGGATTCCCTCATGTGGGTCGCAGTCATCTGATAAACTCTGAAGAGAAACAAATAGCATCAGTGAGAAACAGCTCTCTAAAAACTCCAATAAGTGCTTTTTATGAGGTTGCAGGCATGATACTTGAATGACAACAGGCATGGTTATGTTTAAAGGCTTTTGGTGGAAAAGTGTAATGCATATAACATAACTTTAAACATGTAGAAAGCCTCAAAAAGCAGATTAGGTTTGAATTACTTGTCCTTTAATTTGGAGAAGAATCTCTGTAATCTGGAAGTAGATTACTTTAAATAGTCACCCTGTGGTTATTGATAAAATACCTTGCCATCCATACAATAAAAGCTTCAAATTCCAAGATAAAAGATATCTCTGTATTGGGGAGTAATTGTTTACAGAGGTCCCGGTTCTGTCTGTAGCCAGGTTTTTAACTGACAATTTGGTATAGGTTCAATATATCTGCAACAAAGCAAAATGCATTTCTGGACTTAAGAGTGCAAGGTCCTGAGTGCTAAGAACAGGCTTTTGTTGAGGATATATCTGTATTTTGCTCCATTCAGCTTTTCCTCAACTCTGGCCAGTCTCCCAGTCTCTGCTGCTGAAAAACACCCCCACAACATGATGCTGCCACCATCATGCTTCAATGTTGGGATGATATTGGGCATGAGCAATGCCTGGTTTCCAAACAAACAGGAAAAAGCTTTAGAATTAAAGCCAAACCATTCGATTTTTGTTACATTAGAGCAGAGAATCTTGTTTCTCACAGTCCAAGAGTCCTTCAGGTGCAAACTTGAAGTGGGCTTTCATGTATTTTGCAATGAGGAGAGGCTTCCATCTAGCCACACTGCCATATAGCCCAGATAGGTAGAGGTCTGCAGTGATGGCTGTCGGAGTGACCATTAAGTTCTTGGTCACCCCTCTTATGCCGTTTTCCCTGATTGCTCAGTTTGGATGGCTCTTGGAGGAGTCCTGGTTGTGCCAAGCGTCTTCCATATGAGAATTATTGAGGCCACTGTGGTCTTGGGAACCTTCAGTGCAACAAAAATGTTTTCGTAACCTTCCTTAAACCTCTACCTTGCAACAATCCTGTCTCTGAGTTCGTTCCTTTGACCTCATGGCTTGGTTTTTCACTTCTGTATGCATTGTCAGCTGTGAGGCCCTCTATTGAGAGGTGAGCGCCTTTCCAAATCATGCCTAATTGATCGGTGAACTCCAGTCAAGGAGGTGGTCATGACTCGTGTACTATAGTGAAGAACCCCAGATTTGCTTATGTTAACACCGTATGGGATGCTGTGATGGAGCCTGAGCAGAGCACTTTATTGCACACTTGTACTGCTGTTATCCACTTCTGCTTATCAGTGTATAGTTTTACCTTTACCTGGGCCCTCCAACATAATAAACCACCACTGTACTTGGGATCAAACACTTCAAAATAGTAAGTTCCATGAGAATTAAAAACATAAGAAAGCAGAATTAACAGCATATTTCTGTTTTAAAAATTACAATGCTATGCTTTAAATATTATGGTGAATTGTTAGGAAGGCTGGATCACTTTATCCAAACAGTTTGCTCTCCTTACAAACAGTCCATGATATGATCATGTTCAACTATCTCCTTTCATATGAAGCCTGCATGGGGGGAGGGTTAGAGGCCTAACCTCTTAAGCACCCCCTCAGCTTCTCTTTCATCAGGCCGTGCTCGTAATAGAGGTCCCGGTGCTATCGCACCTCTAGGGCAAGGACACGCTTTGTTGAACCCAAGTCTGAGTACAGCAAGATTTCATGGGAAGCAGAGAAACATGCTGTTTTTTTCGTTCCACAAACTGCTTTTTTCCCAACAGGGCATCTCCATTTTCTCTCTGCATCAATCCACTCACAGACCCAGAGTCTGTCGCACCAGCTCCCATTTTGGTTTTTAAAAAACGTCGCTGGGTTGTGCAGTTTGTTGTGTCTGGAGCCTTTGGAGCATACAGTGAAAGCACGGACTGTAGCCAGAGCTGGATTCAGGGCCAACTTTTTCTACATCAGTCCCCCGCCTCTCCCCTTTTACAGCCCAGCCCTTTTCTCTCTCTCTGCTTCGGCTCTTTTTGTGTTTAGTCATGGCTTTCTGTCCCAGCCTCAGGTTTCATTAATTATTAATGACCCAGAGGGTGGCAGTCCTCTTTGGGTTTTCAAGGTCCTTGACCTGGCTGACTGACCCGCGCTGAGCTGTCTGTTGTTTTCTCAGCTTCAGTGGATGATGACCTCTTTGCTGAAGTCACACGATGGGGGAGGGAGTACAGGGAGCAATGCAAGTGGTTGCCCAATTTCAAAGTTCATCAGAGTGCCACTTATGCACACAGCCCAAAACGTCTTACTTTACCAATAGAAATAATAACAACTCTAGTTTGACCTTTCACTTCAACTAAAAGGGTGAAAAAAGCTCTTCTTGCATCAAACAAAGTTGGGTTTACTCACTTAGAGACTCGTGCAGCCTTTTTGTTTCAACATGAAGCCCTGCCTTGGTAATAAGGCCGTAATTTGTGGTTTGTGTGAAACAAGCTGCATCATTCGGGCAGCAAGGATCTCAAAGGAGAGCTTTGAAGATGAGGAGAACAATGGTGGAGTAATAAATCAGAGAGGTTTCTATCTCAGTGACGTAACAAAGCTGAGATGAGAGGACCACCTGCATGAAGAAGAAGGCTGAGGAAAGCAGTGACCCCTGGCTAAATAGCAAAGGCTGCTCTATTGAATAAAGCTACCCATCTACATAAGCTACCATGCAGCTTCGTTCAGCTCAGGGGGGCATTGTTCAGATTACAGCTTCATCGATCATGATAGGCTTCCTCTGCTAAGCAAATGCAGTCACAGAGCTCATAAAGTGATCTGAATATGCTTGTGTACATTATCTGAGGTGATCGATTAATTTTGTCCTTACCAGTGTAAAGTGAAGGAATAATAATATTATCCTGTTTGAGTTGCAAGAGATGACCTTTTACAATTTTAATCTCAGAATTGCTCTAATCAGGATTAGCGCCTTGGTACTACTGTACAAGTCCCATTTAGACAGAAAGGACAGGAAGTTGCATTGACATTTCACGCCATGGATCATAGAGGAAAGGAATGGGGGGGGGGGGGGGGGTAGGCAAGTTAAGCAAACAGTGGCTCACTTTAGCATTGTTAACCCTAGCTTAAACTAATGTAGCTATGCTAGCGACATAGCTAAAGCTAACTTGACTTGACTTAAGCTAGTTTTAGCAAATGGATCATAAGCTGAAGTAGCTTATGTAGCTTTGTTAGCTTTACCATTAGCTACACAGGTATTTTAAAGGAATAAAATATGGGTTTATTAGACTTTGTTACATAACTTATGTAGCCAACATAGCTTTGTTAGCTTTAGCAACATTAGCTTCACAGCTTTTTTACCTGAATAAATTATGGGGTTATGAGATTTGCATAACTGTTTATGGTGTTCAGTCTTCAGCTACGCTACATACACAACTTTAGTAGCTCACACGTTAGCTTTACCTACCTTTGCTACACAGCTGTTTTACTTGAATAATATTTGCGGTTATGAGATTTGCAAAACTGTTAAAGGTGTAAAGTCCTCAGCTTTGTTACCTACATAGCTATTGTAGCTAATGTTCATTCATTAGCTTTAGTTTTAGCCTTGTTGTTGTAGTGTTTTCATAGAGAACAATCTTTTCACCTCTAAGCAGACTGTTTAGTCAGCTTCAATAAACTTTTTGTAATTAGATGTTGCAGATTGGGTTTTTGACTTTTAACTAATCTGGATCTAACCGGACGTTTAATCCAATTTTATTTTGAAAGTTTTAGTGTGTATTTCCGTCCTGACAGAGGCAGCGTCTCACAGTGGTCTGCAAGAGGGGGCGTCTGAGAATTGTAGTCTGCAGCCAGACAGTCTTGTGACAAGATCACGTTATGTAGTTGACTCCTCTGTGGCGGTGTCAGCCTACATTGCATATGTTCTGTTGCTTTAATTGGCCTGCAATGAATGTGACAAGATGTTTAGCCAGTTACCCTCTGAGATTCTTTTGAAAGATTCTGTCCTTTTCAAACACTATGGGGTATTGCCCGGACAGATGTGAAATACTTACGTAATGGATCTGTGAAACAGTCAGGTCAGTATCTGGCTTCAATGGTTAGGACATTAAAATGGTCTGGCGTGCTGCTATACTAAGATGATGGTTGTTTGCAAAGTAAAGTAACTCTTGGTTTCTTTAGTCAAAACTTTAGCAATAGCATGAAAGTAAAAAGCAGCCCTTATAAAGACATCTCTGAGCTGCTGACTGAACCTCATGCTACATTTTTAAGACTTTGAAACTTAAAGTATTCAAACTTGCTGGGCTGCTTTCATCCATATGTCTAAAAGTTCTCTCTAGCAGTTGTGGACATCTGGATCACTCAACGCCTCTGCTTCGCTGTCAAGTGTTCCTATCTTATCCATTTCATCTTGATGCCTCTTTGATATCTTTGTCAAGTGTGAAAAGCAGTGAGGGAAAAGCCAAAGAATCATCTTTTCAGGGTTACAGCCCAATCAGTTGATCTCGAGGTGGCAAAGGAGGCTAAAATGCCAATGAAATTACACTTAATCTAATCTTTAAGCATCTTAGATAATGTAATGAGGCTGCCTGTAAGATCTGGAAACTATTAAACTACAGTAAAGAAGTGTTTGTACAATGCTAACTGACCAGAGGCAATGGGCATTGATTAAATCAAATATCTTGAAGGTCAGTGACTGAAGATTGACAGTGAAACCCGTGGAAAATGTGGAGGAAATCTAAAGCTGGAACGAAAGTTTGATGTTTTTATGCCAAAAGCACAGCTGTGTGGTGGTGCAGCCAGCTGATCTGAGCTCAGTTTCTCTCTGTTTAATAGGAAAGAATAGTTTAAACCGAAAAGACAGTTCATGCCTAGAATTGATCTGAATTTGGTTAAAAAACGGACATGTAGAAGATGAAGAAGCTTTGACTAATTCTGAGAATGACCTTTCCTTAGAGGTTACGTTTTTTCTTCTTCATAACCTCTGTTTGCACTTTCAGAACAAACCGGCTGGTTCGAGCCCACAGGAGAAGGCTGCCAAAAGTCGATCCACTTCTGAAAACTAGAGCAGATAGAATCGTCATCATCGCTTTTGAGATTATGCCACGCGGCTCACAAAACAGGCCCTGGGCTGATTATTTTCAGAGCAAACAAACAGGACTTTGGGGTGTTTGTTGAAGGGGAGCAGGGCCATGGGAGGCAGGACTGGAAAGGTCTCGGAGGCATTCCTCTGCCTCTGCTTAGGTATTCCTGAGGATCAAGGCAGCGAAATTGGACAGTGGAAAGGCTGTTTTGACAAGCTTGTTTGAAGCTCTGCTGCTGTTATCCTTCGCTGTTTCTTGGCACGGAGACAGAGAGTTGTAGAGGACGTCACATTGACACAGCCGTGTGAGCACACAGATTTCTCAAGAAAGTTCTGCAGAAATATCAGCAGAGACCCTGAAGACATGACAGAGGTTAAAATAGAACCATCTCTAATACAAGCTGAAACCAAGAGCCACAAGAGGAATTATTTTACACTGATGGGAAGAGTTTTTGCAGGTGACACATACATACTGCAGTCAGAGCAGCTTTGAAGGCATCCAGTTATTTAATGCAGTCCAAATTCAACAAATGGATAGCATATTAAAACATCCCCTAACCTACAAAACCTTAAAAAGAGATTCTGTAGGGTTTGAGAAGAATATTCAATCGCCTGGAAGATTTACTGAGTTAGCAAGTGCCCCTAATGTCCAACATTTCTCAGCCCATTTTGTGAACGTGTCTTTCAGCCATGAAACAGGCCCCATGAAGCAGATACATGAAATATTGTACCTTTCTGCCCCATACTTAACCAGCAGCCATTGTCCCCAAAACAACAGCAGAGCGATAGAGTTTCGGTGTCGCGGAGCCCCTAAACCCTGTGGCACTGCCCTAGAGAGTCAAGAGGAGGGGGTGAAAGGTGATCTGCGCGGTCTAATGTCGTTTTCTTACTCTCACTGAGGCCCCTGGGTGCTGTGTGAGTAGACACACTAATGCCTGAATTATAAACTGTGGGCTGGGTTACCAGCAGGAGAGGATTTGGAGACAAACACTGTCAGTGTCGTGCAAAAATAGGGTGAAGCTGCTCTTGCTAATGTACCAAAATACACATTGTGTTGTGGAGGCTTAGTGCGAGCTAGCTGACCTGCACACATGCATGCACCAACCCGTGGAGTTTGTCTCGTCGTTGGCCCTTCAGCTGCCTCTCTCACTGGAATAACCGACCCTTGACCTCAGGGCTGCATGTGCAATTGTGCGCTCCAGACAGCAGAGTGGTTTGGTTGTCATTGGGGTGTGTGGAAATGCATTTTACGGAGAAAGTGAAATGCAGAGGAATGTGGTCTGCGGGTGCATGTGTTGGCGCTATTGTTGTGGTAATGTTGGGACACATTACAGTCCTCCACCTGGACCCAGGGTGCACGTTACTCTGCAACCTGACCCCCGGTAGCTCTAACAGCCTTGACGTTTGTGTGTTTAAGCACACAGATGGCTGCATGTGTTAATGTGTGTTTGCATGTGCGTGTTGCTGTAGGGGACTGTCAGGGTGTTAGGGACAGTTAAGGGAGTGTGAAGGAAGCTGACAATAAAGCGAGGACAGATTCTGGCGCTTACGGTGCAGCTGGCCTCGCCCTCCAGTGGTCCCCCCAAGACGCCAGGAGAGGACCTCTGCTTTGTTTACGATGGGGCCCTGAGGTGGTGCGGAGCATGGGCTCTCACATAAACAAGTCGAACAGGCGACAGGGGGAGTAAGGTGGAAATTGTACTTAAATTAGGCCCCCTCTTTCAGATATGTGCAAGAACTATGAACCTCAGAAAAGGGACTGAGGGGAATTTTGTGAAAACTGTACCTTTATAGCCTGTTTCACACATGCACTCCTCAAAATTTACAAAAAATATAAAGACAGGGCATCAGTGAATTCTTCCTGACTTGCCTGTTCACATATGCACCTCAAGGCAGAAGACTTCCACTGTGAGCATGAAGTAGTAGGGGTCAAAGGAAGCAAGACATGAATCAAAAAGACAGCACAGGAATGGGGGACAAGGCTGTGTTGACAGTGTTTGCCTATACTAATCCATGCTCCATGTAATGAGGAGTACACCTCCCAGTGCATGCAGGTGAGTGGACATCTGTGTTGTGTTGTGATAATGCTTAAAGATACTACAACACTGGGATTATTTCAGTGACCATGTTTTATCTTCTTGCATAGAAGGTATGAGACAAAGAGCCTTGTTGAGCTTTTCGTCCTGATCCTGTTTCACAGGGAAGAGGATTATAAGGAAGCATTATATCAACATGGAATAAAAAATAACACAAAACAAAGCACATCCAGGTAGGATTAGGCATTATTCATTTTTCAATACCATCATAACCTCCCTGTCTTTTATCAGGGTATGGTTTTAATGTCAGGTGTTCAAAAATCCAACTATGCATGCACTTGTTGGCACGCGGTGCATGCACCTTGACCAGTGTCTTAAAGATACAGGTGCATATATGACCTTGTTACATAACAACATAAAAAGTTTCTTACTTTGCAAAGACTTTACAGATGACTAACCAGTTCATCACTTCCCCTTTTGATCACAGTTAATTTTCCAGAATATTTCCTGCAGCATTTCTTGATTGGCTGATCTCAGACTGCATCAAATGTTAACTGGGGACTGGCAAGAAAAAATACAGGTAAAGCTGGGGTGAAAAATCCGTGCACATTCGACCCCAAAATATAGGGACATTTGCAGTTATTTTTGTACACGTGAACACACTCGCTAACTGCCCAATCTAAAAGCTAAAGATTAAAGGTAACACAGCTGGAACCCAGTCAGCTTGCAGTCATTGTGGCTTTAAAATATTGGCATTTAAAGGCCAGTGGTGACTATTGGTATAACACAAAAAGCTATCCTTTTCACCAAAGAGGCAGCACTTAACAGCAGAAAGTACTGAAGGCTGCTGGGCACAGGACTGGTGCCAACATTATGCAATGAAGAAAGGCTTTCAAGACTTTGATTTTTGTATTGTGTGCTTTGTAGTTATGAAAGAAGATTTCAAACCACATCTAGACACTAACTCCAGAGTTTCCAGCTTTAGTTCAAAATCAAAGGCACTAAAATATATAGTTTGTGTCTTTTTTCCAGGTTGATAGGTTAGGACTGTTTTCCTGTGTTGCCTCAAACATCCTGTTATTATAGATAATTAAATTTTAGATTTCATTTGTGTTTTATCTAAAATAGACACTGATCTTTAAATGACTGCTCTCATGGAGTCACTTGTGTGGCTGTCTCGGTGCAGTGAAGCAACAAACCGGAGCTTTGTAAAATGACTGGTTTTCTCAAAGTCATACTTCATGTTAAGAACCACAACTGTCGTTTGGCAGCATCCAAGGCTGCAACTACAGGGAGGTCTGAGGATAAACAGGGCTATCGTTCATGCACAGTAATGTAAAAAGGGTGATACTCGCTCCAATGTTTTTATAAACTCCCTTAAATTCAATAATGATCAAAATACTACAGACAGATTTCTCCCTGACTTGCTCAGCATCCTGAATGTACCATGAAAATGTACCACTCAGTGATGTGATGTGCAGATGTCCAGCTTTCTGAATTATTTATCACTCAAGGGACTAAAGCAGAGAAGAACTCAGCCTCTATGTTACTGATTTTGACTGAGGAGTTCTCCTCTCTAGAGTCCCCAGACTTCACAGAAGAGCAAACTCTTAAATACACGAGTCCTGGTTTGAATAAAGTTACCCAAGCCACCAGACCTTCACTTTCACACACACAGAAAAATTATGGCCTCTATGATGAGATGTTGCATCTTTTTCTGTGAAGGAATGCAGTTGTTACATTATTCATACTCACAACATGGAACATTTTTGAGTTTGTGCTGTGAACGTCTTTCTCAGGGAAAATGTGGGAAGGGAAGCCCTTTGTTTCTCCCATCAGGTTTCATGTTTTTCTAACAATGATACACAAAGATTATAACGGACTTTAACTTATCTGTTTACAGAGAGCCAAATTCTTCTGCAGAGGTCTCCTTCACTTTATTGTTGTGAAACATTTCTGTAAAGATTATTTTAGGGGCTTTTTGCCTTTAATTCATAGAACAGCTAAAAAGATAAAGGAAATATGGGAACCAAAAGTGGGAGAGGACATGTACAAAACAGTGCCAAGTTGTGTGGAATCCTGAAATCAGAAACTTTCTTGTACCAGATTTCAGATCCTACTAGAATTTCCTGACATTTGGTACTATCTATAGGTTAAATATGGCTCTGGTGTAAGTGGCAGATGGAGTATTATGCAGGCAGGATTAAAAAACTTCAATGGCCTTGTGGTTGGGGTGTGCCCCATGTACGCAGTTGACCTGGGTTCAAGTCCGGCCTGCGGCTCCTTTCCTGTATGTCTCTTCCCCACTCTCTCGTCCCTGTTTCTGACTCCATCTACTGTCCTGTTTTCTAAAATAAAGGCATAAAAAGTCCCCAAAATACATACAGTCATAAGTTTTAGGCATGTAGGGCACCAGGGACTCATCATGGGTCTCGATGTACCACAATCCATGGCTGGAGAAGTGGGGTTAGCAGCAGGAGACAAGCTTGATGATGTGTTGCTTGGCAGCCAAGGTCAAGCATCTCTTTTGTCCAGGCCTTGTCACACCTGGTAATAGACCTGGAGGCTGCCAGCAGTTTTGGGCCTTTTGGACATCCATAGCATGACCAGCCTAGGGTACCGTCCAGGTGAGTAGCAGTGTTACCCCCAGGTGTGCTATTGGATGTCCCAAGGGTTGGAAAACTGCCAGTGGTCACCAGGGGTATTACCAGGAGTGAGACAAGGCCTGGACAAAAGAGATGCCATCAGACTTGGCTTTGGCTGCCGAGCAACACGTGAGTACCATCCAGGTGAGTAGTAGTGTTACCCTAGGCTGTGCTTATTGCCACATCCACCTATGACTCCACCCTAAAGGTGTGTACTTTATTACTTTTTACAGTAGATTATCTTCCCATGCAAAGACATCCAGAGCACAACCAGGGTTGTGTCAATCTTCCCTCCCACCTGATAGTGCCCTTAGGCAGCTAATTCGCCATTACACACTTTACTTCAGCCTCAAGTAAGGCTATGCACAGGACTGTGAATATAAAAAAGTTAAAGAGTTTCCTCTCCTGACAGAGAAATTCAGAAGTTTAAGAGGGCCCTATCTGACCACAATGACTTAAAATACGCCTCAAAGCTGGCGTAGCTGCAGTTTCATTCTCTGTGTTGACTCTCAGGTTGCCTGCCTTGAAATTGTACAGTGTAAAAGAGGTAACCATGCTAAGTTGGGCCTGAAGCCGTGCAGTAAGACTGAAAACAAAGGACAATCACACTTAAGCACGGTGTAGAGTTTTTGTGATGATTTGTGGCTCTTTTACGTCTTAATTTTAAGTATTATTCCCCAAAAAAACCTTGATAAAGGGAAACATTGACCCCAGAAATTATCCACTGCAAGTCCATTAATCAGTTTGTTTCCCACACACATACAATAGACTTTAATTGTCAAACTTAATAGTCAGCCTTTATTCTTTGTCTGTATATTTCCATTGCCCTCATTTGCAATTGTTTACCCCATTTAATGCCACTTTAAATCAATTTTTGCTGCTTTTAGGCCATTTTTGACACTTGTTTCTGACATATCCAGCCAATTTTTGCCATGTTATCCCCCATTTATGCCCTTTTTTAACCAGTTTTTGCCTCTTTTATCCTGGTTTTTGCTTTTTTTTTTTTTTTTTGCATTTTTACCACTCTTTGCTGCTTTTTGCCCATTTTAGTCACTTTTTTTTACAATTTTTTTGCCATGCTTTTGCCAATTTTTGCCACTTGTAACTCATTTTTTGCAACTTCTCACCTGTTTTTGCCACTTTTTCACCCCCTTTTTTACCCATATTTTGCAACTTCTTGACTGTTTTGCCATCTTTTACTCATTTTATTATTATAGATTGTGCCTTTGCAAAGGTATTTTTCAGCAGTTTGGCTCTTTGGTTGAGCAGGGTTGGGTAACACTGGTGTAGAGTATTTGAGCATCTGCAAGTACACCTTTAGTGCAAGTGTGGCGAGACTACATTGGAAAAAAGTTTGAGTTTGAGAGCTCCTGATCAACACAGGTACTGAAAAATCTTTCTGAATTAGTAAATGTTATTCAGCAGGTCTTCAGCGAAAATGCTACTCACAGACTCAGCCCCACTGTCTTCCTTTTGGTCCTGAGTTAACCTTTGCCCACTTACTCCCTTTGACTCCCCTTCAATTCTCCAACTTCCTATCTTCCTCCCCTGACACAGACAGTCGCACACAGACAAACGGACACACAAAGGGACTGTCAGCTCTCCAGGATTCTGCTGCTGCAGAGAAACAAAGCCCCAGCCCCTCAGAGTCTTTAAATCACTCAGACTACATGAAACCTGGCCAGCTGACTGATGATCCTCTGTCTCCTCTGCTTCCAATAAGAGTCCAAAATATCATCTGTCATCGCTGCTTCACACTGAAACTTTTGTCCTGCATTTTTCTCCACTTCTCTCTGGAGATTCATGGACTTCATGCAATTTCAAAAAACAAGGGAAAAGGTGATGAACTGCTGAGTCTGGTGAGCGGGATCCAAAGGCACTATTTCTGCTCAGTTGGAGAACTTCTTTGATGCTGGTCCTTTTCTCTGTTGAAGCACATTCTTCAGACGAGCTCTGCAGAGTTACTTTGCTCACACGGTGCGGTCAGACTGACACAGTAGCTAAAGTTTCAGTCTGCAGATCAAAGGGAATTAGAAAGGTCAACCCCTTAAGACATTCTTACACTCAGACAGATATGAGAGATTAGCTCAGAATATATCAGGGAAAGCCTCAGAAATTAGTTTAGTATTATTTAGAGAACAGATGGGATGTTTTTCCATCCATGATTGATATTAGGTTACATCCGTGCAGTTCTTCTCTGAGGTGTTTCATAAAAGGTCCAGACATATGAGACACATTACACCATATAAACCCCGGTGTGTCATGCTTGGTTTGCACTTTCTGCATGAAACATAGAAACGTTCCCACTGGACTCACACTTTCCTCCCTGACTTTTATTTGTTTAAATACCGACGTCACATCCATATTTGTGACATATGCAGCAAGGATGCTGTGGCAGGAACTCTCCTGGTGCTGATAACTCACTGCTTGTAATGTAAGTGAGACACGATTGGATGTTTATTCTACTGGTGCACCTCGGTTAAAGTGTCCAAAGAGCTCCAGTTGATTTAATTTATATTTTCATTGTCGTAAATTACATTTTGTTTTGGCTCCAGACTGATTCACTGACAGAGCTGTCCTTATGTGCTTAGTTAACCCTTTGAAATAAGACCCTGCACTGACAACTAGAGATCATTTTAAACATAATACTGTCAGAATATATCAAAAAGTTAAAAATAAAGTAGCTGAAGCTGTCATTCTTTTTGCAGCATGGAGGAAAGACTTCTCTCTCTATGATTACATCATTCATTCAGTATTTAATATTTTGATCAATTCTTTTTAATTAAACAATTTTGCAAACCTCATGGGGCCTCATTTGTGCAAACAAAGCTTACACGACAGTTGGCCCTATAAGGTAAAAGGTTGTCTGGTTGAATTGAACCTTGGCCCTAAGGTTCTTACACAAATATTTTGGTGAACTATTTTTACATGCACCAGCTAGTAATGCAGTACCTACAGTCAGGTCTGCCCACAGAATTGACTGGATCTCTGAAAAACCCAGGGAATAGGCCAACCCCAGCAACCATTTATTACAGGATTCTGATGTTCTGATTACATGTTTGCTCTACTTTGTAAACCTTGACTTTTTAACACCTTTTCACTTCTTTAGACACCTATTTTTGAAAGCACTTTTAACCAATTTTTGCCTTTTAACTTCCTTTCACCATTTTCCCACCCATTTTTGAGCCTTTAGTCCCTTCCTTAAACCTTCTGCCACTTAATGCCCATTTTTGACACTGTTAAACCACATTTCACCACTTTTTGCCACTTTTAACCCATTCTTACCAATTTTCATTGCTTTTGCCTCTTTTTGCAATTATTTGATAATTTTTCTCTTAAAGTTATTTAAGTTCCTTTAAGTGTATTCTCTGGAATCCTGACATTTGTGTTCATGGCTGAATGATGCAGTCTGACATAACTTTTCAACCAACATATACAAAGGTTATTCTGTTTCTCTCTTTTTGAAAAAAGCTATATGTTACTACAGCATAAATAAATACAATTATTGCTTCTTTGGCAAGAATGGTTATTACTCTGATTACATCTAAACTATGGTAATCAAAGATTAACCGTACAATTGACCATGATTTCCTGACCTCTTTGTAACATTTCCACACAGGATCTCTGGAGCTCCTCTTGTTCACATCTCTTAGACCCCGTCCACACGGAAACGAATTCAGGAGTAAATGCAACCTTTTTTTGTCTTAAGCTATTGAGCTTATTATGGCTTTTACAACAAAATGATGCTCTTGTGGTAGTTTCTGTAATCTTCTTCTCTCTTTCTGTGCAATTCCGTGGAAGCATTACAGCGCCACTTACATATACTTGGCATATACTACAACATTTTCGGTAGTATTCAGTGGTTCCGTGCTTATGCAGACATTTCCTGAAACGATCCTGTATTTATGGAAAACTTTTTCAAAACAAAACAGAAATATATCATTTTCATCTCCGTGTGGACAAGGCCTTACTAACGCCATTCTCCCCAGTTTGGTCAGGCGACCAGCTCTTGGAGGAGTCCTGGTTGTGCCGAACTTCTATTTGAGAATTACTGAGGCCACTGTTCTCTTGGGAAACCTTCAGTGCAGCAGAAATGTTTTTGCAGCCTTCTCCAGATCTGTGCCTTGCAGCAATCCTGTCTCTGAGCTCTGCAGGCAGTTCCTTTGACCTCATGGCTTGGTTTTTGCTCTGATATGCATTGGTAGCTGTGAGGCCTTCTATAGAGAGGTGTATGCTTTTTCAAATCATGCCAAACCTAATCACAAATCACAAATTCTGTTTCCACTTTGTCATTTGGGATGGGTGTTGTTCTTTCTGATATCGGTGCTAAACCAATAATTTTTGTGGCAACGTTGGCAACGGTACCATGTTTGCACCGGTGCCTGAATCAATACTTTCGAAAGTCAGCAGGACACAAAAACTTGTCTGGTTATTGTAAAGGAGTCTACTTTGGGGTGGCGGGGTATTGAAATGAAGTTTCCATATCTGTGTTGTAATTCGGTCTGGCACCAGTACTATGCCGGTACCGGGTCCCTCTTTGTCATGACGGGGTACTGAGTGCTGATTAATAAGAGTAAAAATTAATTTGGGGGACTCAGATTTTCTTAGTAACAAGCTGGTGGGTCTACAAGGAAAAGGCTAGAAACCACTAAGATCAGAAACTACAACTTTTTTGCTCTTGATTGTTATACCTGCTCATGCCGATTTTAACTTGATCAGGTTTTGAGTTATCTGTGTCAAAAAATACTACAACTGGGGCTCAGATGGTCTTACTGTTGGGTCATGCCCCATTTACTGAGGCTGCAAGTGGGCTGCCCCGGTTCACCCCCCCCCATTGCTCTCTCTTTCCTTTTGATTCCCTAAACTCTCCACTGTGCTATCAAATAAAAGCAAAAAGTCAAAAAATGTTGCAGCTTTTTCATTGCTTTGAATTGAAGCAGGAATCTTAGACCCTAGACAAATAAAACCAAAACTATCTGAATAGCTAAACTAACTAATGTGCATGAAAAAGTAGCTTTCAGGGAAATAAATCCAAATCATTTCTCTGTGAGAGTCTATATTCCCATCAGATGACTGCTGTAGGTACAGCAGTTCTTCTTAAATGGACCCCGAGGGTAAACAGAGCAACAAATTCAACATGGATGAATCTGGACCTGACAGCCTGAAACACTCCGTCTTAATCTCTGCAGCCTGTACTGTAAATACAAGAGACGTGACACTGGTTAATTGTCCCGGTGCAAATGAGCGCTGCATCATGCTTTGCTTTTTCAGCTTGTGTATTACTCACTTGGGACGTTATTTTAGAGCATTAATGTCTTCCTGGGGTCAGATCAATCTCCCATCTGACAGCTAAGTGGAGCGATCAGTCGTATTTACCAAAGCAGCTGCCATCCCCACATGTGCTCTTAATTACAGAAACACATGGACAGTAACGAAGGGGAGGGAGTTGATTTAGCTCTGAGGCACCAATCAACCACTCGCATGTCTGTATTAGTGTTAGCATCAACCTCTTCTTTAGATTCCTGCCAGAAGAGATTCAAAAGTCCAGCTGATGCTCACCGTGCAGCAGCTCTACTGGAAATGTCAAATGAATCGCTCCTCTGTGGCGAGGAGGAGGACGATTTGATTCGAAGCAAACATATGCACACAAGTCATAAGAAGATTCAAACTGACATTTTTCAAACTTATTCAGCCAAGTGTCTTATTTTCCAGGATTCCTGCTTCGTAGCAGTCTGGAATAATCAAATCCATCCACCGGGGCAGACACTTGGCTGAATCTTCACAGTGAAGATTTCACTCCGAGCAGCCAAAAAAAGCTGCTGGGGCCGTCTCGATACCTTTTAAAGCATACAAGTGTCTCTCTCCGCTTCCCCTTTTTTCACATCTTAGAGGCCGTTTTCTATCTTCAGACAGCCTGAGCTGTGCATGAGGTGAGACAGGGAAATGGCAGCTGGAGAGCTGAGGTCCAACAGCAGCCGTTGAGGTGAAGCAAGATAACCTCAGGTCGTAAACAGCACTGGCTCGTGTCTCCAAAGCGAGACAGTTTATCAACAGAGGGTCAATATAAGGTCTGAGCAAGTGCGCCTTCTTGTCTGAGCACTGTCCTGGAAGATATGAGATCACTGGAAGGGTTACTGCTAGCAGAGGGGATGCTTTTCAATGCCATGCATTTTAAACAATGCTGTATCTGTTATTTTAGAGATCGAAAGTATTAAAATGCTCCTTTGAAAAGCAAAAGCTTCCATGAATGAAACAACTAGGTTACACAAATATGTTTGCCAACATCATTTTGAAATGTATGCAGTTTTTGTTAAAGATAAGTACTGCAAAATTTGGGGTGTAAAAAGTACTTCTATTACCTAGTTGTGTCATGTGACCAATATACTGGTATAAAATGCTGAGGCATGTGCCAACATTGCTACAAGTGCAGATACAACAACCAAACACTACACCCCACCAGAAGCTATATTCATCTCCATTGATCATGTACTGTAACTGGATACTTTATTGCTCAAACTGGATGGGACGTTTTTTGCACAAACTAGTTCTCCCAATGTCTTAGGGGCCAAAAAAATCTATTTGACGGAATCTTTTAACAGTCACAAATAGAGTAGTATCTGTCTTTTTTAACGTCACAATCAGCAGCTGTAAAAGTCATCCAGGGCTCTTACCAAGGGGATCATGTCAGCAGCTGTCAAACAGAGACAAAAGTGATAGTTTTTAAACCAACTATTGTGCAGTTGAAGTTGTGGCACGACTGTTATTTTGTTTGAATTGGTTTTGCATCATGTCAAATGTAGCCCATCATTTCAAGGTTTGAGAGGTCCTGCTGAAGTTTTTTTGGCTTCACTCCAGACTGAACCTGCACAGCCTGCACAAGTAGGCAAGGGGAGACTGATTCAAGTGTCCCACTATTTTTCGGCTAATTTCGACCACATCTAAGAATGCCAAGCAATGCAAACTCTCGCAGTCAGCTGGAGCAAAGCGAGCTAGGGAGCAAAAATTTAACGGACCACTGTCTGTCACCGCTTTTGTCATGTTTAAGCGTAGACTCCCACAACAGCACTCACCTCAGATCTGTCTGATTTCCATGTTTGACAAACATTGGCACTGTCATGCGCACTTTTTTTTTTCAGATGGGCAGATGAGCTTTCAAGGCCATCATTGGCCGATGTTCCATCACTGCACTGATGCATTACTAATATAAGATTCTTTCTTTTCTTTTACATTTGAAATTTTACATTGGATTTAAATTAAATTTGGTTTATAGCCCTGTCTCCACTTTGAAATACAAGCAAACAAGCTATGTTAAGAGATGAAAGTGAAAGAAAATAAAGGAAACATTTCTGTCTTACACTCCTGATGCCTTGTCATCCTTGTCTTGTTCCTCGTCCATGTGAATGTGAGCAACAGAGAGGAAAGGGAAGCAACCCATCGTGCTTTTCCACTTAAGAGAGTCAGGATACAACATTAAGAATCAGTGCAATCAAGCTGAATATGTCCCTGATGCTTGCTTGCACAATTAATACATGGTGTAATTCAGGTTGTATGGTCGTTACCAATATTAGGTGTCTAGGACTTCTTTTTCTGTTATTATGGTGTGGATATCATTTGATATGTACAAGAGCTTAAACAAACTTTCAAACCCTGGTATTGTGACAGACTTGTTCTGCACTTTTAGTGGATCTAGGATCACTTCCAAAGAGGAAACCAAACTAATATGAGTGCAAAGTACCAGCCAAAGTGCAAAAACTGAAGTGAAGCTCCGTTGAGGAAAATTTCTAATGTCAACCTTCATATTTGTCCCATTTTTTTATTGAATAAATTTCTAACTTTTATTATTATCAGGAGGACACCAAGCTGCCAATCACTGCAGATTACAGGCACATCAGAACATGCAAAACAAAATTACATATAATCAATCCCAAAAATCTGTAGAAATAAATCAAAGCAGTAACAAATGGAAATGATGAGGCTCAAAATCAAAGTCCAAAACTCTGCAAGAGAGAGGGAACTTCAATCTTTAGAGTTTTTTGGAGGGTGTTCAATCAGCTCGGGGCATCAAAAGAAAATGCCGTTTTATCAACTGTCACCATGGAAGATGTGACACAGAAATGCAAATGAAATATTTCAGCAGCCTCACATGGAAACCTACGGCGCTAAATATAATCCCAAAGAAGCTCAAAGAGCCAAAACCTCATCCAAAAGCCTGCAGACTTTGTTTTTATGGAAGCATATCTGTATGAAGACACCATAAAATACTTCACTGCATATCATGACAGCTGCAGGTGGCAGCAATGTGTGCTTAATACAGCCTCTACACTCCCTGACGCAGCAAAGACTCCTCAGAGAGCTGACCGCCAGCACAAACAATGCATCATTGTCCTACTTTTTCACACTCATAAAACTCCTGGAAGTTGGCACCTGGCTCTGCAGTGTTGCTCAACCTCCTTCCCGCGCACTTGTACACAAATATATCACAGATCTTTAGGGATCAGGCTCAGAATAATTCTGCAGCATCTGCTTGTGCTCACTAAGTGAGCCACCAGGCCTGGAGCCAGGATTTTTCATGCTCATGGCTGGTGGATCTCTGACTTCACGATGTGAGCTCGGTTCCATGTTTGACTTTGAATAATGACAAGAAGTAGGGAAGGTATGTGATGCAACTTCACCATAACAATGGTTTCTTGACCTGAAAGCACACTGGTAATCTGTTTTTACACACAAAACAATAAAAACGGCAATTTAGTCAGGTTTTAAAAACTAACAAAGACGACTGCATTCCTGCAAAAGCTGAAAATAGCACATAGTTGTTTGGAAAAGCTGTTTGTGAGGCTTTCTTCAACTATCCTGGCTGCAGAGAAACTCAGACTTTCAACCATAAAGTGAGTCTTGAGTTCAGGTGTGAGCTTGCCCTCCTCCTAAATATGATTCAAACCAGCATCACAGAGCAGACGATAAGATCAAAGCCTGCAGAGACAATATCCTCGCTGTCCGAGGGATTGTCTCCTCTGTTTGTGGTGCATTGTTTGGGATCTGAGCAGGGTGATAAAATCCATACAAGTGCGGACGCAGAGGTGAGGAAGAGGAGGCTTTCTTCTTTATTTGCCTCCATTACTTGAGCACACATCCAGGAACAATCCTCTGCTCTCACTGTGGGGGGATTATTGGCCGAGGGGAATGAGGGAGATTAGTCGTCATCTGAGGTGACACCTTCCTCTGGAATGACATGCTGTCTGCTTCCGCTGGGTTCAAAAAAGTTGGTTTCATGGTTGGTTATCTTGAACTTCAGGAAGTTAGTCAGAAATGTGTGATATGGTTGATAGTAGAGCCACAGGTCCATGCTCATTAAGCAAACGGATGACATAAAGGGCCTTAAAGTCAGTATGTTTACCACCATGTTTATCATGCAACATTATAGGAGAGTAACTGCTCTTGAAGCTGCCATTCTGTTGCTTGAATTTATTTCTGTTTAGTGCTGCTTACTTGTGATAGACCACGCCATGTGCTACTGGTTCTACTGCCCAAGCTCCCTCCTTAACGTGCAACTCCATTCTCCTACCCCGGCTCCTGTAACTGTGTAGTCCCTCAAGAGCTTTTTTACAGCTTTTTCCTAATCAAGCACTTTGGGGGGCGAACTCTCACAAAAACCATATAAATTTCCAAAATGGTTTACCATATTTTTATTTTATTTCAAATGCATGTACTTTTTAGGCTCTAACACTGAGATCAGTCCCTATATCACAGCCAGCCACAAGGGGTGATTGAGATATTTTAGTTGAATATTTCTGTGCCTGTCACAGGGTCTGATGATAATATGCTGTGTAGTGGTAGCTAAAAAAACCCAAGCATGAAAAACTGCACTCTCAAAATACCTGTTTCCACAGAAAACTGCAGTTTTTATCAAGAAAGATGGGACTGGTATATTTATTTGCTGATAATGGCTGATGGGTGGATTTCTAAAATAGAAAGAAACAAAGCCATTCCTGATTAAACTGTTTCAATCTTATTTGTTTTGGAGCTGTTTTAATAGCTGTAGGGAGTATTTTTAAAAATCTTTTTTTTTTCTCTCTGCATGTTTTGAATTTGATAATATTCTGGGGGCCAGATCGGGAGATGTGGGGGGCCTGATGTGGCCCACAGGCCGCTAGTTGATTATCCCTGCTCTGAATGGTTCCGAGTTGAGTCAATATACACTGCTCAGCTCTCTTCATCCTCATTGATAACTTCTTGTTTGAAATGGAAAATGCACAACATAATATGTATTTGCTTAACAGTAAACCACTGTTTTCATTTCGTCAATAAATTCAAATAACAAGGAGGAAAAGCTGTTAAAATTGGCCTTCCTAGTTTTCACTGTAAGCAATCGCAAAATGCATTGCAGGTAGCCTGCAGTGCAAATCAGGGAGGTGACTTTTAACAGCTTTTCTCCCTCATTATCTAAAATTTCATCCATGAAACAAAAAAGGCGGCCTATTGTTAAGAAAGTGCAGCTTATAGATAGGGATGCACAATACTGGACTTTTACTGATATTTACAAAATAATTTTAGTTTATAGTTTATAATTTTCAGACCTAAAAATTCAGTCCTTAAAACTAAGTCTGAGGATGAACAAATAAACACATTTCAGTCTTTAAAACACACTTTAAAGTTTAAGTAATGATGATGAGTAAAGGAAAAGACTTCAGCTAACGTAGGTCTGTTGGTTTAGCTCAAAACTTCACTAACTTAGTTGTCTGTATGGCCAATATTTCCAGCTGATATATGCAGATTTTTATAGCCAAAATATGGCTTGTAATATACTGATATCATACCAATAACATTATGCATCCCAACTTTGGGAGCACTGTTTATATTGAAGAGAACCCTCAATTCAAAACAAGAAGTAAAAAGCAGGGGTGGGCGGACCCGAGCAGTGCATCTTTACTCAAGTTTTTTGTTACTTTTTTCACTGAAAACACCCTGATGGCGGAATTTCAAAACTGTTTGTTTAAAGGGCTGCATGGACATGAATGTTTTTGAAATATTTACCCTGAAACTGTTTAATCTGGTGGAATTTGTTCTGTGGTGTCCAGAAGTCTGTTGCACAAGTAACGTCTTATGTTGTGGCATTAAGTCCACACTGATCCATGTTGAAACTAGTTGAGTTTTGTCAGTTTGGTTGCATCATGGAGACAAAAGGTTCATGTTAACAATAGAGTGCAACCAACCAAAATACTGTCACATATACCAAGTTATTCTAATGCAGTGTTGGTTAGAGTGCTGCCTGGTTGTCTTTAAACAGACTAACCAATGAAAATAACTTCAGTTAACTGATGTTTAACCTCAAACAGTGGTGAAACTGTATGCAAAATACATCAAAGCTTTGTGATTTGGGGATAACTGAAGTCTAGACTTAGAGCCAGAGTAAAACAAAAGAGAAAGCAAAGGTTGAAATCATCCATAACATGAGATAACAACCGTACTTTATCATTGGACAGCAGGATTTATCTTGGCTCACTCATGCAAAAACGGATGTGTGATTCCAAATACAGTCATCATACATTTCTGAGGGATCTACAAACAGCCAGTAAAACCATCCGCTCTGAGTCATCCTCTGAGTTATCCTACTTTCAAAGCCACCACCTTGACAACTAAATTTAAGTGCTGCTCCTACTAGGAGGAAGGTGTAGGATTTAAGGTGTCAAAACTATCTTAGCTGTTGCAACACCTTAAACGTTAGCATGGCGTTAACTCAGTTAGTCTAGTCTTAGTCTTGGTCTAGGCTACGTTTGAACTTCTGCAGGCTGGTGAAGCTCACAGTTACAAGAAAAAAGGTTTTCAGATTTTCATGTTAACTCTTCACGTTTATTGTGCATACATTTCTGTGGGTGAAGGCGCTAATTAGATAACATTGTTGAAGGAAATTACAGTCTGCTGTTAAGGTTTTTCAAGAGGCGTCTGCAGCAGTTGTTGATGTGAACCATTGTTCCAGAAGATATGAGTCAGCTCCCACTTTGGTAGTCAAATCTCTGCACTCAGTTCTTTTGCTGCATCAGTGAACAGCAATGCAGGATTTTCTGTAGAGATCGTTTCCTCTACATAACAGGCAGATCCAGTGATTAAGAATGGAATTAGAAGTGCAGATACATGAGCCATGCTCATTTATCTCCTAAAAACTAAAAACTAAGGAATCCCAACAGGTGAATTTCTCACCCAGGCTGTACCCAAACTTTTCCTGTTAGCCCCAAACTAAAACTATCAGATGATCAGTCAAACAGTAAACAGACAGATGTACTACTAAATGTCTGAACCTGCAGGCCTGCTGGAACCGTTAGCTACTCTGGTGAACTCTGACTTTTGTCTGAGCGTTTCAGAGGTCCAGACAGACTTAGACCTTGTGACAAAGCTTGAAGGAAATGAGAGTGATCCGGGGTCGAGGTTAGGCCACGGCTCGGGACAGAAGCAGGAGAAAAGGAGATTGCTTTGGCTCCTTCATTTAGAGCGCAGGGCTGACAGATAAGCATCCACACAGCTCATTTCAGCGGAGAGCAGGATATCACCATGTGGCGAAATAGCATGCCGCTGATTAAGAAATAGCTGGAGGGCTTTGACTCGCGAGCTCGGCGGAGCAAAGCTCGTCCATATCTGACACTAAACAAGTGCATCGAAGATGGCTTCTGGCACTGCTGGCAGACGGCTGCATGCTGCTAAGAAAGCATTTTAGAAATCCAATCAGAGGCAAATCTGTCAGCAGGAGCGTTTGAGAAAGTATCTCATTTGCAAGATGGTGTCAAGAGAGAAAGATGTGGAGACTTTGCTGCAATGATCGTAAAGCCTCTGTGTGTAATAGGATGTAAACAAAGTAATTTATCAAACAACCAAACAAACCGAAGGAAATTTCTGAGTACTACAACTTAAGTGAAAAGTTTTTCACTCAAATAAGCCATAAAGTGTACCAAAACATAGAGAAACAAGTAGTAAAAAGATGTGTTTTTCTCCTTGTGCATGCCTAACCACACAGAAAATAAGCAGTTAAATCTCACATAAAAGTAGCTGAAAATATGAAAATTGGAAAGAGGACCGAAATAAAAACACATGATGTTTGTTTGTCTTGCGGAGTGGTGGTTAGCACTAAAAATCTTATCAGCCGTGGCCTAAATTTAACAGTATCTGTCCGATGGTGGCTGGTGGTAATTTCCCACCCACCTTACTGAAAGACAGCTTGCATGCAGACACTGCAACGGTTTGCATATTTACTACTCTACTCTTTATCTAGAGGACAAAGATAAGACGTGCACACAAAAGCCCATGCAAAAGGATTTACACACACATCCAGCTTTCCAGAAAACCAGAAACCAAACTCCTGGACTAATCATTAACTCTGTGTGGACAAAACTAAACACTGACAGTAAGTGGATGTGAAATCATGTAGAAAAAAGTGCAGGAAATGCCTACGGACATGAACAGGCACAATGCAAATCAAGAGGGTAGAAGAAGTTGCTGCAGCTTATACTTGTAAAATCCAAGACAAATGGGAATCATCCTTGAGGTGACTGTTATTAAGACAAAATGAAGATGTGGGTGCTGCTGCTCTGAATGAAGCTCATCTACAGGTTGTTGTTGCAACCATTACAACAAGGATAAAAACATGTTTTTGTGTAGTTTCCCCAATGTGGCGTGCAGCTGTATGTGGGTGCTGACCAACCTTCTCCTCACGCAGAGGGACCTGCCTGGACACGGCTGCTGCATGATGCAACAGCCCACCTAAGGGTGGAGGGGCGGAGGGTACCCAGCTGCCAAGTTTCACTGAAAACACATCTCCATATGGTCAGTTAGGAGCACGCAATGCCAGGGACTGTTTTTCAACATCACTGCCATATGAAAAGTACTCACCCCCTTGGATGTTTTCCCTTTTCATGACACCTGTGTCTGGAAGGTCCAGTCACTGGTTAACCAGTATTCATGGCTACCATTACACCATAAAGATAAAAGAACACTCCAAGCAATTTAGAGAAAAGGTTATTTAAAAGTATAAGTCAGGGGATGGATACAAAAAATTTCCAAAGCACTGAACATCCCCTAGAGCTCAGTTAAATCCATCATCAAGAAACGGAAGGAATATGGCACATGTATAAATCTGCCTAGAAGGAGACTAGTTATAGAGGCTGCCTAGACTCTTTTGATTTTGAAGGAGTAACAAGCTTCAGCAGCTGAGATGGGAGAGACTCTGCATACAACTGTTGCCTGGATTCTTCACAAGTCAAAGCTTTATGGAAGAACGGCAAAGTTGAACAAAACTCATTAAATCTCCACTGGATTGCTAAAAGGCATGCTGGAGACTCCATGGTCATGTGGAAGAAAGTTTTTCGGTCTGAAGAGACCAAGATTTTGAAGAGAAGACACTGTGTTTGGGAGACACCAGACACTGCACATCACCACAAACACACTATCTCCATTGTGAAGCATGGTGGTGGCAGCATTATGCTGTGGGGATGCTTCTTGGCAGCTAGTCCTGGATGGCTTGCAAAGGTAGAGGGCAGATTTGACATCAAAAATATTAATGATATCCAAGTCCATAATACCCTGATGAATAAAGACATGAGGACTGCAGCAGAAAATAGCAGCATGGATCTTGCTCATTTGCTCTGCACTCGTCACTCTCTCACGTTCTGATTTACTGCACAAGGCATCGCTCTCATCCTGACCAGGGATCCAGTGATAAACAGTGCTGACTGCACCCCTGATATCTGATTGGTCACTCCAAATTCCTAAATCATGATTGGTGGTTTGCTTCACCGGCCATAAATGGAAAGCTGGGATGAGGGCTGTTTTTACAGCATGTCTAATTACTTATCATATCTTTATGTAAATTATACTTTAGTAACTGTATGGCTAATAAAAGGAGGTGTATCAAAGTGGAACCATCATCCTTATTTTTTTCTGTATGTGTCCCTCAGTGAAATAGTCTGGGCATCGCTGATGAAAACTAACCTGCAAACATCCCAGCACTGTGTGGACTTGGGGATTTGCCTGACTGTTGCACTAAAGCTAAAGTACTTTGGATTTTTTCCAATTTTATTTAAATGTCTTTAGTTCTGCTTTGTGACAGCTGGATTCTGAAACCCTGCTGTTAACACACAGATATTTTCACACTTTTCCATGTTCTTTTGGGTAAAATTAATACTGAAGTTTCTTGATTAGAATTTCCAGACATTAAAATGTAAGGTAACAAAGATATATGGTTAAATATTATTACAAATCCCAAAAATAATAATATTTTCTCATGAAAGAAGGTTGAACTAATAGAATTTTGTCTTTCTTCTTTGAATAGTCACCATTTTTTATCATTTTAGCTCAACCTTTGATTTGACGGCCAGAAACTAACATGATCCATCAACTCCTTGTCAGAATCTTCCCTGTTTTCCCCGTGCACCCATGTGGATGTGTGATGTTAGACAGATGCAGGATGCAGAAACACACCAGATTTAATCTCAGCCTCTGCAAAGCACACAGTCTTCTTTATCAAAACAGAGGATTAGACGGAAAAAATGAGGAGGACAGGATGGGACAGGCACTTTTGTATTTTCATTCTTTTGTTGATTCCAGTATTTGACTGAAGAAGCACCCACTGGGTCCTGCGCCCGGCTCGATGATGGCGCGTACAGGCTGGGGCATGCAGGACACAATCTTTGACATATTATAATAATAAAACGTTTGAAAAAGGCAGGGGTCGCCCCCAGGCTAAATGTTCATAATTTTATGTTCTGTTAATCCCACATTAGCAAGGATTGTCTTCTTGTGTGGTGAGACATTGAGATAATATCTGACAGATCGTTTCCACTTATCATCTTATCTGATGTAAAGCTTTCCAGGTACATCGCAAATAAGGAATGATTCCTTCTCCTTTATTACAAAATAATTCATTTTGTATTATTTACAGTAGGTGTTTTTTTTTCTTAAATGGGAGCTCATTTTTTAATTTACTTATGTAATATTGTTTTTTCCTTATCAGAAAACCTAACTTTGTTTCCTTGGTATTGCTATATATTCTTTTTGTTATATTTCTTCATACTGTTGCATGTTTGTCTGCCTCATATATTGAGATGGACAGAGCGCCAGCTGTCTTGCAGTGAAGCCCAAATACTTAGAGCTTTCCCTGCTGACTGGCAGCAGTTTAGGTATCAAGCCCTGCCTCTTCCAGATGGGACATGGGTCAAAGTATAAAGCTAAATACAAACCAAGTTAATTTTCTAAAGCCTGAGTTCTGCTGTTGTCATAGGATGAGGAGCCCAGACACCCAGAGGGTGAGAGAGCCGCTGCTCCTTCACATTAAAAGCCGCCGGTTGAGGAGGTTCGGACATCTGAAAGGATGCCTCCTAGAAGTTTCCTATAGAGTTCTTCCAAGCACATCCAATTGAGAGTAGACCCCATGACACACCAAGAACTCACTAGAGGGATGAGGAGAAAAGGCTGAAATTGTTGCTGAGGAGACAGATGTCCAGGTTGACTTGCTTAGCCTGCTGCTTGACTTCATACAAGTGGAAGAAAATGGATAGATACAGGGCCGGCCCTGGCCGAAGTGGGGGCCTAAGTAGACTCTGATATGAGGTCATTTGTCATCTCAAGCATCTTTCCTGCAATGTTTTCCATGTGATCATGTGTACCAGTCCCAGTAATGTGCATCTGCTTCATGCAGAGGGAGCGTTCAGGCGAACAAATACCAGCTCTGTGATGGCATGAGCAGGCTGGGGCATGTGTGGGCTGCACACAGCGACATCAACAGCAGAACCCGGTGAATCAGCAGCAGCGTTACTGACAGATTTACAGTATCTAGTCCTTCTACTGTCGGGCTGCTGCAGGGCATATCATCTGACACAGGAAAACTATAATGCATGTGTGAGTGAAATATCAAACTCTTAATAGTACGGAGTGATTGACTGATTATTGCTGTTTTAACGGCACGGCTTCTATTAAAGGAGGAGAGGTGGATGTAAAAGCTTTGACACTTGCAGTTTAAAGGTGTATAAATGTAAGGAGACTGATGCATAATGTGTGTATGTGATTAAATAATTCAATACACACAACACTTTTATGTTAAAGCTCATGAAATATACACTGGAGACAGCTGGCTGGGGCTTGCTTTATGCTTAATGGCCACTTTATATTTTCTATGCACTAAGCTTTCGACATAATGTTTGCATGATCAAGATTTTTTATTATCTCTTTCTCTGCTTCCTGTAAAGTTATTTGCACTGTTGTGTGGTAAAGTTCTGCACAAAAATACTCATTTATGTGTCACTGTGAATCTGAACATAGACACAAATGCGTCTATTTCAGGGCATGCTTTTTAGGCTTTTGGAGCAGGTTCACGCTGGGATTCAAGGCCTCTAATAAAGTCAGCGTGCAGAAGAAGCTTTACATGCAACTGAGAACAAGCCTTTTTAAGGACACAGCATTTTAAGGTTTTTAGCTGCGACATGGTCGTTTCACTGAATCCTGTGTGACCATGCAAAAGTTCTCTCCTTCTCTTGTCTTTTAGGGTTTTTCACCTGGTCCGATCTTGGTTCTTAGGACCTCATTGTTGTGATCAGCCTGTTTACATTCCATACTTCGCAACATCCTCAATCAGAAATGCACGGATGCTTTGGCATAGGCTTGTCAGCAAACAATGTGCCAGAACCACTGCCAATAGTTAATGTGTATCTTCAGGGATAGACAAAGATGGACTATTGTAAAGGTCGACTGATACTTATTAAAAATGCGTAATCAAAACTGCTGAAGATATAGCAGATATTAGTTTATAAAGGTAGTGGTCAGTATCAGCAGAAAAGACCATTTCTGCCTATATTTACAACAAATATATGAGCTGTAACTACTAGGCATATCTATGAATAAGTTTGTCAGCGTGCGTGCACAAGCACGGTGAGCAGAGCGCATGCCTCCACCGACATTTCATTATATAACAGTTTTTATAAGGCAAGATTTCCAGGAGTGCTAGAAGTGATTTATAGTAGTAGAACTGTTCTTACACTTAATAAATAAACTTAACTACATCTGGACAGAGGAGCAAACATATTCCTCTATTTTTCCTCTGCGGCTATGGCTCATACATGCGCTCTTTTCCTCTCTCTTACTCTCCTACTCCCTGACTTAATGTGAGAATTTATAATCAGCTATTATGATAAAGAATCTGGGAATACAAAGTAATGCTCCGTCTGCTTTTGAACATATAAAGATAGGTCTTATGTTATTTGTTTCCACGTTGTGCTTCAATGGCAAGCTCCATCCAGCTGTGGTTTCACTTCACAGGAAGTGTTTAAAAAAAAGTTAGACGAAAGCAGCGCCAAAAATATATCTACATTTCACATAAAAGGGATAAAGTTAATTTTAAATGTTTAACAAAACCTTCAAAGGTGAAACTGTGGCTGGCGTTGCTGCTGCAGGGTGCACCACACAGAATTAGTAACAAACTTCATCATTTCTCATCGCTGATCCAAACTAAGAAAGAGGAAATAAATGATTTTAAACTAACATTGTCTTGAATCACATTACAGCCACTGGTGTATGTTTAACAGTTTGATCAGAGAAGACCACAGTGCTAGCCCTGTGCCAGTCATGCCGTGCAAGGATTTATGCACTGAGATATACAGTGTATGTACCTCTGTCATTCACCAACTTAGCCCAACATCATTAACTAGTTCTTTTATCACATTTAAAACATCTTCACATTCTGGTAGTAGTGCTGCTGGTGGAAATGGACACATACTCTTGAGGCATTTATTACAAAAGTGCGCTCATTATGCAGCGCTGTCTGCATGATGGTGATTAAGAACCTTTCAAAGCTGAGTAGACTAACCAGCTGCCATATCAAAACATAAAATATGACTGTATTGATAGCAGCAAATCTCGCTTACAGGCGAGTGGTGATCAGCATGGGCTTAAAAAAAAAAAAAAAAAAAAAAAAAAAAGATCGTAGAATCCCAAGTATAGTTGTACCATATCAGTTTGATGCTGGCAAATAAGTATATCCAAATGTTGATTCAGAGAAGTTTTTTTAAATCTTGTGTAGGAAGTCCTGTGTTGCAGTGTTAATTTTGTCGACTAAAATTTTGACTAAAAATGTTTGGCGATGGCCTTTTTTTCATGAGGAAGACTAGACTAAGACTAGTCAAAAATAGATCTTTGATGAATTAAACTCACTAAAAGTACATTTAAATTTCACCAAGATGACTAAAAGAAGACCAAAATGTAATTTCGTATTCGTCTGACATTAAACATCCATGATTTTTCTCCACTGTGGGTAAATCTGTTTAAATACAGTGTAGCTGTATCTCTTCTGCCTGCCAGCCGTAGAAAGCAGGGTCTCCAGGTTAGGCAAGGTGTATAGAACACATTATTATGACTTGGTACCAGATTTACGAAAAAGAAGAAATACTTGGATTAAAAGTCAAGACCAAAATGTGAGGACTTCTTATGTAAAAAACTAGACTAAACTAGACTACATCCCCCTATGTGCTCTTCCCTTCACGTCTGACTTTGTGCTCTGTGGTGTATCTTGGAAGTCATAAAAGAGTATCTTTGCATTTCATTTTCATGAATTAATGAGAATTCCTGAAAAGAATAACAAAGATCAATGAGCCTCTGTGGCTGCATGTGGTATTTTATCTTGCAGCGTTTAAAGCGTGTTCATTAAAACAGGCGGGCTAATTAAAACGACTGTCGGTCAAAAGCGTCTCCATGCCGGAATTATATTACACGCTATAATCAATCAGGCTGAAGATTCAATTTAAAAACAATCAGCGTTCGGTGGGTTTTCTCCAATCAATAGTAATCTGATGATAATTTTGACCCTCGTCTCTTCCTTATTTTTAGTCTCAAATGTTTGAGCTCCTTCTATAGACTTGTGGGAATAAGTACCAGGCATGTTGGGGATGCTACAAATCCCTGCCATGGCTCTGCACACATTAGCCTGCAAAATGGCCTTACATGTCTTTTTGTAGACCAATACGTTCAGACAGCAGCACATTCATGAGGTCAATTTAAGCTGAAAGAGTGCTTTTAATATGAAAGGTGGAGTGCAGCTGAACAACTCTGCATCAGACAGAGCCAGATAATCTCATTTAATCCGTATTTAAGCAGGTAAATTCTGACATAAATTCTTGGAAAAGTTGAATAAAAGTATCCAAAAAGCTCATTAACTCCTGTAGTTTAGAGAGTGTGAATAACAGAATAGACTCATTATCAGTTTAATGGTTTTATAGAAGTTTGTTTTGGCTCTAATACAAAGTTGATTAAATGTAGGCTTTTATAAAAGGGATATATAATCAAATTCAGCATAAAAATCTGATAGTGAATTAGCAGTCGGTTCCAACAGGTACTCTGACCTTTGCAACCATGTATGTAGTTGTTATTAGCCTCTAATATACAGCAGAGCTCCTCTGCTTCTGGAAACAAGGCAACATATTTCTTCCAAATACTTTGTATCAGAACTGTATGTAGAAAACATCTGACCCTTTTGGCCTAAAACTACACATGCAAATTAGCAATACCAATACTGATACCATCATTTCTTTTGGTGTAAGACTCCCACTGTGCCAACTTTTTCTTTTGGCCATCTAACCATTCCTCCAATAGGGACTATAGCAGGACTGAACGTGGAAAAAATCGTCTAATTGCGATTTTTTCCCCCCAAATATTACAATTTTGATTTAATATGCAATTATTCTTGGGTTAATCATGCATTTTTCGACAAATTCAAGCAATAAATAATTCCATTAATAAGACCATGTGTATTGAAAACAATGATATTATTTCCAAAACAATTACTCCATAGTAGCAAGAATCTGAATATGGGGTTGCAACAAGCTTTAAGCTCTAAAGGAGGCGGCTGGGGTGAGGGAGGTGAGGCTGGCTACCAGCTGATTGCAGCTGGGGCATGAATTATGTAAAGTAACGCTAGACTTCATCAGTTTTAGATGGAATGAGATTACTATTTTTGCTTGTATTACAAATGTGATGTCATTTAATTTGTTTAAGGGCATTATCATTTTTATGCCACTCTTTTGATGAAGAAAAACATACATAAAACACAAAAAGGAGGATTTTTGTAAACCACTGTAAAAAAAAATTCACTTAAATGTTTGCATAATGTGCATAAAATCTCTGCCGCTGCAAAAAATTATATATTAAACTGGTATTTTGATACATTTCAAATGAAAGAAATATTGCAACATATGCAATTTAAAATAGCATCAGGCCATATTGCAATTTAATCTAATTGGCAATTAATTGCACAGCCCTAGAATGCAATGACATTATTTTCTAAAACATGTACTTTTACAGCTATAACTCTTCTTAAAAGACTTTCCACAACATTTTGGAGTGTTTCAGTGGGAATTTGAGGCCATTCATTCTGTAGAGATGTTGGATGAGAAGGCCGAGCTCACAATCTCTGCATACCACTCAAGATCTTCCACACTGAACTCATTAAACCATGTCTTTATAGTCCTTACTTTGTGACAAGGACCGTCCCCAAACTGCTGCCACAAAGTTGGAAGCATAGCATAGTACAAGCCAGAGAGAAGAGAAGAGCCACCAGAAAGCCAGAGAGAAAGCTTTGTGGTGGATATGGATCAGGAGAGGCTACCAGGACACAAGCCGTGGTCTGATCAGCTTTGGTTGGATTACCCAAGTGAGGGTGGAAAAATGCATGCTCTGGAAATATAAAAAACCAGAAATTTGCTCCAAAGGGTGCAGCATAGTGGAGTACCGCGATTTAATCTATCAATTTTTTGAATCATTATTTAAAAAGTTAGTTGGTTTATGCATAATAACACTATAAAAAGGCTGATTCAAGAATGCATAAAAGAACCATTTTCCATGGTAGTATTACAGTGTAAAGACCAGTCATTGTTTCTTTGGTTCCACCTTCTTATAAAGAACCGCCTCAAGACAGAAACAATAACAGATCTGATCCATCAAACAGACAGCTGTAAAGAGAGCCACTCATCATTACATTTATCACATCCTGCAGCCTAAACTGAAGTTAAGAAGAACCTCAGAGCTGACAACCAGCACTTAAGAACTTCAAACATGCTCTTACATTGAGCTTTCAGCCTCATCCAGATCCCTTTTGGGAGGTTTCAACCAGAAATACACATCCAAGGCAGCAAAAATAACCCCTGTGTGTGTACGTATGCCTTCTCTGAGTGTTTACAACTTTTATGGATTTATGGCCACTTATCTCTCCCAAAACCTCACGATAGCAGTGTCTATCCACCATATGCCACTGAATAAAAGTTATAAATCTATTAAACAGAGCTATGATTAGCTCTCCAGCAGCACGAGCATCAGAGGCAGTTGTTGTTGTTACGACTTTCCTAACCTGGCAGCCGAGAACAGGAGGAATCAGGACTGTCAGCAATAAAAGAGCAATTGAAAAATGACCTTCCAATTGCAGAGAGGTAAAAGCTCTTTTGGCTACAGTGAGTCAGCATTTGATCTGCTGTGTTTGCATGTGAGGAAGTTCAAACTCAGACTAAACTTTTAAAAGGATGTGTTTGTGCCATTTGTCTCTGCTGAGTCATGCAAAGAAGAAAATAAATGTTATTTCAGTGATAATGTTGGTAAAAGTATCAGCCACTAGGCCTTTAGTGACCCCTTTATTCATTTTTTGACCAAAGTTGCTGCTACTGAAATGTTGCCAGTGTATATGAGCAATCAAGACAGGACTATTCTGCATCAGAAGTTCAAAAAATAAACATTTTTTTGTGTAATTTCTTAATCTAAACGCCAAATACAGCTTGCAAACTTCTGGTTGCCGATATACTTGTGAAATGTAAGCTGAATTATTCAGACACTGAATAGAAGAAGTCCTGGGAACCAAATATTTGGCAATTGCTTAATTTTAAGCACTACATAAATGCAAGCAAACTCCAGTTTGCCAACATATCTGTGTATCTTTGACAGAACGACCAAGTATTGGGTATGACAACTACTCTGTGCCAAATATCAGCAAGTTCTTCATTAAAACACCAAACATGTTTGTGCAACTTTGACGGAAATTACCCAATATTTAGTTCAAGAAGCCCTAGATATTACTAAGTGTCAAACTTCTTGATTTAAAATACCAAAACTAGCAATCTAACTTCTGGTTGCCAACATTTTTCTGTGACTTACACAGAAATTACACAATACTGAGTACAAGTGGTTCTTGATACAAAATATTGGGCAATTTCTTGATCCAAATGACCAAAACTGCACACAAACCCCTCGTTGCTAACCTAGCTCAGACTGAGATGACCCAATATTGGGCAACAGAAATCCTTCTTATCAAATATTGGGTAGTTTCTTCATTATGAACACTTTAAACTGCAAACAAGTTCTGGTTGCCAACCTGTTGGAGTAAATTCTTGTGATAAAAACCGAGAAATTTCCAAATATTTGAAAGTTAGGACTTATATTTTTGATGCTATTATATCAAAAAAAGATGTTGATACTTGTAATTGGCATATCTAAATTTAGAATCTGGCATCATGACAGGTTGAGGATACTAAATAGGGCTCATTAGGTGAGGACACTACTACCTGAAATGAAGTTGACACAGTTTCATTTTCTGTTTGCAGAGACTTCAGAGATAAACCCAGTAGTTTGCAGACTTAGGAGCGGAAGGAGATAATTATACAGCATGAAGATGCTCCTGTACCTCCTGCTAAACTGATGTCATGCTGCTATTCGACCCAATAATCAACTGAGTCAAGAGGAAAGAATGTGTAGTAATGGCACTCTCACTCTAAGTGATCAAAACAATAGTTTTCATACTTTCAGTCTCAGTGAAGAGGTAGAAACAGACAAGTACTGTTTGGAAATGCAGGAAATAAAGACTTTCTCAGCGTTCATCACTCAGCACAGTGCAATTGTTGTTTAACAGTCAGAAGCTGAAGAAGCACGAGGTGCAAGCTGTTTGATTTGTAACAGGATGATTTTTTGCTTTGATGCTGTGCACAGTGGCTGAACAGGCTCTGTGAGTTATCAGATGATTGCATGACTTTTGTACAATATTTGCTCCATGCTTCAAAACTTTTCACATCTGTCCACAGAAGAAGCAAAGAGGTTGATCTGGAGGGCCTTGAATGTTTCAGGTTTTCTCCATGGGCAACAGAATATTTATAAATTCAAGATGTGATCCTCAGAATGTTGATAAAAGATAATACTTAAAGATTATGGCAAATAAAATGCCTCTTTGGTGTAACTGATGGGACTTCCACTTTCCCACAGGTGCTGCGAACAGGTGGGGGTCGAGCCGAGCGGGAAGAGGCCTCGCCAGCAGCGTGGCTGGCTGCCACAGTGGGTCGAGGGATCATCTTCCGCCCAGCTGCTGATGCCCTGTTATCCCCGAGCCATTCATCACGGCTCGCTGAGAGTCAGATATGTGCTGCCCCTGAAACCCCCCTTGCTCCCAGCATTCCTCACTTTCCCCTGTGGATAGCTGTCAGGACCGCACTGATGTGCCCACAACACCCACCCACCCACCGTGTATTTGCATGTATTTGCAAAGCTGCTTTGAATCTGAACTTAACCGCATGTGTGTTTGAGCTCTTCACTGCAGATTACTATCTTTGCCTGCAGCCACAGGTTTCCATTATGTTCAGTACAGTGTAAATTCAGATTGTTGAAGTTGTGTCATCCATTATTTTGAGCTTCAATTTTTCATTGATGTAATTGTTTAAACATCATTGTTACATTACAGTTTAGTTTAAATGTATATTTACAGTAATATAAATCTGATTTCAGAGTTCAGGGCAGACCAGATGGCTGACCAATCAAGCACAGTAATACCACAGTCAGCAAACCTGTTTCTGTGAGCTTTGGCTTCTCTGTGGGCAGGTGCCAAGTCCTGCTGAAAAGGGAAATCAGTATCTCCATAAAGCATGAAGTGCTCTAAAATGTCCTGGTTGATGGCTGACAGCGTTGACTGTGGACTTATTATAGCACAGTGGACCAACAGCAACAGATGACATGGCACCCCAAACTATCACTGTGGAAACTGAAAGCACTGGACTTAGATCCTATGCTGATCTTCCTCCTGACTCCCGGACCATAATTTCCAACTGAAATTCAAACTTTACTTTCATTTGAAAACAAGACTTTGGACCACTGAGCAGCGGTCCAGTTTTTTCTCTTTAGCCGAGGTGAGAAGCTGATGATGATGTATGTGGTTCAGGGGTGGCTCAACACTAGACAAAAAACACTCATAGTCCATTTCCTGGACCTGTCTGTGTGTGGTGACTCTTGATCCACTGACTCCAGCCTCAAATCACTCCTTGTGAATCTCCCCAAAGTTCTTAAATCTACTTTGTTTGACAGTCCTCTGAAGGCTGGGCTCATCCCTGTTGTCTGTGCACATTTTCTTACCATACTTTTCCATTCCAGTCCACTTTCCAAGAATATGCTTTGATACAGCCTCTGAGAACAGCCTGCCCTTCCAGCAGTGACTTTCTGTGGCTTACCCTCATTGCAGAGGATGGCAATGATTGTCCTCTGGATAACTAAGTCAGCAGTCTTCCCCATGATTGTGGTTATGTATACTGACCAGAGCCTGAGTGAGAGAATGAAGGCCCAGGAAACCTTGCAAATTGGACTTTACCAAGATATTCTAATATATTGAGACAGTGGATTTTATACTTTTACTTTATGAGATGCACATTTAGGTGTATGCTTTCTAACAGACTTTAAATTAGAGCTAGTTAATGTATCACAGTCAAATTGGTAGATAAATTATATGACCTCTGACCATCAAAATCTAATCTGTTAACCTTCAAGTCCAAGCCTAGGGTTGTGCTTAATTTGACAAAACTCCCTTCATGCATTCTTAAAATATTGTGTACAAATGATTTGATGTCAGAGTGAACATAAATCTCCCAAACCAAACAAGTTTAAAGAAAATCCATGAGAACTTCTTGAAATATTGCATTTGCAAGCAAGGGGTGAACATGGGGGCAAATTATGTTTAACTATGACTTCCAAAATCCAAGCAGTTCATCCTTAAGTTAGAGAGGACATTTGTGCAATATTTGAAGAAAATCCCTCAAAGCATTCTTGAGATAGTGCGTTGAGAAGCAAGGGATGAACATGTCGCCAACCACCTTGAACTTTGACCTATGACCCACAAATCTGACTGTCTTTGGGTCAGAGTGGACATCTGTGCAAAGTAGAAAATACTTCTAAAATTCTAGAGATGTTGTGTTCACAATAATAGCATGGATGGACAGACAGAAGAATGGCCAGATGCACCCAATGATTACCTACGTGTTAACCAAAGTTATCATTAAATAGGACATTTTTTGACACAATAAAACTGGAACATTTTTACTCATATTCTTTTTTAAAGTGGTGGTGGTTTGCTTTCAATCAACAACACTTCAGAAGTATTTCTAAAATGTACAGAAGTGTTCAAACTAGTTCATAAAGCTATATTAAGCCTTCATAGTAAAACACTCACAGATGATGTTTTGACAAGTTTCCCTCTGGCTCTACTTCTCTTTGACAAATTATTGACTTTAAACTACGTCTAGGAGGCATGGTTAATCTACCGCCTGTCTGCTGATATACAGTCATGATAGATGCTGAGGGTAAATAAAGACGAAGTCACAGAGCGGGCAGAGCTATTACACTTATTGACAGACCTCTTGCATGGAGGTCGGCAGTTAACTTCGTGTCATTATTGATCAGGTGATTCACCTGATTGATGATTGAGTCCATGCTGATGGATTGGTGCAGGAAAGGTAACAGCTGTCTTGCAGCAGAATGGGGTGGCATCACTTCAGTTCAGTGCAAGATGAAATGAAGCAATGGTCATGCTATCTTTAAGCGGTAATCCTGGAATTGATAAAGACAACATCTACAAAACTTTATGAATCCCTAGAGCAGCAGGAAAACGACTACTACAGCTGTTTAGTTTGTTAATTTAACAACTTGGGGCAAATAGGGCCTATCAAAGTCTGCCCACTAAAAGTCATTATCTTGTCTGTGGACAGACTTACAAGTGGGTTGCAGGGGTAATTTCAGTTGGTCATGAATTTGTGCTTGGACTCAAACATTATGACAAAATATCTAGGATGTAGTGAAGCCTTTGGCAGGCGTGGATCCATCCATTTTAATCATTCCCTGTTTTGCACGAAAGGAATAAATTCTGGTCATTTTCTCAACTTATTTATCTTGTTATCATGGAAAGAAGAATTTTGAAGAAAGTTTTTTTTTCTATGATAATGCTGGCTGCTAATTTTAGCCACACTACACAGTTTATCAGGCTCGCAACATACCAATTTCTTGAGACCCTCGGAAAACAACTGACATTTATGTTTTAATGGCCAACAGAGTAATGTGAAATGGCTTTCTCTTTGTTCAGCCATGCTTTATTCCATCTTAAGTCCAAATGCAACTTGTTTATCAAATACATTTTAGTAGTCGAAAAATTTTGGAAATTTGTGTAACAAATTTAATTTATGGAGGTTGTGGTGGGTCCTATGGCTGGACCAGTTGAGAGTCACTGTTTTAAACCACAAAATTCTACTAGAACCTTTCTTTTCAATGCCACCAGACCTTAACAATAAAGTTAGTAAGTTCATATAAAGGTTATGGGAATTTTTGGTCTACCATGGCCTTGATCAGTAAGTTGACTCTTGCTGTCTAAATGGGTAGTTTCTACTTACTGATCTGAATAATGCATGTTTTAAAAGGATACAACCCCGGTCTCAGACCGTACAAACATCTATAACACACAATGTCCCTGTTTAAACAAGCAGAAATGCCAAAATAATGCACCATGCATGCTAGCTGATATGTCTGTATTAGGAATGTGCACTGTTAAACGGTTAAATTTGTATATTAAATTAGCTGGCACATGATTTATGAGTCCATTTAACTAAGTACTTATCATTTTTACAAACACTATACATGAACACAAATTCTTATATTTACATTATCTTTGTTTATTTCACAAAGATGCAACTTAGACGATGTTAAAATGCTGTATAATAGTTTTTTATTAGATAATGGTGGACATGGGAATTAACAGTTGCATTTATCATTGTTTATTCTTTACTCCTGCGTCTCTACTCCTCTAAGCAGTAGAGACGCAACTGGTCAACTACAACTCCCACAAAGCTTTGCATGTCAAACAAATATGGCTGCATATTGGTCGATGTTGATTAATCTATGATACGCTATGATCAGCTCAATTAATTGGCCCGCTGATCAATCGGTCGGGCTCTAATTGTGACAACCCTACAACAAAATATCTTTCAAACAATCAGTAATACAAATGTTAAAAAGAAAAAAACACATAAAGGAAACAATGGAGCAGTGTTGTGCATCATAAACGACGCCTATTTGAATGGAGTGTGGTTGTTTTGACAGCTATATAACGGCTGGCTTCAACAAAACAAAAGGGTCTATCTCTGCAGGAATCCTTTGTGGAGGTTTGCCATCCACTTAAAAGCAATATTGGACGACTCAGTGGTTAAACAGGAGAGACACTTTATGATTGGCCGGATTAAAGTCAGGTAACCGGCTCAGCCTGTCAAGTTATTTCAGCTGATCTTGTCTGTATGTTTAGGAGTACTGTTCTGATATTTGGTTAAGTGTCTTAATAAGTTTGTTAAATACAACAGTAAACAGAGAGGCAGCTCTTAAATCTCACGTCATTGTTTCATCTCTAATCCTGTTTGCTACAGTACTGAGCCAAAACACTGAAAAAAACGCCAGCTAAGTTCTGCTTTTTCCTCCACATTTTCCAGCATGCTCTTCACCAGACAGGTCAGCGGTCAAGGACACAAGTCACAAACTGGTCATGCTTCAATGTCTGGCTCAAGGACACTTGAACACAAAGAAACAAGGGCACAGAGACAGCAGACTTACAGGCTGCTTGAACCTGAGACCACCCACCCACTGAGACTGTGTTTCCAGCCAACAAGCCCACCTGCCGGCAGTGAGGCAACAGCCAAGTCCTATAACTTTAATAGATAAAAACTGAGCCATGCAACAGACAAGAGATAGAGGCGGATTTTATGAGGCTCAGAGACATTGTAAAACGTCAGGATGATGCTTAAACTTGATTGCTGGTCTACAAAGAGTGTAAATCTGTCTTTAGTTGGATGCAATCAAGATCTATCTAGATAAACAGGTACATAGACTGTTGAGCAGATACTTCAGCAATTTATTGCTGATGTTAGTGTCAGTTTGCACAATAAACATCACATTTCTATCTAGGACACCCAGACAGATCAAATGCATGATGAAGAAACACTTTCCAAGTGGTTGGTTGGTTGGTTATCTTTGGGTTTTTAAAGACTAACATTAGGTTTGAACATCTGCCTGTACCAATATCATGCTAACAATGTGGGGCATCCCTTCTTAAAATTAATAGTAATATTTTGGAACATAGTACTGCTTCTTCATTAGGAACCTAGATCCACATAGGTAGGGGTTCCACAGAGAAAAGGTTGGAGATCACTGGGTTATGCAACAGTATTTTGGTAAGGAATGCATTTGTAGGAATATGTCCTAGTTTTTCTGAAATAATTCATACTGATTGATTTTGAGGCAATGTTTCTTTTAAGTCTGAGGGTCATGGATGGGCTCAGCTTTTCTTAGATACTTGTAGGGGATACTCAATTAGCGGCCCAAAACAGAGGGTAAGCAGAGGGTAAACATTTTCGCAAGTTTACATAAATTCCCACTGTATTTCAGACTGTGAATGCAACACTTTGCGTAGCCTAGCAACAGTCTACCTACAATGTATTGCGATGTCTTGAAGCGTGGCTAGCGATGCCGACAGAAGTAGCTTCAAGATAATAGATAATAGAATAAAACATGTCCTTTTTGGCCATAGCTACAACTGTGCAAATTTAGTATGTATGCACTTTAAGATATGCCTGGGTAAAATGTGACCAAAATTATGATTTTCAGAATTTCATTTATTTTTACATTATTTTCTTATATGTTAATTCAAGTAAAAAAACAATTCTACTACCTCGGTTATGTTGTGTTTTTATACACTTTTTGATGTGCTTTGGTCATGTTGCCATATTTAAAAGGGAAACTATGGATAAAAAAGTGTATATTTTTCATCAAATTGGTCTGTATTGGTTTCGAAATTTGACATTACCAGCTGCTTACTGGGCGCAGAACATGTCGAGCCCAGCAACATTTCTTGATTTTAAAATTTGGCCCAGTTAAATCTGTAATTGAATGGCCCTGCTGTAGAGGTTGCCAACTGCAAACACTCAACTGGATCAATTCAGTCTCAAACAGACAAAACTGGACCTGAAAGATACACCTTTTTGAATGATCTTTTTAAAAAGTATACATAGAAAAGCTAGAACTTTGTAGAAGTACAAAGAGAAGTTTCAACCTAAATCCTTTACATTTTTCTATGAAAAGGACATTCATTACTCTTAGACAAGATCTGGCAGTAAATTTCCAAGGTGTTTTTCTGACCGTTGAGGAAAGAGTAATATTTGCATTCACCTCCAGAAAACACAAATGCAAAGCAGAGCAGAGGAATACAATAGCTGCCTTTACATGGAACCCCCTCCCCCTCTGAAGACTCACCACATTGTAGCAGGACTTCTTGTCTGATCCTGTGAAGTGATACGGATCTACCGTGCTGCACCGCTGCATGTACATCTTGAACATGTTGTTGATGTGTTTCAGCGACATGATGCACACGGCTGAGTTTGGCGTCGGCTCCGGTGAGTTCGGCTGCCCTCTGGCGAAGGCAGCAAACAGGACATCATCATCTTCCTCCACATTCAGCTGCCTCTGCAGCTCGACGTCATTGCCCACCTTGGTGACATGTGCTGCCTGGAGGATGTTGAACACCTTTACGTCTTCCGTGAAGCGTCGGCGCCTCTTGTCAGTGCTGATGCATTCAAGGGGCATCTCCACGTAGCGGCGTATGATGAGATCCGAGGAGCACATGCGGACTATGCGGGTGTGGTAGGCCTGGGAGTCTTTGCTCACCTTCTGCACTGTGAGGAAGTAAGTGAACGGTCCACTGTGGAAGGAGTAAACGTATTTCAGGTAGTAGTTTCCACGTAGAGAAGGAATCAAGTCCATGTAGGAGTGGTTGGAGAAGAAGGTGAAGCCATTTTGGCTCGTCTTCATCTTCCGTAAAGAGATAGTGTGAGGATGTGTTCCACTATTGGATATGTTTCCTGTTATGATCTCAGAGTTCCCGACAAAGAACTTGATGACATTGCTCTCCACGTTGAGAACCTGCGATCCAGAAGGACTGACCACAACATCTGAGTCACTAGGTTGACCCTTGCCAAGCTTGACCTTGTCAGCGAAGCAGTAGACCTCTTCGTCTACAGTTTTCGGGGTTTCATCATCGTCCAGGACATGACGACGGCATACACCATTATCCGCCGAGCCACAGCTGTACAATCCCTTATCGTAGATGTTCTCCACCACCAAAGCAATGTTGTGGTTGTCCACTCTTTCACCATCTGTTTGCATCAGTTTCCGTCCACAGGTCTCGTTTGCAAGCGCAGGCCCCGTGTGGTACTCTGATAGCTTGGTGAGGTTTGGAGCCAAAGCGTAGATTCTGTTCACAGCACCGACGTAGATGATCCCGTCAAGCATCACCATGTTCTCTATGGGGAAGTCAGCGGTGAATATTGGGAGCTCGTAGCTGACGGAGAGGTTGAGTTTGCTGGTTTCAGATGATTTATCACACTGGCTCTGCGAACTGGGGCACAAGACCCACAGCAGCAGGACAGCATGGAGCAAGCAGAGATTCATCCTGCGCCAGAAAGAAGAGACATGAAAAAGAGTTAGTAAAACATCTCGCAGGAAAATCAAGACCTAAAAATATTTGTCATAGATGTCTTTGAATTGATGGTTTAAATCATGTGGAAAGGGTGATTTGCTGTGCTGAAAAAGGGCCACTGAGGAGAGGACATCAAATTCCCTTTTTAGACTCATAAGTAGAACTATGTCAGAGCAAAAAGTGGGTTTACTCACTTCACCACAAGCAGTGAAACCATTCACACTGAAGTGAAAGGAGGCTTTATGATGACACAAAGCTTCAATATCAGCCTCTTAATCATCACAGTTTCATCTTCTAACTCCACTGACCCTTGACAGACCAGTACAGCGGAACCTGGGTGAGCACTTGTGTGGTGCTCACCAGTGACCACAGCGAGAGGCACAACAGTGAATCACCTAGAGAGAAGCCACGCTCTGCTGGGCGACTCAACCACGGGTTAAGTTTAGACAGCAAGCGCCCCAAGGGAGGGGAGACAAACTCAATTAAAACAAAAGAGGCTGGAGGGAGAAGGCAAGGGGGACCATGCTGCAAAATGATAAATAACCCAAGCGGCTAAATGGTAATCCACAGGGAGATGCTTTTAGCAGAGGGAAGGAGGGAGGGAAGGGGAGCGACACCAGAGAATTTGCAAAATGAACATTTGCATGCTCCCTATCTGGATGTGGTTTTAACACGATTACACATGTAAACCAAAACAAGGCAATAACATCCAGTAATGCAGGGTTTTTTTTTAAACTAACCACAGTGATGCATAAACTGTGTATGTGCACAGTTTGACTTATATGTACATATCTCATTTTAAATGGGATATCAGGGAGAAAATGGATTTCTGTATTTTGTTGTTAAAGGAAGGGCTGCATAATTTTACTGTTATTACAATATGAGCTTTCACAATGAACATATCACAAACAAATGAATTTATAACAAAAATTAAAAGCCTTTTTTTACTTGACATGTGCTCATTGTACACTCTGAATCCACTTAAACATTGGTATATCTTTCTTTGCCAAAGCCATGTTACATGAGCATTCATCTATGCCCTCTACTGACTCCAAAACTTTCATTCCAATCATGTATGAACTACTCAAACTTGCTCCAGCTTTGGAAAAGAGCTTTAGGTGCAACCATGTTACAGAGTCACCTATAACTTGCATATTGTAATAGTTTTGTGGATCTTAAAGCCAGAATAAAGGATTTTTTTTTATCAAAGTATGCACACATTTGAATGCTGAATGCTGCAGATTTGTCAGTTGATGCAACCTTTGTTTGTTCTGATCTGTCGTGTGCAATCTATGTGGAACTTCTCGTGCTGCTGTCTTGGCTTATAAAGGAGGTTTTTGTTTCTCCGTGGGAATACTCCTGGTTAAATAAAGGTTAGATACTGTAAAAGTATCCAGTCAGATGAAGAGAAAGCTTGCTATCAGCAACCCTAAGTAATGTTGTTGCAAACTTAGGGGTTGAAAAATGTGAGATATATTTTGGTTTTATTTGGATAAATGTTGCAGACAGCTACAGTTTAAGTTGTAATGGACCTTTGTCTCTTAGTTTGTGTGCTACACATAAAAAGTTGAAAACTAGTCTTGTTCATTTTAGCCTTAGACAAATATAGACTATAAGCAAAAAAAAAAAAGAAAAAAAAAACATGATTTCATGCATATGGGCATAAATGCACTCATGTCCTCATTTAAACCTACAAAATATTCACCACATCTATTTAGAAAGACTAAATGCTGCATGAAATATCAGAAAAGAGACGAAATAGCAAAGCCAACCTTTCCACTACAATTCAGAAAGAATGGCAGACACAAAGTCTAGTGAAAGTGCCAAAAATTAGAATTGGTCTAATGCAACTTTTGTAAAAGGGTATAAAGGTTAAAAGGTGAGTTGATGTAACCAAAACAAGTTAAAAGCCCATCATATAGACAGTTAGGTTTCATTAGGGAAATACTTGCATGAATACTGTGTTGTTTTTGCCCTAAATTATGAGTAATAGTGAGCACATTACTGCGCACCTGCACCGAACACAATACACGTAACTTGGAGCGTCGTCACTGTGTTTTCTTAAGCACAAAAGGCGATGGAAAACAGTGAAAATGTTTTCATTTAGGAGGAAAATGACTCAGAGTTTAAAGTTAAAGAAAACACACATAGGAAGGTGGTAAAGTGGTGTTAGAAAAAAACTGGCTGTGATGTTGAGAGAGAAGAGAGAATGAGAAGTTCAAGCCAGGGATGGCCACTTTTCTCTGCGCTTTTACGCACGAAAACTCGCTTTGACAACGAAATAAAGAGTAAAAGCAAGAAAGTGGAAGCACAGTCTAAGATTACTGACTCACCTGTTAGCAAGCAACAGAGTCAGACGTCCTCTTGATTCAAATCATATTCCGCTTCTCTATCCTTGAGCGGGACTTCTTGACTTTAAGTCCAAACTGATCGCTGGAGAATCTTTCTGCACTCCTCCGCTGAGACAAAAAAAAAAAAAACTTCCACAAGGAAAACGTCAGATCTTATTGTTCTGAATCGGACTTTCCTGTTTCCCAGGAGTTTCACACAAGTCCGTAGGTCTTTGTGAGGCACAACACTTCACTGACTGAGTGCATCCAGCAGACACACGCTGCCACTGCCGCTCTCACATCCCAGCTCCTCTCGTGGCGCGTCAAAGCCCCGCCCCTTTCTCCCCAAAAAACACTCCGTGACGTATCCAGGTGCTGCTGTGGACTTGAGATGAGTAATTAAAAACAGTTAGAGTAACACACATACAGGTAGCCTAGTAAAGCAGAGGAGTAAGCTGAGCAAACAATAAGCAGTAAGTCATAGTCCCTATTTTTATCACGTGACATGCAGACACAGAGGATGAATCACAGTCAAAATGCTTTAGTTTTATTGTTTTAATGTTTTTATATCGTACTTAATGGCCTAGTTAACTTGAATAACTTGGGTGATATCTCTTAATTAGCTTGAAATCACCTTAAACGAAACTGGTGTATGCTAATGGGTAATATATCGAACTATATTGACTTATATTGGTATATTTTAAAATGAATTTCAGGGTCATTTATGGCTATATAGTTTCTGTTGAAAATGATTCAAAGGATAGAAAAGATAATGCTCAGTAAAATATTGTTTATATTTACAATGACTAACATTATTATACTTAATGATTAAATTGGGGAGTTATCACTTTTTTATTATTTTTGATCTTATTGAGTAACATTTTTATTAATGGTAAAAATTAAACAACATTGTTACGGTAGTAAGCGGAAATGGGAGGTAGCGAGGGTTTCCCTTTTCTTAACCAAGGCCACCCATAAAAGGGGGCAAAGGGGAAAGCTTCCTGAAGCCCCATTTATATGAGGGCCCATGGAGGCTAGAGAACTTACTGGAATAAGTGCAGCAACGTTACAGGTTCCACATGCATCACTTGCCACTATTAACCTTCATGTTACTATTTTTTTTAGCGTAATTACTGCTTACTATGTCTTCCATGTGTTTCTACTCACATAGGAATGCATTTTGAGCCCTTGTATCATTATCACTCTGCACTATCTGCCCCCTTGGTAAGCTGATTTGTCATAAAATTAGATAAACCATCTTAATACGTGGTTGTTTTTCTTGGTAAAATAATTACTTATCCACATCATGCAGGTATGTAATTGAGATACAAGTCACGTATTAAGTAATTTATGCTTTTTTTGCTGTTATGCTAAAATTATAGCTCCACATTTTTTGAGCTTAGTAAAAAAAAGAAACACTACCAAAAATGTTAACTTTGCAAAGCAGATGGATATGGCCATTTCCTTGTTTTTTACTGGTGAATCCATCTTGCAAAGCTCCCATCTGAACCATTTGGGCCCGGTTAAAAAATGACAGGACCAATAAGTGACGAGGGGCAGTACTTTCAGGTACGGCAGATTCGTGACGTAAACCAGCAGCAGCAAGAGTCCGTGCAATTATGGCGGAAGAGCTTAGTGTGGATGCTGCTAAAGCGCCAGTTTTATCAGAACTTAACGGCATTTCTTCATTAAAAGAAGAACAAAGAACAGCAGTGAGTTGTTTTCTTTTCAAAAACGACAAAAGTCGAGTACTTACATGTCTGTAGTCGCCATGTTTCGCGTTATTCCCTGTGCATTTCTGGAGCAAATTACATCAAGAGTGGCTGTAAAGACCTAATATGCTTCTTTTATTATCAGGATTAATGGTGCGCTGGTGTCAAAAGTGAAAACTTATGCCTTGTTAATCACTAGAGAACTGATATTTACACACTGACTTCATAAAGTCAAATCTAACACTACAGCACCCATTTGGTCAAATTTACACCAGGCTGTTATTCAGTTGTGTTTAACTTCATATTTATGCAATTTTACAGTCCTGTCAGTCCTGATTTTTCCTAAAAGTTTATTTTGTAACACTGGATGTCATAAAAGATTGTCTGCAAGACTCCAAATTTCGTGAATTGGCCACTCATACCAAGAACTGCCATCTATTTAGCTGCTCTGCTTAATCACAAATCATATATCAACATCAACGTGGATCTCACAGGCAAAAATAGAGATTCATGAGTGTAAAATTTCAATAGCTATGCTGAGTGCTTTGAGTGAAGAAGAATTTGGATGTGATAGATCATCATCAGCGATCTAGTCCTCTTTTAGTTAATGAGCTGTTCATTGTCTGTGTTATATAATAGGTCTTTATCAGTGATGTAAATGAAAAATCAATGCACTCTCATAACAGGTCAGTTTTACCCACTGGCTGTTTCAGGTATTTATTTGAGCTCAGAAATTAACGTTTTTGCTGGTGTTTCTTTTTGGAATCAAACTGTTGTATTCTGTACACATTTTTTATCAAGCTGCAATCTTTGGTGTTGAAAAATGAAGCCATGCAGAAATGCCAAAAAAACCCTGCAGTTCCCTGCAGAAGCAGAGTATGTCACATGTGCACACCATGTTAGAATATTTACAATAGAAATAGACATGTTTACAGCCTGGTTGAAAAAGTGATTTTGATCTGAATAGTTCATGGATAACAGGATAGGAGTAATTAGATGTAATATGACTCTAAACCAGCATGGTATACCTGTAAATCTGAAGGGTGAGACCTGGCTTTTGTACCTTTACCTTACATTATGATTGTATGTTTTTGCAAACCCATCCAGTGTGAAGGAAGATCCCTCCCCAGTGGTAACACTTTGAGATTAAATAAAGGTTTATAATGTATATTGACAGTTTAAGGGCTCTCTGGAGTGATGTCAGAGGTAACAGTGGTGTCCTCTGGGAAATCAAGGTGTTAAGAGTAGAAAGGCTGATGACTTTGAATAGGTCTCAGGTCTCTGGACAGAATATAGCCTTTCTGTTGTGACTGTAAAAAAAGAGGAGAAAGGAAGAAACCTTTACTCTGCACAGACTTCTAAAATACTACCTATGCCTAGTTTTATGAGGATGTCACAGATTCCACCACACTTGAACTCCCGCCTCCCGTCTGTCTGGTGAAAGCCTCACACGTCAGCGCGTTGGTCAGAAAGTGAGCGCAAACAGCCGCTGTGCCGCTCTCTACCTATTAACTCTCCATCCACACCATGTTATCAGGGCTTCCAGTCTTCATTCCTACTGCCCTCCATTCAGGATGTGGGACAAAGGCTTTTTTTTATGCTGGCTACTGTGATTCATAGCTGGGACCCACACACATACACACACAGTTGGTTTAGCCTTTATAACTTGGCTCATTATTCATGGCTGACTGAGCCGTTTTAACATGACAAGAAGTAGTGTGACTCACAGGGGTGCAGGAGGAGAGTCAGGTGGAAGCTGGAGAAGAAAGGCTTCTCTTCTGTCTCAACTTTTACTTCGGTTTTGTTGAATCTTGTGTTGTTATGTTGCCATACCAATAAGTTTCATTAGAAATACAAAGCAAATTACACCCAGCATGTAGGGCTGGGTAATAAATTATTATTATCCAAAATTGACATCTTAACATTTTTAGCTGAATGGTGATAGATGACATATATCTGAAATCTCTGGTTAGTTGTTACAGTACCAGAATTATATAATTTGATATGATTATGGTAAAAAAGAACACCATACTGGTACCTTTGATAATTGATAATAAAAATGGAAGTCCTCTGGACCCAACATGGGGTATTTTTTTATTTTTAATTGTAAATAATTGTTTATAAACTGTAAAAAAGCATTGGCAACATGTCTATATATTGAGGTTTCAACATTTTTTGTATTCATGAATACCATGTGCTATAAAATGATAAAAAATTTCCATTAAGTGTGCCGGTTTAGCTAAGTGGGTAGAGCAGGTACCCATACTCAGAAGCTGAAGTCCTTGGTGCACTGGTTATGGGCAGGCCAGCCTACACAATGAGCTGGACCCCTGAAAATCCAGTGAATGGGCCCCCCAGTTGTGATGTATTTATAATATAAGTGCATGTGTGTTGCACCACTAGGATCTGTGCTAGTGTCTTGCTAACTGTGGTCTCCTTTGTTAAAAACGTTATTGGTTTGATGTCAAAATTGTTGCTACTTTTTAACACCTTTTCAATCCTTTTTTCCTCTCATTTTGCCATTTTGATCATGTTTTGCAACTTTTAATTCATTTTTTGCCACTTTAAAACCATTTTACTACTATTTTTCCATTTTTGCCACTTTATATCTCTTTTTGAAACTTCTTCGCCGTGCTATTGAAAAAATTTGACACTACTTGACACTTAACAGCTTTTCGCCACTTTCTGCCACCACTAATCTAATTCTGCCACTTTTGCAACTTTCAACCCATTTACACTACTTTTTCCTGCTGCTTTTATAACCTTTTTTGCCATGTTTAACCATTATTTAACCCACTATTGATGCTTACTGCCACTTTTAAACCATTTTTGACACTTTATGCTATACATTGCCACCACTTTTGAAACCTTTTGTTTTCCACTTTAATCCGTTTTTATCACTTGTTGCTGCTTTCATCTTTTCAGCCACTTTTAACACAATCTCGCTATTTTGTTTTTGTAACTGGTTACCCATTTCTGCCACTTTAAACCAAGTTTTTGACACTTTTTTTTTTTAACCACTTTGAACCACTCTGTCTATGACTTCTACTTTATTTTATGGCACCCTGATGTCTGGCATTACTTTCCAATTGGTGTAGTTTAAAATGTCCATCAATATTGTTATCATTACTTTAAAAAGGACAATTCTATTTTACTCTCTCTTTCTCTCCCCTTTTTTTCCCATTCATTGGTTGTGGGATCAATTTGCACCCCACCCCATATTTCCTGCCTCTCTTCAGCTGTCATGTCTGGATGGGGGCAAAAAAGCCCAGAAATAATCGGTTACAAATCCCAATTAAGACTGATCATTGGTATTAAAAGTCAAGAAAATCAATGTTCTTATGTCACATTTTTGACTGAGAAAGAGAGAGAGCGTTGTTTAAATTGCACAAATAAGTTGGCGACATTTGACAAAGTGGTTTGAACTGACCTTGAGCAGACCCATCCACGGAAATTGCAGTGCCCCTGAAATGCCTTTTGTTAACCCTCTCTAGAGGTAATTTAGTAATAGAAACCCATGTACACTGGATCAGTAGCACTATTGCCTCCCCCTGGCTGACATCTGCTTTTTTGGCCTATCTTTAATCAGCTTGTGGAGTTTAATAGAATTATTAGTTGAGTCAAATACCCCAAACCTGCACCTTTTCTTTTATGCTGACCTTACTTCATTGCTGGACAAAGTTCAACTGTCTTTAATGATAAGATTATAATAAAGGCTCATACAATTATAACTGCTTTTAAATTTTACAAACACGTTAACTCAGTGGTGAAAGGCTGCAGTATGTGCAGAATGCTGCAGCCAGGTTTTTAAAAGGTACACAGAAATTAAATAAAATATAACACACCACAAACTAAAGAAAACCCAACATAAATTAAGTATGTTAAACATGTTTTTCATATTGAAGCTTATGGTCTGAGGCTGAATCTTCTTCTGACTTCTGCTGATGATTCAGAGGTTTCCTAACGCACTCCGTCAGTCTTTGTAATCTGTGTTTGTCAGAGGAACTCTGTTTTACCTCACCTCCAGGCATTTGTGCCAAGGGGTGTGTCAGACACAGCAGGGAGTGTGTGTGTTTGTGTGTGTGATTGTATGGCCCCAGGGGTGTGTCTGTGTGGCTCCTGTGGTAGTTAACTCCATTATGGCTCGGGCCACTTTGAGTCTGGTGGGACGCAGAAGAAGAAAAAGAAGGGGAGGAAGAAGGTTGGTTGGGTGGTGAACCTCACACTGCTGGCGCGCAGCAGAATGTGGAAATACTGAAGTATGACACTCAGAGCAGGAATGATCTGAATCCTTCAGCCACAACACCTGCAACACTACATCGAGATTCAAGCTTTTTAACTTTTCCTCGTGTTTTTGTCCAGGCTTGGCAGGAGCTGAGGAAAAATATGAAAAAGACAAAAAGAAATAACAATGTCCACATGCTATCTGACAAAAACAACACTAAAACCAAGTGCTGTAGGAGCAGAAACAGGGAGGAAAGCAATGTATAATGTAAGGGAAATAAACAAAGTCGATAAGCCATAAAATCATCGTAAAACAAATATATGACAACAAAGCAATCTTTTCCCTCTAGATGCAGCCTGTTTATAGCAGTTTGTAAGTGAAGACATACAGTTGGCAATGAACAGATAACCAGGAGAGCCAATTACTTACAAGAGCAAAATTGCATAAAAATAAACCAACAATTAAAACTTCAAACGTTTAAACTATAAAATGAAGTCATACACTAAAAGTAGGGTTATTTCTGTGATTTGTGGATGTAAGGCTGAAAGACCTTGACCTTTTGACCTCCAAAGTTTGACTTGCTCATTCTTGGGTCAGAGTGGATATTTGTGCAAAGTTTGAAGGAAGTACCTTGAAGAATTTTTGAGATTTGCATTCACAAGCAAGGGATGGACATGAGGTTTAGTGACATATCTCCAAAATCCACCCCATTCATCTGTGAATTAGAGTAGATATTCATGCAAAGTTCGAGGAAATCCATTAAAGAGTCCTTGAGATTTCTTGTTTACAAGTCAGGGACGCACATGAGGACTGATGACCCTTGACTTTTGACCTCCAAAATCTGGTCAGATCATCCTAAAGTCAATTCTATATATTCATATTTTATTTGTACTCCATGCCCGGTCTTTTAATGCTCTTATACATGGTGAAATAAAGAAACTAGGTGTTCTTGTTGACCCCCTTTTGCCTTCAGAACTGCCTTAATTCTTCATGGCATAGTTTAAAGGTCAAGGTCTTGGAAACATTCCTCAGAGATTTTGGTTCAGTTGCTGCAGATTCGTTGGCTGCTAATCCATAATGCAAATCTCCCGTTTCACCACATCCCAAAGGCGCTCCACTGGACTGAGATCTGGTGACTGTGGAGGCCATTGGTGAGTGAACTCATTGGCATGTTCAAGAAACCAGTTTGAGATGATCTGAGCTTTGTGACATAGTTCATTATCCTGCTGTAGTAGAAGTAGCCATCTGACGACAGGTACAGTGTGGTCATAAAGGAATAGACATGGTCAGCAGCGATACTCAGGTAGACTGTGGCATTCAAATGATGCTCAGTCGGTACTAAGGGGCCCAAAGTGTGCCAAGAAAATATCCCTGACTCCATTACACCACCAGCAGCCTGAACCATTGATACAAGGCAAGATGGAATCATACTTTCATGTTGTTTATGCCAAATTCTGATCCTACCATCTGAATTAAGACTCAGGACCAGGCAACATTTTTCTGATCTTCTATTATCCAGTTTTGATCAGCACATGTGAACTGTATCCTCATTTTTCTGTTCTTAGCTGACAGGAGCGGCACCTGCTGTGGTCTTCTGCTGCTGTAGCCCATCTGCTTCAAGGTTTGACCTGGTGTGCATTCAAAGATGGTATACTGCTTATCTTGATTGTAACAAGTGGTTATTTGAGTTTCTGTTGCCTCTCTATCATCTTGAACCAGTCTGCCCATTCTCCTCTGACATCAACAAGGCATTTTGTCCACACAACTGCCGCATACTGAATATTTACCCTTTTTCGAACCATTCTCTATAAACCTGAGAGATGGTTGTGTGTGAAAATCCCAGTAGATCTGCAGTTTCTGAAGTTCTGGCACCAACAATCACATCAAGTTCAGAGTAACTTATAACCCCTTTCTTATTCAGTCTGTTGCTCAGTTTGAATTTCAGCAAGTCGTCTTGACCATGTCTACAAGCCTACATGCATTGAGCTGCTGCCATTTGATTGGCTGATTAGCTATTGGTGTTAACAAGCAACTGAACAGGTGTACCTAATAAAGTGGCCACGCATTAGGCATTGAAACTATGCCATGAAAACCTAAGGCAATTCTGAAGTCAAAAGGGGTCCAACCCAGAACTAGCAAGGTGTACCCAATAAAGTGGCCAGAGAGTGTACTTTTGTGTCTTATCTGAGTGACTTTTTAGGCTGAAGGATACACCTTGCAATAGATTTGACACAAAGATAAACATGTTAATGTGAAATCAAGTGATGAGTGCAGTGGTTACTGGGTGCCTTTTAACTAGGAGTTCTCTATTTCAACATCCTCTTTGGACAGGAAGTAGCTAGACAAAGAAAGCTCTTTCCATTTCATATTCATTTAACTTGAAATTGTACTTTTGCTTTACTTTATAAAACACCTTGATTTTTTTGTTTGCAACTATCTGACGCTCTTTCAAACTGAGAGACTCCTCAATAACCAACTATTACAGAGGCAGAAATGATAAAAATGTATACATACTGACAGATTAAGATACGTATTGTAATAAGTTTGAGGTCAGTTTGATGAAAACATTTGTACTTTCCCAAGAATACGGCCATTTTTTACTTATGTCCTCTTATTAAACTCATCATTTATCATTTACAGCATAAAAACATCCATTTCTCATTTCAGTAAAAGGGTGTATGTAATACAATAAGATAAAATTGGAAGTAATGAAGAGGTCAAAAATCAATGGTATTAGAAATAGGCACTTTTAATTTGATTATTTTCTGTTAAATTGTAAAATAACTAAATAGAAGCCAGGTCTGATCACCTGTTAGAGGAATACAAGGGGAGGAAGCAATGCATAACTAACTATAGACAGTCCTCACATTATTTTAGCCATGTTAAGTGTGCCTGAGTGATCACTTATTCTTGCTTTGTGGTCATTTACCTGACCCTCCAGATCCTGCACCCATTGCTTCTGACTTCTTTGGCGCCATCTACTGGTGCTTTCACTGAACATTTGTGCTCCTCATACACATAAAGGGAGCTTAAGGTCAGGCTGATTTCCTCTCCACTGAAACAGAAAGTGAAGACACTAATCAAAGAGACAAAAGAGAGTAATTATCAGAGAGGAGCAGGCTGCACTCTGTCTTGATTTTACAATCTCTGTTGGTCTATCCTGTGCTCCTAAACTGGGTCCAGTGGAGGTTATTTATCACCTGCAGGGTCAATGCAAACCTTGGTTAACTGCTGACCAGGACAGTAAACTCTGATTGATGCTCCTGACCTATCAGAGCCCCCCAGATGCCTGCTTCATACAGTGGATGGACTCTTTATATACCTCTCAGCTGCAGCTTCTTTAAGCGGTGATAAAGTGTGTGATGTCTTCATCACTCAGCTGCAGAGACCATCTTCTTTTTCTTCAGCAGGAGCTTTAAGTTACGTGACAGATAACGACGGTTCATTAGAGGTGATGGGTAAACAGGAGGTCAGCAGAGGCTTTTTGTGGATGCTGTTATCTGTGCTCTCATACTCTGAATATGAGAGTGATGAATAAATATATACAAAAGAATGAATGAATAAATTAAAGTATGTGGATGTGTGGGAAAAAACTACATAAATCAGAACAATAGACATAAATTTGTAGATGTAAAAGGTTTTATATCAAATGTACAGATGTAATCTGGATGACCATCAGCATCTTTGTCTGTCTGTGTTTGTCTCTGAGGCAGACATGTACAAAAGAAGGAGAGACCAAGTTCAGATTGTCCATTACTAACAGATCTCAAATGCTGTTGGAACACAAGGGATTTTTAGCATATGTTTTTCCATCTAATTAACAAAGAAACTTGAATGTTTGTGTAATTGCATACTGTGATCAATCTGCATAAATTTCCAATATTTTCCCTTTGTGATTAATTAATCAAAATAAAGCCAGAAGTCTGACAGCTCTGTAAATAGATATAATGAATCAAGAGTAAACACCCAAGTGTTTAATTGAAAGGATATATAACATGAATGGATAAATGCCAGAATGTCTGACCAACTGACTGACTGAATGACTGAATGAATAAAATATGTGGATATGGGGAGAAAGAACTTATGGATGAATGATTAAAGAAACAAAAATGTCAATAATTAATGAATAATTTAATGAACATGAATATGTAAAATGAATGACAGACAACCTAAATGAACAAATAAATGTATCAACCAACCAATAAAGGAACAAACCAATGAATGACCAAACAACAAATTATTCAATAACTGAAAAGGTAACACAAATGAACAAACAAACCACCCATCAAATCAACCAACCAGTCAACATAGGAACAAACGAACAAACCACTGAACAACCAGCCAACAAATGAACCAACGACCAATGAAAGAACAAACCAACAAATGAACAAATAATTGAAAAAGTAACACAAATCAACAAACCTACCAACCAACAAACAAACCAACAAACGAATCCACCAACCAACAAAAACACCAACCGACCAAACCAATAAATGAACGAACCAACCAGCTAACCAACCAACCATTGACAGAACCAATAAACAAACCAATGAAAAAAACAACAAAACTAAATGACCAGGGAACCGATAAACAAAGCAACAATGGAACCAATGAACAAACTAACAAGGGAACCAATGATCAAACCAACAAAAGGAATCAACTAATCAACGAACAAACACACCAACCAATGAAACACACAGATGAATGAACAAAGTAACCAACCAACCAACCAACCAACCAACCAGTGAGGTCGTTGGTTATTTATTAATGAACCAATAAATAACCAACTGACAGACCAACAACCAAAACCCAAAAAACAACCAAAAAAAAAAAAAAAAAACCAACCAAAAAACCAACCAACCAACCGACCAACCAACCAACCAATGAGGGAACCAGTGAACAAACAAACCAATGAGCCAACCATCCAACTGAGGCAATTAATGGGAAAACAATTGAACCAACAGAATAAACCAACCAACCAAAGAACAAATTATCAAACATACATACAGACAAACAAATGCACCAACCAACCATAGAATAGAGGGAAAAGAATACATAGGTGAATACCAAAATGCAACGAAAATAAATTAATAAATGAACTAATACAAACACTCAGAGTTTTATGTACTTCATGGCAACATTTCATAACATTGTGTTGGTAATGCAAAATATAATAAACTCTTCCTCAAATCTTTTTTTGCAATCACCCAGCCTGTTTAAGGCCTTTACACCCACTGAAAAGTGAATTTGGCATTTGGGAGGAATAAAGTCTGCATCTGTATTTGCTGATTTAGCAAACTTGCTATAAAGTCATCATGACGCATGGAAGAACAGGGTCCTGATGACAGAAATGACACTGTTTTTCAAGGAGCTTCTTAAAGTTTGAATGTATTCTTTAAAAAAGAAACACATTAACTCTTGTCTAGTGAAGAGTTAATAACTTTCAGCCAGGTGTCTCCTTTATGATTAACAATAAATGTTAAAACTGAGCTGATAACATTCACCAGGGAGTGAAATTTGTTTCATTTATCTCACTTTGTTTGACTTTCTGGGCTCTTCTCAGTGTCTACTAAGATTTTGTACTTTTCAACAAAGTATTTTTCTATGCATGTTCAGCACACAGATAGCCACTCTGTTTCCTACAAGACTGAACCTTTCACCACCTTCTGGTCACAGCTTGTCAGTCATCAGACGACCCTGCAGGAAGGGTCAGATAGACGTCGTATTTTCATGTCTGCCTTCTGATCAGTTCACCCATCTTTATATTACCTGTCTGTTAGATAAAAACACTCATAATGAAAGAGGAAATCAAAACAAAAATACCTCATACCTTACAGGAAATGGTTTCTGCAGCAGACAGGACAGAGAGCTGTCAGTCACCAGTTTCTATCAGTCTGATCGTAACAAAACAGCACAGCGTATATCAACGCCTCAGAGGCCATCAGTGGAGCTGTGGTTGTAATAAAGAAGAATCTGTATCATCTCTGGAAAGGACACACATGGCACACATATCCCAGAGATGCTTCAGAAGATACACAGTTCACAGGATTTGATGAGGTGAATCAGCTGTTTAGACATGGTAAATATTTACATGGGTAAATTAGTTTAATTAGCTGAAATAAATCCTCATAGTAGCTACATGAATCTATATATGGAATTCAGATTATGATGCTCCAGCAGTGCTATTAAATGGACAACATAGGCATATGATACTCTGTCTAATGGATTCAGACTGTTGTAATGATTTTCTGGATCTCTCCGTGATGAAACACAGTTGGTAATTTCCTCTGTAGTTTTACTTGACAAATTACAAATGATTGATCCACATGGTATTGATTACACACATCCTCCATGATGATTAAAAAATTATCAGAAATCCCCAGATAAAAGTAATCTGGGAAACAGGTCTTAAATCAGCATTTCCAATACAATTATTGCCATGATTGGGGTTCAAAATGCCTCTATGGAAATCAAAAGGGGACATCACTGAGGCTACAAAGATTTTTAAGATTTTCTTAAAGCACATTGAATCCTTGTCTTATAAAGTGTTCTACAGAAACAAATTTAAATTGACTTTATGTAGCCTGTGTTTAAGGCTTAGAGGCTGATAATGGACCATTTTAGGAAGGAAAATGAAGTTGGCATCAACAGTCATGTACTGCCACTTTGTGCAATGAGAACCGCAAACAAAAGAGGCCGATATGGATGAATTTGGTAAAAGTGCATTAAAAATTTAAGTTAAGTTTTAAGTATGGCTTCTCCATAATTTGCCTCGTGCCTCAGGCTAACAAAGCTTAACCTCCTCCACCCCAGCATCCTCCTTTATAGCATAAAGCTTGTTGCATCCTCATTCAGATCCATGCTACAATGGATTAATTGCTTTTGAACTAATTTTATAGTAGTCAATACAGATTGTCATGAATGTGTCTATCCATATGGGGGTTTCTTGCCATGCGTTCCCTGGAAAGTCGGTGCATGCTGTTTGACTAACCTAGGGAGCTCTTCTCCACCAGGTAAAACCGAATCTCCATTTGCGATAAATTGTTAAATGTCTGACTAGAGTGTTCCTGAATGAACTACCCCTTATGCTACAGTTAACACTAATGTCAGACTGTCAAAAACAAAAATCTAATTTGACAAGATGGTATGATGAGCCAACATTACAAAGCTGATTAGCTAACTTGAGCTAACATGTAGAAGATTTTTCTGCAAGGGGATATGCTACATGATGTAACCAACACAATCTCTGAGCTTATACTTCACAGCAAACTTTGTTGCAACACTTTGCCGCCTTACCTTAGAACAAATGTAGACAACCTTGTTAATCTTCATCACACTGAACGGACTGTGTGGTCTACCACATAGCTTGATCCAAAGGAAACACTTTCTGTGTTTATGTGAGGTTTAGAGAAGCCTCTCAGGATACCTTGCATCAGTGTTGCCTTTATCATGTGCACATCGTTTGACCATTTTTCTTGTGTATATTTATGGTTCCTATTGTTTCCTCTTGCACACAATCAGTCTGATAGGATCTATGCTACCAGTCAAAAGCATTTTGATTGCTTACCCGGATACTGCATTTGCTTTATGTCCTATTGTTGTTGTGTTTCATTGTACTACAATTAACAAATAACTTGAAATGTCAGAATGAGAGTTTCAAACATCCATGAATATATTTTATTCATCTGGGAAAGCTCCCATTGAAAGTGTTTGGGAAGAGAAGGATTTTTTAAAAAAATTCTGTGTGGTTGGAGGAACATTCTGTCCGTCATATACATGACAGGCCAATCAGAGAGACAAGACAAAATCCCTTTGTAAGCATGCGCTTCTCTTGAGCTGACAGGTTACTGCTGCCATAGATTGTAAAGGCAGGGGGAGACGTGCAAAAACATCCTCTCTGCCGACACAAGCTTCTGATGTGGCTCTTTGCTCTTTTTTGAAAAAGAAATTTGGCCTGGTTCCGATTAAACTGCCACTTTCCTACAGCTACATCAGAGCTAAGAGCTACTGCAGCAGCAGCTTCACTGGCAAACCACCCCACCCGTAATGATGGACAAAAGCACCACTGTAGCTAAGTCAGAGCTCATCACTCCACTAGCAGCCTAGGTATTCAACGCCTCACACAACAACTGAGCCGACTGAGAAAATGTCTTTCCACCATGAAAGCTTTCAGTGTTACTTTTACTCTTTATCTTACACAGAAACATGGTCAAGTTCTGGTAAAACTGTCGCTATACATGAGCTATATCCAAGCAAATCTCTGCACTGTAGGCAGCCCTTGCAAACGGCTTTTACGGCTTATTGGTCCAAACAGTTTTCTGTTCAGCACAAATGTGGATCCTAGCTTTTCAAAATGGATTTGCCTGATGACAGACATGGTGTCTAGGCAAATCCATCTGCTTTGCAAGGTCAATTATTGAATGCACTACATAAACATATCTTACCAAGATGGCTGTATTGTCCTCTCCCACTGCTGCGTCATTTCTGTCTCAAAGTGTTTTTGTGAACACTTCAAGAGCTCTTAAACTCTCCCGCCCTAATTGTTTATCTTTGGAAGTTTTGACTAAAATAAACCAACTCAAGTACCAGAAAAAAAATTACAGCATGGCATCCAGGCTTCATGCTCTGCATGCATTTCCACATGTTGTAAGAAATCTGCTGCGAGAATGTAGATACCAACCTGATGTCATGACTTTGAGAAGATTCTGCTTTTTGATTTGTTGGACAGTACAGACGATTCAGTTCTCTACTCTGTTAATAGCACGTGCAGAAAGTCAAACTTCAAGGAAAAGATGTCGTCACAAAGGTTAAGTGTCTGGGGATTTTTGGGAAAAAGTGCAGAAAAAAGCAACAACACATGAGACAAGTTCAATAAAAGGAAGATGTCACAGTTTCCCCTGTGAGATGAGAAGTGTTACATTGTCTCAAAGCAATGTGGTGAACATGACGTACACTTCCAAAGATCAGAGGTCCAGGTGTGCCCAGGAGAGAAGGAAGAACATCTGTATAAAGGCTTGTGGGCAGCCGTCATACAGCGGGTGTGGATCTGTGCCAGCCTTTTTCTTGCTTGATGTCATCTCGTGGTTCATCATTGTCTGTAATCACTTCTCAACAGCTGACAGAGCAGGTGGCCAAAAATGATTCAGATTGTTCCACTGAAGAAGACAGAGTTTCTTTTTCTATACATCTTGTTTGTATTACAAGTGTGGTTACAAAGGAGCTTCTGAAAAATCTCCACTGCCAAATAGGGATTAAGTGAGAGTAAAATAATGCACTCAGTGTTACAAGTGCATCTCAAATGAGGGACAGCTGTGCTCTCCATTCACTAGGACGCCTCACAATTCTTCAAGAAAGTATTATTAGTGCCGTTTTTGAAAAGTCGTATCTTGAAAGCTTCTATTGAGAAATGTAAGAGAATTTGCATGTAGTATATTAAAAATATATCCAAAAGAAACAATTCCAGTCCACAGTTAAATTTGCAAGATGAGACAATGATAAATAAGGCTGGTTTTCTGTGTGTGTTTACAGCTGACGCCCTGCAGGCAAACAGGCAGAGAGGCTTGTGATTGTTGTGTGTTGGGTCAGGGCAAACCAGGACAGCAGCAGCCTCCCAGAGGGTTTGTTTGTTGAAACCAAATAAAACGAACACACTGCAGAACAGAGAGGGCAGTGTGTAATGATCTGACCCCAGAAATTAGCTTTGGGAAAAAAAGGCTAAAAAATGTGTTTCAGGTGCAGATGTCTGTTAACACATCAGGGGAATCAGAGCCAGGACAAACAACTCCAGTACTCGTTGGACACGTGCAAAAATGCTCGTCTGTGAACGTGCGAGATGACATGCAAACATGTAGGTACCAGATAGGAACACTATCTGGCACATTTTTATTTTTGCCAATACTACCTGATCATTGTGCTCTACTTTGGAGGGAAGTATGAATTTGCATCTATGCAGTTGATGTAAGATTGCTTAACTGTCTGTGCTGTACCAGCTGTCTTATTTGTTATCAGCTTATCCAGTAGTTCACTGGTAGAATAGTTGGCTATGAATGAGGAGACCTGGGCTTGCTTTCTGATAAGTTGATAAATTTATTCTTTGCTTATTATTTGCAGGAAAAAAATGGGGACACACATGCTGAGTAAAAAAACTAATGCTGTTTTTTATTAATGCATGTATTTTTTTTTACTAAATACAACACTGAATTTGTCTATCCACAGCCTAAGCAGACAGTTATGCATTCCTAATGAGCTATATTTTACTTCTCATATAAAAATGTGTTCATGTCTTACCGCAGACCATAGCATCTACATGGATTGATACAAATGAGCAATATCTATATATCTATATTTTTTAGTTAAAAAAATATCACTTTGCTGCAAGGCACACAGATGAAACAGATCATCTTTGCTCTTGTCACTGAGCACATCTATATCGCATTATTATTGTTATTTCATCATATAATTGAGCTAAGTTTGTAAATGAAGCCTTGACAGCTCTCACACAATCATAATATATCTTACTACTATGACTGGTGGCGTCTGTCTGTCTCGATTTGCACGACACACCAATGCTCCAACTGTCCTTGATCCCTCTCAGAAGACTTCCTGGGTGTACCTGTTTGAAATGGTGCCATTACAAAATGCTAAATATGTTTTCAATAAAATCCAATACTGTTGCATGTTAAAATAAATCTGGAATAAAGTTTTGTATATAGCGCAATATATTGTTATGTGCATTCATATTCAATCTGGCTTCAATTCACCACTTCACTGTATGTCATCAATTTCCCTCTACCTCCAAAACATTTATACGTATGGGTCAGCGTTTGCTTACAGGTGTGCACAGTTTAGCACTAGGTCTGATTTTTATACAGTGGTGTGAAAAAGTATTTCCCCCCTTTCTGATTCCTGATTGTTTTGCATATTTATCTCACTTAAATGTTTATGACAATCAAACCAATTGTTATATTTCACAAAGACAACCCAAGTAAATAGAAAATGCAGTGTCTGAATGATCATTTAAATTTTTTTAAAAGCGAAAGACTCATCACCAGTTATCACAAACGCTTGATTTTAGTTATTGCTGCCAAGGATGGCACAACCAGTTAAGAGGTGTAGGGGGGTAATTACTTTTTCACACAGGGCCAGATAGGTTGGGATTTTTTTCCCCTTAAAAAATTTAAAATCATTCAGAAACTGCATTTTCTAATTACTTGGATTGTCTTTGTGAAATATAAAAGTTGGTTTGATGATCCAAAACATTTAAGGGTGATAAATATGCAAAAAAAAAAACAAAACAAAAAAACTCAGGAATCAGAAAGGGACTAAATATTTTTCACGGCACTATAGGCTATATTGCATACTTTGCACTGGAAGTAGTGCATGCCAACTTAAGGCTTGTTTTGTACGAATGCAACATTTACAAATAAGACCCCTGGACTTTGTTGAAACAGGCCCACGGGAAAACATGTTTGGCACACCTGGATGTGATGATATTCCTGCTTCACGATCCTTGATTAAAGGAGATCTCTTTAAAGTGCAGGGGTTGTATCACACATTGGTCTTAGAAATCACAGACTATTGGGTTAGCGCTGCTGGAGCAGCCAGTAAGATTATCACAAGAAACATAACAAATCTTTCTTTCTATAATCTCATAAACACAGTGAATTTTCCCTCGTTAATGAGAAATGAAGTGCCCTTCCAGGTTGCCTATCTAGTGGTAAAAATCTAAAAAGGTGCCCCTAGAAAGGAGTCCCTTTCTAGTGGGCAATATGTGCCCTCTAAGGTGCCGTTCTGCAGTACTCCTCTGAAGGTCAAACATGGGACAGTAAACTTATTTGTCAGTGATCCCTGATTCTGATTCAGTAAGCTCTTAAAAAGTAGAGGCCCTGCTGTAGATCAGTGAGCTCAAAGGTCAGGCCTTAAAAGATTTCAGCTAAACAAAGTTTACAGAGCTGAGGTGATGTAGCTGTGAATATCTCCTTTTAACCATCGTCCTCAGAGAAGCTGAGTGTCTCTCTTTGATGCATTTTGACAGCAACAAATCAAACAGAATCACTGAGAACTTTCTGTAATCGCTGAGGTGTCTGTGAGAGGAGACAGCTGCTGATCCTGCCGCCCTCCGGGTGGTTAAAAGCCTCCGTGTTTATGTCACCTGGTCTCTGACTTTCCACTGACAAACACACTGAGTCACAGAGAGAGTAGACCGAACATCATGTCTCGTTTTCGTTTGATACTTTTGTTATGGGGCTGCTGTCTCATGCAATTAACTGCAGGATGACTGCCAAGGAATTAAAATTTGATCTGCTGTTACAGGCAAATTAACCAGTAATAAATCATCAGAGAGGGCAGGTAAAACAGTCAACACTATTACTGTACTGTGAAAAACACCAGTGTTGATTTATGCTAACACTTTAACTAGCACAAGTCTGGAAAGGCCATGACTCTGAGTAATTTTAGTCATCACTGTAAAAGCTAAGAACAAATGGAAATATAATGATCAAAGGTTAATTCATCACCTGCAAGGAGGCTGAGCATCAAGGCACATCACTTTTATTTAGATTGTGAAGAAGTACCCAGAAGTAGCCAGAAAAAAATCCTTTTTCATCATATTTTCATCTTTTTCCCTCATTTATTTTGTCATTTTTTTCATAATATTATTTGCCTATTTTAGTCATTTTCTCTTTACTTTTTGTAATTTTTTATTTTTTCGTCTTTTTTTTTTTTTACAATTTTTTTTTCATCTTTTTCCCTCATTTATTTGTAATTTTTTTTTCACAATTTCATTTGCCTTTTTTAGTAATTTTTTTCTTTTGTCTTTTTTTTTCTTGTTTTTTTCATCTGTTCCCCTCATTTATTTAGTCGGGTTTTTTTTCAAAATTTTGTCTTCTTTTCGTCACTTTTTCTTTACTTTTTGTCATTTTTTTGTTATTTTTCATCTCTTTTCATTATTTTCTTTCACGATTTTTCTTATCCTCATTTATTTCATAATATTTTTTCTGAATGGAAAATTATATGTTTTACTTGTCTGTTTTTTAAATGTGCTGCAAAAACACAAGCCAAAATACACAGACGACCCTGTAGACAGGCTTTAGACAAAAACAAAACAAAACCCAGGCTTTTAAGGGTATGATGCCCCACAAAAGGGCACTTTAGCCCTGCTCATGAAGTGATATTTGATCCATACTGGGACACTCCAGTTCCAAACTCATATCCATACGGACATTCATTACTGTGAAAATGTAATGTTAACTGACAGAGAAAGAAACTGCAGAGACAAGATAGAAAGCTGATTCACTCTAAGCACACTATTGGCTAATCAGTCATGCTGCTAAACTGTTCTAGCTTGGCTACGCTTTGCGTCTCTCTCTCTGCAAGCCACCTTTTGCAACCCTCCTCCACCCCAGCTCCTCCCTCATTCTGCTTCTGACTTTAACAACATCATTCTGTCGTCAGATGCCTGCTCTGCTCTGGTTTTTTTGCTGCTTCTCTTGCTGCATCAGGCTTTCCTTGTAGGCACATGAAGGCAGGAGCGTGTACTGTTCCTGCCTGATGCTTTCTATATAGGGATGTGAAAAAGCCCAAGCAGTAGCTCAGATGCTTTTAAAATCCAAACGTGTATGATTCTCCTTCCATTAATGATTTTGTTGTTCTTGTGTTTGTGACACAAATCAAGCGTATAACATTGGTTCAGGCAGGCAACAGAGTCAAGCACTACTTAAGATCAGCTGATCATCCCCTGATGGTCAGCTGATTCACTCTGAGCACGCTATTGGCTAATCGCAGTCATTCTACCATATCTAAACTGTTCTAGCTTGGCTACGCTTTGCTGCTCTCTGCAAGATACTTTTTGCAACCCTCCTCCACCCCAGCTCCTCCTTTATTCAACCTGACCTAATCAGTGTCATGTTGTTGCCATTGATGCCTGCTCTGCTCTGTTTTTTTTTTTTTTTGCTTATTCTCTCCTTACCTCATTGTCCCAAAAAGGTGAGAGCTGACTGAGCCTTTTCTACAGTGGCTCCTAAATTGTGGCACTAACTACCTCTTGAAATCAAAACATCCCATGAACTATTGACTTTAAATCTTATCTTAAAACTATTTTTTTTCTATATTGGCTTTTAATTCACTGTGATAGTTTTGTGATTTCTGTCCTTATATGTTTTGTTTTCTTGATCCTTTGTTTTTATGACTTATATATTTGTTTTTATTGTGTTTTTTATTCCTGGTATTTATTTTATGGTGTTTCATCCTCTTACTGGTTTTAATCCTGCTATGTTTATGCTCTATTGCTATGTTTTTACTGTGCAGGACTTTCAGGCATGACTCTTTCAAAAAAAAAAAAAAAAAGCTATATAAATAGAGTGGGTTGGATAAACACTGCCGCTGGTGTTTCTTGTTTCACACTTGCAAAACTGGTATTGCATGACAGAACAAGGCAAAATTAAAGCAATTATGATTCTGAAACTGCACCTGATAATAGTTCAGTTAATTGTAGAGAATTACATAGGATAACTGGGCGGCATTTTGTTTGATCTGAAGTCTTTGTAAAGGTTATGTTTGTTCAATCACGATTATAATAAGTAAACAGGATGTGGTGAATATATTAGGGACATTTCCTGGTTCTCATAAAAACAGAAAGAGAGATTGCAGAACTTGGTTAAACTAAATGTACTTTTAAAAAACGTTCAAACTGGAAAGACAGTAATCCAAGGAGACACCTCTTCAGCTTTGTGATGAGCCAGGCTTTTATCACCTGACATCCAGATTGACTCTTAACTACTGCTGATGAGGTTGAATGAGAGAAATCCCAGCAGTCAGGGTCCTAAAACTGTTGTTAACCTTCCTGATTAACCATGTATATGGTTTTGAAATATGCCCCAAAATACCTGATCAGAGTAAGTTTCCATCCAGATACTTTTGGCATGTCAGTAAATGAAATGCCTCTGTATCTTCCACAAGAGGGAGCTGTTGCATTATAAAAGTATAGTTGGTTTGTCAACTCCAGGCAACTTTTATTGCCATTCATGCACATACAGGTTCAATACTGGATGAAACTTTTCTGCAGGAACTAGAAAACTGCTCAAGAGTAGTGTATAGAAAGGATAGACTTACAAGAAGGCAGTGAAGAGAGGCTTTAAGAGACCTTTAAACCCATCAAAAAAACATAATCGTGCATTAGTAGTTTATGTAACACTGCATGACACACTGATGTTTCTGTCCCTTTCTGAGGCAAGAAAAACACATTTCATGAACTTTGCCTTATTTTGTTTCATCATGCTAAACTTGCAACATTACCACCTTGATCATAAAACTACACTCAGTTCCTCCTAATGCATAATGAAAACTGAAATATCACATTAACAAAAAGTATTCAGACCCTTTACAGAATCTCTTGAAATTCAGCTCAGGATCCTTCTGTTTCTCTGATGTTCTGAGATGTTCCTGCACTTTGGTTGGAGTCCACCTGTGAACCGGATTGTCACTCTGACTGAGCTCCAGAGATCCTGTGTGAAGATGGGACAAAGTTTTACAAGGACAGCCATCACAGCAGCCCTCCACTGATCTAAGCGTTATGGCAGAGTGGCAATACGGAAGTCTCTCTTCACTGAAAACACATAAAACCCTGCTTGGAGTTCTCAAAAAATGCCTGAAGGACTCAGTGTTGTTATGAATTCTTAGATTTTTAAAAAACTGGATGACTTTTTTCCCCGCATAAACAGTGAACATTTACCCTGCTCGTTTAGGGAAACTTGGTGCACCTGAGGTGTCTGCTCCCAGCTGAGAGCTGTTGGTAATCAGCAGGGCTGGGAGGCTATATAGGGAGCAGGCTGCAACACCATCACTTGACTCTCTGTGTGTGTGAATTTAAAGAAAGAGAAAATTTGGTTTCAGGGCCTTCTGTTTGTGTGTGAGGGGGAAAATCAAAAATATTTTTATTTCACTTACCCCTTAATTGAAATGACTCCCACCTATCTTTATTTTGTGTCAGCTTTTTAGTTCTTCTATCATTTTGATAGACTTAGTGGGTGGCAGTGTGGAGAAATAATCCCCTGCCACCTTTTAGAAACCCAAGGCCCATTTTGTTTTGTCCATGCAGTTTTTGTTAGTTTCCCCATTAGTGATCTTTGTTATAAAATGTGTGTCTTCTTTGGGAGGAAACTAACAGTGTGTTGAGAGTTTAAGGGCAAAAGTTTCCAGTTTGTCTATACCAGTGGCATTTCTTATGGCAATATTGCATAAGGCCTCATTCACTGTCCTTGTGGATACTGTAGTTAAACTAAAAGACTTGTGTATTTCAGCACTTGTCTCAGTGGAACATGACCTTCGTTTATCTGGATGAGTAGGAGCATCTGAGCTAAGGCTATTAAACAAATGACCAGCTGACACAAAATGATGATTAAAGCAGAGCAGATCTCCTAGATATCTGTGGTCCGATGTTCACCACTTAGGACAACAGTAGGTGGGCAGCTGTTGCTTTTCTTTGAGGTGGATTTTACTATTTTCCAGAATTTACAGGGATTATATGAGGAGCTGGTGAAGGATCTAAGATAATAATCTGACGTTGCTTTTCTGACAGCAGCAGTGCATTTATTTCTCAACTGTGTAAAGGTAAGCCAGCAGTGGGGGTCTTTGGTGCACCTAGCCATGGACCATGCTTTGATTCTTGAATGAATTTTTTCTGCAAAATAATTTCATTTTCTAGAACACTATTAAAGGAAATGGGACTGGAGAGAAAGGTGACTCCTGCTCGTGTGGCCAAAAAAAATGGGAGAACCTGAAAAAGACTTACAAGGTTTGTATTTTGTAGCCATATTTAAGTAATAAATATGTAATACTCCCAGTTTGAAATGTATTTCAGTTTTAATACTATGCTGCAAATAGAAAAATAAATTACACACCTAAGATTTCCTATGAATTGGGTTGTGTGCAGGAGCTTAAGAAACCCCTGGTCAGGCAGTGGCACTGAAACAGGGGAGGCCACTGCTGGTACATGGAAGTGGTTTAACCTCATGGATGAGGCAATAGGTGGCAGGCCATCTACTGTATAAGGCCACCCTGCCTTATTACCTCAGCCTGGGGGGAGGCCACTTCCATGTCCCAGCCAGCATCCCCTGATTCAGTGCCATCGGATGGTGAGGCAACAGAACCAGCGGCGTCAAGGGAGACGGGGCCAGCTCCAAAGAGGCAGAGGCGGAGCAGGGAGGCTATCCTGGAGCTACTGGAGAGGGCAGAGGAGAGAAGGCCAGAGAGAAGACACTACTGAGTTTATTAGAAAAGATTGTTGAAAAAATGTAAAATTAAATATTTTGTGTAAAAAAATGTTTGTGAAAAATCACTGTGCTGACTAATTACCACAATATCTGAAGAGCAATTTTAAACACCCTAACATAACTAACTCCATATTAAATAACAATAATAAACATCAAAAACTACAGATTCTTAACTATTTAAAGTCCTTGCAATAATAATAGGGAACTATTTACACTGATAGTGACTGAAATTGATATAATGAATTATTGTGTTGATGGCATTTCTTTTTTTTTTTAATTTAGTAATAGTCATGATCATTCAGAGCATCAGTAGTGTCACTGGGTGCCGAGACTGCAGCAGCAACGTGACCCCGAAGCTGCTCCCCACACTGGAAGTCAGGCTGGGGTGGACCATCCCCATCTCCATTATCTGGCCCTGGAATAACCTCCAAAGGCTCCAAGATGTTGTCATTCCGCAGACAAAAATTGTGGAGGATGGCACAGCAAGTGACCACCTTGGTCGCAAAGACAGCCTTCACCTCCAGGGCCTTGAAAAATACAGAGCGCGGTCTGGTCTTCATGATCCCAGTGGCCCTCTCAATGACAGAATGGGTTTTACATGGTGCCGGTTAAATCGGGCTGCCACAGGACACCACTGGCTTCCTGTAAGGTGTAAGGAGGGCGATGGAATGTGACACACATGGACCTTCACCCAAAATGACAAAGCCTTCAGGTGGGTACAGGGCATTTACACAGAAGGGGCTGTTTTTTAAAACTCAGGGGTTATGAACAGAGCCAGGGCGACCAATATATTCATCTAAAAATTGGCATTTGTCATCACAAATTTTTTGCATGATCCAGGGTTCTGATTTATGTTTTTTTTTTTGTTTTCTAGTGTGTTTCCTGTGTTTATTTGGTATATTTTCATGTTTCCAGTGTTTAGTTTATCCCTGTGTTTCATGTTAGTTATTTTCCTGTCTCATGTTTAGTTTTACTTCTTGTGTTCCATGTTTAGTTTATTCCCTGTGTTTCTTGTTTAGTTATTTCCTGTGTGTCATGTTTGATTTTCCTCCTTGCCCAGTGTTCTTGTTCTTGTGAAGCTTCCTGTTTTATTTTGTAGTTGCCTTCCTTTGTGTGTGTCATCCAGTTTTGCTTCCTGCCCTAGTTTCCCTCCTCTGTGATTACCCTCACTAGTTTCACCTGAGTCTCATTATCCACACCTGTCTCCCATTGTTCAATCACTCCCTGTGTATTTAAGTTCTGTGTTTCTCCCTGTCCTTTGTCGGTTCGTTGAATGTCATTCCTCCTTGTTTCTCCCCATGCTGCTCGTGATTGTTACCTCCTGCCTCCCGTGATTTTCCTGGTTGATGGACTTTGAGTTTTGTGGATTAGTTTTAGTAACTTCTTTTGTTTGTTTGTTTCATTAAATCTTTTTTTGAGTTTCATCTGCATTTTGGGTCTTTCACCTTTTGTTTTTGGATTTTCCCTGAATTCTGACAATAACCCTGTTCTTCAGGCCAAGGATTTTTCCAGCCATCCTGTGGACAATGTCAGCCACTGTTGAACGAGGGATTCCGAAGGGTCTTAATCCCACCCTGTGGGAGACTGCCCCAGCCAACCAAAACAAAAAACCAAGACCTCCAGATGAAGCCCCCATACGTGGTCAGCTGGAGACTGCAGAAGCTGGAGGATGGTTGGTCGGGAGAGACGATAGTCAAGGCGAAGGTCACTGTGGCCATCAAAATACATGGCCAAAACTGGCACATGCCAGTTAAGTTGGCAGTAGTAAGCTGGGTTCAACTGCAAATAAAGATGTAAAAAGATAGTGTTGTTCTCAAATAAAATGTGACCTAATTAGCAATATGGAATTGTCTCATTATTCATTCATTGGTTATATGATGTAAGGAAACTATGCCATGTAAGAGTTTACCCAAAGGGGGGTTTAGGCTGACAATACTAGGTTAATTAACACTGACCATTTAGAAGTGCTGTCTATGGCTAATATATTTATGTGACATACATGGACACAAAAAGCCTAGCTTTATCATTATTCACTTACAGTTTGAGAACAACTTGCTTGCTAAGCAATAATGACCCGTCTTAGCCTCTTTTGTCTTTCCCTGGCCAGTCTAATTCATCTTATTAACATGATCTGAATAACTGTCAGGATGAAAACGAATAGGTTGAGTTGGTTTGGCATTTGAGAGGAGCCAGATGAGGTGGCACGGGCATCTGGTCCGGATGTCTCCTGAACGCCTCCCTGGTGAGGTGTTCCGGGCAAGTCTCACTGGGAGGATGCCCAGGGGAAGACCCAGGACACGCTGGAGAGACTATGTCGGATAAGCGGAAGATTTGGATGGATGGGTTTGGCATTTTTTCTGATCAAAGAACGCTGTTTAGTTTAAATGAAATCGAGTTATGTCAGATAAGTATTTGAAAATGATGTAGCTGTTTTCTTTAAAACAATTCAGGTACGAGACAACAAAGTGAGCTTTGGCGCGAAAAACAGACAGAACAAAAGATTTTTTTTTACATTTACAGGTGAGAGAGTTAATTTTTAAAATTCAGCATGACTGAAAAGGAAGATCAATGTATGGCAGCAGTAAATTCGTTACTTATTTCCATAAATCATAATTATGTCGTAATTTAATTAGCATAAGGTTTGAAATTAAACCAAACGTACTAACCCCCTTTAATTTTTTATATTTATTATTTACCTATTTATTTACCTAACCCCCGTCCTTTTCCCCTCCTTCCACTTAGTACCAAACTGCTGACTCTCTGTGCATTTTTTTGAATTATGGAGGTGGGCGGAGTTAGCTCTGAGCGGAGGGTTCACTTACACTTTGATGATCTATAGACCACTATGGCTGATAGATTTGGCAAATTTACCTCAATGAACAAAAAAACAGCCTTTAACGGACTTTTCACTTTTAAAAAAGGCTGTGACATCAGCTAACAACAGACTACTGAGATGAACTGCACTGTGATTTATAGAGTGGTGCAGGTATTAACTAAAACTCAGAAGTAAGTTAGCATTTTAGCACTTCCGGTTCCCTCGTCTGAAAGTCTATGGGAATTTTGAATGCATTTTCGGATAATTGCCTGAAATAAGGTCTGTGGTGAACACAAGCTCAGGAGAGTTTAACATTTGTGAGGATACTTACTCCTGCAGCTCATTGAGGCAGATGATGCAATCATTCAACTCACCTGCAGAGTCAGATGTGTGGCTGATTAGCCTTGATGATGACCAGGTGTGGGAAGCTTATATATGCTCCTGAGCTCCAGCTCTCCTTGCTGACTCATTATCTCACCTTCAGAGATTCTGAGAGCATCTCCCTGGGTTTTCTCGTGTGTGTTTTGCATGAAAGAGTTTTCACAAGCATTTATGAACCTTTCGAAAGGAAGTCTTAGTTTACTGGTCACTGAAAGATCATTGAGTATCAGTGCTGAGGGTTTTTACTCAGCCATTTTTGGTTTCCTTGTTTAAGCTGACCTAGTTGCCTTTGCATGTCATTTGAGTTTACTCAGTCTCCCAAGTTGTTTTAGTTTGTTGTCAGCTGCTTGGCAGAAGTGGTTTAGTTTCTTGTTTGCACTTTGAACGGGAGCTTTTAGGTTATTTCTTACCAGCATATAGCTGTTGTTTTCTTTCCCCTCTTCCTATTGATCGCTTACGATCTTAGTGGTTATCCTTTTAGGATAACTTAAAGAACCCCCTGCCTTAAACGTGCCCCATCTTTGAATTGTGTATCTTTTCACGTCTTAATAAAGGCGGTTGCTAAAAGATAGCTAACAAGGACTACATACGTCATCACTCGAAGCGTGGCAACTGAGCCTTTCAGTTGTATCCGCATGTGATGACGTAAATTCAGTCGACCGTGTTGTAGTTCAATATAGCATGACATTAGCTTTTTACTTTCGACAGTTAGATTAACGAACCAGATATGATTCTTATATTATCAATTTATGAAGATTATCTTGTCTGAACCATTTGGTTGTGGTGGGAGTATCGATATATCAATATTTACCACGTACTCTTTTGGTGTTGATCCCTTTAATAAAGTATTGATACCAAATCAGTACTATAAAATACGTCTCACCACCGCTTCTCCGCTGAGTGCCTCCCTGCCTCTCTCTCTTCCGGACCATTTTGGCTTTACTGCCAGTCTGTGTCACGTGAATTTGGAGACCAATCAAACATGCCTTACCTGCTTGTCCATGTCACATGGCTTTAAGGACCAATCGGACATTCCTGCTGTATCATGTGACTTTGAGGACCAACCATTAATGAGTAACAGATTTCAGCAACTCCACTTGCTCGAATGTGAATTCATTTAATAGTCTGTAATGTGAACCTGGCTGTCCTTCTCACTCGGTGTGGTCCTGAGTAAATTTAAAATTGTAAGAAAACATTAAAAAAATACTGAGACCACATGCCAATACCATAAAATGTATAAAGACCAAATGTAGAAACACACCAAGATAAATATTGCTGTGAAAATTTTTGATGACTTGTGTTTCTTATATTTTTGTTTCAAATTAGTGGGTATAGATGGCCAATATAGCCCTTGTATTTGAATTTAAAAAGAAAAGAAATTGGTGATGTTGTGGATATTTTAATCCTTTATACAAGTTTGTGCTGTGGTTATAGTTTATTTCATTTTTTTACCTGCTTAAACATTTTAATTTAATTGAATTTTCCCCCTACATGAATTTCTGAATGACCTGCATACACCTTTTAAACCACCTGAAATGTGTAACTTTTGAAGGTTTGCGAGCCCAATATTTTATTCTTTCTTCAAAAGTATCGGTATCGGTATCAATAAAATTACATCAAAAAGTATTGGTATTGTATCGAATTAAATTGCCTATCTCTACCGTTTGGGCCTGGTTAAAAAGTGACAGGACCAATCGGCGTTGAGGGGCAGTGCTTTCGGGTGAAGCGGAGTCGTGACGTAAGCAAGCAACAACAAGAGGCCGGTGCAGATGTGGTGGATGACATTAGCGTGGATGCTGCTAAAGCGCCAGTTTTATCAGAACTTGATGACATTTCTTCGTGAAAAGAACAAGAACAGCACTGAGTTTTTTTTTGTTCAAAAACATTAAGAATCGTGTACTGACATGTCTATAGTCGCCATGGTTCATATTATGCAGTTGTCTATGAAGTTTACTTCTCGGTAGCAGCTACGTCACATGTTTTGTTACTCTGACTGGCCCGTTAAGATGTGACAGATTGTTCATCCAATCACCCTCCAAGGATTATTTCAAAGCCTCTGCCCTTTCCCAAATGCTGTGTATGAGAGGTTTTCCAGATGGATGTGTTCCATCTGGCATGTCAGGTTAAGAGACACAGGCTTGCAGTACGAAACAGTTTGCCACATTCTACGAATTTTCGCAGTCAAAGCAAATACAAACACACCTGGCTGAGTGTGCACGATCCGAGTGCGTGACGTTTTTTCAGATTACTTATCCTGTAGAGCAGAAAAAAATTGAAATGGCTCCACAGTGCAGCCTTTAAACAACTTATCAGCTATGGTCGTCAAACTACAACATCTTGACATTTAAAATATCCTTTAAACTGTACGTGATATCTTACATGGCGCAGTTCATAGCTGCTCCACTGTCAATGCATAAAAAATGACGAGGAGTAGTTGTGCTACTGTGTTACTACTGTCTTTCTCTCAACGCCATTTAAAATGCATAACGTCAATGATTGTTCTTTAAATTTAAGTTGGGAAAGGGTGCTTCATAAATTGAACACTACTACTACGGAATTTGAAATTACCAGCAGCTTACTGGGTGCCAAACATATCATCAAATATATCCGGCTACATTTCTTGATTTTGAAATTCAGCCCAGTTAAATTTGTAATTGAATAGCCCAGCTATATTATGTTGACTGTCACTCAGATGGTCATCTTTGGCATCTCCCCTGTTGTTCTTTGTCTCTGGCCTTTGACAGCATGGTTTGTGATTGTCCATGTTTTTCCGGCTGCGTGAGATCTCTCCAAACTTTGAGACAGATAAATCCAGATTTATGTCAAGCTTATCTTGTCGTTTGTCCACAGATACACTTTATGGATTTATTTTTTAATATAGTTTTAGGCACCATTTTTCAGAGCTACTCGTACTCCAAGCATTGAGTCCCACACATGCGCCCTCCTCCAACATATTTATCAATAATTTCAACTGTATCATGGAGGTTTCTTAATATTTTTATTGAGATGTTCAGTTGGATATCAAAAGCAGCATACGACATATCACAAATGCAAACTTAGATCAATGTATGCAGTGTCACAGAGCAGATAGTCAGAAGTCAAAGCATTTTCCTCCATGGCCTCACAGGTTCATACATAATGTGTGAGGGCCCATTCAGTGCATTGTATTTTAATGATTTGTGAATAAACTGACTGATTGATAGAGTGCTGCTTGCAGCCCTAATTTATGTTGTCACACAAAGGACAATACCAAGGCGTGTCTTTGTTAGGCATCTGTGCTGGGGTTATTCCAAGGCAATGAGTATGATACCATCTTTTGCAAGTTTCACATTGTGTCTACATGGGAATAAACAAATTCATATTTAGCAGCTTACATTGAGAGAAACAGAATTGAAGTATAAAATATTTAATTAATCATGATATCCTGAGATCAAATACAAGCTATCCACTACTTAGATTATCAATTGATATTGTTCAGCCAATATTAGGCCTATATCTCACCCAAAAGGTTGCAACAGCAGTTGCAACAGAAGTCATTCCTTGAAACTGATAGGAAAGCAAAAATGTATTTATTTTTTGTCTATGTGTGTAGGTAGGTTTGTGTGAGTGTGTGCAAAAACGTGATCAATAATATTCCATAATAATCAGCAATTGATAATACCTGATCCTTTGAGAATCCTCTGCCATGTCTGCTCTGAGTTTTTCAATGTCTTTCTTTGATGATGGAATGTGGAAAACTTGTGGAATCACTGGAAATTCCAACACGGCCATCTTGACCATCTATATGGATTTTAAAATGTCATATTAACTGTTTGATCCTAGAGTAAGGAAGTTTTTTATCAGTTGAAATGTTGCATAAAATCACCTGCATAACAAAGACCCCACAGCTAGAACTATCTGTCTAGAAGGAGTGGACTACTTTGCCAGGCTGCCACTTCCTGTCAACCCAGTCCTCTTTGCCAAGTTGATTCCAGCGCATCTTGAAGCTCTGTCTTTATCAGTTGAGTAAAATCAGTTTTGTAATACCTTGGTTCTCATTCTTTTGCTATTGTAAATTTTCTTTTAATATATTCATTAACATTATCCAAATCTGTAGCAAGACTTTCTGGTGTCCTCAGCTTCATTTGAGCCTTGCAGAGAATCAACTACTCTATCTTACACTATCATGATTTACAGCTGAGTCGCAGGCGCTGCGGAGGTGAGAGAAAGAGTGAGTGCTAATGTTGGAGTCAAGAAAACTATAGGGAACGTTTCAAACAGATGAAATTGTTTGACAAACATGCAGTTGAGTGAGAAAACAATGCTTCTGCTCCCAGCAAACAGCAACCCTATCAATGCCTTACCTCCAACCGTCCTCCTGCTGGAGAGGATTCCCTTTAAAATGGAGCTCTTGGAGGAACTGACAGCCCTCCAGACTCTCACACACGTTCTGGAGCTCTAAAAGAAAAAAAAAGAAAACGTTAGTCCATGTCCATGATTTTTCCATCACCTTCTGTTGTATCTCCTTGTGCTTCTAACTTTTTTTGGTGTGAGCTTACCAACTCTGTGACACCTTTTCTATTTGCGGTGTTTTACCGTATTTCTGAGGCGTGATCTGTCTCTCACCCTGTCATGTTCATACTCATAATTGGCACAATGCAGTGAGACAAGTACCGTTCTCCTGGCAACCGCCAAACCCAGACTCGTCCATGAGATTGCCAGATGGAGAAGCATGATTCGTCACTTCAGAGAATACGTCTCCATTGCTCTCGAGTCCAGTGGCAGCGTGCTTTACACCACTGCATCTGACGCTTGGCATTGCACTTGGTGATGTGGCTTGTTTTTTTGGATGGGTGACTGAATACCCTTGGCAATATAGTGTGTGTGTATATAAATGCACACACACATTTATCTCATCCTCATCCACTGTAGATAGAGATTCCGTACAACTCTAGATGTGAAGAGATAAGATATGCAGAGGCATGTGCTCTTTGCACACTTGGCATGCAGCTTTTGGCAATTTATGAAACTCTGCTGCATCTGAAGGCAGTGGACTAACATCAAGTTCCTGCTGCATTGGCACAATGTATAAAATGGTTCTCCCCGTACAGGAAACACTGTGAATCAGCCTTCCAGTGTAACCATCTACATCAGGAGGAACAGCAACTAGTTGTCTTCTACCATGGCCACCTGCAAATATTATGAAGGACAGTTATGAATGTCAATATATAGTACTTTGAAAATGAAGTGTAGAAAATGGTATTTCAATGCACCTGAAAACTTTTTTAACAACCATCCCTCCACTCCCTCCTTCAACCAGAATTTTATTTATCTAGGTAAACAAAAATGAGGGAAATTGTGTAAAAATGGTGAAATACTATAAAATTCTTAAAAATCACACTGTAAATAATACATTGATACATAAAACGTTATGACCACTTACATGTGAGGGGAGTAACACAAATTATTTCGTCATCATGGAACCTGTTAGGCAACAAGTGAACATTTTGCCCTCAAAGTTGATGTTTTAGAAGCAGGAAAAATGGACAAGCTTAAAGATTTTAGTGAGTGGGACAAGGCCCAAATTGTGATGGCTGGACAACAGGGTCACAGCATCTCAAAAACTGGCACCTTTGAGGGGCATATCGAGTTTGAGGTGTTTACATGGCCTCCAAACTCCCCAGATCTCAATCAAATCAAGCATCTGTGGGATGTACTGGACAAACAAGTACAGTCCATGGAGCCCACACCTCGCTACTTACAGGACTTAAAGGTCCGACTCAATGTTAGACGGTCATTATGTTACACCAGTTCTACTATAATATCTTGTGATATATTTTGAAAAATATTCAGGGGATTGGGCTATCATACCATTACATTGCTCATTTCCTCTGTCATGGTGAGGGACCTCCTCTCCAACCCTGCTTGGCTCAACTTGAGCTCATCAGCTGTGGAGGGCATGGTTGTGCTTTTCGTATTTAATAAAAACGTATACATGGAATTGTTTGCACACTTTCAACTTCCCAGAAGTCTTCTCTTTCTTTATGTTGAAGAATGCAGGGAAAACCTGCATTTGGGATACTGACATAACATTAATTGTATGAATTTTCAGTCTCTCATTCAAATTACATCATTTGTCGACCGAGTTCTACAGAAATGGATTAGGGACACAGGTGAAGGAAAAAATTAATGCTGGGCACGTCATCAAAATGACGAGAAAAAAGACAAAATTGGCTATTAACAGTGGACCTTAGACTGTGTTTATGAGCTAAATAGAAAGAAACTCTTTGTTAAATCCAGTTCTAAAATCATAGTTTTACATGTTCATCGATACAAGGCAGAGACAGTGACAGTCATGATCCTCAGCGCTCTTCTCTCTCTTCGGCTCCTTTGATCACCTGCACAGGTGACAGACTCCACCTCAATACGAAATGGGAGAGCAAAGGTGCATTGAGCGCTCGTTTGTTGATCATGGGCAGCTTGCTGCAAATGACAAACTGTAAAAAATAAAGCAAAAAATAACAATTTGCCACCTGTTGTCTATAGGAAACACATAAGCTAAATACACAGACGACCTATAGACATAACCTTGCAAAGCAGATGGATACGCCCATTTCCTTGTTTTTCACTGGCGAATCCATCTTGTTAAGCTCCCATCTGAACTGTTTGGGCCCAGTTAGAAAGTGACAGGACAAATCAGCGACCAGGGGCAGTACTTTCAGGCATGGCAGAGTTGTGACGTAAACAAGCAGCAGCAAGAGGCCAGTGCAGTTATGATGGAAGAGCTTAGAGTGGATGCTGCTAAAGCGTAAGTTTTATCAGAACTTGACAACATTTCTTCATTAAAAGAAGAACAAAGAACAGCAGTGAGTTGTTTTCTTTTCAAAGACGACAAAAGCTGAGTACTTACATGCTGTAGTCGCCATGTTTCGCGTTATTCCTCAGTAGTTGCGCACGCGCAGCTTGATAGCTGCTGCATCCTGTGTTTTGTTGCTCTGATTTGCCCGTAGAGATGTGACAGACAGAACGTTCATCCAATCACACTCCGAGTTTTTTTTCAAAGCCTCCACCTTTTCTCAAACATTTCCTAGATGTTTCCTAGAATGCTTTCCCAGATGGATGTCATCTGACGTGTCAGGTTACTATAGACAGGCTTTAGACATAAAACACCCCAGGCTGTTAAGGGTATGATGCCCTACTCAAGGGAACTTCAGCCCTGCTCATTAAGTAATATTTGATCCATATTTGATCTGAAATTGCACTTGATAGTGGTTCAGTTAATTGTAGAGAATTATGTAAGATTACTGGGCGGCATTTTGTTTGATCTGAAGTCTCTGTAAAGGTTATGTTTGTTCAATCACGATTATAATAAGTTAACAGGATGTGGTGAATGCATGAGTGACATTTCCTGGTTGTGGTATTTTTGTATTTTTACAAACCGTTCAAACTGGAAAGACAATAATCCAAGGAGACACCTCTTCACCTTTGTGATGAGCCAGGCTTTTATCACCTGACATCCAGATTGAAACTTACTACTGCTGATGTGGTTGAATGAGAGAAATCCCAGCAGTCAGGGTCCTAAAATTGTTGTTAACCTTCCTGAATGTGTATGGGTTTTGAAATATGCCCCCAAAAACCTGATCAGAGTAAGTTTCCATCCAGATACTTTTGGCATGTCAGTAAATGAAGCACCTCTGTATCTTCCACAAGAGAGAGCTGTTGCATTATAAAAGTATGGTTGGTTTGTCAACTCCAGGCAACTTTTATTGCCATTCATGCACATACAGGTTCAATACTGAATGAAACTTTTCTGCAGAGACTAGAACACTGCTCAAGAGTAGTGTAAATAAAGGATAGACTTACAAGAATGCAGTGAAGAGAGGCTGAAACAGTTTGAAACACCTTTAAACCCTTCAAACAACATAATTGTACTTAGTAGTTTTTGTAATACTTCACTGAATGACACACTGATATTTCTGTCCCTTTCTGAGGCAAGAAAAGACAACGTTCATGAATTTTACCTTATTTTGTTTCATCATGCTAAACTTGCAACATAACCACCTTGATCATCCTCCTAATGTATAATGAAAACTGAAATATCACATTAACAAAAAGTATTCAGACCATTTACAGAATCTCTTGAAATTCAGCTCAGGATCCTTCTGTTTCTCTTGAAGTTCTGAGATGTTCCTACACTTTGATTGGAGTCCACCTGTGAACCGGGTTGTCACTCTGACTGAGCTCCAGAGATCCTGTGTGAAGATGGGACAAAGTTTTACAAGGACAGCCATCACAGCAGCCCTCCACTGATCTAAGCGTTATGGCAGAGTGGCAATACGGAAGTCTCTCTTCACTGAAAACACATAAAACCCTGCTTGGAGTTCTCAAAAAATGCCTGAAGGACTCAGAAACAAGCTTCTCTGATTTGATGAAACCAAGATCAAACTGTTTGGCCTCAATTCTAAATGTTATGTCTTAAGACAACCAGGCACTACACATCACCTGCCCAAGACCATCCCAACAGTGAAGCATGTTGGTGGCAGCATCATACTGTGGGGGTGTTTTTAGCAGTAGGGAATGGGAGGCTGGTCAGAGAAATTCCCATAAACACACTCCTAAACCTTGTGGAAAGCCTTCCCAGAAGAGTTGAAGCTGTTATGGCTGCAAAGGTGGGCATCAAGGCAGGTGAGAAAATACTTTTGACAATATAGTGTATCTCTCCACAAAGTCATAATATCTGAAACAGAAGGATAGAAATGCTGGTTAGCACAGGTGGGACTGCTGTGGATGGGATCAGAGAGATTGAATAGCTGCCTAAATTGCTTCAAAATTTTCAATTTGTCATATGTTAAGTGAAAAGTCTTTTTGGGTTTTTGACACTAGTTTGACATGAAAGATGTCACGCTACACTATGGGCAACCTTAAGAGGCCTATCTCTTAAAAAGAGAGCAGGACCAGCAATCAGCAAAACATCTATTATCAAGTAGTCTACTATACATCAATTTATGGAATTAATATATATGCCTAAGCATCTAACAGTCATGTAGGTTGGTTGTAAGGATTAGGGCCAGAGTAATATCTTCATCAGTTTAACTGACCACCAGAGCACAGAGGAGTATTGATCAGCAGCTAGTGCTTCTCACCCTTGTTGTATCGGTCATTCAGTTAGCTCACACATACTACTTTCCTCCTCTCTGAGGTAACAGAGCCGTCTCTGTGTTCTCTCATCCTCCTGCTAGCTCTGCTTTGCTCCTGCACTGAGAATAACTGGAACTTGCCCCTGTGGAGCCAGGAGGTTTTACTCGGAGCCATGACCTTTCACATCCTGCACAGGAGTTCTCTGTTGTGGTTTCTGTTTGCATGTGTTGCTCTAATAATACTGCTGTGTCTGAGTGCAGGCTGTGCAGAAGCCCATTTATGTTTGCTTGTTTCTTGAGTTTTCAAAGGAATCCACAAGTTGTTTTTTTTTTCCTCCTTATTTTTAACCAAATCCGCCTTTTGCATGCTTGCTTTCCTCTTTACATGGTCTTAATGGGCCTACAGCATTGACGCTCACTCCTGGAATCCAAATGTTTTCATTTTTCTCCTTTCTCACTCTCCATTATTTTTCTCCCGTCACTGTGAGGCCTTAATTCATCAAACTAGTCACTCATCTTTTAGTACAGAAATGTTGTCAGTTCAAATTAAATTTCCACTATAGTTGCATGCACCCTAATCTCTTTGCCTGCCAGCATTGTTGGCTTACAGTACATCTAAACCTTACAGCTATTGCCTCTTTTAAACAAACATGCAAATATTTGGAATCTGTTACTCAGATGCATGTTGTGCATAACTTTTTTTACAAGTTTTAAATTCACTTTGAGCTATCTAATGGAAGCTTTTGTCAAGGAAGATTCAAAACCAATCTGTCAGCTGCGTATTTAAGAGTCAATGATTATTCTCAAGTCTTGAAAACATGAAAATCAAACATCTGGCTCTTGTTTGACTGCTAAGATGCCAAAATGTACGCAGATGACACGGCTATTTACACCAATGCTAACACAAGAGAAGAAGCTGCGTCTAAGCTCTTTGCAGTATTAAACAAAGTCTCAGACTGGCAAACTCACAGCTGTCTAATGCTTAATGTGAGTAGAACTGTAGGAATGTATTTTTCTATGAGGAGAAATAATACACATCAACCTGATATGACCGTAAAAGGAGAGGTAATACAAATTGTTGAACAATGCAAGTTTCTGGGCAAAACCATGGTCTCGAATCTAAATCTTAAGAAACATGCAGAAATGTAACTTCAGACATGTCAGGCATCATTTACCTGTGGCCGCTGCAAAACTCTTCATGTACACGATAATTACTGTGACACAAGCTGGTCCCAGGCTGGAGCAACCACTCTGAAACCATCATACCACCTCTACAGACCAAGGAACTACCAGTACTGTAACATCAAATGCAAACAGCCTTGGCCATTTAATGCACAAGAACATTAACTGAAAAACAGTTCAGTTTGTTGCCTCGCAGCAGAAAAGTTCCTGGTCTGAGTCCCAGTCATATTCAGTTGCATTTTCCCCCATGGATTCCTGGGCTTGGTCTGGGTACCCAGCTTCTTCCCACAGAACAAAGACCTGCTCATTAGGTTAACTGGTGACTCTGAATTGCCTGTAAATGTGAGTGTGAGCATGCCAGGTTGTTTGTTACTGTATGTCTACCTTGAGACTGACTGGCAACCAGTCCAGGATGAAGTCTGCCTCCAATGACAGCTGGGAGCGGCTTCAGCTGCCACAACCCCAAACAGGGCAAGCAGTATAGATAATGAATGAATGGGTGGATCATTAAATACAAAACAAACATGAAAGTATTTGCAATCTGAAAATCAGATGCATATTGTGTATGATCAGTTTTGTCTGTCTTAAGTTGACTTGACTGCTTGCATAGATTAAAAACTAACCTGTAAGCCACACAACAAGCTTTTCTATGGTTATTTGGATGGCGTACTTTGATGTACCTGGAACTAAACAGGGATATAGTTGTGCCATTACATTAGAAACTACTAAATTTAAAAAAAAGCATTACTGTTGATGAATATGCACAATGGTAAAACTTTCAAACTCTTGTTTATGTGATCATAGGCATGTCTGCAAAGGTCCAGTCATGTACATGTTTTATATTGCTGTGCAGATGGATCATAATAATAATTTCAGAGTAATCAATTAAAACACTGTCATGTACATGTTTAATTCTAGCGTGGATACTATGATTTAGAAGCTTGCTTATAAGAAGTGGTTGATAGCATTATGATTTTCCAGTTTCCTGAGGAAGGAGCAAACTGACCATGACCTTAATCCAATCAGACACCTTTGGGATGAACTGGAATGTGAGTCAGACCTTATCTACAAACACTAGTTCCTGACCTGCCTGCCATCTGGCAGCAGATCTGCCCATAAAGTATCACAAAGAGACATCTCAGAGGAGTGAAGGCATTTCTAACTGTAGAGCAATAGGAGAAAAATTCTGCAAAACATTGCAAAAGTTCACCCATCCACATACTTTTGGACACTTTGTGTTTGATATGTCTTGTTTACTCCAGCGTTAACATGCAGAAAGTAAAGTAAAGGTAAAAGTTTTGGCTCCATAATGAAACATGAACCCTGAGGCGGCTGCTATTGTATCAGTTGTATCCTTGAAACTCAGCTCTTGTAAGATTAAAACAATGAGCCATTGTTAGATTGACTTGACTCCATTCTCAACATGTTACTGCTGAATAATTTAGTTTAGAGCCCAGGCTAGCCTCAGGCTGCATCATTACGAGCCTGCTTTTGCTGTAAATTTACTTGAATACAGTCAAGAGACTAGACTCCAGTCTCATGAGCGTTGCCCAACAGTTTTTATTTGTTTCTCCAGTAACCATGGAAATCTTGTGCCAGGCTTTAGGGAGGGAAAAAAAAACCCGTCTGTTAGCAGCACTAAAGGCATTCGGTCTTAATGAAACTGACTCAGATAGAAGTGCAGGAGAGGGTTTGGAGGGCAATGCTGCTGAAAATTATTTTTTCAGCTACTCAGGCTTCATTCTTATGTATTTTTTTCCTCAAATGGCTTCAACTGGCCGTTTCCTGCCACACAGAGTAATGAAGCTAGGCTTCTAGTATCTTCAGTGAATCATTGCATTATTAGATTTGTGATGAGTCATTATCACATGTTTCAAAAAGAAAAGGAACAAGAAACCTACTGTGAACATTTGACTTTAAAGAGAGACACGTGCTGGTGGTCACTTTAGAGCGGCCTTTTCTAAACTTGGGGTCCAGACCCAAATTCAAAATCCATGCAGTGTTTCAGCTGTACATACAAACTGTAAAAACACAAGTAGAGATGAGGGGGGAGAGCATGTCAGATTAATCACTTTGATATGAAATACAGCATGATTTATCAGTTGATATAAAGTGCTGTTGGATCATCATGGTGTTTTGAATATTATTACATATGAGTGGAATGTTATAAGGCGTGACTAGATTAAAGAACAAGTTTTTGAACATACAGACATACATTTGAATGTGTTAGCTTAGTTTACCTTGTTTGACTGCTCATAGGATAAAATAGTTATCAAATATTTACTACATTCCACACAGGTCGACTTTTCTTATTTCTTGGACTGCAATATTAGTCCTGTTTTTGTCATGATTAACCCCCAAGCACATATTTTAAACTACTGTAAAAAATAATGACAATTATCCCCTCCCCATGGCTACAGGCAGCTAATTAATGCTTACAGGAAAAAGATCATCCTCCATGAAGACATTCTAACATAGCCAGCAAAGCTTATGTACCTAAAGTTTCCAACAAAGCAGCTACATAAGCTACATATCTATGTTATCTGTGCAGTTCAGTTAACTTTAGCTATATCTGCTAAAGCTCATGTTGCTAAAGCTAACTATATTGAAAATGCAGCTACATAACAAACATAGCATCATAGCTATTATAGCTATATCTAAGCTCACAAAGCAGCTACATAAGCTACATATCTATGTTATCTGTGTAGTTCAGTTAACTTTAGCTATATCTGCTAAAGCTCATGTTGCTAAAGCTAACTATATTGAAAATGCAGCTACATAACAAACATAGCATCATAGCTATTATAGCTATATCTAAGCTCACAAAGCAGCTACATAAGCTACATATCTTAGTTACGTTTACTGAAGTTCACATTTCTTACGCTAACTCAGCTGTAGATAACAGTTATATAGCTAATGTAGCTAATGTAGCTCACAAAGCAGCCACATAAGCCATTTGTATGTACGTTACCAATGTTGCTAAGTTAGCTTTAGCTGTTTGCTAAAGCACATGTTTTAAAGTTAACTTTAGCTATGTCTGCTAAAGCTCATGTTGCTAAAGCTAACTTAGCTATTGACAATGGAGCTGAATAGCTAATTGAGCTACAAAGAAAACATAGCATCATAGCTAATATAGCTAAAGCTCAGCTCACAAAGCAGCCACATAAGCTAGATTTCTATGTTATCTATGTAGCTAAGTTAACTTTAGTTATGTCTGCTGAAGCTCATGTTGTTAAAGCTAACTTAGCTATTGACAAAGGAGCTATATAACTAATGGAGCCACATAGAAAATGTAGCATCAAAGCTAATATAGCTAAAGTTAATCTCACAAAGCAGCTACATAAGCTACTTTCTTAGCTATCAGCATAGCTAAGTTAGCTTTAGATATGTTTATTGAAGCTCACATTTCTCAAGCTAAATTAGCTGTAAATAATAGTTACATAGCTAATATAACTCACAAAGCAGTCACGTAAGCCATATGTGCATACATTACCTATTTAGCTAAGTTAGCTTTAGCTGTTTACTAAACCACATGTTGTTAAAGCCAACTTAGCTATGGATAGCAGAACTACATAGCTATGTAGCTAAATCTAAGCACACAAACCAGTTATGGGTTTACATTATCTAGCTTAGCTTTAGCTAAGCTTTGCCTTAGTTCATATTGCTAAAGCTTACTTAACCACATAGGCTTATGTAGTAATGTTAGCCATGTTAGCTTTGACTAAAGCTAAGGACGCTCAAGTGAGCCACCGTTGGTGTAACTACTTCTGGCCCTTTTCTCTGTTTTGCACATGAAATGTTTCTGAGTCTGTAATATTTACAATGTTGATTTTTCATGAAGGTATCTGCCACACTTCATTGTTCGTTGTACAAGCAAATTCCAGCACTTCCTTTCAGACATATACAGCGTCTCAGATGACCGGTCTGTGAGAGTGGACCACAGCCTGACGACCCCTTTCATATATTTATGGACCTTCAGACTTAAGTCACATACATATATGGAAACGAGGCCAAGAGCTCAACTCCTGCATTATTGCTAGAAGATGAAAAACTCTGGTAAAAACAGGGTCTGGGATTTGGGTCTCAAGCAGTGGGCAAACTTCTCATTTGGCTTTTGAGCAGAAAAAGTCTGGAAACTGCTGCTTTAGAGAAACAGTTGATAGAAAGAATGAAACACATGCACATTGGATTATATTAAATTTTAATGTGCACAGCGTGATATTGTACAGTAAAAGCAAGGAGGGAAAATCAATTCTTATAAAAAAATATCACCTTTAGAGCTTAAAAACACTCAATTGAAAGAATAGATGCTAAAACATTACCATGAGTGTGAGGAGACAGCAGATAGACTGAAGGTGATGGAGTTAAAGCAAGTTTAGTGTCTCAATCAAACATACCCCCCCCCCAAAAAAAACCCTGGAAACCCCACTCAGCTGTGCCCTCCCTTATCTCTGGTGTAGGAGGCAACAGGTTTATGCTTTATGCATCATGTCCACAGTCAACAAAAAGGGCAGCAAGAGAAATAAAAAAGAGAACAGATAATAATAGGCAGGGTGCAAAATTATGACCAGATAACAACTTAAAATGCATCTAAAATCACTCATTCAAGCTCACATTGTATTTATTCCAATGCATTAATCTGTGTAAGTACCACAGCTCAAAGAGAAATCTTCACACAAGCTTGAAGAGCATGCAAACATCACTGCTTAATCACTAGCACCTTTGCAAGAACAGAACAAAGATCTTTATTAGTGCTTTTTGCAAAATACTTTCCCATAGATTAGTGCGTTGGAATGCGGCCATAGCTTTTAAAATCTCTGCATTAACACCCATACAGTACATATTAAAACAACAGTTTAGAAGTTAACCCCTCAAAGTTCTTCATATTTATAGTGTAGAAAATAAAAAGCATTCACTATGCCACTAAAGTGATGTGCATTTAAAGCTGTGAGTGTCACTAAAATATTCAGAAAACCATTGTTGAGTAAAAAAATTGGGTATTTCTAGCAAAATTCTAACATTCTCTGTCACACTCTGGTAATAATGGGAATAATGAAGAGAAAAGCTGTTGCACAGAGCGAGTGAGCTGAGACGCAGACGGTTTCTGCATCACAGGGCTGTGTGGCGGGTGTGGAGATGGCGGACGGCGAGTTGCTGGCGAGGCGACGTAGGTGCATGCAGGAACGAGGGCAGGTTCAGTGTGTCAGACTGCTGGAAAAGCCGGGTAAAGGGGCGGGGGCTGGTTGGTTTTTGTGGGTTGGAGGTCAAAGAGAGCAGAGGGAGGGCTGCTGCCACCGCTGTGCTGTCAGGCTTGTGGGGTTGTTTTGTTTGTGCTGAGTCAGATAGAATTTGGCAGCACTCGCTCATTCTCTCTCTGCTGTGACCGTCCCAACCCCGACATCCCACCATCCTGCCCTGCCCAGCGGCTCCAAAAAACACAAACACATATAAGCGCGAGGGACTACAGCCATACCGCCTGACATCCCCTCTTCACATAAATCAATAAAAGTGAGAAGCTCTCCACAAAAATGGTAAAAATGGAGGGAATTTACATCATGGCAAAAATAACAGAAATGGTTTGTTTCATGATGGACAAAGTTGGCTTAAAAAAAAAAAAAAGAACAAAAAAAAAAACAACAAAATCCCCAAAGATTAACCCTTTGATTTTCCTGTGACCACCCATTTGGTTACACCAACACTGGAGAGAAAAACAGCTGAAAAAAAGGCGGGATCAGGTGCCATATGACCACGCACTTTCACTTCCAAACAAGCCACGCCAAGCTCTGGAAAAGTCTCACCTCTCTTCTTTCCAGAGGTTTAATAATATCTTCTTTTCTGTTCTGACTTTTCCCTCCGTCTGTGTGGCTCTAGCCCTCCCGTCCTCCCTCCCCTCTTTCTGTGAATTCTCCATTTCCATCTCTCTGTTTTGGATGCTACACCTCCTTGGAGGTACGGATTCGGATGTTGCTGAAGCACTTGCCCATAGCTTCGAACAGCGGGTCGCAGAAGGTGTGCACGCAGATGGAGTAGACGCGGCTGACGCAGTGTATCTCGATCAGGTAGCTCTTGACACAAGGCACCACGGCCCAGATGTGGATGAAGGACAGGATGGCGAAGAAGATACCCCAGATCAGTGCCAGGGGGATTCCGACCAGTGCCGTCAGCAGCCGGTAGCACCAGTACTTGGTGACAGTGAAGGTGGTGAAGCTAGCTTTCCACACGCCGTCGAAGCTGTAGGTCCCCGCAGGCTCGGCAATCACATCCTCAAAGTCGACCTGAGGAGGTAGAAGAAGAAAGAGTTAGAATACAGTGCCTTTAAAAAGTTTTCAGCTCCTTGGAAGTCTTTAGCCTGCACAAATATTGACCCCCATTTAAAGTAAGTGACCTAACAACAGAGGTCCAGCCAAATGGTGCTGGTAGTCTTACAATTAGTGAAATGGGGATCACCTGAGAGCAGTGAATGTGTCTGAAGTGCTTGTAGTATAAAAAAAAACCTGTGTCTGGAAGTTCCAGTCACTGGTTAATCAGTATTCCTGGCTACCATTACACCATGAAGACAAGAGAACACTCAAAGGAACTCAGAGAATAGTTTTAAAAGTCATGTGGTGGACTCAAAGGCACAGAACATCCCCTAGAGTTCAGTTAAATTCATCATCAAGAAACGGATGGTATATGCACTATGTAAATTTGCCTCGATCAGGCTGTCCTCACAAACTGAGTGACCGTGCAAGGAGAAGAATGAGAGAGGCCATCCAGACACCTAGTTACAAGCTTCAGCAGTGTAGATGGGAAAGAGTCTGGATAAGACAACTGTTGCCCCGATTCATCACCAGTCAAAGCTTTATGGAAGAGTGGCAAATAGAAAGCCATGACTTTCAGTTTACAACAGTGCACTGCTGAAGAAAAGTCATATTAAATCTTAACTAAGGCTCAATATTCATGTCGAAATAGAAAAGGGCCTTCTCCAAACTTGCAACAAAGTTGGAAGCATGGCATTGTCCAAAATGTCTCAGTATGCTGAAGCATTAAGATTGGCCTTCACTGGAAATAAGGGTCCTTGCCAAAACCCTGAAAATCAGCCCCATACCATTATCCCTCCTCAACCAGACAATTGGCACAATACAGTCAGACAGGTAATGTTCTCCCGACACCCACCAAACCCACACTCTCCAATGTGATTGCCAAACAGAGAAGCTTGATTCGTCAGTCCAGCGACAGTGTGCTTTGCACCACTCCATCCGACACTTGGCATTGGACTTGGTGATGTGAGACTAAAATGCAGCTGCTCTGCCATGGAAACCGATCCCATGAAGCTCCATCCACACAGTTTTGTGCTTACATTAACGCCAGTGGAAATTCAGAACTCTTGGTTGGCGACTTTAGACAACATTGACCCCGCTTTACGTGATTGTTCCTGGATGCTTCCACTTTCTTATAATATCATTTGGAATATCCAGCAGGTGTGACATACATCTATCATGCTTTTACTATTATACATCCCTCACAAATATGGACACTTGGCACTGATTTGAAAAAAAAAAAAAAAGAAGAAAAAATTGCAAAACACATTGTCAAACTAGCAGAGGTTGCTTTCATCCTTTGCCTTCTATTTTTGACATCAGAAGCTGAAGCAGTAGCACTTATCAGGGTCTTTTGTTTTCATAAAGAAATATAAAGATGGTCTTATTTGTAACTACGCAATGTCAAATTTAAAAAATTTAAACATATAAAGAAAAATAAGATTTTTTTTCCACTTTAATGGTCAGAGGATTTAAGAGATCATATTTCTTCAGTCTTAGATCTGACAAAATTGTGTTAAAATCATACTGAGCCCAGGACTGGGACATGTGTGGGAATATAAGTTGATAAAAAGACCTTTTATCAGTGGTATCCATCCTACAGCCAATGACTGACGTCCTACAGCTAAGCAGAATTGTACGTTAAGCCAAATGTTAGTTTAAGATTTTTGAGAATATCATGCTTGTTACCAAGGTAGCCTTAAAACTTGAACAATTCAGTCCAAGGAGACAGTTGGCACCACCACAGTCATGTTTGACTCATGATAATGACTCAATCACACCTTCATCTACCGCCAACAGTGTTTCCCAAGAATCATGATATGCTAATGAATCCAGCATTCAAAAATGTTATCGTCCTTCCAATCTTAACTCATTATTTCCTCATAAATAATCTGCTTCACTCCCTGTTAATGCGGCGGTTTGCAGAGATGGAGAAAATAACTGCTGATTGGATTTATACCTCCCCTTGCACTGACTGGTACACAGTCTAACCACCAACCAGCGGCCCCGCCCGAAACCCTTATCTCTATACACAATATCTCAGAGACCGCATTGCTTTCTAGAAATAGCGGATAAAACTTTCAGTATCAGGGATTGCATTTGATATAATGTGTCAATGGCTAAACAAATAAACTAAGTTTGGTCCAAAAAGGACAGACTAAACTCAGATATTCTCAGAATTAACGTTGACCACAGATGGAGCAGATGTAGCTATCCCATAAAACACCAGGAGGGCTCAATCTGCTCAGTGGTTTAACGACACCGTGCAACTGTTTGATATCTAAATAATTATCAGGCTACATCTACTTCCTGGAAGCTTTCGCCTCCACTGTTGTAAACATTCTCTGTGTGCAGTACATCTTCTTTTCTGAGGTGCACAGGATGAAATGTGTTTTACATTTCAGGTTTTTGGGAATAAACAGAAGGAAGACTGCACAGTTAGAGCAACCAGTAACAGCCACCATTACTGGGCTAACAACAGAAAGACTTTTAACTACCTAAACCCCAATGTTTATCCAGAGAAAGTCCAAAGAAGAAGACATTGGTGTGCCACCCATAGTGTGTGATTGATACCCTCTATCTTTCATTAAAACAAACATGAACTTTTAGCTTATTTTACTTTAAGCACATCCATTGGGGCTTAGAATGAAGTAATTCCTGAGCCCTGACCAGTGCCGTTTAAGGAACCGAGGGTAAAGTGGCATCTCGCTCTCTGTAAACACAATGCAGACTCTCCTTTGCTCTCTCACATCCTCTACACAGGCTTCTGAGCGCAGAGTCAATATTCATCTTACAGTTACTTGGAGACTGTGTCCTGCTAACAGAGAGGACAGGCTCCTGAGGGCTAATGGGTGCTATATCCATAAGTCATGTAGATATTATCCAGAGTGACACCTTGGCAGGGAAATGGAAAAGTCAAGTGTTTCAGTCCCATGCAAGGTTAGTAGTCTCTGGAAGATGTGATGGCCTTTACTCAAACTCACTGAAGAATCACACAATAGTTATCAACTTTTTTTTAACTTCTTTTAAGTTGCTTGAGTTCTGCTATTTAATTGTTTTTCACATTTTATTCTAAGTACATTTTTGTTAAATTTTGTTTTTTAAAGAAAACGGACTTCAATCTACTTATAAGGCTGTACAGTTTCCATAAAAAGTAATCACCCACTTGGATGTTGTATCATTTTATTGATTTTATAAACCAATCATGGTCAAAATAACCCTAATGTCAAAGTGAAAACAGATTTCTGCAAAGTGATACCAATTCAACAAAAAATAAAGAAAGAAAGAAAGAAATAATAATACAAAATAATTGATTGCATACATATTTAGCCTATTTAAAGTGACTGACCTAATTCAACAGAGGTTCAGCCAATTGGTGCTAATAGCCACGCAGTAAGTGAAACTGGGATCACCTGAGTGCAGTGAATGTGTCTCAAGGGACTGTAGTTTAAAGACAAGAGTCTGGAAGGTCCAGTCACTTGTTAACCAGTATTCATGGCTACCATTACATTATGAAGACAAAAGAACACTCCAAGAAACTCAGAGAAAAGTTATTGAAAAGTACAAGTCTGGGGATGGATACCAAAAAAATGTTAAATGCACTGAATATCCCCCAGAGTTCAGCAGCAGAGATGGTAGAGACTGCGTACAACAACTGCTGCCCTGGTTCTTCACCAGTCAAAGCTTTGTGGAAGCCACAGTTGAAAAACTTATACTAAGTATTAACTAGTGTTTGCCAAAAGGCTTGTGGGAGACTCCATAGTCAAGTGGAAGAAAGTTCTTTGGTCTGATGAGACTGAAATTGTGCCTTCTGGTCATCATACAAGATGCTATGTTTGGCGGGCACCACACACTGCTCATCACCACAAACAACACCATCCACACTGTGAACCACTGTGGTGACAGCATCATGCTGTGGGGCTTTTTCTTGGCAGTCGTCCCTGGAAGGTTTGTAAAGGTAGAGGGTAAAATGAATGTGGTGAAATATAGGAAAATCCTGAGGAAAATCTTATTCATTTTGCAAAGAGAACTATAACTTGTGAGAAGATTTATTTTCCAGTAGGAAAATGACCCAAAGCATACAGAAAAAGCTCCAAAGAAATAGTTTAAAGTGAAGAAGGTCAATGTTCTGGAGTGGCTGAATCAAAGCTCAGACTTCAATCCAGTTGAGAATTTGTGGCTGGACTTGAAAGGGCTGTTCACGCCTGATCCCCATGCAACCCGACAGAGTATTAATATGTCAAATTATAGTTATTTATTTGCATTCCTGAACAGAAAAAATGAGTTTTAGTGGTTGAATGTTATGCTTGATTAATTTCTGACTTCTCAGAGAAGCCCAGTGAGCTGGCTTAAGTTTGGGTGAATTCAGTTTGAAATCCCTCATTCCTGTTCAAAACGGTAAAACATGGAGAGCTCACTGAAAATGAAAGAGTCCGCATTAAAGCCCTTCATGATGCCGGATGGTATTTGAGACAAATATGACAGGTGGTCTAATTAACTTGTTAAGCACTGTATGTTTTCACTTTGACATCAGAGTTAAAAAAATTACATTAACCATGATTGATTTTCTGATGTTATACTTTATGATACAGAGATATTTGACCAATGAGCAAAGTAACTCACTTAAATAATGAGCTGTAAGATAACATAGATGCTTTTTTGTCTGATATCAGATAAAGACGTTAATAAGCATTCAACATTATTCTGTTGAAGAATAATGAGCAACTTTAAGTTATGCTAATAAACAGTGGAGCTAATGGGACTTTTCTACATGAAAGCACCTATGAGTTTGAAATCAGTATGACAGTCCAAACCATTTTTGCACATCTCCACTTCTCCTTAATTATAATATTTTTATTCCTCAGTTACTTAGGGATTGGACAATTAAAAGAGCCACCCTAGCTGTTTCTAGACTACATGCTAACCTTTTGAGTTCTGCCTATCTGTCCTAGGTCTTTGACAGGACAGATGTAGAGTGACAGGACATACAGAGGTGTTTGGGAATAACATGCAGTACTGGAATCTAATCACAACCAGTGCCAATAAAAATGTGGTCTCTATCTATGCACTTCCATGCTCTACCAACTGAGCTAAACCAGGGCCTCATGGATTGTTCATTTAACTACACAAAAAAAATTCCAGGGCAGTTACAGAAAAGTTTAATGAAAAGCTACTTTGTTCAAAGAACTTTCTAAAAATGAGTATCTGTATCTTAAACAAGAAAGAACGCATGCTGCCTCCAACTTTTGATCATAAAAACCCACAAATCCTTAATGCTACATGTTAAAAATCATTGACATATTGCAAGGATGGGTGTTTTTATGGAAGAAACTGTGTTTTGTCCTTTTGTGCCTTATTGTCTTAATTAGATGACTCTTTTCAAACATCCAAATAGAAATCTGGTTGTAGATTTTGCCTTGAAACATCAGCTTGTAAGAGCGATTCTTATCCTAAGCACGTGCATAAAGCTGCTCACACGGCACAAACTGGCAGAGCTCACTAAAGCCTTATAAAATAAATCTGACTGCAGCCACAAAACCAGCGTGCCGTCCATTTAATTTTTCCACGGCTACAAATTTTAAAGTGGACCCACTCTGCTGCAGTTTCCAGAACTTTGATTGAGACTAAATGACGGCCTTCTGCAAAGAGGCACAGACACAAGATGGTGGAGAGGTTCGACTGCACAAAGAGAAGCGGTTTGGGGCTTTTTCTTTCAGTTTGCTAAACACTGCTCTGTAATCAAGGTTGTGATGTAAAACTTCATCGTCATAAAGTCTGTCTTTGATGCCAGACTCATACTGTTATTTTTGCAGATGATCTCTTAGAATCCATGTACTCAGATGGTTTCTATATACTATATCGGAAATAGTTTTAACTGAAGCATACTTTTGAAAAGTCACAAAACCTCAGAGTGTAATGCTGAGTCAATAGTAATGCCTAAATATGGACATCTATAGAATTAAAAAAATATATATTACAGCATTCCCATTTAGTCTATTTTTACTGCTGCGGCCCAGTTCTGATGGGTCCAAGTGTGGGTGGACCTCTTTGGTCCATCCAGACATTTTTATATGAAACAATGAAGTCTCAGGGTCAGCATGTGACCAGTCGCTATAGTAACTGTATTATTGAATAAATAAGGGGATGTGCTATTTTCAGAGCTCTGACTTCAGGCTGTCAACCATGCCTGAAGAGAGAGAGAGAAAGGATCTCTGGAGGAGAGGATCAGAGTGTGGAGCGTGTTAATGAACTCCTTTGTTGGCAGTGGAGAAAAGTTTGGTTTGATTCTGGAGAGGGATTAGGATGATTGGCAAGAGGGACACATTTAGTACATTTATATTCAACAAGAAGTCAGCATAAATGCACAGCATTGCACAAGTTGAAGACATAGAGTAGGTACACTGTCTATAAAAAGTATTCATTCTCTTGGATGTTTTACCCTTTAATTGATTTCTTAATCGATCAATATAATTTCACTTTTTGAAAAAAAAAAAAAAAGTAATGTAGACTAAATGACTCTGAGATTCTACCTCTATACAAGGACTGAATAAATAAAGTTCCAGCCAACTGTTGAGATTAGTCTCACAATTAGTGAAACTGGAATCACCTGAGTGCAGTGAATGTGTCTTAAGTGATGTAGTAAAAAGACACCTGTGTCTGGAAGGTCTAGTCACTGGTTAACCAGTATTCCTGGCTACCATTACACCACGAAGACAAAAGCACACTCTAAGCAACTCAGAGAAAATGTTATTGAAAAGTACAAGTCAACGGATTGATACAAAAACATTTCCAAGGCACTGGACATTGCCTGGAGTTGAGTTACATTCATCATCAAGATATTGAAAGAATATGGTACACGTGTAAATCTGCCTAGATCTGGCAGTCCTCACAATCTGAGGGACGGTGTGAGAAGGAGACTAGTGAGAGAGGCCACCAAGATATCTATGACTACTATGAAGGAGTTGCAAGCTTCATTTAAAGCTTTATAAGAGGGTGGCAAAGTGAAAGCCACTGTTGAAGAAAACTCATATCAAACCTGGACTAGAGCTCTCTAAAAGGCATTTGAGAGACTCCATGGTCAAGTGTAAGAAAGTTCTTTAGTCTGAGGAGACCTAAATGGTGCTTTTTGGCCATCAGACAAGACACTATGTTCAGTGGAAACTAAACACTGCACATCACCACAAACACACCATTCACACTGCGGCAGCATCACGCCATGGGAATGCTCCACAGCAGCCAACCCTCGAAGGCTTGTAAAGGTAGAGGGTAAAATGAAAATACAGGGAAATCCTGAGGACAATCTTATTCAGTCTCCAAGGGAACTATGGCTTGGGAGAAGATTTATTTTCCAGCAAGATAATGACCCGAGAATAAAGGGAAAGCTACACAGAAATGGTTTAAAGACAACAAGGTGAATGTTCTCTAGTGGCCGAGTCAAAGCCCAGACCTCAATCCAAAAGAGAATTTGAGACAGGACTTGAAAAGGACTGTTCACCCCTGATCCCAGTGCAACCAGACAGAACTTGAGCAGTTTTACAAAGAAGAATGGAGTTAAATTATAGTTTCCAGATGTACAGTCCTGACTGAGACCTATCCACACAGACTCAGAGCTGTGATTGAAGCCAAAGGGCTAGCTGGTAAATACTGACTTGATGTGGATGTCATTTATTCTACCTTACATATTCTTACTTAATTGACATTACTTTGTATAAAAATGTTTTTACTTTGACATTAAAGAGTTCTTTGTCATAAAAAAGCCAAATTATACTGACCAGGATTGATTTATGAAATCCATAAATGGGTAAAACATCAGAGGGGTGAATACTTTCTATAGGAGATGTATGGAGCTGTACAGTTTGTGATTTTGCTGTTCAGCAAACAAATGCTTAGCTGCTTACTAACTTTTTTGCAAGGTCAACCAGAACAGAGTCCAAGAATGACTAACTAAAAAGAGGCATACTGCTACACAGCACAATGGAGGCAGACATGTTCCAAGGAATGAAATCACCTTCTAGGATTAGGACAGTAGTCCTGTTAAATAACCACAATAAAGCTATAAATGTAGTTCAGCTTAACTGTGCATGTAAACCTGCATGTTGCTCACATTAGTTTTAGTGTGATTGTATCTTTTTTGAGTAGTGTTTTTCCTTCTACAGAAGTATATTTTGAAGAATTATAGCGCTTGTTTATACAATGCATATCATCCCTTAATAAGATAAATTAATAAATAAAACTACATGTGAAAAAAGGAGGTCCTAGCTTTCCTTCAACACTGACACAGGCCAGTTGTTTGGCTTATAATACCACATGATAATATAGCACATAGTGAGATACTGATTCAACATCAAATCCAAAATCTGTGGAAGCATGTTGCAGGCATGTGAGAAAATACTGTTTGTCAATAAATACAATTTGACATAAATGTCTCTTTAGTTAACCCTTATTCGTAGTGTAGCCCCCTTAATTAAGAAATGCATTCTTATTCTTTCTTTTAGTTATGAAAAGTAACAAAATGTTTTTTTTAATTTGAAATGAAAGTTTAAAAAAAAAAAAAACTTTTTTCAACAGCTTTTCATGTGATGCCATCTTTGTTTTCTAATATTTATTTTGTTGTACATGCACAGATGTGTTGAATTTGCATGACATTTGGTTGGAAATAAATCTGTGACTCTGAGTTTCACAAGCACTGAATACCTCGACTGACATGGTGGTGATTATTGTTTGTGACTGAAAATTAGATATTTGAGTCATGACTCCACAGACATAAATCTATGCTGAGATTCACACACAAAATGAGTGTTTTTAAGATGTTTTAAATACCATCAACCAATCACAGGCATCCGATGCAGAGAGGATTTTTTTTTTTTTCAAACTTTCACAACTCCCTCTCAAAAATTGTCTCCAGTGGGGCATTTCTACTCCTCTCAGCTATATAAAGACCCAGAGAGTCTCCAGAGGAAAGAGAACAGACTCCACATGCATGTCAGTACAGGAACGTGTTTGATGTGGCCAGGTGATTGCGGCCAGCTGCAGCAGGAGAACACTGTGTGTTCCTCCACTACATGTCTTTGTGTTCATGCTCTGTGCATACGTTACGTCTGCACACACTAAACGTTAACGTGTGAGTGCCGAATGCGGGGGTGTGTGTTTGGTCATGCTGGCTTGCAGAATGAGGATTGCTGGAAGGGATTCCCTGCTTGTGCTTTTTTCATTGGGGCACACGCTTCCACTTGGCAGGGCTGTTTCAATGACCTCAAAGCACCCCAGAGCTGCTGTGTACGGCAACACTGTAAAAGCGACAGCCTCATCAGAGTTGATTCTCCCATCCAGAGGGAGGTAGAGAGCACATGTGGGCTCGTCAGGAGAGAAAATCAACTTTAAGTGTTTCTCAGCGTGAGTCAGGCAGCTTGGCCTTGCAGCAGTCAGTGAGTTCATGAGAAAAATCGCAAGATATTTTGTGTCTTTTAGTTTGAGTCTGATGAAGGTTTACCTAATAAATTGGAGTGGAAAGTAACATACTACGGGAAAAATTTTCAGTCCAGCCAGCAGATATGCATTACTGCCAGGCGCTCAAACTTCAAGTCACAAGCTCTTTCTCCTTCACCTATTGGACCACTGTCTGTTTGTCTATAGCTGATATTTTTAGTGCTGGCAGCACCCAAAACCTCAGTTTTAGAGAGCTTCTCCCCAGCATTTATAGCTGCTAAGTTACAATAGTTGGCTTCTGCTTTCCTCTGTATCCATAACGTCACTTCTGAATTGGTCCATGCCATGAACATTTTGCTTTATTTAGGGAGATATCACTAAGGAAACACTAAAACAATCCATTCCTGGCATTTGCAGCAAACTACTCACTCAAAGATGAGTCAGAGTTAGCATCCCCTCCACTGTTGTTGTTGCCAAAGCTGGTATCAAAAGTCACACCTCGTCTTGATTTTGGTTGACTAGTGAGGGAGGAATGACATTGCTGGGCTATGCTAATATTAGAACCATTTTTAACAGAGAGCACTTTGAGGGCACCGTGATGTTGTTTTGTGCTCAAAAGCTAATGTCTGAAACTGCTGGACTATGATGGTTTTGTTTTAAAAATGGGTGCTGACAATGCAAAGAGAGGCAGCTATGGACACAGGCCCTAATGTAGCATTTCAGCCCAAACTGTGGTCTTTAAACAAGAAGTTCTGATGCATTAACCTCACAAAAATGGCAGCAGACATTTTTATATCTAAGGCCGGCCACACAGTAGACGATTTTTATTCTGAAACGATTTTAAAACTGTGGGAGACAACAGACTTCAGAGCAATTTCCAAAGATTTTTCATCTTTAATCCTCTGAACGCGCACACTAGACGACTGAGATCGCTGGAGACCACACACCTGCTGACCTGCCTACGACCTCGCTTGATCACGTGACTTCAGAAAAAAAAACACGGCTGTCTGTCGATAGTGTCTTGCTGTCTCTCCACAACAGGCTGTTCCTGGCATGCGTAACAGGTGCAGCAAAAATCATAAAACAAGGAAAAGACTCAGGATGAAATCCTGGCTGGAATTACGGTACAGTTGTGTTTTTGGTTGTGAGCAGTGAAATCACGTATGATCCGTCTGGTGACGCTACCCGGTGTGCTCCCTCTCATTGGTTGTTGTGGGTACTCCGTCAGAAACCACGACGACCTAGAATCGTAAATATCAAACATGTTTGATATTTATGTTTCGGGGTCTGGGAGGATATGACGTGATTTGGAGCAGCAAATTAATCATGTTGACACCACCCACATGCAGACTACTCTAATTGTTTGTGACGAGGCTTCAGTCGGTATACGCCCCCCCAATCATCGAGGGGGTCAAATCGTGCCTAAAATCAGACTTAAAATCCTGTAGTGTGTGGCCAGCCTAAGGGAATCAAAACTACCTGGAAGTGCAAAGAAGAAAGGTGGAGGCTTTGTTGAAAAACTCAACACTGATAACATTATTAAAGATGGGGGCGCGCAGGTGGCCTAGCGATCTAATGCATTACCCATGTACCCAGGCCCCGGGTTCGAATCTGGCCTGTGGCCCTTTGCCCCACGTCTCTCCCCCCTCTCTCCCATTTCTGGCTCTGTCCACTGTCTTCCCCTATCAAATAAAGGCACGAAAAGCCCCAAAATAAATCTTTAAAGAAGGAAGTTGTGTCACATTACAATAGGAGACGGTGAACAATATCTACTTTGACTGTTGCTCTTGCATGGGGTATTTAATCCTGTCTACTGGAAGGAAGTCTTGGAATGCTTTGACCATCGCCCCCAACATGTCAGGCTTGACCTTCAAGCTAATTGAGTTGAGTCTCTGACTTCTGGTTGAAATGAATAACATGATTCCACTTATCATAATAACAATAACTTCTTGGACTTTCTTTTGACCCAGTTGTGTCAGCCACTGCTTGAAATACAGTAAAAGAAAAATACACTCTAAAACTTTTGTAATGAAGGGTTAGGGTTCAGGCAACTGTTAGGATGCCAAAAGTTAAAAACCTGAGTAAAGCTGACTAAACAGTCTGCTAACAGAAAAAAAACTCATCTTCCATGAAAACATTCAAATGCAGCAAGCGTAGCTAAGGTAGCTCTGTTGCTAAAGCTAACACCTTGTTTCCACATACATATGGTTATGTAGGTAAGTCAAAGGAAAGTCCATTCATTCCTATGGGGATCTCTGTGATGTCTACAAATCTCCTCCCAACTGTAATATTTTGGATGTACTGCAAGTACGCTGATAACATTTTTTGCAGTAGATTTCAGAGAGACTGTACGTCAATGTGTTAGTTGACCAAGCTGCTAACTAGCTAACAAGCTTCAAAGATTCTTACCCTACTTTAAAAGATTGCTTCAAATGGTTGAATTTAAGTTCATTCAACTCGGCTGAACTAGCTGCAAATCAAGTCAAATTCATGCAACTTGTTCACTTGAGGTCAAAAAAGTAATTAAATTGCTCGTTACCAATTAAAGCATTTTTTCAAACAGGTCCACAATTCTATTTTTAGGTTGTAATTTAATTTTACTCTGTCTTTGAGTGCAAGTAAAACTTGCTGTTTTCTTGTGATCTCAATGCACTTATCTTGTTATCTTGAAATTATAATGCTGTTTTTTCCTCATGATGGTGATTAAGTCTGCTCAATTTATCAAGATCTTGAGAAATAAATTTGGCATTATGGAACACCTGCATCGCTATCTCGAGATGATGATATAAAAAAGTAAAGACCTCAAGAAAAAAAGCAAAACTTAGTTGTAATAATGGTAAAATTGAGTAAATAACACAAATGCACGTATGTCCACTTCCAAATTTAGAACTTTATTATCTACAAGAATATAATGTGATTATTTATTAGTACCATTTTGACATTAGTGCAGATTGTTGGAACTATTTATTGTTAATTTTGAGTTTGGAAAGCTTCCAAAAAGTAGCATAGCACTGGCACTCATTAGTGACAGTGGTTCAGTATTGTACTCAAGTACTTGAGTAGATGTCTTTATAGACTTTCAAGCCCTGGTCACATGTTTTAAGTGTCACGTCTGTCCCTTTCTGCTGTTTTTATTTTTTACAGTGCTCTCTCATGTGATTTCAGATAATTTCACCAGCAGTCTGTTGAGTTGATTAGAGAGGGGCAGGACTATCAGAAAGCTGTTTTCTATTCTGAGACTCAGACTGGAGGGAGACTCTGACTCACGGTCACAATGGTGGAGAGAGAGCTGAAGAAGTGGAGGAAGAAGAAAGAGAGAGGGGAAACTTGCATTCATATTAAACTCCCAGCGCAGTCGAAAAAGTTGGAAATCTCACTTTTAGCTTCTCTTTCAATGCAGAACTTGTTCAAACTTAACTTTATGGCAACATTGAAAGAAGACCCTCCAGTTTATAGACATGGCTTAACTCATGAAGCACTTTTTTTCTCATTTGAAGATGTGGCTCCTTTACTCATATAATGTCACATGGGAAACCTTTGGCATGTACTGTTCTCAAACATTTCTTTGTTGATAAATTCTCTGGTGCTAAAAATGATTTGCCATTGATTTAGTCACATTCAAGTAGTTGTGCTTGCACAGTTCTCATGTGATTAAAGTCACATTTCACTAATAAAAAAAAATCACTCCTGCATGCACTTCTCCTCTCCTTTGACCTGTCATCAGTGGCAAAGAGTTTTGTATTTTTCTGCTTGTTTTTGAACTATTTGGCCACTTTTCAGACCACCTTTATGCCAATAAAGCTGTTCTAAATTCAGCTGAATCCTATTACTATACAGCCGTGACTCACAAAGCAAACAGAAGTCCTCTAAAGATCATCCTTCCAATCATATTAGTCCATAATTTCAGATTCAAACTTATCATTTAGAGGCTGACAGCAGCCAATAAAAAGCAACACATGGATATTTGCTCCACTGACGCAACTACAGGCATGCAGGGAGGAGAGGGAGGAGGGGGGGACTAGAATGGGAGGAAAAGAAGGGAGGAGAGATGGGGAGTGGTGAGGGATATCCCCTCGCAATAACCAGCTACTTGGGTGTTTCCCTGTTTTAACAAGGCAAAGTTCAAGCATTTCAAAGCGCTGACCCCTTCTGATCCACGCAGTGAGCCGTTTAACCCCTACTCTTATGAAAAAAAAAAAAAACTGCTTACTACTCCCAGCTGCTGCTCTCCGCTACAATCCCGGCGCGTCAGGTGGCTTAAGCGCGCCTCTCCTCTGCTGCTATAACCTTTCTCCTTCTGCTTACTCCTTGAAACAAAATAAACACTCAGTATTTGCGCGGCCAGTCTGCTCTCTAATGGAAAGAATTCTACTTTCCAAACGACAAGGCGTGTGCAAAGTGGACTGTGGGAAACGTGTGTTCCAACAACAGGAAATTCGTAATGTTTCCTTTGTTGGAGCAAGGATGTTCAAGGTTTCCAGTGCACTGCTTGTGCAGACGCGTAGATAATTACGCATAAGAAATGCCTTACATTGTGTCACGTCAGTGAGCTTTATACGTCTGCAGAGCTTTCTCCTAATAGGGGAAAGTTATTGAGGGGGAACGCTTCTGGATCCACAGTGCGCAAAAAACCTGCCGTGCGCATTTTACGCGCACATCCACACATAACTCCAGTCTGACTATTCCCACAGCTAAGCGCAGTGTCAGATTATTTCAGTTTTAAGTGAATACCAGGTGGCTCCACTGAGCAAAGAGAGAGTGCAAACTGTGCAACAGGTATTCTGGTAAAGCTACGGTTTCACCAGCTACAAACAAAAAGACAAAACAGCTGCTTACTTGACCTTAAAAGCTCAAACGCGAACTCCCCTCCAGGTTTGACTCACCTTCACAACGTCGTCATTTATGTGCTTAGGATCCCGGTTGACCAGGTCGATCTCTTTGGTGTGGACATCCTCCATCGTCTTCTCGTTCAGACTTTCGTTGTCCATGTCTTTGTTGTTAGGTTTGTATATGTTCCCTTGTTTTCGGATGAACGGCGAATGCAGAAACTCCTGTCAGGATCCGGAGGAGGCAGAAAAAAAGAAGAGAGTGAAGAGGAGGAGGGATAGTGTGCAGCGCGCTGAGAGGGAGAGAGACTGGAGCTGCGAGTAACCAGCCTGCCCCATAAACAGGGATGGGTTTAAATGAACAGAAAGTGAAGCACCACACCCCTCGATCCAGCCGCAAGGGGTCCTCACCACCCGGAGTAGAAATCTAATACCCTGACCTGACATGCTGTTGATTCAACATGCATTTGAAACCATAGCAACTATTTAAGACATGCGTAAAAGCATTTATTCAAATTTCAAATCATTTTCGTTTAAACTGGATTTTTCCTTACATATTCCTTAAAAAAATATGTTTCATACTTTCTTATTTCAATGTAACTTGTAAAAGTATGGTTACATTTATGCACAATGTGAAAATAACGCCTGTTTCCGTGTTCATCGTTTAAAAACTTCGTGCGTAAAGACCCGTGTGGCACCCCAAGTCCTCGTCTGTGCTTGATCAGCACTCTCTAACTTCAGATATCACCTTTACTGTCGTTATTTAGGTGTATGCACGAAATTCAACAAATATTGTATGCTTAAACATGTCGCGCGTTTACTGCTGTTAGCGCTTTTACGCACGAACGCCTTTGATGCGTAAAAACAATAAGTTGTCCCGTTTTAGCAGGTTCAATCTCACACCCACATGCTAATGTATACTCAATGGTCCTTCACATTCCCTCAGCGCGTGTGGGAGACGCTCTCATGACTATGTGCCAAAGAAAAAAAGTGATAACGACTGAAATATTGCGCTCTGGAGATGAAGAAAACATCCAGATTCCCTTAATGAGCTCAAATTGTGAACAGCTCCTCGATAAGGAAAACTCCCTGCAGTGTCAGCGTAAAACCTGTAAGCTAAAACAGAACCAGGGTATGAGAGCGATACTGTACCTCCTCTGTTTCGCCGTCCTTCAGTCCTCCTGTCATGCTGTTCACAAGTTAGAAAAGATTAGAGCGATGAAACAGTCAAGGAGACAATATAGGAAGCAAAGTGGGAGGCGTGGAGGCGAAGTGAGAGGACCGGGGTTCTTCTCAGGGACCTGTTGTTGTGCTCCAATTCCTGCCCTTCTGTCTGAACGTGACTTGAATTTGATGCCAGAGCTGTGAGGGGAAACCTCCGGGGTTTCCTTGGATCCCGCAGCGCGCGTCTCCACAGCTCGGGAGTCACCTGTGAGCAGGGACGGGAGAGCCTCAGTGGAACATGCCCGGCTGAGGGAGAGACTAACTCAGTCATATACTAAAAGGGTGTTTTAACTGGCGTGGAATTACTTTATATGGGGATCAAGGCAGAGTATAAAAAGCTTTTTGTTCAGAGAAATGTGGGCGTTAATTGGAGATGGCAAGGTGTGGATACATGCCATACCTTAGCCTGAGGGAGACCAAGAGGCTGTTATAAGAGAGTAGGGCTGGGGTTATGCACCAAAAATCATAGCTCTGTATTTTTTTTTTTTTTTAGCTAAATGGCAGAACACTATAAACATCTAAAGCATTTTTGTAAAGAAGTAAATGATTGTCACTATATCAGATTTAAACAAGTTATGATTCTAATAAAAAATGAATATTGAAACCTGTTTATACCATGGCAACAAAAATGGAAGTCCTAGGTGTCTAATATTGTGCATATTTTTTCTAAGGATCATAAATTGCAGTCTCCTCGACTGTCAAAATGGTACTAAAACAACCATAACATTTCTGTAGATTAAAGTTCTCAACATTTTCTATACGCCTATAATGTGCTTCAACATCATAAGATCTCCATCATTTTAATGATCAGTGGTATCAGAAGTGAGGGGTTCCCTTACTGATGCCAGTTCCACCTGCTTGTCCTAAAATACCCCATCTATTTCTGCAATTTCAACAGAGTTCAGGTATTTGTCTGCATTTTTGACAATAAAAAAAACAAACTACAGGAAATTAAGTGTGTAGATCTGTGTTTGCTCCTGTGGTATAAAGTAGGTATTGGTATGAATTACATCTAACCATGATCTAAAAAGGTTTGTCCAGCTCAGGATACTGGGGGCTAAAGTAAATCCCAAACGTCATCGGGTGAGAGACAGGATACAACATGGACTGGTTGCCAGTTAATCACAGTGAAGCGTTCACACCTAATATGGGCAATTTGGCGTCACCAAAACCTAATCTATCTTAATCTAACCTAACTTAACCTAACCTAAGTGAACCCAGCTAAACCCACCAAACCTATCTAACCTGACCTAACTTAAATCACCAGAGCTTCCATAAACAAACCTAAATGAGCCTTACCTAACCTAACCAAGCTTAACCTAAGTGAACCTAACTAAACTCACCAAACCTGCCTAACCGTACTTATCTTAACTCACCAAAGCTACTGTAGCCTAACCTAATTGAACCTAAACTAACCCAACTTTACCTGACTGAACCGAACCTAACCTAACCTAATCTGACCAAACCTAACCTAACCTAACCTAACCTAACCTAACCTGACCAAACCTAACCTAACCTAACCTAACCTGACCAAACCTAACCTAACCTAACCTAACCTGACCAAACCTAACCTAACCTAACCTAACCTAACCTAACCTAACCTAATCTGACCAAACCTAACCTAACCTAACCTAACCTAACCTAACCTAATCTGACCAAACCTAACCTAACCTAACCTAACCTAACCTGACCAAACCTAACCTAACCTAACCTAACCTAACCTAACCTAATCTGACCAAACCTAATCTAATCTAATCTAATCTAATTTAAGCTAAACTAAACTAAGCTCAGATAAGCTAAGCTAATCTAACCTAACCTAAGCTAAGCTTAGCTAAACTAAGCTAACCTAATCTAACCTAACCTAACCTAATCTGACCAAACCGAACCGAACCTAACCTAATCTGACCAAACCTAACCTAACCTAACCTAACCTAACCTGACCAAACCTAACCTAACCTAACCTAACCTAATCTGACCAAACCTAATCTAATCTAATCTAATCTAATCTAATCTAATCTAATTTAAGCTAAACTAAACTAAGCTCAGATAAACTAAGCTAATCTAACCTAACCTAAGCTAAGCTAAGCTAAGCTAAGCTAAACTAAGCTAACCTAATCTAACCTAACCTAACCTAACCTAATCTGACCAAATCTAATCTAATCTAATCTAATCTAATCTAACCTAAGCTAACATAACCTAACCTAACCTTACCTAACCTAATCTAATCTAATAAGACCTAACTTAACCTAACTTAAGCTAATATAACCTAACCTAACCTAACTTAAGCTAAACTAAGTTTAGCTAAACTCAGCTAAGTAAACCTAACTATACTCACCTAACTTAATCTAACAAAACTGAACCTGACCTCAGTTGGTAGTCGGTTGTCTTGCAATCATTGTAGGTTGCCCCCCCCCCGGTCACAGTTTGATGAGTCCTTGGGCAAGACCCTCAACCCAGATTTGCTCCCACTGCTTTCTCGGTGTAATGTAAATATGTACAGATGCATTTGAATGGGATTAGCTAATACTGATGGCCAAGTCTCCATATTAACCTTCACCATCTGAATGTGTAGTGAATGGTGTGAAAGGGTATGAATGGGTAGGTGTGATCTGCGATGTAAAAGCGCTTTGAGTAGTCAGATGACTGTAAAAGCACTATACGAGCTAAAGTCCACCTGCCAAGTCCATTTAACTCTCCTAATCAAACCTAACCTAACTCACCTAACCTACCATAATCTAACCTCAATTAACCCTACTTTACCAAACCAAACTGAACCTTACCTAACCTGACCTAATCTAACATAACCTGACCTAATCTAACATAACCTGACATAAGCTAACGAAACCCAACCTAACTCACTAAACATAACACAACACAACACAGAAACGTTCCTGTCATTACTTCATGTCACCTTACAAAGTAGAGTTTATACCATTGTTGGTGAGCTATGATTGACCAGAATTGGTTGAAATGTCACTCCAGCTGTTGTTCTCTACCTTTACAAAGTTGTGAAACTGATACAGGCTACTCTGGTTTGTTGACATTCTTGTACGAACTCATCTTGGAGTGACACCAGCTGACACACTCAACTGTTTGCAGACAGTGCTTGAGGAAGTGCCACAGAACAGACTAGATGATATTTAGGAGGAGACTGTGAGTTCAGGTGCAACATAAAGCCATCATGTGAGATTGGCTATGATTCCAGTAACTCCTTACAGGACAATTTTCTCTGTAACTAATCCCTATTATTGATACCTTTTATTGATACATGCAGTTTCAGTTTATTATATTCAAAAATATTTGGTGTTAAATATTGTATATGCACAATTCCAGGATTTAAATTTAAAGTAACTTAAAAAAATTATTGTCATTTAGCATCATTTTTTCGTCTTTATGGTGGGCTCGATCAGATATGCAAACTTCTCCAACTTTTATGTCAGATGTGCAAAAAAAACGTCACTTTCAAATAAAAGGTACGACAGGATCTTTGGGAACTTGATTTAATGGAAGTTTGGTTTTACGATGTGATTATTAAAAACACAATTTGATTGTGATCTGATTCCACTTCTGTTCTCTGGGTGATTGCTCTGGAAAATGATTGTAATCACAGGGCTTACGCAAAATCAGCTTGAGCTCACTAATGGTAGCTTTAAGAAAGAAAGAGTTCCCTTTTAAAGGTATAACTATGAGTGTTAATAACATAATGAAGGCTTAGATTGAGTTCAGAGCCGGTTGAGGATGATGGGAAATCACAGGAAGGTGTGGTCTGATTACTTACTTTAAAAAACACCACATGCTAATGTATACTCGAAGGCCCCACCCTAGAAATGAAGGTCAAAAAAAAAGGAATGTATTACTTACTCAAACATGGATCAAATCTCTTGGACTAGGTCGTTAAAACTTGTAACCTGTCCACCAGAAGTAGCTTTGTGTTGGCTGAAGGGGGTGCAATGACTAAATTACATTTCAATAGTATAAATGTGTTCAGGAGGGGACTCTTGTCATGCATGTGAAGTTTTGTGTTGATTGACATGAGCGCTGAGAATTATTAGTAATAATCATTTATTTAATTGTTAAAAGTTGTCCAACTTTGGGCCCTAGTCATAGCCCCGCCCTTTGGTGAAAACTCAAGTTTTTTTATAACTTTCCATCTTCAGCTTGTATAAAAATACCCATAAAAGTTATGGAGTCAATCTGATAAAATCCCTTCGACTAGTTCATTAAAATGTGCAACCTTTCCATTGGCAAAAAATACAAAAATCTGACCTTCAATTGTTATTAACTCATTTCCTGTACATTTTAGAGCATTGTCCCAATAGACTTTATTTTTCATCTGGACATGGCATGTATGTGCACCGATTTTCATGCATGTAGGTAAAACCTGGAGAGGCATTTTGCAGTGAAACAAGAGTTTTAGAGCATTTTAAGACCCCCAAATTAAGCCTCCTTCAGGTGGAGTAATAATGAAAATGCCTACAGATACAGGCCCCGTTTACACGACGACGTTTTCGAGTGAAAACACAAAAGTTTTGTAGCATTTTGGCTGTCCATTTACACGGCAATGGTGTTTTGGTGCCTGAAAATGGAACTTTTTGGAAATGGGCTCCAGAGTGGAAGTTTTTCAAAACACCCCCATCTCCGTGTAAACAGGGAAACCGGATATTCTGAAAATGGACATGCGCACTGCGGCTGCAGTAAATATCCATGCTCGAGTAGGCTTATAATGCATGCACGGATGGGAAGCCCAAAACAAAACAAAGATGGCCGACACTAGTGTACTATTCGTGCTCCTCACTCTTTTGAATTTAACTGTACTTCTCCAACAAAGTGTTGATTTACTTCACCATCACTTGGATCAGTGGAGATGTATTTCGTGCCTGCACCAGATTCTGACTTGACCCATACGCCGTAGAAGGACAGCCCAAAGGCAATATTGGATTTTGGTTCATTGCAAAATCACACCGCCATCTACTGGCCTGGCATGTATACTAGATCGTTTTTGGTGTTTCCCACAGTCTTGTGTAAACGGAGATCATTTTGAAGACGTTGTCGTCGAAACGTGGTACTTTTTGGAAATGAAAATGGGAAATGAAGCAAAACATTGTCGTGTAGACAGGGCCACAATCGGGCCCTTGCTCTGAGGTCCAGTGCTCGGGCTCTAATAAGGTCACAGTCATTACTTATACAGCTACGTAGTTATTCTAGTGATATTAAACAACATTTAAAACTGATTATTACTTCTGTTTTATACTGCTTGTTAACTGACCACCAAGCTCCACTATTTGATAGTCTGAGAGCTGCAAATATTTGGTGCATTTTAGTAGTAGTAGTGTGCTCCTGTTTAATACATAAACATTTTGTGGATACCTCACATACACAAGTCTGCATAATATGAAAATATCAATATCTTGTGAAAGTATGCACTTTTTGACAAAAATGAAGTCAGAGCAAATATCACTCATTTGCACACAATAAAAGCCATGTGATTCCTCATCAGAAGTCTGTTTACCAACACACAGGATGTGATGTAACCATCACAAGGTTCATATCTGCAGCAGTGGACCGCAGACTGATGGGAATCCCAGGATGTGTTTGAGGGAGTGTCTGCTTTAAAAATAGTTTTGTACAGCAAAGGTGACGGTCTGTACAGTACAGCGGTACAAAACCATGACAAAGGAAGGAGTGACAGAGATGAAAGTGTCAGAAAAGTCTCAGGAAACTTGAAGAAGCTCTAATTTACCCAGCACTTTCTCAGCAATTAATGTAGCAGCATGCACTGTATATGAAAGTAGAACTTTCATTTACTTTACTAGTGTAACACTTTCAATGGTAGAATTCTTCTTATTTTTTTTACAAATAGGTTAACATTATGCTGTAAACTATATTGATTACGGATAACTATGATATAAATTATTTGTATAACCAATTTAGAACTATTACTACCTTGCATCTATGCATCCATGAAATATAGAATTGCTGGACAGTCGAAGAACAATGGTCAGTAAAGAAGAAGTGCTTGGTGGTGTTTGGTCTTATTTCTTTAATTTTTTGTATAAGCTTTTGATTGCTGAGCCAGTGAAGTGCATGGGGAGCCAAGTGAATGATAACCAATAACTTTTGGCGTCCAAAATGTTCACCCTCAATATTTAAAAGCTTTCATAATTGTCAGAATCAAGTTATTGCTCACTGATCACATCACTGCATTAATAACATTTGTAACTGCACAATATGGCCTCTTTCTGAAGCTTATAGCCCACTTAACATCATAACTGAATATTCCAACATATATTTTTTGGCATAGTTATGCTAATGATGGTTTAATTTCAGTACTGTACGAACAAACATCCAATGAGGCTAAAATGTTTACAGTGCCTAAAAAATTATTCAGCCCCTTAGATGTTTTGCTTTTTATTGAGCTCACAGTATAAATCAATCATGGCAATTACTGATTTTATTTTATTGTTTTATTTATTTATTTTCAAATGAATGTTTAATGTCAAAGTAAATACAGATTTCTACACATTAAAGTCAGTTAAACAAATTATGTAAGGTAAAATTCACCCCCTTTAAAGTGAATGACCTAATTCAACAGAGGTCTGGCCAATTGGTGCTAGTAGTCTCACAATCAGTGAAATGGGGATCACCTCAATGTGTCTCAAGTGATTGTAGTATAAAGAAACCTGAGTCTGGAAGGTCTAGTCACTGATTAATCAGTATTCCTGGTTACCATTACACCATAAAGACAAAATAACACTCCAAGCAACTCAGAGAAAAGGTTACTGAAAAGAATAAGTCAGGGGATGAATAAAAAAAACATTTCAAATGCATTAAACACATCCCAGAGTTCAGTAGCTGAGATGGGAGAGACTCTGCATACAACAACTGTTGCCTGGGTTCTTCACTAATCAAAGATTTATGGGAGAGTGGCAAAGAGAAAGTCACTGTCGAGGAAAACTCAGATTAATCTTGACTATACTTCACCAAAAGACAATAGGGAGACTGCATGGTCAAGTGGAAGAAAGTTCTTTGGTCTGATGAGAACAAAATAGTGCTCTTTGGCCATAAGACAAGATGCTATGTTTGGCAGAAACCAAACACTGCACATCACCACAAACACAACATCACCACTGTGAAGCACAGTGGTGGCAGCAACATGCTGTGGGGATGCTTCTTGGCAGCCAGCCCTGGAAGACTTGTAAAGACAGGATAAAATGAATGCTACAAAATATAGGAAAATCCCAAGGAACAATCTTTTCAGTCTGCAGGAGAACTACAGCTTGGGAGAAAATTTACTCTCTAGCAAGACAATGACCTGAAGCATACAGTGAAAGCTACACAGAAATGGTTAAAAGACAACAAGGTGAATGCTCAACAAGAAGAATGGAGTAAAATTGCACTATCCAGATGTGCAAGCCTGATTGAGATCTGTCCACACAGACTCAGTGCTGTGACTGCAGCCAAAGGTGCATCTACTAAATAGCAACTTCAATGGGTTGAATATTCATGCAGTCACTTATTCTACATTAGATAATTTAATATATTGGACATTACTTTGTCGAAATATGTTTTCACTTTGACATTAAATATATATATATATATATATATATATATATATATTTTTTTTTTTTTTGTCCAAAAAGCCAAATTATATAGACCATGTTTGATTTATAAAATCAAGAAAAAGGTAAAAAGGGGGTGACTACTTTGTAAAGGCACTGTAAACGATGTCTGTTTAAGCACAAAGAAACCTTGGACTATGGTAATGAGAGTTTGCTCCCATTTTTGCAAGCAACAGGCCTCTGTTGCCCTCTTTATCTTTACCAAATAGCTGCTCAAAAAAGACTTGATTGACTTTTTAATTGGCTGATTTCTAAACCATTTAAAGATTTTTTTGAGGGGCAAAATTTCAAAACAGTTATCTACAGTGGTAAAAGTAATCAGTCATTGAAATATTGCCGTTGCAGGTACAAAGTACTCTGAGTAGCAGCATTATTAGAATAAGTAGCACTGACAGTAGTTGTAACAGCAGTTGTATTCTCAGCTGCAACAGTGTTTGCACAGCAGTGACAGCGTTACTATATACAGCAGCAGCAATGTTGATAGTAATATATCAGTGGGACAGAAACAGTCACAGTGTCATTGTTGCTGTAAGTCCTGTTGAAGTGTTTGCTTAGTGGTCTGGAGGAAAGCCAGAGCTCAAAGGTCAGCTACAGAACGCTACATGTCTGTGGTTGGTTCTCAGCATAAGGAGGGCCAATGGATACATACTGTTGTTGTATTTGGATAGTGAATTCATCACATTATTATTATGAAAATGACAATTTTATTTGGAATAAAAGTTAAAGATCAGGTTCTACTTGTATAATATCATACTCTAAGGTTGGTATTTGTATTTAAGCATGGTGTTAACAATAGGAAAAAGTGCAATTTGCCTTAATTGACAATAAAAAAATATTTTTCAAGATGCAATGTGATTGGCTTATTGGATTGCTGCACTTTATGGCAGATGCAAGCAGCAAAACAAAGCAGTATACTGAAGTCTGCAGGGCATGTGCATAACAAACGTACATTTTGAGGTGACACAGTGGTACAATATGTTGTGTTTGAAGGAGGTGGAATTTGTTCATGCATTATGCATTCTGTGTTGTGTCCTTTTATTGCTGAGCTTGTTCAATAAGGTTTTTTTATGTGCATGTTTTGTTGAGGTTTATGTATCTTAAAGACCTAGCTAGTGACAGCATTTCAATCAACTCATGCCATAAACACTGTACTGTGTGGCAATTGTTTACTTCCCTCATACTTGTCCCTACAAATAAACATGAAATAAGTAAAAACTTGACCGACTTTTTTAAAACCCTGGGGTTAAGTAAATATTCTTAGGTGAGAGATGCAAGATGGATGTGTAAAAATGCTGTGGAGGCCTGCAGGTCTCAGAACGCAGCCTCAGGACATGTTCCATCAGCCCACAGCTGAGCTCAGTTGAGGAAAGTGTCTCATGCAATCTCAGCAAAAATGATTTATGAGACCTCGAACACTCCAAATCACACTCATCTTTGAAAGAAGAAACCACACAGAGGAAAATTACCTTCAGGAAAAATCTCTTTATTTTGGTCATGAAGAGCACATTTGGCTTGCTAAAACAAAAGTTCCAAAATGAGAATATCAACAATAAGCAACAAAAGAATATTTACTATGAGATGCAACTGGGATTAGGGATGATTTGTCTGAAAAGATTTATGATTTGTGAAGAAAACGGCGGCTGAGCTGAGGTTTATTAGTGCTACATGTCATTGCTGTAGGGGGGAGAAAGCTATCGCCACGCACCTGTGTCCTCCACTATTGCACAATCCTACCTTGAATTTCCCCTGACAGTTAAAGCACAAGCATGCTGGCTGTCAGCTTGTAAATGGTAAAACATCAGTAAAAGGGTTTAAGCTTTGGCAGAACTGGCCGTCAGCTGTCAGCTGGAACACATAACATCCAGTCATGCAGTATCTTTGCCGTGTCATTGTCATTCTGAGTAAAATGATACATTTGTTAGAAAATAAGCCATGATAAAACTGTGACGGTATTATTAATACAGCTTTGAAATACCGTCTGTTACTAAGCTATACTGTATTTTACTGCAAAGTTAATTCACCTTTACTTTCTAATACTACTACTTTATGTTGCTGCTGTTTTATGCAATGCAATTTGTCAACACCTTGTTTGCATTGTATGCATGTACTTGCAAACAGCAAGGCAATCTCCAAACATGCAGTGTGGACTACTTTAATGACTCTCTAGCCTTTTAAGAACAAACCAACACATGTATTATTGCAGCCCAAACTATATTCTTTTCCTCAACAAATCTGTTACATTTTTTGTGCCTAAATCTGACAAATACAGTCCAATCTTGGTTAAGTTCAGGCACTAGATTTGCCTTCTTGTTATAGATGGTCATACTAAAACAAAGAATACTGTACTTTAATGATGTTTTGTATGAGTATTAATTTGTATTTAGACATGCCACCTGGTGTGCAAGGATTTGGAGCATCTACATTTTGCTATCTTTAAGGCACACAGTCCAGACTTTAATCTAGGTGCAGAGCACAGAGAGGTTAGGTTAAGCTGTTTGCTTACACATGGGTATGTTTAGGGAGTGGCATAAATCAAACCAATCCAAGCATCAGTGCTCATTTCCTTAAGCTGGAGATAGAACTGCCGTGGACGCACCATGACTGCCATGCATCCCCAACCTCACTTTGAAGAGTTGTCTGGGCATGTCTTCAAAAATCCACACAACATGCAGGCAATATACAGTATTGGTAGAGGCAAGGTGGAGGTGAAGGAGGTGGGATAGTCAACAGAACAGCTGAGACGTCAATGGCTGAAAGTACTGTCCACATCTTTGTGATGTGTTAATGCCACTGCAGAGAGACAATCATGCATGTCTAGGGCAGACAAATTCTGTTTCAAGAGTCAGTGTTTATACCTGTAAAATAATGGAAATAAAATAGGTGTTTCAGTTCAACCAGTGACTGTGCAAACTGGTGACTTTTAGCTAGTGTTTGTATTAGTTTCATTGTTCATTTAATACATGTCGGATTCATATATTTTGACATGACAAAAAAAGGTCACTCAAGGACTCATTCTGTTGTCATGCTGCTGTCATGACCACATTTAAGAATGCAGTTGCCTAAAAATCACCACTTCACATGTCCATAAAATGAACCAATACACTGGAGTCTATATATAAATGCTGCTAAAGAAGAAAATGCTGCTGAAACAAAGAGCATATGGTGTGTTCCGACCATCGTCATCAGTCTGAGCTGATCTGATTTTCACTATTGATTATTGATATTAATATTATGTCAGCTCTGATCTCAGAATTAACATGCCAGCTTTGCGCCTGTCCTCTCCTCGTTTCAAGACAAACACACCCATGGGCACCAAATTTGTGTAAAGTCATTTTCTGATTAAACAACATGAGCGTACAGTGAAAAAATTAGAATAGGAAAAGCAGCTGCAAAACACTTTCAACTGGTATGTGATAGGGCCCTTGGTCTTGGACTATATGAACAATCCAAATTCTGGAAATTTGACTATCTGTACACCTTCCTGGTGGACTTCATGGCTCTATTAATTACATCAACTGCCTTTTGAAGTCTTCTGAGCTGCTTGAATAAAACTTCTGCCAGTTGAAACAGACTAAACTGGAGGCAAAGATGAACAAGCTGTTGGGATACATTCCATATACTGAGGCTTAAAGCCGGGTGCACACTGTGCAATTTCATCAGATACAGCCACAAATTTTGTGTTGCGCGACTCACTTGGAGGTCGCACTGACCTTCAGTTGGATCATGTGTTGTTTGGCATGCAGTAGACCAGCTGACCATGACCCGACTACAGCCTGACAAGCTGCTGGTAGCTGGTGGGATGGATTTCTGACATATTTGATATTTTGGTCATACAACTTAAGACACTTCCACAGCGAGAGCAAAGCCACAGGCGGAATCCTCAACTATGGGGAATTTTTTTCATTGTAAACTGCCAGACATTATCTTAAATCATTATGACAACAGCGGGAATGACTTTCTAATGCCCCCCAATGCTGCTATAATAAAGAGCAGGAAATATTCACACCTGTGGAACTCTGGCTGACACAGATGGCGTTGCCGTTTGTGAGGAAAGATAGAGGATATGACTGGATATGACTTTAACCTCAGTCTGTGAGGCTTTTTTGAAGGAAACACCACAGATTTTTGTCAGTCTTTCCCAAACTCACGTGAGCACTCAGTTCGTGCATGACCATTGGACTGTGTTGTGTAAACACATAAATTGTGCAGGATGCTCATTCATCGAAGGCGATTGAGTTGCACATTATGAACCAACATTTGGCCATGACTGTCATAGTGTCAGCTTCAAATTGCACAGTGTATACCTGAATTAAGTCTTCCAAGGTTCAAATCTAGCCTGTGACTCCTTTCCTGCATGTCATTCCCAAACTTTTTCTCCCCGATTTCCTGCTCTCTCTACTGTTCTATCTAATTAATGGCTAAACCGTACCCTAGGTTGAAATATCGCTTCATATCTTTAGCTGGTTTTGATCCATGGTGTTTGCTTAACTTCACTTTAGCCATATACAGTTCCAAAATACCATAAACCCTGTTTAAAACCAAGCAGCTATTCTCAGAAAACTAAAGCTAGCAAGTAGCTGCTAATGATAGTGGTAAATGTAGTCGCCAAGTAGCTAAACATTTTCTCTGCAGTAAAAAAATGGCAGTAACATATGACAGCTAATGATACTTGTGCCAGCCGCATGTTAAAATAGACAACTGCATGCAAACACAGTTCATGTATCTGATTATTCAAGGCTGGTTTTCACTTTTTAAAACTTGCACAAGCAGAATAAAATTTAAGCCTCAGCAGAATTGTACCTTAACTCAACTTTGTAAAATCCACCGCAAATAAAGGTAAAATCATGTCGTTTTGGCTTCAGAAGTCTTCAAAACCCAACAGACTTCATAGCAGTGATGTAGCAGACAAAAGCATCTCTATATTAAATTTACATGTACCAGAGTTTCAGCTCAGTCAAAGCGTCAACCAATACAGTACTAAAATGTGCTACGCTCATGCCAATAATGTCAGAAACTGACAAATGTCTGATCTCAAATCAAGTGTTGGTTGCTACAAAATAATTAGAAAGCCAACCCTCTGATAAAATTCAATGCACTTTAGTTCAATAACATCAAAACAGTTCAATATATCCATATAAAAGCAAATGCCCAATATTATTGCCAATGCACTGTGAAATCAACACAGCAGTTACAGTAAATAAGCTTGAAAATGTACAACAAGCTGCATCTTAGTATTTTAAAGTCATACTGCAGAATTCTCCACTCTGATTCAGTCATTACATTCAACTTGTAGCTGAAGTTTAAGCAATATATACAGTATATTAAAAAAAGCAGAAATATTACATCTCTTAGCGTGTCAGCAGTTTGTGTGCCTCGATTCTAATTCTCTTAGCCAAAGTATTGGAATGACAAGAATTCATTTTGGTCACAATCGGAAAAACAACTCCTTTTTGGGAAATATATTCGAGTTGTCCACAAGGCAATAATGACCTCTAGAGCGATTTTAGTAACAAAGGCCTGCATGCATGGATTGCATGGATGTTAATCTGCAGGGGAAAGGTGTTAAGACATCAGAGCAAAAATGGGGTAAATTTCAATAAAGGGGTGAGATTTAACAGCTATGCTTCATCAGCAATGAAATATGTGATCTACAACAGAATTATCTACAAATCCTTCACTTTTTCCCCACAAATTAACAAATCCATGTCTCAGCTTTAACCCGTCCTACATTTCCTCCTCCATGAGGACAGAGACATGTCCCTATCAGTTCTCAATGGTCTTCACTTGAACGGAGGACAGGATTTTTCCCATACTGTGGAATAGCGGTGTTATAAACATGTCTGTCAGACTCCTCCATACCACCTGGACTGAAGGTAAGAGCATCAAGAAGCACTGGATCACCGGCATCACCAACCTACAGGGACAAAGAGGAACAACTTAGAACAGCAGGTCAGAGAGGAGGCTTTTTGAAAGTTATCTACTACTATCTTAGCATTAATCTCTACTTACAGATTCTACATAAGGTCAGCTGTTAAGCTGAGACTCAACTGACGATCAAATATCACTCTAGGATGTTATGCACCAAGAAATTTCAGTGTTTATGTTGCAGATGCAACACAGAAAAGGAAGTCTTGATTGAAAGCTGTGTAATTCTAACTTCTAGCTGCATTGATAATGGAAAGACATTAGCATCCATTCTCAGAGGTACAGTATATACAGTCTTGGCCAACAGACTGCCAACACTACCAGGGATGATCCGACCAATCATAATCTACTATTGTCAAAACTGTCTTTGCAACTCTGCATGAGTTCAAAGTTCGTCAGTTAGGCGGGTCAGAGATTGTCAATCAAGGCTACAACAGTTTGCTACTTGTGATCCAAGTGGTGTTTTGCTTTGAAAAGAAGAAAACAACTTCGAAGAAATAATTGTGGACTCTTCTCTATGTCCGCTATATGGACAAAAGTTTTTGGCTGCCTGAACATTACCCCAACAGAGACTGTGATTAAATTGTATTCATATACGCCTACTTTACAATGGAGTTGGTCCCCTTTGCAGCTATAACAGCCTCCTCTCTTCTTGGAAGGCTCTCCACAAGATTTTGGAGTGTTTCTGTGGGAATTTATACCCATTCATTCTGTAGTGCATTTATGAAATCAGGCACTGATGTTGGATGAGAAGGCCTGGCTTCGTCACTGTTCATCCAAAAAGGTGTTTGATAGGGTTGAGGTCAGAGCTGTGTGCAGGCAGTTTAATTCTCATGAATCTACACTCAGTACCCCACCATAAAACAGTGAAAGAGAATTTTAAATGCTTTTAAAAATGTATTAAAAATAATTATAAATGATAATTGGCTAAAGCATTCAGACCCTGCAAAAACACTTAAAATTTTGTTCAGGCTCCTCCCATTTCTCTTGATTGCTGCTGAATGTTTCTACACCTTGGTTGGAGTCCACCTGTGGTAAATTAAGTTGATTGGACATGATGTGGAAAGGCACACACCTCTCTATAGAAGGACAGCATTGTTGCAAGGTACAGATCTGGGGAAGGCTACAAAAAAATCTGCTGCACTGAAGGTTCTGAAGAGCACAGTGGCCTTCATAATTTTTAAAAGGAAGAAGTTTGGCTCCGTCAGGACTCTTCCATAAGCTGGCTGCCCGGTCAAACTGAGCAGTCAGGGGTTTTAGTAAGAGCCCTCCACCAATCTGGGTTTCATGGCAGAGTCGCTAGATGGAGGCCTGTCCTCAGTACACATGAAAGCCCACTTTGAGTGTTTTTGCAAACTGAAAACTTATTTCAAAGTGACTTTTCTTTATTTCATTTTTTATTTATTAGCAAAAAAAATGTATATTCTGATTTAACTTAGTCATGATGGGGTACTTAGTGTAGATTAATGAGAATGAAACTGATTTTCTTTCAACTGTAGCATCAGCCTGCAATATAACAACACTGAAAAAGTGAAGGGGGTCTGAATATTTTCTGAATGCACTGTACATATAATAGATGCCAGCATTAAGATGATTAGAAATGACAGATTTGCATTGGTTCCTAACATTGATTAATGCCACATTATGTGCTTATGGCTGATGTTTGTCAGCAGGGCTGATATTGGCCATTACCACGGTGAAATCGATGCATTGGTGGATCCTTATAATCAAGCTTTCAAATCAAGCTACAATCTCTCAGTCTATTTCATACCCAAAAGCTTTCATGAACAAAAGAGGGTTAGTGCTGTTTCAGCAGCAAAAATAAATCTGCAGCATTCAGACTGAACAGGAGTTTGCTTGCTTTGGACTTTTATTTTTGTTGCCTTGATATCGAAACAGGTTTCAATACTTCAATGTTTGATTTGACTAGAATAACACTGAAGTTTAACATTTGGTATTATGGCAGACTTAGTTGGAAATTTGAGTTATTCTATCAGTGTTGTTGTCTCATGTGCTCACTGATTTGTTCCTCATTGTTACTTCTCTGCAGCCTTGGACCTTCACTCCACTATATTACCTAAAATAAAACAGTTCTCTCCTTTGAAGCAGCACCCCTCTGTGATCTCTCTCCCTGACATTCCTCGTGTATTGACCACCTCAGTGTACCACTGAGTACCTCCATTGACGAATACCTGTGCTGACTTCCTCCTTCAAACGTTAAAAGGAATCCTCCAGAACTTGTGACCTCACCAAAGGTCAAAGATCACATCAAAGTAACTGTACATCTCTCAATCTGCATGTGAAGAATGTCGCACTCCGGTCTGCAAACATGCCTGTGGAGCTGCTAGAATGCAGCTAACTGGCAAAGGGCAAGGGGCGTTTTTCTATTTTCCAATACCAGCGGAACAAAACATTCCTTCTAACTTTCCATACAGCGCTTTCTACAAATGTTGTTCCATCAAGTATTAATAAATGGACTCTTTGGGTAGTGGAACATATGAATTCATTGCATGATTAGCTCCAAAATATGGAGGCACCTGGTTAAAGTCGCTGCAGGCGCGTATAGCCGACATAAGCATGACATAATTATCCAAATATAAGTATAAAAACAGATCACTGGCAAAATGTTTCAGACTTCAACTACATGTGACGCTGGCTGTAAAAATAACTCCTGTCAATGTTTGCCTAAAGGGCCAGAAAAAGTATGCTGGCAATTAGCTGTGGCCCCCGAGGAAAAGTCACATTCACTAGTGTTCAGGTAATTCTCCCACTGGGACGTGACCTAGGTGTCTGGTACCTAAAACCTTTTATTGATATAAAGTAATTTAATCTCATTAATGTAACTGCAAGGCTATCCTCACCAAATTATGCATATTTTAGGCTCAAGGTATCATTCTTCTATGAAGATGCAACATATTTTTTGCTGTGTGAAAAAGTTGAGGTGAACTTCTCCCTACCAGATGTGGATGCAGCTGAGCACCCCGAACACCACGCCGAGGATGAACGCCATGGGAATGGCCAGCAGCGTGCTCAGCAGCCGGTAGAAGATGAATTTGACCAGCTCGAAGGCGGCGTGGCTTCCTATCCACACTCTGTCGAAGCTGTGAGAGGAGATGGGCTCTGCGATTACATCTTCAAAGCCGACCTGTCAGATCAAACATGTAATGAGCTGTGAGGCTGGGAAATATATATTTATTCCTAATATATATCAACATGGTTTCTAGGGATGATTGGCATCAGTATCAGTGTACTGTAAAACCGAAAAAAGTTAAAACTACTTGAATGTTTTTGTTGAAACTGATCATATTAAAGTTTTTATGTAAGGAAATAGATTTTTGAGTAATCATTACTTGTACATTTATGCTGGGTTAACTTGACTTTTATAAAGTGGAAACTTTCCTAAAAATTCAGTTTAAATCAAATTCAAAACAATGTCTTGAAGTTCTTTTCGTAAAGCTACGTGGTCTTCATCCGCTGTAATTTTCCCTTATGTCTACCTCATACTTTAATCTTGAACATTAATACCACCCAAAGAAGTCCAACTTAAGGGACAGCAAGTGACTATAAGTGAAACGTGCACACTAAACCACGAAGTCCTCTTCCATCATGTTCAGTATACCGTCTACTGTATGTTATTGTTAGGGCTGAACAATTTGTGAAAATAGTCTAATTGCAATTTTCTTCCCTGATATTGCAATTGCAATTTAATTTGCGATTATTTTTAGATTCCTCATCTTATATATTTTCAATAAATGCAAGTAATAAATTTCTATATTATAACCTTAACAATATCATATAGAATATACTGGGTCAAAACAATTTAAAACAAAAAGCTAAATGGGTGGGCTGCTTGAGTTAGCGCAGTTGCCTCACAGCAAGAAGGTTCCTGATTCGCTTCCCAGTCAGGGCCTTTCTGTGTGGAGTTTGCATGTTCTCCCCACATGCGTGGGTTCTCTCCAGGTACTCCGGCTTCCTCCCACCACCAAAAACATGCTCGTTAGGTTAATTGGTGACTCTAAAATTGGTGTGAATGTGAGCGTGCTCGCTGTGGCCTGTCTCTATATGGCAGCCCTGCGATTGACTGGGGACAAGTCCAGGGTCTCTCGCCCATTGACAGCTGGGATAGGCTCCAGCCCCCCCATGACCCCTAACAGGATAAGTAGTATAGAAAATGGATGGATAGCTAGTTTGGATTTTTTTGGCTCATATTGCAACTTTGATATCAATTGCTAAATTGAAGGGATGACCATTTTTATGTCATCTCATTTTAAATAAGTAAAAAAGTAATTTTTATCAAAAAAAATTTTAATGTTTGCATGATGTGCATAAAAAATCTCCTGCAAAAAAGTTTTACACTGGTATTTTGACACATTTCAAGTTTAAGAAATATTGCAACTTTTGTGATTTGTAAATTGCAGCAGGCCATATTACGATGTAATCACAATTAAATGCCCAGCCCTAATTATTGTTACTCATTACAGGTGGGACTTCTCTAACTGAGTCAGTAACTTCACTCATGGTGCACAAGTGTCTAATGCCCAGCGGCATTCTGGGAAGAATCTGCAGATTAAAGAATTATACTCAAATAGTTTGAGTATAATGACAAAAAACACTTAGAATGATTGAGTACTGTTTACCTTAACACAAAAAAATGTGTTCTAATGACTCAGAAAAATAGTGCTGAAATAGCCATTTCTGATTTTTTGAGTCACATTTTTTAACAACTTTCAACTGTTTGATCTTAAAGTGTAGGTAAGAATATTCTGCCATTATTTACAACTTCAATATCTGCTAAGTATTGGCTTATATCAGCTGTACATATTGGGCGTATGTATGAATACATATTTCAGCAGACCTCTGGTGTATCGGTATATCAGCTAAAGTTGATTTTAACTATCTGCATATTGGATATCTGCAAAAATCCAATATTGTGCATCCCTACTATTTACAAAGGAGATACAGTGAATGATAATACACTTCCTATCAGTGTAGGTTATCTTAATGTTGATTAGGAAAAATGTTGTCCAGGCTTAATGCCTGGTTAAAAAACTGTAATGTGCTTATTGACCCTGTGATTTTCTATTTTAGGTTAAAATCAGCTCTTACTTCAGCAGGATTTCATTATTTTGTTGTATAAAGACCTTGGTATGGAAACCTCTCTTTGATGCCGTGGGAAAAGAAACAACAGTCACCCGTCAGCACCCAATACTGGGTCATTTTTAGCTTTAAATGATCAAAAAATTGCAGGCAAACTCCTCAACGTTGTCTAAATTGCACAAATGCATTGATAACATCTGGAACTTGCACTTATTTTCACTTAAACCCAGTTTTCATGTTGTTCAGAATGACCCCCCCCCCCCCCTTTTTTTTTTTTAAATAGATCTATGGCATTAAAACATGAATAGACTTCATTATCATCAGTACTTTTTTCAACCAAAAGAGAGAGAGCAATGTCTAAGATGCACAAATATGTTGGCAACATTTGGAAAACCTTGCTAGTTGGCAGTTAAACCCACTTTTCCAGATGTTGTCAATGCATATGTGCAATTTAGACTCTCCTGGTTGAAAATCATCATTACATATCTGATGATAAAAGTAATGGAGGTGTTATTTTGCAACACAGAAAACCATATATGGCCATGTTGCAAATGTTTTTGATCATTAAAAAGAAAAATTTCTCAACACATGCTGAGTAGGATTGTTATTATTGTTGCCCTGGTGTCTAACAGGTCACTCTGAGATTTTTACTTGTACCACATCAAGGTTTATAATGCTGGTACTGAGTCTGCTACTTGTTGTTCTGTCAAGATGTAACATGTGTAATGCCCTTTAGCTAAAAAGCATATCAAGATCTGATGATTGGTCCGTGTCGCCCAGCCCTAAGACTGTAATCACAGTGGTGATGGAGTGACGCGCAGGCAGGGTGCCACTTCCAGGTATTCACGCTGCTGTCTGCCAGTTTCACACTTTGAAACATAAAAACATTATCACTACTTCACTCCCTGACTGTCCAAAACACGCTTTAGAAAGCAGCACTGAGCGTAGTTTCACTTTGAAATAGTGCTTCGGCTCCTTGTTCAGACTCACCTTCAAATGCGCGTTGATATCGTTTGGATCTCGGTCCGGCTCCGCCGTGTAAACTTTCCCCTTCTTCGACAGGATCGGTTCTATCGATCTGTTGAACTCGTCTTCGTCCATAATGATGCTGGTGTCCAGTTTCTCCTTTTCCAGACCCATGTTGTTCAGTCAGACGGTGCAGGGAGAGCAGCTGGTGACGGTGCGCTCTGCTCTGTGCGCCGGACTGCGCGGCACCCCGCCCCGTATGGAAAGCAGCGCAGCGTGGGGCCGAGGAGACACAACAAGCTCAAAGTCACTTCCCCAGACCAGCGCGCGAGCTCTGTGATGACTGATTCTACTGTGTAGCGTTCAGGCCTCCAGTCAGGGGCCGTGGAAGGTCCTCAGGGTTTAACAAGCTGAACGCACCAGCCCTCTTCAGCCATGTGATTGAGCATGAGCTGATCAGCCTGCAGCTATTCCTTGCTTTATACTTATTTTTCAGACTTCTTTGAGTCCTTGGGCATTGAAACAAGCCTTGCCTTTTGGATTTTGAAAAGCCCAGCCAGTTTATAATTGATCTTCTAACCACTAAAATGACTGTAATTATGGTAGCTGATTATGAGCTCATCACCCATCTACCTGTTGAGCTGATTAACCACAAATGTCCTTTTCACTCTGTGTGGATTTATCACTCTCTGGCTGGGTCTTGCTCTGCACTCAGCAGCCAACATAGTTAAAATAGCTGCAGCTCCTTAGATGTTTAAACAGGAACACCAACAGAGAGGCTTTTTCCTCAGGCAGCTGCTGTTCACCAGGAGATCTCCTAGTTTCTGACCTCACAAGCACTCTGCGAGTTACTGCCACTACTATGGAGATGATTTATCCATAAAACCTTAGTTGGTCGCCATGTTTAATAAAACAAGCACATTAGCTGTTAGATAATTGTTCTTGGGTGAAAAGTACGTTTACTCTAAAAATATCTGATACAGAAGCTTGTTTATAGTAGGGACAGCACTTCAGACCACTCCTCGTTTTCCTGTTGGAAATAAGGAAATTATTTTGGAAGGTTTTATGTAATCGTCGGATGTGCTATCAATAAACATTTCTGGTAACACATGCAAATTTTGAATTTGCGGCCTGCAACATGCCCCAAAAAAGTTGGGACAGGGGCATGCTTACCACTATGTTACATCACCTTTTCTTCTGGTGGACTATACACTGATTGTTCCTTTAGACTGTAGGGCAGTGATCATCAGCTGGCGGCCCGGGGGCCACATGAGGCCCCCCCACAGCTTTCCATCCGGCCCTTGGAAGATTATTAAATCCAGAAAATTGTATGCCTTTCTTGATAGAGGAGGCTGTAGTTGGCATGGTAACAGTCTTATCTTGATCAAAGCTATGGTTTTTCACATCAATTTTCCACGCAGGTCTCTTTGAGAGTGCAGCTTCCCTTCCTGAGAATCTACACTGAAGATCTGTTTCTTCTATGTGTTTTTGGTTTATTAAAATATGTAGTTAAATCAAGCGGCAACCTCCAGTCCTGAAAAATGAAGCCAATGCGGAAGTGCAAAAAATTGCTATACCGCGAGTGTCCACTTGAGGCTGGCTGCAGGAACACCGGAAGTCCTATCCGCACACGTTAAACAGCTGGTTTTGACACACAAATAAACTGGTTTACAGCCTGGTTCAAAACACCAAACGTGTCTCATTAGCTAGTGTCTTATTGTGCTCTCAGCGTACGGGTGGGGAATTTTTTTGTACCACAATTGTTTTGATTATATTTAGGATGAAAGCTGATTGGTGATTCTCATATGATTGACAGATAGCTCGGCAGGCAGAGGTTCAGTTTCTGTCAACCAGAATGCTAAGTAGCAGGCTGACAGGAAGTCGCGCTTAGTGGGCGGGCCATTAGGTTGATCCAAAGTTCGGTTGAGACAGCAATTTCAATATGGAAGCGTCCACGGATTGGCTTCAAGAACGGTTTGAGTCCGCCTTTTGTAAGCAGACGACTGACGTCACACAGGGTTTTTTCCAATTTTTTCTACAGTCTATGAGTTAAATATTTCAATCACCCCCTTGTGGTTGGCTGCAGTATAGGTTCTGTTAAAGGACATAATATTTTACAGGAATAAGTTAATCAGACCAAAACATTAATTCTATTGTAGTTAATGTCAATGCCCGGCCCCCACAGCGTCTGTTAAGAAAAATCTGGCCCTTGTGCGAATGGAGTTGATGACCCCTTCTGTAGGGTTTTTGTTGTTGTATTTTGTGCATCACTATGGGTCATGTGTATTCACAAAAGGAGGCAGGCTTCCATGCAGGCTGGTGTATTAGTTGGACTCTTATTGTGAAGCCATGTTGTTGTAACTCATGCCAACTGTGGGAAAGACGCCAAAGCATACGCTGCTTCATAACCTGTACGTACCTCTCAGTATCAATGGTGCCTTCACAGATGTGCAAGTTAACTATGAAATGGACACTAAAACCACCCCCCCAACACACCCACACACACTGACACAGATGCTTCCAAAAACAATTAACAACAATGACAATGTGGACTTGTCAGCACAGCACACTTTTCCACCTATGGTTTGCTCATCTCAGATGAGCTTGGGTCCAGAGAAATAGACAATGCTTCTGCACATGGTTGACATGTATTTTTCACTTTGCGTGGTAAAGTCTTAGATTATGTTTGTAGATGCATCAGTGTAGTTTGTTAACTGACACTGGCTTTCTGAAGTGTCTAGAGCCCATTTTGTAATTAGAGGTTGTTTTGATTCCAATACCAGAATCAGGAATATTTACAATACTGCTTAAAATGCAGGTATTGGTATCAGTGAGTGCATGTGTTTGTGCACCAGCCCAATAAGGTTTCGTTTAACCCTTTATTGTGCTTTATATTTTAGAACTATAAACTGGGAATCCTTTTTATTCATAACACTGCACATCATTTTTAGAGACATGTGCCATTTAAAGTTAAATAACTTTAGAGCCATATAGAGCCATTGTGCCATTCTATTGCTGCTATCCATGGACCTTACAGAAGCATTTCTAGAGAGCCTGGAACTTGAATGACTTTTCTGGGACTTTTAAGATTAAATCCACACCAGTAGATGTGATATTGAACATCTTTATATCCATTTTTTTAATCCATCCATCGATCAATTATGACTGCTAGCTTGAATGATAACCACCATATTGATTTCTCAAAACGCTTTGTGGGGGTCATCAACCAATGGCAGGTTGTTCCGTTGAATGTTTAAGCGCACAGATCATTGATGGACAGACAGCTAGAGAGCCTGTGATGTGGTAGTCTGTGTCATTCCTATTTCAATATTTAGCAGTAAAACAAAAATTAGCAGGAAGAACACTTTTAAGTGTGTCAGGAGGCTGTACATTATCGTTCTATGTGTTTAGCCAACTTCTGGGTTCAATGTAGAGCTAAAATAAAGTGCCAGTTTTCCACGGCACAGTCCGTCCAGAAAGTTTACAATGGTTTCAGATCGGTACTCTGTACCAGTAAATACCAAATGCTCTGGTATCAGAATCAGTATTGGGAGGAAGAACAGTATTGACACATCTCTTGTAAAATCTATCCCAGAATAATGGTGTTTGTTATTGTAGTGCCACCTGAAGGATTGAAGAACATACGCATTCAGTGTTGGTTCTTGGTCTTGCCCCTGATATTCACTGATTTCTCCAGAATCTCTGAATCTTTTCAGGAGTGCTGCTTTTATACCCAATCATGGTACCATCACATGTTACTAACTAACCTACATACCTGTGGAATGTTCCAGGGTTTTTTTATAACCATTCTACAACTTTCCCAGTCTTTTCTTGCCCATGTCCTAACTTTTTTTGGAACATGTTCAAATTCAGAATGTGAGATAATTAAAAAGAAAAATAAGGGGGACCAGTTTCAACATTAAATATCTTGTTTTTGTGTTGAGGAAAAATTTGAAAAATAAAGTTTGGTTTCGTTGACTTTTATTGCCTGATTGGCTGCCAAGCTAAGAGAACTGCAAAGATGAATTTGTTGGTTATGACTAAAGTTTGTCTGTTATGATAAATCTAGCATTTTTTTTTAAATAAATCAAAGCATTTTTTCCCTCAAGAGCAACTTCATCTCTGCTAAATGTTAGCCTCTGGAGAGCCAACATGCCTGCAGCCCTCTACACTTTGCATCTCATTTGTCAATGTAGCAGCTTCAGCATCCTGCAACATGCAAACAACACTCTTTTGTTTAGGGTCCACCAGGGCCTGGTCACAACGTACGAGTACATGAAAAAAAAAGTAGGTCAGGACTGCGAGTGACAGCAAAGCAGAAACACTGAGAGCAGAACAGAACAGAGGGGTGACAATGCAACACCACAATACTCCAGGATTAGCACACACAGAGGACGGTTCTGACAGAGAAGCATTTAGAGAGGGAGGGGAGACCTGGCTGGCTGGCTGGCTTGCCTGGGGGTGAGGCGGGGACAGGACGGTGTTGACATGAGAGAATGTGAGAGTGTGAGAGCGCAGCAGAGGAAGTTATTGCCTTTGGTTTGTGTTACAGTTTGGATGCTGGTGGTGAGATGAGATCATAACATGAGCTTTGATCAGTCAGAGCAAAGTCTGATAGGGATGCAGGTGTTTATCCATGTGTATTTCAAAAACTGGACCAGAATTCTGTGGTGAAATTGCCATGATGTTTGGGATAGGTTTGCAGAAGAGAAAAGTGATGATTCTGGTCACCTCCACACATTGATCTTGACTTTTAGATTGATCATGGTCAATGTAATTAGGGTTTCTGACAAAAAAACCCACCTCTTTAATGTCAAAGTGAAAACAGATTTCTACAGAGTAATGCCTGTAAAAAAAGTTATTTAAAATAAGTGATTGCATAAATATACGAATATTCCCTTTAAAGTGACTGACTTAAATCAACAGAGGTCCGACTGGTGTTAGTAGTCTCACAGTTAGTGAAATGGGGATCACCTGAGTGCAGTGAATGTGTCTCAGGTGGTTGTAAAATAAAAACACCTGTATCTGGAAGGTCCAGTCACTGGTCAATCAGTATCCCTGGCTACTATTACACCATGGAGACAAAAGAACACTCCGAGCAACTCAAAGAAAAGGATATTGAAAAGTCTAAGTCAGGGGATGAATGCAAACATTCCCTAGGGGTTCAGTTATATCCATCACCAAGAAATAGAAGAAATGTGGCACATGTGTAAACCTGCCTAGATCAGGTCCTCCTCACAAACTGAGTGACCGTGCAAGAAGGAGACAAGGAACTTCAGCAGCTGAGACGGGAGAGACTCTTCATACAACAACTGTTGCCCAGGTTCTTCACCAGTCAAAACATTGTGGGAGAGTTGCAAAGGACAAAAAACCCTGTTGAAGAAACCTCATATCAAATCTGGACTAGAGTTCACCAAAAGGCATGTGGGAGCCTCCATTGTCCAGTGGAAGAAAGTTATTTGGTCTGATGAAACCAAAATGGTCCTTGTTGCCCAACAGACAAGACACAACCTGACATGCCAGATGGGTCTGTTTCACACATCCAGCTGGAAAATCTCCTATAGCCAGTGTTTGAGAAAGACTCGGAGGGTGACTGGATGAACATTCTGTCTGTCACATCGTTAAGCGCCAATCAGAGCATCAGAACACATGACATTGTCGCCGATACCGAGGTGTGCCACTACCAAGGAATAAACTCCATAGAGAACTGCATAATGTGAACCATGGCCACTGTAGACATGACAGTACATGACCTTTTCATCTTTGAAAAGAAAACAACTCACTGCTGCTTGTTCTTCTTCTTCTTCTTCTTTTTTTTTAAAGATTTATTTTTGGGTATTTTTGTGCTCTTATTAGATAGAGGAGGACACTGTATAGAGTCAGAAACAGGGTTAAGAGTGGGGGAGAGACATGTGGTAAAGGGCCTCAGGCTGGATTCAAACCTGGGCCGCCTGCGTACATGGGGAGCGCCTTTAACCACTAGGCCACCTGCTCCCCTGTTCGTTCTTCTTTTAACGAAGAAATGTCAAGTTCTGATCAAGCTTACGCTTTAGTAGCATCCACTCTAATCTCTTCCGCCATAATTGCACCAGCCTCTTGTCGCTGCTTGCTTAGGTCACGACTCTGTCGCCCCTGAAAGTACTGGCCCATTGACGCTGATTGATCCTGTCACTGTCTAACCGGGCCCAAACTGTTCAGATGGGAGCTTTGCAAGATGGATTCACCAGTGAGAAACACGGAAACGGGCAGATCCACAGTGGTGGCTGGTCAATAGGGGGCGCTAGGGCTCTGCCCCCCATCACTCTCCACAAAGAGAGGACAGATCTTAAGTTCATTGAATACATTTTTTAAACATTTGCTTTAAATATCAATAAATTTATATGAATATAGATAAACTCTATCATGCACTGTATAAATATGATTCATTAAGAGATTTAAATGTATAATGTGCAATAAATCAGTAGATCACAAACATTCTTAGCATTTGCCTTTACTTCCTGTTCACTCATTTCCTCCCTGGGGCGCTTGGCTTGAGCACCCACAGCCTTTCATTGACCTCTGTTATAAGCTGGGCATGCACATTCGCTCCTCTTCAGTACAAGAAATAGGAGCTCTGTGGGCGCAACACGACGGCGCCCCCGAAGGGATTACAACTAACCAATCGCCAGATGCCAACAGGTGGCAGCAGAGAAATTAGCTCTGTTATTTGAGACACACAGAGGAAGTCATGCACCGTCACTGAAAAATTCTGGCTTTTTGCCAGAAACTGCACCTGTGATGATGCTAGAGATGCTAGGAAGACAGTTAGCAAAATGCAATAAGAAAACTTAGTTGAATGTTTAAGAATAAGGTGTTTTGAGAGGAGGAACTTAGGATTAAAAAGCTTGGACCTGATCGACCAGATATCAGGATGAAGCAACAAAGCTGTGACAGAGGGAGAAAGTACACTGATGGCATATTAGACTAATAATAATAAGTAAGTGAATAATCAATAAATAATAGTTTTTTGTTTTTTTGTCTTCCTTTCAGATTTAAATCAGCTGCAGAGGTGTCACGGGCTGACCTGCTTCTAGCCTGTGTGCCTTTCAATCCTACAGGTGAGAATGTAATTAAAGCACCAAACAGCCACATTCCAGGACATCCCGGCCTGCGTTTCCCTTGAGATTTTTCGTACCGATGCATAGTGGAACGTTTCCTCTGACTTCATAAGGAACAAATGTGTATTATGAAAGGAGTTTCCAAGGGGAACAATGATATCAGCGCACTCACAGCACACTCTGGGATTTCCTGTTACACCCAAAGGACTCTCATGCCTGTCGTCTGAAAGACGCATCACCTGAAGGAACATTAGGAAAGTGTTTCCTTGTAACTTGTGTGAATACTACAAGTTTCCATTCATGTTTGTGTGAAGGTGTATGTGTGCAGGTGAAAGAAAACACCCAAACTTTCCTTCACTCTCTGATTCAAGGACGTGTTTTTACATTCTCACGCTAAAATGCATTTAAAGTGGCCTGGCTTCAGCTGATTTGATTATACAATAGTTTCAAAGGAATTAAAAAAAAAACAAAAAGAGAAAAATAAACCGAACTGAAGCATTTCTATCCATCTATCTGCAAAATGCGCTGTCTTGTAACATATTATGTTTTTATAAATGTTATCTGCTGTTATCTCAAGCATCATAATGAAGGAAATCACTTCTCAGGATTTATTTATTGTAGAAATTCCACTTAAAACACTGAAATATTTGCACCATTACATTTTGTCCAGCAGTAAATCACAGATTCGACTCCGATTTGAGTCGAGCCAGAGACTGTGTGTGTGAAAAGTTGTGATAAATGAGACCCAGATTGCGCAGATATAAGTCTTAAATTCCCACCACTGTGAAAAATGAACTCACGGTGTCACTTCCAATAAGTCTGGAGAGCTTTTATGAGATAGAGCTTGACTGTCCAACAGAGCTGCAAATATAACTAATGGTAGTTGAAAACATGAAAGCAGAGCTTGTGTGATGGTCTGTGTATAAATACATGTGTGCATGTCTATTTGTGTGGGATCACAGACACATGATGCATGTGTTCTGCAGTATATTTATCTTTACCCGTTTACTGTTTGTATGAGGTTGACTCTATAGCATCAATTCTGCAGTGACTCTGTTTGTTACTGTGTGCAGAGCAGTCTGTTCTGTGTGTATTTATTTCTGTCAGCTCAGGATCATTCAGGAGTGGCATGTTTTGAGACCCAGAGGCTGCTGGCTGAGGCTAGCTACACACGAGAGGCCCCCATTTTTCCCAACTAGTGCAGTTGTCATTTTTACACCCAGTCAGAGGTGAACTCTGGATGTCTGATGAAGCTTGCAAACCCAAAAAGCTGCTCAGATACGCTCAGGCGGAAGAGCATGTACCTGGTAGCTGAAACTCTCATTGCAATTTAGTACCAAACACAGAGGCTTTCTGGGGGGAAAATGAAATGCTTTGAACTTAAACTCACTAAATGACAGGCAGAAACTGTACCCATCTGCTATGCTGTTCAGCCTTGCCTCCTCCAGGACGTCCTGTTTGAAGGGGGAGTGTTCACTGAATCACTGAAGGCTAGTGCCACAACCATCTCCAAGTACATCCTAACTTCAAAAATGCCAAAATATTCCTTTAAACCTGGTCCAAAGTCTTTGCTGCAGGATGCTCCTGATAATTAGAAGATGCATACATTGTCTCAGCCTGTAACACGCACACTGACGCACTGCAGAGCGGCTTCTCCACAGTTTAATATCAATGCAAAGAAAGTTTCTTCAGGGGCAAATCACTGAGAAACAGAAAGATTTTGAATCTGTTTGATTCCAAGCTTTCCTCTGTGCACACATCTCCAATGTGTGTTGAATAGAGAATATATTCTGGAATTCAAGCGGATGAAGTATCAAAGTAATGTTAACACCTCAACTTTATATGCTATTGAGCTCACAGAAGCTTTATATACATAGAACATGGTGTGACCTGTTTTTATGACTTTTGATAATTGTTCAAAAAATCCTCAAGAATCTGGTGTCATCCAATTATTATACTGCCCCCGATCAAGCCTGAGCCTCTATTATCAAACTGTAAATACATAATATGGACAAAAGTTTTTGGCCACCTGACTGTTACAACAGGCACTGTAATGAAATTGTATTCAAAAACATGAACTTAAATATGGAGCTGGTCCCTCTGTTATGGCTATAACCTGCACTTTTCTTGGGTGGCTTTCCACAAGATTTTGTGTTTTTATGAGAATTTGTGCCCATTCATTCTGTAGAGCATTTATGAGATCAGGCACTGATGTTGGATGAGAAGGCCTGGCTCACAATCTCTGTTTCAGTTCATCCCAGAGGGGCTTGATGGGGTTAAAGTCAGAACTCTGTGCAGGCCAGTCAAGCTTTTCTACACCAATCTCGTCAAACCATGTCTATAGAGCTTTGGCTTTGTGCACTAGGGCAGTGTTTCTCAACCTTGGGGACCCCCTTTGGGGTTGCGAGACACTGAGAGGGGGTCTCCAGATGCCCTAAAAAAACTAAGAACATTTTTTAAATTACACTGTTGCCACTTCACACCAATTTTGTCACATTTTTTACCCATTTTCATAATTTTTTCCCACCAATATTAACACATTTTAGACGTTTAACACCTATTTAGGCCAGTTTTAAACTCTTTCCACCACTTTTTTCTGCCTGTTTTTGCCACTTCTGAATTGCCATTATTTAACCGTTTTTTACACCCAATTTTCCCATTTTAACCACATTTTACCATTTGATATGCCCAATTTTGGTAGTTCAATTTCTGACAATATCTGCCTAATTTTTTCTTTCTCAGTTAACCCTTTTTTTGCCAGTTTATATCAATTTTCCTTCACATTTCACCAAATTTCCACCCATTTTTGCCAATTTAAAGCCATTTTAGCCACATTTTAACTCTCTTTTACCACTATTTATGCCCATTTTTATCTAATTATTGCCACTTCCAAACCATTTCTTCTACTTCTAAAGTCCAACTTCACCATCTTTTTCACCTTTTTTTTGTTGTTTCCCATTTTTAACTAATTTTAGCTATTTTTAAACTTTTTTTTTTTTGGACAAAAAGGATTTACATTTTTAAGAAGGCTTTTTACCACACATGAATAAATAAATACATTTGTTTCTTTTATAAGACTGGTTATTTTTCAGGTTAAAATGTAAAATATGGATATCGCAGCTTAACTTTACAATGGACCATGGTTTTGCTGACCTCCATGGTCCCCCAGTTTGGCTGGGCACCAGAAAGCTCTCCCATTTACCCTCCTGTATGGATGGCCTTGTCTGCACATGACTGTTCTGAATTGTGCATGGCTGTGTTCAACCACCTTTAGGTACAGTGGGGGTTTCTGGTCTCTAGCACCTTTATTTTGGGGGTCGTGTGCTGAAAAGGTTTAGACCCTCTGCACTAGGGCACAGTCAAGATGGAATAGAAAAGGGCCTTACCCAAACTGTTGCCACAAAGTCATAGCATTGTCCAAAAGGTCTCGATATGCGTAAGTATTAAGATTGGCCTTCACTGGAGATAAGGGGCCCAAACCCTGAAAAACAACCCCATGTAATTATCACTCCTCCACCAAACTTTCCACTTGGCACAATGCAATCAGGCAGGCAATGATCTGCATCTGCCGAACCCAGACTCGCTCTTCTGACTGCCAAACAGAGAAGCATGATTCATCACTCCACACAACACATTTCTACTGCTCCATAGTCCGGTGTAGATATGGTTTATATTACATACACTTCATCCAACGCTTGGCATTGGACTTGGTTATGTGACGCTTGCATGCAGTTACTCGGTCATGGAAACCCATTCCATGAAGCTCCAGATGCACTGTTTACATTAATGTTACTGTGCTTACATTAATGCTGTTTGAAGTTCAGAATTCTTTATCTCTGGAATCAGCAGAGCATTGGTGACTCTATGCATCATTCACCAGCCAACACAGATTTTACCTGGTCTACCACTTCATGGCTGAGTTGCTGTTGTTCCTGAATGTTTCCACTTACTAATAATGTCTCTTACAGTTGACTGTGGAATATCCAGCAGGGATGAAATTTCCTGAACCGTCTTTTTGCAAAGGTGGCATTCATCACAGTCAGTGAAGTCAGTGAAAACAAACAGACTGGTGTTGCTAACTGGATATTGTGTACTTTTACAGTTAGCTTAGAGCCAGGGCTATACTTGAGAGAGAGAAAAGGTAAGTAAAACTATTTAAATGTTTTCTAAAAGTAAAAGGAAGCCAAAGTAATGATGCAAAATCTTGGGGTGATGTGATGCCGTCTGTTAAAGCCTGTAAGAAGTCTCACTGCATTTGGTATTAAGTGGAGGGAAGAAAGAGCTTTCTGACTAAAACCAGACAGGGGAGATTTTTCATAGCGCTGGAAGAAATGATGGCTTGGATGACCTTTCAATATCTGACCTATTACAACAAGAAGCACGACAGTGTGACTCTTTTGGTGTATGCTGCAAAGATGAAGTTGAAATGTAGTCTAGTGTGTAGCCAGGCTAACCTGAGGATCACAGATTGAGCTAAAGGGATGCTCTGCAGTCTTTAGCATTGGGAAAAGACCCTAAAATATGTTGTATTTTGTTTGCTTTTAGTGTTAGAGAAGGCAAAGGGAACCAGCCTGATGTCTGGCATAACCAAGGGCTATTTTATACTTAGAGTTGTCTCTGAGTGACTCATTCAAAATTCTTTCCAGTAATAAGGAATATTGCTTTCTGGCACAGAGCTCTTGCTCTATTAAATAAAGAAAATGACCCAGGCTAACTCAAAGCAAGGCCTTGTATGCATCAGTCTCCCAGAGTGAACAAATGGCTTTATATTGTAGATACAAGTAAACAGCACAACAATGGTGGAGAAAAAGGAAAAGATACACAGCTTGATAAAGAATGCTTGCATGAAGACACAGTGTAGCATGCACAGGCCTGTATAAACACAGATTTGCATAGAATAGGTGTAGGTTTACTACTTTTCTAGAATCACACTTCCGTCTACTATTTTTCCTGGCAGAGTCACAAGCACTAACTACAACCATAAAGCTGTCTGCTGGTGTCACTTCATTAGAGTGAGTTTTATTGTCATCATGCACTCCTCACAGTCAGAAATGCAGCAGAGACACGCCCCCTAATCACCTCCGGGTAAGGTAACGTGAGGAAAGACAATACCCATCTGTGTTCAAGCGTAAAACAACTGCATGTGCAAGCAAGAAGACTACAGTGCACTGATGTTTAGCAGAATTGTAAACAGTTACTTTGTAGAGAAAAGCACATAAAAGCAGGAAAGTGGCTTTATAGGAGATGATGTCTTTCCCTGCCTTTATATTTAGGGAATAATTCTATTTTTTGAAAGCTGATAATTGAAACCAAAGCATCGTTTTTATATGAGTATGAGTTTGAGTATAAGACGCACTAAATCAAATTTGCATCATAAGCTGTTTCATAAGATATAATTCTCCTCATCTGTGTGTAATGAGTTCCTTAATAAGATCCAGACATTCATCATAACTCTACAGTGGAGTAGGAACAAGAATACTGAACCTAGCTTTAGATACAAAAATGGATATTATAAAACAGGGGTCACTAACTGGCGGACCGCGGTCCAGACCCAGACCCAGACACCATCCGGTATGGACCTGGACCCGGACCTACAATCATTAAATTAAACGGAAACTATAAATTTGACTTCTATTTTAAGCGGCACAACTATTCTAGGATTTACAGTACTGGTTTTGCAGATCAGGACATGTACAGACCAACTGCATGCGAGTTAAGCCATCTCACATGGTGCTACTCGGCCAATAAACTGTCTGCTTCCAGGCAGTAAACACTGTACTGCTGCATTCATACGAGGGACAGTTATAGCATTTTATTTTATATGTTATTTTAAGAATTTAAGGAGTAATACAGTTTGTAAATTACCATGAAAATGACAATCAAATTATACTTTCCACTTTTATTTCTATGTGTAAATAAAAACTTGTGTTTAAAATAAAACTAACACCATTAAAGGAAAACTAGTTTTCATATTTTACCAGTGCATAAAGTCCCTGAAATCATACCCAGATCCACATATCACACTAACTCAGTTACACATTATGATGTTCTGGACCTTTGGTTTAATACATCTTCTCTGGCTGGACCTCTTTGAATTTTAGTTGATTACCCCTGTTATAAAGTATTACCTGTATCATGCTTCAGTTTTCTTTATTAATACTAGTTTTGCTCCCCTTTCAAATGTCAATTTTCACTCAAAACTTGAACCACAATGCATGATGGTAATTGCTGGAATATTGACAATCAGTTGTTCACTATTTTTCACAATGCATTGTGGGATACAGTGAGTGCACTAGAACAATATTCACTCAGCACTACTAGTGCCTATTAAAAGTATTTACCCCCTTGAATGTTTTACCCCTTTATTGATTTTGTAAACCAATCATGGTCAATAAAATTTGGCTTTTTGACTGCATAAATATTCACCCCCTTTAAAGTGACTGACCTAATTATACAGAGGTCCTGACATTTGGTGCTAGTAGTCTCAGTAGTAGTAGTCTCACTGGGTCTCAATGGGAATCACCTGAGTGCAGTGAATTTTTCTCAAGTGACTGCCATATAAAGACGCCTATTTCTGGAAGGTCTAGTCACTAGTTGATAAGTGTTCCTGGCAACCATTTCACCATGAAGACAAAAGAACACTCCAATCAACTCGGAAAAAAGGTTATTGAAAAGTTTAAGTCAGAGAAAACAAGAAAAGTTCCAAGACACAGAACATCCCCCAGAGTTCAGTTAAATTGATCATCAAAAATGGAAGGAATATGGGACATGTGTAAATCTGCCTAGATCAGGCTGTCCTCACAAACTGCGTGACCGTGCAAGAAGGAGACTAGTGAGAGAGGCCATCAAGACATCTATGACTACTCTGAACAAGTTACAAGCTTTAGAGCTGAGACGGGAGATACTCTGAATACATCAACTGCTCTTCGCCAGTTAAAGCTTTATGGGAGATTGACAAAGAGAAAGCCACTATTGAAGAAAACTCATTTTGATCTGCCACTAGAGTTCACAAAAAGGCGTATGGAAAAACGTTCTTTGGTCTAATTGTCTGGCCATCAGACTATGTTTGGTGGACACCGAACACTGCACATCACCTCAAACACACCATCCCCACTGTGGAGCATGGTGGTGGCAGCATCATGCTGTAAAGATGCTTCTCAGCAGCCGGCCCTGTAGGTAAAGGTAGAGGGTAAAATGGATGCAGCAAAATATAGGAAAATCCTAGAGGACAATCTTAGTCTGCAAGACAATTACGGCATGGAAGAAGATTTATTTTTCCAGCAAGACAATGACCCAAAGCATAAAGGGAAACCTGCACAGAAATGGTTTAAAGACAACAAGGGGAATGTTGTGGAGTGGCTGTGTTAAAGCCCAGACCTCAGTCCAACAGAGAATTTGTAGCTGGACTTGAAAAGGGCTTTTCAGGCCCGATCCCTGTGCAACCTGACAGAGCTTGAGCAGTTTTTTAAAGAAGAATGGAAGAAAATTGCAGTGTTCAGATGTGCAAGTCTGATCGAGACCTATCCACACAGACTCAGTGCTGTGATTGGAGCCAAAGGTTCATCTACTAAATACTGACCTGAAAGGGGGAAATATTTATGCAGTCACCCACTTTCCATTACATATTTTACTTGATTGACATTACATTGTAGAAATCTGTTTTCACGTTGACATAAAAGAGGTGGTTTTCTTGTCATTGCTTTTTCTTATATCAGAACCGAGTTTTCTTGATGTTAATAGATTCTAAATAAGTCAACATTTATTTCTGTTTCTTATATAAAAGTAAAAAACCCTACTTAAATGGTAAAAGTACACTCAGAGCTCTCCAGATTCACAGTTAGAGGGTTTTAGTATAAACACAATTGTCTCTGCGCCTCTGCTCCTGCTCAGCTTTTAGATGAGGTAGACGGATGGAGAGATGAGAGGGGGAAAGAGCGATGTCGGTTTTCAGAGGAGGAATGTCCTGACAGGCCCCGGCATACTGAGGCTCTGACTGTCACATTTGTTCTAGGCAGTGGAAAAATTTCACAACAAGCTCGAGAGCCCCTCAAACCATTTTCCAAAATAGCCCGAATCTGTCTGGCAAGAAGTTGGACGCCACCTGTAAACTTGGTGTCACCTGTCCCTCTGCTCTCAACCTAACAGCTGTAATGTTCCATGCAATCTTAAATACAGTAACAGACAAGCTGCATCTGAGGGAATCAAAGTTCTCTTTTCTATGGTTGCAGTTGGAACTAAATTGATTAAACCACACAGGCTGTGCCCTTTAGCTCTCAGTGATATCTTTTTCTGTTGTTTTTGAAGAGAGCAGGCACCATCTGCTGCTATGATGGGTACAAAAAAAATATCATAAAACCTGATGGGGGCCTTTAGATCCTGATAAGCCTGCAGCTGTGTGTCTATCGCAGGATGTGAGCATGAAGCTGGAAATCTTTATCTCTTTGCCCTTAGCATCAGTGGTTTGGTAATGGGTGTGGTGCTAGAAAGACCATAGCAAACTAGAGGTCATGTGAGCACTTTTATACCAAGTCATCATCACACTATTATATGCCCATTATTCTATATTATATACATTTTAGTGGTTAAAATGTTCTCAAAATATGGGTTGCAATTTCTCAGTACACACTGTGTTCCAAATTCTTATGCGAAAACAATTCCAGATACACAAACATTTGATTTTTAGTTTTTCAATTAGAGTTTTCAATTGTGCTGCTTCTGTCAGCTTGCATCACTGACATCAACTCACACAGGTTTGGTCATTAGTTTTCCAGGTGAGCCTAAGGAAAGGGAAACTACTGAAGGAGGTCATTCCACATTAAAAAGCAAGTCACAAGTTTCACGCAATATGGGAAAAAGAAAGATATTTCTGCAGATGAAAAGCTTGCTAGTGCAGTATCTAGCAAAAGGTATGAAATCAGAGAGATCATTGTACTGTGAAAAGATTTCTGTGTCATTCAGACAGGTTTGGTCAGATAAAGGTGTATTAAGAAAAGTTTCTGTAAGGCAAATTTATCATATGAAGAGAGCAGCTGTTAAAAATCCACTGATGAATAGAATACAGGTGTTTGAAGCTGCTGGTGCCTCTGGAGCCCCAAGAGCCTCTTGCTTCAGGATCCTCCAGAGGTGCGTTGAGCTGCATTTCAGCCACCCTAAACCAATGCGCACAAGGAGAAATGATTGCAGTGGGCTCAGAAATACATGAAAACTAACATTCAGATAGTATAATTCACTGATGAATGCTGGTGATGGTGCAGACTGATGTTCTGAATGGTTGGTGGATGGCCACCATGTTCCAGTAAAGCTGCAACTTCAGCATGGAGGTGGTGGAGTGATGCTTTGGGATGGAATCATAGGAGGTAAGTTGGTAGGCCCCTTTAAGGTGCCTGGAGGGGTCAAAATAACCTCAGCAAAATATGTGGAGTTCCTACATGCCCACTTCCTTCCATGGTATAAAAAGAACAGTGCCTTACAGAGTAAAATCACATTCATTCAAGACAACACACCATCCTATGCTGCAAAAAGTAACGCTTTGGCCTTGGCTGCTACGGGCATAAAGGGAGAAAAAAAATCGTGGTGTGGCCACCATCATCCCCTGACCTTGACCCTATTGAGAACCTGTGGACCGTCCTTAAAATTAAGCTCTGTGAGGGGTGATCCTCAAAACAGCAGCTCTGGGAGGCAATTCTGGCATCCTCAAAGCAAATTCAGGCAGACACTATTCACAGACTCATAAGTTCAACGGATGAGAGAGTTGTTGGTGATATCAAAGAAGACCTCCTATGTTAATGGTGGACAAAGTATTCAACTCCAGTACTTGAGTTAAAGTATTGATACTTGTGGACAAATCTTACTCAAAGTACAAGTAAAAGTTGCTTGGTGAAATTTTACTCAAGTTAAAGTACTAAAGTACTTACTTTTAAAAATACTTAAGTATTCACAAGTGCATGCATTTCAAAATACTTGTTTTTAAAAGTACAAAGTACATGTTCTAATATCAGTAAATTGCTGTATTGTTTTCTCAGTGCTTTTACAGAACCTTGTAACTCTCTGAAAACACCTAATGATGTACTGACTTACATGTATAACCACTCTGATACAAAAAGTCTATAAAAAGACCTGTAAAAACTTCACCATAAAAATGCAATCAAAAACAATAAGGACAACTATTCTCATTTAATTTCTGACAATATGAATCGTTCCGCATTTCTGAAATCTCAAACATCGAGCTGAGATATGGCCATGGGTGCGCTGGTTTTTCAGCTTGAGATTCTCCTGCCATCTCCATTGCAGAGTTTTGTTTGAATGAAGGAGGGAGCTGCACAGAGCGAGGATGACGTAGCCTATTTCCAAAATCCATCCCAGGTGTGAGTGGGGACTGTGATTGGTTCCTGTGTGGCCAACTGCATTTTAGAAAAGAAAAACACCAACATCTGACATCAAAGCTATGCTGAACCTAAAAGGAATGAGTAACGAAAAGCTTCCTAGAAATGTAGTGGAGTAAAAGTCATAAGTTTCCAAAAAACAAACAAACACTCAAGTAGAGTACAAACACTTAAAAAAATGTGCTTAAGTACAGAACTCAAGTAAATGTACTCCGATACTGTCCACCACTGGTTAATATGTGACTTGATCTGTAAAAATAGTTTTGATTAAAATACATTTGATTTGAGGGAAAATTACCTCCTAATGCAAAAAGATACAACATATTTCTATCTGCAGTCCTTTAGAAACTATTGCGTTTCTTTGAAACTCTGTTTTGCATAATAATTTGGAACACTGTATTTCGAGTTATTTTTAAAAAATGCCATTGTCATCATCGGTAATTTTCAGAATAAAATTCAGACTACAATATAATTGTTGAGGAATGAAAAATCCTATAAGACTATTCAGGAAAAAACGAACAAAATCAGTATATGCATAATAATTTGGAATACTGTAGATTTGGGGGTGCATCATGAGGCTTGACCAGTTGAAAACCGGTGGTAGAATCTGTAGCCAGGTAAGGTTTTGGTGCTGTAATCACAGAGCTTATAGGTCACAACTCACAACAGAGAGGCCAGATTCCCTACAACAGCAAAGACTGCATATTCAAGACTGTGCAAACTAACTTCTCAGCAAAGAAATCCTCGCTGACATCAATGATGTACATTCAAAGTACTGTGTGGAGCTGTGAATGAAGCCATCTTTCAACCTGCACTACAGGAAGTCAACAATGTAGCTTTGATCGGAAGGAAAACACTTGAATAGCTCTTTCAGAGTTTTGGTTGGTAGTATAACCCACAACAGTCATCACCTTGAAGGGCTTTCAGACTGAAAAATGGAAAATATTACCTGACATTTACAAGAGTATTGTTTGCACGTGTCACAGCTTTTTCCTCCTTAAATGAAAGAAACTTCAAGAGCCCTGGGGGAAATGATCACTCATAGTTGTATGAGTTACTATGCTGCTATTCAATGAAACTACAAAGACACAATTGAGTAAGAAGAAAATAGCAACAGCATCATTTGCGCTACATTCCCTGTAATCTTGTGGTAACACCCTGTCATCCCAGCACTGATAGAGATTTCACGCTTTGTGCCAAAGGGATGTAATTTCCTCTCATGGATGGCAGACAAAGAATTACTCTCTAAAGTGATGATTGTTTGGCTCCATCCAGGTGAGACTCTGATGTTTTTCTCCCTCTTTGAAGGTGATTTTATGCCGCTTACTTATCACGTGGAGGATGACGGCATTGGAAGGTATGCAGAGCAGCTGTCAGGTCATGTATGGTACCACGGTGGTACGAGTTTTCAAGTGTTGAATCAGCCAGAGACGAACAAGTGGCAACATTTTTGTTGGCTTTATTGAAGCTAAGGATTTAAGCATGAAAAAAACAGTATTGTTTTGCGAAATAGTGCCCCCTTCAATGTTATTAAGCCTGATGTATAATTATCATTTGGCATTTTCAAATGAACACAAATGTTCCTGGTGGTAATGGAATGTCAACTCATGCCAGGCAAATGTACCGTTTCTGATGCAAAAGCAGAGCCCATGACTTGCAGGCTCACATTTTAGAGTCAGATTGTAAAGCAGGACCTGAATGCTTGTTCTGTAAAGTACATGTTAAACTGGGATGGAAAACTGCCAATTGTCAATAGAGTTTAATTTGAAAAATTGGAAAAATTGAGATCCTTGTGTCCTTCGGTTGTCTTGTATGCAAATAAACAGTAAAAGTCAAAAAAGTCATCTTCCTCTCAGGCATCACCAACAAATACAGGAGAGCTAGAGGCTACGTCATAGCATTCTTTTTTGACAGCTGGAGGTCCCTAGTTATCTTCTGCCAACCTTTTTCACACTTGTATCTTCCGTGATAGGAGGGGAAGACTTGTGACCATATTTTCAAAGGTTTTGTTGTTCATCAGAGCATTTTTCAACACAGTGTTGGATAAGAAGACATGGCTTACAATCTCTGTTTCAGTTAACCTCAATGGTGCTCAATTGGGTTTTGGTCAGGGCTCTGCAGGCCAGTGAAGTTCTTCCACACTGAACTCATCAAACCATGCCTTTGTATTGCTTGCTCGTTGCACTGGGCTACAGTCAGGGTGGACTAGAAAAGAGCCTTCCCCAAACTGCTGCAACAAAGTTGGAGGTATAGCATTGTCTTGGTACAAGGAAGCAGTAAGATTGACCTTCACTGGAGATAAGGGGCCTAGCCTAAACCTTGAAAAACGGCCCTGTACCATAATCCCTCCTCCTGCAAACTTCATAGTTAATACAAAGTTAAGACTTTCCCATTTGACCGCCAAACAGTGGAGTGTCATTCATCACTCCACAGAACCAGTATCAGTGAGCTTTACACCACTCCATCCAGCCTGGCATAAGACTTGGTGATGTGAGCCTTCCATGCTGCTGCTTGGCCATGGAAACCAACTCCATGAAGATATCGCCATGCTGTTTTTGTGTTTACATTGATGCTAGTAGAAATTCATAAATCTTCATCTATGGAATCAGGACAGCGTAAGTGACATACGCTTTGGCAGTTGTTAACCCTGTTTTGGGAATTTATGTGGTTTTCTGTTTCATGGATGTGTTGCTGTTGTTCCTAAATGCTTCCACTTTCTACTAATATCACTTACAGTTGGTGGAATATCCAACAGGAATGACATTTTGTGAACCGTTTTATTGCTAGGGTGGCTTATACACCTGTGGCAACAGGTCTGATTGAAATTCAGTATTTAACAGGTCAGGCCTTCCAACTATTAGTGGTTGCTAGTTTTTAATGGCTTTGTGTGCTAACATTTCCACCTTGGGTGACTGAAAATGAACATTTGAAGCTTATTCATTGCATGCTACTTTTCAAAGGAAGCTGCTCTGCTCCTGGAGCTCTTTGTGAAAATGCTGACTTCCTTTTCACATGACAGCTACCAGATGTTGATGAACATATATGCATCAGTGTTGTAGGCATGATGCGTTTTTATGGTGTGTTAAATAGTCAAAACTGGTATGGAGACTGTTCAAAACTGAGACATATTAGTGTTACATAGATATGTGATGGGATCCAGAACAGGGGTCTTGAAAACAGTGTGGTTGCAACTACAAAAGACACATTTAAAAGGCAAAAGCTCTGACGTTAAAGAATTTGCTTGCTTCTCTGCATTCGCTGCATGAGAGCATGTGGCTGTATGACAAAAATTTCCAAGAAATTCTTCTGGTCAGTCAGAAAAAGTTGATTAAGTTGTGTTTGGCCGTTGTACTCCCATGCACTCTTTACAGAAAACAACATGCAATCAAACAGAATTCGCCTTGACTTCAAAATCAGCTATGAAACTCAATAATCTTCCCAGACATGCCCTTAGTGTATGCCAGGCCAAAGTCAAAAGGACCTCTCTGGACATGAGAGTGCAGTAGTGGTTAGAAAACTGGGCATGTTTGTTCAGAAAGTTCTCCAACAAAAAAACTCTACATTCAAGTACTTTGACAGACATAAACTTTTCCATGCTAAATAAATGGCAAATGTGTTTGTTTGAATGTTCTTAGACTTAAGGTCAGAAAAATTTTTGCACAATATTTTCAATTACTGTTATGCAAAGTCTCAACTCACTGCATCAAATAGCTAAAACATGAAAGTTCATATATGTGGTTATATAACAGTTTCTCTTCATGTGCCAATAAGAACAAATTTGAAATGATTGCTTTTAAATTGGAAGTATAATTTGTCCCAGCAGCATGAAAGCTTTAGAAATATAGAACAAATTGGTCGTGCATACTTCATCAGATCATATCTCATGACATAACTATGTCCTAACATGTCTTCTAATAAAGATGCCATCTCATCTGGATTTCAGACTTGAGTTTAAGACAGCAACAGTACAGCTGACTTCTTTTGCAACTTGAGCTAAAGGTGAAACTGTTTATCAAATCAGTCAGGGGTGCAGCTGCACATTTTCACAATACCAGAGTCAAAGGGTTTCAAGTTTTCTTCACTTACTTCACATGTCTTTCTCCATAAAACCCACCACGCAGACTAAAATGTCAATAAACTTTTTTTTTTTAATGAAACAAAGAAAATTCCTTGTGGAAAGCTCTTAACAACATGATCAAGCCTTTTAGTGGGCATGTTAATTCAAGACACACAATGGAAGACTGGAAAAGAACACACACACAAAAGTTTTGGCGTTTGTTCATGTGTTCAGGTTGTTGATTAGTTCCTGGCAAATACAGTCAGGTAAAAAAATCTTTTTATTTTTGGCAGAGCTTTTGTTCACCAAAGTTGGGCAAAGTGTTTGAGAACAGGCACAATAACTGATTTAACAAATAATTATGTCAAACTAAAGAAGACTTAGATTGTAAATACCCCATAATTATCACTTGGCTTTTGAACACCTTAGCTCTCAGTCAGATATAACTGGTTACAGCTAGATTGGATACAATACAAATCCTTTAAGAACAGTATGTCATCTGATTTATTCTTCCAGTTAATTCTTTTCCTTGGCAAGTAACCATGGTATAAGCGGGTTAATGCTTTTAAGGTGTCCAATTATCAGGGATTAATCCCTGATAACTGGACACTTTATCGCACCTTACATACATAAGCACAAAAAAAATCACATTTTAACAGAAAGGCACATGTCCATCAAAACCCAAAATAACAGACCATACACATTACAAATACTGCACAAGATCCACGTGAAAAATACAACATAGGGGAAAAAAAGACAAGACTCTGTATAAACAACATGGCACCGTTGAATGTCCCATAAAGTGCACACAAGTCTTATTTTTGTTAGAGGTACTTGTCTTTCATTTGGTCATGCATGGAAGTACAGCTTAGTATCATCTGCATATTAGTGATGTAGGCTTTCTTGGTTCAAAATTCTTTTACCAAGGGGATATATATAAAATGAAAAAGGAGGCGACCAAGGACAGAGTCTTGAGCAACACCAGATGAGGAATATGGAGGCCTAGTCTGAATTGTTAACAATTAGAGAGAAGGCACTACATATCTTTATTAGATAATGCATCAAAAAGTATTTCTACTTCTTTCGGGCATTCAGATACTGAGATGTAGTGTTGTGTTGATGCACCTCAATGTGACTGAAAATGCGTGTAAGGGTGGCCTCGAATGGCTTCTTCTGGACTGGTTTGGTAGTATATATGCAACGTGTATTGGTGTGCATTCAAGAGCACCCTATCAATTGAAGTGATGTGAAGTATTCTGCTAGTGAACAAAAAGCATGGCTTTATCTATGGCTGTCTAGCCTCGCTGGGATTAATGGGAGTGGTGACTCTTCATTTGGTCTTTCAATTGGTTATATGTGGAAGTACAGCTAAGTATCATCTGCATAATAGTGAAATAGGATTTATTGGTTCGAAATTCATTTGCCAAGTCAATATTCATAAAATGAAAAAGGAGGGGACCAAGGACAGAGCCTTGAGCAAAACCAGATGAGGAATATTCTGGAGGCCATGTTTGAATTGTTGACAGTTTTAGATAAAACACTACATATCTTTATTTGATAATGCATCAATAAGTGTCTGTCTGTATTTGGGCATTCAGATACTAAAAGGTAATCCTTGTGACTGAAAATGCATGTAAGGTTGGCCTCGAATGGCTTCTTCTGGACTGGTTTGGTAGTATAGAGGCAGTGCATTTTGGTGTATTCATGAACATTTCATCAACTGAAGTGATGTGCAGTGGTCTGCTAGTGAACAAAAAGCATGGCTTTATTTACGGCTCTCCAGCCTCGCTGGGATTAATGGGAATGGTGACTCTTTTCACATCACCTCTTAAATGGGAGCAGGCTTGTTCAGCATATTCATGAAGGGAGAAAAGCTGTTAAAGAGGCACTGCTGGCCTCTTAGCTTGGGGCTAACTAACTCCTATTCCATTGCATTGCCAGCGGCTTCACTGCACACAGCAGTGCAACCACAAAAAAAGATGTTGGGTGGTTTTGTATAAAAGGTAGGCAAGAGAGTTCTGATACCAGGCTACTGAAGCCTTACAGTTAATGTGTAGTATGGGCACAGTACTAAAGTGCAGTCATTGGGAATCAAAATCCATCACTAAAGCCAAGATTAGAAAAATATTCATATCAGGGATACACCAGGGAATGGGCTGTCTAAAGGCACCATTCCATGTTAGACATTACCAACCTTGTCTATGTCCCATTTAGACACTGATGTATCTGATCTGAACAGAACTGATATTACAGATTTATCAACATCTAAGTCTTAGCTACATGACTGTGTGTCACAAAGTTTAGTTCAAGAAGTACATTTTATCTAAGTGCCATCACTCAGTAGTTTCCCGCTTCTTCTCACCATAAAGCCTTATTCATGCTGACACAAATACGGGCTGGGCCTGACACACCCAGCTCCTCCTTGCTCCTCCATGAGAATCAGCACATCCCCTGCAACACACACACACACACACACACACACACATCTGCACCAGCCCACACATCCCAAACCACAGCAGCTCTAACTGGAAGCTCTGAATAACTGTTTAAAGATGTCTGCTTTTTCTTTTTCTGCCCTGCATGCTCCATCACCCTCCATCAAGCACAAGAATGTCAGGGCTTGGCTTTTTCTTGGCAAAAACAAGAGTTGTGAAACTATGCAGTGGAAGAGCATTGCAAACATATCAGAATGATTTTCCTGACAGATGTCTTGTCATTCTTCTCATTTATGCATGCTGTGTGGTTGTTTACTGCAGACGTAATAGCCACAATGGAATATACAGGAAGAAAAGCTGCAAAAAGCACTGCTTTTGGAAGATCTGAACCCAGTATCTCTCTATTGATATACAGCTTAAGATCATAGCTAGTTGAATCTCTATTGAGCATGCCTCCTGGACAGGTTTGTCACATTTATATACATGGACAAAGACATCCACAGCTGCGGGCTATTTAAAGTTTCCATTTCACTTGTTGTGTATGTTTTTACTGTGGGAGGAAACAGAGTCACCTGGGGGGAACCTACAACAAAAGGCAGAGCATAAATCAGTGTGCACAATATGAAGTAAAAGAGTCAATCCGCTCATTTTTGGATGACACACACAAAAACAGCAAACAAGAAGGATCTTTTTGGTCCTTCATTTAAAGTGAACTATCTACAATTAATACAAATGATGGGTTAAATTATTGTCTGTTATAAACATAATTCTCCAGGGATAGATTCACTCATATGTAGATTAACTGACGGAGGGATGTAGAATAACGAATTGAGACAGATGATGAATAAAGCAATAAGGTACTGAACTTGACTGCTTTGTATTTAAAAAGACCCATGCATCAATGTGAGTGCATGGTGGTAAATAACTAATGCTGGGAGTGTAGCCACCACCATCACACAATGCATGCAAGGTGATGTAATCAGTAATCTTTTCCTAGTTGTTATGAATTGCAAGCAATCGCTGCATTGTGTTGAGCATGCTGGCAAACATAAAGACACAGATAAGGCAGGTGGTGCCACTTTTAACAGCTTTTCTCCCTTACTGTGTGGAAATAATGCATTAAAAGAAATCTGTTAAGGAAGTCTTTCTTTTGGAGTGCACGTCTGATTGGAACGAGACCTGAAAAACAACGTGTGACCTGCAGAGGTTAGTGGAACAACTTGGGTACTGTGCATCTGTACTTCACAACTATCACCATAGGCTGAGAGCTGGACAGCCATATAGGTGGCTATCATGGGTGCTAACTTCAAGAAAATAGATCAATCTTGGTGAGCTGCAAGGCTGCACGGAAACACAATTAAAATCATTATTCAGGGTTAGGGTTAACAAATTTAGTGTTACGCCAACTCTGGTACAAAATATCAAGTGGCTTCACATATACTCAATGGTGTACGTGGTCCCGTTGCAAATAAGTCAATTAAAATTCATGCTGACTCAGGCTGCACTGTGGTCAAGTGCCAATCAGTGTGTTTCAATCAGACCTGTTGCCACAGGTGTATAAAATCAAGTCTCCAGCCATGCAGTTTCCATTTGCAAACATTTCTGATACAAAATGCGTCATTCTGTAGAGACTTTTAGTATGGAACTGGAAGAGTTTAAGAACAACAGCAATGGAGCAAAGACCACCTAAAATCACAGAGAAAGGTTAACGACTGCTAAGACATCAACACTGCTCTGCTGATTGTGAAGCTATGAAGTAAGCACAAAACTGTGTAGCAGGAGCTTTTTAGAATGGGCTTCCATGACCGAGCAGATTCAAGCAAGCCTCTTATCACCAAGTCCAATGTCAAGTGTCAGATAGAGTGGAATAAAACACACCTACACCTACTGTGGAATGATGTATCACGCTTCTCTGTTTTTTTTTGGGGGGGGGCTTTTCATACCTTTAAATGATAGGTGAGGACAGTGGATAGACTCAGAAACGGGAGAGAGAGTGGGGAGAAGCGTGGGGCAAAGGGCCACGGGCTGGATTCGAACCCTGGCAGCCTGCGTACATGGGTAGCGCCTTAGGCTGCTAGTCCATCTGCACGCCCACGCTTCTCTGTTGCAGTCAGAGGGACAGGTCTAGATTTTCGGATGCCTTGAGAATGTTACCTGCCTCACTGCGACTGTGAAGTTTGGTGGAGGAGTGATAATGGCAATGGTTGTTTTTCAGGGTTTGGACCATGCCCCTTACCTTGAGTGGAGGCCAATCTTATTTCTTCAGCATACAAAGCAATTTTCGACAATACTATGCTTCCAACTTTGTAGCAACAGTTTAGGGAAGACCCTTTTCCACCCAAACATGACAGTAGTCCAGTGCACCAAGCAAGGCCTATAAAAGACATGGATCGATGAGTCTGGGGTGGAAGAACTTGACTGGCTGGCACAGAGCCCTGACCTCAACCCCATCAAGAACCTTTGGGATGAAGATTGCGGGCCAGGTTTTCTTCTACAACATCAGTGACTGACCTCATAAAAGCTCTACAGAGGGAATGGGCATCGAAAACCTTGTTGAAAGGTTGTTAAAGCTGCAAAGGGGCGGTAACTCATTTTTATTATGTCAATGTCATTACAGTCCCTGGTGTAATGGTCAGGTGATATAGTGTAGTTCCTGGTTGGACTTAAACTTGTATATGAAATTTTCCTTTTTCTAAGATTTATATTTGGTTTTATCAAGATTCTATTCTATCTACAATTTGACTGCTGTGCTCCAAAAGCATAGGCATTATTCAAAGGAGAAAATATGAGAAACAAACAAGGGTAATGTGATCTGAACAGCGCAGATTGAGGTCTGGGTCTGAAATGCGAGGCTGTCTTGTGAGCTAGGACTGCCAATAGTCAAAACCCAAGGAGTATTAGGCTAAAGCTGCTGATTAACCCCTTTGGGTCACATTTTAGCAACCAAACACAAACTATACTGACTGTGTAATCAATATCATCAACCTGAAAGTAACACAAGTATGGAGCGAATGCACTGCTGTGTTTCCACTGCACTTTCATGTTGATAAAAGCAGGATCAGCGCGCCTTACCGAGTCAATAAACTGGTGGATAAACACTTCAGAAAAGCTGACTGTGCTGCCTTCTGAGCCACCTCTGTAAAGAATCATCTCCCCTGTGCAGCTAGAACGAGATATAACCAAGACAATGATCAAACTGGGTCAATAATTCAGCAGATAAATGTTTCAAAGCACATTCTTCATTGACTGTGTAAGGATTCATGCTCTCAGTGTGCTGAGGCATTCTCATTCCTGAGGTACTTCCACACCTGACGCACACATGGAGGGTGCGGTGAGCTGAGGAGCCACGAGCCAATAGACACACTAGATTGCTAACACACACATATTGCCTCCTCGGTAGTTTTCCACAGAAATCTAAGCCCTGGATGTGAATGATGCTTTCACACAAAATGGTCACCGCTGGACAGAATTCAACATGGCACAAAGCTTTCTTTTAACACGTTCGGGAGGAAATCTCCAGTTTTGATGATGCTACTTTGTGGCAAGGTTTCGCCCTCAAGATGGATCATGGGGCCAAGTCCACTCTTCCAAATATAGCGCTGCATTGTCTGCAGAGGTCTGCACACACTTTGCTCTCTGTGCTTGGCTTTTTCATGGTAGATAAATATTGAGACCTTGCTTTGATACTCATTCAGTCAATCTATGTGCAGCAGTTTATCTTAGTGGCATTAGTCCAAACAAGTATCTCAAAGAGGTTTCAATTCGTCACAGGCAGGGTTACAGTTTATACAGACCTTTGAAACTCTTGAGCACTTGTAGAGGAATAAGGCCTTCAGATTAGTAGTCTTTGCTTGGACTTATTTAACACATCTTGCTCTCACCTTCTCTCCATCCAAATATCACACTTCCCCTCCTGAGAAAACACTCTATTAGGTCACAGCAGGACACAGCAACCATGTTAAATACACTGCCCCCCTGTTTTATGTGCAGTATTTTGATTGTGGTTGTCAGGTTATGAACTGTTTCAAATTGGGAAAAATACTAAAAGGTCTCCAAATACAAAATGAGTAAATAGCTTTGAAATGGTCTTGAGTTTTCGTAATAGTTTTATCAACATCTTAAACCACGAAGAAACATTTTGATTGAGGTTTGGACCAACAGAAATTCAGAGATAGAGAAAAGTGGCTTTATATGAAATCAGGTCAGGTGTGGGAGCATGTGCTAGTTCGGCACTCCCCCACGTCAGCTTTGGTCCTGTACTGCTCTGACCTCATGGCTATTGTCCTGGCCTGTGCCAGGCCCATGCCCCATCTCTCCAGGTATCCAGCTGGCCTCTCTAGAATGCACATGGCCACCCCCAAGATCTGGTCCAACCCACCGAGTCCTGGGCAACCAGTATGCAGTGAGCTGGATCAGGCTCAAGCCAGGTGCCTGTATCCAGCATCCAACCCTTCCCATCCCTGCTTTCATGAGCACATCAGCATTAGACACATTGTCTTTCCAGTGATAGCTAAAAATGCGCCAAAGGGAGTCATCACAAAGAAGCCCAGTTGTGTCTCCGGCAATCACTTAGCATTCATACCTTACAAAGGAAAACAAGACCCGAAGGCTCAAGGACTGAAAGACTCTGGCAGTCATCCCCATGCTCAGATACTGGTAGCTCCACACCACCTTGCCCAGCAAACTCTTTGTCCCATGCATGAGTCCAAGCCTGTGGTTGATCTCAGTGTGCAGTCAGCAGATTGATTGATTTTGCTGAAAAGTTTGGTGAACTGCTTCACAACTTTCACCCTCTCACCATTCACAGACACAGATTCAATAGCAACATCCGAGGCATCCCAAATGTCTGGTGCTTTGGTTTGGCCCCGGAGACATGCATTAACAACAGTTCAACCTCCTTACTCAGCCAGTTAAGAGCCCCATAAAGGACATCTACAGTACTGAAGAGTGTAGGGGCTAAGGCTCACCCCAGAATCAACTGTGAAGTAATCAGAGGTGGAGCCACAGTCCATCTGGACGAGTGAACAAGGGATCTGCTTGAGTTTGAGAATCCTCCACAGGGCATCTCTACCCACTGAGTCCAACCCTTTCTGGAAATCAACAAAGACTGCAGGCAGCCATCTATTGAATTCATGTGCTGGTGAGGTGTTGTTATACTAGAATCATGGAAAGTACGCTGCTAAATCAGCTGAGGGAGAGATCTATTTGCATGCTCATGGGCTGAAATTGCGGGTTCATCATAATTTCAAAGGTTACCAAATATACTGATGATGAACAATAACTACATAACATAACAGTATGCGGTGCCAGCAAGCGTCAGCAACAAAATTATTCAACTGTTTCCTATAGGAGGGCTGGACTATGGCGCAGGGGTCAGTGTTGTTGCCTCACAGCAAGGAGGGTCCTGGTTAGGGTTGCCAACTTGTGTGCATAAAAATAAGAGACGCCCCGCACTCCTCGGGGCCACAGCCACTGCGGGCCAGTGCCACGTCTACTATTACTACCCCTGGAAGCTTTCTGTGTAGGCCTACTAGTACTTTTTGATTTAAAAAACCCACTGATTTTAATCAGGCAATTTTTGAGGAAATTATTGTACCTTTGTCATATTATACAGCATCTTAAAAAACTTAAAAAGTTGTGGTCCAGCCTTTCTATCACCATTCACCAGAAAATGTTCTTCTATTTGAGTTGATTTTACTCAGAGACTACACTTCTAGTTGAATACATCATTCTGTCAGTCTTTCCTTCCCTTTAAATCAGAGCTTATAACAGCAACGTAAGTAGAGTTTGGACTAAAATATTTGTCATATGTCCATTTTATATTCTAAGATAGATAATAATTACATTTCTAAAATATTGTATATAGGGATCAATAGGTTTGTGCTTAAAACATTTTAAACTTTTACATTACTATAAATAATACTCAGGAATCTCTACCAACAGTTTTAATCTGGGCAAAAATGATTAGGTAAAATATTTTTTTTTCTCTAAGGACTGTTTGATTTATTAGTAAATGCAGTTTACTTCAGCTTGGCTAAACTCATATCACAATTGTTTTCTTCTCATGGGGACACATGGCATCCAAAGCCACGCCCACTGCTGCACTACTTCTTTGAGCTGATTGGAGCTCACAGGCTGACAGACAGAAAAACTCATGATTCATTAAGTTTTTGATGATTCATGAGGTCCCATGAATGGAACTCCCATCAAAACATGCTTTAAAGCTGTTATTATCAGACTCAGGGCATGTTTGGGTAAAAAAGAACTGTGACACCACCGTTTGGCTCTTTTGAGTCCTGAGTCTGTTACTCTCTGGAACCTTGTTTTTACGCCTGTCAGCCCACTGTACTCCACAGAAAACACTTGAAAGCACAAACTGCATTTGGATCTTTACTCGCGTTCACCGCTGCTGTCTGACCAAGTGTTTAATTCTCTCGCTCACTTCCGTGTCTATAATCGCTCCAGCTGCGAGTGTTTTTGAAGCATTATCCCTGCTCCGTGTTTTGCAAAGAGACGACACGCCTTCCTCTGCCTCTGATTGGCTCTAAGTCTTAGCTGACCAATCCAACTGACAAAAGCAACAGGAGTTAACCAATCAGTGGATAAAAATACGGAACAAATTGCATCCTGTGATGCCTCAAAATGGGACACTGCATTTAATTGTCAAATACGGGACGATTCCGTTTTTTAAGGGATGGTTAGCAACCCTAATCCTAGTTCGCTTTCCGGTCAGGGCCTTTCTGGCGGAGTTTGCATGTTCTCCCCGTACATGTGTGGGTTCTCTCCAGCTACTCTGGCTTCCTCCTACCTCCAAAGACATGCTCAGCAGGTTGATTGGTCACTCGAAACTGGCCTCACATCCAATGACAGCTCCAGCCCCCCCATGACCTCTAATAGGATAAGCGGTATAGAAAATGGATGGATGTTTCCTATAGGGGGCTGCACTGCAATATTTGCCAACAAGGTTCCTGGTTCGCTTCCTGGTTTCTGTGCGGAATTCGCACAATCTACCTGTGAAAGCAGGGAAAGACATGGTGACTCTAAATTGGCTGTGTCTGGTTGTTTGTCTCTATATGTCAGCCCTGCGATTGACCGGTGACTAGTCAGGGGGTGTGCCCTGTCTCTTGCCCAATGACAGCTGGGATGGGCTCCAGCCCCCCACGATCCCCAATGGGATAAGTGGTATAGAAAATGGATGGATCACTGAATCACTAGATCACGGAAGCAGCACTGAAGAGGCAAATACTTAGCGGCTGCTATTGCATAAAGATGACTTAGCTAACGCTAGAAAGTCAACCTTGAAAGCACCAAATATTGCACTTTAACCAAAAGCTGCCATTGTTCCTGTACTTTTTCTTTATCTTACTTTAAATTCCAGCAGAAGTTTGGATGAGAAATAATTTCAACAGCAATGTAAGTTTAGTTTAGTAAGTGAAGACTCTGCAACATACTCAACCCAGATGCAAGATGTTTGTCGTTGTTAAATCTTGAAAGGCCTTCAGTTCTAGAGCCTAAGGCTTCAATAAGACAGTCTCCTTTTCTTTGCAGGCATAAGATGCTCATTGGCAGCAAACAGTACTAGCAACAGGACTGGGCAGGTTACACTCTGGTTACTATTGTCTGCAGGTATTTGTATATTTGCATGGCCTGGGAAGCCCAGCTTGTTGCCCTGGTAACGCTGATGATAAGGACTTGTATCTGGTTCCCATTTCTTCAAAATGATACGTTATGTGAAGGAATCTCCCTGTGGCGGCCGGGTGGAAGGAGTGGTTGCTATGCTGCGAACAGGCGGTTGCCATGTTGGGAAGCAACCGCAGGGCCAGTCAAACAAACATCCCTTCTCTGAGTCACGGGCCGCCTCCACCCCTCCCTCCCCTGTCCTCTCCCCAGTCCATGGAGTTCCCTCGCTAAAACCGTCCTGACTTGCCGTTTGTCTGTAATTACGCCTGATTTCTCACTCACTCACTTTCAGTTCCTCTCTCTCTCTCTCTCTCTCTCTTCAGACTCAGACACTACCCACTCTGTTACCCTCTTTCTGCGTTTTCCCTCCACTCACACAAACTTTGGACAAAACACCTCCTGGATGATATTTTTAGGGAGTCTCCCCCCTCCCATTTTCTTTCCACCTTGTTCAGCAAACAAGCACTCCACTCCACTTCTAGAGAAGGAAAGTTCAATTCACTCACTCATTAAAACCTCATCTGGCATGCACGGTTCAACTTCCTGACCTAGGACGCTTGTTTAGCATTCTTTGTCAACAAAGATAAGGACCAGATCAGAGCAGTGGGGTGACATTTATGAAGAAAATCAGTCACTATTTGGAATCAGTTTGTGTCTAACTTTAAATGAGCTTGATGCTGTATCAGAGCTGAGAGGATAGAATATGAGCTCTGATTCATCCAGTGTTACTTCAGGTAAAAGGTCATATGTAAGGCTCCTAAGCACACGTCCACTGTTCCATCCATTCTAATGAAACCTTTGTGTTTCATTAGGCCTTTTGGGTCTCATTGTAAGGAACATGTAAGCCAAGGAAACTTGGAAAAAAGGAGTGTAACAGAGAGCAGCAGATATCTGAACACACACTTCCTCTGTTTGAGAACACAACCTGCAGCGCTGGTGGGAGGATGGGCTCGGCTCACAGTTCAAAAGCTGCGCCTGGTGACTCCACGCAGAAGGAAAATGAGGAGGAGGAGGAAGGGAGTAATCAGCTGCTGTAGAGGAGCAGCAGGTCAAGGGTGTGTAAGGTGTCTGACGACTAAAGTAAAGGTTGTCACATGTCATAGTCATGGCAATAACTGAAAGAATGAGATTGCAGATACAAGGGGGTGAAAGGAGTATTTAGTAGATGCACCTTTGGCTGCAAACACATCACTGAGTCTGTGTAGATAGGTCTCAATCAGGCTTGCTTATCTGAAACTGCAATTTTACTCTTTGCAAAACTGTTCAACAATTTCTCTATTGGACTGAGGTCTTGGCTTTGGCTTGGATACTCCAGAACATTCATCTTGTTGTCCTTAAACCTTTTCTGTGCAGCTTTCGCTGTATGCTCATGTCATTGTCTTGCTGGAAAATAAATCTTCTCCCAAGCCGTTAGTTCTCTTGCAGACCGAATGAGATTGTCCAGCAGGATTTTCTTATTTTTTGTGCATTTATTTCATCCTCAAGCCCTCCAGAGCCTGCTGCCAAGAAGCATCCCCACAGCATGATTCTGCCACCACAGTGGGGATGGTGTTTCTGTGGTGTGTTTTGTGTCCGCCAAACATAAAGAGGCCAAAGAACATTCTCCCACTTGACCATAGAGTCTCCCACATGCCTTTTGGCAAACTGTCGTCGAGATTTAATCTGAGTTCTCTTCAACAGTTTGTTTTAAAGGCACTGTACCTGGGCTGAGCCTCTGACATAGGGTGAGTGGTTCAGACATCCAGATGAGTAGAGCCACTGCACATCGCAAGGAGGCAGTTGAGGTGGTTTGGGTGGGTTTGATCAGGATGCCCCCTGGGTGCCTCCCTTTGGGGGTCTGTCAGGCATGTCCATGGATAGATGGATGGGTTCTCATCCCAAGGTGTCAACAGTCACCACTTTCTCATGGTTGCATGTTGGTCTCTCATACAGGTGCACTAAGATTTCTAAAGAGCGTTAAAGGATATTGTTATTGCTTCTGTTTAGTAAGGTTTAGGCATTAATATTTGGTTAAACTAAGAAGTCAAAGCATGATGCTGGGCTGCTGTCTCATTTGTGGCACCTCACAACAAACCCAATGACCATTAATCAGTCTCTCTACTTTGTCAGCTGACTGCCTACACACTCTTGGGCATGGAATTAATGCTGAGCTTCAAATATTGACAGTGATTGTACCAAATTGACACATGATTTTTGGTATGTGCGGTGGGAATATTAAAAATCATAGTCATGGAAACCAGTCAAAAGTGAGTGCCATTGCAGCCTAACTCCTGCTTCAGTCAGATAGGATGGGTGCATGTAAAAGCAATGTGATCAAGGAGGATCTAAAGCATGTTTTTGTAGTTTTCCTTCCTCCATAAAAGCCCTAGTGGAAGCACTTGTACACCGTGGTTGTTTTGCATGTTCCAGAGGTTTTGAATGAAGGAGTCACACAGTGGTTGAGCCTCTTCAGAGTAAAAATCATTGCCTTAGGACATGAGTTATTTAGTGAGACTGTGCAGACAGATTAGCAGAGCAGAGCTGAGTGCCAGAATGAAAACTAAAGGAAAGGAGAGGGAGAGAAGTTGAACTAACTTTAGGAGTGGCTGACGGGGCGTGATCATTTACATAGAGAGTTTTCAAAGAGGGCAACCACCCCACAGGTTGATATTTGAATACTATGAACATGAGGGAAATTGCAGTTTCAGCGCTGTGAATAAGTATTTACCACTGTTCCCCCAGTCCCATCCAATTCCCATGAAAATGCAAACAAAAAAAAAAAAAAAAAGGGTTCAACGCTAAATTCTTCCAGAACTTCAAATAACACGCTCCAAAATATACAGAAAAATACTCAAAATATTGGAGAAAATACTTGAAAACTCACAAGAAAATCTCCCCTTACTTTCAAAGCAATTCCTTATCATAACTTATATTAAAGCAAAACTTTCCCCAAAATTTATTTAAATTTCTCCTAAATGTTTCAGTGAAACTTGATCATTTGGCCTACAAAAATCCTCCCCCAAAATCCAATGAATATTCCTGTAAAAATTGTTATCAAATTCTTAAAAAAAAATTAAAAAATAATTTGAAAAAGTTAAATAACGGAAATACCGCCAACAATCCCAACAAATTCCATGAAATGTCTTAGAAAATTTTTTAACGTTTTAATGCCTTGAATTTAAAATATTGTTCCCAAAAATTTACAAATGAATACCTGAAATTTCCATAAGAATACCTGAAACTGCCAAAGCAAATTGACACAAAAACATCAAATCTAATCCTGCAAAAATTAAATTAAAATTTCTGAAATTAACATGAAGAAATGACCCCCGAAATCCCAAAAAATATCCATTACCCATGAAATGAAAAAAAAAGTGAAGTAAAAAAAAGTCAAATCTTAATTCTGCCAAAACTTCCAACAAAACTCTCCAAAATATTCAGAAATCCCCCCCCCCCCCCCCCTTTTTTTTTGAGAAAATGCTTGAAACTGTACATGCAAATTTCTTTAAATTCCACAAGGTTTCCATAGTAAATTCTCCCAACATTTCAGACAAATCTCTTAAACTTCCTTGGATATTCTGGACAATAATATAAAAAATCCTAATATTAGAAATTATTAAAATGTTTTAGAAAGGCCTAAATGTAAAATCCTCACATGTACATTCAGGATCCTAGGAGGTAAGGGTTTCAGACTTAAGTCTGGCACACTCTCTGATTTTGATCATGTGTTCGTCCCCACAAATAAAGACAAATTAAAATATATATATATATATATAACCATTTGTTCTTAGTGTGTGGTGTTATGTGGAACAAGATGACAACACCACACACTAACAGTTTCATTCCCTGAACAGTTTATAATCCTCTGCATAATATACATCGGCTTAATATAGATTTAGACTGACATCATCGTGGTCTACCATGGAAACTATGTGGCTACACTCTGCAGAAAACCACTTCTTTACCTCACAGAGCTGCTGAAAACATCAAATCTCTGTTTAATGGATGAGTGTATAATTTGGTGTCTGAGGGTTGTGAAATGATACCACTTTCCATCATGTGAGTTTATCAGGAGGCAGATTCTCAGAGGTCTGAATGTGATGAAATCAGCACCTCTAGTGGAGAAAAGTGGACAGTCATCTGATGGAGGTGAAAGAAAAGAAGACAGGAACGTCCATACCTGCTTGGAATGAAAACATCTGCTGCACCCTCCGCTGAGCAGAGTGAAGGAAGTATTTCTGTTCTTTTGTTCGGAAGGAAGCAAGTTTGAGATAACACCGACTGTGTTTTGGCAGATTAAAGTTAGGTAAGAGTTTGGGTTAGGATTTGGGTTTGGTTGTTGAAGGTTTGACATATTTCTTTAGGGTGTGACTCTTCCACCAGACTAATATCCTCTAAACCAAATGATCTATTTTGTATGGACTTGCATTGTGCAGCTGATGCATACAAGAGACAACTAATCATAATCAAATACAGAACCTGAAGTTTTTCTTCTATCACCTTTAAATAAATACAAACAACTCTGCAAGGCTTTTAATCCAGCTAAACCAAGCAAATGGGTAAACAAATTCTCAAAACACACTCAGAAATGGTTAAATTCACCTTTATTTGTTCTGTAGAGCAAACAGTGTCTCTGATGGCATGAGCCATATAAAAATGGATGTCTTTTCATGCAAATCAGCCTAAATGCAAAAGTGTCTATCTAATAACCACTGGTGCTGCTCCCTGTGGAGCTGCAATAGTCTGCTGAGAATGTGCGGTAGCCACAACATAGTGTATTTCACATTAATGAAAGAAATCACCATAAAATGTGCACTAATAAGGAAAAATACAGGATCTATGAAAGCTACTGTGGCATTACTGCTGATGGTGTAATGTAGGGTTGAATCAGTCTGGGAGTCTCAGTAGCTTTACATTTCATCCACATCTATGGAGACGGTCTGAACCTGCCATAACAGGAATGATCTGATTTGTTTATAAGTAAAGCATTGAAACAAATCGAGTTATGACGATGAGCTGCGACGTTGCTGTCGGGCCAAAATTTGGCACAATTCGTGTTGCCTAAGCCGGCCTTAACTAGAACTTACTGACATTTCTGACTGAAGATGCTGAGGGGCTGCAATAAATAAGACACCACACTCTGCTTTATTTGTAAGTTTTACTCAGAAAGGCAGGGCTGTCCACCTTGTAATCTGCTGCAGCTGTATCTTTGTGTACTGTCAGCACTATAAAAGCATTTGATCTGAGTCTGTTGAAAGATAGAAAAGGCTTCTAACTGTATGCTGCTGAGTGCATCATCCATCTAATCACTCCTCTACATCTGGTTCTTGTGATGGATTTTGGTCAGCTCTTTTGGAATGGGTCACTACACCGTGTAGCCAGATGAGCCGGCTGAATTTACACCTTATATTATGTCTAAACTTCTGTTTACTATTTCCAGTATTGCCTATATGTTCTCTGTATTATGACCAGAGGACCTCAGTGTGGTCGCTGTCCTGCAGCAGGGTCTTTTTCACTTTTTCAGACGTGGTTGACTTGCATCGGATTCCAAATCCCCTGCAACTATTACAAATCAGAGGAGGTCTCCATGGTCAAACTGATCCCAAGCATTTGAGGGCTTCTGTTGCCCGTGTTTTAGTTTACTGAAGCTGCATAACGCTGCTGACACCTAAAACTGTCAAACTGATTAGATAAAGTCGTTTGTCCTGACAAAGCAACATCTAACTACATGGAAGTGCTGGTGCATGTTGACATTTTGTGTATCTGTGTGCATCAAAGTCAGAAGCTGATTGATGACATTAATCTACTTAGATTTTCCCCTGAAACTTTGTTGAAACTTTAACCTCAGTGTTTTGTTTAGAGGTGGGTGAGTCATTTATCAACAGGACAACTGCAAATGTACGATGGTAGCAAATGCTCTGCTCCTTTTATAGAAGACATTCTTTATGAGTTCGTCATACACAAATTAAGTCCAGCAGACATTTTGCACATGGACTCTGACATTCTACTTCAAACTGAGTGTGAGAGCGTTTATTTTAAGTGTAAGCTATTTTTAGATTTAATGTCCGCATTTGTCTCAAATTAGGTTTCACATTTAACCCAAGAGGTCGGAACAGTAAATGGAAAAAAAAAATCGGGGCTCCTCAAGGGATCAGGCAAAGCTGGGAGAATAAACAGAATCTGTCATTTTCTGGGCAGAGACAGAGAAACTCTGGTTCACATTCAAATACTTCATTTGTAGTTCAACAACTATTCAACCTGATGTTTTATAAGTGATGATTCTGTAACCAGCTCATGATATGTTTGAGGGTTTCATTTATCCACTAACGGAACATGTAGAAATCGTTAAAGGACTCAGTTGGCATTTGATGTTTGTCCATAAGTATGCACTCAAATGCATACAGCCAAATAAGAGCAGTGTTGATATTTAGTACATCATCTCAACTAGCAGTGTGACATACAGCATCTGTATTTGTACTCATTAACAATCTAAGACTTTAACAACACTTCTCTGTTGTTAAGTGACAAGATAGGATGAGAGGATTCCACAGTCAGCTGTAAGTGATTTTATTAGTGGAAGCGTTTAGGAACAACAGCAACTCAGCCATGAAGGGGAAGAGTCCCGGACTCCAATGGCAATAATGTACGCTCAGGAGCTTCATAAAATGGGTTTCCATGGTCGAGCAGCTGCATGCAGCCTTAAGCCACCAATGCCAAGCATCAGATGGAGTGGTGTAAAGGACACCGATACTGGATTGTGGAGCAGAGGAAATGTGTTCCGTGGAGTGAAAGCGCTTCTCTCTTTGGCGGTCAGATGGGTCAGTCAGGGATCGGTGAATGCTGGGAGAACAATACCTGCCTGACTGCATTGTGCCAAGTATGAAGTTTGGTGGGGGAGGGATAATGGTATCGATCTGTTTTTCAGGATCAGGACTAGGCCCCTTATCTCCAGTGAATGGCAGTCTTAATGTTTCAACATACCAAAAAATGTTGGAAAATGCTACGCTTCCAACTCTGTGGCAACAGTTTGGGGAAGGCCCTTTTCTGTTCCTACATGACTGTGACCCAGTGCAGTGTTTCAGGATCCTTTTTCCTCTGAGCCCTCCTACATATACCTAAGAAAAGCGGAATCTCCCCCATGACTCAAGAGAGAAGAAAAAGTGACACACTGCTGCAAAAAATCAACATAGATTTTAATTGTTTCACTGATAAAAACCTAAAAAGGCCTCTGCATGCTTTTCTTATCAAACATCTTTGCATAAGCTACTTAATAATTACTTTATCATGGTTTTAGTCAATATTTGCAAATCTGATTTTGGCAGTCTCAAAGCAGACAAAGCCTTGCACCCCCCTTTGCCCCCCCCCCCAGACCCCAGGTCTATAAAGACATGGTTTGATAAATTCAGTGTGGAAGAACTTGACTGACCTGCACAGAGCCCCGACCTCAATCCCATCGAGCACCTTTGAGATGAACTAGAACAGCGATTGTGAGCCAGACCTTTCATCCAACATTTGTACCTGTCCTTTTAAATGCTCTACAGAATGAATGGGCGCACATTTCCACGGAAACAACCCAAAATGTTGTGGAAAGCCTTCCAAGAAGAGTGGAGGCTGTGATAGCTTTTATATGTATTTGAATACGATGTCATTATAATCCCTTTGTATAGGTCAGGTGTCTGGATACTTTTGTCCATATAGTGTATCAAATGCTTCCATATTGGGTGGGGTAACACTTCAAGATGCCAATGACAATTTTGGGTTGGATGACCCCTTCAGACCAAAATTTAGCAAAGGAAGGCCAGATTATTAGATGGCTCTCAAGATTATCTTGACAGAATTTCCAGAGGTGTGTTAAGAGTGAGCTTTCTCTCCCTCTGCTTGGAAGGTGATAAAAGATTTAAAATTAACATTAAACATGTTTAATATTTACGATAGGAAATCCTGTTGTGTGTGGGGAACACAGAGGACAGCTGAGCAGGCATGGAATGATAGCCAATCAGGAAGTAAACTAACTGAAGGAGGAAGCACAACAAACACAGCCATGGCAACTACAAGTCAGTATAAATACTGTGAGTCAGACAAAATAGAATAATAACAGCTTACACTACATCCACCAGTTATTACAATGGTGAATGGAAATTCACATGCATTGAAACACATTGCATTATCACATAATAATTCCTAGTATCTCTCTCAAAGGGCATCTTGACATCTTCATTTGAAACCAGTGCCAGTTTGTAGTGCAGTAACAGCTGCAAGTCAGCATCAACACTGTATACAGAAGACAGTACAGAGTTAATTAGCCTCAGCTCAGTTTAAAACACACTGAGTGCCCGATGATTTCACCTCTCAGGAATCTCACTTCATCTCTTTCAGCCTGTCTCACTCTTAAAAAGTCACTCTCTCTGCATCTGTCTGTGCCAGGGACTTCAACACTGTGCCAAAGTGAGAGAAGCCTTCCTCAACAACCACTCAGGAAGTGGTGTAAAGCAGATAACGAGCGAATGGAAATGGGGGGGAGGGCAGTGTGTAGTTAAGTGAGCATTTATGTATTTATGTGTGCGACATCAGCCCTGAAATCTTGGATAAGCAGCACAAGAGGCGGTCAGGCTTAGGCTAATTAATATCAACCAGGAAGTGTGTTAGATTTGTTTTCTTTATGTAGCTGAACATGAAATTAGAGCCGTTATCTCAGACCCTCAGGCCCCCGGTAGATGTTTTTTAATTGAGCCCTTTAGGAAATCTCAGGTCAGAGGTCAGGCTGTGGAACAACAGCTGTACAACTTTACACAGCTTAATGAAGGGCCCTTTAGTCACAGTAGGAAGTTACAAGTGTTCTTTGAACAGTCAGAAAACTGTTAAACTCTCATTTTTAATGTGCAATATTGAACATAAATTCGTCCTTGGGTTTCTTGAAAGGCGCTATATAAATTCATGATATTATTATTGTTATTATAAATTCATGGTCAGATTGGCTTACATATCAGGACCAATTAAGGACCAATAACAGTTTTGTGAGTCACAACTGAGCTTAGATACCTAGCAAGAGCCATGAAAAGCTTTGAAAAAAAAATGGATGTGAAGTTGCTTAAATTGTAAAGGAATTGTAAAGTTTTGCAAGGCCAGCAAGAAATATAGACTCTTGCACTGGCATGATCACAGTTCTTAAAGATCAGGTAAATTTAATGACAAAGTCAAAATGCTCACAACTAAACTGTTTAATCAGATAATGTTCCTCAAGAGAAACAGACTAGAGAATCCTTTACTTATGGTACTAGGCCTCCATCCATCTATCCACCCATCCATCCATCCATCTATCCACCTATCCATCCATCTATCCACCCATCCATCCATCCATCCATCTTCTTCCACTTATTTGGGGCCAGTTCATGGTGGCAGCAGGCTACACATCTCTCTTCCTTGGGGACTCAAAGGTGTTCCCAGACCAGATGAGATATATAATCCCTCCATAGAGTCCTGAGTCTTCCCCGGGGTCTCCTCCCAGTTGGGTGTGCCCAGAAGACCTCCACAGGGAGGTGTCGACTAGGTATCGTAATTAGATGTTCAAACCACCTCAGCTGGCTTCTTTCAAAGCAAAGGAGCAGCTATTTTATTTCAAGCTCCACCCAGATGTTGGTTCATCACTAAGAAAAGAAAAAGAAAAAGTCCCAGATTTATAATTCTAGATGTATGACTAATGTTAGTGCAGATAATACTTTATTTAGATGTTCAAAATATAGATTTGAATCAATGAAACAATACTTATTTGTCTAATCAATAAGTTTTTTAAGAACAGCGCAGAGATTTGGGGGGCAGCGGGTCTCGCTGCTCTGCCTCTCTTGCAGTGGAAGCTGGGACTTTTTTCTTCATGTGTTGTGATATGCCGAATACTTCCTCTTCTTTGTTGGTGGTATAATAGTGATAAGCAAACACTTGCCAGCATTGCTGCCACCAAGATTAGTGGATAAATACTGTCACATTTCTTTTCTTTTTTTTTTTTTTTTAATGGTTCAGACATATTCGTCGTGTGACCATGTGCACTGAACCATGACCCCTGAACTGTGATGGGCGTATCCGTCTGCTTTACTAGGTTAATGCTAGGTAGGCAGAAAGTTAGTTTGAAACAATCTGGCTAGCGCCACTGATTGGCTTCAAAGGATAGCTTCAGTAACCAACGGATGACATTATTCAGACTTTGTCCAATACTTTAAACAGTTTATGGATGTACCTCACGTGCACATTTCATGGGGCATTCTCTCTACTGCCACCTGATGGTGGGTGGTGTTAAATGCATTTGGCGTGTATTTTTCTTTTTTTGAGAAGCGAGGCCTCTTCTTTATTTAAGAGGCTTTTAAACAAGAGTCATTGGAAGCTGCTGTTTATTTCTGTCATTGTATTTTGTCAGATTGTGCTTTTGCGTTTAACTGGTTTACTGCACAATATTTCAAAAATTCTTGTAAAAGATAAAACTTCAATGACAAACATAGCAAGGATGCACCAACGGATTCTGCATTTTTATGCCTAATCTTAGAAAAAAGTATAGTACAATATGAACTAAAGTATATGCTAGGTAATGCAAAGCTGTAGTGCAGTGTCAGCCTGTGCTTCATTAGCGCTCTGTAGCTGTTTCATTCTCCCGTCATTGTTAAGCCTCTTTGCTCTGCTCTTCACCCTGTCACTTCTAAATTTCTGTCTCTCGTCACCCTTTCACAACATCTCTCGCCCACTTGTTTCTTGTCACGCTCCTGTTTCTCTTCCTTTCTCTTCTCTGGTTCTTTTTCCTCCCGTTTTTAAAAATATCTTTTTACACGCCCAGTAAGCATTTAGGTATAGCTGCATTGAAGTGGCTACTGTATAAAACCACCCCTCTCTCTGCCCCCCCTTCCCACAATCCTCTTTGCCTCTCAACCCAACAGAACGACGCAGAGTTTCCTGGCCTTGGTTCAGGAAATTGCCGCTCCAAAGAAGGAGGAGGAAAAGGGGGAGGAGGAGGAGGAGGAGGAGGATGGAAACTTAGAGACGGCTTCTTTGCCTTGGATACAATAATAAAACACACACAAACACACAATCACTCGCACACAGAAAGAAAAAGAGAAATGCACACACTGCCCGCCTTTGTGGTCGAGTAAACTCTCTGGATGCTTTCGTTATCAGGACACAGTGTGGGAAAATATTGACTTCTCACTACTACTATCACTAAACATACTACTATTCCTCCTTCTTTTATTATCTTTTCTTACATGTCTTCATTTGAAATTCTTACATATTACCTGTCATTGCTCTTTTTGTGACATGACATGATTTCTTGGCAATAGCTGGACTCAGGTCTCTCTCTAATTTTTTTTTTCTGTGAGCTATCATTATGACCTGCTGCTTCTATGTGTCTGCAATGATAAGAGTGCTACACTAAAGCACAGTCGCGGGTCAAGAAAAAGGGCTGGGGTTGTTTTACAAGGGAAGAACTTTGACTGTAAAATCTAATTTGCTCATCCTTAAGTCAGAGTGGACATTGTGCAAAATTCAAAGAAAACACCAAAAAAGAAATTGATATTGCCTTTGAATAAGGGTGAAATGTGACATCAAAGGACCTTGACCTTTGACCTATGACCCCAAAAATCTAATAATTTCATCCATGAGAAAAAAATTAAAATTTGGACCAAGTTTGAAAAAAATCCCTAAAACTTTCAATGGTTTGGCTATGGTTGATACTGTAATGTAGCTACAGAGCTAATGTGACTAATGTAGCTAAGGCTACAGCTAACCGAGATATGGTAAATACTATAATGTATAGCTACAGAGCTAATGTAACTAACATAGTTAAGGCTAAACCTAACAAAGCTATAGTAGATGCTATAATGTATAGCTACAGAGCTAATGTAACGAACGTAGATAAGGCTAAACCTAACAAAGCTATGGTAGATACTATATGTATAGCTACAGTGCTAATGTAACTAACGTAGTTAAGGCTAAACCTAACAAAGCTATGGTAGATACTATAATGTAGCTACATAATGTAGCCAACTTAGCTAACACAGCTTAATCTGTTAACTAATGAAACAATGTAAGCTATGTAGGTAATGTAGCTTCATAGTCTACGTAGCTATGTTAGATGATGCTAAATTTGCCAAAGCTAGACCAATTTTAGAAGTAGTTTTATGAATTGTGGCTCACTTTAGTTTTGTTGGCTTGACTTATGTAGCTAGATATGAATAAAGCTGAACAAAAAGAAAAACATTTGAAATATTATACGAGCAAATCATGTCCGTTCCATTCTGACAGATGCAGCACCTCACAGTAGTGGTCTGCAAGGGAGAGTGTCTGAGATCTGCAGCCAGATCTCTCTCCCAAAATCTAATTAGTTATTCCTTCAGTCAGAGAGGAAATCAGTGCAAAGTTAGATAAAAAATGCTACTAAGCATTAGCAAGATGAACATTAAGTTAAAAAAATGACCCCAGTCTGAAACTTCAAAATGGAATAATTACATCCTTGAGTCAGAGTGAACATTGGTGCAAAATTTGAAAAAAATACCTCAAGTGTTCGTAAGATATAGCATTCAAACAAGGAACTTACAATAAACCCAAAGACCTTGACCCTGACCTATGACCTCTAAAATCTGTCCAGCTCATCTTTGCATCAGAGTGGACATTTGCACAGAGTTGGGAGAAAATCCCCAAAACAGTTCTTGAGATTGCCTTTACAAGCCAGGGAAGAACATACGGCTTTCCTTTTCTTGACTTTGGACCTGTGACCTCCAAGATCTAATTCTTTATCCTTGAGTCAGAGAGGACATTTGTGCAAAGTTTGCAGAAAATCCCTAAAAGTGTTCTTGAGATATTGTGTTTGTACAGACACATGAATAGACGGGTGGGCCAAAAACATATTACCCCTGGTCTTGGCTATTGCCAGCAGAGAGGTCTAATAATGAAGCCAACTGAGATGTAAGAAAACCTGCAGATCCTCCATCAGCAGCTTGAGGTCAGCTCCAGCAGTGGGTCAGTTAATTAGGGCTCCTTGTAAAAATATCCATGGCACAAATAAAACTGTTAATAGTCTGTTACAAAATCTTTATGGCACTGTTGCTTTGTTTCACATTCATGAAAACTGTACTGGGAAGGGATTTTGAAACAATCCATTTATTAAAAGCCTTTGTAAAGTATATGCAATCCATCTTTAGGGATGTGGACAGGATGACTCAAGGTGGTTTTGCTTCCAAAATTGCAACAATAAAAGGCTTATAGTGTATGTCATTTATCTAAAAAACCCAAAGAATATTGCTTTACTCTTCAATAGCAGAGGAATTTTGGGAATATCTATCTCTCACTGATTATAAGCTTTTATTGGAGTTGGCACTCACTATACCTACTTTGTTAACTGACTCGATGTTTCCCACATTAATGTATTTGTGCCAGATCACTCAATAGAAGCCAGTATTGGTGCCTAAAATGATTAGAATGCTTTTTAAAAAAATAAAGTTTGTATTGGTCCCTGATTTTTTAAATCTCCTGCCCAAAACAGATGTTGCGAGCAGGCTTTGAGTCCTCTATTTTCCCAATATAACTTCAAGTGAGAGCTTTATTAGTCTAATAAATGGAGCGCCTGATCAACAACAAACAATTTAAGCTTGAAAAACACTGTGGTGGATGGTGTACCTTTCACTTGCTGTACACATGCTATTACTCACCAGCCACTACCAACAAAATTACTGATTACAGCTGTAGAAAGCTGGTATAGAGATGCCCATAGTGCCAAACCATCACAAAGACACCACTAGATAAATGTCAGGAGACACCTTCTTTTTCACCTCCAAATTTTTTTTTTTTTGTTACATAATCTCTACTCTCACCTACATGTAATATTTTTTTCCTGTTTGTTTTTCTTCATTAACAGTCTCTCAGTTCCTCCTCTCTTCCCCTCTCTCTCAAACTTTCTAACTGGTTCTCAGCGGTGAAGTAAGAGCTGCATTCTTTCCTCTCTGGAGTTCCTCGGTTCCCGGTGACTCAGTCTTGCCTTTGAATAACAGAGTTCCCTTCTTCCTCTCTGTGCAGCGGGCCAATAAAATATTTATTTTCTCAGTTGGCACACAATAACTCCCTTTAACAAAGAAAGAAACAGAGACATTACTGTGTACCTTATCCAGAGTATTTAGTTCTGAATAAATATTTATTGTTGAATGTTTCCCAAATATATGCTTTTTCTGTAATGGTCTGCAAATTTGCTTATTAGTTGGAAATAATTTTTGCAAATACTGTGACCCTGGATAGCTTCATCATTATCCATATCTAAATCAGTCTCCTCCATATATCTAAAATATCTCCTTACACTTTGCTCCACTACTCAATACTAAAACTCATCTAAGTAGTTCAATCTGTAAGAGTTTGACTGTTCCAGTTTACACAGCATCAACTTATTTTTTTATTCAAACACAAAAGCAAACATTGCATAAATTTGATTGTTGGTTTCATCATGAGCACATTGTACATGCAGATATTCTGCACATTACACTGTGAATAGTAAAGCAGGCTAAAGTTGGTCTAACTACTGACATCTTACTTAGAAAAACTCCACAGGTTTAGCATTAAAAAGACAATCAGTTAAGCAGCAAAACTGACCTAGCGTGACTCATTTACACTTATCTGTTTTTGGCGTTCACTCACAGTTTCACCACTTTGGTGTACCTGAAAATACACAAAAGCACACCAGCTTAGCATGGCAGCATACTAACAGACACCTTAGTCCACTGGCGTACACACCCATACATCAGAAAGACCACCTTGCTGCCCCAGAAGTCCCTGCTTGAGCACCAGTTTTGTCCACAAATAAACCTATGAAAACACCACAGGTGTCCTTGTGGACAAAATTATTTGGACTCCTAACCATTACACAAACAGGGACTGTAATGACCCCCCTTTCTGCAGCTATAACAGCCTCCCCTCTTCCTGGAAGGCTTTCCAAAATATTTTGGAGGGTTTTTTTTTAAAGGAATTTGTGCCCATTCATTCTGTAGAGCATTTATGAGGTCAGGCACTGATTTTGGACAAGAAAGCTTGGCCTGCAATCTCCATTCTAGTTCTTCCCAAAGGTGCTCGATAGGGTTGAGGTCAGGACTCTTCAGTTTTTTTCCACACCAAACTCATCAAACAATGTCTTTATAGTCCTTGCTTTGTGCACTGGGGTACAGTCAAGACGAATAGAAAACGGCCTTTCACAAACTGTTGCCACAAAGCTGGAAGCGTAGCATTGTCCAGAATATCTTGGTATGCTAAAGCATTAAGATTAGTCTTCCCTGGAGGTAAGAGGCCTAGTTCAATCCCTGAAAAACAGCCCCATTCAATTATCACTCCTCCACCAAACTTCACTGTTGGCACAGTGCAGTCAGGCAGATAACGTTCTTCTGGCATCCGCCAAACCCAGACTCGCCCACCTGACAGCCAAACAAAGAAACATCTTTTTATATAGTGTAGCATGGTATGCTCAAACCAGGTAGTATACATAATAACTACAATGAATTATATGAAAACAGTTTACTGATAAAAGTAATCATACCCAACACTGGTGCTTAATAAAAATAGATCATAAACTGGGCAAGAAGATAAACTCTAGTTTTTTCATTGTACTGTCTAATTTGTCTTCTTATAAAGAATCTCCTTTTTCAAATGCTGCATAAATTAAGGAAACAAAACTCTGGCTTCAGGAGTTGAAATAAAACTGTTTAAACACTGATGTTACAGTGATGCTGGTTACTGGAAGGGTATTCAAACCAGGCATCCATTAGCGGCCATCTTTGGCCTCGCTGAAGCCAACTGGGTTTCCTCACTCAGCACGCCACTAAACCACAAGGCCACACTTGATCCAAACTTGGCTTAAAAGACGCTCAAACACATGAAAACACCACGGCAACCAGTATAAATCAAGTCATTGAGTTTGCATTTACAGACTCACAAAATATAGATGAAAAACAAGCAAAATCATAAAATTAATAAAGAACAAATACGAGGATTATTCTTTTACAAAAAGGAGTCAAAAAACCATGCCCCCTTCACCCACTCACATATTTACACAATGACAGTAAAACCACAATGCAGAATACCCTGAAGATGACGTACATCCTATCCTATCCAGTCACGAACCTTGACTAAACTACTCCTCTGTCAACAGCGGTGTTTCCTATTTTTCCCTCTAGTTGTAACTGTTGGCGGAAAGTTGCTATGACAAAACTAGTTTGCCATAACGACATGTTACATAACCCTGGGATGACTGGTTCTTCCCTTCTCTCTTCCCTGCCGGCTCTGTGGGTCCAGAGCCAGGATGGATTTGGATACTGTACTGGGCTCTGGGACAACATGGCCGACTTACGCCAGGCGGGAAAAGTCCTGTTCCAAAATAAGACATCAGAGGAAGGACTGGGCTTCACAGAGAGAAAATGACAAGATGTTTTTTGTATGCTTGGTTTCAACTGGACTAAGAGTATTTTAAAGAGAGGTTTATTCAATAAGAAATAAGCTTGGAAAAATTATGTGACAGTTATAGACCAAAAATAGACCAGGACTTAAGCAGCAGCTTCCAAGATGTGGAGAATGTAGAAGATGTACTTCTATACCTCCTCCTATACCTTTAGAAATGCTAACTGACAAGACGATTGATTGGTAGACTTTCAGCATCCTTTAGGCATGTTAGCTCCAGTTATCACATTGCATCATGCAGCATCTGATTCTGGCCTTTTACACGGCCACAGTTAAATATTTACTTTCTGCTCTGTAAATCAGTTTCCTCTCATGAACAAAAATACATTTAGTGCTTTTATTCTGATAAAGGTTAAGCAAAAGTTTGTTGTTGAACCGTTAACAATTATAAGATGGTTTTGCCTTTGTGTTAACACGAGTCAGAGCCCAACATTTCAATCATGTATATAAATATTATCAGTGCTTTAAGTGTGTCTCACAATCACAGAGCTAATTAGGGAGATATGGACCCAAAACCATATCTCTATCAATTTTCAGCTTAATTGCAATACATGATCTATGTTTACTTTTCTCATCTACAAAGAAATCACAAACACACAGTCTCTTATATTTCAAATCTAAATGGATCAAATGCCAAATGTTGCTCTTGCACTTTTATGAGCAGTCATCTGCACAGTGTCAACACAGACATGAAAAAATGACATTAGAATAAATTACATGCTTGCTGGGAACAAATGTTAGATACAAAGCTCATAATGGTATCCCAATTAGATTAAAAAAATCAAATAGCATATCTACGGAGATAAACACATATAACTGCTGCTGGTTCTTACTGTAAACTCTGATTTTGGTGAGCAGTCAAATGTCCATGTGTCCTTGGCCAAGACATTTAACCTCAAAATACTCCTACTGCTGTTTCAGTTGCATGTATGGATTTGTAAGTATGGGTAAATAAAAACTGATGGCCACTTCATATAGCAGCCTTTTGCTTTAGTGTGTGAATGTGGCATGAATTGGTTGTCAGCAGATTATCTACTAAAATATATATGTGTGTGTATAAGAAGAAAAAATATCAATTGTTCATCTGTTCTAGAGCAACTCAGTTTACAAATGAAGTGGGTAAAGTGCTGTGAGACTGTAGCCTTGTCTATAATTAGAGCTATTCTATTTCCAATACTAGTATCTGAAATACATCCGATACTGCTTAAAATGCAGGTATTAGTACTGGCGAATACACAAGTTTATGCAACAATCAGATACTGTTTGGTTTAGCTTTATATTTTGCTTTGTTTAGCCATGCTAAATGTTAGCGCTATGAAACGGAAATCAATTCTTCTTTGCTGCCTGAAAGCACTGCATGCGTGAGCTACTGTTTTTAGAGCAGCGAAGAAGAATTAAAGGACCGACTGCCGCAGCGAAGAATTGTGGCTGCGTGACAGTTTTTCTCTGAATGTGATCGTTAAAATGCCTTCCAGCCCTGCGCTGTTGTACACATGAAGAAGTGACACAGTTTATCAAAAGTTAAGTAACTTTTGAACCATAAATCGCTGCCTCTTACTTGGAGGAGATTTTACTGGGGCCTGGCCACTTGAGGGACCCATTAAGGCCAACAAAACCATGTAAAGTTAAGCTGCAATGACTATACTCTATTTTTACTAAAACAATCCCAATTCTTATAAATGCAACAAAAAACACATTTTATGTGCTACTGCTTTAATGGCTTGTTCCAAAATATAACCCTTCTTTGCTTAAAGAGGGGGTATTATGCCTTTTTTTCAAGACTTTACACATCTCTCTGATACCCACGTAGTACACTGCCTGGCCAAGAAAAAAAAGGCACCACCAAAAAAAGGTCACTCACTCTAATATTTCGTTGGGCCGCCTTTAGCTTTGATTACAGCACGCATTCGCTGTGGCATTGTTTCGATAATCTCCTGCAATGTCACAAGATTTATTTCCATCCAGTGTTGCATTAATTTTTCACCAAGATCTTGTATTGATGATGGGAGAGTCTGACCACTGCGCAAAGCCTTCTCCAGCACATACCAAAGATTCTCAATGGGGTTAAGGTCTGGACTCTGTAGTGGCCAATCCATGTGTGAAAATGATGTCTCATGCTCCCTGAACCACTCCTTCACAATTTGAGCCTGATGAATCCTGGCATTGTCATCTTGGAATATGCCTGTGCCATTAGGGAAGAAAAAATCCATTGATGGAATAACCTGGTCATTCAGTATATTCAGGTAGTCAGCTGACCTCATTCTTTGGGCACATAATGTTGCAGAACCTAGACCTGACCAACTGCAGCAACCTCCCAGTTAAATCCAGGTGGCGACTTTTTTTTGGCCAGGCAGTGTAGCTTCACATGGTTTACAGCTCAAAAAACTCCTGATGTTTCTCACACTGGTGTCCTAAAAAACCCTTATTTTAACCTCTGTCTGAAACGCTTCATTTTTGCTGCTGTCTCCTTAACACCCCCCATCCACGGACCTGGTTTCCTCCAATTGGCCGATTTTCCAGAGGCTGGCCGGCGGCAGGACTCAATGTTTTGTGCCTGCCCCCTCCAATGTGGCTATGTTGCTATGCTAGTACTTGTGAACTTTGAATGAAGCGGTCCGACTGAGTAAATTATGGCAAATTTTGATATACGTCCGTAAGTGTTAGACTCGGAATCTGACGCTGATAGTTTGGAGATAGAGGGGGAAGAAAACCAGCAGCAGCGAAGGCAAGAGCAGGATGTATCTGTTTGGTAAGTGTTTAATTACTGTGTTACTAAATGGCTAAAAGGCCTTGTGGGGGCAGTCTGTTCCGCTTTGCCGGCAGCACGAACGAACCAGTCAGGAGATCCTATTGCGATAACCTCATCAGTTCGCTCCATTGAAATCTCGTCTTGGGAAGATCTCAGAGAGATCCGTTTTCATCTATTTACACTCTAATTCCAAGATAACTGCCAAATACGTTTATCTTGCGGTTTGAAAATTTGCGTATATGAAGTATGGACACCCAACATTGTGACTTTATATTTATGTTTTAAAAATTGGAAAAGTATAATACCCCCTTTTTAAATTGGTACAAACTATCTATTTTGGAAAGTGTGGGCAGGCCACTTAAAGTAAGCAATTTGGTGAATAAAGTCAGAGTTCAGCCATGATATTTATGAATTGCATTTAGGTGGGGGGTGATCAGAGGCCGAACCAGTAGGCAGGCCTTGATTTGCAGTCCTCCACCACTCTCTGAGCTCTCATTGCAGTGCAGCAGTTTCACAAATAAGTCAGCTTCTACAATCATGGCTTAAATTATGAGAAACTGGCAAGACTTTGAGACAGAATTCATTAAATTGTGTTAGAGATGATGATATTTTTTACTATGCAGTCATTACTCTAGTCCAAAGTCAACAGGCTGATCCTGGAGAGGACCAGAAGGAAAGAATTCAGGACTCGTGTCTATCAGGAACTCAGCAGGAAAAAGGCATGAGTGGGGAAAGACTGGCGATGTCGTCTGCCACATGCGAGGGAATTCCGTAGGATGTAGGGGAGTTTGTCAAAAGCCTGACAGGGAAACCCTATCATCCCATGAAATTCCTTCCAGAGCCGCTCACCACAAACACACACAGAGGCGTACACATACCGACGCACAAAAACGCACACTGAAACGTACAAAGATATGCATTCAAGAGGGTTCACACAAACTCTCACATAGGCACTTCAACACGTCCACACAATAGACTCTAAATGAACCACAGTGAGAGTGGATGAGCGGAGGGGAAACCCGTGGAAAAAAAAAAAGATCTATAGAGGCAGCTGTTTGTCAAAGGGGAACGTCAGCATCCCTGCATGTCTGAGGACACCCCTTCAGCCACGTGGTGCAGTCCAGATGGGCGAGTGTTGTAATATATTTGTGTGGCTGGACATGTACTGGTCTGGAGCAGGGATTTCCTCAGTCTGTTAGTGGAAAGTTGCTCTGCTAATGGGGCTTCAGTTGTGTAAATCTGTCCGTGAGCCCGGTCATGCCGATACACACCCTGTTCCTTTGGCTCACAGTGTCCCATGTCAGAGTATTGTACGCTGTCTGGTAGCAGTGAGGATATGACGGCATGTTTTGGAGCTCTGCATGTGAAAACGATACCCTGGAGAATGTTCTCTTGTTACCCAAATAGGCCTCAGCTGGCTGCTTCCGTGTATTGTCATTGTATTAAGGGGGCTGGAGGTGACAAGGGGTGGGGGTACAGTAGAAGGGTCTGGCAAGGACTCTCCTGATGGATTTTGTTTAAGTTAATTAAGAGGGGAAGTATCAAAAAACGATGGGGGAAGTGATCCCAGTGGGCGTAGATGTGTTCGTTTTTCCTCTGAGCTGACAGGGGAAGCTGTGTCATGGAAAGCAAAGGAAAGGCCTGATGTGGTTGGACAGGGTTTCCTTGTGCCTGAAAACAGTCACTGCAGAACAATCTGTTTCCTAATGACATAGCTGAGGCCTTGCAGGGTCTCCTCTGAAAACTGCTTGAATTAACATTTTGATATGAGTTGCTGCAACTTTATTTGGTAATTCATTTTACGAAAGAGTGTAACAGTTTTCACTATCAGTGAAAACTATGACCCTAAAATTACACACACTACTCCCTTTTATGTCAATCTTTCCAAATCCATAGCAAGCGATTTCATCCTTCTGGTGCATGTCAGGAGCACCACTCCGCCCGGCTAAACTTGAGATACATGCCAGATTTTTTGTTTTAATCTGAGGCCACTGCCAAAACATCTTTCCCCATAGAGCAGATGGACCCAAACAGGATCAAGAACGTACAAAATAACCAACTAATTTCCAAATACAATATAAAGCACAGACTCACACTCAGACCTCGCACACTGAGTCTGTTGCATTTTCATCTGTCTTAACTATGAAAGTTCATTGAAGGTGGCAAACTGGTTCGTACTAAAAAAAAGTGAAGATCTGGATCCATCCATCCAGACAGAGATCTTCATATGGCACCAGAGCTGGGCCAAATCAGAGAGATAGAGAACAACTTTTTAATTCAATCTTTGTAATGTGGCTTTGTGTACTAAATTTGGCACTCAACTTAGTACAAGGGCAAATCATGGTGTTTAATGTGAGAGTCCAATGCAGAGGAGAGAGGGAGAGGAGGGAGGGAGGAGGCGAGCGAGGGAGCAGGAGGGGAGCAGCAGACACAGATCTGTATTAAGTATCACAAAACAAAAACACAAAAAAATTAAACCTTTTTTGAAAAAGTCAATGACAGATTAAAGTTTCGGTGTCAATGTGCAAATTTGATTAACATGAGTAAAATTTTCTTTTTTAATGTGCAAAATTTTAAGACGAAAAAAATGACTCAGTTTGCAAAAGCCTTAAATCTCAGCACTTTATTAACATTATGTTTCACCTTTTTGCAAAAGGTCATCAGTTGGACAGATGATCACAGATGACACATGTAAAATTATGAATAACGGTTAGATGGGATTTATTGGAAAAAAAAAGCTTGAAACAGTTCAAAACTTGCTCCCATCATCACCTTTAAACAACATGAAATTTGACTTACTGTTAAACGGCTGATGTTGGAAAGCCAAACCCAACCCAGTGAGTGGGAAATTTTTCACAAATGGACTAGAACATATGATCTAGGCTATGCCATGACCTGCTTAATAGAATAATCATTGCCTCACAGAAATATTAACTGTTACTGGTAATGATTTCACAGCAGAGGTTCATAGCACATGAAATTTCATAGAAACCTTTGTGATGTACTGTGATGAGAGGGGTCTGGCTACAGATCTCTGATGGCCCCTCTTCACAGACTGTTCATGTGATGGAAAAAAAACACTTAAGCTTTCTGAAATAAAATCAGATAAAACTTCCGTTTAGGGTTATGGTAAGGGTTACGATACCAAAGTAAAGTTAATAAAATGGACCTGCAAAACCTGGTTACATAATGTTTAATAAGGCAGAGTAAACAGTCCTTCCATGAAAATATTCTAAAGCAGCAATGTAGCTTACGTAGCTTCGTTAGCTGCGTGAGATACATAACGTAACTAATGTAGCTATACCTAAGCTCACAAAGCAGCTACATAAGCCATGTAGCTAGGTTAGCTTTAGCTACATCTGGTAAAGCTCACGTTGCTTAAGCTAACTTGCATAACCTTTGGCTTATATAGCAACGTTACTTGAGTAGCCAGTGTAGCTATGTTAGCCTTAGCTAAAACTAAACAATCATTTTCAGCAACTTTTGAAGTGGGACCCCTCTCCCCAGGTAGATCTGACCTAAAGTCAAACTTAAAATAATCTCGTGTTGCCAGCCTTACTTAACATACTTAATCAACAGCATATGCACTTCTACTTAAAGGAAATAATTTCTAAACTCTGTGGAGACAATCTGGTCAAAGAAATGTGATGATTTGCCATGCTAATCTGGTCTGCTGCTCTGATCTATCTTAATGAACTCTCCATGCTCTGATCCCATGACTGCATGCCTAGTTGATGGGATGTATCCCTCTGCTGACTATGTTATGATGGTGGTGTTCACATTTTTCCTTCTATCTCCTGTATACAGAATGTGCTTATGTGCAAGGCCATGAGTGCAAATTTTGTCCCAAACCAGAAATACATCACTAATTGGTAACTAGAACATTTAGATCATACATTTCACTCAATTAAAACTGTCTATGTATGAACATAGAAAAATTTTCAGTGAAGGTCTGTTATTCTCCTTGTGTGGAGTGGTGGGGCAGTGCAGCACCCTTTAGCCACCAATGCTCAAATCTAACATTTAAAAGCGTTGAATGTTTTTTTCCAAAGCTGTCCACCCATCATAATGGTACTTCTGTTGTATAATTCATCCTTACACAATACTTTGATGTTCAGCAATAAGGTAAAATGTGCATCTCTCAAGAACAATAAATGTTCAGAGCATACAGTTGAGTTAATTACCCAATAAACTGAAGTTAAAAACACAAAAGGCAGTCCATGATGTGGCATCGGCGTGGGCGTACCCTCATGTGATCTTCTCTCAACCTCAGTAGGGTAGCTGGCCTCAGGCCCAGATGGGTCCTGGTTTCTAATTAATTCACTTACAGCGTTAATCTTGTTCTGCTTATGATCAAAGTGTGGCCTGCTGTCCCCAGCTGACCTGCTCATTCACCAAATGCTCCTCAACTGCTAGCGATCTAAAGTCTGGAGTTAATTTAGAGTTTCCATTGCTGGGTCTGCTTTATCTTACACAGAAGTTCAGGAAATCTAAAATGAAAAGCATTGCCTTTCTGCAACCATGAGTTAAACCATAAGTAAAGATGTGCTTTTCCAGTCCAAATCAGGATATATGAAGCCGTTTTTCACATTTATGGCAGCTATAAATAGTTTCAGCTGAGTTTTTTTGAATTAAAGTTACTGATGAGAATTATAGTTCTTTGAATGGAGCATGATGAAGTTGTTCTGTGAGTTTCCAAGAAGCAGTTTGTCCTTTTCTTTTTTCTTTTCTTTTTAGTGAGTTTTGCTCATTTTCCCTCTAAACATTTGCACATTTCAAGACAGCCCTCTCTTTCTGAATGGTTAGTGGACTTCCTCTTCATTGAGCATTTACTGGTGGTTGGAAAACTTTCAGGAAGCATTACTACCACCAACTACACTACAGTGGAATAAGGGGAGTGGTTGACTGGCAGTAAATTATGGGAAAAAGTAAAAAAATACTCTTGGTTCCTTGTCTGATCATTCACAAATGTAACTGCACAGGCTGGACTGAGCAGTTACATCTTAGGATCTATTTCTTACAGGAATATTAAGGATGTTCTTAATAGAGTAGGTACGGACTGTTTGAGGCTCTGCCTGGTCAACATAGAGGCTCCAACACTTTATGATGTTTGCAGTTTATTATGCTTCATCACTGTTGGGTTTAAGACAGCACTGTTACTAGCCACTCTGATGGTCAAAGTTACAGCTGTGTTTGGAAAATTAATCCATTGTTGTAGCAGATTTCTCACCTTCAGCCAACATTTTTTTTGGGGGGGGGTAATTGTGCCTTTATTAGATAGAGGAGGACAGTGGATAGAGTCAGAAACAGGGTCAAGAGTTGGGGAGAGACATGCGGTAAATGGCCTCAGGCAAGATTACAACCCGGGCCGCCCGCGTACGTGGGGAGCGCCTTAAACCACTAGGCCACCTGCTCCCCAAAACATAGTTTTCTTCTTTTTTTCCCATGGCTGTTCCATCTAGTTCTTTAGCCACTTGATTCATCATCTTTGCGACCTTTTCACCTTCGCTACCAAAGGCAGTTAACCCTGCCGGACTCCATGTCTGTCTTCAGTGATTTCAGTGGGTGTTGCCGCTTTACACAGGGCGCACCGGAGGAAGCTAGGCTATACAGTGTAACAGTTGGGCATAGTTTTGCCGAGTAATTTAACAAGTTTTAGGTGAAAATAGGCCAAATAACAATGCTGGCTTAATTGTGCACTTTATCGGAAAATTTTTAAGGTCTTATTTTTCCCCCAACAAGCCTCTAGGTTTGGTCCAATTTACAATGCAAGCTACAGCTACCGGCTACATGTTCTTCTGCCCCAGCATACCTGAACAGCTGTTTAGGTCTGCCGGCTTCGTCAGTGAAAACAATAAGCAGCTAGTTTTTTTTGTGCTGATGCAACGCTTCCAGAAGGTAAACATATCATACCATCAATAGCTTGTCCAATTGTCAGCCATTAGAAGAATAAAGCGACGGCCATAAACTTGCTTAGATGAAAAATTTCCATTCAGCTCTTCTGGTTGGGGTTGGTTTTTCCAATTTATCTTCAAAAAGCTGGAGAAAGTCAGTAAAACACCGATGGGAACTCTGGATGGGGAGTGATGCAGGCTGCAAGCATTGGTGCTCTGCTATCCTCAATCAGAAATGTCCCGAAAAAGTGTTGCAACTAATTACCACTCATGACAACAGTAGCTCTTGTGGACATGGGTTCAAAGTTTCCACAACAGGTAAGCTGGGATCTCTTTTGTTAGTCAATCTCTTTCTGCTGAGTCTCCGTCTGTTGAAGTTCACTCCAGCAGCAGCAGCATAAAGTATCCCTTCATATCCATGGATCACACAGATTCACGTGAGATGAAATTTTATGAGAATTGCAAGGCCTATGCCCAAAACTTGCTTTAATGAAAATGCATTCAAAGCACAATTGTACTTAATCAAAATTTAAGATATATCACTTTTATTTTGTAAAAACTGTAATGGAAACCTAGCTACAGTGGCTCTCTGAGTGTAAAACAAAAAGCTTGAAAAATGTTTGATATAGTGTACAATTGAGCCAACATTGTTTTTTTGGCCATTTTAACCTAAAACTTGCTAACATATGCAGAGCTGCTGTGCCTGTCTGCTATGCTGTATAACCTTGCTTCCTCCAGCTCACCATATTTAAAGAGGCAACGCTCACTGGAATCACCGATAGCTAATGCCACAACTATTGCCAAGTACCTCAGTCAACCAACTTCAAAAACACATGTGAAATGTGATCCCGGGATCCGGTTTCTCTGAGCTGAGCTAAGTTGAGTTGAGTGCCCTGTCCACTTCAGTTGCAGATCCAATGGTTGAAGGCCCACACCATCAGTCAGAGCAAGTTCAAGGGCGAGCATGGACTCGAACCTTTGAAAATCGTGGGTGGTGCTGTAGCTGTTTAACCATGAAACCAAGTTAATATTCTTTAGCATGCGTACCTGATTTCACTATTTAGCTTGTGCTGGCATTTTTTGGTATTTAATCAGTTTATATGTACTTTTATCTTGCAGTATATGTATTTTCTAATGTAAATTGTCATTATGTAAGTCAGTAAACAGGATAATCTGGAAATAATCTGTATTAGTTATATGTTCTGGAACTCATCCTTGTCATGCATACATGACTGATTATGACATATTACATGCATGTTGGGAGTCCTCCATAGGTTAATGGGTGGGGGTCAGCAGAGCTGCTGACAGAGTAAACTTTCCATGTTAAATGAGCAAATGCACCTGACTAGAAGCTCACGCAGAGGAATGCAGAGAATGCCCTGAACTGTGGAAGTATAAACAGATGACACAAAGGAGAGGAGATAATATCAGGGAAGACACCTTTAACAGATTTAGTCTGATAGGTTCAACTGGAAAGGTTGAAGCTGTGGGTGTGGCACAAACATGGAAAATCTGCCTCATGCTTATGGTACAGGGATGAAGACACACGCATCCCAGCAGGTCCACACACACAAACTCAGCTTAGAAAGTGTTAGCACCACAGTCAACAGTGTGCATGGCCTCTGTGACCGCGACAAGCCTTAATTCCATCCACAGCTCCATGGAGCAGCACAATGTGAGCAGATAGGATTTATTACAGCAGAGGGGGGCGCGTGTTTGAGAGGCCACACAGAAACAGTAAGAGTCCTGTTCATGTGTCCTGTTAGAAGAGAAATTATCAGGCCTTTACAGTGGAGTTTCTAACTTTGATTGCACCGTGGGAAAATCACAGAAGGACAATCAGAAAGAGTGATGACTGAATGGGAATTTCAATATTCAATAAAATCCCACATAATAAGAACATAAAATATGATGACGCCATGTGGATTGTTAAAGGCAGAGTGAGCTTCTTTTTGTTGTAGCCTCCTCCACAAACATCGTCTGTTTTTCAAGCAGCATAGTTCATAATCAGCTGATGAGCACAAGCTTACTGTGTGTCACCAAAAAGATTCCACTCTTGTTGTTACTCAGACATTTGTCATGACTGAATAACCAATCAGCATTAACCATGTCACTGGTGATTAACACTAATACTGCCCATCACAAAACCACTGCTAGCTTGCAGCTGTAGTCAAGACTGGCCCACAGGAATAGCTTCCTTCCAGCCCACAGTGCAAACTTACCGTATTAATGCAGCTACTTCTTCACTGTCCTCATTATTCTCTTCTCATCTGTGGGATATTAACACACCACTAAGTTCAGCAATTATAATCATCAGTGGTGATAATAGCAGTCTTTGGTCAACTACAACAGTGTTTCTCAACTGGTGGTTCGGGACCCATAAGTGGGTTGTGGAGCAGTTTTCATTGAGTCATGAATGTGTCTGGGAAAAAAATGGTGGCAAAAGTCTATGAAGAAAATGCAACCGTACCATTTATTTCACTCCGTTTTATCGTGATAATGGGTAAATTTAAATGTTTTATTGATATTTCAACATATTTATCTCCTTTTCTTGCAAAAAAGAGCTGCTTTTACCATGCTAATGAAGTAATTTCTCAAGATCTCTGGAAAAATGGCAAAAATGTACACATATTCATGGGTAAAGGGGGTGTAAAACATGAGTTTTGCCCTGTCTCTTGTTCCTGTCCTAAATTCTGTTCGATCCAAGATTCAACATTTTTATTTATTTAAACATTGTTGAAAATTTTGGGAAATTTGGGTCACGATCTGTCATCAAAGATACTGGTGAATCCTGAGGCTAGAGCAGTTGAGAACCACTGATCTACACCATTTTTCTCCATTGTTTCCTATTTATAACAAATTACCTTCATTTATAATCAGTAAGTTAGCAAAAGGTTAATTTACGTATGTTTCCAAGGTGGCAAAAACAGAGATTGAATAAATAACTTAGTTTAACCACTAAGACGACAAAAATGCCAATGCCACTCGGGCATAATTGCTATTGTGTACTTTTATCATTGCATTCAAATACATGCATTTTAATGTACAGGCATTTCCCTTGCTATTGCAGCTACAACAGCCTTCGCTCTTCTTGGAAGGCTTATAACAAGATTTTGGAGTGTTTCTGTGGGAATTTGTGCCCATTCATTCTGTAGAGCATTTATGAGGTCAGGCACTGATGTTGTACGAGAAGGCCGGTCCGTAATCTTTGTTCCAGTTCATCCTAAAGGTGCTGGATGGGGTTGAGGTCAGGGCTCTGTATGGGCCGGTCAAGTTCTTCCACACCAAACTCATCAAACCATGTCTTTATATTTCTTTGCATTGGAGCACAGTCACATTGGCCTTCCCCAAAACTGCTGCCACAAAGTTGGAGGCATAGCATTGTCCAAAATGTCTTGGTTTGCTGAAGCATTAAGATTGGCCTTCACTGGAGATAAGGGGCCTAGTCCTAACCTTTAAAAACAGCCCCATCCCATTATCCTTCCTCCAACAAGCTTTATACTACGCCATCTGATGCTTGGTATTGTACTTTATTTACCTGGGCTTCTGCTTCTTGGGTGAGTTGCTGTTGTTCCTAAATGCTTCCACTTTCTGGTAATCTCACTTACAGTTGACTGTGGAATATCCAGGAGGGATAAAATTTCTTTAACCATCTTATTGCAAAGGTGGCATCCACCCCAGGACCATACTCTTTTCTCTATTTTTGTGGAAAGTTGTTATGGTAAGAACTAAACTGCAATTTCAGGCTAATTTCTGTCACCCACAGCTGACAGCCAGTGGATAAAATATGGAACATACCCCTACATTAAGTACCAGAAATATCTGCTCATTAGACTACCACATAAACAACAGCTGCATCGCATCATCACCACAGCTGTCTACATACTGATAGTGCGTGCCTAATCTGCACAGGCCAGCCTTGGACCAGGACGTACCACTTAAAAACAGAGGGGAGGAGGGGCAACCAAGTGGCATATTAGGGTGTTAAATTCTTTGGTACTGATGAGATTCTGCTTTTGTTTGGACTGGATGAATAAGAGCTCTTAGGGAAGTCAGGGAGATTGCAGCAGAACCGTCCAGTGTAAAATGAATGTAGCATAAAAACAGCAGTTATTTGGGAATCACTATTTGTGCACCCAATTTATGTTTATAATGCTGTTCAAGTAGAGAAAGTTTTCTGAACAAATCTGTTAAGTACAGCCATAATTCACCAAATACATTGAAAAAGTTGGAAAATCTAACTGCATGTGTCTGGTTGCACTGGTGTGTAATGGCACAAGGGGCTCATGCCACAGGTGTACATGTGTGATTTCCATGCTCTCTGAGCTTTTCTGTTACGCCTCAGTGGCTTTAATTGAGTCCAATCATGGAGCAAGAGCCCCACTTTGACATGAATCAGTCCATGACATTGTGGAAAGAGTGCTGGTTGGCTCAAAAGACGCCTGTTTTCAGGGACACCGGGGGATTGTAACAGAACGCCGTCTGACTGTCTGTCTGGTCGGCTGGTGGGGAAACACATGACCCAGTCAGTGCAGAAGTCTGCCGGGGTCACCTTAACACAGATCTGGACTCCAGATTAACATGTGAAGCAATTTGTCAAGTTGAGTGAGATCTATTTAGAGAGGGGAAACATTTTTTTGAAAAGTGCTTCAGCAATTATGGTTATAAATATAAAGCAGTGCACACAGATCATTATGGAAAATCTTGTTTTTACAACTCGGACTTATTTGTGCAGGTCTGGTGTTTATTTTCATTTCATCTGCAGTTTCAACTCAAACTTTTACCTTTTAAACAAGTCCTCAGTAGAATCCAATTATCTCAACCACACGTGAAAGTGACAACACCGGCAGTGGTCATGAATGGCACATTGAACTCCTAAACTGAATGTCTGAACTGGATTAGAGCAAAACCACATTATTGATTAAATCCAAATTTTATCCATTTAAGATCACTTCAGTGCCAAAGCTACGTCATAACCATAGTTCCATGTAGTCCTAAACCATGCAGAGGCCTATTTATGTACTGCCTGACGTGCAGGGGGGTTCTTGAGGTAATAAAAGGTAGTTTTGGTCATGGATTTGATATGGGACTGGAAGGAGTCTAGGATGACGCCCAGGTTTCGGATGTCAGAGGATGGATGGATTAAGTATGAGAACTCCAACCTTCCTGAGCATTTAGGGGCCACAACCATGAGCTCTGTAAAGCTAATGAAGCTACACTGGCTTCGTAAGCTATGTAGCTAATGCACCTGAAGACTGTACATCCTTTATGGTTTTGCAAATCTCTTAAACCCATGTTTTGTTCACATAAAATACCTGCTAGCTAATGTAGCTAAAGCAAATGAAGCTATGTTAGCATATTCTTACTTTGCCAAAGCGAACTTAGCTACATAAGCTATGAAGGTAACGTACCTGAAGACTGCACATGTTTTAAGATTTTCCATATCTCTTAAACCCTTGTTTAGTTTACATAAAATACCTGCTAGCTAATGTAGCTAAAGCCAAAGCTAACTTAGCTACATATGCTATGTAAGTAATGTACCTGAAGACTGTTCACCTGTTACAGTTTTTCAAATCTTGTAAACCCGCATTTTGTTCATGTAAAATACCTGCGTAGCTAATGTAGCTAATGTAGCTAAAGCTAACGACGCTACTCTTGCTATGTTAGTGTATTCTAAATTTGCCAAAGCTAATTTAGCTATGTTAGCTGCGTGTATGGGCTGTTGCCCAGATGGATATGAAATCCCATCTAATAGATTTGTGAAACAGTCCAGCTGGTGCATCAGGTTTATGGATATGATGAGTGAAAGAATGTGTTAAAACAATGGAGCACCGTCGTCATGCTAACAATAGTACTGGTTGTTGAAATTAAATATAGTCTCTTTGAGTACTCTATGGCATTGGTTTCTAACCTCGGGTCAGGGCACCCCTACAGGAGGTCTACAAGGCTTTGTCTACTATGAACCATACTTACTGGAAAGTTTGAACAAAGATCTTTAATTTAGAACAAGCACCTGCAGGTCTATTTTAATGGAGTTTTTCAGTGGTTACAATTTCAAGTTTTTTTGACAGCAGTAAATAACAGTAAATAATAACACAGAAAGCATGGTATGCTCACATTTTATGCCTGGCTTTTACAATCCTCCACCCTCCGACTGATTTCTAGTACAATCATCCTCCCTTGCTAGCATTCTTAGTAAATTAGCAGTTTTAGCTGTTGTCTGTTCAGTACTCGTGATGCCTTGAGGAAGTTATGCAGCAGACAAAACAAAAAGAGGAGACAAGCTCAGCTCTGCCCATCAAGCCTGAATGTGTCCTGATGATTACCTAACTCACAAAGAACGAGAGGAAGGATGCCAAGAGAAAGCTTTTGATACGTCTCACCTGTACCAGAAAAATAAGCGCTCTAATGTCGCTGTCAGAGAGATCAAAGCTGTCCACGTCTCAGCACAGCTTCAAGGATTAACCTGGTGTTTTCTCACATATTCAGCCAGGGCTCACCTTCTCTGACAGCAGTGGGTTTTTGTTGATGTATAAAGTCTCCTGATTTGTGTTACCTCTCTGCTGGCAGGTTTAAAGGTCAACTTCAGCTTTACATCATGCCCTGGAGAGCTCTTACAGGCTTCCTTCACATCTTGAGTATGAGAGATATGCAAAAGGAAGCTGGTGTTTGGCATCCCAGTACTGACAGATGATGCAGAGCAGGTTGGTCTACATGCAGACAGCCAGAGCTCATCACAATGAAATGTAAGACAAATTGTAAACACGAGAGGCATGCAAAGAACGGCAGCAGAGAAAAACGAGAGCTGCAGTTATACGTAACTATTATTCATACATTGAAATCTGATCGATTCTGTTTATTAAAATTAAATTTTAAAGCACTTTTGTAAACATTTTGATAAACTTTTGTTCTAATTCCAAGAATACAATCTACGAAAAAAAGCTGCATACAAAAATATAATATTCTTGAGAAAGAGAAAAGTTAAAATGTTCTTGTATTTATTGAAGGTTAAATTCAATTCAATTTAAGACTAAAAAGCCCCATCAACCAAGAAGACTCATTCAGTATATTTCATTGTAAAGTTCATGCATTTGTATTTTTTTTCTATGCTTTGGAAAGTTTGCAAAAAATAAAAATAAAAGCCAAGCAGGCTTTTTAAGTTTTGATAAATTTTCAAAATAAATAAATAATCCAATTTGTTTTTCACATTGTCATTATGGTGTAGTTTAATGAGAATTTTTTTTTACTAGCATCAGGCTACGAAAAAGGAAAATTGAAAAAGTGAAGGGGGTTTGTATACTTTGTGAATGCATTGTAGCTGCATTAACCCTCTGAGCCCAGAGTTGTCATAAACAAGAGGAGACACGTGTTATTGAAAGTTAAGTAACTTAAACCATAAACTGTAGGCACTTGTTTTTTACCTCTGAAAGCCCTCCATTGTGCCATTCAAATGCTGCTATCCATGCCATCATAGATCTTGCGGAACATTTTCTAGCAAGCCTTGAACTTGGGTGACTTTCCAGAGTCTTTAAAGATTAAAACAACACCAGTAACTCTGACACCGGACGTCTTTAAATCCATTTATAATCCACTTTTCAATAGTTCCTGCAGCTAGCTCTGCCATATTGTATGTTTGCATCCCAGAATGCATTGTGCCTGGCTGTGACAACCAATGGCAGGCTGTTCCACCGTCACATCATGCTTTTCTGAACAGCAGATGTGCACACACTTAGAAACTGGAGGAGAGAGCCTGAATGACTCATAAATGAGAGAAAGAGACACAGAGAGGTTGTGATGTGGCCCTCTTTGTCACTGCAGACAGGAACTGCTTTAAATAATGACTCAAATCCCCAAAAGAGCAAAGACTTTTTCTGTAAAAATGTGAAAATTTTGAAGACCTTTTGTCACAGAATAATTGTTTTTAATGCTTTGGCCCAAAAGAAATGGAAGAACAGGTTTGCCAAAAAAAAAAAAAAAAAAAAAATGTCATTAATATTTATTGTTTAATGCATATTAAAGTCTATTGTCTTTATAGTCCCATAATGTTTTAAATTGAAGTGACACTGCTGCAGCACACATATTCGTCCTAAAGAAAATGGTGTTTAGAGCTTGACTGCACACCACAAAGTTGATGTTTTACAAGCTTTTTAAGACAAAAAGTCCAGGTGAGACGCAATGATGAAAAGACATAGCATATAGGGCTCAGAGGGTTTTAAGGATTCCACTTGCAATCATTTGATTGTGTAAATTCTGTGTATATGTTTTTTTAATGAGTTTCCACTGGGACTGGTATTTTGTGCAACATAAGCACCCTCTGCTGGGGCGTATTGAGTATTGTTGCCAGTCCATTCCATGCTGTTGCTGTGGTAAGTTAATTTCCGAGGAGTTCTTCTAAAATACTTTAAAACAAGTTTGTTTTTCTTGAAAAAAATAATTTATCCATGTGATGTGTTTTTGAGACTCTCTTGACTCAACGTGGAACATTTTTATAACAGAATTGATGCTTTAGTAGTTTAAGTCATGGCTTCATGGTGAAGCTATGCAAAGTCTTATTTATGAAGAGAGAAACAAGCCAATCCTTTCAGGGACAGATTCATATTAAGAGCCTGTAAACATACAAGGGATAACAGACCACGAGGGGAATGTGAAGTAATTACAGTTTCCTTCGATATCTGAAAAAGATAAGAGTCTAATCTACAGGTATGTGATCTTATCTGTGTCTACATTTCTCTCCATAAGCAAACAAATCATTGATGACTGAATGAAATGTTTGTTTTCCTTGGTTGTGCATGTATATTTGAGTTTCCTGCAGCCATCCATCAAAGGCAGCCATCCATGGAAACGCTGCCTCACTCAGACAGAAGACGTGTGGATTTTGGCACCGACCGGTGGCTCTGAGAGGGTGGGTGTGGTCAAGGGTCAAAGGTGAGAGCTGGGCTAGGGCAGACACAAAAACCTTACTCTCCCTCATGGAATTTGAGTGAGAGTTTGGAGGGATGAAAGAGAATTTGTCTTTTATCTTCGCTCATGATCTTTCTCCATTTTCTGCTCACATAAGATGACTTATCTTTTGCCAAAACTCCATTATTGGGCCTCTGGAGGGCTGAGTCTCTTCCCTCAGGTGGTGGTAGTGGAGTAAATATTAAAAAAAAAGGCATGTATAAAAAGTGTTTGAGCATCTGAGTGACACATTCAAGCTGAAGAAGGCTCTGTCTCAGAGAGAAAGTTCATGGGCACAGAGCTGAGAACAACAAACCCAAATAGAGTGTCACTCTGATCTAGAATATCATTCAACTATTATTATTAAACCTTTACCATAAGCTACTAGATTGTTTTTATAGTCAGATTGCAGGACAATGTGTCTGTGAATATGGGGTTGCAGGGGCGTGACTGAGACAGGAGAAAGAAAGCAGAGAGGGAGGAGAGAGAGCACTGATCCTGGACAGATCTGTAAACATCACACCCTCCTAACCACCACCCATCACGCTGCACACGCATACTACACATACCCGGGGTTAAAGGCTTTGGCCTCCAACCAGGAGCGGCCTCTCGCTGGTCTGTGGGAGGGTCGATGAGGCATGTGAAGACTTTGGTTCAGAGAACGGGAGGGAAAGAGCGTGTGGTTATGTCAAAGTTCCTCTGTTTGTCTTTATGTGATGTAAATCTGAGATTCTCCACGTTTTTCTGTTTGTTTGAGTGAAAACCAGAGATTACCACCTGTCTCCACAATCCACCTGCTTTTGTTTACTGTTTCCTTCATGTGTTGTGGGGCACTCAGTCCTTCAATTATCAGCAAACTAACAAACAGGTGAGTGAAGCCAGGTGAGTTGAACTGATAGGAGGAGGACTTAATGAGCATACAGAGGTGACCAATACATAAACCTCTGACATTATTCTGTCTGAAAAATACATCATTTAAAATAGATTTATTTAGACTTACCAGCTCAGAGCTATTTAGGAGTGGTTCCTAAATAATCCAGACTACATAAGCAGGAATCATCAGCTGCATCTGCATAAGGGCCAGCTTTAGGGGACATATTTTAAAATAATAAATATAATGAAAGAGTCTGCATTAAAGCACTTCATGATGCTGGATGGTCTTTGAGACAAATATGACAGGTGGTCTAAGAAACTTGTTAAGCACTGTATGTAATATTTAGCCTCTAAGTGTTAATTTTGGCAGCTATTTTTATTTTTAGTCTTAGTCTCTAGAAGACATGTCTTTTAGTTTGAGTCACATTTTAGTCAATGAAAACTCAAAAATATTTAAGTCTAGTGTTAGTCCCTAAAAAGTCCTCACATTTCAACCCAGTCTCACAAACATTTGTGAAATACTCACAAAATTTATGTATTTTCTTTCCTAAATCTGGTAAGTCATTGTCGTGTGTTTTCTGCACCCTGCTAAACCTGGGGTCCCTGATTTCTACAGCTGAGAGGCAGAATAGCTAAAGATGCACTTTTTTTTGAGAGATTTACCTACAGTGGAGGAATATTACGGATTTTGAATGTCCAATGAAAACTACATTTTAGTCTAGTTTTAGTCATCTTGACCAAAACTAAAGTTACTTTTAGTCAGTTTTAGTCATCAAAGATCTATATTTGTTAGTTTTAGTCTAGTTTTTGTCATGAAAAAAAGGCTGTCTAGGAACATTTTTAGTCATAGTTTTAGTCCTCGAAATCAACACTGGATCAGTCCCTATATCGCAGCCAGCAACAAGGGGGCGATTGAGATATTTTACCTGAATGTTTCTGTGATTGTCAGAGTTTGAAGCCTAACACTGGGTCCCTTATATTTGGGTGAGGTTTTTTCTTCGAATCCATAATCCGAATAAAAACGTCACACACTTGGACCTTGCACACTGAGTTCAATGCATCTTTTTATTTTCCCTCAGTGGGAAAATTCATATAATGTTGCAAATTGTTTCGTATTGCAAGCCTGTGGCTCTGTCACTCCTTTAAAATCCCACTAGATCCATCCTGACAGAGAGCTTCATACAGCTCCTGATCATGCATCATAGTGTTGAGCCAAGGTGGAAAGATGGAGAGCAACTTTTTAATTCTGACTCTGTTATGACCTGTCAGTAGGCTACAAACGTATTCCCTTATCTGTTATATCTCCATGGCTGATCCCCAAATAATACATGACAAAATATGGTGTTTAAAGTGACATTTCAGTGTGAGAGAGGGAGAGAGATGGGGAGGGATGGGGTTGGTCACCAATATAAATGACTTGGACTGATATGAAGTGTGCAAACATGATTAGAACGACATGAGCTCAATTTTCTTCTATAACATGAGAAAAACTTGCAGGAAAAAAAACAGACTGTGCAGAGGCCTTTATGCTGTGTAGTGATACGTGAAGAACCAAAGCAGAATCAAAATGCCTGAAACCGAAAGTTGCTATGATGTCCATGCAGCAGGCTTTGCAGGACATAGTTTGTCCCATCTGGCCTGGGAACTTTTGATCCTCGAGGGGGAGTTGGTGAAGGCTGCTGGGAAAAGAGACATCTGGAGTAGCTTGTTCAACCTGCTGCTGACAGTTCCTGGCATGGGTTGAGTAGAAAAATGGAAGAATGGATGGATGGACTATGGTAACCCACACAAAGATTTGGACTGAGCTACAAGACTTGAGACATTTAAAGGAAAGTCATTGGTATTTTTTTGGCTTGAGCCAAAAAAGAAAACAAAACAAAACATGTTATTCAAAAAAGGAGCAGAACATTTTAGGCTGGAAGAGAATTGTCCAGGGTGAAGACTGCAATGATGAAATAATCACAGTTTACTCAAGATAAAACAAAAATGCAGAATGGTTTATCCTCCTTGTCACATTTTTATCAAGTAAACCTCCAGGCTTGATGGATTTGTTTGAGGAACCCCTCTTTATCTTCACCTTCCTGCCTCTACCCTCTTCTGTACTCCTCTGTTAGAGTTTATCAAAGCCAGCCTTGATCCTCTCAGGGAAGAAAAAAAAAAAAGATTTAAGTGAGTATAAAAAAAGAAGCAGCAGTCAATTCTTATGACCATACAAGGCTGCCTCGCATTCCTGCCTCGGACATTTACAGGCTCTTAAACTCTGTTCCTGGTGCTTGCCAAAACTCAAGGGAACTCTTGTTATCTAGCTGCAGAGCAGGAGACGTGTATTTATTTTACACTGTATGGAGGATGATGAGTGGTGGAAGGAGGAGTGAGTGAGTGTGAAAAGGTTAATGAGGAAAAATAAGGGTGGAGAGAAAATGGGATCAAACAGATGTATGGGAGTGTAAATGTGGAATGAGAAGTTTCCTCTTGAAGGCGTGCTGACCGGGGATGACTAACCGGATTCAGCGGAACAAGCTGCGTGTGTCGATGATGATTAGTATCCATGGATACTTTATAACTATTGTGGGTATCTTGGGTTGGAAAAGAAAGAATGTCTCAGTGTGTAGATCAACAAATTCAACCCTGACCAATGGCTTTATGACTTTGGTGGTCTTATCGACTTTAAATGTCTCCATCATGTTCTTGTGGACCGATCCATAAAAAGTATCTAAATGAACACATTTCTTCAAATTAATGAAAATTAAACAAAAATATTTCAGGTGAAATAAGTGACTGCATAAATATTCATCCCCTTAAAAGTGACTGACGTAATCCAGCATAAAGACACCTGTGTCTGGAGGGTCTAGTCACTGGTTAATCAGTATTCCTGGCTACCATTACACCATAAAGACTAAAGAACACTCCAAGCAACTCAGTGAAAAAGTCACTGAAAAGTCAGGGGATGGATACAGACAATTTTCAAAGGCACTGAACATCCCCTGGAGTTCAGTTAAAGCCATCATCAAGAAATGAAAGGAATATGCCACATGTGTTAATCTGCACCACACACTGCATATCACCGGAAACACAGCATCTCCACTGTGAAGCACGGTGGTGGCAGCATCATGCTGAGGGGATGCTTCTTGGCAGCCATCCCTAGAGGGCTTGTAAGGATAGAGGGTGAAATGACTGCGCCAAAATATAAGAAAACCCTGGAGGACGGTCTTATTCAGTTTGCAAGAGAACTATGACTTGGAAGTGGATTTACTTCCAGCAAGACAATGACCTGAAACTTACAGCGAAAGCTACACAGAAATGGTTTAAAGATAAAAAAGTAACTGTTTTGAAGAGGAAGAGTCAGACCTCAATCTGACAGAGAATTTGTGGCTGGACTTAAAAAGGACTGTTTACACCTGATCCCTGTGCAACCTGACAGAGCTTGAGCAGTTTTGCAAAGAAGAATGGGGTAAAATTGCAGTGTCCAGATGTGCAAGCCTGATAGAGATCTATCTATAGAGAGCTATCCACACAGACTCAGTGCTGTGATTCAGCCAAAGTTGCATCTACTAAATACGGACGTGAAAGGGGTGAATATTTATGCAGTCACTTATTTTACTGTACATATTTTTATTTTCATTGACATTACTTTGTAGAAATCTGTTTTAACATTTTCAAAAAGCCAAATTAAATATACCATGATTGATTTATAAAATCAATAAAAGTGTAAAACATCCAAAAGGGTGAATATTTTTTTATAGGCACTGTAATTAGGCTGCAGAATTGCAGATTATGGGTGATATGGTGTGCAATGGCAGAAGTGTCAAGGAATCTGAAAAGGACATACAGTGGGCTATGTGCTGGACAAGCTACTTCTTAATGACTGTAATCCTATATCATAATGAGTTACTTTTAAAATAATGTTATCTAACACCCCATCTTAGTGCTTTTCTTAAAGATTTTCTTTCTGACTTATGTTCGTTCATTACGTATAAATCTCCCTCGACCTGTCCATGGTTACACTGTGACTGAAACACTGACGAATGTTAATTGACTGGTTGGTTGACGTGCACTGTGATGAGGCTGTAATTCTGCTTAAATGATGTCAAAAAGGTCAAGATTTCCTATACATGAAGGTCAGTAGGTTAATCCGTGTTAGTTTAAGGAGAGGCATCGGTATGTCAGCTTACACTCCTACACACATGCAGATTCACACTGACATAGTGCGCACCTCTTCAGAATCAGAGCACTGGTCCATGTCAGGAGTTAAGAGTGTCTTCTTTGTGTGTGTGAGAGGGCGTACGTGTGTTTTTACTGCTCTGTTCTGCTCTGCCTGGCACAGCAGTGGAAACTCCTCATTAAAGCCAGATGTAAAGAGACAAATCCAACAGGGTTTTATATGGACAGACTCACACATGCACACAAATAACTGTACATCTACGCACAATCTGTAACCTTTTTACCACTGACCTTAAATGTCTGGTTACACCTCTTTTGAGGACTTTGTGTTTGTGTGTGCATACTCATTTTGATTTACATCTCTATAACCCTCTCTGCTATGTTGCACCTGTTCAGACAAGACCGTCAGTGTACATGGGAAAGGTTTTTTGCATAGCAAGTTCCGTAATCTCATTTAATACCAAACATACTGTAAGTCCTGCATGGCTGAGGTGAAATAAGTTCAAGACTATTGTACTCAAGTTAAAGTAGTTAATTTGGTTTATATTTGCTTAAGTATTAGTAGAATTACTGACCTGTGAATCTACTCTAGTAAACAGTTTTACATTTAAAGTTTACTTGAAGCTCCCAGAGGTTGCAAGACTTCACAATTTTTAAGTTGACAGTCAGGTGATGAAAGTCAAGTTGACTTAACTAGTCACTGATAGAGTCACGAATAGAAGGAAACAATTCAACAACAGGCAACAACGCCCCTCCTTGCAGACCACTACTGTGAGACGCTGCATTGATGCAGTTTGCTGGTAGGGCTGGGAAATTAATAAAAAATGACATCAAATTGCAATATGGCATGGCGCAATTTCGAATCGGAGATGTTGCAATATTGCTCAAACTTTAAATATGTCAAAATACCAGTTTAATTCAATTTTTTGCAGCAGCAGAGATTTTATGCACATTTTGCAAATATTAAAGTGTCAATTTTTTTTATGGTTTACAAAAATGTCCTATTTGTGTAATGTGTATATGTACATTTCTCTTAAGTAAAACAAATGAAATACAAACAATAATCCCCATTCAATAAAGAAATCTATATCAAATTTTCAGTATGAGCAACAATAATTGCAATGAGATATATTTTTTAATTGTTCTGCCCTATTTCATTCTGTCAAATATTGATGAAGCTTAGCGTTAGTTCATTTGAGTCATACCCCTAGCCGTGATTGGCTGATAGCCAGCTGACACCAAATCTTGCCTTTGAGCTCCCACAACTAAGCACAGCTCTTTCTCTCAACAAAGCGGTCCATTTAAAGACGACGTACTGCTCACTAATCCCTGCTTGCATCACTGCTGATGCATCACACTGCTGCTGGCAAAGCTTCACCTCCTCCACCCCAGCCTCCTCCTTTATAGGTTAAAGCATGTTGCTCCCTCCTATTCAGATTCATGCTACTATGGGTTAATTGCTTCAGAATAACTGCATTGTTTTCAATGCACATTGTCATAAATGCACCTGTCCACATGTGGATTTCTGACTACGCACTCCCTGGAAAGTCAAAGCATGCTGTTTGATTAACACAGTGAGCATCTCTGGAACAGAGCTTTCTCTGGCAAGTAAACTGTAGTAGATCCATTATGCACTAAAACAGTTAAATGTATGATGAGAGTGTTGCTAACTAAATGAAGGTTGTAATATAGAATGATTTATTGCTTGAATTTGTTGAAAAAATACACAAATGAGGAACCTAATAATTATCACATATCAAATCACAATTGTTATACTAGGGAAAATAATCGCAATAAGATTATTTTTGCAAATCTCCCAGCCCACTTTGCCGTAACAAAAATTGACGTTTTTTTTTTTAATTCAACTTTATTCATAAACAAAGTCAAGCAGTTACATTCAGAAAATAACTACAGTGTAAACATTACAGAATAAGCAACATTCAGAGTTATAATCTGGGATTAAGTTTCTTCCAAGTAGGTAAATGGTGGCTCACTTTAGCTTTGTTACCTTTAGCTGACAGGAGATAGGAATGCAACCATGCTTGAGTACAGAATATTGTTTAGCAGGAAGAAGAGTTGCAAAGGCAAGAGTACATGTCTCCTCCTACTCCTCCGTAGTAGCAAGAAGGACTAAAATAATAAAAAAGCTTAAGAAATATTCACAAAACTTAAGAAATAGCCTAAGAACAATGCTTTATAATGCTCAGAAACTTTAAGATAACTGTTATTATTAAGCAAACTGCTGTGTTGAAAACTGCAACACTCAGTGACGGAAAATGACATTGCATGTGTAAATAGTAGGTGTGAGTCATTCCAGTAAAGGAATGATGCATTCATTGCCAGTAACAAGTTTCTTTGCTCCAAAAAGGTTCTTAAAATAAACCACAAAACAACATTTTTGGCTAACAAGAGTGACAGTGAGACAACTATTGTAGGGGAAAAGCTCTACAGTCAAGGCCATCATTTTCATTGTATGCATTACAGTCATTACTTTATTATTACACTGTGTACCTTGAGTGCAGTTTTAATATTCTCTGTGAGAATTCAGCCACAGCTTTTTCCAGATTTGCAGCTTTGAAAGAAGGAAGAGTGTGGTTGACAATAGGAGGAAAAGGAAGTTTGTAATGAGAAATTTGGCTGTAGACACAATGTTGGTGAACAGGACATCACTGTAGTAATAGAGAAAAGATTTGCAGATTTCCGGTCTTATTTCTCATTGCACGGACCATTTGGACTTCATGAACTCATACTGTATCATGTCTTTTCAGGTGTGGCCAACAGTGCTGCAGTTTACAGTAATCCTTTGGCTACATATTTAATTATTTCCTTTAATTTTGTATATGCAGTTATTCTTTCTATCCTGGGATAAAGGCACAAGAACTTCATACTTGTTATAATACACTTATGAGACCAGTCCGCCTACAGCTGGACCATCTGGCAACCTGATGTGGTCAGAATAACCTGGAGCTGAAAGCCCTCATCAACAAAGCTCAGCAAGAGCATGTACCTTCCGCTGTAGCTGAAAAATTTAACCTGCACCGCCACCATCAAGCCCATCCTCGCTTCTTTGATTACGCTGGTACACTGAAGCCACAGTGAGGGACAGGAACAGGCAGCAGCGCATCTGCAGAAAGGGTGTTTGGCTGCGACCTACCACTTCGTCATGATCTGTATATCTCCAGTACACTAAGGCATGCAGGTTAAATTGGAGCCAGCCCTCTCACCCTGGACATGAACTTTTTGACGCCAGCCAGGAGGCTGATGTCAATCAGGACCAAAACCTCCCTTGATAAGAACAGTTTCTTCTCCTCTTCTGTAAGTATCATGAACAGTACTCTGGCCCTCTCCCCTCCCCGGATAGACTCTCACTGAACCCTGGAACTGGCAGACAAAAAAAATGCATGTTTAAACAGTCTTTACATCTTACATTAATGCACACCAGAATTATCTCTTCTCTTCTGCATGCTAACCTTGCAGAGCAGATGGATACGCCCATTTCCTTGCGAATCCATCTTGCAAAGCTCCCATCTAAACTGTTTGGGCCCGGTTAGAAAGTGACAGGACCAATCAACGACATGGGGCAGTACTTTCAGGTGCGGCGGAGTCGTGACATAAGCAAGCAGCAACAAGAGGCTGGTGCTATTATGGAGGAAGAGATTAGTGTGAATGCTGCTAAAATGCCAGTTTTATCAGAACTTGATGACATTTCTTCTTTAAAAGAAGAAAAGAGAACAGCAGTGAGTTGTTTTCTTTTCACAACCGACAAAAGTCATGTACTGAAATGTCTACAGTCGCCATGGTTTGCGTTATTCCCTGGTAGCTGCGCACGCGCACCTCAGTTGTGGCTAAGTCACATGTTTTGTTGGTCTGATTGACCTGTAAAGATGTGACAGACAGAACGTTTATCCAGTCACGCTCAGAGTTTTTTTCAAATCCTCTGCCCTTTCCCAAACGCTTTGTATTGGCGTGTCAGGTTAGCTGCATGCTGTTTAATGTTCACTATAATCAAATCACCAATATACCTGCAGATCAGTACAGTACTCTTTTTTTCACCTTTGTACATACTTTTATAATGTTTATAATGTAATTCATATTTTATTTTTTCTACTACATTTTCCCATCCTGATCTACTAGATTTCTAGCCTGTTAATATTTTGATTTTTTTCTGTCATTTGTTTTGCACCATCACCAACTCAGATTCCTTGTATGCGAAAATGTGCTTGGCAATAAAACTTTATTTTGATTCTGATATAAAGATCTCACAGCAGCCAGAGGATAATCACAGACTCATTTATAGGTGAAAAGTGTAAAGACGGGAGTTAAAAAGAGCTAGAAATTTATTTGAATGACCCCAAACACATCATGCAGCAGTGCCAGCAGGTCTAACTAAAACAAACACTGCCATCTGCACTGAGGAAGTTAGCATGAAATGTAAACAAGCACCATGAAGTGCAACGTCAATATGAAATAGGAAGAGGTCAATAAAATACTGAAATAAGCACCAGTGATCTAGTATTGTCAACATTAAGCTTCACGTAATATTTATAGATAAGATCTGCTTATCACTTACATTGCTGTCAAGGGAACCATTAGGCTAAAAGGTCAAACAGACGTTGTCCTGCTGGTTTTGCAATAGAAGAAGACTTGCACGTTGGAAACCAAGTGAATAAAACACAGGTCATTTCAACAGATCTAGGCAGACATTCATCAGTACTTTTTATTGTGATCCTATTTTCTATGATAATGATTATACTGCAGTTGTTTCTTAAAATGCTGACCTTATCATGTCTTTATCCCCAGATAAAATTACTGCTTTTCCAGTAAGAACAACTTAAATTGCTGAGATCTTGAGTAACATTATCTTGTTATCATGAAAAGCCTGACTTGTAGTGTCAAGATCAGCTCTTGTGAATAAAAATTACTCCTAATCAAGGGAGGATGAAGTAAAATAAAATGGATGCTGCATGTCTTCTTCTAGTCTCTCCAGTTTAAAACCATAAATCAGAGTTGATCAAACTATGGCCCGTGGTCCAACTGGAACAGGTTCCACACCTGAACGCATTTATATGGTTATATTTTTTACACATTAGAGAGCAGGCTTAAGTTCTCTTAGCTTAATTTTTAAGGACTTAAAAGAATTCATAATACCAAGTACAAGCAAAAGAAAATGTGTTATTCAAAGAAAGCTACATGCAGCCTGCAACACAACCTGCAAACTGTAAAGTTTAAGTTCTGCTTCCAATCAGAATTTAGGATTTCTAGGGTGTCCATCGCCACCCCTGGCCACCCACAGGATGCACCTGTGGTGAGCCCAAGCAACAATAGCCCACAAGGTTTTCCTCCACAGTCTGTAGTGTTTCCATGTCCCTGTAAGGCCCAAAGTCTTTGATTAGTATTCATTTTTTTACAGATACAACATGACTTGACATGACAAAGTAGCTGCAGGGATCAAACATTACATCCCTCAGTGACTGAATGTTCTCTAACTACTAATCTAGCTTTCCAGAAGTAAACACAATCAAGATGTCCGGGCCTGTCTGAGCTGCTGTGGCAACATCAGCTTCCTGGCAACCAGCATGGTTTGGATTCCTCAATCAAGGGTGCTGACTAATTGATGAATGCCAACAAACACTGACCAATGTTTACCAAGAAATGAACAGCGGAGCCTCATCTCCCTGAATTAATATCATGAGTATTACATTTTCTGTTTCGTTTCCATCTTCCTTTTATGAGATGTGAGCTATGAAAATATTTTTGCACTCTCAAACTGGACAGAGAGAAAGCCTTGAGTCAGAAGCAGAAAAAATGTTGGCCGCTCACGCAGGATTATAGTCAGAGCTGTAAAGATGGAAATCTGTTCGACATTTGTTCAACAGGTGCTTCCACAGTGTCAGGCAGCAGACTGTAAACCCTTAAAGTCTTCCTGCAGATTTTAAAAGCCCATTTAGTGCAATCCAAAGCTCTGATTATTACAACACATGTCTACAGGGAAGAGTGACTCCTGCTGGACAATTCAAAACTTTACCAAAGATGCCATACTTAAGTGCTAAAAATGAAGGGATTAATTGAATATGTTACTAAAGGATAAGACCTGCAGGTTGGATTTTAGTTGCATCTTGGTCTTAATGGGCTTTATAGTCTGAGCCTTCCGGAGGATGCCACCCCTGAAATGAGACACAACTATAAACTGTATCCATACTATTCCACTCATCATCAATGAGTGCCTTAATATGTTCTGATTGAAAGGGCCCAGATGAATCAATAACTTCATTTGTCACACTGATTTTGTTTCTATCCCAACTTAACTGCAGTTTTTCTTTGCTTACATTGCCCTCACAATATCAAGATATGTAACCTTATGAGCAGTTAAAGGGAGACAAATACCCTGACCTGGATCAGTATGTTCTGTTGGCCTCTCATCTAGATTATTCCGCTTGAAGAAGAAATCTGGTTTCCACATGATTCACGCACCTTAATGTATCTGGTCCCTCAATCCTTTCTGTCCAGATTTTTGGGCACTGAGAATGAAAGAGAGGTCAGAGCTGCAGAGAGTTACCGCACATCAAAGCCGTGTAGTGAAGATTAATGTTTGAAAAAAGAGGATAAGAAAGATGGAGTAAAGGGAAGAATGGAACAGGGGAAGTGAGGTTGAGTGCGCATCAAGAAGAGCAACTCTGATTTAAAGGAGTATAGGAGGGTGAGCAGTAAACATAGGAGACATGCTACAGCAAAGAAACACAGGAGGAGAAAGGTGTAGATAGGGATGATGAACAGTTTTTGTGCTTACATTAATGCCAGTGGAAGATCTTCAGCGGTCGTTGACATTGCTTTGTGGATGAGTTGCTGTTGTTCCTAAACTCTTCCACTTTCTAATATCACTTACAGTTGAATGTGTAATATCCAGCAGGGATAAAATATTACGAACCATTTTATTGTGAAAGTGACATCCATAACAGTACCAAGTCACTGACCGCTTCACAATGACCCATTTTGTATCACAAATGTTTGCAAATGGAGACTGCATGGTTAGGTGCTTGATTTTATACACCTGTGGGAACAGGTCTGATTGAAACACCTTAAGTCAGTAATTACGGGCGTGGCCAAATACTTTTGTCCATTTTGTGTACGTTTTAAAATCTTTTATTCAAGTGTCTAGTGTTAAAGGGTTGTACACAGGGTGCTGAGTCTTTATATCATCTGTTTCTTCATGCAGCTGAAGCATATTTTCAGTTAATGACTGCTTTGTTTTGGAGCCAGGAAAGAAACTGAGGAATCTGATCAGAGATAAGCTCGAGGTGTCTGTACATATCCCTCCTTGTTTTGTCTTCTTATGCACCACATTGGAGACTTACAGAACTAAATCAATGGTTCCCAACCTGGGGACTGGGACCCCCCAGGGGGGGTGCCACAGATTAGATTTGCAAATATTGATTAAAACCATGATAATGCAGTTTTTCAATAATGTATATAAAGCTTTTTTTGACAAGAAAAGCATGCATAGGACTTTTTTTTAGGATTTTATCACTGAAAAAATAAAAATCTATGTTGATTTTTGGCAGCAGTGTGTCACTGGTGTGTGGTACATGTAGAGGGACTCCAAGGAAAAATGGTTGGGAAACACTGAACCAAATGATTGTGAGAGATGGTTAAAAAAAAGTCTGTTCCACTATCAGGCGCTCAGTTAAAATCCTACTTAAATCCTATATTTGGAAAATTACTGACTCAAACTGAATTTTTCAGCAAATATTAAAACGCTTTGCAAAAATGGGCTTCAGTGTTCAGAAGAAAATGGTCCGATTTCCATGTAAATAAAAAAAGAAATGTGCAGATAGAATGAATTGTTACCCTGCGGCATTTACTTACTTTATGTTTTTACCTGCTGCCTAAACTGCACATAAAGTGACTTGCCAGTGTGGTCTTTGTCAGAAGAAATATAATAAATGCATTTATAAAATGGACTCACTAAAAGTAACAGTACTTGCCTCTGAATTAAGAAGGAACTGCATCATAAACAACACATTGTGTTGTAATCGTTAGCACAAAACCACAGAACAGACTTGTCGGCTGTGGACAGCCTCCTATGATGTGGCATCTCAGATCTGTCTGAGTGTAGCTGAAGGCTGTGGAAATTCCAAATAACGAACAAATCTTGATTTAATCTCCTGTCTCTCTCCGTATGACTCTGACTAAGTGTTTACATATTGGATTCAGTTTGCATAGATGCTGCACCACATTCATTTATTTATGACTGTGATTTATGAGTCTGAGTGTGAACTCTTCATGAGGATCAGGCATACTGCAGATGTTAAAAGACTCTTCATTTTTGAGGAGTAACAAAGTTTGAACATTTTCTGCAACACAGAGTTAGCCATTACCAGCAGCAATGGAGTCTTGTTGAAAAGAAAGGTGTATGATCACTACTTTTTAAATTATTTTACACATTTCTGAACTATGGATGAGCAGGTGTCCGCAGAATAACTACTGACATTAAGGTGAGTTTCTCCACAGAAATGCCAATTTACTTTTAAAAGCACAAATCAGGAGAATTGCTGTGCTGTGTTTATCTTGTCTGTGACATATTTTACCAATGTGGACATACAGTGTCAGTAAAAAGTATTCACCCCTTTTGATATTTTACCCTGTTATCAATTTAATCAACCAATCATGGTTGATATGATTTGGCTTTTCTGACCTCTTTAATGTCAAAGGACGTTTTTGACACTGTTGGTTCGTCTATCCTTGCACTGATTAATACCTGTCTTGTGTCTGGTTGTGTTCCAGCCGCCTTTAAACACGCTGCTGTCCAACCCCTGTTAAAAAGCAATGATCTTGACCCATCAGTGCTATCCAATTTCAGGCCTATCTCTAAACTGCCTTTCTTGTTTAAAGTATTGGAGAAAGTTGTCTTGGCTCAATTACAGGATTTTCTAACTCACCATGAATTATATGAAAAGTTTCAGTCTGGTTTTAATCCAAGTCATAGCATTGAAACTGCTTTTTTAAGAATTTTTAATGATTTGACTTTGACAGAAGACTCAGGAGACACTGCTGTTCTGGTACTGTTGGATTTAACTGCTGATTCTGATACTGATCCAGTGTTAATTTCATCAAATAAAACTATGACTAAATATGTCATCGACAGCCTTTTCTTCCATGACAAAAACTGGACTAAGAATAACAAAAAGTAGATCTGTGATGACTAAAAATGACAAAAAGTAAGTTTAGTTTTCATCAAGATGACTAAAACTAGACTAAAATGTAATGTAGTTTTCATCGGACATTCAAAATCTGTGGTATTTCTCCACTGCGGGTAAATCTGTCATAAAACAAAGTCCTGCTTAAGCTTGTGGCGTTCGTCATGCTGAGGTTCATTAGAGACAGTTGGAATCTGCTGGATGTTGCTGTAGTCTTGGTTTCCATCATCAGCATCATCATCTTCAGTAAGATGAAAGTGGCCAACAAAATTCCAATCAATCTGACTATCCTGAGAATCCTGAGTGCTCGGACTGGCACAAGTGTTAAAGGTCAAAACGCTACAAGTTCTTCTGAAAACTACCATCGTCAAGCCTCTGAAACAGGTTTAAGATATTCGCCTACTGTTTGTGGTTTTTTCATCAGTGCAGTGCTAGGAGTCAAACTGTTTGGAAAGCTAGAATGCAGTGATGATTACCTGATTCTGGGCTTACACTGACATTTGTTTTTGACCAATTTCAAGAACTTTGGTACCGCACTGCTCACACCCTACCTGGTGTGCACAGTAAGGATGCAACTAAGGACTATTCCTATAGTCGACTAGTCACTGACCACTGAAACGATTAGACGACTAGTCCGGTGGCATGCGGTGAGATCCCTTGATGGCTTTGACAGCTCAATTTTTTTTAAACTAACAGCTTGAAAAAAAGAACTCTGGCATACTTACAAACATGTATGAACTAAAAATCTAGACAATAAGTCAGAGTTCTTCATTCAAAAATGTATTTTATAACACTATTGCTTATGTTTTTGCAAAAATACTAGTATAAAAAATAAATAATTTGTTAATCATTAATTACATTAAAATTAATTATTAATTAAATACTAAACTTATCATTGTATGTTGGTTAGAGTTCACTCCACTGAAAGAGGTGACGTGCATCACTTCCCATGTAACGTGTTAACATCAGAGGTAGAAAATGGGATGAATTTAAAAAAACGTCACCGTAACGCTATACTATTGAGTTTGAAGTAAAGGGACCTGGATGCAGCCGAGGACCTCCACTGCATACCGGTAGTCGGATGAGTGCCGCCATGTCTTGTCTAGGAATACCGGAACTGAACGTCTTCTTCGTTGTTTTCTTCATGCATAGCTGCCATTCTAATTTATGCAGGTCCGCCACTTAAGGAAACACTAGTAAACAAAAAATATGTGAGTTTTCAGACTAACAAGCACAGCAATTAAATCACATTAATTTGAATAAATTGATTTATGATCCAAATTCAAGTATCACTTTGTACAAACACAACATACGACAGGAGACTGGCTGGTTAGCCGGACACTGATGATTCATTAGAATTAATGTGTTGTTATCGCTCTGCTTGTTAACCTGAAAACTCGTATATTTTTGTTCTACTTGAATTTCCTTATGTGGTGGACTTGCCTGTATTAATATGGAGGCCACACACAGAGAAAACAACAGAGAAGATGTTCAGTTCAAGTGACCTCATGGTATTAGAGGACAATATATGGCTGTGATTTTCCCACTTCCAGTGTGACGTGGAGGTCTGCGGCTGCATCCAGGTCCTCTTGGGAAAAGGTGTCGGCTTCTGTCTGCAGCGCTGTAGTGTTACATCAATGTTAAAAGCCAGGACAACATCGCCAGTGGATGACCAACTCGCTAACGTAGACGTTAGCTGGCTGAGCTTGCTGCACCACTCATTAGTCCAGTCTTTTCAAATGTTCATGCACAGATATGTAAGGTCTACTTTAGATAATATACAAGCAACCTTTATTTTTTGAACCGTCGAGAGTGAAATATACCCAGACTGTTGAAGTTTCGGGATGTGCAGATGTTGCATCAGACACCATCATTCCTCTCTGTTTATTGAGTCTGTCGATCACTGTTGAGCATCGATACTAAAGTATCGATATATTGATATTTACCAAGTACTCTTTTGGTATTGATCTTTTTAGCAAAGTATTGATACCAAATAAGTACTATAAAATACGTCTCACCACCGCCTCTCCGCCGAATGCCTCCCTGCCTCTCTCTCTTCCAAACTGTTTTGGCTCTACTGCCAGTCACGTGAATTTGGAGACCAATCAAACATGCCTTACCTGCTCGTCCGTGTCACATGGCTTTAAGGACCAATTGGACGTGTATTTCTTACATTTTTGTTTCAAATTCATGGGTATAGATGGCTGATATAGCCCATCTGAATTTAAAAAAAGAAAAGAAATTAGTTATGTTGTGGATAATTTAATTCTATATATGAATTTGTTCTATGATTATAGTTTATCTAATTTTTTTTACCTGCTTAAACATTTTAATTTAATTGAAGTTCCTCCCTAAATGAATTTCTCAATGACCTGCATACGCCTTTTTAACTGCCTGAAATGTGTAACTTTTGAAAGTTTGTAAGTCCGATATTTTATTCTTTCTTCAGAAGTATTGGTACCAGTATCAATAAAATTACATCAAAAGGTGTCAGTATCGTATCGAATTAAAAAAACATTGGTATCACCCATCTCTATTGCAAACACAATAGCAGCATGCTGCCTGAAAAAAGGCGTACGTACACAAAAATCGAATCGTTAATTATTGTTGACGCGACGAATCGTTGCATCCCTGGTGCACAGGAGACAGCTGGAACGGGATTCTCAGACATTTAGAGAAATCACAAGCTGGCTTTTTCTGCACTTAACTCTGTTTTTTTGCATTGAAACTGCATTACTATATAATTTAGAAATACTTTCAGCAATTATTCCATGAATCTATCTATCCAATGCAATTTACCACTAGCAGATAAGACTCTCATGAGGATGCTTTGAGGGCAAAGAGTACTGCTCCTGTCTGTCATCCAGTCCTATCAGTCTGCTAAACAATGGCATCATCTAGATCCCTCAGGAAAAGCACAAACATTCATCACTGTGTGGTGTTAGTGAGACAAACCACAGACAAATCAACACTTAACTATCTCCGCTCCATTCCCTCATACAGACTCAAAACAAGGCCCATTCCTGCAAGCACACTAGCATGGGAGGAGGTACTCAGTGGAGTCAAGTAAATGTGCAAATGCAAATTCCATTGAGAAATAAATCACAATGCAAATTCCTGTGTTAAACTGCAGCACAATGCAAATTCAAGGCTGAAACAAATCACATGTAAATTCCAACGAGCACACAACATTAACAGGAAAAGACCCCACCCAGCTCTACACATGTTTCAGACGTTCATTTGAATCTTTGTAACTTGTTTTGATTCTTAGAGCGGCGGTGCCAGTCCAATGACAAAAATGCCTCGAGTTCCTGAGATGATGGATGCGTAAAAGCAAAGAATTTCTGACACAGAATGAAAGAAAGAACAAGGGCTAGAGAGGTTATGACTTGGCGATCCTGGATCTGGCCAGGTGAATCGGTCACATCAGGTCTGGTACAGTTGTGGTTGAAAGAGGGGAAATAACACAGAGGCTTTGGGCTAAGTGCCACTTCAGACAATGGGGCTTCGAGGAGATGGCGCTTCCTTGAATTGTGCAAAGTTTCCACTCAGTGAACGAAAACACGAGCCTCTGTAGAGGTGGTTTTTCCATCATGGAGGGTCCTGCTGCAGAGTTCCCATCCGAGTGGAATGGCTGATGCTTTGAAGAGGCCTCACCTAGAGATGTGCTTCACTTAAAGGATAAACAGAAGAAGAGGAACTCCCTACATTAAGCAGCACTTTTAGCAGCAGGAGTTGGCTCAGTTTGAAAGCTAGTGCAACACCCAAGATATATCTTAAGATTATAGTGAATATTTTAATATCAGCACCAGTACGCTTTTCCACACTGACTGAGAGGCGCTTGCAAAGGTTCAATGCACAGCTGAACTATTTTATGGGAACACAGGGGGGGAGATAGGATTATAGTGATTTCCTGAATGCCTCCTTCTTTAGCAATAAAAACATTAGACATAGAAACAGTTATTTTTGTGAGCAAAGTGTGAACAAAGTCTTCTTTAAAAAGCAATTAATGATTGTATATTGAAAGAAATAACCAATGTTGTATTATTTTTATGGTCCCTGTCAGTTGGGGGCCCTGATACTACACACTTTACTCAATTATATGATTAAATACATGCAGGTGATAAGGATGTGCTCAGTGATAAGAGGGCATTGGGGAATCTGGAATATGTTTCCATTTCATCTGTGCGTCTTGTAGCAAAGTGAAATTTATTCAAACTAAAACTCCCGCTGAGATCACTGCATGTGTTTTCTTGTTTCTTGGTGTTTGGATTTCTTTGTCAAATGTTAAAGTTGAGGTTTGGCCACCGTTGGAAAAAAAAGATTTTTAAACAGGGTTCTCAAACTTTTTGAGGCTAGGGATCCCTCCATATAATCCTCATGCTGATTAAACATTTGTTAACTGGCATTTGTACTCCTGGATGCTGTATTTTAAACTCTTCATCCTAAATACAAACTCTTGTCCTGTTGAGTTCGAGCTTGTTACTTTTTAGGATCCTTTAAGCAGCCAAATAAGAAGCCCTCCTTGCTTTTCTGAGGTTGTGGTCAGGTTCACCAATCGTGTTTTCGGTGAATGTAATCCTCACCCTTTTGTTGGAAAAATCTTTTGTTTTGTCCTTAAACTCTGCATGCCTTGTTATCAGATGACGCTTTAGCTTAGTGGGCTTCATGGCTTCACATGAAGACACACAACACATTTTGGTCTTCAGTCACTGCTCTTAATAAAACCAAACTCGAGATAGCTGTCATCATATTTTCTCAGTTTAGCTGGTTTGGGCCTAGCATCACTTGGAGTCATTGATTTTGTATGGTTTCATGGCACTGTGGTCCCCATATGTATTTATTTGCTATTAATGACATGGCATTCCTTTGATAATTCATTCTGAATTGTTTCATGGACCCCCAAGCTGTGGCTCGCGGCCCCAGTTTGGGAACCACTGTTTTAAAAGATGAATATTAACAGATTTTCAAATTAGGAAGAAACATATGTCTCACTAGGCATGTGTAAGAATTAAACTGTCTGGTAATGATGATGTAGATAGTGGAATAAAGATTGAATTTTCAAAATTAATATATTCAGATGTTTAAATATACTAACTGTCCTCAATTCACCATCTCACCGTGTGTCACCATTCTCCCTCTGCCGCCAAATGTTGGTACGCATGGGTCAGGGTTTGCTTACTTCAGGGCGCTTTTTTTTTTAGATCACAGACTTTGGGTGGAAAGTGTTGCATGCCAACTTCAGGCCGTTTCGTGCACACACAATGTTTTTAAATCGTCCCCCACTAGAGACCACCATGTTGCACCTCCATATTTCTGCGTTAGCCCAGAAATGGACAAACCAAGAACTAGCACTAGAGAGAGGGCCTTGAAAGACTGCACTGGGCTGTGTCTGTTTTTACACGGTCTGTACTGATGTGATCGAATGGTGGAGCTCATTGGCCAGACAAAAAGCAGCACACAATTAAGTGCTACAAGTTGATAAATAAAACTCAAGTCACGAGTTGTTTTAAGAATAAATATGTAAATATGTGTATAAAGCTCAGTGTTAGTTCATGCAGGACACGGCAGTCATGCACCCAGATGATCCCAATTATCACCTCCCAGCTCCCACAGTCAATAACAGTTCTTTCTCTCAACACTGTGGTCCATTTAGCTATGATGCACTTCTCACTAATCCCTGTTTGCATTAATGCTGATGCACCACTCTGCTGCTGCCACTGCTGGCAATGCCTAACTTCCTCCACCCCAGCCTCCTCCTTTATAGCATAAAGCTTTTTCACCATCATATTGTGTTTTATGCTACTATGTATTATTCCTTTTGAATTAATTGTATTGTATTCAGTACACATTGTCATTAATGTGTCCATCCATATGGGTGTGGTTAGCTATGCGCTCCCTGGAAAGTCAAAGCATGCTGCCTAACTTCCTCCACCCCAGCCTCCTCCTTTATAGCATAAAGCTTTTTCACCATCATATTGTGTTTTATGCTACTATGTATTATTCCTTTTGAATTAATTGTATTGTATTCAGTACACATTGTCATTAATGTGTCCATCCATATGGGTGTGGTTAGCTATGCGCTCCCTGGAAAGTCAAAGCATGCTGCCTAACTAACCCAGAGAGCCTCTTTTGAGCAGATCCTTTTCTCTCATCAACATAAAAAAGTCCTTAAATATTTCACTTTGTAATAACATATGGAAGTTTTACTCCTTCAATTAAATCAAAGGGAAAAAGAACTTTTTATATTCTACCTCTTTGAGATGCACCTGTAAGTTCTTTTTGCCACATCTACACCTGATGACTTTATCCTGCACACAACTCCTTAACACCAAGCAGTGTTAAGTAGACTAGTAAATGTGTTGTACTGCAACAGATGCAAAGAAACAAGCAGGAGAAAAGAAGATGTGCATCTTTACAACAGTTTAATAGAAAAAAAATGCTATTTACAGATTTATAACAGTTGGAATTTTAAAAGTTTAAAGTAGCTGGACAGTGATTTATATAATGAAACTTATGTTCAATACTACAAGAGTTAACTACAGTAAAATGATTGGGAAAACAATCATTTAAAGTGCAATTTATTACTTGAAATTTGAAGTACAGTAAGAAAAATAACCAACAGTAGACATAACAGTTTGGTGCATAGCAGTTTCCAGGGTTTCTGCTTACTGAGGCAAAACCTGATATTAGTATATCTTTACAATTTTACATCCATCAGGATCAGAAAATATTCCTGAATGAAGATCTACTCTGGCATGTCAGATCTTAAGTAATCATTAAAAAAGTACACAGTATCTTGGGCTGACTATTTCAATAGTAACAATCCCTGCTAATACTTTATTCATATTTATATGGCCATGACAAACAATCGAAGAGACAGCAGTACAAACACATTTGATCGAATACAGTAGAACAATATTTGTAGTTCTTGGACTTTACTGCAATACAGTGTTAACAATTTACTAGATAAATGTAAGCCAATGCTTTTTCATCAATAATACTGCACAGGGAAGACCTTTCACCTGATTTGATAATGTGTAAAATCAAAATAGGAAGTTACTGATGACGGTTGAAAAACATTACTACAGTTACAGTTGGGTCATACTTAAGCCAAGTGAGAAAGTTGAATCCCTTAAATCAGAGAAATACTCCTGCATAATCACTATTATGATTATTTAATATCAGCCTAATCTGAAATAGTGCACTGTAATGACATCAAATACTTAAACTGGATATATTGCTCATTATAAAGGGGATTTAAATATCAGTAGTTAGGTGTTTGAAGGAGCGTATATTAGAAACAGTAGAGTCATAAAGGGTTTAACAGGAAGTCACATTAAACAAGCTAAAAGCTGGATCTTTATCCCAAAATGAATCTCATCATTTAGAAAAAACACACTGTGCAAGAAAAGCAAAAATGTACTTCTTAAGGCAGAGGACAAGCTCAAACATAGAAGCTCATTATTATTATTTTTATTATCTGTCTCATTATTAGAGACATCAGGCACCCTTTTTTGCTAACTCAACCACAGTCTATCACCTCTGCCCTCATGAAGCTGCAACAGTGTTTGTTTCCCTGCTCTGGTTCACGCCGAGGCTCGGCTCGTCCCGGTTTCACATGTGGTTGTGGAGAAGATAGAGGGCAAGGTTTTGGCTCTCTAAGTCATGATTTTCTTCTTGCACTCCACGGAGCAGAAGAGGAAGGCCTTCACCGCCATGAAGCGCTGGCCCATCAGGCATTTGGAGCAGCCGGAGCATTTGAAGCAGTCGGGGGCGGCATGCCAGTGGTGCTCGCCGTAGGAAACCCTCTGGTCCTCGGGCTCTACCGCTTTCTGGCAGGATGAGCACATCTGTGAAGACGAGATAAAATAATGTCAAGTCACATGGTAAACTTTATGCTGTTACTTTTTGCATCTCTGTATTTTTGCATCCTTTTTTATACTATAAAAGGTGCTATTTTTATTAACTTTATCCTTCCTTTCTGTAGTTGCATGGGGAGTAGGAAACAACTTATATTTTTTCCTTCCTTTCCTACAAAAGACCAAGACATTACATAATCTTTAGATGTCCTTAATGTGGCATCTTTTTTGGCTTAAATATCTTAATAACCCGTTTCAAGTATTTGAATTGAGCACATGGCTTTTAGTGTTAAAAGAGGCACAAGCAGGTAAGCACCAGGTAACACAAAACCTATGGCTTTGCAGGGGATTATGTTTGATAAATCATGTAAACACACGCCGAGTGCTTGGCATTCTTGGCTCTGGGTGGCCAGTGCTCATTTACAGCTGTTTTCTAATTTTAGTTTTTATCCTGATGTTTCTTTTCGAAGTGTCTGAGACCTTTTAACCCTGAGCAGGACCACTCTGGTTTCTGCTTTAAAGAGGTTTTCAATGTACAGCATTGCTGCAAGTGATGATGATTCTTTGATTTCCTCATGTTAAGAGTGCTTATACCCCTAAACTATTTGGTTTCCTGAAACAAACGCTGGTATGAAAGCTGTCCACTGACTTTGGTTTGGACCAAAAAAAACGTACCAACTAGAGATGCACAATATTGTTGTTTTTCTTGTTTTTCTTGCTGATATCTAACATGCCAATATTTTCAAATTCATTTTAGTCGATACTGACAGTGATACAAATATATAAATGTATTTTATTTCATAGTCCTTAAAGCAAACTTTAAAGTTTAAGATGTTAATATAGGTCTGTTGGTCCTGCCTAAAACTCCACAAATGCTGATACTGATATTATGCCATAATATCACATATCCCTCGTACTGAGACCACTCGGAGGAGGGTCTCAGCCTACTTATTTGAACTCTGGCGTGGTTTGTTTGGAGTGAGAACATGATCCAAACTTGATCCAACCCAACTTCATGAAGTGTTGAGCTGTTCTGGGTTAAACTAGCTTCTGTAGCTGGACAAATATGTGTTAAAACCACAGGTAGACCTGATGGAACTTCAAAGAAAAAATGCATGTTTTTTATTTTCTTCCTCTCATCAAGCTGCTGGCTGAGGCAGTAAAGACCTACCATTTCCCACACAAAGACTTTACCTGGACATCACTCCTGAGTACAGGGTATAAAATCTGACATCAAATTTAATACTTTTTAAGACCTGATATATCTAAAGACCCAGTTACATGTGCAGACTGTAAGAGGGCACAGTCAAGAAAACGCAGATAGTATTTGTTGTTGCAGTATGCAAACAAAGCTTCCTTTGAGATGTTTGCAAATAAGAAGCAGCTCTGCAGTGAAGCCTTTACTAAGTCCTGTAAAAAGTATCAGCCCGAGCTCTAACACCTCCTCCAACCACTTCTCAAAAAATGTGCATTTATCTTCACTTACATGCACACATAATTCGGTCACATAGTTAAATTGCTAACCAGGGACACAGCAAAGCTTTAAGGATGCACTGATAGCTCAACGGGCCACAACATAAACAAGCATGCAGACTGACGTTGGATCTTATGGAGTTCCATCAGAATCTCACTTGTGATCAAAACTGAATGTAAAAACAACAGGAGAAGAACTAGCCTCTCTCTTTTGGCCAAAAACACTGCAAAACTTAAGACTCTATAGGCATGCATTTATAATTTTTTTTAACACTTTTTTAAAAGCCTTAATATTTGCTGAATTGATCCATCAATGTTTAGTACATTTTAAGACCCTGCATATACCCTGAAGTAAGCAATGCCTGGTGAATTTAATGATTTACTTATGGTAAAACGTGATCTGAGATTGAGTAATAAATCCACATTCTCTGCCCATACTGCTGTATTCAAACAGAAAATGTGTCTCACCGCTGCATAGTTCTTCATGTAGCACGGTTTGCAGATGGGCTTGTCATTCTCCATGACGTACGTCTCTCCAGCCAGGATGCAATCACAGTCAAAACAGCAGAAGTGCTTCAGATGCCAGTTCTGTCCCTCTGCCTGAGTGTACTCATTACTGAAGATCAGCTGTGGACACAGACATCAAAACACTGATTGAAAAGTACAGATAAAGTGGCTTCATGTTTTACTTCCTTTCTTGAAGGGACACCTTTTTGCTGTAAATTAATAAAAAGACATAAACCTTGAACTCTTTAGAAGAGCTGATGCATGAATGTTGCAATAACACTCTGAAAATAAGCGCATTTTCTCACCTCATCGCAGCCTCCACAGCGTGGCTTCTCGCTGTCTCCGTAGTGGCGTCCACAGTACAGCTTGCCTTTCTTCCAGAAGTAGATCATGTCCACCAGCAGCTCATTGCAGGTACAGCACACGAAGCACGCTGGATGCCACAGCTTGTCATAGCCGGCACGCTCAGCGTACACAGCCGGCTCACCCCGAGCCATCGGCTGCTGGCAGTGACGGCACGACTATGAAGAAGAGAAAGAAATAACAGATTATTAGTCTGGAGCTGGATTTAATGCAGGAGAGCTGCAAAGTCAATAATCAAACACATGATAGATTTTTCATTTTGAATCTCTTTAGCTGATTATTGGTTGTAAATAAGATCATGTTACATTGACTGATCATTTAGTCCATAAACAAATGTTTATCAAAGTTACTGACTCAAGATTATTAATAAAATCTATGAAGGAGATGCCTTTGTTTGCTTTGATTTCCACTAATTTAACCCACAACTTGTTCCAGCACAACTTTGTTCTATTGATTGCCTGATAAGTTACTGAGTTCTCCTGTTTATCACACATAAAAACATGTTTTAGATGGATGAATTCATTGAGTCTACAGTGTAGGTAAACTAATATTGTGTTAGAGTGGTCAGCTGCATCCTGTCCCCAAAACTTTTTCTTTCATCTCCTTCAGCCATAACAAAGAATTATGATGTACTTCCAGGACTTTTCATTTGGTCAACACAATCACCAATATCCTTCTCTTTGAGTCATTTCAAAGTCAAACGGGTCTCTTTGGTCTAAATAAAAAGTTATTTTACTTTGAAACCTTTGCACGAACTCTATGAATAGATAGCTCACTGAATGATAGAGAATGGCAAACTACACTGCTAAACTGGCTGGAAATCCTCCTTGTGACCTGACCACACTGTTTTTAATAAGGTTCTGAAGACAGCTAGGGTGCTAGGATGAGGAGTTAAGTAGATATAAAAGTTGTGAGGATACTCCCTGCCAGGAGGGAAGGGTGTGTCCTTGAGATAGTGCAGTCATGATAAATTGAGCAGGAGGACAGAGCAGAGAGAGTAGGAATGAGAAAGTCAAAATAGACAGAAAATATTTAGGAAATAATATAATTAAATCATGAAGAAAAGTAGGTAAAAACTTAAGTTGATGCTGGTTTATGCCCTCTTTTTCCTTGCATAACTACAGCTGCTTCTGAGCATTTTTCAGGCATGACTCACAGAAACACTTAAAGCGGGAAAAAAAATCTAAATCTTTCTGTATAAAGAGTTCGCTGACTACACATGGTAATGATGAGATCCTAAAATAAGCTGCATTTGTGACTCAGAACCCATAATTAAAGCAATACTCCTCATGCTGTGTAGGGAAGCCTGAGCCAAGCATGGTCTTATGCCGCCACCTAGTGTCCAGATGGTGACTCTTACCATCACTGAAAGTACTGCACGTAAACAGGATAATTATATCCCCCCAGTAAAAATGCCATTTTTAAATAAGTACTGTTAAAAGAGCAAGGAGTTTTTAACACATCTTTCCACGATTCTGAACAAGGTGTAATTGAAGAGATAACCCTACAAAAAACATTTTGTTTTGTTCTTCACCTTAAATACCTAACTTTGAGACAAAATACACTGTCTTTTTCCTGTGTTGAATGCATTTGCCACACTGGTCCACAGCAAATAAATATGCTAATTTATTTTCCATTAATCTTAATCTATTTATCTCGTTGAATTTTAATAAAGTGCACATGCGCAGGATAATAACACCATGATAGGTTGATAAATACGATGTACTTACAAAGGACTGTTGTAGAAGTCCAGCTTGCTGAGCTCCAGGGACCCCCATGGCTCCGGCAGTGGCAGCAGTTCCAACAGCCCCTCCTGCTGGCCCCAGACCAGCAGAGGTTCCAGTTCCAACACCACCAGCTCCAGCTCCAACACCATTCCTGATACCACCAGCTCCAGGTTCAAAGCCAGCACCAACTCCTGCCCCAGCCACAGACCCCACACCAGGCCCAGCACTTACTCCAGGCCCTGCACCTTTTCTGACCCCAGCCCCTCCAGCTCCAACACCACCAGCACCAACACCAGCTCCAGGTCCAACTCCCACCCCTCCAGCCCCAGCTCCACCCTGCCCTCGTGCCTGAATTAGAGCCATGTCTTCGGGCAACATGACGTCTCCCACCCCCAGGGCCTCGTCCTTGTACTTGCGGACGTACTGCTGCATTTGTTTGACCTCAGCGGGGCTCAGCTCGTGGCACTTGGACGGGTCCTGGTCATGCTCAGGCAGCTGGCAGGCCATCTGCTGCCTGCGGTAAGCAGCTCCCTGCGTCCCGACCACCGGACGTTTCTCCGGTGGGAGCAGCTCGATGTAACGCGCTGCCTGGAAGACAAAGGAAAAATAAGAAGAAACCAAGAGAAAGAAGATCAGAAACATGCACAGTGAAATGATACAGACCAATCAGGAGGAGAGTTTGGTGAAAAAACATTTGAAATAAAGGCTGGTGGTGGGAAAGATGTACAAAACAAACGTCCTACAGATACAGGGCTAGACTAAACAAACAGATAGCCCAGGAGTTTGGAACTCAGGGTCAAAAGAGGAAACAAGTAAAAAGCAAAATTTGTTGGTGTATAAAATAAAATCTACCTTGAAGCCATTATTTAATGTAATCATATTATTTAAAGTTATATTTGTGGACTAATTTTAATATTATGGAGAACTCCTGTGGCCTTAGACGTTAATCAGAAGCTCCAAAGTTCCTAAACTGATCTCAAACTTTATCATGAAGTTGCTCAGGTGAAAACAGTGCTGACCAGACTCTTAATAGCATCATAGGTATACAATAAATATATCAGTTAAATTAAGTTCTTCATAAATGCTCAAGAGTCAAGCTCAAAACCACAAAAAAATTCTTAATAAATTCATGAAAATTTCCAGATGAACATCTTAAGAATATTTCAGATGTATTTCTAGACCCATGATAAATTTTATTTAAATTTGAAAACATTGTTAAAAATTGAGCCACTTATTTTCAGTTGATAGTCCTGCTTAAGCATTTCATAAAAGCAATAAAACACTTAAAATAAAAGCACTGAAACTGTCAAAACACCTATCAAACTTGATTTTATTAGGGCTTGAGAAAACTGAAGCAATGGGAATCATCAAATATAAAAAACATCTTTTTGATTCTAGATGTAGGGTTTTTTTAAAGTGTAGAAGGGGAAGCCTCCCATGAATGAATATAATGCGTTCTGTTCTTGCCATAAAAAAACATCAGCAACAACTCTATTTTTCAAACATCTATGTCGCTTCTTAAAACATTTAATAAGATTTTTAACATTTTTGTAACACCCGAAGCAGTTAAGTTGGTTTCTGCAATAATCTAATTCCTAAAATCCCTCCACATAATGCTCTACCCTAATCTAGTAGGAATAACAAGTCTGCACGTACACTCTACAGCACCTATAAAAAAATATTCACCCCTTGGATGTTTTAACCTTTATTGATTTTAAAAATCAATCAAGGTTGATATAATTTGGCCTTTTTGACAAACCAATACAAAACGGCTCTTCAATGTCAAAGTGAACACAGATTTCGACAAAGGGACTGACCTGATTCAACAGAGGTCCAGCCATTGGTGCTAATAGTCTCTAAATTTGTGAAATGGGATCACCTGAGTGCAGTGAATGTGTCTCAAGTGATTGTAGTATAAAGTCCAGTCACTGGTTAATCAGTATTCCTGGCAACCATTGCACCATGAAGACAAAAGAACACTCCAGGAAACTCAGAGAAAAGGTTACTTAAAAGCATAAGTTGGGGGATGGATACAAACACTTTCCAAGGTACTGAACATTCCTGAATTTCAGTTAAATCCATCATCAAGAGATGGGAGGAATCTGGCACATGTGTAAATATGCCTAGATCAGGTTGTTCTCACAAACTGAGTGCCCGTACAAGAACGAGACTAGTGAGAGAGGCCACCAAGACAGCTATGAGTACTCTGAAGGAGCTACAGCAGCTGAAAATGGAGATACTCTGCAAACAACAACTGTTACCCAGATGCTGTTGAAGAAAACGCATTAAATCTTGACAAGAGTTTGTCAAAATGCATGTGAGAGACTCCATGGTAAAGTGGAAGAAAGTTATTTGGTTTGATGAGACCAGATTGGTGCTTTTTGACCATCAGACAAGACGCTGTTTGGTGAACACCACAAACACACTATACCCACTGTTAAGAATGGTGGTGGCAGCATCATGTGGTGGGGATGCTTCTTGGCAGCCAGCTCTAGAAGGCTTGTAAAGGTAGCAAAATACAGAGGTTTTGGGAATTTCTTTCGTAAAAAAAAAAAAAAAATTATATTGACCATAATTGATTCATAAAATTAGTAAAATGGTGAAACATCCAAGGGGGAGAACATTTTTTCACAGACACTGTATATGGTTAATGCAGGGTTGCACTATGGAAAGGAATAACTGCAGATTACCTTCAACTTTTAGCCTTGCATCAGACTTGCTTCTGTTGATCGTCAGCACCAAAAACCCACCCTTACACACGCTGCATTTCTATTTACAGTGCTACATGTCTTACTAGGGTTTTTTTCTGCATTTTTTTGTGAAAATCTTGCCAATGATTCACAGATTCTGTGAGATTTCCCATTACTCTGTGTTTGGCACATGCAGCTGGAAAATCTCCATTTGAAGTGTCATGTGCTCAGGGTGTAAGGGTATGAGGTTTACTGGAATTGAGCTCTAGTTTCTAGTATTGCAAGATATTCACTTTGCAGAAAAATGATAACCAAATAGAAGCAGCAAACCATCCTTTTGGACTACAGAGTTTTTGTTTTTTTGTTTCCTTTTTTCGTACTGAAAATAATTGCTTCAACCCTTTAAAAACATTTTAGCTCTACTTTGATAACTTACAATATACTTGTTGGCCACAGGAGGAGCCCACTCGTAGGTGACAGACACCATGGGCACATCTTTGGGGACTGGGACTGAACTGGCTGATGTGGCACTGACAGAAACTGGCACTTTGTCAGCTTTGACGGGTGTGACGCCAACTGGTACAGGCTGACCTGGAGCCCGGCCTGGAGCCTGACCCGGAACTTGACCCAGAACTTGACCCGAAGCCTGACCCGGAGCCTGACCCGGAACCTGACTCGGAGCCTGACCCGGAACCTGACCTGGAGCATAACCCGGAGCAGAAGCCTGAGCACCACTGGGTGCAGAACCTGCAGCAGAAGCAGCTCCTGCAGGCTGTACAGATCCTGCAGCTGCAGAGGGAGGCACAATGGTGGAAGAAGAAGCACTCGGTGGTACAACGTAGGCGGTGGAGGCACTGGGCAGAGTGATGGTCACCATGTTGCCCTTGTAGCTGGGGATGCCATCCTTCTTCAGCTTAGCGATGAGGCCGGTGTACTTTGTGTCCTCAAACAGTTTCCCCACCTTCTTGTTCTCCTCTGAGTTCATCTGCACATTGTGCTCTGTGAGGCCACATTTACAGTTTCTGCAGATTTTTCTGCACAGAAAAAGAACAGACACATTCAGATACATCAAAGATGCACAGACATTGTCGATGTTTTTAGATTGAAAAGGGGAAGACTGTTTTGCTTGCTTGAGCTCCAACAGTAGATGTTCTTGTTGTTTTCAGGTTAGAACACTGACCTAATTTTTCTGGAAATGCATGATAATCAAACTTTAACACCCTGCGCTCTCCTAACTGTGTCATAGGTTATAATCAAATAAACAAGGTTTTCTTTTTGTGTCTTCTTTTAATAAATATGATACAGTCTGCCCATTTTTGCAACACCAGTCCAACAGACTCAGTATCAAACTCAGAACCCTGTTCTTTTTACATGCCTCGACACCACTTGTTCATATTTGTGGAGTAACGCTGACATAATAACTTATGACTTCCAGGCGTGCTCCAGCATGACCCTCTTGCTTCATGTGGGATGCTTCACTGACTTCTCTCAGTAGGAGAAGCTTTTAAACTTTGCAATATGATGAACTTTGAAACGCTGCAGGACTCAGATACTCTTTGACTGCAGTTGCTGCTCGTTTACTGTCCCTAGTCTAAACACAGGAAATGAATGGATTGGGACTGACTTTCTAACGTCAAACATGTTTATGTGTTGCTTGACAGAAGCTGTACAAACCTCCAGAAGTGCAGCTCGAAGCCTTCACACTTGTCTTTACATTTCAAACAGGCTGCTCCAGCACCAAACTCGTGTCCGAGTGTCATCTGTATGAAGGAAACACAAGAGAGATTACATGTGATTTTACAGTTTGGTTTTAAATTCTTCAATAGTGAAAGGGAACTGGAGCTGGCTGGGCAAGTAATTGATACACAAATTAATGCTAGTTCTATCATGGGTTAATATCATCCACCAGGACTGAATCAGGGCTTTCTTGGAGTCAGCCTGTGGGATAAAGTAGCCAGCTATTGGGTCTAAAAGCTGCTATCAACAAAGTGAGGAACATGAGCTAGAAGAGCATCAAACACGTCATGTCCTTCAATCTGGTTAATATTAAAGCAACAGTTTGTGGTACGTATTTAATCATGCTCTCTTAAAGGAAAACAGAAAATCAACAAAAAATCATTTCTGTCACGATAGAGGATGACATTGGTGAAAGATTTGATCTGTTATTTTTTCACATGGTCATTTTGAAAATGGCTGGTTTCATGTTAAACATTTTAAATAAAGACTTTAAGAGGTTAAAACTGAAAACACAAACCTTAAAAAAAACAAACATTAGATATATTATTAGTGATTGCACCACAGTGAGGAAATTGGTTTCCAGGAAAGATTTTAAATCTAAAACTACTTTATTTTGAAAGTTCAACATGTAGAAATGTCTAAATTAGCTAAATGACTACTACATATTAATTAGTTGAGGACAGGAGTGTGTAATAGGACGATCTCAGATCCTGAAGAAAAAGAATGTTTTGGTGACCTGCCAAAGCTGTTTTGTGGTTGAATCAGCTCTTGTACTTGTAGTTCTATGCTCCCTAAGCCCCTCCCCTTTCTGCTTCCTGGAGCAGCATTGATCCAAGGCTGCAAATGAAACCGGAACTTCAGATTTACTCCTGAAGAAGATTTCTAAATGACCTACATGGAGCTGTGTTGAGGTTTCTAAACTATCAATGCACAAAAACACTTATTTGCATGATCTGCACAACATTTACAAACTTTTTTGATGAGCTTAAAAGACAGCATCCTAAACTGTCCGCTAAGGTTTGAACAGTAAAGTGAGATGAACCACAGTGGGCAGTGGAGGAAAGTGTAGCAGGGGCAGACACTGTTGTTTTACCCTTACAGCTCTGACACTGCTTGCTTAGTTATTAGCAAGCCTTTCCACCTCTACATGAGGTTAACCTGCCATGAAATACTTTGTGACACTTTAAAATATCATTGTCTTTTTTTTATGGAGGGAGGCAGTTAATGCCTGCAAGGTTTGGTCATCAATCAGTATCTAAAAATGTTTTAACAGTATAAGTGTTTCTTTCCTTGCATTATTTAGCCTACATGCATTCCACTTCATGATCTTTGCCTACATCTCCCTCCTCTCTCCTTCATTGGGAGCAGCAGGTTTTGACACGAATCCTTCGTCACCGCTCTGTTTCCCTATCTCTTTATGAAAAAAATCAAGATTACGCTAAAATGAAATAGTGTCACTACTTTTCTGCATAACAGTGTTTCTCAGAAATAAATCAAATTCTGGGTTATGTTTATGTTTTCTTATTTTAGGAGTCTATAACAAGGCTGAAGTAACTCTGTTATATAAAATTGCATATGAACAGGCTACAGGTGCAAAAATAGTTGGTGAAATTCTGTTTTTCTGCCCACATGCTTTAAAATGATAATTGTTAAAATGGTCCTGATAAACACTTTAACAGATTTAAAAACAGGAAACACAAATCAAAAAATTAAAGTGGAGAAGAAAGTAAAGAAATAGGTTTCATAAAATATATCAGGGTGCAGGGACCTCCAGACATTCTAATCTGATGGTGCCAACTATGAAATAGTAAATATTAAAATATGGCATGCGTTGGCCAACAGGTTGTTGCAGAGGAAAAAGAAAAAAAAAAACCTTAAAAAGAGTTGCCTTGTAAACCCAGTATTTGTGCATGTGATAAATGCCTGGGGAATTAATTTATTTCTGGTCACTAATTTACAAAATTGTCATAAAAAAGAAATTCAAGATTGTGATCTGTTCATAAAAAAATGGTATAATATATTTTTTCCATATCACCCACCCTCAGTTGAGCACTGACATTAACTCAAATATTTCTAACAGTTTTCAAAGCCAGAGAAGGAGCCCATGTATAAAGGCTACAGCTCTCAACACAGGTTATTGATCTGTCTTCCCATATTTCATCTCTCTTTAGCTTCTTTGTCCAACAATGCCCTCAAAAAGTAATCAAAAATAAAGCAGATTGAAAGAGGATTTAAACTTTCAATCATGGCTATAAACTATTTATACAAATGTGTACCAATAGAATAAACTCAGTTGCAAGTAAGTTAGATCACTTGTTTATTTCTATATAATTAGACCTCATTTCCAACTGTAGACGTTGCCCCCTGCTGGCCATTACATATACTGCAGGTCTGACACTGTTTTGCATTTGGCAAGTTTACTTTGAAATTGGAGGCATATCCACTTCTTACACTGGGATCCTAGAGGAAAATGCAGCTTTTAAACTGATATTCATCAGAGTTCAGAAATTTAACTTATAAGACTAAACCCACTTATTTGACCCTTTCTATTTTCCTTGTTTGTGCTGCTTTCCCCTCCCGACCACCTCCACCCTCCCTTGGCTTCAGCAGCAAACAATACCCCTGTCAGCCTTAAGCCATTAGTGCTGTTTATGACCTTATATGGGCAACTGCTCATCTGCTTTAAAAGCCCTGTGGGATCCCAGCAGGCAGCTCTTTTGTCTGAGGATGTTTTTGACCCGAAGGACACTCACTACTGGAGAATGCAGACAGTGACTCCTGCTTTCTGTAGCGGAGTCAAGATGGCAGTATTTGTGTGTCCGTTAAACCTCACCGAGGAGAGACTTTCCTCTCAGAGGAGCCATTAAAGAGCAGAGGAACATCATAGTGATTTGTTGTTAAGCTTAAAGTAAAAACAGCAATGAATTTCAGAGAAGATACTTATTTATACTTTCACTATTACAGGCAGCGTGAGGAGAGCTTGAACCGAGTTTATTCCAGTGATACTGTAAAAGATCAAACTGGCCACAGCGAGCTGAGGGAAAGGACTACATTCATTAAAATCAGTTCAAACTGCCTGAAAGCATGACTGTTTAACTGCCTGTTGTGTCTTTTTTGTTGGTACTAGTGTTAACACTGGCAGCTATTTTCTTAAGATTAAAATGCCTTTTAGTTTTAGTCACATTTGAGTCATTTTCACTCTTGAAAGATTTAGTCTAGTCCAGTATTTTCCAACAGTTTTTCCTTTGGGCCCCCCTAATGTACCTAGGAAAAGCTGACACCCTAAGACAGGGGTCATTGACTACATTTGTACAAGGACCAGGTTTTTCCTTGATGGATGCTTTGCGGCTGGACTTTCAAATAAACTTGAATTAAAAGACATTTTGGTCTATTTAACATACTTCAAAAGTACTCTATTCTATTTCAAAAGTATGCCATTTTTAGCCTCGAAAAGTCAGATCAGTCCCTATACCTTAGCCAGCCACAAGGGGGCATTTGAGATATTTTAGCTGATTGCATAGGGTCTGTCACGTTCCCCATTACTGAGATGCTAATATGGTGTGCCCTGATTAGAGAAAAACCTATGCAAGAATAAGGTCTTTAGTTTTGATTCTCAAGCAGGAAAATGCTTAAAGTTGAAAGAAAATCACGTTTTTACCATCATTATCATATTTGCTAATAATGGGTGATAGGTGGAACTCTATCAAATAGATCAAACATTTAACCAATATGGACCATTTCAACAACTTCAATGTTTTTGTTTTCTTGGGCCACCCCAAAAAGAAACTAGTGACACAGTGCTGTCAAAAATGAACACCAATTTTCATTGTTTCGCCGATAAAACCCTAAAGAAAAGACCTATGCATGTTTTAAAGAGTGTTATATGAAAAAGACATTATTATAACTCACACATTTGAGCTGCATCTCCTCTGTACACTGTGAAATCTGCTGATCTCAGATAATGTTCTGTATTCACTTTAAAGCACTCTGCATCAGCTTAAAATCTCTAAAAGTAAGTGATGGGATTTTTAACATCCTGAGCAGAGTGCTCAGTTCTTGTCAAAGTCCAAATATTTGTCTGTCAGAGTGATGACGACATTTCTGGCACAGGTCGCTCAGTCTTAAGTTGAACACAGTTTCACAGACAGCACTAGACATTAATGTTGATCACTGACTTTGTATTATGACTGAGCTAAGAGACCTATAAATTCCAGTGACAGACTCTGCAAAGAGACAGAAAGCTCACAGTGCACAGCTGTGAGTCATTTATATGAGTCAGTTTGTCACGGCGGCTGCTGAAGTCAATGGAGTCACTCAGATTACCTGCTCTTAGACCACAAGTTGTTCCAGCAACACTTAAAATAATAAAAAACAAATCCAGTTATTTGAGTGGTTTCACATCTGTGCTTTTCATATTTAATTTTGAAGCAGAGTAGCAACAAGCCTGCAGATGACTGCAGAACTGTGCACTAGGTCCTAAAATCCAGCGTTACTTTCTTTAAGAAGAACTTCCCTTTATGACCCTGCAGCAGCTGTTTCATAAGATGGTTAATCATGGTAAACATCAAAATACACCCTGCTGTAGTTTGTGAAGCTTCCCTTTTTAAGACTGTAGCAGATGATGAAAATATTCAGTCATCTTGTATTATCAACAAGTTAAATCTCTCTACAACACATCTAGGTGAAGTGTTCGTCCATCACTCAGATTATTAGCATGTGAATGGTAAACAGAGGCTGTATTTCCTGACTCTGGTCCAGTCTCTTTAGAAATGAAGAAGCCACTTTTCTCCATTATGAGTCGTTCAGGCTTGTGCAGTTCGGCAAAGCATGGCGTGATCAGCCCTTCATTGGTTATCACGGCCCAGTTGCAATGCATTCTAGGATACAAATAGACAATATGGCAACAGCATCAGCCACTAGCTGCAGGAACAATAAAAAAAATTGACTCTAAAATGGATAAAAGACCTTTAATAACAGAGTTACTGGTGTGGATTCATTCTTTAAAGACCCTGGAAAGTCAGCCAAGTTCCAGGCTTGCTAGAAAACCTGTAAGAGCTACGAAGGCGTGGATAGCGTCATTAGAACAGCACAACGGAGGGCTGACAGAGGAAAATACAAGCAAGGGGCTATGATTTAAGGTTAAAAAATGCTCTAATTTTGAACAAAATGTGTCTCTTCTTGTTGTAAATAACAAAGCTGGTCTTAGAGGGTTGGTTTTCATTCATAAAAGCATCCGGGGAATCATCTTAAACGGACAAAGAGCAATAAGATTACAAACACCTGCCTGCTGCACTCAGAGGGAGAGACACAGAGGTGCAGGATCACTTCAAGTTGCATGCATGTTTTATGTTAATCATGCTTAAAAAAATAATAATTATGCTGTTTAAAACATTTTAAAAACAGCAACCGACATCCAGACGTGCCTCCCTCACCGCCTCCCTCTGTCAAAAGATTCTAGTATTACAGTTTCACCTGGGATTCCTTTATCCTGGCAGGTAAAGCCTTGTGAGGAGAGGTGGATGCTTAATAGAGCAGACTGTAACATTTAGAAGAACAGGATCAGATCTGCCTCTGCCTTATTCTCCGTCATGCAGAAAAGGCTTTGGTGCTGACCCAGGTGTCTCTGGTCTCTCACCTGTTTGACTCTCAGGATGCTGTGTCATGTGATCGTCAAAAAAGTTTGCAAAATTTGTGCAGATTGTGCAAATACCTATTCCTTGCACCCTGATGGTTTAGAAAACCCTGAAGTGGTTCCATAACGGCCACTTAGAGTTCTTTTTAAGGACTAAATCATAAGTTTCAGTTTCAGCCCTGAATCCCTGCTCCACCAAAGCAGGAGAGGGGGGTTAGTGGATGTAGATCTAGTCAGGTAGAATGCCATTCTCTGGATTTCCCAGCTTTAGCAGATCACATTCTATTTGTTCATGATCTAAGACCGAGATGAAACATTAGACAATGATGACAAAACTAAAATGTCATTGGATTGTTGACTTTAGCTGGACCACAATTTTGAGATTTTTCCTTCTTTGGGATGGAAATACAACTAACCTTGGAGTATTAAATTTATAGTTTCTCCTTTTAAACATCTGCAAGGATTATTGTTTAATTTTAGGCATTTATGCCTAAAAAACATCTAATAAGAGATCCAAACTTTGACTCTTTCTCAAGAAAATAATCAGGTTAACTTCAGAGTCTAGGTGGTCATTTCTGCAGACGTTTTCATTTTTGACAGCTTTATGATTGATCGCTGAGAAATCGATTACACCACTCTCCTCTGTTGCAAACTGCTCCTCAGAAGTCCTGCCCACACTAACTTCAGCAACCACTGAGCTGTTTAGAGAGGAGCATGACTCAGGGTGAGGTCAGAGCCTCACAGTAAGAACAACAGGAACATCTGAGCAGAATTACAGTGATTACAGATGATTTTCCTGTACACAGTGCGCTCATTGTCATAACTTATTACCTCAGTTGTTACCCTTATTTCAGGAGACTACATCAGCTTAATTGAGCGTAGTATGACCTAAACATAGGTTCTTGAAAAGGCCAGTTACAGTTTGACTGTAATTACAGACACCGCTCGGTGATGGAGGCGCTACGAGTGACCTACAGCCACTGCAAATGAGACCCCGCAGCCGCTGGGGACTGATCCCCCTCCAGGGATTAAAAGCAGATGTCAGAGCGGGTTTGTCTGGGTCACACAGCTGCTCAGACCCACTTTAAGGCAGGAGCTTACTAGAATACCTTATAAAAGGAATTTCCTTTGTTTTAATGGGGCTGAATCAATAACAAAGACATTTTATGTCTATTTCAGACTGGTAAATTCGATCTCTGGCAATTTGAGCTATCTGCAGGTGATAATACTTTATCCAAAACCACCAGAAATGTCTTGCAGTAAGATACTGATATACTTACCTCCATATAAAATGATGTACAGACTTGATAGCCTCTAGCAATCAGCTGTATTCTTCCTACATAACAGTCTGATGTGTAAGTCAATTAATCCACGGGTTATTAGACAGACCAGAAGGAATTCAAGAAATGCATTTACCCTGCACCCTGCCGGGATGTGCTTCTTTCACCGTCTGCCTCGGCTAAACTGAATGATCACTCTATAAATGCTGTAGTATCTTTTAAATCTAACCCATGACTGGGAAGCTGAGCCAATTAAAATTTAGTATAAGCTTCATAAAACATCTGAATTTACATAACAGACTAGATCAGTGGTGCTCAACTGGTGGGTTGGGACCAAAAAGTGGGTCAAAGAGACATTTCCAGATGGTTACAAATGCATGTATGGAAATTAATAGTGGCAAAAAGCCTATGACTATTTATCCAGATTTGCTATTTAACTCTAATTTTGCTGGGATAATGATTATTACAAACGCGCTGCATGGGACTGCATGGGCCTTTTAAGTCATCTGACAACTGAAAGCACTTTTAACAATGCATTTCACACTTATTCATTCACACCTACATTCACAGTGAAGCAAAGGCTGCTATAAAAAGTAGCCATCAGTAACTAATCACATGATTATCAAATGATGAAATCAACCTATGGAAACTGGGAGGGGATGAGCTGTGTGTACTGAGGACAGGTGCAGACATACACTACATGGACAGGAGTATTTGGCCTCACCTGTTTATGATTGTATTCAGGTGTTTCAATCAGATCTGTTACCACAGGTGTATAAAATCAACCACCTAGTGATGCAGTCCTCAAACATTTGTGATACTAAATGGGTCGTTCTTAAGAGATCAGTATGTGATGGATGCCATCTTTGCAATAAGACGCCTTATGAAATGCCATCCCTGCTGGATATTCCACCGTCAATTATGATGTTATTAAAAAGTGGAAGAGTTCAGGAACAACAGCAACTCAGCTAAAAAAGCAAAAGACCAGGAAAAATCACATCATGATCATCGTGAGCCTGTGCCTGACCTCATACCTGCTTTATAGAATGAATGGTCACAAATTCTCACAAAAACACTGGTCTTCTACAATGCTTTTTAACATATTTTCTAACCCATATGCCTTTGTTCAGCTATTTTGCTCCATTTAAGGTTCAAACTGCAACATTTTTTAAATTTTAGTCATTTGTGGATGCACATGTTCAAAAATGAGGGCCTTGATTTCTCGGTAGGGGGGTGGCGGGGGTCCTTAGACTAGTCTGAGTACCACCGAATTAAACAAGTAAAACGTCTGATGTGCTCTCCCTCTTCAACCATTGTAATATTTACTTATTTGCTTTTTTCTATTGAATATTTCCATAACTGAATATCTCATGAGCAGCATTCAGGGCAAATCTGCAATTCAGCAGATTTAAAAACTTCACAACTTTCTCTTCTAGGTGAATCAGTCGTCACAATTTTTAATTTTAGAAATCGACAACAATAGTTTCTATCGGTAAAGAGTGATGCGCTATAAATAACATAAATATCATAATATTAGAACTGCTTAATGCATTATATCGAGGCGAATTTTGAAATGTGTTTTGATGAATTAAGGGTAGTTCTCTGTAAAAATAGAGCATGGTGGTTTTGTACAGCAAACTGTTTACCACGTTGTAAAAACTCTAATTACAGTTACACGTAGTTCTGGCCATTGGGGGCATGATCTCAAACGAGACACCCAGCTCAGGAATGAGGATAGGAAGTTGTCATTTTTTTCGGTGAAGACACAAAACCTTACCATGAAACTTCCTAAAAATGAAAGTAAAAATTCTAAAAGTCTGTCAAATATTTCTTTTTAACTTTCCTCGCCACCTGCCCCGGGTTCAGCACACCTTTTCAGGGCGTTCCCCCGTCAGACTGAGATACAGAGTGCACCAAAGAGAGCTTACCTTCTTTACTTCCTTCTCTATCTCCATGTTTGTTTCTGTCAGCGCGGGTTTTGGAATTTTCTCGGTCCAGGGGAAGCGAACAGAAAAAATATACAAACGGTTTAAAACCAGAAAGTGATAAAAACGAGTCAGACAACGTGAAACAACAACCCGGGTCACCCTCTGTTCACTCCTCGCTCACTGTTCGGAGGTCCTGCTCCGCACAATGTCGAGTTATACAGGATATAGGAGACCGTTTCCGGTCACGGCTTTCAAAATAAAAACTAGCATAGCTCAGCAAAACTTATAGAAATTGATAAAACAATTCTATGCATGTTACATTTTACAGTCCAGATAAAAATAAGGTTAGAAAAAAATAAAATGCATATAGGCTACATTCAAATGTAATTATGCTTTGCATTTTTTTCATGAGAAAATCTTAGTTTAATTATTATTATTGTTATTTTCCCTATAAAAGTCCATCTATTTTAATACTTAAGGACTACCCTTATGCACAGCAACAGCCATCAGCCCAGCCAGATGCAGAACTCATGCTCAGTCATAATGAGCATCTCAAAAGGATAAAGCGTAGGCTACTTATAGGCATGTTTATCACATGACAAAAATAGACAATTGCCTGGGCCCTCATGCACCAACGTGCCTCAAGACAGTGGCTAAAGTGTGCATTAGATAAAAATATCTGAATAACAAAGATGGGTATCTACAATGTAATAAGGAGCTAATAGAACACAAAATAGCCTCAAATTAGTGTTATATTGTCTCTAATATTGCCTTGGAAAGACCCAAGAACATCCTATGATCAATTTAAAAATCCACCATGCCCTCACACAACTTATAGCAAAACAGATCTATAAAAGAAAAATCAAATATATCAAATAGTAGATAAGTGAGTGATAAAAAATATATAAATAATGTTTTGTGGCAGAAGAACTGGTATTACACCTGTATTCCACTTAGACTGTGTATTTTCTACAAGTTACAGCATGCCTGGAGACACGTAAAACTATCAAGATGATATAAATTTGATTCATACTGATGCTCATATAGGGTTGTAGTAGGGCACAGTAATGCAACAGATCACAGACCTCTCAATTTGTGATGCATTGTAGCGTTATGGGTGTTATTTCATTGTCAGTATTAAAGTTAAGTCAGTCAATACAGAGTTCATGAAATCCACACACATTATAATTTCCTAATTCCTTAGTCTTAAACTGCATAATAAGCTTTTTAATGTTGTTTTCAATGCCTTTTAATGTTTATCATTATGCATATTTATGCACTGCTTTGCAACACAAGGAGATTCCAGTTTCATTGTATACTGGCTCAAATAATGACTTTAACCTATTTCAGCTATCTTACTATTCATGAGTAGCCATTATACTGGAAGCTCCCATTTGGGTATAATTATGTACTGTAATTCTGTGACTTTTCATTGAAAAGAAAAACCATATTGTTCTTTTGTTTCAGCCTCAAAATAACTTAAACCAGTGGTTCTCAACTTGTCAAGCCTCAGTTTACACTATTACCTAAATGTAAAATGAGAATTGTCACCCAAATGTTCGAAAGATGTTAAACCATTTACATCTGTTGAATGAAAAAAAGCACTCTTGACCTCAAATAGAACAAGATATTTAACTTTACAAACTACAATGATCTCTCTTAAAAAGTGGTAAAAACACAGTGGAATATTGATTAAACAGACAACGCTGCCTTTCCAACTCTACACATCATTCAGTACTAGCAAACCAATGTAATGTGCACTATATTATTTAGGCAACATAATAATGTTTGAATTTCTAGTTAAAATACAGTAAAGCTGCCGTCATTTCATTTTTGCATTTTAATTTGTAAATAGATTTTCCGTATTTCCGGATGCATGCTCGCGTCTTATGTGCAGCTTGATGCTGCTTTCGCTCTCGTTCACTTTTCATTGATTTACGAGGCGGCACTTCCGCTTTGATAGATTTCTATATCGACCAATAAGGATTGAATATGTCGGCAGTGAGGCGTAGAGGAACCAATCAGAGAGCAGCATGGGCGCGTTCTTGTCGTAACAAAGGATGTTGCAGTGTTTTGACACATTCAACCTGCTGATATACTGCCCTGAATTTGCTGCCTTATTTATGATGTTGTGAATCTTTAAAAAGTTACGTACATATTTAAAAAAAGCACTGATAATAATGTGAATAAAGAGGTTAGATTAGCTTTGATTAAAGCAACAGTGATCTTTGAATCCAGGTTAAGATAGTGACAAATGGTCTTCAATGCAAACCATGCAAATCTTTCTCCACAGGTATTACTCTTTTTTTGTTTTTTATTTTATCTTACTTTATTTTATTATGGGATTATTCTCTGTGACAGCCACAGCATTGCCTCAGTGACAGGAAACAATGTGGTTTGTTACTTCCCCTGTGAACTGCTGCTGGCCTTGTCACAGGAAACAACACCGTAACACCCTGACAGGTCAGATGGTGTCATCCTTCAAACTGTGGGGTTTCATATCTGTGATGTGGGGGCTTTTCCAGCGGCTCCACTGCGTTGTCTGATGTATGCTGTCTGGTATGAACATCTGCAACTGCATTTCCTTCTCATGCTGAAGCCTCTGAAACCATCAAACAGCTGGTCCCCGTTTCCAGAGATGCCGTCATTTCTCCTGCAGAACACACAACTAAATACACTCTCCTCATTTGTTCTGCAGCTGTATGTCATTGTAATTTATGTTATATGACCAGGGGTGGTTTTAGTCATTTGGAGATCCCACGCAAAGAGCAATAGAGACACTTCCCAGGTTAGCTTATATTTATCATGGTGATATTTTGAAGCATCTTTTCCCCTGGTAAAAGAGCAGGAAATACCTAAAACTGAAAGTGACCTGCAAATTGTGTCTGCATCTGTAAGTCTGAAAGTGTTGATTTCTATCAAGTTGCTGTTTAGTCTGAGCAATGAAAAAGTGTTTTAAATAAAAACCCTGAAAATATGGACAAGTTTTAAGTTTGGAAGATGTATTAGGGAAATAATGTTTCTTTTTCTATTCACATTTTCAGGTGACAGTACCCACTGTTTACTCTTGAGTCTTGACCGTAGGTGGCATCCAAGGCCTTTTTCATTGTGCAGCATCATCACACCCCCTACCACCAAGAATTAATACAAGACTAGACACTTTAATAGAAAAAAAATGTAGACTTGCTCTTCCCTCTTTTGATATATTTCACTTTTAAGTGGTTCCTCTAACACAGACTGCGGTTCATTCGTTCAGTCTATAAACCTTAAAGAATAAATGAGAGCATGCCCTCATTTTCAACAAGGTTGAGAGCACAACAAAACAAGACATATAGCACAAGAGGATCACAAAATGTACAGGATAAAAAATAGTAATAAGCCTAGAGGTTGGCCCTCTGTTTCTACACAGCCTGGTTGTTTCCTAGTAGAGTGTCTCTGCTCTCCGTTTCTCATTTGTCTTTAAGCAGTGACCGCTCTATGTCAGTGACATGATTTATACGTCCTTTATCACCAACAACAACATGAACAAAGACTTTCCAATATGGTCACTCATTCCTCCAACCTATATTTCATCATAGTTTATGAATATCAGTCGTGGTCTGCAGCTTTAAAGCATAACTGTGGCCATTTAAAGCCACACAAAACTTCCTCTCATTGTTCATCCAGCTCAATAGCATTACCTCAGCATCAGTAATGATTCACATCAGCCAAAGTCAAGACAAAGATATGTCTCAGCCTTTTATATAATTATTAGGTGGCAATTTATTTTAGTAGGCCCTAATTATGTAGTCATTTTATTGTAATATGCAGGAATACTCTAGTAAAGAGTTGGCATTTTTCCAAGTAATAACAGGGAAACATTGTAAAATTAAAGCAGTATTTGCTTTGAAATAATGTATTAATTATTAGGTAATTCTTTTTAGATTTGTGGCAATTCTGTGGTACTTCGGTGGTATTTAACACCAACCTTTACCCTTACCCTAACCCACATAATATTGTGGCAGTTATCTGGCAATAAGATGTATTTTTCCATGTTATTTCTCAGTTGATGATTTACTATTTAAGCTGTTAATTTCCAGGTATTTTTAAAATGTTGCCTCACCAAATTAAAGTGGGTCCTTTCTGAATAATTTTCTAGGATTTTGTTAGGGTTGAGGAGGTGTAGGCTTGAGAAAATACAATTCGGACAGTTCAGAGTAGAGGGCCAAAGGAAAGGCACGGCTGGCGCACGTTGCTCAGGAAACTCCAACCCAGCATCACCCTGATTTTCACATTAGGCACTACCTAAGAAAGGGCGGTTTCAGGAAGTATTTGTGGGACGAGTGGCCATCATTGGGGAGTTGGCAGTAATGAAAGCAGATGATATGGTGAGGGGTCCAGTGTTTTCTCGTGTTTTAAACTGGATTTTAGTTTTATTTAAAGCATTTTGGTTGATATGTTTTTGTGTTTTAAATATGCCTACTTTTGGCCCACGTGCTGAGGAATTAAAGACTAAAATTACCAGGACGCACTCATCAGCAGTGCCTACCCTGGCATCACCAGGAGTTTTAAGCCTCCACGCTAGACTCCCTCCACCAGGTGTGATCAAGACCAAGTGTGAATGCCATGCCCAATCATAATGTAGGGTCATTTTTATTACCGTGAGTTTATGATTATTGTCATTCTTGGTAATGTTTTTGTTATTATTTTTAGGGTTGGGGCAGTAATTACCCAATGGTTAGACTTAGGTCTGTAATCCCCTTATGGTAAGGTTAAGGGGCTATAGCTGAACTGATTAAAGTCTAGGGGTTAGATTAAGTCCACTGACAAGACGTCTAAGGTCAGGGTTAGGCATGAGGTAAGGGTTGAGTATGGGCATAATTTTCACTGCCACTCCATTTGAGGAGTATTAAGAAGGAGAGCAGTAGATTCAGGAGAAGCCACCTGGTGTGGCAAACCTCCCCCTGGTGTGTCTTTTCTACTCTCTTCTCCCACTTGGATGGAGGGGGAGGTTGAGGAGAGAGCTGTCTTAGGCCTTGACCACGTGGAGATGAAAACGTTATATTCCTGTTTCATTTCAAAAAAGTTTTCCGTAAATACAGGATCGTTTCAGGAAATGTCCGTGTAAGCACGGAACCTGTGAAAATGACAGGAACTGTTGTAGTACATATGCCAAGCCTGTATATGGCGCTGTAATGCTGCCCAGAAATGCACCAAAAGAGAGAAGATCACAGAAAACTGACACAAACTTTCTTCTAGTTGCCCTTCTAGTTGTTCTCCATGTTGGATTTAAGAACATATGTTGTATGCTGTTCATGGTGGTTGTAAAGGAGAATCAGATTTTGCTGTAAAAGCCATTATAAGATCAATAGCTTCTGCAGCATGTACACACCCCCTTAATCCGCCATTGTTGTTTTGGTTCACAGGTGCATGCAGGGTAAGTGGGCTATGCTATGTGTGACGTAATCGTTTCAAGAAAGATGCAGTTGGCTGTCCACACGGAGACAAAACAGTAAGCGTTTACTGATTTTTTCACTCTAGGACCAAAAAGTAGTGATTACAGTTCCTAAAACACCATTTCCATGTGGATGAAACGCTGATATGACCAAAAAAAATTGCGTATACTCCTGAATTTGTCTCCGTGTGGACAGGACCTTAGAGTTAGGGATAAGGGTAAGGGTTGGGAGGTCAGGGTAAAATTCCAACTAAATACCAGAGAACTGACACAATATTACAAGGAATTATTTGATAACTAATACATTATTTTTAGACAAATACTTCCTTGATAAACCATATTTCTGAGTAATTTCTTAGTAAAATGCCAACTTATTACTAGGTATGCACCACTTATTAGGCTATTAAGGTCGACTAGAATAAAGCGCTGCCAATTATTATAACTGTTATCTAAGTACATATCAACAGGATAAATACAGTTTGACTAATTTTTAGTTCATGCCTCTCTTGATATAACTATATCTTCTGTATGTCTTTCAGCAGAGGTAAAATAAGGAAGTAATGCTTTTTGTCACCTACCAAATGCTGCTTCATTGTGGTCAAAGCTGTTTTCAGAAATGTACTTAAGCTTAAACTAAGCAGAGAGGAGCTCATCGTCTCTCTCAAAGACACTACAGAAGACTGCATGGATGGGGCCGAACAAGCTGCTCATTTTTCTGTAAGTCTCTGTGAATCAGACACTCTACAGCAGGTGTTTTCCACACCTGACTCAGTCCAGACTTTTGTTTCTTTACTTTTCCTCTAAAATGTCCTTATCAGCTGGGTTATGTAATACAAACCTGCAGATTCTGGGGAACATATGACTGAGGGACGACGATTTAGTGAGTAAAGTTCAGTATCCTTATGTTGCTTTGACATGCATTTGCTCTAAAAGATTTAATCTTTAATGTTGTGGTCAGTCGTTCTATGATGAAAGAATGCAAATGAGCTTCATACAAGTATGCTGAAAATGCTGTCTTATGTCCACTCCTCAGTATTCAAACAATCCCGGAGACTAAACCTGTTTAAATCTGACTTTTAGAAAGAGCAAAATACAGCCTTTAATGTTGATATTGGCTGTTACTTTGATTGCACTTCAATGTTTTTGTGCTGGTATCAGATGTTTTGATGGACGTCACTCCCCACAGTGAAACCCTGCGAAAGCTCCAGATGGGAATTTTTGCACGCTGACATCTCAAGTTGCCCCCTGTCTGCTGTTTTTCTGCTGACATGAAGTGCTCACAGAACATATTCTTTAACCCAGCAGCTGGTTTAAATTTGGCTTGTTGCTAATTCTAACCCCAACAGTAACAAAGAGGAAGCTGAGACAAACATGAAGGCAGCAGCTTCCTGTTGAAAAAAGAGATTCAGTCTTGCACTGTAACAGGAATTTAGGCCTGCACTTGTTGCCATCTGGTTGTGTACTATGACTTTAAACAAAGGGTTTTGTTCTCATCAACACTGGTTAAGTACACACAGAAAGAAATTCCCATCTGTATACATGCAATTGTGTTTATGGTAAAAAATATGTGATTACACTGATTTTAATCCTATGATGCCTGGATAAAAACCTGTATAAACCTTAAGAAAACTAATAAAGGTTACATTGCTTGTAATGTAGCTAAAATTTGCCAATAAGACAAGAAAAACTGACTTGTAGGGTGTTTGGATATCAGATGTTTTCATTCATCTTATTTCAAGACTCTCAATGACAAAAAAAAACTTTCTGCACTGGCACATTTTACAAATGATTACAAAAAAAAAACCCTTAATTTTTATTGAAATGAAACATTTATTCAGACATGTCAGAAAAATGGCTTACCCCAGGCCAAATGAGACATTTTGGCCTGAAATGAGACAACTCTACTTACTTGTGAGTTTGCAGTGCAACAATAAAATTAATTCTATTATTCTATTATTTATTTATTTATTTGGGAAAAAAACAATTAAAAAAGTAAAATAAAAACCCCGCTTTGATGCCAGAAAAAAAGATTTTTTTTTTAACAGAGTAATGTAAATTGAATAAAAAAATGTGTAATGCATAATAACTGACCATATTCATTTTACCCTCCACTGTTACAAGCCTTCCAGGGCTGGCTGCTAAGAAGCATCCCCACAGCATGATGCTGCCACCACTGTGCTTCGCAGTTGGGATGGTGTGTTTGTGGTGATGTGCAGTGTTTGGTGTCTACAAACATAGCATCTCGTCTGATGGCCAAAAAAGTGCCATTTTGGTCTCATCAGACCGAAGAACTTCCTTCCACTGCAACATGGACTCTCCCACATGCCTTTCCACAATCTCAAGTCCAGATTTAATCTGAGATTTCATAGTGTAATGGTAGCCAGGAATACTGGTTAAACGGTGGCTGGTGTCTTTTACTGTTGTCATTTGAGACACATCCACTGCACTGAGGTGATCCCTATTTCACTAATGCTGAAACTACTGAGACAAATTGTCTGGACCTCTATTGTATTGATCAGTCCCTTTAAAGGGGGTGAATATTTATGCAGTAACTTATTTAACATTACATTTGTTAAACTGGCAGTTTGCAGAAATCTGATTTCACTTAGACCTTAAAAAGCCAAATTATATTGACCATAGCAGATTTATAAGATCAATAAAAGGTAAAAAAAACAAACAAGGGGGTGACTACTTTTTTATAGGAACAGCACATGCTTTGGTTTTGGTGAATTTTCCTGCTAATACCTTCCAGCTACAGTCATATACAGGCCTCTGTTTCATAATAAAACTTCAGACAGAAGTCCAGCAGCACTTACAGTGATTGTGATAGTTTTGAAAGAAGGCGCCTTGGATGTGGTTGTACTCCAAATGGTTCAAACACAGCATACCATACCAGCGTTTTAGACTAATTTTAGCCAGATTTCTGAATATAGTTTATGTCATTGCCCAATTATGGGATAGTGTGGTAAAGGTACCAGCTGTTGACAAATTCCCATCACCTTATGCAACCTTATGGTTTTCAACATGTGACCATTTGCTGTTGGACATAAAAGTGTTTGTTCCCCCCAGAATCACACTGTTGGTCATGATGAGGGGGCTGCTCACACTCACGGCACTGTTTGTGGCCGTTCTCAGCAAGGACACCTTTGAGAGGTAAGTGGGCCTTCGGAGCCTCTCGGTAGTTCTGAGTTCTTGAGCTACCGTGTGCGCATTAAAGAGGAATAACAATTATTAATCCATATGTGGTGCCTTTAGTAAAATAAATTATGTACACTGTGACTCCCAGACTCATTTAAGTTCATTAAATCTGGTGTAATTGAGCAAGCAAGCACTTGGAAACCAAGGTAAGAGATCAAACTTTGAAATGAGACTGAGCCTTAGTGGTTGGGGTAAGAGGTGTTAAGACTGAGCCGATAAATGCTCCAAGAAAGTCTGGCTGCAGAGTTTTAATCTCTGACAGTTCTCTCACAGACCAATCATCTGTCATGTCTTATGTCTCAGAACGGAAATATACACTGAAACTTTTGAAATAAAACCAAATTAAACTTCTTTAGGGTAAGAGTAGGGTTAAGGTAAGGATACTAAAAGGTGAAATTTAAAAGCCTGACCTGCAAAACCTAATTTCAAAATGTTTAAAAAGCCAGGTAAACAGCCTGCTCACAGGATAAAAGCTTGTCCTTCATGAAAACATTCTAATGTAGCTAACGTAGCAGCATAGCTCCATTAGCTTCATAAACTATGTAGATGGTTTATGTAGATAGCTACATAGCTAACGTAGTTAAGATAGCTAAAGCTAAGCTCACAAAGCAGCTACTTAATCTACATGTCTACTTTATCTACATAGCAAATTTAGCTATAGTGACATTTGCTAAAGCTCATACAGCTAAAGCTTATGGGGCTATGTAGATAACGTAGCTACAGAGCTTAAGATTAGCCAACAAATCAGCTTTGGAATCTACATAGATACAGAGAATCTACATAGCCACACAAACTGTAGCTACGTTTGCTAAAGCTCAAATTTCTAATCTAACTTTGCCGCATACATAATGTGTGCATGTAGCTAATAATGTATGTATGTAGCTAACTTAGCTAAAGCTAAGCTCAAAACGCAGCTACTGATCTACATAAATATGTTATCTAAGTAACTAAGTTAGCTTTAGCTACATTTACTATAGCTCACTTTTTTCACTTGGCTACTTTGGCTTATGAAGTAACTTTAATTATGTAGCTACCATGTTAGCTGTAGCTAAATCTAACACAGCTAAATTGAGCCACCTTTTGTGTAACTACCTGTAGAAAGGGTCTATCCGTAATTTTGATCCTGGATTAGACCTCTGATCCTTTTTCCCTATTTTTTATTTCTGAAATGTTGCTTGGTCTGTTATGTGATTATTTTGTGAAGGTAACTGCAAGACTTGATTTCTGAATAAGGCTGAATTAAAAAAAAATCTAAAACTGAAAATACGTTGAACGAGTAGATTACGGTACTTCCTTTCTGAGATGAGTCTCTGAACAGTCTGTGAGAGTGGGCATCAGAGATCCATCTGTAGCCAGACCCCTCTCAAACTGACAAATCTTACTTCAGCGAGCGTATGCCGACATCTCAGTTGATTTGAAAGTCTTAAGTTGAGTAAAAGCAAAGTGAAACAATCTGGTTTTCTTTTTACAGGCATCAGGTGCTTCGCATCACTGCAAAGGATGAAGCCCAGTTGGCTCTTATCAAGGACCTGGAGGACATGCTTGAATTTAATGTAAATTTTCAGCATATGCCTACTTTTATATTACAAGACTTTTATAACTCAAACTCTTGGGGGACAAATTCCACCAGAGCTGGATTGATGCATGACATTGGTGTTCCTTTCAGCTGGATATCTGGAGGGGTGTTACCGATGTTACCAGTCCTGTGGATATCAGAGTCCCCTTTGAGAGCCTGCAGTCTGTCAAAATGTACCTGGAGTCTCAGGACATTGACTACTCAGTCATGATCAGAGATTTGCAGGTAATAAATCGCCCAAAGGTATGGATTATCTAATCCATGGAAATAAAACTAAATTTACCCCATTTGGTTTCAAATCTTACATGGGGTTTGAGCTGTATTTTGTCCACAGCTTCATCTTTGTTACAGATCTGACATAAAGAACCTCAAACTCAAATATGTATGTTTTCTCTTGCAGGTATTGCTCGATGAGCAGCAGGAGGAGATGGAATCTGCCACTCGTGTTGCTCAGCCCAAAAACACAGACAGCTTTGACTACTCCAACTACCACACTATCGACGAGGTTAGTCACCTGTATACACAAGAATAACCACTACTGACAACTCTGTAGTTCACAATTAATCCTTAGTAGAGAGGAAAATTTGACTGATTATTTGTGGCAGTCCAAATAGTTAATTTATAACTTGTCACGATGTCTCTAAACAATAATCTTGGATTTTCTAAATGTACAACAACAAAGAGTTTTTTTGTATTTTGGGGGGTAAAAAGCCAAATTACATTGACCATGGTTGATGTATAAACTCAGTTAAAGGTTACAACATCCAAGGGGGTGAATACTTTGTATAGGCACTGTATAAAGGCTTACCTGATGATCCACATCAGCACTGAATTTTGAATTTCAAACAATTCCATAATATTGCATATAAGGCCATTAAGTGCTAAATTAAAAAATATATATATATACTATAATGATTCTCATTTGAAAAGGACCTATCCTTTTCTGTAGATCTACAGCTTTCAGGATATGCTTGTGGCTGAGAACCCCAACTTAGTCAGCAAGATTGTGATTGGCCAGAGCTACGAGGGTCGCCCCCTGAATGTGCTCAAGGTAAAACATATCATTTATTAGTTTACTGTCTTAAATGCAACATTGCTCGAGTTTCCATTTTACTCCATGCTTCAGTTCAGCACTGGAGGAACTAACCGTTCTGCCATCTGGATGGACACCGGAATCCACTCGAGAGAGTGGGTCACTCAGGCATCCGGTACCTGGTTCGCTAAGAAGGTGACTTAATCATCTTAAGTTTTCCTAGCTTTTATCTCAATATCTTTGCAGATTCTGGTGTGATACTAACGAGACTGACATCTTCTTTTGGCAGATTGTGACTGATTATGGAACTGACCGTACTCTCACTGCCATCCTCAACCACATGGACATCTACCTGGAGATCGTGACCAACCCTGACGGTTTTCACTACTCCCTCAACAGCGTGAGTCTCAAAAGACTAGAATTTCTCCTAACTTTGAGAAGTGTTTCCTGTACCATTTACATTCTTGATGGTCAGTAGTCATTCATGCTACTTTTGAATTCATCATCTTCAAAGTTGGCATGAACAGAACCAATTGGTTATTTTCTGGCAAAGATTTTGCCTCAATGGGAAATGGATGGTATTTTGGGGCCCATCTTTTACTTCTGTGTGAACACTATGATATTGGCACTTCCTACCTGTTCACTGGCACTGCTCAGCAGTGCAACTTTTAAGCTAGTTCCTTCTCCCAAACTGAGTTTTTTTTGTGTAGGAATTGGAGCTGATAAATACTGAGGAGCAATTGGTTATACTGCAGTCATTGCAAAGCGATAAAGAGAGTAGACATACTGGAGGGCACAGAGCAAGAGACATGGATGAGGAAATGCATGTCTGATAATTTCAGGTTCCGTCAAGTAGAAATGACTAGGTGTGTCATTGTCTGCAGCCATTTATCTACCTCTATACACAACATGTCTGCACACATTACTCAGAGACTGGAAGTCACCAGTGCTACCCAGTCGACCAATCACAGGGCTTGTGGTCTGTATGGTTTCGACCTCTGCAGAGGGTTCAGGACTACGCAGACCTATACTATGGCATAGATTTACACAGAAGTATAAATCAGGTTTAACAATGTGAGATGTGGAACTTTAGCTGGATCTGAGAGGCAACACCTATCAACAGATTGTCAATCATGTTCCTTGCTAATGTCTCATCTGTTCATACACAGATATGCACTTATTTCTTACAGATTAATGATGAGTTCCTCTTGTTCATCTAGAACCGAATGTGGCGCAAAACCAGGAAGCCCAACCCTGGGTACAGCTGTGCTGGAGTTGATCCCAATAGGAACTGGGATGCTGGTTTTGGAAGTATGTTTACTCTTGTAGCTGAAAAATACTCTTCTATCATGATCATGTTTTTGAACCAAGTGTATGGAGGTGTAAAGACAGATGGTCTCTTTCATGTTTTTGCAGTTTTTCTGACACTGGTGTCATCCTTTTGTAGGTGTCGGTGCCAGTGGATACCCCTGCTCAGAGACCTACCATGGACCCTATGCTCACTCTGAGCCTGAGGTCAAGTCTATTGTGGACTTTGTGAAGGCCCATGGTAACATCAAGGCCTTCATCTCCATCCATGCCTACTCTCAGATGCTCCTGTACCCCTATGGCTACACCAGTACTCCTGTCAAGGAACAGGTTGAACTGGTAAACATCAAATCCCTTGCTTCTTATGACCGATTCATGAGACCAAACTTGGAAAATGGATGAAAGAGTTCTTCCTTTGACTCATGAGATTTTTAGTTTATCTAATGATTTTCCTTAAATGTTGAAGATGTAAGAATATGACAGAGAAAAGCTATATGTAGAAGTTATATATAACTGTTGTCACTTTTTATTACTATTTGCAGCACAACCTGGCTAGGTCGGCCATCACTAAGTTGGCTTCTATGTATGGTACTAGCTACAAATGCGGCAGCATCATCAGCACCATCTGTAAGTTTATACAGATTTTTTTTTTACAACAAAGTTTTTAACCTGCTTTTGAAAGTATTTAATGTTGCAGCCCCTAAGTAATACTTTCGTTGGTTTTGTCTTTGTTTAGTTGTATAAAATTAATGATATACACAGTTAATTTAATCTAAACACTGATTGAAGGAGTTTATGGTGTTAGAAAAAATCTTAAGAGAGTGCATTGTAAAGTCGTGTATCATCTGCATAGTTGTGGTCATTTATTCTATATTTCTGGATGAAATGGAAGAGTGGGAGCATGTAAATATTCAATAATAGTGGTCCAAGAATAGAGCCGTGGGGTACTCCACATTCAATACCAACTTTATTTGATTCAAAGTCTCCAATGGACACAAAGAAATCCAAAGCAAAGCTAGTTAAACTTTGAACGAATCTGTAACTCTTTTCATAACAATGAAAAGAATGTGTATCCTCCTGCTAGTTAACCAGAAAAAGAATGAGTAGCTAAGATATTTAACTATAGAATGAACAAAATCTTTTGTAATGCTCCAACCAGACCTTGATACTCCTCCAGGATGATTTTAATTCTGTTGGTGACTGTGATCTATTTTTGAAACCTGCTTTGGCTGTACTTTAGCTGCAAGCTAAAAGCCTGTATCGTTTTATTTAATATACAATACCCTCAACTATACCTCTTTTAATAACAGACCCAGCTAGCGGTAACACCATCGACTGGACCTATGACCAGGGCATCAAATACTCCTACACCTTCGAGCTGAGGGACACCGGCCGCTATGGTTTCCTTCTGCCAGCCGAACAGATCATTCCCACTGCCAGTGAGACCTGGCTGGCTCTGATGGTCATCATGGATTACGCCTACAATAACCCATACTGATCTGCGTGAAGGAGAGTGTCTGTATGCAGACTCACTGTGGAGAAATTAAACTGAAATCTTCATCATCATGCTCATTATCATCCTCATGACTCATTCAACACTGAACGACACAGACAAATAAAAGAGCGTGCTGGAAAAATGAAGTTCTCCATATGGTTTTAATTCTGTTCATGTGTATTTCTGACACACATTCACTCACTTTCATATCTCATATTTCTTATCTCATCTCTGCTTGTGTTTTTACCAATTATACACACAAAGGAGAAATATCATGGCTTTACCCTGTCCAGGCTTCATTTACACACTTTGCATATTATGATTAAATACGAAAGCAATGAAGATGTGCTCAGTGACTGGAAGGCTAAGAGGAATCCATGTGGAGCAGACACTGCCATGTCTGCCTTTACTTTTAGCATCTTGCAGTGCAGTAAAATTTATTGAAACTAAAAATCACACTCTGTGATAACAAGATACATGTTTAAATTATTCCTGGCGCTGGTCTGCAGTTGTTTCATGCTTGTTTGGACACCTATGATCAGAGCAAATGAGGGTGGGACTTTGATTAACAAAAACACAGGAGGCTTTGTAATGAAAAATAAATACGTTTTTACATTAGACTTTAGTATGGCTCACTAGGCATTAATATAAAGGTCTGCTTATGATGATGTGGATTGTTGAATTAAATTCTATTTTTGGTATAATATGCAAACTGGCTTCATATCATCATCATATCACATGTGTATCCCCAATTTACTCCTGCCTCCAAAATGTTCATACGCGTGGGTCAGAGATCTCTCATAGTGCACAGTTTACCATCAGGTCTGGTTTTTATAGATCACATGCTTTGTGTGGAAAGTGGCGCACAACTTCAGGCTGTTTTGTGCGTACGCAACAGAGACTCCTGGTTTATACAGAATCCTTTTACTCTCTTGAAGAAATTCAAAAATCCTTTAATCACTAATTTAATTACTCTGTCAGACATAAAGACATTATATGCACTTAATAAATTAGCTGTGTAGATATCTAAATATCTTCCTCTAGTTAACCATAGCTACATGCAGTAGATAACCTATCTACCAAAGTTTACATCGCTGTTTTGTGAACTTAGCTTTAGCTACTTAGCTCCATTGTCTATAGCTAAGTTATCTTTAGCATTGTGGGCTTTGGCAAACATAGCCAGAGCAAATGTAGCCACATAGATACCATAGACTGAGCTACATAGCTGCTTTTTTTTAGCTTAGCTTTAGCTATGCAGCTACATAGCTCTTATCTATGAAGCTGTTAAGCAGCTAATGGAGCTATATAAGCTGTGCTTGCTGCTTTACAATGTTTTCATGGAGGATGAGCTTTCTTTCTTTTCTTGTAAGCAGATTATTTATTTTTGGCTTTATTAGGTAATTAGGTTTTGCAGGTCAGGTTTTTGACTTTTAACTTTGGTATCCGTTACCTTAACCCTTACACTAATTCTAAACCGTGGTTTAATCTGATTTTAAAAGTTTTAGCGTGTGTTTTCCCTCTGAGATATAAGGCTTCTCAGATGAAGCTGTACAGCCTGCAGCCAGATTGTCTGGGCAATATTTGAATCTAATTAGACATATGAGCTAAAAAAGTCACACATCTTCTACTAAAAGCACCTTGAAAAGAGACTCACATAGGTTTAAAAAAAACCACAAAGCTGCTATCTATAAATTTTCTACATACAAAAATCTGGTATGACCTCATTATTTTAGCCTCTGTATTTTTAATGATAATGAACAGCAACTTTAACAAGCACGTTAATGTAAATATACTAATGCGATGACTATCAGTGAACTTTTTTAACAGCACCTTTGTTTCAAATTCTTCGCTGGCTCGATCACTGGCTTTTGATTGGGAATTTTACCACTTTTGCAATTTAACACACACTTAATGATTAAAACTGCAAAAATAATAAAAACACTGATATGAAATATGATCCAGCTGTACTTTTTGCTCTTTATTACTGGTTTTCTATCATCTTATGGAACTGTTGTTTCATAATTAATGTATGTATATAGCCTGTAATGTAATGTAATTAAGCTTAAACCAGACTGGAGCTTCCCAACAGAAACCCAGCACACATTGAACAACTCATTTAAACTGAGCACATGTTCACATTTGTCAAAAACATACGAGTCCATGGTGTAACTTCTGCTCTGGTATCTCTGGCGTGGGAAAGGTACAAGCTGTTGGCACACCTCCGCCACCTTAAGCAATATAGTGGTTTCTAACACGTGACCTCCATATGCTTAGATATATAAGCGTGCGTTAAATCCCACCAGGTTCACACTGTTGGTCATGATGAGGGGGTTGCTTGCTCTCACCGCGCTGTTTGTGGCCGTTCTCGGCAAGGATACCTTTGAGGGGTAAGTGGGCCTTTGGAGACTCCCGGTATCTACTGTGTAGTGTGCGAGTGAGCCATTGTGTATTTTACCTTTTGAATTGTAACTCTTAAATTCATCCTAGTTAGGTAAATCTAGAGCTATCAAGCTATACTGATCAATGTTCTCTAATCTTGGGTCTCTAACTCATTTTATAGTTGACAGGAGTTTGATTTTGGTGAGTTTGAAACACTGCATCCAAACTTCAAAAACATTTTCAACATTGTTTTTTAACTTGGTCAAACCTGCGAAATCTGTAAGAATCTACATCCATCTGCTGTCATTAAATTTAGGAGTCATTTGTCAGCATGATTAATCATTTTGGAAATAGAAGGTATGCACTGACTTCACTTTCAATGCTTTAGAAGTTGGCTGGGTGGCAAAACAGCCTGAAACACTAGCGTATACTCAATGGCAGGGAACTGAGGGAAAAGAGACTAATATTGGCTTAAATTAGAGATATTTGGACTCAACATGAATCCACACTGATCCACATCACGAAACAGAGCCATAGTTTCCATCCCAGGCACACATCTGCCTGGTACATCAGTGCTGGATGCGAAGCTGAATTAACGTCAAAGTTTTGTTTATACAAAAGCTTTAGATCAGTTGTTTCTCAGTATTTCAGGAGTTTCATTTACTTTTTTTTACTTTAGCTTATTTGTAAAGACAAAAGTGACAAAGTGGCATAGCATAGCTCTCAACCTTCACATTATGTTAAACTGTTATAGAGTCAGATATGTCCACTTCGTGAACACAAAAGTTACTTCAAAATTTAGACATCAAATTTGTTTATTATGGATAATTTATTTAATCTGTGATAAATGTCAGTGAACTTGAAAATTTCTTCAGCCCATAAAAAACAGTCATGTTAATTCGGTGTCATGGGACAATTATTACAGCCATAATACGCAACACATTGCCATTAAGTGCCTGTCACCTTAGATTTCATTTTACCATCTGCTCGGTCTAAAGGTCTTAATTTTTATTTTAAGGTAAGAGGAAGGAGCGGAGTTTAGATTTTATTCATCACAAACTGAATGCTTGTTGCATGCTTCACCTTGTGGCTCTATAGACGTACTATTACGACTCTGAATATTTCTGTAAACTTATTCCATCAGCTGATGATCTGTACTGACTGCTCTTAACATCAGGATGCAGTTATTAAAAATATACCAATTTTAAGCTGAAGTAACAACACTTACTGCTTACTCTCTACTGAGTCCTGTCACAGAACAAACTTTCTACCACTCAGTGGCTAGAACTGCAGAAACTCGTGCTGACTGTGACGTCCCATGCATACCCTCTATAGAACTTCTATATTATCACGGTTTTATAGATTCAGATATGCAAATGTTTTGGGCCTCTACAGTTTAAAAGTAGACAATGAACTGATAAGACAGTGGTGGAATACCTACTTATAGGGGGGTATTCATTTGCGTAACAGACACAATGACGTAACTAGACATTTCTAGGAAAGGTTGGCTTTTAATGCCTTTATTTTATAAAGGATGAAAGCACATAGAGTCAGAAACAAAGATGAGAGAGTGGGGGTATGACATGCTGGAAAGAAGCCAAAGGCTAGATATGTTCCCAGACGAACATGGGGTGCAACCTAACTGCCAGGCCATCTGCAAGGCATTTTTAAAAATACTTACTCAACTCCTATGTAGGAGAGAGGCCAAGGCTCAAGCCCAGCTCACAGCCCTGTAGCCAGGGCTACATGGCCCTTCATTTTTGCGGAAGTACACTCCAGCAAAAGTATTATAAGAAATCTCCCAGAACCTCTGAAATCATTGGTGAGATTTGAAAATCAAGACAACAATGTGATATCATAATGTAATGGAAAGAATTAATAAAAGAATTTTCCCCAAAAAAATCAGCAGTCAGAAATGGAGCCGAGCCTCAGTGGTCAGGGCAAGGGTCGTGTGAAGAATGAGCCTGCAAATAGTCATTCTTTGTGCAATATTTGCACAAGCAGAAAATCTAGAAGTGTCAAATCTTACTAAAGCTGGCCTGTGCCAACCTCTGTCTTGCTTTAAGATTGAGTAAAAACATGTGAAACACTGCGGTTCTTTCTGCAGGCATCAGGTGCTTCGTATCTCTGCAAAGGATGAAGCCCAGCTGGCTCTTATCAAGGACCTGGAGGACATGATCGAGTTTAATGTAATTATTCTGTCTCTTCTTCTTTTATAATAATATACTTCTTTAAGCTCTTGTGGAATAAGTTGAAACAGAGTTGATTTGTAATGATATTTTCTACAGCTGGATGTTTGGAGGGGTGTGTCTGATGTTGCCAGTCCTGTGGATATCAGAGTCCCCTTTGAGAGCCTGCAGTCTGTCAAAATTTACCTGGAGTCTCAGGGAATTGACTACTTCATCATGATCAAAGATCTGCAGGTTATGCTCGATGAGCAGCAGAAGGAGATGGAAAATGCTCGCGTTGCTCAGCCCAAAAACACTGACAGCTTCGACTACAAAAACTACCACACCATCGATGAGGTTAGTCACCATGTCTACACAAGAGTGAACACTACTGACAACTTTGTAGTTAGGAATTAATCCGAGATGAAAAGTAGAGTGATTATTCAGGACTTCTTGCTGCACATCGATCTGCACAGTTGACTTGTGAGGGCCAATATTAAAGGCATTTCTTCACTGAGCACTTGTCATTTCAGAAGGCCACAAGTATTTTGTGTTTACTTTAAACCTCAGCTGTGATAATATCCATGGAATTAATACCCTAATTAATAAAGTAATTTATACCCTATCAAGGTTTGATACATCCAAAAGTCATAGATGAAAAACCCACCTACATTTGGGCCTACATGATTACTTCTGTGGCTGTAGTCAGGGCTGAAATGCACACATATCAAGGAAGAGTGCCACCGGCAGACAACAGAGCTTTGAATAGGAAGCAATTAACAGTGCAAAACAGACGCGGATGCACAGCAGCACAAATGTATCTTACCAGTCTAGTCTTGATTTGGGATGTTTGAAAAAGCCAAAAGTACACACTCGTAGAACGTTATGATGAGTCGTGGGCCCAGAAACCATGACTGATTGTTCTCCTTAATAGTCTTTAAGTTGAAGCTAGAACTATATCACTGTGCACTGCAAAACAGTAACGCAAGGGCAGAAAGGCAGATGTCCAAGTGTCCTGGTTATTCACATCATTAAAAACTGTAAGGGCTTACCTGATGATCTACACCAAAACGCTGACTTTCCATCACTTGATAATACTGCAACCAATTATGTTAATATATGCAGCCAGTGAAAGACCTGGGTTTTGTTCATTTCTGTAGATCTACAGCTTCCAGGACATGCTTGTGGCTGAAAATCCCAACCTAGTCAGCAAGATTGTGATTGGTCAGAGCTACGAGGGTCGTCCCCTGAATGTGCTCAAGGTAAATCACTCAAACCTGCTTATTAGTTTGGCATTAGTTTATTATCAGTCATTTTGTAATTATATCAGGAAGGTCCTCCTACGCCATTGTCTTAACCTGAGTTTTGCTCGACTTCTCTTTTTCCCCTTTTAGTTCAGCACTGGAGGAACTAACCGTCGCGCCATCTGGATTGACACTGGAATCCACTCCAGAGAGTGGGTTACTCAGGCCTCTGGCACCTGGTTTGCCAAGAAGGTGCTTTAATCATTCCTATTTCAGTCCTTGCGGTTTCTGTTGCAATGCAGATGTGACTAGCATGCTCTTCTTTTGGCAGATTGTGACTGATTATGGAACTGACCCTACTCTCACGGCCATCCTCAATAACATGGACATCTACCTGGAGATCGTGACCAACCCTGATGGCTTTGCCTACACCCACAGCAGCGTGAGTCTCCAAAAGTTTGAATATTTCTAACTGTAATAAGTATTCATTTCAACATTTGAATTCTTGATGGACAAGGTTTGGGTCAAAGTTGGCATTCTGACAAAGATTTTGCCTGTCCTGGCAATTTTTGGTTTGATCCCTTTGGCCTGTACATGATTGTTATCCTGCCTCTCAACCAAAGCCTGCTCAAACAAACCTATGGCTAAGATATCTTGTTTCTTGCTAATGGCTCATTCAATCTTATATAGACATGTTTCCCTCTCAGCGATGAAGTTGTGTGACTTTAACATCATGAGTTCCTCTCCTCCAAACAGAACCGTATGTGGCGTAAGACCAGGAAGCCCAACCCTGGGTACAGCTGTGCTGGAGTTGATCCCAACAGAAACTGGGATGCTGCTTTTGGAAGTAACGTTTACCTTTGTAGCTGAAAAATAGTAACGTGCCACATGAATTTCTTTGATGTTCTTTCTTTGACTGATAGTAAATTCTATATTCTATTCTTACGCCGGTGCCATTACTTTGTAGGTGCCGGTGCCAGTGGATACCCCTGCTCAGAGACCTACCATGGACCCTATGCTCACTCTGAGTCTGAGGTCAGGTCTATTGTGGACTTTGTGAAGGCCCATGGAAACATCAAGGCCTTTGTCTCCATCCATGCCTACTCTCAGATGCTCCTGTACCCCTATGGCTACACCAGGACTCCAGCTCAGGACCAGGTTGAACTGGTAAACATCAAACCTTTTGCCTTTTATGACTAACTAATGGTTTTCCTGTAATGCTAGAGATGTAAGAACATGACAGAGAAATATCAAAAGCTATACCTAATAGTGATATGTGACTCTCATCACTTCTTATTGTTTCTTGCAGCACAACCTGGCTAAGAAGGCTATCACTAACCTGGCCTCTATGTATGGTACTAGCTACAGATATGGCAGCATCATCAATGTCATCTGTAAGTTTATGCAGAAACTTTAATGAGTAATTTTTTGTAACCTACCTCTTAGTTGTTGTAAGTAAATGCTATTATGTCTCTTTAAAGAGGAAAAGTAGAAGGCCTACTTAGATAAAGTTTAAACACTAGAACTTCTAACAATGTCTTTTTTTAAACCAAAACCTAACCAAAGGCTGCCTGTAAGAGGGATAAAAGACCATTATCTGTATCTCTGTCAATCACAGACCAGGCTAGTGGTAGCACCGTGGACTGGACCTACAACCAGGGCATCAAGTACTCCTACACCTTCGAGCTGAGGGACACCGGCCGTTATGGCTTCCTCCTGCCCGCCAGTCAGATCGTCCCCACCGCCAGCGAGACCTGGCTGGCTCTGATGGCTATCATGGACCACACCTACAACAACCCATACTAATCTGTGTGTGAGAGAATGTGAGAATGGAAATCCCTGTTTTTTGTTGATTTTGTTTTAGAAGAGTCCCCCCAAAATGTTTTCTTTAAACCAAATATCCCCATCATGATCATGACTCATTGGATACTGAACAATACAAACAGTCAAATAAAAGAGCACACTGGAAAACTGCAGTTCCCTTTTTTCTTGATGGTTTTAAGTCTATTCTTGTGACTTTTTTGACACATATTTGTGCACTTACCCACCTCTGTCTGCATCAAACCCAGTTCTTTAAACTTGCAAGGATGTCATCACTGAAATCTGATTTTTTTCTGCTTTTAACAGACATACTCCTTTTATTTAGACTATTCAACCAGAAAGTCTCTTCTTTAAGGGGCCAATAAGATGAGTCAGGTATCAAAAGTATCGTTCCTTCTTCATTTTGATAGGCCAGTGGACGTAAAGTCCACTATCATTCCACTTTATGAAATTTTCAAGGAAACAGCTCTCCAAGACAAAAACCTCCTCAAGCAGTGGGTTAAAATAGCCTTGAAAATAAGAATATGCCAAAGAAACAACTTGGTTATACAGAGTACAATGTTGAGTTAGGGCAGGGGTGTCCATACTAAGGCCCGGGGGCCAAATCCAGCCATTTGCCTATTTTCAATCAGCCCGCAGCAAGTCCTAAAACATAAACGAAAAATGGCCCACATTTGAACATGGAACTTGTGCTTTAATATAGTGCATAGTTTATCTGTGTTTTCTTATTTATAGACGAGTACAGTTTTGTGTTACCTTGGGGGCTCGCCCGGGAAGGTAACACAAAACTACACTCGTATGTCAATTAGGAAACAGAAGAAATTTTATTTTGTGAAGACAGTATGAATTTATTTGGATTAGCGTATGTTTTACTTTCAGCACTAGGCCAGGCTACTGTGATGATTCTGTAAACAAACATTTTGACACAACAATTCATTAATTCACTTTTTTTGTGACTTAACTTTAAAGCATGTCAAATCACTTAGTGTATCTTGTATCTACAAATTGGGCTGGACTGACTGACTTTGAAATCATAAAGGGGGTGGGGGTGTGTGTGAAAGTGGCCCCGCCATCCTTGAAATTTTCTGTATGTGGCCCTCGGCAGAAAAAGTTTGGACACCCCAGAGTTAGGGCCTTCAAATGTATTTACCTCAATTGTAAACAGAATCAAATGATATCAAGGCGAAGAGATGATTCATGTATCTACATAGTAACAATGTAGTTGATCAGATTAACAGGGGCAGCACTATGTTTGGTAGCAAATGAAAAACAAGGTTAATCTATGAGATACATACCCAGCCACAACTTTAACTTAGATTTAAGGTATTTTTAAGATGATGCAGACTAAATCACATCGAACTGAAATGTAAAAACAGACAGCAGGTTCGATTTCTTTTGTCTTTGAGCTTTTAACCATCATGAAGTTTGTGTTGTCAGATTGAAAATCCATTTAGACTCTCAAAGAATGTCCTTTACTTAGGGCCTTCTGTAAAGTCAGGAAATCTGATACTATGTAGGAGCGGTTAGATATATAACAGTATCATCTGCATATAAAACTTGCAATGGAAACATTCTAACTCATATTGTTAAAAGTCTATTTAACAAGAAAAGTTTGGTAACTGTTGCATTATTTTCTCTCATTTTCAAACACTGTTGTTTAGATAAAGAATGAACGTGGGTACTGCCAACATTTGTACACTTGATTTAACATTAATTTACAAGCAAAATCTTAATCAAGTCATCATTTGAGTTAAGACCGATGACGAGTACAAATCACAAACATAGTTTATTTAAATGCACAGTATGCATTGAAAAGATCCAGAAATAAACTGCTTATGAACCATGCAACAAGCCACAACCAGGCTAATTAGCCATTTTCCTCCTTCATTGACACTGAAGATGTGACAGAAGCATTGTCTCCATTACCCCTAGAAATGCACAAAAAAAAAAAAAAAAAAGAAAAAATGGAAACACCTGAATTTCGAAAAAATTCTCAAATATTGCTGAAAAGTTTTTAGGCTCCTACAATGAGATTTTTCAGATGTTTCGATATAGAAATATGTCGAAAAAGTGCAATGGAAACACCTTTTCTGCATTTACAAGCTCCAGGACATAGGTATGGTATCACATTACCAGTTCAGTCTGAGACAACATGGCTCGGTGCGTGCGGACAGAAGAGGAGACCAAGACTTTTTTTTAACATCATACTTACACCCTTATACGTGGCTTTTGCCATACAAATGGACTTTGCCTCTCAACTATCATCTGGTGCTTTTGTCTTTTGTTCAAAATGATCAAGACAACCGCTGTAGATATAATCATAACTGTAACAACACACAACAGGTTTTGAACGTCCAGCTTCCTTGCAGCGGAGTCTCGTGAGATGAGATTTTATGAGAATTGCAAGGCTCATGCCCAAGACTCCCATCAATGGAAACACATTCAAAGCACAATTGCGTTTAGTCGAAATTTAAGAAATGTTGCTTTTATTTTGCAAAAAACAATGGAAACCCAGCTAGAATCTGTCTGTGTAAAGACTTAAAGAGAGACACAAACTGAAAGAAACCTGTTATCAAGTAACTGCATAAATGGAGGAGACATTAATGTAGACTAATGCTAACATTGTAGGACTTATGATGATATGAGAGAATTACAAAAATACAGTACACCTTTGATTATTTCACACTATAGAATAAGCTCTAACATAAGTCACATAAATTACATCTCCTGTCAAACATCCAAGCATATCAACATTCAGGAAGTCTGTGTCCAAGTCATTTAGAAATGCCAATAATTGGGAGGTTGCCACAGTAGAACATTAAAACAAACAAGCTCTGAAGTGATTACCTCTTTATATTTGCTGGATGGTTAAAAAAAACATCACGGATCATTATGGCTAAAAAAAAAAAAAAAAAAAAAAAAAAAAGACACAATGAAAACATTTAATATTTGATTTTCAAAAGAAGCAAGAGATAAAAACAGAACATTCTGTGAAAAAGGTGCTGCCCAGCAGATATCTTAAGCTTTACTCTTCTTATGAAACCAAGAACCTTTACACCAATCACTGATTGTGAGTCCTTAAATGGTTTCTTAAACAAAGCATCCAATTTTCCTTGAATTAAGGTTCTTCTACAATGTCAAGCCATTGATGAGCTCAGGGGGGTCTCTATTACATCTGCTCCTCTTAGTGGCCTTTATGCAAGTATTAAGATTTTGAAGGAATAAATATCCTTTCTTTGCACTGGATATTTGGTGCAGATATGGAGTCTGTGGATCCTGAGGAATATTGTAAAAAATCTCATCAAGAATTTGAATCAATGTATCCCAGAATGTTTGTAATTTACAATAAATATTTCAGGGGTTTTACACATGATTTTTAAAACCCCTGTTGCTGCTCATTAGTATATGTGTAAAACAACCTTGAATTATCCATACTTTAAGCTCCTTTACCTTTCAATAATAAATGTATTTCGAGAAATACATTAGAATACTTTAAAAAATGATTCAGCTCTACTTTTTGATGTTTATTAGTGTTTTTATATCTTCCAATGTGCCCTTTAAATGTTTAATCATTGTATGTAATTTAGGTGATATTATAATCAGGCTTAAACTCAACTGAAACAGAAACACAGGCAACCTTTCTTCTCCTTTAAACTGAACACATGCTCAAATCTGTCAAAAGTCCACCGGGCATTTTCTGCTCTGGTATCTCTGGGCCGGCATGAGAAAGCTACCTGCTGCTGACACCTCCATCACCTTAACTAACCCTGAGGTTTTGAACATGTGACCTTGCACTCTCAGACATATAAGCATGTGTTTTATCCCACCAGGTTCACACTGTTGGTCATGATGAGGGGGCTGCTCGCACTCGGCGCGCTGTTTGTGGCCGTTTTCGGCAAGGACACGTTTGAGGGGTAAGTGGGCCTTCGGAGCCTCTCAGGATCTGCTGTGTAGAGTGTGAGTGAGCAATTAGTAAGTGTGTGTGTGCATCTAAGTGAAATAATAGTGAATGCATATGTGGTGCATTTGATAGATTTTTATTGTATGCTTTGTCTTTTCAACTCATCCAGATTAATTGAATGGTAACTCTAGATGTACATGCAGAAAATGTAGGGTAGGGCTAAGCCCCAGATCTCCCCTAGTCTGTAGCCCTGCCCCTGCATTTTTCACATTCATGTCTAGGTGTAGGGTGTCTGGATTATTGCTGGAGTAGAGGGGTTTAGTAACGAGGATTTAAATAATTACTTGTGTCAGATATTGTCATTGTGCCTGTTAACGTCAAAGGTATGAACTGATGATGTATCAGGCACTTGAGGGGTTGTCGATATATTCCTTGATTTAAGATTAAGTAAAAGCATGTGAAACACTCTGGATCTCTTTCTGCAGACATCAGGTGCTTCGCATAGTTGCAAAGGATGAAGCCCAGCTTGCTCTTATCAAGGACCTGGAGGACATGATGCAGTTTAATGTAATCTCAACACATGCCGTCTTTTATAACATGAGACCCTCTCAAGCTCTTCTGGGATAAGTTTGACCTGGTTTCATATATGATGCTGGCATTTCTTTCAGCTGGATATCTGGAGGGGCGTAACTAATGTTGCTAATCCTGTGGATATCAGAGTCCCCTTTGAGAGCCTGCAGTCTGTCAAAATGTACCTGGAGTCTCAGGACATTGACTACTCCATCATGATCAATGATCTGCAGGTAATAATTCAGCCAAAGGTGTGGATTCTCTGATCCAAGCTTTAGTGGAAGCAAAACTAAATTTACTGCACATGGTTTTGAATCTTAGATGGAGTCTGAGCTGTATTTTGGCATCTTTAATACAGATCTGAAGTAAGGAATGTAGTAACTTCAAGCTAAAATATGGATTATTCACCCTCTTTCAGGTATTGCTCGATGAGCAGCAGAAAGAGATGGAATCTGCTGCTCGTGTCGCTCAGCCCAAAAACACTGATGACTTCGACTACACCAACTACCACACCATCGATGAGGTTTGTCACTTACCCTGTTTACACAAGAATAAACATTTCTGACAACTTTGAGTCCAGTAGTAATAATTTCATACTTGCTAATACCTGAGGAGTAAAGCCATCTCCATTGAAAGTATCTTAAGGGAATCCCTAGCTGGATGAAGTAAAAATGCCCCCAGCGTCTTTAGGAAAATATTCAAAGTATTGTGTTCTATGGACATCCTGACAGATCACTCAACCAACCCAACTGGACTCTGTTGATAAAAAGCAGAGCTATGATCTATGATTAATATATATTACCTTCTAGTAAAGAGTAAAATTGTCTGCAAAATGTAGAATCCCAGAAAGATTCTACTTGTAGGTACCAACTTTCGCCTAAGTTTTCTAAGATTCCACTTCAGACAACACCAATGCATTCTTATCGTCACCTTACTAATAAAGAGTAGCTTAATCTGCAAAGATTAAGAATCCTGAGATCCCCAAAAGGACAAACCCCCCTATTCCACCTGTACCTTGAGATTCAATGCATGAAATATCACAAAGAAAATTCATAAGATGGAGTCAACTTTGGTGGAGCAAAATAACCACTGTTACATACATGATAGACCGTCTTTCTGAGAACATTTTCATAGCTACACTTGAGCTGTGAAAAGAAACAAAACCAATCTAAACTTTTAACATCTTTGCTCCTGTTCACCTGGTAACTTCTGATAAATCATTGCTTATGGTCCTCCCTGAGACAGATGTTTCACCAGAACATCAAGAAACTATCTAGAAGTCCACAGTTTTAAACCAGATTTGCTTCCCCTGACAGTCGTTGGACATGTCTGAAGTCTCTAACGATCCCTCAGTTTGGTGTTGATACAATTATCTTATTGTGCCAAATCGGGGTTTGACCTCCCAGCCCTGAAACTGTAAATATCAAACATGTTTGTTTTTCTTCTGAAGTCCCATTTGCTCATGTGAGATCGCTTCAGTGGGGGATGCTCCGTGTGGTGTGTGGTTTCACGACCTGGTGGAGTTGTCTAGTGCAAGAAACTGTCCTAATGTCTGTAGCCTCACCTGTTTTTAAATCATTTAAGATTCAATAATTGTCTTGACTGGGCCAGCATCGTAATGGCTTTGGCAACCACTGAAACACAAGTCCTTCAGATTTATATGCAAGTGTCTGCTGCCAGACTGCTGCTTCCAGAGCTTTCTGGGCCAACCACGACTGAAACACCCCAAAATACCACTCAAATTAAAACTAGAAGTACATTACTATTGTGAAACAGTGATGTAAGGTCAAAAAAAGATTAAAGCCCCAAGCCATTCTATCATGTCTCACTAAAACGGATCTGTGTTGTCTTTTTGTTAGATCTACAGCTTCCAGGACATGCTTGTGGCTGAGAACCCCAACCTAGTCAGCAAGATTGTGATTGGTCAGAGCTACGAGGGTCGTCCCCTGAATGTGCTCAAGGTAAATCAGTCCAATATCATTTATATTTTTACACTTATTTTCATTTATAACATTACTGAAAGTATTTATGCTCCTATTGTGTAATATCGGGTTTTGGGTGATTTGTAATTATTTTCCCCCTATGTTCCAGTTCAGCACTGGAGGAACTAACCGTCCTGCCATCTGGATGGACACTGGAATCCACTCCAGGGAGTGGATCACTCAGGCTACCGGCACCTGGATGGCCAAGAAGGTCTTTTAATCATTCCCATTTCTTAGGGTTGTTATCTCACTGTCTTCACAGATTCTGGTGTGATGCTAATGTGGCTAACATGCTCTTAACTTTTCTTTTGGTAGATTGCGACTGATTATGGAACCGACCCTACTCTCACTGCCATCCTCAACAACATGGACATTTACTTGGAGATCGTAACCAACCCTGATGGTTTTGCCTACACCCACAGCAGTGTGAGTCTCCAAAAGTTTGAATTTATTTTTATTCTTTTTAATATTTGTTTTGGGCATTTTTGTGCCTTTATTTTGATAGAGGAGGACAGTGGATAGAGTCGGAAACAAAGACGAAAGCGGGGGAGAGACATGTGGTAAAGGGCCTCAGGCCAGATTAACACCTGGGCCATCTGCCTACATGGGGCATGCCTTAAACCACTTGGCCACCTGCACCCCTAAAGTTTGAATATTTTGAACTGTAAGATTTTATCTGTCACCTTTATTATTTTTTTAATATTCTTTTTATTGCCAGGTGCACATTGGATAGGATAAATGTCACTTATAAAGCAATCATAGTTTTATATGTTTTTTGTAATAAACAAAATAAATAAAAGTAACAAGATGTAGAAAACAAAAAGGGAAATAAATTAAAAAAAAAAAATACAAATAAAAATTAACAAACAGCAGCAACATCAAACATTAATATCTGTGACCTTTATGACAATATTTATCCATGCTAATTTTTAACCGACAGAACTAGCTGGTTATTGTCTGGCTTAGCTTAGTTAGCTAAAGCTAAAGCTAACATTGCTTTACTAGCTATGTAGTTTATGTTACTACGTAAGACAATGTAGCTATATCAAATTTAGCTCATGCTAAAAGAGCTAAAGCAAGCCATCGTCCACATATCTACTTCTAGCACTTTGTCTAGCTGTAGCAGACGTAGCATAATCTAACGTAGCAAACGTAGCTTCATTTGCTTTAGCTACATTAGCTCTGCAGCTATGTTACCTAGGTACCTTACATAGCTAACATAGCTTTTTTACCTTCTAGTTTTAGCTATATTAGCTTGGAAGCTACTTACCTGCATAGCTTTCATAGCTAACCTAGCTTTGTTACCTTTAGTTTTAGCTACATTACTTAGCTAGTTTACCTAGCTTACTTAGCTTAGGTAGCTTTAGCTACGTTAGCTGCATCCAAGTATTTTCATGGAGGAAAGCTTTTTTTTTCCTGTAAGCAGCCAGTTTACCTGGTTTAATTAACTGTTCTGGTTTTGCAGTTCAGGTTTTTGGCTTATAACTTTTGGTAGCCCAACCCTTACCAGAAATTAAAAGTCAAAAACCTGACCTGCAACACCTTTTGAGTAAACATTTGATCATGGCAGGTATTCTGTCCGCTTACATGAAAACACTCTAAACCAGCTAACATAGCTAAAGCTAATGGAGCTAGGTTAACTATGTATACATCGTCGCTGATATAGCTACAGCTAAACAAACACAGCTTCACAAAGCTTTTACTTAACAGCGAATCTTTGTTAGCTAAAGCTAAGCAAGCAAAGCTAAGCCGAGCCACCATTGAGGGATGAGACATCAGACCTTTTTTCTGTTTTTTTTTTAAATTCATAAATGTTTTACTGGCAAATTACAGCCCTTCCTCTCTGGAAGAGGCTGTTTCACTTGTTAATGTTTTGCTAGAGAGGGTTTCTGGGGTCTTGGGTGTTGCTGCAGACCCAAGATCCTAGACAAGATCTTGCATACAAGCAAAGCCTGCTCAAACAAACCTACCAGAGATATCTTGTTTCTTGCTAATGGCCCAGACATGTATCTCTTTCAGAGATGAAGTTGTGTGACTCTAACATCATGAGTTCCTCTCATCCCTCCAGAACCGGATGTGGCGTAAGACCAGGAAGCCCAACCCCGGCTCTTCCTGTGACGGAGTTGATCCCAACAGGAACTGGGATGCTGGTTTTGGAAGTAACGTTTACTCTTGTAGCTGGCACTAAATGCACTGCATTGATACTCTTGTATCATGATTATATGTACAGAATCAGGTGTAAGGAAGGAGTTTAAAGACAGATGGTAACTTCCATGTTTGGTTTTTCTGACACTGGTGTCATCCTGTTGAAGGTGCTGGTGCCAGTGGAGACCCCTGCTCAGAGACCTACCATGGACCCTTTGCTCACTCTGAATCTGAGATCAAATCTATTGTGGACTTTGTGAAGGCTCATGGAAACCTCAAGGCCTTCATGTCTATTCATTCCTACTCTCAGATGCTCATGTACCCCTATGGCTACACCAGTACACCTGTCAAGGACCGCGTTGAACTGGTAAAAATCTAATCCTTTGCCTTTTCTGAGACCGAACTAAGAGAGAAGATTACAGAGCTCTTCAGGCTCCTCAATTTTGAACTCTCTCTGATGGTTTATTGGTGATGTGTGATGTTCAGAAGTTTTGTTTGTCATCACTTGTTATCGCTTCTTGCAGCACAACCTGGCTAAGAGGGCTATCACTCTCCTGGCCTCTTTGTATGGTACAAGCTACACATATGGCAGCTTAATCAGCACCATCTGTAAGTTTAGAACTTCTTATAATAAAGTTTTATTCTAACTCAACCCTCGTAACAGTATTCATAAGGATGTATAATTAAGGAAAGAATGAGGAACTAACTGTAAGTTAACCATGGAAAGAATGAGTAACTAGTTGTTGCTGACAGTGGAAGGACTGAGTTACTAATTTCTCTAATTTAACTCCAATCACAGACCGGGCTAGCGGCATTACCATTGACTGGACCTACAACCAGGGCATCAAGTACTCCTACACCTTTGAATTGAGGGACACCGGCCGCTACGGCTTCCTCCTGCCAGCCAGTGAGATCATCCCCACTGCTAATGAGACCTGGCTGGCTGTGATGGCCATCATGGATCACACCTACAATAACCCATACTAATCTGTGTGGTGTATCTAATTCTCTGTAGAGAAGATATTGTTGTAAGAGAGACCCCCCTAAAATTTTTCTTTCAAATTAATGTCATCATCAACACAACCAGACAAATTAAAGAGCACACTGAAAAAATTACTTTCCCTTTCTTTGAGGTTTCAGCCATTTATGGGAATTTTAAACAAAAATTTATGCTCTGATGCACTTTGGTGCATCTGGTGCATTTGTTCATGTTCTCAATCTTGTCTGCATCAAATCCAATCCTTTAATAATTTTATTTGTCATATCTTTGTCAGTGTTTTGGTTAGTTTGGACCGAATGTCTCTGTTGTACAACTGAACAATGGCACAACTTAAAGGGGACATATTTGACTCTTTCAAGACAAGTTTATATTGGTCTCAGAGGTCTGCAAAACATGACTGTTAAGTTTGTTGCTTAAAAAACCACTCCAGTATTGGATTTTTGCATCTCTTAAAACCCCTGTTTAAGCCCTGCTCAGAACGAGCTGTTTCTGTGTCTGTGGCTTTAAATCTTACTGAGCGGTGACTCCGCCCCTCTCAGGAAATGGATGACAGCAGAAGGGGAGGATCAATAAAGGAGGGCGGATCTCTCGTTCAAGTTAGGAGGGCCAACCAAACCTGGGGGCGGGGCTTAATCCCCACAATACATCAGGAGGGGAAAATCTGAGAACGGCTTGTTTCAGCACACATTTTCTGGAAGGTGGAGAGGAAATAGATTTTTCTGGTACTTGATAGGATTGCGGAGAGGCCAGGGGCACATATTTTTGTTAGAAAAGCCTGAAAAAGTGATTTTTTGCATAATATGCCCCCTTTAAGTTACAGCTTAACTAGTTTCAATGACTTTTTTTAGTAGGTTTATTTTAAAATAATGTTATGTATTTTACCAGAAAGCAGGACTTCTTGCTTTTTGTGACATTGAAAGAAAAAAAAAACTGGTAAGAAGCGCTCTGAAAATGAGGTTTCTCCCAGCACTAAAAAAGCCCTTACGCTGTAAATAACAATATCATCTGTGTATAAGAGAGCAGCTACATTGAGCCCATTACTACAGACACTGTTTAGAATCTATAGAAGAAGAAATATTTTAATCATTGTTGCAGTCTTTACTGTTGAAAATAAAATCAAATTTCCAAACAGTTGTTAAAGAGGGAGCTCAGATACAGAAGAATTAACACTTTATTCCACATTAATTTACAAATAAAATCATGTAATCAGGTCATTAGTGTGAGTTAAGATTGATGGTGAAAAACACAAACAAGGCCTGCAAAGAAGTCAGTCATTTAAATAAACGCACTTCAAAGCATCTAAAAATGAACTGCTCATGAACCATGCAACAAGTCACGACCACACGAGTAAACAAAAGGCCACAAATGAGCAATACTGTTTGACAAATGCATCTGTTGATACTCAAGTGCTGCATGTTCATTTTTAACATAAGCAACAAAATACCCATTTTCCTTCTTTAGTGACACTGAAGATGAGACAGTCTGTCACTGTGTGGGCTTTCAGGAATCGATGTTAAACACACACACAAAGAAACTCAAATAACAGCATAAGTGAATCAGAAATGGTTGCTGCTGATGTAGGAATCATGACGATGTGAAGAGAATTACAAAAATACAGCACAGTTTTGCCTTATTTTACAGGATAGAACAAGCTCTGTAACATAAGTCATATAAATTACATCTCATATAAAACATCCCAGAATATCCTTCATGTCAAATCAGCATCTTCTGTTTTCAGCAAGTTATTTAGGTATACCACTAATAGGAAGGTTGTCTTATAAGGACAGAGATGTAAATAAAAACTGAATGGTTACCTCCTCATGTTCGTCAGCTGCTGAAAAAATGTCTGAGATTAGTGTTTAGTAATTTAAAAAGTAATCTGAGTGCAAATACATTTCAGGTTCACAGATGAGGCACTGTGCAAACATTCAAAATCTACCGTTCAGTCAGTAAATTTAAAATAACATACAGTAAATGGAGAAATGCCTTCATCTGACAGAGATCCTCAGAGAAGACAAAGGGTGCGCTGGTCACCAGAAAGAGTGAGATTATTTTTCTTTATTTTTGCACTCTGTGCTGATTATTTTCCTGCTTTCACACGGTATGTGTGATTTCTCAAGTGGGAAATGACACAAAACCTGAGAAGAATTCACATTCAGGATCTGAAGTAGAGGTGGTGGAGGATGCTAAGACCCACATTTTTGCACATTCATGGTAAAGTGTTAATGTTGCTTTCATAAAGGGATTTTGGTGTTTTCATTCCATCTCTGACTGCACTGCAGCAAGGAATGTTTGTTTTGGATGGGAAATAGTTATGGAAATGAGAAACATCACCTGGCATGAATGAGCGTTTCACTGGAGGTATGTTTATAGGTTTAGGGTTGATGAGGATGGTGGTCAGTGTCATTTCCAGGGTCTGCTGCTCTGAACTCTGGTGCTGTCTCTCCCAGCTGTGGAGGAAATCTGTCGACTCTGAGTGCTGGACGCTTTTGACTGGGAGCTGCTGGTTGACATACGGCTGGACATGCGACCTGTAAATAACACAACCATGGGAAGAGGAAGCAGATCTTTTAGGTAAAGAAGATACATATTTTAGAGGAGAAATATTCACAGCTATATCTTTCCCACCTTTTAGTTCTAAATGAAACCAGAGATGCATGATAAGTTTTGTTTTGGATCAATACTGATAACAGATCATTACCTACCTTTGATGGCCAATAAGTGATAGAAAAACTGACCTTTTTGTTCAATTGTTGATTTTAAAAATACGTTTTTTTATTCATTCACGTACATCTAGGGATAAACCCTCCATTACATGCCAAGCCAAAAAACGTAATGCTTTCATCTGGGCTTAATGTCAGATTATCTCAACAGAAGCCTCTCCTCAGTGCTTAACACGTGAAAGCCTGCTTGGAGTTTGCAAAAAAAGGACCTGAAGGATGCTCAGACTGTGAGAAACAAGATTCTCTGGTCTGATGACACCAAGATTGAACTGTTTGGCTTCAATTCTAAATGTTATGACAGGAGGAAACCAGGCACAGCTAATCACCTGCCCAATACCATGAAAACAGTGAAGCATGGTGGTAGCAGCATCATTCTGTGGGGGTGTTTTTTATCAGCAGGGACTGGGAGACTGGTCAGGGTTGAGGGAAAGCTGAAACTGAGCAAAGTGTGCAGGTATCCTCGATGAAAACCTTTTCCAGAGAACTCAGGACCTCAGACTGGGCTGAAGGTTAATCTTCCAACATGACCATGACCCTATACAACACAGGAGTGGCTTAATGACAACTACGTGAATGTGTTGAGTGGCCCAGACTATAAGAGAGTCCTGACTAGAACCCTATCGAACATCTCTGGAGAGACCTGGAAATAGTTCTGACAGAGCTTGAGAGGATTTGCAAAGAGGGAATGGCAGGGAATCCCCGAAATCCAGGTGTGCAAAGCTTGTTGTGTCACATTCAAAAGGTAAATGGAAAATGCAGTGTTTGAAAGATTATTTAATTTTTTTAAGGGGGGAAAAAAATCAGGCCCTGTGTTAAAAAGTAATTGCCCCCCTTGTTAAATCATGAGTAAACTGTGATTAACCACAGTTTTTTTAAATGGCAGTTCATGCTGGAAAACCCTCCAATGTGGCTGAGTTAAAGAAATTCTGTGAAGAAGAGTGGGTCAAAATTCCTCCACAGTGATGAGAAACACTCATCACCTGTTATTGCAAACGCTTGATTTCAGTTATTGCTGCCAAGGGTGGCACAAGTTATTAGAATCAGGGGGCACTTACTTTTTCCCCACAGGGCCAGATAGGTTTGGATTTTTTTCCCTCTCTTAAATAATTAAATAATCATTCAAACACTGCATTTTCTATTTACTTGGGTTGTCTTTGTGAAATATAAAAATTGGTTTGATGATCCGAAACATTTAAGTGCGATAACTATGCAAAAAAAAAACAACAACTCAGGAATCAGAATGGGGGAAAATACTTTTTCACACCACTGTAAATACTTAGAAAAGGGTTTGAATACTAATGTCAGTGTGATGATTCTGTTTTTTCTTTTTAATAAATTTGCTATTTTTTCCAAAAATTCTGTTTCCACATTGTCATTTTGGGGTACTGAGTGTTGATTAATGATAGAAAAATGAATTTAAATGATTGTGGCATCACTCTGCAACATAACATAATTGGAAAAAGTGAGGGGGTCTGAACACTTTCTGAATGCACTGTACATCAATTTTCTAAATATGACCTGGAAAACTGAATTTGGTGTTTCTGTGTGTTTTGTCTTACTGCTGGAGTTACTGGGGATGAGGACGTCATCCAGCTGCTCCTGAAGCTTCGACAGCTCGTCTGAAGTAAATCTCCATCTCTTCTCTGCTGCTTGTATCGGTTGCTGAGGCACAACAGAACCCTTCTTCATCCTTGATGATGTTGGAGAGGATAGGCAGGATGTGGGGATGGAACCTGTCGTCATGCCTTCTGGAAATTTTTGAGCAATTACCTTGAGACCTAGGAAATGCAGGATTACTCTTTTATTACACAGAATTGGCATTTATGCTGTTTTTCCAATCAGTTTCATTCTGATATTACAAATTAGTAAAAACCATGTGGTATAACTTCAACATTCTTAAATCTTAGACTGAAACAAAATCACCCCAGATTTCCTGTTATTCACTAACATTTCATGTGAGATTTAGACTTGCAGTTTTTCCCTTTAAAACCTTTTCAGGATACTCATTCAATCAGAAGATATTTGTAGCCCCAGTTAAAGTGGCGACTAAATGGCAGTGAGACATGTCAAAACATCAGATGGCATCTTGACATGGCTTTAGGCTAAGGATGTCCCGTTCCACGGAACCACACAAAATGTGCAAAGGAAGAAAAGAAATCTCTCTCAAGAGTACATCGGGAAGAAAATATTTTTTTTTAATTATATAACCCATGTTTTTTGTTGTTGTATTCATAAAATCTTCTGCTCAGGAAATAACAAAGTGAACCCTGCGATCATCACCACATGGTTACACATGGGAAATTTGGTGACCATAATTTAGTCCAAATGGGTGATTCTCCACCACAGAACTTTAATTGATTGAATTATTCTCATTCTCACTCACATTAATAGTCATAAGGTCATCAGTCTGGATGCATAATATGGCAGCAAAATCATGATTGATTGTGTTTTGAGGCATCTTTTATTTATTATCATTGCAAAGGCATCATTTCAGCATTCCAGTGGTCTCAATGAGTAAAGAAGCAACATTTGGATGGGACGATTTTAATTAACTTCAAATTAAAAGTGTTTTTTAGCTTCAGGAACAGTGGTAAAACCAATCCGGAGCCCTGAATCTTTACAGTGGTTTACTTTAGAAGGACAAGACAGCATGAGTGATACATTACCTCCAGACAGCATAAACAGATTCTCAAACCCTCTTTCACACATAATGGTGGCCGCTTGGCTTGCTATCATCTCATCTTCATCATACACGATGATGATCCTTCCTGCAGAGTTTTTCTACACAGGATATGAGTTAAGTTCACACTAGTCCAAATACTGATTTAACTGCACAGAATGACAAGGAATATGGTACAAATGATGAGTGGTTTGTGTTGAAGGATACATATTCCAGCACTTCTTTTGAGTAGGGGTTCATGGTTCGGGACAGCATGGCAATGGGGAAACTGTGTGCTGAAGAGGACGGAATGATTGAAATAACAATTTATATCTTTAGTAACAGATGTCAAAATGTTCTCAGTGGTCTTGCACCTACCGCTGATGATGTGGCAGCGATCGTATAAGTCCCGGTCTCGTACATCCAGCAGTAGGTAGGGGCAGTCTGGGTAGGGCCTGTCAGCTGGCTCTGAGCTTACCACTGACTCACTGTCCTTCTGATTGTTCCTGTCAAGGTTCAGCTCTCCAACACCACTGATAACACTGTGAATGACAAATATGTCAGAGGCTGCCGTTTCTGTTGGATATATATATCATGGACAACATTATTTCATGGACAACATTATTTCATCTTAAAGCTATTAAGTGGGCTCCCTTTTACAGATTTTCTTTTGCTAGATAAGGAACAAATGTACAGCAATTGTAGTTCCTATGTAATAATAAAAGGATGAGGATGACCAGTTACTTGTTATGATGTACCAAAGCAACAACAAACAGGAAATAATTGTCCCGCATTGTCCAGCAGTACTGATTTTGTTCCTGGAAGTTGCACTGATCTGTAGTTGGGGTTAACTGATTATCAGCCTGATCAATTATTGAAGCTAATACTTGGCCAAGTATTGTCATTGTCATTTTGTTTTACTGATTAATCAATTAAGTTAATCAAAAAGTGCTACTTTAGTTCCGCTGTAAAGTTTGACTTCCCCTCTGGTTTCTTTTCCCTCTCCATTGTCTCACCAAATATCCTGTATAAAACACAATCTGATTGGCTAGCTGTCACATGAGTACTGGCCAATCACTTAATCCTGGGTACCACTGACACAGTGGGAGTATGGCATCACTTCCTGTTTTCCTGTTTCCCCTGTGTTGCTCTGTGTCGTTTCTCATATTGATAGAGATAGGGCTAAACTGCTTCTTTTCCTTCCCTTTTTGATCATGCAATTTTACTTTTGCCACATTAAGTACATTTTGTACATCATAATAAATACACATTGGTTGTAATTATCAGTTATCGGTCTCATTAACTACTAATAATCGGTAATGGTATCAGCCCTGAAAATCCAATAGCGGTCATCCCCCAATCTGTAGTTTCAAACCAATTAAAAGGAAACCAGAAGAAATTGGCACTAAGGTTATTATAATGAATGAATGAGTGAAAGAAATAACTTATCTAAAATGTAAAAATAATTTCAGTGAACTCAAACTAAAATAAAAACAAGGCTTTACAAAAAAAAATACAACCACAACTGTGTCTTGAAAAAACAAACTAAAAATAAATAATAATTAAAAAAAAAACATTTGAGACAAACAACCTTAGTTTAGTTTTTGACAGCAGCATACTGACCGACATGTACACCCATGCCTAGGTAGTGTAAAATGATTTGATTGAAAAGACACAATGTCAATTTCAGGCCTTGAGTTGTATTCAAACATCAAATTTCAATGAATAAAATGAGGAGTCCATGCATTATAAAAACTGTTTGACGCATACTTTTTCTTGCCCTTTTGGGACTTTTTTCTGACAAGTAACTTATATCACAGAAAAACTAAAACTAACTCCAAATGAATAAAAATGTAATTAAAATGAAGCATTTTTACTAAATAAAAACTGAATTAAAAACTGAAATGAAACAAAAACTGATGAAAATCTGAAACTATTATTACCCTGATATGAATAACTAAATGTTTAAACAAAGCAGGGAAGTTGTACCACTTTGCCCTTGTGTGTTTCTACACCAGAACTGTCCTACTTTTTCTGTCTACCTGTCCTCCCAAACGGGAGGGTAACCTCTGTCATCACAGAGGCCCAGTCCCCCTCCCTGGAGGTACTGCAGGTAGAGTTACACTCCTGGGGTTCATGTTCAAGCTTGGGGGGGGGGGCAGGTGAGGAAGCTAAGACCTGTTGACAGGGGGGTTATTGTGAGGTACTCTGGGTGGAGGTCTTATGGGACAATAAAATTGAAGCAAAGTTAGCAAATGTGTAGACACAGATATGATGGGTGTGGTGTTACAGCTGAATGTTGGGTGGTGGGTGAAACTCAGGATCATAGATTGTGACAACCACAACCTATCAAAAAGCATCTTCAGCCTCTACCATTGTGAAATTATCTGCATGCGTGTGTAAACACTGGTTAAAAAACATCTAGTTTTTTATTTTTCAAGATTTCAAGACACTTGACATAGCATACCTTTCATACTGGGATTAGGGCAGAAATTTCAAAGGTGAACATGTAATTTTTTTTTTTTTAAATAGAAGAAAAACAATCTGTTATGCAGTTAAATGCAGCTGCCCCATTCGCATCCATCCAGCACTGAGACAAAGCCAACAATTTTTGAGTTCATATTTTGTTATCATTCTAACTATTCTATCTTTATTTCAACAATTATTCAGGCCACTTTTAAAAAATGGTACAGTTTCAGAGGGTTTTTTCATTTGAGCAAAATTATGTAGGGAGCATTACCAGGTGCTAAGTCATACAGTACCTCAGTAGTGTTGACCTGGAAGTATGGCAGAGGTCCTTGTTTTCTCCTGTGTCTTGGTGGTCTGAATGTGGTGACATCCGAGGAGAACTGTTGGTATGTTCTGATAAACCCTCCAGATCTGCATCAGAAACTGCTGACAAACCATCTGAAAGTCAATATATTGTCACCAACATTGTATAACATAAAATAAAATGTTTATTACAGAATATTGAGATAATTAATGTAAGTAACTGACGAGTATTTGTATTTTCTCAAATTTAAGTTGCCTTCTTACCTTCTGGTACATGTGATTCACTGTCATTCTCACTTTCATTTAGGTCTGATATAGAGGCTACCTGAAGTATCTGTTGCAAATAAATACATAAATGATAAAATACAGATAAATAAATGAAAATTTCAGAAACCACAATGCTCATGCTGGAAATGAAGCCTTAAAGAGAACAACCATTTTATGGCACTGTCATTTTCATTAAGAAAAACAAATACAAAAACAATGAAAGTGGGATTTTCTGTGAACTGTTCTGGAAAAAAAGACACTTTAAAGTTTGCATAATGTGTAGATCATAAAATCTCAGCTGCAAAAACATGTATTGAACTACAATAGAATAGAATACCTTAATTGTCAATTTTACAGTCAGTACAGCAAAGTTAAAATGCCATATCTGATAACAGTGCTGCTTTAAAAACAGACAGTCACAGAAACATAAAGCTAAATTACTTTGACACATTTCAGGTTAAAGACATATTGCATCGTCTGCAATTAGAAAATTGCAGATTGTGATTTAATTTAATTTTGATTAATTGCACAGCCTTAGAATGGACACTAAAAATAACTTTCTGCTTCCCAGTATTACATACATTGACATAAGCTCTGCAGCCCATTAAAGTAATGCCAGGAAATCAACATAAATGCTTACCAACTGTGCAAATGTAGTCACTTTCAACCGCTTGAAGATTTCATCTTTTCTATATCTGTAATCTGAAAAACAGAAAAATAAATAAAAGCTATACCAGAAGATGCTTACATTTCAGCATGCAGTCAAAAAGCCTGGCTGGTCTGGCATGGATTACTATTCTTTTGTTTAATAATCCATTGTGTTGTGACTACAACTTGAAGAACTGCCATTGGAAAGATCAAAAATTCATTCCTCTTGAGACTCAAGTTTAAAGTGTTTCATTATCAAACATCTCCTGTTAATAAAAGTCAGTACCTCTTCTTTAAATGCCAGAAAAAAAAATCCTAAAACTATAAAACAGTTAAGACGTGTCACTCAACTTATATAGAGCAAAGATTAACATGGCAATGATAAACACAGGCACAATCACTTACCAAACAAACAGTTAACTTACTTCTTTTAATCTCTTCCAGTCTCTCCATATACTTTGTGAGGCTGCAGCCTGTAACATGAGATTAACAGGTGAATTCAAACTAAGGAAGCAAATGAAGCATTTTTATCTCATCTAACGCTTTCACAAAATTTTGTGCATTCTTAGATGAACAGCATACCTGTATCCAGCCTTGTTTTAACATGTTGGTACTTCGCATTTTTCGGTATCCTCTTTTTCATGTACTGTAAAGAAAAACACAACCATGGGTTTAAATGTAAGGCTAGCTAACAAACATGGGGTAGAAATGAGGAAAATTATCAGGTTAGTCTGGAAACACAAGGGATTTTATCAATGCTAGCATTACGTAAAACGAGGTTCTGATTCTTACAGGTGCACAGTCGTTGATATGGTAACTCAACACTGTCACTGTAGCTAACTAGCTAGCTCACTATAGCTGCTACATCTGTATCTGTAGTCAGGCTGTAGTCTCAGTGCATAAAATCATCAATAGCGCAATTCCACAAGTTATAAACTTACTAAGAATGTCTTAAACTGACATTAAACTGACGTTACCTCTACACTGCCGATACCCCGGTTGAGCGACATCTTTTCAAACTGAAATACATAACATCAAATTCCAAGTTTAACAATCTCTTCGCTGATTTGCCACCAGTGTTTCACAGGCCAATCAGAGAAGCCGATACTGTGTCGCGGTGCCTTCAGAACAGTTTCATATGTTAATGCTGGCTAGTTGCTTAGCAGCAGAAGACGCTCCTCCTTAATGACATGCTGCGTTCAGTTATCCCGGGATTAACTGAATTTAATCAAAACAATGCATATAAAAAAAAAAAAAATAAAAAAATTACTAGAACTGTAATTCGATCCACGAAGATGTCTACATACTATTTACCTGAATTATAATTCACAAACATGTCTGTTTATCATTATTACTGTATGCAGTTCTCCATCTTTTTCTTCTTTCGGTGTTAAGTACATTTCGCAGCGGCGCATTCACTACGACTTAATATGAAACACTGATGTAGGCATGGCTAAATTAACAATTAATAAATTTTCCAGTTGATTGTCGTTCTCATTTCCAACTCAAATCAACCCAAGAATGATGTGTGAATTTAATTTTTATTTTGGATGCTTTTATCTACGTTTTTTCCAAGTTGTTCCTGAATGCAGCACCACTCTCTTCGTCAACATGTAGCTACAGGTTAGTTAGTTCGCAGTAGAATTGCGGTTTTTAATCGACTTAATATGAAAGTAATCATCTTTTGCCTTGTTTACAGCCCGTAATATTAAACGTAAATGAAGGTTGTCAACTAATAATGAACAGAACATGTCTTATCTGAGTTCGATAGATCTGGTCTGAGTTCTTGAAGGCGCACTGTTTGACAGCCATGGAGGAAACGTTACAGAGCTGAAACGACTCCACTTTTCCTTTGACAGCATTTGTCTAACACCAAATGGCGTCTGTTTTGGTAAGTATATGTTGCAGTAATTCATTACAACCTAATGAGCAAAAGTACGAGTGGTTAAATAGTGGTGTTAATGGTTGCTGAGTCGGAAGAGTTTGCTAGCTGCAGTATTACCATACAGGAGGTGTTACTAATTGGATTTTGAGTGGGGCTGTCAAATACATTCAGGGTCCTCCGTATGCAGACACATTAAAGCGCCGAGGACTCTCTTGTGGGTAAACAAAGGCCTCCAGCTCTTTTCTTTCGACTCAGGCAGACTCTGTCCCAGCACTCCACTACAGTAAACGCCAGTTTTCCTTGACGTCAAAGGTTTACTAACCTTTAAAATGTTATATCCAAAATCTTCAACAAATTGTGAGCAGAGTCTAACTAGGTGGATGTTTTTACAATCAGGTTTTAAACTCAGTGGTGGCACATCCAGGAGCAGCTGGTTGGCAGACAGTGCTCTGACTGGAGCATGAACATGAAGTAGTTCACACAAGTAAGCTGCTGCCAAACCACAAAGAGCTTTAAGGTAAAATCTTCAATTCAGTCCTGTAGGGAACAGGAAGCTTGTATAGAGAGACCAGCACAGGGGTAGAGTGATCCCTCTTTTTTGTGCCTGTGAGCACCAATATTTTTGACTAGCTGCAAACCCTGGACAGAGGAATATTCATTCACAGTAGGGCTGGTCAATCAATCGAAAATTAGATTAAATCACAATATGGCCTGTCGCAATTTTCACATGGCAGACGGTGCAATATTTCTTTGACCTGAAATTTGTGTCAAAATAGCAGGTTTAAACTTTTTTTTTGCAGCAGAGCTGCTATGCATGTCATATAATGCAATCATTCAAGTGCAAATTGTTTTTTAGAATAGTTTTTAAAAAATCCTACCTTCATTTTTGTACTTTTTTCTTATTAAATGAGAATGACAAAAACCTTCAATGCAGCATCTCATATCCAATTTTCAATGCAAGTCAAAATCTTCAGTATGAGATATTTTTAAAGAATTGTTCAGCCCTTGTTAAGGAATAAAAGATAGTTAAGGAATAATCACATATCAAATCACAATCACAATATTGGAGAAAAAAATTGCAATTCGATTATTTTCCTAAACGTTCAGTGAGGATCTGTCAAAACGCAGAGGGAGTCAGGGGTTTCCTCACTTTCTGTGCATTTCTGTCATTGCAGGAGGATCCAACCCTCGAGAGACACTTCAAAGGCCATAAAGATGCTGTCACTTGCACAGACTTCAATCCAAATCGCAAACAACTGGGTAATTTCTGCTTTTTAAATATATATTTATGTAAACAGACAGTGTAGTGTTGATTCCCAGAAATGGTAAAATATTCATTATATATATCACTGTACTCTCATGAATTTTCTTACTTTAATTCCTATGTCCCTAAATCATCTAAACTAGTTATTTATACAGTAGTCGTAATCATTGATTTTTGGTACATTGATATATTAGATTTTCAATAAAGACTGCACACCTTTACTTGTAAAAGGAATTTATAGACAATGACTTACTTCTTGTGTGGTAAGCATGCTTGACATGCACATGTACAGGTGCATCTAAAAAATTAGAATATCTTGAAAGATTTGATTAAATTAAAATGGATGAACCTAAAATAATGAATCAAAAAATATTGACACTGAAACATTTGCCAGGTGACCAAACTTATGGACAAAATGAGTGTAACATGGCATGTGGCTCGGCAATCGTCTAATCACAATTATCCTGTTTTCTTAAAGTGGGAGACAAAATTGTGTTTCATGTTGAAACTGGATTAATTGCACATCACTACTTTTTACATAGGAAGGTCTTATTGGTTTCTTTAACAGTGGTGTGGCCCTTTTATGGGGAATTTTTGTCTATATCTGCCAGTAAGCTATTGTGATATTAATAGGTATAATAAATGTAAAGTCTGCAACAAAATGTCCATGATGGTCTTTGTAAATAGGTGGAAAAATGTACATACATGTCAGTATCTGCTTCAGCAGGTTGCCAAAATGATGAACAACAATTTTGTCTTCCTGTAGCCTCAGGGTCAGCAGATAAGACTCTGATGATCTGGAACCTGGCTCCTAAAGGGAGGGCTTTCCGCTTTGTTGGCCACCAAGATGCCATCACGTCAGTGCAGTTCTCTCCGTTTGGTAACCTGGCAGCCACTTCCTCCAAGGACAAAACAGTCCGACTGTGGACCCCAACCATGTAAGCTCAAGTCATTTCAAACGGAACCTCTTTGTTTACACAGAAGAGTCGGTCAGGAAATGTAAAACAAATCATTTAGTGCTCAAATTAGTCTTTCTGTAAACTTAACTTGAACACAAAACTGGCCACAATGTGTGACTGTTTGAGTCTTGGTTTTGAATCCTTTTTAATGTATCTGTTATAGGAAAGGAGACTCAACTGTGTTCAAAGCTCACACAGCTGCTGTCAGAAGTGTTGCCTTCTCTCATGATGGTCACAGACTGGTGACAGCGTCTGATGACAAGTCTGTCAAAGTGTGGAGTGTTCAGCGGCAGTGCTTTGTCTACTCTCTCACCCAGCACACCAACTGGGTGCGCTGTGCCAGGTACCTTCTCTAACTTCCATTATGTTATATTTATGCTAGTGCATATCACCTGTTGTTTAAAAAGTTGCTATAATACTTCTGTAATTAAGTTTTAGTATGTTTTACCGAGGAATTGTTCTTCCAAATACAAACAAGTACACATCAAGTATGCATTTTTTAGAGCCTGGCACATACAGCTATGCTCTGTGAATTGTAAAACTCACAGTTAATTAGGGTAGATGTATAGATTTTTTTTTAATGTAGTTGAATGTCATTGTTTTAATGCTGACTTTGCATCAACCCTCCAACAAAAAGTAATTCCTTTACTATAGTACAGTGTTGTAAAAAGTATTTGCTCCCTTTCTGATTTGTTGTTGTTTTTGCACATTAGCCACATTAATGGGCTGCATGGTGGCACAGGGGTTAGTGTTGTTGCCTCACAGCAAGAAGGTTGATGGTTCGCTTCCCTGTCAGGGCCTTCCCACCACCAAAGACCAGCTTATTAGGTTGATTGATCACTCTAAAATTGGTCGTAGGTGTGAATGTGAGTGTGCCTGTCTGTTTGTCTCTATATAGCAGCCCTGTGATTGACTGGCGTCCAGTCCAGTATTTACCCTGCCTCTCACCCAATGACAGCTGGGATGCTCCAACCCCCAATGGGATAAACGGTATAGAAATACAAAATTCTTATTTTAAATGATGATTTCATTTATTAAGATAGAATAGCCAACCAAAAGTTATTGCCCCCCCCTTATTAAATCATGAATTAACTGTGATGAACCACTTCTTTTTATAAAGCTTAGTTCAATTTCACTAGCCACACCCAGGCCTGATTACTGCCAGATTTGCTGAATCCAGAAACCCTTACATATAATCTGTCTGACAAAGTGAAGTAGGTTTTAAGATCTCAGAAAGCAACACCTTATATTGCTATCTAAAAAAACAATGAGAAACAAAGTCATTGACACCTATCAATTTGGAAAGGGTTACAAAGCCATTTGTAAGGCTTTGGGACTCCAGGGGACCAGGGTGAGAACCATTATCCACAAATGGAGAAAACTTGGAACAGTGGTGAACCTTCCAAGGAGTGGCTGGCCTACAAAAAAAAAAAAAAAAAAACTCAGAAGAGCGCATCGACAACTCATCCAGGAAGTCACAAAAGAACCCAGAACAACATCCAAAGACTTGCAGGCCTTACTTGGCTCCGTTAAGGTCATTGTTGATGACTCAACGTTAAGACGTCAACGTCAACACCAGTTCGTGATCTCAAGCTCAAGAGCAGTTGGTTATGCAGTACGACAATGATCCCAAACACACCAGCACGTCCACCTGTGAACGGCTTATGAACAAAATGAAGGTTTTTGAGAAGCATTGTCAAAGTCTGGACTTAAATATGATTGAGATGCAGTGGTGTAACCTGAAACAGGCTGTTCATGCTCAAAAACTCTCCAGTGTGGCTGAATTACAACAGTACTGCAAAGTGTGAAAGACTCAGTGCCAGCTATCGCAAACACTTGCCTGTCGTTGCTGCCAAGGATGGCACAACCAGTTATTAGGTTTAGTGGGCAATTACCTTTTCACATAGGGCCAGGTAGGTTTGAATGCTATTTTTCCCTTAATAAATGACATCATCATTGGAAAAAAAAACACATTTTTATTTACTTGGGTTATCTTTATATTGGAATTTGTTTGATGATGTGAAACATTTAAGTGTGACAAAAACACAGAAAAATGGGGGCAACACTTTTTCACAGTGCTGTATAGTCTGAGAAAACTTAACCCATCCTTAAACTGCAAGAAGATGAAGTTTGGTGAAGTTTGTACCTGCAAGGGTTATTCAGCAGAGGATTACCAAAAAAGTGGATTTGCCCAGTCATGGTTTAACTAGCATATGTTTCCTTTCATGAATCAATCAGTGAATCAGTAAAGAAACCTTTATTTGTGCTTGAGAGATCATTGGAGGAGCCAGCCCTAATTTACAACGATATCTAGTCAATTTACAGAAGCAGTAAAAAGACTGGCAACAAAGCAAGTGTAAAAAGCAAATGAAAAGTTGATTTAAGGCCTTTAGAGGTAAAGCTGTTGCTGGCAAAATGTAGAAGCATCCGGTTTTTAAGGTAAGCTTAAACTGTACCTGCTGAATAGTTAAAGATACAATAGATAAAATTATTCAGATAATTATTAGAAATAAATTAAAATGCCCACTTACAGTGTATACAACAGTAACAAATGAGGTAAACAGGCTTGAATTTTTTCCTAATGAAGGTTTTCTCCAGATGGGCGGCTGATTGCTTCCTGTGGGGACGACCGCACGGTTCGACTGTGGGACACATCCACCAAACACTGCATCAACTGTTTCACTGACTATGGAGGGTAGGTTTTAAATAACCTAGCTTTGATGTCATCCTTCTTAGCACTAGGTTTGCCTTTTTATTGGATTTTGGCTTTAATTCAAGCTTTGTTACACAATACTGTTCTAGTCACTCTAATTGTCTCTTTTGTGTAATCTCTGGACATTATATTCTCCCTTATGTAATGAAGAGGAGAACATTTTCCAAACAGGATGTACCAGGATGTGAAGAGTGTGTATTTCACAATAAAGGCAAAACATCACTTAAACTAATTTGATGTTTTTAAAAAAGCTTTAAAACTGACACAAACAAAAACCAATTTGAATTTTACTGTTTTGTGCCTTCCATAGAAAGCGCTGTTGTGTTATATTTACAGTGCCTATGAAAAGTATTCGCACCCTTTGATGTTTTACTCTTTTGATTTTATAAATCAGTCATGGTCAATATAATTTGGCTTTTTTAACAAAAAAATATACAGGAAAAACCTCTTTAATGTCAAAGTTAAAACTGATTTCTACAAAGTAATGTCAGTTAGAAATATATAAGGTAAAACTTTATTTTTCAGTAACCTTGGTGCAATGGTAGCCAGGAATACTGATCAACCGGTGACTGAACCTTCCAGACACAGGTGTCACTTGGGACACATTCACTGCACTCAGGTGATCTACATCTCACTAATTGTGAGACTACTAGTACCAATTGGCTGGACCTCTGTTGAATTACTTTAAAGTGGGTAAATATTTATGCAGTCACTTATTTTACATTACATATTTTTACTTAGTTGCCATAACTTTGTAGAAATCTGCTTTCACTTTGACAATGAAGGGTTTTTTTGGTAAAATTTTTCTGCCAAAAGAGCCAAATCACATTGACCATGACTGATTTATAAAACCAGTAAAAGAGTAAAACATCTAAGAGGGTGTATACTTTTTATAGGCACTGTACATGCAAGTCGTTATTTGGTGCAGTTCAATGTCTCCCACTTGTTATTCCAGATCAGCAACGTTTGTTGATTTCAACTCAAGTGGTACCTGCATCGCATCCTCAGGAGCTGACAGTTCCCTAAAAATCTGGGATCTACGCACAAACAAGCTGATTCAGCATTATCAAGGTATCTCAGCCACAGTTACACCATAAAACACTTGAAAAATAACTGATTATGTCTCAATAATAGCTTCAGAAAAAGCTCATCCATTATCCCGCATGTTGCCAAACCCCTTTAAAAGTTTTTCCTGTCTTTATCTTATTGAGAATTGCAGTGTCAAACTTCTTTTTCTACTTTTAACCAGTCCACAGTGCAGGAATCAACAGCTTTTCCTTTCATCCGTCCAACAATTACCTGATCAGTGGCTCCAGTGACAGCACTGTGAAAATCCTGGACCTGCTGGAGGGACGCCTCATCTACACCCTCCATGGACACAAGGTGGCACCACAGCACAGCTCAGTAGTCCAACAAAGAACATCAGACAATAGTTGATTTTCTTAGGAGCATAAGGGCCTGTGGCCATAGAAGAATTTTTGGGGTTTGTGCTGGCACTGCTCATTTTTAATACAAGACCAGTGCAGTCCAGCATTTTCAGTGCTGAGTTTCCTGAGCGCATAAACACCTCAGCATCTGCGGTTGTTTGTCTCTGCAGTCTCAGTCAAAAATGTCTCAACTTTTGGAGCACTGCTGAGCTAGTCATTGTCACTTCCTCTGCGATGGCTGGTGAGACTTAAGAAGTGGTGGATCTTCTGATAGAAACTTTGTCTATAACGGGGGGGTCATTTGAGGGTACAATATCCAGTAGTGTTGCATGATATTATCGGCAAAATTTGTGTATTGGAAGATAAGACAGTGTCTGCTGATATGTTGGCCGTACGTGTTAGGAATGCACATTTCAAAGAAAATTACTCAAAAAGTCACCTGAAGTTCTTTGAAGAAAATTTGAAAATTCTAAGAGAAGGGCAGAGATGTACATTTGCATTTGTTAGCTTGATGCTAAGAGGTAATATAAATTGTCATTGATAAGCTCAACATTACTTCATGATCATTTCAACTACCCCTGCAAAGCTGAGATGGAGTGGCCAGATTTCATGTCTGTCATCAAGCAAATCCACCATGCAAAGCTCCAGTCTACAACGTTTGTGACTGGACCAGTTTGAGGAGAACAAGGCGGTAGCTACAGGCTGGGGCGTGTTGTACTGCACACCAGTTGTAATGGCTGCTGCAGATGTAGCAATTAGCTTGGATGTAGCTATAGTACAGATCTGTGGTTCTCAACTGGTGGGTCGGGACCCAAAAGTGGGTCGCAAAGCCCTTTTCAGTGGGTTGGTATGAGTGCTTGGGAAAAAAATTGTGTCAAATTGTCAATGAGACTCTATAAAACATGCATGTTTTGTCCTGTTTCATTGTCTTGTTTCACCTTTTGTATTGTCATAAGCCCAATATCCACTATTTTTTATTAAATACATCTAACTGACCAAAAAAATCTCCAAAATTTGGGTTACAGTTCTCCTTGAGGTGTTGATGGTGGGTCCCATGACTCAACCAGTTGAAAACCAATGTTATAGATGCATGTTTATCAGAACAGGGCCACATTTCTTTATTAAAACAAGAGAGTGATGACCGGGAGACATCACTGTCTCCTCTTTTTCTTCTTTTTCTGTTCGTAACAGACACTAACCTTAATGTGTTCACATTTTAGAGATACTAAAGAGAGATTTTATGGGCGGAGAAGACTTAATGCTCTTCTCCCAACCTGCTTTGACATGAGTTGGGGATAGTTATGGGTTTTAGTTGTATTGCATGCAATTCAGAAGCTCAGACGTAGCTTTGCAATAGTCTTCATCAGATCTGGACTGCATTTCTTTATTGGAAGACGAGCAAAGAACCCCTCTGGAAGCTTCTCTTGATCAAGAAGATGTTTTTTGTCCTTTTCCCTGACTGGCCTCGGCGTGAGTTTTATCCACCAGCGAGCTCCACCGTTCCTAAACTATGAAAGCGCCTGCCTGCTGAGCTAATGTCACTTATCAGAGCTCGTTTTGTCTTGATGCTCTGATTGGCCCATCATAAATGTGACGGACAGAACATTGTCCAAGAATTTTTGAACAGTCCTGCCCTTCCTTAAACATTTTGTATGGGAGGTTTTAACAGTGGATTGTATCCCAAATGGATATATGAAACAGTCTTTCTGGCGTGCCAGATAAAATTTAAATTTAAGAAACTATCCATTTTACTTGATAATACTCAGTTGGGCTAAATAGATAATTTAATTGATGATTTACTTAAAATAGCCTGTAACATAAAGTCTTAAATCAAGAGACTTTAGGTTAGTTTCTTAACACCTCAGATGTGTTTCCAGACATTTCTGGTACCATCTGGTACTGGTACTACTTACTCAGTCATTTGTTATTTTATTAATGGCGGTTACTAATAGCTGAACTATGAACTATACCCTCAGTCTGGCAGTAGAACTGCTTTAAAACCAGGTGCTATTCAAAAAAACATTCCCTATCCTTTTCTTCACCTCATAAAGAAAGCATTAAGTCTGGAGTTCAAGGCAGAAGCTTGTGTAATTTGATATCAGTATAAAAAAAAGAGATGCAAAAATGACCATATATATCAGATATTGTCAAAAATCCAATATTGTGCATTGGAAATATTCATGTCTGAAACAGCTGCTAATCTCAGGACAGGATTCCTTTACATTGTTTTCATGTTTTCTTGGTTAGCTTACCTTGAATAAAGGAAAAGATAAAGCATACAAGATACTATTAAACAAGCAGAGGTCATAATGCATAAAGTAGCGTAAAAAAAGCTCTGAAACTGAGGTTATAGGCACTGCTAGATCAAAAAGTGCTGTCTATGGACAAATAAGTTCCAGTATTTGCTCTAAGTAGAAATGAATTAAAGTATTGTTGACGTATTGTTCCAGGGTGCTGTACACACAGTCACCTTTTCCAGGACTGGAGACCTCTTTGCCTCAGGTGGAGCTGATCGTCAGGTTTGTTTGTTATTGGAAAATATATCTGCGTTTCTCATTCTCTCACTAACTTTAAAATTAAAGGTTATACTTTGATTTTATTTTGCTCAATCAATGTGAAAACTGTGGGTCATAGAAGTTATTCTGGTCTCCTAATCCCCTAGGTGCTGATGTGGAGGACGAACTTTGACACCAGATCTTACCAGGACGTCCTGCAGCAGCACAGCCGGAGGTCCACCCCTGATCCACCGCCGCACCTGACTGACATTCACCCTAGAGGACCCCACCTTCACCACCAGCAGCCCAGAGCCATTCAGGTCAGACACTAGAGTACTTTTATAAACTAACATTTGAAACCACATCCCCCTGCACATAAAAACTATCAGAAAGAAGCTATAACTTTACAAGTCCATTAATAGAGTCAAGAGATCTTTCCAACCATTCTTTAAGCTCAGTTTCTCAGCTTTTAAAATACCTGAAACTCTTATTTGTCAGTGAGCAATTTCCATTTCACATGACTTCTTTGGGAAAACCTTAAACCTGAATTCTAACTTAAAGTGTTTCATTAGTTTCATTCTTTTTTGCTCCATGAAAATAATTAACACATATGAAAAATGATCCAGTCAAAGCTGCCTGGTCTACAGTAGGGGTGGGAATCACTAGTGGCCCCATGATATGTTATAGTCATGATACTTGGGTCACAATTCCATATTATTATAACTTAAACATTTTGGTATACAATTAGTATTGTGATACCATATATTGGTATATATTGCATTATGTACCATTTTTTCAACTGTTTAGCAGATTTAGTATTAGTCTTGCCCTCATGTTTGTCATATTTCTGCAGTATTTTATTTTCATGTAGCACTTCTTGCTAACCTCATGTGTCATGTCCATCTTGTTCATGCCCTGCTTGCATTCCTAAAGTCCTTCCCCTGGTGCTGCCATGTTTGTTGTGCTAACTTGCTCCTGCTCTATGACCCTCACCTCTGCTGTCCTCACTGGACAAACAATTGTCCAAACAACTGATTTCATTTTTCCATTATCATAAAGTTCAGTTCATATTACCAATTTATTTGAAAAAAATCGATACTTGGTGGAGGAGATGATACGATATATCACCAGACAAAATATCACGATACTATGCTGTATTGATTTTTTCTCCCACCCCTAGTCAACAGATGGAATTTCATGGTTCAATCTCTGCTCTGAAAGCACTGGAATTAGACATTGACAAGTGGCAAAGTATAAAAACATGCATGTAAGTCAACATTTAAACTTTAACGTAATGTAACTTAAACCTTCTGACTTTTCTGTTTCTCTTCAGATTAGTCAAACGGTAGCAGACACTCAGTCCACCGATCCTCCTGTCATTGAGGTGGGCCCAGGTTCTCACAGCACCAAGGTAAGCTTTTATAATAAATCAACAGAAACATCTATGAGAAAGCAGGCCACATCCTAGTCCACACATAGAATATTTAATCATTTCTTGACTGGAATGAGTGTGCTGCAACCATCACCTCCATCCAGTTCCTCCTGTTGTAGAGGGAGTAGATGGTGGTGCAGTGCCACACAACTTAGAAACTTGTACGATGATAATTTTTTACAAATACAGTCACATAGGACAGTGATATGTTGGTAAGCCACAAACTTAAGCCTGGCTCCTACCACAGATTCAACGAGACGTAGTTGGCGAAGGTCGTAGCTCAGATCAGGCTGTCTGATGACTTTGCCTGTGATTCAGTTATGCAGGTTGCAGATAGCTGGTTGCAGGATGCTGCAAGAACATGAAAAGGGAAATGGAATTCTTCTTGTGAAAGGCTATAAACTCCAACAAATATTTGTTAAAACTACAGTATTTGGTTAGATAAAATAATGCTGTGAAATTTGGAAATGATAACATTTATTTTTATTTTCTAAAATTTTCACACAGAAACTCCTCTTCTTCTCGTAAACATTCTTGTCCCTTCCATCTGCTACACAAGTGAGAAGGACGTACGGTGCTATATGAGCTAATAAATGATGGATTTAAGGCTGTAGGAACTCAATTTATCCTTTAAAAATGATTTTTTTCTAAGCAGATGTCTTAGTTGTCACACAACAGTGGTGATGACAATGAATTAGTAATGAGCAGGAATCATACAGCTTGATATTACACATTAACAAGATGAATTGATAGAGATAGATTTATGTGCAATGCTTTAAAAATAAATCTCTTTATAGTGACTGATGAAGAGAGTATTTGTTGTGGAATGGATGCATCATCTGACAGACATGTAGAGCTTCGCAGAAAGCAGCCTGGTCACTCACAGTGTGAGTCAATCAGTTCAGTGCCAGGTGTGTGTGCTGCAGATCGCCCCTGATTAAAGCCAGGTGTGGATAGCTTATATAAACTCTGTGCTGACTCATCATCTCATCCCAGAGATAAGAAGAGCATGTTTCTGGGTTTTACATTTAATGACTTTCTCTTGAATAAAAGACACATTTCCCAGTCATTTCTTATGAAAGTTAAAAGACTGTAAAATCTTAATCTCATCCCACCCCATCTTGCAAGCTTAGTGTCTCTTCACGCCCTTACTGTGAATGTAAATAGCACACAAGATAAACTTAATGGAAAATCACTTAGAGATAAACACACAGAGCACAAACATCCAGCTTTCCTTCTTTATCATAAAAATATGATCACTTCTTATTAAAGATGACACCTAAGAGTTTGTGCCTATATAGGGACTTATGTTTGGGGTTGTATTCACATGACCACCAGGTGGCAGTGCAGACTGCTCTAAAGGTTTCCCAATCCCACTTCAGCACTGAAGCACAAGAGCCTATTCACTTTTCTCAGAAATGTTACCTCCAAGCTGAAAGGAACATTCTGCGTTCTGTTTTTATTCTTTAATTTGTGTTCATCCTTGTAAATCTTTTGTTCAGTGTCATGCTCAGAAAAACACCTGTAATACTCTCATCATAATGTTCTGCATTACTGCAGCAGAGCATCTCATCAATGCTGAGACTATAATGATAAAACACTAGATCTTAGAGCTTAAAGTCATGCAAGAACTTTAGAAGCCTATGCTCAGCACTTATTCTCTAATAAGCCTTACTTTTTAATTAAAAAGAAAAAAAAGCAAAAATCATAAGACTTCCTAGTTGGACCTATGTGAGTACTGTGTGAACTACAGCATTTCACTGAGTGCCTCTACTAGAGCAGAAGGCTAACGCAAACCTAAACATTACAAACCGATTTCTTCAGCTTTTTCAGCTGCTCATTTGCATTTTTTCCCCTACACTTATGCAAAAGCCACATTGTGTTTTCCAGCTTATGTCTCTCTGTTGTTTTCATTGTAGCTCAGCATTGCCCTTCTAGGGCTGCAGGGCAATGACCTGGCCTTGAACTTGAGCAGCAGCCAAGTTCAAGATATGTCGCAAGGTAAAATCCTGGATGTGAATTAGCACTATCCTCTTACTCCACCAATGCTGATCCTGGATAAACGTGTGGAAACATGAGATTTATGTAGGTGGATATAAATGCCCTTGATATCCACTAGAAAAACAATGTCAGATTGCAAGACTTGTTTGGTTTGTTTCATTTGGAATAAACAAGATGTCTCATCCTGAGCCCTCAGTACTAGTTTTACTGATTGCTCTTATTACAAGTGTAGATAACATGCTACAAGTTCAGGTTTCAGAGTAGTAATAGTTGGTTTGGCAGTGAGCTTCCTTTAAACATCATCTCTGCAAGGCTGCATGTAATTACGGCCCCCTACTGGTGTAAAAAGAATAGTCAAAGAGCAGTAAATAATCCCTCTGAGGGTCACAAAGTCAAATTTTATTGTGCATATGTTTGCTTTTCTCTGGTAACATATCCACTTATCCATCATAAATGTAAATATGAGACATATACAGATAATCTGTGCATTAAATAGTCCAGCCATCACTCACACACACACGCACAGCCTTTAACATCCACTTTACACTACACCATGAATGAATCACATGAAACTGCTTGCTGTATAACAAAGGAAAAATCAGTCATGTGCATATAAAATTATCAACTATATCTGATGTGAATGGATCATTGTAAATTGCAAATTCAAAGCACCCTACCCAACTAATATTTTTTTGCAAATCCTCATGCACATAGAAATGTGCTTAAGCTCCTAAAATATATTTCTAAGCACATTCTGGGGCATGTTTTCTAATAATTTTTTCTTAAATGAAATGTTGATAACAGATTTTCATCCTTTACAGTGTGCCCTTATAAAATCCAAAATTTAAGCTGTGCAGAGTTTTTTGCGTTTTTGCACAGCTTATGGGCAGTCTTTGTTATGATGTGGAGGAAAATAAATATTTGCTACCATATTTTGAACATTAAGTACCATTTTCCTCCATTATTCATCCTAGAAAATAAATGAAAACAGTCCACAAGATTTTAAGCCCATGTAATGTTTCGTTAGCGTGCTGCCCTATTTCTCTTAGAGTCTCCTTCTCTGCCTTTGGCTGCTGTGTGGGAGGAAAAGCCATGAATGGACCAAGCCAAGTGGAAGTCATTTAGAGTCAGGATGGCCAAGTCAGATAAGTAGTTTTGGTTCAGGACTCCAGTAAACAGAGGCCTGCGGAACAGCCATTCATAACTTGAAATGTTCTGATGTTGACATGGAAGTACGTGAATGAATGGGCAGAGGAAGGGAGTAGTTTTAGCACACTTCAAGTGTGTAACGGATACATTAAGCTTGGGAGTCAGTTCTCATAAACTGTGAAACAAAAGAAGGTCGTTAAATGAACAATTAAAAGATTTTTTTTTCATTTTAACAGTATTTGCATTATTCTCCTAAGACCCTCCATGTACATATGAGGACATTACGTTTTAGCTTTCTTGCCACATAGTAACAAATCCTGCTATGGGAGTATTGAAGATTGTTGTCCTGAATATCCACTGAATTTTAATAAAAAGTTGCTGGAAATGCTGGAGAGGTTGCATTTAAGATTTCAGGAATTTTACGAGTGATTTAAGGGAATTTCTTTGGATATTTTGAAGAATATGCTAGGAAATTTTCAAGCATTTTGATGGAAATTGTGTGAATATGTTTGGATATATTTCTGAAAATTCCATTGGAAGTTTTGGGGAAAAATTTGTTTTATAAATATTTAGAATTTTCATGGACATTTTTGGCTATGTTTGTATATACTGTGGAGAATTCCATTGGAAATTGGAAGTTCATTGGAAATATTTTCTTTTTTTCCAGAAAATTTTAAGAATATATATATATTTTTGTACATTTTGGAGAATTGCATTGGAAGTTTTGGGGGGAAATTTTTCCTGGAAATCTTTGGTGTTTTCATGGAAATTTTGAGATATATTTTTATATATTTCTTAGAATTCCTTTGGAAGATTTCAGGGAAAATTTCCTTTGGAAATCTTTATTATTTTCCAGAAAGTTTGGGAATATGTTTGTATATATTTTGGAGAATTCCATTGGAGGTTTTGGGGGAAATTTTCCTTTGAAAATTTTTGTGATTTTCATAGAAATTTTGGTGATATGTTTGTATATAGTATGGAAAATTAATTATAAATAATGAATAGTTTACTTATTAAATGTTGGGTACAAATTTTGTATTTTGAGGAATTTGTTTTAAAAATAATCAGCTATCTTTTGTGGATACTTGGGAAATGTAGTTGCCATTTTGGGTATTTGATAATTTTTAGGAAGAATTTAGTCTGTAGCCTTTAGGTATTTTTTTAAGAAAATTTGGGAAATTTCTTTCCAATTTTTGGAGAATTTAGGGGGAAGGGTGTCCTTCTAAATATAGGAATTCATGGAAATTACAGGAAAGGTTTACTTAAACATTTGTAGAATATTTAAAGAAATTTAAAGATATTTTAGGTAATTTGTTTATAATTTTAGAGAATTTGTTTGGAGTTGGATAGGGAAATTTCCAATAAATTTAGAACTTTTTGTATACGTTTTTTTCATGCTTGGCCTCAAGTCCTTGTGGTCCATCATCAAAATAAGAAAGATGATTTCTCCGTCCCTCTCTCAGTGACACCATTTCTGGCTGACTGAAGACCCCCACAACCGACCGCTCAGCCAAAACACTAAGAAGTAATTCTAAACAAAAGCTCAGGACTTGGGAGGTTAAACACTTCCCTTGACTCATACATCCATACATCCATTGTATATACTGCTTATCCCGTTTGGGGTCACTGGTGGGGTCCTAGCCATCACTGGGCAAGAGGCACTGGTTGCCAGTCAATCACAGAGCTGACATATAGAGACAAACAACCAAGCACACTCACACTCACACCTACAGCCAATTTAGGGTGATCAATCAACCTAATGAGCATGTTTTTGGTGGTGGGAGGAAGCTGGAGTACCAGGAGAGAACCCATGCATGCACAGGGAGAACATGCAAACTCCACACAGAAAGGCCCCGACCAGGAAGCGAACCAGCAACCTTCTTGCTGTGGGGCAACAGCGCTGACCCCTGTGCGCTGTGCAGCCCTTGACTCAGACAATGCGTCCATAATAAACCCATGCTCAGCATGTGGGTGTAGCATGTCTAAAAACTTGATGTTAATGTGTTTATTTTGGAAAAAAATTGCAGCATCAACATCCAGGCTATGAGGCTTTGCAGCAGTGCAGTTTTAAGTAATTTCCATCTATGATGCCGACAAACATAAAACGGAGAGTGTTTTTAGCTGAACACTAAATGTTTAAGCATAATTGTACACACTCCTGAAGCTCTTATTGCTAATTCTTTTTATTCAGCACATGAATATTTCTCTCACACTGCTTTGCACCTGACAGCCAGCTCACTCTCTCAGATGCAGCTCCATCTCTCTCTCATCCTCTCTGCAGCTTCCTCCTTTTCTCCTCTTTTTGGAGGAGCTCTTCTCAGCTCCCCACATGAATCAGTCGAGCATGAATGGAAAGACCCCTGAGAGATCAGAGAGAGAGAGAGAGATGGGGAGGAATGGAGATCAGAGAGATGGGTGGGGGGAAGCAGGAATCCACGTGCCGGTGCACTGGCCCTCGAGGGGGGCCCCAACCGGGGGAGCAGCAGCAGCAGCCGCAGCTCTAATAATAGACTAGCTAGCTGGAGCTGTGCCTGCCGGTTTAACTCACTGACTAACTCGCTGCGCCCTTGTGTCACACACGTTTAATTCATAAATATTATTTTTGGAATCGCCAGAAATAGCAACATGAATGCTGAGTTCCTACATGCCTCTTCACTGTTACTGCTTCAGATAAATGAAATGCACTAAAATTAAAGATGCACACACTCAGCTCCTGATTCATTCATGCACAGCCATCTCTTATAAGTACCTCCTGCAGCCTGGTGCATAGCCTCTCAGAGGGTGTGTTTGTGAATGAGCCTGCATGTGTTTTAGGGCTGGGAAAAAAAAAAGAATTAAAGGTTTTTGACTCATTTATGGTGATGCTTGTTTGACAAAAGACAAAGATGCCAGGCCTCAGCTAAAGGATTGGTTATAGTAAGAACCACTAACAGTTATATGCTTATAAACCACAAGATAATCTATTTGAGATGTTTGATCTAGATAGTGAAATATTTTCTTTTATTATAACGAGCATTTAATTGTTTGAACAGATCAATTATTTCAATACCAGTTTGATACCACGGCAACAGAAATGGAGGTTTAAGACACCCAATATTGTGTGATTTATTGTTTTTAATAATCAAAAACTGCAGGTGTTCTCCTGTATTTGTCTAAATTGCACGAATATTTTGGCAACATTTGGAAAAAGTTGGTGGAAAAGGTTAAGAGCAACTAACTTTGCCAATGCACTTGTGGGTTGCAGTGGACAAAAAGTGATAAAGGGTGCCTTTCCACTGGACGGATAAAATAAAGCATGCCAAAAGGTGCCTTTAGACTTGTATATGGACAAAAGTATTCAGGAGCCTGATCATTACACCTCCAGGGTTTGTAATGACATTGTATTCGATTACATGTACTTTAATATGGAGTTGGGCTGCTTTTTGCACCTATAACAGCTTACACTTTTCATGAAAGGCTTTCCACAAGATTTTGGAGTGTTTCTGTGGGAATTTTTCACATTCATTCTGTAAAGAATTTATGAGAATGGGCACTGGTTTTGGATGAGAAGGCCAAGTTCTTACTTACAATGGAGTTTACACTCTCCTAACATTTAAGATGTTGCACCAGCTGAGATAATTTCAATGTAGGCTTAAGTTATAACTTAAATCTTACACCTACCTCCTACTAGATGTAAAGTGTAAGTCCTCCATAGAATAAGGCTGTCACAGTGATAGTGCTGAGAGACGGGATAACCTGGAGGGTGACGAAGAGTTAAGGATTTTACTGGCAATTTGATGTCAGCACTGCATTCACCATGATCAATAACACTGTTGTTTTTCGTGAGCGGAAATAATTTCTGCTGTCCACTGATTTCACTTTATCCTGGCTCTATAGTTTAGGCTGTAGGCTTCAATACTCACATATCTAAAATGTCGTCATATTTTTCATCCACACTGGACGCTGTTTGAGGATTAAGGGCAGTGAGCATATGTTATTTTTAGCCGTTAGCATCTGTAGCAAACATCGGGTTAAAAAAATGCTCTTCAGTGATGTCATATCTGTGACAATATTTTGGTTATTTTGGACGTAGATCTCAACTAGTTAAGATCAACTTTAAGTCTCTGTAGTTCAACTGAATAATGGTGCAACTTAACTTAGAACTTAACTTAGAACTTAACTAGTTTCAGCGTGGGGTTTAGTGTGGACTTTACACCATAACTTAAGGCAGAGCTTACGCATAGCTGGTACAACAGGCTACTGGCTTGCAATCTCTGTTACATTTAATCTCAAAGGTGCTCTATGGGTTTGAGGTCAGGGCTCTGTTGGGCCAGTCATGTTCTTGCACACTGACCTCCTCGGATCATGTTTTTCTAGTCCTTGCTTTGTGCACTGGTGCAGTCATGTAGAAATATAAAAGAGCATTCCCCAAACTTTTGCCACAAAGTTGGAAGCTAGGAATTGACCTAAATGTCTAAGTAAGTAAGGGGGAAGTAAGGGGTCTAGCCAAAACCTTAAAGACCCTGTAAAGTAAAACTAAATCTGTATTTAGGTTTGTCGTATGATAGATCACTGTGTTATGAACCCCCAGGTCAAATTTTAGTCACATAAAGCATCTCCAAGTTTATAAAATTAAGCTTCAAATCATGAAAAATGAGGCAGTGAAATCTGCTCCAGGATGGTGTGGGCGTGTCTGTTGAATGAGCTGAAACCACGCCCACTCAGGACATGGGTAGTCTGCAGCATTAACCCCCTCACTCATGGTGTCATACTTGGAAAAATATTTTCCCCTAAAAACACAAACCAATAAACAAAACATTTATAACTATAACTTTGCAATGAAACATGAACATTATAGAACGGTACAAGAGTACAAGACTGAATTCCTTTGCACAAAATGAACCAGAAGTCTCTGCTCCAGGTGACTGCTTCCTTCCACAATATTGAAGTGTTAGAGAGGCGGGGCCATTCTCTACTGTGGGCTCATGACATCGTGAGCCCACATATTGGCCCCGCCCACATGAAACCAAGCCAGGAAAGAGATGAAATGGCCTAAATCCAGAATTCAGTCTCGTGTAGATCTGAGAGTTTTCACATGTTTACAGCAACCATATTCCAACATTTCTAGAGTGTTATGACAAAAACTTTGGATTTCACTTTACAGGGTCTTTAAAAAAACAGTCTTACTATTAAGGTGGCATCCATGACAGTACCATGCTTGAAGTCTCTGAGCTCTTCAGAACAACCCATTTTGTATCACTAATGTTTGTAAATGAAGACTGCATGGCTAGGTGCTTGAATTTATACACTTGTGGCAACAGGTCTGATTTTTTTCAAATACTTTTTGGCCTTATAACTCAAAGTTCTGATATTGTGACAAGACTTTCTTTTTTCCTTACAAACAAAAAATATTGGGATATACCGTATATCATCATTCAGTTTAAAGAAATGTTGAAGCAGGATTTTGGTCTATGTTGCTAAGTGTACATCTCAGCAGAGATGCTAAGCTATGCTTTTGAGTGTGCTCCAATGTAGTTAGGCTCTGTTTATATGCACACATGAGTCACTGAGTTTTGGAGTGTGAATGTGCGTGTAAGAGTCATCCCTATTTAGCTCGGTTCAGAGCATGGAGCCCCCCAGTGCTACTCCTCCTGTCAGCTCCTGTTTCCATCACTGAGGAACTCTCCTCTCCTCTCTTTTGGTCTTCTCTTCCCCTCCAGTCATTTCTTTCTTTCTTACCTCTTCTTACTTCCATCATTGATGATGTCCTCTAAGAGCTTTCCCTTCCGCCCTGCATCCATGTTTCCCCCCCATTGCCCTAATGGGTCTGAGCGTGGGCGGAAACCAAAAGAAGGAAAGGACGGGAGATGCAAATGGCCCGGGGGAGGACGTGGGTGGCTTGATGGGGGGGTTCCTGCTCTCACAGCAAGTTCCTGCACCTATTGGTGAACTCTACTAACACTAAGATGGCATTTTTACATTACTGCAGTGAGATAAAGTTCCAGTTTTTAAGTGTTAAATAAATAAAGCCTGTCCACAATGCTGATCTGCGCTCATAAACTGAATAAAAAAGGGGATGTCATAGTGACATGATGACATTGATGGGGCATCAGCTGTAGCTTTGTCCTTTTGCTCTCTCTCTCTCTCTCTCTCTCTCTCTCTCTCTCTCTCTCTCTCTCTCTCTCTCTCTCTCTCTCTCTCTCTACATTAGCCATTCAGCTCTGCAGAGGGCCAGCGTCACTGGCAGGGCTCAGTGCTTCTGAATGGAGTGTTATCAGCAAACACTATGTCATTACAGAGCACCCAGAGGCCCAGGGTGGTGCCCTCACTCTTCATTGACATGACAGAGCTTTGACAGACACACCAGTGGCCACAGGGTGACGTATCTGAACAACACCAACAAATATTGCTGCTTCGTGTGCGTCCTTGAGCAGTGAAACCTTTCATATTCTTTTTATAATTTAATTTAAGAAATAGATCCATCTAAAAATACAACCCCATTTATAATTACTTGATGGTAGCAAGGGGAAGTTACAGTTAAAAGGCACAATATATGGAATTTTTGCTCTAAAATGTCTCATTTAATTAAAATGACTAGTAATGTTTCTGCGACCTAAGCTCATTTTTCCAAGCCATATAAAGATGGGCTGCTCAGCTCTGCCCACCTCTGGTGTTAACTTCTTGTTTTGAATTGGGGAACCTGTTTAAAAAAAGCTGCACTCCACAAGGTATATTTACTAAACAGTAAACCACCATTTTCATTTCATGGATGAAATTCATAGAATGAGGAAGAAAAGCTGTTTGTTCAGAATGCAATGCTAACGGCAGAGAATGATCGTGGTTTGTCACATGTAAGCAGTAAAACAATGAAACAGCAACAGAACGGCAGCTTCCATTAGCAGTACCTACGTCAATGTACAGATGCATCTCAGTAAATTAGAATATTGTTGAAATGTTCGTTTATTTCAGTAGTTCAATTCTTAACTTATAAATTCATTACACATCGAGTGAAAAATATAAAATCTTTATTTCTTTCATTTTGATGTTTATGGATTACAGCTAATGAAAAGCCAAAATTCAGTTTCTCAAAAATTAGAATATTACATCCTTTTAATACAGAAATGTTGGCTGTCTGAAAAGTATGTTCCTTTAAATACACTCGGTTCTTAGTTGGAGCTCCCTTTGCATGCATTACTGCATCAATACAGTTAGGCATGGGGGTGATCAGCCTGTGGCACTGCTGAGGTGTTATGGAAGCCCAGGTTGCTCTGATAGAAGCTTTCAGCTTGCCTGCATTTTTCTCTGGTGCCTCTCATGTTCCTCTTGACATTTCCCAGTGATTCTCTAAGGGGTTCAGATTCAGCAAATTTGCTGGCCATTCAAGCACAGGAATATTGTGGTCATTGGAGCATAAAGTGCTCTAAAACTCCCTGGTAAATGTCTGTGTTGACTTTGGACTTGATAAAGCACAGCCGACCAACAGCAGCAGGTGGCACGGCACCTCAAACCATCAATGACTGTGTCAGCTTCACATTGGATTTTATGTTACTTGGATTATGTGCCTCTCTGATCTTCCCCCAGACTCTGGGACCTTGATTTCGAAATGAATTGTTAAATGTACAAGATTTTAGACCACTGTGCAACAGTCCAGTTATTTTTCTCCTTAGCCCAGGTGAGACACTGATGATGTTGTCTGTGGTTCAGGAGTGGCTTGACACCAAGAAAACAACACTTGCTGCCCATCTCCTTAACACGTCTGTGTTAGGTGGCTGTTGAAGCAGTGACTCCAGCCTCAGTCCACTCCTTGGTTCTTCTAAGTTCTTGAATCTGCTTTGTTTGACAATCCTCTGACGACTGCGCTCATCTCTGTTGCTCGTGCACCTTTTTTTACCAGTTTTCTCCTGCAGTCAACTTTGCATGCTTTGATACAGCCTCTGAGAACAGCCTGCCCTTTCAGCAGTGACCTTCTGTGGCTTACCCGTCTTGTGAGGGATGACAGTAGTTGTCCTCTAGACAGGAGCCAAGTCAGCAGTCTACCTCATGGTTGCGGTTGTATGTACTGGATCACAGTAAGCTATCAGTCAATATTGTCCACATTCACACAATTCTAAGAGGAGATCCAATCTCAGTCATTAACACCTGTGTGGGTGTCCAGGGCCTTTAAATATAGAATAGTGTAAAACTATCAGAACTATGACATTTTAATTTACTATGTTAAAGCCAGACTTAGTAAATGAATAAATCAAACTAAAAAACGGTGAATGACATGGTTCATTTCTTGTAGATAGTGTTTAATAGTGCAACCCATCATCTCTTAAATGTCTTGCAGTGTCTGTGCCTCTTGAGTCTGTCCTGTTGATGAGTGCAGCAGAGAACAGGCGAAGGCAGGCAGAGTGCCAAAGCCATCTCACTGAACAGGCATCAAGTCAGCTGTGAAACACATGAAGAACGGCAAGCGTGAAATGAGGCCAAGGAAGACAGCAGAGCATTAAAATGTGCGTGCTTTTGTGTGTTTCATGGTGTGCCTATCTTCATAAGAACTGAAAAGTCTGAATTGGTACATCCGTAAATAGGAATTGTCAAGTTATGTGAGGTTAAGAATCTAAGATTTGCTACTAAATAAAGAGCTTTGGATAAAGGCTGCTGCACTGTTTTATATTTATTTTTTTGTCCGAGACAAATCTCCCTCAGGATAAAGAAACAAATCTTGACTCTTGGCTAAAACTGCTGATAAAAACAGTCCAGAAAGTGTCTGCTGTGCGCATGTGTGTATGTGCATGCATGCTATTAGATAGCTAGATTTGGTTACTTGGTGCATCTCTCGTGTCCCTGCAGACGTTAGCTGTGACGCCAGTTTGACCAGACAAGGTGTCCTCTACTTACAAACCTCCTGTCACAGATCTGTGTGTGCATATCTGTGTGTTTTTATGTGTTTTCTACTGCAGTTCTTTGTCACTGCGTTGTGCATGGATGAGATCATGGTTAAATTATTTCTGCTTGTTGTATAGTAAGTAAAAAACTCAGGTGCATCAGGCAGCAGTGAATATGTCCAGCCATTCATATTTGTAGAGCTCCAGTAGCTGTGTGTCTATGCTTTCATGGGCTGGCCCTCCTCCAGTCCTCGGTAGCTTCCTGTTCAGGGGAAGTACAGGATATTGGATGGCCCGGAGGTTTAGATACCAGATTTAAGTGCTGTAGAGGAGAACACGAGTGACAAGACACGACGGAAACGAGCTAAAGATAGTAACAGCTGCAGGGGGAGGGGAGGGGATTCACTTTCCACCAGGACAAGGGCTCCCAGAGGCTGCATAACACCCTTGCATGCCCACACTAAAGTACACTCAGGCAAACACACTCAGCGAGAGCACAGCCAGCCTGGTTCATTCATACTGTAGTCTCTCATTCATTGTTGGACTTCAAATTGTAACTCACTTATCATCTCTGATACAGTACTTATCTAGTTTGGAGGTAAGGCATTTTACCACAGAGGACCTTTCTTACTGAAATAAGGTGAATATATTAATTGCTTACAGCATTTGAGTGTGGTAAATTGATTAAATTGGTATTTATGGTAAATAGATTAATTTGTGCAAATATGCATATGAGATGAGGCTATTACAGCAGTTATTTAAATTACAGTTAAAAGATTAATGACTGCAAATGTGCACAAGAGGTGAGGCCTTTACCATGGTGAGCTTTCTTGAAGTATCTGAGATAAATTAAAAGCCACATAAGAGAATGCAGTTGTTGTTGAATAAAGTTCAGTTATCTTTCAGTCTGACTGCTGGGTCATCAGAGTGACTCTGTGACTGTTGAGTGATCATCAGAGTGAATCTGTAACTGTTTAGTGGTCATCAGAGTGAATCTGTGACTGTTGAGTGGTCATCAGAGTGACTCTGTTACCGTTGAGTGGTCATCAGATTGACTGAATTAGTATTTACAAAATGGGCAATAATTTAAGAATCTTATAGCTGTTCTGTTAATCGTGCCTGAAAACTAAGTGGAATCGGTAGCAAATGCCCTCAGGGGTTAAATGTTTTAAATTATATTTTCTTGTGTGACAGTCTGACCTTTTGCACAAATGCCAGATCTTCCAGCTGCAGAAAAATGTACCCAACTTTAAATGGTGAACCCCCTTTAGACATTGTCTTTTACAATTTACAAATACAGTGTCCAATGAATTGGAGAGGATAAGACCGTTTTTGTTGTGCTGTGTATATTTCTTTCTCCTCCATCAAAACAGCACGTTGACTAGCTGTGGTAATTGACAACATTCAGACTAATCTTTAATCTTGCAAGTATATGCTTAGGCAGTATTTGTGGCCAGATGGTGTTGCAATACAAAATTTGAGCCAGTAGGAAAGTGTAGGCCAAACTTTTATCCTAGATGATCCTACTTTCTGGTTGGATCCCTTTGCACTTGGACTCTAAATACTCACTCTACAAACTCAGCAAGAAACAGCAATATAGGAATCAAAACTTTGCAGCCATGGTGCACCAAGTTAGGGTGCAGTGCAAATGAGAGATTGCTCATGCTTCTCCGTGTCCCTCAGAAGTATGAGCACATCATGTTTTCTAATTATGAACACCTGGCATGTGAGCTCCTCCTTTTAATGGGTAGAAAATGTTCTGTGCAGATGTAACTGTTTGATGCGACCTTGCATAACTGAGGTATTACATGACACCTCCTGACCAACAGATTACAACAGTAACACCAGAGTCAAAGTGGAAACCCAGACACATTGCACATCCTGTAGCCCTGTACTCTCCTGTGAGGCTCCCTGTTGCAGCTCCAGTCTTCTTGGCGCTGAATGCAAGTGTTCAAAAACTTGATCTTCCTCATCAAAAATACACGAGGAGGGCAAGCCTTATCACTTATTCAGGAGGATTCTCTCTTCAGATTCCCAAGCACTTCTTTTGCCTCACCTCTCCAAAGCTCCTTGCCCCGCCCCTTTCTCTCCTCCTGTACCTTTTGCCTTTTATCCACACCTTACGCAACACTCACTTAAAGGATGCTGGTGAGGAACATGTGCTGCTCTCTTTGACTATACATCAGGAGAAGAGTTTTTCTGCCCTGTATTGTTGGATATAAGAACATGACATCCTTACTTTGAAGTTAAAATGCCACAAAACAGCAACAATTCACAGTATTTCCTTTGTTGTCTATTCATCTTTAAAAAGGAACAAGTCAGCAATTAGGAGAAAAAAGCTTCAGATTTGGTTGTAAATAGAAGTGCTTCAGGCCGGTCAGGGCCTTGTTGTTATTGCAGTTGCAACACATTTTTTTCCATTATTAACTGGCCACAAATTCTCCACTGGATTGCGGTCTAGGCTTTGACTCAGTCTCTCCAGAACATTCACCACCACCGTGCTTTACAGTGGGGATGTTGTGTTAATGGTGATGTGCAGTGTTTTGTGTCCACTAAAAAGCATCTAGTCTGATGGCTTAATAGCACCATTTTGGTCTCTTTAGGTCAAAGATCTGTCTTCCCCTGACTATGGAGTCTCCCACAAGCCTTTTGGACAGCTCTTGTCAAGATTAAATGAATTTTCTTCAACATTGGCTTTCTCTTTGCCACTCTCCCATAAAGTTTTGACTGTTGAAGAATCAGGGTAACAGTTTTGTATGCAAGTCTTTCCCATCTCAGCTGCTGAAGCTTGTAACTCCGTCAGAGTAGTCATTGGTGTCTTGGTTGCCTCTCTCTGTAGTCTCCGGTCACTCAGTTTGTGAGGATGGCCTCATTTAGGCATATTAACACGTGTCATATTCCTTCCATTTCTTGATGATGGATTTGACTGAACTCTGGGGATTTGATTTTCCAACTGACTCCAGTGATAGGAAAGAACTGTTTTTGATACAACCTGTCGTGCTACTATTTGGGCCACTCATAGGCAGTGGTACACACCTGAAATGTCATAGATTTTGTTGCTTTTATTGACTCATAATAAATGTGACATTCATTACATTCTCCTGATAACCCTTTTTTTTGAAGTTTTACCCTTCCAAACACCTTTTAAGGGATGTTGCCCTGATGTGTGTGAATTAAATCCCATGCCAGGTATTTGTGAAACTGTCTACCTGTAACGTCAGGTTTCTTATGTTCTCTGGTTGTGTTACAAAGAAATACTTCGCATGTGTCATTTTGGATTCTGCATAATTGTGAGAGGGAACATGGAAAAGACAAAATAATCTATTAATTAGAGGGAAAATTCATGAAAAAAATGAAACAGATTCTGTCAGATCCCTTGGTCGTCAGCACCTGAATTACTAGCTGATGAACATTATTTTTAATATTTCTTTGAGTTCAAGCCCACGTTCTTGCCTGAACTCGTTAGAAGCTACCGCCCACCACTAGCAGCCACTGTAGCTCCGGCTGCCATGCTACCATAATGCTCTTTGATGTAAACAATGGTGAACCATTAGCATAGATACCATCTCATAGGAAGCACTTTACGTCTATTGTAATCAAATGGAGATGAAGTTGACTGTGTTGGGTTTTACTCATACAACCAAACCATTTAGTGTTGACTTTCAGCACAGGTATGTTATTGATGTAGAATAGAAGGCCAGTGTTGCTAGCACTGCTAACGTTAACCACATTACGTCTCACATAAATCGTGCTCACTTTAGACTGTTTCTTGGTTATTTTATTGACTTAAGACTTGTAAGCTGCATTTACAGTATGCACTGAATCAGGAGTGAAAATATTTGCATAGGATCATCACTAGTAACAAAACTGATCATTTATTGTGGATATAGTCTTAAAAAACCCTAAAATTAAGAAAGATCACTATATTTGGCAGTGATAAAGTACATCTGAGTGCTTTTAGATTTACCAGTTTAAAGAAACGGTGCTTAAACAATTAATTTCAAATTGTCTTTCGTCTTAGGCAGCATCATTTCTTTGCTGTTAACCTTCAGTTGCATAATCCCTTGGGTTTCCCTCCTCTCCTCTCACATCCACCATCCTTGTATCCGTCCAACCCCAAGCGCTCCGCTCTCTCAAGGGTGTAGCTTGTGTCCTTAGGGGCCTCTACTGGGAACGTGCTGACAGGAGGCTAAAAATAGCCGGGCAGGTCTATTACAGGTATACCAGGGACACCTGAAAGGCGAATGATGATGTGCTGTGTTTACTCCTCTGCCCGCCGTTATTCTTGCCGGGAGAAATAGGAGGAGGCTGGGAAGGGAGATGAAAATAGAAGTCTGATAAAATAAAATAGGACACAAGACTTGATAATGAGATTAAACTCCTGCCTTCCACTTGTGATCATTACTTAATGTTTCCTGGCTTGCTTTTTGAATCTGTGCCCCTCTTGTCAATGAATTTCCAGGTTTTCTTCTTTCCCATTAGTGGCTTCCTAACCCTCAAAGAGCTGTGAGAGCTGATAATGCCTTAAAATGATTTCCAATGTTTTTGTCATCCACAGGATGAATAAACCTCTTTGCAAGGAGTCTAAGAGGACCATGGGTGTTGTTAACTTGGATTTACTGATACAAAATGATAACCTCTTAGAGCTGGGCAATATTGCCAAAAACTAATATTGCTATGTTTTTAGGCCATATCGTGACACATTACATATTGTAATATTATAAAATCTAAATAGTGCAGTTAACAAAACAGCCAGCAGATGGCAGCAGTCATAGAACTGCACCATACCACCCCAGTGTTAATCTACAGCCAGCAGAGTAAAAGCAGAGATGCTGGATGATTTCAGGTTTCTTCAAACAGCAGAAAGTCAGGAGTTGGACATGACTCATGCAGGCTGTAAGAAGATAAAGCACCTCAGTTACACCAGTCTACATCAGCAAATGACACCAGGCTTATAAGCAGTTAGCAACAACAGCTATGCCCCCGGGCTAATCGGTATCATCCCAACCAGCATTGAGTGACGCAGTAAACTCAAAGTTTCTCTCAACTTTTGATCAGGACATCATAAGCAGCACTGTGGCCTTTGTTTATAAGACATGAGCTGAAAAGCAGCTCTTATAAAGGCTTCAGGCAGTGTTAGTAACGCTATTTAATCTTCCCTCATCCGTTCATTACAGAAAAAGCTGTGCCGTTTTATGCAGAAGTAAAGTAATAACCTTTAATCTACTCCTCTTCTGTAATCCTCCACAATAAAAGAACAGCAGCTGAAGTAAGTTTAGCACGGTTATTACACAATGTTTATTACCCCGTATAATTGTGTATCGTGATACGCATCATATCGTCGTGATTTTCTCTCCTTTTATGCCCATAGCAGCCAATGATACAGGGGTATTCTTTGCAGCATGAGATGGTGCATTGTCATGTATGAAGATAATTTTGCTACGGAAGGCACGGTTCTTCTTTTTGTACCATGGAAGACAGTGGTCAGTCAGAAACTATATACAGTACTTAGTCGACGTCATTTTCACACCTTCAGGGACCGTAAAAGGGCCTACCAACTCTGTCCTTCTCAGTTTTTCCTGTCTACACGGAAGTGGGGTTAACGGAGTTTCCAAAAATCGCCACCCTGGAGGGAGTTTTCATAAAGGTGCATTTACGGTGACCTAGAACGCTGTTCATGTGTGTACAGAGGGTCAAAACACACTCAGAAAAACCTCTGTTTTTGAAAATACTCGCCTTCATGTGGAAAGAGCCTAAGAGGCACTTCTAATTTGACATTGAAGGATACATAAAACAAACCTAACCATATGATATAGATGAAAGAAAAAAGGTAGCACAGTGGTATCATGAAGCAATCCCAATAACATGTTAGAAATTAAGGAACCCAATGGTGAGGTTACTTTGACTGTTACTGTGCATCAAAGCAACATCAAGGATCAGTTTTAGGCTGATAAAACAGCTGATTTGTTTTCTGTGTGTTTTTCTAAATATTTCCATTATAAGCGCAACTGTTACTTAAGGTTATTTTCCACAGTTTATTCAAGACTGAGAATTTCAGTTGCAGACCCATCAGATGCCCTCCTTATGAATGCCTCTGTCTCACCAGACAGTTCTAAGACTGAATGAGACTATCATGGATGTACTTCGTAGTTTTTATTAATGTACTGAATTGTTTTTGAAGTGGACGGACTAGCATAAAAAAACTGAAGTGGTTATATTCACTGTATTTTAGCCCGTTTTGGGGCGCTAAACGTCTGCTGTTACAGCAATGTAATGAAACCAAAAATGTAGATGTGTGTCTTTGAAAATAACAGGCTACCTCAGTATCTGGCCATGCTGCTCGCTGATGCTATTTTCTCCTGGAGTGGAGGCAGAGAGGATGTGGCCCGGTGAACTGCGTAGGCAGATCAGACGCCTCATGGCTCTGTTGCCGGACGCGCTTATTTCAGCACAGCTCATCCTGGAAAAACAATTTATTGATTTTCCAGAATGTGTTTCTTTATATGTTTTCTTTTTCCCTCCAGTTTAGAGATATCTACCTTGAAAACCATGAATAATGGTGCAGAGATCAGCCGCAAAAGAGCTATCCCTTGAGCGAGACTTTCATTACACTTAGTATGGATTTTTTAGCTAGGTTGGGGGGGGGGATGTCTGTCTCTATTATTTACCATAGGGAGTAGAACTGGCTCGTTTCTCTTTTAATCTGTGTTGGGCTGTTTGTGGAAGAGCTTATCTGTAGATTACTAGTCATAAGAAATCCTTGATCCATATTTCCTACATAGATGTGCCTGAACATTTTTTTATTATAAGCATCCATACATTTGTCTCCTTACACATGTATATATGTGCACACTGTATGTGTGAATCTACTTCTCTACACACCCGAACGTGTCTCAGTTATGGGAGGATTAGCGGGAAAGGGCTTGGAAAACAAATCCATTTCCTGTGAGTGGGGAAAGCCACTGGGGTCAGGGTTTCTCTCCGGAGGTGCAGCTGTAACCCAACACTGCCTCAGTCCCAGGTTAAACTTCACCTCCTCTCACTGCTACCCCCCTCCTGTTAAGCTCATAGTCCACCTGTTAGGAAGTCATTCATCTCTGTGTTCCCTGGAGAGGGATAACTGGATCCCCCACCTCTGACCACCGCTGCACTGATGGATGGCTTTAATGGGATTTTATTGTTTGATGTATCTACTCGTTTCCTCTTCCTTTCTCAGATCTAATCAGCTCTTTCTGTATCTCTTCACTTTATCTGCTTAAGACGTACCTCATAACCTGCCTTATATTTCCGTTTCGCATAGAATTACATTGAGACGGGGTTCAGTTGCTGCAATAAATTAAAGGATGGTCTCTCAATAACCCCTCCTCTTAAGTTCACTCTACATATTTCATTCTTTCTAGTGGCATTTTAATCACAAATGTGGGGAACATCCAGTCTGTCTGTTCATCTCTGTTCTGTTATTATTTTTCGATCAGAAAAGTGAGCAGAAAAAGCTTCACGGAACATAAAAAACACAAAAATACCTTCTTGACCACATCTACATGCCTAAATGCATTTAGTTGCTACCATATGATTGACTGATTAAATATTTGTGCTAATAAGCAATCGACCAGTGGTAATTTGCCCAGGGATTTTTACTCTGGAAATTACAGACATGGTCAATTCGCATAAGAGCTGCTGTCAGAGAGCTGCATGCTGTCTAATATTTGAAATTTGAATATGAAGGATACTCTTGTGAGGCCTGGATGTTGACCGGTGGCCAGAGGCACTGACTGGACTCCTTTGGGACAACTTGTCTTCGTTGCATCTTTGGGTATCATTTGTAAGACTGTGTGTCTAATGCTTACATGCTCAAGAGAACTATGATGGGAGCTGTGCTTCCCCAGGCCTGGTCTAGCTGTGGTGACTGCAGGTGTCATGGAGGCGGCAACTGAGACGATACCTGGAGAAATGGGGCCTGGTACAGGCCTGAACGATGACCATCCGGAGTCCAGAGCAGAACAGAGCCAAGCCAAATGAGCATATGCTCTCATACCTGGCCTGACCAGACCTATGAGGCTCTGTTAGACCAAGGAACTGGTCAGACTCTAGAGCTGAGCCAGCACTGGAACTGGCTTGTCAAAAAAAGGTATCTGATTTTTCAAGGAAATTTAAGGTAATTTTCCCTAAAAGTTAGAGTTTTCCTAGAATTTTGGGTAGTTTTCTTTTGTTGTTTCCCCCAGAAATTTTTAGTACTCTTTTCTGGAAAATTCTATAAGAAACAAGGGACTTTTAGGACTTTTCCAAAAACTCTCAACAATCCCAACCAGCAATATTTTACTAATTTTCAAAGAAAATGTTAGAAAAGTTTCCCACAAAGTTTTATGGATTTCATTTAGGATGTTCACAGAAACTTTTAGGAATCTTCCATAATACTTTCCAGGATTTTTTTATTCTTCATTTAGTGTCTTATCTTATATAATAACTTTCACATTTCTATCAGGGGTCCAAATGGCAACATTTTTAATTTAATGAATCCAAAACATTGACTTGTGTCAGTAATTTGAGTCACAATTTGTCATTAGAGAAGCTGTGGCAGATCCCAAGACCAGACCAGTTGAGAACCACTGCTCCAAAGGACACCAAGAATACTGGGAGAAACTGACAAAGATGGGAAATCTCTGGCCTCAAGCTCACGGCAAGAATTGGCGCAAGTCCGTGGGTACTCCAAAGTCTGGATCCTCTGTTTTTTCAATGTTTTAACTTATCTGACAAGAGCAGAATTGCAACTGTAGCAAGTAAATCGTTATCAGTTTCCTCATTCATTCCATACAGCTTTAGAGATTACTGAAGCCATTGCCATCAAAATGTCACATAGTCTTCTTCATTCGCAGCAGGCTCTCAGAACAGCTTCGCCTTGTCTCTTTTGGTCTGAACTTGGCGTTAGATATACTGCCACCTTTCTTCTGGACTTCACTGAAACCTGTTGATCTTGTGAGAGAATCTTACCTTAATCAGATGTAACCTTGGATTGCAAAGTATGTTGTTTTTATTCCAAAACCTGTGATTATGGCCTCCAAAAATGTCTTGTGTGGTTGAATTCACAGTGCTAATACCTTTTCTGTTGCATTATTTTTGTTTAACTGTTTGTCAGGATTTAAATATAATACTCTTGTTTAAAGATGCTTAAGTGTTTGGCATGGCCGCGGGCCCGGTATGCATGGGAACGTGGGAAAGGTGAGTTAGCTGGCATAGTGGGAGAGAAGGATCAGGACTAGCCTTTAGCTTGCATTGTCTATCAGGGGAACAATTAGCAATTAGCAGTGGGGTTATTCTGAATGGCAAATAAGTTTCCCACAGGTACTTTGCAGTCCTTTTGGTATTAGCGTAAGTGCTGAAGCTGATTAGCAGGAATTTGTTTGGCAATGCAGCTCAATCTAATCTCCCTTATGGGTACTTGCCATTTTTGTAGCAATTTCCTCTGAGGGGCCCCCTGCCTTTAAAATGCTACATCATTCTTACATTGAGTAAATAGTCAATGCAAAGATGCCCTTTTTTACCGCGCATTGCATTCCAAAAATCTTCACGTCTTGGGCATCACTTTGCGTGCATGTCCATCAAATTCAGAAGGAGATATTGTAAAAATTTCTAGTGAAGTTGTGTGGATTACAACAAAGCTTGGCTTCGCAGCAATGACCAGCCCTCCCATGTGAGCAGTTGGGTTAAAGAGGTTAATAGCTGCTTTTGTGCATTTTGGAACTGTTTTGAATATTTTGTCCTCTCTTTTTTACCTTTGTGACATTTTCAGCAATTAAATGTGCTTTTTGTACATAATTTCTCCCTTCAAATTGGTCAAATCTCCAGGTTGACATGTTTAAGGCCTTTACTTTGATAAATAGCTGATTTATAATGAGAAAGAATCCTCTTTTCTTCCATCTCAGCTTCTTAAATTGAGCTAATATTCTGAAATGCAGCAAAGAGGGTCTAACATTTTCTTCAGGAAGGGCCAAAGCTTTACCTGGTGTTTGAGAAAATACTACTTTTAAAGGCAGGACAAATATAGGAGTAAAAGCTATTTAAGATTCATCGTTCACTTTCCTCTCAGATATTTCTCTGTGTCTTGGCTCAGTCTTTCCCTCATGTTTATTGTAGACAGTCACAACACACTTGTTTAAGTATTAACTCTCAGTCTAGCAGAACAGGATTATGTAACCACCATTCAGAAGAACAGTACAACTTGTGAATGGGCTGCGTTATGCTTGGCTTCTTGTTACTTCAACATTATCTGGCAGTTCACACATGAATGTGATGTTGCTAAAAATATATTTGTAAATAAAAGATGCATGATTTTTCAAGCTGCAGGATTTTTTGAATGAATGTTTGAATGTTTTGTCCATGTTAGACTTTGTAAGAAATAGAAAGGCCTTTTTGGATTTCAGGCTGGATGTTAATTTAAATCAGAATTATTTTGCGTTTTTGAGTTCAGGAATCGATAAGTATGTTCTTTCAAAAACCACATAGTGATAAATGATTTTTCTTAACATACATCTCCTTTAGCATTGCCATTATAGTGATTATAGCCAATGTGAAAATTAGGATAAACAGTCATTCATACAATGCATTCACAAAGTATTCAGACACCTTTCACTTTTTTCAATTTTGTTATGTTTCAGCCTGATGGCACAGTTGAAAAAAAAAAATTTATTCTCATGAATCTACACTCAGTACCCCATCATGACAGAGTGAAAACAGAATTTTAGAAATTTTTGCAAATTTATGAAAAATAAAAAACTGAAATCTAACATTGACATAAACCCTTTAGAAAAACATTTGATATTTAACTTTGGTTCCTCCCATTTCTTTGGACTGTTGCTGAGGTGCATTTATGCCTTGATTAGAGTCCACCTGTAGCCAATTAAATTGATTGGCTGCTCTTAAACCGCTTCTCACCATTGATAGTTGCTTTTCAGATGTGTAAGCTGCCCACGCCATAGACACTAATGCAACCCCATACCATCAGAGATGCAGGCTTTTGAACTGTGCCCTGATAACCAGCTGGATGGCACAGTGAACTGTGTTGACAGACGGTGATTTCTGGAAGTGTTCTTGAGCCCATGCAGTGATTTTCAGTACCGAATCATACCTGATTTAATGCAGTACTGCCTGTGTGCTGGAGATCTAATACATCCAATATTGACCTTTGGCCTTGTCCTTTGCACCAATCCTCTGAATGTTTTATTGATATTTTGTACTGTAGATGGTGGAATTATCACAGACTTTGCAATTTTACATTGTTGAACATTTTCCAAAATTGTTCCATGATTTTTATAAACATTTAGATCCGTGAACCTCTGCCCATGTTTACTGGGAGAATCTGCCTCTCTAAAATGCTCCTTTTATACCCGTTTATGGTACCAACCTTGTGCTGATTAATATAACTTTGCAAAATCCTCCTCCAGCTATTTTTCATTAGCACCACTTAGTTTCTGTTGCCTCGCCCCTACTTTTTCATGATGTGATGCTTCCATCAAATTCAAAATGAGCTAATATTTTTCATGAAATGTTAGAATGTTTTAATTTCAGCATCTGATCTGTTGTGTTCTACTGTGAATAAAATATAGGTTTATAAGCTTGCAAAACATTGTTTTTTATTACATTTACCCACCCAACTTTTTTGGAATTGGGGTTGTACATGATAATGCATAATTGCCTCAATGAATGATTTAGAGTGCACAAGTGCATATTCCTGAGCAGGGTCAGGGTAAAGTGGTCCAAACCAATGCACTAGTGCACTCTGATTACTTTATGGTTGGCTTTGCCTTCTTAGGAGTGGGCATGTAGATGTGGGTTTACTGTACAGAGACCCAGGTATACCCTCCAGTGCCTCACTGGTTGTTACTGCAAACATACAGTCAGGGTTATTGCTGGCGTGTACTGCCTGCTGCTGTGGACCCGCCTGACTACATCTTCTTCAGCAGGGGTGTCAAACTCAAGGCTCGGCGCTCATATCATATTTTGGTTAGAACTGGCCCGCAGGTCTGAGGTCTGCAGATTTCCTCTAATATAGAAATGTAAATTCAACCATAGAGATTTAAAATATCTTTTAAGTCAGAAAAATGTGAAAAAGTTAAGGGTAAAAATAATGAGATAGACAGTAAGGAATAGGGGAGAGAAATTAATATGCGTTTTAATATTTTCAATTCGCATCTCAAAATTCGGAGTTAAACTTAGCATTTTGACTTTTTATCTCATATTGCAAACTTTAAGGTTCCAATTTTACATTTTAAGTCATATTTTGAGATCAAGATCATGATTTCAAATTTAATCTCATATTTTGCCCTTTTAAACTTTGACCTTTAATCCCATATTTGGCTTTTTAAACTCACAATTAAGAATTTCATCTTTTTTTTTTTTTTTTTTTTGATACACAGTCTTAAATGTTAAGTTATATTTTGACCTTTTAAACTCATGATTTTGAATTTTATCTCATATTTTGACATTTAAACTCATGATTTTTACTCTCTATCTCATATATTTGACTTTTGAAAACAGTATTTTAACTTCTGATTTGTGTTCTGACCTTTTTAACTAATATTTTGACTTTTTATCTCAGATTTTGAGCCTTTAAACTTATCATTTTGATTTTTTAAAAAAATCTCTAAATCGTTTATCATCAGTTTTTCTCCCCCTTAATTTATTACCTGTGAAAATAGGGTCAATAGTTTATGGTAAAATTTCTACCCCTAGGGCCTCAGGTTAGACCTAAATTCAGATTTCGACCCATGCTGTGGTTGAGTTTGACACCCCTGTTCTGTAGCTATCATTATCAGCAAACACCTATTATCATAGCTGTAAGTGTCAGGGTGAATCTTCAAATGTAACTGCTCTATAATAACCCATTTCAGTCCTCCCTGTATAATTTGCATATTGGTTGCTCATGCTGATATTAGAATAATCAGTCTAGATGGCTTTCAGGTGACTTTCTAAAAGCCATGACTTCTTTTAGTGGAGAGGGAGGTTGACTTTCCCGCTGCAGTGGCAGCAGCAGATGAGTTGAGACTTTGTTAGACAGTTATTTTTCTCTATTGATTTGATTTAAATAACTTCAATCATGATATCAGGACCCATTAGATTGATAGCAGTATTGATAAGTTCAAATTGTGTCGATGGTTTTGAAAAATTTGTACCTGGATCTCTTTGGAACTGGGTTTTGTGCATGTGCAATAAAGTTCTGACATTGCACTGTGCCATGAGTAATCATAACATGTCAGACTACATATTCCTTTGCATCATCATTAAGAACAACGCTTTGGGAAGTTCATGTTTGGTATAAACATACCGACTCAGTTACACATCATCAGTGATCTTTCCCATGATTCAAGAAATGTCACTTAATACTCACAAAGATCCTTTGTGGAGATCCAGACTGTATCAAACTCAGAATAAATGTCTTCACTCTAATCCACCCCTGTGTTCTTTTTCAACAGTGTCCACACACCACCTTTGTGCAGCCGCCCCCCCCTTGTGACCGGCTATATTTGAACACTTAAGTGAGCCTAATGAAAGGAAGTCACCCATTTATTTCCCTGTTATTCTTAGAAAGTCCCTTTGCTGCGCTCATGAATCCGATGCAGCACTTCAAAGGCGTCAGCCTCAACAGAGGCCCGTGGCTCGTGATTAGAAAGATCCAGCAAACTGGTGTCACACAGCTTGAGCTATGTTTGGAATGACTCATGTGAGGGCAATTGATGAAAGGCAAAGTTGACCTGACACATTAATGTCCTTTTTCCCCTTTTCTGAGTTAATCATGGATCATTTGAATCAGGAGGATCCAATTATTCAAACTGTGCCCCATGATTTAATATGGTGCATAAGTCTCTTTAATCCCTTTGCTACTCGGTAAGTGGTCTTACGGTTTTTGGATAAAGGCATCAGTGGCTTTAATTCAGGTCTTAAGGAGCCTTTAGACTGACAAAAAGCTAATTCCAAAGGCAGTGCAATTGCAGTAGGCTTGGATCTTTTATAGGTGTGTTGGAAAATGTTATCATTTGGCATAAAATCTGTCCGACTGAATCTCAGAGTAAACCATTCCAGTGTTTCTCATACCATTTATTTGGGGTGGCCAAATGAAAGGCAAGGACTACTCTGAGCAACACATTTCCTTTATGGCTGAAAATGATGCTTCTGTTCTTTCCCCGACCTGCTTCTGCATGAGTTTGCCAGACTTACGGGTGAGGTTTCGCCGTACTGTGGCTGCTGATGGTGTAACAGTTAGCTTTGATATTGCAATAGTATAAACAGCAGTTTCATTAGAACTGGGCCACAATTCTTTATTAAAACTAGCAAAGAGCCACACTGAAAGCTTCTCTTGGTGGAGAAGATGCTTGCGCTTCTTCTGACCACCAACAGCATGAGTTTTATCCAACAAGCACCAACCATTCATAAACTATGGCAATGCCGGAGCTGCACATGCCTAACAGCCTCATTTGATCTTGTCTTGGACAGAACGTTCATCCAATCACCTTCTGAGAACTTTTTGAAAAGTTCTGCTCTTCCCTAACACTTTGTATGGGAGGTTTCCCAAATGAATATGAAATATACCCTGTGGATGGATATATGCATCTTTCACGTCAGGTCTTGAAATCTTCTCATCCTTTTAAAACCTCTCCTCATTCATCCTTGGTCTGAGGCAGGAATGTGCTGCCTTTACAGTGAACCACACATCCTCTGTTCCTACCTCACTCATGAAGCACAATAGCCGTGGTGTGTAGAAGTGCCCAGGAGGAAACATTTTACAGTCTGTTGATCCACCTGTTTCAGGACTGAGTGGGCCTGAAGGCTCGGCTTGTTTGACGTTAACCCCTCGCCCTTGTGGAGGTGGTACAATGTAAATGACATGAAGGGCTCTACTGTTTGAAATGCTGTCCTAGCCTCATAGTTTTTCTTGTAGTTCTCAGAAGACTGGCTAACAGGACCTCTCCTACATCTGGAGTTTTTCCCCCTCCTCTGTAAAGTGTTCTTCAAAGCTGTTGGAGGCATTTTTCTTCCGCCTTAAAATAACAAATGAATACAATATGTCATTGAAAACAAGTCTGTAGTACGACTTCCTTTATCAATATAAACACACCAACGCACCTAAGCACAGTACTCGAGTATCATCATATGGCTTTTACTTATTGGACTTCCCAGAATGGCTTAACCTGAACTTCCTGATGAACTGGAAAAGAATCCATACCGTCATTAATATTAAGATATGTGTTCTTGTTCCTTGGGATTACTCTGGCTTTTGCTGTTTCCCATTTTTAAACTATACCTGTGTTTGTAATGACCCCCATGATGATGAAGAGTGCTGAGCAATGACAAAGTTACAGAAATTGGTGGGCGATGAAGGAAGAAATGGTGGTTGGAAATAAAGCATTGATTTTAGCTAACATAGCTATGCTGGCTACATAATTAATGCTACTGCATAAACCTGTGTAGCTAAATTTGCTTTAGCAAATGTAGCTAAAGCTAATGTAGCTATGTAAATAGCATTCCTACACAGCTTTCATAGCTGCTTTTTGAGCTTAGATGTAGCTATGCACCTCTGTTATAGCTGAGTTAGCTTTAGCAACATGAGCTTTAGTCAACATAGGTAAAGGTAACTTAGCTAGGCAGATAACATTAATACGTAGCTGCTTTTTGAGCTTAGCTTTGGCTCTGTTAGCTATGGAGCTACGTTGTCTACATAGCTTACACAGCTAATGGAGCTATGTAAGCTACAAGCTTTTTTTTTCTCCTGTTAGCAGACTGTTTACTCAGCTTTATCAAACGTACTGTAATCAGGTTCTGCAGGACAGGTTTTGACTTTTAATTTTGGTATCCTTACCTTTACCCTAAACTGAAGTTTAATTTGGTTTAATTTTTGAAGTTTTAGCACATATTTTTCTTTCTGAGATAGACGGCATCTCAGATAAACAATTTTGAGAGTGGCCATTAGAGACAAACGAGCTGCAGCCAGACTGTCTCGACTTTTTTGTTTCAATATTTAATCAATATTGATCTGAGAGTAAAATTTCTAAATTATATTGGAAAAAAATGTACCTTCAAAAATGTATGTTTTTTGCATTCACACAGTTTAAAATATAAAACAAGAAAAGAAAAAATTTCCACAAAAAAGTTGCAAAATGACTTTTCCACCCTCTATGGGTTGATCACAATAAACTACAGAAATTCCAAAATTGACCCCAATGAAAGAGAGTTGAAATTTGAGCAGACCTACTGACCCCTGAGGAATTTTACCAAGATTCTCTCAACTACCTCCTCCCTATCACATGGACACACGGTCAAACATGCACACTTACAGCGGGTTTCACTCTGCCTGCTCTGATGCTATACATTGCCATGTTTGGCCTCCTATGGCAAATGGACTGCAGTGACTTTGCCCCATCATTCTGCCTCTATGCAAAACCCCTTGCAGACGTGGCAAAGTATCTACCTTACTATCCCATCATGAACTGGCAGAATGTAAGCAGCACTTCTTTTAGCTTTCAAGCCCTTAAAAATGATCATCTACCTACCCTTGGTATTTGATCTGCACATCAATCATGCCATGGTATATTCTGTATAGACCCCAGACTCCTATTCTGAACAGAGGCAATGGTCTGCCTCGATAAATGACCTGAACTTGGCTTTGCCTTTTTGATTAATCAGCTTAATCAGCTGCACCATTAAATTAACAATCAGCTTGTTTTTGGTAATCTTATAAAGCACGTAGCATACAGGCTTACCATTGTCCAGACAGGAACTCCTGTAAAACTACAGACAAGTTAATCAGGAAACAACCCTAAATGTTTCAAACATCTCAGAAGAGGAGCTTATTGAAACTGAGATCTGCACCTTAGAGGTTTCCGGTGATTGTTTCTAGGTCATATTGTTTCTGATTTATCACAGAAGCCTGCTGCACGGTACATATTAATATTGTCTCTATAATAAACATAATGCAGTGCTTCCAAAATGCTTACATTGCTCTGAAAATTTTAAGTGTTTCCTTTGTGCACTGAAGCTTTCTGTGAAATTCAGCTTGCACACACGCACACACACATATTACATGATCCTCTTTTTCTTATAAAATCTGTCAAAGCCCTCATGTATCCTACTGTTTCATGTGTAGGGTCTTAGCAGCTGAAGTCACATGAATTTAGGACTTCAAGCTGAGGCCTAATCTGACCATCAGTGCTGCCACCAGAGATGGATGTTTTCAACAAGGATGGTGCATAAAATTAGAGAGGAGAAAGCATCTAATTCTTCCAAACAATAGCTCTGTGCATTTGAAAAGTGAAAGCATTTAAGAATTGTGGGAGGGAAAAAGCAATAACCTACAGATAGATGAGTGCAAATATATAGATTTAATGTGTCTTGCAGCATTATTATATTGATTTGCATCCAGACAAATGGAAAAGCTCTTTCTCATTAATAGGAGTGAAAATGCATGCATACATGCATACATATGGAAATCAGTGCATAGAAAAGCCTTCTTGTTGTTTGTCTCTCTGATAGCAGACTGAGAAGCAGCTTGATGCTACAGGACTCATGATGATATACCACAAAGCCCACCTGTGGCTACCGGAGCTTGGAGCAGCTCGCTGTGCTCCCTCCTGCCTTTACAGTGAAGGGCAAAGACACAGCACGACCTCTACCCCCCACTGCTCCTGCTGCCAATCAGTCCAGTAACCCTCCTTGCTTTTTCACTTCTATTGCTCCCTTTGATGCTGTACTGTGAGCTGCTTCCTCTATGAAAGGCCTCTCTCGCCCAATCAGTTGGCCTTTCTTGTCATTCGTTTAGCCACCCGCTATCACTGTTCCCTGCCTGCTGGCATTGTGGAGGGGGGCTTGAGGGCATCTGGATTGTTGTTGACATTTCAGTTTTCAAGCCAAATATGTTATTTTCAGCCAGGATAGATGGATGAAGATAACTCATACCAAACTGATACATCATTATCTCTTTCACCCTCATGAAGTCGGCTTTAGTGAAGCAGGAGAGGCTGCTAATTAAACCAGGTGTCTTTTTTGACATGTCTTCTACACAAAAACTGGTTTGAAAGGTTGGCCAAATTGATTGTGGCTGCTTGTTTATTCATCCTGTACTTCATAGTCTGGACTACATCATACAACTTCACATAATTTAAAGAAAATACCTGCTGAACACAGAGTGGATGTGCCTTTTATGTAAGGATAGGCCGAGTCAAGACCAAGACCATAAAAATCAATTTAAAAAAAACCATGATAAGGTTAAACAGTTAAAGAGCAATCTGTCTTCAATTTTAGTTTTCTTTTTCATAAATTTGACAGATAAAAAAAGGTGTCTGCAACTCGTTCAAAGCACAACATGCAAAAGTCTCAAATCTTAACAAATTTGTTCAACAAACTTCATGTAAAAAATAAATCTTTGTATGTATTTAAAAGCTACTGACAAGTCTGGAATTGTTCTTAGTAACTGAAAATGAGATGTTTATCCAGATTTGTCAGGTGAATGAGGCCTAAAGTAAGTGTTCAGAGGTATTTCTGACTAGAAATAAGATGGACTAATGTCAGAGTTTTTGCAGGTGCAGCTATTCGTTGTTTTAGCAAGTGCTGCTCCTTGTTATCACATTGATGAAGTCAAGGAATAGCAGATCAGTGCTGGTGTCGAATGGTCTTGATGGAAAATCCAGAGTCTGGCCAGTCTGAGTCTGAGACAAGACCAAGACATTCAAAATGTGGCCATTCTTGAGTACTACAACACTATTGTGAGCGACAGTAGTTTTGGTGTTGTGCCTGTGAGTCCACATGCAGGGGTAAGGAAACTCATCACTTCATTGAAACACACAGTTCAGGGTCTGTGTTTGGTATCTCTAATGCACCAAGAGCACGTAGATTTTAATCTTACAAAGCAGATGGATTTGCCAGTCTATCATCAGGCAAGTCCATCTTGAAAATCTCTAATGAACAGTGTTTGAGCCAAACCAAATACTGCCCAGACCAAACAGTGTCATTTGAGAACAAAGCGGCAGATACAGCCGGGGTTGAGCTGAACTGAAAGCCAATAGTGATGGCTGCCACTAGTGTGTAGCAATTTGCTTCAATGTAGCAGCAGTTTCATCAGAACTGCTCCACATTTCTTCACGAAATAGAGCGCAAAGAACCACACTGAAAGCGTTCTTATGACAAAGAATGTGCTTTTGCTCTTTTGCGAGCTACTTCACCATGAGATTGTAAGAGTTACAAGGGAGGGAGGATGTTGTACTGATAGTCAGCTGCTAGGGTAGCTCAAATGTAGCAACAGCGGCAGTTTTTTTTTTGATATGACCGCAATTCTCCATTCAAAACAAGAGCAAAGAGCCACACCAAAAGCTTTCATGATGGAAAAGATGTTTTCACTCTCCTCACTACCTGCTTTGGCTTGAGTTGACTATTGACACCAACAGTGACTGTAATGACATTGTATTCAAATACGTGTTCTTAATATGGAGTTCTCTGTAAACAAACATTTTGACAGGAATTCACTAAAATGCTTTTTGTCACGACAAAATGAAGATGACAATGTTGTGCATTACCCTGTAGCAGGAGGTGGAAAAGGTTTTTGTCTTGGGTGTGATAGATGTGCCACAGCTTTTGACCCAAGTCCTAGATGAGTGTCAGGTTGTCTTGACAGTGTATTTTGCTTTATTTTAAACATATCTTGTATTTGAGATTTCTTTAGTTTTCCAGATTCCTGCTTGTACCTATGTTTGTTATCATCTTTGTAATAAACTCAATGCTTTCATTGTATCTGCTCAACACTCGAGTAAGGTCAATGAACCTTGAAATTTCTTCCTTGCATTAAGCCCACCCAGAGCCTTATTCATTACCACGGATTTTGATTTTTAGGCATCATGTGTATGTGTGGGTGGGAATGTCCATTAAAATGTGAATAATGTGGGTAAATCTTTCTAAGGGGCTTTAAAATGGGCTAATCCCATGCAAAGCCACAATGAAGCTCATTCACTTCCTTGCTGTGAAAGGATTCGCCCCCACTTGAGACTTTGGTGGGAAAGAAACTGAAGAAAAAAACCTCAGGTTGTGATATGAGTTACTGAACTTCGGTCAAAGCCTCATTTCCTCTCTGACAGGAGACTTTTCTCAGGGACCTCTGATTGGCCATGTCAACCTGTTTAAAGCATGTATTAAAAGCAAAGCTATGCTAAATCTGTAGGTATTGCATCAACACTTAAGTAGGTTAAATACAAACTTGTTCTCCTGTATGTATATTCTTAACAGTAAGCCAATTTAGTGGTGCTTGAATATCAAGGGTATTCTCAGGAGGGAATGAAACAAATCAGACTTTGTTTTGCTTTGTTATAAATCCATCGTGGAATATTTTCATGCCTCAGAAGCACCAAGAATTCATAATGAAGCTCAGCATACCACCCCAACATAAGCTGTTTAAACTAGGCTGTCAAACAGTTGATTTTAATATCCGAATTAATTACCAGATTGAATTACCAGCTAATCAAGATTAATCTGATGTTTTCTTGGGATGCCCACTTTGTCGCCTGTCTCTGGCATCCCGCTTATATGGAAGTGGCCCTCAGTTTTGCAGAACACTATCCTGAAGTTGGCCTATCACTTAGGCCCAATTCAGATCAGTCAAACGTGGCATGCCGATTCTTGGAACAGAGCATGCGGGTTAAGGGGGCTATGATGTAATCGTGATACACATCGAGACAAAACATTTGGCATATACAGATTTGTTGACTCTGGGACCAGATTTAAAAAAGCAGCGATTTCAGGCTCACAAAATGGCATGTGGATGAAACGCCTATACAATAAAATACTTTTGCAGATACTTCTAAAATTTTCTCCGTATGGATGGCCCTTCAGTCACCTGATTGTCAGCCCCTGGGGGTACCAGAAGCTCAAAACAAGAGTCAGTAGTAACAGCAAAATAAGCTGTTTGGCATTGGCAGAGAAGATATTGCAAATTTTTCATAGAAGCAACCCACATTCTCAGCTCTGCTGCTCATCCCATAAATGCTTGCTCCTTACAAATGTTGCATCTTTAAAAGGGAAAGAAACTGGCTTTCCAATTGCATAGCCTTATTGCCAAGAAGCATTGTTAAAACAAACATAGATTTCCTTACTTTTGTGCTAAGTTTAGGTTCAACAACATGTCATATTTTAATTACCAAGTAAAAGAAAGAATATGAATTTGCCACATGTAAATAGCAGTATTGTTACTTTACTTTGTAAGCCAGACTGGCTAATAAGCTCTCAGCAAGCACTGTGGTTATGCATATGAGCTCTTGCACTCAAATATCATTGCATACTATGAATAAGAAAAACATTATACACTCTATTTAATGACACACTTAGTATGATTTTGAGAAGCAAGAAGCTAAGCATGTAACCCCAAAACTTCAAGTGTTTTGCTATGAGTCATAGCATACAGGGATTGTTCAGTCTTCTAAATATGGCTTTACTTTGTTGCGATGACAATGACCCTCAGCAGTCATTAATCACTAACAGTCCGCCTGTTTTGTAACTAGAAGGTTTTTCAGGGGTGTCCTACATTGATGATTATCAAACAGTTATTGTGGGGCATATCCATTCAGAGGTCAGATAATAAACCAGAGCCCATGCCATTTGGCACGCAACAGAGGGAAAAGTAGAAGTCTAAAGGGGAAGTATAGTAGAAGAGGGGGACTGATGAAATGGAAGGAACCGGAGTTGCTTACTGACTCAAAGGATGTACAAAGAAGATAAGAGTCAAAGAAAGAAGGAACTGAAAGTTACAACAAAGGGAAAAATTCCAAAGTTCTCCATTGTCTGGGTCAATGACTCAAATGTTAGTCTGAGTTTGCTTACTTTAATGTATGTGCTTGAAGCCAGGCTTCGCTCCATGCACATTATTTAGTGGAAAGGTCAATCTTAAATCCTGTCCACATGTGCAATACTGATTAAATCTACCGCTAACATGTGAACTTCCAGGGTCATGTTTCATGTTTAAGTCTCCGTGACAGTAAACATCCTGCAGAACTGTCCTTGAGCAGAAACACTGACTATTCCAGTGGTACTACTCTGCTGCTGACCCTGACCTCTGACCTCTCTCAGGAGCAGGTACAGGAAAAAGAGGAATTTTACAACACAGCATTACTTTTCAACGGCTAGTTAGAGCTAAAAAAGTGTAGGAATATTTGTATTTTGTATATATGCTGAAGTTTTTGTATTTTTTTAAGTATTGCTGGCACTTTTAGGCACTTAAAGGAATTTTTTCCACAAGGATGTTTAATTGCAAGTGCAATGTCTTTTTCAACTTCACAGAATTTCTGCTTTTACCCGCTTAGGCCCGGCGTTTACTGTGATTTCAAGCCAATCCTATCAAAGTTGGAGAGGAATGTCAGCTCACACTGTAAGGCTGAATCAATTACAGCACACGACCCAAGCTCACACTGTATGCTCCGATGGTCCCGGTTGACCTGAGTACTTATACTGTACAGAACAGAACAGACTGTGACATATGCCTATAAAGTTTCCTTTTAAATTTCCCACAGATAAGGTCGAGTCATGCCTATCTTATTTAAGGCGTCTCTTTTGCACAACTCAAATAGCAACATCAAACACGCTCTCTCTCTCACACATACACATCTACACACAACATCACCATCAAACACAACTAGCAGCTAGATCATAATAAATAATCCCTGTCACAGATATTTCTGCTCCTGCTTTTCTCAAGATCTTGAGTGCTCTCTTTCTGCACCCTCCTCTTCTTTTTCTGCATCTCCCTCTTTCTCTGAAACTTTCTCTTCTCTCTTTCTGTATTTATCTGGTATCATTTGTGTGTAGTTTTATTACAGTATACATTTAAAAACAAACCAAAAAATATGTTTGCAGTTTCTTCCAATACCACTTTGCTTCCCTATTTAATTTGTTAAATAAAGACTGCAGGTCTGTCTCTGCTGTTTATCTCATTCAATGACTCAAATTTCTTTAAAATGACTGTTAAACTTCATATATTAAATCAGAAACATATTCATTATTCATCCTGCTTTAAAACCAGTGGTTGACTTTTTGTGACTGTGCACATTTTGGTATTTTTATCTCACAAACACAGACAGTAAACTTGTTATTTCTTGTTCTTCACAGCATGCAGAATGTACCCATCAGCTGAATGCATGCTGAAGTCTTCATTAGTGTTCATGTGAAAACCTCTAGTTAGAAATGGGATGTGACAGAAATGTTTTGATTGGTCAGCATTATAAATGCTACTATATTTTTTTAGTTTGGTATGTCTGGGTGCTGACACAAGCGGATAATATTTTTAGGTATGAGGCAGTGTGGTGCTAAATTTACAGCCAACAAACTGAGATCTAATGAGGATCCAGACTGCCAGAGGCCGAACAGGGCTGCTAACTCTGTAATAAAACCAAACAGGAGGCAGTAAGGTTAGCATTTTTTACTTCTTTTTTTTGTTGCTCAGTCAATAATTTTAGATACCTCATGTTTTAACAAGAAAATCTATTTTATTGTATTGAAACATATCACAGCTTGAAAAAGCATCCTGAGCCTTATTTTTAACCAAAAGCTGTTTAGTAAGAGAGTGAGATCTCTGTCTAAACCGCACATATACATTGACAGTATTTTGGGACTAAACTGTTGTGTTTTGTATTGATAATAAGAAAACAAATATTAACCAAAGATGCACTGATTGATCAGCAACCAATAATTATCATCTGACATTCAGTGAAAAGATCAGAATTGATGCTTCTGGTCTCAAATCAACAAACTGATCACATTTTGTTGATTTATTCATTTATATTTATAAAAATATATATTTAAAAAAAAAAATCAAAATCAGCTCTTAATAGCCCCACAGTGTATTAAACAGCTCAATGAAAAGTCCACACTTTGACACAACACCAAACCCAAACAATCCCAAGGCCACACAGTCACTATCACATTTCAGCTGTTTACATGTAAAGGCAGTCAATTTCTGCACGTGTTTTTTCAGATTGAGCTCTCCTGTCCTCAACTGTTAGCAGGAGCTGACTAACCGCCAAGAGGAGACGTAGTAGACCTCCAGGGAGGACGGGGCAGGAAAGGGAAAGAAGTTTGGAGGGGATCCTGTGTAATCCGGTTTATTGAAGGAGAAAACGTAGACACATTTTTCCATCTGTAGTTCCTGGCAGGTTGAGTGTGTACATGCAAATGTATGTAGCATGTACATGATGAAAATACATCACCATGACTGCAGGGAGATGCTGGCTTGGTTTAACTTATAAATTTAGTGCACTACTTGTGGATCGTAGTTAACTGCGATTAATGTGATTAATCTTGCACTAACTTTAATACATCCTAAATGTATTATCAGCTGCAGATCTACTGCAAGTGTTTTCCTCAGTGCTGTCTCTCCCGATGCTGCAGGAGGTTTATGGATCATTAGCGGTGCTGTTAGCATTAGCAGCACTAGCTTGATAATGTTTACATTACTGTGTCTGACTCACTGAGGTAATACCTGCACTTTCTATCAGGGCTGGGAGGTTAATGGAAAATTAGATTAAATCACAATACTGTCTGCTGCAATTTTTAAATAGCAGACAGTGCAGTGTTTCCTCAGCCTGAAATGTGCCAAAATGCTAGTTTAATACATTTTTTTTGCTGCAGAGATTTTATGCTCTACACATTACGGAAACATTCAAGTGTCTTTTTTTTAGAATTGTTTGCAGAAATCTCAATTTCCCAGTTCATGTATGTGATTTTCTTAATCAAAATAAGAATTACATAAAAATGGCCATCCCCTTCTGCATAGCAATTGATTCCAAATTTGCTATATGAGCCAAATTCTCTTTTTTTTCCCCAAGTCTTTCATCTCTAGTTTAATTTATATAATATTGTACTGGTTGTAATATAGAATGATTTATTGCTTGAAATAGTTGAATAATACAGAAGGAGAGGAGCCTAAAATAATCGCATATTAAATCTCAATCACAATATTGAGGAAAAAAATCACAAATAGAGTATTTTCACAAATCGTTCAGCCCTACTATCTATAGAATTTTCCCAAAAGAAAAGTTTTAAGCCTTACTCTACATCGTACGTACACACTCACCTGGGTTGAATATCAGCAATCAACTGCTCACAGGCATGGGTTTCTCACATTTTGGAGAAGAGCAAAAACATGTTTTCCATCAAGACAAGTGTTTGGTGGGGTTCTTTGCTTTTCATTTGGATTGGTTTCTCCTCCACCAGTCATGTTTATGAAGCTGGTATCATAAGTCCCCTCCGTTCTTCAGTTGAATTGAACTGAATAGAATAGAAAACATTTACCAAACAAATACCAAATATTTGATGCCTATTGAAACAGGTATCAGTGTCATAATTTTTTTTCCACTAAGTTAAACATTCTAATATCATGACAACCCTAATAAGCAGAGGGATTATGCCTTTGTGAAGCAACAGTCCAGGTGTAACAGGTGATGGGAAGTAGGCAAATATCAAATAAACCTGGGTGAAGCTAAAGACTTTTAACAGTAGTCCTGCACCTCCTGGCAAACACAATTAACAGCATCAGGAAAACGGATAGAGCTGTGTGTGGGTGTATTTGCATGGGTGTGATCATGTGTGAGTGTGTATACTGATGTGACAGGTGTGACTGTGTATTATAGTGTATGTGTGCATTCACTGGGGTTGAAGCTAACCACCACTTTGGCTGAGTATATTTGCTTTGTGGGTGTTTGTGGAGTGAAAAACAGTCAACTTACACAAACATGTTTGTGCCACCTGAACCATACTCTTGTTCAATGGCAACCTTTGTCGTCCTTTTATCTCCTTTTCTTCATGCATGTCTCTTCAGTTTGAATTATGTGAATAAACTGTAATAATCTGAGCCAGGTGTGGAGTTTTCCACACATTTACCAACCTTTCAGAGTCCAAACTGACCTTCCTCAACTGTCTTGATAAAACTAATCACACATCAAAACATTGTCATGTCTCTTGTAGAAAATGTAGCCCATTTTTTGTTGATTGTCATTATCCGGATTAGTGTTGGTTGTGTTTGCTTTGTCTCATCTTGGTGTAAAGAAAGTCATGACAAGACCTGAGTGTTGTCTGGAATTAATCAACAACAGCTTTCTGTCAGGTAATATTTGCTGTCATTTTGCAAGAAAATGTGCCTGACCTTTGCCAAAGTTATATAATAGCAGCATAATACATTTTCAGGTAGACACAACATTATTATGTAAATTTGTCTCCAGAATTTCCAGGGAAAAGAAATATTTTGCTCCTCTTTCAATGTGTTTTGACAATTTTTTGTGGTTGCAATTTTCATAAATTATACTAAATGCTTGTAGACCTTTTAAAAAGAGTGAAATAAAACATTTAAAGTAAAGTTCAGAAGCAGTACTTTTTGGTATTACAAAATGTAAAAGTTATAATACATATTGAAATGGTCCCAATGTATTATGATAGAATGATACACTATATTGCCAAAAGTATTCACTCACTCATACAAATAATAGAAATCAGGTGTTCCAATCACTTCTGTGGCCACAGGTGTATAAAATCAAGCACCTAGGCATGCAGACTGTTTCTACAAACATTTGTAAAAGAATGGGTCGCTCTCAGGAGCTCAGTGAATTCCAGCGTGCACTGTGATAGGATGCCCCTTGTGCAACAAGTCCAGACGTGAAATTTCCTCGCTCCTAAATATTCCAGTCAACTGTCAGTGGTATTATAACAAAGTGGAAGCGAATGGGAACGACAGCAACTCAGCCACGAAGTGGTAGGCCATGTAAAATGATGGAGCGGGGGTCAGTGCATGCTGAGGCACATAGTGCGCAGAGGTTGCCAACTTTCTGCAGAGTCAATCGCTACAGAACTCCAAACTCCATGTGGCCTTCAGATTAGCTCAAGAACAGTGTGTAGAGAGCTTCATGGAATTGGTTTCAATGGTCGAGCAGCTGCATCCAAGCCAAACATCACCAAGTGCAACGCAAAGCGTTAGATGCAGTGGTGTAAAGCATGCCACCACTGGACTCTAGAGAGGTGGAGATGTGTTCTCTGGAGTGATAAATCATGCTTTTCCATCTGGCAATCTGATGGACAAGCCTGGGTGTGGCGGTTGCCAGGAGAACGGTGCTTGTCTGACTGCATTGTGCCAAGTGTTAAGTTTGGTGGAGGGGGGATTATGGAGTGGGGTTGTTTTTCAGGAGCTGGGCTTGGCCTCTTAGTTCCAGTGAAAGGAACTTTGAATGCTTCAGCATACCAAGAGATTTTGGACAATTCCAGCTCCCAACTTTGTGGGAACAGTTTGGGGATGGCCCCTTCCTGTTCCAACATGACTGTGCACCAGTGCACAAAGCAAGGTCCATAAAGACATGGATGAGAGAGTTTGGTGTGGATGAACTTGTCTGGCCTGCACAGAGTCCTGACCTCAACCCGATAGAACACCTTTGAGTTGAATTAGAGCAGAGACTGAGAGCCTGGCCTTCTTGTCCAACATCAGTGTGTGACCTCACAAATGTGCTTCTGGAAGAATGGTCAAAAATTCCCATAAACACACTCTTAAACCTTGTGGAAAGCCTTCCCAGAAGAGTTGAAGCTGTTATAGCTGCAAAGGGTGGTCATATTAAACCCCATGGATTAAGAATGGGATGTCACTTAAGTTCATAGCGAGTCAAGGCAGGTGAGCGAATACTTTTGGCAATATAGTGTATCGTCAGACAAGCACATCATAATAGCCCATTTATCTGTGTGTTCAATAGCCATATATATCTCTGTTATTCTTTTGTCCACTGTGATTATGGCATAAAGCCACTGATTTGCCACACGGCTAATGTCAATACCGGTGCAATGTGAGCTCAGCTGCAAACTTTGTGGGGCATGTTCATGCCAGCCTTTGATTAATTCAAATTCTTTTTTGGATTAAGTGTTAAATGGGGCAAACAGCAGGCACTAATTCTGTGAAAATCATGGTGCTATTAGCAGGTGCAATCAATTCTTCATGGATTTGGCCTTTAGTCTTTGAATATATCCACAGGAAACAACCAAACAGAATAACACATTTCATCAATCACGCTATTTGAGCTTCTCACAGAGTGCATGCCCAGGTCAGTCAAACTTAATTAAACCACAAATTGATGTTATTTCAATAAAGTATATAAAACAGCCAAATGTGGGATGATCCTCTTCTGTGTCAATATGTAGTTCAAGTGGAAAATATATAGAACAGAAGCTGTGGAAAGCCATCATAATCAATTACCCACTAGGAGGGAGGGCTGGGACATAACCTTCTCAGAGGCAGCCAAATTTAATTTCCTGCCCCTTGTTGGTCTGGTAATGCCATGTTAATAGCTTCCTGCTCATGTAATATAGCCATACTGCCACACATGCTCTCTTATTTCCGCCACAGCCTGCCCTCCTACCCTTAATGTTTCAAGAATGACCTTTCTTGGTTTTGAAAAATACACTCAAACAAACACACATACTCCATATGCATGCCTTTGTACATTAATTTAAAAGATAATGCTAATAAAGCTCTTGAATAAGAAAATGAGTCATGCTTCAGCTGGCTGTGAAACAGTTTAAATATCAGTAAATATGAATCAGAATCAGCTTTACTGGCCAGGTAACAAGGAATTTGTGGGTGGCTTTGCTCTCAATGTATAGGAATTAAACATGAAATACAAAAATAGATAGAAAAAGATTTAAATATGCAAAGCTCTTTATATATTTTTCCTAGTATTTACAGCCCATTAGCATGGAATAAACTTGAAAAATGCACCATGTAGTTCCAGTTTGATCTGTATTTTTTCTGTGCTTACAGACTGTAGAAGCTTGCTTAAGTGAAAAAAATTTTATTATGATGGGCAAAAAGATGTTTTATTATGTATTACGGCATCCAAAAAGTTACACATTTAACATATTGAGCTATAAATACATTTCAATTTTTGAAAATTTAGCATAAAAATTATCAAAGCTGTGGTATTACATTTTTCCTTTTCAGTATTTGACATTATGTGAAAACATTTAGAGTATAACTTGAGCCCAAACCACACTGTCTTCGTTCGATGCGCGTCGAAATTATCCTCAGCAACAACAAATCCACACCAGTGAGTGGCAGTCAGATGCACATGGACGCACCTCGTCATGGCATTGTAAGCCGCTGCTCTACTTCTGATGTCACCAGCCATGACGGGTGGAGTGCTTCCCAGAGAGAACGGCTATTTTGTCCATCTCGACTGCCATTGTAGTTCTGTTTGAGGCAATTTGAGGGCCCAGAAAAAGAAAATTAGAGCTATCTTTTGTTTAAGGTGTAGAATAGGCAGGAGGCCTCAGGTGCTCGGAAATAAAACCCAGGGGAGTGGGAAGGCAAGTCTTTCTGGGGTTGTGTTAAGGGCGGCAATTGAGTTAGCTGTAAGTCTAACACATGCCTGTTGTGGTCGTCTCCCAAAGTCCCAAAGGTTGGGAGATGCACAGAAACATCTCTGCCAAGACAAGCTTTCAGCATGGCTCTTTGCTCTTGTTTTAATTTTGTTTACTACAGCCTGATCCTGCTAATAGCTACCACAGAAGTAGCCATTGTATACTCTGGCAAACACCACCCGCTACAATCGCAAACCCATGTCGAAGCAGGCTGGGAGAAGCGTGAAAACATCTTTTCTGTTATGGAAAGCTTTCAGTGTTGTTTTCGCCCATTATTTCATAGAGAAACTGGTCAAGCTATGAAAAACCTGCTGCTATACTTATCTACATCCGAGCCAATCGCTGCACTGGTGGCAGCCAGTGCTCAAGATGTTTAGTACAACTAAATCCCGCCCATAGCTTCCGCCTTGTTCTCCTCAAATGATGTTGATTGGTCTGAACCATTTTTGGTTTCTCATAATCATTGCAGATTGGAGCTTTTCAATATGGATTTCAAAATAATGACAGAGTGGCAAATCCATCTGTTTTGCAGGGTTGACTATAACCCTTTTATAGTGAGCCATTAAAAGTGTCTGTTTGATTACACAACAGGGTTTAATGGGGAATTTCAGGTTCAAGACTCTTACCCTTGAACAAGAATGATCCTGAGGCACTGCCTAGATTCATTTACTTTCATACTTCCTTGAAGACAGGGCTAGTCTCTGGAATTAATGCAGCTTTGGCTTACCCTTACAACAGGGGATTCAGCGTTAATAGCATGTCAATGGAAACCCACATAGCAACATCCCCCTCTCTGGAATGTGGGTGACAAGATACATGCAATGATGGTGAGACCCATTTCTCTTTAACTCTGCTCCATGTGCACAATCACTTACGGAGTGATAGACCTGTTGTTGTTATCTTTGGAAAATCTAAGATGAAAACTATAATGTCTCTGGCTGTAAATGAGAAGTTTCTATAACACTCCAAGTAGTCTAACATTGTCATCTGTGCTTGATGGTACTTGCTTGTGTGCCTGAACTTGTGGTTGCTCTAATCAATGGATCTTAGTGGATCTATTTGTACATTGTTCTTTGTCCTTGTAACAATGGTTTTTGAGCTGCTAAAATGAAAGTATTGCTGCTTTTCATGGTTGCTGCAGGAAGCTTAACCTTGGCGTCCCATGGCAATGACTCATCTTTGGCATGATGTTATTATGTAAGCAAGTAGAGTGCTCTTAAACTGGGCACAGGGACACCAGGTTCTGTTCAGGCACTTTAAACAGAGGCAAGCAAGTTGGGGTGTTGGCGTTTACACTTGGCTGTATTGATAACTACAAATATATATTCACTAGCAATCTGTGCTCTATACAATCATGATTATTTTTACCTAAAACAGCTTTGGCTCATGATCTTGACAGCCTGAAAACCACATTCACTGGTTTAATCTCCTTATATGGACATTTTCATGCTATTCAGAAACTTTTCACCAAACCCCTTCCTTCAAAGCATGCTATGAATCAAACCTATCAAGGGTTTGTGGCCCATTCATCAGAAACCTGAGTGTTTTGATTTCAAAGCTAGGCAAATGCTCATTATGAGGCAGTGGTCCAGATCACGACTTGTGCTTCAGCGTGACTCATTATTCGCAAAGGGGAGTGGATTAATTGAAGGTATCTTCAGACCAAAAATGGAAGACATAGAGAGGATGGTCTTCTTGCCGGCCCAAAACAATCCAGTTAGTGGCAAACAAAGCCAGTTTCCATGCCAACGCTGCAATCATAATTAATGAGATTTGAACAACCTTTTTGAGGGATGCTTTCAACCAAAGCCCTCCAGTGTTAGCAGAGCATTCCTTTTTTAACATGAGTAGGAACTGGTAACTCTATCAATGCAGCTGCTTTATGAACTTTATCTGCAACTTTTTTCGGTGCCTATTAGAAGTATTCACCCCCTTGGATGTTTTACCCTATTATTGATTTTATAGATCAATCATGATCATTTAATTTGCCTTTTTGACAAAAAAAAGATGACCAAAAAAACTCTTTAATGCCAAAGTAAAAATATTTTTACAAAGTAATGTCAATTAATAGATAGATTAATAGAGTAGATACGTATGTATTGTTAAATAAGTGTTTGCTTGAATATTCACCCCATTTACTGACCTAATTCAACAGAAGTCCAGTCAGTTGGTGCTAGTAGTCTCACAATTAGTGAAACGGGGATCACCTGAGTGCAGTGAACGTGTCTCAAGTGATCGTAGTATTAAAAACAACCTGTTTCTGGAAGGTCCAGTCACTTAGTATTCTTGGCTACCATTACACCATGAGACACAGAACCCAAGCAACCAAGAGAAAAAAAAGTAAAGTAAAAAGTATAAGTCAGGGCATGGATACAAAAACATTTCCAAGGTATTGAACATCCCTCAGAGTTCAGTTAAGTCCATCATGAAGAAATGGAAGGAATATGGCAAATGTGTAAATCTGCCTGGATCAGGCCATGCAATAAGTAGACTAATGAGAGAGGCCACCAAGACACCTATGACTACTCTGAAGGAGTTAATGGAGTAAAATTGCTGTGTCCAGATGTGCAAGCCCGATCGGGACCTATCTACACAGACTCAATGCTGTGATTGTAGCCAAAGGTTCATCTACTAAATACTGACTGGAACAGGGTGAATATTTATGCAGTCACCTTTTTTCGATTCAGTATCTTTTTTTAATTGATGCTACTTTGAAGAAATCTGTTGTCTCTTCGACAGTAAAGTGTTCATTTTTGTCTTTTGTTCTTTTGTCAAAAAAGCAAAGTTATATTGACTATATTGACTGATTTGTAAAATCTTTAAAAGAGTTGAACATCCTGTCTGAGATGCAATCTTTTTAACCTTTTATATCTGCTTTCTACTCATAAATGTCATGTCCTCTGTAAGTAAATCTGGCAACCTTTGCTTATTATTTTGTGGTATGTCACACTCACTTCTTCATATCCTCATCTACTGTAGTACTTACTCTCTCCTCATGTTGTTTGGTCTCTAAGATTGAAACTTTTTGCACAGGAAACATGTATTTCAGCATCTGACTGATTTCATCTTTTGAAATAAAGCTTTGGGCTCTGTAAGCCCCTTTTAGAATCCTAAAAGATCCTGCCAGATGTTGGAATATAAGGAGGATTTTTTAAGACTGCAGTAATATGGTGGTTTGATTTTAAGGGCTTTGGAGCTGGTTTTATTCAGTTTAATGCCACCTAAGGTCAACACAACACACACTGGTGTAGTGCTGTCATTTAATCATAAAAGTTAAACATAGTAAATGAGTTAGGCTTGAATCCCAGTAGACTTTAAGCCAGATTCCTGGCCCCATTTTAGACTTGTTGCACCTGATAATTTATCCACTTAAAAACCTCTTAACATTTGAGGGGGGGAAAGTGATATGATTTGATGAGGAATGAACACACAATCAGAAACATCTGACTCATGTTTTACTTGAGTGTTTCTGACTCCAGTCTTTTAATGAGCACACAGCTGAAGGCTACACTATATGGACAAAAGTATTTGGACACCTGCCTATTACACCAATAGGACTGTAATGACACTCCACTCTTCGTGGAAGGCTTTTTCACAACCTTTTGTGGTGTTTCTTTGCCATTCATTCTGTAGAGCATTTATGAGGTCAGATGGATTACAAAGCCTGGCTCGCAATCTTCAGTTCATTCCAAAGGTGCTTGATGGGTTTGAGGTAAGGGCTCTGTGCGGGCTAGTCAAGTTCTTCCACACTGAACTCATCAAACCATGTCTCTATGGTCCTTGCTTTGAGCACTGGGGCAAAGTCATGTTGGAATAAAAGGCCCTTCCCCAAACTGTTGCCACAAAGTTGGAAGCATAGCATTGCCTAAAATGCCTTTGTATGCTGAGGCATTGAGGTAGCCTTTCATTAGAGATAAGAACCTAGCTCAAACCCTGAAAAACAGCCCCCTACCATTATCCCTCCTCCACTAAACTTCACAGTTGGCACAGTGCAGTCAGGCAGGTAATGTTATCCCAGCATCTGACAAACCCAGTCTCGCCCATCTGACTGCTAAACAGAGAAGCATGATTCATCACTCCACATAACAGGTTTCCACTGCTCCACAGTCCAGTGTTGGTGTGCTGTACACCACTCCATCTGATGCTTGGCATTGGACTTGTTTATAAGAGGTTCGATGCAGCTTCTCAGCCATGGAAACTAATTCCACAAAACTTCTGGTGCACAGCTTTTTTGCTTCCATTAATGCCAATGGAAGTTCAGAACGCTACACCTTCATGTCTGAGTTGCTGTTGTTCCTAAATGCTTCCACTTTCTCATAATACCACAGTCGACTGTGAAATATCCATGGATGAAATTTTACGTCTTATTGCAAAGTTGGCATTCATTACTGTACCACACTTGAAGTCACTGAGCTCTTCAGAACGACCCATTTAGTATCACAAATGTTTGCTAATGTAGACTGCATGGCTAGGTGCTTGATTTTATTCACCTGTGGCAACAGGTGTGATTGAAACACCTGAATTCAGTAATTACCAGGTGTGGCCAAATACTTTTGTCCATATAGTTTGTGTTTTTTCATTGAAATGTAGTCAGTTTGGAGAAACATGCAACCAAATACAGATGTTTTTTCTGTGTGAACACAGTGTTACATGTTCTACTTTTAGGTTACACAACAGGGGAAAAACTCGTAGCCTGGTCAAACCTGTTTTAGTTAATGCATGTATGGGCTCTACCCATGAGGATTACCCTGTCTACAACGTCATTATCTCTTCTAATGAAGCTGTGAATGCTACATCTTCATATCTGTAAACAAAAACATTCATCGGATGAATGATCTTGTACATCCTCTTCTCTCGCCATGTCCTTATGACCTCTCTCCACCCGTTTCTCTGAGTGAACTAAGCAGTGCCAGGCGGTGAGTCATCTTCAGTCTTGGTGGTATCCGGCGACAGATGCTAACTCACTCATCCTGCTGAAGTGGGTCAGAATGCCCAGTTCATGAACTAATGTATGGACGTCTTCTCATAATCTTTTTCTAAGACTGTTCCCTCTTATTCTCAGGTTTGTCTTGCTCACCTGTCTCTTTCACTTGTAGGTCAGCAGTGCACTTTAACCCATAATGATATTTATGTGTGTTTTAGAAAAAGCCAAACCATAGTTAATTTTTCTGGGTTAAATGATGTTTTACTGCAATACAGTAGCGTTCTCTCTGGTTCCCAGTAAAGCCCAAATGTGAGCATAATAAGCATATATGTTTTTCCTTTTCCTTTACCTAATGGTTGATTTAATGTTAGTTTTGAACACTAGATGATTTTAAGCCAGACATTAGGCCAGATTTTCCACCTTTGACAACTGGGGGGCATGTCTTGTGTCAGATCTTGTCCCAAACTATTATTTGCCCACATAGTCCTCAGGTATGCAGCATTTATATAATTGTTTTACCGCTCCCTGTTACATCAGCAACTCCCCAACCTCAAATCCTAAATACCAAGCATGTTTGACATTGGTTCTAGGGCAAACTCTGACGTAGTACCTTAAATAACCAATCAGAGCAAGGAGACGGGTAAGTGTCACCAAACCAGACGTTATGTACTTTTATGGCTCACAAACATGAACACAATTACAGATGTATCTAAAAAAATTACAATGTAATGATAAAGTTAATTTTTCCTGTGATTTCATTCAAGAACTGAAACTTCCTGAAATTATAGATTCATCTCATACAAGGTGAAATAGTCCAAGACTTTTTTTTGTTTTATTATGTGCTTATAAAACTAACTAACATTAAATAGAATTAGGGGCAAAACCTTCTTAGTTTTAGTCATTAACACCAGCGTACTGACTGGCATGAACAACCAAGCCTGTAGAGTATAAAATTGCTTGATTTGATTAAAGACAACTTGACATAATGGAAATTTTAGGTCTTAAGTTGTAAACAAACATTTAAATTGAATAATTAAAGTAAAAGGTTAAGAGACCCTTTGGGTCTTCCCGCTGACAGGTATCCAACATTGCCAACAAAACTAAAACAAACACTAAAACTAATCAAAACTAAACTAAAACTAAGCATTTTTGCAGAAATAAAAACTAAACTAAACTGAAAAAACAGCAGTAACAACAAATTATGACTAAACTGAAATTGAAACAAATGGTTGGAAATGAAATAAAAATTAAAACTAACGAAAAAAACAAAACCTATTATAACCTTGGTGTGTACTAAGCCTGATTGAGAGAATAGAGGGTTAGGAAACCTTTGCAAATTGGACTTAAATACAATATTCTTATACTATATTGAGATAGTGGATTTTAGTTTTTTTGTGAGTCGAAAGGTGTAATCATCAAAATTAAAACAAAACGTCTTGGAATATGTCACTTTATATGAGATGAATGTAGAATTTATAAAAGTTAAACTTTTTGAAGTAAATCCAGGAAAAATTCAACCTGCCACGCCAGATTTGTTTCACAAATCCATCTGGAAAACTTTAGATATACAGCGTTTGGGAAAGGGCAGAGCCCTCAAAAAAAAAACTCAGGTGATTGGATGAACGTTCTGTCTATCACATCTTTATAGGCCAATCAGAGCAACAAAACAAGTGACGTCGTCAATGCTACTGAGGTGCGCGTGAGCAGCTACAGAGGAATAAACTCCATATAGAACTGCAAAACGCATGTCGGTACATGACATTTGTCCATTTTGAAAAGAAAACAACTCACCTCTGTTCTTTGTTCCTCTTCTAATGAAGAAATGTTGTCAAGTTCTGATAAAACTGGCGCTTTAGCAGCATCCACGCTAATGTCCATAATAGCACCGGCCTCTTGTTGCTGCTTGCTTACGTCCAGACTCTGCTGCGCCCGAAAGTACTGCCCCTCGTCACTGATTGGTCCTGTCACTTTCTAACCAGGCCCAAACAGTTCAGACAGGAGCTTTGCCTGATGGATTCACCAGTGAGAAACAAGGAAACCTGCGTATCCATCTGCTTTGCAGGGTTAGGAAAAATGAGCTTTAAAATGATATTCTAAATTTGAGATGCGCCTGTATTCCTTCATATCAGCCAGGATTCTGCCCTTATTCATTTCCTGTTTTTTGTGTTTTCAATGCAGCCCTCACACATTTGTTTTTCTTCTGCCATCACATTTGATCACAAGTTTCTGCGAGATCTTGTTTGTGTGGAATCTCCATTGTGACACGTTATTACAGCAGGTGCATAAAGAAAATTATACAGTTAAGAACCTGTTTAAATGTCCTCATGTCTGTGTTTTTTCCATGATTCAAAGTCGGCTACGATTGGAAAATCATTTACTGCGCAACTTAGTTCAGGTATTGCTTTTCCTAGCAGTTTTATCCAAGGATTATCCATGTCATCTGACTTTGATATAGAGCTTATATCAGGTCCAAAATATCCCAGGTGGACCCGCCTAGAGTGTATTTTCTCTCTGGTTCTGGCCTGACTTGTCCCATTAACTGTATTTACGAGCCCAAGCCTGACTGAAATCTGTCATTTTGTCATTTCTGATCTAATTAGTTGTCTATTATAATTAAAATGTTAAACTCCAACTGGGATAAACAGAGAAAAGAGGGATGGATGGCTTTTAAATAGAAGGAACCATCCATTAAATCACTTAATACTTCCTCATTTTCCCAGGATCACATTTTCTTTCTCTCCAGCTATCTGTTTTCACACATCTTTAGAAACCCTGCCTGTCTGGATAAGACTGAATCCACACCTCTCACCCAGACTTGCCAATTATGCACAACTTAAATGTATGCTAACACAGTGAAACAATAGCAGAACCAACAAGCAGCCCTGTTACATTAAAAATCTCAGTGTGATCTGCATAATTTATTCCATCACTGTTTTTATGTATAAGCTGCTCTGAACCAATCGCCCCTTGAGGGATTAATAAAGTTGTTTGGATTGAATTATGTAGGCGTAATGGATGCGCTGCATGTTCAGGATTTGTATGAATGGTGGCGTTTTTGCTCTCTGTCTCTTGCATATATCTTTGCAATGTATGAGGAACACATTATTAGTGGATTTTCTATGTTCTTGGTTCTTTTGAGGTGGTTTCACTTTTGTAGAAAAGGTACAGTACGTACATGTGTGCACTGATTTGTGTGTAGCAATCCTTGTATGTATTTGGTAAGTGTCTTTTCAAGCCCAAATGTGTTGTAGAGTATATTTTGCTTATTTTAGGGGTAATTTCCAATGCAAGTCTCTTCTACTTTCTGATTGTGTGTTTTCATATTTGTATACTGATGCTTTTGATTTCTGACCTCAAGCAGTACAGGTCATCACTGTTTTTCTTTTCTCATACCCACGGCCGAGGTGTTTATTGTCTCCACGCGTTTATGTGAGTGTGATGTGGTCAAAAAACACACTGTATTTAATGGCAGTCCGCTTGCAAGCAAGGTATTTTCGTCTCAGTGTGTGGGCGGCTGTTGTGCGGATGTCAGAGACAGACAGAAGAGAGAGAGGAAGAGTGAGAAATAAAGAGGATGTATCTACTTCCTCAAAGCCACATGAACCTCCTCTTGGTGTATTCTTCTCGTCTTTTCACCCACATCAACGCTACTTCACTGCTGCCAAGGATTCTGCTCGATTAGATCAGAAGTTCCAGCTGAAGCATTTATATGACTTGTATCTGTGTGTATGTTTTCATGTGACTGTGATTACCAGTTCTTCTAGTCGGGGTGTGTCCTTGTGTGTATTTTTGCGTGGGTGAGAACATCCTAAACTGTGTGTGTGTTTTGTTTGAGCAGTTACAATGTGATAGAGTGGGTGTGGATCAAGCACCTGGGTTCATGACAATTAGGTGTGACAGAGATGAATAAAAAAAACGATCCTCTGATGTTGTGTCTTGGCAGTACCGACAGGAAACGGCCTTCATGCTTCAGATCTCCTGCCAATTTTACCTTCCACCTGACTGAGGTTAAAGGTCCGGGGCAGAGGATGCTGTGTGTGTTCTGGTCATTACCACTTCGGAGGCGTGTTTCCTTTTGTGTTTGATGCTATTTTTAGCGGTCAGCTTGAATATAGGAGTTGCTGCTACTGCTGGTAAGGTTACCAGCACTGAATTTCCTACTGCTGATTTTACAGTAAAACAATGTTTGCTGCTTCTTGGGTTGCAAGCACTTATGTAACTACTGCAGGTTAAACTAGTACTTCTGCTGGTACTATTACTTTGTACTTTTAACCACATTACTGTTATTTTGTACATCATTTCACCAGACTGGGTGGGCGGTAAATCAGTATCAATATCATAGCCAGTAAAATTTCTGCCACAGAATGCATTTTTGCTACACTTGTTAAAATGTATGCGTTGTGTTGTAGTGCAAAGCATAACCGATGCCTCTGTTTGCATGTTTGAGCAGCCAGATAACAGGCCAAATGCCACCCATTTGTGTCAGTATCCATCCATCCATCCATCCATCCATCCATCAATCCATCCATCAATCCATCCATCCATCCATTCATCCATCCATGGGGGGTCGCATCAGCATGCTAAGCAAGTCCACCCAGACATCCCTCTCCCCAGCAACATTTTCCAGCTCTTCCTGTGGGATTCTAAGGCATTCTTGCAGTCCATTCTACCCTCCTTCATGATCAAGACCCCAAGATCCCTGAACTCCTTCACTTGTTTTCCAGCAATGAGCCATGGCCTCACACTTGGAGGTACTCACTCTCATCCTGACCACTTTACATTCAGCTGTAACCCGCCCCAGTGCCTGCTGGAGGTGCTCAGCTGAAGAAGCCAACAGAATCACATCATCTGCAAAGAGCAGAGATAGGATTCTGAGGTAACCCTGCTGCATGCAGTTTATTTTCCCATGTCTTATGCAAACAACAGCCTGCATGTGTAGATCTCCCGCCTTAGGTTGGTACCCCTGCATTCTTTGTCTAGTGAAGCAAAATGGTACCAAATTAAGAGCCATTAAGGAGCCAATGACTGGCTCTTATAAATGAGCTGAGAAAACAATCTGGATCTCTAGACGGAGCTGCAGTTCCTATCACCAGCTGTAAGACTGGATGGACTTAAATGCTTTCTTTTCTTACTGTATGCCAGTGTGTGTTTTTTTTAACACAACCAATCTGATCTGGATGAAAGCATCCCAGACCACCTCTGTATGCATATGGATATCACACTGTTTTCAGTACTTCAGAGAGGTACGTCCACACAAAGTTTAAGGACTGCCACTTAGTATCCAAAGTGGATAAAAAGCCCTATGAATGCATTATTGATACGGGGTCTCTGTTGCTTTGTATTCCATTTCTTCATTGTTCTTTTAGCATCATGTCTTGCCTCCCCCAAAATCTGTATTCTTCTACTGGAATGGTCATGTGTCACCAACTAGCATCAGGGGCAATCTGCCAAAAAATGTTCTTGCAACTTCAGGACTGCATTTGTGAAAACAGCAAAAGACAGCTTTGATAGCCTTTAAAGCCCTGAAATCTGACATGTAAAGACCTGGTGAACAAGGAAATTTACGTTTTCTTGCACTTCACAGCAGTCTATAACATAATGTAATGCTTTTCACTGAGGAATCTATTGTAATATTCATACAGTGCCAGTGGTGTGCATGGTTCTATTCATAAGAATGAAGGTACTGCAAGTTTCATGCAGGGCAAGTAAAGGTTGAAATACTGGAACTAAAAATACTGCTGCCTCTGCAATTTAAACCACAACTTGACTGTAATTTTCTTGTAATTACATGCAGCCATGTAGCCTGAAGGGGTCAATTTAGGCCTTTTGTTCCACCTCTGTACAGCACTTTGTTTCACTGACTCTTAGGACTTGTATTTCTCAGGGTAAGGATCTGGAACAAAACCAGGAGATGGAGATGTATCTTGTAGCAACAGCCATAATCTTCTTTATTCTCATAATTTGAAAACTGTCTGGTTCTATAGGTCAGTGGTAAAAACATACAAGCCTCTGTAGAGAGATCAGAGGTCAAACTGGTGTCTAATGTCCAATGTCCAGGCAAAATTTTCATTGCCCTATACCTCAGCACAAAGAATAGTTCCCTGACTGCTGTTTATAATCAAAAGACTTTTAAGGATTCTGGACAGACTTGTGAGATCAGTGTGGATGTAACTGATGAGTGATTAACTCTTTCCATGTGTCTGTCTGTTGGTACATATGGCAGTAAACACTGCATGTCCAGGAGGCAGCCATTTGCCTTGTTTGCAGTTGTGTGTCGCTCGTCAAAAATAGAAAAGTGAAACCAGGGTGAAGGTCAGAGCCAGTTAATTGCGCCTTTGAATTTTAACAAGGTTTTCCTCCCTCCATGGAGCCTGCTTTATTAATGGCATTACAAGGCATCCTGTGACCAGGAAACCATCCCCCTTATTATCACAAGACCAATTTTAGTTTACCAGACCAACCATCACCAAAACAGGAAATGAGCAGATGTTACATGATGTTTTCACAATAGTTTCACTTTGACATTAAAGAGGTTTTGTAGTCCTTTTTTGTCAAAAGCCAAATTATATTTACCATGATTAACATCAAAGGAGGTGGATACTTTTTGTAGGCACGGTACATGATATGTTGACTATTTATTTGATCAAACTGATTCATTTTAACCTTGAGCTGCCGATAACAGATTTTGCACACATGGATTTCACACCAACAAGACATGTTTTTATCTCTTGAATTGATTTAGGACATAAAAGAACAGATTTCTAAATGTCAGGGTGCCATGTCACCATGAAATACCGGATAAAAACCTCAGAAGGAGGAAAAGGTTTTAGGTTTATTTGCCACTTTTTAACAGATAGAGCTAAAAAGATGCCATAGTCTGATGGTGTGGGCCTCTCAGCAAGCAACCACGACCCCTGGACCTGTTGGATTGCGCCACTCTTCTGAAAGACCCTAAGTCAGGGGTCATCAAGTACATTTGCAAAAGGGCCAGATTTAGTCTTGACAGAGACTCTGGGGGCCAGACTTTCAAATATCCAAAATTTAGATACAAATTTTGGTCTGATTAACACACTGTTGTATTAGCATTTGTCCTTCCTTTCAAAATGCAGGACATTTTTAGGCTTTACCAGTGAGATCTATCTCTATTACAGGCCTGCCCCTGAAAATCCCAGAGAATGGGCCCTCCTCAGTGGTGGTTTAGCACCAATTTTAACTCATTTTTGACACTTTAATCCCTTTTCAAGACTTAATTTGGCCATCTTTACATGTTTGCCCCTCTTAACCCATTTGTTATCATTTTTGCCACTTTTAAACCAACTTTTGCCACTTACTGCCAATTACTGCCCCTGTGTGCCACTCTTTGACCCCTTTATGCTACTTTACCAGGCTATGTTTGCTACATTTTCACCCCTGTTAACCCATTTTTATACTTTTTGCCTCTTTAACCCATTTTCCCCATTCTTTAACCCCATTTAAACCACTTTTCCTGCATGCTTTATCCTATTTGTGTCACTCTTGCATCTATTTTTGCCACTTTTTAACCTCTTTTGACCTCTTTTCCTGCAAACTTTTGTCCCTTTGTGACACTCCACAACCCATTTTTGCCACTCTTAATCTGCTCATTTTTGCAACATTCCTGCCAGTCTTAATTTATTTTTAAAATATTTACTCATAATGGGGAATTTTTGTAAAAACAGATAAAATGTTAAGTCATTCTAAAACTATTTCAATATTAATTGTTTCCTTGTTTTTTTGTTAACAGCTGCAGACATTTAAAGTCAAAAGATACTCTTAACACCACATCTTTTCCTCCTTCTTTGAATTCAGTGATCTTCTGGGGGCCGAACAGGGAGCTTTGGGGCCCTGATTTGGCCCTCGGGTCAAGTTGAAGAGTATGTTGGTTAAATACTGAACAAGGTATGGTGCATAACACTCCTTAAAGGTTTGCACAGAATCGAAAAAATCTTTGAACAGCTTTCTTTGCCAAGAATTTGTGTTCATAATTTCCAATCAGATTTTTCTATTAACCCAGTGTCACAGATTATCTTTGAAGTGCCTCTTAAGAGTTGGTGCAGTCACGCTCTCACCTTGAGTAGTGTCTGTAATATTCCTACATTATGGTCGGCATGTAAACACAGCCGGCGCTCGGCATCATGATGGGCAGGCAGTTTGAATATTAAACATCACGAGGCTTGAGAGCCCATCTGTGTCTCCTCCAGCCGACAGGATGCTCCGGCCAACGTGACAGACCACCTTATGAGATGCGTTCACCCTGCTGGTTCAGATGATCTACAATTTAGATTTCAGCCATTTAGTGACACTGAAATTGTTAGTCCGACCTACAGCATTAAGAATGAAGCATAAGGGTCACACCACCTGATAGAAGGCTGCATATTTGTTGTTTATTATGCAGAGAAAAAGAGTGGTGAAGATTTTTATTAACAGACTGTTCTGGCTTTGATAAACTTTGTTCCAGGATCACATCTAATATAAACACTATTCTTGGGTCATTTAATCATTGTTAACTGTTCCATTAAATACAACAGATTTTAAAAACCACTTATATGAAGACTTAAAACTTAGAGCATTCAGAGCCAGCTGGGATCAAGAAAGCTAAAGGCTTGCTATCTAAATATTGTTACATTTTTTTAGATTTTTGTTAAATTATAATTTGTTGGTATGGTAAACTATGGGACTTGCATGCTAAACAGCCACGTCATTTCTAAAATTATTATCCAGATTTTTATGATCAAATAACATTTGAGCCAGAGGCAGAGCTTTGAACGGCAAATGGGATGTGAGATGACTGAAAATGTGGCTGCTTATATAAAGTCTTAAAGGTATGGTTTAGTATATCTGCAATAGGACTGTATTTACACTTTATGGACAAAAGTATTTGGCCACCTGGGCATTACCCCAACAGGGACTATAACAACATTGTATTCAAAGTATTTTAATATTGAGTTATCCCCACCCCCCTTCGCACCTATAACATCCTCCACTCTTCTTGAAAGAAGAATTCAATAAGGTTTTGGAGCGTTTCTGTGGGAAGTTGTGCCCATTCATTCTGTAAAGCATTTATGAGGTCAGGCACTGATGTTGGATGAGAAGGCCTGGCTTGCAATCTCTGTCCAAGTTCATCCCAAAGAACCCCGATGGGGTTGAGGTCAGGGCTCTGTGCAGGCCAGTCAAGTTCTACCACACTGAACTCATCAAACCGTGTCTTTAATGTCCTTGCTTTCTGCAACAAAGTTGGAAGCATAGCATTGTCCAAAATGTCTGCAGCATTTAGATTGAGCTTCACTGGAATTAAGGGGCTTAGTCCAAACCCTGAAAAGCAGCCCCATACCATTATCCCTCCTCCACCAAACTTTACAGTTGGCATGGTGCAGTCAGGTAGGCAACGTTCTCTCAGCATCCGCCAATCCCAGTGGAAGTTAAGAACTCTTCAGCCATGGAAACAGCAGAGTCTTGGCAACTTTAACACACCATCCGCTTTAGCCGTCGATATCCCTGCTTTGTGATTTTACGTGGTTTTTACGTCAGTTGCTGTTCTTCATAAATGCTTCCACTTTCTAATAATATCACAAACAGTTGACTGTGGAATTTCCAGCAAGGTTGAAATTTCTTGAACTGTCTTATTGTGAAGGAGGCATCCATAACTGTACCATGCTTGAAGTCGCTGAGCTCTTCAGAACGACCTGTTCGGTATCACAAAAGTTTGCAAATGGAGACTGCATGGCTAGGTGCTTGATTTTGCACACCTGTGGCAAAAAGTCTGATTGAAACACCAGAATTCAATAATTAACAGACATGGACAAATGCTTTTGTCTGTATTTTTCATTAAGGTGTCAGGAAAACATTTATTAATTAACATAGATTGATGGCATTAGCATCACATTCACACCTGCCTGTTCCAGATCAATTCACGATTGTCCAGACTTCACTGACATTACCACCACTGTCCATAAAATAAGGACTTTCTCAGTTTTAAAAACTTCTCTTTTCATATCAGGGAAGCCTTGAGTGGAGCAGTAAAGAGGTTCATAACTTATTAAGACAGTGAATCAGCGAATAATATTGTCTATAACACTTAAAACCATAGGATATGATAGACTTCTGCAGCATTCTCGCCTCTGCTGACTGCGCTGTGTCTGATTTCCTCTCCCCTGTCTAACTCTTAGCAATCTCTTGAGATTGTCAGCAAAGTTTGCAGAGTTAGTGCTGATCGTGCACACATTTTTGGTACCCTGATTATTTGGAAAAAATGATGCAGATTCATGTAGCCCAATCAGAGTTCTTTTTAAAAATCTAAATCTTGAGTTTACTTTTCAGCAATGAACCTCTGCTCCTTTGGGAAGCAGGAGGGATGGGGTGAGTGAATTCCTCACCCCACTTCTTGACAATATATCAATGCATCTTTAAGAGTGGACTCTACTTTTGTTATTTTCATTAATTTTTAGTGTATCACCTACAGACATGGCTCCATCTTTATCTACCTACTTAAATAATAAGAGAAACACATCATGATGTGAAATGTCTGAGTACAGTATTTACACTGTTTTTTAAGTACAAATACTCAGGCTTGATATGGGCACAGGTATCATTACTGATGCATCTTTAAATGATGCAATTAGTATTGACAAGTACCTCACACAACCTCACTTATAAAAACCCTGATCTCACACTTTGATGTGACTCATATTACATAAGTTGTCTTCAGTCAAAGTAAGACTGGTTAATGTAAAAAAATGTTTCATATGGCAGATTTTCACAGCTAAGCAATAACATTCAGGCAGTTTTTTGAAGGTGAGTCTGGACGTCAGGTAGAGCAGAGGAGGTGGAGAGAGAAGGCACAACATCAGAGAGGCCCTTCAATTAAGATCAAACAGCTTCTTCATGTGAGGGTCACACTGTGTGAGCTTTCCTGCCAAGATAGAGAGGAAGCTAATTCTGGAGCTGATGCTAATCATGTTTTTGATCAGACATCTGTGATTTGATTTAGAAATAGAGGGAAAGCTCGTTTTTGATCTCTTTTTCTCTTGAGGATCCTTTGATCGTAAACATCACAGGTACCGTTTACATTTTAAAAATGAGCTGATGACAGCGCCGTGTTAGGTAAACCTGCCGCAGTCACGTGGGTCAAGTCATCTTGCACCACTTACTCTGCATTTGATTATCGGCCTTCACAGAAAAAAATAATATTTAGATCAGTGTTTCAGTCAAAAACATGCATAGAAGTGCCATGCCCATGTTGGTTTCCTTCACAATTTATTTTATAGATGAATTTGCGCCTACTCTAACAGTTTACCTCAGACACTAAAGTAGGAGGTAACTACCCTAATGTCACCTGTTTGTGTCTGTGTGATTAATGTGAAGCACAGTAATACTGTAAAAGATATGTTCTCTCCTCCTGAAGTTTGATGACTGTAATAACAGCAACATGAAGTGAGTGTTTGCTCTCCACAGTCCCTTGGGCACTCTTTCTTGGATTTCAGTACAAGCTTAGCTTAAGACAGCCCAGCGCTGCAGCAACTCGTGTTACAACAGCTTAATTATCTCTTTAAAAGTGTGTTTAAACTAATGATTTTCTTGTTTTAAGTCCACGGTCAGTCAAAGAAGCTGGCTGTGGCATAAAATTGAGGTCAGAGAAGCAAATGTAGACTCTTTAGTAGTGTAAATCCACTGCTACTATTGTGAAAATGAAGTTAACCTCTGAGACAGACGTAACTTTTTAACCATAAATCATAGCCACTTACATTTATTTCTCTTCTGAAAGCCCTCTGTTTTGCCATTCTAATGCCGCTATCCATGTCTACATAGCTCCCAAGGAGGATTTTCTTGGAACCCTGGAACTTGGGTGACTTTCTGGGGCATTTAAAGATTTAATCCACACCAGTAACTCTGATATTGAGCATCTTTTTTTTATATGTTTTTATCCATTTTTGATTGCTTTTTCAGCTAGCTTAGCATTAGTCACCATCTTGAGTTCCCGAAACAGATGTCCCATGGGGTGTGACAACCAATGGCAGGCTGTTCCATCATAATCTCATGCTTTGCTCATGTGTATACACTTAAAAACTGGAGGAGAGGGCCTGGGAGCTCATAATGGAGAGATAAAGAGGTAGAAGGCCTGACGTGTCCCCCAGTGTCACTGCAGACAGGAACTACTTTGGATAATGGCTCATCAGCAGCCAATATAAAAAAGCGCTAGACATTTTTTATGAATATGTTAATATTTTAAAGATTTTTTCATAGTATGTTTGTTTTTATTACTTTTTGGTCCCCTAAAGATGGGAGAACAAGTTTGTGAAAAAGGTCATTATTGTTTACTGTGTGTACTACATAGAAAATCTTTTGGGCCTACTTTCTGTTCAGTTTTTTGTGTTTATAGCCACCTTCTTTCTGTACTCATTCATTTCATATTGAGGTTTACATATATGGTTTAAAAGTTGCAATATCCCAGCCAAGCTTAGGGGCAGTGTGGAGCAATCCAGCCAGTACAGCCAGAGAGGTGAAATATGACACAGAAGAATATGTTGAAAAATGGCAACACTTAATCTAACTTTCTGATGAAATACTGCTGTGTCTTGAGTGAGTTGTTAGAAACTATGAAAACCTATGGCATTATCAAAGTGACAATAAAGCATGTGATGAATCAGTATTTTTGAAATATTAGTGCACCAATTGTGGACCTTAATTAATGCAATTAATCTTAACAGCTCGTTTCAATTTTTTTTTTTTTTTTTTTTTTGTAAACTGCATTTATTACCCTAATATTAGCTCTTATTTTTGCATGTAGTGGGAGGCTGGTCAGTCACATCATCACGCCACTAATTGTCCCCCCCTAAAACATGTGGACGTGCAGACCCATAGAAAGTGACTTAATTTGCTGTTATGACGCCCACATTAGAGCCCTTATGCACTTGATTTCACACAGGGACAGAGCTAAACAGTGTCACACTTAACCAGCAACATGCCTCAACATCTGTGAAGTCTTCAGGGTGGAGTTTAGGGTTTAGTTTTATCAGATTAAGAGAGAGGAGTACAAGAAGGTACATGAAACTAGTTAATTTTAAGCTAATATAGATGCAGGTTTTCCCCACTCCTGACTCGTAACTTGCCCTTAAACATTTGGAATGAGCCTCCGTTTCTTCATTAAACACCACAGCTCTTCGTTCCTAATGTCACGTACAGAGACAGCATGCACATTGTGTCCTCACTTCGTCAGTGGGGCACTGTCACGTCACTCCCACTGCCCCCTTATTTTCACAGCGGATACTTTCTGCTCTGCTGTGCTCTGCCATCCAGGCCTCACCACCCACTCCTCTCCCATCACACACAAACCCCTGGCTGGCAGAACGCCATCCCCACATTCCCGTCATTACTGACCGCAGTCACAGCAAGCCGTGACCCCTGACGATCCACAGGGCAAAGCCGAGATTACAACATTAAGGTTTCTGTTGTTTATGTGCAATAGAAGTATTTTAATCTTCCTCCTGGTTAGCTTGTATAATAACATATTGTTTACTACATTATTTACTAGATTATTCCAACTACTGTATGGTTTAAAATACCAGTTACTTTTCCATATAGTTCAAATTTGTAAATATCTTGCCAGATTTCATACATTTGTTGCATAATTTTGTAGAAACTCTGTAAATACATGCAGCTTAATATTTATGTGCCCTGGTAATACTGCTCCTGCAGCATCATAAAGATGGCAATATCAAAAACATCACAATGTTACCATATAGTGAAGCATTTATTAGCTAGTTTGCTCTTATCCTGCTTATTTTAACTCAGATTTGATTTGAGATTACTATTTCTATCTAATGGGAGTTGATTTAAAATTTTGGGTCACTTCCAAGCAGGTAGCCCTGACTGCAGTGTGCAGATTGGGGCGGAGCTCAACGCCGCTTAACGTCGCCATTCCATTGGCTGAGTTGAGTTCGGGGGGTGGAGCTCAACGCCATTCCATCGGCTGATTTGGAGCTCAACATCAGTAGGAGGGCGGAGCTCAAAGCCATTGGCTGAGTTGGAGCTCAACGTCATTAGCGGTATCTAGAAAGGTATCTACTGCTTTGGAGTTTATGCAGATGAGTGGGAGAGAAATATAGGTGTTTTTTTTAACTGATTAGGATTTTTTTCTTTTTTTTCTTTTTTGGAAGAGTAGGGGAGAGACAGGAAGAGAGACAGAAATGAGGTTTCAGCTGTTTGTGGATGAGGGGAGGGAGGAGGAAGTCAGCTGGATATGGTCAGGAGTAGATGATGTAGACAAGATGCTTTTTATGAAAGTCAGCCGTGATAGTAACAGTCAGCTTCCTTACTTTTAAGATTCGCGCAGCTCTAGACCTCCTTAGACCTCCTTAGACCACTCCTTATGAATATTAGAGGATACTATGTTAAAGCACATCAGAACTGATGTTAGATAGCGAGAACAGGGCTAAACCACAGGATGAATAAACTCTTAAACCAACCAGTATAACTCATCACATATCATGTTAACACGTTTTTAAAAAAGAGCTGATGCTCTAATAAACTCTTCAGCAACAAGTGACACACAGCTACCTATGTGTCTGTGAAACCTGCAGAGAGGATCTCATGCAGTGTCTTTGGATCAAGCCAACTACAGGGAGAGGGGTGGATGTTTTTGAGGTTTGGATATAAGACACAAGTAGAGAATTTGCTTTGGCTTGACAAATATTAGAGATGACAGGACCATACTTAAAAATAGGGGGATAAACGGCAGAAATTACAAGTCAGGAGTAGAGCGGGAGACAGGGTAAAAAAGCGGTTGCAAAATGAAGTGAAGTTGTATGTAACGAGACTGAACGCTATTGGTTTATGGAACGTTGAGATTGATGGAGTCAAACGCCAAACGTTGAGTGGCGCCCGAACTGCACGCTGCAGTCAGGGGCTTCTCCTTCCAAGAGGATGGATGTCTCAAAGCCGCAGCTTAAGCAGACCACACACTACACAACAGAGTGCAGATTGTCAGGCTGAATCCCTCCTTCAAACAAAAAAACCTGTTGTGTGTGGTGAGCACAGAGGACAACCAGGAAGCAAGCTGACTCAAAGAGAAAGGAAAACAAAAACACAGCCATGGATGAACATCAGAAATGGGGTAGCACTGTTGATTTTTTGCAACAAAATAAGTATTTGGCAATGTGTTCTTTAAAACAGACCTCTGACAAGCTGACAAGGAATGGCACTGGACCAATAATCACTTTCATCACCATTGTAGCGTAGCAGAGAAATCTTGCGGCACATAGAAATACAAAAACGCTTTGCTGGTTCAGTCTTTTTATAATGAAGATATTCGCTAAGCCTTTTTGAAACTAGGTTTATACTGTATCTCTCTTTTCTACATTTATCTGCTTCTTGGATATGATGAAGCTTACATTCATCATTTTAAAGTTTTCACATGGAATCTTCGGCCTTTCGAACTCCTGCCTTCTCCATGTTCCTGAAGTGATCATAAAATTGTCTTTAGCTTATGCCTTCATTATAACAAGACTGATGCAGCAAAGCATTTTTGTGCTTATATGTGCCATGAAATTTCGGTGCCATGCTACGACACTTCTACCTGTAAACTCTCCTCCATCAGTTGCACATTGGGCTTAAATACATCTCTGTGTAAAAACTTGTTAATAAATGCAAATAAAGGTGAAAAAAAAAAACAAAACAGGGTAAATATCATTTTGCTGCAACTTTTTGCACCTGTGGATCTTTCATTGGAGCTGTGTCATTGGCAGTGCCTGATTTACTCTAGGTGTTTGCTATAAGAAAATATCAGAACCCTGAATATAGCAACTGACAAAGATGAATTTTTTGACTTCCATTACAGATCTCTCCAGCATGTGCTCTTTTATGTGTTCTATTAGCTTGTATGTTTATGTTGAACACTCAGGAGAGCCGGGATACCCTGCCTGTTAATGTTTGATTGCACCCAAACTTCCTGACGTAGGGGGGGAAGCAGGGGGACGGAGATCCACATCTGCAGTCCGTAAATGAGCTTAGCAGATGTTATCCAGATGTCTCCGAGGAGGACCGATATGGAGGGATAAAGAGAGGAGAAAATAAAGAGAGCAATGAGCAGAGATAGCAGGAGAGACTGGCCAGCCACACACTGACAGCTTTGTTCACCTCTACTCAGAAATTAAGCGTAACCCTCGCTCCCCCTTCCTTTCTTTACACACACACTCACTCGTGTACTCCTTCCTTTCCTCCTGCCCCCATCCCTCCTTCCTCTCCTGCCTCCCTCCGCGCTCTCTTTGAAGTCAGGACAGTGAGCAGGAAGCAGGCCGGAATCGATTGCTCCATGCATTAGGCCAGGAATGTGTAACACCCTCCTCCTCCTCCTCCTTCCTCCTCCATCCTCCTGACACATCCCTCATTTATTTCACCTCCTCCTGCTCCTCTTCTCCATACACCACCTGCTGCCCTCCACCTTTTACACCAGACCCTGCTATAATTCTGGGCTGAAACCCAACTTTTCTTCACTTGTTTCTGTTATGGAGTGGAGTCTAGACACTGATCTGGTACAGCTGTTCAAAGTGTCATGGCCTATGGTTGAGAGTTTCACTACAAATGTGAAGTGAATGAAGATAAGGTTGTCAAACTTTTCAGTACTTTGATACTTTTTGATTTTATGTGTTTCTAAATGATGCAAGCTGTTTTAAGGACTGCAACCAAAGGTACCTTTAGCCATATTTTAACTTAAACTAGACTAATACATTGGCAGTGTTTTTGTACTCATACATTGTGTAATTTAATCAGTGAGCATGAATTAGTTTGCAAGTTTGGGGCATTTAGAACAAGAAACTTCCTGCTTTTGGGCCTAAAACTGTTTTGCATTTACCTGCATTGGCTGCGGGATCGATTCCCAGTCTTGGCACTGATTGATGCATGTCTCTCTTCTCATGTTTCTTGTCTCTCCTCTTATGTCCTATCAGAATAAAGACAAAACTCCCCCAAAAAATCATCTTGAAAAAACAAAAAAAGAAAAAAAAAAAAAAAAAAAACAAGCATTGTTTTGTCTGCTGTCTCTGTGGTCCAGAGAGACTCTCTGGGGAGAGGGCCAGAGCACTGTTCATGATACTAACAGCAGAGGGGGAGAAACTGTTCTTTTGGCAGGAGATTTTGGTCCTGATGGACCTCAGCCTTCTGCTAGAGGGAAGGGCCTCAAAAGTCTGTGTCTGAAGTGAGAGGGGTCAGCTGTAATTCTACCTGCATGCCTTAAAATCCTGGCGGCATCCAGGTTGTGGAGATATGGTCGATTGCAGCCAATCACCCTCTCTGCAGAGCAAATGATAAGCTGCAGCCTGCTCCTGTACCCTCGCAATAGCTGCAGCGTACTAGACAGTGATCGATTATGTTAGGATGGACTTGATAATGGTGGTGTAAAAGTGCACCATCATCAACTTTTGATGGTTGAATTTCTTTATCTGACTCAGGAAATACATCTTCTGTTGGGCTTTTTCGATGAGGGAGCTCGTACTGAGCTCCCACTTGAGGTCCTGGGTGATGATGGTCCCCAAGAAGTGGAAAGAGTCCACAGCAGAAACTCGGGAGTCACGGAGGATTATGGTGCGTGGGCAGCAGCGTCCTTCCTGTAAATCAACAACCATCACCAGCATTAAGCTCCAGGTTGTTCCAACCACACCAGGTCACCAGATGGTCCACCTCCCATCTGTAGGCAGAGTCGTGCCAACCAGAGATGAGTCAGACGAGGGTCGTGTCGTCCATGAACTTAAGAGGGACTGGTGACTGGAGGTGCCTTTGTCCTGCCTTTCATACCAAACTAGTTGATGAGAAAATTATTAGTCTCTTGGTCAAGTCAGAAGAAAAAACTAAACTGTAGAGGGATTTTTGTGATAGAAAGTCAGGTATGACTTTAAGACAAGCTTAATATTAAAGGGGTTCTTTAACACTTGTCACTGAATAAGGATTTTCTCATGCCATTGTCTGTAAAATTCTGCACCTGTGCAGTCAAGCTACTGTAACTCTGTCCTCATCTGCCTCTTCCTGGAAAAATGGTGATGAAAATGTGTCCCTGGCTAAACTGAACATCATATTCGCTCACCATGTTCTGTCTCAATGCCACGTGTCTTTCTTTGCCTATAAAAGGAAACTCTTGTTTTTTCAAAATACATTTACAAGAAAGGACAGGATGATAAAAAGGAGTAGGTATTCTCTGATTTTCTTTGTGGCTTTAGCTCTCCAGGCCTTGGATTACAAATAACCTTGTGAACTCGTGTTTAGCCGGCAAGTTAGTCAGTCATTCACAAAGCCAGTCGTTAAGTCAGTAATCCAGCAGTGTGAGTCATCCAGCTCCTTCAGTCTGCCAAGTTAGAACAGGCTCAAGGCCTACTCCTGACAACAGCATTGAATCAGGAGAGATGCTGTGTTAGCGGCACCTGTGTAGCTTTATTTATCGTTATTCCTGTGTTATCCCAGATAGACTTGCTTTATTTTCCCTCACACTTTGATCCTTTTACATTTTAACCAGGCCCTGATCCAGGGTCTGTGCTTAGAACGTTGTCAACTAACAGCTTAAAGTTTAACCTAATTTCCTCTATTTTCTGCCAATAGAGTTAAAATGAACTTGTAGGAAGACATCTACACAGTTGTAGAAGCACAGACTGGTCTGCAAATAAATCAGCTGAAAATCAATTTCTATGTATCTGCTTTAATCTCCAGCTTTTCAATGGTGGAACACACCCAGTGCCCCTGCACACTGCCGCCAACAGTCATCACTCCAACGGTCTGCTGCCATGTCACATGACCACTTCCAGAGCAGAAGCATGGATGGAAGAAGAGAGCGTTGGACCGGCAGGTGCAACAGCTGGGACCCAGACAGGGATCAGGGAGGGGGAGAGAGGAAGGAGAGAAGAAGATGAAGAGGAGAGAGGGCAGACACACCCACTAGAGGTTCTCTCGGATCCTCCATCGAATCTGGACCTTACCCTGAGACACATCGTTCAACAGCTGGATATTCTCACACAGGTCAGTAAATAGTCAAGGTCCTAATCTGTGCTTACGGATTCATGGGAAGTGTTCTGATATTGTACTCTTTGACCAATCACCTTACAGCAGTCTGTTTGTACATTGGCAAACAGTTTTCTAATTCTGTCTCACTGCTTAATTTGTAAATATGGAAGGCACATTACAGGTTTTTTGCAATTATGTGATCCCAAATGTCTGTTACCATTGAGGAAGTGAGGGGCAGCAGTTTAAAGTGAATGGAAACTGAGGAGAGTTAGTATTTTAAAGCCTTAAATTGACCTCTACTCTGCAATTATCATCAGAAAATTTCTATCTACATTGAATATGACCCGTTTGCAACAAAAAAGTGGTTTTCCCCACAGTTTTACAGATTTACCTGGCGTGGAGACAATCCATACCAAAAATTACTCAGACCTATGGGTCTCCTCGCATCTAGCGTCATCTAGCCAGATGAAGGCAGATAAGATTCTTGAGGAGTCTTGTACTGAGCCAAGATGCTAGCTAAGCCCCTTTAACCTGTAAAAATAAACTTATTTTGTCATAAACATGCTTTCAATTGAAATGGAGATATACTGTGAACTAAATAAACCTTGTGGGGCAAGCAACTGAGTGATGATGTGCCATTTCCAAACAAGCTTGGGCCACTAAACGACTCTTTAATGTGAGCCACTGTACCTAGCTCCTGTGTGAGTGCCAGTTATCTTTCCTCCATTCTTTGTTATTAAATCCACATTTAAAAAGCCAGACTGGTACCAAAAGAAAAGCCTAACAACCCGCTCTACTGAGTTGACTTAAATAACCTGGATCTCTTAAAAGAGATGAATTTCCTGCCCCAGCGGGTGAGACTGGACAGACATCAGCTGAGTAAACGTGCACCATCAGAGTTTAATGTGCTAAATCATGGCAAAACTGTAATGAAAGAAACTGAACCATCTTGAGGAAATGTATCATCCAGGCTTCAGATGGAGGCTTTTTAAATTCCTGCCTGCTGCAGTTTCACTATTGTTTCAAGATTTGTTAGAACTTTTTATTGCCTGAATATTTCACTACTTTCAGAACACAAAAGTAGCTTTCAATCAAAGAAAAAAGAAAAACAGAAGTTGACAGGTTGAGAAAAGTTCCTCAGCTCTGCTCAGCTACTTGTAAAACACGGCAGGATTGCTCAGCATTAACCAGGAAGTCCATTTTTAACAGCTTTTCTACATCATGTAAAATTTATTCATGAAACAAAAAATGACAGTTAGCTTTTAAGTAAATACATCTTATGGAGTACAGTTTTTATTGAACAAAGTCCTGATTTCACCACAAGGAGTTTTCAACAGAGGTGGGCAGAACTGAGCAGGGTTGCTTGATCTGGTAATGTCCAGTGGGGCCACAGAAAATAGACGATGAGGAAGGTGGAGTGAGTTCCGTGTAGCAATCGATGATGATAATGATGTCTACGATGATTACTTAAGATGAAGAAGTAGCAGAAGAAGATCGTGCAGAGCGCATCTTCAACCTCTACAGGTCTTTCTAGCAAAATTAAGAATTCCCCCTGCCGTCTTAGTGCCTCTTGTCACTTTCTTCTCATAAAACATCAGGTTTTTGTTTGTATGGTTATATAGACGTTCCTCTGAGCTGTTTATTGTGCATCCCCCCACGCAGCAGCTTAAAGGTACTGTCGCTGTTGTTTGCCTGCAGACGAAAGTGACAAGAAGGCGCTTTCACACAATACATAGCGATGAAGTGTGATGAATTGTTTTTCCTCTGTTGTGCTCGGTATAAAAATGAGCACCGTGAGACAGTTTCCAACCATCGGAAATATTTAGAGCATTATTAGCCTCCAGTCTTTAAAGCAGGTGATTCATTAAAAGGAAATTAAATGAGCTATAAAGTATCTAAGTACTTTCTATTTCTTTGAAAGACAAGGCTGTTATCCCTTCAGTGAAGATTTTCCCAGGATCAAGGCTGAACATCTGCTGTCCTGAAAAACACCCTGTTGATTTAAAAAAGAACTAAAAGCCTCCTCTGTCTTCTTCAGCGTTATGCATTTCTTTCATAACAGTGACAGGATTGATTTCAAGGTCTTCAGACTGATCACTGCTCCTCTGATTTTCCACTTCAATAATTATTCTGTGACTGCTTTATAATTACTGAACCCCCCTCCTCCCTTCCTTCCTTTCCCACATCCTCGAACTCAGACGGTTTCCGTGCTTGAGGAGCGTCTCACCCTGACTGAGGACAAGCTGAAGGAGTGTCTCATCAACCAGAGCCAGATCCTCAAAGACGTGCGGTCGTCAGAGGAGAGGCAGAGGACGGAGAGTGAGGGGACGGAGGGATCACCTGAAGATTTCACATGAGGACGTCCTCGGCCTTGCTCACACTGCAGCACAGATGAGCGTTTGTGCTTCTTAAAGGGATATTTCAAATACTTCTTCTAAGTTGGTTGTATAAGGTAAATTGTAATACTAGTGGTGTTGGCCTCCAGAGATTTCAGTGTGTTTCCTCTTTAAGGAGAGCGTACTGGAAGCACCAACAGTGAAGCTAGATTATACTGTGCTGCAGACAGGTACAGTTTCTCTGCTTACTTTAGCCAGTTTAAGGTAAAAATGGGTCAAAAAAACAATGTTGGCACAAATTTACAAGGGCTGTCAAGATTAATCACTCAACACCACTACTATTACTAAGTTCTTATACAACATGACTTTAAAAATACCAAAATATCCCTTTAACCCAAGGACTGCATAAATGTGTGGGTTTTTGTACATATGTGCGTGCGTCTATGGTTTCTTATGTCCACCTCGGTGGTCTCTCTCAGGGTCAGTGGGTTAATCAGGATTTGAGCAGAGCTTTAAGTGTGTGTGCGAGTGTGTATGACTGTGTGTGCTGGGGAGGATACAAACATCTTTTCTCCATGTCTCTCTTCACTTCTTAAATATCTCCAGCTGTACAGCCACGCTCAGTCTGGCTGAGACATTCCTCTTCTGTGTCTGTGTGTTGTGGGTGTTACGTCCAGTGAGGACAGCTGCAGCTATGAAAACAGACGGTGCATGTCTGCAGCATGACCTCTCTTTAGCTGTGTATTTACATGTGTACATTTGTGCATTAGCAGATGTTTTATTAGCTTCCAGCTGCGTTTGCAATAACTTCTTATATTTGCACCTCGTTTTTATTATTTGAAATGAAGTTGTGCTTCACAATGACCTTTAATACACATGAAGTAGAACGCTTACTATGAATAAATGAGTTAATATTTTGCACTTATGTGGTCATTGTGTCTGTCAAGCGAAGATCCATTTCCACCTTACAGTTTTTTAGTTTAAAGGGTCTTATAAGGGCTACAAATTCAAATCATGTTTCTAATTGAAATATTTGATCTATTTCAGGGAAAATAAACTTTAAAATGTACATTTAATAGAAAATCTAACCCCAAACCACAGCAGACCATAGTGACTGCTGCTTCTGTTGTCTGTTTTGGGTTATAGCTAACCAATTTCACTTTCTAACCATCATATCCAACAAATTTGTTAGAGATCTCCTGGGAATGAGGACTATTGGCCTGGCATTTAATATAAAATACACAGATGTGAGTATTTATGATATTAAGCATTTAGATTTGACAAAATTCTTCCGACTGAAAAAGTGGACTGTTGTCTTTTATTGCTGTTTTTGCTGTTTTTCTGCTACACTGAGGTCTGGGAAAACATCATTTTGTTCCCCTGTGTAAAATCAAATATATACATAGGTAGGTACACTGTATTCAAAAAGAACTTAGACCCCCTTCAGTTGTTTCCATTCTAAGTTGCAGCCTGATTCTATGGTAAAAAAAAAATCTTGTTTCTATTCTCATGAGTCTACACTCAGTACCCCATCATAACAAAGTGAAAACAGAATTTTAGAAATTTTTGTAAATGTATTAAAAATAAAAAACTAAAATATCACATTTACATAAGTGTTCAGACACCGATAAACCACTTTAAATTTAGCTCAGGTTCCTTCAATTTCTCTTAAGCAGTGCTGAGATGTTTTTACACCTTGGTTGGAGTCCACCTGGGCATGATTTGGAAAGGCTCACTCTCTCTACAGAAGGCCTCACGCTTACAATGCATATCAGAGAAAAAGCCAAGCCATGAGGTCGAAGGAACTGACTGCAGAGCTCAGAGACAGTACTTTTGCAAGGCACAGATCTGAGGAAGGCTACGAGGAATTTCTGCTGCACTGAAATGCCCAGAAAGTGCAGTTGCCTCCATCATCCTCTATTGGAAGAAGTTTGGCACAACCAGGACTCTTCTAAGATCTGGCCGCCCAGCCAAACTGAGCAACTGGGGGGAGGAGGGCTTTAGTAAGAGAGATGGCCAAGAACCCAATGGACTGAGCTCCAGAGATCCTGTGTGGAGATGGGAAAATAGTTCCAGAAGGACAACCATCACTGCAGCCCTCTACTGATCTGGCCTTGATGGAAGAGTGGCATCATGACAGTTATGTCCTAACTGACAGGGTGCATGTCAGTAAGGAGATACAATCCAGTCATCCCTATAGTTTTGGGCATATACTAACCTTAGAAATACATTTTGTGCATTATATTACCATGATACAGTTAACCCATCCGGCCAATGGGGTCAGGGTTTATAAAGCAGCCTCAATGTAAAGTGAAGTTGTTAACTTTTTTATGCTGACTTAAAGTGTTATTATAAACATTGAAAGTTAAGGGCAATAATCTTAGTACAAGCTTACTGTTATGTTTTTGACTGAGCTGTCATTTCCCATATTGCAGTTTTCTTTAACCCTAATTTGTGCGTCGTAGTCATGTTGCTGGCGGTCATGGGCGTCCACACAGCCGTGTAACTCCAGGGTGTTATCTTGTAAAGCTTGTCCATGTGATACGTGTCATTGTTCCTCTTGTCTCCACCGCTGACTGTGAAATGTTTTGTCTTGCTCCCGCCCGGCGTGGAGACTTTAGCTGTTTATGTTTTTTCCAGCGGCGGACATGTGGTGAGCGATGCGGCCGGGTCGGGAGGAAGCAGTAAAAAAGCCACACAAAGAGGGAGCTCTCCGCTGGCTGCTGTTTGCTCCCCTCACCACATCCTTCGCTTCCTCTCTGGCTTTACTGGTTTAACTCCTACTGACTCTTTTTTTTCTCTATTACAGTTATGTAAAGTGTTGAAACTGGCTCAGAGAGAGGACCAGTTTCATTCAAGATTTTGAGCATGTAAAACATTAAAGAGAAGCTGCATCAGAAAGTGAAGTGCAAAAACAGATTTTCAAAAATACAAAGCAACTTCAGCTCAATCCATTCTCCTGTTTGCACTTCTGTTTTGGTTTATCCACACAAATATTATCCCTATCATACTTTCATTTTCTTTTTCCATAGATTGGTGAGATTGTATAAATTGGCAGTTCTACCTATACAGGGTTGAACAAGATAGAAAAACTGAATCTCCAGCATCTGGCATCTCATCCAAATGTCCAATAACTTCCTCTTCAGGTACATCTTGTTCCAAAGTCAGACAGGATTTTTTTTAAATAGATTGTGTGTAAGAACAATGGAAGATTTGACTCAACAAACAAGACTTCATGTTTTAGTGCAACTCAAAGCCTACCTATTCATTTATTCTGAGCTTCTGTCATGACACGCTGCAGTATTCAGAGCCACCAAGAAGACTTTGATTCAAAATTGCTTTTCCAACCGCTATCTTTAAAGAAAACTGACAACTTCAACTTTTCATCTTAATTTAACTGGAGGTATTTAAGAGAAGAAAGGCTTTCAAATACAAAAAGCGCTGAGCAGTAAATAGCAATGATCACCTAGCTTTCTTTGAATAAGTTTACTTAGCGGGACCTTTACGTCCTGAAATCTCTTACTGTGCTATGACCAAGCAGCAACTTCTTGTCCTGAAAAATGGAGCCAGTGCAAAATATCTCAATACAGCAAGCGTCCACTTGAGGCTGGCTGCAGGAACACCAGAGGTCCCGTACACAGCACATTAAAAAGCCTTTTTTACACAGGAAATAAACGTGTTTACAGCCTGCTTCAAAAAACGAAACTTGTCTCATTAGCTAATGTCTTCATGAGCACACACTGTACGAGGGGTGAAGTTTTTTTGTACCACAATCATTAAATTATATTTAGAAAAAGCCTCACTGAACACTGATTGGCGCGTCTCATTTGATTGACAGCTAGCTTGACAGTCAGACGCTACCTCCAGAAGACCGGCTTTAGCGCTGGCTTAGCTGACAGGAAGTAGAGCTCAGTGGGCGGGCTCTTGTCTGCCATTAGGTTGATCCAAGGGTCCGCTGAGACAGTGATTTCAATATGAAAGCTGCTACAGATTGGCTTCAAAAGCTGTTTGAGTCTGCTTGTTGTAATCAGATGGCTGATGTCACACAGGCTTTGTCCCATTCTCTCTACAGTCTACAGCTATAACAGGAAGAACTGATGTGTGATGACCTTAACAGCTCTTTAGGGGCCAGTAACCATTTTTAGTGCTGGCAGCGATATTTTTTAATTCCAAATAAGTGTAGTCCAGCGTTCTGAGCGATCAGCACACTTAAAGCACTCTGAGTCGAAAACTGTTCAATATTTGGAACAGCGCTGCACGCATCAATGTTACTACTTTCTCACCAGCCAATCAAAATCAAGAAGGGGCGGGACTTCTGACAATAGTAGAACAGAAACTGATCTTACTGTTGTCTTTCTTTGTCTTTTTCAAGGGTAGTAGATCAGCTGCCTCCTGTGATATTTCCTTGAAACATAATAATAATAATGATAATAACTTTATTTATAAAGCACTTTTAAAAACAGTTGTTTACAAAGTGCTTCACACACAGCAAGAGCAAAAACAGGGAAAAAAACATCAACAATCAGCAGAATAGGAGCTCTGTAAAGTCAAACAAGAAGGGAAGAACATAATGTGGACACAGAGGAAGAATAACAAAAATGAAAATGACACTGTAGATCTTGAATGGCAGTTACAGTAGAAGATTATAAAATCTAAAATATAATGGAGTCAGTGAAAAATAATATGATTCCTATGATAATATTCCGAAAAATATCGTAGGATGTGAGAGAAGGAGGGAGTTAAAGACATTTATTCAAGAAAACAACCAAACAAATACATGAAGATGTTGATGAAATATGGTGATATGAAGCACATAGAGCTGTAACAGTACACACAGGTTGTGCGTAATGCTGCATACCTCATTGAACTAGTCAGCACAGACTTTGGAACTTACATTTCACTATTTTATATTTTTTTCTTTTTGTTCAAAAATGTAACATGATGGGGATATTTCTACTGTGTAATGCTGTTCTCTCTGTCATCTTACTATCTCAATAAGCTATCTAGTTTAGCTGCAGTCCTATCTGTGTGCCTAGCTTCGGCAGGAACACAGCTAGGAGAGAAACAGAAACTGTGAACATGCTTTTTACAGTTAATTTTTTTCTTCTTACCCCCCACTTACACTGTAATTAGACCAATTTTCATTGTTTTGTATATACAAGAACTTGATCTTCCCAACAACAGTTTATATTTGTGCAACATCTGAAGAAAATCCCTCAAAGTGTTCTTAAGATATTGTGTGCATAAAAATGGCTCAGATGGATTGATGGTCCGACAACCCAAAAACATCACAGCCTAGCTGTCACAGGTGCAGATGCATACTACTGCATCTAAATGTGTCTCAAACAAAAGAGATTTTGATTGATTATTGGGCAAACCTGTTGCTGCACTGACCCTCATCAGTGGCACAGCTTTGAGTCAGCTCCAACCAAAGATGGTTCATTCTGAGGAAGCTGAGGGGGTTGACATCAATAAATCTCTTTTTGAAATATTGTATTCTTTCTCTTTCATCAAGCCCATTTTAACTTTGTGCAATGTGCTGGTTTGATAACCTCAGCACTGTTAGCAAAAACAAGCTGGGAAATATCAAACTTTGCAGAAAGATTGTTGGCATTGACTTGGATAAACTTGGCCAAGTCTCTTAAGTGAGAACAATTCAGAAGGCAAAGGCCATCCTGGGAGACCCTCAGGAGCCTCTGCATGCAAAGTTTAGATGTCTGCCATCGGGGAGGAAGTTTACTTATACTAGGAGGGCCAAAGCAAACAAATGGAGAAGGTAATTTGTTCCATCAGTTGTTGGGTTTTTAAATAAGCTGTAGGCACTGCTGCCATTACACAAATTACATATTGTGGACTGCTGGGTGTGTGTCTCATATCTCCCTGCTTATCTAGCATGATTAAATCCATGAGAGGTATTCTGCCAACTCACTATTACACCAACAGGGACTGAAATGACAATGTAGTCAAATGCATGCACTTTAATATGGATTTAGCCTCAATTTTGCAGCTATAACAGCCTCCACTACTCTTGGAAGAAGTCAGGAACTGATGTTGGAAGAGAACGTTTTCCCTTCCAGTTCATCCCAAAGTTGCCCAGTGGGGTTGGAGTCAGGACTCTGCACGGGCCAGTCAGGTCCTTCCACATCTGACTCATCAGACCAAGTGTTAAGATTTATCATTCACTGCAGATGAGGGGCCTAGCCTAAACCCAACAGAGACTCTCCTCTCCATCCAATAAAAACCATCATCACAGTCTGTGTTGCTTTTTCCACTTTTTCTGTGTCAGACAGGATGAGTCTCCAGCTCTGGCTGCATGTGTGAAAAACTACCAGCTTGCCTGAAAATGTCCAGAAATTGTCAGTAGCACATATGTCAATCATTGCATTTAAAGCAAACCAGTGTACACACAATGTTTGCTTTGGACACAAGCTGCATCTGTCCCTGCTTCCTGATGGAATATGATCTACACAGTGATTTAGTTGTTGTCTTATAACCTGTGCATAAATTATTGACGATGTAACAGGGGTCTTGTGTCTTGGCTGACTGTATGTGGATTGTTCTGGAAATGAAAAAATGACCTAATTTTGCAGAAACCCACCCTGAAGGCCTCAAACTGAAGAACAGACAAACAAACTCGGCTGTAAAACCTTTTTGTACACAAAAGCAGGAGGCAGAGACACGAGCAAACATTTAACAACCAATTTCCAGCCTCACTTCCACTTCGATCCCATTAAGTGCACACCACCGGCCTTGTTTAACACGGCACACACACAGCATGTGTGCATGTGTTTGTGTGTCTTTTATGTGTTGTAAACATGATCCCATAAGCTGTTAATAGCTTCCTGGAGGAGGGGCTTCCTGTTGATATTGAGGAAGGAGTGTTGCCACCGGGGGAGAGCATGCTCACACATAACTGCTGATCTGTGTGTGTTTGGATTTTTATGAGGTTTTCCTTGAGTTTGCAGACTGTGAGGGTATTTGCAAATACAGTTCTCCTTTGTGTATTGATAGGGAAAATAACACCTTTATCAGAAATCAGTTATCTGCAAGCTTTGGTTTGCAGCTGATTCAAGGAAAGATCATGAAGGAAACAAAAAAGTTCAAAAGAGCATATTTTTTTATTTAAAGCCCTGATTTATAACTTTTCCAGCTTGACAATTTAGTTTCAAAGCCAATCTAACATTACACAGAGCATCCTGATGGCCTGCTTTCAGCCCTAGGTAACCGGTTCACACACCAGTCCTCAGCTAAAAAGAAGCCAGTCGAGGTTAAGTGCCTGAAGAGGAACGCAAGGAATGAACCTAATAGACGGAAAGAGAGAATGACCAAGCAAGAAGCCAGAAAAAAAAAAGCATCACCTTGATGGCAAAGTGCACAATCCCTGCAGAACTCATGACAGAAAGCATAATAATACAGGGTCATCTAAGCCAGTGGTTCACAAGTGGTCGGTTGGGACCCAAAAGTGGGTCGCGAATGTGTTTGGAAAACTCTATGTACCCAAGCCCTTCATGGATATACAGTAAATTCAAACATACATTTTAGGTCTTCCTATGATAACTTGTAAATTCCTGTATCTGCCTCAATAGCTCTTGTTTATCTCCTTTGGACTATAAAGCTAAAAATAACAAGGAAATTCCTTGAAAAAATTACCAATTTTCCAACATCGTTTCGTGTTTAATTATGTTTTGATCAATTTGGGGTTCAAACGGCAACATTTTAACTAAGTAAATTAGAGGCTATAGACACTAGCAGAGCCATATTTGCACAAAATCAGGCAATATTACTGTAAATAATCAGTTGCCAGATAGACTGTTTCACATCTCTATGGCATGGGATATATTTCACATCCCTCTCGCAGCACCCCATATACCAGCAGTGCCCAAACTATGGCCCCAGGGCCAAATTTGGCCCGTGGTCCATTTTTGATTTGGCTGCAGCAAGTTCTAAAGATTACATAAAATATGGCCCACATTTGAACATGATGCTTGTGCTTGACTGTATTGCATTTGGTTTCAGTACAAGGCGTTGCTTCCATGCCAGTTCTGTAAACAAACATTCTGACAAGAAGAATTTGTTGATTTGAGTTTCGTGACTAAATGAAGACAACGCTGTAAATAGAAAACATATTGGCAACCAAAATAATAGCAATATTTTGATTTATAATGCTCTGATGGATTAGGAAGGCTTTTATCATGGTGTTTTAGGGGCAGAACCAGTAGAAGCCAGGGCCAACCATGGCCCCCTGAAATCTGATTGGCCTCACCTAAAATCCTTAAAGTGATTATCTATTGCCTTTTCAGCCATTAATTCAATCACTAAGCATATCTTAACCATCATGGAATTGCTTTTATTAACACTATTACCCTCAAGGTGAGGCTATGGAAGTGGCCCCCATCCTTATATATTTTGTTATGCGGCCCTCAGTGGAAAAAGTTTGGACACCCCTGTCATAGCCAGTGTTTGGGAAGGTCAGAACCCATCATAGGAAGAATTTACAGGATGGTTGGAAAAATGCTCTCACTGTCACACTCATCATCGACCAATCAGAGCAACAAAAACAGCAGACATACACCACCACTAAGGATTAAACTACACAGCACGGGCCAGACAAATAGCATGCCAGTGTACAATTCTTTACAATCAGTGGAGTCTTTCAATGTGGTTCTTTGTTCTTCTTTCATAAAGTCCAGTTCTAATAAACTACTAATGCTAATCTCTTCACCAGCCACCATTGTTTACAGCCTTGCAATCACTTCAACAAAACTCCACCCACAGCTAATGCTTCTGTCTTCTCAAATGATGCTGATTGGTCAGGTCATTCTGTGACCATTCTGTGACCTGGACCCACCTGATAGACGTGGAATCTGGACAGTGCATCAGCTTTGCAAGGCTAAGCTGATATAATTCTTTGTAGTGGTGTAAAGAACCAGTTTGAATGGATAAGCGATCTTTACATCAATGCCCTGGAGTGATAAGAATGTAACACAAAGTAGTCATTGCACCAAATCAGAGGTGGAAAGTAACTAATTGATTTTACATTTCGAAAACCTTTTTCTTAAGTAGGTTTTAACCAGAGTAACTGCACTTCTACTTGAGTAAAATACTTGTTCCACTTCTGCACAAAACAGAGAATAATTCTACATCCCAAAACAGCAAACCTGGAGTGTTGATATCTTAGTGTTAAAGGTTTCCCAAGCCCAATTTCAAAAAAGTTGGGGCGCTGTGTAAAATGTCTTAAAAAGAGAATGCATTGATTTGCAAATGTCATAAATCCTTATTTTATAAACATATCAAATGTTGAAAATAAGACATTTTTACATTTCATGAAAAATATTTGTTCATTTTGAATTTGATGGCAGGAACACATTTCAAAAAAGTAGGGACAGGGCAACAAAAGGCAGAAAAAGTAGACTAAATGGTACACAGCAGAACCTGGAGTATTGTGATCTCAGTGTTAAACATTTCAGAGTTGATTTTAAGCCCCAAAGTGTAACTCTAACTCCATTCTGAGTGAAATGGTCTTCAGTGTTGGAGTTATTTGACACCGCTGATCCACCAGTGTTAGTTCAACTCTGTAGAGAGATACAGTGATCCCTGCTGGGGATTTTTTTCTTGTGTTTTTCTTGTGGATTATTGTTGTTTTTGAATTGAGAAACATTTGCACCATGAGTGAAGTTATCCAGTGAGTTAGGGTTGTCACCAATGACTTTAGGTGCTCCTGAAGGCGTATTGTTCATCAGTATGCATTACCTTACTGTGAGGTTGACTCTTTGCCCTGTTCTTTTCAAAGAAACCCCACCTGGCCACAGATTTTCAAAAGTTACTGCAGCTCTGTCATAGTGTAAAATCTTTAACGCTTACAAAGGTTTAGTTGAACTACATGTAGTGTGGGCTGAGTTTGGACACTTGAAGTGTTAAATTTAACTCTCTAAGTTCAATTAACACTGTCAAGTTTGCTGTATATTTGAGGGACTTTTACTGAACAACCTGTTTGAGATCTATTCTCTTCTTGTTATTGTCAATAAAGAAATCATATTTTACTGTACACCTCCTCCTGCAGCCAAAAGCTACTTCAAAAACCGTTTATCACATCAGTTGACTCCACATGGTAAAGCTGTTGCCTCATCCGCAGCACAAGACGGAAAGTAAACATTATCTTTTGCTCCCAACTGAATCAACAGTCTCCTCTTCTCCTCCTCTTCTTCTCTCCTTTCTGCTGCTTCCTGCATGTCTCTGAAAAACAGGAGGATTATCTTTTCGGAAATTCCCCCTTAACCCCCTCCAGGGGATGATGCGATAAATGGAGACCAGGGACAAAGGAAGAGGGAGTGGAAAGAGAAAGAAGGAGAGTAGGAAGACAGGACACAGGAGGAGAGGAAGACCCTGCACCCACGCTTATTGAGTTACAGTGAGTCTCCTGTGAACTCAGGATGTGGTCTTAGCACTAATTGATTGGAGGTTATCAAATGTGCACATCTACTCTCACACGCAGTGACACCTGTTCAAATAGGTGCAGAAGGGGACAGGTAAATATTGAAGCCTGCACACTGCTCGACTAGTAGCGCCTCTGTTTGTTTTTTATGTCTCTGTTTGACTTTTGCTCAGCCGGATAAAAAGCCGTCTGTTTGCCAGAAGGGTTTAACAACTAGCTTCCGTTGCCTTGCTCATAAAAACAACTAAACAGGTTTTCACTTTTGAATGACTGGCAGTTAAAGTTCTTACTGCTGAGCAGGGTGAATAAAATCCCTTGTTTTTTCCAACAGGGGACAAATATGCACAAGCTTGGCCTTTAGGTGCACTTTTGCTGGTACAGTTCACAATGGTCTACATTGTGCAGTTGCATCTTTGTAATTATTAATCATGTGCAATGTTGACATTACAGCGTACTCACTTTATACTGACAGCATACACACATGGTGTTTTAACGAGCTTAAGCAATCTGATCTATAAAATCATTTTTTATCTCTCCACAAGTTAATGTTTAAAAAGGGTAAATATGCTCATGTACACTCATTGAATGTTTTACTTTTTTATTATTTCAGAAATCAATCATGGACAATATAATTTGGCTCTTTTGACAATAAATAAATAAATAATTATATTTACCCCCTTCAAGCCAGTACTTAGCAGATGCACCTTTAGCTGAGTCTGTGTTAATAGGTCTCAATCAGACTTGCACATCTGGACACTTCAATTTTACTCCATTCTTTGCAAAACTACACAAGCCCTCTTCATGTCCAGTCACAAATTTTTCATTGAATTAAGGTCTGGGCTCTGACTCAGCCTTGTCCTTTCCTTGTATTCTCAACATTCATTGTATCCTCTACTCTTACAAGCCTTCCAGGGCCAGCTGCCAAGAAGCATCCCCACAGCATGATGCTGCCATCACTGAGAGATGGTGTGTCTGGGGTGATGTGTAGCGTTTGGTGCCTGCCAATCATGGCGTCTTATCTGATGGCCAAAAAGCTCCATTTTGATCTCACCAGACCAAAGAACTTTGTTCTACTTGGCCATGGAGTCCCCCTCATGCCTTTTGGCAAACTCTTGTCAAGATTTATCTGAGTTATCTGTGGCTTTCTGCCCCGCTTCCAAAACGTTTTGACTGGTGAAGAACCTGGGCAACAGTTGTTTTGTGCAGTCTCTCCCATCTCAGCTGTTGAAGCTTGTAACTTGTAGCATAAGCCTGTAGCACGGTCACTCAGTTTGTGAGATTTACATGTGTCATGTTCCTTCCATTTCTGTTGGGATGTTCAGAGCCTTGGAATTTTTTTTTTTTTTTTTTTTTTTTGTATCCATGCCCTGATGCATATTTTTCCATCACCTTATCTCTGAGTTACTTGGAGTGTTCTTTTGTCTTCATGGTGTAATGGCAGCCAGAAATACTAATTAAGCATTGAGTGGACCTTCCAGACATTGGTATCTTTATACTACGATCACTTGAGACACACACACTGCACTCAAGTGATCCCCATTTCACTAATTGAGAGACTACTAGCACCATTTGGCTGGACTTCTGCAGAATTAGAGCAGTCACTTTAACGGGTGTGAATATTTATACAGTCTTTTTCTGACATTACTTATTTTTATCTCATTGACATTAATATGAAGAAATATATTTTCATTTTGACATTAAAGAGTTTTTTGGTAAAAAAAAAAAAAAAAAAGGCCAAATAATATTGACCATGAATGTTGCAAAATGTGAAAAAAATAACCCAGAATAATAATGTTCAGATCCTTTTCAACTTGTATGCATTGATTACAGCATAAAATAAGATATTTAATGTTTGTTTTTTAAATATACACAGACTCTCAATTTCATGTCTGAAACATATTTCAATAAATTTGGTACAAGAGCGTATTTACCACAGTGTTACATCAGCCTCTCTGAAAACAACACTCTGAACACATCTGGTGTAAGTATTTAAAAAAAATCTACTTTAAAGTATTTAAAGAAGATTTTTTTTCTACTCTTACTTGATTCATGTGCGTCTTTAGTTGCTCAAAAGTGTCAGGTATTTAGTTTTTAAATTTTGCTCTTTATAATGCGCCATACATTACATTGGTAGACAGGTCCGGACTTTATGCAGTCCCTTCTAATACTCACCCTCTTTTACTGTGAAGCCATGGTGTTGTAAGTCATGCAGAATGTGGGTTGGTGTCATCTTACTGATATAAACAGGGATGTCCCAAACCTGTATGTACTTCTCAGTGGCAATGGCATCTTCACTGATGTGCAAGTTACCCATGCATTGAGTACTAATACACCCCCAGACTATCACAGATGGTGGATTTTTGACCTTCAATGATGACAGTCTAAATGGTCATTTCCCTCTAGCATTAAGGACTCTATGGCCATTATCCAAAATAATTTGAAATGTGGACTTCCCAGCTCTCAGCACAGTTTTCCGCTGTAGGAAGGTACATTTCAGATGAGTCTGGGTGGAGAGAAGTCAGTGGTTCTTGTAGATGTTGTTTTTTTTGCCTTTATCTTTGCATTTGATGCACTGTTTTAACCAAAAATGGTTTTCTGAAGTGTTCCTAAGCCAACATTGTAATGACTATTACTGACTGATGCTGGTTTTTAATGCAGTGCTGTCTGAGGGGTCAAAGGTCAAAGGCGCCCATCTTTGGTTTTGGACCTTGCCCTTTGTGTGTAGGGATTTCTCCAGATTTTCTGATTCTTTTTTTTTTTTTTAAGATTTATTTTTGGGCCTTTTCATGCCTTTTTTGATAGAGGAAAGACAGTGGATAGATTCGGAAACAGGGAGGAGAGTGGGGAGGGGGAGTGGGGATTTGAACCTGGGCCGCCCGCGTATATGGGTAGCGCCCTAAACCACTTGACCATCTGCGCTCCGATTTTCTGAATCTTTTGATGTTATTATGGACTGTAGATGGTGAAATCTCTAAATTCTTTGTTATTGCACATTGAGGAACATTGTTTTAAAACTGTTGGACCGTCTGACCACACAGTCTTTCTTGCACCTGTCCCAACTTTTTTGGAACACGATTCAGGCCTCAAATTCAGCAAATGCATGTATTTCAAAATGTACAAGACAACCTATCAGTTTGGACTTTGCACATCTTCTCTTTGCACTGTATTCAATTCAAATAGATGGAAAAGTAGGTACGGATCACTATATTCTGTTAATTCTCATTTTGTATAATGTTCAAGCTTTTTTGGAATTTTGGTTTGTGTCTAGTTAGCAAAACACATGGCGGCAACCAATGCATTTATGCATGCAAACATGGTCAAGACGATTTACTGAAGTTAAAAATGAGCATCAAAGGTGATTTAAGTGACTTTGAACGTGCTGTGGTTGTCATTTTAGTCCGCCATGTTGAACTACAATGACCATCATGTTAAACATTTCTAGCTCCTAAATACTGACTACATTTTACCTTAGACTGACTATTTTATTACTTAAGCTGTAAAAATCAAACTTTTAATGCTTTTTTAACATGAAGACATCTCTCTTTCTACCTTATGCGGCCTACTAAAGTTTTATTCTCAAATATTAGGAGTGGTTATCCTTAATATTTGTGCAGTAATAGAATAAGTAATATGTAGTATGATTATTAAATACATCAAGACTCACTGAACAGGTTGTGGACGGCCAGGAAGGAAGGATGTGTGATCCAGTAGAGCGACCTCCGACCTACATGGCTCCTGACCAAAACACACCATTATGCCAGGAAGTGGACCACTTCCTTATCTGAGGAACAGCGAGCGTTCCCACGTTTGGTCCTTGTTCCAGAGAAAGAGGAACCAGATTAAACGACTGAAAATGGAGCCATGTCGGAAGCAAGGCAGCATTTATGGGAAGGGAGATGGAGGTGTTTTTTTTTTTTTGTCAGTTTCTGGGAATAAAAAATAAAGAGAACTGACTTGAAATGACTTTTTTTTTTTTACATTACTCCACCAGTTTTTGAAATAGACATTACTGAAAAAATAGACTAGGACTGCATTTGCTCTAACAAATTCAGATTTCTTTTGAAATATTAATGTGAGCTTTGTATTTTTCTTATGTGGTAGTTCTTTGTTGTTTTTCTGTTATGACTGGAACATCATTTTGACCAACAGAGCTGTGCAGAACTTTTAGGCATGGTTGAGCCAAGGCTGATGTAAGACATGTAATGGCAAGTCCACCTGAGGTGGTAAGGATTGACATAACCCAGTTAATGCTCTGGATGTCCTTGCATATAACCAGGGACATGGGAAAATAATCTGATGAAAATATAAAGTCCACACTTTTAGGGCTGAGAAAGGGGTGGATGTGGCAAGCAAACACGGCCTAGGGTATCTTTCCGGTGGGTAGTAGGGTTGCCACAATCCCCTGGTTGTGCCGTGGATGTCCTAAGGGCCTGCAGTTTATAATTACCCAACCATTTCATCAGATGAAAAACCACTGCACAACTACTGTGAATATGACAGAAGGACACCAGAATAAAAAAAAAAAACACACTACAGCTGGAGACAAGATCACATGAGGATGACAGAACGTGATCCTGTAATGCTCATACTGTGATGAGATTTGCAGTCATTGTTTAATATTTTAAAATAGACCAGATGCCTTGTTGTACTTATTCCTGTTTGGGTCGATCTTTTCTACATGGATTGACAGCAGCAGCCTCCACTTAAACTGACTTGGCATGCAACTCAAGCAGAGTGGCATTTCTGGCACATTCTGTAGACTCACCAGGGTGCATGTTGTGGAAATGCAAAGACTGACTAGAGAGGGATCAGTTTGGTTGAGAGTGCAGACAGAGCATGTGTAATTTAAGGGTGAGACTGACAGGTGGATTGGTGCTGAAAGGCAAAGCTTAAATTCACCAGCTGATCTTTGTTCCAACCCTCAGCCATGAGCATGAGTTTTGGGCTGTGACCAAAGAAAAGAAGATACAAGCAGTAAAAATGATCTTCTTCAGGAGAGTTGGTGGGTGAGGAACCTGGATATGAGCATGGAGTAGAGCTGCTGTTCCTTTGCATTAAAGAGGCCAGCTGAGGTGGTTCAGGCATCTGATCTGGATGCATCCCAGTCATTTCATTGTGGTCTTTCAGGTACATCTAACAGGGAGAAGACTCTGGGGAAGAACCTGAACTTGTAGGGAGGATTTTATATCCTATCTGGTCTGGGACTGATGTGGCATCCCCAAGAAGGAGCTGGAAACATTGTTTGGGGGAGGGTTGCCTGGGTGGACTTGCTTAGCTTGCTGCAACTGTGACCCAGCCCCAAATTAGGGGGAGAACATGGATGTAGGGGTGATATATTTGGCCTACGCTTTCTTGGTTTTGAATAGTGTCTTATTTTGAAAGTGAAAGATTTGGACACGTCTGGGTATTTCCACCTCTCGGCCTCTTCGAATGATATAAATCAAGCGCTCAGAGATAGAAAGATATGTTTGCTCTCTGTGCTGGCATGAGCTGTTTGCTGATTGGGCAGATAGCAAACCAGCATTAAGGAAACATTTCACAGTCACTGGACATGTTATGTAAATATCTTTAACACAGGAATGTGAAGGCATTATGCACTAAATGCAGTTAATGACTTTTCCTAGAAAACAACCCCGGGGATTAATTTGGTATAAAGATGTTTTTGTGGCTTACTGGAGTTTTAGTCGGTTATGGACGTTAGCAGGTCATGGAGGTGAAACTATTTGGGGTTCGGTGCTCTGCGTATCTAGGATACAGGAAGTCTAAGGAGAAACAAATAACATTTTATTAGCCAACAAAGGAAGGGAAAAGGGTGAACCTGCAGCCAGAGGCCTTGTGTACATGCATCCCTCTGTTTCCTGTGAGTGAAAGAGAGCAACAGGAAGGCCCAAAGAGCAACGGACGGATAGAAAACCAACTCAGGGATCAAATGACAACAAACAGATCATGCAGGAGCAGAGTTCTCTTTGAACCTTCCCCTGTGCGGAAGTCAGCTTTTTTTTCCTGTCCTCGCTCTCTCTTTCCCCTCACCTCTTTTTTTTTTTTTTTTTTTCATCCAACGTCCCGCTCCCCCTCTTTCCACCGGAGATGAGCTTTCAACACGCTAAGCCTTGTAAAAACAGGCCACGAGTGTTTAAACTGAGACCGGTCTGCAAAGATGTCCCAACATGCTACGCTGCAGTAGACTGCTGCTGGTACTCAGCGCCGCGTGTGCCCAAAAAATGTGCTTCCTCTGTCCGCCTGTTTTCTTTGTGTGTGATGTTGCTGTAGCAGATAACGCGGGGGAAATAAAGCGTTCACAGTTTGTCAGTGAAGAGAAGACAACAGCTTTTACATGCTTTTACGAGAACATGTTAAATCTGTCATGCAAGAATCAAAAGCTTTTTTAAATCAATTATTTGAGCCGAACAAACCTAGTGACACCTCCGCTGTGTCTGTTATTCCACCTTACTCTTAGCCCCCATGATACCATGTATCTATCCTGGGTGCCTGCTGTCAAACTGGTGTTTTCCATAGTGACAAGATAATAATCCTGATTATTAGAGTGATTTGGAGGTAAATAATAAATAAAATACAAGCTGAAGAGATTATTCCTCTGCCTTCTACTACTAAGGGATGAGAGGATAATGTGAAGAAATGGCCTCAGATAATGTACATTAGCATGTTTAGCTAAGTCTATTAGCTCCATAGCAGTATTTACATTAATAATATTGTGATATTTTGTAAACCAACAAGCTTAGTTAAAGCTTGACATACACTATGTGGACAAAAGTATTCAGCCACAACTGTTTATGATTGAATTCAGGTGTTTCAATCAGACCCAATGCCACAGGTGTATAAAATCAAGTACCTAGCCATGCAGTCTCCATTAGCAAACATTTGTGATACTAAAAGGGTCATTCTGAGGAGCTCAGTGACTTAAAGCATGGTACTGTGATGGATTCCACCTTTGCAAGACAGTTCGTGAAATTTAATTCCTGCTCGATATTCCTTAGTCGGGTGTGATATTATTAGAAATGGAAACGTTTAGGAACAACAGCAACTCAGCCACAAAGCGGAAGACTACATGAAATCACAGATCACTAAGGTGCACTGAAGTGGTCAAGTGAAGAGTTCTGAACTTCCACCGGCATTAATGAAAAGCACAAAAACTGTGCAGCAGGAGCTTCATGGAATGAGTTTCAATGGGCGAGCAGCTGCATGCAAGCCTCTAATCACCAAGTCCAGCGCCAAGCCTTGGATGGAGTGGTGTAAAGAACACTGACACTGGACTGTGGAGCAGTGGAAACATGTTCTGTGGAGTGATAAATCATGCTTCTCTCTTTGGCAGTCAGATTAGCAAGTCTGGGTTTGGCGGATTCCGGGAGAACATTACCTGCCTGACTGCATTGTGCCAACTGTGAAGTTTGGTGGACGAGGGATAACGGTATGGGGCTGTTTTTCAGGGTTTGGGCTAGGCCCCTTATCTCCAATGAAGGCCAATCTTAATGCTTCAGCATACCGAGAATTTTGGACAATGGTATCCTTCCAAGTTTGTGGCAACAGTTTGCAGAAGGTCTTTTTCTATTCCGACATGACTGTGCCCCAGTGCACATAGCAAGGATGAGTTTGGTGTGGAAGAACTGGACTGGCACTGACCTCACTGAGCACCTTTGGAGCATCTCTGAACTGGAGGCCTTCCTGTCAGACATTGACACCTGACCTCATAAATGCTTTACAGAATGAATGGTCACAAATTCCCACAAAAATATTGGGGGATCATCAGGTTTTAAGTGAATGTTTACGTATTCTCTTTGTTTCACTCCATCTTTCAAAACATGTTATTTTTAATATATCCACGATTCCCCTAGATTGATTTCAAAAGAATGAGATTCCTGCAGCAGTAGGTAGGAATCCGCGTTTTAGAACACCTGCAAAACTTTAGCTTAATCTGGGTGTCAGTCATCGTATTTTTTCATTTTTCATTTTTTTTTTTAATTGAGAACTCCCTGTCGATGGAATTTACATACAATGTGTTTAACGATTAAAAGGTGCGGCGCGCCGGTAGTCGAGTGGTTAAGGCGCACACCACATACGCAGGCGACCCGGGTTCGAATCCGGCCCGTGGCACTATTTCCTGCATGTCTCTCCCCGTTTCCAATTCTATCCACTGTCCTATCTAATAAAGGCCAAAAATAAATCTTTAAAAAAAAAGATTAAAAGGTGCAAAAGTATAACTTTTTAAATAGGGTTTTTTGACAGATTATTTAAAATTTAACTCATTCTGGGTCAATAATTATTAATAAAACAACTATAACCTAAGTACAACACATGTAAGAAGTAAAGTAACTTAGCTCCATAGCGCCAGATTGTTGGATGTCATGATGCCGTTGCACATCATCACTGCAAGGCCTTCTAAAGGATCACCCTAAGCCGTTCACTCATCAACCCCAGAAAATGTCAGGAGGATCAGGTCCTGACACGGTCCGGAGTCGCCCTTTCACACATGTAGCACAGATGGAGACTGTGCTCTCTTAGAAGTGTGTGCTTGTTCTCCAGAGACTTACAGGAGGTGCCATCTGGATGTGGGTGGCTGATTGGACTGGCACATCCTATTTACACCACACACACTTTATTCACACAAGGTCAACTTGATTCTTTATCACTGCTGATGGAAGTACAAAATCCTGTTTCTTTCTGTCCATAGCACTTCAAACTATTCTGTCATATAGAGTGGCAGTTAAAGTGTGAACCATTTGAAATGATCTAGTTTTCTGTATTAATTAGTCATCAAACGTGATCTGAGCTGCATTTAAGTCATAAATATAGACAAACACACTGTGCTTAACATAATACCACACAAATGAAACAGTCACAGTGAACCCTGGATCTAATAACTGATTGAACCTTCTTTTGCAGCGATAACCTCAACCAAGCATTTCCAGTAACTGCTGATCAGACCTGCACAATGTTCAGGAGGAATTTTCAACCAGTCTTCCTGATAGAACTGCTTCAGCTTGTCCATATCCTTAGGCTGGTGTGATTGGCTCCCTTGAGGCCATTCCACAGCATCTCTTCTGGATTCAAATCTGGTCCCCTTACTGGGTCACTCCAAAAGGTGGATTTTCCCTTTTCTTTGAAGCCAAGCTGTAGTAGATTTTCTTCTGTGTTTAGGGTCATTGTCCTGCTGAATCACCTCATTCTGAGCTTCAGCCACCCTGACATTATCCCGTAGGATACCTTGATAAACTTGGGAATTTATTTTCCCATTGATGATGGCGAGCGTCCCAGGCGGTAAATCCTTATTCTCCCTCCACCGTACTTCACTGCAGGGGTGATGTTCTCGTGTTGGTATGCAGTACCCTTTTTATGCCATACATAGTACTGCATGTTCTTTCCAAACAATTTAACACCCAGAGCGCAGGAGTCTTTAAAATGAAATGCATAAATAAAAATAAAATGCATGCTGGGTGCCTAGGACCTGGTGGGCTGACCCAAGGTTGGGGGCAGTCATGTGCATCATGAAGAGGTCAGCTGGGAAGATACCTGGAGATATGGGGCATGAGCCTGGCACAGATTTTTACCTCATTTTTACCTAAAATTCACTAAATTACACAGGACTGCTGCACCCATCTGTTAAGCTGTATAGCCTAGCTTCTCCAAGTGTGTCATTAGAGGCAACACAAGTACCTTATACAACCCAACTGCAAAAATACCAAAATATCCCTTTGATATAAAGAAGACACTTTACTGTGTTTATGTGAGGTTTAGGGACCAAGAAAAGTCATTTTCTAACCTCTTAGAATACCTTGTATTGGTGTTGCATTCACCCCATGTGCATCACTTTACCATTTTTCTAAATTTTAAATGTATACACGTCAATAAAACTGCAGCGAAATAAACATTTTTATGCTTTTCAATGAAGGTGTACAAGCTAGATGTCTGAGAGCATTGTGTAGCTGCAAGAACTGCGATTGGCTTTGGAACTGATTGGTGAATTGATCAATGTAGCCTAGTGTTAGTTCATGCAGGACACGGTAGTCATATGCTGATGCCAAGCTGATACTAATTATCGCCTCCCAGATTCCACAGCCAATCTCAGCTCTTTCTCTCAACACAGCGGTGTATTTAAATAAGACGTACTTTTTATCAATGCTGATGCACCACACTGCTGCTGCTGGCAAAGCTTAACCTCCTCCACCCCAGCCTCCTCCTTATAGCATAAAGCTGTTGCACCCTCATTTTCAGATTCATGCTACTATGGATTAATTGCTTTTGGACTAATTTTATTGTATTAAATACACATTGTCATAAATGTATCTATCTATGTGGGGGTTTCCAGCTGTACACTCCCTGGAAAGTCAAAGCATGCTAAAAATAAAACTGTGTATCAATTTAGTAACAAAATGGTTAAAGGTATGACTAGATTGTTCCTGACTGAAATCACTTAATCATTAATAATTTACAGGTCAAGAGACAATGAAAATATCACATCATGAGATGAACTGTACTGATTGAGAAGTTTCCAGGAAGACTTTCTTTCACCCTGTACTGTTGATAAGAAGCTTACTCAGTCAGGTAAACATGCTCACCAGCTTTCCATTGATAATCTCAAACACAAAGCATGCTGGTACATATAGGCCCTGTGCCAGGACGGGGCTTGAAACATGGGAGCAGAGGTTTGATGGTGATAATTTAATAAAGTAGGTCATCAGTCTGAGCATGTGTGTGGACTTGAACAACAAAACAAATATTGTGTCGTGCTGTTTGATCGACAGACGACCCAACAGATCCAAAGAGCGTGATACTCTCCCTCCTCATGTGAGGAACTGTGTCACTTGGATCATCTCCGTCCCTCTGTCGCCTCTGTGCTTTCTCCTCAGCCCGTCCTCCCTCTCTCTAGTCAGGCCTCCATGTGTTCGCTCAGTCATGTGTTTGGCTCCAGACTCCAGGATCCTCTCCTGGTTAATGGTTTTTCTCTAAGCCTGCTGTCACAGTCTGTCCCTGAGTGGTTCGCCTCAGAGGTGTGGAGGGGAGGGGATCACACTCCCCGCTCACAGACGGTGATGTTTTCACTCCCTCGCTCTACCTGAATGATGAAGAATCAGAGTTTCTTACATCAGTGTGTGCCAGTGTTGCTAATGTGCTGAAAGAAAACATGTTTACAACTGTGTCTGCGGTCACATGTGAGATGATACACAGCTCAGAGTGAGAAGAAAGGGAAGGTTTAGATAAAGGTTAGCTGAGCTCACGTCCCACTTTTAATGTGAGATATACAACTGCCAGACTATGAAAGGTTCAAGAAGAGGGGCTAGGGATATTTTTTGACCTTGTACTTCCTAAATGTATTCAGTTTATCCTTGATTCAGAGAGGAAATTGTGCAAGTTTGAAAAAAAAAAAAAAAAAAAAACCTTCAAAGCAATCTTGAGAAATCCCATCCACAGGCTAGGGGTGAACAGAAGGCTGTATAATCATGACCGTTTACCTTTGCCCTCCTAAACTTAATCAGTTTCTGTGAGTCAGAGTCAACATCTTTCAAAATTTGAAGAAAATGCTTCTAAAGGTGCTTATTGACAAAAAGTCCTAGGAACTCTTACTTCCAGGAATTTGTTTTTCCAAGAAACTAAATGGCGCCAGGTTTCAGCTTATAGTTACCTCTGCCAAGGAGGTTATGTGATCGGCAGGGCTAGTTAGTTTGTTAGTTTGTTTGTTTGTTAGTTTGTCAGCAACATAACTCAAAAAGTTATGGACGGATTTTGATGAAATTTTCTGGAAATGTCAGAACTGGCATAAGGGAGAACTGATTTGAAGAACTGAGATTTTGGGAGTGATCCAGATCACCGTCTGGATCCAGGAATTTTTTAAAGGACTATTAGGAGATAGGGCTAATGGCAGAGGTCTGCACTCTCTGAGTGCTTTTCTGGTTCATATTATAGAGTTTGCAGATTCTGTGGAGAAAGTTTTTAAAAGGAAATAGCTTAGATATGCAGAGGAGCAGAAGCTGAATAGAGAATCTGTTGAAAGGGGTCATGTAAGTTGTACTAAGGTAAGCAGAAGGGGGATGCAGAACAGCAGCTAAATGTGGCAAGAGTGAGCATCAGCCCAAGTCATGGCACCTCATCCTAGCTCTGCCTCCCTCACACTCTTGATAAGGGGAGGCTGTTTATATGTGTTTTATGGGCTTTACTAGGGTAGGTAGATGGAGATGTAGAGCAGCAGCAAAGTGTGGCAAGTGTGAGCGTCACCCCAAGTCAGGGCACCTCATCCTAGCTCTGCCTCCCTCACACTCTTGATAAGGGGAGACTGTTTATATGTGTTTCATGGACCTTACGGGGATAGGTAGAAGGGGGATGTAGAGCAGCAGCAAAGTGTGGCAGAGTTAGCACCAGGGGACCTCACCCTAAATTTGCCTTCCCCACTCACTTGATAAGCTGGTGGCTGTTGAAAGTGGTTTTGTAAGTCGTACTAGGGTAGGTAGAAGGGGGATGTAGAGCAGCAGCCCGGTCTAGCGGTGAGTGTCAGCCCCAGACAGGGCACTTCCCTCTAGCTCTGCCCTTCCTTCCCTTTGGATGAGTCAGGCCTGTTGAAAGGTGTTATATGAGTCGTACCTCGGTAGGTAGAGGGGGTAGGTAGAGCAGCAGCCTAGTGTCAGCCCCAGTCAGGGCATCTCAACCTAGCTCTGCCTCCCCCTGCCTCTTGATAAGCTGGGGTCTGTTGAAAGGTGTTTATGAGTTGTACCTGGGTAGGTAGAGCAGCAGCCAAGTCTGGCAGAGATGAGTGTTGGCCTCATCAGAGCACCTCACCCTAGCTCTGCCTCCCCCACTCTCTTGCTATGCCTGGGTCTGTTTAAAGTTTCAGTGCTGTCTGGACATGTTGCAGGGTAGTTAAGACAGAGAATGTCTCTGCTCTGGGACATTGGAGATCACTGTTCACGCCTCTGGAGGTGTCATGGGACTAACTTAACAAGACTTTGGTAATGGGGGGTTCCCTCTTGACAACCCTGACAAAGTGTTGGCTTCTTGCTGCCCATTGGTTGGAATGGTTGAATTGTGGAGGCAAATAGTTGATACCTTTCTGCAGAGCATAAGTTTCTTTTGTTTGCTTCAAGACCTAACATATCAAGATAAATTGTGTGACATAAAATCATTTACTAATAAAGATTTTGATGCCAGTTGGATTTTTTTCGGCAAATCTGTAGTCTTAGTTTTGATTCTGACTACATTTTTATGATTTACACTTTTTGAAATGTATATTTGGCTAACTGTAGTGACAGGCCTGGGCTGAGGGACAGCCAGGGTCACTGTCTGATTATAATCTTTTTTTTAAAGTTATATTTTCTGGCTTTTTATGCCTTTGTTAAAGGTGGAGGGCAGTGGGTAGAGTCAAGACGAATGACTACCAACCTTTTTTTTGAGGAGGTTTTTCACATTCATGTCCACATTTAGAGTGACAATGAACATTTCAAATCCTTCAGTTTTGAAAATAAAAAGTTTCAGCATGGGTGGCATTAAGCAACCTCGTCTAAAACTGAGATACAGTGACTAAAACTTTCCAGCTGTTGGACACAATAAGACAATATTCTCTGACTTTTTCTCAAGGTTTCTTTTTACTTGGACAGGAGATGCACTCATTTTGGATGGATAACAAAACAAGACAATCTTTCAAACTTGAGCCATTCGAATGTTCAAAGTTACATAACTCTATAGCAAAAACAATGGGTATATTTTGAACAAAATAACAATATCAATTTGAAGTTCTACTAGATAAACTATCAGTACTTTAATTACAAATGGTTATCTATAACAAGTTTCAAGTAAGGGTCATTTGGATACAAAATAAGCAGAAGCAGCCACCCTAAATTTGAAATACTATACTTACATATCATCAGGGATTGATTTTGGTGCAGTTTAGTACAGACAACATGAACAATATTTCCTACACGGTATCTTGCAACAATTCTGCAGTTGTTAAAAAAATCTGAATGGATGCTCCCCTTCAGTTTGTCCATTCTTGTTCTTTCAGCACTGCTCTAAGCTCAAGTCCTCTGTTAAGCCTCTGGGTCAGCTCCCACAATGCACCTGGGGTGTAGCCCACTTCCCTGTACGTGACTGTAGTGTCTCCTGCCACCATGGCGACCTGATCCCTGGTTTCTTTCACCTTCTCTTATCCTCCTTACCCTCGCTGATTGGATTGAAAGGACACCTGCCTGCTTTCATTCTGCTGTTTGTGAACCGCTTTCACTAATATCCTTACAAGCTGATCTTCCTTATACTGTTTCTTCAATACACTCACCTTTGGTACTCTGCTCTTGTAATCTCTTATCATTTTTCTTCTCTCAAGGCTAAGTTTCTGTAATTTAGAAATTTATGACATTTGGCTCAGATTCACAATGAGTTATGTCTTGGTTAGGTTTAAAAGGAGAAGGGTGCCATTTGTCGTGGTTTTACACACATAAACAACCCAACTCTAGAGCACTGCCATAACCATGAACACAGCTGTGATTTCCTCTGTGTAATTGTGTTCTGGAAATCCTCCCACTACAGTGACACAAAAAGATCACAAAACATTATAAAACACTGGAACCGATTAGAGAAAGATGCTTGTAGACATTGTTAAAGAGCAAATATCAGACTCTAAATTTGCAATATGCTGCTGAGTTGCATGCAATACTCTTTGACTAGACCCTTTCTTTATTGCAGCATTCAGCAAATCTTGATACGTTTACACTCTGGAGGGTGCCCCTCTGAAAAATGCCAGTTTTGTAACATCCAAATTCCACATACACCGGCTACGCCACGCTTCACCATGCAGCGGCTTAGCTCTAACTGATGGTGAGCAACTTCGCACGCTGATAGCGTGTCTAGAGCGCTGCACAATGCCATGCAGCCCTGAGCATCTTGAGACAAAATGGTACAAGATCTTGCAGGAATAGTGTGTCAACAGTGGAATATTTTGCCTTTTTGGGGTTGATTTGCCATTAGTTCTGACATGATTTTATTGCTTCTGTCATGGATGACAGCATTATGAAGTAAAAATGTTAGTTTTCTACAAAGGAAATGAGATTTCATGTACATTTCTGTGGGTTTTTGTTGACTTTTCCTCTTCAGTGGTGCCTCCCGATGAGACGTGAAACTGATGACATGATGATTTATGAGTCTGTGCATTGTGTTGTATGTTGAAGTTGACTGGATATTTTGCACATTTTTCCAGATGTTTGGAGCGATCTCCTCTATGTGAACGGACACGATTTGGCAAAACAGACCTGGCACAAATCTCCAGCAAAGCAACGGATTGGTGCTTCTGGGACACGTCAGAGATGGACCGGAGCACAGACAGTGCAACTGCTCTGATTGACAAGGGGGGGCTTTTTTTGCTCTGCAGTGGTAGTGGACAACTTCTTGTTTTGAAGTGAGGTGACTATGTGAGTCCTGACAACAGTAAGGGTTGTTGATACAAAGATACTGTTGATACTGATTACAAAGCATGAACACTAATGCAAAATGTAGACAAAGTTTTAAACACCAAGTACCACATCTTGTGCTACCTGGATGTAAAATGACAATTTTCACGCTCAAGGGAAAGCTTTTAATGAGCACAACTTTGGCGACAGAGCCACTGCTTGCTCTTTCTCATCACCCAAATGCTTTGTTAACCTTTCCACTGAATGTCAGGAGAACAGAGTCACTTCCAATCTTCTGCTGTAACCGAGGAAGTTTGCTCACTGACCAGTAATTACTGTCCTTAAAACTTCAGTGGTTGTTAATTTAATGTTTCACTTCCACATTTTAGATAGGCCTTTTTGGTAAGGGGGTGAAAAGCCTTCAGATGCCAGGAAAACAAATGGAATAACTCTAGCTTTCTCCTTCCTATTAAATCTTCAAAACATCTTCTGTCCTCCAACTAAATCACCTTTGTTAGCCCTGGTGCTTTTTATACGTGTCTGTTTGTGTTTTGGAAAGCTCTACTTCCTTAACAACCACAACAAACCTCTAATCAAGAAACTTGCCAATAAAGTAAAAAGGCTTTCCTCCAGAGCACAGCCAATCCCCCCATCCTACCCATCCTACTCCCAATAATCCCCACCAGGTGTTGGCAAGCCCACACGCCGCCCCCGCTCCACGCTCACCTCCTTTGCTTCTCCCACCACTTCATCACGTCTCCGTTCCTGGAATCGGACATCTCTTCTTCACCCATGAGGAGAAACTCTTTGTTTTGGGCAACCTCTGCTGTTGTTTTTTTGCTTTCTTTTGGCTGCCTCTCATCTGCGCTCTGTCTACCCTCCCCACTCCAGAGTCCGGATGTCCTAGGTCCATCTGTCAGCGAGTCTATCCCCAGACTGGAGAAAGGGAGGGAGTGAGGAGAGGAAGGGGATGATGGATGAGTGAAAATGAGTGGAGCAGCCAAAAGCATCGGAAGAGACGGTGCATCTTTGTCAAAAATGGCTTCCATCTCCTTTCAGATCTGGTAAACAGACATGCTTAATCACTGAGAGAGTAAAGACATGTATTACCCTCTTTGCACTTTACTTTTCCAGGAACAGAAGTTAACTTTCACTAGTCTTTCTAGACGGAAACAGTGTGGAAAGCTGTTTTGCAGAGCGGCATGTTTTGGAGAAACACTGATCTTCCCATGGGAAGATGAACGTCTTCCCTTGGTTTCCCCTTCGAGGCCTTGATTTCACGCATCATCAATCGTGACCCATGTAACCCAATAGGAAACCTTTGTTCTCGACATCAAAGAAGTCCCACTGGACCAGCGATCAATCAGCGGTTGATAGCACAAAGCGGATTCCACCTATTCGGAAAGTCATCAATACTGTGACCAATGGAGGGGAATCCCTCCTCAGCAGATTGATTGATTTGATAAAGTCTCTTCCTCTTTGATTCCCAAGACAACTGTATTCTCCTTTCATAACCGGTCATTCAATTTGGTCCTTTAACCAGGAAAACACATTTTCATCATGCTGTTTTTCTCCATCATGAACCCTCTGACATTTCTAGATTTATATCTTTTCCATAAACATGCTTTTTTTTTTCCATAACACTTTTTTTTAATAAACTCTCTAATTATCTTCTTTAGTGTCACATAAAACATTTTAATCTACAGTGAAGCAGAAGTGCAAAAATGACGTTGTTGTTTAGGATTTTACAGGATTAATTTGGTGTTGTACCCAAAGTGCCTGTCAGGCCACATCTCCCAGTGTACTGTCCCTCTTCACTAAACAGGCTGTGACCTCCTGACCTCACAGCCGGTCTTCCTGAACCGAGAGGGGGAAATGGGAAAGGGGCCTGTGTTGTGGCTGAGCCATGATCAGGCGCCAGGAAGGCAGGAAGTGAATTTTTTCACATAAACAATACAGATTCAGCACATTCAAGCAAGAAGCACAGAACAGTTTGTTCATATGAGGCTCATAAACAGACAGAATAATAATGATAAGTATGCCGTTTAGATACTGTTATCACTGGGAGCACGCAGCCGAGACCCAAACTCCACTTGGAAATTACATCACTCTCTCAGTGGAGTCAGTGAGTGAGTGTGGGTTGGGGGAAAAATGCAAGGAATCAGAGTGAGCTTTGGGAGAAGGCCTGTCCTGTCTGCGTACTAAACCTAACCTCTTGTAGCCTTCTAAAAAAAGCTGCAGCACAAGCTAAATATTTACCGTGTCAGGGACACCAGCTGTTATCTCATGATTTAGACTCTATCTGAGTCACATGCTGCGATCATGAGCTGTGATTTTCTTAAATTCTTTAAATGAAAAACTAGAACATAATGTAACTTTATTATTCAGTGATCAATTATTATATTTCTGCAAAGCTTTCATCTCTTTCATAACAGGTTCCTTTTTTTCCTTCAAGTAATTTAATGCAACTCATAAGTTTCAATTCACATTTTTTCAACGAGTTAAACACAATACAAAACCTTATAGACAGTAATTAATGACAAACAATTTACAGATTTGTACCCAACTTGGTACTAAATCAATAACACATACTGGCATGGACGTAGCGGGGGGGGGGGGTACTGATTACCTGGGCCTATGGGAGGGGCCCTTGAGAGGCCAATCATGAAATGTGTGTGTTTTTATTTATTTTTTCATAGTAATTAGTGCCATTATTGAATCAAAAGCAACTGATGATGAATGAATGAGTCAACAGATGGAAATTTGAATCAAATAGAGAAAAAAACAATACTGTGCGCCCCTGCTCCACCTTGAAAAATGTCCAAATATGGTAGTCCAGTGCTGCAAAATAATGCAAGTAAATTTAATTTAACCATAGTAAAAATGTTGCTCATAAATGGGGAAATTGTGATGAGAAAATAAAATAAATGCAAAGATATTTGTAAAAATGTTGCAACATTTGTTGCTTTTAGCTAGCCGGTTAAGGGGGGCCCTGCGTAATATTCTTGCCGGGGGCCCAAAATCCCTAGCTACGCCATTGCATACTGGTCTATCTCCTTAAAACCAAGGTACTCCAATGGATTTTAAACCTAAACTTTATTTTACTTTGAAAACATAGCTTCTTAAGTATTGGTTGCTGTTTTCGGTGTTATACAGTATGTAATAACACTCCATGCATACACAAAACAGCAAATAATTTCTAGATCTTTTGTTCTGCACATTATAAAATGGTTACATACTCTTTTCTGCAGGTTGCTCTCATCTTTTCTACTTCATCTAAACACTAAAAAGAAAGGGTTAGGGTTAGGGCCATTGTGGAAATCTTGTCAACATTCCCACTCTTTCGTCCTTTTTACCCATGTCCTGCCATCTAAGGATGATTTCCCATTAGGGACTTAGGCCTGGATCCAGTGACACTTGACTCCACAGTGTTCACCCCAGCAATTCAGGGCTGTGCCCAAGTTTGCTTTAAGAAGTGTTATTCAGCGTTATTTTGAGGCCCTGTACATGGTATGTATGACTTTTAGAGCAAATACTTGATTTTGGTCAAGTCCTGGGCATTAGCAGTGGTTCCGGTCAGTCTTAAGTACATTTATACTCAAAGATACCTGAAATGTGCTTTTGCTTGGATGGATCACAGGACAAATAATCATCCACTACGTGAAATATCAGAATAGCTTTCATTACAAAAGTACATCTTGTTTTGACCTATAAGCCTAGGGACATGCTTTTATTTTCGAAAGGATTATATTAATCTGTACTGTGTTCTGACTGTGTCCAGGTTTGTTTAAGGAACAGTCATTTTGTGAATGAATCCCCCTGTCTCTGGATTACATTTCTGGAAAGAACATGAAAATCCTCTGTATGCATCATTTTTCCTCCACAAAAACAGCTTTAATTGATAACTTAGTTTAGTCCTGAGAGAAGAGTCGATGAAAAGAGAGGCAGAATGATCGTTGATCCTTTCAGCGTCCCATCCCATCAGCCTTCTGTCTGGCCTTCCTTCTGGCAGGCTCCTATAGTCCGTACAGTCATCTCTGGCTGTGGTACAGTAACCCCCACCCCTCCTGTCTTGGCAGTCTGCTGTAGTATGCTGAACAGGCAAAGGGCCAGTCAGTGAGCAGCCGGCCGTGGGATGGTGACGTTTGATCTCTAGGGAGGCACCGTCAGCGCTGAGCCTTCCTCGGATGAAGCTCTTTGTGCTTAAGTGGCATTAACAGCACGGAGATCCTTTAAGACACTGCAGCTACACACGAGACCTGTGGGCAGCTGGCCCTGTGCAGGGCTGATGGGATTGGAGGTGTTGTGGCTACACAGGGAGTCAGGTCGGATGGGGATATGGGAAGGGGAGAGTATTCCAGTGTTGCCAGCCCTGGCCTGGTTCAAATCCCTAATACAACCGGTGCAAGGGTGGGGGTTGATATGGTGCGCCAATGCCAAGGATTAGGGGTATTTTGCTTTTCATCCTCTGTGGGAACGGAAATATGTGTGTTGGAAGATGAGTGCAGGCGGGGGGAGTGCACGTGTGTCCTTGGATTGATGAATATGACGTATAAATGACTGCAAAAAAGGGCTGTTTATGATTTGGGGCCAGTAATCAATGGGCCAATATACCCCAAGACAATGACAGCTTGTTTATTTTGTTCAACTGTGCAAGTATTTGTGTTTGCACCCATGTGCTGGCCCATCTTGTGTGCGCAATGTGGCTAAGTGTGGTGACAGTTGGTGGCCCAGGTTGCCTAGCAGTGACAGTGGTAATCGCCACATCTCAAGCAATTGGCTAACAGCTTTCAACTCTCAGCATAAAGCAGCAGCCTGCTCACTGTCTCTGTGTGTCACGGTCACAGCTGCTAGAGAGCTGAAAGAAAATCCGCTGCCATAGGATTTAAACACGTCATGTCTACACGGTTCCATTTTACTGAAGGTTTCATTGATAGTAGGTACAAAACGCAGCGTAATTCTGCAGTCAGACGATATAACCTTTGGACATCCTGTTGTTAAGAGTACTTTATGAATCAAGCTGAACTTACTTTAAAGAGACATTAGCTTTGCACCAAGAGCAGGACTCCAAACTTGAATTTGTGCTACATTACGGAACCGTACCCAAAACATTTTTTTAGCCCAATGTGAATCTAAATTGCCCCCTAAAAGTTGTCTTTTAACCTGGTAGCTTCACTGTAGTGTTTGCCTAAATGATGCCTTTGGAATTGTAACAGAGTCCCACAGAAAGTTGCCAGTCCATTGGCCATTATGATAGTTAATGTGTATGGTCATTCAATCAACTTATCACTGGCTTTGACTGAATTACAGTCACCAAATTTTGCAATATAGGTGGGTGGATGGGAGGGAAGAGAGGGCCATGGTAGGATCAAGGGCAGAAATGTTACTATCTATCAATGACCAGCCTCCTACATTATTAACTTCTGCAGCTGGAGTGTTTTTGTCTTTTTTCCTTTAAATGCGAGATTTCCTCAGCGCTCTGATCTGAAACTATAATGTGGAATTTTGTGATTTGCTACCTTTTCACTATAATATAATGTTGATAAAGTTGGTCTGCTTGTTCCAGGATTCACTCGGCTCTGAACTCAATTTACCAACCCCCTGTGCCCCCTGTGATTTTTGCCAATGAGTATGACAGTAAGTCAGCCAGTCAGCTGGTACATCAGTACTTAGGTAGGTAGATCACTCAGTTACTTGGTAGGTAGGTAGATACGTAGGTAGGTAGACTGATCCAGAGATAGGTAGGCCGGTCAGGCAGTCCCTTGATGGGTAGATAAGTCGGTCAGCTGGTTGGAAAGTAGGTATGTTAGTAGATTGTAGTTAAGTAGGTAGATAGATCAGTTGGAAGGTACATTGGTCAGTTGGTAGGTAGATCAGTGGATTGGAAGTTGAGTAGGTAGATAAATTGGTCAGTCTGTAGGTAGGTAGGTATGTAGGTAGGTAGAAAGGTCAGGTCATCCGTTGGTGGACAGATAAATTGGTCAGTCAGTTGATAAATAGGTAAGTTGGTAGATCAGTAGTTAAGCAGGCAGATAAAATGGTCAGTTGGTTGTAGGTTAGTCATTGTTAGGTAGATAGATCAGTCAGTAGATCAGTCAGTTGGAGGGTTGATAGATTGGAGGTAAATGGGTCAGTTAGTTGGTTGGTAGTTAGGTTAGTTTGTCCACTGGTGGTCAGTAATTTTGGTCAGTCATTTGGTAGGTAGCTAGGTTTGCAGATCTTTAGTTGTGTAGATAAATAGATCACTCTGTTCATGGGTTGGTCGGTTGGTCGGTTGGTAGGTAGGAACATTGACAGGATGATTACTTACAGTTAGTTCAGTAGTTAAGTAGGCATATAGATCAGTCGAGTCAATTGGAAGGTAGGTAGGTCAGAGAGCAGTTGCATGGAGTGCTGCATGGATTTTGAAAAGTTTAAAACATGCTTGGAAAAAATGTGTGTCTCTCTGGTGCTCTTCAGTATGGGGATTCAAATTAAAGATTTGAGGCACTCAGAGGGATTGTTGATTAAAAAAAAACCTTTATTACATGAGGGCTACAAAATCATAAAAACATGCCAACATGTGTCAGCCATACAGGGCTTCATCGGGGCAGTTGTAGGTTAGGTTAGTTGTGGTTTGGTAGGAAGGTTGGTAGATTGGTAGTTAAGTAGGTAGATAACTGGGTCAGTCTGTTGGAAGGCAGTCAGGTCAGTTGGTCCATAGTTGGGCAGATATTTTGGTCAGTCATTTGGTAGGTAGCTTAGCAGATAAGGGGTTATGCAGGTAAATAGATAGTTAGTTGGTAGGTTGGTATTTAGGTAGATAGATCAGTCAGTCTGTTGGTAGATAGGTTGGTTGGTCAAGTAGTTGGCTAGTAGGAAGGAAGGTTGGTGGGTATGCTGGTTGGTTGGTACTTTTTTGAAGGATAAAAGGACATTCATGAGTTCAAATATGAAAGCGGATAAATCTTGACCCTTCTTCTCACCAGTTCCTTACCTTTATTTAGCTCTTACCCAGAGGGGAAAAGGGGGAAACTTTCTGGGACCCAGCAGAAGGAGGGGGGCCCATGGAGGTTCGTAAAATATAGTCTATCCTTGTCTTGCCGACTTCCTGTTTGAATACAGACCTTCCTTTATTTTGAAAGAAAATAGGGACCTTCAGCTAGATTGGCGATTATGCCACGAACTTAACGACTAAAAATATAACTGCAGTGAAAAAAGGTAAATGTCCAATAACACAATGTGCGGATGACAAATTCCTTTTCAACTGAGCTTTCTTTGAGTTTTTTTAAACTGATATGAAGGAGCAGTGGTTGACTTTACATCACTGTGGCTGCAGGCAGATGCTGAAGTGTCTTAATCAAAGTGTGCTGAGAGGGATGATAAAGCATGCGATTAATCATGATTGAAGAAAATTTAATGCACTAAACATGGACCTTAATTAATCATGATTAATGCATTTACTCTGACAGCTCTGGGGGGGGGGGCATCTTTAGTCTTAAGCCTTGCCAAGTGTATCAAAGCATTAGGTGAAAATCTGTCAGAGATATAATGTATGATGCTAATAAAGTTTTGTGGAAATTGGTGAAATTTATGTTTGTATGAATGGCAAAGCAAATGCTAAGGAAAAAAAAACATAAAAATGATATAAATAGTGCTCTACTACAAGTAGTCTATTCCCTTTACTCAAATGAACAACAACCCTGGTGTTTTTTAGGTTGAATATACCAGCATAGAATGAAATGGGTGAGTGCAAACATCCCATGACCTAATTATCAAAGAAAGTACTGCAGGTGCTTCTACTAATGCCTGTTAAAGTACAAAACAACAAAAACAAGAAAATCCCAACAAACAAAATGGTAATACACAGCTAATAAAAAGAAGTGTTTAGAGGACTTTCAAACTTTTGTAACAGGATTTCCTCAAGCACGTTGCACCAAAGTTCAGCAGCTCTCACAGCAAATGTTGGATTATCTTTTCGTCTTTGATCTCAACTTTTGAACAGCTAAATGGAGACTACATCCTCTTAGCTGAAGCAAATTAACCGCTCTCTCCAAAAATCCCAGTTATTGTTTGTCTTCAGAAGCGTGTAAGACTCCTGGCTTTACATCCCTCCGAAGTCCTTGAAGCTAATTTCTTCCCCGCCACTCAGTCGGTCAGAGGTCATCCCTTGTACTAATTGTTCCAGAGGGGATGGAGTAGAGCGAGGCCTGTTCTCCTGGACCGGCTCCAGACATCTGAACAATGGTGACCCACTGTGTGGGTGGCGTGAGTGAGTGACAGCCTGGGTGGCCCACAGCTACGCTACACTGAGGGGTTGTGGGGTCAAGTCAAGCAGAGTCACTTCATGTTTTGTTGTAAAGGACAGACCCTTTACCTTTTGCTAACATTTACAAAGAACCCAAAACATCCAAGGAGCCATGCCAATCACACACAGAAGGAGAATTCATTCTGATGTTGGTCAATTGTAGATGTGAAGGCATGGAGTGAGGGACCCTTGTTTAAACTAAAATACACGTCTGACTTGCACACCAGAAATTCTCATTAAAGCCAGATTTGTACTTCTGCTTCGAGTCCTGGTCCTTATATATCATTATAGGGCTATTGCCATGGTTGCTTCCTCTTCTTTCTTCCTATTGGCTGATCTGGCTCGAGCATGGAATGATATTACCAATGCAACAGCAGACCAACAGAGGAGTTGGGCCAATGGGAAAAGACCCTTAGACTTAATGCAAAGGTTATAAAACAGAGTTGTAATCAAGAGAAATAAAAAACAAATTTACCAAATTCCCCATGTATAGTGTGTATCAAATAATAAATGAGCTGCTGATATCAATTTTCTTTAAACCAGGCTCTAAACCCCAGCTCCAAAAAAGTTGGGATGTTGTGTAAATGTGTTTGCAATTCCTTTTCACTTACATTCAATTTACTGCAGCATTGACAAGCTATATAATATTTGAACTGACTTACTGTCGATATGTTGCGAAAAAGTTGGGGCAAGAGCATGTTTACCACTGTGTTTCAGCTAAGGCTGTCAAAATAAATCGCATTAATCAAGATTAACTACGACCAACAAAATGTTTTTAAACATGATTATTCGCATGCTTTATTGGCCCTTTCAACAAACAACAGCAGGGAGCACGACTCCCTGCAGTAAAATGAGTCCCCATTGCTCCTTAGTGTCTCATTTCCCTTTAAAAAACTCACAGACAGCTCAATGGACGAGTCAAAAGTCATCTGGACCTTCTGATATCAAACATTAACCTTTTTTCCTTTCATTCTGTAAAAATGTCCTTTTCTGTGGTTCAGTACATGATAAAGTCTTCAATCTACCTGTAAAAGCAGGTATCCAAACTATAAGTAAATAAACCATAAAAATGACAGAAAAACAGTTTAAAATGCAAAATAGTGGAATTTTAGAATGTGATAAATAGGGTGCAATTAATCACGATTAACTTCAGAAAGGTGAGGAAAATTTTCATATTTTGACAGCACTAGTTTCAACCTTTTTTCTTTTCCACAAAACTCTGCAAGCATCTGGTCGCCAAAGACACAAGTTGTTGAAGTTCTGAACACTGAATTCTATCCCATTCTTGCTGTTCAGCTTGTCCACTGCACATTTTCAAAGGGAGACATGTCTAGACTGTAGACGGGCCATTATAGTTCCTATAGTTCCTGAAGCCATGCTGTTGTAACGCATGGATAATGTGGCTTGGCATTGTCTTGCTAAAATAACAAGGGACATCCCCGAAAAAGATGTCTGAGTGAAAGGATATTTTGCTCCAAAACCTGCATGTACCTCTCAGTATTAAAGGGGCAATGGGTAATATTTAGCTTAGTAACATTTAGTGTTACAAACTTGGTAAGAATGAAACATAATGTTTATATGTAGGCCACTGTATATTAGTTTTTATTAACCTGAGTATATAAAATACTTTTATTTTTTATTTACATAGAATAAGCTACTTTATTCATGCATAGGGAGGGTCTCTTCCATGGACTCCGCCATCTTGGAATTTTGGATGTTGCAAGTTACAACAATACCACAGAAGTGTGCAAGTAACAGATGAACAACTGCCTTTGAGGAGAACTTCTTATCTACCCAATCATGGCACTGTCACCATTAACCTGCTTACCTTTGGAATGTTCCAGGTGTTTTGAGCATTCCGCAACTTTCCAAGACTGGTCTTGCCTGTGTCCTAACTTTTTTGGAACACATTGCTGAATCAAATCTAGAAAGTGTGTATATTAGTGTTAATATCACTTTTGTGCTGTAATGAAATGAATGTATGATGAAAATGATTTCCAAATTATTCTGTTTTCATTCTCATTTCATATAATGTCCTAACTTTTTTGGGATGAAGTCTGTATATTTCTGTCTTTTTTATGGGATTCAAGGGGTATTCCCTGGCTTTTTTTTTCACCCACTTTTAGTAGAAACTGGATGAACTGCAGATTTTTGACCTTCTGCGTCAGCTCCATGTCTCAGCTCTGGAGGTTGCCCCTACTAACCAGATGCCCATAGTAATAACTGCTACAGCCTCCCAATTACAGGGGCCACTTCACTTAAGGTCACACAGCAACCAGAAAATCAGCAACAAACAACCACATAATGGCCCTCATCCTGCTCGCCATCCCATCATCCCCAGCTCAGTCATTACCCACGCTGCTTCAGGGCCTCCTTCCTTTCCCAGTGTTTACCGCATTCCTCCCATACTTTTCGGCCTTCCTCGCATGGGAAGCTCCAGAACATGCCAGGATATCTGTGAGTCTGCGTGTGGGACTAAAACAGCTGTCGGGGAGCGAGGGGTCTTGCCTGAACTTGCTGGTCTCGACTCATTTCCTGACTTGTGGTTGCTGCTGTGAAGCTGGCTGCGATGTTATTGAGGCTGAGGGAGGCTGTGCGGCGCCGGAATGCATCAAGCTCAGACCTCATCATCTGCTGTCACGAGGAGTTTGTTGTCTTTTGTTCTGACAGTACAAGCTCTGATTTGTCCCAGTGGGATTACTTATAAACATCAGCATAGAGCTAGATCTAAACAGTACCTGATCTTCCCATCTCAAAACATATTTAGTCACCTACAGTGCTGTTAGAACTTGATCAAGTTCTCTCCCCTGATGTACAAGTGACCAAAAGATCTGCTATGTTATCAGTTAATCAAATACATTTTAATGAGAAAACAATGACATGGCTCATATCCAGCAGCAGTTTTAGCTTGGGGATGTGGCATCAGGTTACCTTGGACTGCAAACAGTCTTGGTCTGGGGTGCCTACAGCTGGACTGGATTGGTTGTGTGCCTGCGCACATTCAAGTGATATGGATAAATTGGCTCAGCTCAGAAAATATATCTGGCACCAAAATAACTCTTCTTTTGGTACCATTTGACCATTTTTTCATATCTTTAAACAACAAAAATGCAAAAAAAGGAGCCTGTCTCTCAAACAGGAGCTGGCTCCCATCTTTCACAAAAGGAGCCAGCCCTTAATACTGGCTCAACTGCTAGAGACATTTAAGGACTCTCTAGTAACTCATCATTTTGTACAGAGCAGTTATTCCAATGTAACCAGTCTCACATGAAGACACCAGTGTCTGGAGGGTCCAGTCACTGGTTAATCAGTATTCCTGGCTACCATTACACCAAAAGAACACTCTAAGAACTCCGGAAAGGTTATTGAAAGTATAACTCAGGGGAAGGATTACGTAAAAAATTCAAAGGCACAGAACATCAACCAAAGTTCGGTTAAACCCATCATCAAGAAATGAAAGGAATATGGCACATGTGTAAATCTGCCTAGATCAGGCCGTCCTCACAAGCTGAGTGACCGTGCTGGAAGGAGACTGTTGTATCCAGTTGCCTTTACAACTGTTGCTCTGGTTTTTCACCAGTTCAAGCTTTATGGTACAGTGGAAAAGAGGAAGCCACTGTTGAAGGAAACTCAAGTAAAATCTCGACAAGAGTTCACCACAAGGCATGTAGGAGACTACATGGTCAAGCGGAAGAAAGTAATTTGATCTAAAGGAGCCAAAATGGTGCTTTTTGCCATCTGACAAGAGGCACCTCAGACTGCACATCACCACAAACACACCATCCCCACTGTGGAGCACGGTGGTGGCAGCATCATGCTGTTGGGACGCTTCTGGACAGCTGGCCCTGGAGGGCTTTTAAAGGTAGAAGATGAAATGAGAGCAGCAAAATAGAGGAAAATCCTGGAGGACAATCTTATTCAGCCTACAAGAGAACTACAGCTTTGGAGAAGAATTATATTCCAGCAAGACAATCACCTGGAGCATGCGGCAAAAGCTACACAGTAATGGTTTAAAGACAAAAAGGTGAATGTTCTTGAGTGGCCGAGTCAAAGCCCAGACTTTAAGTGTCTCTGGCGGGGAGTTTCCATGCCTGATCCCCATGCAATCTGACAGAACTTAAGTAGTTTTGCAAAGAAGAGTAAAGTCAAACTGCAGTGTCCAGATGCCCAAGCCTGACTGAGACCTATCAACACAGACTCAGAGCTGTGACTGCAGCCAAAGGTGCAGCTACTAAATACTGACTTGAAGGGGGTGAATATTTATTTAATTGTCATTACTTCATAGTTATCTGTTGTCACTTTGGCACTTCCAGAACAAAAGGAAAGGTTAGCTGACATAGGCCCTTAGATTTGATTACAAAAGACTGTGAATAAGAGGATAATTTACCAATAAAAAAAGCAAACAGACATTCTTTCTCAGATGTTGCATACCCAGCATTAGCAGTACGGTGTCAGCTGTTCAGCATGCAGCATTCGTGCTGCAATTTCTTCAGAAATTGCATTCTCTAGTTTTAATTGGATTCGTGCTTTTGTTCTAGATTTTTTTTGTTTTTTTCTAAAACCACATCATAAAACATAAACAGGAAGTCATATAAACACTAAAAGGCGTAGGGGTTCCTTAGCTACGTACCTTCTCACTCCAGTGTTCCTGTGTTTAATGTTTCCTGGCTGTTTTTCAGGAAGGGATGAGACAAATGAATTACATCACATTGTGGCTGTGGTCTGATGATGCTGAGTGTTACTGTGTTTACCTTGTTAATGCTGCAGTTTGGATTACAGGCATACAATGACCCTTTGTGTAGGATACGGACTTCAGAACAGACACACCCCTGTTGTCTGGCTCTAACGCATCCGATGCTGCACTCTTCCACTTATTATTTCGTCAGCAGCTGTTTGCCACCGCTTGTTGACCGGGTGCAGAAGGCATCATTTGTGAGAAAAACAGGAAGTCAGATGAAGTCACATGAAGTTTACTTGCTGCTGATAATGAAAGGAGTGTGTCTCTGGAGAGCTTTTCACACGTGCACTCCTAAAAATTAGATTCAGGCCCTTAAATCTTTCTGAGTCACTCTTTCAGAGAGAATCAGTCTGTCTGAAATCATACTAACTGGAATTTCTCAAACTCATACTTACTATTGCACGCATACACATTAATCAAACCCTAACAAACTAAGTTTATAGTGAAGCATCCACACTGCTCTCTCTTTTACTTTTTGGCAAATGCTCTTGCAACTAAATCTGATAACAGTTCTTACAGTAGAAGCTGGCATGCAAATAATACTTAAATAAAAGTGATGGAAATGTTTAATTTAGTGGGTTAAAATGTGTACAGTGTGCTGATATTTCAAATTTAAGGTGTTCCAATTAAGTTTCATGAGATTTTTGTGGGAATTTGTGCCCATTCATTCTGTATAGCATTAATGAGGTCAGGCACTGATGGCTGGCGATAAGGCCTGACTTGCAATCTCTGCTCTAATTCATCCAAAAGGTGCCAGTCAAGTTCTTCCACACCAAACTCATTAAACCATGTCTTTGTAGTCCTTGCTTTTTGTGCTGGGGTACAGTCATAATGGAATAGAAAAGGGCCTTCCCCAAAATGTTGCCACAAAGTTGGAAGCATAGCATTGTCCAAAATGTCTTTGTATGCTAAAGGATTAAGATTGCTCTCCATTGGAGATAAAGGCCTGGTCCAAACCCTGAAAGAAAGCCCCACCAAACTTCACAGTTGGCACAGTGCAGTCAGACGGGTAATGTTCTCCCGACATCTGCCAAACCCTCCACACACATCTGACCGCCATAAAGCGAAGTTTGTCGCTCCACAGAACACATTTACACTGCTCCACAGTCCAATGTCCATGTGCTTTACATCACTCAAATCCGAAGCTTGGCATTGGACTTGATGATGTGAGAACTGCATGCAGCTGCTTGGCCATGGAAACTCATTCCATGAAGCTTCCGCCACACAGTATTTGTGCTAACATTAATGCCAGTGGTAGTTCAGAACTCTTCAGCTATGGAACCAGCACAGCGTTGTCGACTTTTACGCACCATGTGCTTTAGCAGTCATTGACCCCAATCTGTAATTTCAAATGGTCTTCTACTTCATGGCTGAATTGCTGCTGCTCCTAAATGCTTCCACTTTCTAATAATATCACTTACAGTTGACTGTAGAATATTCAGCAGGGATGAAATTTCACAAGCTGTCTTACTGTTACGGTGGCATCCATTACAGTTCCACACTTAAAGTCACTGAGCTCTCAAGAACAACCCATTTTGTATCACAAATGTTTGCAAATGGAGACTGCATGGCTAGGTGCTTGATTTTATACAGCTGTGACAACAGGACTGATTGAAACACCTGAATTCAATAATTAAAAGTTGTGGCCAAAAACTTTTGTCCATATGGTGTATGTTGTTCTGGCAAATCATGTCACTTCTGTCCTGATGGAGGGGGTATCTGAAAGCAGTGGTCTGCAGCCAGACTCCTCTCCATTTCTACCTACCAGCAAACATATAGTATGTAAGATGTGTACGTAGGAAACAACAGTGTTTGAGTATTTTCCAAGATTGACATATGTTTCAGGTCCATAGTTTAATCTTCTTTCTACATAAACCCTTCTCAGTGATAGAGCAGTCAGAGCATCTACTGCAGGTGTAACCATGTCCTGTTTTGTTTTGACTGTTGCCTGTACATTGAGTCGACTTGCTGACGTCTGCACAGCTGTTCAGAAAGTGAACTCTCTTCCCTGCAAAGGAACACCAAAGATGTTTTCCTCAAAGCAAGAGGGACAACCTTGTATGGACAAATTGTCCCTCAATTCCATATGGTGGTTTCTCTCAAGGTTCCTGACTTTTCCTCTTTCCTGTTTTGCCCTCCTTTAACATTGCACCCTCCTGAAATAGTCGACAGAAAGAAACAGAAATCCACATAACATTACCACACATAACACACTTTCACAGCTCAACATTGTGAAATTCTCTCCGTCCCCTCCCCGTTTGTGTTTCCTGTTTTCTTCATGCTTGTTCTCGTCTGTTTCCAGTGAGTCTGTTTGTTTGCAGACCTGCTCTCACAGGACGCCCTTCAGAGCAACGTTTCCTGTTTTCACTTTAGACCGCAGTAGTCGAAAGTTCATAGCAACACTCAAGCACTTCAGTCCACTTCAACATGCAGCAAAATACCTTTGCTTTTACCTGAACTTATACAAGGAGACCTCCTCAATTTATAGATGTAGCTGATGCAGAGACATGATGACAATATCTTTGCTTTTATATCAACCTTTACATGTTTCAGTGTATTCCTAATATGAACAAGAGTGTAGAAGAAAAGACATTTCTTAAAATCCTTGCAAAGAGGACAGGTCTAGACTGTACCCTTTATTATATTATTTACAGTGACCTAATTCAACAGAGGTAGTCACTGATTAATCAGGATTCCTGGCTACCATTACATCATGAAGACAAGGAAACACACCAAGAAACTCAGAGAAAAGGTTATTGAAAAGTATAAGTCAGGGATAGATACAAAAAAGTTCTGCACTGAACATCCCCTGGACTTCAGTGCAAGAAGAAAACTAGTGAGAGAGGCCACCAAGACACCTATGACTACTCTGATGGAGTTAAAAGCTTCAGCAGCCGAGATAAGAGAGACTCTGCATACAAGTGTTGCCCAGGTTCTTCACCAGTCAAAGCTTTATAGGAGTGTGACAAAGAGAAAGCCAATGTTGAAGAAGAACTCATATTAAATCTCCACTAGAGTTCACCAGAAGGCATGTAGGAGACTCCATGGTTAAGTGGAAGAAAGTCCTCCTTGGGACCATCCAGTCTCTCTTATGACAAATCCTGACCCAAATTTTCAAAAAGATTTCAAAAACGCATGATTAAAATGAATATGTTGCAGTTCTGAGCATGATTACACCAAAATACATGATATGAAAAACAGAAGGGACAAAACTGACAATTTTTACACCCTCTTTCCCATCATTATGTGTACGTTTTTGACAGTTTTGCAGAGATCTTAAAAAATATATAATTTTCATAAGAAAAGTAGCTTTATGCATTGCAAGAAAAGGAGATAAATTAATTGAAATATGGAACAAACATTTAAATTTACCCTATTTCACGGTAAAACAGGGTGAAATAAAAGGTATCAGTGCATGTCTACTAAGGACTTGGGCCTTTTTGCCACCATTTACAGACAACTTTTTGCGACCTACTGAAAACTGCCCTGCAACCCACTTTTGGATCCCGACCCGCCAGTTGAGAACCACTGGTCTAAAGAGGCCAAAATGATGCTTTTGGCCATCAGACAAGACGCTATGTTTGGCAGGCACCAATCAATGCACATCACTACAAACACACCATCCCCATTGTGAAGTATAGTGATGGCAGCATCATGCTGTGGGGATGCTTCTTGGCCCTAACCATCTGGGAAACCTTTGATATACAGCATTTGGGGAAAGGGCAGAGCCTTAAGAAAAAAAAAAACTTGGAGGGTGATTAAGTGTGTTCTGTCGGTCACATCTTTACGGGCCATTCAGGACAACAAAACACGTGACGTCATCGCACCTCGGTAGCTGTGTGAATGCACAGCTACCGAGGAATAAACTCTATATAGAACTGCATAACGTGAACCATGGTGAATATAGACATCTCAGTACACGACTTTTGTAGTTTTTGAAAATAAAACAACTCACTGCTGTTCTTTGTTCTTCTTATAACAAATAAATGTCGTCAAGTCTTGATAAAACTGGCGCTTCAGCAGCATCCACACTACTCTCTTCCACCATAACGGCACCAGTCTCTTGTTGCTGCTCGCTTGTGCCATGACTCCGCCGTGCCTGAAAGTACTGCCGCTTGTCGCTGATTGGTCCTGCCACTTTCTAACCGGGCCTAAACGGTTCAGATGGGAGCTTTGCAAGGTTATCTTGGCCCTGGAAGACTTGAAAAGGTAGAGAGTAAAATTAATGCAGCAAATCTGTTTTCACTTTGACATGACACAGTTTGTGTTGTCAAAAAGCCAAATTATACCAACCATAATTGATTTAGAAAATCAATTAAAAGGTAAAATATTTTATATGCAGACTGAATAAGATTGTCCTCCAGGATTTTACTAATAATTTTATAGAATCTGTAGGCACTGTAAAGGGTCATTGCAAAGAAGATTAAAAACAGCAAACATGGTTAAAGGCTGAATATGTTGGCTCTGAAAATACCTTTAAAGCTACATTGTGTATGACAACATCCTTTACATAACAAAAACTCAGGGTAAAACAAGTTTGTCATATCTAACAGCAAATATTTAGAGAGATACCAATTGTAGAAACAGAATATAGCATCATCATCTGACATCAATGAAGAACACACAATAGTTTTTTCTATTTTCTGTTTTTTTTTTTTTTTTTTTTTTTTTACCAAAACATCTAAACCTGAGCACAGTTTCAGGGACTGATTTGCTACTGACAGTTTCATGCATTCTCCATGTGCATGCCCCGCCCTCCCAGTGCGGGAAATATCAAAGTTCTTGCAGGTGTTACGGACTGTTTTCCCCTCCCCCATATCACATGAACTGCAAATGTCTTTGCAGGAACCATATTTCCCCCACACTCACAGGGCAGGAAATATCAAAATCCAGCCATCCATTTTCCCTCTGCTTATCTGTGGCCGTGTCACGGTGGCAGCAAGCTTAACAAATGAGCCCAGACATTCCAACTCCTCAGCTTTATTTTCCAGCTCTTCCTGGAGGATTCTGAGGTGTTGCCAGGTCAGATGAGATTTATAATCCCTCAAACAAGTCCTCTGGATTTCCTCCCAGTTGAATGCACCAGGGAAACCTCCACCAGGGAGGTGAACAGGAGGCATCCTGATCAGATGCCTAGGAAATATCAAAGTTCTTGTGGGTATTACTGTGTTTTCCTCTCCCATATTTTGTGTGAACTATCAGTGGAAAACATATCATCATGTGAATTCTATGTTTACCAAGTAGTACCCATTAAATTAGTAAAAGTCATTAAATAAGTCATTTACAAAGTGGAGAAAGTTGTGCACTGAAGACATCTATATGTGTATTGTAAATGTTATACTCCTACTTGTGTTAACATGGAGGTTAAACTGTTTAGCTCAACTCAGTCAAAGGCTTGTTGGTGCAAAGCACCACGCTTCCTTTTCGCCACATTCAACATAAAAGTGTTAAGACCATTTCGAAGGGAAAGACTGAAATTTACAGGGCGGAGAAATATTTCTCAGTTGCAGCATGGACAGTGAACGTCTGAGCGAAGCAACACGAAATCCTTCTCTCACGTGCCGTTGAGACATGGTGCAAGTATAAAACATGATTGGCCTACTTTTACTTCCTCATAGGGGCAGCCTCAGAAAGCCACTGTCATATCTATGTTGATACTGAAATGGTGTGATGAGTGTTAAACTGCACAAAAGCCACAGATCGACGGAAGCAAGTCCATCAGGCTTTTCGTATCCGTACGTGTGAATCCAGAGTGACAGAAATGGGCCAAAGGCTGAGGGAGATGGACACCCAGTGAAGGGGAAATCCTCTCTTTGGGATTTTACTGAGGCCCTGCACAGTCCCCGGCCCCTCACGTCACGCAGTCACAGAGGCAGAAGCAGGACAGCAGCGAGGCGATGCAGAGCAGAGCCAGAGAGTGATGGAGCTGCTGATAACACTGGAGCCGCCATTGTCTTCACACAGCTCAGGCCAGGGTGTGTGTCTGGAGCTGTCACGAAACAGCTGGAGGGAACCTCCCTGGAAGTGAACTTTTTTTATGCTCACAGTGAAAACGCAGCTAAAAACAAGTCTGAATTATCATTAAAAAACATGTGCATCAAATAGTCCTGAAGCTGTCATGCCAACAACCAGATTTACAGATTCAGTTGACTGTTTATGACTACACAACTTTTCTCAATAAATGCAAAGACTTACGACACAGGATATAAGAGTGTGTGCAGCATGGGTGTGTTTGTCAGATTGAGACAAGTTTTCACAACACAGGAAACATGAGCGCCAACTTGTCGGCCCCTCAGCATGTGTGTTAGTCAGTGTGAGTGTCGCCCTGTGGGCTCCTCTGTCCCCCCGGGCGTTGTAGGTGTAAATGGTTTGGTGATTAGCATGAGAATGGGTAGTGGATGGGTGGAGACGGCGGCTGACAGTACAGCGGAGACGAGATGTCACTGTGAGCTCAAAGAAGAAGGGGCAGAATATCGACCTCACCCAGTTTGTTACTGATTGGATATGTAAAGATTTCTTTGATTTTTTTTAGATCTTTATGTAATTTAGTCAAAAGTTGTTTTTTTTAATTTTCATCTTTAATTGAACAGCAAAATATATGAATTTTAAGAGAATCAATGCTCTGTTATTGGGGAGGATTAGAGATGTATGGATGCAGCATACAGGCTACACTAAGAGGGAAAATTTTCATCCTATTCCAGCATCAATCTATTTATTGCTTAAAGAATGCCAAACTCTAAGTTTGTTACTACAGTGCCTTTGAAAAGTATTCACCCCCTAGGATTTTTTTTACCCTTTTATTTATTTTATGAATCAATCACAGTCAATTTAATTTGGCTTTTTTTGACAAAAGGTCTCAATCAGTCTTGCACATCTGGACACTTCCATTTTACTCCATTCTTCTTTGCAAAAGTGCTCAAGCTCTGTCAGGTTGCACTGGGAATTGGACGTCAACACTCTTTTTCACGTCCATCCACAAATTCTCTGGGCTTTGACTCGTCCACTCCAGAACATTCACCTTGTTCTCTTTAAACCATTTCTCTGCAGCTTTTGCAGTATGCTTTGGGTCATTGTCTTGCTGGAATAAACCTCCTTTCAAGCTGAAGTTCTCTTGCAGGCTGAAGGAGTTTCCTATACGTTTTCCTGCATTCTTTTTACCCTCTACCTATACAAGCCATCCAGGGCTAGCTGCCGAGAAGCATCCCCACAGCATGATGCTGCCACCACTTCCCTGCTTCACAGTGCAGATGGTGTGTTTTTGGTGATATGCAGTGTCTGGTCTCATTAGTTGTTGTATGCAGAGCCTCTCCCATATTAGCTGCGGAAGCTTGTTACTCCCTCAGAGTAGTCATAGGTGTCTTGGTGGCTTCTCTCACTAGTTTCCTTCTTGCACAGCCTGATCTAGGCAGACTTAAATATGTGCCACATTCCTTCCATTTCTTGATGATTGATTTAACTGAACTCTGGGGGATGTTCAGCGCCTTGGAAATTTTTCTGCATCGACTCCCTGACTTGTACATTTCAGTTACCTTTTCTCTGAGTTAGCTGTTGTGTTCTTTTGTCTTCGTGGTGTAATGGTAGCCAGTAATACTGGTTAACCAGTGAGTTGACACTTCAGTTTAGTTCAGTTTGGGTCTGATTGAGATGTATCCATGTAAGAGCCTGACCACACTGATTTCTGTATTGGGAACCCATGCCTTTTTAGAAACAGGAGTGCAAAATCACTGGGACAAAAGCCTGGTTTTGCACCAGATCTATGCCTAAGCCTACACAGTAGATCTGCATACCCCTGAACCCTACACAGAGGCCTATGAACATAGCTGACGTAATCCTCAAAAATGTAACAATGCATTGAAATGGCATAGACTGCAAACACTGTGATTGGTCTTCTGGGTAGCACTGGGTGACTGCTTCTCTCTAAGAAGGTCTACAAACAGGAAATGTAGTGGCAGGACCAGGAACTGGCAAAAAAAAATGCACTGCTAAGTAGTCTTTAGTCAGAGCATTGCAGAGTGATAAAGACACACCAATGCACAAGTATGTAGTGCTCATGATGGCTTCACTACAGCATAGATTCAATGCAGAAGTATTAACCAATATATAATATCTGGCGATAGCTTTCTTTCCATCAACACAAACATTCCCAGTGTACATAATTACTCATGACTGACTTTAATAGATAATAGTTCAAACTTCATAAAATACAAGATAATCTGACACACATAGGTTTCCAAGCTGAAAATTTTACTGCCATTAATTTATTTTTTTCACTGAGTAACTATTTTGGCATTTATGTGTTGTTCATCAGCTAAAAAATGTCCTTTCAAAGCAGCTTTTCTCCACAGATTCTGGTACTGAGTCAGCCCTCAGAAACCCACAGCCTCCATCACCACAGCACTCCACAACAGAAGATAATGTTTCCTAGAGAACAGCATGTGCAGTACTGAATGAGATGTCAAAGACATCGCGTGCTCTTCACCTGTGAGTCTGTGTTTGTGTGGGTGTTGCTCTGGTGAGCGGTCTTGCTCCTGTTAAGATGTAATCAGTGTGATAAGAAGAGGAAGCATGCGGTCTTTATCTAAGAGCCGGAGTCTGACAGCTCCTCCTGTTTTGTCTCTGCTTTAATCTCAAATGAAGAAGAAGCACAAGTCCTCTCTTCACTTATGTCTTTATAACTTAATGTCTCATAGCCTTCAGAGTTCTGATTTCATGTTGCCTGTTTTTCACAAGACTTGGCTCAAATCGACACTTTTCTACCCTTGAACGTGGCTTATACTTGTGCAAACACTGTGCAAAGTCACAAAGATTAAATGCTGAAATGATACTTCAAACATTTTCATCACTTTAATTTCTAAATTCACGTTAATTTTTATGTTTAATCATTTGAATAATCATTGTCATTACTTAAATTCTTATCACTTTTTGTGAATTCCACCTGTGAGGCCTTTTTTATTATATAATGAATGAAAATGTTTGAGCTGTTAGTGATAAATGATGAATGACAATCCAAATGATCAAATTTGCCACTATTTTCATAAAATCCACCCCAAATTATTTAAATCAATTCATTATTTATCACTTTATTTTTTGATTAAAATGCATTTTGATTCACTTCATTATTTAATTTACAAGTTTTCACATCTCTACTTGTATTCAATTTGTGTTACATTCATCCTTCATATGTTTACAGTCTGAGCTGCTGCATATAAATCTATTTTCTATAAGCATTGTGGTGCTTACAAACAAAGCACTGAAGATCCAAACGCCCTCCAAAAGATATAAATCCTGTTGATGCATTGCATAAAGTTCTTTGTCTTATTGCTGTGATTTGCTGGAGATTTAAAGCTCAACTAAGCAAAAGGAGCCAAATAAGGGATGTCTAGTGGCAATGCTGCTGAAGATACATCAAAAATGAAGGTGCTTCACACTAGGCCCGACTGTTCTGACCCGCATCGTGACTGCTCCACACCTCGCTTGCTTTCATGCTAGCATCTTCAGTCCATACCCTGACCCACTTGCACTCATTTTGATATAGCAGGTGGCGGTTTAGCTGGTTTGCAAACCTGCCAAGGATGGGAAAGAGGAAGAAGCTACCATGGCAACCACTTGGATCATGACCTGGGCAATGATTGTTTATGTTTTAAGCTGGCCAGAAAGTCCATCCTGCCACCATGGACGTTTTTAAAATCCCATTTCCCCAGCAACGTAGCTCTACGTATCTACATATCTGCATGCAGTTTAAAGGAGTGAATGGGCTCGCTCTTCCCGGATACAGCGGTTTTTGAGGTGACAGGAGACATTTATTGCCTTTACATCTTATCTTGCTGACTCCAACTTTGGTTCATCTACAAGGTGAGTCATAGCAGACTGTTTGTTGACTTGATCCTGGTGATTTATGGAGAAAAAAATGTGTACAAACTGCCCTTCTATTTAGAGGAGTTCCATTTTTATGACGACATCATATGGCTGATGTGACACTCTGTCCTGTATCCAGACACAGTTGCATTCACATCTCATTTGAACTGTGCCAAAGTCCACTTGAATTGTGCTCGAGGCTACCTGGGCCCCAGTGGGTTTGTTTGCATTCACACTGATCAATCCAGACTTTGGGCTCAAGTGTACTTGGAACCAGGCCTGGGCCTTTAGCGTGAAACCCATCTTAAAGATAATTAATACACTTGTCAAACATGGTCATTGGCTGGCTGTTAGTTATGTTTTATTGGAATTTTTTGACATTGCAGATGTGGTTTACCCCTTGCATTGCACACTTTTAACTGCTCTGAAGTTTTTTTTTGAAATTCAGGTAATCTTCATGTAGGTGATGTGTGAAACTTAGAATAACTTTAGTAACCCTGACAACCATGTTTATGATGTTATGTTGTTTGCTTTGGTTCAAGCATGTTAAGCCATGATACTTATCACTGCTCTCACACTTAATACCAACTTCCTCTTTTCACACACAAATACCAGAAGACTTCCTGTGCATCATGTGCTAACTTAAGGATTTTGCAACACAGCAATGTCTGCAGACACTCTCTCATTGTCTGCTCCTGTCTGTCTTTCTGCCGTTCTCACACAATAAATTCCGTAATAAGTCATACTCGCTTCCTGAAATCTGCGTCATGTGAGCACATTATCACAGAAAAACACGCAGACGGGTCCAGCTCCAGACCTGATTAGTGCATGTGGTGAGCCTTTGTTTGGGGACAAAGGATTTCCCCGTCTGAGACGAGCAGCCGGTGGCAAAGAAACAAGGAGGACGAGATTAGCCGCTGAATGAGAAGAGAGGGTGGGGACAGAGGAGAGGGGGTTTGAGGGTGGATGTTAAAGATGGGGATTAAGAGTATGATGTGGCGCTTCAACGTGACTCTAAAGTCCTTTTTATGATTTGATTTTGACAATTTAATGTGTCTGACCTTTGAGGAACATGCATTTCTACAAGGGTCTTAAATTTGACATGATGTGAAAACTTTTAACATAACTTTTTGGCCTGGTTTGAAGTTTGAAGAGTGAAAACTTAGAAGTGAATATGAAATGTCAACATTTACTTACTATGAAGCCCTTATGCGCAGACTGGAGATTATTAACCAGCTTTTTGAAGAGGAAATGGAGAAGTGTTGTAGTGATAATTGAAGTCAATACTGTTCTATCATCTTCAGTCATTGGGCCATTAAATATGCTAATGTAGCTGACTGACATGTAAATGTATGGAGATGAAATAAAGAAGGAAAGCAAGAGACAATGAAATAACAATACTTTCTAAAAGCACTAATCACATTCAAACATTGGATCCTTTTTAGAAGTTAAAACATTATACAGAAAAACTAGACCAGAAAAAGCAGCCCTTAGGAAATCCAATATGTTTGTAGGGCTGGAGAAACAAATGGATGGGAACAAAGACAGGAGAGTCAGGGGTTTTCCAGGAGAATACAAAGAAATGAAGAACAAATAAGATCAGCATAGAAGACATTTTACCTAAACAGATGCTGGTTTGAAAACTGAAGTAACTTTTCAGTGTTGGTTGAAGAAATTCTCCTCAGAAGTTTCTAGACACAAAAACTCACAATCACTTTGGTGTACAGTCTAATTTAGAACTACTGCACTTTGATTTGAAAAACGGAGTGTTATTTGCCTGGGAGCTTTACGTTTAAGGACTGAGATCTTTTAGAGCAGGAAAGATCCCGAGCATGGATTCGCGTTTTCCAAACCTACACCGACAGATAACTCTGGATCTCTACTGCTCAAAACCTTTAAATGAAGTTTCTCTGCTCTCTCTCTCAGCCTGCTGACCCTCCAGCTGTATAAGTTCTTATTTGGTGTACTCTTGTTCATACAATTATCCTCTTGTATCCGCAGTAAATGGCACATCATCATGACTCGAGTTGAAATCACTCATATTATCCAGTGTTAGCCTGGATCCGCCACACAGCTGATCAGAGGATCAGTGTGTGGCGGAAGGAGACATAATGGCAAAAGCTGCATCATAAATTGATGCCTGATACAGAGGGGATTTTGGGGAGAAATTAAGTGCTTTGTATGTTCTTGACGCAGCGTAAAGGCGAGCCAACATATTTTCTTGGCCTAAAATGGGGCATTTTGGCTATTAGATAAGATGCTATGTCAAGCGGACACCAAACGCTGCACATCACCATGGACACACTCCCTGCTGTGAAGCATGGTAGTTGCAGCATCATGATGTGGGGGTGCTTCTCAGTAATCGGACCTAAATTGCTTGCAAAGGTAGAAGGTGAAATAAATGTGGCAAAATATAGGAAAATCCTGGAGCACAGTCTTATTCAGTCTGCAGGAGAACAACAGCTTTGGAGAAGATTTATATTCCAGCAAGATGACCCGAAGCATGCAGCGAAAGCTGTGAAGCACGGTGGTGGCAGCATCATGCTGTGGGGATGCTTCTTGGCAGTCTTTAGCATTTTAACTTCAACATGAAAGAGTTTTTTTTTCTTTTTTGGTCAAAAAAGCCAAATTAAATTGACCATAATTAAGTTAAAAAATCAATAAAATAAACTGACGTATCGACATGTGACTTAAGGAGTGATTCTGCTTACTGAGCCAATGTGACTTTATGTAAAGTCATGCTTTACAGCTGTACCGATTCTTTATGTTTGAATGTTACCATTTTTAAGAGGAAATAAAACTAGTAATCAAAGAAACTTAAACAATGCATTAAAGGAATCTGGCACTAAAAGTATAATTATGGAAAATTAAGGGAGAAAAGCTGTTAAAGAGGCACTGCTAGCCTCTTAGCATGGGGCTAAACTGCCTCCATTTAATCTAATCACCTGTGGATTTGCTGCACATGGCGTACAGGGATACAAAGCCATGGTAAGACAGCCATGAAAATGATGCATGGGTTGTTGTTTGCATTAAAGACAGGCAAGTGAGTTCTGATATCTAGTCATCCCTAAAAATGTATTGTCAATGCATAGCATTGATGCATATACTAAAGTGCAGTCACCCGGTGTCAGAAATGCTCAAAACCTATGAATATAAATGCAAACAGAGCCATGGTGGTGCAGTCATGATCATCCTGAAAATGACCTGGAAATGAGAGGAAGCAAGTTGTTCCCACCTATGAAGGTGTTCTTATGTTTATGCAGGGACATCATTAGAGCTGACATCACGACCAAGTTGAACAGAGCAAGCTCAGCATCAGTGAAACGCAATATTTTCCTGTGTTTAATCTTAAATCAGTGTTTTCTGACAAATTAAATATGGTGCATGTAGAGACTGCTCACAGAGCTCGGGGACAAAGAAAGGGGCCAAAATGAAAAAGAAGGGGTGAGAAGGGGCAGGAAAGAAGGGGCCAAGGGCAAAAAAAGGGGGCAGAAAGAGAAGAATAGTGAGCAGCAGGGAGGAGGAGGAGGTACTGAGGGGCTGGTGCAGAAGGGGGAGTAGTCTGCTGGTGAAAGGGAGCAGAATTCATTTGAAGCTGAATAGAAACAGCTTGGCTCCTTTCAGAGGGACTTCTGTCACGCTGAGGGGTGGGGAGGGGAGTCGGGGTGCAACAGGGGCCAAAGGGCCAATGTTAACGCCGGGGCCGCTGCACGCTTCATATGCTAACACACCACAGAGACATTGGCTGGTGTGCAAAGACTCACACAAAGACATGCAGACTTGTAGGTAATGAGTGAGGAGACGGGTTTGCCGGGTGAGACGGAGATGTCTGATGGAAGCATGTGTCAGTTTGAAAGAGAGAAAGTGGAAGACAATCAAAACTCACACAAACTTGGCAGATCTTTGCTGAAGTCTGCATTCATTCCAGGGAACTCCTCCTAAAATACAACACAACTTAAGACAGTGATATCCACTATTGATTGAATGTTAATATGGACAAAATGTTTTTTTTTTAATCTACTTTCATGGTACAAAACTGAAGCCAAGATACCCTGCAGTTGGCACTGGAATATTGTGCTGGTGGTGTAATTTGGACCCATGGCATGCACAAAAGGGATTCAGCTGTTTGAACAATGCTACATCCTTTCTCTTTACAGTGAAACACATCAACCCTAATTTCAACAGAGAGAAGTGTGCTGCAAAGCAAATCACTCCCTGTTTTTCAAGACAGTCTGGCATCAGACATTCATCTGGATATAACAGAGAGGAAATATTTGCTAAAACTTTCAAAATAAAATCCGATTAAACTTCTGTTTAGTGTCAGTCAGCTTACAGGAAAAAAGCTCATCCCCCATGAAAATGTTCCAATGCAGCCAGTGTAGCTTACGTTGCTCCGTTAGCTGTGTAAGCTACATAGTGAATGGAGCTACAGCTAAGTTCACAAAGCAGCTACATATCTACATTAATATATAGCTAAGTTAGTCTACCTACGTTTGCTAAAGTCTTCTTTGCTAAAGCTAATGTAGCTACATAGCTAACGTACCTAACGCAGCTAAAGCTAAACTCACAAAGCAGCTATGTATCTGTGTTATCTGTGTAGCTAAATTACCTTTAGCTACTTTTGCTAAAGCTAACTTTGTTCAAGCTAACTTAGCTATGGCTAACATAGCTACATAGCTAATGTATCTAACATAGCTAAAGCTAAGCTCACATAGCAGCTACAGTATGTATCCCTGTTTGCTAAAGCTTACTTAGCTATGGATAATGTAGCTTAACAGCTAGGGGCTGGATAACTCAGTGGTTTATATTGTTGACTGTGTTATGGGAGGAAGACCTGTCCCAGATGTAAGTCGCTTTGGATAAAAGTGTCTGCTAAGTGACAGTGAAACATTGTAAGGGACACTGTATCTAACGTAGCTAAAGCTAAGCTAACAAAGCAACTGCATAGCCGTGTTATCTGTGTAGCCAAGTTAACTTTAGCTACATTTGCTAATGCTCACCTAAGCTAGCTTAACTATAGATAACGTAACTGTGTATTTATCATAGCTAAAGCTAAGCTCACAAAAAGCTATGCAAGCTACTTAGGTACAATATCTATGCAGCTACATTAGCTTTCGCTACACCCAATGATACTGAAATTGCGAGAGCTAAGTTAGCTACATTGGCCAATGTAGCATAGCTATGTTAGCTTTAGCATACAGTTGTATGCAGACTCTCCATACAACAACTGTCCCTGGCTTCTTCACCACTCAAAGCTTTATGGGAGTGTGGCAAAGAGAAACCCACTGTTGAAGGAAACTCATATAAAACCTGGATGAGAGTTCGCCACAAGTCATGTGGGAGACTACATAGTCAAGAGGAAGAAAGTAATTTGGTCTAAAGAAGCCAAAATGGTGCTTTTTGGCCATTTGACAAGAGACACCAAAGACTGCACATCACCACAAACACACCATCGCCACTGTGAAGCACAGGGTGGCAACATCATATGGAAGGGATGCTGCTAAGCAGTCAGCTCTAGAAGGCTTGTCGAGGTAGAAGGTGAAATAAATGTGGCGAAATATCTGAAAATCTCGAGGACAATCTTATTCAGATTGCTAGAGAACTACAGCATGGGAGAACATTTATTTTTCTGCAAGACAATGACCTGAAGCACACAGCGAAGCTACACAAAGGTGCCTCTACTAAATACTTACTTGAAGGGGGAGAATATCTTTGCAGTTACTTTTTTTTACATCACATATTTTTATGTAACTGACATTACTTTGTAGAAATCTGTTTTCACTTTGACAAACATTTGTTAACTGAGCAAATTTCACCCATGAACTATCAAAATATCTTGAGCTGATAAAGTGATCTACCACTAACTTGTTAGACAGTTTTAAAGGACCCCTATCGCTGAGTCCCCCATGCAGCTTTAGGACTCTCTGATCACTGTCTGCTTCATCTTATCCTGACCTACAGGCTGAAATTGAAAACACTGAAAGTCGTAGTGAAGGCAGGGAAGAAATGAGATAGAAACTGGTGTAAAATTTACATTATTGAGTGTCGTTTGGGCAGAGGATTGCAGAAAAACACTTGCACTTTGGCACAATTGAACTCACCTTTCCCATTAAAAGGAGCTTTATACTTATTTACCTCCTTACTTTGAGATCACCAACACTGCTACTCCTGTGAAGATGAGTGAATCCCTTGAGATCTCTTGTAATCAGCTGAAATCAACTCGTAAAACCAGCATTATTTCACTGAGAAAATGGGATAAATAAGTTGAGCTCTTGGACTAAAACTTATTCATTATTGCAGGAAAACCTGCATTAAATAAAACGTATGAATGCATGTCGTCTGTAGGGTTTAGCCTTCTATTTTTTCTAGTTTCTATTTTCTTGCACATTTAAGAGGTAAAAAAGCGTAAATAAACCAATCATCCCTCAACCATACTCGTTTTCCCTTTGCTTCTGCCCTGAAACAACACGAGGGATCGTTCTAGATCGTGCACGGCTCTGCTGTGCGAGTAAAAGTCTGTAATGATGAGTCTGCACAGCATGTGTCAGAGGATGTTGGCAGCTGATTGATAAACTCCTCCTGCACACTGATGCTATCTCATTACAGAGCTGCTGGTGTCCGAGGTGTGAGACAGACAGAACGCAGAGAAACAAGGCCGCTGTCAAAACACGACTATATTTGGAAAGAAACACACACAGCGGGGTTTAAAAGATATCCAAACTCACAGGGTATGGGATATCACTCGCAGGGAGATGGAGGGAGATTTGTGTCTGTAGTCAGTGAAGGGAGCATGTTTTCTGTAGATGTAAACAGAGGAAAAAGTATAATCTTTTAGAGTCAAACTATGCAGTTGATGCTGTGAATTTTAATCCACTGTGTAAGAGTGGTTGCAAATATATCAAACTTATAAAAACACTCCCTGACTGTTTAGTGGTCATGCGTCTATGTTGTGTCAGTATAATTGGAAAAAATCTCATTTCGAAGGGAAAAGGCCAAACAAGATCCAACTCTGTAAAAGTCTGGTACCTTACATGACAAGTTGAAGAAGATGAAGTCATAAAATGCAGGAAAAATGGCAGAGAAAAGTAATAAAGTAAGACATTTTTTAAAATTCAACACTGCGTATCCATTTACAACGGGATGTAATAATACAGTAGGTTCTGTGCTAGTTAATATTAGTATTTTTTGTGTAAGGTGGTGTCTGTAAACAACCACGTAAAGCTCTTGAATACAGGCTATATGGACAAAAGTATTTGGCCACACCTGTTATTATTGAATTCAGGTGTTCCATGCATGTGATGGCTGCCACCTTTGCGATACGGCGGTTCGTGAACTTTCATCCATGCTGGACATTCCACAGTCCAGTGTTAATTTCGTTATCTAAAACTATGACCAGAAATTTTCGCTGACACACTTTTTTTCCATGAGAAAGACTAAGACAAGTCAAAAGTAGATCTATGTTGACCAAAACTGACAAAAAGTAAGTTAAGTTTTCGTCAAGATGGCTAAAACTAGTCTAAAATGTAATTTAGTTTTTCGTCAGTCTTTCAGAACCCATGATATTTCTTCACTGTGGTTAAGTCTGTCAAAGTACAATGCATCTGTATCTATTCTGCCTCTCAGCTGTAGAAAGCAGGGACCCCAAGTTTTGTGGAGTGCACAGAACACACTACCATGATTTGGTACCAGATTTAGACAAGAGAATAAATGCTTGGACTAAAAGTAAAGACTAAAATGTGAGAACTTTGTCCAGACTGAAACAAGACGTAAATTTGAGTTTTCCTCAACTAAACTGGACTAAAACAGTAAAGGGAAGAAATGACTAGAACTAAAAGGTATTGCCTGCATACTAAAATGGAGACTAGAATTATAAAGAGCTGTCAGAATGAACACTACCACAGTCAACTGTGAGCAATTTTATCAGAAAATGGAAGTATATAGAATAACAGCAACTCAGCTGCACAGGGCAAGACCAAGTGAAATCACATGACTGCTAAAGCACATCGTGAATGAACGTCAACATCGCTCTACTACATCCATAGCTGAAGAGTTTCGAACTTCCACTGGCATCAATGCAAGCACAAAGACTATGCAGCAAGAGCTTCATGGAATGAGTTTCCATGGCTGAGCAGCCGCATGCAAGCCATACATCACCAAGTCCAATAACAAGTGTTGGCAAAGGGGAAACATGTTCTGTGTAGTGATGAATCACACTTCTCTGTTTGGTAGTCAGATGGGTGAGTCTGGATTTGTGGATGCCAGGAGAACATTACCTGCCTGACTGCATTGTGCCAACTCTTAAGATTGGTGGAAGAGGGACAGTGATATGGGGCTTTTTTTTCAGGATTTGGGCCAGGCCCTTATCTCCAGTGAAGGGCAATCTTTATGCTTTAGCATTCCAAGACGTTTGGATAATGCTATGCTTCCGACTTTCTGGCAACAGTTTGGCAAAGACCCTTGTCTATTCCAACATGGCCGTACCCCAGTGCACAGAGTAAGTACTAAACAGACATGGTTTGGTAAGTTTGTTGTAGAAGAACGTGACTGGCCCGCAGAGTCCTGACCTCACGCACCTTAGAGATGAACTGGAATGAAGATTGCGAGCCAGGCCTTCTCGTCTAACATCAGTACCTTACCTCATAAATGAATGAATGGGCACAACCTCCCAGAGAAACACCCCAAACTTCTGGAAAGCCTTTATAGCTGGTTGGTTTTTCTTTTTCTTTCTGCATGTAAGGGTTACATCTACTTTTAATGTGGTATTTTGACATCAGATTAAATGTGTCAGGTATGAGCCTTAATGTATAATTTTCATTAGGATGCAACATCTGTTCTGTGGCAGATTGCTTGTACTTCCTCATGAGGCTCACTGCTGTTGTATCTGCTCTAATCTAATGAAGGCATTAGTTTGTCCTGTAGTCTGAAGTTAATGATCCCTCTGAGTCTGGACATGAAGTGTCAGACCAGTGAAATCAACAGGTCATCAATTAAAAGTCTTTGTGTGTGTCTACAGGCGTCTGCAGCCACACAACTGGAGGAAGAGCTCCCTTTGTTTGCTGCTCATAGTGAGAGGAGGTCACTGATGGGCTGATGGGAAGTGATCAACATCCCTGTGAATGAGGTGAAGATGTCTGTGCTAAAAGGGTGTGAAAGGAAATATTTCACTGCTTCAATTATTCATAAAGATGCTGCTTCATACTATACTTAATGTAAACACCATGAATAAATGTTTCTGCAGCTGTGTGACAGGATTAACAAGCTGATTAGTATCTAGTCTGGTGAGCCACGTTGGAGTGAGAAAGAGAGGGTGACACATTACACAGCACCCACACAAGCGAGCCTCTTCAGCACAGTGAAGGCTGCACGGACAGAAATAGCTACTGCGTGCTCACAAGGACACTGCGCTCTGTTATTGTTCAGCTGTTTATTTCTGATGCTCTTCATTGAAAAGGTGCACACCAACGCTATTTATACTTGAAAAAGATACAGCTGTTTTATTCTGGGTGGAAAAATGTTCCTGCAATGTGAGTTTAAGGTTAGTCAGACCATCCTCCGGAATCACATGATGATCTTTTTGAACAAAAATGAACCCTAGGGTTTTTTTTGACAGCAATGACTCTCTTTTCTTGTGTCTGTATCTCGAAGAGCTTGTATTTTCTTAGATTGTAGTTGGGGAGCCTTCTGCAGTAAAGGTTGGGAACCACTGGTGTAGCTCTTCTGCAGTGAAGACGGTGAGCAGAGACTCTGGTTACATGTAGCTACATATGAGGACATTACATTTAGGCTTTCCTGCAACAGTCTTAGTTTCTGCTATTTTAAGATTATTGTCCAGAGTGTACATTAAAGTTGAAGTAGTACACTCTAAATGTTGGTAGAATTTGCCTTGAAATTTTGACAGAAATGGTAGGGAATTATTTTGATATTTTGGGGAACAAGCTTGGGGATTTTTAAGTATTTTCATGGAAATTAAGGGATATGATTGCTTTTTTTGGAAAGTTTGACTGGACGTTTTGGGGGAAATTCGCTTTAAATTATTTTTGGCATTTCAACTGGAATTTGTTTGGGGCAAATTTGTTGGAAATTTCAAGGCCTTTTCATGGAAACTTGTTAAATATATTTGTAATTTTAATGAATTTGATTTTAATGTTGATGGAAATTTGCTTTGATTTTTTTCTTAATGTTTTCATAGAAATTTGGGAAATTTATTTGTTTATTTTGACAGGGAATTTAAGTGTGCATGTCCTTTGAAATTTCCATGGAAATTTGTTTGGATGTTAGATGGAATTTTCTGTCATTATCATGGAACTTTTTAGTAATGTATTTGTACATTTTTTTTAAATTAATAGGAAATTTTGGGTTGAATTTTCTTTGAAATTTAAGGGAACTGGCCTGAAGTTTTACAGGTTAATTTATATATATATATATATATATATATATATATATATATATATATATATATACATGTTTTTAAATTGGAATGTTTGAGCTTTATGATAAAATTTCACCAAAATATGCTGGGATATCTGCAGAAGAGTTTTTCACTTGAAATTTAGCCATTTTTGTGGAAATCTAACAAAAATTTGTGCAGATTTTGGAGAGGAAAATTTGATTTGAAAGAAATTCTGAACTTTTAGTGGGAATTTTCTTCATGCTTGTCCTTAAAAAGCCCTTGTGGCCCATTATCAAAATATCAAGAAAAGTATGTCCACCATACGAACACCATTTCTGACTGAAGACAACCAACAACTGACAAACTGGCCAGAACATCTGCTGTAAAACCGATCTGGTGCTGTATTTTCTGCAGAAACAGAACTTTCAGAAGATTTGTGGACATCGTTTTTGGTCAGTTTTTTTCCTATTTAAAGACAAGGCTGAGGTTTTGATTTATCCAGACTTTTTAATCTCAAATAAGTGGAAGAAACTAAAACATGAATTCAAAACAAAAGCCCAGGTTTCAGGAGGTTTAGAAAGTTAGAGGAAGTATTTTCCATCTTAAAACAGCAAAAAAAAAAGAAAAAAAAAAAGACGGTACATTCTTCAGCTGGCTCTGAGCGAGGGACAGACCTGGCTCTCCTTGTTGTTCAGCTGACCTCTGACCTGAAAGGATGGAGGCCAGAGAAAACATGAGTTTCTTCCTCAGCAGGATGTCTGCAGGTTAAGGAAAGAAGAAAAGCAGTGTTATGTCATCAAACGTACCAAAGCCCTGAAAGGACTGCACCCAGATGTTTTCTTTTACTCTGTTTTAAGTTATTTGAGATCGCAGTGTATTTTTCCTTTATCAAGACGATAAGGCAAAGGAGACGAGCTCCAGAAAATGAGAAATTAGCTCATTTTACCAGGAAGACCAGTACTGTTATCTCAAGATAATGAGATAAAGAAGTCATGGTCTCAAGAAAACAAGAAGTATTTGCTCATTCTCACAGGTAAATGGAGGGAAATAAGAGGTATGCACATTGCATATGTCTTATAAACATCTCTAATTTCATTCCTATTTCTGTTAAAATTTCTGTGTTACTACTGTTATGTAATGTAAAAGAGCAAATAACTGCCAGGTTTTCCTGGGGGAAGTATTTAACACAAATGCAAACCTGTCTGGGTGCTGTGGAAAATGGAAATAGAAACAGAAAGAACATTTTGATTAGAGATAGTTTATGAAAAATTAAATAAAACATGTCAAATTTTGTCTCATTTATTGATTTATGCTACACTCCATTTTGATTTATATCATTTTGCGACATTTTAAAGCAGTAGCTATCACCTTTTCCCACCTTTGGTTTCTATAAGCCAGTTAAAAGCAAAGGTGAAAATGATATTTTTAAGGTATATATCTGACATTTAATACTATTTGACTTTACAAAGACTGACAACACTTATGTTTGTATTTTATCATTTATTATTTCATACTATTTTGATGTTTAAGTGACAACCCACTGTTGCTGTGTGTTTGGGTATGAGTCATTAAATTCAATTTTTTTAATGGTTTTGTTCTGATTAATGGATTTAATGGGGGGGGGGGGGGGGGTGACCAGACACTTAATCAGTTATTGGAATAATTGTACGTAACATTCATCCTCCCAGATAAACATTTGATTTTTTTTTGTCCTTTTTAATAAAATAAAACTTTTGATTCTGTTTTATGATTTATTTTTTTGTTTTTTGGTATTACATTTATTTATCAAAGTTGAAAATTAACTGATTGGTCATATAGTTGTGGTTTTCCTGTAACAAAAGAAAAGCAAACATTACCATGTTAACATCTGATTAGGTTTAAAGTTTTTTATAATGACATAAAGTACTCAAAATCAGCAAACATAGACTCAAAAATCTGAAGATTTTTTTTTTTTTTTTTTTTTTTTTTGCTTGTTCTATTATTACAAGAGTTTGCATTTAACTGTATATTAGGTAAGATCTCCACTAAAACTTTATTTAAGCTTTGAGTATGGATTTTATCCATAGAATTATATTACAAAGCTACTTTAGACAGTTGTGTGAAGGCATCAGAGTGATTAATCAGCATATATTTTTCAATCACGTTTTTCACCCCAGAGTTTTTGAAATAGTTTTGAAAAATCTATAAAATGCTTTGTAAAAAGACTGTTTACAATAAGAACCACAACAGTGATGTGCTTTTTGACTAGAAACATAATGGATTATAAAAGTGAAGTCTTAATGAGGAATCAGAGTATTTTGTGTTTTATTTTGAAGGAGCATTTCCTCCATCACACAGGTAGTTTATTTTCAAGTCATTGACACGTGTGAACACAAGTGTTTGTGTGACATTTGGCCCATTTAATGTAAAACTGTTTTAATAATTTCTTTAAAGATTTAAATAGAGGTATTTGTCATGCAGCTAAATCATATTGAGGTAAAACTTTTGGATCATACTGCCCTGGTCTGTAATATACAGACTATTATAGCAGGTCTTTATTATTATTATGGCCCTTTAATTTGATGGTCCCCCCTCTCTCTCTCTGTCGGTGTAAGTAAAGGCCACTCTCCCCCCTCCCTCCCTTCCTTCCTTCTCCCTGCAGTTCTTCTGTTTGTTTGCACTCACTTGATCCGGAGCGGAAATTCCTCTCCGTTTTTGTGAATGACAAACTCATTAACAATTCATCAACACGGGGCCGCTCCATCCGGCCCCCGTTTCCAAGGCGACCGCCGCTAGGCCTCCTCTGATTGGCCGGTCAACATAATGTATCCAATGAGACGCCTCCCGTTTGTAACCATTCAGCAGCCTGGCGCCGCAGAGAGCACATCGAGCCAGAGCCTGCAGAGCGAAGATTATAAGCGCCAATATATACACGATATACACAAGCAGGGAGACGCGTTAAAAGACACGCATCCACGGGGACTTTTTCCACGTCTTATTTTAGGGTTAATCAGCCAGAGAGGAGAGGAAAGTTCGTGGATCTGTGGAGCTATTTTCCAGCAGAGGGAGCGTCAGAATGGTCGCAGAGCCGCTGTGACTCATTGATAAATAACACCAGCGCTCTTCGGCCAGATGCATGAATGACTGCCTGAGTAGGAAGCCTTCAGTCGGGGAATCTGTGAAGGGGACGTTAGTTTTCAGCACCAGCTTCGCTCCTGAACCGCACCGGACTCTGGTGGCTTTCTGGAGGGAGATTTCATCCGTCTAACTTGGACTTTCATCTCTTTTTGGCTCTATTTGTGGCTCGAGGGCCCTTCGAGCAGCGGACTTAAAGACATAAATCCCAAACACTTTCCTTGGTTGCTCGCCTTCTTCGCGCTGCAGCCAGAAAACCCTCGAAACCTCGCTTCTTCAGCTACATTTTTACCACCTGCGTATAAATGCTCGACAAGCTCAAGCCCGTCGTCCAGCTCGACTCGGTAATGGCGATCAGCAAGACGGTGGGCTGGCTCCGGGAGCAGCTGGAGACGCGCAGGGACGGCCTGCTGGTGATGGACTGCCGGGCCCAGGAGCTCTACGAGTCGTCGCACGTCGAGACGGCTATCAACGTGGCCATACCGAGCCTCATGCTCCGCCGGCTCAAGAAGGGGAACCTGCCCGTGAGGTCGCTGCTCTCCGACGGGGAGGACAGGGAGAAGTTCGTGCGGAGGTGCAAGACGGACACCATCGTGCTGTACGACGAGTACAGCCGGGAGTGGAACGAGAATGTGGACGGGGGCTCGGTGCTGGGGTTACTGCTGAGGAGGATGAAGGACGAAGGCTACAGGGCCTATTATCTGGAGGGTGAGTGCGGTTCATTCACAGTTAAGGGGCCCTAGCTGCTCGTCATTCACAGCCGCAGAGTGCTGCAGAGTAGGGCTGCTCGACTATGGCAACAGTCATAATCACGGTTATTCTGACTGCTATTGAGATCACGATTGACTTGACACCACGTGCATTCACTGATAATTAACGTTCTTAACACTTGAACACGTCAACAGTATGCAAATGAAGGCAATTAAGTGAGTTATTAAGACAAATATACGAAAATAAATACTTTGGAAATGGTGGTGTTGGGCTCTTGTGGCCAAATATATTTTAAAAAAACATTAAAAATATACCATACATTATTAAAACCTATGCACAACAAGGCATGCGTTGGTTCAATCTATATTGCAGGGAATTTTTAGGACTGTGAAAAACCTAAACAGGGAAATTGGAATTCAAATATTGTCAAGCACTGCTGCAGAGACAGAAGGAGGCGCTTTAGCTGGCAATTAATGTGGAGTCTTGTGTTTATGCATGTGTTGTGCCTTCAGTTTTTTGCTGTGATCATAGCCATTTAAAATAGCATGATTTAGCTTTTTATTTACCTTTTTACTCCAAGGAATAAAATGACAATCGAAGCCCACTGGCTCTATTTGCAGGAGGAAAGCTAAAGCATGCAGACAGATGTCTGTATTCTAGTCCAAGATGCGTATTTCTGCAGAGCATGACAAAGTAACTGAGTATTTTTCCTGCATTTCCAGGTGGCTTCAGTAAATTTCAGGCCGAGTATCCCGCTCTATGCGAGACCAACCTGGACGGCTCCTCCAACAGCAGCTCCCCCACGGCCCAGGTGCTAGGCCTGGGTGGGCTTCGCATCAGCTCCGACTCTTCTGACATCGAGTCAGACATCGACCGGGACCCGAGCAGCGCCACTGACTCCGACGGCAGCCCCCTGTCCAACCCTCAGCCCTCCTTCCCGGTGGAGATCCTGCCTCACTTGTACCTGGGCTGCGCCAAGGACTCCACTAACCTGGACGTGCTGGAGGAGTATGGCATCAAGTACATCCTCAACGTGACGCCCAACCTGCCGAATCTCTTCGAGAATGCCGGGGAGTTCAAGTACAAGCAGATCCCCATCTCAGATCACTGGAGCCAGAATCTGTCACAGTTCTTCCCAGAGGCCATCAGCTTCATCGGTAAGGATCTAAAAACACTCTTACTGATATGCAACCATAGGTGTCTTGCACGTTTTACCTCTAAATCTGCAGTTTAGTTTTACTTAATCTGCCAAATTAAGCCTGAAACAGCAAAAAATATGCAAGAAAATGCACTTAAAAGTGCCAGTTTTGTCTGCCACAGTCTCAAACTCACATGTAGCTACAAGCAAAAAAAAAATTTACTTTCTGTAAGCAGGAGGCGGCTTGTTAATTGATCTACTCAATATTAGCTTCCTTTATCTAGTTGACGACCTTGTGTGATTGTTGTGAACATTAGCAGACAAAGCCAAGGGGCAGCAGGTGATAGCAGGGGACATAATCTTATTAATGTGATATGTGTTATCACTGCCAGGAAGTTCTTATGTTCTTATTGTGCAATTGAGATTAGATGAGGTGTCCCTGGCTGTGATCTTATCAGTCACTCAGGCAGGGACACAGAGCGGGCAGATTAGGGCCATTGTGTGCGAGGCAGAGCGAGACAAGTGTGCCTCTAATGGTGCACAGGCTAAAATGCACTGTTTGTACAAAAGGCACTGACTTCAATGGAAGACATCCTGGCCTATCTCTTGTCCCGGGGCTTGTGTAATTGCAACACAAAGGGCGACGTTGAAACAGGAGAAACAGGGGAGAGTGAACAAGGGGAGGGCGGTAATTTGAGCGCAACAGGAAGGAAGTGGCATTGAAAGTAATCTAGGACATGGCATTGCCCCCCCCCCTCCTGTTTCCCTCCCCTCCACATTACAAAAGGAGCCATTTACAGGCCCTGTTGACATCCTGTTCGCCTTGACAGGGTTGCCCTCATGACTCCTACGTTTACACGCCCAAATGGCACCATTGTCGGAGTAACCCTAGCGAGCGGAAGAATGGTTTAATAGACCGTAATAGTCAATTTCCCAGCCGGCTACTCCAGGCCAAAAAAAAAAAGAAACTAAAAGAATGTTGGCTCTGTTTATGTGCGCTACTGCTGCAGCCCCTGTTTGTTGACTGACACGCCTGGGAGATAGCCGGGATAATAACTTCCACCGCGCTCTCTTCTCTGGACTCACTCCAGATTCCATTCAAGCTCGACTTAAATGTTAGATGTTTATCAGACGTTTGCTCTGTTTGCATGAACTTTCTAATCACTTGGAGAGGACTAATGCATCCAAATTGAGCAAAACACCTTCTGAACGGCTTTTAACAGCCATTTAAAAGTTAAAAATGACACTTAATTGATTGATATGTCAGGTTTTGGGACCGTTGGTTGGACAAAATGGAAAAGTAATGTTAGAATTGCACATTTTTCAGTGATAAATTGCTAGTTGCAGCTTTAATAGATTATTTTCTTAACATTGTGTTGCTCAAACAATTTGATTTAAGGTCTCTAACGTTTCATGCATCTCTGTTTCTACCAGATGAAGCACGAGGTCAGAAGTGTGGCGTCCTGGTCCACTGTCTCGCTGGTATCAGCCGCTCAGTGACTGTAACAGTAGCCTACCTGATGCAGAAGCTCAACCTGTCCATGAACGACGCCTACGACATCGTCAAAATGAAAAAATCCAACATCTCTCCGAACTTCAACTTCATGGGCCAGCTCTTGGACTTTGAGCGCACGCTGGGGCTGAAGAGCCCATGCGACAACCGCATGGCGTCGCCCAGTCAGCCGCTGTACTTCACAACTCCGACGAACCACAACGTCTTCCAGCTGGACCCTCTGGAGTCCACGTGAGGTCTGCTCAAACCTTCCCTCTACTTACACCGGAGGTTTCATGCACCTCCTGTTGGAAAAAGCTGCAAAAAGTTTCTCTTTTTTCCGTCGTCTGGCGAGATGGCATTGATACAGCTGGTTTGAGGCGACTGCTGCTGAGCGACGTTACTGGAGGGTCGAAGCAGTTTGGGCCGAGACGCAGCTGCTTTTTGAATAAATGAGAAGAGACAGAAAAGAGGAAGAAAGTCATTTAAAGAATGCAGAAACTTTCTTCAATCTTATGTAACTCTTGGACTCCTGGGGTCTTTTCTCTTTTTCTATCTGTTGTATCAGAGAAGAGTTGGACAGATTTTGCTTCAGAGCTCCTGGGCTGGTGTGCCAAAGAGACGTGATTGTTCAAACTGGACAGATCTAAAACCCTTTTGTATGGCCGGTTTTAGGGTCTAGCACTTGTTCACCCTGAAACGCAAAGACGCTTTGTCTGCTTTGTCTTCTGTGAAGACTTGCCTGTGTGGGGTCAAGGCACCCCAGCTTTAAACGGCACACTATACTGGACTCGATTTTACATTTGTGGAGTCTTTTCAAACATTTATACATTGTGTATATATATCTTAATATAAGAGACTACAGTAAAAGCCTTGCTCTAGTATATATATACACCCTTTGCAACAAGTGGGTACTGAAGATTCTCTTTGTTTCATATTCTACTTTTCTGTAAGCAAAGCAAACTGCATATTGATCAGTATGTTTAAGTTGATTATGCCAAAAATCAAGTAGGCTTTGGAAGAATTTTGCAGAAATGTGTACACGTGTAATATATTTGATAATCGCTTTACGTGTGAATTCAGCCGATGGCCTTGTTTTGCACCCCCTTCTCACAAATCAGAGTCACCATGGTTGTTTGCCTTACTTTTGCCCTCAGAAGGTTTTTGCATTAGCCTTCAGAGAAAACATCTTTCAAAGAAGCTGCACAAGTAAACCAAACCTTTCAGTTTTCATTTCAGTCTCTAATTTGGCACTATGCACGTTCGAACCACCGCGGCCGACGTGCTGTCTGGGTCTCTGAAGGTTAATGCGAGTAGTCCTGATCTGTGCACAAGGGTGAATTGTCTCCGATGTGTGGAGAGAAAGGAGGAGGCTCTGCTCTCCTCACCTCTTCAGGGAACATTCTGCAAAATGCAGTTCTTATTTGTGATAAGAGAGAAAAAGTGTCCCCCCCCCAATCCACAGAGAAGGCCTCTTTCCAGGGGATGCCATCTTGGCAACCTCTGCCAACCCCACTCCACACTCCTCTCTTACGAATGTAAAGAAAAGATAAGTTATTAATAAATTGCTATTTTGTCTACACTTTCTGCTCTCTTTGCCTGTTCTTCCATTGAGATAATTGCTGTTGTTTTGTCTGCAGTTTATGTAAGTGTCTCCTCACACGCAGTACAGTGAACCAGCCGGCCGAGTCACGACAAACAAAAAAGTTGCCGTGAATCACGAGGATTGTTCACAAAGCTCCCGCTATTCATTAACTGCAGCGCTCGACACATCTCCCACTTAAAATTTCCAGTTCAGAATTAACCATGCCCTGTCCCATGATGCTTGTATAACAAAGCGTTGTGCACATTCTGTTCCTTGCGACAATCATTCACGAGATGCAAAATGCTACTCAACAGGTACAAAGTGATTCCGGTCATGTTGTAAACAGCCTCGACTGGTTTTTCCAGGTGGTACTTTGTGGCGAGGGCTCTGGGTTCAGACACAAACAATCCCTTCCAGCAGTTCTGAAGGCGGCGCCTCTGCATTCAGCCATCAAAGAGAGCTGGAAGTACCCTGATATGGTGTTATTTGAGAGTGAGCGCAGCGGTGTGTACCTGTAAAGACCTGAGGCCCAGGAGGAGATAGACTCACCGTGCAGAAGAAGGAGGAGGAGCGACGAGTTCACACGCAAGCAGCAACTCGCTTCACAGCTCAGCAGAGGCCTGGCTGCTCTGCACCAACGTACCCACACAAACATCACAGCACAGGAAAGTAGTTGGTATTTAGGAAACTGCTTTCATGCAAGAAATACAGCTTAGATTGCAAGACAAGCACACATGAAAATGGTTAAAAATCAAAACAAGGGGCATGATTTTAAGATGAAATATGAAACCCATGTAAGAATAAAAATGAAAGTAAATTAAAAAGGAGAACCTAGATGCAATATGCAAGAAAGAAAATTACAACCTATTTCACAAGAACAATCAAAGCTAGTAAAAGATGAATGGGTGTCAATTGATTCAATAAGGGAGAGTGAGTCACACTGCTCTTTTTGTCTCCTTTGTGTTTGATGTGTGCAGCGTGTTTGTGCTTGTCATGGAGTAAAATCCCTAAATTAAGGTAAAGAATGAAAGTGAGTCAACACAAACTGAAGCTCTGCTGTGATTTACTTCATAAAGCTAATTTAATCTTCAAGTAATCAAATAGAAAAATCATGACAAGCAGTTTTTGGTTCGATGTCTTATTGTTCTGAATGTCAAACATTCAAAAACCCAGACAAATATCATATTTCAAGAAATTACTATAACTTACTAGAAATGAGATGTGTTTTGTTTCAATAACTAAGCACTAGGGATGCCCTGATTGATCAGGAACCAACGTAATCAGCTAATTTAATTTTAAATTTGCCATTGTGGTTCTCAATAGTCCACTTTATTTGCCATAATCTGGCCCTCGGCTTTCTTTATTTGACATATTTGGGCCATTGGGGAAAAGTAATGGGGGAACCCTGTTGTAGGTATACAGTATGACCATGGCTACCAAGGGTCCTTTTAGGAGCCTCTAGCTCAAAAACACCGGGTCTGTTCCTCACAACAGTAGGTGTAAAATACTCATATTTAGTTCTACTGTGATCAGATTTGAACCTAAACTAAAGTAAGGCTTCAAGCTTGGTCAGGTTAAGTTTTCCACATAATACCTCATAGTTGCAGTCATCTAAAGGCCCCCTCAAAAAATGGGGAAAAATGTTTTTTGTTAGTTAACTCAGTACCAGTGGAAGCTACAGTGAGTCTGACTGTAAAGAAACTTTATATTTCTACCTTTCAGAAGACACCTTGTCTGGGCTTGTAATCCAAATGGTTCTAATACAGCAGTCAGTATATCTTGGGTATGCCTGGATTGGCATTCTGGGCAAATTTACACTGATTTCTAGCTTTCTCCATTATTCAGTGAAATGTATCCACAAAGTAGAAACAGTGGTTAACTATTCAGTAACTAAACCATAGTGCTGCTTTTATTGGAAAAGCCCTCCTTAATTAAAAAAGGTACAGGCACAGTTGTGCATCAGCTTGGATAGAGTCAGTGGAGTCGTACTGTCAGGCTTTCAAGGCAATGCCTTGATTTAAAGGTTGGACTCAATGAACCCTTTACTCTCACTCTCTCCTCCCCACATTTCCTAACTCTTCTCAGCTTTTCTGTCTTAAAAAAAATTAAAAAACTAAATAAAATAAATAAAAGATTAATGACGTCTAACATGAGTGTAGAAGCAAAGTAACAATCCTCATTTGTACAACAGTACTATGAAATAAAAGAGCAATTACTGGGAAAATAACCTCAGAGGAAAGGTCTTCCTGACATGTCTTTCTCAGGTTTGTGTTGGAAATGCAGCTGAACAAAGCGAGTGAATCATTGCCTATGTAACAAAGGCCTGAACCTGCACACTCATGTCCTGACGTAAATGATTTATAAAAAGACTCAAACTTCTCAAGCGGTGCCAGCGCTCTCCCCTCTGCCCACTTTCCAGTTTGGGCGATATTTTCCATTTCCTCGGTAATCATTTCATAATAATATGACTCTTAACTGAACTTTAACTGGATCTTTGTGCTCTTTATTTTCCACTTTACCCAGAAGATTTAGCATAACTAAGAGGAAGAAAACAAATAGCAATGGAATCTGAGTATCCATGTTCTATACAGGCATGCTCATTGTACTCATTCATGCCAAGTAATCCTCCAGGCAAATCTCTGTGGGATTTTATACTGATATTTAATGATGTCAGCGTTCATTCATTTTTTTCCCCCTCTCTATTTAATACTTTATAGGGTCATGTGGTCTGCCTGCTGCACTGAATGGAAAGAAGAGTCAAGAGTTCATCATGGGATTAATGCAGATATACTGTAGAGGCAATGAGTGAAAACATTCCCATCTAGCAACAATCTAATACCATAACCAATCCATTTGAATTGTATAAGGAAACCCAGGGGAACACTAGAGGCTGGTAGCTGGGAGTGAGATGTTAAAAATAACATCTCACTGACCATGGAGTCACTGCGTCACCAGAACAGTGATCTTCGAGCCATTATGAATGCAGTAGATTTGTACTAATCCAAACAATAGCTAATAGTTGTATTTAGTTCCTCTTATGGGCACTGCTATTTATAAAATGTAACGTCAAGCATTATTAGGATTAATATACTAAAGAAAAACAAGGCTGGATTATTGTGTCTGCTCAGTCTTTACATGATCTTCATTCCTGGCCACCATTACACCAGCAAGACAAAAGCACACTCCAAACAATTTAGAGAAAAGGTTATTGAAAGTACAGGTCAGAGGATGGGTACAAAAATGTTCAAGGCATTGAACATCCCCCAGAGTTCAGTTAAATCCATCATCAACAAATGGAATATGGCACATCTGCCTAGATCAGGCCACCCTCACAAACTGATTGAGCGTGCAAGAAGGAGACTAGTAAGAAAGGCCACCAAGACACCTATGACTACTCTGAAGGAGTTATAAGTTTGAGCAGCTGAGATGGGAGAGACTCTGCATACGACTGTTGTTGCTGAGTTTTTCACCAGTCAAAGCTTTGTGAATCTGGGCAAGAGTTCACCAGAAGGCATGTGGGAGACTCCATGATAAAGTGGAGGCAAGTTCTTGGGACCAAAATGGTGCTTTTTGGCCATCAGGTAAGATGTTATGCTTGACAGACCCCAAACACACCATCCCCACTGTTAAGCACTGCGGTGGCAGCATCATACTGTGGGGATGCTTCTCAGCATCTGGCCCTGGATGGCTTTTAAAGGTAGAGGGTTAAATGAATGTCAAACACTGGAAGGACGATCTTATTCAGTCTGCAAGAGAACAACGGCTCAGGAGAAGATTTATTTTCCAGTGAGACAATGACCCAAAGCATGCAGGGAAAGCTACACAGGAATGGTTTAAAGACAATAAGGTGAATGTTCTGAAATGGCTGAGTCAAAGCCCAGACCTTAATCCAACAGAGAATTTGGGACTGGACTTGAAAAGGGCTGTCCATGCCCAATCTCCACGCAACCTGGCAGAGCTTAAGCAGTTTTGCAAAGAAGAATGGAGTAAAAGTCCAGTGTCTAGGTCTACAAGCCTGATTGAGACCTATCCACACAGACTACAGTAAGTGTTGCAATTGGCCCCAAATGTGCATCTACTAAATACTGACTTGAGAGAACAATGTGATAGCATGGCAGAACATTACATGCTATAATAATGTGCAATTCCCCTAAAATAACTTGTTGAAATCAAAAAAGGGAAGTTTGAAGCCTATAAATATCCAATTAAATAAAAGAGCAGATACAAAGTGGTCTTAGTCTGCACACTTAGTTTGAAAGGTTTAAATTCAATGCACAAGTACTGAAACTCAGTATTTGAGAAGTTAAAGCATAAGTGTCTGGTCACCAGTCTGGTTCTCTGGACCAAATGGAATCCAGTATCCTGCTCAAGGACACTGTAACAGATATGGACCGGCTCTGCCACCCGGGATCAAACCTGTGAACCTGCGGGTGAGGGGACAAGCCTCTTCATGCTCCGGATGTCGTCCATCAAACCTAAACCCAACTTTAGCCGAGCCTGGGAAGCTCTTATTCTTAGAACAGGCTGCTGTGATGTCATGGCAGGACTGAGACTGACAGATAGAGTCAGGGGTATGCATGGCATGTCGAGCGCCCAGGGGGCTCTCATGGCCACTCTTCCTGTCTGCGGCTTGGCCTTTCGTGGTTCCAAAGCCAAGGATTAAAGGGCACAGGAAACTACCGGTGCTAATTTTAGACAGGCATGTAGATGGGCTTGGCAGAACCCATCAGCACCTTCATCACATCAGCACAGCGGCTGTGACAGGGCAGGCCATACTGGGATCTGGAAACACGTATGGTTGGGTCACGGTGAGGGCTGTCAGGGGGTCGGCATGTGGACATGTGGTCAGATGAATGATAGAGGCAGAGTTACATGCACAGTGGTGAGCTGATCAGCTGGCAGGCTAAAAGAGCATTGGTGGATTGAAATATGTGCAGGAGAGAGATTTAACCCTCTGTAAGAGTTCTTTTTTTTCAGTGACACCTAAAAAAGAACAATTATGTCAATTTTTATTTGCAGCAACCATTTGACCATTTCATTTTCATAACAGGAAGATGAGCAACAGAAATACCCATCAATGTGTCAGCAAACTTTACTAGGAGTGGGATTTTTATGCCTCTGTAGGCATTATGATTCTGGGTTGTCCATGCAGGCCGTTCTGGTGAATATCTCAGTAATGCATAGAGGGGCTTTCTGCAAACTTAGCAATAATGTCCACTCTGACTTGAAGAGGAACTGGTGTCAGTCTTTGGAGGAAAATATCCAAAGGTTAAGGTCACTGGGTCTTATCTTCATTACTTGCTTGTGAACACGATATCTCTAGAATTTTTTCAGGGATATTCTGCAAACATTGTACAAATGTCCACTCTGACTCAGAATGAACTGATAGATTTTGGAGGATAAATACCAAAGGTGAAGGTGATTGGGCCCCATGTTCAGTTTTTAAATTTTGTTATAATATCTTAAGAAAGCCTTGAGGTTCTTTTTCAAACCTTGCCCAAAATCCCCTCTGACTCAAGGGTGGGAAAGAACTAGACTTTGGAGTTCAAAGGTCAGTGTCACTGAGCCTCATGTTCATTCCTTTCCCTTAAATGTATTACCTGAATAAACTTTCACAGATTTTATTCAAACTTTGCACAGATGTTTACTGTGACTGTGGCTAATTCGACTTTGGAGTTCAAAGGTCAAATTAAGGGGGCGTCATGTTCTTCCTTGCTTGTGAAAAATATCTCATAACTCTTAAAAGATTTTTCTTCAGTTTTTGCCTGTATGTCCACTCTAGGGGTAAACTGATAAAAACTCAGAGGTATTTTCTGCAAACGTTAGACAAATGTCTACTCTGACACAAGAATGAACTGGTTTGATTTTTGAGGTCAGATGCCAAAGGTTAAAATGACTGGGCCCCATTTTTTTTATTTGCTTTAATATATAAAGGAAACTTTCAGGGTTTTCTCAAATCTTGCCTTTCCACTCTTCAAGGTCCCAGAGTCTGGAGGAAGAGTGGAGAGGCACAGAATCCAAGTTGCTTGAAGTCCAGTGTGAAGTTTCCATAGTCACTGATGATTTGAGCTGCCATGGCATCTGCTGGTGTTGGTTCACTGGGTTTTCTAAAGTCCACAGTCAACGCAGCCATCTACCAGGAAATTTTAGAGCACATCATGCTTCCTTCTGTTGACAAGCTTTATGGAGATGCGTATTTCATTTTCCAGCAGGACTTGGCACCTGCACACACTGCCAAAGGTACCAAAAGCTGGTTCAAAGACCATGGTTTTACTGTGCTTGATTGGCCAGCAAACTGGCCTGACCTGAACCCCATAGAGACTCTATGGGTTATTGTCAAGAGGAAGATGAGAGACACCAGACCCAACAATGCAGATGACCTGAAGGCTGCTATCAAAGCAACCTGGGCCTCCATTACACCTGAGCAGTGCCACAGGCTGATCGCCTCCATGCCACACCGCATTGATGCAGTAATTCATGCAAAAGGAGGTCCAACCAAGTATTGAGTGCATAGAAATGAACATACTTTTCAGAAGCCTGACATTTCTGTTTAAAACATCCTTTTTTATTGATCTTATGTAATATTCTAGTTTTTTGAGACACTAAATTTTGGGTTTTCTTATCTGTAAGTCATAATCATCAACATTTCAAGAAATAAAGGCTTGAAATATTTTACTCTATGTGTAACAAGTCTATATAATATATTGGTTTTACTTTAAGAAAAGTGACAAAATATATTGAATTTTTTCTTGATATTCTAATTTTCTGAGATGCACCTGTACTGTAGAAAAAATACTAAATAGCTTCAGTGCTTTTTTAGTTGTCTGGAATATTCAAATGATGTAGCTGTCCTGTCCCAAGTTTTTGATCTTAAACAACAAATGACAGCTACATGCAAAGTGACTAGTAACGGCCCAGAAGGCTGGTCTGTGATATACTATATTGCCAAAAGTATTCACTCACCCATCCAAATAATTGAAATCAGGTGTTCCAATCACTTCCATGGCCACAGGTGTATAAAATCAAGCACCTAGGCATGCAGACTGTTTTCTACAAACATTTGTGAAAGAATGGGTCGCTCTCTGGAGCTCAGTGAATTCCAGCGTGGTGCTGTGATAAGATGCCACCTGTGCAACAAGTCCAGTCATGAAATTTCCTCACTCCTAAATATTCCACAGTCAACTGTCAGTGGTATTATAACAAAGTGGAAGCGATTGGGAATGACAGCAACTCAGCCATGAAGTGGTAGGCCACGTAAATGATGGAGTGGGGTCAGTGGATGCTGAGGCGCATAGCACGCAGAGGTTGCCAACTTTCTGCAGAGTCAATCACTACAGACCTCCAAACTTTGTGTGGCCTTCAGATTAGCTCAAGAACAGCGTGTAGAAAGCTTCATGGAAAGGGTTTGCATGGCTGAGCAAGTGCAATGCAAAGCGTTGCATGCAGTGGTGTAAAGCACGCCACCACTGGACTCTAGAGCAGTGGAGGTGTGTTCTCTGGAGTGATGAATCGCGCTTCTCCATCTGGCAATCTGATGGATGAGTCTGGGTTTGGCGGTTGCCAGGAGAACGGTGCTTGTCTGACCGCATTGTGCTAAGTGTAAAGTTTGGTGGAGGGGGGACTATGGTGTGGGGTTGTTTCACAGGAGCTGGGCTTGGCCCCTTAGTTCCAGTGAAAGAAACTCTGAATGCTTCAGCATACCAAGAGATTTTGGACAATTCCATACTCCCATCTTTGTGAAACTGTTTGGGGATGGCCCCCTTCCTGTTCCAACATGGCTGTGCTCCAGTGCACAAAGCAAGGTCCATAAAGACATGGATGAGAGAGTCTGGTGTGGATGAACTTGACAGGTCTGCACAGAGTCCTGACCTCAACCTGATAGAACACCTTGGGGATGAATTAGAGCAGAGACTGAGAGCCAGGCCCCAACATCAGTGTGTGACCTCACAAATGTGCTCCTGGAAGAATGGTCAAAAATTCCCATAAACACACTCCTAAACCTTGTGGAAAGCCTTTCAAGAAGAGTTGAAGCTGTTATAGCTGCAAAGGCTGGACCGACGTCATATTAAACCCTATGGATCAAGAATGGGATGTCACTTAAGTTCATATGCGAGTCAAGGCAAGTGAGTGAATACTTTTGGCAATAGTGTATGTAAAGGCTGCTTAATTGATTATTAAGTTTTGCATAACTTCTCAGACTTACTTCTAAAGCCATGCTGTGTCATCAGTCTAAACCTCAAACCTGACCTTTGTTGTCACCAGTAGGAGTTGCGGCAGCAGTGATAGAACCAGAGCCACCTACTCGCAAGTTGTTTCACAGAAGGGGAGAGAATGATGTGCTAGCATGCTGAATATTAGAATAATAACACAATAATGGCCCTCTCTGGCCTTTATAATAATGCTGTTTTGTTTTGTAGCAGAACACCGGTCTCCAGACGGAGCTGCTAAGATGCTAGCCCATGGGGAATTTTGGTTTCTTAACAGAGCTGAAAAGTCTGAAATTGGCACATTTAAGAACAGCTGGTACGTTCCTAGCCCTGTTTAAGTCCACACAAGAAGAAGGTTCCTGGATCGCTTCTTGGTCAGCCTTTTTCCTCTTTCTCTTTTTGTCCTCCTCGTGCATGCGTGGGTTCTCTTCGAGTCCTCACACCATTAAAGACTTGCTTGTTGGATTAATTGGTGTTTCTAAACTGGCTGTAGGTGTGAGTGTTAGCATGCCTGGTTGTTTGTGTCTGTATGTCAGCCCTGCGATTGACTGATGACCAGTCCTGATTTTTACCTTGCCTCTCGCTGAATCACAGGTGGGATAGGCTCCAGCGCCGTCGCAACCCTGAATGGGAGAAGCGGTGCAGAAACAGTCAGAAGAAGTTCTCTCTCCTCAGCATATCCACACAGTATTAAAACCCCCTGGATTGAAAGAGAGTGGAAGACCTTACCGATGATATATTTTAAAGACTATGCACAGACATGTAGAAGTAGAGAACAGTTGCTACATGTGTGCACTGAAGTGCTCTGCTCAGACTCCATTACAATGTGCCATCCTGTGTTTCAGAGGTCCTGTATTAATGTACAAGAGCAGTGATTTTTGCATGAGTAACCAGTGCTATTTACTAACCACAATGTGATATCATCAGTTAAATTAGGGTAATCTAGAATGATAAATCTGGGATTTGACGTTCCTTTTTTTTTTTTAAATCAATGAACTGTGCCTGTGCTGAAGTGTGACCCCCAAATGCACTAAGACAAGACCTTTGTGGGCTGTTACAACCAGAATAAATAGTATTTTTACAGAGAAAAACAAGATATTTTAGAGTATTTTTGCCAAGCTAGCTACAAATTAACAAATGCAGAGACAGAAGAGACAAGACAGTTGCAAATTATGGCAGGAGATGGCGAGAAGATCCATTAACACCGCTATGCTTAAGATGTTTTTGGCCTGGTTGTTGATTTGTCTTCTGTTATTAAAAACACATTTTTTATGACTTTACATGGACTTTGAGAACCGTCCAAACTACAAGCCTTGGAACTGTGCATGTTTTTACCAGCACATGCTGCAAAGTAGCATCCTTAAGTGTTGAAAATGCCACATCCGTTCCCTGACAGGGTACAAACATGACGTCCAACGGTGTCTGTTGGTGTGGAGCGCGGCTGTCCCACTTCTCACTGACCATGAAAATAAAGGCAAGGGGCTGCGGGGCTAAACTTGGCGCGCCTGCTAATCCTCTGCTAACGGTTCCTGTCCCTCTTACCCTCAAGCGACAGCGTGTTGACAGCCGCCTCCACCCCCTTCATCCCCCTCTCCTCCTCCCTCCCTCCATCAGCCACCCCCCCACCCTGCACCCCCAACCCACCTGTCCCATGTCACATTGCTCCCCCCCCCCCTGACATCCACTCCAGCAATTTCCTGTTGCCCTCACAGATTGTGTTACAAGTTCCAAAAATTGCAAAGGCAGACACACAAACACCCACACGCCGCCTGCAAACTCACTCTAACAGGGAGGCGAACTCTCGTCCACACAAACGCTTAAACGCACACCCATTCTTGCATGCCAGCCATGCTATCATTTTCACTGCCAATCCTCACAATCTGAACGCTTACACCATCACTCTCCAACTCTCTCTCTCTCTCTCTCTGACCAGATTATTAATCCGGCTCAGGGAACAGCCTGTGACCGAAAACCTCGTCGGAAGCAACAGATGGACTGCCTCACAAAAAAACAACAAAAACCCCCCAAACCGCTTCCTGTCGGCAAATTTGCACACATGCCGATAATACTTGCCCTCACGCACAAACACAGACTCACACTCTCAAATGTATCAGCACATAACACCTCTCATGAATGGCTCTGATTAAGAGGATGTAGAGGTTCAGTTTAGAAACTATGTGTGCGTCAGTGTTGGTGTGAAAACAACTCCTTTAACCAGTAAGGCTTCTTTTTTTGGAGGGAAGTTTGTGGTTTGAGTGAGATTTGGGGCTCAAGTGTTTGTGTTGATGTAAAAGTGAGGGATGAAAACATGTGAGGGGTGGACTTTGTACTTCTGAATCTGTGAATGTTTGATGGCATTGTGCACCAAAACAACAGGAAGTTGTGAGGAGCTTTGAGCAAGGTAATTGTCAGATTTTGTCAAACAAAGCAGCTGGCTCTGTAATAATTGCAAATACTGGTAATGCTGCAGCTTCAGATGGAAAAAAATCCATGTGTGAGTTTGGAGCATTCATGCAACATAACATCTATGACAGCACAACTTGATGGATTGTTCAGCAATTTGCAAGTGTTTTCAAGTGGAAAACTAAGTTTAGGATATTTCCCCAAATGCACACAATGTTGTAAAATTTCAGGATGAACTGCACGTGTGAATGCACTTCATGATTTACTTCAGAAAGTTAAATTGCCACATATTCAAGATTGATCTCATGCAAAGGGAAATATTCCAAGAATTTAAAAAATATGTTTTAATCTTGATCGCACATTACAGCTCTCAAAATCCACTTTCTCAAAATATCCCTCTATCTGGTTTAGTACACACAACCACAATCATGGGGAAGACTGCTGACTATATTGTCTAGAACATTGGTTCTCAGCATGGGGGTTGTGAGACACTGAGAGGGGATCTCAGATGCTTTATTTTTTAAAGGATATTTTAAAAATTACACATTTGCCACTTTGTACCAATATATTTCACTTAAACCTATTTTTTACAATTTCATTCCCTTCCATCATTTTTTTCTGCCTGTTTTTGTCACTTCTAAACCTGTTCTTGCCACTTTCAGCCTATTGTTGCCTCTGTTGACCCATTATTGCCACCACTAACCGCCATTTATGTACAATTTTGAACATTTCACTATTTGTCATTCCATTTTTGCCAGTTTAACCAATTTCTGCCTTAGTTAACCCATTTTTGCAAGTTTAAACCAATTTTTCTTCCCATTTCACCAAGCTTTCCATCCATTTTAAACACTTTTAAACCCATTTCAGCCACTTTTTAATCCCCTTTTACCACTTTTTAAGCCTTATTTGAGTCCATTTTTGCTTTTCTTGCCATGTCATCTAATTTTTGCCACTTCTTACCCATTTCTGCTACTTTCAAAACCTGATTCACCACCATTTCCATCATTTTTTTGGTGCAAATTTTTGAAATGGGAGCTTCACAAGGAGTGGACTGAGGGAGGAGTCAGTGGCTTGAGAGCCATCACATGCAGATGGGTCCAGGAAATGGGCTACAAGTGTCGTGTTTGTAGTATCAAGCAAATCCTGAACCACAGATGCTTTAAGCTTTTCACCTGGGCTAAGGAGAAGAAGGACCAGCCTGTTTCCCAATGGTCCAAAGTCCTGGTTTTAGATGAAAGTAGATTTTTGAATTTCATTTGGAAATTAAGGTCCCAGATTCTGGAGGAAGGTGAGACAGGCATGGAATCTGTAGTCAGTGATGGTTTGGGATGCCATGTCTGCTGCTGTCAGCAATAACCAGGAGATTTTAAAGCACTTCTTGCTTCCATCTGCTGAGAAGTTTTAAGGAGATACTGATTTCCTTTTCCAGCAGGACACCTGCCCACAGTGAAGCCAAAACTACCAGAAACTGGTTTTGCTGACCATGGTATTACTGTATTGGATTGGCCAACCAACTGCTCTGACCAGAACCCCATAGAGAATCTCTGGGGAAACATCAAGAGAAGACATTTCCTTTTAAAAAACTGGCTGAGTTTTTTTTGTTGTCTCTTTTTTGCAAACTCCCAGTGAGCTTTCATATGCTTTACACTGAAGAAAGGCTTCAGTATAGCCACTCTGCCATAAAGCAGAGGGTTAAAACTTGTTGAGGGGTTCAGTTTCAGATTAAGGTTAAAGTGAGAGTCGGAGGACAGAAAGTGCCATACGTCACAGATGGCCCTGTGTAGGTTTCATTAACATGCTTCCCCGCTGTTAAAACCATCACTTGTGTCGTTGGACCTCTGACCCCACCCACGCCTGGAGGAATGCTGGGAAGGAATGTCTGGAGTAGGGGGAAAGTCAGAAAGATGAGCTTTGTTTCTGGAGACTGTGTTTGGCTCTCCCTCTGCCTGTGTGAGTGTACAGTCTCATACAATGTTCCCTATCACAGCCATTGAGCCCACGCAATTTCCACAGCAACACAATGTTTGTTCCTCAACTACGACCTAGACTTTGCTCTGGAACAGTCTGACATTTGAGCAAATTATTTAACCTTTAACGTGATTTAAGTTTAACTTTGAAATATATTTGTCACATTTTGAGCTCTTATCTAAAGTCTTTTTGCTGGTACAGTGAGATCTCTTTTTAATAAAAACCAAAGCCATGAACATTTTCTTTGTCCTGACCAGTGACATCTCTGAATTTTGGAACTTTGAAAGTGAGAGGTTAAAGCAACCTTTTTGTGTCAGAGTTTATTTGTGCAATTTGATGTCCCCACTGTCATTTTCAGCCTTCTTGGTTGAATGAAGTTGGTCTGAGATTTATCCTCAGGTGAATAGTGTCACAATTCTGCCTTTGAACAAGTGTGAATGCTTGCACCCTCGTATTCAGATTCATACTACTATGGATTAATTTTTATTGGACATATGGTGGTTTCCTAGCTATACACTCCCTGGGAAGTGAAAGCATGCTGTGTGACTAATCCAGGGAGCCTCTTTTGAGCTGAACAAGCCATCATTAAGAAGTTAAGAATTTTTCCTGTTAGTAGTGATGGAATTAAACACTGGACTTCCACCAAACGCCACAGTTGGCACAATGCAGTCAGCCAGGTAATGTTTTAATATCATCCACCAAATCCAGACTCGCCTATCTGACTGCCAAACAAATGGTAGGAAATGGTAAAATGTCTCAGTTTCAACATCTAATAAGTTGTTTGTGCTCTATTGTAAATAAATTTGTTTGAGGTTTGCAGATCATTGCATTCTACTTTTATTCAAAGCAAAGTGATAAGCCAAACCAGTAACTACTGCTCTAATTAATAGTTGGAAAGAGAAACTGAACCACTGCTGCAGAACAAACTCAAAGATGCCCAGACTGGGGTTCAAGAGAGAAACAAAGAAAAGCTGGTTATACCTCCAGCACCAACAACTATCTCTGGGGTAACTAGTAATTTAAATGAAAAATCCTCTGAGGAAAGAGTCGACAGTGCTTGAGAAACTTCACATAGAAATACACAAGAAAAATCCCAAGGAGAAGCTCTCAGTACCTCTGAAGGTGAGATAATGAGTCTGCACTGAGAGCTGCAACCCAAGAGCATATATAAGCTCTCCACACCTGGTCTCACTCAGTGCTGATCAGCCACACACACCTGGCCCAGCCCTGATTGACTCAGCCACATACACCTGGCACAGCACTGATTGATTCACCCTCAGTGAATGCCCTGTGTAATCCCCCTCACAATTTTACACAGTGCCCAAACATTTTTGGCATTGGGGTTATAAAAACGTAATCATTCACAACTCTTATTTAACTTACAACTATAATTGGTGGATGTGTCTGTGTGTCTGTGTTTCTGTCTCAATTTGCACTTCACACCTTTGCTTCATTGTCCTTAATACCTCTCAGAAGACTTCTTGAGTGTACCTTGGGCGTTGAAAAAAGGTGCCATAACAAAATCATAAATATGGACAGATTTCCAATGAAATCCGATACTGTTGCTCCTTTTGCTTCAGCTTGCTCCCACTCCCTTTCTAGTCTATCAGGGCAGTTCAGCGCGTCCTTAGAGCACCACTCGGCTCTGCTCCATTTGAGATACCCTGCAGGTATATTTTCTGCGCTGGCCGCTGCCAAACCGCGTCTATTCCTGTCAATCAGAAAGCTCCAAACAGGAAGTCAAAGCGTGGAATATCCGTTTCTTTCAAAATACAACACAATGCATGCACTCCCGATTGTAAATCATCACTGTATCAACATTACGTCTCATCCTGAAGCGAGAGCAAAGAGTCACCAAGAGGTCAGTGGGTCACAGAGCTACAACGGCGCCATTGACGAGGAAAAGTTAACTTTTAAGGACATTTAGCCAAAGAATTTAACTTAAAACCAAAGATCCTTTAAGCAAACACCTTTTAACTCCCTGATGTACTCATCAAGTGGCAAAAGCAATAGCTGTTTGCATATTCCAGCGTGAACTCGCAGTGGTCCTATGTGGAAATTGCGCGTTAGCGGCAGCCATTGCTTAAGGCTTTCAGTACAGCTAAACCCCGCCTGTCGCTACCGCCTAGTTCTCCTTAAATAAAGCTGTTTGGTCCAAACTGAACACAGTTTGGACCAAACATTGTGGACTGGAGCCTTTCAAGATAGACTTCCCTGATAACAGACTGACAAATACATAAAAAACAAATATTTGATGCTTCAGTAACTCTTAATATGTTTTTAAAACAAACATGGTGTTGTTTTGTAGTTTAAGAAGCCTCATTGGCTCAGTATGGTCATAATAGAAAAAACAGGCATTATAACTATTCAGATGATCACTTGTGTTAAAGATTCAGTTGTGTTTAAGATGATCAAATGTTTTGTCACTGGATTTAACTCCCAGCCAGGAGGGAGGTGAAGTAAAAAGAGCGACAGAAAACTTAACTATGGGGTACAGAATGTAATTTCATTCTCAGCGGCAGCCCTTCCACTGTTTCCGAATTCCTAAAAATGTCTCTGTATGTGAGATTTTTTCCCAGTTTTAGGCAGGTGCTGTAAATGACACCAAAAGTTGGAATCCAAATCCTCCCGTGACAAGGTGTGAGCATGTGGCAGAAATAGTCACAATGTTCAAAATTGTCTCTCCTCCTCATGGAGCTACAGATGTGCCCTCAATTTTCACATTTTCCCTCTCTCTCCCCACCAACAAAACCAGAGTAGCTCTGACAAAAATAGTCTGACCGTTCACATCACTCTAACTGCCTCTTTATGAGTTGGTGGATGTGTTTGCATATCATGACGCCCACCTTCACATTCCTGCAGCCCCCTCACCACCCACCTCCCTCTGAGATCCATGTGCGAATCTGAAGGATTTGCAGGGTGTTGATGGAGCTCACTGACAGGTTCTGCACGTGCCACGCTGAGCCGCCCCAGATACAGGCAAAGCCATGAGGGAAACATCTGATTTTCATGGTTTATACCATAATAGGTTGGACCGTCATAGGCGTCTGCAGAGAGCCGGCTTGAATGGTTGGAAGAAAAAAGGTCTGACTGGAAAATTGCATGTTCCCTCTCTGTGAACCCAGAGGAAAGCAGAGGTGAGCTGGGATGTATTTGAAACCCCAAGCATGCTCATTTCCACATCAGTCTAGGCTAATTCATAGTGGTCTTTTTAGAGATAATTTTATGCCTTTATTAGGAGCCAGGCTAGAATTGAACCTGATGCCAAGAAAAGCTTTCAGTGTGGTTCTTCTCTTAATAAAGACACGTCCAGTTCTGATACTATCCACGCTAATCTCTTCACTGGCAGCCATTGTTTACAGGCTTGCCGTACAGCTAAACCATTCTGTATCTTTAGTTCTGCCTGTTTCTCCACTCTGCCTGATAACACACACAAAATCTGGTCAGTCCATCAGTTAGAGGATCCCTGGTCCCAACAGGGAGGTCCAAGTTCTTCAAAAGGCCCCAATATGTCATCTCACCAATTCCAGTTAGTTAGCTCTCCATATAAAATGGAATTGATGGATAACTGATGTAAAATGGCACTGAATAACAGCAGTCACCCTACTGTGAAAGGACTGATGAATTTTGTGTAAATATATTTCCAAAAAAGCTGGGACATAGCTGCAAAAACAGTGATAGGCAAATATTTTAACCTACAGTTTTCAACTGAACAGAACAAAATAAGATATTTGAGGTTTTAATTGATGAACTTTGCTTGTTGTTGGAATTATAAAAATTTTCTAAATTAAATTCCCGCAACATGTTACAAAAAAGTTGGGACAGGGGCAAGAAAAGGTTGGAAAAGTTGGAGTATACCTGTAGAGCATTCCACGAGGAAGAAGGTTATTTGGTAACAGGTGATATCACCATAAGTGGATATTAAAGGAAAAGGGGAAATGTCCTACTATTTTCATTTATATAGCTCTTATATAACTCAAACAGTGACAAAGTGTTTCACAGCATTGAAGTACAAAAAAAGATTAAAGGGGCAGTTCAGCATTTTGTTGTTGTATGAGTTACCTAGCTGTAGGAGTGGCACCAGCCGCTAGTGATTTCAGTGAGCACTGCTCCTTTAAGAAGGACTCGCTGGTTGTACTAGCCAGGAGGCTAGGCAATATGGGTACAGTTTCTCTGGGGGAATTTAGCGAGTTTTTTGGTTGAAATGCACCAATGCAGGCTTTGGCTACCGTTTTGCATTTCTGGGTATTAAATAAAACAACTTCATAAATTTTTGATAGTGCATACATTTGAGCCAACATTGTTTTGTGGCCCATTTTTACCAAAAACTCAAAATTCCACGGAGAAACTGTACCCATCTGTTGCGCTGTATAGCCTAGCTTCCTGGCAGGTACAGCCAGTGAGTCCTTCTTAAAGGAGCCCACGATGCACCTTGATCAGATGCCTGAACCACCTCAACTGGCTCCTTTCGACGTGAAGGAGCAGCGGCTCTACTTTAACATCCCCCTGGATGTCGGGGCTCCTCACCCTATCTCTGCAGCTGAGCTTGAAACCGTGATGTCATTCTGTTGGACATTACCCAGAATTCATGACTATAAGTGAGGGTTGGGACGTACATTGACTGGTAAATCGAAAGCTTTACCTTTTGGCTCAGCTTCCACTCAATCTCACTGTCCAGCCTACCCTCACCAGAACAAGACCCTGAGATACTTGAACTCCTTCACTTGGAGTAAAGTCTCACTACCCACCCAGAGGGAGCAATCCACTGTTTCCTTATTCTCATGCCAGCCGCTTCACACCCAGCGGCTGAGTGTATATGACTTCCAAATTATCATGGTCTGCATGAAACAAATTATTCAGACGATCACTCATGTTAGGAGTCAGCCATGCCAAAGATAATTATTCATGCTAGATTTCACATGCAACATGCAGGTGCAGTTAAATAACCAAAAGTAAACTGAACTATGTAAAACAATATCATTTCATGCTCAGTAGCAGCCCCTCTAATCTTTCCAAATTTCAGAAACAGCTCTGTATGTGAGAATTTTCCAATCATGGGCAGGTGCTGTAAATGACACCAAAAGTTGGAATCCAAATCCTCCCGTGACAAGGTGTGAGCATGTGGCAGAAACAGTCACAATGTTCAAATTTGTCTCTCCTCCTCATGGAGCTGCAGATGTAACTTCAATTTTCACATTTTTCCTCCCCTGTTCAACTCATAAAACCCATCCAAATGTCTCTGAAGTAGCTGTGACAGAAATAGAAAAATAACATGAAGACATTAAACAGAATTAAAGCAACAGGACGTTGATGGTTAATAAAATGGGCAAAAAAATCAGTCAGCACATTTAAATTCAATAAAGTAAGATACAACTCACAAAATCTTTTTAAAAAATGTGCGGACTCGGTTCAAACCAGCAAGACTTAACTAAATATTAAATTTTTAAAAAGATAAAACTTGAATTCAGTTGATGATAGAGAACTTACTACTTTGGGGACAGTCTGATCCATGCAGATTTACACATGTGCCATAATCTTTCCCTTCCTTGATGATGAATCAAACTGAACTCCTGGGGATGTTGGGTGCCTTAAAAATTCTTTTACACACATCCCCTGACTTATACTTTTCAATAACCCTTTCTCTGAGTTGCTTGGGGTGTTCTTTTGTCTTTATGATGTAACGGTAGCCAGGAATACTGATTGAGCAGTGACTGGACCTTCCAGACACAGGTGCCTTTGTACTACAATCACTGGTGATCCCCATTTCACTAATTGTGAGACTACAGCACCAGTTAGTACGGACATTACATAATTTTTTTTTATTGACGTTACTTTGTAGAAATCTGTTTTTTTTTTTAAGTCAAATTATACCGACCCTGATTGATTTATAAAAATCAGTTAAAGGGTAAACCATCCAAAGGGACGAATAGCCCACTTTTTTTGGCACTTTTATCCTGGAGGCAGGATTTCCAAGGAAGCTATGGAAGCTGCAGTGGCTAAGCTAATAGACAAACTAAATGTGCTGATAAAAGCCTGATCACCAACAGCAGATAAAATATTACATATTGGGAACATCTTGGCCCCTTTTTACTAAAATATCTGGTGTACTGTGTCAAAATGATGTCTTCATTCTTAACATGAATGGTATTATTGGAGAAGTAGGTCCTAGAAGAATGAATTTTCCGTCTTTTATACTGTTTCATTAGGCATTTCTATGACTCATTCATGTCCAGAATTAAATCTCAGAATGTGTTTTTTACCAGCTTTTTGTCACCGCGTGAACTGAAAGGAAAGTAGCGCAGTACGTCGACTGGACAGACTAATGCTGTAACTTACAGTAGCCTTCAAATTAACCATGAGTCAGCCTGGAGACTTATGAAACCTTCCCTTTAAAAACCTATCTTTGGCTCCTTTATAAACCTTTAGTCAACGTGTCCTTCTGCCCACACAGACTCTACCTGAAGTGACTACAAGATCTTTCTATTATTGCTCAGCTGAACAGATGGAGGGAGAGAGATATTAAGAAAGAGATAAACAGAAGGATAAGGGACAGCGACAGGAAAGAACTGGTTGACAAAGGACGATCTGTGAATCATCGTCGCTGTCTCCATCGAACCCACGCAGCAAACTCAAGAGGAGTATAAATAGTCATTATCATTTAAGAGCTGTTTTAGCAATGACAAAACGAGAGGAACAAGACACCCACTCACACAGAGCTGCTATCAGCTCTCTTAACTAATGCTGCTTTCTTTTGTTGTCTGTTAGCCTCCCTCTCCTATTTACTCTCAGCATAGAGTCACACTTGTTGTGTCTGACTGGGAGACAGAGTAATGGTACGATCATAATCTGTTGAAAACCTGGACCTAGTCTCAGTTTTGTTTTGTTTTGATTTTTTTTTTTTACTTTTTAGCCACATTTAACCCATTTTTGCTGCTTTTTGCCCAATTCTTGTCACTCTTTGCCACTTTTTACCCACATTTGCCACTTATTGTGCTATTTGACCACTTTTTGTGTTTTTACCATATTTCACTGCTTTAAAAACAATTTTTCCTCTTTTTGATCCCATTCTTGCCACCTTGAATCACATTTGTCCCTTCTTACCTTCTTTTTCCACTTTAAACCAGTTTTGGCACATTTCACCCCTTTCTGCCATTTTTAATCTGCTTTTAGCCCGTTTGTTGTTTTTACCCTGTGTTTTGCCATCGATACTGTTTTTACTGCTTTTTCCCCATTTTTGCAAATTTTATCCCAATGCTGCTCTGTTTTGTCCATTTTTTAACTATATTTGCCACTTTTCACTTGTCTTTCTGCTTTTCTACTCTGTTTTTCATTGCTTTTGTTCTAATTTTTGTCACTTTCTATCACTTTTGTTGCTTTTTACCCTATTTTGCCACCTATAGTCCAATTCTGCCCCACTTTTCTTGTTTGTACCCTACTTTTGCCACTTATAACCTTTTAATGTTTTTTCAGCCAAATTTTTGCCATTTCTAACCCATCTCTGATGGCCCTGGATGTGGGTGTTGCACCTGCACTATCACAGAAAAAGAGATGCATCCCCCTTACTTTCTTACCAGAGTTGTAGGCTTTTAGGCACCTGGGAAGGGGAGCACCGTGGGCAGCATGAGCCTGAACATTTTCAGTGAAGGCCCAAAATATGAACATATTACCAGATTGTCAACTTCCCCACTCCTCTCTCTGCTCTGCTTGGCTCAGACTCAATCTCTCTCTCTCTCTCTCTCTCTCTCTCTCTCTCTCTCTCTCTCTCTCTCTCTCTCTCGCCCGTGCACCTTGGTTCACTATGATGGTAAAAGAGCAGGAGAGAGATGACAGAATGGAAGAAAACTTAGCCACATCTGTAAGAAAGACAGAGCAGAGAAACTCGGAAAGAGTCCATTAACGATATTATGCAGGCAGTATTTCTTAATCATGATCATAGACGCTAATATTATTAGGTCTAAGTTCACACATTAAAGAGATGTTTTAAGTACTCTTTTTCTCTTTTGATTTATAAAATCAGTAAAATGGGTCAAACACCCAAGGGGGTGAATACGTTTTATAGTCAGACTCATGTTAGACATATCCAGTCCAAGTAGCCTGCATTCTAACTGGTTACATGCACAGCAGCATCATGTAAGAGCTGCATATTGTGTCTATTTTGGGAAATGTCAACAGTCCCATGAAGTATGCTGTTTGCCAGCCAATAGTTGGTGAAGTATGCTGGGATGCTGGAGTGATGATTTCCTCCCACTGCCTCCATTATTAGCTCTCTTTCCCCTGTTCTGCTGCTGAAGTGGCACAGTTGTGTCAGCAGGATTACTCATACCTGGGCTGGATACACTGGGCTTGGCTCTGCCTTAATCACCCACTTCCACTTCCTGCATCTCGACGTGCCAAAAACCTGCCGTGGGCGACGCTGATGACGGGAAACAATGCAGACGTACCAATGAGGAACAGGAGGAAGCGCTCGAGGAGGATATTATTATAGTTTCTCGAAATCAGGGTCAGGGAAGGAAAGTGCGGATGTCGTAGATCTGCATAAGGAAGAACGCACACATTAGGAGGAGTGAGGATGTATTGATTTACCTGAGCTCTTCTTCTGCATGCTGCTATCAACAATTAAGGTGCAAAGGGCAAACATTTCAAGGCATCTGGTACCTCAAGAATGTTAGATCACTGAGGTGGGTTAAGATAAAAAGTGATGTGAAAATTCATGCATGTCAAACTTTTAAAAGCGAAGTATGAACACGAGATGATGCTTTGATCAACCAGTGCAGTGCAATGCTGATGCAAACAGCTGTTCTTGTGACTGTAGTGAAGGAAGGAACATGCTGAACTCTACAACGCATACTGGTTCTGTTGCTGCATCCACCCATTGCACAATATGTCCTTATCAAGCTGAATTATTGACTCTTTTAACCGTCTAGAAAGGTGCAATGAAAATGAAAATTACAAGAAATCATACTCAAGCTACAACTTCTGTTATGAAAAATTGCAGTTCCTAAATTGTCCACTTGAGGCTGGGTGCAAAAAGCAAGGATTCCCCACAGCAGAAATAAACATGTTTACAGTCTAGTACAAAAAATTAATTTGGAATCAACTGCAGATTTCCTGATTGGAAGAAACTGTACAAAACTGTTTTAACTTTGACAATAAAGAGGTTTCAGTCAGCACCAGTTTGTATCAGCAGTTTTTAACTGGCATTTATTGCTGTTATTTATATTTGAAACAGTAAAAACCCTGGAGCAGAGCAGACATCAATGACAACAGAATGCCATTGATTAAGTCAGAAGCAGAGTGAAGGAGGAGCTGGGGTGGAGGAGAGTTGCAAGAGCAGCTTGCAGAGATCGGTAGGCAACACGAGAACCAATAGCATGCTTAGAGCAAATTAGCTGGCTGTCAGCCAATGAGGGCTTGCATGAGAACAGCTGATCTCAATTATGGCTGTGATCAATTTTTTGTAATTTTTTATGTCAAAAAGCCAAATTGTACTGACCATGATTGATGAATAAATCCAATAAGAGGATAACCACCCAAAAGGTTGAACACTTTTTTATAGGCTCTGTACCTGCAAGATGGCGGTTTTATGCCATTTCAACTTATTTTTTTGTTGTTGTAATTTAATGCAGCTATTATGCAAATGGTGTTCTAGCTAAGAAACTACAAATCCTTTCAGTGGGAAGAGTTGCCAGACTCACTTTTTCTTTCCAAGAAATCCATGTTAAGTCGGTGTTTTGCCTCTAAGAATGAGAATCTTTAGACAAGAGAAAACAAATAACACTATACTTTATATGGTAATATCATCCAGTGACAGTCTAATAGTCCGGTAGTCAACCCAAAGTCACGCTGCCCATGAGCCGCCATTGGAAGAAGTGAGGGGGTAGAAGTTAAACACATATACAAATGTATGAATGTAGTCCATGTGTTAGGTCATCAATATGGACACCGTTTTCCAGACATAAATAAAATTTAGTGTCTGTCCTACAGTAACAGAAATCCTCCTTTGACAAAGCTCAAACACTGAAGACAACCTACAAACATCATCTCAGTCTTTAGTTCTTTTGCTACCATTCACTCAAACACCTGTAGCCTGTTTTCCTTCCCATCCCGTCTCCCTTTAAAAGGCCCTGAGCATATAAAAGCAGCAGCCATCCCTCTGTTAGAGCAGAGGAGGAAGTCCATTAACAAACAGCGGGGGCCACACCGGATGGCAGAGCGCTGGCACATGATGAAGGCTGCTGGCTCAGGAGCCAACAGAGCCTTGTAAATATTTTAGTGTGTCTAATGCGATGTTTTCCCTGGCTGCTGCCCCCCCTCTGAGGCATTCAATGTTACTCTTAACCTCATTTCATCATGTCTGATTATTGATTCCTGACAAAGGCAGGTCAAAGGTCAGGGTCAGATACACAATAGGACCTCTGGAGCTGCTCAGAGGTTCAGTGTCAGCAGGGTGGATGTTAATCAACACAGGAGACTTTAAAGGAAAATTCCACCCTTTAAAAGATGTTCTTTTCTTGCCTTAGTTTCATCATTCTTCAACCTTTCTGATACAAATAAAGGCCAAATGAACGTGTCTCTGGACTTACTGTGATTTATGTGGCTGAGTTGCTGTTGTTCGTAAATGCTTCCACTTTCTAATAATATCATGTACAGGTGTGGCCAAACACTTTTGTCCATATAGTGTAACTCTATAGAAAGCTTAAAAGATTGTTTATGTTTGTGTCACAGCACAGATAGAGGGCTTTTAAAATCTAATATGAAATTATTTTTTCTAGAATGACTTCAAAATGTCCAAATAACTCCATGTTGTTTCGAAGCAAACTCCACAGAGCCCCTTTAAAGAACTCTTGTGCTGACTCTCCATCAACCAGACTTACTGGCTCCTGAGTTTCAGCAGAAAACAACCTCTGACCTGCAGTTTCTCTTCATAACTGCTGTGATGTCTTATGCAGAGCTGTGACACTGAGCCTGCGAGGCTACGTCTGTTTAACTGACACTTAGGTGTAAGGTAAGAAAAGGAAACGTCCTGAAATCAATATCCTCTTTGTGTTGACGGTTCGCCTCTTCCGCCGGAATCCAGCCATGTAAAACCTCGGAGCAAAGAGGGATTTAAGCAGATTTAGCAAACCGCTGCCACATTACGCTGACGGAAAGAAGCTTCCAGTAACACGAGTCTCGGAAAACAGCAAAAAATACTACGAGGGAAGACAGGACAGGAAATGAATGCACTGAATTTGGCTTCCCTGTGTCACAAGATAGCTCAGTTTGTATTGATGGTTCAGAGATAGTTCAACTTCATGAAGGGTTGCAGACAGAGAAGGAAGGAAAGAAGACTGCTGATTCTACACTTGTCTTATCTCAAATGGCTCTCTATAGTGGCTTGTTTCACTGAATAAGACATACTCACATACAGTCCCTAAAAGCCAAAATCACTCCTTCTGATGTTTAATCCTTTTATTGATTTTAGAAATTAACCATAATCAACATAATGTGGCGTTTTTACAAAAAGCCCTCTTTAATGTCTATGTGAAAACAGACAAAGTATGTTAATTAAATAAATATGTGAAATGAAATGGGGATCACCTGAGTGTAGTAAATGTGTCCCAAGTAGTATAAAGACACCTGTGTCTGAAAGGTCCAGTCACTGGTTATTAGTGTTCCTGGCTACCATTGCACCATGAAGACAAAAGGACACTCCAAGAAACTCAGAGAAACAGTTATTGAAAAGTTTAAGTCAGGGGATGGATACAAAAAAACCCCCAAGGCATTGAACATTCCATGGAGTTCAACGTAACACATCATCAAGAAATAGATGGAATATGGCAAGTGTGGAAATCTGCCTCGTTCAGGCCGTCCTTACGACCTGAGTGACCGTGCAAGAAGGATACAAGTGAGAGAGGGAGTTGCAAGCTTCGGCAGCTGAGATGGGAGAGACTGTAAACAACAACTGTTGCCTAGGTTCGTCACCAGTCAGAGCTTTATGGGAGAGTGGCAAAGAGAAGGCTTTTGTTCAAGGAAACTCAGATTGAATCTTAAACTAGAGTTCACCAAAAGTCATGTGGGAGACTCCATGGTCAATTAAAGGAAAATTCTTTGGTTTGATGAGACCAAAATGGTGCTTTTTGGCCATCAGACAAGGCGCTATGTTTGGCGGACACCAGACCCACACCATCCCCACTGTGAAGCACGGTGGTGGCAGCATCATGCTGTGGGGATGCTTCTTGGCAGTCGGCCCTGGAAGGCTTGCCAAGGTAGATGGTGAAATTATTGTGTTAAAATAATCTGGGAGGACAATCTTATTCAGTCTGCAAGAGAACTATGGCTTGGGAAAATATTTATTTTCCAGCAAGACAGTGACCTGAAGCATCCAGAAAATGCTACACAGCCTGATCACCGTGCAACCTGACAAAGCTAGAGCAGTTCTGCAAAGAAGAATGGGGTAAAATTGCAGTGTACAGATGTACAAGCCTGATTGAGACCTATCTACACAGATTCTGTGCTGTGATTGAAGGCAAAGGTGCATATTCTAAATACTGACTTTTATTGAATTGACAATATTTTCACCATGATTGATTTATAAAATCAATAAAAGGGTAAAACATCCGAGAGTTTAAATATTTTTATAGTCACTATAACACAGTATAAAGTGACAATATTCACTTTTCAGCACAGGAAGGTATGTGGACATTAACCTGTGGAGGGGATCAAAGACTTACAGTGCTAGCACTGCATTGATTTTCCAACTTTAAACCAATTTCCAACTGTTGCTGTCATCCTGTCTTAAATAAACTGTGGGATTTTGACTGTTTTCTTGGTATTTTCTTAACTTTAGACTAAGTTGAGTAAACAAATCAAAATTTGAGTTTAATTGGATGGGAAATGATTCACCTAGGAACATTGCTAGTCTGAGCCAATGCCATTTTTGCGTATGCGAAAGACAAAAATGCACAGCAAATCTCTTTTTCAAAATATTCTTGGTCTTAGTTTTTTTTTTTTTTTTAGGAACATTAATTTGCTCGGCATATCCTGACTTAAATGGGCCTGGTTTTAATCCCTTTGACACACAAAAAGTAAGGTATATCAAAGTGTCTTGGTCATCTTTACATTGTTTTTAGCCCTCACTGAAAAGTTCAGACACCCCAGTCCTACAGTATGAAAGCTCACATGCCAATGTTGTTATGGAAGAGATTTTAAACCATTGATAAAGTTCTAATCTAACATTTCCATGTCATCTGCAGTTTTTTGTATTTTAAATGGCCCTATCTATGCATCCATGTTTCTTATCAGTACATCTGTGTGACAAACATGTAGTTAATCAGTGATTGAGGATCCTGAGTCGGATGCAGTCTCAGGCACGTAGCAGCCATATGACAACATAATAAATATCCAGTAAAAGGGAAGTAAGTGGGCTGAGCCATCTGTTACAATCAGGAAGCGGCGCCAGCTCAGACATCATGTGATTGTCTGCAGCATTCACAGCCGCTGATCAAGTCTTGAACCCCCGCCCACGCCAACAGGTACATTTAGTCTGCAGTTTTCTCCACCAAGCACATCATCTGGTGACATCGTGGGAGGAAAATTGCAAACACAGGAGGTGAGCCAGCCAGCAATGAAATAAAACATAACCAAGTTTTCAAACCCTCCAAGGCTGGTGGTTGCATTACTTCCTCCCCTCTCTGCTGTTGAAGGCCAACACTAATGACTGACATTACTGGTTAAATTACAGACGCACTCTTAAACACACATGCAAACTGTGGATGTAACCAGATGCATGCACACACTGAAGCCCAGTGCACTTTTAAAACCTGCTGAGAGGATATGCAAAGAAAAGGAAAACATTACAACCTCTACCACAAATGTTACATGTTTTTGTTTGATGAAAAGGAAGTATATTTCATGTCAGTGGTCTCTCTCCCCGATCCCATTTAAAACCAAGCACCAAAGTTTAAAGCAAACATTGATGAATCTGAAAGCTTTATGGGCACTACATTAGACCAGTGGTTATCAAATGGCTTGCCTTGAGCCTAGTCTTGGTGTGCTGTGGGAATATGTACAACCAATAGTCATTACCACGATGATACAATAACTGAAGTTCAGTCAGGATCACTTTGTCAAGAAACACACATGATGCGCAGTTATGAATAGTTTTTCTTTATTAGCAGTTATGACACTGATAACATCAGAGGCAGAATAAAGGAGGAGCTGGGGTGGAGGAGGGCTGTAAAAAGAGGCTTGCAGAGGGAGCAGCAAAGCCTAGCTAGGCAAGAGATGTTTAACTTTGACAGCAGGAGTGGGATTTGCCAATAGCATGCTTAGAATGAATTAGTTCTCTATCAGCTGATGAGTGCTTGTGTGAGATCAGCTGATCTCAGTTATGTGGCAGTTATCTTGACTCTGTGGCCTGCCTGAACTAATGCTATACTCTTAATTTACTGTAACATGTAAGAGGCTATTTTGTACGGATATGGTTTTGGTGTGCCTTGATCCGAGGTGTGTCTCGGGCAAAAAATAATTTGAAAACCACTGCATTAGACTATAGAAAAATAAACTTTAAGGTCCATGTGCAGGGGGAAGATGTATGTTGGGGTTGTAAAATATTTTGGACAGAAATGGACCACTATGGCATCAGTAAAACATCCTTGTACCAAAATCATAGACATAACAGTAAACCATTGATCGTACTATGGCTCAGTAGGTAGAGTTGGTTGTCTTGCAGTCAAAAGATCATGGGTTCAGTCCCAAGCAGCCACAGTCACATGTCGTTGTGTCCTTGGGTGAGACACTTAACCCTCACTTCCTCGCACTGCTTCGTCTGTGGTGTGTATAGTTTGGATTTGCATGAATGGAATTAACTCATACTGATGAACAATTCTCCAAAAGCAATCTCTGCCATCAGTGTATGAATGTTGAATGAATGGGTCGGTGATCTGCAGTATGAAAATGCATTCAGATACCAAGTATGAATGTTCATACATTGTCAAGAGGAACCATGAGGCTTACTTAAGATGATTTTACATCTGACAGCTCAGGCCACATATGGTGGTGGTCTGGTCAAGATTGGACTGGTTGTGTTGATGCAAAATGTTCCGTCACACTTTAAAGACACCACCGTTAACTGACATGAGTATAGGAGGAACAGGGACTGCAAGCCAGGCCTTTGCCTTTCAGCACCAGTGCCTAACCTTATAAATGTTCCTCAGAATGAAACACTCTGAAATCTTGTGGAAAGTCTTCCAAGAAAAGTGGAGACTGTTATATTTGGAAAAGGGAGGCCAACTCCATGTTAAAGTACATGTATTTAAATACATTGTCATTACAGTCCCTCTTGGTGTAATGATTAGGTGACTGAACACCTTTGTGACCTGACATCCCTGATGGATTTGTTTCACACATCCATCTAGAAAACCTTCAATACTAAGCATTTGGGAAAGGACAGAGGATTTGAAAGAAACTAGTGTGATTGGACGAACGTTCTGTCTGTCACATCTTTACAGGCCAATCAGAGCGACAAAACACATGAAGCAGCCGCTATCGAGATGCGTGTGCGCAGCTACCGAGGAATAACACGAACCATGGCGACTGTAGACATGTCAGTACACGACTTTAGTGGTTTTTGAACAGAAAACAACACACTGCTGTCCTTTGTTCTTCTTTTATTGAAGAAATGTTGTCACGTTCTGATAAAACTGGTGCTTTAGCAGCATCCACGCTAAGCTCTTCCACCATGATTGCACCGGCTCTTGCTGCTGCTTGTTTACATCATGACTCTGCCACGCCTGAAAGTACTGCCCCTCGTCCTGTCACTTTCTAACCAGGCTAAACAGTTGAGATGGGAGCTTTGCAAGATGGATTTGCCAGTGAAAAACAAGGAAAAGGGCATATCCATCTGCTTTGCAAGGTTAATACTTTTGTCCATATGGTGTACATGTAGTGTCAGTACTGTGACCCACTGGTTTCTGAAGACATGTTATGAAGCCCATTTTGAAACTGCTGAATGAACCAAAAGACAAAGTGGTACAACTGGGGCAGGCATCAAGCCTGCGGGCAAAAAACAAAAATAAATAAACAAAATAGAAAATAGATAACCCATATAAAGTGTTTTTTTTTAACAATAAAGAGATCAATTTTAAAAATAATGTCCACAAACAAAGCTAGACATTCTAACATGGGACCTAATGGGGATTCCTTGGCTTTATAGCCAGCCCCAAGTGGACACTCAAGGAACTGCAGTTTTTTGCACTTCTTCATTCGCTTTATTTTTTTACACGAGAGATTGCCACTTGACTTAAATGAAGAAAAAAATCATTTAAAAATGACCCCATAGCCCTTGCCTAAGTTATTTAACTTAGTCATGTTGTTCATCACTGAGATGGTAAGTTGGCACAGAAACCTGCAGCTTTAATCATAATGGACTGATGAGTATTATGTTTATCATGCATCTTATTTACTATTTATAGCTGACAGGTGGATCTTTGTAAAAATGATCAAACATTAAGCCAATGCAGGAAAAAAAGTTTTAATTTCCCTTATTTTGGGGGTCTTTAACAGCTGTAGGGCTTTTTAAAAATGTAAAGATGCTTTGGAGCATTTGATTCGTATCATAACTGTAATAACAAGTGCCATAATAAAACATATTGCTCTATTGTGATTATTTGTCTTTTACAAGTCTTGTACTCAAACCAGCCTGTTGAACTGCAACCATGAAATCCCAACTGAACAATCCATCAGATGATACTCTTCATCCGTGGCAGAGTTTTGCTTCCTGTCAACCCTCCCTCCTCCAAAGCCCAACACAAACACTCACATACAAACACAAGCCTGCAAACAGCCATCACAAAGTTGACCACCACCTGCCTGGCCCTGACCCTTCCTCTCCTCTTTTACGATGCAGAGTGAGTGTTAAATTGCCTTGACCTCTCATTCAACTCCACCAAACTGATCCTGAGGAGTGAGATGGATAGGATGGCGGGCAAGCCAGCAGACTGACGGGCAAACAGAGATCAGTTAACATACTGGTTTCCTCCTGGTCAAGGTAAAATAGCTGGTTAGTGGAGTGTGTATCAGCCACGCTGACCTTCTGCCACTGACTTTCATTTTGGAACAAATTAAGAGGCGGAAGAATGAACTGCTTGTCAAGGTCACGCATTTCTTTCTGCCCAAAATTTAAATATTCAGTTTAAAATAAAACAACAACTGCCTGGAGAAAAGTTGGTGGTTTCTTTGTGCATGGCATAACCATATGCAGAGTGTCTGAGCTCTATGTAGTTCTACAAATGTGGACTCATCAACTCACAGCACACTTTCCCACTCGAGGTCAGTCCATCTGAGATGAGCTTGGGCCCAGAGGAGTTGGTGGTGCCTCTGGATGTTGTTTCTAATGCAGCACTGCCTTACGGGTCAGAGGTCACTGGTATCAAAAACTTTTAAAATGGATTTTGGAATGGGTCTTGTCTCAGTCTCGATCTTGACTCAGTGTCGACCCCCAAAAGTCTTGGCCTTGTCTTGGTCTCGGTGCACTCTGGTATTGGGCAAGTCTTGGTCTCGGATAGTGTGGTCTTGAGTACAACACTAGTTATCTGATTAGAGGCTGGATTTTGTTTGCACATATTTTACTGTGTCAAACAGGCAGAGGACCTAAATTGCTCATTAAATAAATCAAAAATAGTGGCTTTATCACTTATGTTTCAAATTTTCCTTAACAATGGAAACAGGAGCTCACAACCCTTTTTATTACAAGGACTGAACTGTCTTCCATATCAGCAATGGATCATCAAGGTTATCTGAAGTTTCATTCAGAAAATGCTCACCCTTAGTTTTTTTTTTTAAACATTGCAATTGTGCAGGAATTATTAAAAAAAAAAAAAAAACTAATGAAAAATGTTTGGGAAATTTTTAATGTATATTGTTTAGAGAGTATTGTATGTATGCAGCCATTTTTGGTTGCAAACACCATGGGTGTAAGAATTTAATTTTACACCATGTGAGGGTTGAACTACTTTTCTTGCCCTGGTTTTGGGTGTGCTGCAGGCATCAAATTCACAATGTTTGTGCATTTTCAAATAAACAAATAAAGATAATTAATTTCAACATTTAATATAAAGACTTTATGCTGTATTAAATTGAATAAAGGTTGAAAAAAGATCTGCAAATTTCTGTTTTTATACACTTGTTACACAATGTCCAATCTTATATGGAACTGAGATTGCATATAATTACACTGAATTGAAATTAAATGAAATTGCATCATCAGGTCTGCATTTGTTGCTCAAAATAAGCTAGGATACATAGCAGTGCCACTTTTTAACAGATTTTCTCCCTCATGAGGTCATAGTCATGCATTTTAGGAAAACAGTGGTGCTTTGATTGAAAAGACCCTTCAATTCAAAGGCTATTCTGATATAAAGTAATCACATGGCTTATTATAAACCATATAAAGTGTGTTTATAACACCAGGGTAAACTGTAAGGTCATCTGACACAACTGTATTCAACTCTGACGTTTGTTTTGTATCCGGCTGAATGGTGAGTTAACAAAGTATATTGAAAGTGCACAAACTGATACGTTATATGAGCTTACACAGGTCCTTGTCTCTTGTTTCTCCCACTGATTGCTTATAGGACTCAATTCTGGAATAATTATTATTGTTTTAAAGGAAGCGGAGGAGAGCAAGGAAGAAAGGAGGCTGGGATAACACCTGTTCAAGTAATCCTGGGCTGCACCCACGACTTCCCAGAAATGTTAAAATATCATCCCATACTTTACTTTCTTTTTTTTCCACTCCTGTCCTCCTCTGCGCCTCAGCCCCCAGGGTCAGATAATAGAGCCGAGAGCGACAGCTGCACTTTAACTGCCCCAGGAGGGGGCATCGAGGGGGCGGGACCGTTGGAAAGAGGGGGCAATGAAAAGGAAATAAGGAACTGAGAATAAATTCTTTCCAAATGAGAGGGAAGAGAGCGCCTGTGAGTCAAAAGGTCGCTGAGTTCACACTTCACCTGCGAAGTGGACCCCCACCCTGTGAGGAAGACGTGAGAAAAGCAGGATGACGTTAATTACATGGTGTGAGGATTGGCAGACACCTCAGTCCGCTCTGCCAAAATACTCTGCATTCATCTAAGCCAACAAAAATGCCTTAAAGATCTGTAAAAGAAGTTTTATGTGTGAAATAATGCAGATCCTTGCTTTGTATTTGTGTCAGCCAAGCCTTCTAGTTACATGCTCTTTTACTAAAACTGACATATTTTGTAAGATGAAACACCGAGCCTCTGTTTGCCTGTCAGTCTGTCATCAAATCTCATAAACCCGAAATATTATTAAGAAAGTAATACAATAATGTAAAGCCCCCAGTGAGGAGATTTACAACTGGTTATAAAACAGACTAAAAAACATGATTGTGTCAGACAAGACCATTTACAACAAACTTTTATTTTCCTTATTGATATTTGCAGCCATACATTTGGCTGTAAAAACACAAAAGAATGAGATTATTTTCTGAGAAACCACAACAAACAATGCAGGACAAAACCTTTACGTGAAAAGAAGTCCCACTTTGTCCTTGGGGGCCTTCAAACTATGGAAAAAATGCTCTGCTACTCTGATTGTCTAACTGTTGGCAATATGTCTACATTAATTTCAAGTGGGAGTGGTAGTCTAACAGGAGCGCTTACAGCCTGTGTGACATTACCAGTCTGCATTACGCTGTTCTCTTGGTAAGTGAAGCTTGATATAATGAGCTGAACTAAAATTCTGTAAAATAAGTTGTTTTTATGTTGGTCAAACTACAGTTTACCCATGAGGGCAGTAAAGGGTACTTTGTCAGCAGAAGAGATCCAATGAGTGCATGTTGTCATGAGTAAGGCACCCTAAAGAACACTTTGTCTTTAAAAGGGCAAGAAAAAATTCAAGATGGCGCTTTTTCAATGACAGTGCACTTTGTCAATGGAAGAGCACTCATGATGGCACGTGTGAGGTCACTTTGACACTGGAAGGGCACCCTGAAAGGCACAAAGGGCCCTCATGAGGACACTTTTTCACAGGAATGGCATTTTGTTACCAGAAGGGCAACCTGTAGGGTATTTTGCAGCTAGAATGGCATCCTTAGGGGCACTTTATCAAAGGAAGGGCACTCTCAAGGGCACAATGTCACTAGAGGGGCACCTGTGAGGGCACATTGTCTCTGGAAGGCCACTATGGATGGCATTTTGTCACAGGTAGGACAGCCTTAACTGCACGTTGTCACCAGAAGGCCACTGCAGATGGCATGTCATCACTGGAATGGCACCTTAAGGGGCACTTTATCACTAGAGGGGCACCCTTTAGGGCACAATGTCACTGGAAAGCCACTATAGTTGTCACATTGTCACCAGAAGGCCACCGAAGATGGCATGTCATCATTGGAAGGGCACCTCTGGGGGCACTTTATCACTAGAGGGGCACCCTTAAGGGCACATTGTCATTGGAGGTCTACTGTAGAGGGCATGTTTTCACTAGAAGGGGACCCTAAAAGGGATTTTTTTTTTCTGGAAGGTCCCTATAGATGGCATGTTGTCACAGGAAGGGCACCCATTTGGGAACTTGGAATGACCCAAAGAAGGGCAATTTTTTAAGTATTGCCCACTCCATGGCACCCTGGAGAGCACCTTACTAAATTTTGTCCGATAGAGGGACAGCCTCGACAACACTTTGTCACTAGAAGGCCACCCTTGGGGGCATTATGTACCATCCACTAGGAGGGCATCCTGGCACTTTATCATCAGATATTACAATCAATAGTACATATCTAATCATGTCTTATACTTCAAATTCTATTTATTCCTTATTTTAAAATCAGGATGTGTTATTCACGTGTGAATTGCTTTCTTTTTTGCATGGTTTAGTTTTGATTTCCCATTTTTTTGTACCAACTGTTAATTTACTAGTTCAAAATGGAAACCTAAAAAATATACCTAGTATTAATGCTTTTTCTGTTGAACCAAACCCATTACAAACTTACGAGACATGCACATTGAAGAAAACTGGTTCATCTTTATATTTCATTCTGTCTAGTTTTTAAATCAATGCTGGTTTTAGACATTCATGGTTGTGTGGGCTACTCTCTGCCAGAAGACTTGAAAATCCCCTTCATATAACCCTTGAAAATCCTGCATCAGTAAGTATGGTGCACTCTGTATAACCCTTCTTCCAGGCTAGCCACAGGCCATCGATCTCCACAAAGGCCTTCTGGGGCCCCTGAAGGAGGGTGGAGCCATGGAGAAAGGATGAAAGCGAGGAGGAAGGAGAAGCGGGGGAGCAAAAGACGAATAAACCTCCAATGAAGAGCAGATTTCATGCTGTCTGCCAAAAAGAGTGGACCAAATCTGCAAGCATGCGTGCCTCCATGTTGTGCGAGTTTGTGTAACCCCAAGTACGTGGGAGTGCCTGGAAGTGTTGGGCTGAGCCACTGAAAGGTGTCAAATGTTTTTGTGTGAGGTATAGAGGGGATTAGCAGCAGGACAATGCAGGGCAGTAATCCCTGTTTTTCCATTCCTTCCTCCTTCTCCGTCCATCTTCCCCTCCCTGCTCCTTTTACTCACGGCCGTTGTTTTTGCATTTACAACTGTGAGAGAAAGTTCAATCACAATGAAGGGGATCCTGATTCATAATGAGGGACGTTAGCAGAGAGTACAGGGAGCACGTTAGGTGGGGAGTTAACACAGGAGTGCTGATGAGAGGTCAAATGGTGTGGAAAGTGTAAAAAAAAACTTAAAGGGAGGTGTCGGGGTCTAAGGTCAGGGGCTTCCTCCAGGCTTTTAGGTGGCATTTTTCCTATCCTTCATTCAGCTGGCCACTGGTGGGGCGTCGGTGTGGGGTCAAGAGGTCGGCATTTGAAAAGAAAGAATGAGATATGGAGATGAGCAGATAAAGGTGGTGGCTGATCTGTTGAGGCTGAGAGCAGCTGAATAGAGTCTGGATGGTGACAGGACTATAAATGGCCTTGTTTCAGGAGGATTTTAGTAAATACTTTCTAATTGGCTCATGTGTGTGATGAAATATCAAAGGTCATTAGCTTATTCATTCAGAAATACCAATAAATAAACACAGAACACTTTTTTAAATTGTGGATGAGACAGTATGTCTTTATATTCAAAAGGTTATTTTTGTTCAGTGAGTGTTAAATTTACTCATTTCACCTTAAAACAAGCTGATAAATGTTACATCATTGGACTGTCTTTGCTTTTCAATTTTTTTGTGTGAATTGTGTGCAAACTTGTGTGTGTGATGAAGGAGGAATAAACTTTCACTTTTGGCACCAGCAAGCTGCTTATTCCAATAATCTGGTCTGTCAAAGTCTAGTCTGGGTAGAAAGGCATAGATTGTTAGGGCTGATGGCAGCAGCACCATCTCACCTCCTGAAGCTGGAAGTGCTCAGGGTGTCCTGGCTAATAAGCAGAAGCAGTCTGGGAGGAGTCATCGATTAGAGGACTGTACTAAACTATCCAGAGTGGATGCTTTTTTTTTTCTTTCTTTGGGGCTACGCCATAGAAACCAAGATGGTTCAATTTCACTATTTCAGCTGAGGTTACATTTGAGATCATCAGTTTATCAGGACTAATATGGGACAAATTTCAGTAAGACTCATTTTTATTTGTAATGAGGGGTTTTATTGTGGTGTAATTAACAGAGCACTGAAAAGTTATTTGTTAGACAATTTGTTGGTGTTGCCAGAGGAGCTTGTTATGTGGCTGTTGTAATCAGCTAAGTTATGGCAGCAGCTAATGTGCTAACAGGCTGCCTAATAGCTAATGATGCTAATGTGAAGCTAGGCGCTGCTGTATTCATTATATTTGTTTATATATCTTACACAAAAACAAAAAAATGTGGTTATTTCCAATGTCCAGTCATGTTTAATGTGTAAACAAGCAGAGTGTAATAACAGGGTAATGAATACGCTTGTTTACGACCAGTTCGGTTTCTATTGTCTTAGTCTCGGGTCAGGTTCAGAAAGGAAATGTGTCCCTCATTCTACTTGTCATCAAGCTGTATCACAGTGTTTCTGTTTTAAGATTTCTTATTGCTGTAAATACAGTTTATAAGTCACATATGGCTATCCAAAACAAATCTCTGCTAGTTGATCTAAATGGCCGGATTTATTGAGGACTGACCGGGACAAAAAAGTCTATCAGAAACTCTGGCCCAAATGGCTCCATTTTCATTTGAAACACTTGGTTATGATTGGAGATTTTCACAGATTTTGAACACTTTTGGCCAACAAAATGGTGGTGGGTCATGAGTTCTCATTAAGGAGAATGTGGTGGGCCCTGAGGCCAGACCAGCTGAATACCACCAGCCGATTCAGTCTGGTTCCCTCATTGGCAACAGAATTACTTCATGGAGGAAATAACTTGAATGATAACTTCTATCATGCACATTTTGTAGAGTAATAAAGAATTTAACTGTAACAGCAGCTAGCATGAAACAAGGTTAGATGTGCCCATACTTAGTAAATTAAATAAGAAGCTGTAAGTCAAGGCTGATGTTTGTTTTGTTCTGGAAAATGGTTACATGATTGGAGCGTCACAAATCAGTGAAGGACAAATAGAAGACCAAACTGAGTCAACATTTCCATGAACATGAGGAGTGGCAGATTTGTATTTATTCAGACATAGAACTGTTGTAAGCCTTCTTAAATGTTTAAAAGTGTAGATTCTAGGTGTAAAGCTTGAAAAAGTTCTTCAGTGCCAAACACAAAACTATAAGACTGGCTGTAGGCTTGCTGGTCTCTACATCTGAGGTTATTGAGTGAGTTCAGGGTGGCTTTTTCACTTATAACACAGTCTTTCAGGTTGAAAACACTGCAGAATTCTTAATCTGTTTGTCTGAACAGCATGTTCAACATGTGGATGGATCACCTATATGTACTCTCACTCAGTCCATTAGTCCTTAGATCCTTAGTTTCACTGATTCAGTTCAAGCACTAAAGCTGCAGGGAGTGAATGAACTCAGCAGAACCTCTGCTCATGTTGGTATATCATGACAGCCGGTACATTTTCTCCTGCTGTTAATACATCTGTCTGCATTCTTACACAGATTAGCCACAGGTCAGAGCCATTCCATTGTGTAACACATGGAGGAGGAAGATTAATGTTGTGAAAGTGTGCCAAAACAAAGTGAGGGCAGGTTGTACTCAATGTATGCATCATTATAAAACCAGGTTACGTTGGTTTTATTCACATAGAAAAAAATTAGAGGAGTGTAGATAAACCCACAGTGTCTATAAAAGTATTCAGCCACTTGGATGTTTTCACTTGTATCAACTTTATAAATCATTCATGGTCAATATGATTTCTCTTTTTGACAAAAAAAAAAAAAAAAAAAAAAAAAAAAAAAAATATATATATATATAAAAAGAAAAAAAAATACAAAATGCCTCTTTAATGTCAAGGTGAAAACAGATTTCTACAAAGAAAAGTCAATAGAATAAAAATCATTAAACTAGCTGACTTAATTCAACAAAAGTCCAGCCAGTTGGTGCTAGTAGTCTCACAATAAGTGAAATGGGGAAAGAGCCAAATTATGTTGACCATGATTGATGATTGAAAATCTATGAAAGGGTAAGGTTGAAAACTCCTTTATAGGCATTGTAATTGTGGAAACTATGAGCCCACATCCATAACAGATGCTGTCATGAGTGGGACTTAGTTAAAGCACTTTTTCATTTCTGATTGAGGATCGCAGCTGGTACATGCCTGCAGCCTGCATCACTCCCCGTACAGAGTTCCCTCCATTATGAATACCAGTGTTTTACCTGACCATCTACAACTTTCTGACCCGTGCTAAAAGAAATAAGTAGAAGTCTGTCATTCAAATAAGTTCATCACTGTAGCTTTATTCTTCTAATGGCTGATAATTAGAGAAGTTACAGCCAGAACGATATGTTCACCTGCTGAAGTGGAAAACTGAGTCGTCAAGACCCGAACGGCTGTTCAGATATGCTGAGGCGCAAGTGCATATAGCCAGTGGCTGAAGCTCACATTGCAAAGTAGTGCCAAAAACAGAGGCATTTTTTGGTGCATTTTTACCTTCAACTCTCTAAATGATGTGGATCAGGTGTATCTGTCTGCTTCACTGTATAGCCTAGCTTCCTCCTGTGCATCCTGTTTGCAGGGGCAATGCTTACTGGAATCATTAGTGGATAATGCCACTATTGCCAAGTACCTTATACCAGTGATTCTCAAACTTGGGGTCGGGACCCCCTTGAGACACTGAGAGGGGGTCACCAGTTGCCCTGAACAAAATTAAGAATATTTTTTTAAATTACACTGTTGCCACTTTACACCAATTTTGACACATTTTTTCCATTTAACACTTATTTGTGTCTGTTTTAAACTCTTTCCACTACTTTTTTTCTACCTGTTTTTGCCACATCTAAACCAATTCTTGCCACTTACCCTTAATGTTGCCTCTGTTGACCCATTATTAACCCATTTTAACCACTTTTCACAATCAAATTTTCCCATTTTAATGCCATTTCACCATTCATTATGCCCATTTTTTAACCTTGCAAAGCAGATGGATACACCCGTTTCCTTGTTTTTTACTGGCGAATACATCTTGCAAAGCTCCCATCTGAATTGTTTGGGCCGGTTAGAAAATGACAGGACCAATCAGCAATGAGGCGCAGTACTTTCAGGCGCGGCAGAGTCGTGACCTAAACAAGCAGCAGCAAAAGGCCGGTGCAATTATGGCAGAAGAGCTTAGTGTGGATGTTGCTAAAGCGCCAATTTTATCAGAACTTAACAACATTTCTTTTTATAAAAGAAGAACAAAGAACAGCAGTGAGTTGTTTTCTTTTCTAAAATGACAAAGTCGAGTACTGACATGTCTGTAGTCGCCATGTTTCGTGTTATTCCTCGGTAGCAGCGCATGCGCAGCTCGACAGCAGCTAGGTCATGTGTTTTTTTGCTCTGATTGGCCCATAGAGATGTGACAGACAGAACGTTCATCCAATTACACTCCGAGTTTTTTTTAAAGCCTCTGCCCTTTCTCAAACGTGTCAGGTTACCCATTTTCGCTAGTTCAACCAATTTCTTCCAATATCTGCCTGTTTTTTCTTTCTCAGTTAACCCTTTCTTGCCAGTTTATATCAATTTTTCATCCCATTTCACTAAATTTCTACCCATTTTTGCCAATTTAAAGCAATATCAGCCACATTTTTATGCCTTTTTACCACTATTAATGCCCATTTATGCCACTTTAACCAATTTTTGCCTTTTTTTGCCATTTTCATCTCATTTTTGCCACTTCAAACCCATTTCTGTTACTTTTGAAATCCAATTTTACCACCTTTTCCATCATTTTTTTGCCATTATTAACTCATTGTACCCATTTTTAAACTGTTTTAATTCTTTTTTTGTTTTTAACAGAGAGGTTTTAAATTTTAAGAAGATTATTTACTACACTAATGATTAAAAAAAGATATTTGTTTCTTTGATAGGAGTTGTTATTTTTTCAGGTTAAATATGAAATATGGGTATCACAGCTTAAATTTACAATGGACCATGGTTTTGCTGACCTTATTGGGCCCCCACTTGGGCTTGGTGCCAAAAAGCTCTCCCATTTATCCGCCTATATGAGCAGCCTTATCTGCACATGACTATTCCAAATTGTGCATGGCTGTGTTCAACCACCTTCAGGTACAGTGGGGGTCCCCGGCGTCTGCCACCTATTTTGGGGGGTCACGGGCTGAAAAGGTTGAGAACTTCTGCCTTATACAATCCAACTTGAAAAATACAGAAATATCCCTTTAAGTGTTTCAACTGGTAACTTTTTACAGCGCCAATAAATTGTCATAAGAATACTGCTGCTGGAAGCTGGTTTGCCACCAGCCCTGACAAAGTTCCCCTGTATAACACAGCAAAGCCTGCTGAAATATGATTGGTCAATACAGCTGGGACTGCAAATTTCATACAAACAGAAACCAGAAGACTTAAAAGGGCCCTAGTAGAATCTGTGGATTATAGGTGCACAAGCACTGAAATGTAACATGGACATGAGATTGCAAATTAATGCGTAGCTTGCCTAGAAATGTCCACAAATTCAGTAGTCCTGTTCTCTGTCCAAGCTTGGGCCTGGTTGGGACAGGAGCAATGTGACAGCAAGGCAGCAGGGTCCTGAGGTGGGAGGAAAATTGTGCTTCAGCATAGAAGGGAGTACCTGGTCTTGTGTGAGGTAGTCCAGGTGATAGCTGGGAAAGCTGGTGATGTTTACAGTCCATGATGAAGATCTTCAGTATGACTTCATTGTTCTTATACTTGAACAAACTTGTAGAGTGTAGACAAGGATGTTCTGGGTGAAGGAATGTGTGGAGTGCAGGTGGACAGGTGGGTGATGTGTTGTAGCCAGCTGCGGTATCTCAGCGATCAGGGGTTCACGGCTCGGGCAGAGAGGAGTGGTGGTAATGAGTGGATTCGCCTCTGCTGCTACTTCACATCCTCACTAAACCAGAAAGATCTGAACATTTTAGACCTCTTAAAAAAATGTGTAACATGGAACAAAGTGGATTCAGATTTTTCAACTTGTACATGTGGTGTAAGCCCTTCTAAGCGTTACTCCTCTCTCTCTCCCACACACAGATGTGAACACACAGGAGGCATGCTTTGTGCTCTATCACACCTCCTCTTCCTCTTCACAAACATGCGCATCCATTTTTCTTTTTGCAGAAATATCTACTTTTGCAAAAAAGAAAGAAAGAACGCCCACACTCTTCAAGGTGAAAGTTAAGTGGGCCTGTGCCGCAGCTCTTCACTGTGGCTCCGTCCACTCCAGCATGGCTCCCCACAGCCCACACGGTGAAACAAAGTGAAAACAATGCATGAATGCAGCACGCTCAGCTCCGAATCATAAAGACCGTTGCTTCTTTCTGGGCACACAGAAATAAAGGATACACACTCTGAAGGTCTCTGGATCTCTGCCACCGTCTGCACAGTTCCTGGCACTAAAGAGCACTTTTTCTGTGCACGTGTGAGTCGTCTCTTTATGCCTCCTCTGGTCTTTTCATGCATTATTCTGAACACTTTCGTCGCAAGGTCAAAATGAGAATTCATCTCTGGTGTCACTGAGTGTTTATATAGGGAAATTAGCTGACACTACAAAGAGAATATCTCCTTTATACAAAAGGCAAAATGAAGTTTTATTTAAAAAGACACCAGTGCACAGAGCAAAGCCCATTGGAACCAAACTCAACAAAAGCCTGGTACTTATCATTTTAGAATTATGTTTTTAATAGCAGAAATACAAGGTTTTAATCTTCAACGTTTCAGTCGTCAACTTAAATACAGTCCTTCAAATTTCTAACTTGACTAAATTTGGTCTGAATCGGGGTGGAGCTAGGTGTTGCCAACATTAAGAGTTTACCCCAAGACTAGGGGGGTCTGGGGGCATTCTCCCTGAGAGATTTTTCCTGCTTTACAGATGCTATTTTCATTGATTTCAAGCCGTTTGTATTCATGGAATGCACATATTTTATTTGGGAGAACTTAATGTGCCCGGTAAAAAAAATGTGTATGATTTAAAATTGTTGCGTATACACCTGTAAGTTCAAGACAGGGCTCTAGCTGGGCCCCTCTAGGACATTCACAGAGTTGTCCTTACGCCACTCCTGTGTTGTCTTGGCCGTGTGCTTAAGGTCACTGTCGTGCTGGAAAGTTAACCTTGGGCCCAGTGTGAGGCCTAGAATGCTGCAGAACAGGTTTTCATTGGGGATATAAAAGCATATGGTCAGCTTTCCTTGAACCCTGACCAGTCTCCCAGTCTCTGCTGCTGAAAAACACCCCCACAGCATGATGCTGCCACCACCATGCTTCACTGTTGGGATGATATTCGGCAGGCGATGAGCAGTGCTAGCCTTCAGTTATAACAGTTAGAATGATTGTTGTCCCTCTGGAACTTTGTCCCATCTCCACACAGGATCCAGCACCACATGACCCCAATGTGATTGAGATTTTATTCAGACAGAAGTAAAATTGATGCAAAATCTGATGTTATGGAAAGACGTCAGAGTTGACAGCAGGTGGCTGTTTTTGCTGTGTTTATGTACAGGAGAGCTGGCGATATAAGCTGGACTCTGCATTCCTGTTAGCTGATGTCAAACATGTTTGCCTGTGATTTAATCAAATTATGTAAGAGTGCGGTTATTATTCATACTCAGACTGATTAGAGTGAGAAAAATGCAACAGAGGACACTTGAATGTGTCTAAATGTGGATGTATGAAGAGTGCTTGACAAAGTTGAGTAGTTGAGCTCTGTGGTGATGATTCAGAGAGGTGGAGAGAGGTGTAAGGCAGCAGTGTCGTCTTTTCACGGTGACGACCAATGGGACAGTAAACTTTTGCCCTCCGTCTTTAGTGTTTCGTAAAATACCAAATAATCGCCGGGTCCCATTTATCCGCCGGGTGTGGCAGTACATTTTGACAAATAAACGCCTGTTCCAAATAAATGCCGGGTGTAATTTTTTTAAAGCTCCGATATGTGACTGAGATGAGATGAGAATCAAATAGAATCATCTCCCCCTCCCCTCCTGTTCTTCTCCCTGTTCGAGCTCCGTAGCTCCGCTCCTCTCTTTACGTACCTCCTCGTAGATGAGAATGTCCGCTGACGGTGGCAAAGTGCTCATGGGGTGATTTTGCTCTGCTTTTCCACTGAAATCAACGGCCGAATCACAGGCAAGAAAACACTTCATCTCATCATGAACAAATTCTACACAGAACAGAGCACCGCCGTAATTCCGCCATTGAATCAACTTCTCACTGAGCTGAGATACGGAAGCTACAGCAGCCAATAGGAACGGTCCCTCTGACCTGAGCCTGATTGGCTGCAAGTACTAGCCTCCTCATTGGCTGGGGCACCCCCGTCCCTTGCTGGTTTTCTCAAGTGAGATAGCAGCGCTATGCCCCGGTGCAGCCAAAAAATAAAAAGTACGAAATTAACTTTAAACTGTCTGTCATCAACTTTGTGTTTGTTTAGTTCCTTACCAGTATTTAAAGTGTTTAGAGAGTGTTGAGTTGACAGAAGAAGACAAAAGTATAACTATGGTACTGTAATCTTGTCTTAAAAATGTAAACATGATATTCATACTGATGTGAATAAATAGTTAGATCAAATTTACCATATTTTTCCAATTTTTGCTAAGCAATATTTTTGCGAGAAAGGAATTAAACACCTATTCCAAATAGCCGCCTGGTCCCAGATAAACACCTGGTCTGCTTAGGGATTGAGACAAATAAACGCCCCGGCTGTTATTTGGTATTTTATGGTACATCTGTGATGGGTCGACCCCTCCGTGACCCCAATGGAGAGGAAGTGGAGAGCGATGAACAGCATCATAAAAACACCCAACAAGCTCAGCAGTGAGGTGTGACGTGGCACACTTTGTTGACAGGTGAACGGCGTCCATCTGGTAGAAGAATGTCAGTGTGTTGAACACTTTTTACCTCCATTTTTAAAAAACAATATTTTTCTTTTTTATTCTACCCATTTAAAGTCATTAATTCCTGATTTAACCTCTTTTCAGATGATTTTGATTTCTTTTTGTTGTATATTTTTTAACCAACTGAGCCAGATAGACTGTTTCATACAATCACTGGATATATTTCACATCCTTCTGGAAAACGTCCCTGACAAAGTTTTTGGAAAGGTCAGGACTTTTCAGACAATTCTAGAATCTCTGCCAATGAAAGCTTTCAGTGTGATCCTTTAATCTTGTTTGAATAAAGAAACGGGGCCTAGTTTTGATAAAACTAATGCTATACTTTAGAAACATCCGAAGCTATTGCTTCTGCAGCGGCAGCCGCTACTACTCCTAATACAACTAAATCCCACCTTTTTTTCTTCAAATAATGCTGATTGGTCCACTCTGTTCTCAGAACTGGCACAATGGTTTTAGATTGGAGCTTTGCGAGGTGGTGCTGCCTGATTACAGACATGGAATCTGGACAGTCCACTTCCTTTTCAGGGTTAAAATTCTAGTAGGACAGCTGTGATTCTAATTATTTGTCAGAATTCTTTTAAAATATCCACCTACACATCGACTCAGGCCTCAGTGCCAAGCGGATTTGTGACTCAAGTTTAAATGTTTGATCAGTATTGGATCATTAGCTGTGATCTGATACAAGATCTTCTGTAAACTTTAACAGTAAAATTTTGGCCTAGCTGTCTCAGGCCTACCCACAGAATTGTCTGGGCCCCTGAAAAACCCAGAGAATGGGCCCTCCCTAGTTGTGATTTATTGATGATATCACTGTATGTGTATTGGATAAGATGTATAATGCTAGCGTGCACCCTAGTTAACACTAACCTTATTTTGGAGCTGAAAGGTGGCATGTTGGTTCTCTGAATCAGAATCAGCTTTATTGTCATTCTGATGTTCAAATTACTTATTTGTAACACTTTTAACCCACTTTTATCACTGTTTCCACCCATTTTGCAACTTTTACCTGATTTTTCCTACACTTAACCCAATTTTGATCCTTCAGTCACCTGGGATTTTTTTTTTTTTTTTTACCATTTTTGGCACCTCTAACCAATTTTCCCAACTTTTTAACAGCTTTTCACCATTTAAACCTTCTACTGCCTTCCTCTGTAACCATTTTTCATCACGTTATGTGCCAATTTTTGCCACTTTTAACCCATTATTGCTCCCTTTTTGCCTCTTTTTGCAACTATTCAACTATTTTTCCCTTGAGGTTATTTCAGTTTCTTCTACTTTATTCACTGGCATCCCGTTGTTTGTGCGAATCATGGCTTAGCTCTAAAGTCTGGCGATACTCTCCAAATGGTTTAGTCAGTGTGCACATCCACATTGTTAGCATTACAATAAAACAATATTAATTATGTTTTAAGAAAAGGGGCTTACATTTGAAAAAACTCAGTTTTACTAGTGCATAAATAAACACAATTTAGTATTTGTTTCTTTTATTAGCCTGGTTATTATTCAGCTTAAATATAGGCCTAAATATGATTATCATAGATGTACTTTAAACACTATAATTTTTTCTCACCTCCATGGGCCGCCCATTTGGCTGGGCCCCAGAAAGCTCTCCCCTTTACCCCCTCTATGGGCCTTCTTGGTTGTGCCCACCTCTACAGGTGAGGAGCTGAATTTCTCCTATTAAAGCTACTTTATATAGAAAACACATTATTGTTTATTTTATTGTGTTGCACTTTCATAAAGTTTCAAAAGCCACTGACTGATACAGATTTACTTTTTAGCCCTAATTCCCCTCTGCACAGCTCTGACCTCTCTGACATAAACTCTATCTGACGTCTCATTTTATAGCTTCATTAAGCTAAGTCTCAGCCCAGGCACTCCCATTGTTTCATGGTGTAAAACTTCTATACTTCTCAACCTTTGAAACCGACATCAAAGCGGCCCAGCATGCGATCTCCTTAATCAGCCGATATCTGTGTAAAATCTACATGAAGAGGTCTGCAGCAGCAGCACAGAGGGCACAAACTAACTCCACTCACGCTCAAACAACAACCTGGCTGACCTCAACTTGATCCTGCTGTCTGGAGCTACAACAAACCGGAGGAATAATGAGGAATAAAGCTCTTTTTACTGCCACGCTGAGAGGAAGTCACTAAATGAGGGAGAAGGGAGGGGAGCTGTAGAGCCAGAGGCAATCAGTGTGTTTACAGCCCCTCATATAAAAACAAGAAAGACAGGAAGAGTGGACTGGATGCTGCATAGCTGAGAGGTGGATTAATGCTGTTTGATTTAGAAACAGATGTACCTCCTGTGAAGAGAGCGCATTCCTGTTCTCTGCGCTTTAATGATGACTCCAGCTTCACTTTCTTTGGTCACATAAACACCTTTAAAAGTCAATACATTAATTTGACCAGAAAGGAAACAGAGATGTTAATGGAGGGCGGTTAAAATCACAATTTGTGTTGCATTGTATTTACACGATGACTGACAATGCGAAGTTCTGAAATCAGTTTCCAGAGCGCAAACTTTGCAGGAAAACTTGTTATATGAAGAGAAAACCATACTGGTGTTTGGCAGCATTGTCTTTAAACTGTATGACTTGGGTCAAACGTTTTGGGTATCCTTCCACCAGCTTCACAAGAGTTTGCTGGAACTTTGGCCCATTCCTCCTGACAGAACCGGTGTAACTGAGTCAGGTTTGCTCACACACGCCTCTTCAGCTCTGCCCACAAATTTTCCACAGGATGGCCATCAGGACTTTGTCATGACCATCCAAAACTTTGACTTTGTTTGACTGAGCCACTTTGTAACTAATTTGGCGGTATGCTTAGGGTCGTTGTTCATTTGGAAGACCCATTTGCACCCAAGCTTTTACTTCCTTGAGATGTTGCTTCAATATTTCTACTTAATCTTCCCTCATAATGCATCTACTATTTGAAGTGCACCAGTCCCTCCTGCAGCAAAACACCCTCACAACATGATGCTGCCCCCCCCGTACCTCAGAGTTGAGGTGGTGTTCTCAGCCTTGCTAGCTTCTCCCTTTTCCCTCCAAATTTTACAATGGTCCTTATGGCCTAACAGTTCAATTTGTTTCATCAGACTACAGAACATGTCTCCAGAAATTAAACTCTTTGTCCCTGTGTGCATTTACAAACTGTAATCTGGCTTTTTTTATGTTTCTTTTGGAGTAATGGCTTCTTCCTCTCTGTGTGGCCTTTCAGCCCATGTTAAAGGTCGTTTCACTGTGGATAATGACACTCTCTCACCAGCTTCAGCAGAATCTTCATAAGGTCTTTTGTTCAAGGGTTCATACGCACATTTCAGACCAAAGCAGGTTTATCTCTGGGACACAGAACCCGCCTCCTTCCTGAGTGCTGTTTATACTTATGATAGTTTAAACAGATGGATGTGGCACCTCTGGAAATGTACCCAAATATGAACCAGACCTGTGGGAGTCCACAGTTCTCTTCCTGATATCTTGGCTGATTTCTTTGGATTTTCCAATCACGTCAAGAAGGAAGCAGTTTATTTGAGGTGTGCCTTATCCTCCTAAGACCCGGCATGCACATATGGGGACATTACATTTTTGCTTTCAAACAATAATTTCTGCTATTAGAATTTTTGAGATTTTTTTTTTGTCTGGAATGTCCAATAAAGTTTAAGTAACTATCTTAAAGTGTTGGGAAACATTACTTTTTGGATATTTGGGGGAATTTTCTTGGAAATTAGCAAGTACTTTAATGGAAATTTAGGGGATGCTGGTAGATTTTGGAGAGTTTCATTTGAAGATTTGGAGAAAATTGCTTAAACTATGGCATTTTTGGGGGAGTTTGATTGGGAACTTTAGGCTTGAGGTTTTCATGGAAATGTCAGGGAATTTATTTGAATATTTCCATCATTTCATAGAATTTTGGAGTATGTAATTGTAATTTGTGTTTAGAATTTGCTAGGAAATTTACGGGGAATTTTCTTTGACATTTGGAGAATTTGCTTGACAATGTTTGGGAATTTGCTTGGAATTTGGGTGGGATTTTTTTTATTGGAATGCTTAAGCTCTATGACAAAACTTCACTGAAAGATTTGAGGATTATTTGAAACATTTTCTACCTACTTTTTATGGGATTTTTTTTTTTTTGGAAAGGATTTTTTTCTCTCAAATCCCTGCCTAAAGTTTTAACTTATCAGACCCTACTCATCCCAAATAATATGGAAAAAACAAAAATGCTCACCACACATGAGGTCAGGTCTTAGGAGGTTAAAATACATCCACAGGTGTGCCTCCTATTAACTCAGACATTGACCTATCAGAGTCTTCCAAAGCTGTGACATCATTATCTGGACTTTCCCAAATTGTTTAAAGGCATAGTAATCTTAGTAAACTTCTGTTTTCAACTATATGTATTTATAGATATTTTCCCCTGCTTTTACATTTACTTCCACACATAGAGTATAGATGTATTCTTTAAGGACTCTGTGCTTTGACTGTTCCTTTTCCAGTGCTTAATGAGCGAGCTGGGGGTGTGCAGGACTAAGGTATGGGGATGTTTGAGGTCAATAAAAGCCAACAGCTAATTAAAGAAGCAGGAATCGGAGAGGGGCTCGGTTCAGGAAGCACCACGGCCACGTTAGCCTGCTGTTCTCTTTCCGATTATGGCGGTGGCAGCGGCGGTCTGGTAATGAAGTAGCTCTGGCACAGCAGATGGGAGGCCGGTTAATGGTGGAGAGCTGCGGGGGACGACTTCAAAAGAGCTGCTGAGGAGTGAAGAGTAGTGCAGCGTGGAGGCTGAGCGGAGAGGAGGGGAAAGGCTCCGCTTTGGGCTTTTATGGCCAAACAAGAATGTTTGTGTAGTCTGGCTTGTTTAGTCTGGTCAGATAACAAGGAGCGTTTACAATGGGCCTGGTGGGACACGGTCTGTTTGATCAGTGCTCTGCTGTGAACACAGGTCATATTTTCAGAGTTATACAGCCATGTTGTTGGTTCAAGTGGTTCAGAAGTCAGTTCACTACAAAACTAGCTTCTCTGTAGCTCATATGACTACCAACAGCTTCTTTTACAAAAGCCCTTTGTTTTTTCAGGGATGAAAGGCGACATCAAGATCCCTCTTTTTCTTGTCTTGCATTTTTACAAAATTCAGGCTGTTAAAACTCAGCCTTTCACACAGAGCAGATGATGTGTCTCCTTGAAAAGAAGAGGCAGCTGAGAGAAAACCCCTAAAAAAAAGCCCTGTTCAGTCAGGGAAACTCTTCTCACATACTGAACCATTTTGTTGCTAAATAGATGAATACTTTTACATGGCAGAGAGGGCTCTGCTCAAAAGATGCTCCCTGGGTTTGTCAAGCAGCATGCTTTGACCTTCCAGCAAGCTAGAAACCCCATATAGATAAGATACATTTATGGTAATGAATATTGAATACAGTTATATTGAATCTGAATATTAGGGTGCAACAAACCTTATGCTATAAAGGAGGAGGCTGGGGTGGAGGACGTTAAGCTTTGCCAGCAGCATCAGCATGTTGCATCAGCATTAATCAAGCAGGGATCAGTGAGAAGTATGTCATATTTAAATACACCGCTGTGTTGAGAGAAAGAGCTGTGATTGGCTGTTGGAGCTGGGAGGTGATAATTATGCATTCATTTCAATGCATGCCAAATACAAAGAAATTTGGTTTGGTGAATCATGGGTGGGATTCTCTCTTTCTCAGTTACAATATGATCCATTAAATACAAAACAAAACCATCCGATCTATTTGATTTGGTTTGATTCAGTCTGATGAAAACTGATTATGGAATGCCAATAACTTTTTGCTTTATATAGATGGGGAAAAATAGGAAAACAATATAACTTTAAAATAGGAAAAAACCCCAAAGTGTCTTTGAGTTTGTCTATAAGAAACAAATCACAGACCCTCTGTGAGAACATTCTTCCATTATGTTTATTACTGAAGTCTTCATCACACACATAGTTAGTTGAGGGGACAAATATTCTTTTTTAGTGGTGCATAAATCTTTCCCCTTCTGTACCTGTAACCTCAATGGCTTTATTAATCCAGCTAACAGCAAGAAAAAAAATATTAAATTTGCCCAAGAAGCACAAATTAAAGCCAGTTCAACAATTAACGAAAGTTTGGCTAAACACAATAACATAGCTCTGTGAGCCTGAGGAGAGTAATAAGTCAAAATAATAGCCTATAGCTTATAGTAAAACAAAATCAGCTTTCTATAAATTACATTTTCTTTCCTACTACCTCCCTTTACAAGCCTTCCAGGGCTATCTGCCGAGAAGCATTCCCACAGCATGATGCTGCCACCACCATGCTTCACAGTGGTGGTGATGTTTAGCATCACATAGTATCTTGTAGAAGAACCTTCTTCTAGTTGACCATGGAGGCTCCCACATGCATTTTGGTGAACTCTAGTCAAAATTAAATGAGTTTTCTCCAACAGTGGATTTCTCTTTGCTACTCTACCATAAAGCTTTGACTGGTAAAGAACCAGGGCAACAGTTGTACGCAGAATCTCTCCCATCTCAGCTGCTGAAGGTTGTAACTCCTTCAGAGTAGTCATAGTCGTCTTGGTGGCCTCGCTCGCTAGTCTTCTTCTTGCACGGTCACTCAGTTTGTGAGCAATGCCTGATTAAAGCAGATTTACACATGTGATAAATTCCTTTCTTTTCTTGATTTTTTTTTTTTTGTGTCCATCTCCTGATTTATACTTCTCAGTAACTTCTTCTCTGAGTTGCTTGGAGTGTTCTTTTATCTTCATGGTGTAATGGTAGCCAGGGATATTGATTAACCAGTGACTGGACCTTCCAGACACAGATGTTTCTAAACTACAAGCACTTGAGACTCATTCAAAGTTGTTTACTATAAATGTTTTCACTGTGACTTTAAAAAGGTTTCTCTGTCTGATTCTTTGTCAAAAAAGCCTAATTATTTTGACCATGATTGATTTATAAAACCAGTAAGGGTTAAACATCCAAGGAAATGTAAGTTTGTTGTTTTATGTGGACAGAGATGTTTGTAAGAATTTAGAGTGTCTGGATGAGATTACTGTTGAAAGCTCTGTTTTCAATACTTGCCTACATTTGGACTAGGTGTCAACATGTTACTTATCTTAGCATGTAATGCAGTTACATAACATGTTATTTTTAAATGCCAGTAAACTTATAACTTACCCAGTTACTTTTAAAGTAGCACTGGCCTCCTAAAAAAATCTATTTATTCAGCTAAAACCTTCACTTAATACTGAACTGATCAGACCATAGGTTGATGCTATTTCCTTGGATAAACAGTGGACTTTGTTTAAATTCTTTCCTTTAGGCGTAATGTAGTCCACACTAGCCTGACTATGAGTGAACACACTTACAAAAACACACAAGCACACGCACTCTAATGCACCCACTTAACACAAAACAAATACTCGCCTTCCTCCTCTTCCTTCTCTCTCTTCCTGACACACTCACAAACCCACACTCGGCCCCCGGGCCAGCCTAAGCAGGACAGTTGCTGAGGTAATGGTCCTTGGGGAGAGGCAGCCGTCCTCCCCTGAGCTCCTCCTGCATTATTGAAAGGCCAGTTCATTCATGTCAACAGGAACTTCCTGCCTGCCTGAGCAAGTGTAAGGGATACACACAAGGACCTGTCCGCTTGCACACTCAGTAACACGAGAATGCCAAGGCCCGGCCAAGAGGAGCCGCCACATCCGCCGCAGCAGGGCCGACCAAGTCGGCTGTGTGTGGGGTTGCGTAACCCGTGGGGACCTGACACAGACGGCGGCAACAAAGGAGGGTTTGAAATTGTCTCTGCTGTGATTAGCGATCAGAAAGCTGAGAAAACTAGAAGGAGGGTTTAGTTCCCGGGTCTTTTCAGGCAGTTTGTGAATGGGTAGTCTGTGGTTCACCACTTAGTGAACAAAACTGTGAGGAGGGATTACATGCTTTCAGAAGCGGACAAAAGCTGGTGCCATCCAATCCTGGACCCTAAAACTAGGCTCAAAGCCCGCAACACCAATTAAAATTTAGAAAACTTTTTAATGACTGTTAAATCAAGTCCTGGTCTAAAATATGGATTGCTTTGCTCAGTTGTTCCATGCATTACAACATTCAGAAAACTTCTGTGAAGGACATCTGTGTGTCATGCTTTAAAACCATCCTAAGTCATGTTAATGTAAGAAACAGCCAGAAATTAAAACTTTCTCTTGAATAAGTATTCAAATGCTTTAATCGATGAGGAGTTTCTTTTTTAAGGCCAGGTCAGACTACACAGATTTACCCAGGATTTGATTTGATTTTGTTGTCGCCACCTATCACCATCTTCTGGTCCAAATATGATCAGCAGGAACTACGAACAATCATGTAGCATGACATCAACAGTGCATTCAGGACGCCACACAAATGGAGGGTGCAGCGTCAGTTCAGGCCGTCCACTGAGTCAAGCGCTGCCGTATAATTGAGATCAGCTGAACTCATGCATGCTCTTGGCTAACCACACTCATGCTGACTTATTTCAACTGCTCTTGCCTGGCTATACTTTGCCGCTCTCTTTGCAAGATGCTCTTGCAACCCTCCTCCACCCCAGCTCCTCATTCATTCTGCTTCTGACTTAATCAAAGTCATTCTGCTGTCATTGAGGCCTGCTCTGCTCAGTGATTTTATCAGCATAGGAAGAGCAGGAACATGTGCTGGACCTGCTCAATGTTTTATATGTAAAAATTAATAACTAATAATAAAGAAAAATATTTATAACTGCAAATCAAACATGTTTCTTGACCCACATCCCCAATGACCTATGAACTCACACAGTTAAGACAACAGATAATGTCTAAACTGACAAGCCATAGACAGTTTCCCATAACCACGGGACTATGTTTAACATCTATCTGGTAACAGCCCATACACAGTGTTTGGGAAGGACACAACCCTTCAATAAAAACTTGGAGGGTGACTTTCCAAATGCTCTGGCTGTCACGTTCAATACAGACCAAGCAAAGCAACAAAGCACATGACCTAGCAGGCATGAACTCAGCAGGCAATTGTTGTCATTGGTCAGTATCAGTGGATCCAGTTAGTAAATTCAGCTTTTGCCAAAGCCAATCAGGAGAGGAGCAAAGGCATATTTTCCACTGCCCACTTGTTTGGCGACTCTGGTTCAGGAGTGAATTTGCCATTCAAATCCCCAATAGACATTTTGCAAAATCATAATTACTCCCACTGCACCTGTCCTGTCTAGTACAAATGGTTACAAACATCCATCCTCTTCTTTTTGTTCATGTTTATGTTGGTCTGAAAAAGACCTTGAAATCCAGCTTACTGGATTAGTCTAGTCTTGCTCTTACAAACTGACCTGAAACAGCAGTGCCCCTAAGTCCTATTCTTCAGTTATAATCTAAGTTTGCATGTGCTACTCATCTTATGGACTTTCCTCTTCCTGCATCAGTCATGTGAGCAGCGTTCAGTAGCTGAGCGTTCATGTTGACTGAGCTCTTTGCATGTTGACTCAGATGTTAGTGAGCAGGCAGCCGTCACATCCTGACACCACGAGTGTCAGTATATGGATCCGGAGCCCCTCTCCGGATATTTGAGCCCTTCCTTTGCCAAGCACATATGAAGTGTTGCCGTGTCAGTTTGTCCTCGATGAGTATCATCTTTATATTTATCACTGAACTTGTTACTGCCATAGTTTCCTCCTCAGCCCCCTCCCAGCCTGGCTCCCTGCTCTCAGAGGATGTCATGAGACGCAGGGAGGAGGCCAAATTTAACCACTACAGTTCACATGACCGCTCAACAAACGCTGCATTCAGGGATGAGTATCTCTAAAGAAGAGTAAGTTTCACTGTTTGTACAGGCCTGCCTCTGTGCTGCTTTCTCAGAAACATAACAAGAATAACTCCACCAAGACGGGGATATTTCTAACCCAGTGGGAACCTGGAGTTCTCTGCTTCAAACCCCATTTCACCTGGAACAACGGGACCAAATTTGGTTGGATGCTACTGTTAAAAAAATGGCAGAAACTAGTACACAGGTAGAGAAACTCCTAACAATGAAATGCAAATCATCTAGAATTCAAACCCATATTAAACCCTGCATTAACATCCATTTTGGGCATTCGATGCCAAGTTGACTGCACTTGGCTCTTGGCTTACTTCTTCTGGTCACTTGTGTTGAACTGAGGTGTCATTTTCTTTCTAATCTGCGACCAGAAAGGTTTATTTGACCAGAACATACAATTTTATTGACTGTTTTCTTTAAAATAAAGTGAGCAAAATGGAAAACTGTTCTGTGGTTAAACATAAAGATAAACGGAAACACTAACATTGCATCAGGTCTTGAAGGTAAAGACATGCAAACTTTACATCAAGTCTTAAAGGGATTAAAAGCATGTTTATGACAAATGGAAGGAAAAGCTATTGAAGAGGCACCACAATCCTCCCACCATGATCCAGATTGCAGTATAAATGAAGGGGAGTGAATTAGGCCTGGTGCACAATAAGCCATTTTTAAAATCTTCACTAATCTTGAAATTGTTAGAGACCCCACAGATGAAAACAAGCAACTACTTAATGAACAGTTTTGTTCTTGCAGTGATGTTACAAAATATTCAAAGCATAAGCTGGGCTGTCCTCATTTCCTAATGATGATTGGCTACTAGCCACTCAGTGTTTCCACTAGCCACAGTTCTGTTGTTGGGAATGTATTTGCTATATATCATGTGTACCTCTGTTATAAGATGAAACACATGCTCTCTCTCTTTTTTTGTCAACATGATAAGTTTAAGCCCTCCTCTTAAAGCTCCTCTCTGTGTACATACAAAAATACTACAGAGACATGAGTCACACTTGACTGATAGAGATGAACACTGAGACACTGGAGATTAAATGTTCTTGTTATTTGTCAGATATATTTCTTCAATGTAGTAATTTTATACTAACACAAAAACACCAACTGTTAATGACATTTTTATTCTGAAATAAAATTAAAACTCAATGAGCATTTCTAATAGTCACTCAGATAGATCTTCAACAGAGTATGCTGAGTATTTCTCTATTCTCCTTAAGAAACTTCTGTCATCATTTATGGTGTAAATTTCTTTATATGGGTAAAATCAAGCTAAATTTGACTTTACTCAGCTGAAATATCCTGGACTCCTTAGTTGCTAATTTTTCTGTTACAGCCTCTCAACCATCTGTCTCTGAACCATATTTATAGTTTCAATGTTCCTAGCGTCTTTTATGTCCGTTCATTATCAGTAAGCGGCAATGAGAAGATTCTAACATTAATTTGTTCCCCTTAAACATATGATATTAAGGGATAATTAACCAAATAATATTTTAATATTGCGCGCAGCCATGGCTCATGTGGGTGACACAGAGACACACAGCTAGAGCGCACACACACACACCCAGCGCTGACGCTGATCCTCCATGGTCAGAGAGGAGCTTTAATGCAGGAGAAAAGAGTTGAGGTATTCTGAAACTTTTGCCATCAACAGACTGAAGTCTGAAGTCTGCAGTCTGCACTACCAACATTTTAGTGTGCGTTTCAGAGTAGGTGTGTGTGTGAGCATCGCGTTTGTGTGTTAGTGTTATGCAGCATGAATGAAGATGAGGAAGAGAGGAGATCGGCCGTTGGTGCTGCATAAAAGATGCACGAACCGTCAAACGAAAGCTGATGGAAAAATTAAAAACTGAAGATTGTGCACGAGTCCCAAATCACGAGTCTTTTGCGCACAAGTTCAAGTCTCAAGTCACTGATGTGTGCGACTTAAGTGCGAATCGAGTCCAAGCCGCAGACTTGAGTCCCCATCTTTTCCATAGGGTAAAAGTCTTTAAGAAAAATACTGAAGAGATGAATATTGACAATTTGACATGAAAATCACAATAAGTCCTCTTTACCTCAAGTTCAGCTGTGTACAACTCAAATCAAGGCACTGTGTCGCACATGTAGCATTAAAGCAATCCTAATAATAATTTGCTAATAGTTAAAGAAAGTCACAATAAATAGAAGAAAATTCTGAAGACAAATGATAGCTTTTCTTTAAATAAAGGAGTGTCTTTGCTTAGGTCCCTGGCAGTTTTCAAAAGCAATAACACCATCCAAAAAACAGTGCAAAGAAAATAATAAGAATATACTCTCTGATTTGCTCCTCGGATATTATCAATAAAAGCCCAAAAGATAAACTGCAGAGTAATCATTGCCTTTGCAGAAGTCTGCAGCCAAAGAGCAAAACAAACAAAACATAATAAGATGAAAGTCTATAAAGCCTGTCTGCACAACTATGAAGCACAAAGTGCTTTAAAAGCTGACATTCTTGTCTCTCACAGGCAGCCATAAAGCTTTATTTACTTGACCTCTGAGCTCAGGGTCTCGGACACATTAAGGCAGAGCAGCATTCATTTGAAGTGGACCACTTGTGGAATTCCCAGAGGACCTTGCATGTTGTAAAAATTCCTGTGTATCCTGGTAAACACCTCGTCTTAACAGGAAGTTCAAAAGGTCAGCGTGGATTTGGGGTTTGTGGGTGGTGGTGGTTTCCCTTGCACACACAAAGACACACACAAAAACACACACTTGATAAGGAGCAGGCTCATCCTCAAGCAGCAACCTCTGAAGCCACTGCTGAACTGGAAAAGGTGCAAAAAGCTGCAGTTCCTCAAGTGTCCACTTGTGGCTTGATGCAAAAGCGAGTCGATGTCTGTGAAGTTTCTGTACTGAAATGCCATGTTTTTTTTTTTGTTTTTTTTTCTTTAAGCATAAATAAGAATGTCTCCTGTCTAGGCCAGTTTTACATGGAAGACACTGAAGGGGTCGGACTTCCCAAATTGAAATAAAATTGTTTCTTTCTCTTTTTCCTTCAACAGTGTAAATATTTTTTTTTGCCTTTGGCAGTGAGATCAGTGCCAATGGCCTAAACTGTAGCTGCCACTAGGAGCTGATTTTAATATTTTGGCTCTTTATTCCTGGGCCTGGCATGTTGTTATTACTGGGTTGATGCTAAAATGCTGTGTCGTGATTGGTGGGGAAAATGGTAGAGAAACCAGTCTATTGTGTGGAAAACAGTCACATTAATCAAGAACAAATTCAAAAGTGTGCCTCTATCATTTATCATATTCACCACTTGTGACTGACAGGTGGATTTCTGTAAAATGGATCAAACATTGAGCCAACATTTAAAGCTTATTGGGATTTAAATATATATATATATCATACCCTTAATACCACAACATATTTTCCCTCTGCACATTTACTGATTAAAACACACATTAACCAAAATACATTAAGGTGTAGGGCAGGAGTGTCAAACTCAATCACAGCAGGGGCCGGATTCTTAACTTGGGTCTAACCTGAGGGCCTAACAGGGTCGATATTTAACCTTAAAAGGTCAACCTTATTTTCACCAGAAATGATATGGGGTAAAAAAAAAACTTGGCACTGATGATAAATGATTTTGCAATTCAAAGGTGAGCATGACAAGTTAAAAACTCAAAATCTGAGAAAAAAGTCAAAGGTATAAGTTTAAATGGTAAAAACATGACATTTAAAGTCAAAATAATGTTTTTAAAAGGCCAAATATGAGATAGAATACTGAATCCATGAATTTTAAAGGACAAAAACTGAGATCAAATTCAAAATCATGATTTTTATCAGTCAAAATATGAGATAAACATCAAAATCATGAGATTAAAATGTCAAAATAGGACTCAAATTAAAAATCACGAGTTTTAAAGGTAAAAAAAATGGAGATAAAAGTTTAAGTTAAATGAGAAATAAAAGTCAAAATCATGATTTAAAAAGGTAAAACAACTGAGATTATATTTAAAATCATGAGTTTTAAAGGTAAGAAAGATAAGATAAAAGTCAAAATTAGGAGTTGAAAAGGTCAAAACATGAGATAAAAGTCAAAATCATGACTTTAAAATAATGAATCTAAAAGGTAAAACATGAGATAAAAAGTCAAAGTTATAAGATATAAAGGTTAAGATATGAAATAAAAAGTCAAACCATAGCTTTTAGCCATAACTGTGAGATGCAAAATTGAAAATATTGAGGAAACACTAATTTCTTTCCCACATTCCTGACTTTTTATCGAGTTTTTTATTCTTTACTTTTTCTAATTTTTATGACTCAACAAAGACATTATAAATCATCAAGGTTAAGTTTACATTTTATACTGGAGGATATCTGCAGACCTCATACTGGTGAGCCAGTTCTAATAAAAATATCATGATCTGGTGGGCCGGGTATAACTGCACCAAAGGCCTGATTTGGCCCCCGGGCCTCGAGTTTGACACCCCTGGTCTAGGGCTTAGAATGAAATAACATTTCTAATGTGGCAACTAGCACTGTTGAGCTTCAAATTGATGCTTAAGAATCCACAGCGTTACATCACTGAACCTATGTCCATGTTTTATACACCCATGCTCATGCTCTAGGTTCATCTTGGTGACATTAAAAAAGTGCTACTTTGTGTTTTGAAGGCGTTTTTTGGCTCACAAGTCCATAATGAAATTCTGTCCTTGCATGTAAAACCATTTTCTATTCTGCCCTGCAGCTGACCAGTGACCATACAGCAACTGAAGAACGATAGTATGATGAAAATGCAAAATTATTCATGCGCACAAAGCAGTAATTTGTTCCCTGGCATTAATAATTGAAGTGATTCAATTACTCATATTAAGTAATTTGAGCACGTTTTATTAATTCATGCATACAGATGATCGAGACTTTCACCCTACCTGCTGGAGTATCACGTACCAGCAGAGAAAAAGCTCGGTCACCATCTGTGTCATATAAGTGTCTCACTTTTAACACCACAGGGATGAATCCTCACTTGACTGTAGAAAACTGCCCTTAAAAGCCATGATGGCAAACTTGCAGCCTTTAAATAGGCCTGTCATAAATCACAAGAGGCCTTTCTTTCACCCTGGTGTATGCGAAAAGGCTCTCTATTTCAACCCTCCATCCAAAAACCTTCTTAGTCACAACAACAAAGTGAGGACAAGAGCATAGAAGTGTGTTATTTTTCTCTGCTTCCTTCACCCACCTATTTTAACCCCTCTCTCAGCGCTGGCAAAATGATCTAAGACTGCAGAAGTCGAACATCTGACTCAACATGGCATCACTGCACGACGGAAGCAGAGGCTTGTGAGGGACTAAAATATTGATGCTGTGAAAAGAGGCGTGAGTTCCCAGATTTTCATGAGCTCAGATATAGACAGGGGAATGATGCACTTTCTACACTCCAGCTACGTAAAAGGCCCTGGTAAAAATATGTCGAACGTAATGTTAACGTAAGGTATTCTGTTGATGGAAGAAGTTCGTCAGTCACTTGGAGGGTTTCAGCGGTATTCATTCATTTCATTTAAAGAGTGCATTTTCTATAAATGTCTATAAATTTGACTAATCTCTCTTAATCATAAAGAAAACCCCTCAAATCTTATCACAGTATAACCAGTTTAATGCTTTCTTGTGTATTTATTCATTCAGTTTTATTTCCATATGCAAGGAAGAACTGCATGACCTGTAGTAATTTGCTGAATCTCTCAGAGCACTTGGGGTTGTAAACATTACACCAAAAGTTTAGCAACCATTTATTAGACCACCTGACCATTAAACCAACAGGGACTGTACTGACACTGCATTAAAACACATGTACTTTAATATGGAATCGGTGCCCCGTTTGCATCTGTAACAGCCTCGACTCTTCTTGGAAGGCTTTCCACAAGATTTGTGAAAGGTCTTGTTGGAATTTGTCCCCATTCATTCTGTAGGGCATTTATAATGCCAGGCACTGATATTTGACAAGAAGGCCTGGCTTGCATCTTCCTTCCAGTTCACCCCCAAGGTACTCGACAGGGTTGAGGTCAGGACTCTGTGTGGGCCGGGTCAAGTTCTTCCACACTCATCAAACCATGTCTTAAAGTCGTTGCTTTGTGCAGTGGGTGCAGTCATGCTGGAGCCTTCCCCAAACTGTTGCCAAAAATTTGGAAGCATAGCATTGTCCAAAATGTCTTGGCGTGCTGAATCATGAAGATCAGCCTTAACTGGAGTTAAGGGGGCAAACTCAAATCCTGAAAAACAGCCCCATACCATTATCCCTCCTCCACCAAACTTCACATGTGGCACAGTGCAGTCAGGCAGGTAATGTTCATCGCTCCACAGAACGTGTTTTCACTGCTCCACAGTCCAGTGTTGGTGTGCTTTACACCACTCCCTCCGACGCTTGGACACTGTGATTTTAAACGGTCTTCTTCTTCATGGCTGGGTTGCTTTTGTTCCTAAATGCTTCTGCTTTTATAGGCCTGATTCAAACATCTGAATTCAGTATAAACAGGTGTGCCTAAATATTTTTGTCCATATAGTGTACATGAGCTACAGATCATGAAGTAGTGGTTAGTTGCCTCACAGCAGGAATGTTCCTTGTTCAAACCCTGATCTAGGAGGGGTTTTTCTATAGGGAGGTTGCGTGTTCTCCCTTGGGCTCTCTGGCTTTCTATTAAAGACCAAAAAGATCCTTTTTAGGTTGATCAGTGACTCTAAAATGCCCATAGGTGTGAGTGTGGTGTGAAAGGGAATGTTTGTTTGGTTCGTCATGTCAGCCCATAGTGTACCCAACCTAAGAGTTGGTGCTGGTAAGTAGAGTCACTCATCTCAAGACCAGAAGGTACTGGGTTCGATCCCCAGCTCTTGTAATCATATATTTATGAGTTCCTTCCACTGATTTCTCTGACTGCTGCAAGTGTCTATGGATGTTTTTGATAGATTAGCTAATAATGATGGCCGCTCTTTCCACCATCAGTGAATGAGTGTGTAATAAATGGGTAGGTGTGACCTCAAGTCCATTTACTATTTAAACCTCAAACACCACAGATGGGATAAGCAGTGTGGATAATGGATGGATTTATAAACTATAGAGGGTCATAAAATAATACATTTAATGTACTAATTAAAAATACTCTCTGATTGAAGGGAATTTTTGCCTTTTTTTTTTCTTTGCAAATTCTTATGCTGTCAGAAAACAGCCAGGACTGGAGACACGTTTTTAGGGACGTCCATCTGTCCAAACATCTTGGCCATAATTGGGAACATGATATCTGATGTATACTATTAGGAATTATTCAGACTTTGCAAAAATATCCACTCTGACCTAAGCATGAACTACTTAGATTCTGAAGGTCACAGGTAGCAGATCAAGGTCAATAGGCCTTGTGTTCATCCTTTACTTATGAACACAAAATCTCAAGAATGCTTTGAAGGATTTTCTTCAAATTTTGCACAAACATCCACTCTGAGTCTTGGATGACCTGATTAGAATTTAGAGGTCAAATGTCTAGGTTATTGGGCATCATGTCCATTCCTCACTTATGACTGCAATACCTCAAAAATGTTTTGAGGGATTTTCTTCAAACTTTCAAAAAAACGTCCACTCTCAGTCAGGGATTAAGTCATTAGATTATGAAGCCACAAAGTCAAGGTGACCTAATTTTGTGAACACAGTATTTCACCAATGCATTGAGTGATTTTAGTTTTTTGCTACAGATCTGGGCTTGGTTTTGAGGGTGAAATGATCCAGTTTTGGAGGTCAAAGGTCACTATACAAATATGAGTTATAGCTTCTTCATCAATCACTTTTAACAATTACATACTCCATGGAGACATCTACTCACCAGGTAGTAGTTTTTGTATTGTTCTGTTCTTATGAAGCTCAGTGTTAGTGCATGAAGGACACAGTATCATACGCCCAGTCATGATGAGATGACGGCTAGCTGATCCAAACGATCACCTCCCAGCTCCCACAGCCAATCACAGCTGTTTCTCTCAACACAGCAGCCCATTTGAATATAATGGACTTCTCACTAATCCCTGCTTGCATTACTGCTGATGAACATGCTGCTGCTGCTGCTGGCAAAGCTTAACCTCCTCCACCCCAGCCTCCTCCTTTATAGCATAAAGCTTGTTGCACCCTCATACTGAGATTCATGCTACAATGGATCAATTGCTTTTGGACTAATTTATTGTATTCAATATGCATTGTCATTAATGTATCTTATCTATACGGGGAGTTTTAGCTCCCTGGAAAGTCAAAGCATGTTGCTTGATTTACCCAAGGAGCACCTTTTAAGCAGAACCTTCTCCACCAAGTTTAACTGTATATCTATTTTGCAATAAAATGGTAAAATACATTATGGAAGTGTTCCTGACTAAAATATAATTTTTTCTGTGAATTCAGGGTTCAATCCCAGTAGAGCTTAAAGCAGAGCCAACTGAATCTTTTCATTATAATGCATATCTAAAACCAGATGGTGGATTATTGCTTGCAAATCTTATTAAACACCAGCAACAAGGAAAACTTTTCTGACCGGCTGCTCACTGAAAATTACGAGTTATTAAGAGACAGACAGAGGTTGATGGAGTGAAAAACATTATTTGTATCCAAACCTGTAAAACAAAGGCCCTCTCACCTTATGTCTGACTTTAAAAGGCTGAGATGCCTGACTGAACAGTAGGTTGAGGCTGCAGAAACCAGAAACTCATCTCATGACACCATGTGGCTGCAGGATGCAACTGTTTCACAGGTGATTCTTATTCCGCTGAGCGTCCACAGCCACGCAGAGCGAGCCCATCGGCTCTGAAGTTTTCACTGAAGACTTTTTTGTGCTACAAATGATTTTTTTTAGTCTTTCTAGCAAGTACTCCATCAAAACAAATAGGTCCATTCACACAGGATTGGAATAAGATTATACTTAAGGCTTTCAAGGAGATCATGTGCTTATAGGAAGTTGCATAATACTCTGAATGAGTCAGAGTGGCTTCAGAGGAAGAGTTAATCAAAACAGTGCATGTTGGTTTTGTGTGTGCATGTGCAGAGTTATGTGGTGTCGAGAGAACGTGTTCATCTGTTTACTATAATTTCTGAAATCCTAATGCAGTTATGTTTTGTGTTAGTGCAGTGCGATAGAAACAGTTAGACCTGCATGGTTCATGAAAGTGTGTGGTTCTCATGTCTAGAGTCCCTGAAGAGCCTCACATGTCCCCCTCAAACAGTTACATCACGACTCATAAGTAATGCAAACGCCCCAGCGCCTTCAGCTGTCATACATGTTACTCCTGCCTATACGTGTTCCCCTGCACTGCAGCTACCTCTACACATTATGCAACAGGTAGCACGAAATGAAGAATCTGATTGGTCAGAGGGGTACACATGTGGGTTGCTTTTGAGTGCATGCAATCAGGCTTAAATTACATGCTAACTAAAAAAAAAGCCCAATGCATGGAGGAACACAACTGAATGTAAAGTTTACATTTAACATAGCTTAGTGCAATGCATTCAATCTAACTGTATGTAACAGTCAGTGAGCAGTTGCAGCTAATTTCCATTATCCAAGAGGCCATGCAGCTTAAGTTGGTTGGAGAAAGGTTAATCTCCACTCTTTAGAACTTACACGCCTGTTTGTGTCTGCCATAAAAGTTGAAAATAGTTCAATTTTTTAAAATAGGAATTGCATCCTTTGTGACTTGATGTTTCTGGATTGAAAGGATTATGATCCATTTTGATATAAAACCCTCATACAGTATTTTTACAGCCAAATTCAAAAAAGGAGATGGGAATGCAACAAAAAATTTGAATTTGTTTGCTGCAATGCATCTCAAAAAAGGAGGGACGGGGCAACAAAAGGCATTAAAAGTAAATGGCACAAATCAAAATCAGCTCTAGGAGTGCGTTGCAATTATTCAGTTATTTGGCAACAAATCAGAAACAAGACCGGGTATAAAAGAAGCATTTTAGAGAAAACAAGAACTGTGTATAAAAATAGGAGAGGGACCTTAATGCAGCCGAGGACCTCAACATCATCTGGGAATGATTCATTAAAGACTCTGTAGAGTGCCCAGCCCCTCTAACACTACAATATAAAATCACAGAGCAGTTCATCTCAGTACAGTCTGTTGTTAGCTGATGTCACTGCCTTTATTGAAAGTTAACAGTCAGTTAAATGCTGTTTTTCTGATCATTGTGAGGTAAATTTGCCACAGTCGTCTATGGATCATAACAAAGATTTGAGCCAGAAAATATGACTTTGTCTCTTCTCTGTCACAGAGCCAGGCAGCTTCACTCTGACCATAAGATCAACATTCAGACTGTAACATTTTTTTTTTTTTAAATCTAAGAGAATCATTTTTCTCCTGAGTGGGCATGGCTTCAGCTCATTCAGCAGACACGCCCACACAATCCTGGAGCAGATTTTACTGCCTCATTGTTCATGATTTTGAAGCTAAATGTTTTATTTGACTGAAATTTGATTTAGGGGTTCATAACAGTGACTTGTCATACAAAAAAACTAAATACAGATTCCTTTCCACTTTACAGGGTCTTTAAAATAAATTAATGTGATCATTTGAGCTTTTTACTCTAAAAACTTGCATATTTAGTGTCTTCTTGTATTGCATAATGCAGCAACCTGCCTCTGGTAACATGGTGGCGACGTCGATGTCCAGCCAGCCAGCCTTATTATGACTGTGCTTAGTGATACGTGAATTTGGATCATTAATTGATTAATTAAAATGAATGTAACGTTATTGCTGTGCTTGTTAGTCTGAAAACTCACATTTTTCAGCTAACTCCCCTTATGTGGTGGACCTGCCTCTATTAATATGGTGTGACGCACAAAGAAAACAAAGAAGAAGACGTTCAGTGTAAGTGACTTCTGTTATTAGAAGATATCCAACTTTTGGTATGAAGCTGAGGTCCTTGGCTACATCCAGATACTCTTGAAAAATTGTGGAACAATTTCAGAAAAATGTAAAATTGTGAAGGCTTTGAATATTGCTGAAACCGGGCCAAAACATTTTACCCAACCCATCACTTTGTAAGGAATGAAAAAAACAGCTGTATTCTTTAATTAAGTTTAACAGTGAATGGTCATAGTCAGCATTTCTTTGACACTTTGTGTTGGTTTAAAATCAGTAAAACCCACTTACAGATATAGAGTGACAAATAGCACTGATTTATGAACAAGAAAAAATAGTCCATAATATAATGAAAGATTCAGATAATTTGGAACATCTGTGCACAAGGGACAAGGCTGGAGGTCAGTGTTAGATGCTCATGATCTCCGGGCCCTCAGATGACACTGCATCAAAAACAGGCATGATACTTACTGGAAATCACTGCATGGGATCAGGAAAACTTCCAGTAGTCAGTTAACACAGTTACTGTCCACAAAAGGCAAGTTAAAGCTGTATTATGAAAAGAGGAAACCATATGTGAACATGATCGAGAAACACAAGCATCTTCTCTGGGCCAAAGCTCATTTAAATGGACTGAGGCAAAATGGAAAACTGCTCAATGGTCAAATGATTCAGAATTTGAAATTCTCTTTTGGAAATTACAGATGCTGTTTCCTGCAGACTAGAGATGAGAGGGACCACCCAGCTTGTTATCAGTGCACAGTTTAAAAGCCTGCATCTCTGATGGTATGGAGCTGGATTAGCACCATGGGGTGGGCAGATTACACATCTGAAAAGGCTCTATCAATTTCAGAGAAGGCCTTACATAAACCACATACCACATCCATCACAACAGCATGGCTTCACAGTAAAAGACACCAGGTCCTGAACTGGCCTACCTGCAGTCCAGACCTTCATCAATAGAAAACAATCGGGGTATTTTAAAATAAAAAAACAGCAAAGAATAGCCAGGACTGTTGAGCAGCTTGAATCCTACATCAGACAAGAATGGGACAACATTCCTCTACCAAAACTCCAGATAAATCGCTAATGACTGTTTCCTTTAAAAGCATTTCTATGACAAAATGAGGGAGAAAAGCTGCTAAAGATGTACTGCTACTTTATTAAGTACTTCAATGAGATTAGAATAATTAGTATGCAGATTGATGGTGAGCAAAACTCAAAATAAAAAACTCTAACCATGTTAGTGCAGAAGATTTGCAGGATCCATTTGGTGGTCCATCTTGTTTAGTTTGCGAGAATGGAATATGTTTTCAATAAAAAGAAATCATGCATCTGAAAGCTTCCATTTAAGTGTCTTCTGAAGAAATCCAGAATGTATTGTCTGGATGACAACCTGATCAAACACCTTGTTTAGCAGAAACAGAAGTGTCACAGAGCCACAAAAAACCCACCATCAGTCAGGCTGGTGTTGGTGTGAAGGCTTCATAACGGAGTCCACCCACTGTACCCAGCAGTCTTTGCACCCATCTAATTATAGTGCATATAAACGAGGATTTGGCCGTGATCTCAGCGGGCTTTGGAACAATGAATCACGTCGGATTTTGAAGGAGAAGCATAAAGAAAACAACAATTTAAAGATGGAAAGACTGAATCACTGCTCACACTGCTGCAAACATGTCAGGTGAGTCATTTCCTCTCCTAATCTGCCTCCAATCACCATCATTATAAAGTTATGTTGAGCAAACACCTTCAGCGACCTGCAGGTCCAAACATCGTCCAGTGAGGATGAGTCACAGTGGAGAAGTCACATCCTTCAACACCTTGAGAAAAAACTTTGTATTGTTAACTGTGCAATGTTATTATTACAATTTGTTCTCCTTTTAAAACACCAGCTCCTAACAGCAAGGAAAAATAAACAGACACACACTCATGTCAAGATGCTGACGCAGAAAACTAATCTTGTTTTATTTTTGAGTATGTTTGGCTGTTTTTCATACATTTATTAAGTTTTGTTACCTCTTAAATGTCGTCCATGGTTAAACACACAAGAGTAATCTGATCTCAAACCACATTATCTAGGTGTGACGTTAAGCCCTTAGATTAAGGCTTAGCGTGTTTTCAAATATATTAATGATTAAAACATGCCAGATTGCGATTGCTCCCCAGTACTGTTTTCCCATGCTGGTTTACTTTCACATCAGGGATATCACTCACTCACCAGGCACACTTGCATATATTCACAGTCAGTGGCAATATGAGTGTATGGTTTGCAAACCTGCCAATAAGAAATAAGAAATGGCAACCATGGCAACCTTTGGGCCCACATATATTCACACTCTGTACAGACAATGGAGTTCATCCTGCAATCTACTATGGATGTTTCTATCATTAAGATGCCAAAAACGACCTTCTTCCTAATTCCAGATCTACTGTGTGGCTCACAGAATGAAATGGGACCATGCTCCACTGATACTGTTGAAGTGAATCTACTGGGAGAAGTCCCAGGCTCAAATCCCGGACAAGCCCCCAATTAATGTTATACCCCCTTGTAGGGGTGGCCAGGAGGACACAACATAAAAAAGATCCATAACACTCAACTCTCAAGCAGCCACAGGATTAAGTTCAATGCTTTAACAAAAACAATTATTTATTTATCCATTCTTTTTTTAAATCTACAGGGAAAATGAGGTAGATACCTCGAGATGAATTTCAAGTCAGCAAACAAAAGTAGAAAAAGGGAAAGATAACCAATTTTAAATAGGCTTTATCTCCTCAGTTAACAGCTAAGCTGCAAGATGATAATAAACTAAGGATTCTCACCTACATTCCCAGAATACACAGTTAAACAAAGGTAAGGTCTACACAAAAGAACTGTGGCGTGGCCTGTTGGGATATGAATGTGATGGGATTTCCCCTGCTGCTCCCTCTGCGCTTAAAGTGCTGCACACCTCTGCTGCAACCTATTACCTTTTGACACAGGGAAAGGAGTAGCCAATCAGTAACAGGCGGTGACACACCAAATCAAGCACTAAAACAGAGTCACACTCACACAACAGCACACCCAACTTGGAACAAACAATAAAACAAAGCAAATAACAAAACACAAAGAGCTTCTCAACTTCTCTAGCTAAAATAGAGCTCAACAGTGCCGGCTCACTTTTTTCGGTTGCTCTGGTTCTGAAAGTAAAATCCACCATTCAAATCCCCAATACGCATTTTGTAAAATCCACTTTTAACACATGAACCAAATTAACCAGCTACCTGATACTCATGCCTATTTAACATTTGATTCGGCAACAAAAACGGCATACCAAAATGGAGAAATGTATCCCACAATACATTGCAATTCATTGAATTGTTAAAGATAGCTCCCCAAACCATATACACTACTTTTCAGAACTTTTAGGCATGCTTGTGCAAAAATTGAGGCTGAAATAAGGCGAGTAAGCCTGCCTGAGGGCACCATTGGAGGATTGACACGACTCTGGTCTTGCTCTGAATGTCTTTGCATATTACCAGGGTCATGGGAAAATAACCAGTAAAAAAATAAAAATGAACACAACTTAAGGGCAGTGTAAGGGGTGGATGTGTTGAGTAAGCACGGCCTAGGGCAGAGGTTCTCGACCTTTTTAGCCCGCGACCCCTAAAATAAAGGTGCCAGAAACCGGGGACCCCTACTGTACCTGAAGCTGGTTGAACAGAGCCATGAACGTTCTAGAATAGTCATGTGGAGATGCATGACTAGAAGGGGGGGATAAAGGGGAGAGCTTGCTTGGGCCCAGCCAAACTGGGGGCCAACTAGGTCAGCAAAATCATGGTTCATTCTACAGTTAAGTTGCAATAATCATATTTTATAGTAAACCTGAATAAAAACAATTCTTAACAAAGCAACGAATATATTTCAGTAGATAGTCTTCTTTGCGGCACATTGGGCCCTGTGGTGAATCCTTATCGCCCCACATACCAAAGAGTTATGCACACAACTGTGTGTAGCGTTTTTCTACTCTTATCTTTACTGTAGTATTTTCATTTGAAATTATAATGCTGTAGTTTGTATGTACATTGCTTCATATACAGAGGCATGTATTGTTGTAATCAACAGTCAGTAGCAATGTGACACTCTAGGATTGTGGGAAGTGAGGCACTTTTGGCAGAGATCACAATTTAGCCAAGTTTTTTTTAAAGGGAAATTGGTATCTAATAAAGTTTTGTCTTCTACAGGCACACACACCATCGTTTACACACAGGTAACTCGTGGTCAGTATGTTATGGATGTCATTGACTTAAAGTTATCCACTCTCCTTAATTGTGTAAGGTTGAAGAAATGAGCTATTCAGACGCAAACTGTATTTTGCAGTGAACATAAATATATTTGCTATAAAGACTGTTATTTTCTTAATGGGTGTTTATGTGACTTCGAGGACTTTGGCAGCCAGCCTCAGGTGGACACTCATGGAACTGCAGTTTTTCCACATTGGCTCCATTTCTCCCTTTGGAAGTTGCAGCTTGGTTTGAAATTGCTAAAACAACACATGCAGTAGTTAGAAAATTTAAGAAGAAATCTGAAGCAAGTAAATTAAAAGTAACCTGTCTGAGTTATTGGGTTGTAGCAACATTATTCCTACATGTACATGTTGGTGCTGTTTTGCCCTCCATTGTGTCATGAAAACACATCATTGTATTTAGCTGCTAACATGCATGATGTCATCTCAGTGTGCCCATCCATAATTCAGCTTCCTGTCTCAGTGAGATCATGGCTGCTGTGTCCTATTCTGACAATCATAGAAAGAAAAAATAAATAATAAACTCACTTATGGGTTTTTAATGATCTACTGTGGTGTTCAGATTCGGCATACTGTTACACTGCTGTCCTGCAGAGTGTGTGGGTGCGTGTTTATCTTTGGGTGTGTGTGAATGTTGTAAGAATTGCTGATAACCATGAAGCTGTTTTGACGGACCCAAAGTCAACAGTACGACTGAAAAATGAGCATGTTTCAGCCTCGGTGCAGTCTTACTAATCTCAGGTCAGACTTGTTAATCTTCTCGCTGTGTGTGCGTGTCTGAGTCAAACATTGGGTGTTTCCTGCTGTCATCTTGTGGTCTTTGAGGAGTCATTTAAGGGCAATTAGTGGCCTCAGACTTCCTGCTGTCTTCAGTCGTGAGATAATATGAGCACACACTACAGAGGAAGATATAATTATCTAAATGTGTCGCCTTTCACGTGTTTCCTTTGGTTTGTTTTATTCATAAAGTATGGAAACAAGACCTGCATCTGTGGTCTGTGTGTCTTAAGCCTGCATAAAGATCTTAAAATTGAAGGATGTGTATTAATGACTTTTATCATTCTGACTCTTTCTTGATCACTTAAATCCCCCAATGCTAACTCTGACTTTTAAGTTGTATAATACAAGACAAGGAGCACTGGGACTGCAAGCAGCACCGAGTGCATGTCAGGGTGTGTTTCAACTGCAGAAGTGAAGCCAACTGGGTTCTGCAGCACAGCAGGAAGGCCAGTAGGTGGTAGGTCAACAGTAGGTGGCAGTATGGCAAGGGGAGATGCTGATATTTAAAAGTGATCAGACTAGGACTGATATTTATCATGTAAAATTTAAAAAGATGAGACATTTTATGTTGGAAGAATTACAGGAGTGCAGTAGTTGGCACTACAGCAAACCCATGGAATTTACATTTAAATGTGTCGAAGAGTAGACCCTGATCTTACATAGGAGATGTGAAGAAAATCAGATACTTAGTATGAGAGTTACACCAACTTCCTGTGAAATGGCGAGGTTGGACCCCTCACCATCACCACAGAGATGTCTTTCACTGAACCCCGTCAGTGTAATGGACAGATACTACACTACTGAGGCCTTTCTCTCCAAATAAATTAGGGGTGGACCCTCATCAGGCATAACATGTGAGGTAAATCATGCTTAATATGAGTTACACCAACTTCTTGTGCAAAAGGCGAGGTATGGAAATATTGTCAGTGTTAAAGACAGATATTGCACTACTGAGGCCTTACTCTACAAATAGTTTAAAATGTTCAACAGAGTGAAAGAAGTGAAGAAACAACTCAATTATGTGACTTCCTGTTGTAGAGGGGCCTCCAGAAAAGGATGCATTTTGCCCCTGTGGGGCCGTTTTTTGATGCATGTACAGGAAACCACCAAAATACCTAATTTTTCACGAGGCATGATAGGTCTGCAAAGTTTGGTGAGATTTTGTGCATGCTAAGACCTCGCAATTAGCAATTTGTTTGAGAGAAAATAAGAATCCCTACAGTTTGATTAGCGATCGGGCCTACATATTAGCGGTTTTCCTCTTACTTTCACTTTTATTGAAACTTTTAAAATAGGTCAAAACATAGATCATGTAAGCAAAAGCTTGGCCTTTTCAAATTGAAAATTTGAATTCTTCAGTTGAGGTGAACAAAAAGATGACCTGTGAAGAGTAACTAAATCTCATAATGACTTTTTTCTGAATATTGGTATGTACCAAAGAAAAAACAGAGCCTCCCCAGGACCCAAGAGAGAAGAAAAAGTGATGCACTGTGATCAAAAATCAACATAGATTTTAACTGTTTCACTGATAAACCCCTTTAAGAGGCCTATCCATGCTTTTCTCATCAAAATACCTTTGTATAAACTACCTAATAACTGTGTTATCATGGTTTTAGTCAATATTTGCAAATCTAATTTTGGTAGCCTCAGAGTAGGCTGATCTGGTGGCAGGTCAAAATCACCAAATTCACTGGTACCAGCATTGTCAGGACTGTAGTTCTTCTAGTTCTTTCACCAGAGATTGCATGTAAGCCAACACTTGAAAATTACTAATCTGAATGTTTCAAAAAACTTGATGAAGCGCAGCTGTATGTGGCAATAAGAATGTCTTTTGGATTCATACATGGAATTTTTAGTTGGAATTTTTCTTTCCAACTAAACCCCCATGCAGACCAACAATGCTGGGCCTGGTGCAGTCCTTTATAGATGAATAAACTAAGAGTGACAAACAGTCTGATGCATCTGCAACTAAAGATGGCTCATGGACGGGAAACTCAAAGTAAAAGGGTGGTGGGAAAAGGAGGACAGGGGGACATGTGGGGATATTACAGCACATGAGAAAGAGCTGACTCAGCAGTGTGAGGGGGCTGTGAGTAATTCTTAAAAGATGAGATGAGTTTTTAGCACATGACAAAGTCTGGACAGACTGTCCAGTCCAAGAATAATGTGACTGCTTTGATCAAGGTAAGGAAAGACCTTCAGGAATAAAGTTAGTACCCTTTATCAGCTTTTTTCCCCAGCCCCAGGCCTTTAATATGGTTATATCATCATTTTTAAAAAGAAGCAGCCACTCTTTGAAACAGTTACTTAAACTTAGAGAGAATGGGGAAAATGTTCAGTCAGCAAAACGCAGACGCTCTGTTTCAGTTTCAAGCAAAGAAAAAAGAAGTATGAGATTAAAGATGCTCTCTTTGAAAGTTACAACTGTAACACGTAGAATGAGACTGTCACTGTTTAATGCTCCTACAAGTTAGAACAAAGTGCCAGAGGGCCTAAAGTCTTGTTTCAGTTAGCTCCATTTAGTTAGGACTATTATTTTAATGATTGTAAGTTCAAAAATCCCTTGCCTGTTTGAATGACATTTTAATTGAACTTTCAAATTTATGTTGTGATTGCAGGAGAATCCAAATGACAGCTGTTTTTACAGAGAAAAAAAGATTTAAATGTGTACAGTCTCTTGTTAGGTATTTCTTCTGGTTTATACAGTCTGTGTGTATTGCTTGCTATGGTTGCAAGATGTGCAGAGGTAGGATGCAAGAATGCCAACATGATCAGAAGTATGAAGGATGTAGGCAGATTTACACGGGGTAGATAAGATCATTTAAGATAGCTGATTAGTGCAAGTGTGCATATCAGTGAGTTTTTTTTAATCACTGAGAGCATTTCTTACAGTATTTGAGATACAGTCAAACAGTACTGAATATTTTACATGAAGCAGGGCTCAGGTGTTTGTTGAAAGAAGTTTTCTGGCTCTCTGTGACTGTTGAGTGGTCATCAGAGTAACTCTGTATCTCCCTGTTAGGTAAATCAACCAAAATAAGATATTTCATAAGTCATATTTCTTTTTTTTTACCTTTATTATTCAATTTTGTTCATTTAATATTATGGCTTGTTGTCACTATTATGCCTCTCTTATCCTAACCTCCCGAGACCAGAGATCTTCTTTGGAAAGGATTTTTAATTACTACCACTTTTGGAGAAGTAAGAGTAAAAACATCAGCCTAGTCTTTGAATGGGAATAACGGAGACATTTTCATGTTGAAAATTCAAATAAATTCCTAATCTTTCAAAGACAGTGGCTAAAATTTCTGTTGAAATCCTTGAACATTTTTCTAAAGCACCCTGTAAAAAGTACCTCAAAATATTTAAAGAGTCTCTCAGGAAATCTGTCTCATTAAACCTAAATATTCAAACAAAAATTTCCCCAAAAGTCCTTGCAAATCCCCCAAATATCAAAGCAACCCCTGCTAAAAAGTCTTTGTAAATTTCAAAATATTTACAGATAAATTCTCAAAAAATCCATAAAAATGAAGGAAGCGCCCAAACAAAGTTTTGAAATTTCAATAAAAATTCCTTAACATTTTAAATTCCCCAAAAATGACAAATTAATTTCTGAAATATTCATGGAAATGCAAAATATAATAAACTAAGCAATTTCCCCCCAATCATCCTCTTCATTTCTATGAAAATACTTGATATTGTCAAAGCAAATCCCCCAAAATATCCAAACAGCACATTCTCCCAACATTTCAAGAAAATCACGTCAATTGACATTATCGCAAAAACTCGACAAGCAGAAATGATTACTTTGTTGTAGGAAAGCCAAAATGTAACGTCCTCATATGTACATGCTGGGTCTCAGGAGGATAAATTTTATTATTTACTTTTGTTGCCTGTCGTATATATATATATATATATATATACATATAATTTTTGTTGAGTTTAGACATTACCTCAAATATTTCCAAAGGTTTCCAATGCCAGACAGATCCTTTACTCTTCTTATTGTGACTGGATGAGTCTTTCATGATAGCTATCCACCATGACAGACATGTGTTTATAAATGCAAAGATTAATTTGAGTGTTTTTGCTATTTTAAACATTAGAAATAAAAAACTAGAATGGCCGTCTGAGGCGGCAGACCCATGCCTAAGCAGCGCCACAGAAGAACTCATGCTCCCATTGTGATAACTATGGTGTTCAAAATTCAAAGTCAGAGAAAAACTGAACCGGTGCACGGATCATCACCAAAATGTAATGGATTTTTCCTTGTCACTATCCTAATATTCCCCGAAAGTTTGGTGAAGATCCAACTTTCCGTTCTCGAGTTATCTTTTACACATACAAACAAACAAACAAACAAAGATATGGAACCCTTTACATAACCCCCTGCTGATTTCAAAAACTGCCATTCTTGGTCGGATCTCACTTGAAAAATGATCTCACTGGAACTACCCTGGTCGAATAAAGGTTGAATAAAGATTTCCATGAAAACATCTGGTGTTACATCAAAGACTGATGTGTAAAGAAAGTGAACATTGACTGGAAGCTGCAGTTTTGAGGCTTGGTGGATTGCCATCTGCCCTCAATGCCATATTTTACCATTGTATGAATTAACAATCCCCTGGTGGTGCTTAAATCCAGTAATGTCTTTTCTTTGCCTGATGCCAAATTTATTTCTGTATAAAATCTCATATTTTAAAACATGACATAATTCAATGTCCCAGTTTTGCTTCTTTTTATATTCCTTCTGATGCCTTATTTAATCGTAATGTTTTGATTGGGTACATAACTTTGAGTCGCTCTATGACTGTTGCTTTAAAAATAAACTTGCTTTCTGATAAAGAAATTGCTCTAAAAAGTAATTTCAAAATGTAAAGTATTCAGAGAGAAGAAGTGCAAGTCGTTTGGATTTGTGGTTAAATAGATGGAACATTGGGGTTTGGACATTTGCGACTGTTTTGGGCTTTGTCTTGCAAACAGACATTGTATCTTCTCTTCTATCTGTGACTTGTGTTAATTTTGGTGACATGATGGGAAATTCCTAATAAAACCATAATAGATTTATGACCACAGGCAAACACAAAATAATCCTTTAAACAAACACTGAGTGCAAGGTGATAGTAGAGGTCAAACACTATGAATGTTAGAAATCTCCACAGATTCTGTGTATCTCTTCTTCTGTCTTGGCTTTGAGCTCCACCATGACATCACATCACACATTGTAGACAGTGTTTGCTGATGGGAAGCTGCTGCTCTTTGAGCCCCTCATTACACAGACACCAGATGTCCTCAGCCTTTGCTGTGGTTTTGGGACTTTATGTAGATGTGGGTGGAGGTGGGTTTTTTTTTGTGAAACGCCTTCTCTCCACCACATCAGAGTTTAAAGGCAAAGATGCTGCAGCCCGTGAGAAGACGCAGTCAAAGACGAACCCCTGCATAGGTCATCATTTTTTTAATACAGTGATGGAGGCTCAAAGCTTGTGTGGTTATGGTCGTGCAAACATTGTGGTTCAAGGTCTCATGGGAAAATATGACAAGCTTAATGCAGGGTAAATGTCTTCAAATAGAATATTACCCTTATAAATAACTTATTAGGGGGGTTAAGCTTATGTTTCTAGTTAACTAGAAGTACTGCCTGGTGGTTAGATGCATTTAAAAGTAAAGTGTTAACAGAGAAATGTAAAACCACATAAAGCTTTCATAGAACATGTTACCCCTAAGAAACTACAGTATAGTACAAGGTCACTGTGATCTCATACTAAGGGAGCTTGCAGTGACTTTTGACCTTCAAAATCTAATCAGTTTACCCTGATTTGTGCTAAATTTGACAAAAATTCCTTAAAGTGTTCTAGAGAAATCCCATTTACAAGAAAGGTGAAATTATGAAGCCCAGTGACCTTGATATCTGACTAATGAACTCCTAAATGTCATCCGTCAGTCAAAGTGGACATTCAGGTTTCCTGAAAACCCCCCAAAGGGTTCTTAAGATTTCACATTTACAATTAAAATGATGATTAGGAGGCCTTGAATTTCAAACCTTGAGAAAAAAAATTCATCCCTGGGTCAGAGAGAACATTTATGTAAAGTTTGAAGAAAATCATGGGACAGTGTTGATGGGGCTGAGGTCAGGGCTCTGCATGGGCCAGTCAAGTTCTTCCACACTGAACTCATGACTTTCTAGTTGTTGCTTTGTGCACTGGGGCACAGTCATGTTTGAATAGAAAAGGGCCTTCCCCAAAATGTTGTCACAAAGTTGGAATCATACTATTATCCCTCCTCTACCAAACTTCACATTTGGCACAATGCAGTGAGACAGGATACATTCTCCCGGGATCCACCTAACCCAAACTGGTCCATCTGACTGCCATACCACTCGGCCATGGAAACCCATTCCATTAAGCTCCTGCTGCACAGTTTTTGTGCTTAGTGGAAGTTCAGAACTTCAACTATGGGATCAGCAGAGCGTTCGCGACCTTTATGCGCCTTAGCTGTCTTATTGCAAAGGTTGCATCCATGCAGAACGACCCATTTTGTACCACAAATGTTTGCAAATAGAGACTGCATGACTAGGTGCTGGTGGCCGGTCTGACTGAAACATCATGAATGCAATAATCAACAGGTGCGGACAAATACTTTTCTCCATATACTGTCTCACATTCACAAACAACAGCCCTGCAGTAATCTTCAACTTTGACCTTACGGCCACCAAAATCTCAACCATGCATCCTAGAGTCAGGGTGGACTTTCTTGCAGATTTTGAAGAAAATCTCTCTAAATGCTATCCAGACACTGAGGTCACAGGAAGTGCCCATACAAACATAAGGATCGATAACCCCAGAACGTATGCCTCCGGCCCTGACTATTATTTATTAATATAATTCTGAAAGACTAGAGTTTTGGAGTTGCCAAGTCATACTTTTTCCCACTCTGGGCACCATAATCTGCATTAGATGTTCTGGCAATTCAACCAGTAACTCATCAAACATCAGATAACAGTAATGGTGATTTACTACAGCTGGATAGGCTGACTTTGACTTTTTCAGTTTTAAATGATGGTTGAACAAGTCTTGTTTACATTTTGTAGAGAAAATTTTGAAAATTGGTGGTTATTTCTCTTAAATGTGCACAAGAATTAATTTCAATGGATGCTAAACCCAACAAGATTCTATGATTACCATGCTAAAGACATTATTTTTTATCATGGTGACCCCATCTAAGAGATATTTCAGTGGTTGACATTTCTGAAGAACTTTTAAAGTAAAAATAAAGTCTGAGTTTCCTTAAACATGTGCTAAGGAGACAGAGATCCTTCTTTGTACTTTTAAAATGTTAAGCAGAAAGCATCACGTCACATTTGTTCCAAGACCGCTCATGAAGAATTCATACTTTTGTCGACTTTACGCCCCAAGCTGTGACTTGAGGATGCAGAAGCGTGTAATGACTCTAAATATGTATTCATGACTTCATAAAAATAGATGTAAGATTTCGGAATGAGCAAAAAGTACAGAATTATAGATGAGCTTGTGTTTGGCTGTGCTGAATTTTTTATGTCATTTCCTCGTAAATACTTAAAATGCTTCAGTTAGTTTGTGTGATGTGTTTGTATGAGGTAGTGTTTCCTCTCCCATGCTTGTTTTCACCATCCAGATTTCAAGCTAGCTCAGGATAAGATATGACAGAAGAACCTGAATTAAAAGTAATGGCTTTTAGACTAACAGGCCTGGACTCTTGCAGGCTTTATTTATGCTTGCATTGAAAGAGCCCTACCTTGAAGCATGAAATATGATAGTAGGCCTCTCTTGAATGAATGAATTGAATGGTTGTGCTTGTGCATGACGAGGCTTCTTATCTAAAGGACCCTGATCAACATGGTCTACCAGCTCATTTTAAAAGGGTCCTGCAGCACACATGTAGCCATAACAATAGAGGAAGGCTGAAAGGTTAAATGTTAAATGTAAAGGAATGAGTTGTCGGCTGCTATCTTTATCAGCACACAGAAAAAAGTAGCTTTGTCTGTCTGCATTTTAGCAAAGTATGTGTAAAAAAGTCAGTGGGGAGCAGAACATGAGCGTACATGCTCATCAGTGACCATTATTCCATGACAAAGATTAGAAAATGATGAGACAAAGATGTGAAAATCTGGAGAACCAGGAGAATTCCCGATGGGCCAAGATGGTTCTAGGGCCACAAGGGCCAGTGTAAAGTGACGGTATATAGATCATATAAGCTGCATTTGCAAGGTATAGGCATGAATGCTTATAATTATGACCTGGGTACCGACCAAGGGTCAGGTGAGAGCCCTGTTGTATCTGCTCATTTCAGCCATTCGTGGCGTGTTTTGGGGGCCTTAACATGCCCCAAAAATCACCAAACTTTCCCAAAAAATGGTCCCCCTTGAGAAATAGCCATCTTATGGTGGAATGGTGTAAGTTCATTGCCTCTAGGGGGGACCAAAAGTGAGATAGGGCACTTGGTAAGACCAATGTGCATGAAAATCAGTAAACATATGTATCACGATTAGACGAAAAAAAAATTACATCATGACCAACCTCTAGAACGTACAGAAACTGAACTACAAACAGCAGAAGGCCAAAATTTGGCGTTTTTTGGCCTTTTCTGCTGATGGACACTTTGCACATTTGAACAAACTTGTCCAAGGGATTTAATCTGATTGACGCCAGCGATTTTTTTTTTACTTAAACTAGACAGCCTTGAGACCCAAAGTTGTGCAAACAATGAGTTTTCACCATAGGGCAGTGCTGTTATCAGAGCCCAAACTTCACTTCATTTTTGTCTATTTTGTGCTGTGAAATTACACCAATATTGTCAGAAGATGTAGTCCTCGAAGCAGGATCGATCTCTGTAGCGCATAATGTAATAATGCAATACATTTTCCATCCATTATGTAATAACACCGCATTTTCTAAGCCACTAAGCAGTTAGGGTTAGGGCAAGGTAGTAGGGTAGGTGTTTAGTCTAGAGCCCTGAAGGGGAGTTAGGTTTGGGCATAAGTCACTAAGCGGTTAGAGTTAGGGCAAAGTAGTTGGGTAGGGCATACCTTGGAGCCCACACTAAGGCCTATGGTTAGGGTTATTACGTAATGCGGCGTTATTACATAATGTAGGTTTACAATCCCCAGTCTTGACGCTGTTTAATGCATGTCCTTCCCAGTCTCCCTCCCCATATTTCCTGTCTCTCTTCTTCTCCTGCTATCATATCCAAATAAAGCTGATGGATTGGAAACATTTTTGCAAATTCAACCAGTCATCTAACCAAGGCACTGTAAGCCACTGCTTCATTCCAGTCATGGCCAGACATGAGAGTTTTTTTTTGTTTTTTTTTTTTCATCTCGGGTGCTGTAGTAGCAGCTTTGTTGAGAGCACAGAATAAGAAATTTAGCACCATCTTTTTGTGTAAGTTGTAGAGTAAGTTGGAGGCCTCAGCTGCTGGTGAAATACCACAGGTCTTATCATCTTTTCACTTACCTGAGGAGGAGAGCCCTGAGTAGTCTTTTGGCTCTAGTACTCAGTCTGATACAGCAGGTGGCTGATTTACAAACCCAGCAAGAAGGTAAAAGAAGAAAAAGTTACCACAGCAACCACTTGGGTCATGGCATAAGTGAAGATCGCTTTTTTTTTTTTTTATTGACCTGGTAAAAAGTCCACCCTGCCACCATGGATGTTTTTAAAACCATTTTTAAGACGCCAGAAATGTGCCACCTCATATCTACACATCTATGTCCATGCAGCTCAGTAGGCTAAGGCTGCACAGATTTGATGGTTTTTGGGGTGACAGGAGACCATTTGTTGACTTGATTCTGATGATTTCCTTTTACCGAGATAGATTGTGAATAACCTACTGCACAGGTTAACAAGTTTAGGTTTTACGATGATCAAATGCATCTTTTTGTCCCATATTTGGGTGCGATTGCATTCCCATCTTGATCAAACTGTGCCAAAGTCCACTTGGGCACAGTTTGTTTGTATTCACACAGACCAAAACATACAAGACTTTGGGCTCAGGTGTATTCAGATCCAGAACCTGCCCCTAGTGCAAAAGCTACCTTAGACCACTGGTTCTCAGCTGGTCCGGCCTCAGGACCCACCAGTCTGTCTTACGACCAATCATGACTCAAGTTTCCAAAAATATTCAACAACGCATGTTTAGTTAATTGAGTATGTTGCCGTTTGGAGCACGATTGGACCAAAACACCTGGTATAAAAAATAAACGGGACAAAACTGACACAGTTTATACCCTATTTCAAGAAGAGGAGGCAACCTAGTTGAAATATTGACCAAACATTTAAATCTACCCAGTTTCACAGTAAAACAGGATAAAATAAAAGGTATCTATGCATGTCCAATAAGGACTTGTGGACTTCTGCCACCTTTTTATTCCATGAACCTAGTCGCGACCCACTGAAAACTGCTCCGCAACCCACTTTTGGGTCCTGGCCCACCAGTTGAGAACCACTGCCTTAGACTATAGACCAATGACTTGTTCTTGCCATCTTTGAAGTCTATAAACACTGCAACTTCCACTGCAACTTTTTTCTACAAGGCTGCAGAAACTTCTAGCATTTTAGGCTGCAACCAGTTCAACAAAACACCTGAAAACCCTGGAGGGTCTGAAGAAGAAGAGGATGACACTCAAAGGAGCCGATGGTGCTTCATATTGGTGCAACATAAAATTCCTCAGCCTTGTCATGCATTCAGCTGCAAAACAATTAGACAGGCAGCTTTTTTGAGCCTCTATCTGACTGCGATTTCACATTAGATCATACAAGATCACATCATGTACTACACTGCTCCTTCTGACGCACACAATAATCTTAATAATATCTTGTGGTGAATGACGCAGTTGTTTCATGTCTTGTTCAGTTCGCATGTTTGAGATTAGCGAAGCTATTATCTTTGACATTCGTTATATGTGAGTGATGCAACCAGATTTCAAACCTACTGAAGTATCAGCCTGACCAAAATGTAAATCAAAGTGATTCCATATTTATGGAGACAGTTTAAATGACGCGAGGGCCTGAGTGTCAGTTAGGGAGAGAGGTGATAAATGGTTCAGCTGTCCTCAGATGTGGCTTTAGCTGTCCCAGGAGGAGATCAAGCATTAGGATCATCCTGTCAGTTTGTGGTTACTCAAGATAATATCTACTTCTGGAACAGGGTCACATGTTAGATTTTAACAACAGGAATTAAAGTCAAAATGTGCCATGCAGCACATTAAAATCCAAACAACATGCTGGCCAAACATGCTGAGTGTACTGAGGAGAATTCCTCCCCCCGGCTGTCACTTCACTCTTATATGTGATTTCTCGTGAGAGGTCTTGAAATCGAGTAGGTAGATAATGTGTAAGCGCTGCACATTTTCTGTGTATGAATGTGTGCTACTGATGAGAACTGTAACATAAATGAGACGCTCGCTGAGTTCAGGACTTTACAATATGAAAAATGCTCAGGTGCTTTATGGGGCAACACATATTTAAGAAACATAAAACCATCTTTAATACTGCAGAAAAGATTAAAAAATATTCATAAAATTGTCTTTTTATTAGGGCAGGATTTTTAAAACTTGTAGTAGATTTGGTTGAGTTGTAGACATAGATATAGTTATTGTAAGTTGGGAGGACGTCTATTATTTTTTAAAGATTTATTTTTTTGGTCTTTTCATGTCTTTATTGACAGAGGAGAGATGGACAATTGACAGAATCGGAAACAGGGGTGAGAGAGCTGGGGAGAGACAGGCGGGAAAGTGCCACAGGGTGACCATTTATTAGCGTTTTCAGGAAGAGGCAAGTAAAACATCTTAATCTCCCTGCTCTTTTCTGGGTATGAAATGTGATGACATTGTGAATCATTCATTTTGTGAGAAAATGTGAACTTGACAAATAACAATGAATTTCTAAAATGGAATTTTGTCGCAAAAACATGCAAAAAAGTTCAAAAATAGAAGCTGTTTGAGAGCCAGAAGACAGGCTCTGTTTACTGAGCTGAGCTGAATAATCATCTGCAGTTTTGATCAATCCAAACCAGGCTGGATGGACATAAATAAAGTTTGTATTTACAACCAGAAGAAGGCATCCAAGTCCACCCCTGTATGCAATGAAACTGATTTAATTATTAAACAGTGTTGCTTACTGTTGGTGTGTTCTATTTGATCCTGTTGGAAATTCTGAAATGCCAGTCAGATGTGCTATCCAGAGAGCCCCTGAAGTCAGAATTCTCACTCAGAAACTAGGAAGAATTTGTAATCTTGAGTTAAAAATCGTTGCTGGAATGAGGTCAACTCTCATGCAATGTTGGCGCCAGTTTAGCTCAGTAGGTACCCGTGTATGGAGGCTGTGGTCCTCAATGAACTTGTCACAGGATTGATTCCTGGTATTGGTGCATGTTTGTTGCACGTCTTCCCCCACTCTCTCCCCATATTTCCTTTCTCTCTTCAGCTGTCTTATTCAAATAAAGGCAAAAAAAGCCCCTAAAATGATCTTAAAAAACTAAAAGAACTTATGCAAAGTCATTTCTCTGACCTTAGAGGTAAACGGAGTTCACCTTGAAGACTGAGATGTTGCAGCACATGAAATATGTTGAATCTCACTGAAAGAATTGCATTTTTAATGCTTTTTATACTCTTTGGTTTTATGTGATCTTCTTTGGGGAAACCCGGGAAATATTTCTTAAAATTTTCAGGAAAGCCTTCCTTGTGTGCCAGCAGAGAATGAAGGCTACAGGCACAAAGTTCATACTGTCATAGCAGTTGAGAGAGAGCAGCGGAGACCACATCAGAAGCCCATACTCCTGATTCTGGTAAACAGAACCAACTTGAGCCAGATCCTGCATCATATGTGTACCCACACCTGGCTGCCATGTTTACCTGGTGGTCTACATGACCCTGACAGGATCTATTTCCCAAAATCAGAAAGCTTTCTCATGAGAGCTGAATAAAGGTACCACATTCTTTGAAAGTTTGATTCTAAAGGATTTGCCTCTCATAAGAGGGTTTAAAGCATATGTTTGCACCATTAAACCTTTATATGAAACCAAGGGAATCCTCAACGACACAGTGGGTTTTATTTTTAAAATAAACCATGATGAGTAAGGAGATGCCTTTAAGAAATTGACGTGGGGGAGAGAGAAAGAAAAGAGAGAAAAGGAGAGAGTTTAACAGTGGGAGGTGTCTGATTCATCCACTTTCATAGTGTTTTTATTTTTTTATGTTTGGTGGGATGGAATAGAAAAATGCATGAGGGGAGTTGGGATGGCTCTGCAGGTTGACGTAATAGGGATGTCTGTTTGGGAGGATAGAGGAGGGGGAGTCACAAACACAAGTAGGCCATCGTCATAGGGAAACCAGCAGATGCAGACCTGCACCGGAAACTTTGGGAGTGCAGTACATGTTTGGTATTTAGTGGAAGAGAGGCTGATTATGATTAAATCATTAGCTTTTCTCTGTGCCGCAGTGTTTGTTACATAAAATGTTCACGGTTTATCATTTCATACCCCTGCACCAGTAACAGCTAGGGCCTGGGACATTAGCAAGCACCTAACCCTGCAGTCTCCATTTCCAAACATTCGTGATACTAAAAGGGCCATTCTGAAGAGCTCAGAGACTTCAAGCGTGGTACTGTGATGGATGCCACCTATGCAATGAGACTGTACATAGAATTTCATCCCTGCTTGATATTCTCAAGTCAACTTAAGTGAAAATATCAGAAAGTGAAAGAATTTAGGAACAACAGTAACTCAGCAACGAAATGGAAGACCTGCAGGGTCAAGGACTGCTGAGGGGCATGGTGCGGCAGGGGCTTCATGGAATAGGTTTCCATGGCCGAGCAGCTGCAAGCAAGCCTCACATCAACAAATCTAATGGCAAGCATCGGATTGAGTGGTGTAAAGCATATCAACACTGGAATGTGGAGCAGTAAAAATGTGTTCTGTGGACAAGTCTGGGTTGGGCAGATGCCAGGAGAACGTTACCTGCCTGCGTTGTGCCAACTGTAGGAGGGATAATGGTATGGGGGTGTTTCTAAGGGTTTGGGCTGAGCCCCATCAGGGAAAGCCAAGACATTTTGGACAATGCTATGCTTCCAACTGTATGGCAACAGTTGGAAGCATAGCATTGCAAAGCCAGGACTATAAGACTGATGAGTCTGGTGTGGAAGATCTTGACAAAAGCACATACTCACAGGACATTTTCTGGGCCTTTCATGGTTAAAATAAGAAAAGAGTCCAGAAACTCAGGATTTAAAGGGATAAGAGCCTGCGAGAATTAGCAAAGATCCCATTCTACATTTAATTAATGAAATCCTAATCCATACCAAAACCTGCAACAGACTTTCTTCAGTCCGAAGCAAAAGCATAACCGACCAAGGCCAGCAGGCGAACGTTAGCCATGAGGCTAATGCCAATGCTATTTTTCCAGTGTGCAGAAATGGCCAGAATTGAATTCTAAAAACAGCCCATTTAAGAGGGGTTTCAGGAGCTTAACCATGTCTTTTGTTCCTGTCCTGTAGTTCTCTGGCCTGATGCCTCAGAATATTTTTGCCGACTTGCTATGATTGCTTTGAGCTAAACGGTGACGCGTCACATATCGGTCTTTGCCTTGGGCCTCTGAATTTCTAGAACTAGTCCTGATCCCAACGAGCCGATGTATACAGGGTTAAATTATCTGTGTTGGGAGGAATGATGTTGGCAATTAACCAAATGCTGACTTGCAGGATTAGCAAGGGATTTTATTCTAAACACTCATTTTCAATGATTATGTTCATAAAAAGCCAAACTTTTATCAAATGCAGGGCTGAAGACCATCCAATAAACTTCTGACTGGGTAGAAACTATCGCTATTAAAGTTTATTTATAAAGCTGATGTAATCAGCATTTGTTCTTAGATAGGTGTCAAGGACCATAGTCATATGATTTGTTGTTGGTTTAAACCACCCCCATGGCCCTCATTCACGTAATCACTGGCTCTGACCTCGCACCAAACATGTCAATAGCCTTTGGTGTCACAGAGCCCAGAATGAGACCTCCGTCACCTACATCCAGCTGAATGAAACACAGTGTGCCAGATGGGCTCCAGACCTGCCAGCGTAAACCTCAGAGGTAGCTAATGGTGTTAGTGTGTTTGCAGTACTGGTTGGTGAGGAGGGCGCAGTGGGAGGCTTACAAAACTGGGGTTTTGTGGGCGCTCGCTGACAAGCAATAGGAAGGATTCTCAGACTGGGTTATGCAAGATGTTAGTCATCATGGCATGATTCATCTTTGGTTCACTCTTTCTGTCTCTTGGATGTCTCTTTTATTCTCTTGTTTCTCTCCCCACTATTAAACTCTCTCTGTGTTATATTTCCCTCTTCAGCGGGGGACAGGAGCTGACATGAATGAGACACTGGGCTCTTTTTCACTTTTTACTGTAGGTGGAAACATAAAGTCAGGGTCAAAAAAGACGCATTAGGACTTTATAAGACAAGAGTGCATTTTGAACAAACTTTTATTGATGTCATTAGCTCATTAAAGAGATCCATACACCATAGACTGAAGATATACCTGCGTGTAATGACATATGATGGCTTTCTGACATCACAGAGAGGTCATTCCCAGACTGGCTGTGCACATTTGAAAAAAAAAGTATGATGCTGCATGCTCCTGCTGTTGTGAACGTAGTATGAATCTACAAGGATTTGAGCCTTGTTACAACATTAAAAGATTTATTGACGACATACAGCTTTCTCAAAGTCAAGTGCAGCGGTGCAAATTTTACCTTTCTTAAATGGCAGCTTGAAATAAAATCTTGCAAATCTTGCAGGTCTTTAATCTGCAGGAAAAAATGCCACTTATACTCATTTAATGAGCAGGCTCAAACAAGCAGAAAGGTGAGTTAATGATGAAATATAAAGGCCAAGATAAGGATGAAGCCGAGTGGCTGATAGAGGCCACTGCAGGTCATTCATTACTTACTGCTGATTGGCTGGAAAATTCATGGTGTCTGGCTTATTCTGAGACACTTATTTTTACATTTTGTTATGTTGCAGCCTGACGCTACAGTCGAAAAAAATACATTTAAATTCCCATTAATCCAGACTCATTATCCCATTGTGATGAAGTGAAAACAGAATTTTAGAATTTTTACAAATTAAAAAAAATATATAAACCTGAAACGTTACATTGACACCATTTTAAGACACTTTGCAAAAACACTTAATATTTAGCTCGGGCTCCTCCCATTTCTCTTGAGATGTTTTTGTACCTAGGCTGCATGGCGGCATCTCACAGCAAGATGGTCCCTGGTTTGCTTCCTGGTCAAGGCTTTACTGTGTGGAATTGCATGTTCTCCCCCGTGCATGCTTGAATTCTCTCCAGGTACTCCGGCTTCCCCCACTACCAAAGACATGCTCATTATCTTAATTGGTGACTCTAAATTGACCGTAAGTGTGAGTATGAGCATGCCTGGTTGTTTGTCTCTATATGTCAGCCCTGTGATTGACTGGCAACCAGTCCAGGGTCTACTCAGCCTCTCACCCAATGACAGGTGGGATAGGCTCCAGCCACCCCAATGGGATAAGCGATATAGAAAATGGATGGATGGATGTTTTTGCACCTTGATTGCAGTCTACCTATCATAAATTAAATTAATTGGGCATGAATTGGAAAGGCACACAACCTCTGTAGAAGGCAGAGCAAAAACCAAGTCATGAGGTCAAACTGAAGGCTCCCAAAGTCGCCTCTGTAATTCTCAAATGGGAGAAGTTTGGCACAATCGGGAGAGTTTACAAAAACCCATGTGAAAGCTAAGCAGGCTGTTTTCAGTGAGGAGAGTCTTCCGTCTAGCCACTCTGCCATAAAGCCCAGATCGGTTGTGATGGATTTCGTCTGTCACAACCGAACCTCGTTCCAACTCCACACAGGATCTCTGTAGCTCAGTCCTTTCAGACCAGCAGGGTTCTGTGCCTGTTCAGGTTCCTAAACCTAATTTTAAACCGCCAATACAATCAAACTGAAAATAATCGGCTCAGAACCTGAAAAGTTGGTTCCTCACTGGAACCAAAAAAAAAGTTTGTTCTTTTCTTGCAAACCGTGACATAATCAGTGGGTGTGTCATATTCTAGCGTGTGGAGACGAACAAAAAATGGTTGAAAAAATTGCCTGCTGAGGGGACAAAATGTTTGGTTGCAATCTTGGCATCGACAGAATTCCAGGCGAAGCCTAAGTTATTATTTGCCGAATTTGCGGAAGAGATAGCGAAGGCTGGGTTCAACCTGAACACCAGACCAGATACTTCATAAACTCAAGGAACCACCTAAGTAACATCCTCCCACTTTGGTTCAGCTTAAACTGGTGTGAATGTGGGCTGGTTCGCCAGAAAGCACCAAGGTTCTGAGACTCTAGAATGGAGCCAGAGCCAAAGTACTATCAGACACCTCTCTTTCAAAGACCTAACTATGCTGATGGCTGAGTTTTGCCAGATGACCAGGTCTTGGGAGAGTCGGGCAAACTTATTCCATTCAAAGAGGCCACTGTGCTCTTGGGAACCCTCTCTATGGCAGATTTTTTGTACCCTTCTCCAGATCTGTGCCTTCCAACAGTCTTGTCTCTGAGCTCTGCAGTCAGTGCCTCTGACCTCATGGCTTGGCTTTTGCTCTGATAGCATTGAGGGCTGTGAGGCCCCCTGTCTAGAGGTGTGTGCCTTTCCAAATCATGTCCAATCAATTTAATTGGCCAGAGGTGGATCAATCTATGTGCAAAAACATCTCAGCAAAGATCCAGAGAATTGGGAGGAACCTGAGCAAAGTGTCTGAACACTTATGTCAATGTCATATTTAAGTTCTTAAATTCTTAATAAATTTGCAAAATTTTGCATTTGCATTATTTTTATATAAGCCAAGATGAAAAAAGGAATTAAAAGTAAGATCTAAAAGTGATTTTTTTTGCTATTTCAAACAGATTTTATTAAGTGATCATATGGTCTGTAATTGTCCTTGTGAAAAGTGGTGGGGAGGCTCTTTATTAAATGGCCATTGTGGTGGAGCAGCCTTCTCTGAGACCCACTGTGTCCCTGCATGGTTTGGCTGCTTTCTGCCTGCCATTATGCATATTCCCACATCATTATCTAAAACTATTTTACGCATGCTGTTCTTTAAAACTCATAAAGATGTACAACAACAGAACTATGGTGCTCTTCCTCCCTTTCCTGCAGCTACACCTCTACACTGCAGCTTTGTGCTCTGTTTCCCTCATGATCACAGAGTCTCCTCAAATCTCCCCCAGTGTCAGTCATTCTGTTTGGCATCACATGCGAACGCACATGATCCTGCGCTTCCTGCTCTGTTTCCTCCCCCATGCACAAACATTCATCAATGATCCAGGCTCCTTTCCTTTATTCTTTGATGCACATTGCAGATTCACACAGGGCACATTTTAATGCATTTGTTTCAGTCTTCATTCTTGCAGTTACAGCTTTCTTTTCATGTTTTTGGATGAAGCGCAGTGCAGCACTGTTTCCTCCACATTATCTCTGCTGTATGCACCACCCCCTGCAGCTCTGTAACCATTGTGACATCACCGATCATCATCGCCATCATAATCATCATCTATAAACCACATGCTGACAGGGATTATAAGGTGATTGGAGCAGCAGTAAGAAGATGGGGATGAGATTACTGCAGCTAGCTCCCCTCTCTTTTTCTTCCTCGGTTTTTTCCTCTCGATCTGCACCCTCCTTCACCTGACCTCACCTCCTGTCACCCATTCCCCTCCAACCCCCCCTTTTTTTATCTCCTCTCACCCTCTTACATAACAGGGTGATCACGGCCATCCACGAGGCCGACGGGCAATCTGAATGAAGAGGAAATTATGAATGAATAAGCAGCCATTCTTAATCTCATCTCCTTTTCCTCGCTGCCTTCACAGATTCACGTTCAGCCCCATGTGCTTCCTCCTTTAGCGTCTCTAGATTTACCATCTCACTCTCTCTTCTGACATTTCCTCATCTTCTTCCTGTTTCATTCATTACTTCCTCTGTCCTCTTCATCACTCTTCCCTCTGTCAGCTCAGCCTTACATCAGCATGGGGGCTGTTGCTGTGCAGATTAAGTGCTGTAATCCTGGAGCGTGTGCGTGGAATGGAGTGCATGCATGTGAGCACTGATGTATGTGTGCGTGCACGACTGTCTGCAGAGGACCGGATGTTTCTGGTAGCTTTAAAACATGGCAGCAGAAGTGGTTTATGGACATCCCACACCCCCCTTTCCTTCATCATCAGCATCAGCAGCAGCAGCAGCAGCAGCAGCAGCGCTGCCATCGTTATCACCACCGCTCCATCTTTTCAGTTTGGAGGGGGAGGGGGCACAGCTGAGCCAACGGTGAGGTCATGGGATAGATTCAGCACTCATTCAGGAAAACAGCAGCTGGAAGAGAGAGAGAGGGGGGAGGGAGGGAGAGAGACTGAGCAGCAGGGGGGAAAGCATGCCGTCATCAGAGGAAAAATCATTCAGAAAAAACTGGATCTGACGGAGAGAGGGAGCGAGTGAATGAAAAACAGAGGAGGAGGGAGGGGTATAAAGCTGGGTTTATAGCAGCAGCTAGCATTTAGTCAGCGTAATAGCATAGTAAACTCAGAGTTTCATGAATGAAGAGGACATAGATGGAGGAGAGGTCACATGGAAAGGGGAGTAAGGAAGGTTTTTCAACTGAAATGATCCCAACAGAAGGAGAACAGACAATGAAAGGAGACAAAATGTGCAAAAGATTAAACACAAGATTGAGCAACAAATAAGGTACTATGAAATCATACAATGTGGGTAATCAAGGATGCTTTGATGCAAAAAAATGGAGGAGTGGGGCAAAACTGTAAAAAGGAAAGTGGTAAATGCAGCTGCGATTAAAATGAAGGAAGGTAATGAAAATGCACCTCTTTGCCGTGTTCTTTGCAGTGAGTTCACAAGTGGTGAGTAAGTGCACTCCTGGAACATATCTGTTGATAGCTTGCCTCCCCATTGTTGACTTCCACTTACTTTCCCCTTATCTTTTGTTAATTAGGGTCCAAGCACTGACTTAGGGTCAGTCAGGACCCTATGGGCATGATTTCCTGGCAGAAGAATCACCAATTTGAGAGCTTTGGCAAGTCAAAAATTTACCAAACTTTATAGAAAATTGTCTCCCAGTGGAAATTCGTGTATTTTGGTTGGATTGTGCAAGTCCATCAAGCAGGGGCTTGATGGGGACAGGGTAAGAGCTGCATGCATGGAAATTGGTACACACATATATCATGATTAGATGGAACTTGTCAGGTGTCTTAATGAAAAAGGGATCATGAGATCGGCAGACGGATTTGTGCAGTGTCTTGCAGACATTGTACTGCACTGTCTGGTGAGGAGGGAGCTGAGCCAGACGTCGAAATTCTCAACTTACCAGTTGATCTTTGTCCCAACCCTCACCTATGGTCATGAACTCTGGGTAACGACCAAAAGAACAAGATCACAGGGTCAGGTGATAGAAATGAGATTCCTCAGGAGGGTGGCTGGGCTCGGCATTAGCGATAGGGGAAGCTCGGACATCTGGAAGGATCTCGATGTAGAGCCAGTTCTCTTGATTATGGCTGAGCTGTTTCTACACAGATCTGAGGAAGGCTACAAAAAAAAGCTGCAGCACTGAAGGTTCCCGAGAGCACAGTGGCCTCCATAATTCTCAAATGGAAGAAGTTTGGCACAACCAGGACTATGGTCGCCCAGCCAAAATGAACCCAACAGTCTCTCTGACTGAGCTCCAGAGATGCTGTGTGGAGACGGGAAGAAGTTCAAGGAGGACTACCATCACTGCAGCCCTCTGCTGATCTGGGCTTTATGGTAGAGTGGCTAGACAGAAGCGTCTACTTGGTATAAAACAGGTGAAAGGCCACTGGGAGTTTGCAAAAATCTCCATGTAGGAGATTTTTTTTTAAAATGTTCTGCCCTTCCCAAATACTTTGTATGCGAACTTTCCCAGATTAATGTAAAATATATCCACGTAGTGGATATTTGAAACAGCAGGTTTTGGATCTGGACACCCCTATGTGAAATTAGGCCTCAAATGGAGCTCAGCGGAAGTTCAAGCAGAAAGACTGTTTCTGCTCATTCTTCAGTCACCACTCATTCACATCTCTCCCTTTTCCATTCTTTCTCTCTTCCCACTCTGGTGTTCAGCTGATTATGACTGTTCACTCTCCTAAGCACTCAGCTAATCAGATTCTGCCACATCCTCTTTTGACCAATCATCATGCACCTGTCAGATTATAAATCTGTCATTCTCTCTTTCACAGTCAGCCAGTTGTTCAGTGCAACCCTCCTCCACCCCAGCCACCTCCATTCAGTTAATCAGCATCTAGTCCAGATCATCACAGGTCTCCTGCATCCTTCAGTCTCCTCCTCCATGCCACCTCATTGATTCCTGGGACAACATCACCACCAGTGTCTAGACTCTGTGGGGGGTACCCTAATCCTGCTGTTTGCCTCAATGCAACTTCAAATACGTGAAGTCATCATGATGGAGTCTAATCGCCAAAGACTGTGCATTTCTCTTGCATTAAATTTGTAAAATAAATTATTGTTAAACTCGTGTCAAGCCTCTCCTGATTGAAATGAGGCTGAAAAGTACTCTGTTTAAACGTGGTTTCCCCAAAATGATAATAAATAATAATTATTAATAAAAAAGAAATAAACTTATTACTTTCATACCATCATATACTGTATCTCCCTTATCCTCCTAAGACCCAGCATGCACATATGAGGACATTAGATTTTGGCTTTCCTACAACAAAGTAATAATTTTCGAGATTTTTTTCCGGAACGTCCAATAAAGCTTAAGAAATTAACTTAAAATGTTAGAAAACATTACTTTTTGGATATTTTGGGGAATTTTCCTGGAAATTTGCAAGTATTTTAATGGAAATTTAAGGGATGAGTTTCATTGTAAGACTTGAAGTAAATTGCATGAATTATGGCATTTTCATAGGAATTTGGGATTTTTTTTTTTACATTTTTGTGAATTAGATTGGAAACTTTGGGATAGAGGTTGTCCTTTTAAATTTTCAGGAATTTTCATGGACATTTAAGAAAATTTATCTGGACATTTGGATGTTTCCATCATTTCATAAAATTAAGGAGAATCTCAGGAGGTTAATAACTATGGTTATATTCAAGTTGAGCTTGTTTTTTCAATAATGGGTAAATCATTTTTTTCATTAATTCTGTTTTGTAGAGAGCTTCACTGGCTCGGTGTCTTGCAACGCCCTGGGGGTCCCAGACCCCAACTTTGGGAGCCACTGATGTAGAGTGTGGCCAGACTTAATGGACCAAAGTGGCCCTGATGTGGTCTTCTGCCGCTGTAGTCCATCTGCTTTAAGGTTTGATGTCTTTTTCAATCAGGCATGCTTGTCTACCTCTGTTGTAATGAGCATTTATTTGAGTCATTGTTACCTTTTAATCAGTTTAAACCAGTCCGGCCATTCTCCTTTGGCTCAGAGAACTACAGGACACTTGATATTTTCTCTGTTTCAGACTGGTCGCTGTGTTTTTTAAGTCCCAGTGTCTTTAAATTTATGCTGATTAGATTTTACACCCCCTAATTCATAAAAGCAATGATCATTTATCAAGATAACCTCACTGAACAAGACTGAAGATTCTGAGCTTTGCTTTCAATAAATCTTGTTTCTGTCTATGTTCAGATGAAACATAAAGCGTCTGTTGTAAATGTGTGTCTTGCCAACAACTGTGGAATTAAATTAAGAAATGATTGTGTGGGTTGTGTGACTTTGTGGAGGCCTTATTTTCTCCTGCTGTATTCAGCCTCATTCATTAATGTCAGAGCAGGCCAAACTTCTCTAAAGATCAAAAACGTCAGCGCAAACTGGGTCAGAAAAACTCACTGAAGCCTGAGGTCATTAGTGTTGACCAGTGCTCAAACACAGCGCCGTTATGTGTCACAGTGGTCTTCACTGTACAGCCATAGTAGGTCAGAGCAGGAGTCATGTGGGTGCATGTTTGTGTCAGTGTCGGGGGTTAAATTGATTGTTCTTCATGGTCCATTTGTTTGTTTGCGTCAGAATCGAGTCCCAAAGAGATGCAAGAGGGATAATGTGCTTAAACGTTAAACATCTGAAATCTGCTTTACTGAGAAAAGGACAGTAAGAGTGATCTGATTAGTAGATGGAGGTAACATCAGACTGTTTTTCTTTGTGATTTTATGAGGTTTTTTTTTTTTTTTGCATCTCTGCAGGCTCTTGGACTTCTGCACTGAGATTTTGTGTGACGTGTGGCTGAATAATGAGTGGATGAATGGAGAGCCAGCAGACCCAGTAGAGAGCACACATCTACACCCAGTGGTCACACACACAACGTGAGTGCTAGCACACAACAGTAGGGTCACTATCACCTGATGCACTTCCTGTGCCAGTCAAAAACAAAAGCTCTTATCAGTGACACAGTCACACATACGTAAGCATGCCCTAAATCTTCATGCACGCAAACAGTAAATCCTGTCAATACATAAACACAAATTGGTATCTGTATATAAAAATAGACAATGCACATACAATTGAATGGTTCAAATCCATCTATTATTCTTTGTCTGATATTTTTAGTCATTAAGTAATACAATTTAAAAACTAGCTTGCAGTGAAACAGTGAAAATGCAATCAAATGAAGTCCAATCAACCCACCATTTATGTGGCTAAGCAGAGATAAGCCAAAGATACAGTACATACAGGATGGTCACTGTGACTGAGCCTTAGAGATTCTGTGTTGGGATGGGACAAAGTTCCAGAAGGACAACAATCACTGCTGCCCTCCATTGGTCTGGGCGTATGACAGAGTGGCGGGAGCCTCTTCTCAGTAAAAGCCCACCTGACCTATACATGGAGGGGTTTGCAAACTCCAAGTGGGTTTCAGAAAATTTTTAAAAAGTCTAAGAAGGTTACATTCTGTCTGTCACATCCATGACGGGCCAATCAGAGTGACAAGACAAAATCAGTTAGTCAAGCATGTACTCTTATCAGAGGTGTCAAGAAACTAAGTACAAATACTTTGATACCTTACTTAAGTAGAAATTTGGGGTATCTGTACTTGACTGGAGTAATTATTTTTCAGCCTACTTTTTACTTCTACTCCTTACATTTTCAAGCAATTATCTGTACTTTCTACTCCTTACATTTTAAAAGTAGCCTTGTAACTCTTATTTCATTTTAGCATGTTTTCATTCCGGCTTGTCATCGTTCAAAAAACCCAAAAACCCTATCTAGATAAATCGTGCCATCCAGGTAGAGTGAATTTGATTGTGGTTGGATGAGAAGTATAAACATAATACCATTCCAACACCCTAATGGTTTGTACACGATCCATCACCCCTGAGCACGACGCAAATCACGAAATAGCAGACGTATGTAGCCTTGTACGAAGATGTCCGTGGCTGAGACTCAAGAGAACTGGAGTGAAACGTCCCAACAAGCACCAGCGAGGAGGTTGGTAGTACACGTATATGGTTCTTAAATGTATTTGCATTGTACTAAAATACGTTCATTTTCAGTGGGCATAAATGTGGCTGAAACAGGTGCATCCCAAATTTTTCAACATTAACATTTTAATATAACATTATAGTCATTATGGCCATTAGAAAACTGTTTTTTGGGGAGGTGGGGTAGTGCTCTATAGGCCCCTGTGGCATGGCCTTAGCGTTTGTCCTTAACGGCATTTTTTTCCCCCTGACATTACTTTTATACTTTAAGTAGTTTTCAAACCAGTACTGTTACACTTTTACTTGAGTGAAAAGCTTGAGTTGATACTTCAACTTCTACAGAAGTCTTTTTAAACCCTAGTATCTATACTTCTACCTCAGTAATGAATGTGAATACTTGTGACACCTCTTGTAAGCTGAACTCAACAGACAGGCCTTGCTGTAGTTACAGCGGGGATTGTTGGTGGATAAAACTCATGCCAAGGCCAGTCGGGAGAAGTGCAAACACATCTTCTCTGCCAAGAGAAGCCATCAGTGTGTCTCTGCTCTTGGTTTAATAAAGAAATGTGGCCCATATCTGATTGCCTTGTTAGAAGATAAATCTCCACCCAATCCAAATTTCTCTTGCAAACTGAAATAATATTGTCCTCAAGGATTTTCCTAGATTTATCTACATCTGTTTTATCCTCAACCTTTACAAGGCTTTCAGGGCTGGCTGCTGAGAAATATCCCCACAGCATGATGCTGCCACCATAGTGTTTCTCATAGGGGATGGTGTATTTGTGGTGATGTGCAGTGGTTGGTGTCAGGGTCACTCAGTTTATGAGGACGGCTTGATCTAGGCAGATTTACACATTTGCAATATTCCTCTCATGTCTTGATGATGGATTTAACTGCACTCCAGTGGATGTTCAGTGCCCTGGATTTTTTTTGTATCCATCCCCTGACTTATACCTTTTGATCACCTTTTCTCTGAGTTGCTTGGAGTGTTCTTTTGTCTTCATGGTGTAATGGTAGCCAGGAAAACTGATTAACCAGTGACTGGTCCCTCCAGACACAGTTGTATTTATACTACAATTACTTGAGACACATTCACTGCACTTAGGTGATTTGAGACTACTAGAACCAATTAGATGGACCTCTTTAAAGGCGGGGTGTTCTTGTGAAGTCAGTTACATCTTTTTGTTTAGTTGACAATCTGTTGAAATCTCCTTTGACATTAAAGATTTTTTTGTGTTTTTTGACCATAAAGCCAAATTACATTGGCTGCGATTGATATCTAAAATCAATAAAAGGGGTAATTACCTTTTATAAGCACTGTATTTTTACCAAGCCCCCACGCTCTGAAGTCATTCAGGTCATTGCTACAGTCATTGCAGATAAGGACACACTGACAGCCCACTTTTATGAATGGCTCAGTTCTCTCACTATAGACAGAGTCTAAATCCAAAGGTCTCACTGTTGGATTACCTCAGATTATCTTGCACTCTAGTGAGATGTAATGACCACAAGTGGATATTCACAGCACATTAGCTTTTTCCATGTTTGTATTGTGAATGTACCTTTGTAAACTCTGACCCATGCATGAATGAATGGGCTGCTAGGGCTCAATGAAAGGGATCACAAAGCTGGCATTCAGCGTACAATGCACATCATTCATCTGGGAGAAGCGGAGAAATTATTTTTGCTGACATAAGTATAGAGAACATGTTCCCCCAGTCTTTATTTAGCATTTTTATCAGTGAAGTCATGAGAGTTCAATGCCACCTGAATAGAGATCTAGTCAGACAACATGACCATAAACTCCAGAGTATGTGCACTTAAAGTACCCTGGAAACTTGTTTTGGCACATTTTTGTTCCTTGGTTATTTATTTCCTCAACCCAAGAGACATGGTTGGAAATTATTTAAATGTGGCTCTGAATTCTTTCCTCTTTTCAGCAGAGTTTGCATATGTGTGTGTCAGCAGTACAGGCAGTTCCAGCAGCGGAGGGTATTAACCAATCTTAGGATACGCCGCCATCTTGTGGACAAAAGAGCTCAGTTTTTACATTAATGACTTCATCTGAATAGCACTGGGGTTTACAAAGTGCTTTGACAAATGTGCATAGGCATACATGAGAACAAAGCATATAAACACAACAGCAAAAGACACCAAAAGAAATTCATCCAGCACAGTTAACCCAAAGATCACAAAAACCCAAGAACACATCACGGAATCCAAGAAACATGCCATGTAAATCTAAGAAACACATCATGAATGTAGACAACAGGTTAGGTCAGAGTTGAACACCATTCCTAAGTTTCTAGCTGTGGGGCTGATATTTTCTGATGAGGTGGGTGGAGTTTTGTGTATGAAAAAGTAGAGCTCAGCAGTGCCCGCCCACTTTTTCACCAGTGCTGCTTCCATAAACGAATTTCGCCCATTCAATTCCCTGTTAGACATTTCTATAAAATCCTTATTACAATGCCGTGAATACCTCAGTAATCATGACTATAAAACATTTGATTCAGTGCAAGAACGGCAGTCCAAAATCAGGTCAGAGGGAGCGTTCCTATTGGCTGCTGTAGTAGGTGTGCTTCCGCCTCTCAGCTCAGTGAAAAGTTAATACAATTTCGGAGTTACCAGCGGTGTTTGGTCCTATGTAGAATTTGTTCATGCTGAGATGAAGTGTTTTCTAACCTGCAATTCGGCCATTGATGTCAGTGGAAAAGTGAAGCAAAATCACTCCACGAGAGCTTTGCCACCCTCAGTATTTAATTCAGCAGACATGCACATTCACAAGGAGGTATGTGAGAAGAGGGGTGGAGCTACGGAGCCCAAATAGGGAGAAGAACAGGAAGGAGGGAGAGTTGAGTTGATTCTACACTGCTCTCATTGAATGTTACATACTGGAGCTTTAATCAGTGTTGATGTTGGCAGCTATTTTTAATTTTAGTGTTAGTTTTAGTCTTTAAATGAAATGTATTTTAGTTTTAGTCACATTTTAGTCATTTTTATCCTTTTTAGTTTAAGTTGACAAAAGCTCAAAACCATTTTAGTCTAGTTTTAGTCCATAAAAAGTCCTCACATTATAGTCTTTACTTCTAGTCCAAGCATTTATTTTCTTGCCTTAATCTGGTACCAAGTCCTGGTAGCACCCTGCCAATCCTGGGGTCCCTGCTTTCTACAGCTGAGAGGCATAATAGCTACAGATACATTGTTTTTTCACACATTTACCCACAGTAGAGAAATATCACGGACTTTGAATGTCCGACTAAAACTAAATTACATTTTAGTGTAGTTTTAGTGCAAACTAAACTTAGTTTTTGTCAGTTTTAGTCATCACAGATCTATTTTTATTAGTCATAGTCTAGTTTTTGTCATGGAAAGAAAGGCTGATAACGAACATTTTTAGTCATAGTCTTAGTCGACGAAATTAACACTGATCTTAATTACAGTGATTAGATGTGAAATGATAACGAAACATACATACATGATTGCTTCATACTGTTGTATGTATTGTGGTCGTTTCCACGGTAACCGAAGACCCTCTGAACCAGAGATGTTGCTGTGACGCTCAACCATTGCGGGCCTGGGTGAAGTTTTGGCTGAGATCAGGAATAAACTATGTTTTTTTTTTTCTCAAAACAAAGTTGACATCTTGCAAAATTTAGTCTTCTTCAGCAGCATATACCATTGTTCCTTCTCCAGTAGCTTTCTCGGATTCTTCTGATGATATGGCCAATCATCAGATCTATTATGGAGAAAGTGAATGCTTATTCAGTTTCTTCATAATTAAAGCTTCCAGAACCACACTGTTGAGCCCTTCTACTATATATCAGTCTATCAAAGCCTGACATATTGAGTACACAGGAAAATCTAGGGAGTAATGTAAAATATATTACTAAAAAACAGTCAAATGTACTCTTTTTGAGTGTATTTATTACCAGCCACCACCAGAATTAGTGTAAAACACAGATGTGACGCTGCGGGAATAAAACTTTAACCACACCCATTCAAGTTTGACCTCAGCTGCCAGCTATTATGGACAGTCACAGCTGCAGCTCGTTAGGTGTCCCAGCTGCAGACAATCACTGGCAATCAACATCTCCTCACCTGGTGATGAACTTTCAGACACCTGTGTACTACAGCTACTAGTCTGGTAACCTGGCTCCTCTTCAACCTTTGAATCTTATGATTTTTCAGGGAGTTTTTGTCCTGTCTAAGTCCATTTTGTTCCCTTTTTTGCAGTGCGTCTCTCTGCCAGTGATTCTGCCAACCAGCCAGTACCTTCACCTTTGTTTGCACTAATGCTGTCGTCAAATAAACTCCTTTAACCTTGCTGTCTAGTCTAGTGTTCTACTCCTGGGTTCTTGTCAAATTTTCATCCCAACTTTTTCATCTGTATTTTAATATTAAGTACCTAAAGGCAAAACCCCCTCATTTATCAGTCCTCCATTTAAAGGTGGAAACTTAGCAGAATTATCTATTTAGATAAAATGTAGCTCTATATAAAGACAACAGTGTATTTAGAGTAAAACACACCTCTACATGAAGTAATCATTTCTATGATTCTATACTGAGTAAGACACATTTATGTATGAAATGAAAACCGCTCTGAAATGATTAAATAAAACACTGTAATAAGTCAAAAACCATCTCTGTAATGAGTGAACTTCAGTATAACTGTGTTGGATACATCTGCTGTAGAGTTGTGTTTATTTTGTTCATCATGGAGTACATAATTATCATTTAGAGTTCAATAAAAAAAAAAAAAACTTTTTAGAGTGAAAACATTCTGAAAGCAATGTGAATTTTACTCCAAATAGACTGGGACCAAATGTCCTATTTTTCAGAGTAAAATTTTATTCAATTTGAGTAAAATTTACTCAGGTAACTGTGGAGCTGAAAATGTTGTGTCATCCTGCAGTTAATATCATTTCATCTATGGCAGCTAGACTTCTGGGGCTGCACATAAATATAGAATAAAACCGGACCTAAAACTTTGCCTTGCAGTATAGTAAAGGTAATAGTAAAAGGAAGAGGAGTGATTACCTATGGTTTCCACAAAATTTCATCTAAATAATAAAGAAATAAAAGCGGCTATGTGCAATATGATCATGGATTTAGTAATGTGAATTTGTTGTATCTCTTCACTGACTCAACATTTAGTTTTGCAGCTGGATTAAAAATGTTCTGGAGGGGATATAAATGCCAGGAGCCCTTTGTAGATTGACAAAAAGGTAAGCTTCACGTTATAATTCACTCCAGTGAGATCCGTCTTACGGCTCCTGAGACATTTTAAACAATGCATGTCAGTGATCCAACATGGTTTGGAAGGTTGAAGTTGCTTGTGTTTGATATTGCAAGTAAAAAATGAAAACTAGTGCATTAGCTTAAATGTTCGGATTTGGCAAAATGACAATTAAAATGTGATGCACTATTTGTTTGAGTAGAAAAGACTGAAAGGAAAAAGCAAATCAGTATGATAATGTGTTGTATAACCATTTAACAATCTGGCTTAAACTAAGAGAGAGAATCAATATATAACTAGTTTGGTTCTGACTGTTTTTTAATTGAATCCCATCACTTACTGACATTTTAAAATCAATTTAATCCATTCAAGTTGTGAAATTTAACAAAAAAAGCCATAGAATAGTGTCTGACTGCAAAAGCAACCAAAAGTACAACTAACATTTGCTACACCCACATGAAACTCGGGGCATTTGGGATGGAAATGTGACCAAGATCTGACTGTCTTTGTTTCAGGAGAAGCTCATGAGATGAATACAGCCTCAGGAGAAGCCAAATCTGTGCACGAGTGGTGGGAACTTTGTGCCTGCTGATTTGGTGGATTTTGCAAGTGGGAAAATAGGCAGACAGCTGACATTGCTGGCCAATTATGGGAGCACACGCAACAGGGGACCCGAAAACATATAGACGGCTCACCATTAAAGATTAACAAATGACAGATTCATGCATTCAGAGCTAAAGAAAGGAAGATTCAAGATTATGTGATCAAAAATGGCAAAAATCATTCAACAAGCCAGAGTTTAAGCAAATAGGTTCAAAAACAAAGAAATAAAGGCTATGGTCTAGTTTCTATGTGCAGTGGGGCTGATGGGAGAACAGGAGACAGGTGTGCTAGGAAGGATTAGAAGTGAAAACAGGTGCACAGATTCAAAAAGGAGGGAAACTCTATTTTGGGTTTATATCGGCTCATTCAGTGGTCACTTTTACAAAAGGCTGGACCTTGTTGCTTAGAAATTAGTGTATGCTCAGTGGAATAATGAGGATGACTAAAACAAGTCTTCCTATGTGCATCCATGACAAACTCCTCAGATAAGACTGTATACATTTGGTTATCACAATAATAATATTTGAGTCAGAAATCACAAACTCTTTCACTAAAGCAGACTAGGGAACTTGTTGCCTCAAGGTTTGATGCCACTGGTGTGCAAAATCACCTTCATCTACGAGTTGCTGTCCCACAGTGTTGATGAGCAGAGATGACTGACTGGACCACAGAGGTCACTGCTGCTTCATATAACACACTAATCTGAGACAAGACCTTCTATGGGTTGGTGGGATAACTGAGTGGTCAGATTTTTCAGGAACAGGACCACACTAACTCACCTCACATCTCTTCCTGCGATCCCAAGAATTTAAGCCTGACCATCTCTATTCTGCACTCCACCTCCCCGGTCTTTCTAATGTTCACATTCCCCCAAATGCATAGGGCACTTGTGGGAGTTTGCTATGCCAGCAGCAAACCGGTGTCAGCAAACATTTCACATCACTAACTCAAAAGAGTCGGTCTCATGAATACATAATTGTCAACTAGCATCCTGTTGATGGTGTGGTTCTTGCTTCCCAGCCAGCATGTCCATGTGGGCCCCATATGGGTTTTATAGAGGTTACAATATGGGCCCCATGTGGGTTTGTTCATAGGTTCCACCCCTGATTGCCCATGTGAAATGCAAGCGTGGATCAGCCCATAGGAGGCCCATATTGGCCCCATATAGAGATCCTTGCAATTGCCCGTGTTTACTAGCAGAAGGATCTGTCTTGGAAGTCTACAGATGGGACCTATATGGGTCTCTTATGGGCTGATCCACACTTGCAGTTCACATGGGCAATTACAGGTGGGGCCACCATGGAACCCACAGAGAAACCCACACGGGACTCATGCTGTAGCCCACGTATAACCCATGTGGGGCCCAAAGAGACATGCTAGCTGGGTTGGGAGAAAAAGGCCATTGTAGAGAAACAGTAAGAAATGGTCATGGTCCACAATAGTGCGATTTTTGGATCCATGTGGATGAAGATATTCTTGTGAATGTAGCATGTTGATAACATCATTGAGGAAAACCTCAGTTTTAAAAAACACCCATACATGTGGATTGGGCCTCATATGATGCTGACTGTAATTTTAAAAAATAACTCAATGTAATAGATGTTAATTTAATATTGGTTGTGTTCAAATTTTTACAATGTGCACTGTGATATATTGAGTCCACTATAAAGGATATAACAGTCCTCATTCATAATGTAGACAACACCACATAATGGCAAATTCACTATTGTTAAAATGCCAAAAAGTCTACTTTTTTGGGCTTTGGTATTCTACTGTTAAAATAGTTAACTTTAATTCTGACCTTTACCCAAATGTCTGTTTTGAGGTCAAAAAGAATCATGAGATCACAATGCTAAACATGACATTTGTACAGTAAATGTGTCAAAGAGGGTTCAGAATGAAATATTCTGAATGGTGGAAATTCTGACAATGAACAATTCTGGGGAATAACAAACATGATGGCTGTCTTGTCAGCATCTTCTCATGCAAAAATGATTTTTGCCTTCTCAGCTGTGTTGCAGCCAAACACTGCTCCAGATCTTGAAGTGACTTATTTTCATGGGTTGTTAAACTAAATAAAATCTGAAGTGAATAATGCATGTCATTTCAATAGAGATACACGATTGACCTGTTTTTAGGCTTCACCTTCAAATCCTGTTATTTGAGCACATTCCTAAAAATGGTAAACAGGCCTGCTTTACCTTGTTTGGCTCTGATTTGACCTGACGTGACCACAACCTCTGAACTCTTCAATACTTGGTGATGGCATGTGAATATTGCACGAGGGGAAAAAAAAGAAAGGCATGCTGACATGTGATTCATGTGAAATTATTGCACACAGATTGGTTGGGTTTCAGCTTGTCTTGTGTTTTTGCTTTAAATCAAGGTTAAGTCAACACTGTGGGCCTTCTTTTTGAGGACTTTTTGGATGCTGTGTCGATGCTGCTCTGCAAAAACAACGGCAACATTTTTTTGACCTTTTTTTTTCTTTGCCTTTACAGTTTGGCCACCCATCCTCACTAGTCATTTGCTGCCTTGTGTTACAGTGTCTTTTTAAATCACCAGGAACACAAAACTTAATTACTTAACAGTACAGAGAACTTGAACTGATGACTTTGACACAATGAGGGAGAAAGGCTGGTAAAAAGTGCCATTGCTAGTTTGGTGATTTTATTTTAGTGCAGTAAGAGTCAGTTTCAGTCCACAGTGAAAAGGCATACATTTTTAACTGTGACTCTTCATTTTCATTGGTTATGTGCCTTCAGTCTCACATCAGCCAATCAGGGCTGCAGGACTGACTCAACTGGGCATGCACTTAAGATGCTACTGATTCTTGCCTACTGGCACCAGTCACCCGGATCCACATTCTGTAGCAGCAGGGGTTGATGTGGTCCAAATTGTAAAATTTTCACTTTTTTTCTTGTGTCAATTAGATTCTCGGGCAATAACACAAATAATACAGCTAAAGCCACTGAAGCTCTATGCTGATGACACCACTTCCTACAGATGTATCACTAAAGGGTTTCTGGCACCAAACATTTGTCATTTGTAAGACATATGGAGAAAACTCTCAGTGCTTTACTCTTTTGCTAGCGACCTCATTAGCATGATGCTTATTACTTTATGTACAACCCCACTTCCAAAAAAGTTGGAACACTGTCTAAAATGTTGATAAAAACAGAATGCAACAATTTGAAAATATCCAAAACTCATATTTTATCAACAATAGAACACAAAAAACATATGGCTTATTCTCTGTATGATACAGCTTTAACTTTTTGTGGATGCAACAAAAGTTAGACTTACCATGAGCTACCTGAGTATAAAGTGATGGTATATGCTCCTGTAGAAGATGCAAGTTCAGATGTTATCAACCCAATTTTAAGAAGAAAAAAAAATCACTTATTCACAATTTTGGGGATAAGATCTACAATGCCCACAGTTCTAATTTGTAGGCAATGTCTCTTAGTAGTTTAGCCTGCTGTTACGGGCAAACCTCTGCAGTCAGTTCTACTCTATTTAACAGTTGTGTTATTACTAAAAAGGATTTAAACAGGAGGACATTGGTAGGCTCCACTAGGAGGCAAGTTTTAATGATATCATCTATGTCTCAGTAATAGCTGTGAATAACGTGGGCAAACTTTATTAACTTTGTTGTCAAAGGTTGGGACTTGGATACACACTAATGGTCAGTACTAAATACCCATATACACAGGGCAGCTATAAAGAGTGGTGTATACCTACTTCAAGTAGGTTGACAACAACAGTTTTACTTATTTCAAGATAACAATGAATCTCTTTGTTGGCTGATACCTTTGCTGAAAACAGTATTTCCCAACCCTTACTGACATCATCATCAATTTCAATTCTTTTGATTGTTTAAATCCAAGCAAAAAAGCCCTCAAACAACCACCAAAAGACCGTTGTATGAACTATTCACACATCTTTTAGCATGATTTTTGCTAGTATGTGCACATATTTTTATAACCTGCCTTGTGACCCCCCCTTCAATCTTTGGCACTCTACAAAGGAGGACCCCAGGCTGGAAAACAAGGGGTTGAACAATGGCAAGCCATCTATTATCTCTCATAATAGTCAACAGAATCAGTGTGACTAAAAATGTTTATTGACTACTTCTTTGCATCAGGAAGACCGGACAAAGCTTAGAAAAAACTAGATCTCTGATAATCAAAACTACAATGAAAAGTAAGTCCTGTTCTAGCATTAACCCCCTAAAGCCTGAAAACACAAATTATAGACAGAAAATTCTAATATTTTGGAAATGAAATGTTTATTTCACTTTCTACTGAAATCCAAAAAATCAAAATTTCCATAAAATTTAACATATATATATTTTTTAATCTCATTTGATACATTAGGTGTTTTTGGTAACTGATAATCCACTTGAGGGCATTTTGATCATTTTTCAGATTGTATTCAGGTTTTTTTTTTATTTTTAGTAATTTATGATCATATTGATCAGATACAGGTATCATAAAAGTATGTATCAAATATGATACAACAGGCTTTAAGGGGTTAAGACTAAAACTGGACTAAAATGTTGGGACTATTTTCTCAATCAATTCAACTATTGATAGGGAATTTATACTTTTTTTTAGCATTTATATTAATTAATTTGACTGAAAACTTTACTAAAATGCCTTGACTAAATGTCAAGATGAAAATTTAAGGACTCTAAAACTGGACTAATATGTTTAAGCTCTTGTAGATTAAAACTAGGCTGAAACTATAAAGAATAAAAATGACTAAAATGTGACTAAAACTAAAAAGAAACTGTGAATCCAAACAGTAATACTAAACCAAAAAAGGCTGCCAAAATGAAGACTGAATACAAAAAAATAGTCACACCAATGCAATATGTGTTCAACAACAACAAATCAGCTTCAGGGAATCCTTCTTAAGGGAACCAGACCCACAACCATCCCAGGTGTCAAAGTTAGCTGATTTACACACATCATGCACCTTGACTTGCTTCTTAAGACATTTTCTATGCTTCGTGAACCACACAATGGTCCCAGTATGTCAGTATAGACTGATGTAAACTGGACTACACTTTGTAGGTGGACAGTAACACTCACACTGACCATTTCAGTCACACTTGCTACTGTATGACCTCCTTTTGTTCGCAGAGATACAAAGTCTTGTGTATTTTTTGGTCACAAGAGTTCATGGTTCATTAAAGCCTGGAAACGAAGGTCCGATCAATTCTTTTTCCATGCAGATCTTCTCATTCGTCACTGTCTAACAGTTTTTGTCCATTGCAACACATTTTTTTATTATGACATCAGATTTTACCCATTTTTGTATAGTAATCTACAGATTTTTTGTCCCACATTGATATCCAGTTTTAAAGAATGCATCTGGTTGAGATCTTCTTATCTCTAGCATTAACCACCTCTTGTTTCAGTTAATGGAGAAAGCAAAGCTAACTTTCTCAGGAAGGAAGTATTTCAACCTCCCTGTTTCCATCACGTGAGAGAGTGACCACGACATTGTTGTGAACTGTGTGAGAGTCTGAAGGTACAAAGAGTCCTTTGACTACAAGTCGTACCATGTCCAATCCTTTCAGACACCTGTGGCAAAGAATCTCAGCAGAAACCTCATGGAAAAAAATCTGTGATTTTGCATTTGAACAGAAAAGACCAAGTGTAAAACACTAAATGTTTCAAAGACCTTGAGACAGACAAAACATGAATGAGGAGCTTCTTTGTAGTGAAGACATAGGCAGATGGAGAAAGTCATAAATAAGAAACTCAAAGAATAGATGTAGGGGAAAACATGGAAAGCCTTTGATTTGATCAAAGCTGCCTCAGCGATTCATCCGCACATCAGGTAGCATTGCTAGAGTGAACAATCCAAAACTGTTGTAGCTTCTTTGACAAAGCTCTGCATGATGGGATGACACACAGCCTTAAAAGGACTGAACTGCAGGTAGTCAAGTAGTGCTGTGACAAGAAGCCCGAGGTGGGAGGGTATCCATCTTTCGAAGCATGTCAGGGACGCTGGTCTGAAATCAAGACTTTGGCACACTTGGTATTGGAACCAGGCTATGAAAAAGTGTTTGCCTTCTTCCTGAGACATTTTTAGATGACAATCTGAGTAAATAAAAAAATGCTGATTTCGTTATCAAGGGAAAAAAAGCCATCCAAACCTCCCTGGCCCTATGTGAAAGAGTAATTGCCCTCTGATAACTTGTTATTTGCCCAGTCTCTTTCTTACTAGCTGTGGTTACATGAGCATTTTTTTCTCAAGCCGATTGAATTCATTCTGATCAAAGATTTGCACTTCTCTGTTCACATCGTCTCACTGGTCAAATCTGCCAAAGATATCAAGGATATCTAGTGAGTTTTTTTTAAGTTCAATATACCAGCGATATACAGAGAGATACAAATATATATATCTAACAAGATGAACTTGTCTGATCATGCAGGGTCCCTTTAACTGAGTCAAGTGAGGCCTGCAGGTCTTTAGATGTTGTCCTGAGTCGTCGGTGTGCTCTTGGAGTAATTTTGCTAGGCCGGCAACTCCTAGGAAGGTTCATCACCCTTCCAAGTTTTCTCCATTAGTGGATAATGGCTCTCCTGTGGTTTGCTGGAGTCCCAAAGCTTTGTAACCTTTTCCAGACTGATAGGCATCAGTGATTTTGTTTCTCATCTGCCCTTAAATTTCTTTAGATGGCGGTAGAATATGTTGATTTTTGATATTTTTAGTCTACTGCATTTCGTCAGACTGGTTCTTTTTAAGGGATTTCCTGATTCAACAGGTCTGGCAGTAATCAGGCCTGGGTATGGCTAGTGAAATTTGACTTGGGGAAAATACTCTTTCACATAGGGCCAGAAAGGGTTTGGATTACTTTTTTTCCCTTAATGAATTACATAAACATTTAAAAACTGGAATTTTCATTTACTTGGGTTATCTTTGAGAAATGTGTAAACCTTTTAGATGATCTGAAACATTCCAGTATGACAAATATGGAAAAAAAAAAAAAAAAAAAATCAGGAAGGTGGCAAATACTTTGTCACAGCACTGTAAGTCCTCCAAATTGTGGGGATTTTTTTTTTCAGTGTTAGTTTGAAAATATGCTGCTTGTCTCTTAACCCTCACCCTGCAGAGGTTTTACAAACTGACTTTACAGGGAATCACACAGCCTTGTGCATGAAAGAGGCTCTGTTTTACTTGCAACTGACCAAACAGAAGTAGGAAGTCTGTCTGCAAAAAATAATATTTTAGAATAATTTCAATTGATAAATACATATAAGAATATTTTCCATCCGCTTTGTTCTCTTAACCTTTTCCTACACACCCAGATAAGAGTGAGGAAACAAAGCTTGAAGTTCATGGGCACTGGAAGTTCAACAAATATGGGATACCAAGAAAAAGTCTATCAAATGAGTCCCATGCAAGACTGATGTTTGTATGCCTCCAGAAGAGCAATAGCCTCGGGTTTTTTGTGTTGTCCATTTGTCTCTACATCTGACCCAGTCCAGTCTAAGGGCAATTTGAAGGATTTTCTTCAAATTTTGTACAAACATCCATTTTGACTAAGTATGAAACTGATCAGACAACCTTTCAGAGGTCAAAGGTCAAGAGGCCTTATGTTCAGGGGTGTAGTTGAGTCTGCAGAAGTGGGTTAACCATTAGTATATACCCCAAACAATATCAAGAGATCCATTCTGCAAGGGATAAACAACCTGTGATGCTGACTGCTTTTTCATATATAGTAAGCCTCAACATGGCTTTTCACAACTGTATACAGTCACTGAATTCCTGTTGCTTGTCTTCAGCTAGAAAGAATTGCTATGAAATTATGATGGAAAAGGCAAAATGACAGTGCCTATGAAAAGTTTTCAATCCCTGTTATTGATGTGACAAATCTATCATGGTCAATATGATTAGGCTTTTTTATGAAAACAAATAATGATACAACAAAAATGTCTTTTAAGTCAAAGTCATTTCTACAAAGTATTTTCGATTAAATAAAAAAGTTTATTATATAAACAAGTGAGATCATAAATAGTCGTCCTGTTCAAGTCAGTATTAATAGATGTACCTTTGACTGCAGTGACAACACTAAGTCTGTGTGGATAGGTCTCAATCAGGCTTGCATATCTGGACACTTTAAACCATTTCTGTGTAGTTTTCACTGTATGCTTCGTGTCATTGTCTTGCTGGAAAATATATCTTCTCTCAAGTGGTAGTTCTTGTCTTTTAAGATTTTTCCATATCTTTCCATATTCATTTTATCCTCCACCTTTAACAATTCTTCCAGGGCCGGCTGCTGAGAAGCATCCCCACAGCATGATGCTGCCAACACAGTGCTTCACAGTGGAGAAGGTGTGTTTTTGGGGATGCACAATGTTCGGTGTCCACCAAACATAGTGTCATGTCTGGTAGCCAAAAAGCACAATTTTTGTCTCATCAGACCAAAGATCATTCTTCCACTTGATAATGGAGTCTCCATTCCCTGACATATACTTTTCTATGACATTTAAGTTGAATACAGTGTTCTTTTGTCTTCAAGGTGTAATAGTAGCCAGGAATACTGATTAACCAATGATTGGACCTTCCAGACACAGGTGCCATTATACTACAATCACTTGAGAAACATTCACCGCACTCAGGTGATCCCCATTTCACTAATTGTGAGACTACTAGCTCCCATCTGGGCCTGTGTTGAGTCCGGTCAGTCACTTTAAAGGGGGTAACTGTTTATGCAGTCACTTAATTTACATATTTTATTCAACTGAGATTACTTTGTAGAAATCTGTTTTCACTTTGACATTTTCTTGCAATATCTTTCTGTTAAGAAAGCAGAATTATGTTGACCATGATTGATTTCTAAAATCAATAAAAGACTAAAACATCCAAGGGGATGATTGATTTCACAAGCAAAGGATGAATGTGAAGCCTGATGTTGAAACATTCAGAGTGGACATTTGTGCAAGTCTCAAAGAAAATCTTTCTAAGTGTTCCTGAGATTTTGGATTCATAAGATTGTTTAAGATGGATCAACAGCATACATCATGGAAACATACAGTTGTACCACTGGCCAGAGAAGCATAGAACAAGAGTGTGTTTTATTGTCTTTATTACATATACTCTAGAAACTTAAATATATATTTTTTCAACATTTTGAAAACTGTCATGTGATTTGGATTGTGTGTAGTTATTTTAAACTGCGCTAGCATGTGAATTCATTATCACCTCCATTGATTCAAATGTTTCCGTCTACTTGGCTTAAACATGTCTGCTCACAGCTGCTCCAAGCCCAGCAGAACCTTCCAGCATGAATGCATCTCTCATGACAACTCTCCAAACAGACCATGACGTAAGAAATAACTGATTTTTCATTCTGTTAGCAAGGAAACTAGTTCACATTTTACACAGCAATTATCAACCTTACTATTAGCAGTTGTATTCATTTGTCCAGTGTGTCTGATTCTCGAGCATGCATGGTGAAACTGTAAGATTGTGCTTTTAGGTCAGATGAGGTTTCAATTGCTTTTCAGAGCATATGAAGACTAAATTGAATGGCTCCTTGTTTCATTTAGCACAAGGGTTAAGGAGGAACACGGTTACTATTTTGCAAAAAGACAAATAATGTTGATGACTCATTGGAGCCTTGCAAACTATACTTCAGATCTGACTCCTTCTAGCTGATTGATGAGTTTTGACTAAAATCTCATCTCATTGGTTGATCTGGGAGGTAGTAGCCCATGTAGTGAGGGGGTAAGCAAACAAAGCAGTGATGCAGAATATTAATTTTCTGTTTCATTCACAGAGGTTACACTCCAAAGAACAAAGAATCCGAAATCCGATGCAAAGACATATACCTGATGATCCTGAATTCTAGATTACAGATGTATACTGTAAATTTGATTAATCATTTAAATGAGGGCTGCACTAATATACTACTGTTGTCTGAAACCCTTTTTTTTTTTTTTTTTTGTTTAACACTGTAAAATATTAAGACATTTGCAGGAGTGCATGTACAAAATAACTCACAGAAGCTCAATGATACCTGTTCAAGTGATTTTCTTTGCACTCTTGTGTCAGTTGTACTCTACTTCCTGTCTGGGTAAAAACTTGCTTTTACTCTGAAAGAAAGTACAGAACTTCTGGTTGGAACATCATCAGCTGACTCACAAAAAAACAGAAAGCACTATGAATAGAAACGTAAATGAAAACAGCTAAAGGGAATGGTTAAAAAAGCTAAAGATGCAGATGATGTTAACTTGTCCAGTGAGTTGTGAGAGTTTTTTTTTTTTAAACTGAAGTGAGACGTATTGAATGAGCAGTGATGTCCTTGTTTCTATTCACTTTAAAAGCAGGAAGAGGCCAATGCAATTTAAGATGCAATGCATTTATTTTGGACCTTTATCTTATCCTGATTAAAGTGTCAATGCTGACATCTCTATTTAATTAATTTATTGATACTCAAAAAAGCAAGATTTCAAAAGCCAAGATGACAAACAGGAAGAAAGTGTAGTGCATGAACAATGTGACTTTCCTTTAATTTTTGTCTTGCTATTTGCTATTTGCTATTTTGTCTTTGTCTATTGAGTCTTTTGTTGAGCAGATCACACATCCAAAAATTGCTGCATGAATAAGAACTACAGTGCCTTTAAATCCTGCTCAAGCTCTGTCAGGTTGCATGGGATTGGATGTAAACAGACCTTTTCAAGTCCAGCCACAAATTCCCTATGGACTGAAGTCTTGGCTTTGACCCAGCAACTCCATAACATTCACCTATCCTCTACGTTTACAAGCCTTCCAGGTCTGACTGCTGAGGAGCATCCCCACAGCATGATGCTGCCACCATTGTCACAGTGGGGGGTTTGTGGTGATGTTCAGTGTTTAGTGTTCACCAAACATCGTGTCTTGTCTGATGGCCTTAAAGCACCATTTTGGTCTCATCGGGTTATACTTTAGATAACCTTTTCTCTGAGTTGCTTGGAGTGTTCTTTTGCCTTTGTGGTGTAATGGTAGCCAGGGATACTGATTTAGCAGTGACCGGAGACACATTCACTGCAATCCGCTGATATCCATTTCACTGACTGTGAGACTACTAGCACCAGTTGGCTGGACCTTTTGAGTTAAGGTAGGCCGTTGAGTTAGGTCGGTCACTTTAAGGGGGTAAATATTTTATTTCTAATATATATTTTTAAATTGATATTACTTTGTAGAAACTTGTTCTTACTTTGAGTTATTTTTTTCCAATGTTAAAAAAGCCAAATTATGTGGACCACGATTGATTTATAAAATCAATAAAAGGGTAAAATATCCATTTTACAGGCACTGTATGTTTCCCAACCTCCCACACTCTAAATTCAACTACCCTCTGTGGCCAGTTCTAAATATTACACTTATGCAGCACACTTTTCATCTCATGTACTGCCTCTCCAGACCTCCAGTCTAACAGGGAAAATCTCCCTCTGTGAGGTTCATGTGAGAAAGGGTAACTCAGGACGCTGTGAGAGGCAAGCCATGCCGAAATTTCCTACAAATGGTCAGGAACGCAGATGTAAACAGGCTAATGTGAGATGACACACATTTGGGACTGTTTTTAATAATATGAAATGATCAGCAACGGAATAAAAAAGGGGAAGTGAAATTTTACATTTGAGCAGAAAATTGTGATAATATATTGTGATAATCTATTCATTCAGCAGTTCAGTTTTAAACACTGGGTCAATTTTTCAGTGATGTCTGCTGCTATGGTGTGATATTTCTGTGTCATCAAATTCTCTGCTTCAAGCCTCAGTTGGCCTCCAGAGTCTTTTAGATTTGTGAACACATAAAACTGACAATATCTAAAGTATACAGTTTTCATTACAGAGAGATACTGAGCTTTAGACTCCTTAGAATAACACACATATAGTAAAGGCATTGAGGTCGCCCAAACATTGCATTAAAACATGAGTTTCTCACAGTGATGGAGCAAAATTGAAGTATCATTTTGAACACCAGCTTGCATGCTGCTTTGAATCATTTCTTTACACAGTTTAAAAGTGCAACAGTAGCACTGGTGCCTCAGGGGAGAAGCATCTACATTCAAAGTCTGTATACCCCAAGTAGATTTATACTGTTAGTCCCCTACTGGACTACAGTTTATTGACTCCAGTTTGCACTGGAGTTAATAAACTGCACTGATTAAACATAACTTTGACTAGGCTTAACATTCAGATCATTTCTGTTAATATTCACCCACTCTGTCTTCATCTTGATGTCCTTTAAGGTTATGCAGTCAGGTGTCTGCCACAGTGTGCAGTTTCAATGCAGCTCTGTTGGTACCAACTTCTGTCTCCATTTGGAGCTCTCATTCATACTAGCTACCAGTATGGTGGGTAGCTCACAGCCCCAGTGATAGTTGTGTAGTAGAGACCCACAGCCTTACAGTTGTGCTGCCTGTTAGAGTCTTGTGCGGGGACTCTTTTCTTAATCCAGCTCCCACTTGATTTCTGACCATTACTGCCCACTCCAACAGCTCCATCCACTCCAGTCCGCACCTGCAACAGGTGTGTCCAATCCCACACAGATTTTGATAATCCATGTTCAATTTTCAGAATAACAGACATGGCAATATTAATGTGTTCACTTAAGTGCCACCTTTACAAAGTTTCACATCCTCATCATGAGTGGATAAACACATGGATAACACACAGTCTTCCATGCTCATCCCCAGGGAGTCCAAACACCAAAGACCTCATGTCAAAATCACATTTCTGTAATATCTGCTTTAAAAAAACAATTCTTTACTTATTTGTCTATCCTGGCTGAAATGATTAATGTAGAGCAAGCTGTTAAAAAGTGGCATCAGCCTGGTCCGTGTCGCTGCAGGACTGATTTGAATCATGACAGAGTACCACAGGAAGTCCCTCCTTCCACTGGCCAGGGTCAGCAACTTAGTCTAACCCTGTCCTTTTTTCACCCTTGACAGCTTTGAACTTATCTATTGTATAATATTTAATTCAACTGTAGAATGTGATTATAAATAGACAATTTGTCTAATACCCATGCACGCTAAACTGATACCACACTGGATAACAGTGTTCAGTGGGCCTAATGTCCAATATGCTGTGCTATAACAGCATATTTTGTGTGTTAATATTTGATTATATCTATAAATCAGTGTGCTTTTGTGCTCAAGGATTAATTTACATGTCTTATATAATTCCATATATTTATTGGCTGTAGAAAAGTCTAAAACTCTGTTAGAATGCCACAGATGGTGTTGTAAAACAACGGAGCCAGGATGTATCATTCCAGAACCTTTTCCACCTTTTCTGAACCTAGCACCAAAAGTAAGGAAATTTGTGTTTGGTAGATTATTTCTTTGTTGTAACAGTGCTTCTTGGCAATAAATCTTATACCATTAGAAAGCCTGTTCAGAACCCTTTTAATTTGTCCATCTCCAAACTCTCCATATAACGCGGGATGTCAAAGACAGGCCGCAAAGCGGAGAAGACGACACCCCAGGAAGACCGTTTCCTCACCCCATCAGCACTTAGGTACCGTAGGCTGTCTTCTACAGATTTGCAGTCAAGGTTTGCAGGACGATATGGCCGACGGCTCTCTGCCCAGACAATCTGGAACAGACTGCACCCAGCCAATCTCCAGTCTCACAGGGCTGCCAGGAGGTCTGCCATGACTGCCCTTCACTGTCAGGCCCATTTGCGCTGGTTTCTGCAACACGTGCACTGGAACCTGAACATGTGGAGGAACGTTATGTTCAGCGATGAGTCCAGATTCTGCCTACGGCAGTTGGATTGTAGGATCAAAGTGTGGAGAAGACTCAGAGAATGCCATGCTGATTGCTGCATTGATAGAGTAACAGCTTTTGGTGGAGGAGTGTGATGGTGAGGGGCGGCATCTCCCTCAATGGTAAAACGAGGTTTGTCATCATTTGAGGCAATCTCAATGCAGAGAGATATCGAGATGAGATTCTGCAACCGGGGCAATCCCACATCTCCACAGTCTGGGACCGAACTCTATCCTCCAAGATGGCAACGCTCGTCCCCACAGAGCGGGGTTTATCAGAGACTACCTCCAGAATCTGGGAGTGGAGAGGATGGAATGGCCTCCCAGCAGTCCTGACCTTAACCCCATTGAACACTTGTGGGATCTGCTTGGGTGTGCTGTTCGTGCCAGAGTGACCGACACAACCACGTTGGCTGACTTGCGACAAATGCTGGTTGAAGAATGGGATGCCATCCCACAGCAGTGTGTGACCAGGCTGGTGACCAGTATGAAGAGGAGTTGCCAGGCTGTTGTGGCTGTGTGTGGTTCTTCCCCACGCTATTGAGGCCCCTGTTTGTTAAATGAATAAATTGTTAAATTGCCAATATGTCTTGTTTCTTCAAACTTCAATCATCCAATCCACCAAACACCAAACAAGACTCAATGGCAGAATCAGCTGTTTGGCATTGGCAGAGAAGATTTGGCAAATTTTTCATAGGTGTAACCAACATACCCAGCTCTGCTGCTTATCCCACAAATGCATATTCATTTCAAATGTGGCACAATTTAAAAGGGTACCAAACAGGCTTTCCAACGGTATAAGATTTATTACCAAAAAGCATTGTTACAACAAAGAAATAATCTACAAAACACAAATTTCCTTACCTTTTGTGCTAAGTTCATTTGTACAGATGCAAATAAGGCACCGTTAATTATTTTCCTAAAAGCTGTTTGCTTTTATAGTGCAGTGATTTATCTAGTAACTCAGTTACTCTTTGTTAGTCGACTGTAAACTGTAATTAGTGACTCATTTTCAGTAACTGGCCAATTACTGGCGGCTGTTACATGTGGACCTGCCCTCTCTGGGATTCCTCTTCTGCAGCATGCCTGATGAAGTCTACAGTCAGAGCGAAGGAGGGGTGAGAGGAGCATGGGACACACACACACACACACACACACATATATATATACACTGGGAAGTTTTTGCTTTTACAGCTTCTGTTTCTTGCTCTTAACTTTTATTTGCATCTTGTGTGAATGTCATTGCATCTCCATACATGTTTACACTGACAGGTTTGGTTATTTTAGTTTGGGCCTGAAACTGCTGGTATAGTCTCATTTGCAGTCTTTTTATTTCTCCTAGGTTAATTTACTTTTGGAAAGTTCATTTTAGAGGAAGATGCTGACTGCTGTTATATTTGTCTGGTATCTTCAGCCCCTTTAGTGTCTTTGAGGCCATTCTTCATTTATTACAGTGTCTATAAAAAGTATGAACCCTTTCATTGATTTAATTAATTAATCATGGTCAAAATGATTCGCCTTTTTGACAAAATCATTCAAAAAAGTCTCTGTAATGTCAAAGTGTAAACAGATTTCTACTTGGTAATGTCAATTTAACAAAAATGTGATAAATAAGGGACTGAGTAAATATTCACTCCCTTTATAGTGACTGGCCTAATTCAACAGAGGTCCAGCCAATCTGTGCTAGCAGTCTCACACTTAGTGAAACTGCGATCACCTGAGTGCAGTGAATGTGTCTCAAGTGATCATAATACAAAGACACCTGTGTCTGTAAGGTCCAGTCACTGGTTAATCAGTAATCCTGGCAACCATTACACCATGAAGACAAAAGAACACTCAAACCAACTGAGAAATCAAAAAGTATAAGTGAGGGGATGGATACAAAAAGAGTCCCAAGACACTGAATGTTCCTCAGAGTTCAGTTAAATCCATCATCAAGAAATGAAAGGAATATGGCACATGTGTAAATCTGCCCAGAGCAGGCTGTCCTTATACCTGAGTGACAGTGCAAGAAGGATAATAGTGAGAGAGGCCACCAAGATGCCTCTGACTACTCTGAGACTCTGCATACAACAACTGTTGCCTGGGTTCTTTGCCAGTCAAAAGCTTTATGGGAAAGTGGCAAAGAGAAAGCCACTGTTCAAGGAAACTCATTAAATCTCAACTAGAATTCACCAAGAAACAAGAGGGAGACTCTACAGCTCTGGTTCAGTCTGATGTGATAAAAATGGGGATTTTGGCTAACAAACAAGTTTCTGTGTTTGGCAGACACCAAACACGAAACATCACCACAAACACACCATCACCACTGTGAAGCAAAGTGGTGGCAGCATCATGCTGTGGGGATGCTTCTTGGCAGTTGGCCCTGGATAGCTTGTGAAGGTAGATGGTAAAATGAATGCAGCAAAAAAAAAAAAAGGAAAATCCTGACGGATAATCTTATTCAGTCTGCAAGACATCTACGGCTTGGGAGAAGATTTATTTTTCAAAAGTAATTCATGACTGGACTTGAAAAGGGTTGTTCATGCCCAATCCCCATGCAACATGACAGAGCTTTTGCAGATTTGTAAAGAAGAATGAAGTAAAATAGCAGTGTCCTGATATGCAAGCCTGATTGAGATGTATCCGCACAGTCTCAGTGCTGTGATTACAGCCAAAGGTGCATCTGACTCAACTGCAAATAGTTATGTTCTTTCAAATGGATATACCTCGTGGGTGACCGGGTAAAGATGTGTCCTTCATGAATGAGCCACTTCTACAGAGCTGCTCTTTGAGCCACAGCTGCTGTTTCAGAGCCAGTTTTCTTCCCTCTTATCCAGATTTAAAAAGCCAAACTGTTACTAAATGAAGAAGTTTGGGAGCCAAGGTGGGGAGGGAAATGGCTGAGATCTCCTCAAAGACTAACCATCAAAGAGATGGATTTCCAGTCACAACAAGCGAGGCTGGATGAACACCAGCTGAGGAAATAAAGGCAAGATCAGAGTTTAATGTGCTAAACCGTTGATAAAAATGTAATGAACCCAGCTGGTAAGCTACTTTCAAGACACAAAAGCAGCATAAGATTTAAGAATGTGTCATTTTTGCAACTTTGAACGCTTGGCATAGTTGTAAACCGCTCAAGATGTGGCCTTTTTGGCAGCATTTCTCTACGCAGAAATCAATTCCTGGACCCCATCGGGAGTTCTCCACTGCTGCGTGTCATCATCTGCACAGAATCTGTGCAACCCAACTTCAAAATAGTCAAATATTCCTTTGAAACGTGTGGTGAAGGTTAAGGATGGATAAAAAATATAGAACAAAGAATAAAACACACAGAAGTCTAATGACCTGATCACTATGGGCTTTCATTCACACATGAGGAATGGTTCAGGTGAAGGAGAGTCAGTAAATCAGAAAGATTTTCTCGTTACATAAACTGACACAAATCACAATGTCATCCTTCTAAAAGTATCATAAGGTGATGTGCGATAACACGGTGCCCTTTGTTGAGCAGGTGAACATCCGTACGTTAAAAATGTCCTCAAGAGCCGAAGATAACAGGACCCATTGTTCCACTTAAACCGCACACAGAGACCCCTCTCCACAAAACCCTTTAATTCCAAAGTTTTGACAAGGAAAGAGTATTTAAATGAGTGTGACAAATCAAAGATGCATGTGACAAACGTGCTTATCTCCTCTCATAGGATCCACCGTCACACAACAGCAGGCACATGACCTCAACTCTGAGTGACTAAAGCTTACACCACATTTGCTTAGCTGCTAATGTTTCACAAGCGGACGGGAGATTATAAAATGACTGAGTCCCTTTAATTTGGACTCAGTTTCCCCGGTGTGAGGTGGTCGCTCACATTGCCCTCTGAGGTCTGCTGCTAGTCAGAGGTTTTCTCCCATTGTGAGCATTTGTGTTTCTGTGTGGCGTCCCGGGAAGCAACTGTACAACACTGCACGCCTTGTCCAGAGAATGCATCTTACTACGGAGGAGAAAATGGAGCTGGGACTCAAGGAGCAAGGGACGGTCAATCCTGCATTTGCAGTAAGTTTTACTCCCACTTTTTATATTTTTTTAATCTTTAATTTTGCTTTAGGCTCAATTATAATAGAATGAGAACACTGAATGGGAGAAAACAACCACAACCCACTGAAAAAAAAAAAATTCAATTGAAAAAATATCATTTTTCTGTGAAATTATGTTGCTTTAAGACCACAAAGAGAAGTAAAGTGCTTTTTCTGTTCATTAGAGTGCTAAGAGCTAAATTTAAGCCTTGGAGGAATGTGAAATGACCCTAGCGTGCATGCACTCCACAAACGACAGATATTTCAGAGGAATCGATTGTATGCTTTCAGAATATGTCATAAAACCAGGGCCTGACCGCGATGGGGACACATAAAAGAGCTTCAAGCTAAAACAAGAGCCACTCAGTAAAATAAAAAAGGTCGGCCAGATAAAACAGAAACTGAATTAATGGTATTACAGCTGGTATGTGTGGTTCGTGCGTGAGCTGGGAAACATCCGGCTACATGGGGTGTGCAAGTGTACACAGCTGAGCTCCGAGGTCGATGTTTCCCATCACAATTATGTGAAGAATTTAGAAAAAAATGGGATTGCCAAACAAACAAGGGCAGCTTTGGACCGCGGATGGGCAAACAGATCAGTCTGTCAACACCTGCGAAATAATACAGGCAAAGGCATCTGGCCTCATTAATTATAATGATCCTTGTATTGTATATGACCTGACACTCTCGTTTAAAAGCCCCAGCAGAGATTTCCACCAAACAATGAATTCAAAGATGTGGATTAGTGGTTGTATATCTAATAAATCGTTGGAGCTTCCTGATATTGGCATCCGTAATAGAGTTTAATATGTGTTCTAAAAGCTTTGATCATGCAAATATATTTCACAATAACCTTTTTCTTTAAATCTGTTTAACCCTTCAGATCATCAGCCATCCACTGATTGAATTAACAAGCTTTTTCTTTTGCTTTATTGGCTTTAAATGACACTTTTGGACTAAAGCAAAGGAATTTATGAAGGTTTACAGTCTATTGACATTCGTGGTCTAGTTTTTTTTTATAATAAAGTTGGCAGTTAACATTTTAAACTCAAGTTACACTGCCAAAAAGAAATCGCTGGACCTACTTTTAAAACTAGGTCAATTGTTAACAAGCAGTTTAAATCTTGCGAAGTTGGGGAACTGGTCAGAGTTAGTTGAGAAGACATTATGGGTGTGGTTTCGCTGTACTGGATGCTGGTATAAAAGGTGATGCTGCTTCATTAATAAAAGGGCAGCGAGTGACACTGAAAGCTTTTCTTGCTGGAAAAAATATGTTTTTGGTCTTTCTTTGGCAGGCTAAGGCAAGAGTTTGATTTCCTAACTGGCATCAGCTAGCTGCCTGTTGAGCTGGTGTTGTGTAGTTTATGGAGTTATGTGCGGTGCATGTCTTCTACGTCATATGTTATGGTGCTCTGATTGGCCTGTAATAAATTTGACGGACATAATATTTGGTCAAACCCCATAGATGGCCTGGACCAGTGGTTCCAAAAGTGGGTTGTGACCCCTGTGGAGGTCGCGAGACACTAAAGGGGCGGAGGGGGGGACAGTATGCTTACCAAATGCACAGAGAAAATTTCAAATTAATTATATTGGGACACTTTATTCATTATTGTAAAAATAATCTTAAATTAATTCAATTTTAAGTGAAAACAGTAGATACAGCGCCTATGAAACTTACAGTGCTTAACAAATTTATTAGACCACCTGTCATAGAAAATGAGAAAACATAAATATTTTAGAAATCTTTCAAAAACTTGTTTAAAACTAAAAATGTTATTTTTTATTTATTTGGCAAATAACAAACTGAAACAACTAAATAGTCCTTTTTCACATAAAATAACCAAAAAACTTCATATTTTGTATGGCCTCCTTTGGCCTTGATAACAGCCTGCATTCTTACTGGCATTGTTTTTATGTACTTTTCCACAGTCTCTTGTGTTATTGAGTTTCAAATAGTTTCTAGCTGTTCCCACAGACTTGCTTTAGATGAAACTTTTGTGCCATCAATCTTTGAATCTACTAAATCCCAAATTTGTTCAATAGGATTCAAATCCAGACTTTGACTTGGCCAGTCCTTCAGTTCCAGTACTCTAGATTCCTTTTTCTTGGTCAAATAGTCTCTGCACAGCTTTGAAGTACACTTGGGGTCATTGTCTTGTTGGTATATGAACCCACAACAAATCAGATTCAGTCCAGAAGGGATTCCATGGATGCACTAAGATGTTGTGGTAGACGTTTTTGTTCATGATACTGTCGATTTTCACTAATTTGCCCACGCCGTATCCGCAAATGGAACCCCATACCATAATGGAATCTCCACTGTGTTTCACTGTGGGTGCATCTGGCATCAAAACGTTCTCCAGCTTTTCTGCGGACATAAACACGAACATGCTGACCAAAGAGTTCAAACTTGGACTGGTCCGTCCAGAGTACCTTCTTCCAGTCATCAACAGTCCAGTGTTTGTGCTCCCTGGCAAATCTGAGGCGTTTCTGGATGTTCGCAGGCCTCAATAATGGCTTTTTAGCAGCTATTCTTCCCTTTAAGCCTTGTTCTGTCAGTCGTCTGCTTATGGTCATTCTGGAGACTTTCTCAGAAACATTCATCTCTGCCTGAAATCAGCAGTGGTCTTTCTTCTGTCTCTAGTACTTAAAATCGTGAGGTGTCTGACATCTGCTTCAGTTATCTTTGGTTTTCTGCCTCTTCCTTGGCGCATTTTGTAAGTATCAGTCTCGGCAATTGACTCCAAAGCATACTTGACCACACTGTGGGAACACTTTATGTCTTTCCATATTTGTCTCAGAGACCATCCAGCATTATGAAGTCCTGTAATGCAGACTCTTTCATTTTCAGTGAGCTCTCCACATTTCACCATTTTGAACAGGAATGAGGGATTTCAAAGTGAATTCCCCCAAATTTGAGCCGGCTCACTGGGCTTCTCTGAGAAGTCAGAAATTAATCAAGCATAACATTCAACCACTAAAACTCATTTTTCAGTTCAGGAATGCAAGTAAATAACTATAATTTTACATATTAATCAAGAAATAATAATGTGCTTTACTATTTTTTTAGTTTTTTTTTGTAAATCAGTAAATTTGACAATTCATGGATGACAATAATAATTACATTTTAGCATTAAAAGTATCATTTTGGTTAAAGAGCTTCTACATATTGGTGTATTAACCATTGCAGAAACATAAAAAATGATTTTGGTAATTACCAATGCTGTTAATTTAGGGCAGCTGTGGCATAAACCTTACTTTGGTTAGGGTTAGGGTGGTCTAATAAATTTGTTAAGCACTGTACATTAATTTCATAAGTCAATAATGGTCAATATAATTTGGCTTTTAGACAAAAACACAAAAACAACAACAAAAAAAAACTCCTTAACCCTTTCATCGCTAGCCCCTTTTTCAGTGTTCAAGTTTGAAAATGACACCAAAATACAAGAGTATCTCTCTGCAACCACAAAGTCTACATGAATAAGCTTGGCATCAATGTAAAGATAACTCTTTACAGATTTCAGCAGATTTCCCTGTACGAGTTAGTGTGACTGATGGAAAATAGTACAAGTGCTATTAGTGCCTAGAAATGTTTACACTTTTAGAGTAAATATCTTGAAATATATAGTATTGAGGGTGCCATGTTTGTAGTTAAGTACTGTGTTTAGAGGAACTGTAGTTTTTGACATCTCTTCATTCTATTGGTTGTTGTCTGAGTTGTGTTTTGTTTAGGTGCAAAATGTTGCACTTGTTAGTTTGTCATGATCTGTGGGCTTCAAACAGTGTGTGACAGGACTCTGTTGATGGACTTTGAGACTGCCTTCTAAAGGTTTTCCTCAGAGGTGGTGAAGCTAGCCTCAGGGTTAATGTCAAAGTGAAAACAGATTCACAAAAAGTAATGTCAATTCAATAAAAATAATTTGTAGATGCAACTCTGGCTGCAATCACAGCAATGAGACTGTGTGGGCAGGTCTCAATCAGACTTGCACATCTGGACGCTGCGATTTTACTTCATTCTTCCTCGCAGAACTTCCCAAGCTCTGTCATGTTGCATGAACAGACCTTTTCAAGTCCAGCCACAGATTTTCTATTACATTGAGGTCTAGGCTTTGACTAAGCCGCTCCAGAACATTCTCATTACTGTCCTCAAAGCAAAAAATAAATCTTTTTCCAAGCTGTAGTTCCCTTGCAGACTGAATAAGATTGTCCTCAGAATTGTCTTATATTTTGTCGCATTCATTTAACCTTCTACATTTACAAGCCTTCCAGGGCCTCATGCTGAGAAGCATCCTCACAGCATGATGCTGCCACCACCGTGCTTCACAGTGGGGATAGTGGTGCAGTGTGTAGCGTCTTGTGTGATGACCAAAAAACACCTTTTTGTTCTACTTGGCCACGGAGTCTCCCGCATGCTGTTTGGTGAACTCTAATGGAGATTTATTCTGAGTTTGAAAGTGGCTTTCTATGTGGCACTCTCCCATAAAGCTTTGACTGAGGAGGGATGTGTGTTGCTTAGCAACTGTGGTCAAGCTTGATGGTATCTCTTTTTCCTGGGTTGTTTCACTCCTGGAAATACAGCCTGGGCCTGCTGGCGCTTGGGACACCCACAGCAAGACCAGGGGCTCTTGGCAACTCTACTACCCACCTGGATGGTACCATAGGCCACGCTAACTCGCAACTTCCACCCTTACTCCACCCTGAAGGCGTTATTTTTTCATCAGATTATTTTCCCATATGCCTAATAAAATGCAAGGACATCCAGAGCTTGACCAGGGTTGTGTCAATCCTCCTTCACGCCTGCTACTCACCACATCTACACCCTACTTCAGCCTCAACATTTGGCTTAAACATGCATTAAAGTTCTGCACAGTACTGTGTAAAAACTTACTTCACTGGCAAAGAACTAGAAGTAAAGAGCTTCAAGTACGTAGGTCCAGGAACATTTCACAATAAAAGCATCCAATAAGAGCACGGTTTGGATCCCCTCAGTTTGTAGGTTTTCTTTTTCTTTTCTTTTCTTTTTTTTTTTTTTAATAAAGATTCTACTTTTGGATGTGTAGGCATTTAAGGACTTATCCCGATCAAATAGAATTCCCAGATTTTCCCATTATTGCTGGATGCCATGCTAATTCTATCTAGAGCAGTCATTTCACTAGAAAAGTCTCTCTGAGGTGTTTGAAGGCCAGCACAATAACTTCAGTCTTGTCCAAGTAAAGTAGCAGAACATTTCTGCTCATCCAGGTCCTAATGCCCTTAAAGCATGCTTCTAGTCGACATAATTGATTGATGTCATCTGGCTCCATTCATGCGTACAGTTGAGTATCATGTGCGTAACAATGAAAATGTATGGAGGGATATTTCATAATTTTACCTAGAGGAAGCAAAGTGAAAAGAATCAGTCCCAGCACAGAACCGTGTGGAACTCCACAGCTGCCATTAGTGTGCATAGAAGACTTAATTATTCTAAAAATAGTGTTTCTGACAAACTTAATGTTAACACATACAAACATTACACATACATATAGCATGGGAGAAATCCCAGCAGTCACTTCTTCAGGTTAAAAATAGCAGATAATTGATTCGCAGCATAGAAAATGGAAGCAGAAAACCTCACATGATCTCGAGAGTGAGACCAAACAATTCCAGCAAGTTCACTAGTCATGTTTAGATGGTACATGCCTGTGTGCTGATGAGGCTAAAGGGATGCCTTCTACCTTTGCTGTGAATATAGAGGCCTTTGTTGTGTTTTTAATGTTCATAACTCTAGCGCCTGATACACACAGTGTGATCTCTACCAGGGTTACATTAGGAACTACCAGTGCTGAAGGAATTCAAAGAAAACACTTTTATCTTTGGCATTTAACTTGGAGATTTAACAAGTGAGCTTTTGTTTGTGAGTCCAGTGGAAGTCCATTTAAGGTTTCAGGTATCGGCACAGGATGAGGACGGAGGCTAAACTCCACAAAGACTCACTTCACATGAAACCAGGCCTCTTATGACAACCTCACAGACTCTTACTAGGGAAATTTTCTCACCACTGGTCATTGTTGAATTCCATGTTGATTTTAAAGTTTTGTAGGTTATTAGAGTTTTTATTGCAAAAGACCACAGATATTAGTGAGCTGCAGAAATAGCTAAAGTAGTAATTGTCCTGTGCTTTATGCCATTCAGATTAAACTGATTAAGGGCAAGTGATTCTTTCAGGAAAGAGTCAAAGTAGAAAGTCAATTTATTTTAAACAAGACAAGTCACAGAATTTTGGCTTAGCAAAGTAAACAATGAAACCAATTTAAATATTTAATACTACACATTAAATTTACCTGAGTAAATTTTACTCTAATTGAGTAAAATTTTACTCTGAAAAATATAACATTTGGCCCCAGTCTATTTGGAGTAAAATTCCCTCTGCTTGCAGAGTAATGTTTTCAGAGTTGTTTTTTACTCTAAAATGTGTTTTTATTTAACTCTTAATGCTGATTATGTGCTCCATAATGAACAAAATAAAAACAACTCTACAGCAATTGTACTCACTACAGCATAATTCAGACCTTAGTTTATCCATTATAGAGCTGTTTTTCTCAATACGGTGTTGTATTTAGTCCTTTCACTGTTTTTCATTCCTTATAGAAATGTTTCTACTCATCATGGAACATCTTCTACTACATATAGAATTGAGTGATGGTTATATAGAGCTCTATCTTCCTCTAAATAGACTGATCTTCCTCTTAATAGATAGTTCTGCTTTTCCACCTATAAATGGCATGATAACAAAAGAGGTGTTTTTGCCTATACATATTAGACAGTGTTCTAATATTACAGAAACAATTGTGGTGAACATATGACAAGAACTCAGGAGCAGAGAACAAGATAAGGTGGTGAAGTTGAAGAAGTTTATTTGACAACATTAGTGCAAATGGGCTCTATGCAGGCCAGTCAAGTTCTTCCACATCAAACTCATCAAACCATGTTTTTATAGTCCTTGCTTTGTGCACTGGGGCAGAGTTAATGTTGAAACTTTGCTCTACATTATCTGCATTAACTACGTCTGGCACCGCAAAATAGAAAAATTGTACCAAGCATAGCTGCAAAAATATGGTGTCCTCTACTTTTTTGAGTGTGTTGGAATAGAAAAGGGCCTTTACTGAAGTGTTGCCAGAAGTTGGAAGCGTAGCATTGTCCAGAATGTCTTGGTAAACATTAAGACTGTCCTTCACTGGAGATAAGGGGCCAAACCCAGAACCTGAAAAACAGCCTCGTACAACACCTGGGATTTTATGTGGACTTCTGCTTCATGACTGAGTCGATGTTGTTCCTAAACACTTCCACTTTCTGATATGACTTACAGTTGACTGTGGAATATCCAGCAGGGATGAAAGTTCATAACCATCTTACTGCAAAGTTGGCATCCATCACAGTCATGCTTGAAGTCACTGAGCCCTTCAGAACAACTGCATTGCTGGGTGCTTGATTTTATACACCTGTGGTAATGGAGCTGATTAAACCACCTGGATTCAGTAATAAACAAATACTTTTCCCCATATAGTATACATTAAAATCAAGCATAATTATGGTGCTGAAGTCTATTTTAAGCAAACCTCATAAGAGGTCAGAGGTCTTTTGTTACTCAGTTAAGAACAGAAACCCTTTCACTGGATCTTGACTCTGGTATGTAGTTCCTCATAATTTGCAACTTCAACACACACAAGTAAAAAATCATTCTTCAAAGGGCTGAGTGATTTTGAAAAAAAAATGCCATATGAACTGATGTTCATATTCTATGTCATTCTCATTGCTAACCCTCTTAGGTCTAAGCACTCTTGCTGGTGCATTCTTCACTATGTTTTTATTCATATCTTTGTCATTTCATGTTGTAGAAGTGTGTTTCTAACACTTCTATGAATGAAAGAATCTCATCTTTCACTTCCGCCCTCACTTGCCATCCCATGTGATTCACAGCCAGAGTTACAGGACCAATAGGAGAGCACTGGTAACAAGGTGTCACCTCTTACTTTGCGCCATTGGTTGAATCCTTTGTCTGTCAACCTTTCCCAACCAACTGACACTCTGGAATCCTTTAGACCCTCCCATCACAGTTTTTGGAAAGGCAAGAGACCGGAGTGAGAGGAGACAGTTGGGGTGAATCCAATTTCTATTCCTCAGCCCTTTAACCTGACAAGCAAAACCTCTGATAAAGAGCGTTTGGGAAAGGGCAGAGCATTTGAAAAAAAAAAACCTCAGAGGATGATTGGATGAACATTCTGTCACATCGTTACTGGCCAATCAGAGCAACAAAACACGTGATGTTGTAGCCCCTACTAAAGTACGTGTGCGCTGCTACCAAAGGACTAAACTCCACCAGCATAACACCAACCATGGTGACTACAGACATGTCAGTACACGACTTTTGTCATTTTTGAAAAGAAAACGACTCACTGCTTTTCTTTGATCTTCTTTTAATGAAGAAATGTCATCAAGTTCTGATAAAACCCTGCGCTATAGCAGCATCCACCCTAATCTCGTCCGCCATAATTGCACCGGCCTCTTTTTGCTGCTTGCTTACATCACGACTCCGCCACACCCAAAAGTACTGCCCCTCTACACTCCCATCAGATGGGAGCTTTGCAAGATGTGAGAAACAGAAATGGGAGTATCCATCTGCTTTGCAAGGTTATTAGCCTTTATCTTAGCCCTTCCCCTTGGTTCTGCGTGTTTACGTCAGGTGATGGGGATCCCAATTCTCTTTAGAAGCAAGGGCTAGGGCTAAGGGCCGAGGGCTACATAGCTCTTGAGACAAAGATTTTCCAGAGCCACACTTGAAACCAAGGGGTATGATGAATTTCCCACCATGCACACTTTCAATTGCAAAATGGCACAATGGACCACGAAGGAGGCACATAAATGTTGAAATATTTTCAGCATAATGAACACTTGTGTTTTCTCATATATTCAGTCTTTAGCCACTGGGGATGGGGGTTTAATGTATGTTCGATATGTACCGTTGTAAACGAGAGCTATTATAAATAAATGAAGAAGATCAACACAGAGAGCCATGGTATGAACAAGATAGTCGAAGCTTTGTCACTTTGATGATGTGCTGTTTATCGGCAATGTGTGATGATGAACAGCAATCAAGTGGCATCTCATTTCTTAAGGGAAGGTTTTTACCCTTACCCCTCTGTTTCAAGGGAAGGGGAAGAAATAAGATTGGCACTTAGACCTGTTGATCTCCAGTGATGGTGCAACATAATTCTAAAGCTCAGTGACTCCTTATCTGAAGTTCTTGGAGTTAAAAGTCCCTCTTGATTCAGTACCAGCTGCATCCCTATAAGTTTGGCTTCCCTATCTAACAATAATAGGAAACAGCTTGCACCCAAGGGGTCATTTTTGATTACAGGCTAAGCTTTGATACCCTTGTGACTCAAGTTATGTGGTCCTGCATTGCTCAGCGGAAACAACTAACCAAATCCAGGTCTTTCCAGTCTGCTATTGGGAAAAGTCATCCATGCATTCCTCTTTTTTTCCAGACTACTGTTAGGGGCTTTATTTCTTCATCATTGGTTATAGTTATTTTTTGTTACATTATTAGCCATTTTGCCTTGTTTTGTGCTTTGTAACATATCTTGTTAAAGTGCTTTCTAGATGAAGTTATGAAAATGTGGCTTTTATAAAGTATAATGGCCTCCTCTCTGGTTACTGGAGTTGTAGAAAACCACTAGATGGAAGCAGATATCCATGTAATCAGTGAAGTAAATGCCTGTGTGTACAGTCACTGCCTACTGAGAAGTGTCTGACACTAGTGTAGCTCAAAGACAGAGAGGCAGATGTGTGTAGAGTCAGCCCTGTGTCATGTGTCTCTGAAGTGGAAAAGGCACCAGATTGTTTGCTGACAATATTCCAGTGTCAGCGTGAGTGCTGGATATTTTGACTGTGAAGTCTGGATCACAGCCTTTGATTGGCCTCTGGTGTGTGATATTTAATGGATCAAGAGAAAAAAAAATGCAAAAGTCCAGATGTTATTTCATGCCATGAAGAGATTTCACCCGAAGACATGTTTAGTATTTCTTTCAAACTACCAAAACATGTCAGCTAAGTATTAATTTCTCCTCGTTATTATCAGATGACTAAAACAATCTTAATCATTGCATAGTTCCCTTTCTTTCAGAAGAACTTTTAATTCATGTTCTTGCCATGTTATCTAATATGTCACTATCTTATCTGCCATCTCTTTCTCCCATTAAACCACCAGCTGTGAAAGCCTCATTTCAAACACTGGTGTCAACTTCTGTCTTTCTAACACATCAAACAGAAACATCCACCAGAGAGTCTGCACAGTCACCAGCACTCTGGAAACTGATCAGTCTCACAGGGTTTGTGTAAAGAGGGAGCTGACCTCTTAAGGATTTAAAGACAGCTTCAGACCCCCTTTACTTTCATGTCTCTTATGTTGCAGACCCATTCCAAAAACACTTAAAATATATAGCCCTGGTGCCTCCTATTTCTCCTGATCTTTGCTGAGATGTTTCTACACCTTGATTGGAGTCCACCTGTGGTAAATTATACTGATTGGAGATGATTTGGAAAGGCACACAACTTTCTAAAAGGCCTCACATCTCACAATGCATATCAGAGCAAAAACCAGGCCATGAGGTCAAAGGAACTGCCTGCAGAGCTCAGAGACAGGATTGCCACAAAACCCAAATCTGGCAAAGGCTACAAAAAAATTCTGCTACACTGACAGTTACCAACAGCACACTCTCCCATAGGCCACGGGGGGTCATGAAGGTCATGCAGTGATTTTCAGCCTTCCCTAGTTCCAGAGATTTATTCAGATTCTCTGAATCTTTTGATGATTTGATGTACGGTTGATGGTGAAATCTCTTAATTCCTTTAACTGCACATTGAGGAATGATGTTCATAAACTGTTGTGCAGTCTTTCACAAATCTCACACCAGCATTGATTGTGAACAACAGAGCGTTTCAGAAATGCTCTTTATATACCCAGTCCTGGGACCTACAGTTGTATGAACAAGTTTGGGCACCCCTGACAATTTCCATTATTTTCATTTATAAATCATTGGGTGTTTGGATCAGCACTTTCATTTTGATCTATCAAATAACTGATGGACACAGTAATATGTCAGTAGTGAAAGGAGGTTTATTGGATTAACAGAAAATGTGCAATATGCATCAAAACAAAATTAGACGGGCGCATAAATTTGGGCGCCCCAACAGAAAAGCAATCCACTACTTTTCCAACCTTTCTACTCCTGTCCCAGCAGTCGTAGAACACATTGCAGTCATTAAATTCATGTTGAGTTTTTTTTAACAACAAGAGTAAAGATAATTGGTTTAAACATAATTGGGCTGTATTCAATAAAAGTTAAAAGGATTTGTAAATCCCTGTGTTGTATTTACATGTTTCACAATGTCCAAGCCCAGATTTGGCTAGGCCCCTGACAAGCCCTGAGAATGGGCCCTACAGAGTTGATGAGATCAATGTGTGTGGGATCATCGGCTTAACGTTAAGAGTTTGGTAACAATTTGGAGTGAAAAGTGTGTCAAGCCTGGATCTGATGTTGAAGTTATTAATTTGTGCCACTTTCAAACCTTTTTAAACTGCTTTTCAGCCCATTTTTGCCACCTTTGACTCATTTTTTCCCTGTGAACCCATATTTGCCACTTTCTACCTATTGTTTTGCCTCTGTTATTCTTTTTCCCTAAATTTTAACCAATTGTTGCCTCCCTTAACAAATTTTTGCCACTTTTTATCCCATTTTCCCCACTTTTTCTGCCAATATTCTTTCCCCCAATTTAAACCATTTCGATTTGTTGCCAATTTAAAACATTTTTCCCCTATTAATCATATTTCACCATCTTTTGTGCTCATTTAAACCATTTTGGCCACTTTCCCACTCGTTATTTTTGCCAATTTTGCCTCTGGTAACACATTTTGGCCACTTTTAACCTATTTTTATTCTGTTTTAAGAAAATGGATAAGTGAAGAAGGCTTTATACTGTGACATAAATAAATGAATAAATCAATTAGTAGTTGGATTGATAAGAGTGGTTGTTATTCAGGTTAAGCAAACAAAATATTTCAGTTATCACCAGTGTTGGGCAAGTGAGTGAAAAATAGTAACTAGTTACAGCTACTAGTAACTGCTAGCAGAAGTAACTGAATTAGATACTGAGTTAAAGTAACAAGTTACTTTGAAAAGTAATTCCAGGGTTAGTTTTTTTTTTTTTTGCTTCAATCCTCATTATTGTACACATCACATTAATTTCTGTTGTTGTGGCAGTGTGAGAGGAAATAACTCCTACATAGAACATTGTATGATTTTGCTGACCTCCAAGTCCTAGCCAAGAGCTTTAAAACAAATGTATTCAAATGTGTTAGAAAGGCTCAGTCAGGATGGCTCTCCAATTTGCATCTCCTCACATATGGCTCATATGTTTCTATCAGCCCCTCTTGTTTTTAACTTTTCACTGATAAATCTGTCAAAGACAAATGACTTTCTTTGTATTTTAAGTGAAAAGCACATCAGTCACTGAGAAACTTCTGGGAAGGTAAACACACTTTGCAGTCTGCTGTTTTAAACTGCTTTGTCTGAATCTGGCATGATTGGGGGTCAGGAGGAGTCAGTCCCTCCTTTCTGTGTTAACCTCGATATTTCACGGCTGGTGAACGTGAGGAGTTTGATAAATGTGGATAAACCTGCATCTATGGTTATATTTAAACGAATACTAACCCTTGTCCCTTCTTCTACATAAGGTCAAAATGTTGCTAAGATTGTGAGCTTCAGAGAATAAAAAAAACCTTTTTTTAAGGCCCAAGTCTAAGTCTGGATGAATGAAAGAACCTGAACCATACCACATATCCATTTGTCACAGATTTCCCATTTAACTTGTTCTTGATCCTTGAAGGTGATAAATTAAGTGGAAAAGAAAAATGTGTCTTTCTAGGAATATTACTTTTCTAAGAAGAGAAAGTAGAGGAAAACACAGATCATGAAGTTCAAAGCTCTTATTTATTCTATGATCTAGATCTAGAAAAGAGAAATGATTATATGTGGCAGAAGGGTGAAATATATCATAGTGCACGTGAATAACATCTAGGATAATTCAGTGGTTTTAGTTCAACTGAGGTGAAAAGAGTTCATGTTAAATGTATGCCAATTTATTTTTCAAGGCTGTGGTTCTCAGTCTTCGGATGCCTTTAAAAAAAATAAGTACATGTTTTCCCCTTTGCACCAATTTTGCCAAATTTAAACACATTTTGCCACTTAAAACCTATTTCGGACAATAATTTCAGTTTGTTAAAGTTTGTTAAAGCATTTATTACGGCAACATAACTTTAGTTTTGGAAAAGTTTTTACTGCTGGTTTGTTAGTTTAGTTTTTATTTTGCAAAAATGCTTTGTTTTAGTTTAGTTATTAGTTTCAGTGTTAGTTTTGGTTTTGATGGCAATGTGGGATAATTGTCAGGGGCGTGACCCAAAAGGGCTCTTCACTTTTTACTATAATTATTCAATTTCAATGTTTGTATATAACTCAAGACCTTAAATTCAAGTTGTCCTCAATCAAATCAGGTGATTTTACTCTCACCAGGCTTAGATATCAGTATGCTAGTGTTAAAGACTGAAACTAAGCAGATTTTGCAGAAGCTATTGATCTTATAATGGCTTTTACAGCAAACTCTGATGCTCCTTTACCACCACTGAGAACAGCAGACACCAGATGTTCTTTAACTCACTGAGTGTCATTGACATATACGTCATTTAAAAGCTAACGCTTGAGTGCCATTGACGTATACATCAAAGTGTTTTTTTCTGCAGCTGGCACAAGGGGGAGCTCTCACACCCCCTGTGAGTAATTTTGGGGCTTCTGGGATATGTAGTCTGAACACGGAAGAGACGGTAAGGCAAAGCCGCTGAGATCAGAGCAGGAAGTGGAGACGCCAGGATGGAGGTAATCTAAGCTAAAAATTTGATCGGCACAAAAGGCCCCCCAAAAAACTGAGGGAGTCAAGTGGCCAGTTTCGCCAGCGAACGCTGGAGGAAATTTTAAACTTTTGCGTGAGAAATCAGTTACTCACTGAAACTATCAGTGAATCCAGGGATCAGGGCGTTCATTCATCTGCCTCGGCCGGCCGAGAGGCTAAAGAATGCCGCGAGGTTTCCCCCGTGCGTCGGAGAGAAAAGGCATCTGCTTGCCAGCTTGATGCATACAGCAACGACACTTCAGAGACGGACTTTCTGGCCCAGGCTCTGAGGAATGGCTGCCGTGTGAGCGGAGCGGATCTTGTTCTCCGTCCCAGAGCGATGGAGGTAAGTTAACGTTAGGAACCCACTGATTATTCAGCCAAATTTATCGAATGGAACCATCACTCATGCGTTCACTCGTGATTTCAGAAGCAGACTTGAGAGAAGAGCAAGCCCTGTGCAGTTCTGTAACACTGTCTGTTGGCAGAAAAGAGGTAAGAACAGAAAAAAAACTATATTATAGATTATATAAATAATATATATAACACATTATATATACTATATTACTTCTATAATTTACAGGCAGTGCCAGGGGACACGCAAGCAGGAGAGGACGTGGGCGTATCTGGGGTCCTGTGGTAGCCGTCCAGTTGTATTGTGCTGTATTTTGTATTTATTTTATTTTATTTATTTTACAATAAAATAACATTTGTAATACAATTTTCAGATGTCTTTTATGTCACTGAAGGCAAAATTATAACATTCAAATCACTGTTTTGCTCGACAGACTCCCTTTCACAAAAATGCATTTTTCTCAGCTTTCTATAAAACAAGTGGTCTTTTTGGTGAAACTAGCCTCTATTCAACTTCAAATAAATCAAGAACAGAACAAGCTGCAAACAAACGGATTTTTGCTTGATGAAATAGAGAGTTTCTTCTTTCATTTGAGCTATTCAGTGTTTTCAGAGTTATAGTACAAAATATTCTGTGGGTCTTGAAAGATGACTCAAAATGGCCAAAAATGCTGGTACAAGCCACTTTCCATTTTATAAAAGGGCTGGCACTCAATGAGTTAATCCACTGCAGAGAACAACCAGAAGGGCAACTGGGAGAAAGTCTGTGGCAGTTTTCGATAATCTTCTTCTCTCTTTTGGTGCATTTCTGTAGCAGCAATACAGCGCTACGTACAGCCTTGGGATATATACTACAGCGTTTACAGTCGTTTTCAGTGGTTCTGTGCTTACGCAGACATGTTCTGAAACAAGCCCATCTTTCAGGAAAATTTTTTCAAAACAAAATGGAAATATATCGTTTTCGTCTCCGTGTGGAAAGGCCTTGAAGCCCTGAATCTTTCAGGTTGGTTTAAAGTATGTTGCTTATAGCCTTGCTGATCACAGCCTGGAAATGTAATTTTTAAAGTAATTCAAAAATCAGATCTTCTTTTTCTTTTAAGAACGTATGTACAGAGGAGGATTAGGGACATTTAACAAAATTGGACTGACCTCTTTCTGAAAAATAAATCTTCTCCTAAGCTGTAGCTCTCTTGCTGAATGACTAAGATTGTCCTCGGGGATTTTTGCATCATTCATTTTACCCTCTACCTTTACGAGCCCTCCAGAGCTGGCTGCCAAGAAGCATCCCCACAGCATGATGCTGTCACCACCGTGCTTCATAGCGTGATGTGCAAAAAGCACCATTTTGGTCTCATCAGACCAAAGAACTTTCTTCCACTTGACCATGGAGTCTCCCTCATGCCTTTTTGTGAACTCTAATAGAGATTTAATGAGTTTTCTTCAACACTGGTCTTTTCTTTCCCTCTCTCCCATAAAGCTTTGACTGGTGAAGATCCTGGGCAACAGTTGTTGTATGCAACTGGATACAACTTTTATGAAAAAACTCTCACTAGTCTCCTTCTTGCACGGTCACTCAGTCAGTTTGTGAGGACGGCCTGATCTAGGCAGATTTAGATGTCTTCATGGTGTAATAGTTGCCAGGAATACTGATTTACCAGTGACTTGACCTTCCATTCACTTTAAATGGGCGCATATATTTTTTATGCAATTTCTTTTTTTTACTGTACATCTATTTATGTAATTGACATTATTTTGTAGAGATCTGTTTCCACTTTGACATTGAAGAGTAAATAAAGGGTAAAACATCGAAGAAGGTGACAACTTTTCATGGGCACCTTAACTAAAATTGTCACAGGAATTTTAAAACTTGGACTCTGCTGTATTTTAAAGATTATGTTGGGACATGTGACAGAGCCTGAAAACAGGATGTCCCAGAAAAATTGGGACTTGACGCCATGCTACACTGTCTGCAAATATCTCCATAGTCCTCATTCAAAATAAGCAGATACATACCATTCATTTTGTATCCCTAACCTTATGCCTCCTTATTTATTGCTTTTTCTTCAAATTTCATCCCAGTTCACACAAATATTGACCCAAATATCTAAAATGTATAATGTGCTAATTGGTCTTTGAAAACCCTGATATCATTGGCTTCAGAATATAGTTCTCCATACTGCTTATCTTCTCCTATGCTGGACTTTAACCTCAGAGCATTGGTTTTAAAGTCTGACATCTTTTTGACACAAAGAAAACAGAAAAGTGATCTTTGAAGAGCACCATACCAGGACGTTTAATAGTGTTACACACATTTATCATGGCAGTGAAAGGTGAGTGTGTAAACTAAAGACTGGGGCAGTTCAGGTTTTAAAATCGTCAACAACATGTTGGTAGGATTTTGGAGTGGGTACACGGTTTGCCCTATCTGTCCTCCACTATCGTGGATGTTTAACAGGCCATAACGCTTTAATTCCATTGCATGTGCTCAGTATTCATGTCTTTCATCTGAGCTAATCCAGATAACTGAAGATAGAGGGATTTCTCTGAATCATTCCTCCTGCAGACAAAACAAAATATACCTTAGGCTATGTGAGGATCCGCAGCATGTTGAAAGTGGAGGCTCGAGATAAACGAGTTGCTGTCTGGGTATGTGTCTAGATGGTCAAATGGAAGTAACCAGAATTCATATGAAAACAGTGTGCTTTGTTTGATGTCTTTTGGAGACCTGCTTGATTTACTGTTAGCCTCTGCTGTCCTTCCTCCTAGGTCAAAGACAGTGATGAACAGCCTCAGCTGACGGTCAACATTGGGGAGCCACACACAGAGGCCCTGGAGGAGAGTGTCGACAACGGCGTAGATTTGGTTTACTCCCTAAATGACAGACCGCCGTGGTACCTCTGTATTCTGCTGGGCTTCCAGGTAACCTAATCTCACTCCTTGAAACATTCAGTGTCAAGTATACTGCCTGGCTGGGCAGTTCATATCAGCTGTGTAGTGTAAATCAACGCTATTTTCTTAACACCAAAGAGCATTTTTAACACCATTTAGGCTGTATAAATGATCTACGGGCAGACATGTTGACACCGGGTCTAATGGTGGATGGTGCATTATTGAATGGTCTGAGGTGGAAGGGAGGGTCAGATTCTCACAGAAAGAGCAGCATGCATCATAGGTCGAGGGGAGTTAGGACACAGTTGTGGATTAAAGGGAATTCACAAACAAGACAGTCATAACAAATCAATCACTGTGCCATTGATGCCCTTGTTTTGTCATGTGGTGTACACAGATTCCAAGCATCCTCCCTTTAAAGCATTGGTTCTCAGCCTGGGGTCCTGGACCCCTTTGGGGGAGCGCCGAAGATTTCAGAGGGCGTGTAGGTGTTCTGTGCCTCTGATTTTTTTGCATCCATCACCTGACTCATACTTTTTAATAATCTTTGATCTGGAGTTATGTCTTCATGGTGTAATGGTTTGCAGGGATACTGGCAACTATTGTGGGGGGGTATGAGGTTGAATACTTTTTATAGGCAAAGCTAATTCGTAAAGTATCTCTTCCACTTAGAGGAGGTGTGTGTATTAAGAGATGGGGTAGAAGTGTGTGAGAAGATGAAAAGTTTCAAGTGAACCTGAAAGATATTGGTTGTATATTTGGTTCATTACGGTAATATTGCAACTCAGTGTTCTGTGACCTTCTGCCATCTAAAATGTGAGCTTGCATGCTTCAGGGGGTGCTCAGGTTAAGGCATGTGTCACAAAGGCGTCAGTTACCACCCTAGAGAGTAATGTCACAGTTGAATAATATTAACGGTCCAGAGTACTTCCAAGTGTGTAACCCAGCATCACATCCTTGTTCCATGCTGTTTCGGACTTTGACCTGAGATTTTTATCATAGCAAACCAAGTAGTTTAGGTGCTTTAAAATCACTAAGATGTCATCTTTTTGCAAGCTCTAAGCAGGCTTGAGGGGAAAAAGTCAATGCTTCAACAAAACAACATGTTGATTTCTGCTTTCACACTGAGAACAAACACTTACACCATCAGAATGCCCTGCCTCACACATAATTCATGCTACCACCATGTAATACGATTGTGCTGCCTTGCTTGAAAGTCTGTCATGTTAAGGCAGTGATCATTCAAATGCATGAGATTGACATTTGTACTCAGACCAGAAAACGTGTTTGTGTTTACAGTCCACTGTCATACATGTGTGACTTTTTCAATCAGAGTAACTCATAAACTTAATACTTTCATGATCCTTGTAGAAATCCTCCGGCTATCCTCTACAAACGGAATAATCAGACAGAAATTCAGTCATACTTTAAAGCTTATTGCACTGTTGAGTTATAACAGAAGAATGTTTACACAAACAGGCAGACACAGATCCCTGACAAATAATGGACTTGGTGAACCGTGATGGATAAACTCCAACAATGGCTTAGGAATGAAGTCATGTTTCTACATATCTGATGAGTGATCTCATTTGATCTGTTTTAATCACCCAGCATTCCAAAGAAAACACCTTACTCTTCATTTCAGTTTCTAGATGTTTCAACTAGGGATGGGTATCTCACTGTTCTTGCCATTATTTGAATAATTTTCCATCATTACTGTTTTGGGCTAAAATATTCCAGCTGACTTAGCGTTATAATCAAAGTCAGACTTTCTGTGTTTGTCTAGCCAAATACAAATCTGAGGTTTAACTTCTACCAGCCGCAGCTCTGGTGTTGTTGGCAGCAGCTGAATTATAGGGATGCTTACTTCACGACAGCTATGGTAACTTAAAGGACATTTTTTCATTGTCCATTGGTTCATCCATGTTGCTTGTGATGTAAGTAGGCAGGAGAAGATTGATAACAAAATAGAAAAATTCTGTCTACTTTCCCAGCTAGTTTACTTGATGATACACAACAGGACCTGTATGTATGATAAGCTGGGCTAGCAAAGCTACAGCTGCACTCAGCAACAGCCTTGGCATCAACAGACAAAGTCAGTGTTCGGCATGGTGCATTATTTTGCTATTTTAGTCAGTTAAAAGCAGAACATTTAAGTGCTGATACATATTTGGTAGGACTTGGGAAATGAGCTTGAAAATGGGATAGTCCTGGTCAGTGTGGAATGCACAGTCACCTTGGTAAACCTACGGGCAACAACATAGAGCTAAAACAGACTTTTAGCCTCCTGAATGACAGTCAACACTGTGGAGCCCATGTCCACCATGTGAAAGTTAGCCAATTAAAAGAAATCCTAAGTCATAATTGTAAGATGAAAAATTCACAATTATGAGATAAAAAATCATGATGACTATTATCTCATAATTAATTTTTATCTCATAATTTTGACTTTTTAATCTCATAAGTATGATTTTTGATCTCACAGTTATGACTTTTTATCTCATAAATAATTTTATCTCATAATTTTGACTTTTTAATCTCATAAGTATGATTTTTGATCTCACAGTTATGACTTTTTATCTCATAAATAATTTTATCTCATAATTTTGACTTTTTATCTCGTAATTTATACTTTTGATCTCGTAATTTTGACTTCTATCTCATAATTTTGACTTATCTTACAATTATGACTTATCTCATAATTATGATATTTTATCTTACCATTAGGACTTTTATCTCAAAATCTTGATTTTTTTAATCTCAATTTTTTTATTTTTTTATCTTATCTTTAATCTTTATCTCAATTTTGACTTTTTTTCTTGTAATTTCAACTTTTTATCTCATTATTTTGTCTTTTTATCTCAAAATTATGACTTTTTATCTCAAATTTTGACTTTTTGTCTCATAATTATATTATTTCTCACAATTATTACTTTTTATCTTGAAATTTTGACTTTTTTATCTCATAATTATGACTTTTTATCTCAAAATCTAGATTTTTTTATCTCAATTTTTTAAACTTTTTTTTAATCACATCTTTAATTTTTATCTCAAGTTCTCAATTTTTTTTTATTATTAACCTCCACCAATGATGTTATGTGATCAGCAGAGTTTGTTAGTTAGTTTGTTAGTTAGTTTGTTAGTTTGTTAGTTAGTTTGTTAGTTTGTTAGTTTGTTAGTTAGTTTGTTAGTTTGTTAGTTTGTTAGTTAGTTTGTTAGCAACATAACTCAAAAAGTTATGGATGGATTTGGATTTAGCTTCGGATCACCATCTGGATCCAGGAACTTTCTGAAGGATTCTTTACTACTGGGAGGTAGGGCTTATGGCGGAGGTCTGCGTTCTTTGAGTACTTTTCTAGTTATCTCTTAATTCTGACTTTTTATCTCATAATTTTGACTTTTTCTCTCAGAATTATGACTTTTATTTCAACTTTTTGACTTTTTATCTCGTTATTATGACTTTATCTCTCAATCATGACTTTCTATCTCAAAATTTTGAATTTTTATCTCATAATTATTACTTTTTATCTCGCAGCTACGACTTTTTATCTCAAAATCTTGACTTTTTGTGTCACGGTTTTGACTTTTTTGACTCATAATTATGACTGTCTATCTCAAAATTTTAATCTGAATGATGTTGTTGCTGATTAGGGTCAGTCGGAAGGAGGTGGTGGGTCTGTCTTATTTCTCTCCCTCCCAGACCTTTTTTAATGCTATTCTAAAAGAACTTTTTCCTGGGTAGTTGGACCTCAGCTGTGGGTCATAAATACAATCATGAAGAAAATGTTATCATCTTTGAATTTAAGAGGTTGTAAAAGTTTTATCTTTGTTTGTTTTAGAGAGGAGGGACTCTCATTTAAAACATCCTCCTGCTGTTTAGTAGTAATAGAAAATCAGCCAGATTTCTGACATCTAATCTAATCAGGGCTCGATGTTTATATTTTCTTTCCTCAGTGAACTTCCTCACACTATCAGCCCCACGTGACTTTGATAATGTACTGTCAAGTTATGGAGTCATTCGTGTCAAAATGTAAGCGTATTTAATGCCTGTTATACAGTACTTAAGACGATTTACTGTCCTTAAAATGTTTGTGATTTAAAGCTGATGTTGAAAGTGGCACATGAGTGAAGAATCAGCCATCCAATCCAGAGGAATTTAGTTCTGAAGTTAAGGTTAACATTCCAAGTTTACTTCACATTTCACAATAGAGTCAACTTTGAATCTTATGTGGGAGTTTCATTTCATCTTCAGACAGACTGAAGAAGAAGAGAAAACACTTCTCATGCTCAAGAAAACGACAGAATACAAAGTCCTACACGCTGGTGCTCGAGCTTATCTAAGAAAATTAGATGTCAGAAGGTCATGAATTTCAATTTAGTGAAGAGCGGCCATGACGGTTGAATCATGCAAGTCTTAAAGCAGCTGAAAAATTCAGCTTTTTTCATCTTCAGAAACCAAAATGGAGCAAAATGGAGACACAAAGTTGTTTATAGTCATACTGCATTTGTGGTGAAATTGTGGATTAGTCCTTTCAGTGGGGGGTTCAAAAACAGGCACATTAGCCAGCAGACACGTGTGATCTTTAGAGTTGCTTGGTTTCCTGTTTTCTCCATGCTCCAGATGATTTATGTACTTTTCTTTCAAGAACAGTCACAAAAAGAACATTTTGGAACTAGTAAATGAGCAACTGCCCATTTTATAGTTGGAGGAGGTTGTTTGAGGCTACACCAAACACTCTGTATGAAATGTTTCTCATTATTTCATTATTTGTGTAGGTATCTGCCCCTTAATTTGATGTCAGTATTTCAAAGTAAGAATAAAACAGTAGTGGGTAAATGTAATGCAGAGGTCAGATTGTTATGATTATCACAGAGTGCACTAACATGATCATATGAATCTGAGGTTTGAGGTTTGAACTAGGTTTGATCTTGTTCAATCTGGTTTGGTGAAATATGTAAGTACAGGTTGACATGTCTGTTTTTTTCTTGTCAACATTTCTCTTTTTTAGTCGGACTTGTCCTGTGACACATCATGCAGGCAGGGATGTCGTTGCTACACTTGCCAATTCCACATCTGTTATCAAGTGGATACATCTTGCAAAGCTTCAATCAGAAACATTTGTTCCTAATCAGCAATAACTGAGGATGACAAGGCAGTATCTGCTGGTGTGGTTTAGTTTTACTGAGTGCCTGTAAACAGTGGCGACAGGTGAAGTATGTGTAAGTTATGGTTTTACCAAAACTGGGCGACATTTCCACAATAAGAGTGATGAAGTGCCCTGAAAGCTTTCCCTGGTAGAAAAGATACATTTGCTCTTCTTCGGACCTGCTCCTGAAAGGGTTGAACTTCCTGACTGGCTCCACTGATAGTGAACAGTGATTTCTGCTGTCAGTGGAGCTCACATTATGTAGTTTTATCCTGGGACTCTGCTCGCCTACTATGTCATGTTTTGTTGCTCTAATAGGCCCATGATGAATGAGATTGATAGAACATTTATCCAATCACCGTCATGATTTTTTGAGAGGTCCTGACCTCCAAAACATTGTCTCCAAAACACCAGCTGTTGCCCAGATGGATGTGATATTGACTTAGCACAGTATATATTACAACCGGCAAAATATTACCTAAAACTAGAGCTGAACAATTCTGAAAAATATCTAAGCGTGATGATTTTGACTCGTATTGCAAATTGGATTGGAATTAATGTATTGAAGGGAGTGATAATTATTATGTCATTCTTATATTCAATAAGAAAAACATACAAAAAAGTAAGATTTTTGTAGACTATTCTAAGAATTCTTGTGGATGATTGCATGATTTGTAATGCATAACACCTCTGCTGCAAAAAACTGTTTTAAACTTCTATTTTGACACAAATTTCAGGTTAAAAAAATATTGCATCTTCTATGATTTGAAAACTGCAGCAGGCCATATTGTGATTTTATCTAATTTTCAATTAATTGCCCAGCCCTAGTGAAAAACTTTCTAATGGTCTCAATCCAAAATTCAGTCACATGCAGCTCTCAGTGTTTTCACGTTTACAGCAGCCATATTCCAACTTATCTAGTGTGTTAAGACACAAATTTTGGATTTAACACATGTGCATGATTTATTCAGAATATTGCATCAATCCCGATGTGCATAGAAGGCGCGACTGAAATCGCCTCAGGATTATTTGCGTATTCAAGCTGTTTATTGTGCAAAGGACTTCATTCAGGCCAAGCAGGTCTGACAACCCTATGACTGCTGAATCAGACTATCATTGCCCTATAGTGTTACCTTGGCTCACTGTAAAATAATAGTAGTTGAGCTTACTTAAAAAAATATGGAAACTTGTTGCCCTAAAAAATAAAAAGTAAACTGCACTTGACTTTTGTGAGTTAAAAAAAGTGTTTATTTTTAGTGTGCAGTACTTATTCTAAATGACCAATTTAAGTATTCACAACTAGTTTAAAATTAGTTAAGTGCTCAAAACTGAGATTCAAATGTTAATTTAAGTTTGCAGGACTTAGGCTAAAACATCTTCTTTGATTGTGCAATACTTACTTTTAGTGCACTATAAACAATGATAGGTTCATAGAACTCAAGATATCGTAGGTAACTGCTTACTTTAAAATGTCAAATAGTACTCATTGAAAAAGTTATTTTAAAGTCATTATTTCAGCTAAGGTGGACTAACTGTGCAACCATGTGTAATAATGGCTATTAGTGACCCACTGAACCAGTATTGACAATGTACTAATGTCAATGTGCCATTAAACATTCATTGACATTAACCTCATTAAGTTTGCCCCCCGGGGCCTCTGTTATTGAGACAGCAACCTCACTCATGGTGCATTTTATTTATTTATTTTATCTTACCTTTATTTAACCAGGAGAAAACCGCTGAGATTAAAAAAAAAAAATGTCTTTTTCAAGAGTGTCCTAGCCAAGACAGCAGCAGCAAACAGTGCATTCTGGGAAAACTTTGCGGATTTGTCATAACTCAAATCATTTGAGTTATAACAAAAACGCTTAAATTGTTTGAGTGCTGTTGATTTAAAACTGAATTGAGTTCTATCAACTCATAAAAATAGAGTTGAAATAGCTGTTTTGGATTTTTAAGTAAACACAACTTAATTTGTTTAAACCAAATAAAATAAAGTAAATTGAGCCCTTTAGCTGTTATGGCAGAGAAGTACTTTGTTTATTATAAATATTTAGAACAGGTAATAAAAACTGAGTCAATTCAACACAGTGTTTCTGAGTAAAACTGATGTTGCTGTGTCAGTCTAAAGAATGCCTAGATGAGTTAAGGCCTGTGTCTACAGCCATGATGCTTTTCACAAGCATTTATTGTTGCTAGGTTACAAAAGTTGACTTCTGCTTCTCTCTGCAGTTTCTGAATGGAATGTTTTAAATTGCTCACTCCGTTATTAGAGAAGTATTATCAAGAGACATGAAAATATTGAAAAGGAATACCAGCCTGGCACTAGATGCAGATGTAGCCTTGGAAATGGCGGATATGATCAGTGCCCCTCCACCATTGACGTTCACAAAGCTGGCTTCATAAGTCCCGCCTCTTCTTGATTTTTAATTACCAGTGAGAGAGAAGTGGCATTGTGAAGTGTAGCAGTCCTCCAAAAGTTGAACTTTTTTAAAATGAAAGAGCAGTGATTTTGGATTACACTGCCAGCACACATAGACATACGCATATAGGCCCTAAATGTTGTGAAGCACAGATCAGCATGCTCACTTCTTAGATTTAAAGCATGAAGGCTTCAGAATAAGAGACCAAATAGTTGCTCATTTTCAACCCACGGGAAATCTTCCATCTTTCCTCCCATAAAGAGTTATTACTTAAACAGCCATAAGAGCGCATTATTCCACTGGGATTTCAAACCTATCAATTTTTGCAGCCCTTGGCACCTTCTGTTGTCACCTCACTGTTTTTGCATGAGCAAAAGCTACATCTGTTTCCCACTAAACAGGAAACAGACTGTTTAGCATGCATCCTCCAGAGATGGCGTCCCTTCCAGTAATCCCATAGTTGGTGTTTTACTGTCTAGAAAAGCGAGGGCACAAATTGGTAATTGATGACTAAAATAAGAATGCCACTTCCCTTCTCCTGTTACTTCTGTGTGGGAGCATCATCCAACTCACCCTGCTGTACTGCTCCTCCTGTTTCTATAACATTCCCACCACCTCCTACAAAAACACACTCACTAAGGTAACACACACTGCCTCCAAAATCATTCACTCCCCTACAGCAAAACCTTTTAGACTACAGTCATCATACGCCCTTGGACAAACAACAGTCAATGACTCCCATCACCCTCTCGGCCCACACTTCACACTGCTGTCATCAGGCTGCAGATACAGCACTCTCAAATGGAGAAGGGCTCATTTCAGAAAGAGCTCCATCCTTTCTGCTAAAGCAGCACTCAAAAAGCTCCTGTGTGTTCATGTACGCGACTTTGGGATGGGATTTATGGGTGTTAATGCAAAATGTTTACATCATCTTCAACCATTTTAGTTGTTCTCCTCTGACCTCTGCCATCACCAAGGCCTTTTGGCCTCAAGAACTCTAGAGATGTTTGTATGTGTAAATCCCAGTATATCAGATGTTTGTAAAATACTACTGCAGTCATGGACCTTTTACAGTATTTTAAATCACGTTTCCTCCCTTTCCTGAAGCTTGGTTTGAACTACAGGACACTGTTCTGACCATGTCTATATGCCTGTCTATGCTTTGGTTTCTGCCATGTAATTGGCTGATGAGATATTAGTGTTAATGAGCAGTTGATGAGGTAGACCTGATGAAGTGACCAGTGCCTATATAAAGTCTTCTTACATTTGTCACAGTTGTTTTACCCTCTACCTTTACAAGCCTGACAGAGCCAAGAAGCATCCCCACAGCACGATGCTGCCACAACCATGCTTCACAGTGGGGATGGTGTGTTTGTAGTGATGTGTTGTGTTTGGTGTTTGTCTGATGGCCAAAGAGAACCATTCTAGTCTCATCAGACCAAAGAACTTGCTCACACTCTACCATAGAGTCTCTAACATGCCTTTGCCTGAACTCTAGTCAAGATTAGATATCAGTTTTCTTTAATAGCAGCTTTCTCCCATAAAGCTTTGACTGGTGAAGAACCTGGGCAACATTTGTTGTTTGCAGATTCTCTCCAATCTCAGCTACTGAAGCTTGTACCTCCTTCAGAGTAGTCATAGGTCTCTTAGTGGACTCCCTATTTTCAGTAACTTTTTCTCTCAGTTGTTATCTTTTGTCTTCATGGTGTAATGGTAGCCAGGAATACTGATTAACCACATTCACTGCACTCAGGTGATCCCCATTTCATTAATTGTGAGCCTACTAGCACAAATTGACTGGATCTCTGTAGAATTAGGTCAGTCATTTTAAAAGGTGTGAATATTTATGCAATCACTCATTTAACTGTACATATTTTTGTTCAATTGGCATTAATTTGTAGAAATCTGTTTTAACTTTGATATTTAAAATGATATTTTTGAACAAAAAAAGCCACATTATATTGATTGTTATTTACGTATAAAATTATAAGAGGGTAAAACATTGAAGGGCAGGACTACGTTTTATAAGCACTGTAAAGTTAGCATCATGTAGGATCAGATTTGACAGTATTTTGTACTAGAAAACTAGAAATAAAGCTGTATGGTGACTGAGGGGTTCTACTCTTGTACTTCCACTCGACAAAAGCGATGAGTAACCACATTAAGTATGATATTATTCTGCAAAGAGGAGCAAAGGCTGGTGGAGCTAGCTGCTAACTTTAGCCACGCTCCACTCGTCAAACAACCCTTACAACAAATACACACAGATACCATGACCCTGTGATGAATTTGATTGCTTTTCTGAATATTTTCTTCACTTTAAAAGTGCCTGTTAAGGGTAATTTAAATGCACATTTAGCCAGGTAAGAAAAAAGTTGCCTGGGAAGATCACTTGACCTTCCTGCAGGCTGAACACATGCTGCTTTACGACAAAATATGGAATGCAGCATTTGTCATGAAAGCTCTTCCACAAGTCAGACATGGCTGTAAGGGCACCCTGATGACATGAACATATGTGCTCTTCAGACTTACTTAGAGTTGGCCCCCTGGGAGTTTACAGCTTCTTGGCTCTTTCATTTATGTACTTCCTGATTGAATAGACTATCTTTACTGTTTCCAGTGAAATATGCATCCTTTTGTGATTATGGGTGCAATCCTTTGTTTAGGGACCAATAAATGTTTGATTTATTGACCCTTTTTACATCCAACAATAATCCTCTCTTTATTTGGAAAGAATGCCATTCCAATTCACAACCTCAGAGTAAATGCAAATAAAAACTGAATACAGGGATTAGAAAATCCTTCAGCCTATATTCAATGGCACAAAGACAAGAATTCAAATGTTCATATTGATAAACTTTTGTCTTTTGTAAATATTTGCCCATTCTGAACTTGATGCACCTACTATAATCCAAAAAAGTTGAGACAGGGGCACTGTGTTACATCACCTTTTCTTCTAACAACACTCTTTAAGCACCTGGGGCTGAAGATAGTAGTTGTTGAAAGTGGAATCCTCTCATTTATGATTGATGTAAATCTTAAACTCAACAGTGGTGGGTTTCTGTTGGCATATTTACCCACGCTGATGAAATCGGCAGGTGGTTATGTAAAAGGTTCGGTATCTTTCTTTCTTCGTCTGTTCGTTTGTATGTGTGCAAGATAACTCCAGAACGGAAAGTTGGATCTTCACCAAACTTTCAGGGAATATTGGGATAGTGACAGGGAAGAATCCATCCAGATTTTGGTGATGATCCGCGCACCCGTTCGGTTTTTCTCAGACTTCGAATTTTTAACACCATAGTAATCAATGGGAGCGTGAGTTCCTCGGTGGCGCTGCTTTGGCGTGGGTCTGCCGCCTCAGACGGCCATTCTAGTTTATTTTGAGCTTGGGCAACAAACATTTTTTACAAGAGACAGTTCTGGACTACAAGCCAGTCTAGTATGCATACTCTTTTATAGTGAAGCCATGCTGTTGTAATATGTGCAGAATGTGGCTTGGCATTGTCTTTCTGAAATAAGCAGGGGTGTCCTTAAAAAGTCATCAGGATGCTCCAGTACAGAGTTCATTTTGGCAGCCGTTTTTATATTTATCTTATTTTTAGTCTTTAGACAAATATAGTTTTAGTTTTAGTCGCATTTTAGTCCTTTTCACCCCTCATAGTTTTAGTCAATAAAAAAGTCCTTACATTTTATTCTTTACTTTTAGTCACATTGTATTTTCTCTTTTAAAATAGCAAAATTTTGAAAATAAGTAAACACACATTTTATACAATCAAAAGCTTACATGTAGTAATCTGAAATAAACTGATATAAATACTAACAGATATAGGATAAAGGACTTTTGTGATGAGAATCATTGATTTTTATTCATAATGGTACTCTTACTAATGCGCCTTAATGATCAAACTCTTTATTGATAATATTAGTAATGTTAATAGGAATATTGGTGCAGTTAGGGTGGAAAAATGAGACACTATGTTTATAACTGAACTCATGCTTTCTATCTATTTTATATAAGGACCACATTTATTCAGATTTCTGGCTAAAACATAAATTCACTAACTAGATTTGTGTTTTTCTGCATCAGTTAAGAAAGTTAAAAAAAATAAAAATCTCTTTTCTCCATGTGCTTTACAGGGTTGCACAAAAAGGTAAAATGGTAAAAAGGTTTAGAGACGAATGCACATAAAAAGTAATTCACTAAAATAATTCAAAAGATGGTGGGGTGCAGGTTCCAATCCGGCCTGAGGCCCTTTACCACGTCTTTCCCCACTCTTGTCCCTATTTCAGACTCTATCCACTGTTTTCCTCTATTAAATAAAGGCACAAAAAATGCCTTAAAATAAATCTAAACAATAATAATAATAACAATTAATAATTTAAAAGATGGATGATTGGAAAGAGTCACAGATAAAAGACAAAGCAGTGATGGAAAGAATTTATAAAATAAGAAACATTAAAATTAGCATAGAAAATAATAATACACATAATAATATAACACTGATAAAAGATTTACATTCTAAATAATTCAAAGCCTATAAAACTTGACATCAAAACATACATGATCATAACTAGAGTTAAAAGCCTAAAAAGACCCCTAAATTAAGACTTAAAATGCGAAAAAGATAAGAAATAGAATAGAATAGGAAAATGATTGTGATAGCTCCTATAGTCATAAAATGATAAAGTAGCCTACTACATAAAATCCAGACTGGGTAAATGAGTGTCAGCCTCATTCACCAGTTTTTTTTAGTTCTACTCTGTGGAAGCCAAAAGAGAAGTACCAGAGGATCTGAGGGTCCGTCCAGGTTTATAGACTAAAACCATCTCTGATGGAGGTGCGAGTTATGTTTACCATCGGCACTAAAAAAAAGTTAGAAACATTGATGCAGCCATGTCTAAAAAAAAAGAAAAAAAAATCAAATCACACTAAAACGATGATTGAATCCACTCTCCCTTTACCCTTTTGACTGATGTGTAATTTTCTCATTAATTAGATTTTATTTAAGCTGAAATCAACATCCTAAACTGAGGTGGTATTTTTCCAAATGAAGCTCTGGTAAGATTGACAGTTGGATCTGTTATCAGAATGCCAGTGCCCATGCACTAAGAGTACCAACAGCTCCTCTTTCAGCTTATCTTTCCCATTGGCCTAGTCAATGTCAAAGTTTAAAGCCAACACCCTGAGCAGATGCTATAAACGGAGGTTTTAGGTTTAACACCTTGTGTGGGTGTGAAATGGTGATAAAACGGAGTCAGGAAAGGGAAAAACAAACTATTAAATCTTCTTTAGGAATCATGTTGAATGTCAAACTAGATGTTCACTAGCTTGTTACTAGGTCAACAACATTATTCCCCTTAAAAAAGGCCAATAGAGCAAACCACTGTTGTGCGACGATGCGCTTCAGCTTTGTTGCTTGTAAAATCAGGTTAAAACTAAAGGTGGTCCGCCAAATTACACACATCTAAAAACTGTCACTGGAGAAGCATCATGGCAAAGACAAAAAACAGTTTAGACTTGTTATTTTATACCAGGGGTGTCAATCTCAATCCCAGAAGGGGCCGGATTCTGAATTAAGGTCTAACCCGAGGGCCTAACAGGGTCCACATTTAACCAAACCGTCAACCTCATGTTTCACCAGTAATAGATTATGGGAGGAAAAATGAGCAATGATGATAAAAGATTTTGAGATTTAAATGTCAAAATGATGAGTTAAAAGGCTCAAAATCTGAGATAAAAAGTCAAACTTACTTGTTCAAAACATAAAATTAGATGTTAAATTAGTGCTTTTAAAAGGCAAATGTATAAAAAGAAAGTCACAATCATTTTTAAGGCAAAAATATAACTTAAAATTTAAAACTGTCGACTTCCAAGGTCAAACATGAGCTATAAAAGTCACACTTATTCGTTCAAAAGGTCAAAACACGAAATTAGACGTTAATTCAGGGCTTTTAAAAGGCAAATGTATAAAAAAAACCTCACAATCATGTTTTAAGGCAAAAATATGGCTTTAAATTGAAAATGGTGCACCTGAAGGTAACAGTATGATATAAAGGTCGAAATAATAAACTGAAAAGGTCAAAATATTAGATAAAAAGTCAAAATAATCGATTGAAAAGGTCAAAATTTGAGATAAAAAGTTAAAATTATTAATTGAAAAAGCCATATTGTTAGATAAAGTCAAAATAATCACTTGAAAATGGTCAAAATATGAAATAAAAGTCCAAATAATGTATTAAAGTCATAATTGTACAATGCAAAATTGAAATTATGAAATGAAATTTGTTTTCCCACATTTTTCCTTTATCTTATTTTTACTGTTTTTCTGTTTTTGTTTTTTTTTTTCAAATTTTTATGACTTAAGGATATTTCATATCATCAAGGTTAAGTTTACATTTTCAAACTGGAGGAAATCTGCAGACCTCATATTTTAGGGCCAGTTATGATAAGAATATGATCTTGTGGGCGTTTATAACTGTACCACAGGCCGGATTTGGCCCCTCTGGCCTTGAGTTTGACACCCCTGCTTTATACCCTTCATTGTAAGAAATCACATCAAACCAATTTTATTTAAGGGCTTTCAGATGAGGATAAAACTATCAGCCCCCCTATGGAAGTTTCAGTTTTCCCAAATATTTATTTAGTGCTGAGCAAAGCATTTCTAACACAGCTTTTTCCCAACATCCTAGTTTTATTTTGGATGTTTACAGCTTTTATTACTTTGCAAAGAGAAAATCATGTCATGAAACTCCAAAAAAACTACCAGGATCTAAATTATTAGTCACCCAGATGTTAACAGTCAGTTGTGCCTTCTTTCAACAAATCTCAGACACATCTCCCGAGGAACTTATTCTTCTTCTGTCAATCTCTCAGGCACCTCCAGATTTGATGGTCTTCTGGCATGGACTTGAAAAGTGATTGCTAGACTAGTTCTGATCTGTTTTCATGGTCAAGGAGAGAATATGTAATGGAAAATTGCCTACCTTCTACAAATGTCGGAGACTCCGGAAAATGACCTTAGTCACCTTGGCGGGACTCACAAGTAGAGCAGACCAGATGTTTCTCAATACACGGGCAGTGATCATAGAGCATACACAAACCTTCTGGACAACACAGCCGACTGCATGAATCCCTCTCTGTTTAGTTTTAATTCAAATAAAGTCATCGGACTACACAGGGAGACATTTGCAAGCGTGTTTTTAGTTTCGAAATTTATTTGGCTGAACATCACCCATAAACAGTGTCAGCTTAACAATAACACTAATGTTTGCGATTGTAAGCATGTTGCTGTGTTTAAAGCCTAATGAAATGATGAGCAAGCATTTATTACTGATATTTCAAGCATTCAAAGCTTTCTGTGTACACAGTGTGCTCTGCAAGGATTCAGTCAGTGCTGACATCCAACGAGTAACAGGTGGAGGTGGGACTGAGCAGGGCAGATCGTCTGGCATCACATGCAAAATGTCTGCTGATAGCAAAATAGAAGGAGGACGAAATAATAATCAGCCTATATGACCGGCAAAAAAAATGTGCCTCAGATTTTGATTGCACATCTCCTCTCAAGACACTCAACAAGTATGCTTGGCCAGTTTTCATTTTAATATATATTATGAGGCAATTTGACCCTGTGAAGGTGTCTAACATGAACAGCATGTCAAGGTTTAAACTCATCGTGATTCTTTGAGAAGTTTTAATAGTGTTTTTTTCCTCATCTCACCCCATTTTAACACTCTCACACCCTCTCTAGTTTGGAAACTTGACCCAGTTTCCAGCATCTGGTCAGTCTGTTCTCCTTAAACTTTGACATTAACAAGCCAGTGAGGCGGCACATTTAAGCTGGTGTTACCACTTAGTGCACAAACACTGACTTGATATTCCCCAGAACTGATCAAACAATAAATCTTACAACTAAAGTCTCATTTCAACAAAAAAGTGATTCTAATTTGGTTGGTAGATTTGTGTTTAGAAAATTCTCTTTAAACAAAAATGTAGTTGGTGCAATTTTCAATACATTTGCCCTCAACACACAGGTCGTGGGATAGATTTCCAGTCTCTGCATTGTTTGATGCATGTCTTCCGCCACTCTCTAATCCCATATCTGTCTCTCTTCAACTATCCTACAGTGCCTATAAAGAGTATTCACCCTCTTGGATGTTTTACCTTTGTAATGATTGTATAAATCAATCAGGATTAAAATAATTTGTATTTTTTAGCAATTTCTTTTACAAGAAAACTATTTTTTAATGTCAAAGCAAAAAGACAGTAATGTCAATTTAAAAATATGTGGTGCAAATTAAGTGACTGCATAAAAATTCACCCCCTTCAAGTCGATATTTAGTAGATGTACCTTTAGCTGCAATCACAGCACTGAGTCTGTGTGGATAGTTCTCTATCAGGCTTGCATATCTGGAAAATGCAATTTTAACCCCTCCTTCTTTGCAAAACTGCTCAAGCTCCATCATGAACGTCCCTTTTCAAGTTCAGCCACAAATTCTCTATTGGACTTAGGTCTGGGCTTTGACTGAACTCCTGAACATTCACCTTGTTGTCTTTAAACCATTTTTGTGTATCTTTCCCTGTATGCTCCGGGTCATTGTCTTGCTGGAAAATCCCAAGCTCTCTCGCAGACTGAATAAGACTGTTCTCCAGGATTTGCTTTATTTTGCTGCATTAATTTTACCCTCTACGCATCTCCACGGCATGATGCTACCACAGCTGTGCTTCACAGTGGGGCTGATGTGTTTGTGGTGATGTGCAGTGCTTGGTGCCTGCCAAACATAACGTCTTGTCTGGCGGCAAAAAAAGCACCATTGTGGTCTCATCCGACCAAAGAACTTTCTTCCACTTGACCACGGAGTCTCCCACATGTCTTTTGGTGAACTCTAGTCAAGAAGGTCTTCTTTTGCCCCCCACTCCCACAAGCTTTGACTTTTTTGATCTGCAACAATTGTGTGCAAAGGCTCTCCCATCTCTCCTGCTGAAGCTTGTAACTCCTTCAGAGTAGTCATAGGTGTCTTGGTGGCCTCTCTCACTGGTCTCCTTCTTGCACGGTCACTCAGGTACAAGGACGGCCTGATCTAGGCAGATTTACACATGTGCCATATTCCTTTCATTTCTTGATGGTGGATTTAATTGAACTCCAGAGGATGTTCAGTGCCCTGGATTTTTTTTGCATCCATGCCCTGACTTTAGGTCTCCACACACTGGGTCCGTTATTTTCAGATGTGTTTTTTTTTTTCGGATCTGTAACCCGAAAAAACGTCACGCACTTTGGACCTTGCACACTGGATCCGATGCGTTTTTATTTGCCTTCACTATGAACATTCATAGAATGTGCCATATAGTTTCGTACTGCGACCCTGTATCTCCAACACTCCTTTAAAATCCCGCTGGATTCATCCTGGCAGAGAGCTTCATTCAGCACCCATTCATGCATCATAACGCTGAGCCATGTTGGAGAGATGGAGAGCAAATTTTTAATTCTGTCTCTGTTATGAGCCTTGAGTAGGTTACAAACATATGCCTCTATATGTTATATTTCTATATCTGATATCCACATTACACACCTGCAAACTATGGTGTTTTAAGCGAGGTTTCGGAAGTGGGAGAGAGGGAGGAGTTGGACAGGGGTGAATGAGCGAGAGAGAATAAAGTAACCAGCGCTGATCTGAATCATCAATCACCCATCTATCTGGTATATTTCCATGGTTTATATCCACACAATAAATGAGCAAACTTCGGTGTTTAAAGTGAGGTTTCAGGGCGAGAGAGAGGAAGAGAGAGAGAGGAAGGAATTAATCCTTTCCTTGAGCTGCTTGGACTGTTCTTTTATCTTCATGGTGTAATGGTAGCCAGGAATACTGATTAACCAGTGACTGGACCTTCCAGACACTGGTGTTTTTATACTACAGTCACTTCAGACACATTCACTGCACTAAGGTGATCCTCTTTTCGCTAATCGTGAGACTACTCGTACTAATTTCCTGGACTTCTGTTGAAAAAAAACAGTCCCTTTAACGGGGCTTACTGTGATGTCACTAGTGATTTCTGATGTTCCTATAAAGTGAGTTCTAATCTGAGAATAAGCATCACAGTAACAGAGACACCAGGTAGGTGTACACAGCCTCAGCTCTCTGGTGTGCCCTCTTGAGGTAACATGGAGTAACATGCTTCATGTGAAGTATATTTACAAGAACGCTCATGACAGGGCCGGATGCAAACACCTACACAAGGTGAAACAACACATACGTATATCTCCATTCTTAAAACAGTGTGAAGGCCAGTCCATAAAATGTGACACAAGCTTTTAGTGCCACTCTTAGAAGTCTCTGTGCTTAATTACCTTTCTGTGATGTTAGTCTGTGAGTGTGTTTACACATTTTAAACACATCAGGGTTAGTGTAGCTATAAAGATGAGTAAATCTTCTCCGCATGAAGCCATACAGGCGTCAGGAATCCTCCTCCTCCTCCTTTCCTCTGGCATGGCATCGACCCTCCGCATCTTCATCTGACCTGTGGGAGTTACAGGTTCCAAAATACCTCCATAAATCTAGAGGGGCCTATCAACATCTGTCCTCAATTTTTTTCATGGGAATCCCTACCAACAACTCCCACCTTTCCCTCAACACACGTGCATATGCAGGAATGAGCGCACAGGAGAGCAAAGTCACAGGTTTACGCTGCTGGAGAACATTATGATCTGTTTGAAACAGACTGAAAACAGGAAGATGGTGTTTCTGGGTGCTTTGAAGCCTCTTATAAAATTTCACCATGGAGTCAGAATGTGAGAGCGCAGCAGGAAATACTCAGGAAAATTCACCATGAGCGATTGGGAGGGGGTGATGATGTTCATATCCTGCCACCAGCGTGTAACCTCTGTGCAGCCGGTGCTAGGTCTGAAGCATTTCATTACAAATGGGGAACGTGTCAAGGAGCAGAGATTGTGAGTGGATTTCACCACAGCACACCAGATGGAACGAACTGTTTGAATTAGAATCCAGAATTCAATTCCTTGTCTACAAGGAAGGACTCCACAGAGCTACAGCTTACACTATGGTGCACAGAGTACATAATTGAATAACCCCTGAGAAAATCCCAACTCATAAAACAACTCTGTGACATTAGTATGTTTACATGTGCAGCATTTCTGCAGTCTGCGATCATTCTGATTGGCCGTTCCAAATGCTCTGTTTACTTGGATACTAAATAAAACAATCTGATTATGAGTGTGTGTATGCTATCAGCATTTAATCAGAATAAAATAATTTCAACATGAGCTGTCCCACTGGTCTGATGTGTCAGATACAGCTGCAGAAGAGGCTGTTCTTTTCAATTAAAATTAATGAAAAATGGGCTTTTACTAGTCAGAATTGATCACTGCTACACTCTGGCATCAAAGTGTCGAGTGTTTTCTGTCAGTGTTGGCATGTCAATAAAGTTTTCTCAAGTGAGATCATATTAAACCAGGACTGATTTCCTGCTGAGCTTTTATTCCTCCCTTTTTTCAGTCTAGTTAAAGGGATTTTATGACTCGAGGACTTCTTATTATCCAAAATAGATAAATAAGTAAATAAAAGTTGTGCATGGACCTCCTGATTTTCTGTGTATTTCCATTTCTGTGCAAAATTACAAGATATTATATTGGAACAGTTATTTGTGTTGCCTGAACTGTTATAAATGGAGCATCAACACAAAGCTCTGCATCTTCTTCAAGTCTGAAGAAGAGCATGCTGCCTCGAAACCTCCCTTGATTGTGAACACATTGGGAGCTCCTTGGTGTGCAAACCTTTTCTCTTACTCTGTTTTTGACCCAGCACACTATCCACTGACACGCGTGTTCTACCTTTGTTTTTTTCTGCTTGCAATCTATGGGCTTTTCTGTGTATCCCTATTGGCCAGCGAGTTTTTGAGTGACAGCTCAGTCACTCCAGATGCTCCAGAAGCAGCGGACTATCATTTTTGTATCGGTTTGACTGAATCATTTATGTTTCAAAATGATAGTAGCATCTGGAGTGTCTGAGCTGTCACTCTAAAACTCTTTGACCAAGAGGGATACACCCCAGGAAAGCCCGCCCACAAGTGACATTTGTTTCAGATCTGCAAGCAGAAACTCAAGAATGCAGAATAAATGCAAAAATGCAAAATTGAGGAGCGAGAGCAAAAGTCTGATCACTGTGAGAGAAAACACAGGAACTGTAAACAAAAAGATAGACGTTCAAAATTTGAAGACTAATAATTTGTTTGCTATTTCAAATTTGTACTCATGATGGGACGTTTTTTTTTTTTTTTGCTTGGATCACATGTTTTTGTTCTCAAAGTCTTTTTCATACCGAATAAGTTTTGTTTTAATCTCTCTGACACAAATTTTATTCCTTACTAGTCCTGCAGTCTCCATTTGCAAACATTTGTGATGCTAAATGGTTCGTTCTGAAGAGTTCAGTGACTGTAAGCGTGGTACTGTCATGGATGCCACCTTTGCAATAAGACTGTTCTGGAAATTTTATCTCTGCTGGATACTCCACCATCAACTGTAAGTGATGTTATTGGAAAGTGGAAGCAATTCGGAACAACATCAGCCCAGCCACAAAGAAAAAACTACAAATACTTTGTTAATGTACTTAGTAGATTTTTTGGTATCTTGACCTGCATGTTTATTTTCTGATAACTTTTTATTTTTACTCCCTACAGTTAGAAATAAATATCTGTACTTTGTACTCCTTACATTGTCAAAACAGGATCTTGACTTGTTTCAACCTAAACGTAAGGGACAAAAGCGTAAACGTAGCTCAGTTTGATGCCAATGAACGTCCGTTCATAACTGAAACAGATGAAGAAACTTCAGTCAGAGTTCAGTTGGGTCTCTGTACTGCTGTGAGTGTATCCTGAGTGTAGTGCTCGCTGAAGCTTCCACTGTTTTAATGTCCCCAGTTTGATTTGCAGACTTTTCTTAGTCACTCTGCTGCTACTTAAATGGCAAATTAAATGCCAGCAGGGCTAACTGTTCATTTGCCTTGTGTAATGTGTCCCTTGAGTGCTACCACAGCTGTCATAAAGCAGTTGTTGTTTCTGCAGTCTGGTTTTCTGTGCTATGATGGCAGAGCTGTGGCTGTTGAAGTTACACTCTCTTTCTTAATTCTTGTTCCCAAATGAAAAAGTGAAAGCTCAGCAGTGCAGACTTCTGCAGAAGTGGATGAACACAGGGATGGTGCAGGTCTGCAGGATGACCTTCAGTCATGCACTGTTGAGAGACAGAGGCAGGCATGCACAGCAAGAGCACTTTAACTCACACCTGGAAGACAGGACATGGATTAGAATAGAAATCAACATAAACCACCCCTCAACACATACAAGAGGTGTGGAAAGTGGATGAACGGATGTTTAATATTAACCTGACAAGCTAGATGGACTGTTTCATATCTCCATTGCATGGATGTATTTCACATTCATCTGGAAAAGCTCCCACAGAAAGTGTTTAAGAAGGGCTTTAACATTCATGACGGGTCAATCAGAGCAACAAGACCAAATGAGGTAGTAGACAAGTGCAGCTCCAGTACTAACCTGAGCTGCACAGGCTAGCACTGCTGAAGTTTATCAAAAGTGGAGCTTGTCAGTGGCTAAAGTTCACGCCGAAGCCTAGTAGGAGACATGTATATATTCCCTGCCAAGAGAAGCTTTCAGTGTGGCTCTTTGCTCTTTTTTCAATAAAGAAATGTGGTCCAGTTCTGATTTAACTTCCACTGTGGCTACATCCCAGCTGATCACTCCTCCAGCAGCCTTTTTTATAAACCAGCTGACACTATAACAACCACCGCTCTCCAGCTCTCACAAACTCACATCAAAGCAGGTCAGGAGAAGAGCAGGAAAATCTGTTCTGTCATAAAAATCTTTCAGTGCTGTTCTCTGCTCTTGTTTTGATAAAGAAATGTAGTCCAGTTCTGATAAAACTATAGATACAGCCAAGATAATCACCTCACAGCTTCAAGTACAGGAGTTGATTCTCCTCAAACAATGCTGATTGGTCAGAACATCTGTCGGTTCTGACAGAAATGTAAGAGTTTTTCAAGGTGGTTTTGCCTGATGATAGACATGGCGTCTAAGTCTTCAATGTTTGATGGAACATACTGCATGTATTTAATTCTCTCAGTTGTATAAATGTTGTGTTTATAACTGTGGAGTTTCATTAAGTTTGTCTATGTTTGACGCCCTACAAGTCAACGTACTTCGCCTTCTCAAACTTTTTAACCTTAGAAACTTCCACTCTAAATCCCATGTGTACACACTGTTCTTTTTAATGAGAACTCGTGTTTAAAGTTCAGGGAATATAAAATGAAATCCACAGAATTATTAAATTTTGGTTCAGTAAACCACTGAGTTGGTCCTGGAAACATGTCTGTCTGATTTATCCTTAAACCAGATATACAGATGTGATAACTAATTGATATTCATGGATTATGGCTTCACGGTCAGTGGTCTCTTAACAAGACAATAAAAGTCAATCTTTTTAAATGGACCAGAAAATGTATGAAGCTTTGTAATCACTGCATAAATGATATCAGACTTCTAAGCTATTGAGTTATGCACAGGCTGCTCTGGTTGTCAGAAACATTTAAAGTGTACAGCAATTGTTCCCTCATTTAGTGTAATGTTTTACAGATGATTTAAAGATGTTTTATTTGTTGCTGGGCTCCCTTTTATTACATTTATTTCTCTTATGATCATGTGATCATGCTTGTCTGACAACAAGTGGTCAAACAGTGGTTTTCTTATTCATTTCCTTCTGATATTATGTTGAGATTAAAGGCTGAGTTGATCCAGGTAAGAAAGCATTTTGTTCTAATTCTGGTAACAGAGATGTTCACTTCCATGGAAGCCTGTCAGTTAATCCAAACTTCAAGTGGTATTACTAACAAAAACCTGCTGTTGTTGCAATGTAAGAAAGGGCTTCTTAATCCCTTACAGTCTAATGTATTACTGATACTTATATGAGACCTCTATCTAATCAATATTTTATTGGAAAACTTTTGAATATAATTTGATAAATGATTAAAGTGTCCTCCACTGGATTATCAGTTGCCAAAAACACCTAGTGTTTCAGCGGTGATACAGAAAATATTGATGTGAAATTTGCATTAAGGGTGGAAAGCAGAGGCTTCATGAAGACCTTGTTTTAAAGTACAAAAATTGCCGTAAACAAAAACATTTCCTCAGTGGATATCGTTATTATAACAAGACTGATCTAGCAAAGCATTTTTGTATTCATATGTGCCATGAAATTGCACAGCTGCGATGTTGATGACAAGGAGGAGTAATCACTCTCGTGCACCCGCATGTGATATAAAGGCGTGATCAAAAACACAAAAACAGTGAATGAGAGGTTTGTTGTGCACTAACTTAAGTAAATCTCTTTAAAGTGAGTGACTGTGAGAGTCGTTGCCATGAAAACGATGCATCGTCTCATTCAGTCTCAGCAGTGTGAACTGGGGGGTGTTAAGAGCGTTGCATTGTGGAACGTAACAAGCAGTTGCAAGTTTCAAGCCGTCTCATCGCGAATCTTTGGTCTTAACTGGGCTCAAATGTTGTGGTGCTGGAGCACAGAGCAAGTCCTGTTCAGAGGTCAGTGGGAGAAAAGAACTAGGGGAACTAGGGCCTGACTGATTATTGAGGCTGATATTTGACATTTGGCCTGTTATCTGCATTTTATTTTACAAATAACTGATAAAGTTGAATTTATCAAAAGCTGCTCTACTTTGGTTCTTCTGCAAACTCAAACACTGACTTTATATTTACTCTCAACAAATGTCTTTTGGTACAACGCAGTTTGATTGTCTAGATGTCACATGAGCACTAGCCAATCAACAATTTAGCCCAGTTATCACTGATACAGTGAGCATTCGACATCACTTCCTGTTTCCTGCTTCTACTGTGTTGCTTAGTACCATTTCTCACACTAGTAGAGCTAAGGCTTTCACTTCCTTTTTTGATCATGCAGGTTTACTCTTGTCACATTAAGTCCATCTTGTATGTCATAATAAATGCATATCTACCCTGAAAAACTAATATTGGTTCTCAGAATGCATGAAAAATGTCCCGACAAAAATAAACACAGAAAATGAGCTGGAGAGAAGCACGTGAATCACTCTTTCCAAGTGACAGCTGTCAATCTGCCAGTCTAGTCTGTTTCAGCACCATGGACAGCGCCACGTCAATCTATGCTCATTTAAGCACAAGCATCAATATTTTTACCAAAATAAAAGCTCACTTGTTACACCTGGGGGATTGAAATGATTATACAGCAATTTACTTAGACTTCTTTGCAGTCATTGGTTGCTCATACTTACTGCTCTTCTAAAGCGTTATCATCACTGCACAGCAGCACAGCAGAAAATAATAAAGAACACATTCTTACCTTTGTATTCAGCCAAAACAGTCAACAGCACAGCCATGGATCCCTGTGCCCCCGTTTTCCTCTTTCTTTCTGTACCCTTGGGGTCATGAAATGACAAACTTTGCACCTCTTTGGCTCAAACTCACTTATCAGTTACTAAGAAAAGCCTCCTGACTCCTGAATTCAACTCTTCTAAACTCTTCTAACTCTTCTAAATCAGAGTAACATGCATTTTGCTCTCCTGTGATGTGCTCAAACTCTCACTGACCTGACCTAATCTGACCTTTCACACACTCTCTCTTTCTGTCTCTTTTTTGAATAAATTTTGCATGTATCTTAAAATTTTGAAATTTAAGACACATACAAGTAAGAAACAAGAGATTTCCTAGTTATTTAGAAGTAAAATTCTTTAAATAAAGACAGTTGACAGGTTATTTAAGAGACATGAGATGCCTGTCATCGACATTACTGTCTGAGTCCAGCTGGCCCAGCACCATGTTCGTATTACAACCCCAATTCCTAAAAAGTTGAAGCACTGTTCATAATGTGAACTAATACAGAATGTAATGATTTGAAAATCTTAAAAACGAGGATGAAAAACATTTTCTCATTTTGGATTTTATGGCAACAACACATCTTTAAAAGTAAGGGCATCAAAAGGCTGGAAAAGTAAAAGGCACTAATTACAATCAGTAGGAGGAGAATTTAGCTACTAATTAGGTTCAGTGTCAACGTGTCAGTGGCATGACTGGGTATAAAAGGAGCATTTCAAAGAGGCAGAGCCTCTCAAAAGTAAAGACAGACAATGGTTCACCAATCTGTGAAAAAAGTGTCTTTAATAGTTTAATAGTTCCTAAATGTTCCTCAATTTAAAATTGTATTTTTTGATTATCCTACCATTTACAATACATAATATCATCATAGATTCAAATAATCTGTAGAAGGGACAAGGCGGGAGGTCAGTATTGGCTGTTTGTGATCTTCAGGCCCTCAGGCAACACTGCATTAAAAACAGGCATGATTCTTGACTGAAAATCACTGCATGGGCTCAGTAACACTTCAAGAAATCATTGCATAACACAGTTCATGGTTCCATTCACAAAGGCAAGTTAAAGCAGCATCAAGGAAGGAGCCGCATGTTGACAGGATCCAGAAACGCTGCCGTCTCTTCTGGGCCAAAGCTTGTTTAAAATGGAATGGGGCAAAATGGAAAACTGTTCTGTGGTCACATGAATCAAAATTTGAAATTCTCTTTTTTGAAACCGCAGATGTCATGTCCTGCAAACTAAAGACCATAAGCACCATCCAGCTTGTTATCAAAAGCCTGCATCTCTGATGGTATGGGGTTGCATTAGTGCCTATGGCATGGGCAGCTTACAAATCTGGAAAGGCACTATCAATGCTGAAAGTATAGAGGTTTTAGAGCAACATAGCATCCATCCAGACAACATCTCAGCAAAAATAGGTCAAGTTTCCCACAGTACCAGAGAATTCAGAGACCTCCAACATTTCCCAAATCCTGCTCTTAGTGGAGTTCATGTCTGTTTGCTAAGCAGTGAGAGCAGAGCAGGATCACATTACACTGATAGTTCTTACCTTTATCCTTTTTATCACCATGTTTAAGTCTGAGATTGAAATCTTTTCGTTGAGTGACCTTAGAGAGATTAGGAATACAGAGTGATGAATAAAGGAGGTATTCTGAGTCTAAAGGTTTTACTACCACAAGGTTCGATCTCTGTTAACCTTTGACTCCTTCACAGATCTTCCTCCTGACAATTCTCTCTCTGAGTGATTTAAAATAGGGAGTATGTTTTATGTAGAAAAAGTTAAACTGTCAAGGTTTGTCAGGTCGAGGCTTAGAGCTGTAACTGTTAGGATCATGTTGCATCCCATAAAAACAAAATCAGTTTGATTCCAGCCTAAGACCTTTGCTGTGGCTCATATTTCCTTTTTACCTATGCTGTCGCTGCCCTGTAAAGCATCTCTAAATCTGAGTCAGTCAGGAGTTACAGCCACTTTGCTGCGCTGCTCTTTCAGAGCACAAGTTCAGTTTTCAGTGATATTTTCAAAGATAAAGTTTGTAGCAGCTTCACTTTTCATCAAAGCTTGAAGTCTTCCTAATCTTGTTGAAACAATAAATCCGCATAAAGAGGAGGTTGAGTGTCTTATGTTGTTTTTTCTTGTATTATATGGGGTTTTACAACACTGATTTTGCATTCAATTTGAACACCCCAGGCTGTGGTGAACACAGAAATCCTTTCAATTTACTGTATATGTGTGAAAAATAAGTTGTAGATCAAATAAAATGAGATTTCAGGAATCCTGCCTCTTCCTCTTTAAAAAAAAAAACCCTCCACTTTCTTCTTCGTCCTCAGCATTACATCCTTGCCTTTGGTGGGATCATTGCCGTCCCGCTGATCTTGGCCGAGCCCCTCTGCATAAAGGACAACAATGCTGCAAAAAGTCAGCTCATCTCCACCATCTTCTTTGTGTCTGGATTGTGTACGCTACTGCAGACAACGTTTGGAACCAGGTAACAACCACAGCACAGCACAGATGGGGTCAAACAGAGACACTGATGGAAATGCAAATGATCTACAGCAGCATCTCAAAAAACTTAGAATGTCATGTGAAGTTCTTCTTTCCCAGTGATTTCCTTCAGAAAATTACATTTCCATTCATTCTAGATTCGTACCGTACAAAGTGAAACATTTCTAGACTTTATTTGGTTTAAATCTTGATGATTTCAGCTTACTGCTCATGAAACAAAATAAGATCAAAAGCTTAAAATATAAGAATATTGTGGAAAAGTCCAATTTGCTCAAGTTTCCTGAGCCTTCATTCTCTCACATTCACACAACCACAATCATGAGGAAGACTGCTGACTTGACAAATGTCTAGAAGACAATATATTTCAAATTGTAATGATGTAATGACTTCAACTGGCCTAAACACTCTCCAAACCTTCCAGAAACCTGTGCCCTGTAAAACTGTACGTATTCTAGTGGTTTCCTTCCCCAAATGTCAGTGGGGGGACCAGGTAAGAGCTGTATGCATGAAAATTAGTGCACATATGTATCAGATCTTGACAAAAAAAAGTCTCTTGGGACCATCCTCTAAAGCAGGGCTATTCAATTACAAATTCAACTGGGCCAAATTTTAAAATAAAGAAATGTAGCCGAGCCAGACATGTTTGACACCCAATAAGCAGCTGGTAATGTCAAATTTGAACCAATACAGATCAATCTGATGAAAAATATGCACTTTTTATTCATAGGCTCCCTTTTAAATGTGGCAAAATGAGAAAAACACATTAAAAGTAGATAAAACAAAACAACAGAGCTGTATTTGAACATAACCTGAGGTAGTAGAAATATTTTTTTTCAGTTAAATAAAAATAAAATAGAATGAAAAAATGAAGTGAAATTCTGTAAATAATAATTTTGGTTACATCTTCCCTTGGGGCAACTTCTGTCAGCATTGCTAGCCACTCTTCAAAACAACGTGGTGCATTGTAGGTAGACTGTTGCAAGGCTACATGTTGCATTCATGGTCTAAAATACTGTGGGAATTTAAGAAAACTTGTGCAACAGGTTTCCCTCTGCATTTCTGCCATGACCACAGGCTGGGCCACATGGGAGTTAGTTCTGGGCCACTAATTGAATGGGCCTGCTCTAACCAGGCCCACTGATGGACAGGTTACACGTTTTAGTGACCTAGTCCATGGGACTTTATCCTATTATATCCAAACTGTTTATGCTCATTTTAGACAAGATGGTGATCAAAGTCTTGTTATTACCTTACATATTTTTATTTAATCAACATTACTTTGTAGAAATCTGTTTTCACCCTGACATTAAGAAGTTGCTTTTTTTATATATTTATTTTTGGGCTTTTTCATGCCTTTATTAGAGATAGGAGGACAGTGGATAGATTCAGAAACAGGGAAGAGAGCGGGGAGAGACATGCAGGAAATGGTGCCACAGGCCGGATTTGAACCCGGGCCACCTGCGTACATGGTGCACACCCTAACCACTCGACTACCAGCGCACCCATTAAGACGTTTTTTAATTTTAATTTAATTTTTTTTTTTTTTGTCAAAACAGCCAAGTTGTATTGACCATGATTGATTTATAAAATCAATCAAGAGGGTGAATACTTTTATTGATACAGTATATGCACCATCAAACTGCACTGCCATGTACGATGGTGATGAAAAACAGCAATTCAACATCTTATTTGAAGAGAATTATTCATGAAAGACCTTCATGCAGGAATTGACCTTTTGTGCATTATTATGACGCTAAAGGTGCAGGAAAAATATAAATAATTGCAAAAAGAGTAAACTGTCAAATTGTAAGAAGAGTTAGACTGTGCAGTACGGTCAATGTGCAGGACTCTCCTACTTGGAGAGACAGATTGATTGCTTAGTGACTTGAAAATTAATCACTTTGAAATAAGTGAATGTGGAAATGATACATCATCTCACCCAGTTGCAGCGGAGTGAACTGACAGGCTTTCAGAATGTTGCAGAGCAGCCATCTGCAGCAAGTTCCATCTCATCTCTTTTGTCCAAAACCGGCTTTAGGTGTTAAGTTGTTTTGTGCATCCTCATGATAAGATGATTTGTGCTGGTTGAGCAATGGGGCACAAAGATTCACAAAAAAAGTATAAAGGAGAAAGGAGGGTCTGAGAAAGTGTGGGGTATATAACTCTGCTCTGAAAGTCTCATATTAAGGTTCAACTGCAGTGATAGAGTATATATACTCACCATAGTTACCTCACCCTCTGTTTAGCAAACAGCCTGAAGTTACAGCTTGCAGACATCCCTGTGGTTGATCATACGGGGTTAAATTGAGGGTCAGCCTATGCTGTGCTCTACGAGACACTAACGTTAGACCTAAGATTTACCTTTCAGAGTAAGAAACTGAAAAGGTTTCCTTCAAAGCCTCTATTCTACTCTGTTTTCTTTGTTGCTTCCCTTTTATAAAGGAGATGTGAAGTCCTGGGAGCAGTTTGAAGCTTTGATAGAAAAACCTTCTGAAAGTGATGCATCAATCTCTGTGCTTCACCTCAGTGCAGCTGCCACCCACCCACACGCACAGTACAGCACAAAGCCGCTCACATACTTTCTGCCCCCTCAGCACTGCCGTAACATTAAGCCTGAGCAAATAGCTAATGCTTTTGTTTCAGTTCCCCTCCTACACAGTTTGGCAACGGCTTAAAAGGACAAAAATGTGATCCCAGAAAACCCTCTGACATTGAATAATAAGTAAGTTAATCTTTATTTTCATTGCACTTTTCAACACTGCGGCTGGTTTTCAACACCGGCTTTGTGGAACAACAGAAAGGACGGATCAAAACACAGACACGCAGACAAAGGTGCATGGAGATGTGTTTACTGCAACACAACAGAAGCTAAGAGGGAATACATTCATGCACAGTTCACATTAGCCTCTGGTATAAAGGACGATTTCCTTTTTGGTTGTCAAACACTGGATTTTAAAGGAGTTCAAAATAAACAACCTCTTCGTTTCAGTTTGGTTGCTATCAGACTGTTTATGAAGTCTGTACTGACAAAGTGTGCACAAATGAGTTTAATGCACCAGAGCTGCAAGCACAAATCAGCCATGAACACATAACATAGCTGCAAGTGCTTTCCCAGTACCAGTGTGCAACATTTCTCTTCATGAGTGTGCATCTTTGCAGCCCTCACCCTGCACGTGGCGTTATGGTCGGCCTTTTGGGCATGGTCCAACTCACTGTCCCACTCTAAATGATTGAGTGGTAATAGACTGTCCTTGCTTACACTTCAATTGATTGAAATTTGATATTTGAATACTACTTACTACTCTAAAGAAATGATAATTACCCAGCTGTAATGTGTGAAGTCACAGCCAATCATGTCTGGCAATTTTAAGACACCCAGGCTTGTAAAAAAAAGCAAAGGTGAGCTCTTGCTCGCACGCACGTCATGCTTCTCAGCCCAGCAGCAGATGATCCATGAGGGATGGGAAAATAGCTCCACGTGATTCAGACAACTTCTCAACGTTTTATCACCACTGTCCCTTCATTGAGCTCATCCACAGTGGCTTACTCTGCATCTGATAAGAGACTGGCATCTGATGTCATCACTGGACTGACATCTCTTAAAGACAAGACAAAACCCACTTAACTAAAAAGGACAGGCAATATTGAAACAAGAGTTTCATTAGTTTGTTTTTTGAATGATTCTGTTGAACCACAATTCAAAAGCAACGTCTGATTTTCATGAGTTAATTTTTCAGTAAAATTATTTGAGTGTCCACTGTGGGCAGGAGCATAGCACAGGTGGGAAAAGGGTACTGATTACCCGGGCCCACAGTAGAAATTTGTGTCAAATAGACTAAAATACAGTACCGGGGGGCCCCTGCTCCTCCCTTAAAAATGTCCATATGGTGTAGGCCAGCGCTGAAAAATAATGCAAGTACAACAAATTTAACCACAGTAAAAATTATGCTCATAAATGGGGAATTTATTGTTCAAAAATACATTAATATGCATAGATGTTTTTCAAAAGGATGCAACATTTGTTGCGTGGCTAGCTGGCTAAGGGGGGCTCTGTGTAATATTCTTTCCAGGGGCCCAAAATCTCTAGCTACTGCACTGACTGTGGGCTTTTCTTTCTCTAAAAAAGGGTACCAACAATTTTGTCCATGTATATTTTTTCTACTTTAATATGATTGGCTCCAAGGATACCATCCTCCTCTTGATTAGATGTTATGAGTGGGGTTGATAATGGAGCTGGGAGGATGTCTGGAAGAAGGGTCATGGGCCTGGCACAGGCCCGCACAAAAGACCAAGTGGATAAAATGCAGAAGCAGTCTATGCTCCCATACCTGGCCTGAGTATCAGTATTGACTTATCTGTAACCTCTAAGCATAAAAACTTTTGGTTTTTGGTGCTATTTTTGAATTGAATTCTTTTTTTTCTTACCTCTACTCACATTTTTTAAGGCCCAAAATAAAACACACATACAAACAGGTGGATAGAAACAAAATGATAATCTGTTAGAAGGCTAATGGCTGGAAGTAGAAGTATAAACTCATTAAACCACACCCCTTCTGATACAATTCATTTATTAATACTTTTTATTTGGGCTTCCTTTCCATATAAACTCATGCATTCATCAGTTTCTAATCATTATTGTTTATCTTTGACTCAGGGGCGTAGCTAGGGATTTTGGGCCCCCAGAAACAATATTACACAGGGTGCCCTTAACCTGCTAGCCAACCAACAAATGTTGTCATTTCTACAAATATCTACGTAAATTTATTTCTGAACCATAATTTCTCAGAGTATGAGAATTATTTTTACTATGGTTAAATTAAAATTACTTGCACTTTTTTGTGGTGCTGGACTATACCATCTGGACAATTTTAAGGGAAGAGCAGGGGGCCCCCCAGTAACTTATTCCACTCTATTTGATACAAATTTCAGTCTGCTGACATTTAATTGCTTTTGGTATAATAATGACACTAATTACGAAGAAAAAATGCATAAATCACACTTTTCATTGCATGCTTCCCAAGGGCCTCTCTCTACTGTTGAAAAAAAACCTTCTCATGAGAGTGTAAAAACTTATAAGTATTATTTGAGAGGTTTTTCGAAATGGAGATGTTTCCATTACCAGTTTTTTATTGCGCTATTTAGAAGTTTCACATTTCTAAGGGTAATGGAAATGCAGCTATTGATAAACTTCCATAACTGGGGAGGCTCTATTTGTTGTAGATGAAGGGGAATGTTTGCATAGAAGTCAAAGAGGAGGAGTTTCCACTAATTATGTCTGTTTCTGCTCACACCAGGGCTGCCCTGGCCAGACTATTAGCAGCCACATTCACATTCGCCCCCCGCCCCCCTCCTGCCCTGACCTCATGTTGACTTCTTAAAGGGCTGGCTGATAAAAATTCCCCATAAAGGTGAGGTGAGTAGGTTGGACCTTTCCAACCCCTCCCGGACGATGTCAGGACATTTTTAAGAGCACAAGATTCTTGGGGGCTTATGTTGATTGCACTCCCTTGCAGGAAATGCAGTGTAAGTTCAATATATGTCCTTTGGGTGAAGGTTCCCAAACAGAGGTCAGGGACCTCCCTGTGGGGACTTGATCTAAATCTGAGGAGACTGCCTTGCTTGTAAAAGTGGGGAAAATACATTTTACAGTTTAACAAAAATTTCCAGAGTTGAAGTGAAACAGGAAAGGAGCCACAGGTCGGATTTGAGCCCAGGCTGCCTTCCTCAAGAAGAACAGTCTCTGTGCATAGGGGACATAACCACTAGACCACCACTAGTGCCCATGCAATACTTCACTGTGGTATATTTTAGCTAACCTAAAACAAATGGACAAGTGTATTATTTCACCTCCCTAGAGGACTTATTGAACTCTTGAGTCAGGCCTAAAATAAGGGACAGATTTTAATGAGGAGGCTTTTTTCTGTCTCATTATATCCACTGACATCTTACCTCTGACCTCTTGACCTTACTGACTTGCAGGTTACCAGTCCTCCAGGGTGGGACCTTCAGTTTCATCACTCCAACCCTGGCCATTCTTGCTCTGCCCAAATGGCAGTGTCCGGCTCCAAAAGCATCCATGATGCTGTCCATGCAGCTGCAGAACGGCAGCAGCCCACTGCACATGGACGACTCTGATGAGGTGTGGATGTCACGAATGCGTGAGGTAAATCACATTTCCACGAGTCAAGCATTCATGTTCACTTACACATCATATGAAACCAAGAAGCACATGATCATAGAGTTCATTCAAAGAAGGAACTTAGTGCTCATGTCAGCCTTGAAGTGTCTCTACATTTATCATCCCTGTCTGAGTGCTTGAATCTTCTCTCCAAAGCTCCTATGACAGGTAGAGGCCCCTTGTGTGGGGGAGGCCTGTGAGTCTGAGGCCTGACAGGCTTGGCTGTCAGGTGCTGTAGTTGTCAGGTTCCTTGTTGCAGATGATGAGTCCCTTTATGTTGTTGTTGCTCACACCACTGGAAAGTCAAAGTCCAAGTTCTTTCCAACAGAGGGAAGAACAAGAACAGAAATTGGATACTAGACTTATAAATGCCGACATAAATGCATGAAAACAGTCTGAAAATGTGGTAAAAATGCAGACATGTCAGATGAAATCTGGAAGTTGAAATCCTAGGATTTCTTTCATTGCACTCAAGATTTTAGATTGTTGCATTGGGGTCAGCCTGTGAGTTCCTTGAATGATTGAATCAAAATTCATTCAGCAATTCACTGGAATTTGACTTAACTTCTGTGTATCAAGTGTTTTCCACCCTCATATTTCCTTGTCAGCAGAGTTTTGCGCAACAGACTTCTCCCCTCTGGCAATGTTAACATCAAACGTGAATGTGAATTTGAAGAGTGACTTTTGGAGATGAGCTATCATTGTGTTACTACACTTTTACACAACTCCCAGTTAGAGAGATTTATGAAGTGTTTCAGCGCTTCAGCCTTGGTGTAGAGTATTTTTTTTACCACTTACACAAACACATTAACTCAAACGTGAGAGAGTTTGACAAATTTATGACTCAAAACTAAATTTAAGGTTTAAAATGACTGAACAGGTTTCTGTCACAGTTTCTGAAAACAAGTTATGTCACCCAAGTGCTTCTTCTTCTTGTTTGCTTTAATACACCTTAAAATGTTTGACCCTTGGCATCAGTAAACTGTTTTTTCTGACCAACGATTAACCTGACACACCAGATGGAAAACCTTCAACACAAAGCATTTGGGAAAGGGTAGATCCTTTGGAAAAAGAATTTAGAGGGTGATTGAGTGAACATTCTGCCTGTCACATCTTTACAGGCCAATCAGAGAAACAAAACCGTTGACGTAGCCGCTAACTAGCTGCACCTGCGCCCCTACTGACTAGGCTAAATTCCATAAATAACTATATAACACAAACCATGGTGATTGTAGACATGTCAGTACACGACGCCCATGTTACACAAAGTACCTGTCCAAGTGGAAACTCATGTAAACAAATTATGAGCAGTATTTTCACAATAGCATTAGTAAGTTAATGCAAGTGATGGTATGTGAAATCATTACACTGATGAATCGACTTGACTTAACCCTCTGAGACCAACGTTGTCGTACATGACAAGAAGAGACACAGGTTAAAAAACGGTGAAATAACCTTTAAATCATAAGTCTCCCCAGAGAGCTGTAGACTCTCTGGGGACTTTAAAGATTAAATCTGCACCAGTACCTCTGACATGAATGTCTTTTTTATCCGTTTTTAGTCCACTTTGATTCTTCTGCCTCTAGCTTAGCATTAGCCGCCATATTGTTTTCCCACAATGGCTGTCACAGTAGGCAGACTGTTTGTCATTGCGTCATGCTTCACCACACTTTGCACGTCCTTTAACTGAGATCCTGGAGGGGACGGCCTCATTATCTCAAAATGGAGAGAAAGAAAGACAGAGAGCCTGTGATGTGGCCCTCCGTGTCACTGCAGACAGGAACTGCTTTGAATAATGGCTCATAAATAACCAATATAAAAAAAAAAAAAACACAAGGACTTCTTTTGTTGTGTTAACTTAAATTCATTTTAATGCAAACTCAAGTGCTTCCAAATAATTGAGATCAGCTGATCTCACACAAGCTGACGGCCAGCTGATTAGCTGTAACCACACTATTGGCTAATGCTGCCATATTCAAACTACTCTGGCCTGGCTATGCTTTGCTGTTCCCTCTGCAAGCTGCTTTTTTAGAGCCCTCCTCCACCCCAGCTCCTCTTTTTATCCATAGGCCACGGTGGTATTTCTTCAGTAAAACACTGAAGCATAACCAGGCTGTAATCACTATTACTGCAATAATGACAGGGCATAAAATACTTGATAATCTAGATGTGTCATTAAAATGTTTAATTACCCAATCCTGACCTGTGTGACTTCAAACCTCTCACCTTGTCATCCACAGATCCAGGGGGCCATCATGGTCTCCTCTCTGCTCCAGATTGTCCTAGGCTTCTCTGGGCTGGTGGGGTTCGTACTGCAATACATCGGCCCTTTGGCTATCGCTCCCACCATCAACCTCATTGGCTTGTCGTTGTTTATTGAAGCAGGAAAGAAGTCTGGAGGTCACTGGGGAATAGCTGCTCTGTGAGTATGATGCAATGTAAACAAAAAGAAAGTCTGTACATTTTAACCAATGATTTTAGAGGTGATTAAAAGAAGCAGACTGTGGTTGTCTCTCCAAGTAGCCACAGTTCCATCCCTCATGTCCAGTAGCGTTGCAGTGCTAAAGTTTAGAAAAGTATCCAATTATAGACGCGTTCTCTTCCTGCCAAGTCCGTCACATTAAAAGCCTCTAATGTTTATCATCACTGAGACTTTTGTATTGAAGAGCAACACCAGGAAATGGAGTGTTTTCAGCAGAAACTTAACAAACATGTCTCATAAACAGGAGAGAGACTTAACCTCACATAACTCAGAAAATGAGACATAAGGAATACCTGAAGAGTTAAATACAGGATGAGGACATGAAACTGAGAATTTTAGCTCTAAACTGGCTGTCATGGCATACATGGGATTGTTATTGTGTGATTGGTGGCTTAAAAAAGAGGGTTGTAACATAGCAGCATGAGAGAAAGATGATTCCCCCAATCAGGTTGTAGCATTTCTTTAAATTTGAGAAGAGTGAGTGGGCGTGGCTTCAGCTCATCCAACTGACACTCCCACACCATCCTAGAGCAGATATTTTTGCTTAAATTTTCCTGATTTTGAAGCTGAATTTGATCTTCTTAGAGTTGTTTCTCATGTCTAAAAATTTGGCCTGGTGGTTCACAACATAATGGCAATCACAGTGAGAATCAATGAGTCATTTTGTACATGCACTCCTGCATACCCCTTATTGTTTAACAGTGTTAACCATTATATTTTATAGGACAAGAACTTTGAAGCTGTTTTTTACCTACAAGCCAAGGCTTCGGACCACACTGGTGTAACAGTGCAGTACTAATTTAAATAATGAATCCAGAAGTCAACATCACAAAATACATCTTTTTGTATTAGATTTCCAAATCAAGACACTCGTCATAATTGCTTCAGAATAATATACTTAAAAATCTGTGCTTACATTTTACATGCAATTCTTTCAGTAGGCCTTTATTATTTGTTTATGACAACTTTTTTTTCTGCCTCTCTGAACTCTGAAGCCAGACTATATCTACACATTCTTATTTCATCATTTATCATAATGGAACTGGACCACATTCGTTCACAGATGTTACCTTGGTTTAAGACCAGAGGATTGTGAGGAATTCAGCAGATGCTGAACTTCAGGTCTTTTCTGAGACAGACACTTCTGCCTTTTAAGATAGAACTCGTGGACATTCCTGTTCAAATTTGTCCTTTACATTTGATTCACGCCTTTGACTCATGTAATCCTCAAGTAAAGATAAATGCACAACCTTAACTCCAAAAAAGTTAGGACATTGTGTAAAATGTGGATATGCAGACTATAATGTTGGAAAAACACACACATTCTGAAACTGATGACTGCAACATGTTCCCAAAAAAGTTAGGAGCATGTTACATCATTAACAACACTCTATATGGTTCTTGGGACTTTAGACACTTACATCAGCTTTGAAAGTGTCATTATTTGCAAGATCTCCAGAAGAAATGGCTCAACATTGGGAGGTATCCACAGTTGTATTATGCACTTATCAATACACCATACTATTTCAACTGGCCTGTACTGCATACAGGCCAGTCTAGAACCCACACTCTTTTACTGTGAAGCCAGGCCGTCGTAATAGGTGCAGAATGATATAACAAATATTGCTTTAATAGTTGTATGTAGCTGTCAGTATTAATGGTGCATTTACAGATGTGCAGGTTACCCACCCCTACATCATCCCAGATGCTGGATTTTCAACTTTGCATTGTTAACAATCCTGACAGCCATTATGCCCAACAACAATTTGAAATGTGAACTTGAAAAACTTACTTTTGTAGATGCCTGCTCAGGCTGACAGCAGACAATGGTTGTTGAGGATTCTGCAACCTTCCCAGTCTTTCTTTCCTCTGTCCTGGAACATGTTGAAGGCATCAAATTCAGAATGTGTGTATATCTCAAAATTAAGTCCATCACTTTGAACATGGAATATCTTATCCTTGTCTTCTATTTTATTGACTTATTTGTCTGATTTGATGGATTTGTTCATTATGGCAGTCATGCCCTTTTTCCCAAGCCACCTAATCCTTCTACTGCCATGGCTTTTTACTGTTGCTCTTTACTTCTTTATCTAAAACCATAAAATCTATCTTCATTTACTGCTGACATCTCCAGATAATGCAGACTAAAGCATTACATAGAGTGATTCTTGTGGGTTTTAAAAGGTCCTGAACATCCAGTTCTTGGTGCCACATTTGGATGATAATCAGTTGCATCCCTCTCAGCTCAAAGCCCCTCCCTCAGCCCTCTTCTCAGCATCAGTCACAGCAGACAATATCCAGCTGCTTACAGGAGCGCAGACACACATCTTGTGGTTGTAATTCAACCCGTCAGGTCTGCTGTGCTTCCAGTCTGCAAGTGAAAATGAAGAGGTCTGTTTATAAAAATCTAATCTGTATAATCAGCACAAGAACTATTGGTGTGTGTGTTTATAGTGCCATCGTTTCAACTTGAATAAACAATCAGCACAAGATTTGCAAGGACGAACATGATTTCAATTTAAAAGCATACGTTAGCGAGTCAAACCTGTACAGAATGCATATATGTATAGTTAGCATCCAAAACGTAGGCTATATGATACTGAAAACTTTGATTCAGCCATAATTGTATCTACAGTTGAGGCCTCAGGAATGAGATGAATGGGCCTTTATGTCTGTAACATTACAGAGAAGACATCCTGATTAAAGTATTAAGCATTTTTCTGGAAGCTAGAAGGTTGTAACTTATGAGTTTACAGCTGTTTTATATCTCAAAAAACAAAACAAAACAAAACAAAACAACAAAAAAAAAAAAAACACTTTCCAAGGTACTGAAAAGTCTGAAGTTTCTCTCATGTTTATAGGCATTATATAATATCTCCAAAGGACTAGTGTGTTTAATAATATCTATAAATGTTTCACTTACTTCTGCTTTTTAAAACATCTGTACAGCTGTTCCAGTGAGGCATACAGCATTAAACACAGCCTTTGCTGATACCGTATGCCTCTATCCAATTTATTGTCAAATTGTGAGCATATTAAAGTGCTGTCAAGATTTTTGACAATGTTATAAAGCTGCAGAGTGACAGATTATAGGCCATAAACTAGGCTATAGAATGACTGAGAGTCCAGACATGCAAAGGTAGGCATACTGCAAGCTACATGACATTTTAATAATCAATAAGAGGACCCAGCAGTCCAACAGGTTTCATTTCTGTGTTACTTTTCTAAGTGTGTAACCCAGTAACCTAACAAACTATATTTTTAATGTAATGCTACCCAACAGTGACAGAAAAGATAAGTGAACTGTGATACTAAAAGAGAATTTACCAAAGAGATCTTGCAAAACAGTGTCGTCTTTTGTAAGCTTATAGATCCTTCAGATCCTCTGGAATCCCTATCACCAGGGTTGCCAGGTCTGTGGTTTTCCCTTTGGATTGGGCTACTTTTTACGCACTGGCACAAGCTGAATTTTTTTGTCTGTTGGTTGAGCTGACCCACTTTAAATCTCTTGTGTATGACTATTCAATATCCATAGCAGAATAAACTACATTATTTACACTCAAAACTGAACCAGGGGGTTAAGATGCATGAGTGGTATATGAATTTAAATGTTGTAATTGTTTACTGTGTGTTTTTTTGTGTTGGGGTATAAATGTATAAATGTTTCATGTCATTCCAACGCCACTATGGAAGAGTGTAGATTATGTTATATTGTTATGATATGTTATGTTATGTTATGCTATTGTACTGTTCAGAAAAAGGCTATGTACCCTGTGGTGGGAAGCATGAAAATTAATACAAAATAATAAAAAAATAAAAATACAACTGAACCAACCAGCAGAGAAGCAGGAAAACATGGCACACAACCAAAGATCCACTGTGCATCACAGACATACATGCCACATGCACAGAAGCAGGACACCTGCGCACGTGCAAGGAATATATGTGGTGTGGCAGAGGTTTCACTGGCTTATGTTGAATTTAAGCATTTGGCTGGTTTTGGAGTAGCTTTTATCAGCTATTGGGCTGTTTTTTTTCACACAGACCTGGCAACCCTGACCATCACAAATACGCTGACCAATCTATCAGTTCAAGTTATGTAAGGGTTAATGCCAGACGAAGTGTCCAATTATCAGGGATTAATGGACGACGCGGAGGTGTGAACTGTCTGACGTGCCTCGCGAAGTCCATTAATCCCTGATAACTGGACACCTGGAAGGGCATTAACCCGCTTATACCATGGTAACTTGCCAACAAAAATAATTAATAAAACTACTAATTTATAATTTTATACTTTTTGTGATCAAAATAGAAAGTTTTACAAAAACAACAATTTTTTTCCCCAAGCATCACCTGAGGGCTTGACTAATAACTGGAATAGCCATTCCAATCCCATAACATTCTTAGGGAATGTAAACGTTATTCACTACTCCAGTAAACAGGCAGGGCATAGATACCAAGTCACAACCGAACAAAAAATATTCTGCTCAGCGCATTTTCTGAACGGATTTATCAGTGAAATGACATGAAGACGAGTGAGATGGAGAGTCATGTGATCAGAGTATAAACCTGTAAGTTAACATGAACAATCATCTGATAAAAAGCTTAGTTTTAGCAGACCAGCTGTTTGAATACACAGAATAATACCTCCTTCAGCACTACGAGGTCACAGATGTGGAACAGAGCTATCCACACCCTGCAGATGCTGATTCTATGTCAGACATGTCAATATTTATCAGATATTATCATGCCGGTTTATCAGAAGTGTTTCCTTTGGCTCTGCAAAGAAATAATGGCTTCTTTTCTTTTATTTGTGTTATTTAAATCTTCTGACAACAGTTTACAGCATTTAGAACACAAGGGAAGTGAGTTTTTTGTGACACTCACCTCTCAGTGTTAAGGTGAGCCTGGAGAGGAGACGTACGTCTGTTTGCTCAGCCTTTTTTAACGTGCATATCCAGTACTAGACCGAATTATCAACAGAAGAATAATCACACAGTAGGGCATCAGCTCTGGTCTAACTGGATCTCACACCCTCTCTCTGAGAGGCAGAAAACTTTATTAACACACATCAGTAGACACACAGCACATGTGCATTTTGTCACATATATCCAGTGCACATCACTGGTTACCGTCGCTGCTCATTTACATAAGTAAACACAGAACAGAACCTCTCATTACAGTTGAGAGCACATACAGTTGAAACCAGAAGTTTACATACATTATATAAAAAGGCACATTAACTTTTTTTTCTCACCGTCTAACATTAAATCAGATTAAACTTTAATGAAATGTATGTAAACTTCTGACTCTCAAGAAAATATAAAAAAAAATGTCTAAAAAATTATCTCTCTCATTATTCTGGCATTTAGCAAATAGAAATAATTTTGGTAATCCTAATTGACCAAAAACAGGAAAAGTCTAATCTGATTTAATGTTAGACGGTGAGAAAAAAAAAAAGTTTATGTGCCTTTTTATATAGTGTATGTAAACTTCTGGTTTCAACTGTATATTCCTGTTTATGTCAACAACGTCGGATATAAAAGATAAGACCGTCTTAGGTTACAGGTCTTAAACCTAGAGTCTGTCATTTTATTTATGTCAGTAAAGTGACGGTTGATGACGGTCTATAGGCTTCTTAGGCTGGCAGCCTGTACTCCCTGCTCAGAAAATGTGAATGTCTCAGGTTGCTACAGTTACTCCTAACGGAGTAACGACTAATGGCTGCTGCGCATTAATTTGGAACAGTGAAAAGTTTTTTGACCGGGACTACTTGAGAAGTTCGAAAGGTGTCCGTATATCAGAAGTTAATTGACACCAATGGAATTTCCAGAGCCAGTCAGAATCGAGTATTCACCAATGGTATAATTGGCAAAATACAGTAATGCCAGAGAACTTTTTTTTAGGAATTATACATTTTGTAAAGTTTGATTGTAGACAGTCAAAGAACAAAGGTCCCAGTCTTCAAGGAGAGCTTTCAAAATTGGACTTGGACTGGGATGCAGATGACCTAATGGCCTAGGGTTAAAGTCCAGTCTCTCCTCAACCCTCTAGACCTGTTTCTGAGTTGATCCACTGTCCTCATCTTTGAATGAGAGCATAAAAAGTAGAAAAATATCTTTTAAAAAGAATGATTTGTTCTTATCAGAAAACAGTGCCATCTGCATACCGTGATATTTTCTTAAAATGCAGAATTTTAAGCCCCTCCACATTATTATTTGATCTTACTTGAATTGCAAGCTTTATGAGTGCCATTATGAATGGATTTCAGGTAATTGATCTTTTTTACCCCTCTTTGTCAGGAAACTGAGCCAGACACATGTCCATTATAAATAAATTTGCAGCTAGTGAGGGGATATACGCTCCAGCACAGCTAATCAACAATTCACCAAATAAAAAAGAATCTCAAGCACTCAAAGCTGTTTTTTAAAATCTACCTCTGCTCTTTTACTGTCCATCAATCTTATACCTCACTGAGGCATTTAACTGTCTGGTGGTAGTTTTCTAGCTGAGAACTTTATTTTCATCTAGACTTTTTAAGAGGCTGAGACTCTTCCAGAGGCAATAAATTAGAGAACCGATGATGGAACTAGTTCTTTTCTCCAAAGGCTGCAGACTTTCCCTCTTAAATAACATGCATTATGTCTGTCACCTTGCTCCTGAACTATATCTCATGCACAGCATGCAGAGTCTGCATGCACAGCATGGACTGTTTCCTGCACAGCCAGAGATGCCATTCAAAGGAGTAGACAGGGTAGTTTACGTTCCTCTTTCGCCACACTTTCACTGTTACTCACCCATTATCCTTCTCATGATGACTAGTATCATGTGGGCATGTCGGCTGTGTAAAATGACATGTTTTAACTTGCTCTGGCTTACCGCTTACTGTGATGTATGGACATGCCATGCTTAAGCACAATTACACGAGTAGCTGAGAGCGAAGGCCAGGCCTCCGGGAAACAAGTGTGAGTGACACATTTCGCTCTGTCTTCTGTTTTTTTCCCACAGCACGGTCTGTCTGATCCTCCTGTTCTCTCAGTATCTCAGCAAAGTCAATGTTCCAATGATTGCTTACAAGGATAAGAAGTGGAAGGTTTTCCAGTATCCGCTCTTCAAGCTCTTCTCAGTAAGTTTTCAACATTATGCAACTCAAACATCTCACATCATACATGTTCTATTTTGCACACTGTGACCCATCATGCCTTCTTTCTTTGCATCAAAACTAACAAAACATGCAGATGCAAACTGGAGAGCTTCTGCTGAAGGAAAGAAGGATGTTTCGAGCCAACATGCTCTCCTCAGACTACTACTGTGGGCTAAAAAATATCACTTTATAACAGGAGATACAGTGTGGATCTTGATGTTTATCTATGCCTCTTTGTTTTGTATCAAAAACTGTCAGTGCATATTGCAGCTGATGTGTACAGAAGAGGATAAGGGCCACTGGCAAAAAAATTGAGACGCAAATGTTTTTTTTTTTTTTTTTTTGACATGTGAATTACATGTTAGAATTCTGAGAAAAAGCCAGAATTCTGAGATAAAGTCAGAATTCTAAATTTAAAGTCAGGAATTCTGAGATTAAAGTCAGAATTCTAAGATTAAAGTGAGAATTTTAAGATTAAAGTCAAATTTTGAGATTAAAGTCAGAATTCTGAGATTAAAGTCAGAATTCTGAGTTTAAAGTCTGGAATTCCTAGATTAAAGTCAGAATTCTGAGATTAAAGTCAGAATTCTGAGTTTAAAGTCTGGAATTCCTAGATTAAAGTTAGAATTCTGAGTTTAAAGTCTGGAATTCTTAGATTAAAGTCAGAATTCTGAGATTAAAGTCAGAATTCTGAGTTTAAAGTCTGGAATTCCTAGATTAAAGTCAGAATTCTGAGTTTAAAGTCTGGAATTCTTAGATTAAAGTCAGAATTCTTAGATTAAAGTCAGAATGCTGCGTTTAAAGTCAGGAATTCTGAGATTAAAGTCAGAATTCTGAGATTATGGTCAGACAGATATCTGTCTTTAAACTCAGATTTCTGACTTTTTTCTGACAAGCAGAAACAAAACATTTGTATCTCAAAAAGTTTTTTTTGTCAGTGTCCCTTATCCTCTTTCGTAGATGTGAGCGTTTTCAGTAAGATACAAATATGACATTGTGCATGCATCTTTCAGGTGTTTTCTCATGCCTGTGCAGATTCATCTGCTTTCATTTTACATAATGGTAAAAAAAAATGTGCACAGGAACTCTGTAGTCACACTTGATTTGTGATATCAGAGTGTATGGGAAACAGTTTTGTTAGAGATAAAGGGTTTTCACAGTGGGTAACATCCTTCAGTCAGGGTGGGCCTGGAAGAGGAAATCCTACTCACGCAGACAGGTACGACTGAGGAGCCGAAAAACAAGTCTTTGGTGTTCGTACAATACAGAGCATATCTATGAAATCATAGTGCTCGCCCTTTTATTAACATCCAAATACCAGCTAATGTGACTGCATTATAAATGCAAAAACAATGCTCCTGCACTGACAAGTTGCCAATACATTTGTGACATTTCGACATTTTTCACTCTCATGCAGTTAAAACCAAAACTGAACATCTGTGTTTCAGTTTAATGCTTTGGTTCTATTGATAATCCAAATAACAGATACTGAACTGATTCAAACCAACCTTTCATAAACTTTGGAAAATGGGTTACAGGCTGCTTTTATGTCACCAAATGGCAGAGCGAATTGCTTCTAAGAACAGACAATTTTCCTAATCAAACCACTCTCAGAAACCACATGCTAAGGACAGAACTGACTGAAACAAAAATGTCCATGTTGATAAAATGACAATAAAGAAGTGCTTGTAAATGTTGGTGCATTTGGAAATGTAGAGGGATGGGCCTGTGCAATTTTGGCTGGGCTTTTTGTGTTCATTGTGAGGTAAACTTGCCAAATCTATCAGCCACAGTGGTCTATGGATCATTTAAAGCATCTTCTAAGGTCAACAAAAGGTCAAGAGGCAGGCTAATAGTGCGAGTGCTTTCCTCAATTCAGATTGTAGCATTTTTTAAATCTAAGGGAATCATGTTTCTCCTGAGTGGGCGTGGCTTCAGTTCATTCAACAGACACACCCACACCGTCCTGGAGCAGATTTTACTGCCTCATTTTTCATGACTTTGAAGCTCAATTTTATAATGTTTTATGAGATGTTTTATTGACTGAAATTTGACCTGGGGGTTCATAACACAGTGATCTTTTTTTCAACAAACTTAAAAACAGATTTATTTTTACTTTATAGGGTCTTCTAGACAGATTTGTCTAGAAGAAGGGTAAACTGTTCAAACCAGACTTTTGGAGACCTAAAAATCTTTTAAGGGCCACTAAATCCTTCTCATGTAGCTCTCTCTGTCCTTCATGGATCATCTGCTGCTCAGCTGAGAAACATGTGTGGACCAGCGCACCTGCACTACTTTTACAAGACACTTAAATAAAACACACAGTGCTTGAAGTGGAAAACAATCACGGAACTAATTTGGAAGAAAAACCACAACTCAGTGATTTCTGGGATTTTTTTTTTTTTTATGCTGAACCGCAATACGCACTTTATATCTGGGTATTTTTTCTACCAAAAAAGAACATAAACAGAGTCACTACTTAGTCAAATCTACAGATATCGAATGTCACACTGGCACGCTTATTAACAGCATAATAATAACAACAAGAAGAAATAATGGTCAAAATAATTTGGCTTTTTTTATTTTGAAAGAAACTCTTTAATGTCAAAGAGAAAACAGATTTTACCCAGTAAGGCCAAGTAAATAAAAATTCCCCCCCTTTTAATAAAGTGACTGACCTAATCAAACTGAGGTCCAGCCAATTGGTGCTAGTAGTCTCACAATTACTGAAATGGGGATCACCTGAGTGCAGTGAGTTTGTCTTAAGTGATTGTAGTATAAAGACACCTGCCACTAGTTAATCAGTATCCCTGGCTACCATTACACCATGAAGCAGAAGAACACTCCAAGCAACGCAGAAAAAAGTTTATAAGAGAATAAGTCAGGGGATGGAAAATTCTTAGGTCTGATGAGACCTAAATAAAGTTGTATAGTAGACACTATACATCACCACAAATACACCATCCCCACTGTGAAGCACAGTAGTGGCAGCATCATGCTGTGGGGATGCTTCTCAGCAGCTGGCACTGAAAGTCTTGAAAATTTAGAGGATAAAATGAATGCGGCAACACATAAGAAAATCCTGTAGCACAATCATTCTCTACTCTACTGTGGAACTACAGCTTTGGAGAAGTATTATTTTACAGCAAGACAATGGCCCGAAGCATGCTGGGAAAGCTACATAGAAAGACAACAAGGTGAATGTTCTGGAGAGGCTGAGTTGAAACCCAGACATCAATCCAATAGGGAATTTGTGGCAGACTCAGTGCTGTGATTGCAGTCAAATGTGACTCTACTAAATTCTGACTTGAAGGGTGGGAATATTTATGCATACTTTCACTTCTGCCCTCTGTATGTTGTTGCTGATGTCACTAACAGTTGTTTAAGGGTCTTGCTTTACAGCTATCACAATGTTTCTGTCATGAACTGCTGCTGTTTTCCTTGGTCTACCCATTCAGTGTCTGTCACTGAGTACAGCAGTGGTTTCTTTCTTCTTCAGTACTTTTTGGCACTAAGAAGTAGCACTCTTAACACTGGAATCTTATTCTTCTATATTTTTGGTGGGAATTCTACTATAAAGTAAGATGGTTCTAGGGGTTATTCTATATCTAAAAATTTTTAATTTCTTTTCCAAAATCTTGTATTTTAGGACAATCCCAGAAGATATGGGTGTGGTATCCTATCAGGCCACAGACCCTCCAGCATAGACTGGAGGAGTTACCAAATTTAGAATTGACCAGAGGAGTCTTAAAACACTCATCTTAACTTTCTATTCAACTTCATTTCAAGTAGGGCTGTTTCTTATTTTGTGTCCTTCTATATATGAACTAATCCAATCTTCATCCACAATTATAGTGTTCCTCTCTTGTTCCCATTTCTCCTTATTGTCTCCTTAATTCCTCCTTAATAACAGTTTGTCTGTAAATAGTGTTTAAGTTGTAAGTAAGGAAGATTTTATTTGTTTTTAAGTTGTTCAAAGGACATAAGCTCTCCTTCAAATACCTGACCAAAGACAATCACACACTTTTCTTCCCACTTTTTAAATCCTGTTTCTAGATGAGGTGGGAGGAATTCATTATTGTATTCAATCTTAATTACTCTTGATATGTAGGTGGGGACTCTTAACTCCTTTCTAACTTTAGATGTTTTCTTAAGTTTTAAGTGTGTTTTTTATCCATACATTATTGATTTGATTAATTCTCCATTTCTCTTGATTCAGAAATGGGACTGTCTGAGGCATACCTGGGCACTCACTCTGTTCCATCCCAACCCATAATCTTGATCTTGAGTTAACCATACACTGTGTTTGAAGTCAAGTGTCTCAAGTCTAAAACTTTCTTTGCAGTAGTCGCCATATTTCAGCACCGTATATTCCTGGTTGCCAAATCTTTGTGCACTAAAAGATTATGCTTTACCAACTGAGCCTGCCAACATTATATCTGACTCTGCTTTGTGTTTCTAAATAGACTTGGACATAAATGGCTTTCTATGTAGAAAAAGACAATAAAGTCAACTCTGATAAATTTAGTTTATCCTTGTTTTAAAAAGTAAACCAATTGCTGCACATATCGTCTGGTCCTTTGAGACAAACACAAAGACACAGAGGGCAGAGCAGTTATCATAAATATGACTGTATGTTTGAGAGAGTTATGATAGAAATAAAAGATTACAGGTCATTTCAGGGTAAAGTAATATTCAACGTCTGTGGCAATTAGTCTAAAAAAAATTGATTTATTGCAAGTGGCTTGTTTTCTCACAAATGGTCCCAGATCTTTAATCAATCAATCAAACTTTATTGATATAGCACTTTTAAGACAAATCTAATTATTCAAAGTGCTTTGCAAAAGAACAAAAAATGATTGGCAGATGAAATGTTAAAGATTGATAAATTAATGCACATAATTAGAATTTAATAAACAAAACAAAAAAACAAAAAAACAAAGAAGCAGATTATTAAAGACAAGAATTAAAGGGCAAAGCCATAAAATTAGGGATGAGTGAAAGGTAAGAAACATTAAAAAGTTAATAAAATATAATTTCAAAAATATTGTTGAGTAATTTAAATAAAACAAACAAACAAACAAAAAGAAATCTTAATAAAATAATAATATTAAAAATCATAAATTATATAATTCTTTTGCAATATTCAAATTCTCTCTCCAGTCAGTCCAAACAGTTGTTAAAGATGATGAGCAGAGACCCACTGTTCAGTGCCGCCCACCTTGCTCTTTCCTGTTTTGAATTGTGGACTCTGTTCATTAATCTGTTCAAAACAACAAAACAATAAACTGATGCTTTGGTTTCATGGATGAATTTCACATAGCAAGGGAGAAAATCTGTTTATAGTGACCTTCACGGTTCATGCTGCAAGCATCTCTCTAAGCATTCAGGGACCGCTTGCAATGGAAACCAGGTGGATCACTTTTAACAGGTTTTCTCACTTGTGTGGAATCTAACCAGACGTGCCCGGGAGACTGTTTCAATTTCACATTTATCTGGGAAACCTCCCATTCAAAGTGTTTGGAAGGGATGGGATTCTTCAAAAAATTCTCAGAAGGTGATTGGACGAATGTTCTGTCTGTCACATACATGGCATGCCAATCAGAGTTAAAATAGCTCCAGTGCTAACCTGAGCTATACAGGCTAGTACTACCATAGTGTTTGAACTGCGGTGCTTGTCAGTGGCTAAAACCCATGCCGAAGCAGAATTCTCTGCTAAGAGAAGCTTTTGATGTGGCTCTGTTCTTGTGTGGTCAAGATCTGATTAAACTGTCGCTTTTCTACAGGTACATCCAAGCTAATTACTACCGTGGCAGCAGCCATTGTTACAGTACAGCTAAACTCCACCTGTAACAATTGCAAACTCATGCTGAAGCTGGTTAGAAGAGTGAAAAACATCTTTTCCGTCATGAAACACATGCAGTGATAATCTATGCTCTTGTTTTGATATAGAAATATGGCCCATTTTTGATATAACTGCCGCTATAGCTACATCCCAGTTAACTGCTTCACTGCTGGCATCCATCGGCTCACAGTACAACCTAACCTTCTGAGCCTGGCGTTAAATGATTAAACAACTTTTAAATAACTTCAGAGCCATAAATTGTAGCCAATTATTGTTTTTTTCCCCATGAAAGCCCTCCACTGTGTTATTCTAATGACGCTATCCATGTCCTCAGACCTCTTACAGAACGTGTGTAGACCACTGGTTCTTAACTGGTGGTCGGGACCCAAAAATGGGTTGCAGGGCTGTTTTCAGTGGGTTGCGAACAGGTTTCACAGAAGAAAAAAAAATAGGCAAAATATTGCTAATATTGAAGACCTAGGCAGACATCGATCCTTATACTTTATTTTGCAGGAAAACTAGTACATTTTGATTGTTTCTTTGATATTTTCACTTATTTATCCTGTTATCTTGGATGAAAATATTTTCAAAAAAGTTTTAATGTCATTTGTGAATGTCTTGTCACCTTTTAAAAACATAAAAAACAACCAAAATTTATTATTATGGTAAAACATAGTGAAATGAAATGTTTGGATGCATGTCCTCCCAAAGTGTTAGCCATTCTCTTTGTTCAGCCTTTTGTTGTGTTCTTTCCAAGGTCCAAATGTCCAAACTTTCTATTAAATTAATTTCATAAATATAAAAAAAATTGGGTCCCTACTTCACATTACAGCAGGTGGGGGGATCCTATGGCTGGATCAGTTAAGAACCACTGTTCTAGAGAGCCTGGAACATAGGTCTTTAAAGATTAAATCCATGCCAGTCTTTTTGTCGTTTTATCCATTTCATAATTAATTTTTCACTCGTCCCTGATGCTAGCAGCTAATACTGTCACCATATTGTCTGTTCATTTCCCACAATGCATTGTGACTTAGCTGTGACAACCAATGGCAGGCTGTTCTGTTGTCAAGTTGGTTTTATAGAGCAGCACCTGTGCAAACACTTTGAAACTGGAGTAGCGAGCCTGAATGACTGATAATGGAGAGAAAGAGACACAGAGAGGCTAGGATGTGTCCCTCTGTGTCCCTCTGTGTCACTGCAGACAAGGACTGCTTTAAATAATGACTCACATTCCCAAAAGCACAAGGACTTTTTTTTTTTGTAAAAATTTGAACTGAAATGAAAGATGTTTTCTTAACTTATAGAGAGATGATAAAACATGTTTTTGTTAAAAAAGACAAAACAATAATAATAATTATTAATATTTAGTGATTACTGTTCACTATGTTTAACGCATAAAAATCTTTTTAGATTTTTTCCTTTGTCTTTAAAGTCCCATAACCTTTTTAAAATTCAAGTGACATTGCTGCAGCACACATATTCTTAAAGCCCTGGTTGTCCTAAAAAACAGATGTTTAGAGCTTGACTGTGCACCACAGGGTTGATGTTTTACAAGCTTTTAAAGGCAAAAAGTCCAGGTGAGACAAAAAGGTAAAGAAATAGCATAGGGCCTAGAGGGTTAACTCCCTAGTAGCTACTGCCTCATTCTCCTCTAGTGATGCTGATTTGTCCCAACCATTTTTGCGCCGGCACAAACATTGTAGGATGGAGCTTGGCTAGGTGGATATGTCTGACAGTCTGGCCAATCCATCTGCTATGCAGGGTTAGTGAAATTCATTCATGAAACCAAAATGTTGGTTTACTTTACACCATGCAGAGTGGCGGAGAGAATCATTGTGGTCAGTTACAAGTAAGCAGAAGAAAACATGGCATATAGCAGCACAGCCTCCAGCACTACATCACAGTCTTTCATGTAACATCCAGCATTTCCATGGCAATAATACAAAAGCCCTTGTAAATGAATCCAGAAAGCAGCCTTGATGTAAACTTTAAGCAAGCTTTTGACTTGGGTGTCCTACATCATGCAGAAGCTGTCACAAAGTCAAAGACAACAAAGCCCACCCACAAAGAGGAGTGATGTGTTCGGTCAATTTGGCTGTCATTAGAAAACATCCTCTTGTTGAATGACATTACCCAGACCCTGAGAAAATTTAGCTTTGTTGGAAAGTATGATCCTTCCCAACATCAAAAAAGCAGTTAGTCTTTATTTAAAGGGTTTAGATGTTGGTTGTTAAATCATACTGAATACATCAATACTGATTTGAAATACTTGAATACAGGCTCCTGACAGTCCTCCACTGGTAAAATGATGGGTTTAGATGAGACAAAGTTGCATGAACACAGATTTTAAAAAATAAAGTAATGACAATTTGATTATTGGAATATTTGAAAATCATGATTCATCCCTAACCTGCAGTCACCATGTTGCTTTTGACATCTTAGTATGAAAAAAGCCTGACATGATGGTACAGATTCCTAGTAGTACATGATACATGACATGTTTGAAGAGATGAAACGACCGGGTCGTCTTTTGTTCATCTCTATGTTGAGGGGTTTCCGCTGGCCTCATGGCCAACTTGAATAAACATAACCCCAGTCAGAGTCCTTAGTGGGATTTTTGGAGCCCCATTTTTAAGCCCCTAACTTATGAGTGCCTTATGATTACAGTAATTATCTGTCAAACAGAGATAGCCTCTGGTGATGGACACACACACAGAATTGTTTTTATGTTTTTGAAGCTCTGTGTACCCAAGGACGGGTTTTTAGTCAAGCACATATGCTCTTTTTAACATCCGCCCATCAACATCACATTCACTCAGGAACAAACCGTGACAGGCCGACATGCTCAGTCCTTTACTGCTCTGTCAATCACCATTAAATGGGTGCATATGCTGCTTTACGTGCTAAAGTTGTTTACTCTGTCTATACATTTTGCATTGAGAGGTTGTGCTAGGTCATTGATATCAAGCTTGTTTTTTAAGTTAAACTATCTAACTGTGTTGTAAGGAGTGATTTAAATCATGCATGTCTGATCTTCTTGGGAAGAACTGGGGGCTTAACACCGCATTTTCATTTACCTGTTTTTTCGTCATTTCTGCAAAATAAACCATGAAGTTTTGTGAGTTTTAAAGATAGAAAATACTCAGCTTTAGCATTCTTGACTGTGAAGGATTGCCAGTTTTCTAAACTGTAACCATTCAGGCCAGGGCCCCTGGCTTTAGCCCAGGCTAATTTAGCCTAGACAAATCAACAATAAGCCAAGGGGGTCTTGTCCCCCTTTACCTTGTTTTTTTTTTTTTTTTTTTTTTTTTTTAAAGGAGCGCGCTTATCAACAATCCCAATTAAACCATTATAGAAGTCCTTCCAAGCATACTCAACACCATCAATAAGGCCAAAATTCTCCCAATCAAAAGCAAGGAGATAAAGCTTGTTCTAGGAGGTGTTTCATGTTTACCTTTCTAATGATTCAGGGCAGGATTGCCAGGTCTGTGTGACAAAACTAGCCCAGTGGCCGATAAAAACTAGCCCAAAACTAGCCCAAAACCAGGCCCAATGCTGAAAGTCAAAATAATACAGTAAAACCTCTGACACACTGCATATATTACTTGATTAGCCACAGACATTCTGCTGTTTTCCTGCCTCTCTACTGGTTGTTGTAGTTGTACTTGAGTGTAAATAGAGTAGTTTGTTATGCTACAGAAATTAAATACTCATACACAAGACATAAAGAAAAAATGGGTCTGCTCAACCAGCGGTCTCCAATCTTGAAAAGATTTCTGGAATTACACTGCTCTGTGAACTCATCAGACACTAGATTTAACCAGTTCCAATTAGGCTGCCTTCACACTGCTGGCCTTCATGCTCAATTCTGATCTTTTCTCAGATTTGATCTTTTTGTTCGCCTGTTCTCACTGGAGTAGACTTCCAAAAGATCAGATATGTATCTGATTTAGAAGCACAAATAAAAGTGGCCTGAATCTGATTCCAAACGGTCAGATTCATTGTGACTTGTGCTATTCATACATTATCCTGTCATTTCATGCTTTATATTGTTGTAGCCTTTTATCTTTTTGTATTGTATCATATCCTATTGCATCATATAATATCATACTGAATCATATCATTCTGAATCATGTTGTATCATACCATATTATGCTTGCATTGCATTGCATCCCATCATATTGTATCAAACCAAACAACACTGTATCATGTTGTATTTAACCTCCTAAGACCCAGCATGCACATATGAGGACATTACATTCTGCCTTCCCACAACAAAGTCATAACTTCTGCTCGTAGAATTTTTGAGATTTTTTTCTGAAATTTTCATTAAAGTTTATGTGATTAACTTGAAATGTTGGGATGCATTGCCTTTTTGGTCATTTTGGGGAATTTTCAAGTATTTTCATGGAAATGTAGTGGATGTTGATGTATTTCGGAGAGTATCATTGTAAGATTTGGAGGGAAAAAAATGATTAAATTATGGAATTTTCAGGGGAATTTGGGATATTCATTTATACATTTTTGGGAAGTGGATTGGGAATTTCAGGGTAGAGGTCGTCCATCAAAATTTTCAGGAATTTTCAGGGAATTTATTTGGAAATTTGGATGTACGTATTTGCAATTCTTTTTAGAAATTGCTCTGAAATTTTAGGGGAATTTTCTTTGACATTTGGGGAATTTACTTGGAAATGTTCAGGAATTTATGTGCATTTTTGGGGGGTGGGGGGGTATTGGAATGTTTTAGCTGTATTGTGAAGCTTCACTAAATGATTTTAGGATTAATTTAAAAGAAAAATTAAGCTACTTTAAATGGGAACTTGTTTGGATTTTTTAAAGGAATTTTTTCAAAGAAATCCCAGCGTGATGTTTGAACTTATCAGACCACACTCATCCCAACTCATTGGTAAAAATGAAAAATGCTCTCCAAACAAAAGCTCAGGTCTCAGGTGGTTAAATAATTTATTTTTTTGTACTTATTGCTTTGAACTAATGATAAATTTTTATCTCAGGGTAGGAAACCATTTATCCTTGCCTCTACTCAGACTGACTGCTTCCTACTCTGGTGGTCTAATCTCAGCATTCACTGTGCGGTTGAACCATTTATCACACACAACCAAAACTCAAGTTTTAAATTGTCATTCTGCAGTCCGATCGTAGGGCACAGCTGACTTCTCACACTGATGAGTGAAATCAGGACGGATTAAGTGCAGCACAAGGATTACAACTTTTGACTGGGCTTATTAATACCAGAAGTTAGTTTGCATGCTTTAGTCGCTACTAAAACATGCAGTTTTTATTGCCCAATCTGGGCTGTTCTTTAACTTTTATGTAGGAAAGTTCCCTCTTTTTGATGATAAGCATGAATTGTTGTTTGTTTATTGATCGCAGACACAATTTGATTTTTGCTTTAAGACAAATCAAGACAATCAGACAGGAATGTTCAGCTCTAACTCTCCCTTTTTATTTTGCCAATTTTTCGTCATGACAAAAAGTTAATCAAGTCAAGAAATCACATATGACTCTCAGCAGATGCAGGTTAGTGTCCGTGGATGATAAAATCTTGAGGGTTTTCTGACTTCATCCTGTTGCGAATTTTTCTCCTCTACATGTCACTCTCTCTCTGTCTCTCATGGATGGTCTGCTGCTCAGCTGAGAAAAGTTTACACAGAAAAAATGCCCTGCTGTTTTTTTTTTGGATCTGCTCTTAGCTCTTTTCTCATGAGTGTTTACATCAGAAATTCATCCATGTCGAGAGCTAATTAGGCCATGGTCAGCCATTTCAAATGATGCACTGCAAACTAATTGTGCAACTGAAAATTCAGGTGCATAGTCCTAAAAGTGCACAGTGTCCCAGCTATAGTTTAAAGGACAGTTGCAAGATGCAACAATTTGCACCCTGATCTTCTCATATTGCATCGTATTGTGTGGTGCATCGCATCATACTGATTTGTATATCCTTTCGTACTTATCCTTTTGTGTTGTCCATCCATCCAGTTTCTATACCCCTTATTCTGTTCTGGGTCGGGGGTGGGCTGGAGCCTATCCCAGCTGTCACTGGGTGAGAGGCGGGGTACACCCTGGACTGGTCGCCAGTCAATTGCAGGGCTGACACATAGAGACAGACAACCAGACGCGCTCACATTCACACCTACGGCCAATTTAGAGTGATCAATTAACCTAATGAGCATGTTTTTGGTGATGGGAGGAAGCCGGAGTACCTGGAGAGAACCCACGCGTGCACAGGGAGAACATGCAAACTCTGCAAAGAAAGGCCCTTCCCTGTTCGGGAGGTGAACCAGCAACCTTCTTGCTGTGAGGCAACAGCACTAACCACTGCGCCGCTGTGCCGTCCCCTTTTGTGTTGTATTATTTAATATTGTATCAAATTGAAATTATAAAGTATCGTACCTTATTGTATTATATCTTATCATTCAGTATCGGGTTGTTTTGTATGGTACCCAATCACACCAAATCGTGCTTGCATCACATTGGCTCCTATCTGTTAAAACAATGTAATCTGATATAGAGCTGGAGCGACATAATCTACATCATAGATGACATTAATAAGTCGATTCACACCTCTGTGCGTCATCGCAAGGAGAAAGATGGCTGCCTGCCAGAGAGTTAGCTCTGCTGAAGACAAGCTTGTTGAGGAGAGGATCCTGTCTTCGGCTCATCTAAAGTTTGGAAATACTTGAAATGCAATCCTGCAAACATGGCGCTGAGAGGATTTATTATAGTGGGAGACCAAAACCTTACACACCTCATAAGTCTGCTCAGATGTCCACACATTCAAGTTTTTGCATACATATCATGAGTATTTGTGTTAAGAGAAGAATAAAAAATATAAATATGAATGAGGCGCTTTTGAAATGTATTGGCAAAATTTTTAGCCCCATTAATGACATAAAAAACAGATTATTCACTTCCAAATAATCAATAAAGGAATTGACTAATAAGCAAACAATTGATAGATTCATTGATAAAATAATCCAAAGGGACAGCCTGAATATGGTACAATAGGATTAGATGTGGTAGGGTATGGCATGCTACAGCTCTGAATCGTACCCTATCATATAGTATCGTATTAAATTTTTTTGTATGGTGTTGCATTGTGCTGTCACTTGGAGGCAACATAGAAAGCAAAAACTATTTCACACTTTTTTTTTCAACAAAGAGGACACCGTGTATTTGTTTTCCTTCAGCACAAGCTGGGAAATCACGGCAGCAGCCAGCAGAGACGTCAGTTTGACATGTTTGGATGCTCCCAGGCATTTTATTTAATTATTATTTCCTAAATGTTAAAAGGGAGAGAGAGAGGAATGTGACACATGCTAAAGAAATGCTGACGCACGTTAAAAGTTTGAAAGACATAAAACTGAATGCAGAAGCTCCTCCAGTGAGTCAGTTTGACTTCAGGGTTTAATCTTTGGAATGTATTATGGATGGCAGAGTGACTCACAGCTTGTGCATCCAGCAAAATCTAAGAAGACAAACAACCTGCCATACCCCCCAAATAATAGGCCTCTTTATCTCAGAATCAATACAGTTAAGTTTTGACTTTCCATTAGGATTAATAGTCTATCATCAAATGAAACCACAGAATAATGAAATATTGTAGTTTTAGCATAAAGGAATGTAACTTAAATACAAGATTAGAAGGAGCCCATGTACTAAAGAGAAACACACAATCTGCTGCCAAATCCCATTTATCATTGATTAATTTATAATTCATGACATGTCGGCACATAAAATCACACTGGATGTACATCTGTGGTTGTGGCAATTATGGATCTAGATGGATTTATCTTCCTCTTAGATCCTCTGTAGATAAGATCAAAACAATAATCAGGTAGATACAAGAACATTTTCTTGGCATGTTTTTCTGCCCTAGAGCTACTGTTTGGCTTTCCTCAAACCGTCCCACGTATGAAAATAAAGAAACTTTTTGCTCCCATGTAACCTCTCCACAACAGAGCACATGTGCCAGAGCTGTGTCATAAAACGGCGCTAACATGTGAAGAGAATGATAACCAGTGCACTACAAATAAATCATGCTAAATAAGCTTATACTCTGAAGGCTGTTTCTCTTCAGACACCTTTGCTGTAGAAGACTTACCCAACAACTTACATGTATGGCTTTGTGAATAATGCAGAGAGGAATATAAAAATGATCAAGTTTTCAGTCTTCAAAACAAGCATTGAAATGTATCTCAAGGCCTTTAAAGTCCCATAAATCAGTGCTTTTTTATAGTTGTGTACAAACCAGTAAATGTAGTTAGGCCTCTTATTACAGTCAAGCCCATCCAAGGACATGGATGCATTTGTGTTTTAAATACACGGGCCAGACGTGGCCATCCAACAGGCTGGGTGGATCTGGCACCGGTTCCTAGAGCACCTCCTCTTTTTTGCATTCTTCTTATGGGATGGAAATAAAGTAACGTTGGTACAGCACGTCTATCAAAGGTTTTTAACGCAGAAAACCGTCTACAATAAGGATGTGAGTCTCCTCCTCCTTAGCGCCCATCTGTGGGATGATCTCGGTGTCCAGGGTGTTATCAACACCTTCATTATTAATTAAACCAATGCCCATCACATCAGCAGTACTGGTTCTAGCCTTTTGGTTAACCTGCTCTGTTTCTGAGCTCCTGGCTTGGGTTGAATTTTTGAGTTGAGTGGAAAAAATAGTTTGTTGCCAAGTGATACCAAATATATGAACCCACTCCCTCTTCTTCTTTCTTTACTGACATCAATTCTCATATTCTACCAAAGCGCATCGTGTTGTATTGTATTGTAACATATTGTAATGTATCGTATCATATCTTGTATTGTATGGCGCTGTACCCTGTTGTTTCCTATAGAATTATGTTATATTTTCTCATCACATCATCATTCAATCAATCAGTCAATCTTTGTATGTATAGGGCCAATTCATGACCGAAGTTATGTCAAGACGCTACTCTAGAAGGGTAGGAGGCCCTCCGTTTTGGCCGATTATAGACCAGCGTTAATGAATATATTATAAAAAAGACCAGTGTCAGTTTATCAATGATAAATATAGCAGTGAAGTAGTATTAGTCTAGAATAAATGAAACTGTTCTAGTAATGATTATAAAAGTAAGAGTGATGTAGAGTGATGAAGATGAAGCATTGATCATTGTTATACTAGCATTAGCAAAAGTCATGACAGTGAAGAGAGCTTTTAGTTCAGGCAGGCTACAGGGTCAAGCTCTGCCCCGATCAGCTGATCTAGTGCAAGCTCTAATCAGCTGACAGCCAGCTGATTTGCCCTAAGCATGCTATTGGCCCCCTCATGCTGCCTTATTCAAACTGCTCTTGCCTGGCCAGGCTCTGCTGCTCTCTCTCTGCAAGCTGCTCTTGCAACCCTCCTCCACCCCACCTCCTCCTTTATTCTGCTTCTGACTTAAACAATGTCATATACTCAAATACCTAAAATGGCCCCTACATCCCTTCATATTTCTGTATGTGGCCCTCAGTGGCATAAAACCATGATGCCATTTTTGCTAAAAAAAAAAAAGAAAAAAAAAAAAACGTAATAATCGACATAAATGCATTGTAGCCTTGTGTCAGAGCTGCTACTTTCTCAGTCCGCTGTGGTGAGTGATGGCATAATAGTCACATGACTGCATACAGCCATATTACGTAACTTTATCTTAGCCAATCAAATCAACAAGACCAACAACAGTCATTTTACTCAGCCTGTTTGTTCTGCTAAGGGGAACGTTGCACCTGCATGCAGAATGAACAGTATGATGGGCCAAGGCTTTACACCTTCAAACTTAAAAAAGGAATAAAAACTAGAGCTGTCAATTGGTTAGAAATATTAATCAAGTTAATCACATCCCTAGGCTGTGATTAATCATGATTAATCACAGCATTTCTTTAGTTTTAGTAATTTCTTTTAGTAAGTTCTTGTTATCAAGTGTTTATTTTTATTATTTTAACCTTATGTCTAGCCCTTTGAAAGTGCTTTTTACTAAAGAATGTATTATTAATATTATTATCTATAAATTAACATTTAAAATACTACCATTTACTTGCATTTTTGTTTGAGATAAATTAGTCCAACTATGGTGTTTAAATGGTTTATGGTGTTTGTGGTTTGTAAATCAGATTGTTTTTATTCACTGAGCAATAATATTTATGAACTGCAATATAAACTGCCAGCAGACAAACACATCAGGTACAAAATGACAGTAGTTGTGACAGTAGTTCTCACAGGTGTTCTGTGGTACGGGTCATCCGAGACATTATAGCTTGATCCCATGTTGTTGTGAGTGTCTTTGCTACCATTAGCAAAAATGCGTTTTGCCCGGAGGTGGTACTTTAGACTCATTGTGCTTCAGACAGTTAGTTCATCACTGCAGTATGTACACACAACTTTTGTTTTATCCAGACTTCCATTAGGCAGCTTTTTAAACCATTTGGCCAGGACAACACCAACCCTGGCCTGGAGCTCTACCCCGTCTTGGGTACTTTGCACCTAATGTCTGCAAGCTGCAAAGTAGGTGATACTGACACACCTTGGAATTGAAAACAAGTTTAGGGTCTGTGGAAATGGGACAGATTGGCAGAGAGAAAGCCAGCAAAGCAGAACGACGGGGCAAGAGTCCAGAGGTATGCAATTTGACCCATACAAAGTTTTCATCTGCCAGTACTCTCGGGGGGGAGCCCATGCAGTGGTGAATTCTTTCTCTTCCAAAGTCATTGAGCAAGCAAGGGAAAATGAGTGCTAGGTGCCAGACAATAAATTGCAATTCTACTTAACAATTCCAGTATAGCACAAGCCACGGTTGCACTGACATGAAAGGGTGAAAATCTCTCAAGCTTGCTAGATACTCTGCTCACCACCATCTGCGATGGCCGGGAATCGAACCCGGGTCAACTGCTTGGAAGGCAGCTATGCTCACCACTATACCACCATCGCCCGGTGAGAGCACTAAACACACTGGAAACAAACCATTGAAGACTGTACCTTGGGGGAAGAATGACAGATGAAGACACTTGGTAACTGCTGCTACTGCTCCCATGGCCAGTGCCTAAATTTCCATGATTAGCACCATGGCAACGAGCATCATACACAAACTACTGTGCGAGGCAGCCATCTTAACACATCCATGACAATGACACACTGCAAAGGAGAACACAAATCAATTATACGCTCAGGCTGAGAAAAACTGGCTTCAGTAGCTGGGAATGAAACCCAGGTCAACTGCTTCCAAGGCAACTATGATCAACACTCTACCACTGCATAAACAAAACTTTTGTTATTTCTGCAACAAACTACGAATTTGGATTGGACTGACAAAACTGCTCTTGATGAAGTTACCAATAACCGATACTTTATGAGACAGTGCTAGAATAAGCACATGGTTAGACACAAATGGAAAAGCAATCTTTGGCATGAGGAATTGAAGCGACGAGGAACTGATGTTCTTGTGTTTCAAATACATGGGCCAGACGTGGCCATCCAACAGGCTGGGTGGATCTGGCACCGTGTAGTTCCTAGAGCCCCTCCTCTTTTTGCATTCGTCATACGGGATGGAAATAAAGTAACGTTGGTTCAGCACGTCGATCAAAGGTTCGTAGATGTAAAGCAGAAAGCCTTCCACAATAAGGATGTGTGTCTCCTCCTCCTTAGTGTCAGACTTTGGGACAATCTCAATGTCCAGGGTGTTATTAACGCCATGAGTTTTCTTAAACTTCACTGGGTTATCCAACCATGCGTAGATCGTACTCATCATGGCGTCCATGTCCAGAGCATTGATGAGCCATCTTCACCAACTTCAATCTGATCGTGGGGCTTGAAGAAGTCATCCTGATGGACCACATCAGTCTGTTTACCAGACATTCATGATGTCTTCAACACATTTCAATACATGTTCATTCAAGTCTCTACTTCCTGCATCTGATGCAGAAACCGAAATGTATTGCAACTGCAAAGTGTCTGTAGTTTGAGACCTTGTTTTTGGGAGAATTCAAAAGACTTCTACGTTGTTGGCAGGACTCGAACCTGCGCAGGGAGACCCCAATGGATTTCTAGTCCATCACCTTAGCCTCTCAGCCACAACAACCACTGCAGACATGTTTTCTGGACTCATTGTAGAAAGCAACTCATTGTTGCCAAATATAAGAAAATATGTGGTATCAGGGAAGAAAAGCAGCAATTCCCGAGAGACAGGCAAAGGTACCTCTGCAAGAGCACCTGTGTTGCTGAAGGATGTTACTGAGACTTGCCCTCAATTCAGTAGGATATGCGGCTGCCCACTCATGTCAGGGGCTGGAGACACACCAGCAGGGTCATTGGTGGAGATGCCGGGGATTGAACCCGGGGCCTCATACATGCAAAGCATGCGCTCTACCACTGAGCTACATCCCCTCTGCATGTGAGCCCCATACAGAACAGATGGAGCAATAGAACTGGCAACCTTTGGGCATGACTACTTGGAAGGGCTGTTGCTGTTGCTAACCATAAAAGATTTGGAAAAGATTACCAAGGCCTATGTGTGAGTCTTTGCCCATCTGAGTGAGTGATGTATTTCTGTCCAACAGGTCAGAGGCTAGCTGTATGTGGGCATGACTTTGTTGCTGTGTGGGCATTTTTTCTGAATTCCTTGGTGAGCCACTCGTCTGCTTCTCAGGAAAAAAAACCTCCACCGTCAGGTGCACACAAACTTCCAAATCACTGTTGTTGGCGTAACTCGAACCTGCGCGGAGAAATCCCAAAGGATTCCAACCTTCTCAAACGAAATTTGCTATGAAGCCAACCTGGGTCTGTCTCCTCACTCATCAGTGCCGGCTGTGTTTGACCCGCCTTTAACCTTTTCACCCTAAGGACGTAAACATCTGCGCAGGAGAACTACGGGAGAAAGTTGTGATCAAAGTTAGTGTTATTATTATTTTTTAACAGGTTCATATTAACAGGCCTAATAAAAACACAGATACACACTACTTAAAACACCACTGAGACTTTCTCTGAGAATTTCAGCCGTGTTTTGATTTATATTTGCTATTTCAAATGTGTTTAAATTACAGCTGGGATGTAACACTGTGTCTCTCATGTCTAACTCTAGGCTTTGTTCGGGATGTGTGGAGCCTGGCTGGTCTGCTTCCTGCTCACCATCTTTGACGTCCTTCCTTCAAAGTCCAACGAATACGGCTTCTCAGCCAGGACTGACATCAGTCTGGATGCTGTGACAAATTCCCCCTGGTTCCACGTTCCTTACCCTGGTAAGAGCAAAAATCTACATGAACAAATGAATAAGCAGGAGAATGGATGATTTTCAGAAACTGTGATTTAGGCATGCATAATGCAACATGCAGGGGGAATGTGGTACCTGGATTAATTTTTATTTATTTATTTAGTTTTTTAATGTTATAGCGTATCCTAACAACATGCTGCAAAACCCATTCAATATTATAGGTTCCTATTTCTGCCTGGCCTCACAAAATCCATTGTGCACTGATGACTTGATTGGAACGACTTAACCCAAGTCGAGATATCACATTGGATGAGACTTGGGGTGTTCATGTAGCTTAGTCCTTTTATTCATGAACTATGAAACCTCCAGTTAGTATTTTTTCCTATATTTTTAACATACCAATCACTGGATATTTTACCTTTTTCGGCCCATTCTCTGTAAACCCTAGAGTAGGTTGTGTGTGAAAATCCCAGTAGATCAGCAGTGTCTGAAATTCTCAGACCAGCCCGTCTGGCACCAACAACCATGCCACATTCAAAATCACTCACTTAAATGCCCTTTTCTTCCCCATTCTGATGCTCAGTTTGAACTTCAGTTAGTCATCTTGATCTCATCTACATGCCTAAATGTATTAAGTTTAAGTTGCTGCCATGTGATTGGCTGATCAGCTATTTGTGTTAACAAGCAATCGAACAGGTGTACCAAATAAAGTGGCAGGTAGTTAGCTAGTGATGCATGATGTCCGATTGAGCAGACAGATGAATAATTGGAATTTTCTCCCAATCTTAAACTAATACTTGGAAAATATAATATTGACAGGACTCTTGATGTAACTTTATAATATATTTTTATTATCTTAGAATACAAGGCTTTTGTGGATATTCCAGAGGAACTTGGCATACCTGATTGGCTGTTGGCCATCTTGGTTTGAGGAGAAAATAAATGTACATGGCTTGCGACTAGTAGTCAGTGTATAGGATGATGCACTAGCATCTACCAATGAGGCTGATATGCAACAAGGCCCTCAAAACCCATGCATATGCAAGAAACTGGCATTTTACTAGCTCTCCACAACAGTGACCTCTAGGCATGCAAGGGCTGTGGTGAGTGGCATTGATGTACAGTTAATCATTACTGCACACAGTTTTTCCCTCTAATTAAAAAAGAAAAGAAAACAGCTCATCACAAAAAAGTATGCTGATTAGCACAGATTAAGTGTACAAAAACAGCACAAATGACCAGAAAATGTGATTAAATGTGGTTTTGTAATCCTGTATGTGCTTCTGTTGCTGTGTAAGTTTATCAGTTTATCAGTTTATATTTAATAGTTTTTCAGCAAAATTGAATTAGATATTTTAAATTCAATTTGATAAAAGTATGCCTTTTTGTTCACAACACAACACAGAAAGTGAGCCATATTTCCCATGTTTCCAACTAGCTTTGTCTCATGCTTATACGTCACTGAAAGTCAAACTATCCAAAAAGGAATGACAGGTATTTCGATTATGCAGAGATAGCTGCATGTTTATTTGCAGTATGCATTTCAGCAATGATTGCACATTTATGCAGTTATTATACTGATCATATATTTTAAGCCTTTTTGCAGCAATAATTAGCAAATTTTTCCCCAGTTTAAAATTTTAATCTTTGTTTTCTGAACTCATCTGCTTCCCACAATCACATTCATTATTAATCATTCAAATATGCAAATAGAGGACACTCTGTAGTGTATCACAAAGTTTCACAACTGCCCTTAAATGAACTGCCAAAAGCTAGAGCAAGCGAAATCCTTCCTCTGTTTTAAAGATGTCTTTTAGTAGGGTAAATGGTGTGATCATAATGTTTTTGTTATCTAATATTTTTCATAATCACATTGGATACAGAGACTAGTCATTGACCTAAAATCCCCCATTGAGCTTAATTTGCCTTTTGTGCAAGTTATCTGGTCTTGTGACTGTGATGTGGTCATGTGAATTTATTTTGGCACCAGTTGGATGCATACTCCTGAAAATAACTTGAGGATATTTACAACATGAAGGCCATCAAAACATATTAACCAGCAGCTTTCACTTATCCTCATATGAACCCAATGGTGACCACGTGTGACAGAGTCTGTGGGGCTGAAATTGTCAGATGATTTGACATGATTATGGAGGCATTAGCATCAGAACTCATGTCACATAAGGCTTTTACCCATAACCCCTTTGGTGTTTTAACATTTCAAACAGCCAACTAATGGGGAAACTATACAACTGGTTAAGGAGGCTAAGTGTGTGGCACAGTTTAATAAATTATTTAAAAGATACATACAAGGCCAAACTGAAAAATTATATCGGCAGGTTAGAGGTGATTAAATAGCTTCACAAGGTACGCAACTGCCAGACCATGAAAGAGCAGTGGTGGGCTAAAGAGAACGGCTAAATTGCTTTGTAGACCTTGGTTTTGTGTCTCCATGATATTCTATTTTCTCTTGAATCAGAGTGGGCATTTATGCAGTGTCCATATTTGTCCCCCCAAAATCTAATCAATAGCATTTGTGCTAAGTTTGAGGAAAATCGCTCATAGCATTATTGAGATGTTATGCCAACAATCAAGGCATGAACACCGGGGTTTCCCATCCATTACCTGGACCATGGTGCTGCACCAAAGCCTTATCTTTAAGGCCATAGTCAGGAGACGAAGCCTTGAGGCATGTCAGGTGAAGCACTTGCTCCTTTTCACAGTATATCCAGGTAGGATCTGTTTATTATAGATTCACACACCTCAGCTATATGGGGCACTGCCTTAATGCTAACTTAATATTCCACTGAGCTTTTGATCAAGAAGACTCACTGATGTATCACTAAACAGGAAGTGATTCAAGTATTTATCGTGGTTATAAATCGTGTTAAACCCTTTTTGCACCCACTAATAAGGCAGAGAAAGGGAACATGCAGTCATGTAAAAGATTTTCAGTCCTAGCTGAGTGAAACAGTCTCTGATTTTAGTTAACTGTTAGATAATTCATTATTCTTTCAGCAGATAGAGAGACTATAGCTGTAAACATCCCTGTTTCTATGACTTAATTGATTCCTGAGTTACATGGACAAGGAAGGAGAAACAGAGTGTTAATAATGACTATTATTTCTCTCTAGAATGTAAAAATAACAGAAATTAAATTCACACAGCATTTAACCCTTAGGGCACAAGCAGCTCGGAGTCGTGCCACAGACAGCCTTTGTAAACTACCTCGTAACTTTTTAACCATAAATCAAAGGCATTTACTTGTTTTTTCCTCCAAAAGCTCTCGGTTGTGCCTTTCTAATGACATTCTCCATGTGTTTGTAGCTGTTACAGAACATTTTCTCGTGAGCCTGGTACTTGGCTGACTTTCTGGGGTCTTGAAAGATCAAACCCACACCGGTAGCTACGATATTGGGATATTGGACACTTTTTCATCCATAAATAATCAATTTTTCAATCATTCCTGCACTTAGCCAGCTACACTGCTGAACAGTGCATGTGCACAGACTTAGAAAACTGAAAAAAAGAGTCTGAAAGACTCAGACAAGAGAGAAATAAACACAGGGAGGCTGTAGTTTGTACCTCAGAGTCACTGCAATTTAAATAAGGACTCCAATTCAAAAGTCAAATTTGAATGTTTTGAAGACTTTTTGTCACAGAATAATACATTTTTAAAATTCTTTAGTCCCCAAGAGATGGGGGAACAAGTTTGCGCAAAAAATGTAGTCATTAATACTTACTGCATGATTTGTAATTTCTGATTAGTTTTCCTTTGTCTCATAACCTTTTAAATTAAAGTGACATTGCTGTAGCACACATATTCTTAAAGTCAAAGTTACACTGAAGAAAAGGATGTTTAGAGCTGGACTGTGAACCACAGGGTTGATGTTCTTACAAGGCATTTAAGACAAAAAGTCCAGGTGAGACACAATGGTTAAAAAGTAGCTGGGTTTGTCTTACTGAGGCAAACAAACATAAAATCTAATCTCTATCTGACATTGTTAAATTAAAGTAAACAAGATAAAGGAAAATAAGGCTGTGAAACAGTTTTCTGGAGGAGATTATTTTTAGAAAAAAATCTGAGATGGTCATGTGACCTGCTGCATTTCATTACACTATTTTTAAACAAACATTTATAGACAGTGGATGTTTTATTATGAATATTAAATTAAAAAATGTATCAAAGACAAGGTAAAAAGTTATCTTTAGATGTAAATAACCATTTTTTTTGAGAAAAGAACATTTCTAAAATATTTATCGTCAAGTCAGACCAGGAACAAAATTAAAATTGTAATTGGCCAAACAAATTACAGTCATAACACCTCTGATTTTACGACTACAAATATTTTTTTAAGAGAACAAAATTTCCATAGATAAATCCTCTTCATTTTTCTCTGAAACACACATAAATGGTGATTTATCTTCAAAATGTCAAAATTTCCCTCCTGGGGGAGCATGACCCTGGACCCCCCTAGAAGGTTCCAGATCCTCCACCATAGTCTCCTAAAATCCTGGTGGAAACACTGAACATATGACCTCAACACTTGACCCTGAACTATCTGGACCTAAACAGGAAATCCTTCAGTCAAAGTGGACATTTGTGCAAAGTTTGATGGCAATCCCTCAAAACGTTCTACAAGAAATAAATATGAGCCACATTTACCCCGACCTCTGACCTCTACCGTCTAATCAGCTCATCCTGAAGTCAGAATGGACAGTTGGGCAAAGTTTAAAAGAAATTGCTCCAAGTGTTTTTGAGATGGATGGACCGATGGGCAGACGGCAAACACAAAAACAAGAACATCTAAATGTGAAACATATCAACACATGTCAGCCTTTTCTTCACTCTCTTTAGGAACATTTGATACCTGTCGATACCTGTCAAGTCACATATACCGTAGGTCTTGTGTTGAAATATGTCATGTACTCAAGGTAAGCTTAGGATACCTACACACTACACTGCTTTCCAAGGAAGAAATACGCCCTGCTTAAAAAATAACAGCGAAGAAAAAGATTCAACATGTCAGACTTACTCAACACACATCCTTTAACACACAATTTACGGAACAGTGCCTGAGGATAGATAAGACACATGCCAGCTGGGTTTATTCAAGTACCCTTCAATCTGACGTGTAGAAGTGATGATGTTCCTGTACGTATGAATGTATGAGCATTAACATGTTCGCATGGGTGGGATCAGGTTTACAGTTGAGCTTTTAAGACTAATTACCCTGAAAATATAAATTGTTATCTGAAGTGTAAACAGGCAGTCTTGATGAAATAACCAGACTTGATGAATATGAAAGGACTATCTCAGAACACCATGCTGCAATCTCAGGAAAGGCATTGACATCTTTCGGTCTGGGAAAGGTTACAAAGCAACTAATGCTTTGGGACTTCAGGGAACCACAGTGGGAGCCATTATCCACAAATCGAGAAAACTCAGAACAGTAATGAACCTTCCCAGGAGTGGCCAGCCTACCTAAACTACTCCAAAAGCGCACTGACTGATCCAGGAGATCAGAGAAGAACCCAGAACAACATCTAAAGACCTGTAGGCTTTGCTTGATTTAGATCAGGTCATTGTTTATGATTCAACAATAAGAAAGAGACTGGGAAAACGTTAACCTGATACCTCTCATACACAGCGTTTGGAAAAGGGCAGAGGCTTTGAAAAAAATCCCGGAGGGTGATTGGATAAACGTTCTGTCACATTTTTACGGGCCAATCAGAGCAACAAAACTTCTGACGTAGCCGCTACCGAGGCTACCGACAAGCCTCTTGTCGCTGTTTGTTTACGTCACGACTCTGCGGCACCCGAAAGTACTGCCCCTCATCGCTGATTGGTCCTGCTACTTTCTAACCAGGCCCAAACAGTTCAGACAGGAGTTTTGCAAGATGGATTTGCCGGTGAGAAACACGGAAACGGGCATATCCATCTGCTTTGCAAGGTTAGGCCAATGTGGCATCCATGGGAGAGTTCTGAGACCAAAACCATGCCAACCAAAAGGAACAGAAAGGCTCTTCTCACATGTGCCAAAAAAAAGCATCTTGATATTCCCCAAGGCTTGTGGACTGACAAGACAAAAGTTGAACTCTCTCTGAAGGTATGCCATCAGATTCTTGACTTCAAGCTAAAGCACACTCAGGTTATGAAGTTGGGCAATGATCCAAAATGCACAAGCAAGTTCACCTCTGAAGGGCTTAGAAAAGAAGGTTTTGGAGTGGCCTAGTCAAAGTCTGGACTTAAATCCAACTTAGAAGCTGTGGCGTGACCTTACATGCAAAGTTTATGCTCAAAAAACCTCCAATTTAGCTGAATTGAAACCATTCTGCAAAAAAGAGTAGGCCAAAATTCCTCCACAGTGATTTGAAAGAATTATTGTGAGATATCTTAAATGCTTGCTTGCAGTTGTTGTTATCAGGCAAATCCATGTTGCAAAGCTAATGGAACGTTGGTTTCAAATGCCTGGTTTGAAAAATTAGAAGACCAATCAGATATTTGAGGAGAGCAGGACAATAGAAATGGGTGTGGTTTAGTTGTACTCCAAGCTTTTAAAAAATGGCAACCAGTGTAGCAACTGGCTTGGATAAAGATCCAGAAGCTACATTACCATGACTGGAAAGACACTTCTCTCGGCGGAAAAGATATTGTTGTCCTTCTCTGATCGGCTTCAGCATTGGCTGGATTCATCAACTGGCCCCACCATTAGAAAGTAATGACTGCACCTGCCTGTCTAACTCACATTAGGTGGTGTACTCACCGGAGCTGTGTCCACTAAGTCATCAAGTTAGCCCATAAAGAATGTCACAAACAAAATGTTTGTCCAGTCACACCCTGGAACTTTTTTCAAAGGTTCTTACCTCTTCAAACCAAGGGACTCATCTTCCCTATAGCTTTAACATCACTTCACACCAAGGTGTGAAAAGGACACATCTGAGTTTCTAATTGGAGGATACCTGAGGAGAAACAGCAGGGGGTCCAAGACTTCAAAAGCTCCTCCATGGCCTTTCCATCACCCTGCACAGCAGCAGACCTCCACACAGCAGGAGCCTTCCACTGTGTTGCTGGGCTCCCAGTTTCTCATAAAAGTTTTGCACAGTCAGCAACCGGCTGTCCAACTAAGAGTTTTCTTTTCTTCCTTGGAAGTCAGAAACGCATCCGGACAGGAGCGCAGCAGGAAGCCAGTATCCAAAAGACTAGTCCCCTTCCCTTATTCATAACTGTATTATTATTTAAATCTTAATTATGAGATTGATTTTTCCCTGTTTTCAGTGCGGTGACCTGTTATTTATTAATTTACATAAATAACCTTGTTAATTTATATGAATATTCATAGTCATGGCTATCAACACTTAAACAACTAGAAAAGCACTCAGAGAGCGCAGACCTCCACCATTAGCCCTATCTCCCAATAGTAAAGAACACTTTAAAAAAAAAAAATCCTGGATCCAAATGGTGATCCGGATCACTCCCAAAATCTAATCAGTTCTTTCTTTTACCATTTCTGACATTTCCTGAAAATTTCATCAAAATCTGTCCATAACTTTTTGAGTTATGCTGCTAACAAACTAACAAACAAACTAACAAACCCTGCCGATCACATAATCTCCTTGGCGGAGGTAATAATCAACATTTTTATTACAAATACCAACAATTACCTTATACTTGTAAGAATAATAATAATAATAATAATAATAATAATAATAATAATAATAATAATACATTTTATTTATAAAGCGCTTTTCAAAAACTCAAAGACACTGTGCAATAATAATAAAATACATTACACAAAAAGAAAAGCCAAAAACAGGACAATATCACAATCAAACAGAGAAAACAAGCAAGCAAGCAATCAATGTGAGAGGACAACAACAGAATCAAACATTAAAAGCCAGTTTAAAAAGGTGAGTTTTGAGCAGTGATTTGAATGTGGATGAGTCCGTACAGTCTTGGATGTGTTTGGGGAGTGAGTTCAAGAGGGAGGGGGCAGCTATAGAGAAGGCTCTGTCCCCCCAGGTTCGGTGCTTGGTTCTTATTGGTGGGGAGAGGAGATTGAGGTTTGAAGGGCGAAGATTACGGGAGCGGGTGTGATGGTGCAGGAGATCTGTTAGGTAGGGTGGGGCCTGTTGGTTCAGGGCTTTATGGGTGAGGAGGAGGATTTTGAATTGGATGCGGTAGGGGACAGGGAGCCAGTGGAGATCTTGGAGGACAGGGGTGATGTGGTCCTGGGAGCATGTGTGGGTCAGGAGACGTGCTGCTGAGTTCTGGATGTATTGATGTTTATTGAGGACTGTTGAGGATGTGCCATAAAGGATGCTATTGCAGCAGTCTAGTCGGGATGTGATGAAAGCGTGGATGAGAGTTTCAGCTGCAGGGAAGGAGAGTAGCGGACGGATGCGGGCTATGTTTTTTTAGGTGGAAGAAGGCAGTTTTAGTGAGCTGGGTGACGTGCTGATCAAAGGAGAGGTGACTGTCAAAAATGATACCAAGATTGCGGGGACAGGGTGAAGGTGTCGATTTGGAGGCTGAAGTTATGGATGGGTTTGGTGAGGGATTTGGGGTCAATGAGCATAAGTTCGGATTTATTGTAATTTAGAGAAAGGAAGCTGTTGTTCATTCAGGTCTTTATGTCAGAGAGGCAGTTGGTTAGTGTGTAGTGTGTCTATGGTGATGGAGGTGGTGGAGATGTCGTCAGCATAACAGTGGAAATTGAGTCCATGGTGGCGAATGATTTGACCAAGGGGGATTAAGGTAGATTATGAATAGGAGAGGACCAAGCACCGAACCTTGGGGGACGCCATGTCAGAGGAGCAGTGGAGGACGAGCAGTTGTTGATGTGGATGAATTGTTGTCTGTCCGTGAGGTTTGAAAGGAAAGTGCCATACCAGTGATGTGCAGTGAATGTTCCAGACGGGAGAGCAGGATGGAGTGGTTGATGGTGTCGAATGCAGCTGAGAGGTCCAGGAGGATGAGGATGTTGATGTGGCCGAAGTCTGATGAGAGGAGGGGGTCGTTGGTGACTTTTAGTAGTGCTGTTTCGGTGCTATGTTAGGGTCGGAAGCCGGATTGGAAAGGTTCGTAAAGGTTGTTATGGGAGAGTTGGGACTTGAGTTGTGTGGCGATGACACTTTCTAGAATTTTTGACAGAACAGGGAGGTTGGAGATGGGCCAGAAGTTAGACATGTGATAAGGGATGAGTCCAGGCTTTTTGAGAATGGGGGTAACAGCTGTAAGTTTTAGGGATTGGAGAACAGAACCAGTGCGAAGGGAGGAGTTTATGATGGAGATGATGAGGGGAGAGATGGCTGGAAGGCAGTTTTTGAGGAGGTTTGATGGGATGGGGTCAAGGGTGCTGGTGGAGCTCTTCATGCCAGTAGTAATGGTGGCCAGGTCGGAGGAGGATACAGAAATGAACTGAGAGAGTGGTTGAAAGATGATGCAGGGGGTTGTAGGTAGGGAGGCAGAGGTGAGAATTGGAAGGGAATGGGAAGTGGGGATGGTGAAGCTGCTGTAAATATTGTCAATTTTGGTCTGGAAATATGAGAGGAGTGAGTTGCATTTGTCAGTCGTGAAGGTTGAGGAAGTATTGTCATAGGGTTTGAGGAGTTTACTGATGGTGGAGAAAAGAGCTTTGGGGTTGGAGGAGCCGGATTGGATGATTTGGGAGTAGTAGGTGGACCAGGCTGGGTTGAGGGCTTGCTTGTATTCTTGAATATGGTCAGTGTAAGCTTGGAGGTGAACAGTTAAAACAGTCTTTCTACGGAGTCTTTCCACTTGGCGTTTGCGAGATTTCACTGAATGGAGGGTGGGGGTATACCAGGGGGCGGAGCGAGTGAAGGGGACAATTTTGGTTTTGAGAGGGGCCAGTTGATTAAGACAGGAGGTGAGTGTGTTGTTGTAATAAGAAACTAGTTCAGAGGGGTCGTCAGACAGGGGGGAGGGGACACAGAGATATGACTAGACATGTAGGGAGACAGGGCGGGGGGGGGACTGTATTGATGTTTCTGGAGGATATGGTATGCTTTTGTCTTGGGGTGGGGATGGGAAGATCAATGTCCATTATTATTGCTAGGTGTTCAGAGATGTGGAGATTGAGACCTGAGAGATTATGGATAGTGAGGCCAGTAGTGCAAATTAAGTCCAGTATATGTCCGTGACTGTGGGTGGGGAAGTTGATGTGTTGTGTGAAATTAAAGCAGTGTAGTAGGTCAAGAAAGTCATTGGCGGATTTGCATTGTGAGACAGAGGAAGTCCAGGTTGAATAAGGAAAGTTTCAGATTATAACAAAGGCTGTTATTGTGTGCTGAGTGAGGAGTGGGGGGCTTAGGCAGACAGGGAATAAGTAATAGGTTAGATAGATTGACTGGATTTCTTTTGATTTTCCTGCTCCTGACAGATCTGTATGAACAGACAGTCTTTATTGAAAATGTAAGCTGTGAGTTCAAGAGTGTAAAATAGGAATTTTAATCTTTGACAGTTGTTCAGCTGTTAGTAACAAGCACCAGAAACACAAAGGACTCATGTGGAGAGCTGTCCTAAGTTGAAACAGGAAGAGAGAACCAGAATCCAACATTCACTTTCTTGGTTATTTGAGGGAGTAATTCTGTTTGGAAGAAAACCTGGTTCCCACCGAGTCTGCTGGGAGTTCACAGTTAGAATCTTGCAAAATATCAAGAAAAAAAATCGAGTTTGATATTTTGATTGGTCCAGATGTCTGTATAACAGAGAGAGCCGATGTGGCGTCATATTAAACTTTGGTCAGGCAGATGTTGTCCATAAATCTTTCCATTGGTTTAGGGGAACAAAAATGCTTGCTATTGTAACATGCACACCCCCTTGGCTTTTTGGGTGGTATGGCGGCAGCCCGGGAGCCATTCTTTCAGTCTCGACAAAGTTGAGAGTATGTCAATCAAGCTGGAGGGAAAACATCAACATGACTCAAATTTTGAGGGATTTTGCAAAAAATCAGAAACTGTCTTTAAGTGTATAAAATCTTCTGTTTGCAGCGTTTTGAATGGCATGTCCCTTCTCTGTTTCCATAGGTCAGTGGGGTGTGCCCACAGTAAGCGTTTCATCAGTGTTGGGCATGATGGCAGGTGTCCTAGCATCAACTATGGAATCGATCGGTGATTACTACGCTTGTGCTCGCTTATCAGGCGCCCCTCCCCCGCCCACTCATGCCATAAACCGAGGTATCGCTGTGGAGGGCATCGGCTGCATCCTGGCTGCAGTGTGGGGAACAGGAAACGGAACCACCTCCTACAGCCAAAACATCGCTGCACTTGGAATTACCAAGGTAACCAGTACAACTGTCTTATTTTGTATTTTAGGGCCACTGAATGTTACATTCACTGTTGAACTGTTCGGCCCCTTGATGACACAAGTGAAAGCTGACACACATGTCAGTTTATAGAGACTAGCTAACAGTTTTAGCAAATTAGTTTTTCTTTATCATGTACTCACAAGCTACATAAGAAGGCTTGGTGTCATGTTTGGCCCTATCAGTACAAGCCTGATTATAGCCATCTTTTTTGCTCTGTTTTTCTCTCCACCAACTCATCTGAAAATTATCTGAATATGTGGCTGCCAAATATCACACTTGATATTCACTGGCAAATTGAATCTTTGTCTTGCATGTTAGTTTTGACAGGTTAAGAAAGGTGTATTTTATTGCCTTGACTTCTGCTGATGTTGATGGTAGCAGGGGTGTGGCTAGGGATTTTGGGACCCAAGAAATAAAATTACACAGGGCCCCCCTCAGCCTTCCAGCTGAACTAGTGTTGCATTTTTCAAATATCTATGCATCTTAATGATCTATTGCATTAGTATACATTTCATTTAGTACATTTAGTATACATTTCAATTTCCAATAAGAAATCCTTACAGTGATTGCTTTTCTCATGTTCTGGTTGTTCTCTGTACAATGTTTGCCATTTGCTACTTTCGATCCATCCTTGCTGTTCAGTGTACCTTTGATGGCTTTGTCACCTCATGAGTAAACAGAAAGTATGGAATGAAGTACAGCCCCTGCAATTATCCCTTCTCCATCAAATATTACAATTGGCACTGTGCAGTCAGGCAGGTAACTTTCTCTTGGCATCTGCCAAACCCATACTTGCCCATCTGACCACCAAACAGAGAAGCATGATTTGCCACTCCACAGAACATGCCTGCGCCTTAGTATTGCTGTGCTTTACACCACTTCACCTTGACACTGGACTTGGTGAGGTGAGGCTTGCATGCAGGTGCTCAGACAAGGAAACCTATTCCATGAAGCTTCTGCTGTACAATCTTCCACTCCATGGCTGAGTTGCTGTTGTTCCTAAACACTTCCACTTTCTTATAACACTTATACTGTTCATGTCACAGTTGACATGATCTTAATGAAACATTTTACTTTGAACAAGTACTTGTTGGTTATTATAGCCTTTCAAAACATTTATCTGCTTGCAACGTCCTGCCACCAGCTGTCTGCAACTTACCAAGCTGAATCACAGTCAGCATTATCAGACGGCTTGATTTGAGCTGTGACAGTTACCTGAACTGCCCTTAAGGCCGACCACACACAGGCAGTTTAAAAAGTTTCAGATGGATTTTTAAAATCCACACACAACAAAATAATCATGATCATACCGACAATCAAACTGACCAGGGTCCCGGACCAGATGTCCACTCAAATGATGTTAGGCTGGAGCTGAAAAACAGTCCTGTGGTTTAAACATGGAATGATCTTCATAGAGTTTTGTAGTAATCATGTTTTTGATTTACAGAAAAAAAACATTTATTAGTAAATAATCAACTTAATCATATGGTACAACTTTAAATACAGAAGCTGAAAACAATACAAACAAAATAAAATGTTATTCTGTAAATATGATACTAATGCTTTTATGATTACTTTTGACAGTGAAACTGAGGGTACAATTTACTATGAGCAAATTGTGACTGCATAGCTTCAAAACCTGTGTGTCGTTTTCTCATGCAATCTGCTCCATCTCACCATCTGATTCACAAATTATAATGCACATATAATTCTCTGACACAAACACACACATAGAGTTGTCCTTGTCCATGGAAAGAAGCTATCTGCACCTAAATTCACCCTTATTCAGCACAGAATAAACAATCTTTTATGCTTTTATATCAGAGGATAGTGGCTAGAGTTGGAAATTGGGTGAGTGGAAGACATGCAGGAAAGGAACCATAAATCAGATTCATACTTCAGCTTCAAAGACAGCAGCTTATGTTCATGGAGCACGTGATCTAATCACTAGGTCACCACTGTCCTTAAAACAAAGCTTTATCCCAGAGTACTGAAGCAGAATTGTTTTCTTGATCATCAGTGGCAACAATCAGACAATAATTTCAAATTAAGCACAACTTTTAAAGCCTCTGTGAAGTGATAAAAAATCTTTATTTAAGGTTTGTTGTAGGACAGGCCACTGTGTTATGATTCTTCATGATTTGAGTCAAGAGGAACATCTCTAAGTTTATTAAATTAAACTTCAAAATCATGAAAAATGAGGCAGTAAAATCTGCTCCAGGATGGTGTGGGCGTGTCCGTTGAATGAGCTGAAGCCCCATGGCATTATTTCTCAAAAATAGAAAAAAAAAGTAAATCATTAATTTTTATGTTTGATTTTTTTTTTTTATTATTTTGATTGAATCCACAACTCTGAAACCAGTTCAAATTCATGTTTGCCTTTTACAACAAAAAATATGATTAGATACGTTTTAAATATATTCTATCTGTAAATTTAAACAAAATCTAAAATGTTTTTTTAAGATAATCTATTCCCACATGAAACTTTGACAGAAGGTATTAGGAAATTGTGAAACTACAAAACAGTTTTTAAAGGCCCTTTAAAATGAAATCTAAAATGTGTGTCCTAACACAAGATCAGTGATGTGGCTCCAGTTGTGGCTTTTTTAAGACTGACTTGGAAAAAAACAAACCCAAATAAAACCCTTTTTGAGAGTAAACTCTCATTAGTAGAGATTCATTGTTAGTCACATCAATAAATCTGTTACCCACAAAAAGGAGACAGGCTTTTACTATCAAATGTTTGATGTTTTTTTCTTTTTAAATCTGTATATTATTACCATCGGGTGTGCTTGATGGAGGAGCATGTGTAAGAGAAGAGAGAAGTTGGAGTTTGCCGGTGTTGCATCTCTTCAGTAAGTTCATTCATTGAGGTGTGCTGTCTTGTGTACAAACTGAAACTGCCTATGCCCTTGTTTTAACTATTTTCTTCTGTCACTTCCTGCCGATGCTTTCTCACACTCGTATTTTATGATGATTATGCCAATATGCATTATCATCACGAGCCCAACACAGACGGATCACATGTTTAAAAAACATAGGTGTTTTCTTTGATCTTTAATGCATTGGTGGCTGGTGCATTTTTCTTCAGGGGTGGGCTACAACAATTTGATATGTTATGTATGTAAGGTATATCAAAAGATGTTACTACACCGACAGTTAAGTTATATTAAAACGCTTTTTTTACATCTGCATTTCTTTGGTTGGTGAACAAATATTAAAATAAGATGGCTATAATAAGGGTCATCGGCAGCCACAAGTAGCTAACTCCTATCAAAGTCAACTTAAATTTTTAACTTATCACACATTATAAACTCAATACAAGACAAAATTATGTCAAAGAGCTGATTGAATGTTTTTTAAATAGAAACATTTACAAAAGACATCAGATTCAAGTATTCGCAGCTTAAATAGTGACTGCTTAAGTAAAAAATATATATACCAGACCTGAATGTTGCAAAATGCTTAAACCCACAAAACTATTATTGATTGATTGATTTAATCACCCTAGCAACCCCTATTGACCAGCTGCCACTGCTTTAATGTATTAATGATCATAAATACTGTCAAAACAGCAGAAATATAAAACCAATACTAAAAAAAAATGAGGCAGGGCAGTCTGAGAGAGCTGCAGGTGTGAGGCAGGGCCAGTTTAAGGCATTTGGAGGCCCAGGGCAAAGACCAACATAAGGCCCCTCCCCTGTTAGCTAAACAACTAATAATGAGGGGGAAAAAATAGGAAGCATCTATATCATGTTAATAAGCCACAGAACTACAATAAATGCCCCAATGTGAGATATTAATGTGAGATATAAATACCCTTTTTTTATACCTGAAGACAATTTTTTTAGTTCCAGCTCTTTCTTTTATTAAAAATGGTCATCACTGTGGTTTAATGACTTTTATCATAGCGCTGATTCTTTTTTATTAGCTATCTGTTTTACTGGTGTCTTTTTCCCTAAAATAAAACTACCCTAAATAAGCTTATCTTGCCCCCCTCACACACCCCTGCACCACTCGTCTGTCCTCATAGAAGCTTATCCATTTTGCTTCCTTCTCTCCCTCACTGGGTTTTTACTTCACTGTTACATCTTCATCATTTGTTTTTACACGCAATCTGATTCTAAAACAGCTGATGAGCACGGGTTAGTTTGATATTCACTAATTCAGAGTCAGAACCATGCAGCGCAGGAACTTTATCATAAATGAACAAACTAAACAATGGCAGACGTTGAAGTTTGACAGGAGAGGATGCAGAAGGAACAAACTGAAAGGCTGTCAGGAAGTAATTTTTGTAGTGAGCAAGAATGTCAGGCTTTTCGGTGCTTTAGCGCTGTTATATTCGGACCAGTTTACTATCTTTGTCCCGACAGGCTTGTCACCTCCTGTCACAGCATCATGATGAAGCACTGCCCAGTGGCTCCTCTCTTTGAACATCCAGCTGTCTCTCCTTGGACACAGTGGAAACTTAACTGGACTTAAATGAGATTGGCCTTCCAAGGGCCTATTGAGCAGAGAACTTGTCATGTTAAGATCCGGAGTTCAAACACTCAGATTTTAGGGTGCAGTGTGTAACAGGTTACCAGGTGGTATTGATTTGTCTAAATTCTTAGGCTTGTTCGATGGAAACTGTGATTGTCATGCTAATTCCAGACTTTACCCACAGTCACACTGTGTGAGCATGTGACACTTTAGTACTTCTGCACATGTGATGCATGCAGTTATGCACTAAGAGCTCTGAAGAGGTGAAGGAGGGCAGACTCAGCGACTCATGGAATGCATAAAATAAAGTTGATTTATGTGGAATTAATGCTGTCTGGCTGACGGCTTTGGCAGCTAGGTGGCGCTTTTCCTGTACCAACAATGATTCCCTGTAGATGGTGTAAAATGCATGCATAATAAAACCACTCTGGCCATCATTTGGAGTTTGTTAAAAGATCAGCCAAAATTCCAAGCCAAAATCTGATTGAACATAATGAGTTCAGCCAACAGCATGTGTTTCTTTGCATTATGATAATCTAAAATAATAAATGTGTTCATTATAGCTTAATTCCTGTTTATAGTGGAATCTGTTTTTATTCAGAAAGAAGGAAGAAAAAAATAAACTAAGGTCATTACTGTGATTGAGGATTACAGTTGAAATTAGTACAATAGATAGTTTATAAATAGTTTTATTACCCACATTCCTTTGCAAAAATAGCAGGCAGTTAAAATAACTTTTTAACCAATGAAAGAAACAGAACCTCTTGTAAAACTTTGAGTGAACTCTGTGGGCTTCACAACCTGTCAAACTACCTCTCAATATGGCCTATTGCAGAAATAAATATTTTCATTATTTTGGGTTGTAGTTGTGCATGAATAAGAATCTGTCTTGCTGAAAATAATTTCATCTGAACACACGCGGTTTGAATCCTATTAGAGGCAAAAATCCCCTAAGTGAGTAACATTGCAGGATGGTTCAGATGTTTTGAGGTTTCACCAATGATGGGAACAAAAAAACACAAGCCCTCTTGTATCATCCTGTATCTGTAAAGTATGAATGACACAAAACTTGGTCTGGGGGATCTCAGAAAGCTCTGCATTAATGCTGGATGTGAGCAGGTAAGCTCAAATCGCCACATCTTAACTCACGAACAAATGTTTTCAAGTTAGCGTGCACTTGGGGTTCAGCTTATTAGTCACCAGTGTGTCTGTTTAGACCTGTTTAGACTTTTAGCTGCATTTTAGTTACTTTTACTTGCTGAGGCATAATTTCTGTCATCAAAAACTCAAAAATATTCTTTTCCAATTTTTGTCAAAACATTTCATTTTTTTACTTTAAGTCAAAATAATAATTTTTGTTTAACTACTTTAATTAGCCGCATTGTAAAACTAATATACAGTGTCTGGGGCGCAGGTGGCCGAGTGGTTAAGGCACGCCCCATGCACGCGGATGGCCCGGGCTCGAATCCGGCCTGAGGCCCTTTACCGCATGTCTCTCCCCCGCTCTTGTCCATGTTTCCGATTTTATCCACTATCCTTCTAGATCAAATAAAGGCACAAAAATGCCAAAAACAAACCTTTAAAAATAATAATAATAATAATAATAATAATAATATAGTGTCAAAAAAGTATCTTCCACCTTGGATTTTTTTGTATCCTTTTATTGTTTTCATAAATCATTCATAGTCAGTATAATTTGGCTTTTTTGACCAAAAAAAAAAAAAAAACAGAAACTCTTAACTGTCAAACTGAAAACAGAGTTCTACAGAGTAATGTCAATTTAACAAAAAATATGTAGTCTAAATAAGTGACTGCATAAATATTTACCCCCTTCAAGTTAGTATTTCATAGATGCAGCTCTGGCTAAAATCACAGCACTGAGTCTGTATGGATAGGTCTCAATCAGGCGTGCACATCTGGACACTGCAGATTTACTCCCGTCTTCTTGGCATAGCTGTTCAAGCTCTGTCAGGCCACCCTTTTCAAGTCCAGCCACAAATTCTCTACTGGAGTGAGGTCCGGGCTTTGACTCAGCCACTCCAGATCACCTTGTTGCAGGGGTGGACTGGGACAAAAATTCAGCCCTGGCATTTTCTGTCCAGACCAGCCTACTACATTATCAGCGGACACCACGTAGAAGTCCACAATCTCACGGCGTCTTCTCTCATGCAAACTACAAAGGAGAGTCATATTTCTAGGTAAATTCAAATACAATAGCCAGTGTTCAAACTGTAGAGGGCAGCTGCTCTGCATTTTTTCACCACAAAACATAGAATTAAAATACTTTAGACTAAATTGTCAATGTTGGGACCTGGATCAATCAAAAACACTCCTTCATGTCCAAATACAGCAGTGTTCAGCAGAAAAGAGTGGTCTGGGGGCTTAGTTACGCTTTAAAACCTACGTCCTCATCCGCAGCCAGCCAGCTCCACTCCTTTCCAAATTCTTGACCTGCAAGAAACAGCAAACAGAACTTGTACTCAGTATGTGTGTATTGGCAAGTATATGTAGCCAAGTAGCCTTTTTGTGATGTAGCGACATCTAGTGAACAAATTTAACTGTCATGAAGGATGACTTAAAAGTCTCAAAAGAGCCCTAAGACCTAGCTGCATAATGACTAACTGTACTAGATATGCAGATGTTTGAAATAAAATCATCAATATGAAAACCTTCAATCAGGAAATAATCAAGATGAAACCTTTTGTTTCAATCTGAGACTAAAACAAGTTGCATAATAAACTCACAAAGTCAAGGCAAAGGTCTCAGATATGATGGATGATTTAAGCACCATAGAAGAACTTCTAGCAGGTCAGGAAACCTGTTTGACAGGTGATGATGGTAGTAGAGAATATAAAGAGATGTTTATGAATTACCAATTGTCATTTTATCACACATATAGCATGTTTCTTCACATAAACCTTTACACATACACATATTGCATTCCTCTGACGATATGAAATAAGCTCAGGAACCAAAAAGTGGCCCAGTGAATGATGGAGGAGAGAAAGCAGGTCCTCAAAAGGGGACAGAGGGAAAACAACTCCTTAGGCTCTCATATATAGGGTGGTCAGCCTTAAAGAGACATGGATACATTATTAAGTCTCTCATCATCACAAATCAAGTATGAGTTCATATAACATTATAAGATACATGACACACTCATCAAATCAGAGATGTCTCAGTGGCCAAAAAGTGGTGGAGGCAGAGAGAGAGCAAGTCCTCGAACATGGACGAAGGGGGAACAACTCCTCAGTCTCTCATATGTCAAGTGGTCAACCAGAGAGGGACATGGATACATTATTAAGTCTGAAAAATAAAGAAAATGTTTTCCTCTGTTCTACACCTAGAGTTGAAAACTTTTTGGATGTGTGTTTCTTTTAAAACTTTTTTAAACCATTAATTATTATAATTATGGTATGAATTTATACAACATTAAATAATACATGATAAACTTACCAAATTCTAACAGTGGTCCCAAATGAGAGAGCAAGTCCACATATAGAACAGTGGGAGAACGACTCCTCAAATATGTCAAAGTAACCTGTAATGGAGATTAATTGATAATTTAGTGTACATGATCACACCATTACTGATCAACACATAAGCACAATAAAACTTCTGAAAAGAACCATTAAATTGACAAATAATTAATTACTACATCCACAATGATTATTAATGATTAACAATGACAATGTGTGATAATAAAAATAATATTAAGTATTTCTTGCCTCATCAGTGCCTCATCACTCTTCTCTGCAAGTCTGTCTATCAACGAGTCAGAGTCCAAGGCCATGAGATCTTTCTCTGGGGCCATCAACATAAAAGCCTCCAATTTGTCAGATATGAGGGTGCTTAGGAGGGTTTATGCACATTCACCTCAAAGGCTTTTTCTGCATCATCCAGGATCTCATCCTGAGCCATCTCTCCATGCAAGACTTCCTTCATCCTCCTCCTCTTTTGTGGCAGTGTGGCCTCCACTTCAACGTCTGTGTCGTCTCTCTCTTGGATTTCTGTGTTTGTCCAGTTGACGAATGTGTCTGCAGCTTTTTTTACAGATTCAAAATCTCTTCCTAAGCTTTTCAGTGTATCCTGTGTTGATGCAACCATTCTGTGAGCAGTGAGGATGTCCAATCCTGCCATCTGGAGGTATTTAGACAATGGAGAGGTACGTTCAAATATGTGGAGGAAGACTTGAGCCGTCAAGATCGTCTCATACTTGAGCAATGCCTCTGCATATCCTCTGGCCATGACATGGACAGATGGTTTCACTGTTGCCTGTTTCTGTATAGCTGATAATGTCAACAGCACATCAACATACAGCCCATCTTCCGGCTTTCCAAAAAAGCCAAACACCTTCTTCAGGGCGTCATGCTTGGCCTGCCAGCGTATCTCACCAATAGGAGCAAGGCATCTTCGTCTTTTGTTTCGGCCTGACTCTTCCTACACATTCATCCTTTGATATGACTCTTTGATGAATACCGCAATGCTACTGAGGAGCGCAAACAGGGACCCACTCTCAACAACAGTCTGGGTTGTGTTTGCAAGCACCAGATTTAGTACATGTGCGTAGCACCAAATGGTTTGGGGATTGTGCAGACAACAGTGAGGAGAATCCTTTGTATTGGCCTTGCATGTTTGATGCCCCATCAGTCACATTTCCAATGCACATAGTCTTGCTGAGGCCCGTTTTGTCCAGAACTTCTGACAGCATGTCGACAAAGGCCTGTCCAGGGGATGAACTGCACTTCAGCACTGCAACAAGCCTTTCATGAACAACATCAGTAACATACCTCACAATTATAGAGCATTGATCCTGAGAGGTGATGTCCTGCGTTGTGTCCAGTTGAACTGAAAACATTCTTGCTTTCTTGATTTCACTGGAGATGTTTTCTTGAATCAGATGGTGAATTACATCTATCACTGAGTTGACTGTGATTTGGAGAGTAAAGTTACAAGTGAGCCTCTGCCTCTTGTGCCACCAGACAAATGCAACTTTTTGCTGTTTTCAATGCGGCTGTCCAGCTGTCGAGCGCCTCCTCACTTGTCTCCCGGTGCAGCAGCACCTGCTGCTGGGGTGGTGACGGCACCAAATAGGTCCGTCAATTTTTTTTTGTTTTTTCTTCCTGTCCATTTTATCCTTGCTAGTTAGCAAAGTTAGCCAACAGTTTGCCCGTCCCGCCCATGAGGTTCTGCCCCAGCCTGGCTCGTGTAGTGATTGACAGCACTGTCAGGGCTTTCTGATGCCAATGATGAGTGGCTGGCAGGCCCAGTTGGAGGGAATTTAGAAAATGAAGAAACTTGCACCGCTGCACATAGGCCATCTGATAGGCCATATCAAAATGATAATTAAAAAAAAAAAACGTAGCGGACCGGCCCACGGCCCACCAGGACGATGCCTGGTATGCCAGATTGCCAGTCCACCCTTGCCTTGTTGTCTTTAAACCATTTCTGTGTAGCTTTGCCTGTATGCTTCAGGTTATTGTCTTGCTCCCAAGCTGTAGTTCTACTACAGACTGAATAATATTGTCCTCCAGGATTTTCCTATATTTTGCAGCATACATTTTACCCTTTACCTTTACAAGCCTTTGAGTGCCGAGAAGCACCCCCACATCATGATGCTGCCACCACCCTGCTTCACAGTAGGGATGATATGTCTGTGGTGATGTGAAGTGTTTGGTGTCTGCCAAACAACATCTTGTCTGATGGCCACAAAGCACCATTTTGGTCTCATTAGAGCAGAAAACTTTCGTCCACTTGACCATGGAGTCTCCCACATTACCTGACATGCCACATAGACTTTTCATGCATCCATTGCATGGATATATCACATTCATCTGGGAAGGCTTGCTATCAAGGCATTTGGGAAGGGCAGAACTTTTTAGAAAATTCTCTGAAGCTAATTGGATGGGTGTTCAGTCCATCACATTCATCACAAGCCAATCAGAGCAATTAAACATGGGATTAGTAAGGTACAAACTGAACTGTGACCTCTGTGAATTTCTACACCCCTAGTCAAAATGCACACAAAACCCTCCAGCCTAAGTGTGGACAAGGCCCTAGTTAGATTATTTATGGCATTTAAAATGTATTTTCCAGTTCCTGCTGACTTTATATTGTTTTATCTACACTGCTTATCCTGTTCGGAATCATGGGGGGCTAGAGCCAGTCTCAGCTGACATATAGACATGCAGTACAGAGACATGCTCACACTCACATCTACGGTCAATTTAGAGTCAGCAGTAAACGTCTTTTGACTGTGGAAGGAAACTGAAGGACCCACAGACATGCGCAGCTGCTCTCCACACAGAAAGGCCAATCAAATTTCTCCTCACTCTTTCGGACCACTCATCTTTATTTCAACCTCAGAGATTTGTTGATGGCCATGGCAATAGAATGTAATTCAATTTGAAGCATTCTGTAATAAATAAACCACCTCACAAGGATCGAACCCTCTTCATGAAAAACCTTTTTATTGGCACAATTTCACGCCATTTGACTTTATAATGACTTCCTGAAACAGAAAATGACAACATTGTTTGGTGAACACTCGAAGTCAAACCATCTGGTTATCATTCTCTCTTCAGAAGACAAACTTCCCCTCTCTCTTACCTCTTTCAAGGCCCATAGGTATCCTTTCTACTCCTCTTCCTGTATTGCAACACCAATAGCCTTCCCTGTTAGACCTTACACATTCATTTGCATCTTCAACAGAGTATTTCCCTCCAATGGTATGTGAAAAGTATATAGCAGTCAGCCGAGAGGCGTCAGTTTGATGTACTGAAGGCTGTTTAAAATAACAGCCTGTCTTTGTAGAGCACAGTGTCTCCTGCAGATTAAAGCCAATGCTCCCTGCTGTGCATTTTATGGTCTCAGCAGGGCTCCTTTTTCCATTGCCTCTCTTCTCTGTTGTCTAAAATGGGCCTCCAACTCCAAATAATCACAAATTACATCAACAATGTCGTTTTTAAAATCCTCAGCATGCTTTTCAGTGCTTATGTTTTTCTAGTTTACAAGCAACACTGGCATAGCTAGAGCGAGGGATTAACCAATTCCCTGTGCGCTTCCTGATTGAGCCCTGTGCTTGTTTTGTCCCAGGTTGGCAGCAGGCTGGTCCTTCAAACCACTGGCATTCTGATGATCGTCCTGGGAATCTTTGGGAAGTTTGGAGCTGTTTTTATCACCATCCCAGACCCGGTCATTGGAGGCATGTTCCTTGTTATGTTTGGAATGATCGCAGCAGTGGGGATATCCAATCTCCAGGTAAATATGTATACATATGGCTTCCTTTTGAAATCATGACCCTTAGACATGAAATAACTGTTCTTCTCAAGTTTCCCCTCATCTAAACACCCACAGCAAGCTTAAAGGAGTTACTTTAGCCATTACATAATCTAAAAAACATGTTAAACTCTATGGACAAAAGTATTTGGCTGCCTGACCATTACAACAGGCATTGTAATGAAATCATATCACAATACATGTACTTTGATACAGAGGGTGTTGGGTACATTGGGCGTTCCAGTTCATCCCAAAGGTGCTTGATGGGATTGAGGTCAGGGCTAGTCAAGTTCTTCCACAATGAACTCATCAAACTGTCTTTATAGCCCTTGCTTTGTGCACTGGGGCACAGTCATGTTGGAATAGAAAAGGGCCTTCCCCTAAACTGTTGCCATAAACTTAGAAGCATAGCATTGACCGAAATGTCTCGGTTTGCCGAAGCATTAAGATTGCCCTTCACTGGAGATAACGGGCCAAGCTCAAACCCTGAAGAAAACAGCCTCATACCATTAACCCTCCTCAACCGAACTTCACAGGTGGCACAGTGCAGTCAGGCAGGTAACATTCTCCCAGCATCCACCAAACCCAGACTCGTTAATCTGACTGCCTGATAGAGAAGCATGATTTGTTACTTGGGGATGTGAGGCTCACTCACAACTGTTTGGTCGTGGAAACCCATCCCATGAAGCTCCCACCGCACAGTTTTTGTGCCTAGCAGTGTTTTACCCCACTCTGTGATTTAATGTGGTCTTCTGCTTCACGGCCGAGTTGCTGTTGTTCCTTAATGCTTCCACTTTCCACAATATCACTTACAGTTAACTTTGGAATATACAGCAGGGGTGAAATTCCTGACATCTTATTGGAAAGGTGGCACCCATCACAGTACCACACTTGAAGTCACTGAGTGACATACTTTGTATCACAGATGTTTGCAAATGTAGACTGCATGGCTAGGTGCTTGATTTTATTCACCTGTGGCAACGGTTCTGATTAAAACACCTAAGTTCAGTAATTACCAGGTGAGGCCAAATACTTTTGTCCATATTGTGTACCTTCTGGCAATTGTATTAAATTACAAGAAGGCGCTGGTTTAAAGAAAATCTAAGAACCCATTAAGGCTATAGGGGAAATTGCTCCCCCTAGTACCTTAATGTTAAAAATGTGCCTATGGTGGATGTAAAAAGACTAAGAGTTCTTAGGATACTGGTTCCCAACATGAGGTCTGAGCAGTCCTAACCTAAGGTGGGTGCCAAAGAAAGGTTTGCATATTAACTAAAATCAATGTAATATCAATGTAACACATTGACTGGGCAGTTCATAAAACGTTTTTCTGGCCTTGACAATTTTATTGGTATTTTGTCACTGAAAAGAATTAGACTCTCATCTTTAACAGCAATGCATAATTTTTCCATGTTTCTCCTTGGGGACAGGGGCCTCACCATGTTTTAAGAAATAAGTAGAGGGTGCTCCAAGAAAAATGGATGGGAACCACTGCTCTCGGATGCTAACCTGACACGCCGGATGGATTTTTTTCACACATACATCTGGAAAACCACTCATAGACAGCAATTGGGAAAGGATAGAGGCTTTGAAAAAAAAACTCGTAGGGTGTTCGGATTTAGGGTGTACTCACAATAGGCCATCTGTACTGTGCTTGGGCCCATTTTAGCCTAAAGTCTGGTACGTTTGGCCAGTGTGAGTGCAATCAGTCTGTACTTTGGCATGGCACGTTTCACGGCCCCAGCAAGGATGGACGAGGTGGGCCTAGGCATGGCACGGATGCAAATGAAGGAGCACAAGTGCGGGAATGTGATGTAGCGTGAAGTAACAACAAAAGGACCTGCCTCAGAGAGCCCACCAGGCAGCAGCTGCATGCTAGAGACAGCAGAATCCCAGTCCAGTCCACATTTCTGACCAGTTTCTGGCAAAGTCAGGCTTCAATGACTGTGAGAGGATTTTTGGTTTGTAAAATAAAGCTTTCTCCTTTGTTTTAGTCACAAACAGCATCTCACAGGATAGCAAACACCTTTCATCCTCCGTGCACAAAGGAGAGTGCCAAATACGCGGACAAGTGTATGCCAGGGTTAATCACACGTCTGATTTAACCTCTCTTAAAAAAATATAATGCTAAACTATCATCCACTGAAATAACTTACCTCTAATTCTATTTCATGTCACCAAGAAGTGAAAGTGGGATCTTGATTGCTGACATTTGAACGGAGCATCGTTTTTTAATACTGAGGCGTTTTCACCTCCAGCTCTCATCAGGTGGTTAAAATTGCTCTCTTCGTGGTAAATAATACTTTTAACTGAACATTTAATCCTGCTCTGGACACATGAGAGCTTGTTTGGTGCATCAGGCATCCAGGATTACGCTGAGAAAAGGCACCATTCATTGCGCATAAAGGTAAACTTTCTGCTATGAACCGCTTTTTCTCTCTCTCTCCTCACTGGGCTCTGTATAGTTAATGTAGCTTATTCCAAGTCAGGGGAAATAACTCTGATGTCAGATCAGATATCGTATAAAATCTGTAACTATTTTACAGCCTAAAAACACTTATGCATACTGAGTCATCAGTGGTGGATGCTTTGTGTCATGACGTCGGCGCGTGCCGTATCCGTGCCCAGGCCTGGATGTGTTGAGCAGTGTGAGTGTTGGCCACAGGGGGGACAGGGGAGGGGGTCAAATGGGCTTCAGCACGGTTAGAATACAGCACGGTACGGATGGCCAAGTGTGAGTACACCCTAATGTTCTGTCTGTCACATCTTTACAGGCCAATCAGAAACAAGTGACAAAGCACTAACGAGATGCAAACTCCATAAAGAACTGCATAACGCGAACCTGTAGACATATCAGTACATGACTTTGTGGTTTTTGAAAAGAAAACAACACACTGCTGTTCTTTGTTCTTCTTTTAACAAAGAAATGTTGTCAAGTTCTGATAAAACTTATGCTTTAGCAGCATCCACGCTAATGTCTTCCACCATAATTGCACCGGGCTCTTCTCACTGCTTGCATACATCACAACTCCACCACGCCTGAAAGTACTACCCCTCTTTGCTGATTGGTCCTGCTACTTTCTAATCGGGCCCAAACGATTCAGATGGGAGCTTTGTAAGATGGATTCACCAGTGAGAAACACAGAAACAGTCGAATCCATCTGCTTTGCAAGGTTACTCGGATGCCATGTCAGAGTACAAAATTTAGCAGTGCCCTGGCAGGCCTAGTAGATGAATTTAGATAAGTCCCCATGTGAGTGCCACTCCACAGGATAAAAACAGTGAAATGCCCGCTAGGATGCCATTCCAGTGAACAAAATGGGACAGAGTGCCACCATGGATAGTGTTCCAGATGGCAATCAATGGACATAAGGTGATGCAGTGCCCTCCAGGATGCCCCCCTTACAGTGGACAAAACTAAGCTGCCTTTGCAGTGGAAAATGACAAAGTGCCCTCTAGGGTGCCCTACCAGTAGACTAAACAGGATAAAATGCCTCTTAAGCCAGGCGTATGCTGAACAGTTTTCAGATTTCAGACATGAACTTTGAGTTGCATGACTCATTTGAAAGTTGCACTGACTTTCATCTTGATCAAACAGCTGCTCCCATATTTATCATGTGAACATCGCAGTCATGGTTGAAAAACCATTGTATGTCATTCAGGCCAGGGGGCAATGTAAAATAGTCCATTGACATGCAACACAATATCTAACACCGACATGGTGGGGAGCTATTTGGAGATGCATTCCAGCTCTTCTATTCAATTATCTTTGATTCATGAACATTGTCTTTGATGAAAAACGTTAAAACTTCAAAACAACTGTCAGGTTGTTATGTCCTTACAGCAGAAGGTTTAAAAGGCAAGCTCAAAATACATCTGACTTCTCTTTGCAACTGGAAAAAAACATTAAATCAGTAGAATACAGAGTTCCTCTAATTGCCAGACAGGGTACAAACAACTTATCTCTATAAAGTCTTGGAAAAGTTATAAACATGCTTTGAGGGCATTTGTCCATAGTCAAGTGTCTGCTTAACCCTTTATAGTTAGGTTGTTACACAAGTTTTGTCACGTTTGACTGCACCACAGAGATGTTACGTTTATTTTCTTTACACTTTGGGCACAGATGGCAAAAGTAAGTCTTGTGGCTAAGTCACAGAGTGAAGACTCTACATCTCTGTAATAATGGGGCATTGATGTGGCAGAAACAAAGCTTTTTTTTTTTTTTGGCAGTAAAAGAAAAAGCTAGACATATTGCTTAAATGACATCCCAGCAACAGCTTTTACTTCTTTACAAGTTACTCATTATGAAGTTTAAAAGACAGTGATGACCCAGGGTTTTTAATCAGATAATACTAATTCAATCAGGTCACTCTGAGAGGTGGTAATAAAGCAAATGTTCATGTCCTTCTTCTACGAGTTTGAAAACATCATGAGTTTGGTTTTATCAGGAATTAAGGTCAATTTTAAGTCACATACAATATCAAAGGCTTCTTGTAAGTAACAGATAGCCTGATGCCCTGTAGGATTAAAGCAATAAATGACTGTGTTGTCAGCATATCGATGAAAATTTGCATTGGGAACATTATTAGATGCATGATATTAAATTCTTCAAAATATCTGGTATGCCAATATCTATTAAGCCAATGATGATATCAATACCCATATTAAAATGTAGTTCAGACCTAAAATTAAAAAGACATCATTTAAAGTTTTTGGATGAAAAAAATTTACAGATTTTAATCCTTTAAAGACACTTTAACGTGTAAGGCATGATGATAGCAAAAGAATGAGACTTCAGCTGACGTAGGTCTATTGGTCCCGTCAAAAACTCTACCAATGTATTTGTATGTACCTCCAAAATTTACAACTAATAAAGGCAGATTTTTATAGCCAAAATATTGGTTGTAAAAATATCTGCCTATGCCAATATCATGCAGATAATATTGTGCATCCCTAAACATTATGTTGTTAAAATAAAGTGTAAATAACAGCAGCCCAAAGACTGAGCCTTGGTGCAGTCTATTTTTAACTTCAAGATATTCAGAAGTAAAGCCTTCAGCCTGCAAACTGCATTGTTTGATGAGTATTTTCAGACCTACAGATTGTTCTGACAACCAAATGCAGCACAGGCTGTCTTTTAAAATGCCACGGTCCACAGTAAAGAAGGCTTTTAACTAGAGGTGCACTGATTGCAATTTTCTGGGCGATCACCGATCTTTAAAAAGCCTGACCTGCCGATTCCGATTTTGGCCGATACCAATTTTTTTATAACTGACAGCATACACCTTCAATGTTCCAACCTTATTTTATTGAATAACATTGAACAATACCTGATACACAATACAACAATACAAACTTGTTGTTTTAACTGCACATGGGGTAGTTCTCTCAAATATAAATGAAAAGTTTAAAGCATTGCTGTCCAAACTACTAAATTGTATCAGTTCCTTTAGTCTTTCATTTTTCACATTTTAGTAGGTAGAGGCATATGAAACTGATCTTATCCACTGATCTTATTTACAATGATCGGCCGATCGCAGATCTCCTAAAATTAAGGAAATCAGCACCGATACCGATTTTGGCCAATCGATCGGTGCATCCCTACTTTCAACAAATCAATAAGAGCACTACAGTCTTCCCTATTGTCCAAAGACTCAATAAAATCACTGACTACTTTTAAAGGAGCAGGGGTCGTTCTGCATTTTTGGCTAAAACCAGACCAATTATTACATTAAATATTATCCTCTGCTTCTCTAACTGAGGATAACATCCAAACATACCAAAACATTGTTCTAGATATGTATGACATTTCCTCATTTGACCAATCAGTGAAAGCATTTATTGGCAAAAATTGAATAACTGAACAAAACTATATTAAGGAGAAATAGGTGACTGTATTAATATTCACAACCTTTAAAGTGACTGGCCTATTTCAACAGAGGTCCAGCTAATTGGTCCTAGTAGTCTCACAATTCTTAAAACAGGGATCACCTGAGTGTAGCAAATGTGCCATAAGTGGTTGTAGTATGAAGACACCTGGGTCTGGAAGGTCCAGTCACTGGGTAATCAGTGTTCCTGGCTACCGTTACACCATGGAGACAAAATAACACTCCAAGCAACTCAGAGAAAAAGTTATTGAGAAAGTTTAAGTCAGGGGAAGGATACAAAAACATTTGCAAGGCACCAAACATCCCCTTAAGTTCAGTTAAATCCATCATCAAGAAATGAAAGGAATATGGCACATGTGTAAATCTGCCTAGATCAGGTCATCCTCATGAACGTGCAAGAAGGAGACTAGTGAGAGACGCCATCAAGACACCTATGACTACTCTGAGAGAGTTACAAGCTTCAGCAGCTGAGATAAGAGAGACTCTTCATGCAAGAACCCTTGCCTGGATGCTTCACCAGTCAAAGCTTTGTGGGAAAGTTGCAAAGAGAAAGCCACTGCCAAACACTGGTGGACCTCAGGATGGTTCGAACTATAAGAATTCGAAACCCTAAGTATAGCTCAATTATCATCTCCAAGCATCAACACTGCAGAGCTTTGTGCAGTTTGCTCTTGTTTTGTGTCTGAATGTGGGGATGAGCCATCAGCGTCGCCCCTCTCTGCTTCACAGAGCATCTGAAATCTGATTGATTAATGGAAAGCTGTGTTGTAGTCTGTTTTTGTCTTTAAGAATGTTAAAATACTACTAATATCTTTCACTACACTGGATTAATTTTACTACCAAAGTGGCCTGATTATCATCATGTTTCTGTTTGTGGTCCACAGTGAAAGAAGTGGAACAAACCTGCTGAGGACAAAGTGGTTCCTAAACTAAAATATCTTTCTGATTTGGTTGCTGTTAACTGGCCCATTCAGTACTAGTACAGTTGTTGAACCATTATAATTAAACAGATATGAATTCTGGTTTTACTGGATGAGTAGTCATGTTTCAGTCTCTGCTCTTTCCTCTATCTGCAGCATGTGGACCTCAATTCATCCCGTAACCTCCTCATCCTTGGTTTCTCCACCTTTAGCGGTCTTGTTCTACCATCCTGGTTTCACTCAAATCCTGGCATCATAGACACAGGTATGTTTAACTCACATACTCTCATATGAACACACAGTGTGCTGCTTGATCATACTAGTAAAAATCCAAACAATGCAGGGATGGTTTTGCAGTTAGGTCCTGCCCTATGTATGTGGGCTGCCTGGGTTCAAGCCCCACCAATGAACATTGTTCATATACTTTTGGACTATTTGTCCATGTGGTCCTCATGCCAGTGATTTTGAATAAATAAGCCTTTCAGTGGTGCTCCCATAAAGCCAATCATGGTACTTTCATGTGTTACCAGTTATCCTACTTACCTGTGGAATGTTCCAGATGTTTTTGAGCACTCCATAACTTTACGATTCTTTTTTTTTCTATCCCGGCTTTTTTTGGAATGTGCTGCAGACATCAAGTCTAGAATGTAAATGTATTGTTATCTGTTTTGAGGTTAATCGGTTTGAAATTAAATATCTGGTCCCAGGTTTATCACTGGGGTATTCAGCATGTGAAGTATTTCTACGTGAACATCTATGAAAGTGTAGCCATGATGTCAATAATCCATGGCTTCAAAGAGACAGTCATATATTTCATGCTAGTTATGACATTTACTGTACTTGGAGTTCAACAAGGCAGTGATGAAATTACTAAACAGCTGTCCAGCAGCAGCATATCCAGCTCAACATTAGATAGATTTTCAAAGCTCTTGCCAACGTGTCAAAGCCTAATTAATAAATATATACTTTAGTCTTCCATTTGCCATTCACATTCTCTTTTTCTCCGAGTTTCATTGTCACTGATTGCTGTCATCCCTTCGTCTCAGCCAGTGTATCGACCAGAACCAAATGACTAGTCAGTGAACTTGTGTCATAGAGTCATACGCACTTTTCACAAGAGACCCACAGCCTGAATGCTTAAATAGTAATGCTGTAGTAACAGGAATGATGCCATTCTCCCTGTTAAAAGTAATGGGACTATTAGATCACCTTAAGAAGTGATATTTTAAGGTAAAAAAAAAAAAAAAAAAATTTAAAATTCAGATTTTGTCAGAACACACTGTTAGTAAACTTGTCTCTTACAGGTTGTACATGAGCTCATCCATCCATCCATCCATTTTCTGTACCGCTTTTCCCATTTGAGGTCGTGGGGGGGGCGGAGCCTATCCCAGCTGTCTTTGGGTGAGAGGCGGGGTACACCCTGGACTGGTCGCCAGTCAATCGCAGGGCTGAGTTACCAATTAAACTAATGAGCATGTTTTTGGAAGCGGGAGTACCCGCCAAGCACGGGGAGAACATGCAAACTCCACATAGAAAGGCCCTGACCAGCAAGCAAACCAGGGACCTTCTTGCTGTGAGGCAACAGCACTGTGCGGCCGTGCAGCCCCACGAGGTCATGTATACAAAAATAAAGGTTTAGTTTGGTGCTAAAATGAACAAAAAAAACAACATTTGTAAGACAATCCAAAACGGCCAGTCAAACTGGATTTACGTATTCTGATGTTTATCAGAATATCTGTGTGTCACTTTTCATCTTTAAGGTATTAAATAAGATCAGACATGCCAATATTTTTGACTAGTTTAGTTTGGCTCTTGAATTTCCCTCTGGATTAATAAAGTACCTACCTACCCACCCACCTACCCATACATACATACATACATACATACATACATACATACATACATACATCTGTCCGTCCATCTGTCCGTCCATCTAGGTAAAGGTTGAAATGTTTTAATAGTGAAAATCCAGAACTACCCTATTGGTGAATAGTCCTCAGTGGAAACAGGCCTTTATTTTTTGACCATCTAAACTGTTCACATAAAGTATAGTGATAAAAAGTGCTCTGTATGTTGAAGGACCATCCTTGAGCTGTTAAGATTATACACAGTACAACTAGAAACGTAATATTGAAAAATAAAGTTTCAAATACAAATATATATTTGCAATGTGTGTAAAAGATATTAGCTTACCTCGTTCCTGATTCATATAGATACTCACTAAAGTTCTGTCACAATTTTGAAAAAACAATTACCTTGTGTTAGAATACTTTCACAGGTGTATTTTTAACCCCTGGTGTACAACACAGAAGAGAATCAGATTTAACCAAACAGCTTCTTCTTAGAATGTTATAATTTCATTTAGCATACTTTGATCCAATGCGACGCACATCTGACAGGTAGACAGGTATTCCAGGAGTTAAGGACCTTGCCTAAGGACCCAAGCTGGATATTGATCATGCACTGATTTGGGATTTGAACCATCAGTCTCCCATGCCAAAGTGAGCAATTTTACCCACTAAGCTATTAATTTCTTGAGGAAAAATCCTATTAAATTTGATCATAAGCCATAATGTCAGTGCATGGTGGTGGTGGCGTGGTTACTCTGCACTGAAGTTGTGGAATTTCATATTTTTTCAACAGATTATTTTCCCATGCCCCTGGAAATATGCAAAGACATCCAGAGCCTAGCCTGGGTTGTGTCAATCCTCCTCCCAGTCCATGATGCTCTCAAGCAGCTTACCAGCCACATCCACGCCCTACTTTAGCCTCAAAGTACTGCACATGCAAACAAAAACAACACTATCTGTCATAATTTAAACTCTACTACACCCCATTATAGGTAAAAATGATCTGTGTGAATGTATTGTTGGTAGTTGGAAACCACCAAGAGAAGAAACACAGTTTACAGTGTTCCCTGTTCTGAAAGAAGAGCTCTGTGGCTTTGAGACAGTAAAGGGATGAAGGTGGGACCAGTGTGGTGTTCCTACTGACATTTAGTTCGTATTTAAAAATCGCTTTTTGCTCTTTCTGTCCCCAAAACATTGCCGCAGACAACATGGCGTTTCGTTATGTCAGCCTCTGTGAGCGCGACCCACGGTAATGTAAATTTAAAAAGCTTTTTTCTAATTTTGTGAAAAGAAAACAAAAGTTTTAAGGGGATGATTGCACACTTATTTTAACATACTTCACATAAATATATAAACATTATATCCCATTTACACCGTTTCTGTTTGGCGAAATGCTGCCAACTTCTACACACTGCACCTTTAAATCTTTAAATACCCGAAGAATTGCTCTTAACAGTACAAGACTCCACTGCACTGTCAGCATGTGACATAAAACACTCTTCTCTACAATAAGGAATGTAATAATCCCCAACAAGTCAGTAATAAAACATTGCTAACATGCAGTGCGTGATTTTTCATTACACAAGGATTTGTTTTTGCAACCCTGTTACATAAAAGACTAGAATGCTGCAATGATGTTATCTATGGTGCTGATTCAATAAGAAGTTGTAAATATGGCACACTCCATGCTGAAAAGCCAATTCTTAAAAGCCAACTTTCATGTTTTGAGTTAACATCAAAATGCAGAAGAAAGTCTCTTAGAGGAAAAAAGGGTGTTTCACTTCCAATATGGAGCTGGTAAAGAAAGCTGTTCCCAAATCCCGCTGACCCAGGTGCCAACATTAGGCAACTTTTAGTCTTTCAACTGGATCTTAAAGATTAAAAAGGATCCTTTTTAGTCTTCTTATCTCCCCTGGAACCTTAATTAGTTTGTATTCATTTGTTTCTCCCCAAATTACAGAAATGCCAGCACTTCTTTAGATAAAGCAGTCCCACCATGTGATGAGTTGGGTGTAGAAAGCCCTTTAACCTGTAGGGGGCACTGGTGGCGCTTTTCCACTGTTGGGTTTGATGCCTTGCACATTGACACAGCTTTTTGCTGGTCATAACTTTGGGTTTTGGTGTAAGGGTGTCATATTTACTTAAGTGAAACAGTGTGGGGGTGTTAGTCCCTGTGTGAGTGTGACTCCGAGGGTCTTGATTACATATGATCGTAAGAAAACTACAGTTCCAGCTCCAGATGTGCAGACTGTTTCAGGTAAAAAGCACCATGTACATGTGAGAATACAGATGCTTAGAGACGTGACTCATTGTTTGAGGAGGCTAACAGCTAACTGGCTTTAATGTTTTAAACCCATTAGCATGAGTTGTTATAAGTTCTGTTGACCGTTTGTGAACCTAATGTGTTACAAAGCAGCTCTCTGAGAAATCAAGGGTAAACATGGGTCAGAGAGGGCAAAATTCTCACACATCGCTGCAGGGTTTAATCCTGGTTTAATCCGGGTTTAGTGGCAACCCTGGGTTGGTGGTTGTGTGTTCTGTAGTTCACACAAATGGCAGTAGTTGTGCTAGAAAAGCTGGTGGATTATGTGTTTGTCGCCTCATTAGCAACACAACTGGTTGGTCGGGTAAGCAGAGGAAACTTGGAACACATACTGTCAAGATTAAACTATTGGACCTGCCTATTTAACTGCTGTAATTATTATTTTTCTTATATGTTGCACTTTCTCATTGGCACATTGGCACTTAATGCTATTTATAGGTATATTTTAATGATAGTGTTTGGCATGATACTATAAGTATTCTTTTTTAATCTTTATGCAACCCTGGGGGGAAATTTGGACATCCCAGCTGCTTTTATTTAGAAGAATGAAGGCATAAAGAAAAAAGAAAACAAATAGAGTTAAGAAAAATGTAGAATATGCAAGTTAAAAACATCATACAGATGCACAAAAACAATGCAAATAGGGTTGGGAAATGCAAAGAAATTAGCACGCGATTCATGAACATAATATCAAAATACAAAAATTCTCCAACAATTTATCATATTAAAGCAATTATACAATGGTACATCTTCCATCTGATTACATGACAAAGGATAAGTGTAAAGATGAATTAATTAATGTATTTCCATTGGGTTTTTCCCCTCATATCATGCCTCATCTTTAACTAGTTCTTACTACTGTCCAACATTACGTTGTTGTCTACTTCTTCATTACCCTGTTGTCAACATCTTTGACCATCTACCATACTATTTGATGTATTTTAGCAGTGGGCGCCATATACAGAGGTTATGGTCTTTAAACCACAGGTGTCAAACTCAAGGCCCATGCACCAAACCTGGCCCGCCAGTAGGCTCTATAAACTGTGTATGAGGTATGGCTATTAAATAATGAGACTGCACTTATAAGGGTAAAACCACATGGTTCACAGTCACAGTGAGTGTTATATATTAAAGGCTGGGTATTCACGCACAACTGCTTTAAGTTTCCAATAAGTGACATCTTTAGTTCACTGCTTGCCATAACCAATCCAGCTGGTACAATCCAATCCAATCCACAATACACTGAATATTGTTGGGACCAATCGGCGTTGTTTAAGGAGAATGAGGTGGTAGCTATAGCCAGGTTAAGTTGTACTGTAAGCTGTTTGCAATGGCTACTGCTATTGCGGAGATTAGCTTGGATGTAGCTACTGTATAGCGGTAGTTTTTTCAGAACTGGACCACGTTTCTGTATGAAAGCTTATCACTGCTTTGGCGTGAGTTTGTGATAGTCGGAGGGGATGAGGTTTGTTGTGCTGTAAATGGTTGTATACAAGGGCTGCTAGGGGAGTGATTATCTCGAACTTAGCCACAGCAACAGTTTTGTCAGATCTGGACAACGTATAAAACCAGAGCAAAGAAACCTGAAAATTTTTCATGACAGAAAAGATGTTTTTGCTCTCCTCCCAGTCTACTTAAGCATCAGTTTGCAATCACTACAGGTGGGGTTTGCCTGTGTATCCAATGGCTGCTGCCGCCGTAGCTATTAACTCGGATGTAGCTGTAGGAAAGCAGTGGTTTAATCAGAACTAGACCACATTTCTTTTTTAAAACACACTGAAAGCTTATCTTGGCATTGATAGCCTGTCAGCTCGGGAGAAGTGTGTGTGTACTACCTCATTTTGTCTTGTCTGATTGGCCCATCAACGTTCATCCAATCATCTTTCAAGACTTTTTTGGAAAGTCCTGCCCTTCTCAAACACTTTCTATGGGAGCTTTTCCAGATAAATGTGAAATATATCCATGCAATGGAGATATGAAACAATCTATCCTGCAGGTCAGGTTTTATGCATTCATAAACCTCAAAATAATTCCAACCAATTAGAGCAATGGTTCTCAACCTTTTCCCTTGGAGCTTCTCGCTACTTCTAAGACCCACAAAAAAGGCACATTGCTGTCAAAAATTCAACAATTTTCATTTTTTAATAGAAATCCCTGAGAAAAATAGTTCTACACATGCTTTTCTTACAAAAATACTTTTGTATACATTTTGTGTAAATGTTTTATCATGATTTTAGTCAATATTAAGGCTGAATAATTTTGAAAAGAAAATATCTAATTGTAATATTTTTTTATTTCATTGTTACTATTTTTTAAACATTTTGCAAATTTGATTTTAATTGTTTTAAAGAGAATTTTTATGTTTCTTCAATATGATTCAGAAAAACACATAAAAAGGGGAACATATCCTTTTTTATAAACTATGTGATGAATGTTTGCATGATGTGTAGAGCAAAGCATCTCTGCTGCAGAGAAACTGTATTAAATTGGTATTTTGACACATTTCAGGTTATAGAGATATTACACCTTCTGCAGTTTGAAAATATAACATTAACTGTTCAACTTTAGTTATGAGTGCAAACTTAATTTTGACAGCCTTAGAGCAGACAAAGCCTTGAAAGCCCCGTGAGACCCCCCCGCCCCGGGTTCCTGCACCCCGGGTTGTGAACCAGAGAATAAGAGTATTTTCATTGCAAATCACACATTTAGGACTGCTTGCAAGAGCTCCATGTAAACACACACCAAACTTAACTGGCTCCAGTTTTTTGACAGTTTTATTGCATTAGTCAGGACGATTTATTGCTGCTTACATTTCCCCTGTTCCTTTTAACACAGTACTTAAAAAGAAATTAAGGATGAAATAAGTGGTTATGCAACACTGCATACTGGATACAGAATGGTACTAAACACCTAAAATAATGGGGAAAACTACTAATGTCAGGCAATCCATCATTTTGGCAAACATAAAAACACAGAAGGATCAATCAAATTTGACAAACTGAGCCATAAAACATTGATCCAACAAATTGAATTAGACTATTTGAAGCTTTTACAAGTAAAAGTCTGATCAATTCAAGATCTTACAACCAGTGAGCGATAAATCACAGCCAATCAGCTGATGATTCTCTCCGTTTGAAGACACATTGATTGACTGCGAAGCGCTGCCATCTTCTGCAAAGCGCTATCAAAAGAGCAATCTCCAAGATTAAACAGCTCTTCTCTGCAGACATAAGACCTTGATCCCATGAGTCATGTGATGCAAGTGTCTCCCAGGAAAGTGCTAATCAAGTGCAACACTGGGCATGAGGGCTTGTCTGGTTCTCGCAGGTCTAGGCTGCTTACCTCCCAATCCTCTTGGCTAGCCCCCATGTCACTGGCTGTAATCTGATAAAGCACACTTGCCCCTGAGTTTTTCTCCACTGATAGCTCAACACAAGAGGAGGCCTGTCAGAGCAGAGTGTAAACAAACTGCTGCTCATCCAGACTTCTTAGATGTACGGGCTGTGGGATTTAAAATCCACTCGGCGGGTGCCTTGAACTTTTGACTGCTGGCTCACTGGGCAGGAAATGTGTCTAAGTTTGTGTGTAAGTGTGTGCATGTTGGATTGACTCTTTGAACAAGATTGTGTTCTGAGTCAAACTACGTCAGCGCTGTTTGCAGTTCTTGGTTCAATTGCATTACAATTACTTTAGGAAATTTGCTGCCGGAGGGCCATTATAAAAGCAAGGGCATGCAGGCATCCACAAATTGAATGGAGCTCTGTGTTCGCCCATGTGCTGGTGCTAGCACATGCCACATAAAAGGCCAGATCTTACTCAGGAAATCACTGTGCCATGGTGGTCAAGTGATTACAGCTCGTCAGCCGCTGAGCAACTTTCATCAGCCCAAATATCCCTCTGCCCGTCTGGCTCTTCGAGAACCTGCAGACTTCACAGGACTCTACTGAGACTGATTCTACTGGCTTAATGCTCCACATTTTACGACTGCTGAACTCTGCTTGGCCTGCCATGTGGCCTTTATGGGAGCTTAAAGGAAGAATGTGCAATGAGGATGATAGACTTGTCTAAAACTGGACAGTCTGTGTATGCTATGTTGCTCTTAGCCAGATAGAGGAATTCAACACTAAAGAGGTGGATCAGCACTTTTGGAGTAAGATTAAAGATACACAGCTGGTTTCCATGTCTTCACTTGACACAGAACAGAACAGTGATTGGACAGTGATTGATCAAATTGCTGCAGCAGTTCAACTCCAGTTTTTCTTGTTGCACAATCAATGGAGAAGCACCACCAGATATCTTCAGCTCTTCACATCTCTTCTCACTAGTTTTAGGATTTGAAAATCTAGTCATGCTTCTGTGTCTGACAGGATGATCAGATATATTTGACTGATGTTATTGACCTCATCTAACCGCTGGTCCAGACTGAGTAAACCTACACTTTAAAGGATGGAGATGATATCTCAAAGTAACAGTTTTAGAATCAATGTGGTTGAGTTTAGAAAACATATTTTAGTGAATCCAGCTAAACGATTGTGTAACTTCTGACATTTTCAAAAATGTGTATATCAGCTTAATAGTTTCTTCATGAATATGTCATCTTAACAAGTATTTGGATACGTGCGTTTATGCACCTGTTTATGGACATTTGGAGGGAAATAAAACCAAGTGTAAGGCTCAGAGGCATTTAACACTCGATAAGACTAAAGCTAGACAGCTTGCATGACTTCCATCAAACAGATGGGTGGGAACAGGACTGGTTGTTATGCTGTCCCACAAGATTTACTGACAGGCAGTTCTTGTTTTTAGTTATCCTTTGAGGGAACTTTGTCCTCCTTTTATGATTGCATTTCTTATAAACCCATATTTTATTCACAATTGAACGTATACAACATTTCAGATGTTGAAACTGAGACATTTCACCATTTGATTGCAGCAACACATCTTTAAAATGTAGGGGTGGAAAAACACAAGGCTGGAAAAGTAAGAGGTACTTATAAAAAAACAGCAGGAGGAACATTTTGCAACTAAGTAGGTCAACTTGCAACAGGTCAACATGACTGGGTATAGAAGAAGCATTTTAGAGATGCAGAGTCTCTCAGAAGTAAAGATGGTCAGAGGTTCACCAGTCTGCCAAAACCGGGTCTTAAAATGGTGGAACAATTTCAGAAAAATGTACCTTGATGTAAAAAGTGAATAAATTCAGTGATTTTGAATATTCCACCATCTACAGGACATAATAACATCAAAAGATTCAGAGAATCTAGGGAAATCTCTGTGCATGAGGGATAAGTCCGTCCAAGACCGTCTTGTCTGGGCCGGTGCTCAAAGGACTGAGGTGAAATGGAAAACTGTTCTGTGGTCAGATGAATCGAAATTAGAAATGCTTTTGGAAACCACCATCTGGAAAGACACTATCAATGCTGAAAATTATATAGAGGTTTTAGGGCAACACCTGCTCCCACCTAAACAATGTTTCTTTCAAGGAAGCCCTTGCATTTTGCGGCAAGACAGTGCTAAACCACATACCACACCCGTCACAACAGCATGGCTTCACAGAAGAAGAGTCTGGGTGATGAACTGACCTGCCTGGAGTCCAGGCCTTTAAACAATGGAAAACATATGGTGCATCATTAAATGGAAGACCCAGCGAAGAAGACCCAGGACTACTGAGCAGATAGAGTCCTACATCAGAAAAGAATGGGACAACATTCTTCTCCAAAAGCTCCAGATGCTGATAAAAGAAGAGGGGATGCTCCACACTGATAAACATGGCCCTGTCCCCACCTTTCAAATTCAAAATGAGCTACTATTTTCATAATAGGGTGAAATGTCTCAATATCAACATCTTATATGTTGTTTATGTGCTATTATGAAAAAAAATAACTTTAGGAGATTTGACAGTCATTGCATTTGGTTTTATCCACATTTACAGCACTGTGGCTTTTGAGAATCGGGGTTGTACTTAGCTTTGTAGTGCACTATGTCACCTTACAGGTGGCAGCATAACCTAATAATTTTTCTATTGCCTGTGCTATCTATTTCAATTAAAATGTTAGATACTGATTGGCTGCTTATCAATCTGGACATCCAAAATATTTGTTTCAAAGACTGTAAAGAAAAAATAATGAACATTTCCTCATTCTTTCTCTGAAGGAATCAAAGAGCTGGACCAAGTGATCGTAGTGCTCTTTACCACCCACATGTTCATCGGAGGATTCTTTGGCTTTATCTTGGACAACACCATCCCCGGTTCGTCAAAACGCTCTTATTCAATAAAACAAACATGCCATACTTTTACTATCAGCTAACTTTGTCTTATTTCTCATCCAGGAACTGAAAAAGAAAGAGGAATAAAGAGCTGGCAGGAAAAGGTGCAAGGCGGAAGCAAAAACATGTGTGACAGGTCCTGCTATGATATCCCTTTCTGCAGCGGCCTTTTGAAGCGGTTTAGATGTTTCCAGTACTTGCCCTTCCTTCCTTCTTATAAATCAGACCAGGGGATACCCAAGTAATAATATGCCGATTTGGTGAAAGAGTTGATGCCAGACTGTGGTTGATGAGCACTGAAATACAGAAAGCAAAGAGGAAAATGAATCACAAACTTTTTTCAGTGCTTATTTATGACTTGTTAACACAAGGGTGGATGGGTCAAGTCCGCTGTGAGCCAATATGTGACACTTTCCTCCCATAGCCAAAATAAAAAGCTTTATTGATTGGGTTATACTAAAACTTTAGCCTTAAACATAAAATTTCCCTTAATCTTCTAATCCTCATACAAATATTACCAGTACTGTTGGAATAGCCTGTATTTCGGGGTAAACCAGCTGCATTGTTAACCTTCCAGTCTGTACTTAAAACCACAAACAAGAGTGTAGTTTATCTGCAGACATGAGGGCACTGATGTCGCACCAGCTGGCATGAGTAACACACTAATCTGTGGGATTAAGGAATTTAATAATCCATGGTGAATGAGGTTCTCTTAAAATGCAGTAAATAAAATTAACTTTGTATCTTCTTGTTCTATTTTAAGTAGAGCGACATACTTGTATAAAATGAAAGTCTGATTTTTGTAACATTTTTGAAACAATGCTGAGCAGCTATGTATTTTTAAAGTTGGTGTTAATAAAACGCTCAATCTTAATAATTTCCTGGTTAATAAACAAACTGTATGTGGTGACTGCCTGATCATTCAAGAGCAGCAAGATACTCAAGATTCAGTCTTCTCCAATAGGGATGCTTTCACACCTGGATCATTTGGAGCTCCAAAACCAGGGGAAACCCCCTCTTTGGTCTGGTTCATTTGGATATATTTCAATACAATTGCTCTCCAATGTAAAACAAAGCAAGCAGGCAAAGCAGCAGAGCAGAGGAGGTGCTATGGGTGTGCTTCACAGCAAACCCTGGAGCAGTGAGAACATGTTTGACCAAGCAAGCAGAACAAATAAATGATTGACAGCATCAAAATAGACGGTAATGTTTCTTGTCTTCTCCATCGAATTCAAGATTAACAGAGCAACAAAGGACTGGTTCAACAGATGGTTTAGTTTTGAGCGTTTTGCCCAAGAGCGTGTGCCCCCCCCCCCCCCCAGTCAGACAACCTCTATTTTAGACAGTCTAACATCTTTTCATGGTGCTGTTTGGGGTTTCTCTGCCAACACTGCTAAGGTGTTGTAGTTAAAAGAGTAACCATGTTAATTGGTAACCTTGCAAAGCAGATGGATACACCCATTTCCATGTTTCTCACAAGCAAACCATCTTGCAAAAATCCTGTTTGAACTGTTTGGGCTCAGTCAGAAAGTCATAGGACCGATCAGCGGTGAGGGGCAGTACTTTCAGGCACGGTAGAGTCGTGACGTAAGCAAGCAGCAAGAAGAGGTCTGTGAAATTATGGCGGAAGACATTAGTGGGGATCAGTCAGTTTTATCAGAACTTGATGATATTTCTTCGGTAAAAATAAGAACAAAGAAAAGCAAAAACGACAAAAGTCGTGTACTGACATGTCTACAGTCGCCATGGTTTGCGTTATACAGTTCTCTATGGAGTTTACTCCTCACTAAGGGCGCAGCTCCGTAGCGGTAGCATGTTTTGTTGCTCTGATTGGCCCATAAAGATCTGACAGACAGAACATTCATCCAATCACCCTCCGAGCTTTTTTCAAAGGCTCTGCCCTTTCCCAAACGCTGTCTATGAGTGGTTTTCCAGATGGATGTGTGAAACAAATCCATCTTGCATGTCAGGTTAGTTAATTGGCGACTTTGGATCACATGTCTGTAATCACAATAACAGATTCTAAAACAGCAAATACTCACAAATTCTCCTGAGTTTTTGTGTTCATTATAAAATTAAAATTAAGGGTGTTTCATAGCAAGCCTGTTTAATTAGGTTATAGTGAACTTGAGTCCATTTGTAAATTATTGTGGTCTGTTTGCCTTCATGTGAAAGCTAGTTTGGACCAAACATTGTCAATGGTAATGCTTCAAAATGTGGTTCTTAGTCTGCTTTAAGTCAAAAATTGCTCTCTGATTGGTCAGAACCTTGTGGTTCATGATACACCTATACTAGCATACATTATTTGAGTCATAAATAAATTTTGAATAAGTATATAAATGTAATGCACTCCCCTCCAAATATTGGAACAGTGAGGCCAATTCCTTTGTTTTTGCTGTAGACTGAAAACACAAACAAGAGATCAACATTTCAGCTTTTATTTCCAGGTATTTACATCTGGATCTGATCCACAATTTAGAAGAGAGCACCTTTTGTTTGAACCCACCCATTTTTCATGTGAGCCAGAATTTTGGAACATGTGACTGACAGGTTTGTCTTGTTTCCCAGGTGTGTCCCATGACACTAATTATTCAAACGATAAATAATTCTGAATACTGAGTTTTAGATTTGGGTTTTGTCTTTGGAGACTGTGTTTATAGTCGGAGGTGTAACCAACATGAATACTAGAGTTCTGTCTATTGGATAATCAGAGCCACTGGAAAATCCTGAAGAAGAAAGGAACCACTGGTGCACTCAGTAGCAGACGTGGAACTGGTAGACCAAAGAAAATAGCAGCAGTAAATAAAGACCCTGAAACACTTGTTAGTGACATCAGCAACAACCTACAGAGGGCAGGAGACGTCATGAACAAAAGAGCAGGCTAAAACCAGAAGACACAAACCACTCATTAGCAAGAAGAACATGAAGGCCAGGCTGGAATTTGCCAAAATTAGAGTGACAATCCTCAAGCATTCTGAGAACAAAGTTTTATGGACTAATGAGACAAAAATGAACCTTTACCAAAGTGATGTAAAGGGTAAAGTTTGGAGAAAGAAAAGATCTGTTCATGATCCCAAACATACAAGCTCATCTGTGAAACACAGTGGAGGTAATGTCATGGCTTGGGCCTGCATGGCTTCTTCCGGGATGGGCTCATTAATCTTCATTGATGACAAACACATGATGGTAGCAGAAATAAACTCAGAAGTCTACAGAAACATTTTGTCTGCCAATTTCAAGAAAGATGCAACCAAACTGATTGGAAGATCCTTCATCATGCAGCAAGATAATGACCCAAAACACACTGGCAAAACAACAAAGGAGTTCAGCAAAGGCAAGAAGTGGAAGAGGAGACTGAAGGGAGTGACCCCCTACAACGAACACCAACTGAAAGAGGCTGCGGTGAAAGCCTGGAAAAGCATACAAACGAAGAATGCAAAAGTTTGGTGATGTCAGAGGATCACAGACTTGATGCGGTTATTATACGTTTTATTCACTTTTAAGTCTAACTGTTCCAATACTTAAGCTCACCTAAAAATTTGTTGTTTCATTACAAATTATGCCATCGTTTAAGTTGTGGATCAGATCCAGATGTGAATACCTGGAAATAAAAGCTGAAATGTTGATCTCCTGTCTCATATATTGTTTGATGTCAAACCCCAATGTTTTCAATCTACAGCAAAAACAAAGGAATTGTCCTCACTGTCCCAATATTTGGAGGGGACTGTAAATGTGTGAGGAGCTATATAAATACAATATAAATCCAGGTTAAGTCTGTGCGTTCGACACGATTGATGCCCATTACATTTGTAATATTTTTCAGTTTGGTGGTCAGCTTCACACCAGCGCAAACAAACCAGATTAACTCGAGTTTGATTCAATCAAACCAGTCATGTCAGGTGTAAAAGCCCGCTAAGTTTCATTTTTCCCCTGCTAAAGATCGTAAAGCTGCTACTGACAATATCATATCCCTGATGGCAAGGATCACAATAAAAGCACTTGAATAAATTCAAAATTATGGACTTTTATTTTGAAGGACTTGTAAGAAATAGTGTGTTTATCATTAATTTAACTTGGCTTTAGCAAAGATACCATCAAGTCCATGTGCAGAGCCACGGTGTTTATAGTAGGGATGTGCGTGGTTAAACAGTCAAATTCGTTTATCAGATTGGCTGGCACAAGATTTACAAGTCAGTTAGACCGATTACCTATATTTTATATGAACACAGGCTTGAAATTCTGGTTTCAAATGTGCTCTAAAACTGTAATGAACCTCCCACCACTAGAAGCCACTGTAGCTCCAGTGAAGGGCCGCTGTCTTCCTGTCTGAGCTCTCCCCGGCACTTCATCAGATGTAAATATGAGTAGCTTAGCAGTTAGCGTTCAGTAGGAACAGCGTGGTATGACCGTTTTTTAAGTAATAAATGGAAATAGAGTGGTGTTTAGGCTGTCGAGGGTTGAACTCGCGTACGTACGAAGCCAAAGTGAAAAGGCCACATATCAAAGCACGATATTAATCTGCAAAGAGGGACGACAGCTGGTGGAGCTAGCTGCTAATGTCAGCATGGCTAACACAGTGACCTTGTGATGAATTTGACTGTTTTCTAAGCACTCTTTAGTCAGTTAAACACAATTTTAATGATGCTTAGGAACATCCGTAGTTCATTGCCTCTTCTCTGACCTCGTCAAATGCCACAGCTTGCTTTTTTCACTCATGGCAGATTTGTGTCAATCATGTTTTAAGCCACCTGTCTGGGGCTTTAACACATAATGGCTAGTGTAACAAGTTCACTTGGTGCTTGATATTTACAATTTTGCAGTGTGAACACCAAAGATCCACTCATCTCAGCTGGAGCAAATTAAACGAGCTATAGGTGTGAAAGCAACCCAAGATACTACCTTTTTTTGTTTTTTTTTTTTACTCTGTGTAAACATTTAACTCATGTTCCCCTCTCCTCACATATACAGTAGAAGTCATTTGATGTAATGAACTGATGCACTTTTCCATTAAAAAATGTCATGGAGCTGTACTGTAGGTGCTGATCATGTGGTATGTATGTGTTGAAACACCCGCGATTTCAGTAGGATCATTACTAACCCACCAATAAAAGTACCTCACAGAAACACATCATTAATGGAAAGCTTCTTTTTATTATAATTAACTATATATGGAGTTATTAAGGTCATCGCTCTACATGTTTATATGTTGTGTTTTGTAAATGTAAAGAAGCACATTTTGATGAAACATGACACTGTTGTTGGTATATATGTATGTAATTTTACTAATTTTGTAACATGATATTTAAGTGTATCTTAACTGTGATAATAAAAGGCTATTGTTAAAGACATTTTGAATTTAATAAATACTTTTAATATCATGCCTTTTTTTGGATATTCCATCCTGGCGTTATAGATTTGATTTGCCGAGGAAAAGTCTCTAATGAAGGATGTTCTTATGGTCATTTTGAATGACACCATGATTTTGCTGCCAGAAGTCTTGAAGGTGCAGTAACTGAATTTTTATCGTGCAAGTGCTAAAATGACGCTATAAAAGCCTTGACAGTAAAGTTAGAGGTCTGACTTCTTTAGCTCCATAAACTTTACTTCCAACTCAGCGCCCAGTCAAAACTAATGGTGTCCATTAGTGCAAGTACCCCTTTACCATTAAACGTTATCATAAAGACTGCTGTTCTTTGCTGTAAATGGTATCCGGCTTTTATATTATCATTATTTGTGAACTTACACTTTATGATAGTAAATAAGGTTTTATGTGGAAATCAGTTTTATAAAAGGAAGCACTTTATAGCCTGCAACAGCTGTCTGGAACGATGGGAGGGTCGGGTTTCTTTCAACAACCCTCTTGCTTGTCCTGGTTTACCTGAACTCATTCATCCTTTAAAAGCCAAGCACACCTGCTGCCTGACACCTAGCACGCCCAGCTGGATCACTTATGGACCTTTCTGTGGGCTACACAGACAAATTGTGGTAATTATAATATTATCACTCTAAGATCATGATTACACTCCATTAAACATGATGACAGATTCAATGTTGAACCATCATGAACATAAGTGCTTGGGGATATAAGTGAATGGAGGAAAAATAGGACTACTTATACATTTACTGGGACAAATCTGGGAAAGTGTGAGCACGGTGGGCCCTAAAGGCAAACTCCCAAATGCAATATAACAGGGGTGAAAAAGTGTCATAAAGAATAACCTACAGGATGTGGTCCTCTTAATGTGGAAGTTGGGGACACAAAATTGCAAAATAGTCAATACAGTTCAAGTTTAATTCTATTTGATCTATGATACATAAATACAGAGGAACAAAACACCCTAACACCACATTTTTCCAGACCAAGTATGTACAAGTATGAGTTCTTACATTTGGGTACTCAACAATACTGAGTACAAATATGAGTACTCAATGATAACATAACTGTTCTTAAAGTTTTTTTGTCTATACTTTTGTCATCCTCAAACATGTAAAATATCAACAAACTGCAGACATGGTTCCAACTTTGATTACATACTCACATAACAAGAGGCTAACATCACGTTTTAAGCCATTAAGCCCAGCTGTTTTTTTTTTTTTTTTAACTATTTTGTCTTAAAAAGCTTGCAAAACATTAACCCGGTGGAGAACAGTTAAGCTCTAAAGGTCTGAATACTTAAATAACTGTGATATTTCAGTTTTGTATTTTTGAGAAACCTGCTATGATGTCTAAATTTCAGTTTTTGCTTTGTCATGATGGGGCACTGAGTGTAGATTATTGAGAATAACAGAATGGCCTGTAGCAGTAGTTCTAAGTTATAACACATTTCATTGCAAATCCTCGATCTTAACCGGGCTTAAAAGGCCTAGTTAAATGAGCACTCTCCAGATGCCATCAACAAATACAACCCCAGCACAGTGAAACAGTGAAGATGTGAACTCTACCAAATTCACGGTTTAAATCAAGCCATTTTTGTTGTAAAAAACTGATTTTAATATAGGTGCCAATGCGAAACCTTTGGCTTTTCAGACAGCACAAAGTGGACACTCAGGGCACTGCAGTTTTTGCACTACTTGCTTACCTTGCATTTTGCTTGTGGTTGAGGTCTATGCTTTGTGATATCATGTTGAGACGACATTTGCAAAGCATTTTCTTTTAAAACATTGATTTTAGAGGATTCTTCTGTGATTATAATTTTTGTCTACTGATTATAAGAATTATTGTGTGTGTTAGTCTCTTGGTTCTCTGGCAAAGAAAAGCATAAATTCAGTTATTAGGATATGTAAATGTAAGGTTTATTGTGAAAATGCAGTCAAGAGAGCCTAAAACTGGCCACACATGCATGCAGATGGATGTAGAAGTATTGCCAAGCATTTAAAAAATTCTTTATTTTCACAAACAAGCTTTGAAGTTTATGTTTGACTGGTACTTTTGTCTCGCTCTTCATCTTCACTCATACTGAAATCTGGTAAATCTCTTCCTATCTGGGGATTAGAGTCTATAGTATATCCGACAGTCGAGATTAGTCTGCAGTCTAGCCTTTGGGCCCCTGATCAGGTAGAGCATCATGCAACAAAGGTCACAAGTTTAATCCCCTGTGGTATTTACTATCTGTAAAAGCAGTAAGGCTTTGTATGAAAACATCCATGCTCACCACAGATTTGTCAGACCTCTGGGCTTCTGATGAAACTGGCGCCACAAAGAACACAGAGAATAAGATGAAGCTTTTATGATAAAAGGAAAAAAGTACCATCAAGCATTTTCGTACATTAGCAAAAGCACGAATTTTCAAATGTTCAAAGTTTCTACCAAGCAATTCATCTTTTTAATGTCACATTTGTTGCAACCACAGGGCTCGAACACAATCAGACGATTCATGGTAAGGCAGCACTCTAATTTGACACACTTCAAAATAAAACTTAACAAATGCCAACAGTTACATCCCAGTATTCCCATGATCTTACAATAGGATGGTTCTTCTCCGAGCTTTTGGCACAGACATGAAAATTCATGTCCTCTAATAAGTTGAGTAAATGTTTTCCCTTAATGTCTGTTAAATGTTTCTTCACTGACTTCCAGCTGTCAAGTAAATTCATCCTTCTTCTAATCTTTAAGATTTTCTGTGAAATATTTTGTCAAGTAATAATGGATAAATGTTCAAATTTACAGCGTAGCTAACTTTCATCAGTCTGTTAAAGCCAACACCAGCCAGACTTTTTTAAATGGCTTAACTGTTGCTGTGAATTATGCAGGGATTGCCTGAAAAAAACTACATGGAAAAAAGTGTTTGGCTGCATGACCATCAAACCAACAGGGACTGTGATGGCACTGCATTCATATTGTATGCTTTAACAGCTGCTAGTTTCCTTAAGGGGCTTCACAAAATTTTGGAGTGTTTCTCTGGGAATTTATGCCCATTCATCCTGTGGAGTATTTATGAAGTCAGGCACTGATGTTGGAGGAGAAGGCCTGGCTTGCAATATATACCAATCTCCATTCCAGTTCAACCTAAAGGTGCCTGATGGGGTTGAGTTCAGGGTTCTGTGTGGGCCAGTCAAGTTCTTCCACACTGAACTCATCAAACCACAAATTTATAGTCTTTGGCACAGTTGGCACAATGCAGCCAGGCAGGGAGAGTTCTCCTGGCATCCGCCAAACCCAGACTCACCCATCTGACTGCCAAATGGAGTAGCTTGATTCATCATTCCCCAAACCTATTATCACTACTCCAGTGTCGGTATGCTTTACAACACTCCATCTGAAGCTTGGCACTGGGCCTGGTGATGTGCATGCAGCTGCTCAGCCATGGAAGCCCATTCCATGAATCTCCCGTCCCACAGTTTATCAACTTACATTAATGCCAGTGGGAGACCAGAACTCTTCAGCTATGGAAGCAGCAGAGTCCTATCAGTCAGTGACCCCTGCGCTGTGATTTTACATGGTGTTCCACTTTGTGGCTGAGTTGCTGTTGTTCCTAAATACTTCCACTTTCAAATATTATCACTTATGGTTAACTGTGGAGTATCCAGCAGGGATGAAATTTCACAAATTGTGGATGCAAAGGTGGCATCCATAACACCACCACACTCGAAGCCACTGGGCTCTTCAGAATGACTGAATGTATTTTGTGCCACAAATGTTTGCAGTACAAAACACTTCTGTCCATGTGGTGTATGTGTGCTCACATGTCAGTACACGACTTTTGTCCTTTTTGAAAAGAAAACAACTCAGTGCTGTTCTTTGTTATTCTTATCATGAAGAAATGTCATCAAGTTCTGATAAAACTGGTGCTTAAGCAGCATCCACACTAATGTCTCCCGACATATCTGCACCGGCCTCTTGTTGCTGCTTGCATACGTCACGACTCTGCTGCACCCGAAAGTACTGCCCCTTTTCGCTGATTTGTCCTGTCACTTTCTAACAGGGCCCAAACAGTTCAGACGGGAGCTTCGCAAGATGAAATCGCCAGTTAGAAACACGCAAACGGGCGTATCTATCTGCTTTGCAAGGTTATTAAATCCCCATTTTACATACAAACTTGTGCATGCCTCTCTTTATGTTGCAGGGTATGTAGTGCAATGTAACTTTGTTTCCTATCAACACTGAGGTTTGTCCTCTACTGAGCTGTGTTTGTCCATCTTGAAACAAAGCATTCAATAAATAAGCAAAACAGGGCGTTGGTATAGCATTGTTGGTGGAACAGGCACCCATGTACAGAGGCCAGAGTCCTGCACGCACTGGTTTCAGGATCAATTCCTGATCCCAGTGCTGTTTGGTGCATGACCCCAACCCAAAAAAAAAAAAGAAAAATTGAAATAAACAAAGACAAGTTTGCTGTTTGATCTTCTTTATTTTCAGATTTATACCACACAGGCTATGCAACTCAACAGCGATAACCCTCTCCCTAGTCCTGGAGTCTGAAGGAGTCCCAGGCAAGATGAGATACTGCAAGCTTTAGGTCTGATCTGGTGTCTCCTCCCAAGTTGGAGAACCTAGAAAACCTCCAAAGGAAGATGGCCTAGAGGCATCCTGATTAGATGCCACAAATGTGGCTACATATGATGGAGTCTCCAAAGGAGTGGCGACTACGCCCAGCTTCTTCTGATGTCTGAGTTGCTCACATTATCTCCAAGGATGAGTCACCTTCTTTAGGAAACATTTCCGGCTCCCTGTATCCAAGATCACATTTATTTGGTCTCTACTGAAAGCTCTGCGCGTTTGTGACAGTTGAAATGAAGATCAACTGAAAAGCCATATCTCTGCCAATGCTTCTCTTCAATCTAATGATACACCTTATCCTCACTAGCTAACACTGTGCCCATTTTTTTCCCAATTGTGGCTTAACAAGTTCATAGTGTGGCCGGTCTTGACAGTTAAACACAACATTTTATTTATATATATATATATATATATATATATATATATATATATATATATATATATATAAGCTCCTTAACTCATAAAGTAGGGTTCAACTTGGTTCACTACCCTACAAAAAGTTGTCCCCTCCCTTTTATTGTCACTGTGAAATTTCCTCTCCATATAACGGTTTCCTTTTCCCACAGTTAAAGGTTTTGTTCCCAAAGTGAAAGCTATCATAAAACTCAGGGTTCTGAGTAAAAACACACAAATTAAAGATGTTGGGAGGTTTAATATATCACTCTATGTTGATGATGGGATTCATTTTGTATCAGAAAATTCGTACTTTTTATCTGCCAATTATTTCAAAAGCCACTGGTCAAGGTTTGTATTAGTAGACAAGACTTGGCAACATTGTTGGGTGCCCCTTTGTTGTAATATTCATTACTTATAATCGTGTCTTGGGCTTTTCATGTGTAACAGCAGGTTGTTTTACTGATTATATGGCAGGATATGTGCATTGAAGCATTATTAACCAAGAGTTGTGCGACACAGGGGTTTGAAATAGGGCCACACACTATGTGAACCATATGTAAAAGCCATGTGGTTTGGCCAAGTGCCAAGTTTGACACTTAGCCCTCCAGCAGGTCAAGGACCGGGCCAATTGGATGCATTCTCATTTAGGATGGCCGTCTAGTCTTGCAACTCGGTCGGCATAAATCTAACAGGATTACTGAATCCTAATCAGATTGAGTCGTATTGACAGCTGTAAGTGTTAATTTGGTGAAGAGGCACCTTTAGCCCCAATGTCCTGAACGTGAGGTATTAGAGAAAGTCTGTCGAGGAATTACCTGCCCGGGTTCTTTGGAAACGTGACTCATCTTGGAGATGTGCCAACTTTGAGCTGGTCTTTCATTTTCTGGATGAAGGTGCACAACAAAGCCTGTCAACTCCAAACACAACTTAATCAATATCAGAAAAAAAAACAAGTAAATCCTTTCTTGTTCGATTTATTCAGTGGACCAAGACAAGAACCAATTCAAACTCAATGACCCACTACCTGTTATTTAAAAAAAGAGGGAAACCAGAAATGCACCTATATTAATGTTTCTTATTAGATCTTCTTCCTTTTATTTATTTTTTTTGGAATGAAGAAGTTTATTAATAAACGTAAATTGACAGAATGTTCTCCATGCTTTCTGAATGCAGGCATTTTGTTTCCATATGCATATTACTCATCTTGTTCTGCTTAGAGCGGCAAATTCACTTCTCAGTGTGATACCGACAGTTCCATGCATAGCTAATGCTCAATGGTAAATTACATGAACTGTTTTAAACTCTGACATATCAGCACAATTACACCTGTCTCAGCAGTGCTGGCAAATGAATTTTTTTTTTTTTATTATTTATTTAGTGGTGCAAGACAACACAGACTATAACAGAACGGAATAGTGAGAAACAAGATACAAAATATAATGAAATAAATTAATTGAAAAGAGATAAGGAGAGGGGGTAAAAAAAAGAACAAAAAAATAAATAAATAAAAAATAAAGCAAAATATGGTGTTTGTTTCCTCTTACTTTAGCTCCTTTATGCAGCTTAACACTCAGGTACAATGTATTTAATTGTCAGACTAGATACGAAGCTGTTAATCTATTCATCTCATATGGGTCATGATAGTAATGGAAGGTCTTCAAGTTAGAATCACTAAGGCATTGGGTAACTTGTTGACTCCCTGATTCAGAGGTCCATGTTTGATAACTCTTTGCATCTTCACAAATTCATTTTTTTCAGAGTTGTCCCCTACAAAGTGAAAGAACCAAACTAGCCCGAAAACAAATCAACCCTGATTTTAAGACGACTACCCCAAGACTTATTTGTAAAACAACCAAAAAAAACTTTCATACAGCAGATCTAGATTTTAATGAAGATTTTCTTCAATAATGAATGCATTAAAGAACTGTAATAAAGGGCAGAAAGCAGGTGCATATCGTCCACTAGTTTATCAAACTGAGATGGTGATCTAATATACATGAAAGGCTGTGATCATTATCTCAAAATAATCTTAAAACTGGCATCATAATTCCATCTTGACTGTTCTTTGTTTGTTGGCTTGGACCATTCTTCTGTCCAGCCACAAAAAGAGGCTCCCCACTTGCTTCCTGATCCCTTCAGGGTCAAATTCCATAATTTGTTATCTTTTAAAGCTCTTGGTGGATTTGCACCCCCTTATTTGTGTGAACTGTTTCATGCTCCAGCCAGAGCACTGAGGTCTGCCAACCAGCTGCTCCTGGGTATGCCCGACAAGGCTCAAAACAAGCAGGAATCAAACTTTTGCAGTAGCTGCCCCAAAACTGTGGAACTGCTTGACCCTTCATATGATATCAGTCCCCACTTCTGAACATTTTAAAGCAATGCTGAAAACTCATCTTTACTCTGTGGTGTTTATTTCAATATGAGGTTGCTTCAATAATGACAACTGGTGCAAGTAATCTCATAATTAATGAAATGGGGATCACCTGAGAGCAGTGTATGTGTCTCATGTGATTGTAGTGTTAAGACACCTGTGTCTTGAAGGTCCATTCACTAGTTAATTAGTATTCCTAGCTACCGTTACACCATGAAGACAAAAGAACACTCCAAGCAACTCAGAGAAAATTTCACTGAAATCTCTCAGGGGATGGAGATGCCACCGAGACACCTTTGGCTACTCTAAAGGAAGTAAAAACTTTAGCAGAGGAGATGGGAGAGACTCTGCATACAGCTGTTGCATGGGTTCTTCATCAGTCAAATCTTTATATGGGAGAGTGGCAAAGAGAAAGCCATTGTTGAAAAAAACTTTGATTAAATCTCAAGAGTTCACAAAAATACATGTGGGAGACTCCATGGTCAAGTGGAAGAAAGCTCTTTGGTCTGATGAGATCAAAATGGTGCTTTTTGGTCATCAGACAAGACGCTACGTTTGGTGGACACCAAACACTGCAAATTATCACAAACACACCATCACCACTGTGAAGCACAGTGGTGGCAGCATCATGCTGTGGGGATGCTTTTGGCAGATGGCCCTGGATGGCTTGTAAAGGTAAGGTGAAAAGGGATTGTGGCAAAATATGGGGAAATCCTGGAGGACAATCTTATTTAGTCTGCAAGAGAATTACGGCTTGGGAAAAGATTTATTTTCCAGCATGACAATATCCCAAAGCACACAGGGAACGCTTCACAGAAATGGTTTGAAGAAAACAAGGTGAATGTTCTGGAGTGGTTGAGTCAAATCTGAATTTTGTGGTTGAAATCTGTTTTCACTTTGACATTCAAGAGGTTTTGTTCTTTTTTTATTTCAAAAAGCAAAATTATACAGGCCCTGATCAATTTAGAAAACAAATAAAAGGTCACAAAGTCCAAGGGGGTAGGTACTATACATAAGAAATTCTATTTCAAATTAAATGTGCTGATTTTAAAATGCACATAAATCTGTCTAAATGTCATCCAGCCTCTAAAACATCTCATTACACAGTTTACAATACATGTTATTGTTTTACAGCACCATGTAACTAACCTTGACCATCACAAATTTCATTCATATGGCAATAATTTACTAGCTAAACATTTAAGGAGGAACTGTAGGCCAGCTTTGATTATGTTTACTTCGTTTTCTTACAGCACAGATCCCCCTCAGAGGTCACAGTCAACCGTCTCAGGCTTCAAGTCAGTGCTGACTTTGTTAAGACTTACCTAACGGCAGTTAGACAGTCCGTTGAAAAGACAGAACCTGGCTCCATGTCAACATAACATCCTTTGGAGCTGTGTACTTGTCTTTTTTTGTGTGTCTTGATGGATCACAACCAAGTAGTAGCACAGCAACCCAGAAAGATGGATGAGGGAACTAAGGCATTGTTACCACGCTGTTATTGACACTAATGAAAATGTGTTTTGAAAACCAAGAAACTAGAGGATTTCAAAATGTTAAAGGGACATTTTGGCGTATTTGAAGTTTGGGTGTATAGGGCATTTGGCAATAGTGGTGGCATTAGCTTCCAGAGTGTGCAGTGTGCATTGCCTTTTTAAAGAGAGGGGCATCAGAAAAGAAGACATACTATAAAGAGCTACAGATAGGAACAGTTGCTGTGCATAATTTAGCATATTAGGAAAAATGGGCCAAAACCAATGATTGCTTAAATGTATCCTATATCGTTTCATGAAAGCATTTTTTCTCCCCACAGAAATGTTTGGCACCATTTTACAATGAACTTTCAACCATGTGTTCTTCCATCTATTGTTATCTTCTGTTAGATGTGTGGGTCTGCAGGCTTTCAAATCAGCCTAAAATCAGAGAGAGCTACCTCTGCTTTGCTTTATTTTTCGAGACTAGAGGTTACCATTTGTTTTTCCAACATCTAGTTAATGCAACCATCACAGTGATACAATGTCATTTAGCATTTGTTCAAAGCTACTTACATCTGAGACATAGGCAGGTGTTTTATGGCATACAAGGACCTTGTCCAAGGGCCCACACTGGATACTGACTGGGGTTCAAACCCCTGATATCCTCCACCCGTGTGATCCACTGGGCCACCCAGCCCCTCCTTCCGAACATCCAACATTCGCTACAGAGCAGCTCGTGTGTTGTGATTGTTAACTGTGGTTTTGATAATTAAGTGAACACTTAAGTTAACTGAAAGTTAAAACGTAAAAGCAGTCCTGGTAGGTAGGGGAGAAAAGCTTTTTGAACCCGTTTTCTCCTGTTTTTCATTCAGGAAGTCAGTTTAGGTTTGTATATTGTCTTTGTTTAAGACTAGGTAAGTGTTTTGATTTATAAGAGTGTTTTGATAATTATTTCGCTATATCTCCCTGAGGTAACTTGTTGAATCTAAGAAAAGAAATAATTAAATTTTGTTTGATGGACTGCAAGCTCGTTTCCTGTCCCTTTTGAGTTGAATCATCTTGGGAGTGAGGAAGGAGTGGTCAACTTTATGTTACACCCAGTATCCCCTAGGCTGGGCGTAACAATGGCGAAAAACAGCAATCACTAATGGAGGTGGCAGTAATGCTCTGAAGTGATAGCCAACATAGCCTTTAAACAACCAACGAAGAAGAGGGAGAAGTAGGCAAAACCAAACACATGAAGAAGAAAAGTCAGCTATGGGTGCAATACCTGAGGAGCGGCGGTGTGCAACTTTCCCCTTTCTTTTGTCAGCTTCCCTAAGCTGTTTTTTTTTTTTTTTTTTTTTTTTTTTTAATAAGATTTAAAAGCAGAGGGGGTCAAGGACTTTGGCAATGCAAAAAAATGTTAAAAGCCATATACAAGTATGCAAAAGTAGTGAAAGTGTGTATTTAGGCACTCTGCTTAGACTCCGTTACTACATCCCAGCCTGTGTTTACATGAGCTATTCTTCGTGTTCACATGATTTTTGCACAAGTAATACACACTATATCCAGTGTTCTCTACTTCTAATCAGTGTATAGCCTTTAATCTGCTGTTTAGTAACAGCTATGTGACAGTGTGACAGCCCACTACATAAATCATAAATGATACCTTACAAAGGCTCTAAAATACACCTATTTTATTTTCATTGTTGCCTCTTATAAACTGTATTATTCTAAGGAGAAACTGGACTATTCACCTTTGTGTTGTTTTCAATATAGCATCCTTTTTAAACTGTGTTCTCTCCTTTTTCATGTTTAGTACTCCCCAACCAGAACCAACAGGCAGTTCTCCCATCTCATCTCAATCTCATAGTAAAAGGAATAAACTTTAAAGACCCTGTAAAGTGAAATCCAAAGTTGTTGTGGTAACACTCTGGAAATGTTGGAATATGGTTGCTGTAAACATGTGAAAACTCTGAGATCTATATGAGACTGAATTCTGGATTTAGGCCATTTCATCTCTTTCCTGGCTTGGTTTCATGTGGGCGGGGCCAGTAGAGAATGACCCCGCCCCTCTAATGCTACAATATTGTGGAAGGAAGCAGTCACCTGGAGCAGGGATTTCTGGTTCATTTTGTGCAAAGGAACTCAGTCTTGTACTCATGTACCGTTCTATAATGTTCATGTTTCATTGCAAAGTTATAGTTCTGCATGTTTTGTTTATTGGTTCATGTTTTTAGGGGAAAATATTTTTCCAAGTATGACACCATGAGTGAGGGGGTTAATGCTGCAGACTACACGTGTCCTGAGTGGGCGTGGTTTCAGCTCATTCAACAGACATGCCCACACCATCCTGGAGATTTTACTGCCTCATTTTTCATCATTTGAAGCTTAATTTTATAAACTTGGAGATGCTTTATGTGACTGAAATTTGATCAGGGGGTTCATAACACAGTGATCTATCACACAACAAACCTAAATACAGATTTAGTTTTACTTTACAGAGTCTTTAAGATACACTACTATCAACTTTAAAAGTAATAAATGAGAGAAACCTAGAAAAAAGTCCTACTCAATTCAGGCCTATATGATTCTTTTTAGTCGATGACCCAAAAACCAAGGTACAAACCAGGCCATGACCTCTGTGAGCTGTTACATATATTATATTATTATATTTATACATAATATTTGATTTACATCTTGTTTCTTGGCCTCCACAGAACACTGGTGTTCTATCTCAGAGGCCACAAACAATCACCATAATGTGGCAGTCACCAAACAGCCTGTCATCTTAGATTACATTCATGGTTTTCAAAGCAGGCAGTGCTTTGTCTTATTTCTACAGACCCTTGGGAATCATCCATGAATTGCAAACTCAGCGCTCAAGCCAAATTTTAAATAAGTGTTCAGGCAAAACGATTTGCTTATCTATTCTTGAGAAAACGCTACACTTGAGTGTAAATTATAACATCTTGTGAAAGTTGCTATGTTCACTATCTCAAACAAACCATCACACTGTTGGACACAGCAGTGAAAACACATCTTCATTCCAGAAATCTTGGTTTCTGCTTTTATCATATCACGTTTAATCTCACAAGCAGATTTCTAAAACTTTTTCCACGATTTTATCCAGCAGAGATGGGGGGCTGAAGGTCATATGTCCACATATTACTCAATATACTTTTTAAATGGTGCAATAATGCTGACTGAATTCACACTCTCCTAACATGATAAGAAAATGTGGTTGCCAGAATTACTTAACTTTTGATGACAACATTCTGAGACAAATGTCAGTGGATTTTCTCTTGAAAGGGTCTCACATACTGAGGTTGAAGTCATCATATCCTCTCTCACTCTCATAGCAGAAAGTGCATCTAGTGGCTAAATAATAAATATCAGCAGGAGGTCTACTGGTAGGCCAATTTCCAGCTCATCTAATTTCTTTTTTTTATAAGGAAGACATCAGTGAGGCATTCCAGCTGTTTTTATGATGATTTAAGATGCTGTCCAACAGTTTAAGTTAAAAAATGCCCCAAAGTTGGAGAATCTGCTTGTGGCTAAGCACTCACTGCGCAAATGTGTGCACTCATATGACCAAAGCATCAAACATGACAGAAATCCATCTAGCCAGTCAGGAGAAGCTGGTTCGGCTGTGGATGGACCGTGGTTGGCCATAGAGTCCCTCTGTACACGGCATGACAAACTACGTATGATCAGACTGAAAGTCTTGCAACTCAAAATTCATGTCAGCATCCACTGATAATTGAACACCTGGCTTTTAATTAAATTTTAACATATCCATGTATGACCTTTGAGCATGTTCATTTGTCTGCAAAGGCAGATTTTAGACTGGGCTACAAGAGTATTTAACATTGATGAGTTTAAAAAAGGAGAGAAAAAGTCTTTGCTGCCACAAAGCTAAATAACTGGCAAAGGAAATGCAGAGTCAAGTTCACACTGACAGGATTTCTGTCAGTGGACGCTTCAGTGATGACCAAAATGGGGCTTAACATTAACACTCAAAAATCGATTATATCCTCATATATTGAAATAGCAATCAGAAAAGTCTTGTCTAAATCATACAACTGTGTGTGATGGCCTGGATGTGAAACGTCATGTGGGAGGTGAAAGCCAGACATTTTTGCTGCTATTTACTGTAAATGAACAGCAAGGACCCAGAACGCCCTCCCAAAAAAGTGTTTCCCCACTGAAACTGAAGACTGAATCTAAACCTACAGTAGTGCCACTCAAAACATTAGCTTCTGGCATTGAGGCACTTCTCTAAGTATGCCTACACTACCCCTAACCTTCTGTATTTTAAACCTAAATGTTGGCAGGTATGAAAAGCTCCCACTTTGTATAAACCTAAAACGGTTTGAAAATGGTTTGTGGGACAGAATGGTGTCCCACAAGGGTCCACATCAGGCCTGATTAAATTTATTATTTATAGAAATTATTCATTAAGGAAAGTTAAAGACAAAAAGTTTCATTTTTATGCTGATGACATGGTAATTAAAGCATCATTAGAAAGTGCAACTAGTAAACTAGTAAACAGCATTTATTGTTGTCCACAGATACCTGTGTCAATAAAGACTTGTACTTAACACCAACAAGACCAAAATGATGAACTTCTTAAGGTCTAAGATATGTCCAATATGGTGCTTATATTTTTACCCCAAACAAAGATGTGACTAAGTGTGTTTAGTGTGTTTATATAAATTACCTTGGCTTTTAGCTAGAAAATAGTTGGTCTTTTAGTCAACATATTGTTTGTCTTACAAAGAAACTGAGGGTGAAATTGGGTTTCTTCTACAGAAACAAACCTTGTTCTTCAATGCAAGGAAGAAAGCAACATTTTTGTCTGCAATTCATTATATGGTGATAGTCTAGTCTAGACTTCTTTCATTCTGTAAAAAATTGTCTGCAGTTTCCCAGAATTTTGCCCATTTCACATATACCCTAGATAGCCATGTGTGACTGATAACCTGCATTTAACAAAAAAAAAAAAAAAAAAAAAAAAAAAAACTGAAACACTGTGATACGTCTTCATGTCTGCACTAAAGCTAAAGTAAAAAACTGGCAGTAAAAAACAAGCCCCACAGTAAACCAGAGTTGTCATTACCCTGGTTTTACAGGTTGGTTGGCACACAAAACAAATGACCGAGCCTTGGAAATGATTGCAAAAAGACATTACTTTATCTGTCTTTATGTAAATTGTTAAAACACAATGGAAGCTGTGAGCTGTCTGTTACACACATCCAGCCAGTTGCAAAATATGTGCCAGCAGTTACAAATGTAAACAACAGCTGCAAGTAGCTTCACATTAGCACCATTAGCTCTTAATTATCCCATTAGCAGATTAGCTGCTACCATACCTTACACCAACAAATCGTCCAAATTAACAACTGACCAGTGCTCCATCAACTAGACACATTAAAACTCCACATTTCAAATGAAGATTGAGTCTTATCATCAATTGTCCCATATTAGTTCTCATAAACTGATGATCTCAACTGTAACCACTGCTAAAACATTAAAATCCAATCATCTAACCAAAGCTGAAGTCACGTTAGCTTCTCCTTGTGATTAGCTAGAAAGCCTGGAGCTAATACTACCAGGCATGTGTAAGTTGCCATCGCCCTACAAAATGCACAACATGGTGCTGTGTTAAATACAGTTCCTCTTCATCTGAGAATTGATCATAGATAGATTTACCCATTTTTCGAAGTCCACTACACCTCTGCCTCAATGTGTATGCCACTCAGCTATCTACAGTTCCCATCCTTATTACTGGCGTCGATGACTACCAAAAAATCCTCCTATATGGTCAATTTCAATATGAAGTTTTTGGTAGCCCTAAACTGCCCTGGAGAAGAGCTTTGTTTGACGTCATCCACGTTATCACTTGAATATTCACCATCTAACCTAGCCATGTCCTGTGTTACGTACGTACATGAACACCAGCCGCAGCACCAAACAGGAAGTAGGTTATAGAAAATTGCTTTGAGTTTATATTTAAGAATTCTTGCAACAGATATTTTAGGTACCACAGTATATTTATTCCCTATTAACTTATTTGCTACTTGGTATTTTTTTTCTGCCAGACATTTTGGCTGATAATATCTTTATCTGCAGGACATCCACCCGTGAAACTGGCCAAGGCAGAAAATACCAGCTAACATAAACTCTTATGTTATGGCATCCTCTCCAGGGTTTTGCAACCACCATTCACTCAAAAAAGAACATTATTATTTGCAAAAGTAATTTTGCTCAAATGTTTTTTTAATTTTTAAGCAGCTGTAGTTTTTCTTATCCAGCCTACTTGCTAGCAAACAAAAGGTACCATGTGCTCTAATACTGACTATATTTTGCTGTTAATAAACACTTACACCATCAATATTAATCTCTAACATCTCAATGACTTTCCAACATCACAGGCTACAGTAAAAAAAGTATACTAACCTAGAGAAAGAAGTGGATGTCACTGGAGAAAAAAGTGCGCTGTGGCGTGTGTAAATCCAGGCCAGTTTAACTTCCTTGATTTTGTGCATTGAATATCTGAGCATGTGCAGCTTTTCACTGTATGGGATCCCATCTAGGACAATTTTCATGTTAAGGTTCTGTTTCCATTTTGTTGAGTGTGTTTTTACTCAACAAAGTTAAGTTTGTCCAAATCAAAACTTTTTTTTTCCATTTTTAAGTCTTCAAATCAAGTTGAATGTACTTAAATTGGTTAGGTTTATATTAATTAATTTGAGCATAGGTATTTAAGTGCTTTTTATTATTTTTTGAGCGTTGTGTTATGCAATAAAAGGATGGAACATAAGTGTATTTTTCCTTTTAAGTCCATATTACACGACTTACCTTCTCATCCATGTTCTCTACTGACTCCTTAAAATGTCAGTAGGATATGGGAACATTTGTTTTTTAAGCTGGATGCTGCTGCTTTGTTGACTGATGTAACCCTTGTTTTTACATTCTGTTCTCTGTCATGTGTGGAACTTACCGTGCTGCTGTCTTGGCCTCACGTTACAACCAGTCCAAGACAATTACATCTGCTAAACAAGGGAATCTTGTAAAATACTTTAAACTCAAATAGAATTTAACATTTATCAAATCATGATCAAAACTGAACAAAGCACAGTGTTGCACAATATCGCAAACTATTTAAAAGAAAAAAATAGCCATAAATAAGAGCTGTAAGAATCCTTGTTTTCTGCAGATTATGTTCTTTTTTATTTAGAAATGAAATGCCACCATCTGTTTAATAATTTATCTCCGATCAGGGATCATCACAAGCACCGTGGGAGCAGACAGGAATCAGATAATGTTTTGCCCATGTGACTTTGGAGCATCTGAACAACTATCCAAGCGTAATCAGATTAACTGTACAAATCATTTACTGAAGCTATTTTGGTCCAAATATATCAGTTTAACTTAGTTTAGTGTACTTTTTAACTATTGGTCCAGACGAAACATTTCCATCTAGGCTACAATGATGTGCAAGTGATCATGTCTAATCCACCTTGGAGTTTCTTGATAATAATGTAGATCATTTTATACACTTTGTGCACCTGCAGAAAATAAGTAATTATATGGTTGGTGCAAAAGTGGGTCACTTAAAGTCTCCATTGTCTCAGACAGTGATTAGTTTTGCTGAGTTGTCTCTGGGAAATTTAAGCATCCACATGACAGCTGATTCAGACTCATCTGGTTATTGAGGCCCTTAGAGTTCAACCCACTGTAGTATATAAGAAAGCACGTGGAGCACAAAGCTATTGTGCTGTTTCTTTGCATTTATTTGTGTTGCTGATTGGATTAGACTAATCTTATTCTGTTGTGTTGTGATTGAAGCTCTTTTCCTAAATGCTGCTCATGTGAGCATAAGCAACATAGTATCACTCTAGGCCAGTGTATTACAGACATTTTGGAGCCTTTCCCTTTGAGAGACTCCAAAGCACAGACTCTGGGGACAGGCTATAAACATTAATTTTATTAATAAATAGTGCCGTGAAAAAATATTTGCCCCCTTTCTGATTCCTGAGTTTTTTGCATATTTATCGCACTTAAATGTTTCAGATCATCAAACCATTTTTTATATTTAACAAAGACAACCCAAGTAAATAAAAACTATAGTGTCTGAATGATTATTTAATTTTTAAGTTGTGGGGGGCGGGGTCCAAACCTATCTGGCCCTGTGTGAAAAAGTAATTGCCCCCCTTGTTAAATTATTACTTAACTGTGATTAACCACAGTTGTTGGAAAGATGAGTTCAATTCCACACCCAGGCCTGATTCCTTGATTTGTTGAATCAAGAAATCTCTTAAATAGAAACTGTCAGACAAAGTGAAGTAGGCTAAAAGATCTCAAAAAGAAATGCATCATGCCACGATCCAAAGAAATTTAAGAACAATGAGAAAAAGTGATTGAAATCTATTAGTCTGGAAAAGGTTACAAAGTCGTTTCCAAGGTTTTGGGAGTTCAGCAAACCACAGTCAGAGCCGTTATCCACAAATGGAGAAAACTGGGAACAGTGGTGAACCATCCCAGGAATGGTCGGCCAACCAAAATGACTCCAAGAGTGCAACAACGACTCATCCGGGAGGTCACAAGAGAACCTAGAACAACATCCAAAGAACTGCAGGCCACACTGGCCTCAGTTAAGGTCACAGTTCATGACTCAACCATAAGAAAGACACTGGGCAAAAATGGCATTAATAGAGAATTTAAGGGCCAAAACCACTGCTGACAAAACAGAGCACAAAGGCTAGTCTCATATTTGCCAAAAAACATCTTGATGATCCCCAAGACTTTTGGAGAAATATTCTGTGGACTGACGAGACAAAAGTTGAACTTTTTGGAAGGAGTGTGGCCTGTTACATCTGGAGTAAAAATAACACAGCATTTGGTAAAAAGATCATGCCAACAGTCAAACGTGGTGTTGGCAGTGTGACCGTCTGGGGCTGCTTTGCTGCTTCAGGACCTGGACCACTTGCTGTGATTGATGGAACAATGAATTCTGCTGTCTACCAGAAAATCCTGAAGGTGAACATGCGGCCATCAGTTCATGCCCTCAAGCTCAAGCGCTCTTGGGTTATGCAGCAGGACAATGACCCCAAATACACCAGCAAGTCCACCTCTAAGTGGTTCGAGAAAAACAAAATTAAGGTTTTGGAGTGGCCCAGTCAAAGTCTGGACTTAAATCCAATTGAGATGTTATGGTGTGACCCTGAACAGGTAGTTCATGCTGGAAAACCCTCCAATATGGCTGAGTTAAAACAATTCTGTGAAGAAAAGCAGGCCAAAATTCCTCCACAGCGATGTGAAAGACTCATTACCAGTTACAGCAAACGCTTGATTTCAGTAATTGCTGCCAAGGTTGGCAATAACTTTTTCACATAGGGCCAGATAGGTTTAGATTTTTTTTTCCCCTTAAAATTAAATAATCATTCAGATACTGCATTTTCTATTTAGTTGGGTTGTCTCTGTCAAATACAAAAGTTGGTTTGATGATCCGAAACATTTAGGTGTGATAAATAGGCAAAAAACTAAGGTCTTTTACATTTTACAATCCCTCTTAACTGCCTGGAACTGGATCATTTTTACATTTGTTTTCTGGTGTTAAGTTTCAGCTTATATTTAGACCGCCGTGTACTGCTTCACCTTGCCTAAACAGGCTTTACTAACATGTTCATGGTGAGGAATCGCCCCCTCTCGTTCAGATTGCCTGGTGCATTCACGGCATAAAAGCTCTACATCAGTGTAGCTCTCTCTCTCTCTCTCTCTCTCTCTCTATTTATTGCTCTTTGTGTCCTTCCCCAATTTGTCATAGCCTATTAGCAGGTTTATGATGATAAACAGGCTTGACCTTTTTTACAGATTTTGCTCGAGTGTAGATTTTTTCAAAGGAGATGATTCCAAACCCACTTGGAAAAAAAATGGACCTCACATGGCACTGAAAATGCGTCAGTAGCTCAAGAGCTTATCATTTTATTTCTTTCCATTTTTGGTTTTTCTGAGAAAGAACCATGAAAAAAAACAAATCAGTTAAATCATCAAAAATCAGTTTGATAGGGGCTGGAGAGCAGAAAAACTTATATTTCAACTCCTAAAACAAAAAAGCTTGCATGTTTGTTTTCAGCCATAAAAAGCAGTGGTTGCATTTAGCTCATTAGACCTGTTAAACATATATATAATAATGTAATAACTTTATTGCTTTAACAGACATAGCAAAAGCAAGAACTCAGGGATTCACAAGATAAACAATTAGCAATTCACCAAATGGAGACAGTCTTGATAGTCAAACAGAAAGTCAAAACAAACTGAGACACAGATGTCTATGAAATTAGCATAATTGAAAGGAAAAGGAAAGACTTAGATGATCTTGAAGGCAGTTAAAATAGTAAAAGATAAAAATATCTAGGGAAAGAGTATGATATGATATGAAAGTAAAATCATGACCACACACGTAAGAAGACGACATCACATCATTAGCAACAAAACAAAAATGAGAAGACTGATAGCAGATTAAAAGAGAAGGAACAGGTTAGACAAAAAAGCATTGAGAGCAACAAAACAAATAAAAGAGTGATTATAAAATAAGTTAAAGGAAGTGTCACATTAAAGCAATTCTGTAAAAGTGAGTTTTAAGGAATGATTTAAAAGATGTCACTGAATCTGTAAGCCTTATCTCCTCGGGCAGGTCGTTCCAAAGCCCTGTCTCCTTTAGATTTGAGTCTCGACTTTGGAACGACCAGGAAACCCCCCCGGCCGAGGATCTAAGGCTGCGTGAAGGCTCATAAAGGGTCAGCATCTCAGTGATATAACCTGGGGCTAAACCCATAAGAGCCTTAAAAATGATCAGTAAAATCTTAAAATCAATTCTAAAAGTGACAGGAAGCCAGTGGAGGGAAGCGAGGATAGGTCTGACATGATGTCATCTGTTAAACCAGTTCAAAGCCTAGCTGCTGTGTTTTGGACCAGTTGGAGGAGGGGGGAAAAATGTTTTAGTGATGCCAGAGAGAAGGGAGTTACAGTAGTCCAATCGAGAGAACATTTTTTTTTTTTTCCAGATCAGCAGGGGGCAGGAAGGATTTGACATTTGTGATTGTTCTGATGTGGGTGAAGCAGGACTGTACGACTGTTTTGATGTGTTTTTCAAAGGTGAGGTTTGTTTCAAAGATTTCTCCTAAATTTCTGGCTCTGTTATTTGTCAAAGGCAGTGCTTAAGTGAACATCATATTATAATTTCTTAAGCTGAATGCAGCTTCTGTCATTCTGTGCTTTACGTGGATGGTCAGACTTTAGGAGGAATTGGACACGCATGTTGCAGGTGCAGGTGTGAGAGAGGGATGACACACACAGCACAAGCAGGAGTTAATGGTCAAGAAATCAGGGGGAACAGGCAGGTAGGGTGTTAGCTGTCTGACGCAGGACTCGATCTCTACATCCTGTCCGTTCAGCGCTTTGTGAACAAGGAAAAAGAAAAGATTTTTCTCTAAACGTCTTGCTGGGCTCCCAGTGTGCGTTTGCGGGGTGCGCGCATGGAGAGGAGAGAGTGTGGCGAGGTGAGGCTAGACTGTTTCACAAACGAGGGGCGTAGAGGTTAGAGGAGTGCAAGGGTTGATGATCTGTTATATTGGTGGACCTATTCAAAATGTTCAGGGCTCATGACGGCGCCCCCCTCACCGTGGTGCCCAAGGCAACCGCCTATATAGCCTATGCCCAGAACTGGGCATGCCCAGAAGACCTCCAAAGGAAGATGGGCAAGAGGCATCCTGATCCCAAACAACCCAAACTGGCTTCTTCTGATACAGAAGAGCATTTGCTTTCCTCTTAGCCCCCTCGGGATTTCTGATCTCCATACCCTCTTTCAAAGGTTGCTTTCATATTAGAAATAGTTATTTCATACTGTGCCTTGGCTCAGTTTTTCTATTGCAAACCCATACCAAAGCAGGTTGGGCGATGAGCAAAAACCTTTCTGCCATGAAAAGCTTTCTGTGTAATTCTTTGCACTTGTTTTTATAAAGAAATGTGGTCCAGTTCTGATAGAACTCTTGCTATGCTACAGCTACATTCAAGCTAACCGCTATACTGGCAGTAGCCATTGCTGCCAGCTTCCAGTTTAACACAGTCAGACCCATAGCCCCTGCCTCATTCTGGTCAATCCATCTGCTGTGCAGGGTTATGGAACCAGTGCCTGAGACCGTTACATTTGCTTTTCACACTGACTGAATGGACCTGGATTTGGGGCTGAAGTGTTAGGGGCCCTGGTCCCTAATGTGAAGGCACTGTGAGGCTGAGACCAGACATTTCTGGAGGAAACTCATTTCAGGCAGTTGTATTTTTGATCTCGTTCTGTCAGTCATTACCCAGAGCTCTTGACCATCGGTAAGAGTTTGGGGAAAGACTGACCAGGAAATCAAAAGCTTTACCTTTTGGCTCAGCTCCCTCTTTGCCACAACAGTCAAGCATAATGTCTAAAATACCACTGAAAGCATACTAGTCTGCCTGCCAATCTTGTGCTCCATGCCACTGAACAAGCTCATGTACAAGATCCCAGAGATACTTGAATTCCTTCACTTGAGGCAGAGACTCACTCCCCATCAAGAGGGAGCAATCCCCCAGCAGTAAATGGGGTCAGTTTCAATGAGTATTAACGGTCATGTCAGTATTAGCTGTCATTTGTCCTACTTTATTTTGACTGTGTTTATGTTGTACCAGTGTCAGTCCATCATGGTAAAACACAGGATAAGGTTGGAAATGATTGGTTGAAATTCAGGAGTTTACCATCAGAGATGTATTAAATAAATCATTGTGATACTAACAATGACATATAGAAGGCTTAATAAATGGTTATTACCTAAAAAATTCTGGAAAGCCTCTCTATCTCATCCATTCTGGCTCCAGAGATCTTTGCATCTGAAATGCCTTAGTTAACAGTTTAATGGTGTACCTGCCTGTTTGTTCTGAATCACATGCTAATGGGTCTGGCAGACTGCATCGGATATGGATCCTGCTCCATAAAACTTTGCTGAGGTGCTGAGTTATACCATTATGAAATCACAGATTATAACTGAGCTTTCAAAATAATGCATTCATGTTGTATCAAAATATACAATGCAAATTAATTGCATGTGTCAACTGTTCATATTAGCTTTGTAAACTTGATGATAACCTGGTTTTTATTATTCTATCAATGCGGATCAATGCTATCCAGGATTAAACAATGAGACAGTATGCCTTGATCTCATTCAAACAAACATACCGACACAGCTTTGCTAGGCTAAGCTAGCTACATCTACTATTGTGCTCTTTTCCCATTTAATTAAAATGTACACCTGTTGCTCTTTCAAAGACCTGTAAAAAGTTCTCATGCAGTTCAAAGGCTTTGCTTTCCAATAGTTTTGTTAGGCCATTGAAACGAAGCTTCTTCACACAGTGCTTTCGTGCTGAGAAGACGGATTAGTTTGGGGAAAATGTAACTCTTTAGACCAATAAAACATTAATGAGAAGGGAGGAACGGTGACTGAACGAGGGGTTAGGGAAGCAATCATTCGCAGAAATACAGTACAGTCAGTGTGCAAAGGTGAGAACCACGACAAAGTGAATTCAGTCTTAATAACATGAAGAAAACGGTAAAATTGAACATTATTTGGAAAGGCACACACCTATCTACAGAAAGCCTCACAGCTGACAATGCATATCAGAGCAAAAATCAAGCCAAAATGCCAAACGAACTGCCTGCAGAGCTCAGATCAGACAGATCTGTAGAAGGTTACCGAAATATTGCTGTTGCACTTGTTGAAGAAATATTTCATAAATACTCCAAAAACTGAGGTGAGAGAAAGACACGAGAGACGAGATGACTTAGATTGAGCTGATTACTAGTCTTGGCCAAGGAGAAACAGTGACATCAACACAGTGAAAGGTTGAAGCCAGATTTCTAACAAAGCCCCAAGTAGTTCACACCCTTGTGCTTCTTGGTAAACCTTGATCTTGATCATAACTCAAAATATGATCCACAGACTCTGCCGTACTGGAGCCAGACTGTCTCTGTCTAAGGTTCACAGGCACACAAGCTGTGAGGAAACAATCCTTGACTATAGGAACAAACATCATGTTATCTAACCTGAGAATGTGAGTTTAGACTATCAACCCAGGAGAAGAGTAGATGCCTAAAGTCTCCACTCCTGACCGTACAGTGTGACCTTGGCCTTGGATTAGCTTAACAGAACATCTATGAAGCATTAGAAATATAAGGAATATAGGAAATTTCCTTAACAGCACCGAAGGCTCCTGACAACACAGTGGCCTCCATAATTGTCAAACGGAGGTCTGGCACAACCAGGACTCTTCCAAGAGCTGGTCATCTGGCTAAACTGAGCAACTCGGGTAGAAGGGCCTAAGACTGGTGACCAAGAATTGGTCACTTCAATTGCCATCTTCAACACACACTGACAGCAGCGTATCAACTCCCCACCAGCCACTGCTTGGTCAGGCGCTTGATACCAGAGCTCAAAGTCCCCTCAGGGATCGCCTCACTGGGTAAGTAAAAAATGAATAGACCTCAAAATGGACAAAACAGCCGTTCTCTCAAGGAAACACTGCCAGCTGTGGTCGGCGATGTCTGGAAAAGTGCAGTGGCTTTAAGTACCGCAGGCACAGCGCTGCCACCAGTGTGGGTTTGTCCAAAAAAAAAAACTATTGGGGTGACCATTTCAATGCACGTTAGACAGTGGCAGTGTGTTTTGGGCTTGTCTGAGCTCCAGAGATCCTGTGTGGAGATGGGTCAAAAATTCCAGAAGGACAACCATCACTGCAGCCCTCTACAAACTGGGCTTATGGCAGTGGCTTGGCAGAAGTCTCTCCTCAGTGCAAAACACTGAGGAGAGACTTCTGCCAAAGCCTAGTGGGCTTTCATGTGTTAACGAACTCTGTTCATTAAAGATGGCACTCCATACTTAATAAAAGCTAAACCAAAGCTTCTTTTCGTCAATAAATTTCCCATAATGAGGGAGGAAAGCCATAAATAGTGCCCTTCAGGGTTTGTGATGCTAATCACTAAGCATACTTGGATCACTCACAGTGCAAACTTAAAAGGCCCATTTTAACAGCTTTCCTCCCTCATTATATGAAATTTAACAATAAAAACACAATGCTGGTTTTATGTTTGTAAAAACACCTTTTGGAGGCAGTTTTTAATGAACAGAGCCCTCAATTCAAAATATGAAGTAAGTTGTGGAGGTTTGATCTTTGATCACCAGGCCTGAGCAATACTAAGACCTCGGGTTTGGGTTACAGGGATGAGCTTGGGTGACTAAACTCACAATCATTGGCAGCCATTGGTGTTGTACTCAAGACCAAACTATCCGAGACCAAGACTTGTATGAGACCAGAGTGCACCAAGACCAAGACAAAACCAAGACTTTTGGGGGCCGAGATAATACCAAGACCATAAAAATCAGTTTTTAAAAAACCCTGATAAGGTTGGACAATTAAACAGCATTCTCTCTTTAATTTTAGTTTTCTTTTTAATGTATCTGACAGATATAAACAAAGTTTCTGCAACTCTTTCAAAGCACAACAAGCAAAATTCTCAAACTCTGAACTCTGTTGAACATCTGTTCAACTAACTTCTTGTAAAAAATAAACCCTTGTATGTATTTAAAAGCTGGTGACAAGTCCAGAATTATTTTAAATATCTGAAAATGAGATGTTTATCTAGATTTGTCAGGTGAATGAGGCCTAAAGTAAGTAAGTGTTCAGAGGTGTTTCTGACTAGAAATAAGATGGACTGATGTCTGAGTTTTTGCAGGTGTAACTATTTGTTGTTTTAGCAGGTGCTTCTCCTTATTATCATACTAATGACGTTGAAGAAAAGCAAATCAGTGCTGGTCTCGAATTACCTTGCAAAGCAGATAGATACGCCTGTTTCCGTGTTTCTCACTGGCGAATCCATCTTGCAAAGCTCCAATCTGAACTGTTTGGGCCAGGTTAGAAAGTAACAGGACCGATCAGCGCCGAGGGGCAGTACTTTCAGGCATGGCGGAGTCGTGACGTAAGCAAGCAGTGACTAGAGGCTGGTGCAGTTATGGCGGAAGACACAGCGTGGATGCTGCTATAGCACCAGTTTTATCAGAACTTACACCTCGGCAGCGGCGACGCCACGGGTTTTGTTGCTGGTTGGCCCGTAACCATGTGACAGAGAGAACGTTCATCCAATCACCCTCCAAGTGTTTTTTCAAAGGCTCCGCCCTTTCCCAAACACTTTGAATGAGAGGTTTACCAGATGGGTGTGTGAAACACATCCATCTTTAAATTAGTAGCAATTCTGTATAAGTAAAAATGATTTAACAGTAACAGTTTAAAATTTGTAAACCGACTGGAATAATGTAAATTTAAACTATTTGGGACAGTTTCTGCTTGAAGATGTTCTGAAATGGATGACAGAACTCCTGCTATTCACATCTGGCTTATTTGTCAAGGAAAGAACAAGTCATAGAAAGGTTACGCTTCAGACGTGGTCATACTAGTGTGTCATGTGATGGTTTTAAACCATTTCTGAGTGAGAGAGACACAGGCAACCTTATTTGTCAGTGAAGTGTGTGAACAACACTGCAATTATAAATCCCTTCCAGTGCCTTTATATTAAACACTAAGAATCCTTAATATTTTTTGACACTGCAGAGACCCTGCGCAATGGCAAGTGCTTAATCAGACCCACATGTTGAATAATGTTATTTTTAATCACGTAGTGATTCCCACTACTGAGTCCCCAGATGTTCCCACTGTGTACAGGCTCTATTTTCGTGGCAGAGTGTGTCACACCCCGCGCAGTGGTAATTTCGTCAGGCACACCACCGTGCGCAGCCAATTTGGCAATTTAGTAGACCGGGCTGCGCCGAGATGAGTGTGGCAGCGCACCAGGGGGAGGTGTCGACAGATTCAGCTTGGCGCAGTGACAATTTCGTGCCAAAACACTGCATGGAAGGTGTGCTGAAAGCCCACCAGCTCCAACCTGGTCTATTCTCGGCGCAGGCGAAGAATAGTGGTAATTTGGCTGACAGGCGCGCAGTGCGCACACGTCACCAAAACCTCATAGGCAGGTTTCCAAAGTGTCAGGCACATTTCAATGCAATAAACAATCACAGCAACCACTGTTTAATGTAACCGTCTGAACCAGCATATACATTTGTATCTATATAAATTGTCCCGTCACATCTGATGTCAGATCAAAGATGTTTGTCACGCGTAATTGAAACTCAACCTGATGGCAGCTGGGAGTGATAAAAACTAACGAGTTCACATCTCTCAGCCAATCACAACAGCCACTGCATCCGATACGGAGTAAATATATTCGGCTTCTCTCATCTCATGAAATTCAAAAGAAAAGAAAAAAGAGAGAGGCTCGCTGAATAAATGTAAGTCAGTCAGTGTCTTAAGGATTTACCAGTGATTGCCCATATTTCTCTGTTTTAATCTTTATTCTTAACGTGATCTAAAGAGATGGAGCACATTATTGCAAGGAGGATGAGGAGGAGATACCGGGAGAGAATATACCACCAAAGGTTCTCCTATTTGGCGATGACAGAGCAGGAATGCAGGTGGATCACAAGCATGATGCCTGGATTAGCCTGCTGCTGTGTTTAATGTAATTGTCACTTAATTTTGTACTCCTATTCATGACACAGGAACAGATTACATCTGTCTCGCGAGGTGGTCCACACGGTGATGCGCATCGTGGCCTCTGATGCACAGCCCGGTGGCCACTGTGGACCTTCTTTGCTTTGACGGCTTTTTTTGGCCCTTCTCCTTACATCATTGAACTGTTTTTTACATTGGGCAGTGGTTCTCAGAATATCTGGGCAAATTTGATTGATAATATTAGAAACTTCCTCCCAGGCAGTTTTTGCATCATCAGCCCGTGGAGGTCTGTTAGCATTACCATATATTCTGGTACTGCGAGCTTGGACCTCCCGGACCAGCACATCAGTTTCCTCCTGGGAGAAGTTTGGCCGCCTGGAGCTGCTGCTGCTGTCTTCGTCCATGGTGGTGGCGAGGTGAAATTGGCACTGCGCCTTGCCCGCAGTGCATTTAGAGGCAAGGAGAGGCGTTCATTTGATTGGTGATGATTACACTCAGCTGTGTTAAACCCACTCACGCCTTCTCTCCTCCCTCTTTGCCACTTGCGCCGGTGGAAGGGATGGAGGCATGGGTGCGCCGCGCTGCGCGGGACTGCGCCATGCATGAAAATTGCAAAATGCCCTGGACACACCCCATTGGCGCGGCGCAGGCGCAGCGCAGGGCAGATGCGCCGCGCCTGGTCTACAAAAATAGTGCTCTCAGTGTCCAGCAAGCAGCTTGTCATAACAACTAAGTGTCAAAGCTGCATAAACATCAAACAGAGACTTGTTTCAGGGTGGTGGGAAGTGGGAGCCAATAGCAGACCAGGGGTGCATTTAAGCTGTTTAAGAGAAAGAACTAAGAAAACCACAAGTGATTACATGGGAGAGGGAAAAGATCAGAACAAGCCAAAGGAAATAAAGCCCCCTTTATTAATACCAAAATGAGAGAAAATTCAACCATTGCTGCTTATTTTTGGAGGACACAAAACTCTCCTGTGCTAAAAGCTGGGCAAGTCTATTCAAAGAGCAGCTTTACACAACAGTACTCAATTGTAAAAGCTTTACAGAGTTAAAAACAGAACTTCAAGATATCAAGATTTTGTTATTGCCAAGAAAGAACCATGAACTGAAACCTCAGTTACACCATTAAAAACTGACAAGGGGTCCGGAAGAGAAAAGCATGAAGAAAAGCTTTGATAGTTCTTTTTAAGCAATGTTTATGGGGAGTTTTTCTGACTTACTACTTAACCTTGGTTAAAAGTGTTGTACACCATTATATCATTATCTTATTCAGGTCTTGAGGTTTTGTCTTATCTCAAATGTGAACCCCCTACTTTTTCCCAGCCCTCACAGTGACTCTGACACACATGCAGAGAAGGAGGGGGAAATGCAGAGAGAGAACAAGTGGAGCTATCCGTTTCATTGTGAACTTATAAAATAAATTTGTTAGTTGTTAGTCGGTATTATTCTACTTTAATGTCTTTACATAATGCAGGCTCAGCATAATTCTTTACTATCAGTGAATCCAATTGGTAAACCAAAGTCTTAAAAGGCCAGTCAGTGGAAGAGTGAAACATGTGCTCCACCATAAAAACTGTGCTCTTCTTTTAAAATAGAAATGTTGTCCAGTTCTAATGAAAGTGCCACATTAGCTTATCTCTCTTCACTGGCAGTCATTGCATGTAGTTTAACTAAACAACACCCATCGCTACAGCCTCATTCTCCTCAGATGATGCTGATTGGTCCGGTCATTCTCTGACCAGTAATAAGCAAATCCACTTAAAGCTTTCTAAACTGGATGAGAGAAATGGATTCCCACCAATCCACTGGCTTTGCAGGTTGAAGTTTGTTGAGCTCTGTGGCCTTATCGACGTATGTGGGTTTTTCAAAAAGCAAAGGTGTTTTTCCTTCCCTAAAAATCCCACTAAAAATCCCCCTATTTGAAAACTCCTTCCAAGATTTTGAAGAGCACGCAGATGGGAAAAACCGAGATTTTGGCTTATAGCACCTCACTGTGCACCAGTTTCTCCTCTGTTTGATGACACCGGTATGGGATGTTATCACTCTGTTAACAGCCGAACTTTTCCTTGAGGACTTTGGACATACTCATACACTTGCTTTCCCACAAAATTGATGAGCAGACCTCTGAAATGACTACAAAGCTCAAGGCTGACTCCAAGGACGCAACAGGGTATCCACAAAGTCTTGAAACATATTAAAAGTTTATAGTAAGAGGCTTGTTTAAATGTCAAATGAATTTTAAGTCATATCTCATCTAACACAGACAGATTTATGCTGCACAGTGACTCCACACAGAGTTGAAAATTCTGCATATGTGTTCAGACCTGATGTGGGATTTTAGCGTTTCGTACGCTCATGTGCAAAATGATCAATGCTAATTTTTGCATGGAAACGGACAGTGAGTTGTAAGTATAACTGCTCTCAGACTTTCTGGATTAATAATTTGGACAGGACTGTTTCTCATGAGCTGCCACTGTGGCTGGTGGTAACCAAACAGCTTGTTTACTGCCTTTTGGCATTTTGCTGACCATATCAGTGGAGAAAAGTCTATTCATCAATAGCCTGCAACGTGATTAAGTTATTGGATAATGTCATTAAGTGTGCTCTCCGGGGAAAATAAAAAAGAGCTGACCAAAAATCAACCATGGAAAACTTATTTTGCATTAAGCATGAAGACACTGAAGAAGAAGCAGAGGATTTTTCCTTAAATGTAATTGTGATTCTTCTAAAAGATGACCATGACAAGTCAAAACAGCTAAATTCACTTAATACATAAAGACAGCATCATGCAATTACTTTCTTACACAACCAGTTACAGTTTAAAAATAGGAAAAATACAAAGCTAATTATTTGGATTTATCAGTCTTAAATCAGAAAGTCTTTTTTTTTTTTTTTTAAGATTTATTTTTGGGCCTTTCGTGCCTTTATTACAGATAGGAGGAGGGGATAGATTCGGAAACAGGGAAGAGAGCGGGGAGAGACATGCAGGAAATGGTGCCACAGGCTGGATTTGAACCTGGGCCACCTGCGTACATGGTGTGTGCCCTAACCACTCGAATACCGGCGCACCCCTTAAATCAGAAAGTCTTGATACTTGCAAAAAGTCAGCAAGTCAGTAATGTGTCGAAGGCCATGTCTGTCTTTACATTATAATGTCCCCATGCCTACAATAACCAGGGCTATGAGGGACTTTCTTAAAACTCTGCACTAATGTGCACTCTTAGAATGAACTGAATAGATTTTGGGGGTCAAAGATCAAGGCTATTTTGCCTCATGTTTATCCCTTGTTGTGAATGAAGTAATTCAAGAATTGTTTTGAGACTTCCTTCAAAATCTTAACAAAGGTCCTCTCTTACCCAGTGATGATCTTGATGGATTTTGAAGGTTAAAGACTAAGGCAGTCAAGCCTTAATTTATCCCTCACTTATTTTTTTCAGCTCTAAGCTGAGCCCTAAGGTCAAAACCAGTGTGGCCTAAAATCTAGTGGACATGATGTTTCATGAATGCATTCAGGGATTTTGTCAAATTTGGCACAAATCTGCACAAGACTTAAGGGTGAATTAATTATATTTTAGAGGTCAAAGGTCAGTGCAGCCTTAACTATTGTGAGATTGTGGCAAAATTGGCTGACAAGTACATCTCCCTTTCCTGCAGTCAATAAAGCATCCACCCAGTGCATCATTTGGGATTTATCCTATGCCAGTGTGAACAAGCTGGTGGACATTCAGGCAGATGAGTTGTACAATTTTAAGTCTAACTCTGCTCAATCCAGTGTCTATCTGGTAGAAAGGATGCCACAGAACTCCAACTGTTTAATAGAAGAAGTTAAGCTACAGTTAAGTTAAAGCCTGTTATCTGGTTTCAGTGCAACTGCTGTGGTTGCTAGACCACAAGGATGGCACTGGAACAGCTGAAAACCTAAAACAGGAAATCGGTGCTTGACCGGACCATCTCACTTAGGTTCAGTCTGAGCAAAACAGCATAGGCTTACAAATCTTTGTACTTTGCAGGATACAACCTTTGAATTCAACATTGTTTTGTGATTGTACACACTCAAGGAATCACCCACCTGGATCACCCAAAATTGCTTGCAATTGATGCATGCAACAAAGAAGCTACTGGTTTCAGTTATGATCATGACAGATGGTTGTTGTTCAACTGGATGCACAAAGTGACAAGCAGGCAAGTCTGGGTTGTGCCTCCACAAAGTCCCGTTTGAGGAGATTGTACATTAACACTGTCAAATGCTCCACTGTCCCTTAAGCCATTAGTGCAAGCCATTACGAAGTGGGGGAGAGGGGACTGGATGCTTGTCCCGATTGGTTATGTGTCCAAATAATTCTTATGTATGTCAATAAGATTATTTTCCCCCTCCCCATGCAGCTAGAGTAACCTTCAAAGCTGATTGATAGGCTAAACTCCATGTCTGTCTTCAGGCTAATCCATCTTAAAAAAAACTCTTGTCTGCAGCATGTCTGTGTATGTTCTCATTCATCCAGGTCATGGTCATCCTATTCTTCATTAAAAGGGGCAACTGGACTTTCTAGAAGTCCTTGAAGATGTTTCACCTCTCTTTTAAAAGGCCTCTTCAGTTCTAATGTGACTGGGGCCAAAGTTGGAAATTTCTTGTCTGCAGCGTTTGTGGCAAACCAGATGCTGTTCAGACCAATCAGCGTCATTTGATGAGAACAAGGCGGTGGCTATGGGTGGGGCTTGGTTGTACTGACAGCAACTTCCATGCTACTTGGTCAAGTATAGCAGCAGTTTTATCACAACTGGACCTCATTTCTTTCTGCAATGAAGAGCAAGAAACAGCACTGAAGCTTTTCATGCCATAAAAACATGCTCCAAGAGTTACAAAGTGAGTGAGGCGGGAAGATAGTGTAGGTCTGTATATACAAAAGAAACTGGTGGAGCGGTTAGCTCGGCCATATCCAACATCCCTAAACTACAGTAATGTTTACAGGTAGTTCTGTTGTAGTACTGCACATACATGCTGCTACATCATGTTTTGTCGCTCTGATTGGATCATACTAATGAATGTGATAGACTGTTCATCCAATCACCTTACAAGATTTTTTTTTAAGTCCTTCCCTCCCCAAACATCTTCATAGCAAGCTTTCCCAGATGACTGTGAAATAACCATGCGATGGATATACAACACAGTCTATCCGGCGTGCCAGGTTACAGTTAGAGACCCAAAATCTCGAATTGAAAATATATTCCGTTTGATACTAACAATTCCAGTTCAGGCTGCCTTCCATGGAATACCCACATAGCCAGTGAGATTGTGCAGGCCAGGAAGCATCACCATCCAGATGCTACATACTCATAAAGCTCACAAACAGTTGACATAAACAACTCTTAAACAGTCAAGTGGAAAATTGAAAGAGAAGAGCAGCTTATGAAATTTACGGCGCGAGAGTCAGCTTGTAATGTTGATTGTCACACATATTTGTTTTTTTTCTGGAGTCACGTTTGATCATGCAAGTTTTTGTGAGATCTCATGTCCATGGAATCCCCACTGTGAAATCATTATTACAAATAGCAGGTGCGATTCGGTCAAGTTTGGAGGGGCATGCCGTAAAATATTGTAGTAACCTCAGCAAAATATAACTGCTTTTTGACCAACATTACTGCCCCAGGACGCTGACTCAAAGTGGCAACTTACAGTCATCTTGATGCTATTGTTAGCTAATGTTAGCTCAGTCGTAGCTGATTTGCATTAAGCTATGCTTTGATGATGGAGAAGTTCTTGCCCTTCAGTTCCCAGAAAGCATATTTATAGAACCATACATATTAAAAAAAACTAAAGCTGGCTTTTACCTGGTTGTGGCATATAGGGAAGGAGTCTCCAATCGTGTTACCATTACTGAAGATCTGTTGGGATATTTGCTGTTTTTAGAGATTGCAATCAAGTCCTAGTGCTGTGTAATCATCGCAAGTGCTCTTGGAGTTTAACTTTATACCTCAATTTTTCTGTGGTTACCAAGTGGTGCAGGTGTGTCAATGGTGGCTGCCACTTTGTCTCTTTGTGAGGCAATTCCAGGGCTCTGCACCTGTGATGTGACTGAAAACTATAAATAAGGATACATCTCCTGTCTAGTGTTAGCTGCTATGTTTGTTTCTTGTCCTTCATTGTGACCTGTATTTGAATTTGATCCATATTTTGAACTTCATAGCTGGCAGAAATTAAAGGAACCTAGTACAAAGCAGGACATGGGCAAAGCACTTTGAAAGTTACTTTGATAGGCGCTGGATAAAGCAACTTAAGCCTGGTTGACAAGCTAAGAATTTACAACATATCAAAAGCCAAAATAGTTAATAGTTAGCAGCGACTTTCTTTTTAAGTCGTCCTGTGTTTCAGCCATTTTTGTGCCATTTGGTGGTAGTTTAAGCTTGAATTGATCACCACTTAAGCAGAACAATTGTGCTCAGCAGTTTGTGTGTGCACTGCCCGTCACTCTCACCTCCATAAATGACATGGTTAAAATCTCGCCTAAGGACACGACATCTGGCAAAGTATGTGTGAAAGAACAATTGCTACTAGGCTGGCAACTTAAGTAGTCTTCACTCTTCAGCTGCTCTGTATGAGCCGGGGAAGCACTGAAAGATGTGGGAATATTGCACCCTTGTAGTCTTTTAAATATGTAGAAGTTCCTGTTACTGCTTCTGTAAAAGTTTCAAGCTCTTAAAGCCTTACTCATCAATGCAAACTTACCCTAAGGGTAGAAAGGAGGACACAAAATTATGAGTCACGATCTGGGATAAAAGTCACAAACTGACGTTTATCCTAGATTCCCAACAAATGGAAGATACCGATACAACAACAAATCCAAGATCATTTCTGAAATTCAGCTTCAGCTAGACAGTGCATATACTGTATGGACAAAAGTATTTAGCCACACCTGTGAATTACTGAGCTCAGGTGTAGAAGGTGTATAAAATAAAGCACCTAGCCATGTGGTCTCCATTTGTAAACAGTTGTGATGCAGAATTGGTCATTCTGGAGAGCTGAATGACTTGAAGCATGGTACTCTGATGGGCGCCGCCTTTGCATTAAGAAAGTTTGTGAATTAGTCCCTGCTAATATAATATAATAATCCAGAGTCAACTGTAAGTTACATTATTTGAAAGTGTAAGCGTTTAGGAACAACAGTAACTCATCCACATAGGAGAAGACCAAGTAAAATCACGAAATGGGGTTGCTAGGGCTCATGGTGCATTAAAGTCACCAACGCTCAGCTGATTCCACAGCTGATGAGTTCCAAACTTTCACTGGCATTAATGTAAGAACGGAATCTGTGTGGCAGGAGCTTCATGGAGTTCGTTTCCATGGCTGTGCAGCTCCATGCAAGCCTCACATTACCAAGTCCAATGTCAAGAGTCTGATGGAGTGGTGTAAAATGCACCAACACTGGACTGTGGAGCAGTGGAAACATGTTTGTGTGACGACTCACACTTCCCTGTAAGAATGTTATCTGCTTGGCTGCATTGTGCCAACTGTGAAATTTGGTGGAGGAGAGTTAATGGTATAGAGCTGTTTTTCAGGGTTTGGCCAAGGCCTCTTTTCTCCAATGAAGGGCAGTCTTAATGCCTCAGCATACAAATTTATTTCCAAATTTGTAGCGACAGCTTGGGGAAGGCCCTTTTATTTTTACATGACTGTGCCCCAGTGCACAAGGCAAGAACTGGAAAGACATGGTTTGTTTAGTTCAGTGTGGCAGAACTTGACTGGCCTGCACGTGGCCCTGACCTCAACCCCATCAAGCACCTTCAGAATGAACAAGAACTGAGGTTGGGAACCAGGCCATCTTGTCCAACATCAGTCCCTGATCTCATATGTAAATGCTCCACAGAATGAATGGGCACAAATTCCCACAGAAACACCCTAAAGTCTTGTGGAAAGCCTACCAAGAAGAGTGGAAGCTATTATAACTGCAAAAGAGCTTTCAGGCTCATTTTTGCTCTTCAGTTGTTGTGCACACTAATTTGAATGGAGGGCAGTGTTGAGTAGTGAAGCAAAGCCAAACCAGTAAAACACAACACATAAGAATACTTTGAAAGATAGCAGAACTTTTTGAATGAAGATCTTGCAAGTTGGATAGAAACTAAAAACATATAAAGCATATGATGTCAACTTGTCCAGGGGAAATGGACAGGCAACCAATCAATGATTCTTTTTTTGTATAGCTCTAATTCATAAATAATCTTTGGTCCCCTATTATAAAGAGCCAACACTAATCACCATGAGCCTAGCACCAACAGTATTTAGCCCCGTAATAGTGGTGAAGAAAACCTTCCCTCTAATTGGCACGAACTTCAGCAGAACCACACTCATGCTGCCATCCTCCGAAGGGGGGGTGCAAAAGTGCAGGGGCTGGGGGAGAAGCAGGATGGAAAAACTACAAGAGGATGTCTGGCTAGAGAATGAAAAAGAAATAATTGGCAGTTGGACACCTGCAAACAAGAAGCAGAGGTCCATATGAGATTGCCCCCAGGAGGAATGTTTCAGTGCCCACCCCAGGGTGCAGGACATGCATGAGTATGGGTGATAGTTGTAATGTTTAACATGTGTTTATCCAAAAGGGGGCATAAAAAAGCCCTAAGATGATATCACATTTATCCACTCACAGAATACTTCATACAACGATGGCATACAATACTACATAAGCCTACCTGACCAACAGTGATGAACCATTTAAAATGCCTTTGCACACCTTTTGTTTTTATTCTTTTGAGCATTGGGAGTAGCAAAAACCATCCTATACCAATGGCATCCTTGGAGAACAAAAATCTGATTAAATTTATTAATGCATCACGCTCGATCTGCCAAGCTCGCTCTAATCAGTCTTATGTAGTTTGAATTAAAGTTTCAATGAAACAACAGTGATGAGAAAAAAAAAAACAATAATGAGTCTCTCAAGGGCTAGAAAGGCTGTTAAAATGCCCACGTGAGAGCTGAAAGAGCTAAAATGAGTAGATGGCAGCAAGAAGGATGTACTTTTGAGTTTTAAATTGGACTTGTGCTTTTTCACAATTAAGTTGACAACATATACTGAAACCTATGATAACAAAGAAGACTGAGAGTCCAGGACACCTCTGAGAGAAAGAACGTGAAATTTCCATCAAGAAAAACCCAAAAAATGTGAAAAAGAAGACCTTAGTTTCAACTACAACTCCTGGCTAGCTTAAAAGCTAACAACAACTGACAGTAACAGCCACTGAACACTGCCTGAACAACAGGAGACTACTGAATGCTACCTAATGAGATAGCATGGGGTGGTGCATACGAACGCAGTGGCCCAGCACTCCATCACTAGCTGAAGATTGAAAGGCTCAAAGGAGGAGGACGCGGAGCAGCACGACACCTACAGCCAGTGGGGAGGAGGCAGAGACTGCATTGTGCGAGAAGGCGGAAGCAGGGAAAACAAGCCGGGCTGCAGGCTAGGCTAAGAGCGGCCCCACACAAACCTGCCGTACTGAGCGTCTTTCTCCAGGTTGCCTGCTCCCTCGCCCGCAGGATGGATGATGAGAGGCTGTGGATTTCTAACCACCGCCTGGACGACTGTTTGATGCTACAGAGGAGACTGCCGAAAGACATTTCATTGTGTTTTTACAAAGCAATAACAATAAACGACCATCTATCTATCTATCTATCTATCTATCTATCTATCTATCTATCTATCTATCTATCTATCTATCACAAATGAAACCAAGTGCAGGTTAAGAATGGAGCCAGGTCATCACTGTTAGGATCCTTAGAGTACAGGTGTCAGGTCTAGATTGTCTGAACATGTTAAGATCATTAGTGTATAAGTCCAGATGGTCAATTAACAGGTCCAGATTATCCGTTTATGGGATTGAATTTTCACTGTTGGGTCCGGATCATCTGTTTACAAGTCCAAATAATGAATTTTGGTCTAGACTGTCAGTGTGCAGGTCAAGATTGTCTAACACAGTACCCAGATTTCAGTGTGCAGGCTCACATTTTCAATATCAGGTCTAGATCAACAGTGTTGGGTACAGCTCATCAACATTGTGTCCAACTCTTCACTGTAAGGGTCCAAATCATCACTATCAAGTCCAGATCATCAGTGTACAGGTCCAAACCATCAGTTTCTGGTCCAGATCACCAGTGTTAGAGTTCAGATTTTCATCGTTGGGCACAGATCATTCTTGTAGAAATCCAGATCATCTGCGAACAGGTCAAGATCATAAATGACTGGTCTAGATTGTTAGTGTGCAGGTTCAGATCATCAGTCTTTAGCATATGATCATCAATATCAAGTCTAGATTGTCAATATATGGTTCTACTTTAAAAGTGTTCTGTCATACTTATTAGCATTGAGTCCAACTCATCAGTGGTACCCCCAAATTTATCAGTGGCTTGGATGAAAATGAAAGTCAAACAGTGTATCCTTTTCTTTGAAAAGCTGCAAAGGTTGTGATTTTTCTGAATTCTTCATTAGGACCACATCCATGTTGCTTTACATGCAGTTGAAGTAATGCTGTAACATGCCAGCCAAATGCTATGTTTCACCAGCCAATCAAAGCAACACTATGGCTACCAATCTTCTGGTCGGTGCCTTCAGCTTTGATGCACTTGTATGCTGTAGGATAATGGAGGTCAGGTTAACTTTTTCATGACATCCCATAATGTGCATGTGTGCTAAGAATTAGAAAACATCTGTGCACTATTACAGCCGTGGAAGGCATGGGAATAGGATTTGCGTTGCCTGTGGAGTAAAGGAAACAGATGTGGACAGTCATATAAAGACAGGTTACACTTTATAGGAGTACCTAACATTAAGTGTCTCACTAAAGTATTGGACACCGTTAACACCAAAACAGTTTCACTAGTCCTTTCTACATATCCGTTCAAAATGCATACATTTACAGATTGAACCTTCTGTCTGCACTCTGCAATTGCTTAACCTTTACATTTCTTAAAGCTTACAAATTTGGATCCAACCACCTGAAATCATGGGGTAGTGTTAAGCAGTGTACCCTACAGGTCTAGCCAGAGCAGCAAATCACAAGGAAGAAGAATAATTTGAAAGTGGCAGAACTTTACTCAAACTTTTGGAGGAAATATTGCCAAAAATTTTGCGACTTTTTGGAAGCTACGAGTAAAAATGAAGCCATGATGTCAAAGGAACTGCCTGCAGATCTCAAAGACAGGATCGTGCAAGATACAGATCTGGGGAAGGCTACAAAAAAAAACAAACAAACAAACAAACAAAAATCCACTGCACTGAAGGTTCACCCATCCAAATCATTGAAATCTGGTGTTCTAATCACTTCCATGGCCACAGGTGTATAATATCAAGCACCTAGGCATGCAGACTGTTTCTACAAACATTTTTGAAAGAATGGGTCGCTCTCTAACCTTACACATCAGATGGATGTGTTTCACACATCCATCTGGGAAAGCTTAAATAGAAAACGTTTGAGAAAAGGCAGAGGCTTTGAAAAATTCTCAGACTATGATTGGGTGAACATTCTGTCTGTCAAATCTCTACGGGCCAATCAGAGCACCAAAGCACGTAGCCACTAGCAAGCTGCGCGTGCATGGCTACTGAGGAATAACGTAAAACATGGCAACTATAGACATGTAAGTACTCAACTTTTGTCATTTTTGTAAAGAAAACAACTCACTGCTTGTTCTTCTTTTAACGAAGAAATGTCGTCAAGTTCAGATAAAACTGGCGCTGTAGCAACAGCCACGCTAATCTCTTCCTCCATAACTTCACAAGCTCTTGCTGCTGCTTGTTTACGTCATGACTCTGCCCCTTGTAGCTGATTGGTCCTGTCACTTTCTAACCGGGCCCAAATGGTTCAGATGGGAGCTTTGCAGGATGGATTCGCTAGTGAAAAACAAGGAAACAGGCGGATCCATCTGCTTTGCAAGGTTAGTTGCTCTCAGGAGCTCAGTGAATTCCCCCGTGGTACTGTGATAGGATGCCACCTGTGCAACAAGTCCAGTAGGGAAATTTCCTTGCTCCTAAATTCTCCACAATCAACTGTCAGTGGTATTATAACAAAGTGAAAGTGACGGGGAACGACAGCATCTTATCCACGAAGTGGTAGGCCACATAAAATGACGGAGCGGGGTCAGCGGATGCTGAGGCACATAGTGCACAACTTTCTGCGGAATCAATTGTTACAGACCAGTGGAGATCCGTTCTCTGGAGTGATGAATCGCTCTTCTCCATCTGGCAATCTAATGGACGAGTCTAGGTTTGGCGGTTACTTGTCTGACTACATTGTGCCAGCTAAAAAGTTTGGTGGAGGGGGGTTTATGGTGTGGGGTTGTTTTTCAGGAGCTGGGCTTGGCTCCTTAGTTCCAGTGAAAGGAACTCTGAATGCTTCAGCATACCAAGAGATTTTGCACAATTCCATGCTCCCAACTTTGTGGGAACAGTTTGAAGATGGCCCCTTCCATCTTCCAGATAAAGCTTGTCAGCAGAAGGAAGCATGAATTGCCCTAAAATGTCCTGGTGCCTCTCCACTCTTCAAGGTCCCAGAGTCTGGAGGAAGAGTGGAGAGGCACAGAATCCACATTGCTTGTAGTCAAGTGTGAAGTTTCCACAGTCACTGATGATTTGGGCTGCCATGGCATCTGCTGGTGTTGGTCCACTGTGTTTTCTGAAGTCCACAGTCAACACAGCCATCTACCAGGACATTTTAGAGCACATGCTTCCTTCTGCTGACAAGCTTTATGGAGATGCTGATTTCATTTTCCAGCAGGACTTGGCACCTGCCCACAGTGCCAAAGGTACCAAAAGCTGGTTCAGTGACCATGGTGTTACTGTGCTTGATTGTTTAAAACATCCTTTTTTATTGATCTTATGTAATATTCTAATTTTTTGAGACACTGAATTTTGGGTTTTCTTATTTGTAAGTTATAATCATCAACATTTCAAGAAATAAAGGCTTGAAATATTTCACTCTATGTGTAACAAGTCTATATAAGGTTTTCACTTTCAGAAAAGAGTGACAAAATATTGAACTTTTTCATGATATTCTCATTTTTTGAGATGCACCTGTATTCCATGCAGTTGATATACGAGACAGTCTGTCTGGCATGTCAGCTTACATGGAGAGTGAACTGTGAGATATGAGAACATTCACACCCCTAATAGAAAGCATGATTGCATCTATCGTTTTGGGTTTACAGATGAGTTCCAAGAGGACAGACTGACCTTGCACTTACATAAAGCTTTAAGAGAAGAGCAAACAGTGTCTGAGCTTCTGTCACAACCTGATCTGTTTAACAACTACAGATTTGATTTCCTTTTGTCTTTAACCATTTTTCGGCTATCGCTGTCCATATGCAGCAAGACACTTAGTCTGTACTTGGCTTGGATGTCTTCCTGCGTTGTCTCTGTGACAGTCCAGAATTGTTCTGATGACTCCTAATCTCTTTATATGACAAGGAAACGATGTTATCCACTTTGGCTTTTGCTTTAGTCTCTCAAATGTTCCAGACTGGATTCTTACAGTACAGTTTAAATTAATTTAGACTTATCTGTGGTAAAAGAGCACTGGGTATTGGCATTTGACCTCAAAAGCATCCTACATCAAGGATTCTGATCTGGGATCGGTTTACTTCAGTTCAGTTTGATACTGTTTAATGAATGGATATCTGCCTAATTCAACTGTATGGATTGGATTTCTGCTGTTTTTCTGTTTTAATACACAGTATGTGTCACGGATGGAGACTCAAGTCTGTGACGTGTACATTACTAAACATTTGACATGTCTATATTTACAGGGAATACAATAAACTTGTTGTTTATTGATATTTTTAAAGGATATTAAAGATGCTAGGACCACAGAAACTTTAAATATCATTCACAGAGGCAGTGAGAAACAGAGACAGATGGGTAAAAGTCTGTAACTGACAAATAAGTCACTTAAGAGTCCAAAAGATTTCAGCTGAATAAAGAAGAAATTTCTGTTTCTTGATTTACTTCAGTGATATAAAACTACAAGAGAGTGTTGAAAAGAAATGTTTAGGTCTAATGAAAACTTAATGCAGCAAATCTAGGACGTCTGTTATTTTAACAGATACATTTATTGCATTTTCAAGCTTGATTTTACACATATAAGGACACTTGCACCATCAATGATGTTTTAAGCAGAAGTAGAGAGGGGGTACTGAATATTCTGTGGTGAATTTTCTGCATTCCTATGCAAACAGGTATGTGGTAAAGGATGTGTATGTGTGTGTTTTCTTTTTGTTGTGTTCTCATTACCCCATACAGTAAAGTATATTTTCTTTCTTGCTTTTTTCTCCTCTTCCAATTATTTCATAAAGGTTAACTCTTCCTCCTGTTATAATTGCAGCTGATATTATTAGTATTATCACTTTTATTGTGTCATTATTAATATTGCTGACATTATCATTATTATTTTGTTGGGTGGTTTAATCATCTCTTCATGTAAGGTATTTGCACTTTGTCTATTTCTTTATTTTGTCAAATTTCGTCCAATTTTTTTAAAAGCTTTTTTCTTATCTATTATTATATTTTGTCTGTTTATTATTATTATTATTATTATTATTATTATTATTATTATTGTTATTCCCTGCATAAAACTCCTAATACTAATGACTATAACACTCGACTGTCAAAATAGTTATCCTTCCATAAATCTTTGCTATAGGCCTCCAGTAGTCTGTACTGTTGTCTTAACTGTGTTTTTAACTTTTTTATTTTTTATTTGGATTATCATTCCTTTTTATTATTATATATTTCAATATTATGAATATATATTAATAGATATACTTTAAACCATTTTTATTTTTTTTCTTTTCATTAAACCTGCTGCAGTTTTTATTTTATCTTATTTTGAACAAACCGTTTATCAACAATCAGTGTTTTATTGTTAATATGTTAATATGAAGGTTTTTTGTGAGTTATAGTCGAGGGTAGAAAGTAGCTAATTATATTTTCTCAAATTACTGTAATTGAGTACCTTTTTTGTGTACTTGAACATTTTTGAGGAGCCTTTAAATTGACTACTTTTTATTCTATTTAAGTATATTCTAAATGAAGTATTGTACTTAAATACATTAGAAAAAGCACTGAGTACTGAGTAAAAGCACTAACCAGAAAGTATACTTTAACAGCTTTTCTGCCCCAATACGTGAAATCAAGCAATGAATGGAAAACATTGGTACCGTTTATTATACATCCTATGTATAAGGACACAGAAGTCAATCAGCTGACAGCCATGTGTCCAGTTATTGTCTACCAGCACTCACAGCCAGTTATAGCTCATTCTCTCAACAAGGGGTCCATTTGAATATGATTCCTTTCTTGTTAATCTCTGCTTGATCAATTGCACTGCATTGCTGCTGCATCGTCGGCCATGTTTTGAACTAACCTCCAGATTCTGCGGGGTCTGTGTGCCCAGTACTCCATCTCAGCTGTGGTTTTGCCCTGTCCAACCGTGTGAACCCTGTTGGTGTGATGAAATGCAGTCCTGAGAAGCTTGACTCAGAGGTTCACTGGATCGCAGAAGAGCTCTGAGATCACACAGGAATGAAGAGAATAACATGCTGATGTCTTTGTCTGATATGTTGTGTATTTCGCTCCTGTTTTGCTGATGTGGCAACTAGAGTCTAAACATGATGTTTTATTTTGGCATTGACCAGATGCTCAAGGCCTTTCAGTGTCTGGCTTCTTTTCTTCTCTTTGTCCGTCTACTCCGTTCAGTCTTTGCTGGCAGAAAGCTTAGTAGAGGGGGACGCCAAATGCCTTAAAGAAATGAAGAACATATTATACATTTTTTTTCCTTAGCCAATTTCATTACTATTTGGCACTTTTCATCAATTTTGCACAATTCAGACCCATTTTGCCTCTTTTTTACCCACGTTTGCCACTTCACACCAATTTTTGCCTATTTTATTTTTGTCAATATTAAACCCTTCCCACACTTTTTTCTGCCCATGTCACTTCTAAACAAATTCTTGCCACTTTCCACATATTGTTGCCTCTGTTAACCCATTACTGCCACTATGAACCCCTTTCTGCATCTTCTTACACCCATTTTTGCTGATTTTAACCACATTTAACTATTTGTTATGCCCATTTTTGCCAGTTTAAGCCTATTTTTGCCACTTCTTTATCCCCTTTAATCAATTTCTGGGTCCATTTTTGCCACTTTTTGATTTTTTTGCCACTTCTAACCCATTCCTTCTACTTTTAAATCCTTTCCTGCCACCTTTTTTGTTTACCATTTTTAATCAATTTTATTTCTGTTCGGTGTGTTTTGTATATGTGTGGGTGTGTGTAACAGCAGGCCCTGGGGAGAAAAGGAAAAATCAATAACTTGATTAAAAACAAGTCACTGTGTTTGGTTAATGGGAAGTTGGCCTACCTTACTGGTGCATCTCTATAAATCAGAATCAAATAAAAAGTTCATTTATTTCACTAGTTCAAATCAAACTCATATATAGATTTACTACACAGATCAAAATATTTTAAGTCTTCAATTCTTGTCATTTTGATGATTATGGCTTACAGTTAATGAAAGCCCAAATTCCAGTACTTCAAAAAAGTGAATATTACATTAGACTAATAAAAAAAAAAGATGATCAGAAAGGCACATAATTCAAGGTGCTTAATGTCCAGGGTTTTTAGTTGTGCCACTCAGTGATAGTTGGAGGTGCCATGTCATCTGCTGCTGTTGCTCCACCGTGTTTTATCAAGTCCAGAGTTAACGCTTTCAGCAGTCTACCAGGAGATTTTGCCTGCCCACAGTGAAACCAAAACTACCAGAAACTGGTTTGCTGGCCATGGTGTTACTGTGATTGATTGCCCGGCCAACTGGTCTGACCTGAACCCAAAAGAGAATCTCTGGGGAGTAGCCAAGAGAAAGACGAGACACCAGACTCAACAATACAGACGAGCTGAAGGCTGCTGTCAGAGCGACCTGGGCTTTATAACACCCCAGCAGTGCCACAGACTGATCGCCTCCATGTCATGTGGCATTGATGCTGTAATTGGTGCAAAAGGTGCTCCAAACAAATACAGAGTGCATGAATTAGTATGATTTTCCAGAAGGTTATCATTTCTGTATTCTTAATCCTTTTTGGACTGCGTTTAGTGATATTTCAGTCAGATAAAGGATTATTTTTGTGAGCTATAACTGTAATGATCAAGATTTAAACAAACAAGTCTTGAAATATTTCACTTTGAGATGATGAATCCAGAATATATGAAGTTTCACTTCTTCATTTAAATCACAGGGAAAAAATAACTTTTTCATAATATTCAAATTTTCTGAGATGCGCCTGTATAATAAAGAGTAAGGGAAAAAATGTGATCACAATACTTAAAGACAAGATACAAGAGAGCTGTGCTTTGGCCAAGAGATATGCACAACAAATTGGCAAGTCCTCTATTCTCCAGATTCTCAGCACTTAAGATGTGCCTTATAGGCTCATTAGATACAGTTCTCAAGCTGGTAGTCTTCAAGCCCAGACTTGTTAACATGTATGCATGCCAAAATAGAAATTAAGCCATTATATCAATGTTTCTCTCCACACTTATTCTAATAAAAATGGTGGAGTTTTAAAGAGCTTTATCTGACTAAAATTACTCTTAATAAACCACTAAGTAAGCATACTGACATGTTGTAAACTGCATGTGTCAGATTACTATGGCCCAGCTGGGCTTGCAGTATTGTGAGTGCAGACCAGCGAGGTAATGGGGAGGTGGGACAAGCATATTTCAGCAGCTGGACTAGTGTGAGAGTGCCCTTAATGTTTTTAGACAAATATCTCCAAAACTTTCAGAAGATTTCCAAAATACAAATGCAAAATTAGAAACTTTTCACTGAGCATTTACGGAGGTAAATAAAGCAGCTGAATTATTTCATTAGGGCCAGACTTTTTATGCTTATCCTAAACAAGTTGGAGATCTTTAGTTGTGGAGTTTTCACCACAGGGTGGGGCCATAATAGGGGCCCAAACTTTGAAACAGTTTTTTCTGTATTTTTTGAAGTATGTATATCACCGGGATCACATATTTATCCTTAATACATTCATGAATCAATATCATCACTGTGGCACAGTGCCCCCTACTGCCAGCTGGAAATTTGCTCCCTTTTTTTCCCCTCCAACAATAACTCCAAAAATTCAGCCCCAGTACACCATTCACCCTATGCTTATGATTTTGGGTCTGCATATGGATCATAGTCAGACCTATTAAAAAGCCTCTTGGACCCAACAGGAAGTCCTCCAGCTTCACCAAGACATTTTTTTACATTGCCAAATATTTTTAATCTGATTCTGTAATTTTCCGCTCTGTCTGGCAAGTGGCAAGACAGCAGTATCACACTGAACACGTCAACATGTACACATTTTGTCATAGCGCACTCTACAGCCAACAGGAAGTGACACAAATGGGTCAGTTATTGATTTCTCTTATTGTGCTGAACCTATCGAGCGTCAATTGTTCAACTGAAGTCCTAACAATTTTTTTCAGTTCAGTTCAGACAACTTTATTATTCCCCGAAGGGCAATTCTGTTTACAGTTGACCCTGCCTTATTAAAACAATCTTAACAATTGGGGAACAAAAACAAAGAAATAAACAAACAAATGCCAAACAGTCACAGCAGCATATAGACAACCACATTCACATTCATATATCAGTGCCAACAGATCAGCAGGAAGAAACATAAGCATGATAAATACAATAAACACAATGTCGAAGATGCATTAAAAGTAAGACACACCTGAGACTCAAATTTAGCATGGGCCACAAATCAAATTCAGTTAACTGCATTTAGCAGCCTGAGAGCTGAAGGGATAAATGAGATTGACTATCTGTTTTTTTTCCTTGGAGGTTGCATGATAGAGCCGCCCAGAGGGCATTAGAGAAAAGTCAGAGGAGAGAATGTGGCCAGGCTGATCTGTCATTCCCCTGGCTTTCTGGACAACACGTTTCTTCCAGTGAGTAAGTGAGCTCAAGTCCTTCCGCTGGAGCTCTCTCTGGAAGAAACATACGGTCCAGAAAGCCAGGGGAATAACAGATCAGCCTGGCCACATTCCACAACACTGACACGTTTCATGAATGGGCACTCCTCTGGCAATTGCAGCATTTCAATATCTCCCAGGAAGTTGCCAAAAATCTCATATTAAGCATCTGCTTTCATTCAAATGTCACATGTATGATCAAGGTCTACACATCTTTTATGATTTTGCTGCAGCGCCCCCTATTGACAAAAGAAGGCATCGCAATTGGATCATTTCTTTATTTCTTTTACTGAGTTGAACCTATCAAGCTCAGATTTTGATAGAAAGCCTTATTTGGTCATAACACTGACATGTCTTATGAAAGGATGCTTTACTGCCAAAAGCAATTTGATATCTCGCCATTTGATACAGGACGTTTGCCTGATTGTGATATGAAACATCTGATTTTATTTAGATTTTACATGTGATCAAGGTCTTCTTTGTCTAACTGCCACCTACTGTTGACTCGCAGTACTGACTCATTTACAAAGTGCATACACATATACAAACACTCAAGTGTTCCCATACACCCCAAAATGTGCCAGGGTGCGAGGGCCCCTCATAGTTGCTTGCATTCCTAGTTTGTTACTATGATGTGTCAGTACCTCTACACCTTCTGGCTGCACCTTTAAAGAAACTTTAGTTGCTCTAAGCACTTCATGTTTTCATGCAAGGCCTGCCAGCACCAAGTGCACAAAGGAAACAACATTTCTTACAGGAGCTGCTGTAAAACTTTGAAGTTTTCCAGCACAGAAACAAATGACCAAATAGGGGATTATGGGAAATTCAATATTGATGGTGATTCCTCAAAATCTAATGTGCTTTGTTTTTACGACTGTGAACTTCTGTAAGGTTCCTCAGAGACTTGAAATCGAATCAACAAAATCAGGATTACTTTAAGAGAAAATGATATGAGACAAGGCTGGATTATGTGGACAAACACACAAAATAACCAAATCTTTCAACTCTATATCAAATGTTGGTGTAAAAATGTTGTTATGCAGGCATCTGCTTGCAAGCATTCCCAAATTAATGATGCCCTCTAACAACCTGTGTGATGGCGCACATTTTAAACTGGCAATGTCTCTTATTGAGTAACGACATTTTCTTATTGTTCTCACCCTTAGGTCAGTGGGAGTGTTTGAAGCTTGTGTGTATGGGCTCTTCAGCTGAAGTAGTGGACAAACTTGGGAAACAGGATGGTGAGTAGACAAAAGAAGCAGTTTATTAGATGACAGCATGTGGAAATGGATACTGACAATGAAGTGTTGTGCTTGATTAGTTCTGTATTTTAGAACTGATAAGTTGTTAGGCTGTTGGTGAATTTGCTTCATCTAAGTTCCTGTTACAAAGAAATCCAGAAATTACCCAAGAAAGAAAAAAAATAATGTTGCTGATGCAATTTTTTAGCATTTTTTTTCCCATGTGACATTTCAACTTTGATGAAAATCAGATGAACTATTACAACAGAAGCAGGACAAAGTATTTGGTTTTGTGGTTATGTATCTGGGTTTCATTTTCAAATCTAGTGTGTTTGTTGACAATAAATTCTACATGAGCAGATTTCAAAATAAAATAGCCTGCAGCTTGTTAAAGACAAAGAGCAGTACAGGCTTTCTCTCAATGGAAATGCATATGTAAGCATATTGAAAAATTAAGTCTTTGGTTTTTATGAACAAAAATACATAAGGATTTGTTTTGTTTTTTTTTTTTTTTTTACTTTTATGGGATGAAACTTTCAGATATCACTATCTGATTGATGACACATATTCAAAATGCTTGATTATTCTGACCTGTGCTTGGAAGCTGATGCATTCTTTTCCTAATTAGCCCCATATAAGGGCGTGAGCCTGCAGGGCCGTGTACAATGATGGGAAACACACAGGATTAAGTAGAAGTAATGTAGCATATATTTAGGTTCTTTGCAGGTGATGTCGTCCAGCAGCGTCAGTGCACCCCTTGAAGGCAAGAAGAGATCTTGCATAGAGAAAGGCTACGAAAAGGCCATGTTTTGGGCTGTTTGAACTTTGGCACTTTTTAAAAGTGAAAATATAAAAACATTCTTTATTCTGAAAGGGTACATATTATGCAAAAATCACTTTTTAAGGCTTTTCTAACAAAATATGTACCCCTCAAGTACCAGAAAAATCCATTCTCTCCCCCTCTCTTTTATCAGCCTTTCAGAAAATCTGTGCTAAAACAAGCCGTTCTCAGATTTTCTCTTCATTACCTTATATGTTAGCACCACCCCCAGGTTCAGTTGGCCCTCCCCGTTTGAAAGAACGTTCTGCCTTCCTATCCAGGAAAGCCACATCGATTTCCTGAGAGGGACGGAGTCAGACGTCTCAGTAAAACTTAAAGCCAAATGCACAGAAACAGCTCGTTCTGAGCAAGGCTGAAACAGAGGGGTTTTTAGACGTGCAAAAATCCAATACTGGAGTGTTTTTTTTCAGCAACAAACTTCACAGGCATGTTTTTGGGACCTCTGAGACCAATATAAACTTGTCTTAAAATGGTAAAATATGTCCCCTTTAAGCTACATTTTTGTGAAATAATCAGGCAAAAAGAGTTTCTGTGTTATTACAATATTATCTCAATGTGAATTTCAAAGGCCTCCTTTTGAAGCCTAGCTAGTGGTGTAATGCTATATTGTCTGGTTTGGTTCTGGTATTGGTTTATTCAGTTGATAGTACATCACTGTCTCAATTACAAGCATGCTCTTGACAAATGAGGATTTTTTTTTATTTGTTAACAAGGCCCAGCTAGCCTCCTAGCTCAGTACAAGCCTCCTCAAGACTCTTATCTTTGTTCATCTGTCTCGCCAAGCTGCAGGACTGAGTCATTTGCGATATTGATCATCTCCATGCCAGGTAAATCAGTTAAACTTGGGAAAAAAAAAACACTTTTTTTTTTTTTGTTGAGTGTAGACAATTTTTGATGATAATCACAACGTGCAGGTCCATTTAGAGCTGCAAAGTTCTAACTTTCCTCCATGTTCCTAATGGCTGTGCCTCACTTCCTGACCCCGATGGACATTCTGGATCATGGGATTGCAAACAACCTGTAGAAATACTTGAATAAATCTAAAGGGGATGTAGTGCTCAACCTGAAACAGGAAAAAGCCAATCCAGTTATTCTTGATGGATACCTTTTAATGAAAAAAACCTTCTAAAATGCTAACTTTATATTCCATAAAGTTGACTCTACTTGAGTCATTTATTTGTGTATTTCATTTAATGATAAACAGATAGCAATGCTGTAAAATATATTTTTTAATGACATGTTTTTATGTCTCTCTTAATCGAGGATATTTGGAGCAGATTAATGCAACATTGATCATTTTATCCTGTCATATCAGCACCTCTGTTAAAAATGCTCTGGGGTTTTGTCCTTAGCTGCATACCAATAAGAAAAAAAGTGAATGTCAAAATCTTTAAAAATATGTCAGCCGGTTTGAAAAGTATTTCCTCTGGTGCATATATTTCACTGCACATAGGCTATATCTGCCATTTGCAAGTACTGCAAGCAGAATATTTTATCTGATTTTCTCAAGAACACTGAATTTCAATTTAAATATGCTATGAGCTACAAGAACTAAAGAATGCCTAACTGAATAAGACAGCTCTTTCATGCAACAGTCTACAGTATGTTATCTGCGAACTGCTAGCATGCACATGTTCATCCACTGATTGCCATGATGGTCTTATCAGACCAAAATGGTGTTTTTGGCCATCTGACAAGACGCTATGTTTGGCAGACACCAAACACTGCACATCACCACAAACACACCATCCCCACAGTGAAGCATGGTGGCAGTGTGGTGGGTGTGGATTTTTTGGACCCAGAAGGCAGACCAGACTAAGACGAAGTTTTAAGGGTTTTATTGAACAATGATGAAAATAGTGCAGGGAGGAGGGGGGGAATCCAGGTGTCCAGGTAGATGAGGGAATCCAGTGATAGAGTGTGCTGGGTTTGGGCTGGTGCGAGGCAGGGAGTGAGGCAGTGGAAAAAAGGAGGACACAAAAAGGTTAGTCTCGTGAAGGTACAGGAAAAAATACAAAACTCAATAAATCTCATGGGAACACTTGGAGAATGAGGAGCCAAATACCACTGGCGAGAGGCTTGGGATACTCTGGCACTGAGGTGAGGCTGAGCAGTAGATTTGAAGAAGCGCTGATTACAGAGTCGCATCATGTGCAGCCAATCAATCCCAGTGCCTGCGTGGGGGAAGGGAGCCTTAGAGAAAGCACAGTGAAGTTAGACACCCAAAACCATGACACCGGAACAGGAAGTTGAGAAAATAAAACCAAAATAAAACCCAGGGAAGCCAAAACCATCACAGGCAGCATCATGCTGTGAGGATGCTTCTCAGCAGCTGGCCCTGGAAGGCTTGTAAAGGTAAAGGGTAAAATGAATGCGGCAAAATATAGGAGAACAATCTTATTTTTAGATTTATTTTCCAGCAAGACAATGACCAGCATACAGCAAAAGGTGCGCAGAGATGGTTTAAAGAGAACAAGGTGAATGTTCTGGAGTGACCGAATGGAAAGCTAAGACATCAATCCAATAGAGAATTTGTGGCTGGACTTGTAAAGGGCTTTTCACGCCTGATTCCCTTGCAACCTGACTGAGCTTGAGCAGTTTTGCAAAGAGGAATGGAGTAAAATAGCAGTTTCTACATGTTCAAGCCTGATTCGGGCCAATCCACACAGACTCAGTGCTGTGATTGCCGTTAAAGGTGCATCTACTAAAAACTGACTTGAAGGGGTGAATATTTATGCATTCACTTGTTCTGCTTTCATATTTTTATTTAATTGGGAATGCGTTGTAAAAATCTGATTTCACTTTGACATTTATAGGGTTTATTTGTCAAAAAACCCAAATCACCATAAGTGATTTATAAAATGATAAAAGGCTGAAAAACCAAGGGGATTAATACTTTTCATAGTCACTGTTTGCTTGCTTCCTACCCTATGATGGATAAAGACATTTTGGATGATTTGTGGTTGACTACAATACTCCTCTGTGTGCCTTTTACTATTATGACCATTTTGATCTACAGCTACTTGTTTCTCAATAGCCTGACTTGAAAGGGTCCTTTACAGGATTTTACAAGGGAATAAAACTACTGTAGCAGGATCAATCATGTCTGAAGGTGGATCCTCATAAAATAATATAGGGCAGTAAAAACTGTTTTGTTATCTTACTGGTAAACTCATAAGCCCTTGTGGTGCCACACCAGACTGGACAAGGAAGCTGATAGAATGTGAATGTTCAAGTGCCATGTCAGAACTGAGAGTACTGCAAATTTGAAAAGTATGGAAGTACATTTGGAGTATTTTTCATCACAAAAAGCAGTGGCATTGATGTTTTTTTCATGGTGGTAGTAGTGCTTTTTAAGATTGTTGCAAGATTGTTGACTTCAGTCTACATTTTCAGGCTTAAACTTTACCTCAAGGTCTAAAATGCACTTAGCTTGTTGATCAATATAACATGATCAATATAACATGTTTTCTGAATAATAGCACAGTAACTGCTGATCCATGGGCATTTGGCTAAAATAAGTCCTCATCTCTGTAATCACGCCTATAGTGATGTTGCTCACCCAGAGCAGAGATTTTAAAGGCACACATCAGACAACCATGCACTTGCTTAAATCAACAAAAGCAATGCCACGTATGGACACCAGTCATTTTCAAGGATTTTTGCAAGGATATACTGCTATAAGAGCTTTGGGAAGGAGCTTAACCCTCATTCTGCAAATTCCCATCTGTGCAGCAATCCAGCACAAATCACTCTCTTTCGAGTCAGTCTTTGCTGTCCCACTGCACCCGCTCTGGTCAGTCTGTGGCACAAGCCAGAAGCACCACTCTGCTCTCTGAGACGTCTGCAGAGTTTGTTTTTCCTGCTGCCAAACACGCTGAGCAGATCAACCAAACAGGGAAGACAACGTGCAGAGCATGTGTTCAATTCTAAAATGCAACACAATATTCAGACTCCTGATTGTAAATCACATCATGTATCAAAATTACATCCTTTGACACAAGCCCCAGGTCATCGGTCGGACAGAGAGTCACAGAGGTAATGGATGAAAAAAGTTCATATTTGAGGTGGAAAGACTCTGAATTTTATACGTGTTTTTTGCCTTACTTTAAAAATATTCCAATCCACACGTTACATTCCCCAAAACGTTTTCAACCACATATAAACACATAAATACATGGTTAGATCCATCCTCCACTATGAAACCAAACATCTCAGTTAAGGTTGGCCATGGCCCTGTGATCTCCTTGATGTATTATATGTTCTTGCTTTAACTCTGCAACTAGCAGGTGTGGTCCCACCCAATCATCAGGAGTGCCTTCATAATGCTTCAACCAAGAATTATCATTCATATTCAGATCATTTACAATCATGGCGTAATTCACCAAAATTGTCTTGTATGCTGACACACAGATAGACTGTTTCTTGTATCCATTGTGTGGATATATGTCACATTTATCTGGAACTTCCCATGCAACGTTTTTGGGAAGGGCAGGACTTTTCAACAAAATCTCTAAAGGTGATTGGATGACCGTTTTGTCTGTCACATTTATGATGGGCCAACTATAGCGACAAGACAAAATGAGGTAGTAGGCATGCACAGCTCCTGTACCAACCTGAGCTGTGCAGGCTAGTGCTGAAAAGCATGCAGAGCCAAAAACTATGGGGAGAAGGGCAAATAAATCTTCTCTGCTAAGAGAAGCTTTTAAGGTGGCTCTTTGCTCCTGTTTTAATAAAGTAATGTGGTTGAGGTCAGATTTAAAGGCTGCTTTTTTATAGCTACATCCGAGCTAACAGCTACAGCGGTAGCTAAACCCCACCCCTAACTACAGCCTCATTCTACTCAAGTGATGCTAATTGGTCCAAATATTTTTGGGTCTGGTGCAAATGTAGATTTGAGCTTTGTAAGACGGATTTGCCTGATGGCAGACATGGAGTCTTGCAAATCCATCTGCTTTTCCCTTTTACTGTATTTATGTCAGTCTTCATGGCCATTCTTGACCTTGCAAAGCAGATGGATACGCCCATTTCCTTATTTTTCACTGGCGAATCCATCTTGCAAAGCTCCCGACGGAACTGTTTGGGCCCGGTTAGAAAGTGACAGGACCAATCAGCGGCGAGGGGCAGTACTCTCAGGCACGGCGGAGTAGTGATGTAAGCAAGCAGCAACAAGAGGCCGGTGCAATTATGGCGGAAGAGCAGCTAAAGCGGCAGTTTTATCAGAACTTGACATTTCTTTGTTAAAAGAAGAACAAAGAACAGCAGTGAGTTGTTTTCTTTTCAAAAACGACAAAAGTCGTGTAGTGACATGTCTACAGTCGCCATGGTTCACGTTATTCCTCAAGCTGCTCACACGCACCTCGACAGCAGCTACGTCACGTGTTTTGTTGCTCTGATTGGCCCGTAAAGATGTGACAGAACATTCATCCAATCACACTCCAAGTTTTTTTTTTTTTTCAAAGCCTATTCCCTTTCCCAAACGCTTAGTATTGAAGGTTTTCCAGATGGATGCGTGAAACACATCCATCTGGAGTGTCAGGTTAGGCCATTCTATAAAAAGGTAGGCATTTTGTTATTAGAGTGCTTGTTAATTCTGCTACCGCACAAATCAAATCATATGGATGCAGAATCACTTCATTTCTGACACGACTGAAGACTTTTTTAAGCTTCTTTTAAGGTTGCCTTGATAGAAAAAGGTTGAGAAACACTGGCCAAAAAATGACACTATGGAAGACAAAGGAAGAACGTGGTTAACTTGTGATCTTGGCCAACAGCACTGCATTACCCACAATCCTACAGTGTCAAGAGTTATCCAGTATCTATGATTAGTTTTGCTACCTTAACCTGTGAAACTACTACTACATTTTGCTGCTACAATAGTATTTAACAGCCACCTTTTAAATCAAAGATGATGTAAATGGTCAAGTGCAAGACACAATGTTTTAGCATTGAAATGATCAACATTACTGCCAAACGTTAATAGAAGATGACGGAATTCACATTCAAGTAGTAGCAAAAGCAATGAAGAGAGCTACAAGCAGCCTGTGACACACAGTATAAGTTCTGCTAATGACAAAGCACATAGTAAATCACAGTATTGCAGGCATTGTGATGGCCACACCCCTGAAATGCCCTTAAAAGTGCTTTGTTGGTAACTGATGAGAGTACTGAGGATGCTAGTGAAGGTTCTTTTTGGCAACTAGAGGGCAGCTGAGGTAGAAATTCTGAAAAACACACCAGGGATTGAGGCCGGATGAGAAGCAGAAGCATGAACTTTTGCAATTTCAAAGTGGCAATGATTCTAAATTTGGTGTTCATAGATGGAAATATTCATTGTGAATATATCTGAAACTTAAAATACACAAGAATTTAGGCCCTTTGATATCAAGATAACAGCTTGCAGTCAGTAAATGCAGGTGTAAATATGCATTCATGACAAATAATAGAATCTGAAAAAACATTAGCTTGTTTCCTCGAGCAGATATTGGCTTAGCTGTTTCCTTGTAATCCGGTTGCCCTTGTTTCCAAACCGACAGCAGCTGCAGCAGTAGAAGGCGTCAGTCCTTCACCTGTCTCAGCCAAATTTTTCAAAACTATTCCAGGAATTCACATAACCAACAGTTACAATCACATTTGTCTCTTTAACCTGCCTCAGGGCAGGGAGGTTAGAGGTAGGAGAGTTTTTAATTGCAGCCAGCGCTCTTAAACAGCCACTTTTGCTTCACCCTAAATTGCCAATTGATCTTCGGTTTGGTTTGGGGGTTGCAGCTAATCCAAACCCTCTGGGGGTCAATTAAAGCGTTACAAGCCAATGCTGAGCTGGAATCTCAGGACCCGCGTCTGCTGCCCGGGAGGTGCTCTGGGGTATTTTTGTGCTGATAATCCTGCTGCTCGACTACTATTGGCCACACTTTCTGTTCTATTTCCTGTTAACAAGTGAAAGTAGGTTAAAATCTGGCATAATTGTGGACTGTTATTGTACGGCATGGAGTCATCTTTCCTTTTTTGTTTCGAATTCCTTAATGAGAATGGTAGTAATGGCTGCAGTTACATCTACAACCCTTTAAAGTGGAGTGAATGAATTCATTAAAGGGTGATTACTTGGCTTGCTGGAAATCACACACCTTGCAAGACTTGAGTAATAGCCTTAACTTACTTATGCAAATAACCGGTTGGAGGGCCTTCAATGTTAAGTCTTTGTGGGCTCAGATTAGGACTTCAGTGTACCAACAGAGTGAGAAAACCAAGCATTACATTAAAGCTTTTGCCTATATAATCACACAGTAAGCATTCCCATGCATATTATTTCATAGCCATTAACAAGTGAAAGTCATTGTATGAGATTGCAGTCTAATTCAAATTTGGCTGCTGTGTCCACCTGATTGTTTTGCATCCTATATGTAGCCTGGGTTATATAAAGCCTCATCTGACCTGTGCATCCCCACTTTGCATGGATCCTGAGGCTACACTAGGGCCTGGGATGAACTTTAAAAAGGCCCAAGTGAAGACACAAAGCTCTTTTGGTGTTAAAGATGTAGACTTTCAAAGGTAAACTCTGCTTCTGCTATAAGGGGCTCTTATCTGCAGTATTTTGTATTTAATGTACACTACATGGACAAAAGCATTTGGTCACACCTGTTTATTATTAAATTCAGATGTATCAATCAGTCTTGTTGCCATAGGTGTATAAAATGAAGCACCTAGCCATGCAGTCTCCAACTGCAAATACTAGAAAGTGAAAGCATTTAGAAGCAACAGCAACTCAGCCACGAGTTGGAAGACCACATAAAATTGCAGAGTTGGGTCCATGACTGCTCAGGTGCATGGTTCGTCAAAGTCACCAACACTACGATGAGTCCATAGCTGAAGAATTCCAAACTTCCACTGGCATTAATGTAAGCACAAAAGATGTGTGATTGGAGCTTTATGGAATGGGTTTCCATGGCCGAGCAGCTGCGTGCAAGCCTCACATCACCAAGTCTATTCCCAACCATCAGATGAAGTGGTTTAAAGCACACTGACTGTGGAGCTGTGGAAACATGTTCAAATTATGTATCTCTGTTTGGCAATCAGATGGGCGACTCTGGGTTTGGTGGATGCCTGGGAAAAGTTGCATGCCTGACTGCATTGTGTGAACAATGAAGTTTGATGGAGGAGGGATAATGGTATGAGGCTGTTTTTTCAGGGTTTGAGCTTGGCCTCTTCTCTCCAGCGAAGAGCAATCTTAATGCTTCAGGATGCCAAGACATTTTGGACGATGCTATGCTTCTAACTTTGTGGAAACAGTTTGGGGAAGACCCTCTTCTGTTCCAACTCGACTGTGCCCCAGTGCACAAAGCAAGGACTATGGTTTGATGAGTTTAGTGTGGAAGAACTTGACTGGCCTACACAGAGCCCTGACTTCAAACCCATTAAGCACCTCTGGGATGTACTGGAACAGAGATCGCAAGCCAGGCCTTCTTATCCAACACCAGTTAGAAGCTTTTCTGGAGTCACTGTTTGACCCTAATGCTCCTGCCATAGTTTAAAGGTGTGCTTTGGCTATCTGCAAGAGCAACTTAGGAGTTTTTCTTCAACCTGTTTCCTCAAGCAAAGGATAATTATGATAAATATCTGCTTTAGATTAAACTCTGAGGATGACCACAATGATAATTCAACCAATTATCACAAAGAATACTTACATATGTTTGAAGATAACGCGTGTACAACTTCACGTGCACGCTTGTCAAAAACAGATTTTTTTACTTATAAGCACTTTCCACATTTTATTCAGAAGACAGAACCTAAAGCATCTTCTGGGGACTGTTAATAAATCATGGCTGTTGCTCCTCTGTGGAATTGAGATTGGCTACAAACGTAAGCCCAAAAACTCAAAGCAAGAGGGACCATCTGCTTCACTGGACTGATGGCGCTGATAGATACATTCTTTGCCAAACTCACCCCGAGCGACACTGAAATCAAATCCAAGGTTCAGACTGTTCTTTGCAGAAGAATTTTCTGAATTTAAAAAGTGTTTACACCATTAAATAACCCTTATGAAGTGTATGCTGATAATATAGAGCTACCAGTAAGATATACTGCAAGCCAGTGAAGCTGCCATGGCAAACAGGATGACCATCCTTACTGACCCATAGTCCGTCCATCTAATATCAGTGGTTGTACCTTTTTTCCCTGCATCATTCATCAGTATGCTCTGCCTTTTAACATTTCCATCTTTGAAAAAGAAGCTCAAACAGTCTAAAGACTGGACTCAGATCAGCATCAGGAAACTTTCACTGATAATTTAAGAATTTCAATATTAATATTGAGGACTAAAGGACTACATCAGACCACACAAATTCAGCAAGATGTCTGAAAGCATCACTGCAGCCCACACAAAGGACACAAAGACTAAGCTTACAAGACAATGAAGCCTGAGTTGGAGTAGTCCTGGAGCAAGATGGGACAAAATGCCAGAAAAAACAAAAGCACTGCAAAGTGCTGCAAGTAGCCTTTGCAGCACTTCACACCAAGGTATGAAAAGGACACATTTTCCTCTCTTATTGTAGGACACAGAGAGAAAACCACATGTTATGATGTGGCACAGGCATCAAAGGTCCTGTAACCCTTCCTTCATTGCCTTTCCAACACTCCTCACAGCAACAGACCAACTGTCCTCCACCGTGTGCCTCATGCTCCCAGCTTCACCTTAAAGTTTGTCAGCACAGTCAGGTACAAGCTGGTCAGGTACAAAGAGTTTTGATTCCTTCCCTCAACATTGTCCAGACGGGAGTGCTGCAGAAAGCCCACCAGTGTCCAAAGAGGGGCACACATCTCTTTTACCACCACCAGATTTGAGCTTGTCCTAGAGTTAATTCATGTCACCACTGACTTTTCACTTGCTGTAGACGTACCATGAAAGAAACATTAATGGACTAACCTCTGCTCACTTCCGAATCTAACTGGATTCATGAAAGCTGCATTTGTTTTCTAATAGTTATTTGATTGATTGTCACTGATAAAAACTGATGCTGCTTTGTTAAATAAATTCTATGTGCTTATTATGTGTACACATTGCAACAACTGCTGGTTGCAAGGTGATCTTCTTTTAATGTAAATACCAACATTTATTGAACATTAATAATAATAATAATAATAGACTTTTGACTTGGCAGCTGATGTTTACTCCTTTATGCTTGTTGTTTCCAGGGTGGTGCTCCATTATTATCTTGATAAATAACTGTAGGTGCCTGCAGTGCACAAAAATCCCCTGTAGCTTTTGCATAGCAGCAGATATTTTTCCTGATGTCTACTCAATCCCCATGTGACAACTCAATCATACACTATATTGCCGAAAGTATTCGCTCACCTGCCTTTACCCGCATATGAACTTAAGTGACATCCCATTCTTAATCCATAGGGGTTTAATATGACATCTGGGAAGGCTTTCCACAAGGTTTAGGAGTGTGTTTACGGGAATCTTTGACCATTCTTCTAGAAGTGCATTTGTGAGGACACACACTGATGTTGGACGAGAAGGCCTGGCTCTCAGTCTCTGCTCTAATTCATCCCAAAGGTGTTCTATTGGGTTGAGGACTCTGCGCAGGCCAGTCAAGTTCATCCACACCAAACTCTCTCATCCATGTCTTTATGGACCTTGCTTTGTGCACTGGTGCACAGTCATGTTGGAACAGGAAGGGGCCATCCTCAAACTGTTCCCACAAATTTGGGAGTGTGGAATTGTCCAAAATCTCTTGGTATGCTGAAGCATTCAGAGTTCCTTTCACTGGAACTAAGAGGCCAAGCCCAGCTCCTCAAAAAACAACCTCACACCATAATCCCCCCCTCCACCAAACTTTACACTTGGCACAATGCAGTCAGACAAGTACCGTTCTCCTGGCAACCGCCAAACCAAGACTCGTCCATCAGCTTGCCAGATGGAGAAACGCAATTCATCACTCCAGATAACTCGCCTCCACTTCTCTAGAGTCCAGTGGTGGCATGCTTTACACCACTGAATCTGGCACTTTGCATCGCACCTGTTGATATATGGCTTGGATGCAGCTGCTCGGCCATAGAAACCCATTCTTGTGAAGCTCTCTGCGCACTGTTCTTGAGCTAATCTGAAGGCCACATGAAGTTTGGAGGTCTGTAGCGATTGACTGCAGAAAGTTGGCAACCTCTGCTCACTATGCACCTCAGCATCCACTGGCCCCGCTCTGTCATTTTACGTGGCCTACCACTTGAAAAAAAAGTAAAGGTCAAAATATCGCCTACCTATTCTGGTATTGTAACCTATCCACACACTGATTCTGAGTGCCCCTGAGTGCCTGAGAGCCCTTTTTTTGACTGAATCATGTCAAATGGAATGGAAAATAACACATTCTAGGTTATTGCAAACTGCAGTAGCAATAGTGGTAGGGTTGTAAACACCAGCACTCAATTCTGTCTTGTCACTTAGCTTATCATCTTTATTCACAAGTGTAATATTTTACCTATGGGCTCATGCATTCAGTGCAGTATTCCCATTCTGCTCCCATTTAAAAGGGATTTGAACCACTTTGTTGGTGTTGGGCACTGACAAAGTCTGGTAGGTTGTGATACATCTTGTATTTATATAATTTAATGGAGATCAAATTCCAGTTCGACCACACCTTTGGCAACCTTCTCTCTGCCTGCTCTGTTGTAAAAAGTCAGTCTCTTGGCTGCAACCAAAGGCTGCTTAACTGAAACCACAATCCACAATTATCTTTTATTATTTTTTCTCAAGCACAAAGATACACAACTCTTGCTTCAGGAAATCATTCTGTATTTACTCAAGCAGGGATGGAAAAAGCAGGGTGGTATTATTTTCAAAAATCATTGGCTGGCTTTGTATGCAGGTGAAATTATGATTTGAACTATTGTAAAATCTAGTTTATAAAATATTTAGGGCTTAGCTGAATGAAAAACATAATGCAAGTGAGACAGTTAAACCTTTATACTGCCTAGGCAAACTTCCAAAAACGATTGTGTCTTAAATACCTGTTCAAATCATGAGCACCTTTATCAGTGAGATCACAGTCCATGACATGAAATGACTGTTTTCATTATTCAGTTTTAACTGCAGTGGGTCTTTAACCGCTTTTCCCCTGGGAGGGCTGGAGCCTATCCCAGTGGGCGAAAGGCGGGGTACACCCTGTACTGGTTTGCCAGTCAATGGCAAAGCTAACATATAGAGACAGACAACAACCTACTGAGCATGGTTTTGGTGGCCAGAGGAAGCTGGAGTACCTGGAGAGAACCCATGCATGCATGGGAAGAACATGCACACGCAGAAAGACCCTGACCAGGAAGTGAATCAGGAACCTTCTCGCTGTGAGGCAACAGCGCCAACCCCTGTGCCGCTGTGCAGCCCTGCCTTGTGCTTCCAGTGTGAAAATATTTTCCAGGAGGGGTTGAATGCTTCAACTCAGTGTTGTATCAGTTTGGATAAATACTGGATTATTCCTGACAGAATTTAAAAATTGCACTATCCATATGCAGCTGGTCAAAGAAGTTGTCCAATAGCTGTCCATCCCACACTATGCTCAAGGAGAACGACAAAACTCAGTTGTCTGAATAAAGAAAAAGTAAACTTGGAAGGATTTGATGCAGAGTTCATGGCAATGGAGTTGTTTCAGTTTGCACTTCAAGGTCACATTCTTGTCCTTTTACGTAACAAATCCAAAATAGTGTTCATATCCCCACATATGAAAATGGTCTTATTGAACCATTTCTCTCTCCCTCTGTGGACTCCACCTGAGTGTGCATTATAAGGGATGCTTGATTTGTTTTGTGTAACATAAGTAACAAGATTTATTTCATATTTTCTATTTCATAGTAACTGTAATGTCATTACTAACACGCAAGTAATGCGCAAGTGAACTTAGACAGCCCATCCGTGAGAAACTGCAACCTCCCTGGAGAATCATACACCAGCCACCACTGCATCAAACTCTGTCTTGCATTCTTATAAGCAGCATCAGGAACAGAAGGTAAATGCTGGGCACTGTCAGTCTGACTTTAAATGCTGTAAGGTCTAAGAAACAGAGACCCCTCAGAGACTGGGAGTGGTCTTTCACTGCAGTGATCTATACGGATGTCCTTGTTCATTAGTTGCAAATTTATTCATTCAACATTAAAACAAATAGTGAAAATTGTGTTTTTTTAAAGGGATATTTCAGAAATTTTGTGGTTATTAAGAGCTCAGAAAGATCCACGGCATAGTGGCTGTAGATGGGAACTTTTGAATTTGCGTAGTTGAATAATTTTTACATAAAAATGGGCCAAGAAAATATGTTGGCCCACCTGTACACTCTGCCGAAACTGTACAAAGCACTTAATTTCTCCCCCAAAAAAACCCTCTGTGTCAGGATAATAACACCACACCATGCTAAAACTAAGATAATATCAGTGATTTTGACTCGAGTGATGATGGTGTGCTGTTTCCTGTGGATATGAGAAAATATTATTATGAACTGCTGTACACCAAAGAGGACCTTATACAGATGGAGAGTCAGCAGGTTGAAAGAGAGAGCAGAGAAACTTTATTTGAAAGTTTTGAGGAGGAGAGATCCCGAGTTACCTGGTGGTTTAAGTGGGTAAATGTGAACCCATGCTCGGGATCTCTCCTGCTCAAAACTTACAAATGAAGTTTCTCTGCCCTCTGTTTTTGAATGCTGTGTCTGTGCTGAATCAATCATTGTGAGTGTTCGGGTTAGCTTGGTTCATGTATTAAAAGTGTTGTTGTAAGGATTTTACAGAATGTCTGAGGGGATTTCAATCCATCGGTCCTCGATAGGGGCCAGGTTGTGGTGGTAGCATGCTGAGTAAGTCAACACACATATCCTTCTTCCCAACGACACTTTCCAACTCCTTCTTGGGAATTCTGAGGCCTCTTCAGACCAGACAGGATATATATAATCCCTCCAGCACGTACTGGGTCTTGCCCGAGGTCTCCTCCCTGCAGGAAGTGCCTGGAGGATCTCCAAAAGAAGGCCTCCAGGAGCCATCCTGATCAGATGCCAAACCACCTCAATTGACTCTGGATTGTCGGTTAGCTGATTGTATCCGTGATCTTATTCCACGAGACCTTGTGACCATAGGTGAAAGTTATGAGGCAGATAAACCAGTAAATCGACAGCTTTCTCTTTCAGCTCAGCTCTCTCTCCACCACAACGGTCTGGCAAAATGTCCTCAGTACTGCTGATGCTGCACCAATCCGCCTGTCAATCCCACACTCCCTTTTACCCTCTCTCGTGAACAAGACCCCGACACATTTGAACTCCTTCACCTGAGACAGAGACTTACTCCCCACCTGTAGGGAGGACCCCTACGTGGGGGGTTTGAATAGTGAATTTTTACCTTCAGAACCAGAGCTGCTGAAAAGGCTCTATAGCCGCATGAGTGAATGAATCAGTGACTTTTGGAGTTTAGTGTGTAAATGGTCACTGGAAAGTAACTCTCTGAATCTGGAGTAGCGTGTTTTTGCAGACCTGTAACTGCAAGAGGGCAAAAGTTTAAAAATGTGGTGGCAGGGGGGCGTCGAATCTGTACTAATGTTCTCCTGAGGTACAGTAAATTATCAGACTCTTTGGTTTGGTTTGAAGACCATCATCAAGCTTCCTCTCTGTTTCAATCCTCCTGAGCACTCTAAGGAAGTTGCAAGTTAGCAGTTTACCTATTTAAGTGTCCAGAATGACAGTTTAAAATGCTGAACTGAAGCCAGTGAAGAGCATTCTCATACTGACGTTCAGTGGCTCAGCGCAGTGTCAGTTGCAGTGGTGACGGCATCCTCTGTAGACCTGTTGGCTCTGCAAGACTGCATTTATGACTCTTTGGCTTCCCAGAGAAATTTCTGATCTTACAGTGGAATGCAAATGGAGTCAAATAGATATGAAAACACTTCTGATACCAATTACTTGTCCACCACCTGCAGATTTTGTGCCCACATGGAGAAATCCATCAATATTTTGGGGAACATTAAGGTAATGAATTATGGAACTTCATTACTTGACTGACATAACCAATATATAGACAGGGAGTTTAAAGAGGTGAAGATCCTTGAAGGAACATGGTTGTCTGTCCCTGGCTCAGTCTCTCAATAAATCAAATCATACAAGTCAGTCCTTTTTTTTTTTTTTTTTCTTTTCCCAAAATCTGCACAAATTTTGTGACATCAGCAGCAATTTAGAGTCTGGTTCTTCTTTTCCCAGAAATCCTTTCAGTTATTTTCTCGCTGATGATATGCACTTTGGTCAGCATTTTGTTGTTTTTAAATGTAAATAAATTTGGATTGGATTTGCAAACTGATTGATTTAGTTCAGATTCAACAAAATTAAGAACTAAAGTCAGATTTTCCCCCCCTTGAAAACCCTGCCTCTTGACTAACATGCAATTAACTCCAGCCTTCACCTATCCTCCAGAGAACAGCATTTCTAAAACACCATAGTGTGCTTAGATATCATCAATACTCTGTGAGGCAGATGGGATAGGAGTTGTCCAAAAACATGTCAGAATCTTAGTTGTCTTTTTGATTGATGATCTGTGATTTACATTTTTCATGCTCTTAAACCACACAATCTAAAAAAAAAAAAAAAAAAAAAGAAAAAAAAAGGGCACAAAATCTTACTTGAGATGCTCCAACTTGTCACGGAATCGTCTGTGGTCTCAGATGCCATACCCTCGGTCCATTTGATGTTAATTAAAAGAATTAGCATTAAAAGATTGATCACTCCAGTACAGGATGCAGTCTTTTTGGGGGGACCTTCCAGAGAAAAAAAGAGGTTGAAACCTTCTTGTTTGGTGATTTCTATTGCATTTAGCAAAGTTTACTACACATGGTTTATGTTTAGCTGCGTAGCTCTTTCACCATCTGTTTCCACCATGTGGAGTTCGTAATCCTTCTTACGAGTGGTACAGCAGTTGAGTTCTCAGCCCATGGTTATAGTTGTGTAGTATGAACCTACAGCCAAGCTTCTTGTAGCAGCTCTTAGCACCAGTAATCACAGTGTGGAGTTTCAGAGGTGCAACAAAATTGTAGTCAACCAAATAAACTTGCAGTGTTTTCCAAACCACATACATACACTGTACTTCAGTTTTCCTATTTCATTTATATTTTGGTTAAGTTTTCTTAAGTTTGGTTTGATTTTTAAGTGTATGGCCCACTTAGAAGCTTACAACAAGTCACAGCAAAACATGAACATTTTTAACCATAACATTTTAAACATTTTTTTTTGTCTACGAACTACATTAACAATCTACATGGACCAAAAAGAGACAATCAAAAAAAAAAAACTGTCAAAGCAGCTTTGCATCATCAAGGCAGCACCCATTGCTTGTTGTGACAAGCAAGAACAATACGGGCTTTCACAACTGAATCTCCAAAAGTCTCTAAAAACACCAGAAAAAGAGTCACTAAAGGGGTCTAAAAACTTGCTAAATATTGCAACAAAGTAGCTACGTTGGCAACACTGGCGCACTATAGAGCAATGCAGTCATGATTTTTTAGGACCCAGAAGTTGGCATGGCTTGGGTTCCCTCGGCAGCGAGCCTATGGGATTTTTCTGTGGGTTTTGGATTTTCGCTGAAAATAAGGTCTGTGTCCAATAAAAGTTTATGAAATTTGCATGTTTTGTTAATAAAGATAATCTTCAAGACTGATAATATAAGCTTCATATGTGGTTCTTAAATATAACTGCTGAAAGTAAAAAGCCAACTACAACACAGTCGACTGAATTTAACGTCATCATCCCAGGATACGAGTGAGAGACAGGCTCAGTAGCCACTCTCCGGGTGATGACGTATATGGTCCTGATAGATGCCGTAGTCCTACTTAGCTTTAGCAACCACCTTTATTAAGACATGAAAAGATATACAATTCAAAAGTGGGGCACTTTTCAGATGGTACAAAAGAATGTTAAAATCTCTCGAGCTTGTGTTCACCACAGACTTTATCTCAGGCAAGGAAACTGGAAGTGCTGAAATGCTAGCTCACTTCCTCATTGTAGGAATCATTCCTGCACCACTCTATACTAAAAGATGTATGCAATTTGAGACACACTATTGGTCCACTGAAACTACGCCCACGCGATGACCAATCAATTAGTTGCTGAAGGAGGGGGTATAGCTGCATGTTGTCTCCAGATCAACCCAATCAGTGATAGTAGTTCCAGTGTTTTCAGACAAATAACTGTAGAAGAAGGACAACAGACAAGGACACATCAGAGCGGTCAGGTGACGCTTCTGAGGATGACCGAAAAGATCAGGGTAAAAACACATCTCCTACAGTTACTTGTCTGAATAAGGGAAACAAGATAAAAAAAATTAATGATGGTGTTCTCATTACACCCTCTGGGAGGACAAATAAAAAGATCCTTTATGGGATTTTCCTGTTCATGAGTTGCAACCTGATTAATTTTGTTCAAGTTTACAAAAATCATGAACTGCAGTCAGATTTTTCTCATCCGAACAACTCTGCCTCTTGACCAATATGTAATCAAATCCAGCCTTCACCTATATGACAGAGAACAGCATTTAAAAAACACCATAACATGCTTAGACCTCATCAATGCTCACATGGGATAAGAGTTGTCCAAAAAAACATTTCAAAGTCTTGGTTGTGTTTTCGGTTAATGGTCTGTGATTAACTTCTCTCACGTTCTTAAACCATACAATCTGTTCAATGTTCTTTTGTTAAGTATTTTAAGACTTTAAACCACACATTTAAGCTAGGTCGATTTATTTTCAGTGAGAAATAACGCTGGCGAAATGTTTTTGAGAAGACCAAGGTAAAAAAAAAAAAAAAAGTGACAGTCCTACTTGAGATGCTCCTATGTTTCACTGAATCTAAAAATACACTGTGGAGTTAGAAAGGAGCAACAAAATAGGATTGTAGTCAACCAAAGAAAAACTTGTAGTGTGTTCCAAATAGCATACTTCTGTACAAAATACTCTTCTTTGGTTAGTAGAGATGATCCTCTCCCATACTACCACAGGCACGCCATGCATTAAGGAATCATGTTTGATGGTGTAACATTATTGTTTAATGTCAGGATTGTCCTACAGCAAATAAGCAGATTTCATCTAAACTGCAAGGTGATTTGGAGAAAGCATATTTTGAAAAATGATATGACGGCATTATATTTTTATCAATTTAAAAATGGAGTGTAATTGGAGTAAAACACCTCCCAAATATCAATCTCATGTCATGATATTCCTAAATTTGCAGGTCAAATTAAGCCAAACTCAATTGAAGAGCCAAAAGAGTCAGCTCTTTTTGCTGAGCTGTGCAAAATAATCTGGATCACTGACCAAGAACCTGTGTGGAGATGGGATAAAGTTCCAGAAGGACAACCATCACTGTACCTCCACTGATCTGGGCTTATGGCAGAGTGGCTCGCCTCAGTGCAAATCACATGAAAGCCTCTTTGGCTTTCATGAAGAGGTTAGGAGACTCCAAGGGTCTGAATACTTATGTAAATGTGATATTTTAGTTCTTTCTTTTAATACATTTGCAAAAGAATCTAAGATTCTGTTTTCCCTTTCTCATTCTGATGTACTGAGTGTAGAATAATGGGAATAATAATGTTTTTGTTTTTAACTGTTTTATCAGGCTGCAACATAACAAAATTGAAAAAAGTGAAAGATTCTGACTGCAGTAGAGAAGAAGAACTGATTGTGAAAAAGTGCATCTTATTCGGAGCTGATAAAATCAGACTGCTGTACTTATGGTGTACTCGCCAATATTGGTGATACTGAAGACAAGTTTAGATTCTTGTTTTATTGTCAGCACTACAAGAAGTCTATACTGTACATTTTGAAGGCTACAGCAGCTGTTATAAAGTGGGATGACTGTGTGTCCTCTCAGATTAAAGCATGCCAGAGCTTTTCATCACCGACTGAAAGGACATCTTAGTGATGTTTCTTATTTTTCATGCTGGGAAGCCGGAAAGCTTACATTGAACATCGTTAAAGAGCGGGGACGCTCACCAAGCTTCCTCATTAAATTTGCAGATGTGTCATCTGGAGGAGCAGCTTTGATCTTACACATGTAACATACATGTGTGTCTGCTCTTTTATGTCGGGATGGGGAAATGGGAAGGGTGAGGAGGTCAGGTGCAGGATGCTAAAGTACAGAAAGACACGAAGAGATGAGATATAGATCTTTATGTAAAGAAGAGGATAACCTTAGGGTGTACATAGACAAGTTGGCAGTGATTTCATTTTCTCATTTGCCTTTTAGCGAAATAAACGAAAAATCTGAAATTCCAGATCTTGAGACTGTCTCCTTCAGAGCCCTGAGCAAGAAATGAATGGTATGCATTACATCAATTCGTGGTTGCATTCAACTGTGGTAAAAATAAATTTGTATGCTCTCAAAAATCATTTTTATGATACCTTTATAAATCAAATGCACTGTGCTTAAGAAAAAGGCTGCATTTGAATCTGTTTGGCAAAAGGCTGACAGTTTGCTTCTTCTCATGTGAACGGGCTCCATAGGTAAAAATGTAGATGTAATAACAACATGCAATCTGCAACATCATTGTAAAACACTCCAACGCACCCTGTTGGATTCATATTAAAGTAAAATGCATTTATGTTACATGACAAAATATGTTTAAAATAGTTAATCAAATCAGGTCAGCTGTTGATTGCATGACTATTTTTTTTAACAATGCAACCCCTTCACAACGTTAAATGAAGTACAGCAAGCCTATAGGAGCACCTGTATGTGATTACAACAAAAACCCTGCTGTGTTTCCGCTCCTCTGTCTTGTATTTTGATTGTCTTTTAGAAACACTTTCCCCTGTAATTTTAGAAAATACAACTTGAAGATTTAATGATTGCATGCTCACTCCTATTACCAGGTGTTAATGGTGTGTGAAGACCATGTGGCACTTAAATTTGATGGCACCTGAAGCTGCTCAACCACCTGCCACATACATTCTTCATATACATATGCTCATATATTCTAATGGTCTCGGCTTCTCTTTGTCTGTTTTTGGTACCATGAATTTATGAAATGGTTGAAGCTGCTTAAAAAACGATAATTTAAGCTCTGTGCCAGCACCACTGACACAATGCTGATGAGCAGAAGAAAATATTATATGCATGGAAAAACGGGCAGTTTTTTAATATTTAACCCTCAGATTTTCTTGGATGATTCAAGAGAAAAAATACCTGGGCTTCCTCCCACCACTAAAGACGTGCTCCTTAGGTTAACTGATGCCGTAGCTGTGAGTATGAGCGTGCCTGGTTGTTTGTCACTATGGGCGCTTTCACATTAGGCCCAGTTGGGTTAGACAAGTGAGGCCATTTAATCTGATGGCGTTTGGTTTGTCAAATGACACTGTTTAATCTGACGCCGTTTGGTTTGACAAGTGATGCCATTTAATCTGACGCCGTTTGGTTTGACAAGTGATGCCATTTAATCTGACGCTGTTTGGTTTGTCAAATGACGCTGTTTAATCTGACGCCGTTTGGTTTGACAAGTGACGCCGTTTAATCTGACGCCGTTTGGTTTGACAAGTGATGCCATTTAATCTGACGCTGTTTGGTTTGTCAAATGACGCTGTTTAATCTGACGCCGTTTGGTTTGACAAGTGACGCCGTTTAATCTGACGTCGTTTGGTTTGACAAATGATGCCGTTTAATCTGACGGCGTTTGTTTGACAAGTGAGGTCGTTTAATCTGACGTAGGTTTTCCTGAGTAATGAGGGTGTTTAGTTTGACAAATGACTCTGTTTGGTCTGATAAATGACAGAGGTTTTCCTGATGACTGATACCTCATTCTGAGACCTGAGGATGTCCTAAAACGTACACCGTACTGCTGGCTTGCTTTCACACTAGCAACATCGAACCAGGCCCAGGCCCACTTGCATATTTACACAGTCTGAAACAGCAGGTGGCAGTATGCACATAGCTGGTCTACAACCCCGCCAAGGAGGAGAGAGAAGAAGAAGCTACCATGGCAATGGAGTCATGACCTGAGCGAAGATTGTTTTGTTTTGACCCGGCAAAAAGTCCATTCTGAAGCCATGGATGATTAAAATCACTTTTAAAGATGCCAGCAACTTTGCTTTTTGTATCTGCACATCTATGTGCAGCTCAGAGGATTAAATGGGCTCGCGCTGCGCAGATACAACGTTTTTTGAGTTGACAGGAGACTTTCATTGTCTTTGTACCTCCTCTAACTGACTCCAACTAGTGTTCATCTGTAAGGTGAGTCACAACAGACCTTTTATTGACAGGATTCTGATGATTTCTGCCCTTTATTGAGGAAAAATGCGTACAAACTGCCGCACTGTGGAAAGAAGTTTAGCTTTTAAGATGACGTCATAAAGCTCATACGGAGCTCTGTACCATATATGGGTGCAGTTGCATTCACATCTCATCCGAACCAAGCCAGAGTCCGCTTGAATCGCGCCCGAGGCCACCCCCCCAGGTGAGCCCAGGTCCGGTGCCTGGGCGCAGTTTGTTTGCATTCACACTACCAAAACGAACCAGACTTTGGGCTCAAGTGCACTCAGATCCGGGACCAGGCCCCTAATGTGAAAGCACCCTTAATGTCAGCCTAGGGTGTACCCTGCCTCTCACCCAATGACAGCTGGGATAGGCTCAGTGGCGGATTTTTCAGAAACAGGGAGATGTAATTTTAAGTTAAGTTATTACATTATCTATTTAAAAAATATATTCTATTTTAACTTTTTTTGTCTGGATGCTGATGAGGTGGGTCACCAAAGAATAAAAGACGAATGAAGAGGTCAGTCTTCTTCACACAGCCCTTTACAGCCAGACAGTCCGACTAGAGAAAGAAGACGGAGCCTGTCTTCTGTGCGCAAAAACCCAAAACATCCTAGCAGGGACAGAAGAGAGATAGAGAGAAGAGAGATGAAGACACTTCACACTGGTCAAATAAATGTGTATAGTTTAATTCATGTAAATCATCAGCTGCTTTAAATGAATCACTTCAGGTACAATCAATAACAGTGATTGGAGGTTGTGAGCCCCCAAACAAACTGATTGGTACAGTCCTGCATACCTGTCTTTACAACAATCCTCCTCAATCCAAAATTTCCATCTGCATTTAGATTGAAGCTGGGTAATGTGAAGGTTAACAGTCTTCTAAGCGAAGGTCTTGTTTTTTTGTCACCCGTCCATCAACCCACACACCAAACCCCAGTGGACTTTCTCACTCTTACTCAAGCGCATGGGGAACATTTCTAACTGTATAAAGCCTTTTTAGTGTCAAGAAGACTAAATATGCACATTATGAAGGCCTTCTTACCATTTGATTTAAATTCCTGGTGTTTGGTTATATAAATTAAACTGACTTGACTTGACACTTGAGAAATGTTTACTGTAGCGTAGGAGTGGCGGCCTTTCAAAGACAGTTATTGAGGCGCTGTGCAGTGAAGCTTGCAATTTAGGTTGACGTTTTAAATGTTGTGTTTTCAAGCATTTAATATGAAGGCATTTGCACACCTTGAAGGCCTGTATATTTCTCAGAGTTAGCGGTGGATTTGATTACAAAATGCTGGAGGAGACGTTGAATAAAAGCAGACATGTGTAAAGACTTGGAAGTCGTACAAGTTCTCGGTAAAACAAGAAAATGCAATAGATAACGGGTCAACAGCAAAATAAAGTCAAAGATCAAGATATTTTTGAGACGGGAAAATCTATATCAGTAGGGGGCTTTGGGCCCAGACCCACTTTATATCTTTACCCCTTCACCTACCCCTCATTTTCAAGTGCCCTTTTCCAGTGCACACTCCTAGATCTCTCAGTAAGACAGTTAAGCTCTATATCCCACATCTACTGCACAAACCCTAACTTTTCATCCTTTCCTCACCTAAATCTGTCAGTTTTATTAAATACACTATCTGCTAACCCGCAGACCATAACACCTTCAGGTTACTGGGACCTATTTCCATGTTTTTCCTTCCAAATCTACCTTCATCCCTCTTTGAATGGCCTGACTGTTGATTGCCCAAAACTTAACCTTTGCAACTAGCAATGAATCTGCAAAGTCTACAAGCTGAAAGCCCACTTTTGGTTGGTGGGGGGCTAAAACAGAGCTGAAAGTAAAGTGAATAGCTGAATGTGAAGCTTGTGCACAAAAATACAACTGTGTCTGCAAGATAAGTAATGGCAAGCAAGCCAGCGCTTGCTAACAAAGTAGTCATGTCAGCTACTATACAAGATAATAACATGTCAGGGTTGTGTGTAGAAACATGTTTTAAAGTTTTTATAGGCCCCTTGTGGCCAAAAATCAATTAATGCAGCTTTAATGTGGAAATAAGTACAGGAAATCCTGCTTTTTCAAAGTCTGGATTACTTTCATTGATAAATGTCTGAGGAGGCATGGTTATATTTTGCAGACAGATTTGCAAAATAAGCACATTATGTAATTATGCCTTTCAGACGGAGAGGAAGGAGGGCAGTGTTTCTCAATCTGGGTTGTGTGTATTCAGTAAGTCTTTGAATGTTAATCCTATTACTTCTCTGTAATTAGTAGCAGAAACAAGTTCTGTATCAACACCATGAAAACTTTTCAAATTCAGTTTCTGAAGCTCACCTGCTCTCAAACATGCACCACACACAGAGCGCATTCTTCGCTTATGAGTTACTGTCAAGCAGGTGATGACAGCACAGCGCTTAAAGCAATGAAACGTTATAACTGTGGAGAATTACTGACCACCAGACCTGTTTGTTTTGCTTCAGCAGTAAGGAGTACATCTCTCTAAAGCACTTCTGTTCTAAATGCTATCATTAGTGGTTTTTCCTCAGGCGCAGTAAAGAGAAACTGCCTCTGTACACCCACCAAAGAAAAGTAAAAGACACCTGACTAATTACAAAACCATAATCCTCACTTTGGCATCTGTTTATTTACTTAAATGATCATTTCAACAGTTAAATCTGCAATTTAGCAGATTTAAAAGCAAAATTGTAATGACATAATGCATTTATGATCAGAACATTTAAAGAGAAGTAAGCTCCACCGTTTTTGACTTACACCATCATCGTTGTTAGTATAATAGTGCACAACAACCTCTATAGTCAAAGACTTGATAGTGTTAAAAGACGAGTATTTATTGCTTATAGGTTGTGTCTCTTAGACAGCCCAGGATTTAAATGGGAAAACATTGCGTTGCCCCCCTCAATGATAAGTGCTGGGAGAGTTTCCTAAGTAGAGTCCTGATTTTATGATTTCAACCTTGTACAATGTGCAAAGCTCAATCAATCAATCAATCATTGTTTGTATACACCAATTCATAACCAAAGTTATTTCATGACACTTTACGAAGAGGGCAGGTCTAGACCGTATTCTCTGTTGTAGCCTATTCACAGACCAACACTTATCGTTGATATTATATTAAAAGACTAAAGGCTGGCATTAAAATATTAGTATTTAGCCCTGTTACAGTGGCAACATCAACGTTCTCTTTAATGGACAGGACTGTCGAGCAGACCAGGCTCGTGTTGAGCAGCTCTCTGCTGAAGCTGCACGGGCAATGAAGAGTGCAAGAAGGAGAGATAGGGGTGGGGAAAAGCAAGAAGAGAAGAGGGACAAGAGAAACAACAAAACAACAAATGACAGACAAAATCATGGCAGTTGTGACCATAAACTTGTCTCCCTTTTTTTTAAGATGTTGGTATAATTAGTATTAGCATTATCAGAATTAGCAGAATATAGAGAACTATAATTAATGAATATAGCAGTAAAATAGCATTACTCTTAGATTCGATGAAACAGTTGATAATAGAAGTAAGAATGGTGTTAAAAGATGAAGAAATGATCACTGTCATACTTAACCTGACATGCCAGATGGGTTTGTTTCACACATCCATCCGGTTAACCTCTCATAGACATGGGAACATGGGAAAGGGCCTTTGAAATGAACGCGGAAGGTGATTGGATGAACGTTCTGTCTGTCAGATCTTTACGGGCCAATCAGAGCAACAAAATGTGTGACGCCGTAGCTCCAACCGAGGTGGGCTGCTACCAATGAGTTAACTCCGTAAAGAACTGCATAACGTGAACCATGGCGACTGTAGACATGTCAATACACAACTTTTTTCATTTTTGAAAAGAAAACAACTCATTGCTGTTCTTTGTTGTTCTTCTAACAAAGAAATGTCAAGTTCTGATAAAAATGGTGCTTTAGCAGCATCCACGCTAATCTCTTCCACCATAACTGCACCAGCCTCTTGTTGCTGCTTGCTTATGTCACGACTCTGCCGCACTTAAAAGTACTGCCCCTTGTTGCTGATTGGTCCTGTCACTTTCTAACGGGCCCAAACGGTTAAGACGGGAGCTTTGCAAGATGGATTCACCAGTAACAAACAAGGACATGGGCGTATCCATCTGCTTTGCAAGGTTATGTCATACTAGCATTAGCATTACTGTAGAGAAAAATGTACAAAGGGATAATAGCAACGCAATTTGAGCAGTTCTTCAATTCATTTTAAGATATGAGATAATTATAGTAGTAATAGTGATAATAATATTATATTAATTATATATGATTATAATAATAATAGCAATGTGGGAAAGAAACCACAGAGACAGCAGTGACAAAACTAGAACATGACCTACATCACTCCAGTTAAACTGTTTCAATCCCTCTATTCCTGATCTCTGCATTAAGTGCAGAAAAGAAATCGGCACCCTCTTACATTGTATTTGGGGATGCCAAAAGCTTCAGAATTTCTGGAGAGAGGTTTTGGAACTGGTTTCTAAATTGGCAGGACTGTCTGTTCCCATGGAAGCGAAACTCTTTTTATTACATATCTACCCAGAAGACTTCCCAGCAAATGTAAAGAAATGTAAATTAACCACTTTTTGTCAACTACAAGCTAAACGTGTGATTGCCTTAAAGTGGAAGGATGTGGAGGGAAAAACAAAATGTCTTGCAATCAGCCATTAGAAAAAATGACATGCAATAAGAGGTAAAGTTGATTTTTTTAATGACAGGAAATAGGATACCCTAACAGCTGAAGTTATTTATTATCACACAATTGTATTTGCTCTTTTTAAATCATAATGACAAGTTGAATCAGCCAAACAGCCCTGATCAAAAGTATACATAACCTTTATGTTCTGGCCTGATAATATGCACACAAGCTGACACAAACAGGTTTAAATGGCTTGTAACAGTAACTGTCCACACATGTCAAAGATCTGTAAAAGGACCTGCAAGATACTTCTTCCCTACTGAAATCATTGATCCCTAAACCCAGTTATGCTTAATATTGGCCCTTACAAGCTATCTGTGCAGACCGATGGGCAGCAAATAGCCAGCACTTCACCAGGGTCGTCAAGTGGGAACCCCTTTCACAGGTGTTTCATTCAGCACCTCCTCAGGGCTGAACCTTAACCTCCATCATCCCACAGCCACGTTGCTCCATCCGCCATCACCGCCAACCTTCCATGCCAACACAGAGACATTCTTTACCTTACCTACTCTACCAACAGACCCAGCCTCTGTACACACAAGCTCTAGTTAGGGACAGTGCCGGTACTATCTACACTAGTACGACCACCACCATACAGAAAAATACAACTATTCCTAGCGTTAACATTGCACATATACGGAAGAGGATTAGGGCAATTTTTGAAGGAGAAAATAATTTTTGGCAGGTTGAGATCAGAGATGAAAAGCAAAATTTTAAGAATAAACACTTTGGCACGCGTTAGCAATTGGAAACTCTAGTTAACAGTATTTTGAGTAATACATAGAGAAAATGTCACCTGCAAAACGAGATGCACATGATATTTGTTACATATTTGTCTGTCACCTGTGTGTCTCTACAGGTGATCAGACAGAGAGGAAGGGAGACAAGAGCTGTTATGTTTCTTCTGTTGATTCATGAGTATTTAAGATAATAACAGAGAATTGCCTTATGCCTCATATCAATGAATATGTGAAATTATACCTCATTATTGGATTTAACAACAAAGAGATTCTCTCTCTAGCACATAAACACAGTGTCTGTGATCCGCTGTCAGTAAAAGCAAGTTTCAACTTTTTTCAAAATTGTGTTTAAACTTTATTCCCAAAATTTCGACTTTAATCTTGAAGTTGTGTTTCGACCTTATTCCCAAAATTTCGACTTTGTCCTCAATATTTCAACTTTATTCTAGTCATTTCGACTTTAACCTAACCTGACACGCCAGATGGATGTGTTTCACACATCCATCTGGGAAAGCTTCAATAGGAAACGTTTAAGAAAAAGCAGAGGCTTTGAAAAAATCTTGGAGTCTGATTGGGTGAACGTTCTGTCTGTCACATCTGTACCGGCCAATCAGAGCAACAAAACACATGATGTAGCCGCTAGCAAGCTGCGCGTGCGCAGCAACTGATGAATAACACAAAACATGGCGACTACAGACATGTAAGTACTCGACTTTTTTCATTTTTGAAAAGAAAACAACTCACTGCTGTAAATGTCGTCAAGTTCGGATAAAACTGGCGCTTTAGCAGCATCCATGCTAATCCCTTCCTCCATAACTGCACCAGCTCTTGCTGTTGCTTGTTTACGTCACAACTCCGCCACACCTGAAAGTACTGCCCCTCGTTGCTGATTGGTCCTGTCACTTTCTAACCGGGCCCAAACAGTTCAGATGGGAGCTTTGCAAGATGGATGAGTGAGAAACAAGGAAACGGGTGTATCTATCTGCTTTGCAAGGTTAACTTTAACAGGGAATTGCCCAAAATGATTTTCTTCTTCGAGAATGGCCCTCATCCTCTTCCTTCCACATGCAAAATAACTGCAAAGACAACAGAACAAATACGTTGAGAGGTTTACAGACTGGGAAGTGCAAATTCCATCAATTTACATCAACATTACCTCAAAACAGACACCAAAGCAATCTTGGAAAGTCATATTAAATTCATGTTTTAATTTTATTCTCTCGCATTCCTATGCTGTGCTTGACTATGCAATGCCCCGCTTCAGAAACAGCATGACACTGTTCAGATGAGCAAAATCAAGGTGCAGATGGAACGTGGCATGCTTTGCACACATGAATGCTGTACAGTCATGGGGTTCCCCTAGAAAACCAGCATTCTCACTATTTGACTAGTCTCAGTTTAACTGGCATCTAATCTACTGGAAGTTAGTCACTAGGAGCATCCCTAGTGTATTTCATTTAAGTAAAAAAATAGTATTTAAAGGTAGCAAAGCTCTGAAAAAACCTATGGATTTCATGATAGGTGCATCAAGGTGGAATAGATTCATCAAAAAAATGCAGGCAAACACAATTTTTATAGATTAAAATCAAGAAATTACCCATTTTAGTTAGATTTTTATCATAACAGGAATGCATATTGCTTTATTTTTACTGGTATTGCATTGCTGAGTAAAATTCTGGTATCATAACGCCGCTACATGCTGACACATGATGGTCCCCTTAGTTCTACCCTGTTGAACATCTTAATGCACACCTCTCTGCCATCTGTAAACATGTTTATCTTATTATTATCATGACAGACTTACGCATTAAAAAAAAAAATGCGTAAGGATAATTGCTCATGTGCTTTTTGCAAAAACTCAATCAGTTTTCACCTTTTGCACCTGCAGACTGAGGAACCTGTCATTTCATCTCACTCCATGTCGGCTGGCCCCAGGGAGACGCTTTGATGATTCATCAAGGTCTCGTGAAACTGAAAGTTGCTCTTAAGTATGTCCTAGGTCGAAAAAGGGGGGGGGGGTACCACCGAGACAAAACCAGAAGAGGCAGTGGGATAACATGCAAATTTGAAACTGAACGGCACACAGAAGCTCGGATGCATACCAATGCACGTCCGTGTCACTTACCTGGGGACATGTCAGATGATTTAAGCCTGCCACACACACACACTGATTTTTTATCAGTGTAAGAGACCCCACACATGGGAGGTTTTACCTTGTTGTTTGTGTGGTGTTATGAGAGGATCAACACAGACACTTTTTTAAAGATTCCGGTCACCGACTACCAGAATTTCAGCAACGTCTCATTTCTTAAAATCTCACGCGGTCCAGCATGCCTTTAGGAGCTAACTCGTGTTGTTGCAACAAACCAGCAAGTTGCTCCTCCAGCAAAACTTAATGCTTCCTGTTGACTGTCATTGCCATGGCTGTGCTTTTGCTTTGCTTCCTCTTCCTGACTGGTTGTTCCTCTATTCGCTGATGGGCTGTCCTTGGTGCTCACTGGTCGTAAACTTCTTTAATATTTACAATCTCGGGTCGGAGCGCCTAGGATCGCGCTGGAGAGGGAAAAATTCAACCACAGGACAATCTGGCGACCAGAGACCAAAGATAATCTTGAGAACGAACACACAACTGGGCCTTTCTTGACTTTGGTACTATGGAGGGATTCAGCCAGACAATCGGCATGATTGTTTGTGTCCCAATCAAGAAACCAAAAAATCTTCTTGTGTCACACATAACATAGGGATGTTAATGATGAGCTCAAACCTCCATAAAAAGGGTATAAAGAGTCTGGACCATAAAGTACAATTAGGAAACCATAACACAAATCTGCTTTTATTTCTGTATACTCACATAACAGTCTCTGTTATTATAAAGTAATCTAACTTACCTAGCTCTCAGTATGAAGCCGAGCCTGTGGCCCTGCGGGTCTGCCAACCTGGCCCGGACTGGCTGGAGACTTCGCTGGATACCATCTAGTGTCTCGGCTGCTCAGCCTTCAGCAACCAGCCTTCCACGCTCGAGTGTCCCTGCTGTGTTTACGGCTCTGTTGCCTGGGGCTTCTTGCAGTGTCGTCGTGCTGAATGTCGATACTAGTCCCCGGGGTGCTGGCCCATCTGTTGCTGCAGGCTTCTGTCCTCCACCTGAATCCCTCGGCTGTGTGTCCGCTCTCCGCTAGATGTCCAACTGACAACTGCTGGGTCTTGTGGCTTCACCGGTCTTCTGGCTGATGACCTGACGGGCTGCTAGCTGTTAGCTGGCACGTGTAAGCAGCTGGTGGCTAGCTGGTGAGCTAGCTGCTAGCTGCTAGCCGCAGCTAGCCCGTGTCCTAGGGTGACCGCAGCAGTCCTGCTGCCAACCACTCCACTCAGCATACCTACGCAGGTGACTCCATAGGTGACTGCACTTCATCTCTCTGCTGTCTACTCCTAACATCACTCGCACCTTTAACTGCATGATTAACCTATCTGAGACAGTAACAATGAAGTTTTTGCTTGCACTGCCCCTAATACTCGTGCTTTGGTCCCACGGAACTGTAATCCATCGTGGTGTACCCGCTAAAGGGCCCCGCCCACCTCTGTGCCTACCTAGCGCAATGACTATCACCTGGTCCTTTGCTCCTGCAGAACTGACAGTAGATTTGTTGATGTCCTCTTGTGGGCCAGTTTTAAATGATATTATTCTGCTTCGTTTTATGTGTAATTTTGTCTTGAAAAATCATATCATTCGTACAGAAGCATCATTTATTGACCTTGCCAAGTCTAATAAGGAAGATACTGTATCATTTCTCAGTATTAAGAGAAAATGTTTTATCCTACTCTTACTTCTTCTGTCAGGCAACGTTCAGCCTAATCCAGGCCCCCCTCTGAACAGTATTGGTACCCCTGATGAATTCAGAGCCAGATGTGGCCTTGGTATTGTCCATTTAAATGTTCGGAGTCTACTCCCCAAACTAGATCTTGTTAAAATACGGATTCAGTCAACTGACACTGACATTCTTGTCCTGTCTGAAACCTGGCTGACCAAAGCCATCTCAGACAAGGAGATATCAATAAAGGGTTATCGTGTCTTCCGCTGTGATCGTCCCAGGAAAGGCGGAGGTGTAGCCATTTATGTAAAAAATAAGTATCATGTGTCCATCCTATCCTCAGTGTCCTTAAGAAAGCAATTTGAGCTTCTTGCCCTAAAACTTGACTTTTCGCAGGATCAGTCCATAACAGTTATGGGTTGCTATAGACCACCCTCAGCATGTAATAAGGCCCTTTCCTCACTGTCAGATTTTATTGCTAGGTTTAATATGAGTGAGCTTGTTTTGGTTGGGGATCTTAACATTGATTGGTTGACACCATCATCAAACAGCTTGAAATCTGTCTGTGACTCATTTAATCTTACCCAATTAATACATTGTCCAACTCGTCCTAATGTAAAAAATCCTACGAGGTCATCCTTAATTGATTTAATCCTAACTAATGTTCCATATAAGTACACCGATGTAGGTGTTTTTGCTAATCACTTAAGTGATCACTGTGCTATTGCAACTGTGAGAAACGCCAAACTTCCAAAGACAAAGTCTCAAATTCTAGTAAAAAGAGATCTTAAATGCTTTCATGAGCAAGCCTTTTATCATGATTTATCTATCTTTGATTGGAGCAGAGTTTCGCTCTTTGATGATGTTGAGCTGGCCTGGAAATACTTCTATGACGAATTTCTGCCCCTCTACGTAAATTTCGTGTAAAAGGGCGCTATAATCCCTGGTTCTGTCCAGAAATTGGTAATCTACTTAAGACAAGAGATGCTGCCTGGGCCAGGGCAAGAAAAACTAAAGCTGAGTCCGATTGGCTTTCATTCAGGCAGCTTCGCAATAAATGTACTTCTTTAATTAAGAGGGCCAAGTCAGAGTTTTACCTCTCTGAAATAACAAAAAACTTAAATGACCCCAAGAAATTTTGGAAAGTTGTTAAAACTACTTCTGGTCATGGGTGCGCAACTGAACTCCCTAACTTTCTAATTAAAGATTCTTGTACTCTCACTGGAAAGTCAGAAATGTTGAACTGGTTTAATGGACATTTTATATCAGCTGGTTACTTATTCGATTCTGTAAACCCTGAGCTAGTTAAGCCTGCCTCAGTTATGGATACTCAGGCTATAACCTGTACCACAAATTGTTCTTTTTGATTTGCTCCTGAGTCCGCCTTTGAAGTCCAGAGAGCGTTGTCAAAACTGGACACCAGAAAAGCAGCCGGTCCTGATAAATTGGACCCTTTCTTTCTTAAATTGGCTGCTGATTTCATTGCAGAGCCTCTCTCTCATATTTTTAATTTAAGCTTCACCACCAGTGAAATTCCAAAAATCTGGAAATCAGCTTTTGTTCTTCCCCTGTTAAAGGGGGGTGAACCTTGGGATGTAAATAATTACAGACCAATCTCCAAACTGTGTATTCTGGCTAAAGTGTTCGAACGTATAGTCTGTAACCAGGTGAAGGATTTTCTTAACACAAATAATATTTTATCACCCTTTCAATCTGGTTGTAGAAAGCAACACAGCACAACTACAGCCACTCTTAAGGTTTTAAATGATTTTATTGATTCCTTGGACTGTAAGAAATACTGTGTTGCACTGTTCATCGATCTGTCAAAGGCATTTGACACAGTAGATCACAGTTTAATGATAAACATGCTTCATCAGATTGGTTTGTCAAAAAATGCAGCATTGTGGTTTGCCAATTACCTCTCTGATAGAACCCAGTGTGTCCAGATGGCGGGCTCCACCTCGCCATTTCTGGAGGTATCCAAAGGTGTCCCCCAAGGCTCAGTCTTAGGACCTATTTTATTTTCCATCCATATTAACAACATATGTGATCATCTGTCGAATGCCTCTTACCATTTTTATGCAGATGATACCATTATTTATTGTTGGTCATCTTCAACCGTGCAGGCTTTTGAGTTCTTACAGTCTGCTTTTAATGTTGTGCAGTCTCGTTTAAAAAGACTTAAATTGGTTTTAAATGCAGACAAAACCAAACTCATGGTGTTTTCTAGTTCCAGTGAGTTACCAGGGAACATCCCATCAGTCGTAACTTCACAAGGTGTTCCCGTTGAACTAGTCTCAAATTACAAATATTTGGGTTTTCTTATCGACCGTGAGCTCTCGTTCAAAGCCCATATTGCCAGTTTGGTCACCAAACTCAGGGTAAAAATAGGTTTCTATTATAGAAATAAGTCCTGCTTCTCACTCAGGGCTCGTAAATGTCTTGTTTCTGCAACCTTTCTATCGTTGCTGGATTATGGTGATGTTTTGTATATGACAGCCTCAGCTAAATGTCTACAGTCTTTGAATACTGTCTATCACTGTGCGCTGAGGTTTGTCACTGGCTGTAGTCGCCTCACGCAACATTGTGAACTCTATGCCAAATCTGGCTGGCCCTCGCTGAGTGCTCGCAGATACACTCACTGGCTGACTCTGATCCACAAGGCGCTTCTTGGCTTGGTTCCCACCTATTTATGTACTCTTTTGCAAAGATCTAAAAGCCACTACGCTTTGCGTTCCTGTGATATTCTCCACCTGCTTGTTCCTCGTGTCAGGACTGAACAGGGAAAAAGAGCGTTCAGATTTGCTGCCCCCTCGGCATGGAATACTCTCCAGACTGAATTGAAACTTTCCGAATTCATCTCACTGGAAAACTTTCGCTCTGTCTTAAATGATAGACAACGTGAGTCCATGGAACAGTGTTTGTGTTTCTAAATTGTTACTGTGACCACTATCCTTGCACTTTAAAATTTGATGTAGCTCCAATTCTTATTATTATTCGTGTTATGTTATTGTGTATATCTGTCTCTTGAATATGTATTATTTATTATGACGTGTGCTACTGACCTCTTGGCCAGGTCACCCTTGTGAAAGAGATTTCGGTCTCAATGGGTTTTTTATCTGGTTAAATAAAGGTTAAATTAAAAAAAATTAAATAATTACCAGAGAAGCTACTGTGTGGATTGTGCAGTGGTAATAATCTTAAATAGTACCGTAAACTTTTTTGTTTTAAATAACGGTAACTTTAAATGCTTGTTTGAATACTTCAGAGTCTCTTTGAAAAAGTCAAATATCAAGGAAAGCCACAGTCATGCTGTTCTAAGTGATTACATGTCCTATTACTCATCCTGTATCTCACTATTACCCATCAGTCACACTGTTCTGATTTTTCACAGATCATTGGGAGCAGGCTCATGATGCTGTGACACATACTCTTTCTCATCCTGTTACTGAGTCATTCATTCACTCTTTTACATACTCTCACTGGAGCACGCTTTCCTAAACTCTGTTATGCCAAGAACCCTATAACAGTCTCAGCATTGATTCATTACTCAAATCATACCACATACTTTATTGTTTATTTTTTGGCATACTTAAGTAAAGCCACCACAGCTTCTCCCTATCAGACAGTCTGTTTCATATCTCCATTGCATGAAAATATTTCACATTCATCTGGGAAAGCTCCCATAGAAAGTGTTTCTGAAGAGCAGGACTTCTCCAATCACAGGGCTGCTGTAGATTAATGTTTAATAAAATTGACACCAAAGACGGTCGGGAGACTTGCAAAAACATCTTTTCTGCCAAGTCAAGCTTTCAGTGTGGCTTTTTGCTCTTGTTTTTTTTTTTTTTTTTTTTTTTTTTTAAAGAAAAGGTGCAGTTCATATTAAACTCCTACTTTCCTACATCTATATCCAAGCTAACAGCTACCGTGGCAGCAGCCCCTGGATACACCGGCACACCCCACCTGTAATGATCACAAACTCATGCCAAAGCAGGTCAGGAGAAGAGTCAAACATTTTTTCCGTCATGAAATGCTTTCAGTGATGCTCTCTGCTCTCTGACAAAACTGCCGCTGTGGCTAAGTCCGAGCTAATCACAAAACTAGCAGCCATTGTATACAACCACTCACAACTAACCCTTTCCCCCATAATAACTCATGCCGATGCCATCATGAAAAGTTTTCAGTGTTGTTTTTAGTCTTTATTACATACAGAAACACCCAGTTCTAGTCAAACTGATGCTAGGCTACAGCTACATCCTAGCTTAACACCACACTTGAGGAAGCTACTGCAAATGGCCTCCGGTGCAACTAAACCCCGCCTTGTTCTCCACGTATGATGCTGATTGATCCGAACGGAGCTCGGTTTGGAAAAAATGTTGTGGATTGAGCTTTTCAAAATGGATTCACCTGATGACAGAGATGAAGTCTGGCAAATCTATCTGCTTTGAAAGGTTAGCATCTCCCCGCAGCTGCAATGATTTCGCGTAAGTCCACCACTGCTCCACCATTATTTTCATCCCCAGCCTTTGTGAGAAAGATATTGCCTCTATTCGATTGACCACATGAGTGCAAGTGACGTATTATATAAACACCAGTCTGGTTTTAGCTTCATGCACAGCGCCAAATCTGCTTTAGTCAGAGTTACAGATAAGTAACTAAGGGGGGCAGCAAAAGAAAGGGGCACATGCGCTCATCTGACCTGACCTGTCATATGCATTAAAATACATAATATACAGGCAATGCAATGAAATGCATCGTCCCTCACCACCTTCTCATCCTTTAAAACAGTGGTTCTCAACTGGTTGAGTCACAGGACCCACCATCAACTCCTCAAGGAGAACTGTGACCCAAATTTTGGAGACTTTTTTTAAACAATTGGAAGTATTTAATAAAAAGTAGTGTGGTTTGTGCCTATTACAGTACAAAAGGTGTAACAAAACAATGAAACAGGACAAAAAATGCATGTTTTATGGAGCCTCATAGAAAAATTGGCGCATTTTTTTTTTCAAGCACACATCTGCGACCTACTGAAAAGGCTTTCTGACCCAGCAGTTAAGGAACCACTGCCTTAAAACCAAAAACATTAAAAGAAAAACTAAATACTAGAGCTAACACCTTCCTTGTGACTTTAGTCCAGATCATGGCATGGCTTAACATGACAAGCTGCAATAGGAAACGTTTGAGAAAAGGCAGAGGCTTTGAAAAAAACTTGGAGCGTGATTGGGTGAACGTTCTGTCTGTCACATCTCTACGGGCCAATCAGAGCAACAAAACACGTGACATAGTCGCTATCGAGCTACACGTGCACAGCTACTGACGAATAACGTGAAACATAGCCACTACAGACATGTACTCGACTTTTTTCATTTTTGAAAAGAAAACAACTCACTGCTGTTCTTTGCTCTTCTTTACTGGAGAAATGTTGTCATGTTTTGATAAAACTGGTGCTTTAGCAGCATCCATGCTAATCTCTTCCTCCATAGCTGCACCAGCTCTTGCTGCTGCTTGTTTACGTCATGACTCTGCTGCACCTGAAAGTGGTTGCTGATTGGTCCTGTCACTTTCTAACCGGGCCCAAATGGTTCAGATGGGAGCTTTGCAAGATGGATTCACCAGTGAAAAACAAGGAAACGGAAGTATCCATCTGCTTTGCAAGGTTAGGCATGGCTATGACGTCTGACGCTCCTGGCCAGAAGATTTGGTCCAATTGGGTCATCTTGTCTATTACTATGACACAAAAAAAAAAGGAGGGGGGGTAGATTCTAAAGCAGCTAAATGTGTATTTTTTCCTTACTATGAATGGTTATTATTTAGATAAGAAATAACATATGGTTGCCATAGCTTAACTTTCCATGGACTGTGTTTTTGCCCATCTCCACAGGTCCCCCATGTGGCTGGGCCCCAGAAAGCTCTCCTCTTATCCCCCTTATGGCCAGCCTAGTCTACAGCCTGATTGCATATTTGTGCTATTTTGCCACTGAAAGTCACAAAAGCTATATAGATAAAGTAAATAGAGGTGTGCTGGGAATGCATATTCTACCTGACAATGAAGCAGCAGTTTTATTGCATTGTTGTGCATCTTGATTCCGTTTTATCTCCTCGTTTTTAAATTCAATGCGGATGTTTTTTGTTTCACACAGTGATAAACTTTTAATGTGTTTAATTGCTGTGTAGTTAAATGTTGCATTCGCCTTAGTTTAAGTTATGTGTGTCACAATAACACAGTAAAACAGGAATAATGACTGTCATTGTACAGGACCAACCCTGTGCTTTCCCTTCATACAAAGGAATTCAATTCAAGCGTTTATTAATGTCACCATTAAATACAATTATAAAATACAGTAACCGCAATCGCTCACCATGGGTAACTATGGGTTAAAGGCCTCGTAAAACCACTTAGTTGGCAATAAATTGAGTGTTGAGCAACCAGAGCAGGGAACCTGTTTTCTATGCTGCTCTATTTAGATTGGCAGTAGTGCTTTCGGAGTGAAGCTCTTCAGTGCCGTTCGTCAGAGAGGGCGGCTCTTTGGCTGCTCTTTACGCATCATTATAAATGCTTAACTCCCTCCCTCTGCGCGCTGTCCAGCTCCGCCGCCGCGAGCCCTCACTGTCTGGATCTGTGCTATAGATAGATAGATGGGCTTCACGCCACATGCCGTCAGCCGACAGGTTGCAAAGGTTGAGAGTTTGATTCTACACTTTTTGCCGTTTATCCTCCTCTCCTTCTTCTCCTAGTTGTTTTTGGGTCTTTTTTCTCCTTTGCTTGGATACTGCTGACTTAGGCATTGGATATGTGCACACAGGATGGTGACAACCCCTTTCCTCCCCGTAGAAGTAAAATAAAATAGGCTTTCGCACAACACTGGATTTACTCCTGGCGTTCCATATGAAGAAGTCAAAAGTAAGTGACTGTTTCTGCTTGTTTTAACTTCTTATTATTTGGCGTGACGCAGGGCAGCGGGACACTTTTCCTGCTGCTTTCCCCACTGACAAACTTTACCAGAAAATCTGCACGATTTATATTTTTTAATAGGTCTGCACTACATTAAATGAGGAAATATTTGGTTGTTGAAGTAGCTAGATAAAGCAAGATAAAATCTTTTTTTTTTTTTTTTTTTTTGTGGGCTTTATTGCCGAGTTTCTTGAGGCTGCAAGGTGTCAAACCTGCTCGCCTCGCACTCTCCAGAAACACTCCACCTGTATGGAGTTCATCCAGATTTAGCCACGTCCACGTCTTCCGTGTTCCGTCGGCAGGGCAGCGATCTTGATGGCTCCGGATCAATACATTTATGGTAACGGCGCCTGTCTTGCACTCCACATTATCCACTTCTGAAAACGTTTGGCACCGTGCGTAATTGCCACTAATGTGCTGTTTTGATGTCTCGTGGTTACTCTGATGGTTTTATTTCGTAAATGATTGCCCTGTAATTAAGTAGGTAGTGCAACGAGAAAGTTATTTTACCGCTTAACATGCTGGGAATTTTGGGGGCAAAGATGCAAGTTTGTGTTCTGGAAGTGGAGCCGTTTTTCTGTACGCAACTCCCGTTTTATTCTCTTTTGAAGTCGAGCCAGAGTTCATTTTAACCACATTTAAAGCACACTTAGTTGATCAAACTAAGATTAACACGAGTCTTTTCAGGTTTAAAGGTAAAATTAATCAGGCATTATCAGAGGTCAGAGTGTCAGTCTCCTGTTCGGAGTCACTTTCTGGCTGCAGAGTTGTCTGAAACTCGCTGTCAAATCCTCATCTAGAGAATTTTAAAAAGCCCTTTCATCTCCACCGCCCGTCCACCAGTTAAGGCAGCCCTTCAGGTTATGCATCAGCCTGCTTTTTCAATGACAGAGGCTCCTGTCTGTTTTTCAGATGAAGAGGCTGCAGGGCTAGCTTAACCTCCATCCCTGAGAGCTGTCCTCTCACGTGGCTGACAGTAAACTGTAAAATAAAGAAATAAATGTGCTGAAGGCTCCAGTTGGAGCACAGTGAGATTATTTCAAGCAAAGAAAATCAAAGCACTTCTGCACAGCTGTCATTTTATTTGTGCAGACTTGAAAGGCTTCATTTTCCATCTATAGCAGCATGTGATCGCTTTATGGGGACTGAACTAAAACATCTTTCTTGTTCTTTAAGTTGTAACTCTTTTGCAAGTGATGAAAAGATCCTGTGCACCATTTGATTTGACTAAATCAATCATGTAATTTGCTTTTACATGAGTGTCTGCTGGTAAAAAGGCGTGTAAACTTAAATTAAGACAGGTTCAACCTGCATTACATCCCCAAGGCTGTTTGAACGCTGCGCACATCAGATTTTTTACTAATCTCTGCCGTGCTCTGCGTGGCAACTTAAGCTCCTTTAAATGGCAATATCTGACAAAAGTGTAGAATATGCTGTATAGATGTAACACAGGATGTGTCTGTGCACCTGGGAGTCTTTGAAGTCTCCAGGAGGAAAGGCTGGCATCTCTGCAGCCTTGATTCTGTTAATCATATTCACAGCACAGCTTCCTTTTATGCTTTTTTAATGAAGTTGTACAATAAGTTGGTCTCCATGCCAGACTGCATTAAAAGGCACCTTTCATCTTCTAATGTAGCGACCCTGCTGCAGCTTGGGGTGCTTTCCACTGTCACGTAACCACGTTTAAAAAAGGAAGGTATTTAGTAGTGTTAGGATGTTAACTGTGCAGACTTTGTCCAAAAAACGGGGGGGAAAAGCTCTCCTCAAGGATGCAGTGATCTATTTTTTCCCGACATAGTTCCACTGGGCTTTGAGTTTTAAATAGCACTGGACCTCTTCTAGCATTTCCTGAGTTTGGATGAAGCAGAAATTGAAAGGAAAAATCTTTCCAGAACTCAGAGAAGGAAACATGAGGTGTTTTTAAGTGTGCATGAGAGCATGAGCCTGTCTGCATCTTCACACCTTCACAGAACATTTGGCACCAGTAGGGAGCGCTAGTTTTCTGAAGCCTGCAAAGCAGCCACCCAGATCTTTGGGAGGTTTAGGAAGACACCTTGTGTCTGCGGCGCCCTCCTGTCGATCCTGAGTGCAGCCTTTTAAGCCTTATTTACTGCTCTGACTAGGGCAGCTATTTTCCCAGGTTACATCCATCATCTGTCCTGAGGAAAGGGATGAGACAGATGAAAAGGAGTTTAAGTAGCAGGATGATTTAGACACACACATATGGTTCAGCCAAAAGAAGAGACAAGCTCCGGCACGGGCTGTAAATTCACAGGAAGACTCCTCACATGATGAAGGCTCAGTTTGCTTCTCTTTTATGGACTCATCCTCTGACCTGCAGGGGAGTAAATTCTCAGTAAACCCGCTCCACTTTTTTTGATTTCTAAGAAACAATTCGCTCATATAATACAGCCATGAAAGATGTATTTTATCACGGAACAGAGGCTTGAATCAACAGACTCTCGCGCCGTCTGCATCATTAGATTCACTGTGTCACATGTTTTATGCAAGCATACAACAAGTAGGCGTTGTGGCAGAGAGGGTGTTAATGTGTCAGGATTTCAGTTTACAGAAATCACAGCTGAGTGAGGCAAATGTGATCATTAAAGGTGCTTTAATATGATGAATTCAATCCCTTAATTCCAGGTTAAGTGTTAGTTTGATTATGAGATCAAAGAGACAGCTGGATGGAAAACATAAAGTATGAGTTGTGGACTGTGAGCGTAGATGTAACCAAGCAAGAATGATCCTGCTAAAAAGGATTTACCAATTTGTAAGCCTCATTCAAGAAGTTTTAAATCAAATTCATGTAATAATTTTAGCAGAACTGAAAGCATTGACTCCCTGAAGTTATATATGGCACCTAATATGAGCAAAATATAGTCTGATAAAGCTGCCATAAGGTTGGTGTTGATTTTGGTGATCCCTTTTGGACAAAGTTGTACATCTTATCTCTTAGATTCTTTATCCTGTACTTTTAAGGAGTAGTTCAAAAAATCTCCCCATGCCTTAGTGCAAACTTTGCATGGAAACAAAGGTAATTCAACAGGACACTGAGGCTGCATTAAACTCTGCAACAGAAGGAAGGACTTCAATCTATTCACCCTGTCCTAAAAGCATGCAAGTGTCAGACACTGAACAGCATAACTGCATCCGTTAATGCTGAATCTCAGTCTTTCAAATGGATGTCCAGTGCTTGGTTTTGACAGCTTTGAGCTGAATAGTTTTGTCTGTTGAGGAAGGAAAGTGAAAGAAAATCAGGGAAATATTCCTTTTCGACTCTCCTTATTCCATCCACCCCTTTTCTTGTTCCTTGCCCATCTTAATGAGAGTTACAGATGGCAAATGCTGTGCCGTGTCAAAATGCACACTGTCAGGATACTCCCATGGGAAACAATGTAATCAAGCTGATTGTTATGCCGATGCTTGCTTGAGTCACATGTTAGGACACAGGGTTTGTGAGTGTAAGAGGAAAAATCCAATTTCAAAAAGTTCTGTGCAAGCTCATGGGACTCTAAGATGACGCCACATTGTCAAACGGGTCATGTGCATGCCAGAGTTCAGCAACTTTGAGATGTCAAATGATAGACTTCAAAATAGGGCCTTGACGATATGTGAAACCTATGGGGTTTTTTATGCATATTTTCAGATGATTTAAAAAAGTGGTTCCCAAGCTTTTTAGGCCACACCCCCCAAACTCCACACGAATAAAAAGGTGATTGATTCCAGTCCAAAATCAAGATCAGTGTTAATAAGACAAAACCCATAGAAAATAGGGCTGGGTATGTTTATCATACCAAAAGATGTGTATATTAACTATTTCAGTACCCAGATAGCAAAATGTGACTGGGCCGGATGTACTCCAATTTTTTATCCAGATTAGGGGAAAACACATCCAACCTTGTGTCTTTTAGCACAGTGGACTTGGTCAGGTGTGGGGTCACATGATGAATCTGTCCAGATTAACCATAACCAAGTTAATGTTTGGCCCAAATCTGCCAGATAGCGAATATATTCAAATCTGAGCCGGATCTGGGACGAATGTCTTTGCTATGTCACTGAGAGCAGAGGCGCTATGCAGGTGTGATTGCTAGGTGATTCTGGTGAGTTATAGGTCAATCCGGCCCTGTTAATATATGCCAATCTTATTTTGAAAACCTCAGAGCAGACAAAGCCTCTTAGAAACCCCCCTTGGGAAACAATACAGAACTTTAAAAACTAGATTTCTCAAAATGACCTTTCAGTTCATTCTCCCAGCAGACAGTGTGAGCAGGGCATACCCACTGCTGAGACTTCCTTCTTAGCACCATCTTTTCAGGTTGTCACATCTTTTTATTCTTCAATGCTCCAAAGTGCTTATATGATCAAATTTAGAACAGAAAGTAGAAAAAACATATTTCAACCTAAAGATGCTGTGAGCAGAGAGAGAGAGAGAGCAGCAATAGGCAATAAAGCGGAAGCGAGCGTTGGTGTCCTGTTTCTAAAACAAAGCACTGATACGGAGAGAGATGATATTTTCTGATTCTTTCACAGTGGTTACACTCTAAAGAAGAAGTCAGAAACTGATGATAATGCTGCACAGACATGGAGGAAGATTCTGGATTTTGTTTTTACTGATGCAGAGGTCGTGCTTCTTTCTGCACACTGAGCGCCTCTCTCTGCTCTGCCCACCTCTGTCTCTGTTTAGTTCACCAGTAGACAAATAGTTTTAATTCTCCGCAGTTTCTGAATGGCCAGCATCTGCTGACTGATAGACAATACTTTACCGATCTGCCAGTCAGTTCTGACTGAAAAAGTAAAACAAGACCCAACGTCTGCTCTCCTACAGCGTCATCACAGCTGAAAGCCCAAGACTTATGAATCCTTTGTCCTTTTTCTCTGGCATGTTTTGTTGTTGTTTGGTGTTTTATTCAGAGTAGGGCTGAAACGAATCCTCAAATTATCTTAGTGATTCGATTCAAACAAATCCTCGTAGCAAATTATCTGCCTCGAGGCTTCGCTTAAATCAGTCCTGTATCCATATACGGCCACGCTATAAGCTTGGACATCGCGCCGTGTGTTGCATGGCGTGCTGTGTTTTACAAGGACGGCTATTTATGTGGCACAATGCATTTGTTTCAGCTGTCACTATAACGTAACATGCATGATTTGAGGCGTTAAAATCACGAGGGAAGAGAAGTTGTCCTGCGTTTTTACGCATCCACTGGCCGCGGCTCTATGGCAAATATGGCACTATGCCTACACCTGTGAACCTACGCAAATCTCCGAGTTCAATGCGCTGCCTGCATGACTCACTGGTGTGAGACAGCGCTCAGTTTGTGTCTGCAGACTTCAGGGAATTTCATAAATTTCTCTGATTGACTTAACAGCTTTACAGAAATCTGTCAGGCGTCACGATTCAAGTCCTGTTTTGGTGCTTTTTCTCGCTCTCCTGCGTTTGCAAGTTATACATTTAATTATAAATTATTTAAATTCAGCGCACTGATGTCTTCATTGCAGTATATTTTTCAAAAAGTTTCAGCATCCCGAATAATTGGATGAGACTTACAATGGTAATGAATTGACACCACTTAAATAGAAACACGCTATTGCCACAGACAGTGACTGAGACTAAATAGGTTAAAGTTCATCATCATACAGTCAGGATTCAACAGGTCACAGAAGCAGCTTTATCCCTTTAAATGTTCTCTCCATGTCCAAGCTCCAAGTTCATCTTTCAGACATCATCAGACCACTGTGTGAATGATAGAACTTGCTACAATGTGAAATATTACATTCATGCATATACCAGAGGATGTTAAAATTATTAGGCGTCCCTTCATTTTAATGACAAACTGGGAAATGAAAATAAACTACAATAGAAGAAATAAAGTGTTAGCACCCAAAATTTCCTGGGAGAGGATCCCTAAACCCCAAATATGGCATAATCTAATGTTATTATTTAACTTCCTGTCCTTGTAACTTTAAGAAATGTAAATTGCCATCAGAACTTCATTGCACTTTGTAAAATACATTTTCTTTAGAGATCCTGTTGATACCAATTTTTAATATAGAAGTAGTTCATTTAAGCGGCCCAGTTTCTTTTCTCATTTGTCTAGTACCACTTCTCTCGAAAAAGGGATAGTGACTGATTAAAAAAATGCATTATTTCTTATTAGGGTACTCAATTAATCAACAGAAGAATCAATAGAGCACTCATTTGCAAAAAGAATCGATTACTGCAGCCCTAATTCAGAGTAAAGTATCTTTTTCACTTTTTAAACACTATTTATGTAGTGTTATGTTATGAAGATAACCATTTAGAAATATTAAGGGGGGCTTTGTCTTCCCTGAGGCTGCCAAAATTAGATTTGCAAATATTGACTAAAGCCATGAAAAAACAGTTATAAAGTAGTTTATACAATGCTTGTTTGATAAGAAAGGCATGCATGGGTCTTTTTTTAGGGTTTTATTAGTGAAACATTTAAAATCTATGTTGATTTCTAGGAGCAGTATGTCACTTTTTCTTTTCTGTTGGGTCCAGGGGGGGCTCCGCTTTTCTTAGGTACATGTAGGCGGGTGCTCCAAGGAAAATGGTTGGGAAACACTGATTCAGTATGAAGTTTTTATCAATGAAATCAACTAAAAGTGATGTTTACTTTTTTCAGGTTGGTCCTGGGGGTGCTTAGCTTGTCCTAACTAGATGCGAGTAGGGGGGCCTCACTGATTTAGAGTGTTGGTTCCCAACCTGGAGTCCTGTATAGTTTATACATGTATCGATTGCAAGGAGCATGTCTTATTAAGCCTTCTCTGTTGCAAAAGGTAGCAAAATCTAAGATTGATATCAGATTTTGACAGCAATGTATGAGTTACAGTGGGGTAGCTCAACTTTCGCTAGATAAAAGTGAAGGGGGCTCCAAGGACAAACGGGTGGGGAAATGCTGATATAGAGGAAGTAATAGTAATGGCAGTCTGTTTCATAACTAGCTTAAATCTCCTTTAATTCTTCTGCTTAATACTATTTCAGTGTTGACAGATAAATCAGCCATATTCAGCAGAGAGAGTAATGTTAGGTTGTAAATGATGCTTATCAAATAGACCCTATGTGACTTGTTTTGTAATCACAGCTCATGCCTGCCTGCACGTCCACAAGTTATTCAAACAGTGTGAAATGAGATTATCTTTGTCTGTTTGACTACTTTAACATGAATGATCCAAATGCTTAAATGGGTTTTTGCATAAGAGCTATTACGGTTTCTTTCCAGCAACAGCACAGTGTTATTCAGCCAGGTTGGAACAATGCGTCTTTGCTGGAAGGAGTAAGCTGCTCATCAGTCAGAGACAAAAGCAGAGCTGGGAAAATCACCTAAAGATATATCACTGTATTTATTTGCTCTTTATGGTAGTGCTATTATGTCATGGTGCTACAACCCCCCGTCTCGCCTGTGATACTCCACTCATGTCTGTGTATCTTCAAAAGATGCTTTTACAATGTTATTTAGTAGGCGCTTTTGTCCAGAGCGAAATACATCTGGGACACTGTTCATGGTGTTAAGGACCTTGCCCAAGGGCTCACACTGGATACTAATTGTGCTCTGACCAGGATTTGAACGCCCAATCTCCTGTATCAACGTCAGGACTTTTATTGTGAAGGACTTGTTGGAAATACAATAGTTATGTAATGTGTTCTAAGTTGCATTCTTCTGTAATAAATTACTAATACTTTGAGCATAAGTGAGCAATATGTACTCACACTGAGAAGAATGGGAAAGTGCACTGAACATCCAAGAATTTAACGTGGAATCATGGCCGCTTAGCACCCTCGATGAACGCCATAGTGATGACGTAGCAGATATGCTACTGTTAGCATGCAAGCTAACGCTGGCATTTGCTACATAGCTAAGGTATTACTAGTAAAGCAGCATAATGTAGTCAAGCAAAAGGCATTTAAGTAAAAAAAGGCACGTTTACTTGAAGGGAATAATGCTCAAATAAAATACCAGTTTCATGATAGCTAAATTTCAGTGATTGGTGCCTAACATCTGTTTGCAATTTTCTGTAATAAAAGAGTTAATGTTTTGCTCTGCATTTAAGTATACTGCAATAAAGTATACTAATAGAAGTATGTGATTGAAAACCACTGATCAGATGTACAATTATTTGCCCAGAAACATCCCCAGCCGATCCATTCTAGCACATAGCCTGTGTCAATGCCTCAAGTGAGCTCATAGGTCTGCCTGGCTGTGCTACTTCAGTGTCAAAGGGAATAATGCAGAAGATTTGGGCACAATCTGAGCTGTTGTCTGCCACAAATCACTCTGTTATGCTGCTTTCAGCTATCTGCCACTAGACCTCATTTGCATTGGTTTTACATGACATATGCACTATCACCACATACAAGCTCAAACAAGTCATGATGGTACTGCAAATATCTATTTTGCTGCAGAGGTAATACCGGTGATGGTGTCGATATCTGTTAACCGCTCACCACTGGAATAATCTAGGTTCATGTTACTGTTAAAAAATGGATTCCTTTTGTTTTCAGACATGTTTTTTCGAAATCTAAACACCTTATGATCCTAGATTCAACAGTGAATACACTGAAATAGTGAAGGAAATAATCACCAAACTTTAACTTTAACACTAAACTTTGCCTCAAATATAATAGATTCTCACTGTTCTCTTCTCAGTCAGCAGTGATGTTGGAGGTAAAAGCAGCTTAGTGCAGCTATGAAAAAACAAATTAAAAGACCTACTGTTTTGAGCGCACAAAGCTGATGTTTGATCTAAGATGCAGGACTCTTACATCCTCCTGAACACCCAGAGACTCAAAAAATCTTGAAGACAGTAATTTTTGACTCTAAAAAATTGCCAGAGCTGCCCTTAAAAAGTCAACAATTCTCAGTCCACATTCATTTTGTAAGTGTTTGATCCATTGTATACTGAGGGCTGCACAGTAGAGCAGTAGAACATTAACCTGGCTTGTGAGGTTGATGTATGACTCTAAATTGCCCGTAGGTGTGAGTGAGTGCTTGTGTAGCTCTGCATGTCAGCTCTGTGATTGGCTGGCGACCAGTCCCAAGTGTGGCCTCCCTCTCACCCAGTGACAGCCGGAATTGGGTCCAGCTCCCCCCGCGACCCTGACTGGGATAAGCAGTACAGATAATGAATGGATGGATTGTACACAGAGTGACAGAGTGGGATGCTCTCACAGTGACCACTTATTGCACATCATTCCTTAAGGTTTTATCATGAGTCGCGGTCTCCTGCTCTGGAAGGAATCAAACTGACCGAGTATGTAAAAAATAAAGACTTAAAGCAGTTTTATAGAAGAAATAAGTGTATCTCTGCAGCATTTCCCACACAGTGATGATGTGTTTGGAGGGTAGAGATTGCCATCCTGCCCTGCCTCTCAATTAACACAGCTTTTGAATATTTCACTTGAAGAAGCTTAGGAAAAATGCTAAACCGGGACATCATTTTTAACTTGAGACATCGCACCTCAATCAGTGCACTTACAGGAGAGATGCACTGGTGGATGCCATTTCCTGTGTGGAGGCTTTTTGCCTTTTTTTCTGATAGGACAGCTGAAGAGAAACAGGAAACATGAGGAGACATGCACCAAACAGCAGTGACAGGATCCATCAACCAGCATGCTGAGGAATTCAGCCTCTGTCTATGGGGGCCTGCTCTACCCAGCGAGCTAAACTGGCACCCATTGATAGCTGGCAAGTTTTTTCCATGTTTTTATTAATATCTTAGTCATTTCATGTTGTAGAAATGCAGTTCAGACACTTCTGTGAATGGGAGAATCTCATCTTTCACTTCTGCCCTCACTTGCCATCCCATGTGTTTCACATGGCGTTACAGAGCCAATAAGAGCACAATGGGCTCTCACTTTTTGTCATTGGATGATTCCTTTGTCCGTCAGCTTGCACATGCGTAATTGATTGAATTCTTCTTTTGCCAAGCAATTGACAAACTGGAATTCCTAAGGTCCTCCCTATCACATGGTTTTGTAGGAGAGGTACGGCGAGAGACAAGCATGAGAGGAGAGAATTACCCTGTTGATCTCCAATGATGGCGAAGCGTTGGAATGTTGCATTTTCATTATTACTATTTTATTCATATATTCCCCTCTTTTTGTGAAGCTAAGACTTTGGTAAACCTATTTCAAGCACTAAAAGTCATCCAGGTGTGTTTTCACAAGATATTCAAAAGAAATTCAAAAATCAGATTTCAAAATTCAGCATTTGGGCTAAAATAACTCTTTACACATTCCTCTAGGACAAAAATGGGCCCATAAAGCTGAGATTGTTGTGAACATTTTGATATAAAACACTTGAGTATTGTGTTATTTAAAAGTGCCTTAAAGAGGGGAATTTAAAAAATATTCAAAAATTGAGGACATACCCTTAGACCATGGAGGGTTATAAGCCAATAGTTACAGATGATACAAGCCAATATTTAAAGACAATATAAGCCAATAGTTACAGATGATAACAAGCCAATATTTACAGATGATATAAACCAATGCTTACAGACGATATAAGCCATTACTTACAGATGATATAAACCAATACTTAAAGACGATATAAGTAAATAGTTACAGATGATATAAGCCGATACTTACAGATGATAAAAGCTATATTTACAGATGATGCAGTTGTAAATATTGTCAGATACTGATAACTGACTTTATATGGTAATATCAGCCAACACAATCGTGCAAATAATTACTGTACATCTCTGCTATACACAGCTTTAAAAAAAAAAGACTGCAAAAATGGCCATCAAATATACTTAAGTGTCTTCAAATAAGCACATGTGGACCGCCAATGACTAGAAAACACTGCTCTGATGTTCTCTGGCCAAAAACGGAACTCGGGGGGCCAAGAGCTGCCAGTAGCATTTGTTCAGGTTCTCAGTTCAATTTTAACAGTAGTCAGAGCTCAATTTATTATCCCTGGAAGCCAGTTATTCACAGAAGTGTTGTCCAGTCCAAGCCTGCAAAGCTGGTTATGATTACTCTAAAAAGTGACTCAAAGACACAATACATTATGCTGTCAATACATGCAGTACATCGAGAGGTCTGTGACAAGCTGCCTGGCAGCAACGGACAAGATAAAAATCCCAAGATATAAAACAAAAGCAGCAGATAAAGCTCTAAATGTGCAAAAGAATGTTATAGTAAAAGTTATTTTCTCTCTGGTGCTTCTTGGGTAACTTGATCTATATTGAATAACCTGATCTGATTTGAGGAACATAATCCAGAGTCAGGCCGAGTCCTTCATGTTGTTATGAAAATGAAAGGAAAATTGTTATAACATTTATTTTCCAGTGACTTGGAGAGTGAAGGAGGACTTTTGGAGGCAAGAAGATTCAAATGGATGCAGGAAACATTTCAGTATTTGGTGCAGCATTGCTGTTTCTTAGAGCTCAGATGTAATTCATTGAAATTACAATGTCAATGACAATTAATCAAACTTTTTTTTTGTGAAGTCTTTGGTAATAAATGAAATAGTCTTTGTTCTTTGTCCTAAGCATTTGCATTTCTATTGTGCAGATAAAAAAGATTCTTAAAAATGTGTTTACAGAACAAAAGAAACATGTTTTTAGTTACAGTTTTTCTTCATTATGTATCTCATCAACCAGCATGAAGATCTGATTGTCTTGTTCCTGATGTAGATGAGCACCCGTCTGCATTATTGGTTGCACATCCTTTCAAGCATAAACCCTGCTTTTGCATGTCTTCAAGTGAGCGTAACTTGCAGGAAACGTACATTAAGCTTTACAAGATATGACTGCTGGAGATGTTGGTGTTTATCTGTTGCTGATCCCTGTAATGGTTGGACCACCAAGAGCCCATCTTGAAGTCATTGTCTGAAAAATCTCTAATGGGGCCATGTGCATGTTTGCTTTTGAATGAGTGAGTGGAGGAGGTTTTGGTATATTGCCATAAAGCCAGCCGGGGGTTGGAAAACACACTGAGAAAACTTTAGGAAGTGAAAAACAAAGTTTATAGATCTCTGAGTAGTTAACCATTATGACCTGACAGATCCTGGAAGCCGGTGGCCTCATGGTGTACCAACGCCACAGTCATATATTTGATGTTTTACATGCTGTGGCATGATTCATGAGAATCGTAAACATGTAATCTCTCAATATAGAGTACTCTTTCAATCATTTATAATTTCATGTTGTGAATGAGGGGATTTATGTGTCTAGTCTTTTCAAAGCATGACTGAGGTTGTACACGTACCACTAGAAAAAAATCCATCACCAGCTTGTTCCAGCATCTTGGATGTAATTTCCTGTTTTGCTCTGTTTTATGTCATTGTAAATTGAATATCTTTGGGGTTTTGGCCAGAAGGTCCATGTGGGCTCTTGTAAGTTAGAGGCATTCCCTGAGGGTTTTCCATCCCAGCTGCTCTGCAGAGCAGGTGGCATGCAGCTAAATACTTTGGAAACAACACTAAACACCAGCTTTCCTAGCTTCAATGTGTTCACTCTCTTGCTGTGTGTTATAATACAGGCTTGAAATGAAAATAGCTTTACTTAAAGGGCATTTGATTGACTTATTTGCTGCCCAGACTGCAGCCTCAGCTGGAGTATTCTCATGTAGCATGAAACCAAATACAAAGATGAATTTAGTATTGCTGTTTGCCAAGAGACATACTGATTATAATATGGACCAGATTTGAGCTCGCAGCTCCCTCTCCATCATGCATCTATATCTCTTGTGGTCATGATCCCAGTGCTGAGAAACTTCAGTTTAATCCACTGCATACAATTTTAAAGCTATCAAGCACCGTCCAACAAGTAGCTTTATGTTTGTCCTAGAGATGTTCTGGTTGTAAAAATAAGTGATGTCAAAATAACAATTTGGTTGATTGCTGTTTTTCTTTTTTTGGTGCAAGTTTTCCATCATATTCAACCACAGAAACAGATCAGAGCTCGTCCAACAGGTCACTACTTTTGCCGGATAAAAAACTCTTCTCTGATTCAGTGGTAGATGTGCCAGAGGGTAGCTCTTGAATAGATAAGGCACAACAGATACACATTTGCTATTGACACTTGTTCATGCCACTTTATTTAACAATGGGATGACGTGTGTCAAGATGACCAATATCAGCCATTACTCATGTTAAACCTGTGCAGTGGGGTATCTCTAGTTGGTCCCTGAGAAGTTGACATATTAGGAAATCGTGGCATCGGCAGAGCAGCTGTAAAGTCTTAAAGTTTGGATTTATCCAAAACACAGTTTCTGTTCAAAAATGTTGCATTAATTCCAATCCTACACCAACAGGAATAGAGATAATTAACTATATTGACATTTATACACTTAACTTTGTCGATACCACCATGAAAACCCTTTCATATTATAAAAGGGATGTTGATTGGCTGAATTATTTAAGTTTCTTGCTAGAAACTAAATGGCCTTCTTTTTTAAGGTATATTTGAGTGCATTATGATGACATTTCTTTTACCTTTGCCAAATTATCAACCCAGTTTCCACATGGATTTTAACATTGGATTACATTTTGTGAGTAACAGGATCACAAGGTTTAAGGGATCTTGCTGCAGCTGCTTGTGTTTTGGTTTAAGGTGATTACCACTGATGATATACGTAATACTCAATGATTGGCAATTCATTGATCTTAAAACCGTAGTAGCTCTAGCACCAGTGATTTGTTCATAAGACATGTGCCGACTTCAGTTTGAGGTTACATCAGAGGACCCAAAAGACTCAAAAGCAGTACCAAAAAGCTGAAATGTAATTGGTTTTCAGGTTTTTAAAGTTCAGAAGTGGGCCTTTTTGGAACCACTTTGCAATGTTCATCCAAAGAGTCGTATATGTTGCATAATGTAAAGTTTGAGCTGATACCTCTGTCCATGCCCACATACTAATTCAGTTACACTGGGGTTGATGAGCTAACATGCACAGTACTGTGGATAACTTTTAGGTATATGCAAGTCAAAAATTTAAGCTGTATTTAGGCATTGATGTCGCCTGAGTGCACCATCAAGCTGATAAGAGGACATCTCATTCAATATTTTTGCAATATTTCCTCAAAAAGTTTGATTAACCATTCACCATTAATAAAGTATTCTTCTTTGTTGTTTTTTGCTGCTCTGGCTTCAGGTGCTGCCTACCTTGCTCAATACTGCCCCCATGGTTGCAATGTTTCGTCAGTAATTTCATCAGTATCAATATGATCATAAATGACAAAAAAAAAAAAAAAAACTTCTGAATAAATGACAAAAATGCCCTCAATGGATTATCAGTTACCAAAAACACCTAATGTATCAAATGACATAAAAATATATATGTTAAATTTTATGGAAATTTAGATTATTTTTTTAGATTTCATTAGAAAGTGAAATAAACATTTCAGTTCCAAAAAATTAGAATTTTCTGGCTATAATTTGTGTTTTCAGGCTTCAAAGGGTTAAAGTAGAGCCTAAGATCCCAAAAAAGAGCTATTCATAACACCCAATTTACATCATTCATACCAATTAGACATATTTTAAAGCGTGCAAACTAGATTAGGCAGGTATTAATTAGTGCCTGAACCTAACCCAGCCATTACCATTTTCCATTATTAAAAGAGAGTACTATGTCTAGTTTTACACACTTGTATCGTCAATCAGGATGTTTTTTGAGGAAAAAAGGAGCGGTATGGGTCTGCCAACCTCTTTGCTATCAACTGTATTTACAATCAGGGTTTTCCTCCGATGCCTCAGGGCTATATGATGATATGTTGATATGCTTCCTTGCATCTGTATAGTTTATAGGAGCTCAAGGTATCTTCTGCATGCAGGACTTCTGATTATTTCTTGCACAGTGACTTATCCTAGTGAACATCTGACTCAGAGCGTCCACTGCTTGAAGGCATTTAGATGGCTGAGATTTGTCCCAGTATTCTTAGAAGTCGTAATGCCTAACAGCGCATCTGCTTGTTAGGAAACTGTGGTTTCCACATGATCAGGTATTTTGTTCAGGCTGGGTGAGGGGCCAATAAGGAGAATTAATAAGGCAGATAGGGGATGCATTAGTCATCTCCGCTGCTTGGGAAAAGTTCTAGAAGTAGACATGGGTTTCACCACATTGCCTGAGGCTCGGCCTGCTGTGAAGTCAACTGAAAGTGGTTCCTGTATTTTTAAGGGCTATGGCATCAAAAAGCTTAGCCATTTCAGCTCATGTGTAAGAAGAGATGAAAAGGGAAGTTTTTCCAATGCATCAATATCAAGAAATTCTTCAAAGCGTACAGTATGACTAAGCTTTGAAGGTTTTGCTAGACAAACTTCCTCTCCCTCTTTACTATAACACAAGTCGAATATCACCGAGCCATCCTTGGCTCCATTTTAGTCAAGATGGTGGTAAAGATACAAACAAAATAACAATCGTGTGTGTTGTTTTTTTTCCACTAGCTTCAGTGGCCAAAAACTATGAACAAAACATCCAAACATCTGCAAGAGGCTGTCAAGAAGAAGGGCATAAACTTGCATAAAAAGAAAAAAAAAAAGAATAAATCCAGGATCATGAAGTGCAGCCACTTATCCTCTGTGGGTAAATATGGACTTACTTTGTGGAACAATAAATTTAGTCATGAATCTTAGTCTTGAACACCATGAAATCAACCCCTCCCCAGTTCATTCAATTAAAAGAAAGGCAGGAAGCCTTTCTCTGTGAGCTTTTCTCTGACAGAAAACAAATCCTTGTGTTTTTAAAGCATAAAGCACAAGTTTTAGGAAGACAAGACTATCTAAATCATATTAAATGTAAGTCAAATGTGAGGTTGTCCATTTATTTTTTGATACTTTATGGATTTCTTGTGAAGTATAGAGGTTTGGAAAAGTCAAAGATCTTCATTTATGTTTTTACCAACAGCTGCAATGCAGGGGCATGTAACCAGAAGGCAATGCCTGCACTGCAAAACAGTGACAAAACCACAGGCTTTCTGGGTAAAAAAACAAACAAACAAAAAAGCTTTAAAAGTTTTCAGTAGTGTTTATGTTTAAGCCAACTCTGTTTTGTGGCCAAAAACTTGCTAAATTCTGCAGAGAAACTGTACCCATCTGTTACGCTGTATAGCTTAGTGTCTTGGCCAATACAACCAGTGAATCCTTCTTAAAGGAGCAGTGCTCACTTAAATCACTGGAGGCTAATGCCACTTCTACTGCTAACAACTCCATACGGCCCAACTTAAGAAAATACTGATCTGTCCCTTTAACTGCACAAATACATTGGCGACATTTTGGTTTGAATTTTACTAAAATTATGCAAAGCTGTGCAGTAAATACAGCATGCACGTGTTGGTGAACAACCAACACATGTAAGAAGAAAGAAGAAATGTTCCCGTATTAAGTGCCTATGCCTTCTGTGTTTGTTGCTGTACTATCAAAACAGGTTCATTTAATATCATTTGGTTCTGTCAGTTTGGTATAAAAGTACTTGGTGGTTTGCCCAAATGATGCCAAAACAGCCCCTCTCTGGGTGAAAAAATCCCATCAAAATGAATGGCAGTAAAATGGGAAAGATGGGGTCTTTAGCAATTTAAACACTTAAAATAGCAATCAGTTTAACTGTTATTATGAGCCCAAATCCAATGGCAAGCGCTGACTTTTCTGAACAACACAAATAAGCCCATCTTGTGACCACAAATGTCTTAGACTGATACCTCATGTGTGCATTTCAACAATGTCCAATGAGTTGGGTGTTAACTTTGAAGACATGCTAATACATCAGTGAGTACAGCCCCCGCTGTCTCAGAGGGATCACTGGTTTAAGTCAGTAGAAACACAACACTGGTTCCACATTTTCCTCCTCACCTGTTCCGGCGTGCACCTCTCACACCAGACGTGATCGTGCTGCGTAGTGGCTGCATCTGCTTGTCAGAGCTTTGCCTTTCCACATAATTTTTACCTCAATAAATCAGTGACTTGATTTGTTGTGTAGTGGAACAGGAAAAAATCCAGATAAAGTACAAACGAATGGATTTTTTTTAAAGAAGAGCTGAACCAGGTTTTTACTTTGAAGTATACTTCCACCGTTTTCATCTTGCCAATGACATATTGTGGATTTTAGAAAACCTTATTGAAAAGGTGCATTTCGGCTTGTGTTCACCATCTAGAAAATGATTGCACACGTATTTTACCAATGTGGATGTGCATATCTGTATATTTCCTGTCTATTTTTGCCAGGAAAATAGGCAAGCAGTCAGCGCATGACTAAGGAGTCAGCCCTCATCTTGCTTTCTATTTATTGTAGCAAAGCAGGACAAAACAGGCGAACCCTCTGTTCTCTAGATTCTTGGCACATGAGATTTGCATATCAGGCACAGGAAATGCTACGCTCATGCTGGCAGTTTGAAAGACAAAACAGAGGAGGATTCAATTGGCTAAGGAGTAAGCTCTCATCTTGCTTTTTGCTTGTTTCAGAGCAGCACATGGGGAAAAAAAGGCGAGCCCTGTGTTTTCTAGATTCCCATGCAGCTAGTCTGAAAGCCTTGATAAATAATTTGAAATACAAAATTCAATCATGTTTAGTCATATTGGTACCACTGTTTTCTAATCTACAAATCCTGACAATATTAGCTGTAGATTATTAGTAGGTGCCTACAGTAAATCTCTCTTTACACTGTCCATGTTGTCCAGAGAAAGGCGCAGTGTTTGGTGAGTTCATGTTGAATAGGTCCTCTGATCGTCTTCTACCCTTGCATTGCTTCGATAGACATATGGTTGCGCCTGAAGCAGAGGACTGAATCTGCTAAAGAGTCGGCCCTCATCCTGCTTTTTTACTTGTTTTTGCAACAAAGCAGTAATGATCAGACTCCTTCATGTTAATCAGCAATCATTAAATGTTTAATTTTCCAAACATAAATAAATGTCCAAGAATGTGAATCATAAGAGCCAGATGATTTTACAGTTATCAATTTGGACATAGAATATTGTGATTATTGTTATTATGTGGAAAATTAATTAGAAATGCAGCAGTAAACACAGGACAGAACACACGATCCCCCTTAGATAGCGATAACAGAAGAAGCAAAGTTCGCAAAGGTTTATTCTAGCCGACAGGCGGCTTTCACTGGAAGAGTTATCATTTCAATAAGTAAAAAAATGTTTGGCAAGATTGATAAATGAGTGGGCGGCTTGTTCTTTCAGCTTTTATTTGCCACTGACACTGCTTTGCTCCACAATAATGCTGTGGTTTACTGAGTAGATGAATTTCCCTCTACATTCATAAATCAGTGTCAGACAGAAAACATGAGGAAGCTGAGCATCAGAAAGAAGGTAAAGAGTCGTTATTAAGTGTGCGGCCCTCTACTTTCTTTCTTTCTTTCTTTACCCCCACCTCTATCATCAGTCGCATCCATAACCTGAATAAAAGCACGAGCCCACAACCAGGTCTTGTGGTGCTCAAACAAACAGCATAACAGATTGATCAGATTTCACTGACAACAACACATCCATTTCATTCCACGGTCATGCTTATCTTGGTTTGAATCACAAGATTGGAAACTTTATTTTTTATGCCTTTAGAAGTGTAGTTTTATAAATCAGGAGGAAAAAAAATCATTAAAAACTAGGCCAAACTGTTTGTTAGAAATTGTGAAGGCAAACACTTTGCACGGCCTACATCAGTGAATGTAAAAAAAAAAAGCACTGTTGCACAACCTGGGGTTTCTTCCTTGTTGTCTGAGCCAAACTCTCCTCCTTATGTTAGTGCATATTAACTAGATCTGTGCTCCCGGTTATTTGTTGACACAGTGATGAGGCTATACAAAGGGAGTGGAAAGGAGACATAAAATAGCGCTTTTCCTTTCCAAGGAAAACAGCAGAGAGTATATGGGCATTTTATCTTCGTCCTCCCTCTTTTATATATGCTCTCAGTAGCAAGATCAGATTTCCTGCTGGACAACAAAAGGTTCATTTCATGGTAACGACTGCGGAAATATACACTTAAAAAGAGATTTACAGTCACAAAATAATATCCAGAAGGATTTTTAATGATACATTTAGACATACAGTTGGAGAATTGCTTCATTCCAAACAAGGAAATGCAGAATATCATGCCACTGTGCTGAAGAAAAAGATGATACAGGGCTTTACTCAAACTGCACTCTCTTGTTAGCAGGTATTCAGTATAGTCAGAATTCATCATGTCCAGCATTGTTAGGGATAAACAGATGGATCAGATTAACATCGGAATTGACCAATCACAGCACTGATTGCAAACCTCAGCATTGCCAGACAGTGTTGCTTGAACAGATCCCAAAAGCCAATGTTTATTTTTTGTGTCCAGTCAAATTAATGTTTGGATTTAAGCCAACTTAGCTGTTGAACCAAAGAAGATATTTTTTTACTGAGCAGAAGTCCCCCGATCTGTTTTCATGGTACAATACAAGACAAAATGTTGGCTTTGTGGGAGTCTTGCACTAATAGACGTCATGGAAAAGACATAAGAATCAGCCATCATGCTATGGGCTTAATTGTTCTTTTTAACAAAACTATGGAGTGCCAGTTAGGCTTGCTTGGTAGAGCCATGCTCATGGGCTGAGGCTACAGTTCTTGACACAGTAGTTGTGGGATCAGTTCTATTTTTCCTGTCTCTCTTCAGCTGTCCTATGCAGTAAAGCTAAATCAAAATTATTTAAACTCTAATATTTGGATCTCTAACCATTGTAGATGCCAGAAATCACAGACATGATTTTGAATTTTTCAGTATGAAATAGTTCACACTGGCCATCATAAACTGCTCCACCATGCATCACAGCTCTTAGACTACCAATATCAGAGCTCGCCCATCATGCAGGGGGTATAGAAATTAAGTTGGTTGAATTCCATGAATGCACAGATGTTTGCACTAGCCTGGAACTAGCTTAGCCAAAGAAGTGCGAACCAGAATTACATTAACGATGCAGTTACATGAGGAGATGACAGGCTTTTAACCCTTAGAAATCCACGGGCTATTTTGCCATTTTGTTAATACTTAACTTTTGATGCTATAAACCAGTGTTTCCCAACCACTTGTCCTTGGAGCCCCCCCTACATGTACCTAAGAAAATCGTAGCTTCCACAGGACCCAAGAGAGAAGAAAAAGTGGTACACTGCTGCCAAAAATCAATATAGATTTTAACTGTTTCCCTGATAAAACCCTACTAAAAGGCATATGCATGCTATTCTTATCAAAAGACCTGTGTATAAACTACTTAACTACTTTGTCATGGTCTTAGTCAATAGTTGTAAATCTAATTTTGCAGCCTCAGAGCAGACAGCCTTGCACCTCCCTTAAGATCCTTAAGATCTTTGGCGCCCCACCTGGGGTCCCAAACCCCAGGTTGGGAAACAATGCTATTAACCAGTGGTTCCCAACCTTTTCCAACTCAGGGCCAACTTTTAAGTCTCAAAATTTTTCGCAGCACACCTCTGACCCCATAAATACGGAGGCCAAATAATGCGTTCTCAGAGTACTTTTTAAAATTGAAGATTGAACATAAAGGACTGAACTGAATACAGGAGAAACATGTTGGAAGCTCCACAGTCACTAACACAGCATCTGTAACATGTTGCAGCACCTTCAGTGTTACAGTTTTCAAGGAACTGTCCACACAGTAACCTCCCCCCCATGGCCCACAGGTTGGGAGGAACTGCTATAAACCACTTAGAAAATGTATTTTATTCTCATGATTGGTATCATTTTTTTCTGACAAACTAACTGTTTAGATATAGGACCTATATATATATATATATATATATATATATATATATATATATATTTTTTTTTTTTTTTTTTTTTTTTTTTTTTAAGAAATTAAAAAACTACTAAAATTATTCAAAATTTACCAGTGCTAGTCCTTTAAAGTCTGGCCCACTGTTCCCTGTGTGTAAAATTATTTTTTAATTCAAATTCAAATAATCATATTTCCTGTTTTACTCGGCCTGTTGACGTCATACAAAAAACGAAAGAGATCTTAAAAATGTCTGCACTAACCTTCAAGACTAAGTGATTGCAATAGCAAAAGTGGCACAAATAGCAGATAATGAAATAACAACAGAGGCAAATTTATTTGTAGTTCTAAACATATTTGTGTGTTTTTCTCACTTTTTCTCCCCCACAAAGTTATTCTTCTTTACAGCGTTCAATACAATTATGCAAATCAGATGATGACATCATTTAGCAACTTGTAGGACAGCCAATAGCTACTTTCCTTACAGAGGAGTTAGCACTGGCTCAGTTACACTTTATTAATTCCTGTAAGGGGACATTGAACTTTGAAACCCTGCCGTTGAAAATACTACACACACAAAGGCTGAAACACATGCACAACAGGATGCTATGAACACTCACTAATGGAAAGATGTCAGTGTGAGAAGCTGCTGCAACAAATGCACAAGTGACGGGGGGTTTGGGAACTTGGCGGCAATCAGGGAGAGAACTGGCAACTCTCCAGCTACCAGACAAATTTCCAGACTTGATCTGGCTGGGACTCAAGCCGGCGACCTTCCGCTTCCAAGTCCTTACACACTGAGCTACTGCAGCCCAAAGGATGTGCACTTCCTTTAAAGGAGTAAATCTCATGCATGCCTTCTGAAATTCTTGTTTCCGTTTGTTGTTTCATTGCTCTCTTAGCTGCATTTTTGGTGCATTTTCACCATTAACACCTCTCATAATCTACAGACCACTGAAGCTTACATTTCTTTGAGAAGCAAGCACATTTTATTAACGCTTTGTAAAAAATTCTTGTTAAATAAAGACTAAAGTGAGTTCCAACCCTATTTACAGTCAATAGTTTTGTTTGGTCTCTACAACATACGATTAATAAAAACAGAACACAGAAAGAAAACTGATGTCATATCGGATTAAATGAGCAAATTATTCGAATGTTGAATAAAGTTTTATTAGCTATAGCCATGTGCAGCAGCTTGCTTGTTAGCACCTCTGACACTCTGGGGATTTTGTGTTAGGGGTCCTGGGATGTCTTCCTCTACCTGTCCAGTCGGGCCTGTTTGCATAGTGTAACACAGACGCTCAAGACAATCCTAAAGACTTGCATATTCATTAATGTCAATCTTAAAGGTCACATATTATGCAAAATAAACTTTTTCAAGCTTTTCTGACAAAAATATGTGCCCCTGGCCTGTCCACAATCCCCCCAAGAATCAGAAACATCCATGCTGAAACAAGCCGTTCTCAGATTTCCCCCTCATGATGTCATGAAGGGCCCAGCCCCCAGGTTCAGTTGGCCCTCCTTGGAATAAGTTTCGCCTTCCCTTTCCTGATCCTCCTTTGAGCTGCCACCTGAGAGAAAGATCAGGAGAGTCCTATCCATTAAGCCACATCCATTTCCTGAGAGGGGCGGAGTCAGACAGCTCATCAACACTTAAAGCCACAGAAACAGCTCATTGTGAGCAGGGCTGAAAGAGAGGTTTTTAGACATTTTGGGATTTTTTTTAAGCAACAAACTACACAGGCATGTTTTAGAAACTTCTGAGATCAATATAAACATGGATTTGTTTCACATATCCATCTGGGAAAGCTTCAATACAATACAATAGAGTAGAATACAATACAAGAACTTTATTCATCCCCGAAGGGAAATTCAGTAGGAATTCCGTCTTTCCCTCATCAAGTTCATCAAATACACAATCCAACAACTCCAAAACGCTTTGTGGACAAGCTGTGACCTGCACATTCACCACACTAATATATAATAACATGTAATTAAATAACATTACAACACATGATGCAAATACTCTGAACTATTTCTTGAGTAAACCACTGGGCGGAGTGACACAGTGCAGCAGCCATGCCTGGAGTGTAGTTCCGGCTTTGCATTTAGCTTTAAAACATCTCCGTCTCATAATTTTCCATGATTATTTCATAGCGTGGTGAATGTGAAGGTCACAACTTGTCCACGAGAGTGTTTTGGACTTGTTGGATTGTGTATTTGATTAGTTTGATGAGGGAAAGATGGAATACCGTCTGCTAAAATTGAGTTGGCACAGCAGGTCCAAACTCGGCAACGGCCGATCTAAAAACAGCTTGCACCGACAACTGAAGGTAACGAACCTATTACGAAGACTATAGGAATTATGGCAATGGACAAATTTGCCAAAATGTTAAAGTATCCCTTTAAGGAAATATGAATATTTTTATGTGTTGACACTTTATGCCAGTCGAATGTTCAGCTCAAACGATGACAGACCGGCATCACTTCTGGTTGAAGAGCCTTCTTTTTTGATCTACTGCCCGGATGCAAACAAACACACTGAAGAGATAACATCGTACCCGCATGATTTAGCAGTATTTGATCTGCGTGACTGCTATAAAAATGTGTGAAGGCAGTGTTGTGTTTCAAAAACAGGCATATCGATTGGAGCACTGTGTACCCACATCCAGCTCAGAATGCGGATGAAGGTAGAGGACTGAAGGCTGGTTGTACCAACATCTGCCACATTTAGCAAATCACTTTGGCATGTTCCCCTGCTGACTGTTTTCATTAAAGGGTGCTGGTTTTTGACTGCTTTCTGAGGGTGTTTCTTACATTTGGACTATTTGGTTAGTCTGGTTGGAACTCTAATTTTCTCAGCTGAGATGCTGTTAGCCAAAACCAGTGCACCAGTGATTTATTCTGGGGCTCTTTATACCCTTTTTTATGGAGGGATAGTTGGAAAGAGGATAAAACAGTTGGGAAAAGCAGCCATGAGTCAAACTTAAACCAAGCTGCCCATATACATGAGGGATTACCTAAACCAGGTGTGGGCAACTGGTGGCCTGGGTGCCGCACGTAACCCTCCACTTCACTCAGTGCGGCCCCCCCAGTCATTTTTAAAAGACAATAAATTACAGGTTTTAAAAGGAAAAAAGGACAAAATCAATCATGAGAACAGAAACATTTCTCTATTAGTATTTCACTACTAATATAAAGTCAGTACATTTATTATTATTTATTTATTAATTTGATTTGAAACTTGTTTTAATTTCTTTTGATATATTAATTTTTTTCTGTACTTATTCTAATTTAACTTTCATACAAATTATTTTATTTTGTAAAAAATATAAACAAATTTATTAACTTCATTTATTTATTTTTGTCATTATTTATTTTTATTTGTTTATTTTAATTTTCTTTATTATTTCATTTTTGTTTTTTTTTTCTATTTCTTTGATTGATTTATTATTTTGTTATTTCCTCTCTCTTTTAGATTTTTTTGGCTGCAAATGTTTCTGCCAATGGTTTAATTTGCATCACTAAATGCACTTGTAAAAAATAAATAATATGCAACTAACATAAAAAGTAAATATCACATTCACTGCATTAACACAGCTAGAAGAATCATTTCTGTGTTTCTCAATAAATTAACAATTAACAATCAATAATATGCACTTGAGTTCAAGAACATAAATGCGGGCATAATAAATGATCATGAAAGCAACATTTTATTCCTTTTTTTAATTATTAGTAACGAAAAGGGTTTTAGTTACAAATATCTAACAATCTGTAACAATTCAGCCCTTTGACATTGGCAATAAAATTAAAGTGGCCCTCTTGGTAACAAAAATTGCCCATCCCTGACCTTAATGCTTGGCCATCTACACCCTTTGAGCATTTATTAGTTTGTTATTCAGTGGTTCATTTGCCAGTGTCCCCTGGGCTAAACTACTTTAAACTGTGGATGGGATGACCTTGAAAGAGGCTCAGGTGTTAGCCAGATAACCATTAAAGTGTCATCCTTCCTTATCACCCCTTTTTTTGTTCATCCTGCATTAAAAGCGTTTTAAAAAAGGAGCAGTTCTATCCAATCAGAGCCCAATTTTTAGGTATCTGCACTCTTGAATGCATTTCCGCGTGTTCATGGCTGCCAAGTTGAATTGTGGGAAACGGTGTATCAAATCCATCGGGGCACTGGTGGGTTTTTTTCAAGTAATGCATTGTTGTTTTCATAGACATATGCTTCCTTTGTCAGTGTATGAAGCTTTTCTATTCAATTTAAAATTTCAAAACCTTAGCAACCCTCCAAGAGTGTCTGCTCATCCAGTTTGATTGCCTCGTCTAATGCATCCTAATAGCCTGGCTGCTCTCCATTACCTTGAAGTGTATTTTGTTAGTGCCAGCACTACACCTCAGCAGACGGCAGCCTGAATGTTCTCCTATGCTAATTTGATTTACACTTGAAAGTTGGCGGGGATGGAGTTTCTGTAAGTCTAGTTTATGTTCTTTTAGTCGCTTTGTGTTTTCCATGTCGTTCTCAAAACACAACATATTTTATTGATGGTATTGGTGATAATGTTTTACTAAAGCTCAATTAAAACCTCCAAAATAGATTCATAAGGCATACTTGAACAGTGTCTGTATGGCTTGCCTGTGCTGTTTAGTGGGTCCCTGCTGCTTATTAGATGAGATGTTAAATACTGACATATGAATGTGACTGATTGTTAATAGAATGTTGTGAGAAAGCAAGATGATTTCTTTTGAGTTCACAGCATGAAACAGTACAGAATGTCGGCACAACATGACAGCCCTCTTTTAAAACGGTATTGCATTGCAGTTACTCATTAGGGAGATTTAAGGCAGGAAATTTGGGAAATTTTAAAACATTTATATGATTTTTATACAGTTTTTTGTTTCTTAAACCTCCACACAAAAATCTTACAAAGGGGGTTAAAAGAATCCCTCGTTCAATCCCGGCTTGGAACAAAGAAACAAAGAACATCTGGACACCAACAGCAGTCTGGTATTGTCTTTGTACAGCTTTTATGAGTCATCTGCCTTTTAATCCTCATTATGAAACATGAAAACTAATATCACATGGTAAAAATCTAAACAATGATCTCGACAAAAGATTAGGAGAAAATACTCATCTTGGACAAAACAAGCAGCATGTTGCTATGGCAGGCTAATGTCATGCAAGGCCCTGTGTTCAGCTTTTATGAGATTATGCGGTTAAGAGGGCCACAAGGCCGGCGGTCTGGAGAGCCTGTTCAACTAATGATGCCTCGGGTTCAAAGTGGCGCTGGAAAATGAGACGGGGAGGGGGGGGGTTAATCATCCGAAGCATCTATATGGTGAAGGAGAGCAGGCTCACAGGCCTCGAGAGACATAATGCACCTGACAATGACAGACAAGAGGGTTTTAAGTCTGGAGAGTGGACGAGCTCATTCGGCTGTTTGGAGAATAAAAGTGGTTGAATTGCCTTTGTTAAGGACCCAAAAACAGTGTTGTTTTCAGTGCTACACATGGAAATGGGGAACATTTTAAGTATATGAAATAATTTCATCATTCATGGTGATAAGGCCACTTAGAGCGTCTTTGGCAAACATTACAATGAATGAGCAGAAGTTATCTGGCTATTCTCAACACGGTCTTGTTCCTAATTGATATGCTTGGCCTGAGCTGTGTTGTTAGAAGTCAGTGTGCTTTTTGGAACATGTACCAACAAGATATATTTGTTTTTGCTTTGGAATTGTTTAGCTGAGATGTTTTCTCATCGATTAGCTGGTTGAAATAACACAGTGCATGATAAAACAAGAATTATGCTTCCATTTTGCTTTTTTGCTTAAAGTTATGCTTCTGTGGATGGCATTAAAGGGCAACGTCCACTCACTCACTTTATTAGGTACACCTCGGAAACTCATCATAACGCAAATATCTAATCAGCCAATGGCGTTGCATCTGCTGAAGGTCAAACCTTTTGAGCGTGCCATGGTTGGTGGTGGTCTGGCATGCTCTTGTGTTGTTTATGCCAAATGTTGGCTCTTCCTTTTGAATGTTGCTGCAGAAATCAACAAGGAATTTTGGCTCAAGGAACTGCAACTCACTGGATATTTTCTCCTTTTCTTTATAAATCCTAAAGCTTGTTGTGTGTGGAAAATCCCAGTAGATCAGCAGTTTGTGAAATACTCAGACCAGCCTGTCTGGTGCCAACATCAATGGCACATTCAAAGTCACTTAAATCCCCTTTCTGATACTTACTGAGGACTTCAGCACATGTTTACATGTTTTAATGCATGAGTACCCAAGGAATTAATGAGTGCATGATGATAAACCTTGAGGAAAACTTTTGAGTCAAGTCAATCCATCCATTTTCTGGAGTTGAGGGGGGCTGGAGTCTATCCCAACTGTCACTGCCCGAGAGGTACACCCTGGACAGGCCATATAGAGACAAACAACCAGGCACACTCACATCTACAGGTAATTTAGGGTCACCAATCAACCCTAACAAGCCTTTCTCTGGTAGTGGGAGGAAGTTGGAGTACCTGTGGAATACCTGGAGAGAACCCGGGCATTGCATGCATGGGGAGAACATGCAAACTCTGCATGGAAAGGCCCTCACTGGGAAGCACACCGGGACTAGGAATCTTCTTGCTGTGAGGCAACAAAGCTAACCTCTGTGCTGCCATGCAGCCCTTAGGTCAAGTCAGGGGCTTGTCAAAATCTTAAGGCATACCTCAAGATTGCCTCTGAGTGTCCTTCCTGTAAAAGTGTCCTGCTGTGAGTTCTATAGCTGAACAGGCTTATGACATGAAAAGCAAAGAGGACCAAGACAGAGAAGATTGACTACTGTAATGAAAGTCGACTTTATCCAGCCTATGATAAGCCATTTCCTGCAGCTCTGCATGCTGCTACCCCCCACTAGCTCTTCTTTTGGCTTTTTATGTTGATATCCTCATGTTATTTAAATATAATCCAATGACAGCATTTAAAACTGTGACTAAGCCTGCACTTAGCCTGTAGCTACAGCTGCCATATAGTAAAAGCCTCCAAAGAGGCTTTCAATGTTGGCCCAGACTGGATTTAGAAGGTATTCTGACCCTTCTTACTCAGTCAAAGTTGACTTTTTTTCCTGCTTTATCCAAGCTGCAGGCAGCGAGTCAATCGTAGATGAGCTACCAATGTTTGTCCAGAACATTTAAGTGTTTGTTAGCTCATGCCACTTGAGATAAGTTAACATTGACTTGGTCTCTCCATCGGAATTTGTTGCACGTTCAGTAAGATCACCTTTAACCCTAGGTGGAGTTGGCAGTGGTGTGAAGGGTGACTTCAGAGCGGCCAGCCACAATCAGCACTGCTGCTAATGTTAAACTGTGTGTTTTACGTGGCAGGAGAAAGTTTGACAAAGTCCAGGAGGCACAGTGTAGACGAATCAATGCTGTGATGGACAGATTCGTAAGGAGGTGCTAAGTCAGCAGAGGTTTTTGTGTAAAATCCATTATGGGAGGTCTACTAGAAGCCAATGAGACAGACAAAAAGACTACACATGAAAATTTGAGGCAAAAATGATAGTAATAACAAATTTTATCACCAGTCGTTGCATTATGTGGGGTGTATTAACAGCATTAAAAAAGAACATCAACCATACATTTGGCTGTAAAAGCAACAAGTAGAACATTTTCCTTCATTAATTTGGCCTTTCATGATGTCAAATGAATGAAAACTGGAAGGCTAGAGGGAGTTATGATCTTAATAAAGATATGTCCAACTCTAACTGCGCTTTCAAAATGTGATTCTTTATGATTTTCCCCAAGGTCAGCCTGCCTTTCAAATGTAATCAAAAGGCAAAGATAATTGTTTAAGAAAAGCAACTTGTCAACACCAAGAGCACCAGGGGGATTTAGTGTCACTTGCAGTGAAAACATGCAGCTCCTCAAATATCGGCCGCATTCTTCTGGTTTGTTTTTAATGGGCTGTGAATTCGTCTCATAAAGACCGCATAAATGACTGCCGACATCACTGTCACCACTCAACACATCACATCCTGCTGTGTATACTGCGGTGTTTACATGGCCTCTTCGTGTTCCCACAGAAAACCCCACGGGGGATGACCGTAAGGTTTAAGAGAAGAATGACAGCAAGCCATGGTGTTTGACGTGAAGGCATTAGCAGCCACCACCTAGTGATTCATCGTTTAAACAAACTTTGCAGAGATAAAACAGGGTAGTGTCGGAGAAAGTGCTGAGTGAAATTTCCATTCATTGGAAGCAGATTCAGTGAAAGTGTCTTTGAAGCTATTAAATCAACGTAAACAGTCAGGCCTGCTGCTTTGTCGCAGCTTGAAGGCAAATTTAAACAGCTCTGCTGCTGAATTAAGACAAACTCTGGGCTGATAGTATATCTGATAGTATCACACCACATGTTGGGACCACATGGACTCATTTTTCCTCAAGGCTTCCGTGCATTAGTCAGGCTTTCCAATGCAATTTACTTTAATATAGCACAGTTATCTGCTGCAGCAGAAAAGAGGCAGCCGGGATCAGAGGAAATTAAAGCAGATCGATGTGCTTGATCTCATTCAGTTAGTTGAGAGGGGAAAGAACATAGTATGGTTAGTGTGGAAAGTACAGACGATGTTTAAATTTGGGCATTCATTACCATGAGATTAGGGTCCAAAATTAACACAAACCTATTTCTTTTTTTTTTTTTTTTTAAGATAAATTTTTGGACTTTTATACCTTCATTTAGAGAGGAGGACAGCAGATCAAGTCAGAAATAGGTATGAGTAAGAGGGGCAAAGACATGTGGGAAAGAAGACCCAGGCCGGACTTGAACCGGGCCGCCAACTGACATGGAGCAAGGCCTAACAATTAAGCCATCAGCCCCACATACAACTTTTAATAATTGTATGCTGTTTCGTTGTTCTAGTTAAGCTACCATAAAAGGGCAGCACCTGGCCTCTATTGCATCTTCTTGCTCTCACAGGGAAAGTAAAGTCTCCTCTGGGTCTTTTAAATGTCTCATTATCTTTAAGAATGCTCAGTGGACCAGTCAAAAGTAACATGCACCTTCGATATGAAACATTTCACTTTTAAAAGCCTTTTTCCTGTCAGTAGCAAGTTATTTTTTTCCCATTGTTAAGCTAGTGTTGTCATTTTAAATCTACCAGGATTTCCTTATTTTCTGTTGAAATCAAAGCAGGCTTTAGTCTGAACAGGAAGTACTGTGCCATTAGCTTCAGACTGTACTAATTACAAAGTAAAAGAACAATGAAGAACAGATTCATGACCAAAGCTCTTTACTTAGTTGTCAAACTTAACTGGGTTTACTGGTGATCACTGGACTTGGATGAGTCATTTTGTACCTGCACTTCTGCAAACTTCATAATGTTGTCATCTTGTTGCCAAACAAACATTGCTTCATATTCTCAATACAGAGACAAAAAGCGACAATTTGCGCTCAGCCATCAAAATTCAGTAATTGAAAAAGCATTCCAAAGCCCTAGTTAAATGTATCTTTGGATTGTTTATGAGTTAAAATGTTATTTGGGATTATTTGTAGCTTTTCACTTTTGCCTGCAACTCAAATGTTTGGATGCCCTCAGTTGTCATACGTTTCATTTTACTCAGCTTTACTCCAGTGATGAATTCATTTCGGCTGATTCCTCAAGAACCTGGAACACTCATGCTTAAACTTTTTCTAGCACAAGGCTTGTTTTCTTGTGATAACAAGTACATTTACTAAGATCTAAAGCAAGGGTTGAAAATCAACGCAGTGACGTGGGGAAACAGAAGATGCTATCTTGGTTGGCACCAGATTAGCTCAGTTGGTGGCACGCACCTGTACACAGAGGCTATTGTCCTCGATGCTGGTGCGTGTTTTGATGCATGTCTTTCCACCACTCCCTCTCCCATATTTCAAGTCTATCTTCAGCTATCTTATCTTAATAAAGGCAAAAATGCACCAAAATAATATAAAAATAATAATAATAATAATAAAGAAAACAGGATGGTACGTTCCGAAAAACATTTGGAATGTTTTCATTACAAACAGAGTTAAACAGAGAGCTAACAGAGTTTGGGTGATTCATGTTGGTTTGGTCTGTTTGAATGCTTAAAATGGAGATTTTTGTTGTCACTGGTTTGGTTATTTTGTGTCTTCATTTTTATGCTTTGCTCTTGCTTTGAAAAAGGGCTTTACATATAAATTTATCATCATGAAACAAAAGAAATGATGCAGTCTACCTACTACTTCTATACCCTACATGTTGAGCTTTTTTTTCTTGGTGGTCTTATATTTGCTTCAGGTACATCATTTCTACTTCTTTAGCTCTAGATACAGAGAAAATACTTTCCAGTGAGATGGATCATTTGGCTCAAATCAGCAACATGAGCTGGCCTCCACCACTCTTACATAATTAAAAATCTTTAAGTCCCATACTTTTAAGAATACCTTCAACTAGTGTTGCACGGTACACCCAAATTTTCGGTAGTTTTTATTTTAAATGGTACGGTACCACTTGGTCACACATGGTTCTGGTTCATGTTACTGGTGGATATTAAACAGACTGGGAGAATTAAAGTTTTACATGAATCTTCCACCAGGTGGCAGTGTGAGCAAGATAGGCAGACAATGTCAACAGCGAACTAGACAGCTATCAGCTGCCTCCCTTCATCGATTCAGTTGCACCAGCTTCAGCCATGAGAGGAAGCCCCTTAGTAATACCTTCATGTGCACAGGTGAACAAAATGGGCTAACTCTACACGCTAAAAGTGCTAGCAAACAGAGTTGTCTACAACAAGTGAGCATAGAAGCTAGCTGGCTAACCCACTAGTAGGAAGATGATGGGTGTAGCGTTAGCAAATCTGTAGCACGTTGCTAACACCGCCACCTTGCAGCAGACCTGACAGGCTGACAGTAAACGTGAGATCTAAAATGACAAATTTACTACGCTAAAGTGATTAGGTGTCTCTAGGTGCTTTTAAAATGACTGAATAGCTAAATAGCTTACAGTAGAGCTACTAACTGAAATCAGGTATAAAAAATATCTTTAAAAATTAACTTTTTAAACTCTGAGTCTCCTAGTTTTGCTAAAGCACACAGTAGAAGAATAAATAAACAGAGTACCTAATAACTGATTATGGATAAAGAAGAGATATAGTAAATATGAATTAAATAACCAAAACTTTATTTAAATGTATGTTTTACACTTTAGGTTTTCCATAAACAATCTTTTCCACAATGTGAACATCCCCTATAAACATCCTGCTTCTGAGAGTTTCAAACTTGTATCGTTTCAGATTTCAGGTATTGTGATACTAAACTAGGCATTGGTATCAAAGTTAAAAATTTGGTAACGTGGCAACAAGAATTAAATGAATACATCAAACATTACAGGAAACCAACAGGTCAGGTGCCCAAACCATGAAACATTAAAATATCTGACACCAGAACTTCAAAAATTGGCTTTATTTAGAAAAAGTTTTTAAGTTGTCTGATAAAAATACACAGTTGAATAACTAAAATGATGGATGGTTTGCACACCTCTCTCCAAACACATCCTTTGATTTATGTACTATTTAATTTGATTCCCAGCTCACTTTTGGAGTATTATTTCATTCACTTAAATCTGTGAAGGTTCGTTGATTCTTCTAAGGACAAGCATACAGTTTTGCACTGCTGAACAACTTGTACAACAGTTTGAAAAATGTCTGCCCTACAGTGCGTGACCTGATGTACTGTAAGGTCTCTGATTTCATTTTTCTTGCACAAATGTGGTTCAGGACACGCAGAGGTTGCCGTGTTAATGATAAATTATGTCCACGTTTGGCCTCTTCTAATCTCTCTCCTCAGACTTTGCTTTCCTACCCTCCCTCACTGCTATGTAAAGATAAGTTATGAGTATCTGTAGAAGTAATTTAATAACATCCGATCTGCCCTTTACATGGAAGCTTTCCTTCGGCCTTTCCTGCCGCTGATGGATCATTGTTCCATTCTCTTCCTGTTGTGGTTCTTGTTTGACAAATATATAGCAACAGCAGGAACGTGGGTGTGGGCCTCAGAGATTTGCAAATGACAGACCTAAATCTCTATGAAAATGTTTCTTGGAGATGTAGGCGGCAGGAGTATGAATGCATAACTGTTGCTGCGAAACAGTGGGCATGGGACATCAAACCATTGCTTAAATAAACTATAGAACTCAATCCTGTTGTACTGGTTCAAGTGCTTTGAGATTAGACTTGGCTCAGCTGGCTATGATCTTTTTATCCCTCCCACTGAGTGCTTTTTGTGAAACACTCAAAGCTTTATTCACAAAAGTGAAGGTTCACTTTCAAGTTTAGGAATTGTTTTGGGTTGGGCTCTGATCCAACTAATCCCTGTTAATAGGAGAATTGTTAGTCCATTAAATAATACGGTCAGATTAACAAAGAGAATAGGTGAGGTTGGTCAGATGAATGGAAACTGTTAGGACAGTGCAGCCCCAGCTTGTCGAATGTCTACACCAAGTAGTTCCTCATATCCCAAATGACTCTCCAACATACCTTAAAGAGTTTCCTCATAAACACACAAAAGTATGCTTTGAATGTTCATTACCAAAAGGGATTATGTGTCATCGTTGCAAAGTTGTTGCAGAAAGATGACAAGGTGGTATGCATATGCATTTTTAATACTATTTCTTAATATGTTCATTGTTCACAGCCTTGTTTGTTTGCAGAGCAGTCGTCTTCCTTGCCCCTTGTTGGTGCAATGCTTTCCTTGTTGGCGCTTTGCCTTGACCAACTGTCAGTCAGCAAAAGGGCCTGAAACCAAAGGCAGGAAGTCGTCCACGTGTTCGCACTATTTTGTCCTCATGCACGTGGGTTTCTGCTCTGTTGTAGTGGTCCAGAGTTCCACGGGGCAAACAGCCACATTGTCTGAGGAACTACTCCAGTTAAGGGTCAACCTAAGATGTGTCACCGACAAACTCTGTCTTTGATAACAAAGCAATGCTTTACACAGGCTTGGTATCTAATGGTTAACCCAAAAAACATCAGAAAACATGACTCCACAACATCCAGGTCACGATTCTGTTATTAAAATGAAATCCAACCGTCAGAACAGTTGTTCCTCATCTTGTGTAAACACGTGATGATATTTGATAGTTGTAGAACAATGCCTGCAAGTCACAACAACATCGGCTGCTCCAACACGACATTCGCTAAACTGGAGTTTACATTTCTCACGGCAGTAAGAGTCGGCAGAGCTCCAGCTGCACGTCAGCAGCCGAAGGCAGCTCACTGGTGGTCTGAAATGTGCAGGTCTGACCAGTTAAAGCTGCCGGTGTGTCCATTTCAAGTTGCTCCTGTGATCTTTATGAAAGGATCTGTATATTTGCATTGGCTTTGATTTCTATTTGAAGTCATTTACACACTAATCTATTAAGTCTTTCTTTTTCCAAAGGTCTTAAGCTGCATGGCTGATTGATTACAACTGACTGAAAAAATTCCACAGACTAATATACTTAATAAGGACTTCTGACTCCATTCAGTCAATTCAGTCTCTTGCATTCCCACTTTTTCTGCCTCACTTTTCTCAGCTCATTATATTTTGACAATGGGAAAGTTGTGGTGTAACTTTTAAAATGAGCAGCAATTGAATACCATTAGGATGATTAAGTTTAAGAGTAATTATAATGTGCATTCCAGCTACGTGGCCACAAATGTAACAGTGAGTCAATAACCCCACAAAATATTCCTTATGACTTAATTAGTGCTGCTTTTGCTGCATGCTCAAAAAAGCATGAAACTAATTTAGCTTTCAATTGTTTGATTGCTGTGGGAAAGGAACATTTAGAAAATGAGTTTGCTTTACAACCACGGCCCTGATGGCAGCATAGAAAGTGTCAGCTAGAAGCCAAAATACTCTCTGCTTTATGGAGAGTTTGTTGACAGCAGTTGTAACACATTTGGGATTAACTTGATATCCCGAGGTAATGTGTTCCAGTGACGACGGCCCTTTATAGAGAAAGCTGCTAACCAAATGTGCTTTTGCATTTAGTTTATGTGCCCGCATGTGTTTCTCATGTGATCAGTCTTTTTACCACAACACCACACTCTCTGAGACAGAAGTGACCCTGATTTGGGGGTCCATCTTCAACCAACAACAACAACCAACAATACTGATTAACACTCTATTAACACTCTCGCCATAGTGAAGTGATAGGTGATAGTCAGGTGTGATATCTTTTACAACGTGCCCTTGTCAGATACTGCTCTATGTCTTCTTCAGTAACAATTAGCTGGGTCACAGGAAAGTGCTCATGATTTTATTGTTGGCTGCTCCTTGAAGGTGCTGTAAAATGACTGTAAAGTCTCACTGATATGCACAACTCAAAGAGCTGCTCTAAACTCGTGGTTTTAATGTGATAACTGGTTGGCAAAGTTGGTGTAACTCAGCCAAGTCTTTGGGGGTCAAAGAATTGAACGGACACGTCGCTGAATTACAATGTCATGTAAAAAATCATATGACTGTTACGGATTATTTATTAGCATTGATATAAACTGAAAACAACACTGAATGTATCAATAGGGGTGTAATCAGAGATGTGAAGTTGAAAAGCCCAAAGATGGCCATCCCTACACTGGAAATGCTATCTGCTCCATAAGCTTTAAGCCTTTTGGTAAACAGCTACAATGCACTACCTGCCAGTTAACATAACCATGCTCCTCCTAGTGCATAACTCTTGGCCTGAATAAGATGCATGCAAAGTCATAAACTAGAAGCACTGCCTGACAGTTAAATACCTCTGAGAGGTATGGAGTAGGCAGAACATGCAGGTGCAATAGTAGGTCAAGATTAAGGGCTAGGATGGTTTTAGATCTTTGCGTGTTCAGTTTCTTGGTATCACAATAAAAAGCAAGGGTGCATGCATGAGGTCAAATCACTTTCACTTTGGACCAAAAATCTAATCAGTTAGAGTAGGCATTAGTGAATACTTTGAAGAAAAAAATCCCTCCAATTGTTCTAGAGATATTGCAATCAAAAGCAAGAAATTCCAATGAGGCCAGGTGACCTTTGACCCTAGCACAATATCTTCCAAGTTCTATTCAGTTCATTCTTGAGTCAGAGTGGACATTAATGCACATTTTGAAGAAAATCCTTCCAGTTGTTCCAGCGATATTGCAATCAATAGCAAGGGTTGACCATAAAGCTCATTGACCTATGACCTTAGCACAATAGCTTTCAAATCCTTATCAGTTCATCCTTCAGTCAAAGTGGGCATAGGTGCACATTTTGAAGAAAATCCCTCCAGTTGTCCAGAGATATTGGCTTAAAAAGCAAGGAATTCAAATGAGGCCCAGTGATCTATGACCCTAGCACAATATCTTCCAAATTATAAACAGTTTAGTCAGAGTGGACATTAGTGCAAAGTTTGAAGAAAATCTCTTTAACTGTTCAGGAGATACTGTAATCAAAAGCAAGGGTTGACTATAAGGCCCAGTGACCTAATCATATGACCAAAATTGAGTCAGCTCGGCTTCAGTGCACTTTCAACGAACTCCCTCAAATTGTTCTAGAAAAATTGCATTCAATAGCAAGGGTTGCACATGAGGCCCAGTGACCTATGACCCTAGCACAATAGCTCCCGGAATCGAATCAGTACACCATTCAGTCAGAGTGGACATCAGTGCAAAGTCTTAAGAAAATTCCTCAAATTATTCTTAAGATATTTAATTCACAGCAAGGGATAGACATGAGGCCAATTAACTTTGACCTATGACCTTAAAAGGCTAGTCAACTTATCTTTGAGTCAGAGTGGACATCAAATAGTTCCTGAGATATTGGGTTCAGTAGCAAGGGATGCACATGAGGCCCAGTGACCTATGACCCTAGCACAATAGTCTCCAAAATCGAATCTTTGCAGATAACCTTTCAGTGTTATTAGCATGAATATTCGACCTTTGTGCAGTTTAACCCAATAAAGGCCTCATTATGCAGTATCATTTCCCATAATGCAAATTTTAGGGGCTTTTGAGCCAGATTCAAGTGGGCACCCAAGCCTTGTGTGCTACTATATCGCCGGATTGTATCACTGGAATTTGTCACTTGTTCAATAATCATTTTTTTGTGAATGATCATCTATGTATCAGATGAATTTGTGTCATGACTAACTGCTGTGTTTTTCTCTTCTGACCTACAGATTTGGATACGCATTTGTGTCCATTTACTGCTGTTCATCACGCTTGGGGTACATTCAAGTAAATTTGACGTCAACCCAGTGACAGATGACATCTCTAAACTCTCGATTTTGGTAAGGATAACTTAAAATCAGTGCAAAGATCTTAAGCCATAACATCATGTTTATGATGGATTACTTCCCAGTGTAAATCTATCATACATTAGTTACAGTTCTTTTTATGGGCTGTGAAGATTGAGTTTTCAAAGGATACTGTCTTTACTCTGCCCGTTGAATGAGGCTCTGTCATTATATTCATTTTCATGGATTTGCAGAAAAAGCAGTCATGTTTATAAGCACCATCAAGTTCAGAATTTGTAATGGCAATGCATTTTTTCCCATTTCTGACTCAATGTGGATATGTGGGTATAACTGTGTATACATTTGCAAACTGCTATATTAACACAGTTGGTAAACGCTGAGGTTAGAGCTTAAAATAATTCTGGTATTTTAAACACTGACCCTGCTTTTGTTGAAAATATATACTGGTCTTGTTAAGTACAAAACATTTAAATTTGGCTGTAATGGGTACGGTGTAATTCTTGGGACAAGAAGGTTTGCCCACTGACAGCCTGTAATCTTAAGAGAAGTATCAAACTAGAATATAGAAAGGACAACTACAGAGACAGATTTAGCTCAAGAGGCTGTTGAAACCATAAAAATGAGATACATCACTTCTCAACATAGCCACTCAGCTCCTTTGAATAAAACTGTTACATAACCTCCCAGATAATGGGAGTTGTTTGTCTCCTACTGCCTCACTGGGTTATTTTGTGTTAATGTATTTGCTTTGAAAACGTTTTAAAATGTCACGCTCAAACAAAACCACAAAGAAACAAAGCTGTTTAAGACAGTAGTATTTAGTTGAATTTGCTTAACAGACAAACATGCAATAAACATTGTTCGTATGTCAAATAAAAAGTAGATGCAATGCGCTCAGGCTTCTCATCATGGCTTATTTGATAGACGAGTATCTCCCGTGTCCTACGAGGCAAACTACTGCTTTTGTCAATAGAGTTCAACAACAATCAAGAGCACAATGATATGGTCATATCTTGCAAGTCCTTGTGGAGTGTGATAGATGCAGTCATCCCGTAGAGGAAAATAATCAATTCTTTATCTTGCTATGTAGCAAAACACAGACTTTAAACTCTGATGGCAATGCTAACAGGTGTCATTTCTTACATCAAAGCTAAACTAGTAAACTGATAAAGACCGGTAACAGTAATAGATTTAAGAGAATAAGATCCAGCTGTTGTTCATATCAGGGGTTCTCACATGTTTTGACGTGGAAATTTGCACAACCATGCAACTATACAGCAGACTTGTAATGCTGCACATTTAAGAGCTGCTTTTGCATCAATATGAATGTGGCTTGCCTTGAGATTCTGGCTTGATCTTTGTTGTGCCTTGGCCACAAAAAAAATCTTAAAACTACTGGACTATATGTTATAAAAGACTGATCAAATAACCCCCTTTTGCTTACATAATATCAATTAATCCAACATTCATGGTAGCCCTGAAACAACCAAACACAATTTGCATGAGGTGAACATATTATTCAAGTGAAGTGCCTTTCCTTTAGAATTCTGCCCCAAAAACTGTTGATAAGGCCAACAACAGGGGACAAGATTTGCTTCTGGTAGCCACAGTTCCTAAAAGATTTGTATTTCAGAACACCAAACAGTAGCTCATCTCTTTTCTGGGTATTTCCATTGATGCCAACTGTATCTGTATTCACATTTTAGAACATTATGAGACTCTTGGTGGTAAAAAGTATTTTGATCCTTTGATGGAATGCATTTGCCTGCAGTGATTACAGCCATCCAAAGGAATTCATGCAAGTTTTCATGACTGTAACGCCAAAATATTCACCCCAAAATGTACTGCTTAAAGTAGGTCCCAAAGTATTGCTAGTATATTTGTGAGGACTGAATGTGAATTGGCTGCAATTACATGTGTTTTTCTCTTTTTTTACAGAGACAAAATATTCCTAAAGATTACAAAATTCCTGTACATTACGTTTCAAAAGAAGAGGTAAGATATTTTAAGGAAAATTGAAAACTTTCTTTTAACTTGTGACTTTTTGTTCTCAAATCCAGAGCAGATTAGTGTGAAATTAAGGGAATTTACACAGTCTGTGTTTTTCAGTAGAACTGATCAGATCTTTATACTGTTGCTCACACTAGCTCATATCTTGCATGTGTTTATCAGGAAAAAGTCATTAAAATGACTCGGCTACACCTTCTCGTCGAACTTTGGCTGACCCTAGCTCTATTGTGCAGTTTAAATGTAATCTTGCAGTCCTAAGTGTGAGAGTAATATCTTAAAAATGTGTCTTGTTAACTCTTTTCTGTCTTATAAGCATGCTGTTTACATCATCCTACATAATGACCTAGTGTTCATTTATGTTATATCTCTGCTCTTTCTCTCCTTCTAGGGTGGGATGTGTTGGGTAAAATTAAATGTCTTCTACTTGGAGGAGAGTTTACAAGATTTAGCACATAAGTTTGGAAACATTTCATCCAACAGAAAAGATATTAGTATATTCATCCAAATGCTCCAAGAACTGCGGCTCAACTTGGGGTCCTTGGTAAGTTTTCAGCTCAGCTAACCCACTGAATGTCTACAATTACAGAAAGCATAATGCTTGTTTTTGTTGAAGACCACCTCTTCAAAGGGACTCGGGCATTGTGCCCAGGTTCTATACACCTTTTAGACTAAATCTAGACTTTGAGATCAAGTGTTTTTGTATCCAGTCCTGGCCCCTGATGTGAAACCAACCTAATGCCCTATTCACATGGGACTAGTATTACCTAGGGACCTCTGATCATTTGTAATAACCACACAGGACATCTGTGTTTTTAATCCTGTATGAGCTGACCATGTCAGTTATTTGCTGAGTTTAATTTCCAGGGCAAATTACCAACCATATTTCAGTACATATCCTGTACAAATCGGCATTTTTGTTTTTTCTTTTACTATCCATGTGGCTTTCCTCTGATCGAAAAAATAATAAAGGCAACATAGGAGATTGTTAACTAAGTTTTGACACATATAAGCTATGTTATTAATAGTGCTTCTCTCTCTTAGGTGTAGAAATGGCTTTACTTATTATTTTAACTCATTTATTTTAACTCTTCTGCCCAAAATCTGCTATCTTCATATGCACAGCTGCTCTGCTTCCCACAGTTTTTCTTTACAAATCCCTGATCTTAAATCAGTGTCATTCAACCGTACGTTGCATCGAATGAGTCACTTAACATTCAATGGTTGGGCTGCTTACGCGGAGATTGTTCACTAGTTTATTAGTCATAGACAGCTTGCTACAGATCTAGAAAATGTCGAAAATATATATAGAGAGAGGGGAAAAAACACTTCTTTGTTGTCTATTGTAAAACTCTGGTCGACAGCATGTATAGAACACATGAGGAATGTACCATTATGTGCACAGGAAACGTCACCTGCAGAAGGTGATGTGCACAACATTGCATTTTTTTGTATGAATTATAGAAATGAAACTCAACTGTGCATTTTCATTGCTGCAGCCAAGCAGCATCCCTGTTTTCCTTCAGAAATGTATGCCAACTTCAGGACATTACAGTTTTCACTTATCCCATCTGAATGCGCCACAGCAAACACAGATGTAAGGGGGTAATTCACAAATGATCAGAGAGCAACAGGTAATTCTTGCTCTCTGCAAATAGTACTTAATGCCCTATTCGTACGGGACTTCTGGTGATCTGAGAATGAACCCCTGATGTCTGTGTTTGGTTTGGTGCAGGAGGCTGCATGACTGCAGCGTTATTAATGCATAGTGAATTTTTATTTCCAAAACTAATACAAAAAAGTAAAAGACAACATTATGCACATCATGTTTTGCAGGTGACGTTTCCTTCATGCCTTCTATGCATCCTGTTAACCTCATTGATAGATATGAACCTCTCATGTTACTTTTAACAGTCTTTGTGCAGTTGATGCTGTGAATATTATTCTGCTCTCTATTCCTTTCGGAGCGTTATGCATCCACAACCCTCCTCTCAGATCAGCTGTTGCAGCCTCATCACTGAACGTTGAGCTACAAAGAGCAGAGCTGTGCATACAAAGAGAGCAGCAGTGTCCGTACGCACATTTTGACACGAGTTAAAATAAAAACAGTTCAGTAAAATATGGCCATTTTTACACGCGCTGAAATTAACTGAAAGGGAAGCACTTTTTAAAACCCATATGTATCAAAACCTTGCTAACAATGTACTGTGAAGCCTCTAGTATTTTTTTGACTGAAAAAGGTGCAGGAACAGCTTCATGGCTGTATGGAAAACATAATTACCACCCGTAATTACAGCGATGCCAATTCATACGGGATTAGGATTAACCGTTGGCCTGTGTGTGCTAAAGGTAGGTAATTTGTCCTGGAATTTTTACACTGCGAATTACAGACATGGTCGATTCACACGGGATTAAAAACAACCGTGAGATTATTACAATTTACAGGAGGTCCCGAGGTAATACTAATGCCACACTATTTCAAACTACAAAAAGCTGAATTTCAAAACCTTTCCTCCTCAGCACACGGCCAGCATGTGCTGAGGAGGGTTTCATCTTACCAACATCTTGCTGTAACTGTGTCACTGTTTCCTGTAGTGACTTACAGCTCTAACAGAAAGTTAATCATTAAACCCATCTTCTTACAGAAAACAATAACTTCCTTGAACCGTTTGTGTTTTTCACAGGAGCCCATCATGTATGACTTTGAGTGCCACTACAGGGAAGAGAGGTGGCAGACAGCACGGTACTTTGACTTTGTCAAAGATTTCCTTCTAGCTGCACAGAATAGAGAAGACTCAGATGACTGTGAGCCTCCTACCTGTCCCACCACACCGCACACAGAAACTACAGAAGCATATTTAACAGGTGAATACTTAATTGTACTGTAAAAATGTGGCTTGCTTTTCAAAGAAGGTTGTACTTTGGTAACTTGGCCTGCTGGTGGAACTACTGGCAATAAATCCATAGTAGTCACTTCTAGTGCTGTTCTGTTTGTTTGGCCAGAAGACTGTTCAGCATGAATCTGGTTCTGCTTGAGGCCTCTTGAAAGGAAGTTTTTCTTTGCCACTGATACTTTGCAAGCTTTATGTGTATGTTGGATTATTGTGGGACTAAAAAATATATAATAGAATAAAATCACCAAGAGTTAATCTCAGTACAGTCTATCTTTTAGCAGATGTCACAACAGCCAGTTACATGCTGTTGTTTTGTTCATTGTGAGATAAATTTGCCAAATCTATTGGCCACAGTGGCCTGTGGATCGTTTTAAGCAGTGGTTCTCAACTGGTCCGGTCCAGGACCGTCCAGCCTGTCTTACGCCAGATCGCAACCCAAGCTGCCAAAAAAATTCAAAAATGTGTTTAGTTAGTTGAATATGTTGCAGTTTGGAGCATGCATTTACCAAAACACCTGATATAAAAAAGAAAAGGGACAAAAAAGACAAATTTTATACCCTCTTTCCCCATCATCATGTGCCAATTTCTGCCAATTTTCCAGAGAACTTGTGATATTACTGCGTTATCATGGGAAATGTGCCATTTATTGCAAGAAGAGGAGATAAGTTAGAACAGACTTCATCTCTTCTCTGGCACAGAGCCAGGCAGCTCTGATCATAAGGTCAACATAAGGTCAGGGCAGGCTAATTGCCGGAATGCTTGTCTATATTTTACTCGAACCAGATGCAGCAGGAACAAACATCTTCCCTGCTGTAGGTGTGTTTTAAATCATATTTAAGTTGTCTTCAGTCCTGGATGATTAAAAGAAGCAGACTGTGGCTGTCTCTCTACAAGCAGAAACAGTTTAATCCAGGGGTTCCCAACCTTTTTAGCCCATGACCCCCAAAATAAAGATGCCACACACCGGGGACCCCCGATGTACCTGAAGGTGGTTGAACACAGCCACGCACATTAAAGAATAGTCATGTGCAGACAAGGCGGCCCATAAGGGGGGATAAATGAGCGAACTGTGATATCTATACTTTATATTTACCTGAAAAATAACCCCTCTTATCAAAGAAACAAATATCGTTTTTAATCATATGTATAGTAAACAGCCGTCTTAAAAATGTAAATCCCTTTTGTTGAAAAAAATAATTCAAATGGGTTAAAAATTGCAAAATTCCGTTAATAATGGTAAAAAAAAATGGTGGAAAAGGAGTTGACATTGGATTTTAAAAGTAATAGAAATGGTTTAGAAGTGGCAAAAATGAGATTAATTTTTTTTTAAAAAAGCAAAAATGGGCAGTAAAAGGGAGTTAAAAAGTGACTGAAAAGGCTTCAAATGGGCAAAAATGGGTAGAAATGTGGTGAAATTGGATAAAAAATTGAAATAAAATGGCAAAAAAGTGTTAACTGAGAAAAGAAAAGGGCAGATATTAGCAGAAATTGGTCAAACTGGCAAAAATGGGCATATGAGATAGTGATATGTGGTTAAAATGGAAAAACTGTGCATAAAAAGTAGCAAAATGGTGTTAGAAATGCTAATAATGGGTCAACAGAGGCAACATTAGGCTTATGTGGCAAGAAATGGTTTAGAAGTGGCAAAAACAGGAATAAAAAAGTGGTGAAAAAGATTTTAAATGGGCAGAAATTGGTGTTAACTGGCAAAAATGTGTTAAAATTGGTGGGGAAAAATGATAAAAATTGGTTAAAATTTGAATAAATTTGTGTAAAGTGGCAAAAGCGTAATTAAAAAAAAAATCTTAGTTTTTTGTAGGGAATCTGGAAGCCCCTCTCAGTGTCTCGCAACCCCGAAGGGGGTCCCAACCCCAAGGTTGAGAACCACTGGTTTAATCCCTCATGTCTGTTAGCAAAGCAATGCTAAAGTTTATTTAAGTATCCGATGATAGACACGGTCTTTTCCTGCTTTAATCTGCCAAGATTAAAACTGCCAATACAAAGCTTCATTGAGGACTTTTATTTTGAAGAGCAACTGAAGGAGTTTGGGTGTTTTCAGCAGCAGCTTAACAACAAAGAAACTTCACATAACTCCAAAAATGAGACTTTTAAGCTCTAAACTGTCTCTGTCATGACACAGACAGCTGGCAGGTCCAGCTAGAGATGTTTGATTCCTCCATTCAGATTATAGCTTTTTTTTTTTTTTTTTTTTTTTTTTTTAATTTGAAAAGATTGTATGTCTCATGAGTGGGCGTGGCTTCAGCTCATTCAACTGGCATGCCCACACCATCCTGGAGCAGATTTTACTGCCTCATTTTTCATGATTTCAAAGCTTAATTTTACAAACTTGTATGATTTGACTGAAATTTGACCTGGGGGTTCATAACACAGTGGCTTGCTTTCAACAAACCTAAAATACAGATTTATTATCTCTTTACAGGGACTTTCTTCCCTTTGAGAGAGCCTCAAAGAGCAGACTGTGTTTCAGATATCGATGAGAGCAATAATCCAGATTTTTATGCTGCTATATTCACAGTCACAGTAGACTGAGGCAGATAAGAATGTAGTTAAATGGTAACATTTTTCCCCCTTTTAAATTGTGAGGATTTGCTGTTAGGAATCACCTTTTCTTAATTTTTTTCACCCCTGCTGTGGGCTTCTGCTATGTTACAGCTTCATTTATGCTTGTTTGCATGGAGCTGTCATGTGGGTGCAGCAGGCCAGGTCATATTTATCGTCATCATCACTGTTTAAAGTGTTAGAGAAAGAATCCACTGCAGATCATTTCCTCAGTGCTGATTTTTCTATGGATGTGCTGCAGGCTTTACTCAGCATGTAGCAAAACTACTGTCACTTTTTCCACCATAAGCTTTTTTTTTTTTTTTTTTTACATTTTTTGTCAGATCAGCAGCTGAATAAGTAGATGTTTTTAACAGATACAGGAAGCAGGGCCTTCCTGATTTGTGTGCTCAAAGACAAAAACAGACTTTCAGTGAAGTTAGAACAAAATCCACACACAGCTGTGATTTTTACAACAAGTGGAGGACAACTGAAATGCTTGAAGTTTAATGTGCATGCTTAGAACTCTTCCCATATGGGGGACTGAAACTAAAATAAACACCTCATTTAGAGAGGAAAGTGCAGCCTGACTTAGAAAAGATAGGAAAAATACTTTACATTTAACAACTCTTCCTTGTGAAAATTAAAGGTTGAGTTTTAAACTCTTATTTTGGTAATGATTTGTGTAAAAAGGTGAGGTGATGTTTTGCTTGAGTGGCTGCCAGCACTCGTGTCATTTGCAAGTCCAGGCTTTCTTTTTAAATTTTGCTAACGCTCTGAGAATGTTGATAGTTTTTCCCCACTAGTACCGTTCAAATGTGAAGACTTATTGCGGAACAGAGGAGTAAAAAACACATTTTCTAAGTCACTTCAAGTCTGACGGTTTCTGATACATGTACCAACAGATTGTTTTCAAATTTCAAATTGTTTTCTAAAGCCTCCGTGGAGAGAAAAGAAGTTCCAGGGAGAATAATCCACATTAAGATCTGTTGATTTACTGGGAAATTCTTCCTAGTGAGAAATATCACTGTTGAGGTTGTTGCTGCCAGTTTTAGGTGAGATTTCCATCATTTGGGTCAAGCAATCTTTTAGTTTTAAATGCAGAAAGCTCAACCAGAAACTGGTGATGTAGGTCATACTTGAAACACAAATTAAAGCAGCTGCATTCCAGTAACAAGCTTGCTTTTTCTTACAAAAAAAAAATCACACCACCCTCTTTGGACTATTGTGAACGGGTTCTATTTAGGACAGATCTCTTGTGGCTGTTTCGAGAAGCTTTTAATCCAGGAACCATTATTCCTTCACAAGAACTTCGGAGATAAAAACTGAAAACTGTCTCAGTGCGTAGATGGCCCATTGAGACGCAGCTGAGTCACAGGACTGAGGGAAGATGTCCCCAGGCAGCGCCTGTGAAAGGGAAGAAAAGGGCCGAAACCTGATTGTGTACGTGTTGATTACAGAGCAATCTTCCAATCTTCCCAAGCGCCTAGCTTTTCTTTGCCAGAGTGGTCGGATCAGATCTTTTATGTATGTGAGAGGGGGGGTAAAAAAAAAGGTAGCGTTGAGTTGACTTTTTAGCACCTGACAAAGAAATGTTTTCATCATGCGGCACTAACTTTCCACCCCCCTGCCCCCCTTCCTGCACGTCCCCTCTTTTAACCCCAAACTCAACCCCACATGTCTTCTTTTACTCCGTCTCTCCCTCTCACAGATTCACCCACGACAAGCAGCACAGAGCCGGAGTGTGCAACCGGCTGCAATCCACGTAAGTTTGCAATTCCAACTATTTCTGAGAAAATAAGTGTCAGGTTTCAAAACTAGCCCAGCTGGTGTGTCAAAGCGGCAGCTTTTGCCGGCAACAATTTTTTTGCCACATTGTACAACAAGTCAGCCCAATTCCCTGGAGCTGCTGTCACTTGATTATTGATGCTCTGCAGAGCAAATTCCTCATCACGACATAGGTCTTGTCTTGTTTGCTGCAAAATGGTTTTCCCCTGTCACAAAAACTGATCCCAACACAACACTCCTCTTCGTTTGTACCTGTCTGGTTTGTCATGGGTGGATGAGAAGAACATGCTACTATCTTTCCACTGAAAAATGAGCTTTGCATAGTTTTCTTAGGTGTTTGACGTTATCTATTCACATCTACTTTCCTCTTCTGAAAGGGGGCGAGGGAGATGTGTAGTCAGCAGCATTTTTCTTTGACGTAACTTCTCGATGAAAAGCATTTTGCCACAATATCTATTTAAGACAGCTTTGCTAGTCATCAGTTGATCAGTCGTTATAAAAAGCAAGACTTTGAAAGCTAAAATAACTCTCAGATGTTTGAAATAAAGCAAAGCATGAAAGAGCATGAAAGAAGCATGAAATAACACTCTGGCTCAGCCCCTTTCCTAATTTCTACTCCTCGTTTTAGAGTGTCTCCACAGATGAAATCTGCTGCTTCATATCTGCTGATACAGATAATTTACTTTTTTAAGCTAATATCCATGTACACTGATTTCATGCTGATAATACTGTTCATCCCTATCATTGATGCTACATTACATGAAAACATTATTTAAGCATTTTTTTAATGCTTATGCAAAAAAGGCACCATGATGCATTTACTCAGCATTACTTAACATTTATGACAGTGTTTGCACTGATTTTCATATCTTATTAATGAACAATCTACCTACCCTTGTACAATTCTTCGAGCAGCCATTTTCACCAATGATTCGCAGGGCATTCTATGGTATTTCCCATAACACTTTGGCTTGGAGCATGCCTCTGGAGACTCCATTTAAAGGCCCACGTACCCCATGAATTTGAGCAAAGCATAGGGAAGGGTTAAAGGGTAAATTTCACTCCATTTATGCACAAAAGATGGATAAATGCTACAACTGTCTCTGCCCACATATTTGCACGCATCTGGCTTGAAACGTTACAAAATGTAACCTCCACCTAGCTTTTCTGTTGTAGTTGTCCGTCTCTTTGCCCAGGTGAGCTAACACCATATTTATACTTGTAGCTTCCAAAATATCAAACAATATTTGGCAACATTTCCTTAGGAAGTTTGTATAAAATTCTGCCATTTTTCAAATTATTATTCTTTTGTATTTTTGCTGTTCTTGTTTGAACTGTTAGCAATATTGCTCACTACCTCCATTGTTACTGATGGTATTGCAATATTTGTATTCATAAGTTTTGAGAAAGCGGGGCAACGCACCATCTGTATTGGTATGGGTTTCGAATAAAGAGCATAAATCTGCGTTATTCCAGTATTGTTGAAGTTGAGTCATGAGATACCTAGCAGTAGAAGTGGAATTAGCCTCCAGTGATTTCAGTGAGTATTGCTCCTTAAAGAAGGACTCACCGGTTGTTCCAGCCAGGCGGCTAGGCTATACAGTGTAACAGATGGGTACAGTTTCTCTGCAGAATTTAGCGAGGTTTTGTTAAAAATATGGGCCACAAAACAATGTTGGCTTCAACGTATGCACTATTGAAAACTTTTGAAGAATTTTATTTCTTTACCCAGAGAGCCTCTGTGTTTTTGTCACTATTATGCAATGCAGGCTTGGGCTTCTGGTTAAGTGCTCTTGCATTGTAAAATAGTGACAAAAACAGAGGCTTTCTGGGCGTAAATAAGAAGGAGGAAAAGAAAAATAAATTTATAAAATTATATGTATCAATATATATGAATGATATTGAAATATAGTAATTACAAATGTATATAAAATAATAATAACAATAACAATACAAAAATAAAATAAAACAAAAATTTAAAAAATGCAATAAAAGGGACACAGTTGAAACAGCAATACAGACTACTGGAGGCCTATAGCAAAGATTTTCAGAAGAGTAGCTGTTGTGAAATTTAAATCATAATGGTAATAACAATATAGTAGTAATAATAATAAAGATAATAGTAATGAAATTAAAAAATAGAAAAATAAAAGATAGGATTAAAGATTTTTTAAAAATTGGACGAAATTAAACACAGAAATACACAAAGTGCAAATACCTTACATGAATATATAAATAAACAAAACCAACAAAATAACTATAAAAACATCACTAACATTAATAATCTCAATAATAATGGTGATAACAATAACAATAATATTAGCTGCCATTATAATAGGGAGAAGAGGAAGAAATTAAAGAAGAAAAAAAAAGAAAATATACTGTTACTATATGAGGTAATGAAAACAAAACAAAAAATAAAAGCACACAAACACATAAAATATTCTTGGCCCGTTTTTAACAAAAACTTGCTAATTTTGGGAGAGAAACTGTACCCATCTGTTTCAATGTATAGCCTACCTTCTTGGCTGGTACAACCGGTGGTCTTGTTAAAGGAGCAATGCACTGAAATCAGTGGAGGCTAATGCCCCTTCTACTGCTACATACCTCATACAAGTCAATTTTAAAAATGCTGAAATATCCCTTTAAGTGGTAGGGTTGAGGGGTTCAGGACTGAGCCGTGATCATAGTGACAGACAGATTATGATCACAAGTTTGATGAAAAATATAAAAGTTATACTGGGAACACAGTAAAGACATTAAAAACTATTGTACTGGATGTTTTGGAGTTTAATCATGACAGCTCAAGTTCAAACTGATCGAATCACTTTTGAAGGCTTTTGAATCTTTTTTAGTTTTAAAAGTAACCAAATCAGAGGAGAAGTAATGATTTATTCTGTTTCGTTTCTTCCAGATCATAAAGCAAGTTCACTGAGTACCACTGAGGTGGTGGAGCGAAGCCTTCTCTCCTTACTGTTCATTCCACTCCTAGCCCTGGTATTCCTGCTTGTGTGGAAGGTGAGCTGATCTTTGACCCCAGACACTTAGCCGTTTAAGTACCTGAGCGGCTCCGGAGATAGGACTGTTTATAATTGACATTTTATATTGTCGGGAGATACCGCTTTGTTCCATGGAATTTATGATAGCTGGCGAACCTTTCAACTTTCTGCAGATGCTTTGCAGACCGTGTTGTGATTTCAGCTGGAACTTAGGAGTGCAGCATTAAAAGTGATTCCTTACCTTTGAAGCAGGTCCGATCACGGAGGAACGGAGAGGACCTTGAACGGAATCCTGAAGAAGGAGGACATTTCACAAGAACAGAAGGGACTGCGCCTCAACTAGATGCTGAAATATCAGAAAAGTGAGATTTTTAACCCTTTTAAAATGCATTTTAAGCCAACAACAACCTAATTATTAGTGATTAACAACATACAATTTCAGCAAAATGTTATAAATGGATATGTTGTGACAAAATAGACTATAATATTTAAAACAAATCTTTTTTGGTTGCTTACATTCAAAACAGTTAAATTACTTTTCTTCAGGAAAATCCAGCCTGTTCTTTTCAATAGAGGTTATAATTACTCAGAACAGCCAAAGAAGCATTGTTAAACTTATAAATTCCACCACTGTTACAAGTTTTTCTTTGCTCACTGTCAACATCTTTAATTCCTTCAAACAGAATACAAATTAACCTTTTAATACCTCAGGGATACCTTTAAAAGAAGGCTGTTCCTAGGCCAGTAATGTCAAATTTGGTTGAATGCAGATTGTTTTGTATTCAGTCGACTAGTTGAGAAGTTGGGAAAGCAGTCAAGATTTATCACAATATGTGCAACATGGGGTCATATTTTGTAATGTGTCAAAACCAAATCCAATTCAGTATTTCCCACAGAATGATGCTGGCAAGCAGGAATGGCCATCCTGCCCAGCCTGATTCTGTACATTTAATTTTATGTGCATGTTCTTTTGATGACATTCACAGGCAGTGCTAGCATGCTCTGCTAGCACTCTGCTAGTTTAACACTCAAGGCACCAGCAGTCAGATTGTAAAGCCACTGCCTTTTACACTTTTGGATGTGAGGGTTAGACAGACAGATACCGAAACTCTGATAAGGCACATTTAAGCCTATGTAGAATAGAGACTAATGAGGAGATTGTTCTTTCTCTCTAGATAGCATTGTATCCCCACTGTTGTTACTCCACCCCTACACATGCTTTACTATGTAAATCACTTAATCATCACATCAGTCTTCACTGATCACTCAGCTTTAGGAGGAGAAGCTGAGCGCTGAATTTTTTTCTTTCTGTCTTTAACAGGAACAAGTTGAACGTCATTGAAGCTGTCTAATGCTTCACCTCTTTCGATGTTCTTCAGCATAATTGGTAAGACTTCATTTAAATTTACAGTGATTTCATATGGAAGCCCATTTCTGCCACTTTAAAAGAAAAATGTGAAAGGCAATCTAAAACAAACTAGAAAAAAAGGAAACTTAAGTAAAAGTCATAATCATGAGATAAACAAGTCACAATTCTGAGAAAAAAGTTAAAATTATGAGCTAAAAAGCCATAATTATGAGATAAAAAGCCAATGTTATGAGATAAAAAGTCAAAATTATCAGATAAAATGTTGATATCATGAGATAAGTCAGGGTTTCTCAAACTTTTCGGGGCTAGGGACCCCTTGCAGGGCAGAACATTTTCCAAGGATCCTACATAACCCTCTGATTAATCTTATGTTTTTGCCATTTGTACTCCTAGATGCTGTATTTTCAAACCGAACTCAGGATAGATGCGTCATATTTTCTCCATTTAGCTGGTTTGGGCCCAGCATCACTTGATGAAGTGGACACACTTAAATATTTATCCATTGTTACTAGCTGGAGCTGCACACTAAATGCAACCTGAGCAAAGTGACTGATGAGTGATGAGTGATAGATTTGCGTGATCGCTCATAGTCATATCTGAGTTTTTATTGGCCCAGAGCTGACTTATGTGGGGGTCATTGGTTTAGTATGGTTGTTTATGGCGCGGTGTGTAAATGGAATGGCATTACTCTAGTAATTTATTTTGAATTATTTTGTGGACCCCCAAGCTGTGGCTCGCAGACCCCCCCAGGGGTCCCCAGACCCCAGTTTGAGAACCACTGAGATAAGTAGTCTTAATTATGAGATAAAAAGTCAAAATTATGAAATAAAAAGTTATAATGGATTATAATGCATTTTTATCTCATAATTACGACTTTAATCCCATATTTGGACTTTTTAACTCACAATTTGACTTTTTATGTTATAGTTATGACTTTTTAAATCATAATGATGATTTTTTTATCTCATAATTATGACTATTATCCCTTATTTTGACTTTTTATCACATAATTTTGACTTTTTATCTCATAATTCTGACTTTTTAATCTCATAATTTTTACTTTGATATTTTTTAAATTGCCCCACCTTTGCATTTTTCTTTTTTAAGTGGCAGAAATGGGTTTCTATATTTTCTCAACCTGACAATGAGCTCTAAAACCAACACATCCCCCCCCCCCTTAGGGATCTACTCTTTCGTCCTGTTGCTCTCCAAAGGTGATGAATAAGCAGAATCCAGATCCACGGTGGCAGATCCACAACATGCCATGATTCATCTGGTTAAACCACACCTGCTACCATATGGATAAGCCTGCCTTTCTCGTAAGACTTCATTTGCCCCACGCTTTCAACAAGACTGTGAGATTTAAGTAGAGAGACACCCCTATGCCACACACCGGATGGATCCTCTGGCTTCCAAGAAAACAACCTGTTGCTTCATAAACTCTTCTGAGCTCCCTGCTCAGCAAGTTACTACAGTCTGCCTGCGTGTTTCGGGGGCCCACCAGTTCATCTACATTGACAAAGCAGAATAACTGACACTCGTTATCTGTGGAATGAACTAAGGCATGAGTTACTACCTCTGGTGACCCTCAAGTTAACCACATCCTGAACAACTCTACAGTCTCCTGTCAGTCCGGGGTTTCCCAAAGAATATAATGTTGAACAGTGTAGTTCCACAATATAGTCATGTTGTCTGGTTTAGGCATGTACCTGTAGGGGTGTGTGATGTATTTATTTATTGGTGGTGGCACTGAGCTGCTGCTGTCTATACAACTGAAATGTTTTAATCAACATTTACAAGCACCTTTATGAGTGGGTTACGTTTAAAGACCAATCTCTATACTAATGCATCATAAACCCCCAACCCAAAAAAGATGTTCCTGCCCAAGTTACAGTTCCTCGTATGATGTTGATGTTGGCTTGTATGACTTGGGGGATTTATATTTAATGCATTACATAGAAGAACAATCACTTAAATACAATATGCTGCTTTGTCTTTCTAACAACAGTTAAAACCTTCATTCTGCTAACAAGTATCAGGAACTTTCTCTGTGGATCCAGGATGTTTCTTAAGAAAAGTTGATTTCAGAACATAGGTGTCATGCTTGTGTACAACTCCTTTAGTAAATGTTTGCTCAACAATGCCTTTTTTTTTTTTTTTTTTTTTTTTTTACTTATGTCAAATTTATGCTTGCAAAGCAAATGCTGTTACAGAAGAGATTTATGAATGCCATTTCCCTACTAAAGGAGATCACCCAAATTCAAAAAGAAAGAAGATACTTGTTCAAAAAGAAGACATTCAATTTTAAAATAAATGTAATACTTGTAAAGAATTTTTTAACTGAATGATAAATTCTTGACTGTTCACTCAACGACCAAATGTACTAACAACACAGCCCCGCTAGCTTTTGCCTAGTCCACACGTAGGCAGGTGTTTTTGAAATCTCCCATCTCCTCCGTTTTCAAAACCACATTTGCAACATTTTGTCTTTCACTGTGCAGAAGAAGCAGCTCATTAAAAACTCTTCACTCCGTCAAGTGAAAATACATATGTATTGAGGCGTGTAGTATGACAGGCCTAAGGTTTTAAAATGTAGGTTCAAAATCATGAAAATCGAGGCAGTAAAATCTGCTCCAGGATGGTGCAGTCAGTTGAATGAGCTGAAGCCACGCCCACTCCCAAAATATACAGTCCTTCAAATAAAAAAAAAAAACTCTAAAACCTGACTAGAGGAAAGCACTCACGCTATTAGCCTGCCCCCTGACCTTACATTGACCTTATGATCAGAGTGCAGCTGGCTGGTTCTGTGCCAGAGCAGAGACAAAGTCTGTTTTCTAGCTCAAATCCCCCTGTTAGGATTTTTTAATGATCTGTAACCACTGTGGCTGATCGATTTGGCAAATTTACCTCACAATGAACAAGAAAACTGCATTTAACTGACTGTTCAAGGTTTTTTTTTTTTGACAGCAACCTATTCCAGCATATCTAGTGTCCACAAAGTTTGGATTTTACTTTACAGGGTCTTTAAGAGACAGCAAAGATGTCCTCGGTATGCGAACGTTTTCTCAAAGTCGTCCCCGCGACTCCAATACGGTTTGTCCTGCATATAAAATTATGAGGTTGCCACCCTCAGGCAATTTCATGCCACCTCCAGCCCTAAAAAGCTCTGACGTAATGAAAAAGGTTATTTTTGACAAGCATTGCACAAGGAGGATTAGGGAATAGTATCAAAATGCGGTTCCACAATGATACCGGTACTAACACATCTGATACCTACTGGACCGAATTACAACACAAGTATTGATACTTCATTTTGATACCATGCCACCCCAGTGCCACCCCATATAAAAGAAGAAAATACATCATAGAATGCGTGTGATTTGTCTGTTGAGCTACACTATTTTCCTTTTTTTATCTCATGTTCGACGGGTATCAAATAAAAATACCTCTGCCAAATATTTACAATACCTAGACAGCTTTTTTTCTCCCGCTGACATTCAACACACTTAAAAGTATCGATTCAGGCACCATTTAGGCACTGTCACAGTATAAAAAGTAGCGATTTAGCACCGACATCAGAAAAAAATAATCAAAAAATACCCAACCCTAAAGAGGATTTTGCGGTATCACACCAATGTGGAAGCACTGTATCAGCAACAGTGCACTGAGAGTCCCTGCCAAAAAAGTCAAAGAGAAAGAAAAGAACTGCAAGTTTTCTAAATTTCCTAGATTTTCTTCCCTACAGCTGCACTGAAATAATCACTGTTTGTAGGTATTTGTTAGACAGTTCATATTTCTCCAGTGAAAAGCTGGAGCTGCAGGAAACTTCTCAATTTCTATGATTTTATTTATAATAAACTGTTATATTAAAGAGGGATAAACAGAGTGCAGAAATCACAAATCATTCAAAAGATAATTTAATAGGATAGAAAATTAATAGATAATTTGATGAAATAAAGAAACAAATCTGGCATGTAAGGGAAGGTCCTGTAGGTCACATGACCAATTTTTTTTCTTCGGTGAAAAGTAGACATGGTGTTTTATTATGGACCTAAAATTGAACATCCATCAAAGAAAGGGTTAAATAAAGCTTTCTGATTTTAATAACAGTATTTTAAGGACAAAAACAGGTATCATCCAAAATCTTTATTAGAAGGTCAGATTAGGAAACAGTTCAAAATTAGAAGTGGTCCACTGAGTTGGAAATAAGTGTGTTTCTGGTTTAAGTACTATAAGAGCACAAACTGTAAAAAGTTTTTAAAAAACACACACATTTTTAAAATACATTCAGGCTCTTAGTTTTGCTCTCAATGTGCGAAAAATTGATGTATTTAACTTTAAAATGTACACTTTATTCTCATGGCTAGAGAGATCAGAGTGTGCATGATCAGAAAAAACCCAGGAAAAACCCTGTCCAGCTGGGTCCTGTAGAAGTCTGCCCACATTGGCAGGAGGATTTCAGAGTGCTGTATGACCTCCATAGTCTGTTCAGGACAGGAATCTCTGTTCGTCAACATGATAGATGAGCAACTGTGTAAGAATGTCAAAAGCCAAGTCAAAAAAAACCCTGTTTTCAAAAATACCTCCAGACAAGTGGACTGACCAAGACTACTCACTCTGTCTTTACTGGTGTTGCACTTGCAGAACATGAGACAATTAGATCAATGCATAAATAAAGACTAAATCAACAAGGCCTATAACTTCATAAGATTAGTAGGTGCATTTTGTTCTAGTGTTTGGAATTTCTGCTCTTTTTAGAGATCCATATCATCGGGTTGAGCTCAGTAACAAAAAACAGACTTTCAGCTCCTAAATGGTCCCTTATTTAGTACCATTGTGGCTTTTAATGCGTTATAAACCTAAATAAAACATGGAAGAAAGGAAACCAGTTCTTAAATGTTAGTGTGCTCTGATCGTTCACATAAACGAGCTGACTCTTAAAACCAGCTGGATGCAAACACCATATCCCTCCCAATGAAAACGCCATCCTGAGGATCATCTGATGGCATTTTAAGTTGTGCCCTAATAGTCCTTATCAATACCATTGTTGATACTTCTTTATTATTTGGTGAAAATACGAAATAGAAGTGGTAAAAGCTGAGTGGAGCTTGAGTTAAAATGTGATAAAGGTCATAAATCCATCTGCTATTTCGATTTCATATTCTTCTCAAAAAAAAATCTTTGTTTTGATGCTGCTATTCTGATGTTAAATACATCTGCTTTAAAGCCATTTTACAGAGCTGACCTTGAACACATCACAAAATAAATTCCGTCACCTGGTTAAGCAAAGTAATTAACTTTCACTCTTCTGATTTAACATGAATTTCAACACTGGATTACCAATTTTAACAAGACTTACTAATAAGTTTGGGAGTGGTTTAAATGGCCAATCTGAGCAGGTGAGGAGGATGACGGTCCTGCAGCAGCTAAACCAAGTGTTGATGGTACATGCCACTCCATACTACAACCTTTTTGATCTTTTAGTAGAAGCCTTTTGATTTAATGTGCTTTCCCCCTTGGAAGACCTGATGTAGGTTTTGGCCCCAGAAAAAAAACTGACTCCATAGTGGTATCAATAAGCTAAACTGTTATGGTTTTCAGGTCCTTGTAGGACTGGGTTTCAATCTCCACCCCTAGCAGTGAATCTCAAAGTGGTAACTGTTAAAAGCATGGTATTTAACCAAAGGTAGAAGTGTTCATACTCATTCAAATATAAAACCTGTCCTGGTCACTAATGTTAGCACCTGGAGGTTTTCCTTTTCCTCAGAGATGACATATCCTATCCTAAACTGTCAGGAGAAAGGGACTACAGACATCCAAAGACAGGCTGACTCCAACAACGCCTTGCCAATTCAAAATAATCAGATTAAAGTTGTTGGACGATTATAGAGATTATTTACTGATCTCTAAAGAGAGAGGGCACGCTGGCTGTGACCTTCCCCCATCAAGCCGCCCTGCTGTGATTATCTGATCATGACAAAGTGGCAGGACATGAAATCTGTTTCTGTATCTAGTTTGAGTATTTTTACCATGTCTGTGGTCTTACATTGTACCATGTCAGTGCTTGGTTTTGTGCCTTGTTTGATTAGTGTGTGTGTAAATGTCAAAAGCCTGCAGATTAAAATGTCTCGCCACATAAAAAAAAAAACATCAAATAAGACACCTACTTCACTCTCTGTGCTTTTTCGAGGAGCTCCGATCCATGGCAGTGTAGTTAGCTTGACTTGTGCCCGGCTGCATTTGAGAAAGTCTTCTGACAAAGCAGTGCTTGAACCCTATAGGCAGAATAAGCTGCAGTGGTTGTGACATTTCTGTCCACGCATTACATGTTAGCCTTTGTAACCTTTAGGAAACTGCTTGTTTCATGTGTATTTTGGACTAAATGTGGGATTTTTTTTTTTCTACTAGAATACAAGAATATTTTGTGCAGAATTGATTCCGTGTTTAAGAGAAAAAAGTATACCACATTGGTGTTCATATAGTTAAGAGCAAGCGTACCTTTCAGCATCAAAAGCTGGAATTCATTGGTTTGGTTTAGTGTTGTTGTGTTGAACCGCGAGATAATTTAATCAGTCAATAATGCATTTTTGAAGAACGCTGTACTCTCAGCTAAGCAATCTCTGAACTCTATAGCAGTCTAGAGCTGACTCTGTTATAAAAACTATACCACATTGGTGTTTATATACTTAGAAAGTGAATATCTAATATAACAAGCGTGGTAAATTAATTGTGTTTTTAAGCTTGAGCCAATGGTTTCTTTTCAAAAATGCATTTTTGAACATTGAGTATACTATCAATGGCAATTTAGACATGAGACTTTTTCTTCAGTCATCTTAAGGTTTCACTTCTCTACATAAAGACTATTATATACATGTCTAGTATTCTAACAAGAGACAAAGTATAGTCTTGCCACAGACAAACTCGATAAGCGGAATGTCTAAAGTTATGGATATCATGAGCTGCAACAGGTCGAAGCTGTGAAAAACAAAAGAGAACCATGGTCTCCCGTTTTCCTGTCTATGCGAGAGCTAAATGTCAAAAGCATGGATGGCAGAAAGTGAGCGATTTCATGAGAATGACCGTCCTTGAACACTGTTCCTTCGTGGGTTGTTGTGTGGTCTGAGAGTGAGCAGAGCGTCATCTTGAACAGTGCTTTAGGGCTCCAGTGATCGAATGCATCACACTTTAGTGGGTGAATCAAATGGCTCTAGGCAGGAAATAAGTCTGGGTGCCAAAAAGCAAATGTAATTATTGCCCAGTTGATATTCTGGGTGAAAACTCTACTGTATTCTGTATTTTTGTATAAATGTAAAAACAACAAAAAAAAAAAACATATATGAGATATGAATAAAGTACATGTATCCAACTATTTATCTGCTTTTATGTTGTGTGGGAATTTTCTTCAGGCTTCTGTAGCTCAGAGTGGGGCTATCAGCAGGCAATCAAAGTTGGGGCGCACACACTTCACAAACATTTGCTTTTGGCTAAATAGTTTCGCTGCCGACATGTGGGATGACTGTAATTACCTAAATGCTTCTGGGAGAGAAATCTACAAGTTTCAAACTGTTTGTAGCAATTTGAAAGCAAACCAGTTCAACGAGTGGCCTCAAGCATTTGGTGATTTCTGGCTTTCAAAATAACCTTTTTTAAAGACGTGTGTCGCTTTTTAAAAGCTTGAGTTTGCTCGAATCACAGAAGAATTTTGCTGTCATAAGAATGTGCTTTTCAGATTATCTGACAGGTCAAACTCACCCAGACAGACACCAGTGGAGGAGGCTGCAGTGTAAAATGGCCATCAGTAGCAAATTACAATCATGCACTTACATAATAACCTGACATGCTAGATAGACTGTTTCATATACACTATATTGCCATAAGTATTCACTCACATATCCAAATAATTGAAATCAGGTGTTCTAATCACTTCCATGGTGTATAAAATCAATCACCTAGGCATGCAGACTGTTTCTATGAACATTTGTGAAAGAATGGGTCGCTCTCAGGAGCTCAGTGAATTCCAGCGTGGTACGGCAGAGTGTTTATGGGAATTTATGACCATTCTTCCAGAAGCTCATTTGTGAGTTCACACACTGATGTTGAACGAGAAGGCCTCCCACTCTAATTCTAGGATTCCACCTGTGCAACAAGTCTAGTCATGAAATTTCCTCGCTCCTAAACATTCCACAGTCAACTGTCAGTATAGTAACAAAGTGGAAGCGATTGGGAACGACAGCAACTCAGCCACAAAGTGGTAGGCCGCATAAAATGACGGAGTGGGGTCAGCGGATGCTGAGGTGCATAGTACGCAAAGGTTCGCCAACTTTCTGCAGAGTTGATCGCTACAGACCTCCAAACTTCATGTGGCCTTCAGATTAGCTCAAGAACAGTGCGTAGAGAGCTTCATGGAATGGGTTTCCATGGCCGAGCAGCTGCATCCAAGCCAAACATCACCAAGTGCAATGCAAAGCGTCGGATGCAGTGGTGTAAAGCACACCGCCACTGGACTGTAGAGCAGTGGAGACGCGCTCTCTGGAGTGACCAATCACCTCCATCTGGCAATCTGATTGACAAGTCTGGGTTTGGTGGCTGTGTAAAGTTTGGTGGAGGGGGGATTATGGTGTGGGCTTGTTTTTCAGGAGCTGGGCTTGACCCCTTAGTTCCAGTGAAAGGAAATCTGAATGCTTCAGCATACCAAGAGATTTTGGACTATTCCATGCTCTTGACTGGCCTGCACAGAGTCCTGACCTCAACCCGATAGAACACCTTCGGGATGAATTAGAGCAGAGACTGAGAGCCAGGCCTTCTCATCCAACATCAGTGTGACATCACAAATGCGCTTCTGGAAGAATGGTCAAAAATTAGCTGTTATAGCTGCAAAGGGTGGACGGACGTCATATTAAACCCTGTGGATTAAGAATGGGATGTCACTGAAGTTCATATGCGAGTCAGGGCAGGTGACTGAATACTTTTGGCAATATAGTGTATGTGCTCAATGGATGAATTTCACATTCAGCGGAGAAAGCTCCATAGACAGCATTTGGGAAGGGTGAGACTTCAAAAAGATCTCAGAAAGTGATTGGACAAACCTTTTGTCTGTCACATTCATGACTGGCCAATCAGAGCAACAACACAAAATGAAGTTGTTCGCACACTGATAAAAAATATACAGCCAAAGCTACAGCAATAAAACAGAGCACATTGTGGCCCCCAAAGCGCTGCTGTGTTGGAGATCTCATGCTCAATGTGGACAGGACTGAAACCTGGTCTGAAACCTGGGTGTCATCCTAGACTCCACCCTCTCCTTCCAGTCTCACATAAAATCCGTAACCAAATCCGCTTTCCATCATCTCAGGAACTTCTCCAGACGCCGACCATCACTTCCAGACCGTGTGGCGGAAACTTCCCTTCAGGCCTTCATAACCTCCTGCTAGAACTACTGCCCAGCAAAACCCTGGACAGGCCCCAGTATATCCAAAACTCTGCTGCTAGAGTCCTCACCTGCACCAGACCCTGGCAGCACATCACTCCGACCCTCATCCACCTTCACTGGCTTCCTATCAGGTCCCGCATCAACTACAAAATCCTCCTCCTCACATACAAATCTCTCAATGCCCTGGCTCCTCAATACCTTTCTGATCTCCTCCATCCATACACACCATCTCAGAAATTTCAGTCAATTTCACTGGCCTGCTTTCCAAACCCAGAACCTATGGAGACAGAGCCTTCAGCACTGCTACCTCCACCCTCTGGAACACCCTGCCTGCAGACATCCATAGCACTCCATCTTTGGACGTTTTCAAAAAAACATCTTAAGCAACACCTGTTCACCACAGCCTACAGTCCTCACTAGAATCTGAACATGAGTGTAACACAGGAAGTCAGTGTTAATGTGAAGAAGTGCTCCCTTCACTCATGGTGCAAGAGTCTTAATCATCAAAACAACAAAAATCTAACAGAAACATGAGCAAAGGAATCCCAGCAGTGATATCTGTACAACACTCGACATCTAAACCTGAGCACATTTAAACACATCTCATCACATATAAACCCTCTGCCCAAGGGCATCATGGGGAAATTCTGCCTACATATCCCCAGATTTGAACTTCACCAGTCTTATCTACCACCACTTCCACATCCTCAGTCAACAGTTCATCTATTCCTGATAGTTAGAAAAGATATTTATCACACAATCCACCACAGGTGTGTTGATTCATGGATAATCTAGTATTTTTTTGTAGTTTTGAAATCAGAATAGATCTGAGAAAAGATAACATAAGGTTCAATTATGTGGATATACCTAAACCGCTCCCCAAATTATTATGTAAATTGGATTTTAGTGTCATAAACATTTATTTTCTTTTGTTTTTCAATTAAACTCATGGATGGTATTGTGTCTCAGGGCTCTTTGGATCACTTAAATCAATCTCAGACACCTGTGATAATTATTTTGCCAGGTCAATAAAAGGAAAACCACTACGTGCTGTTGCTAAAAGCGTCAAATGTTGCAATGCCTTGGACAAGATTCAGATTCATATTCAGACAACTTTATTAATCCCTGAAGGGCAATTCAGTTTACAGTTTACCCTGCCTTATACAAGGTAAGAAAACAACAGTGATCATTGTTCTGTGAAGAAATTTGTGGCTGATTCAGAGCATTGACGGGTTCTTGCAGACAAAGGCATGATGAGGAAGGTTTCTGCCAGAAACATCCATGGGATTTAGAGAGCAGCTGACAAAATGCCATTACAAAGCAGCAAACAGGTATTCGAACCTGCTGGTGCCTCTGGACTCCCACGATCCTCAAGGTGCAGGATCCTCCAGAGGCTTGCAGTCGTGTATAAACCTGCAGTACTATTTGGCCTCCCCAATGCTCCAACCAATGCTCACAAGCAGAAACAGTTGAAGTGGGCCCAGAAATACATGAAGACTCATTTTCAAACAATCTTGTTGACTGATGAGTGCCGTGCAACCCTGGATGGTCCAGATGGATGTAGTAGTGGATGGTTGGTGGATGACCACCATGTCCCAACAAGGCTGCGACGTCAGCAAGGAGGTGGCGGAGCTATGTTTTTCTCAGTGCATAGCCCTGCAACAAACTGCCAGGTGAACACTTCCATGGCAAATGAACAGCGGATTATGGTGCTGATAAACCATCTTACAATACAACTCACCCCACCTGTAACCATAACAAATTCATGCCGAGGCAGGTCGAGATAAGTCCAAAAATATATTTTCTGTCATGAGAAACTTCCAGTGTGGCTATGTGCTCCTCTTTCAATAAAGAAATAGCCCAGCAGATAAAACTGCCTCTATCGCTAAATCTCAGCTAATCACTCCTCCATTGTATATACTGACTCATAGTACAATAAGCCCCCCTCCCTGTTAGCCTCACAAACTCATGCCAAAGCTGGTCGGCAGGAAAGTGAAAACATCTTTTCCTTCATGAAAGCTTTCAGTGCTGTTCTTTTCTCTTTTTTTCTTAAAGAAATGTGGTCTAATTCTGATAAAAACTGACACTACATAATAGCTACATCTGAGCTTGGTAGCACCCCGCCCTTAGCTAGCATCTCGTTCTCCTCAAATGATGCTGATTGGTCTGAACAGAGATGGCTGGTGAATAGCATCTTGTTCAAACATGATAAAGCGGTGTATTGTTATTCAATAAAGTTGGGGAGACCGGGGCTCACTGTCACACATTTCACACTCTAATGTATTTCTTGGAATCAATTCATCAGATTAAAAAAAAAAATGTGTACCTGATGAAAGACCAAAGTCTCAAGTATATTTTGCATTCATGTCATTTTTATATCTTGTGTCGATGCAGAGTTATAGGCAATCAAACAGAGACTGTGAACATGTGACATTATCGGGTAAGTTGTCTCACTATATGGGATAAGATGTCACACTGGATTTTGTAACTAATAAAACAAGGGCAAAATGATTGTTATTGTTCTTTTTTTACTTAAAAGTGAACATTGAAGTCGGCACAGAAAATGTTTATCATTGAGCTTGAAAAAGTAATTGAATATGGCCACTGAACAAACTTTCACTCAAAATATTATGCAAAATGATCTGCAAATGCATCGCTGAAACAATGCAGTTTTTGTTTGGCCTGACTACTAAGCGGGCCCTGTCTAACTTTCTTTCTGCAGGCCCTAAATCCCTAGCTAGGCCCTGTATACACTGATAAATATATAAATCTTTGCAAATAAAGTGCACCATTGACTCAGTGATCTGCTGAGCATGAGGTGATGAAGATTGATGAAAATTATCCAGTGTTTGCGTCACTTTAACAGATTTCAGCGGCTGCCTCTGTGCCAGTACCTTGACGGGGTGTCTTGCAAGATGAGACTGCAAGTTAGTCGCTTGCAAACAAAGTTTTCTGTGTCTAACTGGCTAATTGTACTCCCTCTTTTAACAAAGAAGCCAAAGTGTCTCTGGATGGCAGCTCTGGATTATATAGGCATTATTTTGTAAGCCATGTTTGCCTCTGTTTACCTCTAACTGCCTACAGGAAATGCCACAGTGCCACACAGCAAAGTGGCTCTTCTGCCACGGTAGAGGTGTGAAAGTCTAGTTTATTTACAATACAACAAAAACATGAATTATTATTATTAGAAAAAGGAGTTGAAAAATCTATTTTATATCAAGAGTCAAAGTATCATGATATATTGCTAAATTTGTATTTTTTCACACTCCTAGTCACAGCTAACCTTGCAAAGCAGATGGATACACCTGTTTCCTTGTTTTTCACTGGCGAATCCATCTTGCAAAGCTCCAATCTGAACCGTTTGGGCCCAGTTAGAAAGTGACAGGACCAATCAGCAATGAGGGGCAGTACTTTCAGGAGCAGCAAGTCATGACGTAAACAAGCAGCAGCAGGAGCTGGTGCAGTTATGGCAGTTATGGAGGAAGAGCTTAGTGTGGATGCTGCTAAAGCGCCAGTTTTATCAGAACTTGACGACATTTCTTTGTTAAAAGAAGAACAAAGAAAAGCAATGAGTTGTTTTCTTTTCAAAAACAACAAAAGTCAAGTACTTACATGTCTATAGTCGCCATTTTTCGCATTATTTCTCAGTAGCTGTGCACGAGCAGCTCGATAGCGGCTACGTCATGTGTTTTGTTGCTCTGATTGGCCCGTAGAGATGTGACAGACAGAACATTCACCCAATCATATGCCAAGTTTTTTTTCAAAGCCTCTGCCTTTTCTCAAGCATCTATTGAAGCTTTCCCAGATGGATGTGTGAAACAAATCCATCTGGCGTGTCAGGTTAAGTCATAGTACTTATTTTGGAGATTGAATCTTATTTTGCCGCTGCAGTTTCCTAAAGCAGTTTCTCCCAGGATTTTTTTTCTCTGGGTTGCATTGATGTTGTGAACTTATTTCATCCAACTTCAAAACTTTTAGCACATATGTGCTTTATTTGTAAAAAGCTGTGAAAATTAAGACTCCTTGCAGCTGCTTAAGGAATGTGAAATGCCTAGTTTAATCTCCACTCATTAATCCATTACAGAAACTGTTGAGCTGTTTGATGCAGATGCAAATAGAAGACATTCTTGCAAATACAAGTGGGCTTACAGTAGAGTAAAACCATAACATTAAAAGACAACAGAGAGGGGTGAATATTATCATTATTATAATGTATGCATTTATTGATAGTTTAGGGATAATAAAGGATACATTTTAATTAACTTCTTGGATCTCTGAGGATCTGAAGTGTAGGATCCTTATAATGATGTCTTTGCAGTTGTTCTCTACATGAAAGATCATCTGCTGTAGTGAATTCTGTGTTGGACATGTTCAGTATCTAAAATCAATGTGTATCATGGCAATTGGAATTACCCAGTCCTAATAAAAATATGCCTTTTTTAAAATAGAACCTTAAATTGCATAACAAATTCTTCTTCCATTCATCTCAAAAGGTAGCATATAATTTTTCCTATTACTGTCATATAACTAAATTAACTGGAATCTTTGCAAGGCTCCAATAAACATTTGGTCCACTTTTTGTGCTTACACAACCATTTTTAGATCTGAAAATAACATATTACGCTTAGGAAAAATCTTTGGTAACCCCTTTAAAATAATAGTTTATGCTTGTTATTTGCCCTAAGATGAGTCCCAAGGCTCTGTTTGTAGTGAAATGTTGCTGACCTTTTCCAGGAATCACTTGTGTGAATCAGCACTTCCTGCTTTGATGGTAGAGATGAGTTCAAAGAATGTTCACGTTACTCCATGTTAAACTATTTAGACAGTCTCCCAAAACCAAATTATTAATGCATCGAACTCAATCATCAATTTTTGGATGGGGAGATGGTTATGAAACCTTTGACAATGGTACGATAGAAAACACAGCGACCTTAAGTCTCCCGGCATGGTTCTGAAGCTGAGAAACAGTCGTTTTTATAACTGCTTTTTACTGAAGTGCACCGTTGAGGATATTATTTTACGGTTTGGTGGTAAGAGAGGTTTTTTTTAAGATTCTTTCTAAAGGTTATTTGAATGGAAAAAAATGAATGTGTCTTCTACCAAACTGGTTACATGTGTAGAACCACAGAGTTCTATCTTTAAGCCTCCACAAGGTCCACAATCTCAGACAGTGAAAGTACAATAGTGGGCCAAGAAGAAGGGATGTAGTGATTTTAAATGATGTAATTGATGGAAAAAAGGATATTTTTGCATGATATGAAGGTACAGGTGGATGTTTTGTAATAAACTTTGGGCTACAGATAACAAACTCCTGAGAATGTCAAGGATGCTCACAGCAAAACAAAACCTACTCCCAAAATAGAAGTCTCTGCTCCCGAGGCTTCAGCCTAACTATTTATATATTAAATGTGAGAAATTTCTAAGAATGGATGCTAATGGGGAGAAACCATGCATCTGTCATGATATGTCACAGTCAACAGTTGCTTATTAAGTTTGTGGTCTCAACTGCTAATCTGGACTCTTTCTTTAGGTACCCAATGATGCTCAATTTTTAGACTGTGATATCATCTAAATTCAAGTAGAAGACAAAGCATGTTATCATTTATATGCATACTGGGCAGCCTTGCTATCTTGCACAGGTGCAACTAAAAAAAAACTAGAAAACCATGAAAAACTTCCTTTTTCTATTATTTGATTCAAAAAGTGCAACTTCCATATAAGCAAAGGGGTTTTCTGTTTTAATCTTCATGAAAATAGCCTACAGCTCACGAGAAATCCAAAAATTCCCTATCTTAAAATATTCAAATATTACAGAAAACTAGTTAAAAAAAAAAAAAAAGGAATTATAGTGCAGAAAAGTCACTCTCCTGGAAAACTGTTCATTTATGCATTCAGTGCTTGGTCAGTGCTTCTTTTGCACCAATTCCTGCATCAATTTGACGTTGCATGGAGCAAGTCTGTGACACTGCTGGGGTGTTATGAAGCCCGGGTTGCTTTGACAGCAGTGTTCAGTTCCTCTGTATTGTTGAGTCTGATGCCTCATCTGTAATTGGCAATACCCCAGTGATTCTCTATTGTGTTCAGGTCAGGCCAGTTGGCTGGCCAATCAACCACAGTAATACCATGGTCAGCAAAGTGGTTCCTAGCAGTTCTGGGAAGTTCCCAGACTCTGGAACCTTGATTTCAAAGTGAAATGAAAAATTTACTTTTATCTTAAAACAAGACTTTATCACTTCCAGCTTAATATGTAAAAGAACTGTTTTGCTTGGCCTGTTGCTTGGAATTTCCACAAGTTTATCAGCTGTTTTGTTGATAGAAAGGACATCCATCACACTGACTTATGATATGATTTCATCTTAGCTACAACAGGAAGTCAATCAAATCTGCATTGTTCATAGATATGGCACAGTGAATGTGCAATTGATGGACTGTGAATAGGCTTGGTTAAGTTGTGTGACATGTGAGATAAACCAGTCAAATGGCTTCAGTCGTAAACACATGTATAAGTACAACTGTGGCTCAGAAGTTTCTCAGGGTCACATTACTCTCCTTTATCATTCCGTGCAGGTTAAAGAAATCCCCTGGAGCAAATCATTGATTGAAGTTGCACTTCTTTGACTATGGTTGATTCAATAGACCCTTAAATAGTTTTTCCTGGCAGCAATCACAGTTCCGTGACTTGAAGCCCTTGAACCAGATTCCTAGGTTTTCCCCCTGTGCTGTAAGAGGAAGCGTAACAGGTTCTGATTGAGTTCACCACTGCAAAGACAAATAAGGGAATGGAAGCCTTTTTTTTATTAGAATCAGAATAGGATTAACTGGCCGAGTGCATTTTCACATACAAGGAATTCACATACAGACCTGCTTTTATTGTTATGTTGAAGATTTTAACATGAACTTGATCGTGGAAAAAAGGAACTTGTTATGGATTGAAAATGAAATAAGAGAATATCAAAAAGGTTTAAATGACTCTGACTTGCGCTGAGCCATCTGAAAGTTTTGTAATAGTGAAAAGGGGCATTTAGGAGCAGTGGTGGACTTATTTGACATCACTGTGGCTGCAGGTAGGTGTTGACATGCCTCAACCATAGTGTATGGAGAGGGACAATAAAGCACATGAATAGACTTTGGTGCAGGAGGTCGGGGGTTCGAATCCCGGTCAAGGTGACATAGGTGAACCCCTGGGCAGGGTCCTTAATGCTGTACACTGTACCTCAGGATGAGCAAGTCAACTAATGAAAGAGCCATATCGACTCTGAGGTCACCCGGGGCAACATTGCAGATGTTCAGGACAACTACAAATACCTGGGGATCCCACAGGGAAATGAACCAGTATAAATATAAAGCAGAAAAAAGCCATCAGCCTTGTAGTCACATATAACTCACAGGAGTTTATGTCAACAGAATACGTAATAGAAAATATTTTTAAAGCAAGTCATGAGGTGGTACCCAAAGCATGAGTCAGAGCATTTGTGAGAGGGAAACCATGAGGAGATGGCACGGAGGTCAGCCACAGCCAAATACCTACAGAGGGTGAGGCAGGACCTGAAGAGTCGGCTATGCCTATGCTGTACCAGTCATCTGGCATAGTATCCTGGCCATTGGAAGAGATGAAAGCCACTGATATAAAGATGAGGAAACTCCCTACAATGCATGGAGGGCTTCACCCTAAGTCCAGCTTCCTGAGGCTGTACACTAAGAGAAAGGAGGGAGGCAGAGGACTAGTAAGGGTCAGAGCCAGGAGGTCTCCAGGAGTACATCAAAAAGATGGCCCTCAGTGATGACCTGCTTAGTGAATGCCTCAGGCAACAGAAGCCCAGTAAGGAGGAGGAGCCAGAGGGGCTATCATGGGAAGACAAGCCCCTGCATGGGGCAGGGGTGTTGGCGGCAGCATCCCTTTTAAAGTCTACAACCATCTTAGAGCATTGAGCTTCAGGTTGTTTTGATTGCACCAGGTCACCATATGCTCTTCCTCCCTACTGTAGGCAGACTTGTCTCCACCAGAGATGAGTCTGATGAGGGCTGTGTCAAAATAAAGCAGAAAAAAGCCATCAGCCTTGTAGTCACATATAACTCACAGGAGTTTATGTCAATAGAATATGTAATAGAAAATATTTTTAAAGCAAGTCATGAGGTGGTACCCAAAGCATGAGTCAGAGCAGTTGTGAGAGGGAAAATACCTCATGCTTACTCGGTAAGATGTTACCTCGATATAAAGAAAAACTTCACACGAATTAGGAAATCTCTCAGTCAAGCACACTCAAGGGGGTCTGGAGATTGTTCAGGGTATTTCATACCAGTGCTGACTGAGGAAATGGCCTATTACCCCCCAGACACCCTTGCTGGAAGTACTTCTCCTGATTTCGTAAGCATGGACTGTACAACACTCTCCTGACACCAACTTTCATAACCTCACTGGCTTCTACCTCACAGTCAGGAGCTTCAGCTTTCCCATCTAGACCCTCATTCAGCCCCTAGATGCACTAACCAAAGATCGACACTCATTTAGCAACAACTGTTTTCGTGAACCAAAACCAGATGAACCTGGGTCACGCTGTGCTGGCTCATCATGCGAGTGCGCTTGATGGATCAGTCCCCCATGTACCAATGAATGCTATTAAGATGTGTGCTTTTAAAAGGGGGGTTGTTTTTAATTGTTGAAAAATCTGTTTTCTTTGGCGTTTTTCTCTGCCGGAGATAAATGTGTCTTTCGCCACAAGTTTAGGTTCAGATTACAGTTCAGAAAACAGCACGTGGAGATCTGACAAACTGCAGGTCAACCAGACTAATTCTGGAGGAAGCTCTCATTGTGGATCCAGGAATAATAATGCCTTTACTGCAGAGTTTTAGCGACACAAGGCAACAGGTAGTCTGCACAGTGACTGCTCAGAAAATGACTGATCTAATTGGTCCTAAAATATTGGTTTATAATACAAAGGATTGGGTTAAATTGTATTGAGCCAGGTGTTTACATGTCAAGGTTCAAGCTGCTTTATTAGTATCCTAAAAGGTCAAATTTGCTGTGCAGACAGGAGTTCAGCACCCCAAAGACAAAAGTAACAAACAACAACACTGATTCACAATTCAAGACACAATCAGACATTAAACACTTACATTAACATGCTAAAGTGCTTTGAAGACTTCCTAAAGAATACGTACTCCATTCATGTTAAAGTGCATCATCTTGGAGCGTTCAGTTCTCCCTTTAGGAGCAACAAAGCAAAGACCAGAGTGAAGAAGTTAAAATCCTGAATTTAAAGCAAACTTTAGGCCAAAGGGCCAAATGTGGCCCGTGAAACAGTTATACTATGCCCACAAGATCATACTATATTTTTAATGTCTGCAGAGGTCTGCAGATTTCCTCCAGTACAAAAATGTAAACTCATCCTTGAGGATTTCAAATACCTGTGTCATAAAAGAATAAAAAAGTAAAGAGAAAAATAATTAGATAAAAAGTCAGGAATATGGAAAGAGAAATTAATTTGTGTTTTCATTTCATATTTTAACTTTTGTATCCCATAATTATGACTTACTTGTGCTTTTGACTTTTTATTTCATATTTAGACCTTTGAAACTCAAAATTTAGAATTTTATCTCATAAGTTGACTTAAACTCAAAATTTTGAATTTTATCTCATATTTTGACATTTCAAGCTCAAGATATGGAGTTTTATCTCACATTTTGATCTTTGAAATGCAAGATTTTAAATTTCATTTTATATTTGACCTTTTCACCTTTTGATTTTTTATTTTTATTTTATATTTTAAAACTTAAACTTATGATTGTTAATTTTATCTTATATTTTGATGTTTGCAACTCCCAACTTTGACTTTTAATCCTATGTTTTAATCTTTGAGACTCACAGTTTAAATTTCACATTCATATTTTGGCCCACACTGTCTATGGAGGTGGTTAAAGCAAACAATGCAAAACACAACCATGCACCGTCACTATTAGACCTTTCCCAACATTGGCATAACAACTACTCAAAGCAACACAACATCCTAAACAAATTATTATTAACAACTGTATACTGAGTAAACAGTTATGAGAATTCCTAATGTTGTCATAGTGTTTAGTTGAGCCAGTTTGCATGCAACTCATGCACCTACACACAGTAAGACAGGGAACGCCAACACCTCATTCTGAGCAGGGTAAAAACCCTTGGTTCCCAGTAGTTCACCCAGGTGCTTATGGGGACTTACTGTTAGAGCCCAGATCTTTGCTAACTATGATATTGTTTCCCCTAAGATTGTTAATTGCAGGTTCTTGAAACTTGCTGACACCGTACCAGGGTGGTGCTCATATCCATCACTGAGCTAAGGAGCCGTTTGATATGACATGAGTGGAGGTCCGCCTCCTCCCAGTTAACACCACTTGAAGGCTCTTGTCTCTCATAAGTGCCATCCCTGCTAATTCCAGTCACTTAACTAAACTTCTCAATGCCTCTGCATTGTTTGTACCCTGTTTTCATTCTATGCAGATATCTGAAAGGCTTGCAGTGCAGTTACATCTATAAGAAGATCATCATAGAGTCTACAGCTTATTACAGAAGTATGCCTCTAACAAGAGCACAATAACAGAAGAAATGAAAACATTTGGGGAAAAGAAATAAAAGTAGGACACCATAAAAACCTAAATAGAAAATTAAATAAAAACATATAATAACACATAAAGCCCATGTCAGACTGGCCGCCATGTTTTGCTGCTTGCGTGTGCTGCGCGTCTGCTCCTGCTCTGTGGCTTTCACACAAGGCGCAAGTTTGCTGCGTGTCAGCCGCATCTCCCTGCTGTCATAGTCCTGGCATTCTTAATAAGTTTTACCTCAATAAACTCCCCTACAAGCGACTTGATTCAGCGTACAGTGAAAGTGTGTTGGGAACTATTCAACATAAAAGCATTCTGTACAAACGAAAGGAATTTCTCACCAGAAATGCAAAACTGGGCTTTTAATTTGAAAAGCACATATTGTGCACTCATACTGTGTTTATCCTTCCTGTGACATATTCTGATGTGTGGAGACAGAAAGCTTCACTGATAGTAGATCCTAAGCTTGTGGCCTTCCTCAGGGTTATCAAGACACACTTTCTAAACATATTCTACCCATGTGGATATGCATACGTGCTACAACAGGGTAAATATGGCTCTCCATTTATCATTTTCCTGTCTATTATAGTCCATAAACACTCGAAGCAAGCTGACTTGTTAACATGCAAACTGGAAATCCAGGCGTGTCGTGGCTTAACACAAATAAATGCCATAATGACACAGGGTTTAGGAAATTAAAAGACACAAAAGGACAGAGATCACACAACTCTCATGCTGAATTAAAAGCCAAAGAATAAAAATGAGTTTTAAGACGCAATAAAAAGTTGGTGGGATCGGGGACATTTTAATTTCAAGTCAATTCGTCAAGTTTTCGGGACAACAAGGTAAAGCTGATCAGCAGACCTCACGGAAGGGGGTGTAGACATTTAAGAGGTCAGAAATGTACTTGGGGTTTAATTAAAAAACAAACAGTGCAATTTTAAAATGGTTTCTAAAATGAACAGGGAGCCAGTGGAGGGATGCCAGGATCGGGGTGATGTGATGTGTTCATGTCTTCCAACACAGAGAGCTCAAGCTCAAGTGTTCAGCCGTGATGTGTGTGTTTGTTTCAGTGCCTGTGTCTGTTTGTGTGTCTCTGCAGTGGCTCTATTCTTTCTCCCAGGATGCTGCTGTGCCTACCGCCCCATCACCATGTCCACTGAACCGGATGTTTTCTAACCTTTACCATCGAGTTGTCGGCTGTAAAACTAACGAGTGACTTAAATTCTCCTTAATTGTAGTGGCAGTAACAATTTTTAAGAAGAAAAGCAAGTTACCATGGATAGTGACGGAGTCACTGATACTCCCAATACTGCATTTTATGCATCGAATATTAAAATACCACAAGATAGCCTAAAACTATCACACTGTTAATTCCAGGCTATATGGCCCAGCTCTATCTCCAAGTTTCTTGGGTCAAAGAGAGTTCTGCCACAGCTTCACAAAATATTTTACCAGCCACTGCAGGTTTGGACATGCTGTTAAAATAAACTGTCAAAGTTTCTGGCCTTTCCTGTTTACAGGAACCATCATTGTCTTTTAATCTGTAACATTAAACCTGGATTCTAGCCAAGTGTTTTCACAAAGAATGCCAAACTCCTTCCTGGTTAAGATGATCAGTGAGTTAAATCACGGGTGGGTAAACTTTGAGACAGTATCTGGCATGCCATCACCTCTTGCTCAAGATCCACTTACAGTACAGCTCAAATTGCACAATATTTAGCCAAGGTTGATTTAAGGTGAGCTTGAGATATTTTTGCCTGTCTAGCATTTGTAACACTTTTAAAAAACGACGGGGAAATTATTTTTTGTTGCTAGAAAGAGTGAAAAAAAAATTGGTCCGTTTTGTGGTTTTTTTGTTTTTTGGGTTTTTTTTGTCAGTACTAGAAAGTTTTTGTTCATCTTTGATCCCATCAGCCATGCATCAACATGTCAGCATGTGTCATACTTTCCTAACTCTTAGACTCGGTGCTAATTTCTCTCACAATTGTGTCCTCATGAATCATGCTGGTGAGAATGGTATGTGGGTGTGAGTTTTTTTCAGGTGCGTCTAGGTGTGTTGGTGCATTACACAATGTGTTTGTGTGTATGTGAGAGAGAGAGAGTGGGAAACACAACAGAGTCACTACAGGCCAAGGCAATGACATGGCAGCTTAAAGCAGGTGCAGCGTTGTGGTACGGGCCTGGGCCATCCCACTTGTCCATTTGGCTCACTCTAAAAGTTGGGAAATAATAGACTTTGCCTGCTTATACTTTTGTATTATAAAGCTATTTGAATGCTCTTTGAAACCCTAAATGCAGTTTGCTTTTATAACATGCAAACTCATAATTATGCAGCAAGGTGTGAATAAATAATCTATCATATCAGGCTGGATTATGCTGTCAAGGGTTGTAAAACTAGTGCAGGTGCACACAGCTGAGCAGCAGATGACCCATGAGGGCCAGAGAGAGCAGAGAGAAAGTCAACTCTCACAAGGTGAAAGTCAGAAATCTTCTCATGATTTTATCACAAACTTTCTCTCAGAGATCTTATTCACAGTGACTAATTATGCACCCGCTGAGAGCCATGTGCGATTTCACAACCGGATCAACGTTTCTCTACGCGTCAGCAAAACCACATAAACGAAAAAGGAAGGACTCGAGTACGTGCTGAATGTTCCTTTCTGATCTGGTTGTCTATGAATTGTCTTATCCCTTCCATGGTGTTCAAATTTTTGTAACACAGCCAATGCTCCCATGTCTGGAGGACCCACTGCATTTTTAGAATCAATACAGCCATAACAATTATGGGAAATTTCTTAACAAGGATTTACTTTAATCCATTTACAAGCAATACAGACAATATTTATTCTTATTTGTTCTTGACCCCTCTTAAAACAAATTTTTAAATCTGTTTTTTAAATCTGTTTTTTTTGTGATGATACGCATTAATAAAAAATTACAATCAAGATATGGGTGGAAAATGACAGTCGAAACATGCACACATCGGTATTAGTCTACAAAACATTAGCCTCATAAAACTATAGCCTATTCATGTCAGTGTGCACATGAGGGGCAGGGACCATATGTTGTAGATGTTTTTCCTGCAAGAAGGTTCCTGGTTCAAATCCTGATCAGACAGGGTTTTTCAGTGTGGAGTCTGCATCTATGCATGTGGGGGTTGTCAGGCAGTCCAGAAACATGCTTATTGGGGTTTTTGAAAGCCTAAATTGCCTGTAGATGTGAATGTGAGCATGCATTTGTCCTGTGATTGAGTGGCGACCAGTCCAGGATGTAACCTGCAGCTCAACCAATGACAGTCCTGGCTGGGATAAGTGATGTAGATAATGACTGGATATTCTAAAAAGTCTTCCTCTTCAACATTCTGCAAAGCATTGCTGTCTTCAAAAATCCTCTCCAAGGCACCCGCCCTCAATTTACTCCCGGGATAGGTTGTTATAAAAATACAGGGTGGTTCCCACAAGTCAGAAGACAAAGTGTGCAGGATTTGGGAGCATAGAGATATATTATGGTAAACAGAGCTGCAACATTGTTCAGGAATAGCAGGTGCCAAAAGACAAATTCTCACACATGCATACATTCATTTAATAACACACATCTCCACACACAATAATAGCAGGTTCACTAAGAAGAGAGGAAGGCTGAAACTGTACAGCACCCATAATTTCCACTTTTTAAAGCCCCACCTCCTATGTAATATATAGGTGTGAGGAGGATGTCCAATAGGTAACCATTGTACCACCTTTCTTCTTCAGAGAAAATGAGCCAAGCTCAGTGAGTCTGGGGTCAGAGAAATTATTTGTCATAAAATTTGTCCTTTAGCAAACAGATCACACAGATCCAAACACCACACACTACACGCTCTCTTCCCATTGACTCTCTCTCTCTACTGCCTGCTCTCTCCCTCAGTGGTCAATAAACAAATAAGAATTTATCTTAATCATTAAGAAGAGAAAATTCTCTTACATGGAAATTAAGAACAGTCCTTTAAGGATTGATTTATGGGTCTTCAGCATAGCAGGAAATCCAGCTAATGTTTTTACAAGGGGCTATAAAAACTACATGCTTTACTACCCCTATAATACAATTAAATGGCTAATTTTGTAACATAAACAACAGGTCTCTCTGCTGTAAGCTTTCAAACATCCCCTTAATTGAATTTTAAAAAGTCTGAATAGATTTGTCTGCAAGAAGGGTAAACTGTTTAAACTTTTGATATTAAGAGGCCCAGTCATTTACGCTGGCCCACCCAAAGTTATGATCCTTGGTGGATTTATTAAAACATCCAGGCTGATGTGGAACAAAAATCATATCTCAAACATTTTTACATCAATGACCTACAAAATATTACTGGATCCTTTTTTCTGTCACAATACCAGAATTATAAACTTTAATGTGATTTTAGTAAAAAGCCAACAATATTGAAACCTGCTTGATAATACAGCATTGATCAGAAGACCTTGAACCATGCACTGTGTGATTTGTAGCCTTCACTGTAACAGTTGTGAAGTGTCAGCTCACAACACACAACCATCACGCATGATTTCTGTGCTCATACTTTTCCTTCCAACAGTCATGCACAACCTGAGTGCTCACTCCGTATGAGTCCAAACATTCACAGTCCTGCATTTTATTTTTTGGAAACAATTTCTGCATTTTTGGCACCACTTTAAAGTTAGGATTTGTATGCCCTCTTTTGTGCCTGTAACTGTATTTTAGTGTTTATCAGGCACATTTTAATACCTAGATTTTCATTTTAAAGCATGTGGACTATAACCAGAATTCCTTCAGCTGTAGCATTGTACAAGTAGCCTGATCATATGCATTTTTATTACTGTAATCTTCATTTTGATTTAAAAAGGGGTCGGGGCTGTAAATTCGGCTGTGATGAGCGGTAATGTAGGCTACATCACACTCATACCTGTTGCTGCTCACAATAAGGACAGTGGAGAGAGATGTAGGCTGAGATGCTGCAGCAGCATGCATTTAGGCTAAAGGAATGCATGTAAATCAGTGATTATATGGTTTTAAACATTTTTTGATTATGATCAATGTTTGGACCACGTGGACACGTGGTAAAAGACATTGAGATATAAAGCTTCACTTGTGATTCCTTTATCCTGACATTTACCTGTCAGGAAAAAGGGGAAAATGGTTTAGGATGCTCTTTTGAGCTCGTCAAAAAATTTCATAAACTGTGCAGATTCTGCAAATGAATATTTTAAGCACACTGATGGTTTAGAAAACCACTGCCAACTTTTGTATAAGACAAACAATTCTTAAGGACTTTTAGTTTCATTTGCAGCCATGAATCAAACAGCGTTATTTCCAATATTTTCGACCACGTATTTTAATAAATATCAGCTAATCGTGATAGGCTGCCAATAAATCAGGGTGTTCCTAATAATTTTGACCATGAGAGAGAAGCACAAATAGATTGACATTTGTAAAAGTGGTCAGAATTGTGCCAGGACAATGTGGTTGCTAAAATCACACAACGTGCCAAACTTTACCTGCATTTATAAATTAAAAAAAAAAAGAATAAATAAAAAGAAATGACTCATTACAGACGGTATAAAACTTGTACTTTGTTGCTCTGGTGTCAAAATAATTTGATTTTTATTATTAACACAAATACTCAAAAAAAGTGGTAGATTTTCTAGTCGTCAGTGGGCATATTTGGCCAGGCATTTTTGTTTCAAAATCAGCATCAACATAAACTCGTGGCTTTTAACAATGTTTAGTCTTTGAAAATATTCTGTAAATCTTAAAGACTCAATATGATGCCCAGCTCTAACTCATACACAGAAAAACACACATCATGCAGCAGTCGTTTGGGCACAAAGCTGTGTATCGTCATAAACGGTTTTGTTTGTGTCCCCTCCCACTCTGTCTGTGAGTGTGCGTGTGGGAATCAGCACAGGACCCTAGTCACAGGTCAGGGGCTCTAAGGTTACTAATAGCCCACACCAATAGACTTGTGATCTACGTCTTGCCCTTTATGGCGCTCTTCCCTGCGGCCAGAGGAGAATGCTTTCCCCCCCAGGTGGGGAGCTCGGGCCCGGCCAGCCCCGTCCCGAGAGGACGTAACAGGAGGCTTATCGGAGCGCCGGGCTGTGCTGTAATACTCCTGTGAAAGGTCTGTCAGGCCGCCTCCCAATATTGATTTTTCTGAGCGAGAGGGAAATGGAGAAGGCCCCCCTCAGAAGCACGGGAGCTGGGGAGGAGGAGGAGGACACAAGTAGAGATAGAAGGGGAGGAGAGGAGAGTGGGGGAGATAGTGAGAGGAGCATAGAGAATAGCTGCGTTTACCCAGCCGTAGGCCAGACAGGGTTAAAGCTTTGTTCACTGCTGTGTACGTAAACAAAGCACTTGAGCGACCACAGACTTTATGCTACTGATACAAACTAAATACAGGCTGCCGGCTAACAAAGTGTACTTAAACTGATTTACAGTCTCTGTGATGACTCATAATAAAGGAAGCCCATTCTGCCTGTGTGGGTTTGGTCCATTTCTCTTTTAAAATGTGGTTTTATTTCATCAAAAGTAGCTAATCGTTTCCATGCACCACACAGCAGAAAACTGCCTGTCTGCAAGAGTCAGTGTACTTGAATTTGAACAGACATTAACCCCATAGACTAATCTCTGATTTAAGATGTGAAACTTGCGCAAAGTTTGAAGAGGACTCTTGGGATACACATTCACAAGAATCACCCAAAAAAATGTACATGGAGCAAACAGACAGAATTAGACGTACTACCACCAAACCTGGCTCTTGCCTGGGGGCATAATGCGGTATAAAATTTGTTTTGTGATCTAAATATAGTACCAGAATAGTCTGCATTAAGAGGAGATTAAGGAATATTTTTCACTAGAAACTGAGGCTAAATTTGTCTTGCAAAAGTGTGTCGGCATCACCACAGTTTGCAGTACATAAGTGGGGTACAGATTTAACATAGTCAGAAATTGTTGTGTTCAAGATATTCAGAATAACCATTTTAAATGTATAAAAAAATCTCTGTATATCCTGTATACTAGTGCAGCAAAAATGCTGAGAAATGCCCCATCATTGCCTGGACATGCAGCACCATCACCCAATGCACAACACCTGATGCAATGATAATACACCCCTATTCTTTGTGACCAGGCCTGTGACCTGTCGCCTTTTAACAGCTTTTCTCCCACATCTGGCAATACTTGTGCATTTATAATGGCTGACTGTGGAGTTTGTGAGCCCTGTAGGAGATTTGATTAAATTACTCCTGAGTTAAGAACAAGTCAGCCTTATACAGTGCAAAAGTATTTGCACCCTTTCTGATTCCTGAGTTTTAATCATTCAGACACTGCATGTTCTATTCACTTGGGCAAATAATTTTTTCACAGCACTGTAAGGCTGTTCCTTTAATATCTTAACCTATGTGTCATAAGGGAAAAAAAAAACTGCCCACTTCCCAAAACCTGATGTAAAAATAAAATGTTAATATTTGTTTGAACTTTAAACAAGTTGATTTTTTAAAAACTAATTCAGCCTGGAATAAAATAATAGAAGTCAATGTTAATTATATTTGGGTTTTTTTTAACCCTTTAAAGGCCTGTATGGTGAGATAACTCCACAGGTTTTTCATGAAAAGAAAAATAATGTATTGGAATGCGTTTTCCATAAAATACATTCCAAGAACTATTTGATTAATTGTTCAATGATTGGTAGCAACACTGATTTTGTGACTTGGTCTATTTTTGTTTCTTTGTTTCTTTGTTTGTTTTTTGCAAAGTCAGATAAAAACAGTTACCAAAAGTTTTTTTTTTTTTTTTTTTTTTGTGTAGCTCAGCCATTTTCAGCTTATTTAATGAACTGGGATGACAAATCTAAATAATAATAATAATAATAATATTGAATATCCTCTGGCAAGTTTGATCTATATTCATTCAACACAGCCAAAATAGAAATATAAAACTGAATATCCCTAGGCTGTCTTAAAGGGTTAAACTATGGAGTAAACTTCCACATGATTGAAGAGGATTACAAACTATTAAAGCTCCATCCACAGTGTTAAAACTAAATTCTGAACAATCAGTCTTGTCAGCACTATTTTAGGCACTATATTGTGTAACTATTGCCTTCCTGTATTTCTGTATTGCTGCTATTGCATCTGGGTCACTATATGATAATGATTTGCACTTTGTTTGTATCACAGAACAGGGATTATCTATGGTTGTATTTATCTATTGTGTTAGGCCTCAACATCTGGAACCTATCTATGTATCTGTGATTTTTTTTAATACAATCTGTGCTGAGTAGGACTTTTTTTATTGCTGTCTATAATAATCAACTATGAGTTTCATGTACTTTTTCTTGTCAGCTGTGGTCTTGTCAGGTGTTTGTGTCAGTTTTCATACATGATCAATGTCATTGCACACAGTCTCTTGATAAATGACCTGAATTAAGTGACCGGCTGAGGACGGCACCACAGTTTGTGGACTGTTGAGCTTGCGGCTTATGGTCATAGTTGTGGAGTACAGACTCAACTATTGTAACCTAGCAGGAATGCAAACTCCACATGGTGAAAACGGATGGTAATGAAAGGGCTACACAACAGCTGCATGTCGTGGACTTTGCTGAACCCAACAGATATCCTCATGCTGGAGACTTACCTATGATCTTTGATTCTACATTTCACAGTTTGGGTTAAGAATCCCTGAGAATTATTTTCATTTGAAGTGAAAGGTTACAGGTGATCTTCGAGGAAAACTTTTTATGAGCTTGAATGCATTTGGGATCCTTTTTTGACTACATTACTTATATTATATTACTAGTTTAATGTCCTGTAAAAAATGACGATTCTAGAGTAATGATGAAAACCACAGGTTGCACTAAATACATGAGACAAAAGTCAGTGCATGAGGATCAGAACTTTAGCTGGTGTAAAAGAAATGGTTAAGCAGAGAGAGTGGGAGACTGAACAAAACACTGCAGACACAGAAAGACGAACAGACAGTGAAAGAGGGAGATGGATGTGTGGGAGGAAGCGACCGAAGGGGGAGGTGTGTGGATGAATCGGTCAGACAAGGGGGCCTTGAGAGCTCTTGTTCTGTGTCACCTCGGTGTAGAGCGAGAGTGCGCGACGATTCCAGCCCCCGTCATCTGATCTTAGGTCACCCCTCCACAGTGTGACTCAGTGGCTCCTGAATACAGCTTTCAGGCCTCTTCAGCTTTACATGAGGATGAATCACTTAACTTCAGCCTTTTATTTCTGGAGAGGATCCCGTTTCTATGCAGCCGAGTTTCCGCTCCAAAGGGAGCATTGGTCAGCGCCTCGCCCCCACATGAGGGCAGCCGTAGAATTGATCGAAGCTTTTATTTTAATAAGAGTCAGAAAAGTGAACCACATACTGTTGTACAGTATGCTTTGTACTTTCATTATTCTGGCATCCAACCCCTATGTATGGAATTACAGAGGCATACAGTTTGCACACAAGCATCTCAGGCATGTACAGTTACCTGACAGTCAGCATCCTTAAAAATCTGGACTGCATTGAATAAACCAAATGAAATAACTTCTGTTTGGACAAATTTAAAAACTTTAAAGTGCAATTAAATAGTTTCATCAAAGCAAAATGTCCCCCTTGAGTCACTTTATTTGCAAAATGCATTGACAATAGGAGTTGGATGGGTGTAGCCATATTATCTCGACTTAAATAACGTGCCGCTTCTCTTTCGAGGCTCCCTTTTGACTGATTTCAAAGAGGAAACATGATAATGCTGAAAGCCAGCTGACAAAAAATGCAAACAAAAGCTACCGTCCTCTTATGACATGAAAGACACCTGTTCTTTCTCAGATGCGGCACAAAAAATGTGAAATGAATACTGTAGATAAGTGCATCATCTGGTAGATTGACTTTAACATGCTAACGTCTCGAGTGTTATATACTGCACGACTACGCTTTGTAGGGTCTTTAAAGACAAATCAGTGGCTTTTTGCTGATGAACTGAGGCCCACTTTACATGATTAACTGTCTTCTCTACATTTTGATATTTATTTTCCAAAAACATCCACAGTTGAACCACTTATATTGTACTAAAGGTATCTTCTTTACAATCTATCTTCTTTTTTTAAGGGTGGTTTGACTTCAAGGACCAGGTCTGAATCCGAGTATACTTTAGTGTGAGCTCCGGCGTACTGTACTTAGCACTCATCAGTGAGTCCATAGTAGAGTAAAATCTGTTTAATCCGCATAGCTAGGACCCATTTCCTCCTCTTAAATGCACAGTAGATGTGGAAGTAAGAAGACGGTCTTTGCTGGTGTCTTCACAAAAAAAAAAAAATTTAAAAAAAAAAAGAAACCATCAAGATGAACTCCATTGTCTACACAGAGCATAAACAAATGCCAGCTTAAAAAGTGCCATAGTTGTCTCTTCTTTTTTCTTCTCTTAGATGGATTTGCAACCAAACTTTGGAATTGAATGTGACTTTGCTTAGAGTTTTTTCTAGTTGTCTGACTACTCATAGCACTTTTACACTCATTCACTCCACATTTATGGAGAATTTGCCATCAGCATTTGCTAATCCAGTTCAAATGCATTCATACACATTAAGACTGTGTGTCCTTAGCTGTCTTTATTTGCGCTCACTTCTCACCAGCGTTTATTATGCTACTTTACAAAAATAAATTCCCTTTTCCTTGATAGAAAATGTAACTTTGTTTTAAAATAGCTCTTTGTGCTTCATATTTATGTCTTTCAAAGAAATATCACACAGAAAACTTACAGACAATGTAAAGCAACCCTGGCACAGCATGAAACAGTCCAATCCACTTTATTTATATAGCACATTTTACAAAACATTATGTTTACCAAAGCAGTGCATAGTGACTAAAACATAAATAAATATAGAACCACAGAAACAGTCATGATGTTACTCATGGTTGATTTTGTGCATCAAAAGAAGCCAGTTGAAATGGTTTGGGCATCTAATCATAATGCCTTCTGGGTTTCCTCTTTTGGAGTACTTCCAGGTACACAGGATCAAGAATGTGCTGGAGGTATGGTATATCCTGTCTGGTCTGGGGAATGTCTTAGGTTACCCCTGAAGGATTTGGCAAGTGTCACTGCTGAGAAGGATGTCTGGACTGACTAGCTTAGCCTGCTGCTAGTCAGATGACTGACTCAACTTCAAGATGACTCATCAGCGCAAAAGATTGACAACTGTTGGTGTTATGATAGAAAATTAAAGAAATGTGCCTTGTTAAACAAGACTATAGGACTCCAAAAACACCGATTCAGCACAAATCCAATAAAACAAACAAAGAGAGGTGCATGGATGTAGAAGAATTTTAGTTTCCTACAACTGCTGTCAACATTCACAAACAAAACACCTTCAGCATGATAAGACCAATCAGAGAAACAAAAATGTAGCAGTAGACCATAAAGAAAGGTAGCTAGCCAGAAAGCAGCTGACTCTGAGCCAGATACGGCCTCAACTCACCAGATTCACCTAGCTGACCCTGGGCCAGATAAGAGCCAAATATCTTTGCTGTCAGAGATATAGCAAAGGCCCAGATCTGGCTCAAAGCTGGCACTATTGGTCCAGGTCTGACTCAAGGCCTGCACACGCTGTGCTAGTTTTGCGCCAGATCTGGGCAAAAATTAACTTGGTTTCCATTTATCTGGACCAGTTCTGATCCAGAACTGTTACAGAGTCATCACACCAGATTAGGCCCATTGTGCAAAAAAGACATGAGGTCAGACTTATTTCCCAATTTGGACTGAAAGTTGTAGTACATTCAGTACATCTGGTCCAGTCACATTTTGCTATCTGGGTAGTTTGAATATCCAATCAAGGATAGCTAATCAATCATAGATGTTTGGAACTAGGGATGTGTGCTGTTGGCTATCTAAATAACCACATTTGGTACCCTCCCTAGTTACTCCATGGTACTAGTAGCCCTCAGTAGGTCTGCACTATTGGCAAAAGGTTCATGTAAACAAGCACAGTGAACAGATAGCATCGTTAGCATCTGATAGGAGCAGCACAGTTAGGCAGAATTTTGATCTAGAAAATGGAGCTAAAGTTACTTGTGGGCTGTGTCAGGTTAAAGTTGACTTCAGTAACGTGTCACCACTTTCAGCTCAGGTGTGAGGATGGTAACCTCCAAAGAGGATCAAACACCAGACATGCTATCATTGCTAATGTTAGCCACACTCTGCTGACCCATGTGACACTGCAGATGCTGTGACTAAACAGTGGCCAATTTTGGCTGTTTCCTCAGTATTTATCTTAACCTAAACTTAAATAAATGAAATGCAAATTTGTGTTTGTTCATGAGTGAGTCACTAAAATATATCCTAACTTACACAACGACATGAATGTAACCTGTGTCTTGAAATACCATCCACTTTGTTCGACACTCAGAACAGCTGATCCAGAACATCACACATCAGTAGTAACCATATTTGTATATAAAAATAACCAAACACAGTCTTGCTGTTAATGTCTCAAACCCGGCTTATATTACATTACATGTGATTTAATTTGGAAATCAATCTAAACAGGAGGTTGGCTGGACTTACAGTGTATGAGCAAACAAACATGATGTTGCAGATTCATCTGGTTCCCAGACTAGTTCCTAGAATAGACAGGTTTTAGGGCACAAGATATTCATTATACTTTATTTACCACATATGTTTTCTATCAGTACTTTAATGTTATTGATGAAAATGTTCATTATACAAAGAAAAGCCCCTTTGGAAGAAGGCTGCAAAAAATCAACAATTAGAGAGTGCCATGATGAGAGACTGGCTGTCTGCAGTTCTTTCTACTTTTCCCTACTTTGTAGGAAATTGTGTTGACTTTTATTCCCTAAAGCAGAGTGACTCAATGCATGGCTATTATGTGAGAATGTGTGGCTCTTTTAAGTCTTACTTGGAAAAATCATCTCCTGAGATAACCTTGAAAAAAGCAAATTTGACCTCAGAAATTATGCCTGTCAAAAAAATTAATTTGTTTCCTCAACTTATAGAGAAGGCTTCAATTGTTAAAAAAAAAAAAAAAATGTATATTTTAAACCTTGTATGCAAGAAAGACAAAGTAAGAAGGGCAGAAACATGTTCTGAACTTCAGTGATTTCAAGTGGAGATTTGTGCAGGCTGAGGTCAAAACTAGCAGTTGTTTGTAGGAAGAGATTTTTATTTTAACACTTTTTTAAAATATGATTTTTTGCACATAATATTTTGATTTTTATCAACTCAGTCAGACACTAAAATGTAATCAGTTTTCATTTTATTAATTCAAGATGAATGGAAAGTTTTTACTTATTTATTACTGGTATTCAGTGATTATATTTAGTGATAAAATGCTTTATTTTCACTCTTTTTTTATTTGTTCACTCATCTGAATGATCTCATCTCAGAATTTCATGATTTTTTAACTCTATCTTTAATATTATATAACAATATTGAACAAATCTTTTTAAATAAATGTTACGGATAGATTAGCTGGTAGTTAAACAAATAAACAGGATAAAATGAACAGAACCCAAATGATAAAAAAGCTATCTCAATTGATTATAGATAAAGAAAAATGATGAAAATGAAAGGTGAAACCAAGCTCTCTGCATGCTCTGATTATACAAATATTTACTTTTAGTAATTATTGGATTCACACCTCCAGGTTTGGTGCTTGCAAAAGTTTTTTTTTTTTTTTTCCCTTAGTAATTTGGCTCTTTGGTTGAGCTGGGTTGAGTAACACTGCCCTAGAAAATCAGCCTTACCTAGACCATTTACTTCCCATGCCTAACTTCAGCAAAAAAAAAAAAAATGTTTGGGATAAGATTGAAAAATCATACATGGGTTCACACAAGGCTGCCCATAAGGGGGGATAAAGGGGAGAGCTTTCTGGGGCCCAGCCAAATAGGCGGGCCCATGGAGGTCAGCAAATTCATGGTCCAAGTGAAACCTTGATAACAATACAGAGTTAAATTTGAATAATAAACACTAATGAAAGCAACAACTAATTTTTACATATACTGTAGTACAATAAAGCTTTTTCAAAATGTAAACCTCTTTACTTAAAACAGAATTAACGTTTTGTGACATAAACAATGTGGAAGAGCACATTTAAATTAATGGTTAGGAAACTAATGTCAGACTTTATTGTAAGGACATAATGTGGACAAAGTAAAAGAAACTGAGATAACTTTTTTGAAAAAGAATGAAATAATTGTGAATAGAGACAAAAATGGGTAAAAAGTTACAAAAATGGGCTAAAATAATCAAAAATGGCATAAATGGGTGAAAAGTGGCAAAAACTGGCAAGATTGGGCAAGAAAATAGCAAAAGGCATCTAAAATTGGCAAAAACTTGCAAAAGATATTTCAGAAATGGGCAAAAAGGGCAACAAAAAAATGTTATAATGTTATAAAGAAATTTAAAAAATGGGTGAAAACAGCAAAAACTGTATAAGTGGCCAAAAAATGCCAAGATGGGAAAAAAGAGGCAAAAGACAATCTAAAAATGGGCAAAGAAAACAAAAGATGGGCAAAATCGGAAAATAGCAGCAAAATGGGTAAAAATAGTAAAAGGGAGCTTGAATCTGCAAATCGTTGCAAAAAAGAAATCACAGAAATGGGCTTAAAGAGGCAAAAAGGGCAAAAATGGGTAAAAAAAAATAGAAAAGGCTACTAAGAGGGGAAAAAAGCTGCAAAAAGATGTTGCAGGAATGGAAAAAAGTGGCAAAAATTGGTAACAAGTTGCACAAAGATGTGGGGAAAAATGAACAACAAAGGGTGTCAATGACAGTTTGACACCCTTTTCAGCTCCAAAATGAGGGAACTGTTAGCCAGGATGCTAGCATGGATGCTACTAATTCAGCACACATGCACCGATTCCTCAATAAATCCCAGCTGGGGGGAGCACCCTGGGGGATAATTCAGTGGGCAGGCCTGGGATCACAACATTTTAGGTCAGTTTGGGACCATTCCTCTGCCCCTCTTCACCTTGAAATTTCCAGTAAACCCACTAATAGTGGTGTAAAGATAAACCAGTCTGAATTGGATAACCAGTCTATATGTCAAAGATCCAAGTGCAGCCCTGGATCAGTACAAACACAACACTAATCTGTCAATGCACCAGTTTTAATGTTAGAACTCAGTTCTCTGAGACTCAAAAAGAAGACTAAGTTAGGCCTGCTAGGGCTCTGGCTCAGCATTGTCAATCCTACCAGACCTGTGTTGACCTTTAACCTTTACACGAGAGAAACATTAGCAGTAGGTGCTCACTAGATAGCAACGTTAAATGGAGCATAGGCAGAGCGTTATACAGTCACTGTTCTCCCCCTCAGAAATCCAGTCATGTGAACTTAATCTGACTTGATCATTGCCCATCGACATCAGCAGCTTAAAAATCTTACCTGTTGATGGCAGAGCTAATGTTTAGCTACGATGCTATCACTTTGATATTGGTCTTTGGTAATCACAGCTTCTACAGCACATGTTATTCCTGAGCTTACAACCAAAACATGTTGTGTAAATGTTCAATTTGGTGACATAACACATTTGAACCCAGTGACATGGTGTTAGACAGAGGATAGCAGCAAGCTGGATATCAGCTCAAGAAGGAAAACAAACAACTGTAGGATGCAGAGTGAGTGATGATAACCATGTCTGACCAACATGAAGACTAAAATAACCACAGGGAAATTATTAAAGGTGACAAAATGTTTAGAAATCTGTTTTTGTTTCCACTACTATTTTAACTAGACAACTCTTCTTTCTGGGTGTAGATCAGTGATTAGAAATGATAAGGCCACGAGCTCTGCGCATCTCTCTGCCAAAATAAACAAGAAAATGACCAATAGAGAGCCATAATAGCTCTGTAACAGCAGATATGTGTCCACATCAGTGCACAGCAAATTTACCTGAGTGAATTTTACTCTGAAAAATCTAATATTTGGTCCTAGTCTATTTGGAGAAAAACTGATTCTGCTTGCAGAGAAATTTTTACTCTAATAAGTGCAAAAAAAAAAAAAACCTCACTGAAAAATCACTAGATTTAGAGGTTACCTGATCAGACACTGTATAGTACACAGGTGTCTGTAAGTTCATCACCAGGTGTGTAGATCTTGATTTCCAAGGATTAGCAGCAGCTGGTACAGCCAACGATCTGTAGCTGTGAGCTGAAATAAAACTTAAGTGGGTGTGGTTACAGTTTAACTCCAGCAGAGTTTCACCTGTGTTTTTACTCAGACTCTGGTGGTGGCTGGTAAGAAATACTCTTAAAAGAGTACATTTTACTATTTTTACTCTGGAAAAATTACCGCCCAGATTTTCCTGTGTGGAATATGTTTGCAATGTTTCTTAAAGGCCCTGATGAAGATCTCAAGCTGAAATGTGAAGGGATGGGAATCGAGAACCGGTTACAATTGGTGCAATCCATTGACATCATTTACATTACCGGTGCCTTTCTTCCACATGCCTTGGAAATGCGGTCTGAAGCTGTCAGAGCGAACAAGGGTTGAGGAAGTAAACATGGTGGACAGTCACAAAAACAGGCTAAAGCGGCTGAAAGTGTGGCTTAATTTCTCAAAAAATTACAAAACTGGTGCAAGGTGCAATGTCTGTGACTTCATGCAAGGCATGCATCGTTTTGCACAAAAACTGTTAATTTTGCACAAGGATTCAATTCATTTGTATACAAGTAGAGATTTAAGATCCAGAGACAAGTCTTTATCAATGTAAGGTTTCATCTGGAAAATAAGCAGTAGTGTCATGATTTAATTCAAGGTCAAAGATTGAAGCTCCAGAGAGCAGCTGTAACTGAGACCTTTCAAACAGAAAAGACATTTTTACCTCCACCAAGGAGGTTATGTGATCCGGAGGGTTTGTTTGTTAGTTTGTTTGTTTGTTAGCAACATAACTCAAAAAGTTGTGGACAGATTTTGCTGAAATTTTCAGTAAATGTCAGAAATGGCATAAGGAAGAACTGATTAGATTTTGGGACTGATCCAGATCACCGTCTGGATCCAGGAATTTTTTAAAGGAAGAAAATTAACAGGAAGGAATTAGGGGTGCAACGGTACAGGTAACCCATGGTACGGTCCGTACCTCGGTTTTTGGGCCACGGTTTAGGTACATGTTTCGTGCTTAAAGAGAAACTTTTTTTCTCCCTAAAGTATCTCTTTATTTCGCTTGTCAGTAAAGACTGCATTTCACAGTAAACAAATTCCAGTATCACTGGTGTACTGAATAATACACCAGTATATAGGCTATATTCAGGATGTTAAGTGCAATATCAATTAGCCAGTATGGGAATCAGCTATTTATTCCTCTGCTATTGTGGGATTTTCTTTTAAAAAGATAAGCCTGTCAACATTGTCTCTAGCAAGGCGAGAGTGGTTTGCACTGACAATGTCCCCCTGCAGCTGAGAAAATTTTCTCACTTGCAACAGAAGTTCCTGGGTAACAGAGGTGGCGTTGTGCAACTTTTGCAACATGGGGAAACTTGCTCTCATTTATCTTCCACCACATCAAAGTGTGAGGAAGATCAGCCAGGTAACTCAATGAGTGTGAGTCAATCAGTGCAGTGCCAGGTGTGTGTGTGTGGCTGATTGTTACTGATTGGGGCCAGGTGTGACAAACTTACTAGTATTTATACTCTCAGGCTGCAGCACTCTGTGCTGACCCATTATCTCACCATCAGAGGTTCTGAGGGCATCTCCTAGTGTTACCTCTCGTGAGTTTGAAAGTTGCTGGTTACATAAGCACTGTCAATAAATTTCTTGATTATATTTTATGAGAATAACCAGTTGCCCCTGGGTTAAGATTAATTGGTGCTGAAACCCATTAACCAGTGTTTTTGTTTCTCCTTTTCACACCAGATTGGTGATCTTTGTTTTATCATCTGAAGATAGATTTCTCAGTCTCCCTATAGTTTGTGTTCATTTCAGCTGCATGGCAGCAGTGGTTTGGTTTCCCCTCTTTAGTATTGTCAAGAGTTTTTGGAGTTTTTTGTTTCAGGCTAGTTTTCTTGGGCTTTTCTTTTCCCCCTTTTCCCATTTATTGCTTGCGATTTAGTGGTTATCCTTCTAGGATAACTTCCAGAAACCTGTTGTCTGCAGTTGTGTCCCACTGCCCCGCCTACCTGACAGAAAGAGCTGCAAATCTTTAGCAATAAATGCTCCCACTGCACGGGTTATTTTCTTGTGTTTATCAAAAGTGGCACAGTAGGTCTGTTCAAAAGCATCCTGAATAGACAGATTTTGTTTTGCTGGTGTCACCTTTAGACTCGCGCCAGTTTCCTGTGTTCAGGAAACATTATATCAAGATGCTTACACTGTCTACAGTTTTGACTCCATCGTTGTTTTCAACGGTGAAACCGAAATTAACCAACCCCGCTGCTTTGAATAAAGCCGGTGCTTCTTCAAACTCTCAGCTCCTCCACTGGTGCTGGCCATGCCTCTCTGGGGTTTTTTTTTTTCCGCTTATGTGTGTGAACTGCAGCGTGAACCTGGCTCCAATTACAACAGTGTGAGCGGGTCTGCGTGGTTGGAGCAATAGTGATTGGACATTAACTCGGGGGGAGGGCTCTTCTCCTGCCTGGACAGGCACACATATACACAAACACAATGGCCTGTAAAGCATCAGTGCAAAATGAATTACAAATCTGAAAATCCGCTGGCCATAAGGGCGTATTGTCCTGTGCAGAGTGGACCAAACGGTTCAATATTTTACCGAATACCGTTACATCCCTAGAGGGAATCAAGGAATTGATAAAGAATTAAATTGATAAGAAGAAAAGATAATGGCATCGATATCTATAAAATCTTATCAATTCCCATCCCTAGGCCCTTAGAGGTCCACTGGCTATATTGCCATTTTGTTATTTTCCTTTGACAAAATCAGCCACTCAGGAAATGTAAACTACGCTCATGCTTGGTTTAATCTTTTTCAGCACTACCTCAACTTTATAAAATGAAAACTTTTTTTTTTTTAAGTTTACCTTACTGTAGTAGATATAAGGCCTACAAAAAACACATCCAACAAAAACAAATTTTTAAAATTTGTTATTTAAAACAAAAGTCATTTTTTTAAAAAGGAATCGCAATATGCTGATGATATTATTATTATTATTATTATTATTATTATTACAGTGCCAGTCCTGTACAGCATGTTCCACTGTCCCTCATGTGTAACATTAATTTTTATATCAAAATAAAATGATCATATTTCCTGTTTTACTTGGCCTATCAACATCAAACAAAAACTGAAGGAACGCTTAAAGATCATGCTTTTCACACAAAGTGATTGCAAAATAGCTTTGTTTTCATGCTGTCATTTCATGCTGTGACAAAAGTAAGACGGCGTGATTGTGGACCTCTAAGAGCTACAAATGGGTCGGTCTGATAGTTTTCTAGACTTCAACTACTGGTGGAGCTTTATGTTGGTAGAAACATCAGAGGGAAGATATAGAAGTACACATGTAGTTTGTGCTTTTCAGAGTAAAAGCCTGGTTTCATATTTCTGTGGGAAAACACACCTCATTTGTACAGAATCCTTTTATTCTGATTTTTTTCCCAGCTTGCTTCAGCTGTATAACAAATCAAGTGTTTGTGGGGAGATTTATTGAGCTAAATCTTCTGAGGAAAGATGAGGCTTTGACTGCAGGGAGAAGCAGCTCTATGCAGCACACGTGCTCCTGGTATGAAAGCTGTGATGGTGTTAGACGGAGCTGACAGGCGCAGCAGATGCGCACAGCAAACATGGCGCCAAGCGTCCAAACTAAGGTTCAGAAGCTTATAGGCATAAAGACACTAGTAAGACTCCCTCTTTTCTAATGTATGCATTCTCTTTGCCAGTGTCATTCTTCTGTCATTTCTTTTTCAAGCTTCAACAAACATCATGTAAGATAAGAGACAGCTTTGTGATTGCTTTTTAAGTTAGGTTTAAAAACTGATGTGCATTTTTTTTTTAATTCTTTAAAGATAAATTTTAAGGTTAAAATTTTGCATCATGCACCAGCCAGAGGACTCGCATTCAGACTAGACTGTAGTTGCTGATGCCAGAACAGATTTATTCTTTTCTTTGTATTATGTCCAAAGGTCAGCTGCTGGCAATAACAAGCATGCTTGTTCAATCTGGAACAAAAACATTGTCAAATAAACATAACACTTTGTGACAAACTGTGACAAACAGGGAATGACAGAAAATACAGGGAGATAGGGGAAATAAATGATGGCCACAGCTGTATTTCAAACTTGATGTCCTTTTGAGGCCTTTGCTGAAATGTTATCAGACGTGCAAACCCACGCTTGCATTGCCCTGGTTGGACAAGTACAAGTTAACCCTGGGAGACACCAGACCAAAGTTTTTAAAAAGATTCCTTTTTCATAGTATGGCTTGCATGTGTTGTATTCCTGCTTACACATTCACTGGCCCTTTCAAGGATTTTAAGGGCACATCTTACTTGGAAGACACCCCGGAGACTCTGAAGTCACTGCCCTAGAAATATTACTCATCTTGCCTTGGAATGCTTCAGCATTCCCCCAGAGGAGCTGGGAATTTTCCTGGGGAGAAGAATGTCTAAAATACTTTGCTCAGCATGCTGCCACCCCAACCAAGCCCCCAGACTCCCCATGTCATAGGTGGAACAATGCACATAGTAATTCAAGCTGAGCCGGAACAGAGAGGTAATTCTTGAGAGCAAACATGCTGTGAATCTACCCTTTGATTTAAGCAGCCTTTAATATGGAAGAAATCGATCATATTCAGCACAAAGATTAACTTTTTGACACTGGAAGTTGAGTTAAAGTCCCTTTTAGGATTTCTTCCTAGTCCTACAAGGGTCCCTCTGAGAAAAATTCTTTACATGTTCTCTACATGCAGGTCAGACTCTGGTTTAGCATGGGAACTTCATTAGCATCTTTTCATGCTTGACAGACGAAGCAGACAGACCATAAAAGTAGGGTTTTTTTTTCCAAAAACATGAGATGCCAACATCCTAATTAGGCCAGATAACATGGATCCAAAACAATCAAAAACATTCCAACAGGCCAGTTTGGGTGATATAGAAAAAAATGTGGGAGAACTACAGAATCTACAAGGAAAAGAGATGAAAAACTTTGTAGAAAACTTGGAGCATAACAAAGGCATAAAGACTTGAGAAACTCATAACATCATACTGTTTTCACATAGTTTTATCTCAGTTCTCCCATTTGATAAAGAACAAAAACCTAATTTTTTTTTAACATGACTTGTTTGAATTTTCTAACATGATACAACAAGATATGCTTTTAGTAGTTATTTTCCATTTGAAACTATAAAATTGCTCAAAACAACAAATGTATTGTTTCTTATGCTGTCTGCACCTATAACAGTTTCTGAGTGTGTCTCAATGCTTGTTGTTGCCAGTAGAGTTGTTCTGATTCCAATACCAGTATCAGAAATCCTGCTGAGCGAGTACACGTGTTAACGCACCGATCTGATACAGTTTTGTTTAACTTTATATTTACTTCATTTAGCCATGCTAAATGTTAGAGATTAAAACCGGGAATCATTACTGGAATCTCTGCAAGCACAAGCTACCAACGAAGAATCCAAGGACGCATTGTGGCAGCAACGTTTAGAGGCAATTATTCTCAAGTTGAGTTTGTTAAAAAACATCCAGACAGGCACTGCAGAACATGAAGTGACACCGTTTATTAAGAGTGAAATAACATTTGAACCATAAATCGTAACCTGTTACTTCTTCCTCCTCTTGAAGATAGCCATTGTGCTGCTCCATTTACCCTGCCCATGCCTTTGAATCCCTCACAGCAGAATTTCAGCAGCTTGAAACTGCTGACATTTTCCTCTTACATTTTCAATATTTATTACCGCTAGCTTAAATGCTAACTGGCATATTGTTTTCCCTTTGTGAGGGTTTGTCAACCAATGGCAGGCCATTCTGTCATCTGCCTGAAAAGAGTGAAGAGAAAGAAGGAGAGATTCTGCGTCATTGTTATTCAAATATTTTGCATTAAAACTCACAATAATCAGTAGGAAAACAACTTGAAGGGTGACTTTACACTCTTCACTTACAGTGCTTAACAAATTTATTAGGCTACCATATTTGTCATATTTGTCCCAAAGACCATCCAGCATCATGAAGTGCTTTAATGTGGACTCTTTCATTTTCAGTGAGCTCTCCACATTTTACCATTTTGAACAGGAATGAGGAATTTCAAACTGAATTCACCCAAATTTGAGCTGGCTCACTGGGCTTCCCTGAGAAGTCAGAAATTAATCAAGCATAACATTCAACCACTAAAACTACTTCTTCTGTTCAGGAATGCAATCAAAATGCATCAGAAACAGTGGAAATAATAGTGAAGCTGCTGGCTAGTCTTCTACATAAAGAAGCTGAGTTAAAATCTCTTAGACATTGTTCTGAGACATTAAATTGCAAAAATAGCACAAAAAATCCACTTCAAAATTTTATGATATACACTCACCAGCCACTTTATTAGGTACACCTTGCTAGTACTGGGTCGGACCCCTTTTGCCAACAGAACTGCCTTCACCCTTCGTGGCATAGGTGTTGGAAACATTCCTCAGAGATATATTCAGAAACATATTGACATATTGGCTGCACATCCATGATGCAAATCTTTAGTTCTACCACATCCCAAAGGTGCTCTACCAGGTTGAGATATGGGGACTGTGGAGGCCATTGGAGTACAGTGAACTCACTGTCATGTTTAAGAAACCTGTTTGAGATGATTTGAGCTCTGTGACATAGTGCATTATCCTGCTGGAAGTAGTCATCAGAAGATGGGTAGACTGTGGTCAAAAAGGAATAGACATTTTCAGCAACAATACTCCGGTAGACTGTGGTGTTCAAATTATGCTCAGTTGGTACTAAGGGGTGCAAAGTGTACCAAGAAAATATCCCCAACGCCATTACATCATTGACACCAGCCTGAACTATTAATGCAAGGCAGGATGGATCCATGCTTCTATGTTTTTAATGCCAAATTCTGACCGTACCGTATGAATGTCACAGCTGAAACTGAGAATCATCAGACCAGGCAACATTTTTCCAATCTTCTTTTGTCTAGTTTTGGTGAGACTGTGTAAATTGTAGCCTATTATCTCAAACCAGTCTGCCCATTCTCCTCTGACATCAACAAGGCCACATACTGGGTGTTTACCTATTCTCTGTAAACCCTAGAGATGGCTATGTGTGAAAATCCCAGTAGATCAGCAGTTTCTGAAATACTCAGACCAGCCCGTCTGGCATGAATGACCTTGCTCATTTAAACTCACTTAAATCCCCTTTCTTCCTCCTTCTAATGCTCAGTTTGAACTTCAGCAAGTCATCTTGACCATGTCTGCAGGCCTAAATGCAATGAGTGGCTGCCATGTAATTAGCTGACTAGCTATTTGTGTTAACGAGCAATTGAAAAGGTGTACCTAATAAAGTGGCCGGTGAGTGTAGTGGGCAATTGAGCCAACAGAAATTATACCTGTCTGCTGCACTTCATAGCCTATAGCTTCTCCAATCACGTCCTGTTAATGGGGCTATGCTTAATAAAATCACAGGAGGATACTTGCACTACTATTGCCAAGTGCCTTTTACAACCTGACTTTAAAAAAGCAAACAAAGAAATATCCCTTTAAGAAGATAATGCAATACAAGACAACATATCCAAATGGCTAAGCATTTGTTGCACGCACAGGCTGTCCCGCAGCACCTATGTGCATACCGACACCTCATGAATCAGTTACCATGTCCAATATTTGTCCCAAGAAAAGCATTCAACAAAACAAGACCCCGGCATTCTTGACAAAACTACTTCAGAGAAAATTCTAACGACACAACTCCTAAGAATGAGCTCAAAACGGCATCATTTTTCAATGCAGGTTTTGAAAGAGGTGTGTCACCTCTTTCCCTCCTCATCGGTGAAACAAACACTGCAGCACTCCACATTCACTCCTTTTACTGTTGGTCTCTCTAAAGGTCTGACGTTGCAGGGTTAAACACGTGGTTTAACAGAGCAGCTGCTAAACGAGAGAGCTGCATTCATAGATGCAGTTTTGCCACCTGGGGCTACAAACATTGTTTTTTTCTTTTTTTTTTTGTGTCAGGTGCTTGTGTGACTCAGCCGGTGAGTCAGAGTGAGCTGGCAATTACAATTTAGAACACAGAAACGCCCTGAAGCTGCATGGTGACCGAGGAACACTCCAAACGTCATAACATTAAATCCATCATCAAGAGATCATAGCACTTTAATCTGCTGGGGATTACATGGTTGGGGATTAAAATAAGGGCAGCACTGGAAAAAAAAAAACTTTCTGATGTTGCAGACAGATCAGAGTTTACTTATGGTTACACTGGCTGCACTATTGGGCACCTTACAAACATCAGTCAATCAAAAAGAGACTTTTTCTTAGAACATGCAAACTGATGTTATGGTGCTAAAAATTATGATTGCATGACTTGTTCTTTACAGTTGTTGGAATCTGCTGCAGCATGCTTTAACTTGTTGATGCATAGGTGTTACAACTATTTTCATGTAGTTTAAAGAAGGAAAAAAATAAAAATGTAATTGTGCAAATGTACACTGGTAGATACATGCATAGAGATTCAACAGTGATAATAATACATTAAAGACCCTGTAAAGTGGAAATGAATCTGAATTTAGGTTTGTTGTATGATGGCTCACTGTGTTATGAACCCCTAAATCAAATTTCAGTCAAATAAAACATCTCTAGGTTTTAAAAATAAACTTCAAAATAATGAAAAATGAGGCAGTTAAATCTGCTCCAGGATGGTGTTGGCATGTCTGTTAATAAGCTGAAGCCTCACCCACTCAGAAGAAATAGGATCCTCCCAAATGAAAAAAAAAAAAATGCTACAGTCTGAATTGAGGAAAACACTCAAACCATTAGCCTGACCCTTGACCTTTTGTTGACCTTTGAAGAAGAGACGAAGTCCTTTTTCTGGCTCAAATCTCTGTTATGATGCTTTCATTGATCCATAGACCACTGTGGCTGATAGATTTGGTAAATTTACCTCACAATGAACAGAAAAACAGCATTTAACTGACTGTTAACTTTCAATAAAGGCAGTGACATCAGCTAACAGACTGTACTGAGACGAACTGATGACATCATGAGCCCACATATTGGCCCCGCCCACATTAAACCCAGCAAGGAAAGAGGTGGAAAGACTTTAACAGTTTAAATCCAGAATTCAGTCACACGTAGATCTCAGTGTTTGCACATGTTTACAGCAACCGTATTCAAACATATCTAAAGTGTTAAGGCACAAATTTTGGATTTCACTTTACACGGTCTTTAAGCCCCGTCCAGCTGACTTTTTATCCTTCTTCTGGTGAACTTTTATACATTCTAATGGGCTTCAGGTGGGATTTCTATATTGCCAGCACTGTTACTTACCTCAGTTGAGTTTAAATGAGCGTCAGAAGCTTGAAATAAAATGATTTACCCACAGTTTTAAAAGGGTGCCAATAATTTTGGCCGACCCATTTTTAAGTTTTTTGTTAAACTATGCCGATTTTGGCTTTTCCTCTGTTTTTTTGTTTGTTTTTTTGTGTGTGTGTGTTGTCCCAATGCACATGAAAGAAATAAACATGTATACCAAAAACATTTGTAATTGAAGTAGTTTCTGGGAGAAATGGTATACTTTATGGAAACGTTCCAGGAGCGCCAATACTTTCGTCCTTCTGTACTTACAAGCCAATGCAGTACCTAGAAAGTTGTATACCATATATTCTTTTCTTCCTTGTTATTATTTCCTAAGTATTTTCAGTGAAGTGAAAGTTTGGTTTCACACATAAGACTTGAGTTGAACGACTGTAACCTTAAACAAATGCCGAGTGATGAAGCATTACTTGCATAATGACACCAGCAGTGATTACTTGACTACCTGTACTAACCCCTAGTGACTATTTGTTCTTGAATGCATGCTCTAATATTCTATCTGTTGTCAGTGTGCGAAATGCCAGGCCATAATCGGGGGGTCCACCCTAACTAGTGCTCCAGTATCAGGGGGAAGTCTTACACAACATGCAGTATACAGGACCACAAGTAATGCATACACGCACATTAAACACACATCACCCAGTCTAGCATCATTATCAACAAAGCTGCACACAGCTGCAGGACCACAGAACAACTCTACTCTGTGACCAAATAGGACACTCGCGCGTCATATGAACCCAGCCAACCAACGTATGGTGAAATATATATTTCAATATGAAGCACAGCAGGTCTGTCACAATCAGTTAATTTGGTATCACTGGTCATACCAAACATAGCCCAGCTCAGCCAAAAACAACTGTTCTACTTTGCCTTAAAGTGATGTCCTGCCAAGGGTTGTGAAGTTTGCACCTGTTTTGTAATTTGGGGCTGAGTGGCACTTCCTGCTGTCTCGCTTTCATTTTCTTGCTTTGAATCTAGAGTGTTGAATGAGTGGTGAGCTGTTTTCGTCACTCCTGATGTGGCGATTCTTAAAATATGAAACACGCAATAAAGCAATTAATCCAATGATAGACATCTAAACTGTTTGTTCTTGCGTGCATGCTTTAATCCTACAATTGTTGCTTTAGATGATCATGACTGACTTACTTTAGTGTCAATTTGGCAACATGCTTGCCCTTTTCACCTGTCATACCTGACAAAGTACTACTTTGCCAAAAACAACAACACTTAGTCTGTGTGACCTTTCAGACAATTTCCTGGGAACTCGGTGAACTGGTAGACGCAGCAAAATAATACTTTTTTAAATTCCACGTCTTTTAGGTAAACAAGACTTTGGCTCGGCTCAAAAAACAGCTAAGGAGATAACAACAAAATGGCACTTTATTTCAGTCACATGGATTTTATCGCTATGAGCACACAAGCATCAAAACTATTTCATTAAAGTAGAATCTGTGATCTGAAAACTTCATAATTTCACATTTACTTTAGTATTGTAGAACCAGGCCTATGCTTAGGTGTACTAAGCTGCTTCTAAAACACACTTTTCCCTAATATATCTGTTTCATAAAACAACCTGATTCCAAAAAAGTTGGGGCAATAAAACGTTGATAAAATCAGAATGCAATGATTTGCAAATCTCATAAGCCCACACTTTAATCACAATAAAACAGAAACATATCAGATTTTGAAACCATTCATGGAAAATGCCAGCTCATTCTGAATTTGATGGCAGAAACAATCTCAAAAAAGTAGGGACAGGGCTTCTTTCAACAGTCTGGGAAGTGAGAACAGTTGCTGGAGTTTTGGAAGACGAGTGTTTTTCCATTCTTGATGTAGGATTCTAGCTGCTCAACAGTCCTGGCCCTTCTTTGCTGGATTTGTGTTTTGTAGGAAGCAAAAAAATGTTTTACATTGCTGGAAGGCCTGGACTGCAGGCAGGCCAGTTCAGCAACTGTACTTCTCTACTGAAGCTATGCTGTTACGCTAGATGTGGTATGTGATTTAGCATTGTCTAGTGCAGTGACCTTGACATCATGTGATCTTTAATTAGAGTAATGCCACACACCTGAGCTTAGAGTGTGGAGGTTTTTTATCCTCCTAAGACCCTGCATGCACATATGAGGACATTACATTCTGGATTTCCTACTAAACAGAAATAGTTTCTACTTTTGGAACTTTTTAGAAAATTGTTTGGACTGTCCCTTCAAGTTAAAGTTAATCCATTAGAAATACTGGGAGAATTTGCAATCAGATTTTTAAGTATTTTCATGGAAAATTTGGGATGTTTGTGTATTTTTGAGAGTTTCATGGGAAGTGTTTTTGCAATGAGTATTTGCATGGAAATCTTTCAGTTTTTTAATTTTTTTTTTTTTTTTTTTTTTTTTTTTTTTTTGGTCATTTTTGTGTTGATTAGGGAAATGTTTTGTAATTTGGGGGATTTTTTTTATTTCAGTTCCTCTAGAAAAATTCTCTTTAAAATTTTTAGGTATGCTCACAGAAATTTGGGAAATTATTTTTTTAATTTTGGAAATTTGATTGGGCTCTTTCTAGAATTTTTTTTGAGAAATTTTCCTAAACTTTTCATGGAATCGTGGGAAATTTATTTGTATATTTTGGGGATTTCTTTAATTTTTCAGAAATTTAAGTAGAGTTTATTCAGTTGTTCTTTTTTATATATAATTTGGGCTTAAATTATAAAGTTTCATTGAAATATTTGGGGATTATTTGAAGGGCCTTTTTATGAGAAAATTTAAAAATATGTTTAAGAATTTTTCACAGAAATTTTAGACAATTCCTCTGAAATTTTAGGGAAATTTTATTTATATTGAACTTCATTTTTGATCAAAATTCATTCCTGTTCAAAGACAAGGCTGAGCTTTAAACCTTAGGTCCAAATTATCCCAAATAAGTGGGAGAAACTAAAAATGCATTTCAAACAAAAGCTCAGGTCTCAGGAGGTTAAGCTCCTGCAGTCACACACTCTCTCTCTCTGACCTGGCCTGCACACAGGTGTACCACACTTTGGTTTAACTATGTTAGATTAGGTTGAGCTTTAGTTAAGTTTGCATTTCGCAACATTTACACACACAGTCTTCATTCAGTCACATCACACACTACTGACTTTATTGACTTACATAGTTCATGGTGTAAATATTTAACTTGTTGTAATTTTAGGTAGTTTGGTCTAATTTGGCTTTTCAGACTCTTTAATTTGGTTTAATTCGGGTTAACCCTTTCATCCCTAGGCCCTTTTTCAGTGTTCAAGCATGTAAATCACATGCCATACCTACATGAATAAGCCTGGCATCAATGTAAAAATAACTCTTAACAGACCTCTGCAGATTTCCCTGTAGGAGTTAGTGTGACTGATGTAAAATATCATAACTGATTTTTTTCTTCCTAAAAATGTTTACATTTTTAGAGTAAATATCTTGAAATATAAAGTATTGAGGGTGCCATGTTTGCAGTAAAATATTGTGTTTAGAGGAACTGTAGTTTTTGAAATAATTTCATTCTACTGGTTGTGGTCTGAGTTGTGTTTCGTTTAGGTGGAAAATGTTGTGCTTGTTAGTTTGCCGTGATCTTTGGGCTTCAAACTGTGTGTGACAGGACTCTGTCGATAGACTTTGAGACTGGTTTTCCTCAGAGGAGGCCAAGCTAGCCCCATATATGGAGACTCTCAGGCTGAAAGGGTTAATAATACATTGTACGATTTGGTTATTTAATTTGGTCTAATTTGGTTTAATTAGAGAATTGTTTGATTTGAATGTTTGATTTAAAAAATAAAGACTTGTTTAAGACTTTGCCATGGTGTTGTGTTCCCTTCTTTGCTGTGACCACCTAAAGCCAGGTCATGCAAGGCCTTCCCTGCCCTGGATGGGAGCATGTGTTGCTCTTAAACAACTATTAGCTTTTCAGCATTGTTATTGCCTTTCCAGATGTGTAAGCTGCCCAGGCCATAGCCACTAAATCCATTACCATCACAGATGCATTCTTAAGAACTGTGCTGATAACAAACTGGATGATCTCTTTAGTCCAAAGGATTTGGCATCTGTGATTTCCAGTCGAATTCCAAATTTTGATTATTGTGACCACAGAACAGTTTTCCATTTTGCCTCATTTCATTTTAAATGAGCTTTGGCCCAGAGAGGAAGGCCATGTTTCTCGATCGTGTCCACATATGGCTTCTTCTTTGTATGAGACAGCTTTAAGGCGCATTTGTTGATGGCACAGCAAACCGTGTTGATAGTATTCCTGGGAATGAAATCATACCTGTTTTTAATGCAGTGACACCTGAGGCTCTGAAGATTAACAGCATCCAACATTGACCTTCGGCCTTCTCTTGTGCACAGAGATTTCTCCAGATTGTCTGACATTTTTGATGATATTGTGTACTGTAGATGGTGGGATATTCAAAGTCTTTGGATTTTACATTGAGCCACATTTTTTTTTAATGAAATTTTTCCAAAAATCTTAGACAATTTTTTGCAGATTGGTGAACCTCGGCCCATCTTTACCTTTGAGAGACTCTGTCTCTCTAAAATGCTACTTTTATAACCAGACATGTTACTGACCTGTTGCCAATAGTTGCAAAATGCTCCTCAAGCAATTTTTCATTGGTAACACTTACTTTTCCAGCCTTTGTTAACCTGTCCGTACTTTTTTCTGAGATGTTGCCGCCATCAAATTCAAAATGAGATTTCTCATGAAATGGTAAAATGTCTGTTTCAACATCTGATGTGTTGTTTTGGTTCTATTGTAAATAAAATATGGGTTAATGAGATTTGCAAATCATGCGTTCTGTTTTTATTTACATTTTACACAATGCCCTACTTTTTTGGGGCTGTATTACAATAAAAACAAACACTCAAAAAGAAGATCAAAAATTTTTCAACTGTGTGTTTTGCTCATTAAATTTTTTATTTGCATTTGGGTTTTAAAATTGTAATATTGATATAAATTCTGATGACATCCATGTGTGCATTTAAAAAAGACATCTCAGGCAGTGAGATCAAATTATTCACCACCAGAGTTGCCCATCTCTGTGCTTAACAAATTCTGCCATTGCCAAGGAAAAGCTTAATAATTTGAATTTAGCCTTTTCACTCTATCCATATATTCACTCTCACGTCATACACAGGTGAGTTCCCATTTAACATCAAGAAATACAGGTTAAGAGATGCAATAAATCACTCCAATAAATCTGGTGTGAGACTCCTGCCAGGCTTTTTATGAGGGCTGTACCTCATGTAAATCTTAAACTTTAAAATGAATGAGCAGCTCATTAACCAAGTTACAAGTATAATTTACAGGATTCAACAGGATGTTTCAGTGAAAGTGAAAGGGCACGTTTTCCTGCACAGCCTTTGGATCCCACCTTCTAAATCTGTTATGGTCTGATCTAGAGGCTCCTCTAGGAGGATGGATGTCATCCTGAATTACACCTGCACTGAATTAACCCTCTTCTTTCTTCAAATACGCCCTGGAGTCATGTCTGATGGATAACGCAGGAGACAAACCAGGATGGCATGGAGGACGTATATTCTCAGACCCTCTTAAAGCTGTCACTTTGGGACCTTTAGGGCCCCTATTTGAAAGGTCACAGGTCTAACACAAATCAGCAGGAAGTGCTGTTGTGGATTGGCATCAGCAATGCAAAGTCAGTGTTATTTTAAAGAAAAGCTGTTTTGGTCTACCACATAAAGCACTGCATCATGAACAGTACGTCAAATTGATTAAGTACATTTAACCGTTTGAAAATGTCCTTAACCTCCTAAGACCTGAGTTGTTAAACTTGATCATAAAGCTTAAAGATTCCAAAATAAAATCCACAAAAATGCCATGTCAATTCCTAAAAAGATTCAAGCAAATTTGCCTTACTTTAATTTTTTTTTGCAAAGCCCCCCAAAAATTATAAATTCAAAATTCCATGAAAATTGCAGAAAATTCCCTTTTTATTTATTTATTTATTTATTTTTTGTAATTTAAAGGACACTTACCCCCTCAAAATATTCTCCCCCACATCCCTAAACATTCACAAACAAATTTTCATTAGAGTATCTTAAAATTTCAGAGCAAATCCCCCAAACACCCCAGCTAAGTTCCCTGAATTTACCATGAAATTCTTGAAAATTTTATAGAACCACCTAGCCCCCAATTTATCCCATTTAAATTCCTAAACATTTACATTTAATATTCTTAAAAATCTCTTATCAAATCCCACCAAACATCTATAAAAATGTCTTTTTATTTCTATTCAAGGTCTATATTCAAAGGGTAGCCTCCATTTCCAAACCAAATAAACAAAAATGCATTTCCCAAATTTCCATTAAATTACAGAAACTTTTCCAAGGAAACCTTCCCCAGATCCTCTGATGAAATTTTCAAATCTACAACTATATGCTCAGAAAATTCCCCCAAAATATCCAAACAAATTCCTTAAAATTTTCAAGAAAATTTTACTGAAAAGTTTCCAGACATTTGAAGCCAAGTATTCAAACTTTGACTGACAATTATCTAAAAAAATTTTTTTTTAGCTCTGATAAGAAATTATTTTGAGATCAAAAAGTCAAAAGGCTCAAAATCTGAGATTAAAAGTCAAACTTATCAGTTCAAAAAGTCAAACAAAATAAAAGTCAAAATAATGTTTTAAAAGGCAAGTACATGAGATAGAAGGGCAAAATCCTGAGTTTAAAAGGTCAAAATATGACATTAAAGTCAAAATCATAAGTTTAAAAGGTCAAAATATTACTCAAAATTTACAATTGTGAATCCAAAAGATCAAAATATGGGATTAAAAGTCAAAGTTTTAAGTTGAAAAGGTAAAATGTGAGATAAAATTCAATATTTTCAGTTTTAAAGTTCAAAATATGAGTTAGAAAGTCAAAATTATGATTTACAAAGGTCAAAATATGAAATAGATAGTGAAAAACACAAGTTTTGGTTGTAATTGTGCAATTCAGCATTGAAAATATCCAATCTAAGTCAATCCACTTTATATGACAGCCCATTTTAAAACCATTAAAGTTTACCAAAGTGCTGCACAGTAAAAACACAGAGACAGAGCATAAAACAAGCAGAAATAAAAAATTAGGAGGAAAGAATTAAAAGCAGGTAAGAACACCATTAAAAACCTATAAAATGAAACATAAACACATTTAAAAAGCCACAAAAACACAGGGATCAGGAAAATAGAAGACTTATGAGGACAGAGATCAGACAAAGCCCAAGAATAAATAGTAGTTTTAAGAGGTGTTTTTAAAGTCAAACATATCAGATATTGAAACAGAGACACAGAATTTAATGTTGATTACGATTTTTACCACAGTCCAACAGCCCCAGTTCTTAACCAGCCAAACACTCCTTCAAACTAAGGGTCTGCACAGTGTTATGCTGAGAAATTCTCTGTGCACATCCCATTCCATGTGGTACATCTGTTACTGCTTGAAATTCAAACTCTTAAAAACAACTATGACAAAATGCCGTGATTATACTTGGAAAAAAGAATGGTTGGCAGAAGTGTCATGAAGCATGGTCTCAATAAAAACTATTTGTAAACCACAGCACAGTGCAAATATCTAGCAATCCTTTGAAGAGAGCTTTGACCATCAGAGCAGATTTACACGAATGACATCCCGGTAGACAATAAAAAAAGCTAATGCACAACCGAGGTCTGTAAGTTTTGTTGGCGAGTCATGAGCCTTTAAAAAAGATGTGTCCCCTTTGTGACTTATTCTTACCATTGGAGGCTCACACAGAAAAAAAGTTTAATTTAGTATTATGCATTTTGAGCTGTTATTACCTGTAGAGGTGAGATCAGAGCATTAAGTAAGGTGAGGCTGAGAACAAATGTTGTCATTCACTACAAACTAATTAACTCGCTCTAGAATAATGTCTCATAGACTACAAAGTCAAATATTTAGCTCATACTTTTTGCATTATGAATTGGAGAAAATGACATGCCTGTCCTTGAAGCATAACAGATTGTTTGAACTATGCCTGTGCTCATTGCTTAGCTACACTGTTTACTTTAAAAACAAAAAAGTGAAGAAACACCCTTTTTATTTTCATCTCTTAGTACCAAACTTTCTCAGGAGTAGCTGTCTATGTGAATTGCATGCTATGTATTCCATTTTAGTAGTGATTTTCTTTAGGGATAAACCACATGTTGGACAAACACTAGCTCAATTTCATCACCAACACGAAGGAAAATCATCTTGGGAGCAGATGGCTCAAAGGTTAGGTTTAACCCCAGGGTTTAAATCCGGCCTCTGGCTCCTTTCGTGCAAGTCATTCCCCGCTTTCTCATCCCTTTTTCTAACTCTATCCACTGTCCCTTTAAGATAAAATTATAGAAAATGTAAGCATAGTGGGAGTCTCAAGAATTAATGGAAAAAACCTCAATGCTGTAACATGCCAAAACATTCAATCTTAGCAGTTTGTTTCTTTTAAATGCTGAAGACTTTTTGTAACACGAATGAAGCTCTGCGTAGTTCATGCAGGACACGGTAGTCATCCGCACAGCCAATCACAGCTCTTTCTCTCAATGCAGCGGTCCATTTAAATATGACGTACCTCTCATTAATCCCTGCTTACATTAATGTTGATGCACCACGCTGCTGCTGACAAAGCTTAACCTCCTCCACCCCAGCCTCCTTCTCTATAGCATAAAGCTTGTTGCACCCTCATATTGAGATTCATGTCACTGTGGATTAATTGCTTTTGAACTAATCTTATTTAAGTCAATATGCATTGTCATTTATGTAACCTTTCATATTGGGGGTTTCTAGCCATGCACTCCCTGGAAAGACAAAGCATGATGCTTGACTAGCCCAGGGAGTGTCTTTTGAGCGGAGCCTTCTCTGCATGTCCATTATACAATAAAATGGTAAAAAGTATGACAACAGTGTTTCTGGCTGAAGTGTAAGGGACACTGTTCCTTACAAGAAGAGCTACTTACAGTTGGAAAAATGTTTGAATTTCATCCGACATTGTGTTTCCTTCTTTTTTAAGGTGTGTTTGGAATTTTTTGAATCAGTATCTTTGAGCTTTGAGATGATTAAAGATGAAGTAATTCCTCTGTCCAATGAAAATTATCTATGGAGTGCAACAAAACCAAAAGACATTGGCAGTACAATAAAAAAGTAATTGTTCTTCCCTGTAAAAATACATCCTAAAACTGTGAAAACCCCTAATTTGAAGAACCAGATGTTTAATTCAGACTGTTCATGTGGGAATTAATTTTAGTTTCAATTTCAAAATCTAGGTGTAAAGATGAAACTATTTTTTGGTTAGCTTGAGGGAAATCCCAGTAGTGACATGTTGTTCCATTTTTTCCTAGAACAAAATCTCTGAAAGAAATACTTCACTATTCAGAGACAAAAACACAGTCACATGAAGAGTTGCTTCATAGCCTTTATAACTGGGTCCTAAGGCTACAGAATAATTTAATATTTGACTTTTGTGTTTTATCCAAACAGAAAAAAACAAGATATCTCTGAAATTCAGTGCATCTATTTATAGGATAGTTCCATACTTTACAAGAGATTACTTTCATATAAGAGAGATGCCTTTAATATTTTTGACATTCTGTGACTTAGTGTGACTTGATAAGCTGACTTGTGTGTTACTACAATATCTCAGTGATGTAGCTGTGTCAAAATCTCACCATCAGTGATGGGCAAGTTACTGAAAAATAGTAACTAGTTACACTTACAAAATACTGCTAGCAAAAAGTAACTAAGTTACTGTTTTTATGTGTGGGTAGCCAGATCAGTAGCTCTCCATCCAGCGGGTTTAGCCTCTCTGTGAAGTCACCTGTACAGTCCAGCTGCTCCTGCTGCACAGGTGGAAGTTTACATGTGAGGAAGAGATATCCAGCTTGTATTGATAATGCACCTACACCGCGTTCCACATTATTATGCGAATTGATTTTAGTGTCATAAACATTCAATTTTTTTGTTTCTCAGTTAAACTCATGGATGGTATTGTGCAATGCCTTGGACAAGGTATGGAAACACATATTTCATGAAAACTTACAGGCCCATTTATACTCCCTCTACGTACAAAAATGTATACATCCTTTTCAAACAATGTTACCGTCACTGCTCACATACTTCCATGCGTCCTTTACATTGGCGTGGATGTTAACCAATACATCCAGCAGGCGGGGCAGCCCCGCCAAAAGTTGATGACAACAACAAACTCAAAAACAAACATGGCGACTGTGGAGGAGGTAAGACAAAAACGGAGGCGTTGTAAGAGGCCAATTCTCACAACTTTTCCTCAGAAAGTTCCGCCATTGTTATTTCTTGTTCTTGTCTCACTAGAGCTACGTATCGGGTAGTGACAGCAACACTGCCCCCACGGTTTCCGGTGGTACCGCTCCGTTTGGCCCATATCTGTAAGCTTTATGAAAACGTGCAGAAATACGGACGAAATGAATGCGGAGCACAGACAGAAAGCTCCATCCGTATCCAGATTCGTATTTAACATTGAGCATAAATGGGCCTTAAGTGTGATCATCGTACTGTGAAGAAATTTGTGGCTGATTCAGAGCGCAGATAACGGTATAAGGAAGAAGGTTTTTGCCAGACAAATTCACCAGCTTAAGAGAGCAGCTGATAAAATGCCATAACAAAACAGCAAACAGGTATTTGAAGCTGCTGGTGCCTCTGGAGTCCCACCAACCTCAAGGTGTAGGATCCTCCATAGGCTTGCAGTCATGTATAAACCTACTATTCGGCCACCCCTAACCAATGGTCACAGGAAGAAACGGTTGCAGTGGGCCCAGAAATACATGAAGACTCATTTTCAAACAGCCATGTTTACTGATGAGTGCGGTGCAACCCGGGATGGTCCAGATGGATGGAGTAGTGGATGGTTGGTGGATGGCCCCCATGTCCCAACAAGGCTGTGACGTCAATCTGAGTTGGAGAATCGATTTTTAGAACCCAGTCCAGTTAATTGAAGTCACTTGATTTAGCTTAATTTTTATATAGGCCAGTAACAATAAACTGATTCCACTCGGGAGTCACATTTATCACTTGGACAACCCAAACAGCTCTCATTTCCTTTCATGTGATTAAATGTTTCTGACCAGAGAATAACAGGCCATGATATGAAGAGGTGGGTAGTAACACGTTACTTTTACTCTATTACATGTACTTGAGTAGTTTTTTTGAAAAATCCTACTTCTGAGAAAAGTTATTGATCAGAGTACTTTTTACTTCTACTCCGTTACATTGGGCATGCACTGGGTGCTACTTTTACTTGTCTATAATTTACTTTCATTAAGTATTAAGTATTTTTTTACACTATTTTTTACACTCAGCTGAAGTCTCACAGCAGTGTGAGGTAAAATCCTCAGCACCACAGAGTAAACGGACCCCTCCCTCTTAACTATCAACAGTTGGAGATAATACCTGTAGATGTAATACCTGCGTCTCCTTCAGAGGAGCACGTTCATCCCTGGTCCAACATCAAGACTCTTTGCCTTTCAAATGATGAGGAAAAACAGCCACATAATGCGCTGCCTACTGTGTCTACCTAAAATGGTGGAAATCTCAAGCTTCAAAAATAGCACGTCAAATCTAAGAAAGCACGGTGTGTCACGTGTCCAACTACCTCTGCAACTCTGCCACAGATGTGATTTTACACGCCATTTAACGTTACGCCGTAGGTGATTCTATTATCGTGTGTGGCATATCTCTTGTATCAGTGATTAAACCTAACATGATTGTAACCTGGGGCTAGTGGGCCACAGCTGTCTTTAGTTTAAATAAGTTTCAATTTGGCTTGACAAATTTGTTGAGTGATAATCAGGACGAAAATGTATAAATTGAAGCTAAAAAGCAAAAATTAAATAAAAAAGGGCAAAAAGTCAGAAATTAGGCCAGTTCATAAGATTAATTTCATAAATATGAGCCTAAAATCATCAACACATTATAAAATGAATATAATGTGATTAAAAAGTTAGAAGTGCAAGGTACAAATTAATGTATATGAGATTAAAATCATCATGTAGAAATAAGATAACTATTATGAGAGAAACAATCTGTTTTTTTCTCTTTATATTTAATTTTTCATCCCATATTTGTGATTAACAAACATAACTTGACTGCTGGTTTATGTATTAAGTTAAGTTTTTTTTTTATTTCTTTTACTTTTGGCAAGTTATGCTACTTAATTTATGACAATGTGCAGTTTACATTACAATCCCTTAATAATATGTTGTAATGCAATATGTTTAAATAATTTGCACAAAATAAAGTTACTCACTACTTGAGTAGTCTGTTAATAAGGTGCTGTTTTACTCTTACTCTCTTACTTACTTTTACTGTTACTAAGTACTTATTTTTATGAGTACTTTTATTTCTATGTGAATAATTATAAATGTTAAGTAACAGTACTTTTATGTGAGTACTGTAACTGTGTGCTCTACCCACCACTGATGATAATAGGCTTTGGGAATTAACAAACAGGTTTGGGTGGTCTCACATTGATTCTGAGACATCAAAGTATAAAATTATTTCCAGGCCACAGTTAATTCAACACACAGCATTCCAGTCGGGAGCTTTCTATGGCCAGATCAGGAGATTTATTTAAAAAATCCTTTTCTACTGCAGCCAGTTATTCTATTGATTTAATCTCTGCTCTAATGCAAAATCAATGTGCACCTCCACCTTATTAAACAACTGAAGTGGGTCATAATACTTACTGAGGGAGGGTTGGATTACTGGTCCAGAGGTAAAATGAAATACTGAATAGAAGCTGGAGTGGGAGTCAAATATGTGGGACATTAGCCAGGTGATGTGTGAGATGAATGATGTGAATCCAGGGAGGTAAGAAGGAGGAAACTAAAGAGGCCACAGAGGAGCCTGCACTGTAATTAGTCCCTGTCACTTTAGGATGAAAACGGAGAGAGGAGTTGTGTTTATGCTCGCCCTCCTCTGTGAGTTTTCTTACATTTGATTGAATATATTTATTTTCTTACTCTGCTGTTTCAACCACAGCCCCACATAATATTGTCTGGGAGCCAAATCTCAGACGATATGCTGAAAAATAGCTGGTCAAAGTTGCAAAAGAGACACAGCAAATACACCCAGATTGTGAATGTTCTGTTCAAAGTTTGACCTTATAGATTATGATATGAAACCGGAAGAGGAGATTTTACACAAAAACGTCCCATAAAACTAGTCAGCTAATGTTCTGTTACCACGTCAACAGAAATTGTGTTTATGTGGCAGCTAAGCTGTTTCTAGCCAGTTCTTTCCTCCGTCTCTGTCAGCTTGTCTTAACACAAGATATTAGCAGCAATCAGGGCCATTACAGGGTTTAGAAATTAATGAGGTCCAGATTTTATTTCTCTCAATTTTAGTATTCAAAATATTTTGGAGCATGCAGAATGATACAGTCAAGTGCAAACAAGTCATACCTAGTGTTTATAGCTAGACATTAGCTTTAAGCTAGCCTTGCTACACTAAAATAAGTGGCATGCTGGCTTCATCATGTATTAACATTATACTATAGTATTCGTTTTGTGTCAGTAAAATTTGTTTTAATACAGTCAAATACATCATTTATTTAAAGCTATTTTTTGCATCCACCAGTAGCTCTTCAATAAATAATTTAACTTATCAAACCCATGTTAAAATCATTATTACAGCTGCTCAGACCTGGAGCATTTTGAAATCACAGGATCGCTTTGGTTGCAGTTAGCTGTAGCATTCTCCCTTCATTTGCATAGTATAATTGGCATCAAGCTAACTCTTTCTCGAGTTCTTATTTTATGCTGCTGAGTTCATCGGGTCCTGGGAGCAGCTGTGACAATTTCACACAGTCTTTTCTCGATGCCCAGCTTTGAGCTGTTTTGTCTTAATTGAAGCAGAAAAAACAATCTGATGTAGGTAGGATGTTGCGAAAGGGAAGGGTGTGGCTGCTCTCCTGCCTTAAGCAGCCACACCACAGCCCTCTTTGGGAACCAATTAGCCTGCAAGGAGGCAACTACTGTAGTATTGCAAATTATTCAGTCACACAGACCTCTAAGCATATATCATTGCTAGCCAGATTAAGGGAGACTTGAAGAGTCTTTTACCGAGCAAAGAACCTTGCTTTGCCTCTTTAAACAGTTTGTCAACCTTGTTTAAACATGCTTTCATGTTGATATGCTTTTAACCAAATGAACCTTGTGGGGTAAGTGACCGCATATTGATGCACCATTTAAAACAAGCCTGTTCTAAAAAAATGGCTCTTCAGTGGAAACCACAGTAGCTTGTTTCAGTTTGAGCACCATTTTTGTTATTATTTAAAACACATTTAAAAATTCAAACTGTTAACAATCGAAAAGCCTTTTGGGAGACAAATGATCAGTTACTACTACTGAACTCAATCACAATGATACAGATCGCTAAAAAGATATGGGTTTCTCGTCACAACGATGAGCTTGGATGGCATTACCTTTCAAAACACTGCACAGACCAGGTTTTATGTGCTATCTGTATGGCAATCTGTAACCGCTTTGCGGAAACATCCCGTACTCTAGCAGTGTTCTATGGAGACTTTTAATCCTAGCCTGCAGCTGTCTCTCTGTGAACTTTGATAAACTTCATTTTGTGCCTAAGTGTGTTACTACTATTGGGACTCAAAAGAAGCTCATTGTTGTTGCAATGTGAATGGTTAGCACAGTCATAAACTGAACAAAACTTTGGCATTTTGACAGTACTTCTCCATGTAGACATCACCCTCTGCCCCCCCCATCTAAAGTTCTGCACTGTAACATGATGTCATCTGCAAATAACCCATACTGCAGGCCTCTATGCAGAGTCGTCTTTCTTTTTTTTCTCTTAATTCCTACAATTGTTGGAGTCTGGACTCTCCTTTTATTTCTAAAATGAGTCTGGGCCTATGACCATGCTGCTAAATTTAGATTTTCTCACAGCACACAAGAGAGTCCTGGGAAGGAAGTTACAACATCAGCCAACTGCTGTACAGTGCACTGGTTTCTATTCATCAGCTGATCTTTATCTCAATTTCTTCCAAAACAGAAAGACACTCAACATTGAGATTGATTTCATATTGACAGTCTTATCAGTCAAGAAGAAACTATCAGGCCTGCAGCAAAGAAATAAAATGCACTTAAGACGTCTGGCAGTAGTTGGTGGTGTAACTGTAACTGAAACAAGCACATGCACAAATACATCCTTGGGGCAGTGAGATGTAAACAGATTAAAATTGCTGACACAAAAATACGTGGACAAGAGAAAAGGTGAGGTTGTTACTGTCAGTAACCATGAACTACAAACATAGCCTCATTCATCATATTTTGTGACAGTCTGTTTGTTTGAATATGTTTAAAAAGTTATTACTGATGGTTAATTCTCCCTAGCAACTTTCCCCATCAGTGTATCAATGTGAAGTGAATCAGTGTGAAAGAGTAGGTGAAACCTGTGGTGTAAGAGCGCCTTGAGTAGTCAGCCAATGAGAAAAGCTCGAGTCAATTTATCGATGTAAGTAAATTTGAAGAAAATATTGACTGGGCGTAATCAGCACAAACACAATTTGCACGTCTGCCACTGCTGTTGTCGTTCACCTACTCATGCATGGATGACTAAAATTTTAACCCATGTGTGAAAAGCTTGGTTACCAGAGGGAACTCCTTATTGTCAGTTTACATGCAGTCTAGGAATGGGCAGTGATGCCATATATCTGGGTAATAAAAAATAGCCACGGTATTGCTTTAATTGCTGTCTTGAAGACTGTGGTGCGCATTAAACGCACTTTTAGAATAATACATTGACAGTATGTGTCTATTTCCACCTTCAGCACCACTGTGCATGAAGATGCTTTAAAAGTGATTAAGAACTCTTGTTAATGATGTTGGGCTTATTTGGCAAACAACAAACATGTGGCCCATATGTCCTCGGGCGCCATGGCATGGCACAGCTGGCGCAGGGCTGGCACTGCGGCTGGTCCTCTCTAGTCAAACTGTTAAACTTTAATATGTCTTCTAAGGACAGATTTATCGCAGTTACTTTAAATATACTAGTATATATAACTTGAATTGGAGTGACTGTGACAGTCGTTGCTGTGGAAATGGTACATCGTCTTCCTCAGCTGTAGTGGTGTGATCTGGTTGGCTTTCAGAATGTTGCAAGATACTGTGAATATAACTCATTATGCCACAAATCTTTGGTCTGAACTGGGAATTAAGCTCATAACTTTGATTCTTTTCCATTTATGGCCCCTTCAGCAACTTATAATTTATAGGAAGAAACATTTCAATATGCCAGTGAAATTAGAAAAACGACAAAAAATGTGTTTGATGAAAGCACTGAAAAGTCTGACTTCTGTGAATGGTACGAGCAGCAGCATTATTTTGAAGGGAAATGCAATAAAAGATATTTACATGTGCTGCATCGTTGCTATTTTTGCTCATAAATGGTTTATAAGGAAGGCTGTTCTCTGTAAACTAGATTAAATTGGCATCAGCTGCACACAAGCTGTAAAACTTCTTAAAGAGTAAAGGAAATTACTTTGGGTTTTTAATCTGGCAAAGCTAAAATGCTAAATAGTTTTCTTTTGTTTCCAACTTTAATAATCCAATGTCATAACTGTCACATAAAATCTGAGGTCTTATTTAATTAAACTTAATTGAACCTTTATTAGAAACGGGAAGGCATCTGCAGATGCAAGTAAATTAATACACGTACAAGTGGCACATAATCGTTCAATAATAACAGGAGAGAGAGGAAATAAATACCCTTTAATTTGTATGGTTTCACAATGAGGACCAGAACCTGATTCTAAATACACTTCACTCCAAAGTCTAGCTCCATCTGATAAGTGTGAATGCTAGCATGCCATACTTGAAACTTAATACTGTGAAACTTTTCCTCTTGAAGAGGTGGCATGATTTATGTGGGCGCTCTACAGAGGTGATGGGAATGCAACCGTGCCTGAAAACAGAGGAAAGGGAGTAGTGATCACGCCTGGACACAGTACATAATACTCATGGGAAAACACTGTTATGATGCCACTGTTGTTAATAGTGTTCAAAGACATTATTGAATTATTAAAAAATAATTTGGCTTTGACTTACTTTCCAGCAGTCCCCCTTTCTCTATTTGATTAATTCAACAGTTCAGTACAATGAGCTACACTGGCATTGCTAAAGCAGTACACAAATATATTATGATGATATATTTCATACAATAACAGTATTCTAATTGGTATATATATATATATATATATAATACAGTACTGTGCAGAAGTTTTAGGCATGTTTGGGCTGAAATTTGAGGCTGAAGTAAGGCATGTAATGGCAAGTACGCCCACCTGAGGACTCCATCAGACGGGAAGGAGGATTTACACAACCCAGGTCATGCTCTGGATGTCTTTGTACATTACCAAGGGCATGGGAAAATAATCTGATGAAAACAAAACAAAAAAAACACAGCTTTAGGGCAGAGTTATGGGTAGATGTGGCGCTTAAACATAGCCTAGGGTACTGTTAGGGCGGGTAGGAGGGTTGCCACAACCCCCTGATTGTCGTGTGTATGTTCTAAGCACCTGAAAACTGTTGGTGGTCGCTGGGCGTATTACCAGGAGTGCAAAGGCCGGGACAAAAGAAACGCTGTTAAGCTCGACCTTGGCTGCTGAGCGACACACGCACATGTCAAATGTGTCGCACTGACTCTGGCCGCCCTCCCTCCTCTCTTCAGCCCGGGGTTGTGGAACACTAGGTCTGTGAAGAATGTTCAGCTGTATATATATATATATATATATATATGTGTGTGTGTGTGTAAGTGCAGTTACTTGATTTAAAAAATTAATCAAGTTGAACATGGGATGAAGGAATGGTCATACTGCTCTCTTCAGCTGCTTCAGGACAGTTTTCTTCTTCAGCTGCTTAGATAAATGCTGAAAAGTGCTCCAAAACTTTGAGCAAGTCCCGTTTGTTAAAAATATTAATCCAGTGAAGAAATCCGCGGTGGACTTGGCCAAATTGAAGTTAATAAGCAAACTTTACAAGCTGAAGACAGACAAAATGATGCATTCAGGTAACCTCAGTAATTTAGATGACTGTATTCTATATGTTATGATATGTTCAAATGTCACATAAAAATTGTAAAATTTAGTTTTTGAGTGTGAATATGTGTTTATATTTGAGGGATATACAATAGATGTGACAGACTGAATCAAAGCTTTTTAACTCAAGCACTACTCAGCTAAGACTACTTGTAGCCTAGTTTAAATATTTTCCATTAATTTTGTCTTTCCACCAAACTATAGATAGTATTTACAGTGGTATCAATAAGGACTCAGACCAGCACTTTCAATGAGCTGTACATAGAATTAACAGAATGAAAGAACACTTGACAATTACAACCTTTAAAAATATAAAAACAAAAATGTACTTAAACTATTTTAAAAATGTAATCAATCATGATTAAACACAGCGTAGTGATGTGATTAACCTGATTAATTTTTTTAAATTGAAAACAGCGCTACAAGTTATTAAAGATTTTCATAGAAATTTTGATCTTTTAATGTTTCTTGGTCTTCATACATTTGTTGGTAATGACATGTGGCCTCAGAGTACTTTTATTTGTTCTTACAATTTTTAAATTTACTTTTGTGCCATATTGACTGAGAAGAACAGACGGGTTCCTATGTGTGGAACTTCTTAGGCCTGTTATTCATGTATGACTGGTTCCCAGAATCACGGTAGGATAGACATGTCTAATTGGTCTCAAAAGTCACGTAACACGGACAAGCAGGAAATTCAACACAGTCTGGAGGAAGGACAGGGAAGCAGTGGCAAGATGCATTCAGCTTGGGTCACATTTAGTTGAAAATACGACAGTATACACATATTTTTGTTTCAAAACTTCGGAACAAACAAATAATGGATATTGTATTGACTAAAGCATTAGTATTAGAACGAGTCTCTCAATAATAAAAACATAACTGTGCTATGAAATCAGTACATTTCTATAATGGCTTCATCCTTAGTTATGCAGTACATATGGCCTGTAAAAAGAAAAGGACCCCCCAAAAAAGATCAAATTTACAAGCTTAAATCTGCTCCACTGAGCATTTTTACATTCTTGGATGATGTGAACTAGTTAAAGGTTGACAGCTGCAGACCATTGACTATCTCTTATTTATGAGGTTTGTTACTTGTGTGCCCTGAAAAAAAAAACATGTGATTATTCTGGTGTTTACAGAGAACAAAACAAAAACATTTCATGTGACAGGAAGTTTTCAGTGAGAGATGGAGATGATGAATCTCCATCTCAAGGGTCTTATTAAGTGAAAAAACATCAAAGCCTTGCTGCATTTATTCGTATGTGCCAGGAATCAAGTTTTTATTCCTGATGTAAATCTCAGTGGTCAAAAACATCTTAATCTTTGTGCAGCTGAGTTTCATCAGATTGAGCTGTGGTTGTCTCTTAATGTCAAAAACAACTCTCAGACACATTAAGCTTGTCAGACATGGTTGTAATTTAGTAATTCTTTCCATGCCATACTACAGCAGCAGCTACCAAGGAGGGTACTCCATAGAGAACTACATAACGCGAACCATGGCAACTGTAGACATGTCAGTACACAACCTTTGTCATTTTTGAAAAGAAAACAACTCAATGCTGTTCTTTGTTCTTCTTTTAACAAAAAACGTTGTCAAGTTCTGAGAAAACTGGTGCTTTACCAGCATTCATGCTAATCTCTTCTGCCATAATTGCACCGGCCTCTTGTTGCTGCTTGCTTACGTCACAACTCTGCCACGCCTGAAAGTACTGCCCCTCGACGCTGATTGGTCCTGTCACTTTCTAGTCAGGCCCAAACTGTTCAGATAGGAGCTTTGCAAGATGGATTCGCCAGTGAGAAACAAGGAAATGGGTGAATCCATCTGCTTTGCAAGGTTACTGTGCAACATGAATCTCATACGACATAAAGTTTGATGTGTGCAGACTGAACATTTGGTTGCTCTGATAGGCCCATAGAGATGTGACAGACAGAACGTTCATCCAATCACACTCCGAGTTTTTTTCAAATCCTCTGCCTTTTCTCAAACGTTTCCTGTTGAAGCTTTCCCATATGGATGTGTGAACCTGACATGCCAGATGGATTTGTTTAAGAACGGACACAACAGCAAAAAGAGGTAAAAACAAAGAAAAGTGGAGGGAGGGGGTAAGAGCAGACATAGAAACTTTAAGGTCAAATTTGAGGAAGAAGAAAATTTAAGACAGAAATCTGACAATAAAAGGAAGGAGACAATAAAAGACAGAAGACAACATCACACTACGTGTGGACTGTCATGGCGGAAGCACCCATGGTCTCACCGGACGAATGGAAGTCATGGCAGAGGGGGAATATTCCTCCCAGCATTGTGAGTATTCTCGCTACAATTTGCTGTCTTTCTCTCTGTTACGCTCTGACTCGTCTCCTCAACCGGGTGTGCGTCTTTCAAACTCTATAAACCCCACTGCTGGGATTGAAGTTAGTCATGTTCGCCATCTCCTGGTGTAAAGTGGTAACAGCGCAGACCTCCACCATTAGCCCTATCTCCCAATAGTACAGAATCCTTTAAAAAAAATTCCTGGATCCAGACGGTGATCCGGATCAGTCCCAAAATCCAATCAGTTCTTCCTCATGCCATTTCTGACATTTCATGAAAATTTCATGAGAATCCATCCATGACTTTTTGAGTTATGTTGCTAACCAACAAACAAACAAACAAACCCACCCAATCATATAACCTTCTTGGCGGAGGTAAAAATTAGTTTTAAGAAGTGATGTAAAAGATGTCACTGATTCTGCATCTCCCCAGGCAGGCCATTCCAAAGTCAAGGGGCCCTGACAGAGAAGGCCCTGTTAGTTTTAAGCCTCGACTTTGGAACAACCAAGGCCCCCACCTGAGGATCTAAGGCTGCGACCTGGCTCAAAGGGGGTTAAAAGTTCTGTTAACTTGGAGCCAGGCCCTTCATTGCTTTAAAAGTAATGAGTAAATCTTAAAATCAATTCTAAAAGGGAGCTAGTGTAAGGATGCTAAAACTGGGGTCATGTGGTGTCATATGTTAAAACCAGCTGCTGCATTCTGAACTAACTGTAAGCAAGAGAGGGACTTTTGAGTGATACTGGAGAGAAGGGAGTTACAATGATTGAGTCTGGCGAGGATGAGGGTATGGATGACTTTTTCAAGGTCTGACTAGATAAGTATTGTTTTTGTTTTGCTGATGGTTAAGATATGGAAAAAGCAGGACTGGACAACTTTACTGATTTGGGATGTGAAGGTGAGATCTGAATCAAATACTAATCAATGATTTCTGGCTGTGGGTCTGATGTTTTCTGAGGGTACCAAGACTTTTGAATGTTAAAAAGTATTATTTACAATTTTGAGTTATTGAGTTTAAGACAATTCTGAGCCATACTTAAAGTAAACTTTAAATAAATAACTTTTTACTTTTACTTGAGTAGATGTATAGACCCATACTTTACCTTTACTTAAGTAAAAGTACACTTACTTTGGTTAAATTTTACATGAGTCATGTACTTTCCACCTTTATTAACAGTGGAATGGAGCCAGAGTATTTAAAAGTATCTGATGCATGCAAAAGTAAAGCATGCAAACTCTACATAGAAAAGTTCAGACTGAGAGACATTCGAACAGAAACCATCTTTCTGTGGAGAAATATTTCAACCAGTCATAAAGAAATAAACCTATGATTTAGCACCGTTATAAAAGAGTCACATATGAGAATACATGTGCTTCCAGCCTTTATGCTTACTAGCTTTTTTAAACTCCTCTAAGCACAACAAACTTTTAATATCTGCTGATCTTGTGCAAATGGAACAACAAATATGATGGGGTTAAAGAGGGGTTATGATAATGGCAGATAAACGCTGCTTTTGTTGTGGTTAGGGTTGGGAAACTAAACACTTAGCTCATAAACAAACATTAATTGTAGCTCTATAAAAGCACATAAATACATTGAAGACATCTACTTCCTGCTTTTGGACTGAGCATTAGTAAGAGTGTGTCCACCCTAAGGTGCTCTTCATAATATGAAAGCAATTCCTCCAACACAGCTGGGAAACATTTTTCTTTAATGTCCTCATGCAAAACCAATGCTATTTTGTGGCAGTAAATGCCCTTTAGCACACAGATGGAAGTGCATTGTCGACTGATTTATTATTGTTTGTTACATCTGTAAGACCTCTTAGGAAAATTGAGGTGAACCAATGCAAACCAGTAGATTTCTAAATCATTTTTCCATACTTATAATAGCACTGAACATGCTATTTTGTTGTTGAATAACATTTCATTGTTTGATGATTGATGACAATTGTGATGTGGTTTGCGTGGACTGAGGAAAAAGGAGGAGAAAGTGCTGGAGTTGTAAATTGAGCAAGAATCCCTTGAAATCCCTGGTGAGTATGCTATCGCCGGCTAAGGCATAACAAAGCAAGCCTGTGGCACACCAGAAAATCCCCAGTCTTCGCTCAGGATTTCAGCCTTCAGCCTTCATCCAGATAACACATGCCCATTTCTCAATATGAACTGAATTAGGATTCTTTGGATTTGGAAGGCCACTGCAGTGTCTGTCCAGATTTTTCTGGATGGTGGTTCAAAGTGGAGGAGACGTTAAAGAGGTGTACTGATCTCTCCACAAATCCACCAGTTTCTCCTCCTGTCTGGTTTTAATGCTCAAAAAGTGCAGCTGTAATTTTCCACCAGGTTATGTCACCATGTGATCTGCAATATTTGTAAAATCTCAGTGTGTGAATCAAAACTCTGTGAATTGCTGCCAAACTGTCTTTAAATGTCAGCCTTTTAAAGTCTTTTTACATTTTTTTCTTCTGGTGTATACGACCCCAAATCCAAAAAAAAGTTGGGGTGCTGTGTAAAATGTGAGATCAATCCGTATCAATACTGATATACAGAGGTTTTAGAGCATCATAGCAGCGTGACAATGCTAAATCACATGCTGCATCCATCACAACAGCATGGCTTCACAATAGGAGAGTCAAGTTGCTGAACTGGCCTGCTTGCAATCCAGACCTTTCAGTCAAGTCAATCTTTGCAGATCCACTGGATGTCCTCTAGTCAGTCTCTGTTAGGTGCCAGAAACACAGCTGTGCTCTGTCCTGCTTGAGTTTATTATGTCAGTAGTCAATAGTTTATTTTCTATGAGGTTTCTATGATTGCAAATGCCTTTGAAATTATAAATGTATTTCAGTGCCATTAAATATATATTTTTTCCTCCTAAAAGTATCGATTCAGGCATCATTTAGGTACTGGTACCATTTTAAAAGTACTGAAAATCCTGGTATCAGAAAAACCCCTAACAATACCCAACCCTCATTATAACAGGTGATCCATGTGACTTCAGCAATTTAATTTAACTTCACATCGCTTTTTCCGTAGTTAGATTGCTGTTATAATTTGTGTCAATCTGGAATTTTATTTCTCTTTCAAAATAAGAGCATTATCCAAACAGGAAGTAAAGTACCTGTGATATAAGATGGCTCAAAAGACAAAATTTAATACTGGAAAGATCAATTTGCTAGACGAAAAAGCACTGTGGGGCCACTGTTCTGCCAGATTCAACCAACTATTACGGGATGCTGTGGGTCCAAATACCACTTGGAAATGGGTTAGTAGCAGGATATACCCTTTTCAAAATAAAGGACACCTTGTATGAAAGAATTAAACATGGTTTATAACTGTGATTTCAATGTTGCTCAAAATAATCATGATTACCATTTTCACCTAAATCATGCCTTCCGATTAGGTGGCATTAGATATTCAGTGAGGTTGCCAGTTGCTGTTGTTTTAATCAGCATGTCATTATTGTAACCTGTGTACATGTTTCACTATTTAACCTGTTTTAACTTTATAGAACAGTATGTTACCAATAAGTACTACATTAACTGCTGGTGCTGAATGGCATTTTCCCATTTAAATAGATATGACAGGCTAATTTCATCACTATCAGATGTTTAAGTACACCGTTGTAGCTACAATCCCATGATTCTGTGATAGAAAGTCTGATAGCTTTGTGCTTAATCCCTTCTTTAAAAGCTCATGCTTGATTTTGCTCTTGACCTTTTTTAACCACATGCTGGTAAAGCTGCAGGATTGTTGGTCCAATCCAAACAGGGAAGTTCTGATAACCATTGTTGTGCTGTCTTGTAATGAAAGTTTATTAATGAGTTGGAATTAAAACCTTTTCTTTTATAAACTGCCCTGAGGAGACCGGATCTTGAGCTAACCTTTTCAAACAAAGATTTAATGATTTTTTTTAATCACGAGGGTGACAGATTTCTGGATCAGCTTATTTTTAAAAGTGAAACTTGACTTTGCACACATCCTCTTAGGAACTACAAGTTGGATCATGTTATTTCAGCACGTAACCTGGGATGGTTAAAGTGCATGTGTAAAATATTTTTTTACTTCTTGCTGTGGAAGTCCAAAACAGAGACGACAACTCACTGGAGCATATAATCCATTGGATATTTATCCTAAATCACTAAAGATTTACAAGAGGTCATGAATATGGCCTTGTCTCTCCTCAGTCTTTGTTTTTCTTGGTTGCTCATATTAGATAATAAAAATGGGTTTTAAAAGAGAACACATTACGGTAATTTTCACCAGTTCTTTAGTCTGGCATTAATGCTAATTCTCATTTCATCTGTCTGTGATTAATGTAGGGTTAGGTAAAATCTGAACTGTGTTAAAATCAGCAGATGTTCTCAGCTGAGGCATTTGTGCCCAGTTGGGAGTAATTTGAGCTGTTTTTGTTTTTCTCATGCCCAATTTCCAACATCCCAGACATCCCATGTTTACTGACCACAGCTTTGTGGAGTACCCGTTTCAAACAGAGCCACAGGCTGGTAACACACAAGACAATTTTCAAATCTTAAAAGATTTTTAAAATGTGGGAGAACACAGAGATAAGGACAGTTTCAAAAGAGTACACGGTACATCTCTAATCTGCTATATGAACATGATTTGATCTACAAAAGCTTCCTTGTAGATCATAAGGTTGCCTTTTTTAAATAAAGTTAAGCCCATACTAAAAGATTTTTTAATCTTAACTTTTTTATAATGAGAGCCCTTAAATATGGCAACATATAATGATTTAACCACAGTGAATTTAGGGCAGCTGTGGCATAAACCTTACTTTAGTTAGGGTTAGGGTGGTCTAATAAATTTGTTAAGCACTGAAGCAATGAAAATGAGTCCCACTGCGGCCCTGATCATAACCAAATGTTTTTAATGAGAAATGGGGCCATTTGGATTTAGGATGGAACCAAAGATATGGAAAAATATCCTTGAAAATAAAAGTATGCCATTGACTTTTTGTCACATATTTTGTCTCTTGGCACACAACCGTGAACTACTGAAATAACTTTACAACCCCGGAGCCAAAAAAACAAACACAACATTTAAAGAGATATTGCTATATTTTTATGTTGGGCTGTATACGGTACATGGCAAAAGCAATTTAGCCAGTTTTAGGAGAAATAGGACCAAAAAAAAGTCATCCCAAATGTACGCTATGATAAAAAATGTCGAAGCCTCCATGTTTGGCTATTTTCATATCCTGATCAGCTGTTGCTGTAGTCTACAGCTGGCACATTGTAAGTGGGAGGAGCCTGTTTAAGAGATCCCACAAGCCTTACATAATCAATCTTTCCTTTAGGCAACATATTTGTAAAGACTAGGGGCCCAGGCCACGAATGGTCAAACTTCTTAGGAGCTGAGTTTGAGTAAGGTATTAAGAACATGGTGTGCACACTTCTGGTTGTGTTTGTACTTGAAAGGTTTGACAGCTCAGGGGATAAGCTGGAATTTGGTAAACTGATCTATTCTTTCACATGTATCACTTTCAAAAGAAGACTCAAGACATTGCTTTGATTTCTTTGTGACACTGTCAGTTTGTGGTTTCTGCCTCTGACTTGTGAGTTTTTTCTCTGCCTTAGGGTTTGTAGTTGATTAGTTTTGTCACCCAGTCTTATCTCAGTGATCATTGCATTCTTGATGTTTTCCATTGTGGTTTTGAGGACTTTCACAGAACAGAGTCTGCACTTTTAAGGGTTTTAATGGTCTCTTATTACTGAGTCTGGTGACAGAGCTTTTAAATGCTTTTAGATCTAACAGCTGTTTTTGACACAGTTGATAACTCTCATTGCTCATGTGTAGGGTTATGAGGAATGATGAAAGCACTATTAAATATCTGCTAGACTTAAAGACATTGGAGACTGAATGGCCCTGAGCTTTGTTGAATTTTAACAAAAACAAATGAAAATAAACTGTTTTTAAATCCAGTTTTTGTCATCTGAGGCTTTAATCCAATATTAAATCGGTTTTATCTTTAAACGACTTCAAGTGGGTGATTCCTGCTTTCATTTCCTCACATTTGGATTGCTGTAATGTACTTTACCTTGGTGTTAATCAGATTTCCCTCACACGCTTACATTTGGTCCAAAATGCAGCTGCTCATCTTTTAACACGCACAAGAAAACATGAAGACATCACCCCAATCCTGGCGTCCCTCCCCTGGCTCTGTTCATTATAGAATTAATCATTACCTCCGCCAAGGAGGTTATGTGATCGGGTGGGTTTGTTTGTTTGTTTGTTAGCAACATAACTCAAAAAGTTGTGGATGGATTGTCATGAAATTTTCACGAAATGCCAGAAATGGCATAAGGAAGAACTGATTAGATTTTGGGACTGATCCGGATCACTGTCTGGATCCAGGAATTTTTTAAAGGATTCTGTACTCTTGGGAGACAGGGCTAATGGCGGAGGTCTGCGCTGTTACCACTTTACACCAGGAGATGGTGGACATGAGTAACTTCAATCCCAGCAGCAGTTTTCGGGTGATTCTTTTTAAAGTTTTGGAGTTTATAGAGTTTGAAAGACGCACGCCCGGTCGAGGAGATGAGTCGGAGCGTAACAGAGAGAAAGACAGCGAATTGTAGTGAGAATACTCACAATGCTGGGAGGAATAGAGGAATATTCACCCTCTGCCATGACTTCTAGTCATCAAGTGAGACCATGGGTGAGACTGTCAGTGCATCTGTTGGCACCGGCAGGCAATGCTTCCACCATGACAGTCCACCCATAGGGAAGCCAATGCTATGCCTCACTGCGTGTCCACTCTAACAGGGAGGTAGTAGTTGGCGAATGCCGTGGTGGGGGGCACATGGGGACGGATGTAGGAATTTTTTTAAAAGATTCTTCACTATGGGGAGATTGGGCTAATGGCGGAGGTCTGCACTCTTCGAGTGCTTTTCTAGTTTTAAAATGTTATTGTTTGTTTTTAAATCTTGAAATGGATTAATACAATTCTGAACCTCATAAATGTCTACACCCCGCTGCGGTCCCTGAGGTCTGCTGATCAGCTTTACCTTGTCGTCCCAGATACCAGATTGAAAACCCAAGGTGATTGAGTCTTTTCTGCAGCGGCCCCTAATCTGTGGAACGAATTGCCACTTGAAATCAAACTTTCCCCACCCTACAGTTAAATCGTGTCTTAAAACTCATTTTTTTTCTTTGGCTTTTAATTCACATGAGAGTTGTGTGAACTGTGTCCTTTAATGTCTTTTAATTTCTTCATCCTTGTGTCCTCATGGCTTTTGTTTGTATGCTTTTATTATCTTTTTTAAAAATTTACTTTTATTGATTTGATGGTATCTTGTTTGCATTTATTTATTAAAAAAAAAAAAAAAACAGGAAGGGGCAATTTTTTTTTCACACCACTGAACATGTTCATAAATCAAACATTTTTTTATAAATAATGAAACTATGAATACCTATTCTGACCATTAATATAAAAATCTGTAGTTTTTTGACATACGAATCAGCTTTTTGTAGTCGTAAATATTACTCTATGCACAAGTTTTCATTAATAGTTATGGTAAAAAAAATTCAGCCATTCTTAACCATAAATCCCAGAAAGCTGTAACAGATGGAGTTAAATTAACCTCTACTATACTGGCAGAACTGTAAAAGAAAAACAGCTCATTGCAATGACCTTAGAAAGGTTGTGTATCCTGGAAAGTATACTAGTTTATGAGATTATAAAAGGATCAGTCTAATCACAAAAACAATCTTTCTTAAGGTCAAAGGAAAGTGCCACGTCAAATACCAATTCTATCAGTCTGTGGGTAACACGTGCTAGGTTTGCCCTTAACATTGAAGACGTTGCCTCAGAACTGTCCTAAAGGGGACCAGAGCTCAGGCCTCTCCTGACACAGTCGAAGATAAAAGAGAAGCGCTCCCATATGTTTGTTCCCTAGGCAAACAGATTGACATGTCCCATGTGACAGGGTACATCACTTAAAAATATATCTTCTGCTTTTTTTTTTGTGAAGCAATCCATCTACCATTAGAGACTCAACACGTTAAGCCCGTAGGCCGTTTGTAATTAGTGGACAAGCTAGAACTAAAGTGACCATAGTCTGAATTCTTTCTAATGCGTTGGATTCTATTTAAAGTCTTATGATGGGGATTGATAATTTTAGACTTGAGGTTTGGAAAGAGTATGCCACAAACAAATTGGTGACTTGGGTTGCCAGATCAAAATTCACTATTTTTATCTCCTAGGCTCGCCACACAATACTGTATGATTTTAGGCCTTTTAAGCCCAACTTTAGGTCAGATTTGCACCAACCAATGAGAGCAAGCCAACCAATACCATACTTGTACAGCCAGACGGGCTTTTACTCTATACTTTTTCCTCACTTTTTGAGTTTTGCTTCAACTGTAAGCAAGCTGGGACAGGCGGCCAAGAAATTTGATTGTCCTCCATGTTTTACATTTGATCAACAAAGTTTCTCTAAGACCTCATGTGAGATCATTACTGCAGAGAGCAAGTTTGTGGTCTCAGAGTCTGGCTGAGTCATCTAGTGTGTGCTTTCAGAGAATTATAAAATATAAAAAAAATGTTTCAGACTGTCCTTACGTTTGTGGCCTCCCCTGCTGCTGAAATGCAAAATATGTCTTCTGTTTTATTGGGTTTTAAATCCAAACATTCAGTCATGAACCATTTTTACAAACGTCTTCAATGTATTTAAAATTGATTTAACAGAAACCTATCTTTAATGAAGCTCACTATGATCTACATAAAATTCTAATAAAAAGTCTATTACTTAGTATTATAAGTATATATTGATTCAGAATGCCTGCATTATTGTAGGAGGAGAGTATGGATACTTTGATTGAATGCACAAAAATGCAGAGTTACCAGGACAGGCTACAGACTGTTCTGTCCAGTTTATTTTGGGACTACTACCTCTGAACTTGGAGAAAACAGACATTGCAGTAGTTTTTCTTCCTGCAATATACAGGTACATCTAAAAAAATTAGAATATCATGATAACGTTCAATATTTTTTGTCATTCATTTCAGGAAGTGAAACCCATATATTCCATAGACTCATTACACATAGAGTGAAAATTTTCAAGCCTTTATTTCTTGAAATGTTGATGATTATGACTAACATAATGAAAACCCAAAATTCAGTGTCTCAGAAAATTACAATATTGTGAAAAATTTCAATATTGGAAAGTCATGGTGCTACACCCTAATCAGCCAATGAACTCCAAACACCTGCAAAGGTTTCCTGAGCCTTTAAATGGTTTTTCAGTCTGGGTCAGTAGGCTACACAATCATGAGGAAGACTGCAGACTTGACAGATGTCCAGAAGACAGTCGTTGACAACCTCCACAAGGAGGGTAAGCCACAAAGGGTCATTGCTAAAGAAGCTGGTTGTTCAGAGTGCTGTATCCAAGTATATTCATAGAAAGTTCAGTGGAAGGAAAAGGTGCACCAGCATAAGGGAGAACGGCAGCCTTGAGAGGATTGTCAAGCAAAATCCATTCAAGAATTTGGGGGAGCTTCACAAGGAGTGGCCTGAGGCTAGAGTTAGCGCATCAAGAGCCACTACGCACAGACGAATCCTAGACATGGGCTACAAATGTAACATTCCTCGTGTCAATCCACTCCTGAACCAGAGACAACGTCAGAAGCATCTTACCTGGGCTGTGGAGAAAAAGAACTGGACTGTTGCTCAGCAGTCCAAAGTCCTCTTTTCAGATGAAAGTACATGTTGCATGTCATTTGGAAATCAAGAGGCAGAGAATCCACACTGCTTGAAGTCCAGTGTGAAGTTTCCACAGTTAGTGATGACTTGGGCTGCCATGGCATCTGCTGGTGTTGGTCCACTGTGTTTTCTGAAGTCCACAGTCAATGCAGCCATCTACCAGGACATTTTAGAGCACTTCATGCTTCCTTCTGCTGATAAGCTTTATGGAGATGCTGGTTTCATTTTCCAGCAGGACTTGGCACCTGCCCACACTGCCAAAGGTACCAAAAGCTGGTCTTGGTCCTGTCACTTTCTAATGTGGCCCAAACTGTTCAGATGGGAGCTTTGCAAGATGGATTTGTCAGTGAGAAACACAGAAATGGGCCTAGCTATCTGCTATGCAAGGTTATTGCTAGAGGGCATCACCCAGGAATCCCTGTCACACGTCACAATACTATGAACTATGGGTAATTTCTTCACGCTAAGTCTGGGGATATGCCCAGAAAGGGTGCATGAAGGGCTCAAAAAGTCTGTGAGAGATCCCTCACTCACAGACTTAGCGGGAGCATGCATCAAAGTCAGTGAGAGTGTGGACATTGGGATTTTAATGCATGTTCTGCACAGAAATAGGAAAATCTGCTTTTGGCTCAAATCCAACAACACAGAAGCAGTTGTGTGACATGCACCAGGTCACCTTTCTATCTCATGTCCTTGTGATGAGACTATTGTGTATGCACACCTCACCCTTGTGAAAAAATACAGTATAGCATTCAGTCCTACTGTGTACCCTCAGATTTGGCACAAACTGTATAGCATTTTAAAAGATTTCATGACCTTTTGTTAAGTCCTGTACATGGAGCACACTGCCTGTCTGTTTGACAAATGAAAAGTTAAGTGACTCGTCTTGCACCATTTAAATCAGTCAATCCTTGGAAACATATTTCAGGTTTGGCCTTGTATGCTTGACAAGTCTCAGAAGTGGCCCTCAGAGAACCAGTGCTCAGATCTCATTTGACAAAACACTGATAAAGTCATGGCTGACATGAGTCATCTAAGATGGAAATGTTTTGTTTTTTTTTGCTGTGGAAGCAAAATATCAACTTTTAAACACAATTGTCTTCAATCCCTTTTTATCTGCAGAAAAATAGAAGGTAAATGGAAACATCTGTCCATGCATTGCTATATTTAGTTTCTGATTTTGATGTATTTATCATTTATCAATCTACTAATTGATTGTCTGTGCCAAACAGTTGATTCTTATTTTTGGATGCAGTTTAAACTTTGATTAAATTGTGACCAAGGCTCAAAAAAAATCCTCAACAGCAGATTTGTCATTGGTTTGATGGTGCTTCCGAGCCAAGTGTTTTTTTCATGTTGGGGATTTTGAAAATTGTCGGATGGTACCAAATCAGGAGATTAAGGAGGGTGATCAACCTATTCAAAGCCACAGTCTCACACAGCAGCCATTGCAACCACAGACTTGTGTGCAGGAGCATTGTCCTCTTGAAACAAGACCCCCTTCACCAGTTTTCTTAGCTGTTTTGACTTGACTGCCTTTTGCAGTTTCCTCAGCAAGTTGGCATTTACTCTCCATTGATAGTTTGGTCAACGTCACCTTCTCTGCCGATGACACCAACTTGGCCTTCTTGGAGGGGGAGAAGACAACAGGTATTTCCACTTCATGGACTACCATTCGGTCTCGAAGTGGTGAACCCAATATTCATCTTTGGTGAAAAAGGTTCCAGAAAACCAGCTGGATCTGCTTCAAACAGATCCAAGTTCACCTGCGGCATGACCAGCCTGGTGTGCTTTTGGTCAGGCGTCAGAAGCCATGGCACCCAGCAAGCGGAAAACCTATAACATGCCAATGTCCTCTACTAGTTCAGAGAAGATGCCTACAGCGTTGGCTATCTGATTAACAGTTAAATGTCTGTCATCCATTAACATGTGGCGAACAAAGTTTTTTTTTTACTTGGTGATGGCTGTGGGAGGACATCCAAACTTTGGGTCATTTTAAAGGCCATGCCTACCCCTCTTGAATTCAGCTGCCCACATTTGCACAGTTGATAGAACTCGAGCATCATCCCTTGATGTTTCTAGTACTGATTTTCAAAGTCCTGAATTACTTGAGTGTGAGTTTATCTGGAAGGGCACAGTCTTGTTAGTATCAGGAAAGGCTGAATTTAATGCATGCCAAGTTTCACTGCTGTGGCATAACTTCCTTTTTTGTCAGCTGATGAACTTTCTCATCCTATCCTTGTAAGGTCCTTGAGGACTTAATGGCATTTCATGAAAATGTTGCACTGTATTACTCTTTTTTTAAAGCAGTCTTACTATAGTCTAACTAGAAAACCAGTACTGATAATGTGAAGCAACCTTTTCTTAAGGTCAAAAGATAATGCCACATCACTCACTGACTCAATCAATCACTAGGTAACATGTTCTTGGTATTCCCTTGAGTGATGGCTCATCAGGAGTGTCCTTAAGGGAACCAGAGCTTAGATCTTCCTTCACAAAGATAAGACAGTTGATCTTCCTGCATGCAGTGTTGGGGAGCAGTTCAACAGTGCAGGTACTTTCAATAAAAGCATTAAGGCTTTTGCAAACTGAGTCCTTTTTTTTCGTGCGTTATTAAAGAAAATTGACACTGCACACTGATACTGAAATTTTCATCTGTCATAATTTTATTCGTAACAGGTTGGATTTTATGTGAATTTTTACCTCAGTCCAAATAATTCATGATGATTCACACAACAGCGCCCGCTCCTTCCTTCTTGCTCACTCACCCCACGTGACTTTCCCTCGCTTGCACCATAACTTCACTTTACTTGCATTCGTGGATAATAACCATGCAAATATGACAGACTTCTATCAGGATGGTTGAGTGGTATCTATAACCTCCTAAGACCCTGCATGCACATATGAGGACAATATATATTGGCTTTCCAACACAGTAATCATTTCTAAAATAAGACTTTTTTACACAATTGCCTGGAATGTCGATTGAAGTTTGAGTAATTTACTAGAAATATGAAAGGATTTGCTATGGCGTTTTTAGGAATTATCATGGATACTATCAAGCATTTCTTTGGAGTTTCATTGGAGCAAAACTTTTTGGTATTTGTATGAAAACTGGACTTTTTCAAATTTGGGGGTATTTCCTTGGAAATTTTCAAGTACTTTGTGAATTTTCTGAGAAATGTTTTTGTAATTTTTTTTTTTTTTTTTTTTTTTTTTTTTTGGACTTTTCTAAAAAATTTTAGGTATTCTCAAGGATATAAGGGAAATTTAGTTTTTGATTTTGGAAATTTGTTGAGAGGGACCCAACTGCAGTCAAGACGACCGACATGGGCGTCGCTATACATCCAATCCATGTCGGAAGTCCCAAGCGGAAGTTTCTTCTTCGTGTTGGACTCAGCTGCCAGTGTTTGTCAGGCTTTTTCGCTCCTAAGCCTAACCCTTGGTGCTGGATCTCAAATATATCACCTTCCCCACTGCCTTACCCTGAACCTAACCACTCCCAATGCCTAAGTCTAACCTTAGACGTACGGACTCCCGGTTGAGACTTCCGGTATGGATTGGATGTATGTAAGCCATCTTGTCTGCATCAAGGTACTCTTGAATTTGTTTGGTAATTGGGAGGCATGGTGTCCTTTTAAATTTCTAGAATTTTATGGAAATTTCAGGGAATTTTTCAGGATGTTTGGGGGACTTTTTTGTCATGGAATCTTGGGTAATATATTTATACATTGTGTGGAATATGTTGGCTTTGAGATTTAGGGAGAATTTGAAAAATTTCAGAAAATTTGATTGAATTTTTGGGTATTTTTAAATCAAAATTCAGGCTTTATAATACAGTTCCACTGGAAACATTTCTGGTATATCTGAAGAAATTCTGGGGTAATTTTTATGGGAAACTTTAAAATATGTTGAATAACTTTTTTCACAGAAATTTAAAGTAATTCCTTTGAAATTTTGGGGAATTTGCATTCATATGAGACATAATTTTTGGTCAAAATGAATTCCTGTTCAAAGGCTGAGCTTTTAAACTTAGCACGTCCTAATTATCCTAGAAAAGTAGAAGAAAACAAAAGTGCTTTACAAACAAAAGCTCAGGTCTGAGGAGGTTCATGGGTAACAGCCACAGGCTCAACCTCACTGTTTAATTTTGTTGCAGTATGAAGCAATTCACCACATTTTACGAATTTTCCCAAATAAACACCACAAACTCAGTATGCATGGTCAGAGTGTGTGAGGCTTTTTTTTAGATTGTCGAACAACAAAAAAAGCATTTGAAAATAACAGACCCAGTGTGCAAAGACCTTTACAATGATTGAATTTACAGTTCGCCATGTCTCTTTTGTCCAATACTTCAACATAATAGCAGTAATTTCCCAGTGTAATGCCATCCTATTTGATATTGTATTGTCAGCTAGAGGGGCCCACTGGCACATCCGTGTTTACCAATTCCTTGGACACAGCTGCATGCCAACATGGGAAGCAGATCAATTTTGTTCTGTTTTTGTGGCTACAAAAGGTTAAAGGGAAATGGATTACTTTAATGTGAAAGTAACTAATATTAGATGACTTAAGTTGCAAATCTAGCATGTAAATTATCGTTACAGCCAAAAAGGTGATCTGAGTCCTCTATCAGATTGCTTTGTGGCGTGCTCCCCCACCATGTTTCTGAGGTGAACCGGCTGACGTGTCCCATGTTGCACAAGGTGTAAAACTCAGCATTCCACACGGTTGCTCGCAGAACACTGCAGGGAACAGCCAGGTGAAGATTGGGAACAATAAATAAACATTGGCTTCTGCCTGAAGCTGCTGACTCAAATGCTAAACAGGAGCCATTTCACCACAAAGGGAGGCTCGAGATTTGACCCTGGAGGTGTGGAGTCTAAACTACGTTTAACTTTGAAGACATCAAGTTTGTAATCTTTCAAACTGAACCGGGGGATGGTCCAATGGGATCACCTAGCCCTAGAAGGTATTAGAAATGTTATGTTGTAAACAAGAAAAGACTAGCTTGAAATGACTGTTTGGCAGAAAAAGGATGGATGAGTCTGGCAGACTGGACTCTTTTATCTGAAGGGGGTTGAGGGTTTGACAAGGATTAGCAGGGTCAGGAGGGCATAGTTACCTTAGGGAAATAAGTTTTTGCAGTAAAGCCCAAACTTGGTAGCTTATGGCTCTTCTAAATCCACTATACACCGATTTTTTTCACTACACTTGTGTCATTTGAAGTTTGCATTCAAAAAAGTGAACTTGCATTGTATTCTTAAGGGGGAAATTAGGTGTACTGAGCCTTTAAAACCACCCAGTCTGTAGAGAATGCTCTTGCAATTAATACAAGCCTGGCCCTGTGTGATTACATCTTATGTATTTCCAAGCCATTAAGCACATGCAACAACATCACACTTATGAACCCCATAGATATTATTGCAAATGCAGAGATGCACAAGCTGGCTAGTCTAGAACTAAGAAACACCCCTGTGTTGTTGTGTTGTAGAACCAGTACCTTGTGATGCTAGCTATTTTAAACAGGTGTGCTGAAATTATTCTAAACAGTAACTTTTGAAAAGGAGAATAATATTTTTTGTCAGGGAGTAAGGGTGTGTTGTACAAAGATTAAGGTGTAGTGATGGGAATTTCCACTCTTTTTCAGTGATCCGGTTCATTTTGCTCAACTCAGCAAGAAGAGTCGGCTCTTTCAGCTGCTAAACAGCTCTTCATTTAGGTACCAGTTTGGCTTCATTTGACCTGCCAATTTTAGCAATGTTATAACATTTGCTTGATATTTAGGCAGGTATTTAACTCCAGCTGTGCTCAATTTTTAAATTGATGAAAATATCATGTAATTATTTTTCAAAATGTACTGTCTCCCCAAAACACCTTGCGAGTCAGACAAAATCTGCTCACTGGCTAGGATGTATGACTCATCTGATCTAAAATATCAATGTTACATCATTAAACAAGAGAATTCATGGTGTTCTTGTTGTAGAGGACAAAAGATCATCCCTACAAAACAACCAAATAACACACAGACACACAAAATCTATAAAACAATAATAATAGCTATAATAACATAAAATGGCTCTCAAACGGGATTGGACTACTATCGTTCATATTAAAGAACCAGCTCTTTGAACCAGCTCGTTCACGAACAACCCATCACTATTTAGGAAGCTAATGCTAATGTTATTTACTTCATAAATTATAATTCTTTAAGCATAAATGCAAAAAAAAAAAAAAAGATTAAAAGTGAATAAATTGGCTAGAAAACAATAGAAAATATATTTATCAATCAGCTTTTTTAAGGCAGACTTTTTGTGGCCTTAAATTTCAAGAGACTTTTCAAGGCTCTGCAGGTACCCTAATAATATACCCATCTATCAGGGTGTGGGTGAGCAGCTTTTCATTGCATTTCTGAGCAGATTATTGTTTTTTTTGTTGTTGTTGTTTGTTTGTTTTAATGTGGCCCTTCCACCTGTGGCTGTTTTTCCATTCATATTGATAAATGAACATAAGCTACATGCTTAAAGGTTACAAGATATACTCAGTATCAAAAAATATAGCTCCTTTAAACTAACCAACATTAAGTAGAACATAGCTCAATATTCAGTATTTTTATAGGAATAAGAGAGAATCATACATATTTACATATTTCCTTTTATTATGTACCATTTAGCCTTTAGGAATCTGACATTCAGACATCATTGCTGCAATAATTATTAAAAACATACTTAAATTGAATGAAAATAACCAGTTTCATCCTCTCAGATAAGGATTTAAGTCTGTGTGACTCACAAATGTGAAGTTATACTATGTTTCGGCCTTAAAGTAACATTTTCCTTGGTGCTTAATGGAGTAGCCTGCAGAGCCTACATGTACCAGTATGCATTGTTCCTGAGCAACCACAGCCTGGGTTATACATTCACTAATTCATGCCAAAGGCCGAGGCACCAAAAGTTCCTTCTCTCTCAGTTCAAACAAAGATAAGAGCCATGGTGGATGTTGAAGAAGCACCTTGGTTGTCTGTACAATCCCCTAATGCCTCAGGCAATCAGTCATTACTGTCAGAGTCAAGCTGCTATCAGAAAGATTTATCATCTTCACATAAAAGCCATTTGAATTATCGGTTGATCTCTGTTGATTAGATTTAATTAATCAAACAGCTTTGACCATGTGCTGTTTTGAAAAGATATATATATTTTGAAACCCAGGCCACTGGGATAATGACAGTGTGGTTTCACAGCTTAAGTTCATATGATTTATTTTAAAACTTTTTTTTTTTGTCAGACTGCATGAAAACGTGACATGATCCTGGAAGAAAAGTAATTTCCCCTTTAGAGATAGCAGACCAGGATAAATCAGATGATGACAGATTCAATAGCATATCCAATTTGTATGTGTGCATGTTCACACCATTTCCCAGCACTTGCTTGTGTCACCAGCTCTAGTTTCAGATGTTTAGTGCAATAGAGAAGGAGCTGCGTATAGCTAATTTAAGCTTCTCAGTTCTTTGGAAGAAAAAAAAAACATATAAAATAGATACAAAAGACACCTTTATGCTCTTGTTTCTATGCACATTTGTGGAAATGTGTCATTGATTTGGTCCTGCAGCAGTTTGTCACATTTTTTCCATTACACTGTGTTTTAAACAGGGAAAGTATGGGGCTATTTAACAGATAACTAAGTGATGCTAAGTTGGTTAAGGATGGGTGAGGTAACTTGAAAGATAAAGGAGGTCCAACTATGCAGCCCACCAGCAGGGGGGAAGCCTGCAGGGTGAATTGCAGATGAGCACCAGGTCAAAGAAATGAGGCTGGGGTTTTAGTCCAAAGAAAGGGGGCACGGCAGAAAGACTTTATCGCTTTAGCAATTTGTCTTTGATGTTTCAAGTAAAAGGAGGCCTGTGCATCTTTGACATTTCTCTCTTCATTTTAATGAAAGTGTGGGGGGGGGGCACTTCCTTTAGACTGACAGATGAACATTCATTCATTCATTCATTCATCGTTGGAAAGCAATCTGCTTTGACCGTCTATGAGAAGAGATATAGACAGCAGTACCAACTATGATGATAAAAGACACCAATGATAGCAATGCCAAAAATTGTTTTGCACAATGGCATTAGCAGTCAGGGATGCCCACAGAATAGGCTGGGCCACTGAAAAACCTAGGGAAAGGGGCCTCCCCATCAGTGATCAATGCATGTGTGTTGGATCTGATCAGAAGCATTGTTACTAGCATAATGGCTACCTTGTTTTGGACCTGAAGTGTGTCAAACTTATGTCTGGCTGTTTGGAATTATTAGTGCAACTTTAAGGTACTTCTTTTTGCCACCTTTAACTAAACTTGACACTGTTTTGCAACTTTGTTGCCTCTTTAAACCTAGTTTTGCTTGTTTTTATTGCCACATTTAGCCTAATTTTGATGTTCTTTTTGCCAGATTTAACTCAATTTTGTTGTTTTTATGCCCTTTTACAACACATGTTTTGTCAATACTTGGCCACTTTTCACCCATTTTGGACACTTTTGCCAATTGTTGCCTTTGTTTTGCCAACTTACGCTCATTTGTCTCATTTCTATCTTCCACACTATTTCCAAATTTGGTCATTTTTTGCCCTTTCTTGCAATTTTTGCCATTTTTAACCTGTTTATGCTGTTTGTTGTCTGCGGTTTTCCCAGAATGCCTTTGGGCACTAAACCTTTAAGCACTCAGTTTGCTCCTGCTGTCTTGGCGAGGACACCCTTGAAAAGGAGATTTTTAATCTCAATGAGGTTTTCTCCTGGTTACTTAAAGGTTAAATAAAATAATAAAATGCACCATGAGTGAAGTTGCTCTCTCACTTAAGGAGGTTCCGCCTATAGGGGGCAATGTTACTGATGTAAATGTCAATGAATGTTGAGTGGTACATTGACATTGGTGGAACTTCACCTACTGGCTCAGTGGATGACTAACAGTCATTGCTACAAATGATTGCACAAATTAGTCCACCTTAGATGAAATGGTAACAGTAAATAAAAAAAAAAAAAAAACCTTTATCAGTGAGTACTATTTGATGCTTTAAGGTAAGCAGTTACCTATGATATATTCATCTTGTTTTACTTACTTGTTGTACTTAATTTGAGCAAATATACCTTTAATTTGTAATAACTTAAAAATAAGTTGAGTCAACTTAAAAAACATATGTGGAATCTAGGCAAATTTATTTTGTGCAACTGCTAAAATTGATAAAATTGAGTTACTTTAACTCCATTCATTCAAGTCTGTTTAACCTAGGTTTAGCTGACTTTTCCTAAAAAAATGTTAGCACCTGCTACACAAAATTATTAAGTTAAACTTACCTGTATTATTCATCTGAGATTGCTTAAAAACATTAAGTTCAGCCAACAAAAAAAATTATATCTAGATCTAGATAAACAAATGGCGTGTAACTGCTAAAATTAATAAAATTAAGTAGAATCAACAAAACATTTTTTTCAGTGTACGGTACCATTTCAAAGTATCAATTTAGCCCCAGTATTGGGAAAACACACAAATGATACCCAAACCTAGATACAGTGTTGTTCAAATGTACTCATGGGTTTTAAGGCTTAGAGTAATACTAAATGGGTTTCAAAAATATTTATCCTTTTTATTATTGTCAAGAAAAAACTTCTATCCTCGGATGCATACATATTTATTATGCCTGAAGGACTAGCTTAGACAGGCTCATGCCTGCATGTCATCTGATCTTAGACCAGACTGTCAGTGTTTTCTTAATTTGTTCTTGCTACAGATGAAAACAGGCATCCTTCAGCAATCACATAAATGCCATACAAAGGTAATAATAAAAGTGACGTTTTCTGTCATATTTGTTCTTGTTGTGAAAAGTTGGAGAGTCGTGTCTATCCGGTGTCTTATTGGTAATAACCATGCAACTCCTTGGGCTGGTGGATGTCCCACTTAGTTCTTAGTTTGTTATAGTGATTTGTTAATTCATTATCATTATATGGTCATTTATTTTAATGATAAAGATGAAGAACTCTGTGTAATGGCTTGTTCCAAATAGAATTTAACTGTTTAGTGCACTAGTGGGCTCAAAACTGGTATCAGCACTGTCACAAGTGTTACTTTCTCTGAGTTGGATGTCAGCACCATGAAGTGTTGATGCCCTCTTTGCAGCCTCTCTGTTTGTCTGTCAGAGGAAGTTCATCAGATGATTATTCACCCAAATACCAGAGATTTTAAATAACTAGGTCAAGTTTTTATTAAAAAAAAAAAAAAAAAAAACCCTAAAGAAAAATATTTTTTATCAACTCTGTTATATCAAATGTGTGAATCTTTCAGCATCTCATGATTCTCTCTATTTTAGATCTACCATGCCCTCTTCTGTTGACAAAAGTCTGTAAACGTCTGAGATTAGACCAGTAGCAGGAGTTTTGGGAGAGGAATGTTGTCCCGTTCTTGTCTGATGCAGAATTCTAACAGCTCAACAGTCTGTATAAACTGTTAGGGCTTTTTGCACAATGAAACAACTCTACTGTTATGCAGAGAGCACACACTGCATCTTTGACACATTGAGATATTTTGTTTTTCAGCTCACAGTAGCCCAAGATACTAAATCATGCAGTCAGACAGAGCAGGAGCAGATGTTTCTCTTGCATTTGTATGTTTTAGTTCATCATTCTTTTGAAAGGGAAAGAACTAACTCATGGGCACTGGAGGGATTGTCATAATGTGTGGTGTCTGGGTGAAAATAAAAACAACACTGATGCTAAAATAATTTGGTTTACCTGTAAAAGAAAGTTGTAGCATCTAATAATAGACTGGTGCTGCTTCAAATAAACTATTGTGATATGTGTAATGGTCAGTAATGCCCGTGCATCCTCCAGATGCTCTGCATTAAATGAATGTCTCCTTGCTGCATTTGTCATTATGATTATTGATCACATCTGTGTTAACTTCTCTCAGCTAAAATGACCAATGACTGATTTCCACACATATCTGTATGTCTGAAAATAATGTTATTGTAATAATGTAACAACAGCAGAGGTTCAAGTGTATAGTCCCTGCGTTTTTCTGTTTTATCCAGTCTCTGAATTGCATATGCTTTTCATGCATGTTTCTACATGAAATTTAAGTTCGGCAAGCCTTGTGGGTGTGTTAGCATCGGTATATGATTAGAGCGAATTCAATAGTGGACATATGGTGCAAAACATGAGCTATTAGCAGCGGAAATGTTGGGCAAATATTGGTGCTATTAGCACAGGCACAACAATTCTTACTGAATCTGCCTCTCATAGTATTATTTTATGACACATTAAAGTCTGCATCTTACACTACATTAATAGGTGTAACTTTAAAGTATTAGCTATCAATGCAGGCCAATGCACCTTTAATACTCCCTTAATTTTGCATTACTAATGAAGAAAACAAAGCAGGCTCAATTAGCTTTATGTTAACATTGGATAGAAGTCTATTCCCTTGTTAGGAGTTGCTTGTTAATAGAGAACAATTAATTGCTTTTACAAGTTGGCCCTTCCATCTCCTCAGGTAGGAACGAACTAACTCGGTGAACAACTTCACTCATGTTGCAAAAGTGTTAAACATCAAGAACCACAACAATCCATCAGAAACATGATTATGGGAACCCCAGCAGTGATCACTGTAAAACAGGCAACATATAAACACCCCTACCCACTCTGCCCAAGGGCATCATGGGAAAGTTCTGCCCACATACCCCCATATTTGAGCCTAGATCAGCTGATCACTCAAGTTTGTACTGTGTACTGCTGTTCTGTGCAAGATTATTTAGACATAGAAAAATATTTTCATCATTAGGAATGACCACATCAATAAGCCTCACTCTCAGTTTCATCAGTGTTGTCATGGGAGGGACTGGCCAGATGTTGAACATTTTTAGTTACACAACACTCATACTTCGAACATATAAAAGCAGGATGCATCATTTTATTTGGCGAACATTTTCCCCAAAGTATTTATTGACTGCAGAGATTGACTGATCTTTCACTGCAACAAATCAAGGCTGTTATGCAACAAAAGAAGTGTGAAAGTTGGAAATTGAAATGATGTTAAGCAAGACTACAAGACTAATTGAAAACAGGTTACTTTCTTTTGCCGACTTTCCCTGGATATAAGGGGAATAATATTTATGAGCAAGGGGGTGACTTTCCAAGGAAACCAACACGTATTTGATTCGCATTTATCTTGTTTTTGTCTTCAATGAACTTTTGCCCTGTGCATGAGTTTTCTCTCTCATTTACAAACTGTAGGACTAGTAATATAACTATCTAGTAATACAAAAGGATACCAGTGAGACCCATTACATTCTCGAGCCTTAAACCAGGTGTAAACTCTGCGATAACAAGCGGACTCTACAACAGTCATGATCTTGCAAAACCAATAGTTTGGCTTAATCATTAAAATATGTTTTCTAATGACAACTTAGCAAATTGATTTTAATAACAAAATAAGTGCCCTGGAAACAATTTTAGAATAAAAGCACTGAAAACTCAGGTCATTTTATTAGTGGAAAAAAAACTGCTCATGCTTTTACTTTGAAATATTCTCCAGAAGTATTCAGTGCCCAACATTCTTACCAGGGATGTATTAAGAGACCGACATACCCGGTAAATCTACTTCGGCAGATGTTGGTTTTCAACTCTCTCTACCTCTACTTGGAGCATGAACACTCTTTCTGTGGCTTCAGATTGAGCTATGCTCATGTTTTTTCTCTTTAATTGAACTGTTTGATTCACTGCTTACCAAAAATATGAACATGTAGCCAGGGGTGTTTCTAGACACTCTGGAGGCCACAGGAAGAAGGTGGAGGTGTTGTTGCAGTGTTTAAAGGGAATTCCATATTGTTGCTGATACTGACTAATGTCCGCCATCTCTTGGAGGCCCCCTTGCTCCTTAAAACCCTTGGCAATTGCTTTGAATGCCTACCCTATTGCAACGCCCCTGCCTGTAGCCTGTTTAGGGTTAGGGATGGATACAAGTACTTGAGCCACACTGAAAGCTTCTCATGGTAAAGTGGATATTTTTGCACATCGGAAAGGCTTTGGTACGAGTTTTAACCACTGATAAGCTCTGCCATTCATAAACTATGGCAGCATTAGCCTGTACAGTTCAGGTTAGTACTAGAGCTATGCAATTCTACTTCCTCATTTTGTCTCTTTACTTTGATTTGCCCTTCATGAATGTGACAGACAGAATGTTCCTCCAATCACCTTACAAGAACTTTTTGCTTACTGCCAAGGTCAGCCCTACACATAGGTCTGTATGTGACTGAGTGACTGGATAATGGAGTGACGAGCCATACAGAGTTGCGTTAGCGGATGAGTAGCCATGTTCATGGAGCGTAGTGGACCTCCGCATACACCATGCTCTGTTAACCTTAAAAGGAACCCTGCATGATCAGACAAGTTAATCTTGCTGGATAGATATTTGTATGTCTCAAATGTATATCAAACTAAAAAACTCACTAAATATCCCACATATCTGCATTTTGAGTACATTTCAGCTTATAATCTCACCAGGACACTGCCATGTCGTCATCCGCGTCACGGAGTATGACATCACGGTTCCGCAGGGCTCCTCTCCATTGCTGAGCAGTAACCGTTTTTTCAGACGTTTCTTCTGCTTGCAGCCGTTGCTGCCATGAGTTTGCTGCGTGTTGGTTTTGTCTCCCTGCTGTCAAAGCTCTGTCATTCCTACAAAGTGTTACCTCAATAAACCTCCGTCAAATGACTACATTGAGTGTATAGTGGAAGCGTGCCGGTAGCTTTTCAAAATAAAAGTATTATGCACATGGAACGGAGTTTCTCCAAAGAAATGCTAAAGCGGACCTTTACTTTGAAAGGCGCAAACCGGAAGTCCGTTCGTATTGTGCTTATCTTTGCCTACCTGAACCATGTTGAAACAGAAAGCCTCATAAAGAAGAGAAGTTCAGGGAACAGCTTTATTAAACAGACACATTTTAGCTTGTGGCCTTCATCTGGTTCATCAAGAAACAGATTTCAAACATTTTCTGCCTGTGTGGACGTACATATTTGCTACAACAAGGTAAATATGGCTCTGCATTTATCATTTTCCTGTCTAGATAGACAGATAACTGCTCCTGGTGAAAATATAATATAGAAGAGACCTCTAATTTTAGAATTCTCCATGCGTGAGACGTGCTTGGTTTCTGAGATGCAGCCCTAACACTGGCTGCCGGTCTGAAACAGGTTACTGCATAGGATCACCGCAGAACTGTGACATCAAGGCGCCAGGGCGGACCAAACTGGACCAAAACATGGCGGTTTCCTGGTGAATTTATAAACTCAAATGACTCAAAATGCAGTTATTGTGTGAGTTTTTTAGTTCAATATGTATATGAGAGATACAAATATCTATCCAACAAGATGATTTTGTTTGATCATGCAGGGTTCCTTTTAAGGCAGATGGATTTGCCAGACTACATGTCTGTCATCAGGCAAATCCATCTTGAAAAGTTCCAATCCATATTGTTGGTACTGACCCGAACACTATACAGAACAATCAGCGTCATTTGAGGAGAAGAAGGTGGTAACGAGAGGCAGGGTTTAGTTGGATTCAAATCCGTAAAATGGCTGCTTCTCAGCAGTGATTACTCCAGATGTAGCATTAGCATAGCGTGAGTTTTACTAGAACTGGATCACATTTCTGTATGAAACAGAGAACAAAAACAACACCAAAAGCTTTTCATGATGTTGATGATGTCTTCGCTCTTTTGCCAACCTGCTTCGGCATGACTTTGTGAGAGTTACGAGAGTTATTTCTTTTTTAAAACAAGGGAAGAGACCAGCACTTAAAACTTTTCATGACAGGAAAGATGCTTTCACTCTACTCCCGATCTGCTTCAGTGTAGATTCGTGCTCATTACAGGTGGGGTCTAACCTTGCAGAGCAGATGGATATGTCCATTTCCTTGTTTCTCACTGGCGAAACCATCTTGCAAAGCTCCCATCTGAAAAGTTTGGGCCCGGTTGGAAAGTGACAGGACCAATCAGCAACGAGGGGCAGTACTTTCAGGCATGGTGGAGTCGTGATGTAAGCAAGCAGCAACAAGAGGCCGGTGCAATGGCGGAAGACATTAGCATGGATGCTGCTAAAGCGCCAGTTTTATCAGAACTTGCCATTTCTTTGTTAAAAGAAGAACAAAGAACAGCAGTGAGTAGTTTTCTTTTCAAAAACAACAAAAGTCATGTACTGACATGTCTATTATCATCATGGTTCGCGTTATTCCTCGGTAGCTGTGCACGCGCACCTTGTTCAGGTCTTTGTCACGTGTTTTGTTGCTCTGATTGGCTCATAAAGATGTGACAGACAGGACATTCATCCAATCACATTCCGAGTTTTTTTTTAAAGGCTCTGCCCTTTCCCAAACGTTTAGTATTGAAGGTTTCCATCTGGCATGTCAGGTTAGTTGGGGTCTACCGGTATCCAATGGCTGCTGCCACGGTAGCTGTTTGCTCAGATGTAGCTGTAGGAAAGCAGCGGTTTAATCCAAACTGGACCACCTTTCCTTTTAAAACAAACAGCATAGAGCCACACCAAAAACTTGTCTTGCCAGAGAAGATAGTAATTCATGTCTCCCGATATGCCTTGGCATCGATTTTGTTCACCAAGAAGCTCCACAAGGCAGAGCCACTCCTCTCCCGTGTGCATCCCAAAGAGTTGCAGTCAGCCATATACAAGGTTTCTACCTAGTTTTGTTTGAGAAATTCTGCCCTTCTCAAGTTCTTTGTATGGGAGCTTTCCCAGATGAATTTTAATATATCCCATGCAGTCGATATGTAAACCAGTCTATCTGGCGTGCCAGGTTGTACATTTTTGGTAATAACCTGAGTTTGACTTTTCCTGTTGTAAAACATGCTCAGACAACACTAACACTTCCTCTGAGGAAGGAGCCAACATGTGATGGCAAAAGCTCAGTGAAACCGTCTTTCATTGTAGTGGTAAAGGGTTGGCAGAATTAAAAAAAATGCACAAACTATTACATAAAGTCATTTTTGTGGTCAGTATTAACAAGACTGAGACAATTTTGCTGCAGAACTGATTCCAGTCATGTTCTTTTTTTTGCAACTTCCGAGTGCACAGGTGCAGTGCCTGCAAGCTTGCGATGCCCTAGGGTTTAACATGTACATTTGCCTTCAACCAGTTGTGTGCAGGCAGACTCTGCAAGTGCCCCACGCAAAATTGACAAGTTTGAGAGAAAAAAAGGAAGCTGACCCTGGAGCAAACATTCTTTGAATAATTCTCAAAAAGAATTTGCTTTTAACCAAGCCACACATGTAGCATCCATCATGCCTTTACTGTTACATGCAAATCTTCTTAGAACAAGTTTCCACCAGCAACTGTTTATGGGTGAAAGTGCTTGTGTTTGTATGGAGACAGAGCACACTGAAGTCCCACCTACACCGCAGGGGAAAACAAGAAGTCTCCTCATTACTTTGATATGCAAGTAAACAACTGAAAAAATGCTGCTGTGTTTTGGGAGGTAACAGAGAGAATTAGAAAAAGGTCTGAGAGGGAGAAAAAGTGCAGATATACAATAGGAATAAAGATCTCAGGGTATTCATTCACACAGCACAATTCTTTTGATAGAAAAAGTTTACATTTTTATATGAAATAATTTGTCATGTAACAGATCAAAGGAGGTATTGAGACAGGCACATAATATCAAGTATGTTGATTTAGTTTTGTCAGTTTGGACAGAAATAATATGCTAAAACAATTCTTGACGGGAATAATGCACTTCAACAATACTTGACATTCCAAAATTCAAAAGTAAGATAATGGAGTTGTCATAGTAACAGAAAACATTGATGTGATACTGGTAATATCAAACAAAACTGCTATCTGTCTTGGTGCTATGGCAACAAAAGCTGAAGTCCTCAAGACTCAATATCAGGCAATGTCTTCTTTTTAATTGCAAAAGTATTAATGTGTATTACTGAAATGTTTAATTGGGCCTTGCCTCAGTCCCAACACCTCGGAAATCTTGGATTTACCATTGTTTACATGCACACGTTACTAAAATCATAGTTCAATTGCTAGCTAGCTTCCCAGTGGAGCTTTAAGGATGCACCAATAGCTCAACGGGCTTAATCATAATGAAGCGTGCAGACTGACGTCAAATGTGGTAAAGTTCCATCCGAATCTCACTTGTGCTTAAAACAAGACTAGGTTAAATCCTAGTGTATGGCTGACTGCAGCTGTCTGGGATGCCTGCTAAAATGCCAGATGGATTTGTTTCACACATCCATCTGGAAAACCACTCATAAAGAGCGTTTGGGAAAGGGCAGAGCCTTTGAAAAAAAAAGCACAGGGTGACTTGTTGAATGTTCTGTCTGCCACATCTTTCCAGGCCATTCAGAGCAAAAAAACACGTGAGCCGCAACCGAGCTGCGCCCCTACCGAAGGAGTAAACTCCATAGAGAACTGCATAACACGAACCACGGCGACTGTAGACATGTCAGTACACACCTTGTGTCATTTCTGAAAAAAAAAAAAAAACGACCTCAATGCTGTTCTTTGTTCTTCTTTTGACGAAGAAATGTTGTCAAGCATCCACGCTAATCTCTTTTGCCATAATTGCACCGGCCTCTTGTTGCTGCTTGCTTATGTCCTGACTCTGCTATGCCCGAAAGTACTGTCCCTCGATGCTGATTGGTCCCGTCACTTTCTAACCGGGCCTAAACTCTTTGATGGGAGCTTTGCAAGTTGGATTTGCCAGTGAGAAACAAGGAAACGGGTGTATCCATCTGCTTTGCAAGGTTAAGTTGCTGCTGCCTTAGATGGAAAAGCGGGGTTTCTCGGTGAATGAAATTAATGCCAAGGCCAGTCAGAAGACAGGCAAAAACGTTTTCTCTGACAAGACAAGCTTTCAGTGTGGCTCTGTGCTCTTGATCTTAAAAAGAAATGTAGTCCAGTTCCAATTAACTCATTGAGTGCCAGCCCTTTTATAAAATGGAAAGTGGCTTGTGCCAGCGTTTTTGGCCATTTTGAGTCATCTTTCAAGACCCACAGGATATTTTGTACTATGACTCTGAAAACACAGAATAGCTCAAATGAAAGAAGAAACTCTCTATTTCATCATGGAAAAAAAACGTTTGTTTGCACCTTGTTCCGTTCTTGATTTATTTGAAGTTGAATAGAGGCTAGTTTCACCAAAAAGACCACTTGTTTTCTAGAAAGCTGAGAAAAATGCATTTTTGTGAAAGAGTCTGCCAAGCAAAACAGTGATTTGTATGTTATAATTTTGCCTTCAGTGACATAAAAGACATCTGAAAATTGTATTACAAATGTTATTTTATTGTAAATAAAAAAATATATATACAAAATACAGCACAATACAACTGGACCGCCACCACGGGACCCCAGAAACGCCCATGTCCTCTCCTGCTTGCGTGTCCCCTGGCACTGCCTGTAAATTATATCAGTAATATAATATGTAATATGTTACATATATTATATATAATCTAAAATACAGAATTTTTTTTGTTCTTACCTCTTTTTCTGCCAACAGACAGTGTTGCAGAACTGCATAGGGCTTGTGCTTCTCTCAAGTCTGCTTCTGAACACATGTGTGATGGTTTTATTTGATAAATTTGGCTGAATAATCAGTGGTTTTCTAACGTTAACTTACCTCCATCGTTCTGGGACGGAGAACGAGACCCGCTCCGCTCACTCAGCAGCCATTCCTCAGAGTCTGGGTCGGAAAAGTCAGTCTCTGAAGTGTCGGCGCTGTATGTATCAAGCTGGCAAACAGACGCCTTTTTCTCCAACGCACAGGGGAGACCTGGCGGCATTCTTTAGCCTCTTGGCCGGCCGAGGCAGATGAATGAACGTGCTGATGCCTGGACTCGCCTGTCGGTTTCAGTGAGTTAGCGATTTCTCAGGCAAAAGTTTAAAGTTTCTTCCAGTGTCCGCTGGTGAAACTGGCCACTTGACCCTTCAGTTTCTTGGGGGGCATTTTGTGCCGATACTGAATATTTTAGAACTTTTAGCTTAGATTACCTCCATCCCCGCGTCTCCACTTCATACTTTGATCTCAGCGGCTTTGATCTACCATCTTCCGTGTTCCGACTACGTATCCCAGAAGCCCCAAAATTACTCACTCTGAGAGCGCCCCCTTGTGCCAGCCGCCAAAAAACACTTTGACGTATAAATATATATACATCAATGGCACTCCAGCGTTGGCTTTTAAATTACATATATTTACGTCAATGGCACTCAATGAGTTAAACTACTTCTTTCCTACAGCTACATCGGAGCTAATAGCTACTGTGGCAGCAACCATCAAAACACCACCTGTAAAGATCGCAAACCCATGCTGAAGCAGACTGGGAGAAGACCGAAAACATCTTTTCCATTATGGGATGCTTTCAGAGTTGCTCTCTGTTCTAGTTTTAACAAAGAAATATCCAGTTCTGGTAAAACTGCCACTGTGGCTAAGTCCGAGCTAATCCTTCCACAAGCAGCCATTGTATTCCACCTCTCACAGTACAACTAACCACCGCCCTATTACAAACTCGTGAAGAAGCAGGTGATCAGAATGGCGAAAACATCTTTCACATCATGAAAAGCTTTTAGTGTTGTTCTTTTTCATACAGAAACGTGGTCCAGTTCCGATAAAACTGCTGCTATGTTGTAGTTACATCTGAGCTAATCATCACACTGGAGGCAGCCATTACAAATGGCAAGTGAAACTAAACCCTGGCCACAGCTAATGCCTCGTTTTCCTCAGATGACGCTGGTCAGTCAGGTTCGGCACAAACATTGTGGATTGGAGCTTTTCAAGATGGATTTGCCTTATGACAGAGATGGAGTCGGGCAAATCTCTCTGCTTCGCAAGGTTGCCGACATCCATTAATTAAGCCAAATAAAAGACAACTAATACCACCAAATGGACACTGGTATTTTATCTAAACTGTCCTATCTTAACAAACTTTGAAAGCTTCATTAATTGAACACAAACTGGAATAAGCTAGTTTTCAATGTTTTTGCTAACTGATAAAGGTTGCTTTGTTAGCAAGCTAGCTAGCTGCTGTGCACAAATGCCCTAGGCGACTATATCTCATGGATATAACCCAATCTGTCCATAATGAGAAAAGAATAATGACTCATTCAAATAGTTTGACCCCAACTGTATATGCCCGTCTGTTTCTTCTACTGTGTGTCTGCCTGTGGCTCCTGAGGCTTAGCTGATTGTTAAATACCGTCTGTGTCTATTTGCCGGCAGTATAGCTTTTGAAGTGATAGATTGCACACAATCAGCAGGGACAGAGCCTATGGGGCTTTTAAACACACAGAGAACTTCTATAATTTTTCATATGTCAACAGTCAAGGCGCTTATTCATTGTGAATGATTTGTGGTTGTGCTACAGCGTCTGTCTGTGAACAAGGGGTACATATCTAATGTATGTTCTCAGGCTTCTATGGTCCCGGGGTCCTATAGTGCTCAGTGTGATTTCCTGTTATTGGGACACATTATGGAGACCTATCAAGGGTTTTATGTTCTCACTTTTTTCACCAGGCCAGATGTTCAATGGATGTTTCTGTCTTTCAATATGTTTAAATCACCAACCAACAGCTTGAAGTCTGCTCATGTTGTATGACCCTAAACCTGTTCCCCAAAAGTTGCACTGGAGGCAGTTTTCTTTGACTTTAAACATGGGTGTCTCCGCAGTGCCTGACCATATTTTTACTATTTGAACTGCATGTGAAGAATCAATCTTTACTCACTTTTTTAAACCAGTGCCTTTTAATATCAGTGTACATAAGAAACTCGAAACATTAGCTTTACCTGCTGCAGAAGGCCTCACTGCTTTCAAACTTAATAAAGAGTAGGCCTGGGATGATTTGCCTTTGCCTTGACAGGATTTTATCAAGATTCCTTGAGCTGATTCAGTTAATGTTGTGATTCCAAAGCAGTGTGATTCTTTAAGAATTTTACTGTGATATAATATTTAAGTAATATTATCTTATCTTGGCCGACAGCCTGGCGACACTAGAGTGATCCTTACCGCTCACTGTATGCTGACATCACCAGTATCTCCGTGACTGAGAGCGAGTTCACAGGTTGTCGGGGGGGCAGGCCAAAGAGTGTCAGTCACTCTACTACAGAAATACTCTGTGTGATTGTAGTGGTCTTTTGGTCAAATAAAGGAAGAAGCAATTGGATTATGGATAAGTATGGATGTATCAAGAGGAGGACAATATGGACTGGCTCTCCTTCAGATAGAACTTAAGGTATGCATGTGATAACGTGAATAAAATAAAATTCACATATTTTTAGGAAATAAAAGGGGATTAAAAAGTTGTAAATCTTGTAAATGATGATGCAAAGATAAGGAGCAAACACTCCTGCTGGTAGATGTCAGGATTCACGTCTTTGACGTCAGGTCAGGGTGTCAAACCAGACGACGATGTAAGAAAAATTCTGACATGCTAGTCTTCCTGAATCGTGGTCGTGGGGAATCTTGGACGCGCTGTTAATTATGTCACACTACAGGACCATTTGTCGTCCCTGGCGCTCAAAATTGGGTTCGACTTTTGACAATGAGCTGCGACGGTGTCAAAGCTTTATTTATTGCCTGGAAGAATCGACTTCTAGAATACAAGGCGTGCATTGTCTCCTTCAGCTGCTCTCGGCTAATGTTGGCCGCCGTTTCATAAGCAGATATGGCGTCGCCATAATCAGTCCTACAGCAAAATCGTAGATCTTAAAAATTGTACCATAAAAATTGCAATTCTTTAGTAAATCAATTTCCCACTTCTTGTGGTAAGTTGTGTTTAAGTATGTGGTCCAAAAAATTGTGAGTAATCATGAGTAAACACAACAAGTAAGCAGTACTTTGTTCGCCAAAGAAAAAAAGACACATTTTCATTTAAACTTTCACATTATGTGCACGTTAAGGTAAACATTTACAATGCCTTTTCAACTGAACGTGATTCACAGTGATATTCATAGTGATTCTCATATTTTTATTGGCTTAATATCAAATCAGATGGTAGATTTTTACTAGAATTGTATCAAAGTTTAGAATTCTGGAGTTGTTACAACCTTTGTTCAGTTATCTCCATTTTCATAAAGACGTGAATGTAATGCTAAAGCTGATTTTTCTTTTGATTGATGGATTTAAACTTTTTTTTTAATACTGAGATGGTATCTATTGCAATAATTTTGTAATTCACCCACTAAATACAAAAAAAAGGATTTTAGTTGTTTTTTTTTACATTGAAAGAAATTGAAACAATAATGAGCAAGGCATTAAAAAACACAATAAATCATTTAAGTGAGTGAAACAGGTAGACTGCATTTACAGCCCATATCTTTGAAGTAACTCTTCTTTGCCTACACTGTCAAGAGATTACATTTTTAATCGCAATTAATCTCCCAACATTCATAGTTACCTCAAAATTAATCACAAATTAATCATACCATTTTCTATCTTTTCAAAATGTACCATAGAGGAATATTTCCTTTCCCTTATCAATACAAAAGTGGACAAAAATGCATATGCAAAAACAGACAATGTTGAAAAAAAAAATTCTCTACATTGAGCTTAAAGATACCATCAAGCCTAAGCTTTGGGAACCTCTGGGAGGCATTTCACTGTTTATAAAGTGTTTTCTTTTTTCTGATTAAAATTACTTTTGTGGCTTGTTCACATGCCAAATGAAAGCACAAAAATAGCAAAATTCCTGAATAACAACAAAACAAAAACATAGATGAGTAGATTCAAATATTAGTCCTTTACCAAACATACTGAAGTTTGATAACCATTGCATGACTTAATTAAGAATATGTTTGTTTTATCTCTGGAAACTATTTATATGATCAAATTTGCACACTTTTTTTTTGTTGTTGCTGGCATTCACCCTCCATCCTCACACAGCATGTTGTCAGATCTTTGTCTTTGCGTTTCACTGTGAAGTTTACCACCTAGGGTCTGACGGAGCCGAACACCAGGGTGGCGAACTCTGCCTTCAAGAGGATGAGGTGAGGTGTCACGTTTGCTCAGGGGCTTTAAAGTTCTTTGGTTGGAGGACCTCACAGCTTCTTCAATGATGTATTGTCTGCCTTCCCAAAATAAGCTTATGTGCCTTGTTTGCAAGCGCCTCATCAATGAGCTACAAGAGTAGCGGGGTCAAAAGTTAAGGGACAAGTAAATAAACAGGGGTGACGACACTAACCTTTCACCGTTCAAGCGGGCCTGTTTGATGGTTGCTGGGAAACAGGACTAGTCTCCACCAGTGCTCCAGCTGAGAGACGACCAAATACTTTGAGTTTGATTAACAAGCCAGAAGAAACATCCATGTCCTGCCAGGCTCCTCTCACCAAGTCATGCAATGTTTCAATTAGGAAATATCATACTTCTTTAATGAGCAGACAGAAAAGTTTGATTGTAATTGTGATTTTAAATTTGTAAATATAAAAATTACTAAGGTAGAAGAAGAAAATATGATCAGTAATTTCACATATATGCTACTTTATGTATACAAATGATTTCAAATGCAGACATATTGGTAAGTTTTCTAGAGGCTATTGTCATATCTGTTTTGACTCATAAATAATGTTAGATCACCTTTATTCCCATAGTCGCTTTAAATTAAAAACATCAGCTGGCCCATGGTCCCACAAAATCTAATATTTTTATTATAACTGGCCCACTAATGTGAGCTCTGCAGATTTCCTCTAGTATAAATACGCAAAGATAACCTTGATGATTTAAGATATCCTTGTTAAGTTGTAAAAATCTGAAAAAGTAAAGAGTTAAATTATTAAATACAATGTCAGAATGGCAGGAAAAGAAATTAATGTGTATTCATATTTTCAATGTTGCATCTCAAAATTTGATGTTTTGTCTCATATTTTAACCTTTTAGATTTACAATTAAAAAAATTTAAGTCATTTTTTGACATTTTCAACTCCTAACTTTGACTTTAAATCCCATATCCCATATCCCAAGGGTTTAGAATTGTTGATCAAATAATAAAAGGTACAGACATGAAAAAGTAGAACTATCCAATATTTCCAAGCTAATGCCAGCGGTTTATTCACAGCGAAGGTGAAGAGGAATTTCTTCTTCTATGGCAAAGCTGACTAGCGGGACCATGCTGCACGTCAGATCATTTTTATCCACATTAAATGTATGATGCATGAGCACGCATATTTTTTAAGCGTCCATGTGAAGAGAGAAGTTAAAATCCACGATCAGAATAAATTCAAGCTGACTGTAGCAAAAAGCTCGTGTAACTACAGCTAGATTAGAAAAGCACTATACAAGCCCAAGCTCATTTTACCAAATGATTAATTATGTTTGATAATTGTCTTCATCTATATTAATTCTAATCATGATTTGTAATATTCAAATAATAACCAAAACCTAGCATTAAAACCCCAACAATCAGCAACTGTCACGGGCGCATTTTTTGCCGATGAGGGCTCATAAGACCACCATGGGCCGATGTTGATGTTGCACCAATGCTTCACTGCTTTCTTCATTTTTGTGTGTTTCTAGATCAAAATGAGACTCAAATCACTCATCAAATTCCCTTCAATACAACAATTCATACTGAAATTGCAATATGAGTCAAAATAATAACAATCAAATATTCTTTTCAAAATTGTTCAACCCTAATTTAATCTATGCAATTTTGTGTTGGTTTTAATATAGAATAATTTATTGTTTGTGTTTGTCAAAAAATACCTAAAATGAGGGACATAAAACATATTGCATATTTAATTGCAACTGCAGTCTTGGGCAACACATTTATACTATCACTTTTTCACAAATCATCCAGCCCATTAACCAGACATCTCGTAATAGACAGGATAGAAGTTATGATGAATACATATTCTTTCTGGGGGGCCCTTAATCCATAGTTACACCTCTGCATCCAGGTGTGTCAAACTGAAGTCTCCAAAAAGGATCGAGGTTGGCAGAGATTTTTCTAGCAGTACTAACTAGAAAAGCACTCGGAGAGCGCAGACCTCTGCCATTAGCCCAGTCTCCCAAGAGTACAGAATCCTTTAAAAAATTCCTGCATCCAGACGGTGATCCGGATCACTCCCAAAATCTAATCAGTTCTTCCTTATGCCATTTGTGACATTTCCTGAAAATTTCATAAAAATCCATCCATAATTTTTTGAGTTATGTTGCTAACAAACAAACTAACTAACTAACAACTGAACAAACCCACCCAATCACATAGCCTCCTTGGCAGAGGTAATAACTGCCGGGAAACAAAAAACATTATAACAGCAAATACATTGGATTTAAACTGTGGGACTCTTTCTTATGGATCAGGGCTGTTTTTGTTAGAATACTATGACCAGGACCTCTTTTAATGGTGAGCTGTATCACTTTTATTGGTGTTTGTTTGCTGTCTGACAATTAAATGCATGCAATTAAACGCATTAAATGTGGCTGCTGTGGTGGTATTATCCTGATATGGTTTATTAGAATCCTGAGAATCAGAGCTATCTGTTGGTGTGTGACATGACATGTTAACATTTTGTAAATAACTGAATAGTTGGAGTTGTTGCTGGTTAAATGTGGCATAAATGACCATTTGAGCCTATATGACGATCAACTAAAGGAAGCTTTAAGACTGGTTAATCTAAAGTCCATACAGTACAATATTAGAATCAAGAGGGCACCATTTATCTTTTCAATCTCAAATACATAGGCTATGAACTTGTCATCACATTATCAAGTTCTTGTGCTGTACATTGTGCCATTTCATCAATGTTCCCCTGTCCGTCACACAGTGCGGGTGCTAATGTGATATCTTCTTTCTCACACATCCTGTTGACAGTTCTGCTGCTTTTTTGTCCATTCACCCGTGGCAGATACATTCCTGCTATTTCCATCCTTTCTTTTTATCAAACCTTAATGCATAAATATAAAATAGACTTGAATCAAGGTTCACGTAGCTAATAAAAACATAGTACTGCTTTTAAAAATAATCTGCTTGGATCATGTTTGTTCATACAGCTGGAATAAAATAAGACCTTAATGTTTTTTCTCTCTTGTGTATTTGTTGTTGAGTTTTATGTGCAGTTCAGACCCCATCGTTTGACCGGCAGTGTAATTTACATGAGTGTAATGACTTTGTCATGTGACATTTGTGCACACTTGCTTATGTGTGCTCCAATAATATTTGAATGAATCAGACCAAAACTCATGCTAGAAGAATGTCATCACAGTGATAATCCAGACACCACAACCCACTCAAACTTAAATATGGGCTCAATAAAAAAACAGATTGGGGGGGGGGACAAAAAACTTTTGACTGATACATTTAAGAGATAGCATTGTAGATTAAAACTGTATAAACTGCGCCATTGAAACAATAATTTTATGCACAGTCTGTACTTCCATATTTCAGAAGTGCATCTTATACGTGGTGCTGTTTATGGGTAAATGAGATCTCAACTGATCTCTCATAAAAGCCTTAGAATTTCATACCTCCAGCAGATTTTCTTTTCTTTCAGACTGTGACTTTTCAGATGAAGCAGACTCCATAAAATTGAGAAAAAACACGCGCAATTGACAGTCAAATAGTTCAAGGCTCAGCATTAGCCAGGCACATACTTAAAAGCCGCTCAACCATCTAGATAACATCTTTGAAAACATTTCCCTCCAGTTAATGATAAGTAGATATAGTAGGTTTTTATTAGTTTCCAAGATTCATATTTGAAAAGTGCGTGCAAAGATTAGATCTCACTTCTGTTGTGTGCTTCTTCAAAGGAACACTGAAAGTAATTACTCATAGGGCAGAGGAGACATGAGATCCGGAGCATCTACCTTCACTCAGCACTCATACTGAATTGAAAGCTCAATACAGCACCCTAAAGTCAGAAAAGCAAACAGCAGAAAGAAAAACAGCAGTAATATATCTTTAGCAGCTCTGAATGCTGACTAACTTGTAGAGTAATAGTATGGCCTTAAGCATTTCCCTATGAAAGCTCTGGTGATGGGCAGATGGCCTCAAGCAGTTTGTGACTCAGCAACACTGTATACTGCAGGATATATTCCTAAAATGTATAAAGATGAAGGACATCATAAATCGGATGGAAGTCAACACCCTGCCAAACGCAGTATGCAGTATGTATTGCGCACTGCGTACTGCATTCAACAGTAGTATGCAGTATGACTGCAGGTCGGACGTTATTGTGTAGTATGCTTGGCCCGGTTTAGCTGGTTTCCGGTATACAGAAGTATGTCATACCCTGGTCAACTGCAAACAACGCTACAGTGTTCTCCATCCATTTATATACAGAAAAAATCTGGAAAGTGTTTTTATTTGATTTTTGGGGATTTTTATAGCCGTTGTTTTTAGCTTAGCATGTACAGTGCAGTGAAAGGACACACTTGACAGCACCTTTCTGGCCGTAACGGCAAAACAAAAACAACAGTGACCTTATTACAACTTTTTCGCTATAGTACATGTTAAAAAGGTAAAGATTAAAAAAAAAGTAATGGCACTTCCATTTGTAACCGTCAGCCACTCCGGTGAAAGTTTCGCCACTCTCCGTCATTACGAACTCTGACCCGGCACTTTGCATTGTGGGTAACAGTAGGCGAAGCAGACTGGTCCGCTGCATACTGTGAAATTTTCCTGAATCAGTATGTCATCCGGATATTTTTGGCATACTGCGACTTTCGCATACTGCATACTGCATACTACATTTTGGGCAAATCAATACGCACTGCTAGTATAGTAGATGAATCGGAAAACGACCAGTCTATCTACTGTCAGCAAGACTAACGGCAAAAACACCGGATTATTTAAGGTTTCTCAAATCACCAGAAAATCAGGAGTTGGGCATTAGTCACTCAAGCTGGGCAATAAACAAGGTAAAATGCTACAATCTTCATCAATGCACGACTTGAAGGACTTAAATAAATAATGCATGATTTTTTTTTTTTTTTTGTTGTAGATTCAAATCTATCGGGCAAAAGAGACTGGAACAGTGTTTTACCCGGAAATCTTCAGTTTGGATGAGGTATCTGTGTTTTCTGTTTGATAGATTTCTAAATTAATTAATTAATGACTAAATTAAAATTACTTGATTTAATTCTTAATCATCTATCTGTCTCTCTGTCTGTCCATTTTTCTATTGATCTATAAAAGCCTGGTATCTTCTGCAATTTTGTAAAAAAAAAAAAAAAAAAAAAAAAAGAAAAAAAAAAAAGTCCCCGGTCTTTACTAGAGGATTTATGGTAATCTTATCTCAAAGAAGAAAGATTTCACCAGGATTGAAAGAACTTGGCTATGTGTGAGTACACTAAAAGAGTTACACACAATGCTGAGATAAACTTCAGATTAACAAGACCTGGTTCCCATGATTCCTAAATACTTACTTTGTAAACTACACACTAATTGCTTTGACATTCTTATATAATTTCATAAGGAAGTGGAAATGCAGCAGAGTTTGCCCAGATTTCCAGGTGCCTTCAATTGAAAGCAACATTTCACAAAGTATCCTTTGGCATGTGCCCCTCAGATGAAAAGCACACAGCGAGTATGTGTGACAGCAAAAGCCCTTAAGCGAAGTGTTCTGGCCAACAGCACATCACATCACGCTGCATGAAAGGCACAATGTGACTGACAGCTCGACAGTTACACTCTGCTCCAGTCAAGTTGACAGATCAGGCTCCGGCAACGCTCAGCATTGACAAGTTCTCTCTTTGATTTCCTGTGATTCTTCACTCCCACACTGTTCAAAAGTAATTAACAGGAGTTTTTATGCAATCATATTTTTGATGGACGCATTAGAATTCAGAGGCCTTATTTATATTGGCTGTTCCATCTTTACACTTTGTCCCAGCAGGGAGATTCCCCTTGTCACTATTTAGTCATAAACTGTAAACCGATATCACAAAAGATGAAGGGCAGCAAAGCAATCTCTTTTCAAGACGACCGCGTGGAGGTGTTTATTCTCGCTGCCTGATCCTGTGTCTGATTTATGGTAAATACGGACTGTAACTCACAAAACATTGGGCCTCATTCACCAACTCTTCTTCAGAATACAACGCATTCCAAATTATTAAGCTAATTGGATTTTGTGTCATAAACATTCTTTTTTGTCAATTCACAATGAATGAAATGAATTTTCATAAGAAAATTAGAATATTGTGAAAAAGTTCAATATTGGAGACTAATTGGCTGATTAACTTAAAACAGTAGCAAAGGTTTCCCGAGTCTTTAAATGGTCTCTCAGTCTGGGTCAGTAGTCTACACAATCATACATCTACAGCCAGGTATACACTATGCAATTTTTGTCCCAATTCAGCCACAAATTTTGAGTCACACGACTCACTTTGAAGTCGGGCCAACTTTCAGTCAGATCGGGTGTTGTTTGTTGTGCTGTGTACAGGGGGGTACGACAGCCGACCACGGCTAAACAACGGCCATACAAGCTTCTCCCGACTGGTCAGATTGATTTCTGGCATGTTTGATAATTTGGTCGTACGACTCCGGACACGCCCACAGTCAGAGCAGAAACGCGGGCAGAATAACCAACTTTGGGGATTTTTTTCCATTAAAATGCCAGACAACGTTCTAAATTGCCATGACAAAAGCTGGAATGACTTTCTGATGCCCCCACAGCCATGCTATGAAAAAGGAAATATTCGAGCAGGAAATATTCCTACCTGCGGACCTGCAGCTGACACAGAGGTGATGCTGTTTGTGTGTGTGGGATACAGAGAAAAAGCAGGAGCGAGAGAGATAGAGGGGATGTGACTGGAAACACCTCACCCCCAGTGTGTGAGACTGGGGGAAGGAGGAAGCTCCGCAGATTTCTATCACAGCCCGTCCCCAGTTCACTTCTACTGTGTGAGCACACAGGTCGGGCACGACCATCGTGAGCACATAAATCGTGCGCAATGCTTGTGCATCGTGATCATAGACTGTAGAAAAAATTGGACAAACCCCGTGTGACGTCAGTCGTCTGCTTACAATAGGCGGACTCAAACGGTTCTTAAAACCAATCCGTGGAGGCTTCCATATTGAAGTCGCGGTCTCAATCAAACTTTGGATCAACCTAACGGCCCGCCCACTATGCGCGACTTCCTGTCAGCCTGCTAGCATTCTGGTTGACAGAAACGGAGCCTCTGCCTGCTGAGCTATCTGTCAATCAAATGAGACACGCCCATCAGCTTTCATTCTAAATATAATCAAAACGATCGTGGTGCAAAAAAATTCACCCTCCGTACAGTGGGAGCACAATAAGACACTAACTAATGAGACATGTTTGGTGTTTTGAACCAGGCTGTAAACTAGTTTATTTCATGTGTCAAAACCGGCTGTTTAACATGTGTCTAGACGGGACTTCCAGTGTTCCTGCAGCCAGCCTCAAGTGGACAGTCGCAGTATAGCAACTTTTTGTACTTCCACATCAGCTTCATTTTTCAGGACCGAAGGTTGCCCCTTGGTCGTGATTCAGATGCACAATATGAGCTGACAATTGGCCAAAACTGTCATAGGGTGGGCTTGAAATTGCACAGTGTACATCAGGCTTTAGCCTGCATGACATTAGTATTGGCATATCGGATATCGGCAAAAATCCAATATCAAGCATCCCAAGATTTTTTTCAAATTCAATTTTACTGCATCTCATGCTACATAATATGCAAAAATACATGACTTGAATATGGTCATTCAAAAGTGTAGTTTCATCACATGTAATTTGGAACACTACAGACTTGTTCAGTTTTTAATTTAATCCTAGTTGAATTTAATTTACACTTGTATTTTACTTTATTACAGAGATCTACTATACTACTTTACTTTTATACTTTTACTTGAGTAGATTTTTAGACCAGCAGTTTTACTTGTACTTAAGTAAATTTTAACCACAGTAACTGTACTTTTATTTGACCACAATAGTCACGCACTTGTTCCACCTCTAGTAACTACTGTTTTATACCATTTCCATAAACTTCCATTTTATTTTTCTAAAGGGTAAATCTGATATGCTGTCAGGCTAAGAGAAAATTAATAGAACATAACATGGGTACACAGACACTAAAAGCTGAATTACTTTAAGTGTAAATCCAGAAAAAAAAACATCAGGGTGAACAATATTAAAGGGAACCCTGCACTACATGACATAGGCTTTACCTTGTTACATTACATTGTCTTCTGTTTGTTGTACAAACCACACAGGAGATTCCACTCTCTGAAAATTTGGAAAACAGATTCAGATATTCACTCTGGGTGGTGATTCCAAATGGTTGCATTAGTCTACTTACTACATCTATCCAGATATTCCCACCTCAATCTGCATTTCAGTAACTTCTTTCTTATTGACCTTTTTGCAAAAAATGTGCTCTAGTGTGTTTCTTTGTACAACATAATATAAACTCACATTAGGTTTACTTTAATACTTTGTGATTGTGTTATGAGCAATGTTCCTGTTAAAATTCAGTAGTTATACTGAGTTATTAAAAAACTTTGGAGTCTATTAAGGCCATTTTTTATTAGAAAATTATTAAGGATTGATACTTAATTGGTGGCATAAGTAGAAATATAGAGCTACTTTTTTGTTATTACAGTCTTACACAGATATGTGATGTGGGGAAGGAATAAAGATTTGTAAGAGAAGTGGAGCAAAACTTTATTAAAATGTGTCTAATTCAGAATAAAATGGGTAGTTTATGTATTTAAACTTAGCCTGATTTGATAAAGAACTTTTGAACAGAATACCCCTGAAGCCTGAAGAGAGAGGGAAAACAACTTGGAGCCCTCTCCGTGAAAATATCTGTACATTTCCACACAGACTCTGCATTCAAACAGGAAGACAAATATAACAAATGACATTATATAGGCTATTTGATGGGTCGGCCAGAAACAGCTGCATACTCTAGGAACATTGGATTTCAATTTGAAACTTATTTATGATTTTAAATCGGATAGTCACTGGGCATAACATCCTGAGAGGGTTGGCAGAAATGTGCTTGGGCTATTAAATGCACAACAACACAGGATGCATGTCTTTTATCACTTTACTTCTGGCAGAGTACATCAGTAGGCATTGGCTGTTCTGCAGACACAAGAAGATGCTGACATATTTCCACAGTGAGTCACCTCCTAACTACATGTCCCTCCACAAGTCCTGTAGGAAGAAATTTTTTTATCTAAAAGTTTTTAAGAATTTTCTGCAGCTTTACATGCTAAAGTTAACTTGAGATTGTTTAGCACTTTTGTAGCTGTCTGACTATTCAGAGCACTTTTTACATTGCAACCATTTACACACTGATGGTAAGGGTTCCATGTAGTTAGTAGGCATCTGTGTTAAACTGTAATGTGTAATCAATCAGTGTCTCGCTCAAAGACACACTGAACCCTTGACCTTCTGGTTGAGAAACTCCAGGCTCTACCAGCCTGAAAAGCAGTTAAATTACTGGGAACAAAGAGTGTCATTTGTTTTTCTGTTGACTGACCAGTTCAGCTCAGAAAAAAGAAACAAAAGCCAAGTTTTTATTTAATTAAATTTATTTAATAACCTACACCCCCACCACCAAGGGCAATTGCATTAAAAAAATCTTAAAATCGTACAAAAATCATTCACTCAGCATAATCAGGCGTAACAGAAAATATTGCAAACTGAATACTCCCTCATTCGAAGCGGTACCTAGTCTCCCAAGTGGACATTGTATATTTTGTACATGTGTTAACACTGACACAGCGGCTCTAGTGTTTAAAAGTGGAACAAAAAAATCAATGACACATTTAACACATATTGCCAGTTAGTAGCAACAAAATATGCACCATGACTTTAAAGCATAATGTCAGTGGTAAACAAATAAAACATCACCAGCTTTTGCAGTGCATATAAAAATAAATAACACTGGAAACAAGCACATGGTAAATATATGTACACAGAATTCAAGGTCTGGACACAGCTGATGCATAGCAAGGCTCTTTAAGTACCACTACAGCGCTCCAAGATTACAGTAAGCTTTTTTTTTTACACTTTATCCTCAAAGAACTGCACAGAGCATACTGAAACTAATTATTGCACTGTGAAGCCCCAACAGGAACATCACGGGATCTGTAAAGACGTCATTGACGTTGGCTTCAACAAAGTATATTTCTAACAGTTCTGCTTAATTTCCTCTGCACTGACTGCCAGGGAATTGGCTCATTTTAAACTCCCATTTACCACAGTGTTACATGATCAGCTATCAGTCTATTACTGTGTTTAGATCCATCAGACCTCATGGGTGCAGTTAATCAGATGCTGGGGTGTAAAATTGTGTAGTGATTAAAAATAAAGACCTGAAGGAAGACAAGTTGGAGGGATATGTGCATTCCCAAAACTGCTTTCAAGTTTATCCTTACATGCTTGGAGTCATACGAGTGCCATTACAAACAAGTAGTAGTAAAGTAAACACATGGTCACAGTAACATATCTAAAAAGCTAAGACTGTAGAAAGTAATGGATGAAGCCTGATACAGTCATATCAGCCAATGGATAAGCCAGATTCCATGTCTGTCATCTGGCAGATCCATCTTGCAAAGCTTTAAGCTGAAACACTCGTCAGAGAATACCGTACCAATCTGTGTCATTTGAAGAGGGCAAGGCAGTAGATACTATGTAGTTTAGGTGAAGCGAATTAAAGCCTGTAAACAATGTCGGCATGGTTGAAGCTACAGCAACAGTTTTATCAAAGCTGGATATATCTTTATTAAAAGAGCAACAAGCTTTCTTAGTGGAAAACATGTCCTTGCTCTTCTCCTGACTGGTTTCAACAGGAGTTGATTTACCAGCTGCTTCCACTGAACAAGCTCTCACTACTACATACTGTCTTGTTGCTTGGACTTGTCTGTGTTTGTTTGACCGTTCCCAAGCACCATGTATGGGGTGTTGCCCACATTGATGTGAAATACATCCAATGTCATGGATATGTGAAGCAGTCTATCTAGCATGCCAGGATAGATATGAACAATTCACACCCAAATCTTTTTGAGCAAGGCTGTAAACATGTTTATTTCTGCTGTAAAAGTCAGCATTTTAACAACTCTTTGAAGTGCAGTTTTTTTCTTCACTTCCACTTCGGTGACATTTTTCAATCAAGGAGGTCGCCGCTCAATAAAAAGCAATGGCTTTAGGCATTTTTATTGATTGTTTTCCGTCACATTAATTTCTGTGTAAATGCATTAAGGATTATTTCAAAATAAACACTTGTGTAAGACATTTCTTTCTCATTGCTTTCTTATTATAAAATGTAATTTTCAACCAAAGGCCACTGAAGCCATTGAATTCACAGCTTTGCTTTTCAAAATAGTAGCAGGAGCCACTAAGAAAACCAGCTGCAAAATAAAGGGCCAAAGATAATCACATGATATAGAACTGATAATTTAGAAAGACATAAGGGTAGATCGAAAACATTGAGGGATGCACAATATTATTGGCCTGATAGCGATACCAACAGGTATAAAAATTTCAGCTGATATTTATGGGAATATCAGCATAAATTAATTGTAAATTTTGGACATTTATACTAATAAGCTAGTGGTGGTTGAGGCTGGACCAACAGACTTATGTCAGTTGAGATTGTTTTTCTTTATCTATCCTTTCTTTAAACTTTAAGAGTGTTTTAAGTACTAAAGCTTGTTTCTTTGTTCATCCTTAAACATTAAAGTGTGTTCAAGGGAATGAAGTTTTAGGTCTGGAAAACATGCTTAAATATCTGTATCAGCGAAAATGAATCGGTACTTAACTGCATATCGGATATCGCCAAAACTCCAATATCGTGCATGCCTAAAACTATTTAAAAGGAAAGGGTAGGAATCACATCATTACACAAAAAAAAAAATTTATGGGATTTTAAACTACATAGAGAAAAAAATGTGGACTAAATGGAAATCCTATATTAATTGATAAATCATGCTCTGTGCCTCTTTATTATTATATTTATTGTATTAATTATTATAGTATTATTATTAATAATATAGTATTATTTATAGTATCTTGCATTTTCTACAGCCTTTCAAACCTCACAAGTATTTATGTTAATTCTTGAACAAATTGTTTTTTTTTAATGGGACTCCTATGCCTCCAAGCATACTCACATGAGATGAAAAATATCAGTGGTTACTATGAATAAATATCAACTACTTTTGCTCTGGAGTGATCCCAAAGAAAGTGAATACAAAGAGCTACCAAACAAATTTCACACAGGAAACATTCTGATTTTTTTTGGTAGCAGGAAGCCAAAAAATCTTAATAACTTTGAAGAAGGATGAAGGAGTGTGCCTGTTTTCTGTTTATATGCTGTGAAAACTTCCTCACTGAATTGGACAAAAACAGAGAACACATGATGAAGTCTGACTGTGATGGTGCGTCATCATTGATTGGTGGAGTAACTGAGGTCAAAGTGAGCAATACTGGACGAATGAACCAAGAAAAGCAGGAAAACACAGACATCCCTAATGTGGCTGTAGTGTCTAAAAGAATGGGTGGAGATGCGAGGGGGGTAATGTGACAAAGAGGGTGAGATAATCGTCTTCAGATGGGATCACAATGAAATTTTGAAAGTGGAGGCAGCTGTGAGGTTGCGGCTGATGATGCAGAGGCAGGAAGTGCCGAGTGAGATCAATAAAGATAAGAGGATGTTGCTGGAAGAGAGCTGAAGCCTGTTGTTGAAGTGTGAAGGTTTTTTCCCCTCTCTCTGTGGTTTATTTTGAGGTGCAAACTCTGGCGCAGATATCATCCTGCCTTGAGGGAATCTGGGGAACACGTCATTTCCTTTAATTGTCTGATACAATCATTTTGTTTTTAAAAACAATAACACAGGAGTGAGTCACATCTTAGTGAAAATATATCCAGTGATAAACAATGACTACACATGAATAACAAAACATATTTAGAACTACTGCAGATCTAAGATATGTGAAACACATTCAGATGAAGCACACACATTGGCATCTACATCTCGCCAGAAGCTTTAAATAGATTTTTACCAAATTGGCTTTGTGCTTGTTTCATGTGTACATACATTTCCCTTCTTTACATGATTGCTGTGAAAACAGCAGAACCACACAAAGTGGCCTGCGAAATAATAACAAAAAAAATAACGTGACAATTGATTAAGTATGCACATTTCTAAGGGGGGAAATGCAGTCTTATCTCGGAGCATGAAAGAGCTCTATAAAATAAGTCCAGCTATAAATTGAAAGTGTTAATCACCACTTAATATGCGCTCAATCTCCTCTAGTCTCTTCAAGGCAGCTGCTCTTTTTTCCTCTATATCTTTAATCTCTTTAGTGGACTTACCCTTAGTCCGCTTGTCAGGCTGGCTGCCCTCCACAGACTCTGATTGGTCCACGCCCGCACCTCCTGGGCTTTCTGTGGAGGATTTCCGCACATTCTTCTCATCCCCAGCCCCCTCTCCAACATCAGCAGTAGCCCTCCCTTCCTCCCTTTCCTCAACATCCCCCCCCTCTGCCCCCTCCTTAACTCTCCTTGGCTTTTCCTCCTCTGCTGCCGTGGTGGCTCCCTCTGTTGCAGTGAGAGGGTGCCCTGCTGCGCTCATGGCAGCCATTTTCCCCCGCACAATGCTCAAGTGACGACGTACGTACTCCTCATTTGGTGCCAGGGCCAGAGTTTCCTCCAGGCAGCGCTCGGCCCGTGGCAGATCACGCTCCTCAAAGTAAACCACACAGAGGTTGTGCTTGCCTTGCACATTTGTTGGGTCCATGCTCAAGATGCGCTCAAAGCACTCTTTAGCACCCCGTGTGTCCTTCTTGTGGTTCATGAGGATGTCTCCCTTCAGGATCAGGCCTTTGATATGCTCTGGATGGTGGCGAAGCAGCTCGTCCAGCACAGGCAGCGCATCAATCTCCCGTTTAGACTGAGAGTAAAGCAACGCCAAGTTAAACAGGGCACTGCGGAAGCCTGCCTGCAAACCGATCGCTTTACGCATCCAGCGCTCAGCTGCTTCATTTTCATTGGCATCCATGGCCAACATCCCAAGGTTGAAGTAGCCGTTGGCATCTTGAGGCTCCTCCTCCACATAGATCAGGAAACGACGGTTTGCCTCAGGCCAGAACTTTGGCTCTCCTGCCGCAGGAAGCAGAGGTTAAAGTGATGTTAACCTTTATCAACAACACTAAAGTACACTCAAAATACAAAGAGAAAGCCGGGTTGATATGGTTTTTAGTCAAATGTATCTTTTTCCTTTTGGTTGCCTTACATCACAGACAATAAGGAAAGCAAAGCATGACAGGCTGTTTAACAAGTCTCAAAAGTACCAGGAACTAAATTATCAACCATCATCAATCATCCACAGATGTTTCCTTCTCCAATAACAAACTGACCCTTTGATTAAAACTGGCATGCACACAAAATAATGTTGAATATCAGGATTTCTCAGATGCACTTTGGCAGGGTTTTTTTTTTTTTTTTTTTTTTTGAAGCTGGGAGAAGAACAGTTGCCAACAAGCTGACTTAAAAAAAGCTTCACCTCGAGTTGTAGCTCCTTGTTTGTGCTTTTTGAATACCCTTAAATGTGCATTTAACAGTTGAAGCATGGGAGTACACTAATGTATACTTTGAGTGCAGGATGAAGGGAAAATATATGCAAAACTGCAAAATTCAACTCAAACTGAATTGGACTGCAAGGGTTCTGGGTCAAACATTCATACGGCCTAAATATAAACTGGGCTATTGATATTTACATTCATTTATCAAGGTTTAAGTGGAGTTTATTTGTTAATGTACTCCTTTTTGTTTCCACATGAAAAACTTTAACTTCTCTAGTCTCAGTCTTTAAAGCAGCCCGAGGCTTTTAGTGCAACCTAGAAAGTGAACACAGACAGTGACCAAAGCGGGAATGTGAGGGATTTGAAGAAAAGAATTTGCAGCATGGCTGACGCTTTGCCTACTTTTACACCTGTGTGAACAAGGCCACCTGCAGCAGTGCATTAGTTTAAAAAATGAAATGGGTGACTGGAAACCATGCTCCCTGAGGATCTTATGTGAAGCACTGTTGAGAGCTTGTACCGGCTGCTAGAGTTTGTAGTGCTGCAGCATCCAGTTAAGTGGCACTTTGTTGAACTTAAACGAGAGCAGACTTTAAACCATGCTCCATATCAATAAAGAGTTCTTGGAAGATATGATGTAAAGATAACAAATTCACATGCAAATTTTCTGACCTTTAAACTATGTTTACCCATGCTGATGAAATCAGCAGGGGGTTATGTAAAGGGATCCGTATCTTTGTTTGTATGTTTACAAGATAACTCGAGAATGGAAAGTCGGATCTTCACCAAACTTTCAGGGAATATTGGGAAAGTGACAGGGAAGAATCAATTAGATTTTGGTGATGATCTGCGCACCAGTTCGGTTTTTCTCGGACATCAACATTTTGAACACCATAGTAATCAATGGGAGTGTGAGTTCCTCGGTGGCGCTGCTTTAAAATACTGTGCGGTTCTTAACTCCATAAGAGTAGAACAAAAATGATGATGAGGTTAAATATGTCCAAAAAGGGAAATATTACAGAGCTAAAACAAAGAGGAAACTATGCCTCTGTATGAAGAAAATGATACCAATGATGTGATTGCATGGAAATGTTTTTAAATCAGTAAACACTGAACACTCTCCACTGCACTTTGACAGAACCGTATCAGTCTTATGGACTTGGTTTGATTTAAAACTGCCCATGTTATATATAAGACAAAAAATAATGCTCTTCCAGGTAACACTAAAAATTTCTTGTCACAAGCACAGAACAAAGTTATGATTTATGGGGATGAATTTAATGTACAACAGCCTGCAGTCTGAACAACTTTTAAAAGCATGCGCATTTCAGTTCAGGGTGTAATCCTTCAGAAGAGCAACAATGTGGAAGTAAAAACGTGCAATAATAATATTATTTTTAAAGTACCTGTTAATTCTGCTGCAAACAAGTATTAATGGACAAGTACAAAAAAGAAGAGCTCGATAAGTAAATTGAAAACATAATAATGCATAAATAATGAGAGAAAAATGGAAAGAAAAATGTTTCTATATTCCTGTTTATTTTCATTTTTTTTTGGCTATCTTTTAATATTAACATATACAGTGTATTTAAAAGTATTCAGACTTTTTTTAATTTTGTTATGCTGCAGCCTTATGCTACAGTAAAAAAAACAAACTAAAAAAACAACCTTTTATTCTCATTAATCTACACTCAATACCCCATAATGACAAAGGGAATTTTTGCAAATGTATTCAAAATTTAAAAAACTTAAATACAACATTGATGTAAATATTCAGACCCTTTGACAGTCCAAATGTCATAAAACTGAATTAATTGGACATGATTTGGAAAGGCACATACCTCTCTATAGAAGGCCTCACAGCTGACAATGTTATCAAAGCAAAAACCAAGCCATGGGGTCAGAGGAACTGCCTTCAGAGGTTACAGACAGGACTGTTGCAGGGCACAGATCTGAGGAAGGCTATGAAAAAATCTGCCGCACTTGGCTTTCACAGGAGTTTGTTCAAGTGGGCACTGAGAAGAGGCTACCATCTAACGACTCTAAAACCAGAACAGTGGAGGTCTGTAGGGAAGGTTGTTCTTCTTGAACTCTGTCCAATCACAACAAAGGATCTCTGGAGCTCAGTCAGAGTGCTCATCAGGTTTCTTGGTCAACTCGCTTACTAAGGCCCTTCTCCCCCCTTTTGGTCAGCTTAGCCAGGGGACCAGCTCTTGGAAGAGCTCTGGTTGCGCAAAACTTCTTCCATTTGAGAATTATGGAGGCAACTGTGCTCTTTGGAACCTTCAGTGCAGCAGATTTTTTTGTAGCTTTCCCCAGATCTGTGCCTTGCAACAATCCTGTCTCTGAGCTCTGCGGGCTTTGACCTCATGGCTTGGTTTTTACTCTAATATGCATTGTCAGCTGTGAGGCCTTCTATCAAGAGGCAAGTGGATCAATCAAGGTGTAGAAACACCTCAAGAGAAATTGGAGGCACCTGAGCTAAATTTCAAGTGTTTTGAAAAGGGTCTGAATACTTATGTCAATGTGATATTTCAGGTTTTAATTTTCAATAAATTTGCAAAATTATCTAAAATTCTGTTTTCACTTTTTCACTATGAAGTACTGAGTGTAGATTCATGAGAATAATTTTTTTTTTCAAACGTAGCATCAGGCTGCAACATAACAAAATTGAAAAAAGTGAAGGGGGTCTGAATACTTTCTGACTCCATTGTATGATATTGCATCTAGGGTCAATGTATTTCGACATACTATGAAATAAGAAGTCCAGAGTCATTATTTATTACTCTTTTAAACACTGAGAAACTCGTAACTGTTATCAGATCAAGTGCTGCTCGGCAGTTATTAGTGAGTACTTTTAACTAAGTAGAATTTGTAGAAAGGAGAATCAGGCTGCAAAGGATGTTGGAGGATGTTGCTAAATATCTCTTAAAAGGGATGTTCATGCATCAGTCATACATCATTTTAAGAGCAAGTGCCACATTGTAAACAGTGGAACATTTCATGCGGTGGAAACTTTTTGATTAATGCAGGAGCCATGGAAAAGCTTAACACCTGTGCTGACATCTTATCAAAGGTTGACCGGTCAGAGTCACGCTGAGGTGAGAGTGCTGGAAAAGGAAAACATGTGTTGACAAGAAATATTGCTACCGTAGCAACTTGCCCCTTTGTCAACTTTGTTTGAACCACCTTACAAACTTTGAATGGATGTGTCATGATACACTCTCATATTGAAATGCTGTATGATGATGTATGTATATATTTTATGCATTAGTCTGCAGCAGGACTGTGCTGATGGTAAAGAATACATGCACACTGTAGAAAGCTCATGGGAGGAAAAGCCTACATAAACCTCCAGTCAAACCTGCTGTAAATGTAACTGTTGCTTGTTTTTGTCACCGAGTTGATGAAGCGTGACCAGACAGAAACTTGGCCATGAAATCTTTGCCGGTGCACGCAGGGTTCATTGCAACATAAGCGCCAAAGTGAAGAACCTGGTTACACCCTAAAGGTAATATTTCCTTTGTCCTTAACAGTTGGCATGAAAGAAAGGTTTAGAGAAATGTCAAGTAATGCTTTCCTACTGCAAGTGGTGCTTTGACTTCAGCTGGATTACATTTTACATCCTCGGGACAGAGTTGGCAAGCTTCACTCACCAGATTCCTGCATGAGAAGTGCAGAGTTGAAGAGCGCCAGCTTGTGGCGTGGGTTGAGCTCCAGGGCATGGTTGAAGTTTTTAAGGGCTTCTGATGGGTCCTTCATCTCGATATTGACGATAGCCAGGTTGTACCAAAGGTCAGCGTTTGTGCGGTCAAGCTCCAGGGCTCGAAGGTAAGCATCCCGGGCGTCTGTGAGCTTGTTCATCTTCAGCAGCAACTCCCCTCTGAGTCAAAGAGAGATAAAAATAAATAGATGTACAAAGTCATGGATTATAAATCCAATATCAAAGCAAGGTGACTATTACATTAACACCATTTATGATTTGCTGAATATCTATGAAATATTCATACATCAGAGTACCAAGTTTTTCTTTCAAGGACATTGATTCTAGATTATTATTCTAGATTCATCTCATACAAATTGAAACATTTCAAGACTGCCTTTTTAATCTTGATGATTACAGCCTACAGCTCACTAAAATCAAAATTCAGTATCTCAAAATATTAGAATATATCTGAAAAAGTCTAATTTTCAAAGCTTTCATGAGCCTTCATTCTCTCACTCTTGTTCAGTGCACACAACTGCAATCATGGGGAAGACTTGTCAAGAAAACAATCACTGACACCCTTTACAAGGAAGGTAAGCCACAAAAAGTCACTGTTTAAAGGCCAGGCTGTTCTCAGAGGCTGTATCAAAGCAAATTCATGGAAAACTGACTGGGAGGGAAATGTATGATAAAAGAAAGGTGCATAAAAAAAACAATGATGCATGCTGCTTTCAGAGGGTTGTCAAACAAGTGCAATAGTGCATACAACACCAGCATTGATGCGTTTTATCTTAATTCAGTCAGGTACCTCAGTGTTCAGCTGGAAAAAATGTTAGTGTTCACTACTTTTTTAAGGAAACCTAAAGATTTTCATGTCAAAGGAGGAAACTCAAACCTAACAATATGTGGTGAGTAAGGCCTGTTTCACAAGGAGAGGAAACTTAATCTCTCAGTTACTGTAATAATTGAGTCTTTGAAGCTAACCCAGTCAGAAGCAGACTTTCTTAATAAACCTGCTGTTTCTCTCTGTCTCTCCGTCTCTGACAGAGGCAGTTTTATTTCCGCATTCTTAAATGTATTCATTCAGTTCTTATCAAGTGCATAACACACCTTTACTTTGATTATAAACCCATGTTGTTTAACATGAAAATAGAGACACTAGACTTAATTTATCACACATTTTTATCTAATGTCACATGCTTTTGTCAAAGAGCATATGAAGGGCTCTATTATGCCACGTGAAGTTACATTTATGTCAGGAAAAGTCATTTTGATTAGGCTGAATTAATTAACTAAACAGGATAAAGATGAGATGTATTTCTGATTGAATCCAGTATTCTGTTAAGGATAAAAACTAACAGGCCGAAACAAGTCTTGCCAGTCTGAAGAAAATCTAATTAGCTTTACTGTAATCTAAGTTAAGACACAGGTGGAGGGGTGGGGTGGGGTGGGGTGGGGTGGGGTGGGGGGGTGAACACACAAAAAACACACACACACACACAAAAAAACATAATAAGAAAATTAACAACTGGAGAAACCAGGAGAAAGTCCTGGCTTGGATCGCTTAAACAAATAATAAAAACTGAAGACCTCAAACTCAAACCGTCCCAACACAACGTCAGTATTTGGAAACTCATATTTGACTATAAAAAAAGGTTATCAATGACCTTTATAGGAGTCTGATAAAAGTAGAAAGTTTGTTTCTGTGTGCTTACTAAGGACAACACTGTTGTGCATGCACAAACATACATACTGGGGCGCTGGTGGCCTAGGGATTTTGTTTGCATGCCCCATTAACATAGGCTGTACTCTTCAAAGTGGGCTAACAAGGTTCAAACTTAAACCATGGATCCACTGTCCTGTCCCTCTAATAAAGATGTAAAAAGACCAAAAATTAACCTCATGAGAAAAAAGAAAGGTTATACAATTAATCAGCTTCAGATGTTAGTTGTATTCAGCATTATTTTCCCCTTTTTTATCAGTTTTAAGTGACTGATCAACATTAAGAAAAGTGAATGACTGTACCACAAGATCAAATAATAAAAATCTGATTGGCACAAACTTTCAAAATAAAAGTCTTGCCTGCTGATGTAGGCTTGTTTGAAGTCTGGCCTCATGCTGATTGCCTGTCGATAGAGCTGGTCAGCCTCCTCCAGTCGGGATTCGTTAGCTCGGATCAGATTGGCCAGGTTTATGTAAACATTGAGATGGTTTGGGGCAACACGTGTTGCATACTTCTTCCCAGGAATGACCTGTTGAGTGGTCAACAAAGAAGTCATTGTTATAACTGAATAAATTACCACAACATGTATGAATAAATGATGGCAGTTTGTCTTTAACAGTAGGTCAAAATTGACACTTAGTTTTTACTACAGTATTTGCACTCTAACAGACACCAGTCCAGAGGTGAAGTCAGGTTATAGTAACAAACTGGGTGTGAGAAAGCATGTCAAAGCCTGATGACAGTCACAGACACATAAAAAAACGGAAAAAAGTACCGCAGTCACAGTTCAGTTGAAAAATGAGAAGAGTGTGTTCCAGAGAAAAGGGATAAATCAGCATAGTATGTTGTCAAACCAGACTTATTGTAGGGAAATTATATCTGTGAATAAAAAAACTGTAAGGGATGAAGTTTTATCTTCTTTGGAATGGTAATTATCAAACCCTCATCATTGCCAGCCTTTTTCCCTCTACTATTTCATTTCAAATTTACTGCTTTTGTGACCCGTTTACGGTGCATGTAGGCCGAATACAGCATGAGTGAGCAGAGAAAGCAAGGATATATGTAAGTGGAGAGGATTTGAGAGATGCAGTAAAGTCTTATGGATGAATGAGGGCTGTTTCTGTTTAAATCTTCACTAAGCTCCATGTAAATTGCTTCAAACATGAATTGACTAAGTGTAACTTGATGAAGTACCTGTGGCATGAGGGATTTGGCAACGAGGTAGGCCTCTTCTGCCTCTCTGGATCTGTTCAAGTTCTTGTAGGTTCTTCCAACATTCATGTGAGCACCAATGTCATCTGTTGAAGGGTTGCATGGAGGGCAAGATAATTAAAAGACAAATAAAAACATAAGTCTGTACCAAGGTTATTATTGTTAACTAAAACTAACTAAATTACTAAAACTAAAAAGTAAAAATCATTTTTGTTAACAGAAAATAAATAAAAACAAAGCTTTACAAATAAAAATAAAACTAACTAAAACTGTATTGTGTGCTTAAAAAACTAACTAAAATAAAATAGAATTAGGGACAAAATCTCCTTAGTTTTAGTCTTTGATACTAACATACTGACTGAAATGAACACCCAAGCCTGGAGAGAGTAAAACTACCTGATTGAAGACAACTTCACACAATGGTATTTTTGGGTCTTGAGTTGTATACCAACATTAAAATTGAATAATTACAGTGAAAGGTCTTTTTGGGTGTCGCCTCTGGCAGGTATCCAACTTTGCAGACAAAACTAACACTAAAACTAATAAAAACGAAACTAAAAGGACGCAATTTTGCAAAATAAAAACTAAACTGAACTAAAAAAACAGCATTAAGAACTCATTAAAACTAAACTGAAATTCAAACAAAAGGTAAAAACTAAATAAAAATTAAAACTAATGAAAAATCCAAAACTATCATAACCTTGGTCTGTACATGCATTTACTGCAACTTTCTAACATTTGCTTTAACACTTCACAACACAAATGATCAAGGAAATAAGTTGCCCTGGTGTATAAGCTGTAGTCTGTTTTTTTGGAGTCTCCCATAGCTCCAAAGCTGCTCACACTTGTGGTAATAATGTCTGGTGTCTCAACACTTTTTACTGGTATATGTCGCCTGTTTTTAAAGGCCAATGCTAATGTTTTACATGGAAAAGTAAATAAGGCAGCATTTGAAAGGTAAATGTTTGATAACTTAAGGTGCAGATGACTTGTGACTCGTCTACTGAGCTGTCCATGGATTTTTTTTAAGTGAAATGACACATTAAGGAGCTTTGGGGGACTTATTTACATCACTGTGGCTACAGGGAGGTGCTGCAGTGGATTTTTTTAAACAATTAATGTGTTAACTATGCACCTTAAATTATTGTGATTACAGCAGTTTTTAGGTATACCTGTTCAACCCATCCATTTACCAACCCATTTAACCCTTAGGTGCATTGTACAAATATACTTTTATACAGTATCTACGAATGTGAATCAATGTCCCACGTGCTTCAAAACAGATAAAGATGGGCCTTGATTATTTATATCTGCGTTGTGCAGCCTGGTGAGCTCTGTCCTGCTGCAGGTTTACTTTATAGGTTGCTTCTAAAAAGTTACGGACTACTTTAGAGCTTTAAATAACTTATAATCATCGATTAACTTCATCTACATTTCCTAAAAAAGGGGGCTAAGAATAGTTCAGGCGTTTTTAAAATCTGTTGATGGAGTAATTATGCTCGACTTTGCTGCTGCAGCATGCAGCACCTGTGGTTATTAATAGCCTAAACATTAACAATTCTCATCACTGATCTACACACAGAAAGAAGAATTAGCGTGTTTTGTAAACTCACGACACTGTGGATCACATTACAACCAGCAGTGCACTTTAGCACTTTGAATTTAGAGAGGACCACACCGCTATGCCAGCGGTATGCCAGGGCGCACAAGTTTAAATACTCTGGTATAGCTCTGAGGGCCCTCATTATTGGCCAAATTGAAATGAAATCATAAGCAGGATTTCATTTATCATGTTAAAGCATCTTCACACACTGGCAGTGGCGCTGCTGGTGGAGCGGGACACGTATTTTCAAGGCATTTGTTTTAAAACATGCACTCATTACATGGCTCCGTCTTAATGACGGTAATTGAAGCAATACTGTGGCCATTTTTAATACCCTGGTATCTGGTATTACCGTATTACTACCCAGTCTTACTGCTCACTCAAATTTTCTATTTTTGGGACCATTCTCTGTAAACTCTAGAGATGGTTGTGTGTCAAAATCCCATTAGATCAACAGCTTGTGAAATACTCATGCCATATTCAAAGTCACTTAAATCACCTTTTATACCAGTTCTGATGCTCAGTTTGAATGTCAGCAGTCTATTTGGAACAGGTCTACATACTGAGATGCATTGGTTACAGTCATGTGATTGGCTGATTAAGTACTGATGCATTGACAAGCAGCTGAACAGGTGCACACGCTTCGCTAACAAAGTGGCCAGTTAGTGGGCATCTTTCTCTGAATGGGAACAAAAAGTGTCTTAAGGGGTCAGTCCGGACATGCAGAACTGATGCCGACGGTTAACACAGCAGGAAATCCCCAAAGAGTCACTTGTTTGTGTTTGTAATCTTAGGGAAACAATCTTGGGTGGTGAACCAGCAAAAGTGTTGATTTCTCAGCTGACGACAAACTTCCTGAAAAATAAACTCTGAAGCAAAATAGATATGCTGGGAGATACTTATCTCACTCTAACTGCACCTTTAATGTCTGACATGAAATACACAAGCATATACTCTGTTAGGTCATTGGGTTTGGGAATGTAATGAATTGTTAGGTTAAACAAAAAGCTGTTTTATATGAATGGAGACAAGTTTTCTGGGAAATTAAATAAAAATCCAAAGCAAATAAATGAACACAAAGGCCACTCTAGTTGAAATTAAATTACATGTCCAGGGAATGGTTTGTTATTTCTGTTGTACTATGGATGCATTAAGGTTTTTTTCTTCCCAGTCACCTCTTTATGACCTTAAAATCTCAGTAGAACACACTTGTAACATTTATTTCCTGTTCACAAACATGGTTCCATTTGTTGCACAACACATATAGGAAACTTTGACCATGAGTTTTAAGCTGTACTGAAAAATACACTTCTCTCTAAATCCTTATGTTGCATATTTTTATCAGAGTATAAAACGATAAAAAGATTTTAAATGAGGATTAATTTCTTGTTTTTTTATAGTTAATGATCAACCATGTTATACATAAATAATGCAGGAGTGCATGTACAAAATGACTCAGTAATATCCACTGATCCCAAGTTAATGAGACAGCATTCAGAGTTTATAGGAGGCTCAGTACATTTGTTGTTTCTGTGCAAGTTAGCAAACACTAATGATACTTAAACGTTCCATCCATCCATTTTCTACACTGCTTATCCCATTTAGGGTCTCAGGGGGTTGACACCTATCCGTGCTGCCGTTGGGCGAGAGGCAGGGTACACCCTAGACTGTTAGCTTGTCAACCACAGGGCTGACACGCAGAGACAAACAACCAGGCCCACTAGCACTCTCATCTTCAAGTTTAAGTCCCTGATTAACATAACAAGCCTGTCTTTGTTGGTGGGAGGAAGCTGGAGAGCCCATGCATGAGAGAACATGCAAACTGAACAGAAAGGCCCTGACCGGGGAGTGAAGCAGGAACTTTCTTGCTTTATGGCAACAGCACTAACCCCTGCGCCCTCATGCCTCTTAAAAAATCTCAAACAAATCAAATAACCTGGAATGCCACAAGCATAGGATAGTTTTGAAGGACTTTCTTGCTTAAGTTGATTTGAGGATAGCGATATGACAGGGAGTAGTAAAATAATTATACTGACACACTTGAAGATTATTTTTTACAAGTAATCACTGGCGACAAATCTTGACTTGGGATATGCCCATAGTTCTTGAGGAACTATTCTCAAGAAACAATTCTTTGATATGCTTCTACTTGGGAGACAACATCTGCCTTTCTTTGAAAGAATATTAAGAGTTTTAAGTAGACAATTACATTTGCTTAACCAAAACAGATGCTATAGATCCAAGTTAATAAAATAGCTAAAGAATGGTAAAAAAAGGAAATGTCTGATATCTCAAAATGCTGATAACTTTTGAATCATCTAACAAGTTGTTTCACACTAAAATGAGACATTTAAATGGGCACTGGCATTATTAGGAACACCTGTTCAACCCATCAAGAATGATTATTGCTGCTGAAAAAGAAAATGTGTGAAACTCAAACCTTAAGCTCATTGCGATCAACACATTAACACTGAAGGCCCTTTATTTCCTTTCATATTTGTTTCATGTAAATATTGGATATTTCTCTTGGCTGGAAGATATATCAAAAAATACATATTAGAATTGTAATACATGTTATCGTACTCTTATGAGCTCTTTTATAGTTCCTATCTAATTTTATGTATATGATGCCTATATCTCTTGGTCGGAAAGGAAAAAACAAACAATAATCAAACATTTTATTTTTTTATTTACATTTTAACTGTACTCTAGAAAAAATCTTGTGTTTTCTAAATGCCTTTCATATGTAAAACGTATGTACTTCTAACTGTTTTATGTAAAATCTTGCACCTGACCAATACATGTGAAGTAAATTTCGGCTGTCCTCTTATATGTGTTTCATTACAAGCATTTTTTTTGGTTTGTATTTACATGTTAATGCCTAGAACTGACTGAAGTTTTTACTTTGTATGTTGGAATTAATACTCACATGTCTGAATGTCAGAGTAATGTAAATATTCAGAAATAACTGTTTTTTGTGTCTTACCTGGCTGGACCCGAGTGGCCTGAAGAAAATACCGTAATGCTCTTGCGTAATTATTTTGGTTCTCTAAAGCATGACCAACATTATTCCACAGCTTGGCATTATTCTTGTTGACCTGGAGAGGTGGAAATTTTAAGGAAAGTGTCAGTCATTCAGTTTAAAGACAATAATTGTATTAAAGTTAAGACAAGTCATTTTTAAGAATCAATCTTTCATCACCTCTGAACAAAGGCCTGATTTTACACTTTCAGGTTGGAGAGGAGCCTAGACGCACAAGCACTGACACCACCTTAATGATCTGTACTGTTTACCTTCAGGGCTGATGTGAACAGAGTATATTCTGACTCCCAGTCCCAGTTCCTGTTGAAAGTTTTCACTGCATGTGTAGCTAAAAGCACACCGATTATCAACCAGGAAATCTTCTTCATGTGTCTGCAAAATGAAAAGAAGTTTAAGTTTGTCATGGTAAAGCAATACAGCCAATAATATTGTCCATGCACTGTGTTCTTCATATCTATAACTTTACCTTGTACATATCTGATAAAGTCTTCACAACATTTGTTAAAATAGGAGATTCAAACAGCTTTACAAAATTAGACAAAACTCTAACAAGTAACACGAAAAAGGTGTTTTTTTTTTTTTTCAATATAATGGACTTAAATTAAGACAACCACATCTTTATGCAATAGTACTCACCCTTTCTGTGAGAGGATCTTAAATCCATGTGCTACAAGAACACAGAAGCCCATACTGGGCACATAAAGAACCCGCTCTGCCACAACAAAACCCACAGGGAAGAAGAGATTGGAAGCAGGGATGAAAGGCAGGACGATCAAAGACAGAGCCTGAAGAGAGAAAGCCAAATAACTTAAAAACAACTTAAGCCATTATAAACATACTGTTTCTTTGTACACAATAAAATTCAGACGTTGTCTGGATGTAACAGTCTGGAGACCAAATTATAGCACTCAGTTTCAATGTGGAGGTCTGAAGGGCAGAAAGATGTTATTTAAAACACTGACAACTATGTGAAGCTGCAGAACAGGATTCTATATAATACATGTCTTTCAAACAATGTGTACATCATATGGCAACCACATAAAAGCTAAGATGTTAATTTAAAATGTAACTTTTGACATTCATGGACTTCACAAGTGATGACAGTAACTGGTTTTAATATTAACCACTGTAAAATTCCTCCATGGTTAGTTTAACCGTTCAAGTTTTAGTTAACAGGAAAACTGTTTTTGATTAATGTGCTGGTAAACATGGTATACAACATAAGTTTGTTAACAGAGGTTAATGAAAAATAAGGATTTACAGGACAGAAAAACACCATCTGTCTCCTGTCAGAGCTGTGAGAAGAGAGACATACAGGAGGAAGCAGGGAGCACTTAAACCGTAAGTCAAAGAATATCCTGCAACTTTCTAAATGTTTGATTCTAAGTGTTATTCTCAGTTTGTTACTTCTGGTGCTCTCTTTCAATACTTAATCCCAATGTTGATTGCCCATCACCTTCACTGGTGAAATTTCTGCCACATGAGGGATTTTTGAAAAAACATCATCACTGGTTAAAATGCATGTGTTGTGCTGTAGGAGCATCTGATGCTGCCAGTAGCATAGCAGAGAGATATGTGACAGGTAACAGCTCAACCTGAGTCCAGTCATTAGCACTTTTCACTCTGACACTAAAGAGCAGCCAAGTAACAAGCCCCTGTTTATGCAGTATTAACATGAAGCACAGCAATGGAGTAAAGTGTATGTTATCTCCTCTCCAAGTTTAAAGCGTGTAATAACAGCAACATACACCAAGGGTTCACACTTTACAGAGCATCTCTGTCAGCCTTTCTTTTTTTTTTTTTTTTTTTCTTTTTTCTTTTAAAGATTTGTTTTAGGGCTTTTTATGCCTTTAATGACAGAGGAGGACAGTGGATAGAACCGGAAACAGGGATAAAACATGCAGGAAAGTGCCAAAGGCCGGATCCAAACCCAGACTGACTGTGTAGATAGTGTGTGCCTCAAACCACTAGGCCACCTGGGCCCATCTGTCAGCCTGTCTGGAGCTTTAACACAAGCTGTGGGCTGCAATGGATCAACCCAGTTTGTTTTAAGCCCAGCTCAAGCAGTGATTTTACTACAAGCATATATTTCTGTTATTAAATATATGGCATCTTAGATGAACGGTCATGAGAGTGGCCATCAGGCTGCAGCCAGACTCTCTTGCATTAATCTGCTATTTGCTCCTCTCAGGGTTTTCTTCCTCAGATACCGTTCAGTGGAAGTGCAACACGAGCTTGCCTCTTCATGGTTAAGTGCATCCAATTTAGGAACACCTGTCTGTCATTAAAAAATACAAATAAAGCTGGTTGAAATACCAGGAGGCAACTGAAGAGGAGGAGGCAAAAATTGCAAGTAAACTCCTGCAGACTATTAAAAACAGTAGCAGCATTTCTGTACTGAAGCATGTCTGATGCATTTGGACAATTTTTAGATGTCACCTCCTCTGCTTTGACACAGCTGCTATCTCTCTTGTTGTCATTTTTTAACTCTGGCATCCTGGTTACTACTGATCAATAAAATAACCAAGCTTGTATTGCTTCAAAGCATGTGGTATCAAAAAAGTACACCAAGTATTGAAAAGTCTGACGTGTTGTCCTCCTCGGTAGAAAACTGTACTTAAACCTTAAATGCCTCTTCTTTCATGTAAGACAGCAGCTGCCTGGAACAGAAGCTAAGTAGGCTGATGTGGTGTGATATTGTTACACAACATATTGCAAAACACTCCAAGCAAAGCAGAGTAAACATTGCAAAGGTCATATGTTATTTTTATTTTCTGTGTTGATGTGTGGTGCCCTTTTCAAAACTGAAGTGAAGGGCAGCACTCTGAGGAAGTTTACTGACCTAAAAGTAAGAGAAGTCAGTTGCACAAGAGATGTTTTGCCAAAATAAACTGTTAACTCATTCATAATCTGTATTTCTCTATATCTGCATATACCTGCCTTTAGCTGTACATCTTTGATTACTTGTTAATAAAGCAATCTTGCTATCCTCATATTTTTCCATATCAAGGAAAAACAATACAAAATGAGAAATATAAAAAAGGGAGAGCTTGAACATTGGCATGCACACACACACACACACACACACACACACACACACACACAGTTGTTGCACTGGTCTCCTGCAAAGACTGGTGCCCTGTAAGACTGGCTGAGATCTTTTCACCCAAGACCCACATGCGTGGGATTAAGCACCATTATCTGCAGTTACTAGAAAATAGCTGCTGTGGCTTTTGATCTTGAGGAAGCACTTAAGTTAGTTGTCCCTGTATGACATTTTTAAGGTCAGAAACAAAAAGGAGTTCTTTCATTTATGAACAATTTCTTCCATTAAGCTATGTGAATAAATCTGAGTGCTTTGAAGGACAAAGCAGATGTTAGAGGCTTTACAGGCTTGAAATTATTGACAGTAAAAAGGATTGGAGGTTCTTTGTTTGCAACGACCTCATCTGACCAACAAGGAAAACAGAGCTGCATGATGAAGAGCAGTTTTATGTGTACATTTACAATGAAGGCTCTGACAATTTTCATGCAGTCACATGGAACTCATGCAAGCCATCACTTTCCCTCAGAGAAATTGTTGCAGCTATAGTAGTAAAATATGTGTTACTTATTTTGGATTCACAAGAAACAAGTTGATAGACTGCTTTAGCTAATGCTTATACAGATGTGTATTTATCATACCTCTTTCCATTGACATGATACCAGACTGTACTGCACATCACGTTTTTTTTTCTTTTATGACTTCTTACATAAAACAGATGTAAAGTCCAAAACAATTACATTTTGATCGTGAGATTCAAATGTTAATTGCTTTTTTTTTTTTTAGATTTATTTTTGGGCATTTTTGTGCCTTTATTAGATAGAGGAGGACAGTGGATAAAGTCGGAAACAGGGTCAAGAGTGGGGGAGAGACATGCGGTAAGGGGCCTCGGGCCGGATTCGAACCCAGGCCACCTGCGTACATGGGGAGCACCTTTAACCACTAGGCCAACTGCTCCCCATTAATTTCTAATTTTTAAGCCCACTGAAGCAATTCGCATTTGGTGGGTACCTGTTCAAAGGCTTATTAACACAAATAGCCTGTCATCTGATCACATAGCAGCAACCAATGCATGTAGGCATGGTCAAACCAGCTCAAACCAAGCATTAGAATGGTTAAGAAAGATGATTCAAGTGCATTTGGATGTGCCATAGTTGTTGGTACCAGATGGTTTGGTTTAAGTATTTCCAGAGGAGGAAAAAGTACAAGTCTATCGTACTCAAGTAAAAGTACAGCTACTTTAGTTAGAATTTTCTTAAGTAGAAGCTAAAAGCAATAGTCTTTAAATCCACTCTAGTAAAAGTAGTAAAAAGTAGATCATTAAAAGTTTACTCAAAGTAATAAGGTCTGATGAGTCTGCAGTCAGCTGCAACATTCAAACGATGTGGTCAGAAGTAGAGATGTTCCAATACCATTTTTTCTTTCCCAATACTGATTCAACCAAGTACCGATCTACTACCAGAGAAAACTTTCTGGACTGAGAAATAAAATAATCACATGCAGCATCTCTGTGACCCTAAAGTTGTTTTTCTGATGATTATTGAGAGTTTTACTGCTAAATATTAAAATAACAATGACACAGGCGCTCTCTGTCTCTCTCTCCATTGTCCTCTATGCAGGCAGCATGACGCAATGAACAGCCAGCCATGTGCCTACAGACCCTCACAAAGGGTCAAAAATATGAACGTTAGCATTCAAGCTAGCTGTAATAAATGATCAGAATTAAGACGTTCAATATTGGGTTTACTGGTGTGGAATTAATCATTAAAGTCCTGAAAAGTCCCACAAGTTCCAGGCTTGCTGAAAATGCTGCCGCATGGGGTTCAAAGGCATCAATAGCGTCAATGGGACGGCACATTGGCTAGCTACGAGAGGAATAACAAATAAGAGGCAACGACACATGGTTCAAAAGTTATTTAACTTTTGATAAACTGTGTCACTTCTTGTTGTGCACGACAACGCCCGTCTAGAAGGCATTTTAATGATCACATCCAGAAAAAAAATGGCACGCAGCCACCAGTCTTTGCTGCTGCAGTGGGTCTGTTGCTTCTTCTTCACTGCTCTAATCATGGCAGCTTGTGCATGCAGTGTTTTTCGGCAGCGAAGAAGAATAGATACTGGTATTGGAATCGGAACATCTCTAGTCAGAATTGGATGTAGACAATATGAAAGGCTGCCAGGTCACCAACAACCACGGCAGTTTCAAAATCACCTTTCTTCCCCATTTTGATGCTCAGTTTGAACTTCATCTGATCAACCTGATCATGTCTGCATGCCTAACCATGTGACTGGCTGGTTCCATATTTGCCATAACGAGCAGTTAAACAGGGATATGTAATAAAGTGATCATTGAGTGTATATGGCACAAAGAAAAGATAGTTGATTTTACTTTTTGTACAGTAATGTCCAGCACTACTTAGAAAGTATAGTGACGAGTTTTGGTATATTCAATTACCGAATGTAAATAATGTGGTTCAGTATTTTTACAGGTTATGCTCTGCAACAAAATAGTCATAACTCAGAAGTAACCAAAGTAGCATTCTCATCTTTTGGGTCTAAGTTTAAGTTTCTTGAATATTTTTTCTCACCATGATGACAGTCTTGGCAGAGGTGTGTCTGTAGCGCAGGCTGTGGAAGGCTAACAGGCCCATAAAGGAGTAAAACAACAGGGTTGCCAGGTTGCGAAGGTCCAGGAGAGAGTCCACCAGAGGGATGGTGCCCATAGTCCAGTCACAGCAGAGCTCAGAGGGATTCAGCAGCAGCCATGCGTTCACAGGAAGTAAGTAGTTGAAGGTCAGCTGTCTGACAGGAGTGGGGCTAACTGCGGCTGGGTTATCAAACCTACAAGAGGACACAGGCAAGAAACATAAGTCCAACAAATATAAGGGTATAAATGATAAGAAATATACATGTTCCTTTATTTTTCAACTAATTTGGTATTAATTATTATTATTTATTTACTCGTCAGGCCTACTTCCCCTGTACCCTGTTGAAGCATGGTTGTCCCTCCTACCCACTCCCTTGCTGCCCTGCCCTCACACTGCATCTTGTACATGTCTTCATATTGTAAAAGGACACAAGCATGGCTTTGTTCACAAGTAGCTCAGCCTCAGAGTCAGCACAAAGAACAACTCAGAGGACGACTGCAACTTTACTGACTTTTTTGTTTATTTTGAGTCATCGTGGTCAGATATGGCCATGTAACACGCAGTCACTGTTTAAAATAATTATCTAGAGAAACAGTGATATGCACCATACGTGATGTCCATGTTGTTCACCCTGGCTGGTGTGCATGCATGTGCAACCGTACCCTGCAGATGCCTACCTCTTCCAACTGTGCTCAGGCCAAGGAAGTGTATCATACTTGAATGCAGTACAGAGCAATTTCACTAGTCAAACCAGCTGGATTTTTGGAGTCAAATATGCTTGGGCACAGAACAGATTGCCTAGTCTGAGTGCAGCCTAAACCACTGTTAAAGGTTTGAGCTTGCCAGACAGCAAACAAATGTACAAATTAAGTCATATGTTATTTACATTAATTTAAACCAACCAGTTAACCAAGGGACTGAAAAAGCTTAAACCACATTATATATGTGAAAAGAACAAACATGGATAAAAGGAGTATAAGAACAATAAAAAAGGGCCAAACATAAAAGTATGTTAAAATGTAAGAATGTAAAGATTAACTCAAATCTAAAGCCAATACAAGAAGGTAGTTTTAGTTATGATTGAATACATTTAAGGACCTTTTTAGGGCTGACACCTTCTGGTTTGGTGGTCAATTGGTTCATTGATGAGCCCTCATCTGGCAAAAAACTTGTTGGTTAGGTAGTCACTTACACAAGGCTGAGTGAATGAGACTTGCAGGCAGGAGAAAACAAGGAAACCCTATGTTATTTTCTGACTGTTTTTCAGCAGTAATGCAGTAAAAACTCAGAAACTAATGTACATCTTCGACTCAACACAAAGATGCAGGATGATAGTACTGAAGTGGCCCTGAGTGTGTCCCCGCTCCATCACAGCCTACTCCAGCTATATGTTTTCTTCACCAGTAAGCAACTACATTGCATTGAGTCCCTTTATCATCTCATTAAAATGTATACATTAGCAGAAGTGTCTGTTACAGACAGAGCGAGCAGAGAAGACAGTTTTTAAATCCCCAGCTGCAGACTTTCTTTTCACTTCACCAGAGTCAATAAATGCTCCATTGTAAATCATTCACCTGTTGCTTATCATCCAATTAAATCTGTGCATAGTGCATACAGCATCTTCTACCTGTTTTTCTAACTTCAGTCACACAAGTGAGAGACAACAATCATAGAAGGATCATTTTAAATAGTCTGCTCTAAAAACTGTTATCAGAGCATTTCAAAGCAACTATGAATGGACTCTCACAAGGTTCATTCTTCCCACAGGCAGTTAAAACCATTAGCTTCATTCAGTATGTCACGGGGCAAGTAAAGCTCATTGTTTTGCAAAAACACTTCCATGTGTCAAGTGTTCAAAACAACAATAAAACAAAATATAAATAGCATAGCAAGGAAAAGGAGTCTGTTCAGGCTAAAGCAAATCCTAATCAGGCTAGCCTGTTTGCACAAACTTCCCATAGACTCCTATTTTCATGAGGGAATACAGGAAAGAAATGGGAAGAAAGGTTGTGAAAAAGACAACCAATGAGGCAAAGCTGGAGCAGGAAGTCAGCTGAGGCAAAAGAGAATAGAAAGGGAGGAACACACGAGAGAAAGAGAACAAATTAGGCAAAGTAAAGGTTGGAAGCCTGTTTAGGCTGGAGCTCACTCTGGCCAAGTTGGCTGTTTGGTCTACAAACCACCAGACCCCCATTTGCATGAGGGAAAAAGGGGAGACAAAAAGTTGTGAGAAAGAAATTCAATGAGGCACAGCAAGAGTAGGAAGCCTGTTCAGGCAAGAGCCCACCCTGGCCAGGTTATACTGCTTGCACTACCTCCGGATGCAACCCAATTTTGAATGCACAAGATAAGAGAGAAAGGGAAGTTGTGATAAAGAGAACCAATATGGCAGGCATGGGGTAAAACCCTGCTTAGGATAAAGCTCAATCTGACCAGGTCAGGCGGTTTACAAAAACTTCCCATAGATCCAAATTTCTATGAGGAAAAAAAAGGAAAGAAAAGAAAAGGTGGTGAAAAAAAGACAACCAATAAGGTCGTGCTAAGGTTGGAAATGATGAGAGCTCACTCTGGCCAAGTTAGGCTGTTTGGTCTACAGCCCACTAGACCCCCGTTTGCATGAGGGGAAAAAAAAGGAGAAGATGGAAAAAGTTGAGAGAAAGAAAACTAATAAGCTACATCTAGGGTAGGAGGCCTGTTCAGGCAAGAGCCCACCCTGGCCAGGTTATGCTTTTTGAACCACTCCCCAATTCTACCGCATTTTCAAATGCAAAAGAAGAGAAAACAAGGGAAGAAAAGTTGTGCTAAAAATAACCAGAACAGCAGAGATGGGGAGAGAAACCTGTTAAGGACAGAGCTCAACGTGGCCAGGTCAGGCTGTTTGCTCTACCACTGACTAGAACCCACTTTGCATGAAGGAAAAGAGGAAAGAAGAGGGAAGAAACAGAGTTAGGGAAGGAGGCATGTTTAGGCTAGAGGCCATACAAGCCAGATTAGGCTGTCTAAACTACCTCCCCCTTTGGCCCTGACTTTAATGAAGGAAAAGAGGAGAGAAAAGGGAAGACAAATTGGAATGGAGGACAGGAAAGACAGATGTAGGACAAGGAGATCTGTTCAGGTTAGGCTTTTTCTGCTGCCCTTAGACCCTGAGTCCGCTGGTGCATGAGGGAAGAAAAAGAAAAGTGAAAACTGGATTTATTTTGTTTTTTGCCCCCTGTGGTACTAGTTCTCCTTACCCAAATTCACTGGCTTGTTAGGACTGCATACGATTCTAAAAAACCTGTGCTGTTCACCTTTAAAACATTTGTATGCAATCGCAAAGTTGGCTTTCCTAGCTTGGGTGGCTTTACAGTTGCATACAAAAAAGTGCTGTTATTTACACCACAGGAATATGAACCTAATAAAATGTGAAAGTGTGTTGAGGCTCAGAACTGGCTTGAGTGTGCTTTAGTGATTTATGATCTTTTATGTTGCTTTGATCTTATCTTACCTTGATGACACAAAGTTTAAAAACCAAACAGGTCAACAGTACATCAAATCTGTTACAGTTCAATCCATTTTCCATATTATTGATAATAGTGCCTTTATCTTTTATACAACCTAAGCTGAGGCCTTCCCGCTTGTCCACTGCAATAAAAAGAAGTCATACAATGTTGCTTGTCAAGTTTTATTCATGTGTTGATAACAGTATCATCTTTCTTCCGTGCTAACAGTTGCGCCATCTTTGCCTTCCTTGGAATTAAGATGGATGATGTATGATTAGCAGAAGAGCCAACCACAAATCAAATCTAGAAATTTGTGTTTCGCTTGAGTTGATCAGCAGTATTCAGTTCCTGTCTCCTATATCTGTGTGGATCTATGAAAACAGTCACTATATAAAGTACACATCTAACATTGAAACTCAATCTCTATAAGCCCAAAGAAAAATGTCATAAATCAAGAGGGCAGCAGTAAAAAGAGACAGCATGTGATATAAAGTGTCTATTATGTACTTATGGATGTTCCAGTTTAGTGCAATAGATTGATGCTTTGTCTTACATCTAATCTGGTCTAAAATATCCCTCACACATTCCATTGTCATGGTGACCACGCAAAACTCATCATAACAGCCATAATCCTTACATGAAGATTTGAAGGATGAAATCTTATTGCTTTTTTGACTCCACTAATAAAAAAAGTCTATTATTCTCAAATGGAAATGGGCCCACTTTATAAGGATCACTCTGCAAATAATGAGACCTTCTTTTTGTTTAAAAGTTATATGTTATACATTTAGTGCCTGTTTTCCCTGCCTGCATGTCAGTGTCATTAGAGGCACATACTGGAACACTGACAAATAAGTTATTGTTTACATTTTCCACAGGCAAGATTCACAACGAGCGATAAGTCTCTGGGTTCAGAGGAAGTAGAGATAAGCTTTTTCATAAGAAAGCACCTCCGAAGAGAAACAAGATAAAAGATACTTGTCTACAGGCACTGTGGTAAAGCTGCACAAAATGAGTTCCTCATAGAGGACAGCTGAAACCATGGGTCAAGAAAACCCCAAAGTTACTCTGTACAGTGTCTGCCAAACATCTGTACTTTTTGTTTAACTGCAAAATTGAACACAGAAATAATGCAGATTCACACATAACACAACTTTTCTCTTTGATAATTCAGGGGAAGAAAGGAGGTCATCAGCAGGGGCAACTAACTGAACTGCTCTAAGCTGTGAACTACATTATTCAAGTTTAATTTTAGGCTAGGTTGCCTTTATAATTCCACATTAACAATTTTTAAGTTAGCATGAATCCATATACTTTCACATGAAAAGACACACTACTTCAATACCACGTGCTTCAAAAAGAGTCAAAATATGTTGTTGTATTGATCGACAGTAGCGAAAAGTACAGAAGTTCAGAGAACACAGATCTTAAGTTACTGTATATAAGGGGGTGTTTGAAAATATCAATATTTCATGGTGCAATAGCATATCGATTTATTAAAATGCACTATCGATATTTAATAAATTAATAATTAACTTTTTTGGTAGGTAGTACAATACACAGCCCTACTGTATATATTTAACCATGAGAATACGACCCACTCTATTTGTGGCAGCCCTGGAACAAATTAGATCAGGGGAAAAATTGATTTTTACAATGTGTTTAAGTATCCTTTCAGCACCTGGCACAGCGCTGTGACCACAAGACAGTCCAGCTGCAAACCACAGCTCTCAGATGTTCGCTCTTGCAGACCACTACTGCGAGATGCCACCTCTGTCAGAGAGAATCCCACCTTAAAACTTTCAAAATAAAATCAGATTATTCTTACCCAAAGAACTGTGTATAAACTATTCATAAGTGTTATTAATCATGATTTTAGTCATTATTTTGGAATCTTATTTTACCAACTTCAGAGCAGAGAAAGTCTTGTGCTCCTCCTGAAATGTCTGGTGAACCCCTAAGGGGATCCTGGACCCCAGATAGGGAACCAGTGGTTTAGGGTATAGGTTAAGGTGGGGGTTAGGATACCAAAAGTTAATGTCAAAAACCTGACCTGTAAAACCTAACAATTACGAAATGTTTGATAAAGCCAACCTAACAGTCAGTTTACAGGAAAAAACTTGGGGGGAAAAAAAAAAAAAAAAAAGTATTTCGTCCATGGGAACACTCTATAGCAGCAAGCATACAGTGCCATGAAAAAGTATTTGCCCCCTTTCTGATTCCTGATGTTTTTGCATATTTATCACACTTAAATGTTTTGGATCATCAAACCAATTTTTATATTTCACAAAGACAACCTAAGTAAATAGAAAATGCAGTGTCTGAATGATTATTTAGTGTTTTAAGAGGGGGAAAAATCCAAACCTATCTGGCCCTGTGTGAAAAAGCAATTGTCCCCCTTGTTTAATCATGAGTTAACTGTGATTAACCACAGTTCCTGGAAAGCTGAGTTCAGTTTCAATGGCCATACCCAGGCCTGGTTACCGACAGATTTGTTGAATCAAGAAATGATGATGGAGGTTCAGCAAGGCTAAAACATAATGCGTTCCCTTATGCAAAAAAAAGCAAAACGGCCAATTTTGTGAGACAACTTCCATGTAAATTCAGGGCTTACAATGGATCAACACCAGGCATAACAATTACAAAAAAAAAAAAAAAAAAATGAAAAAAAAAAAAAAAAAGGCTCATATCTCCCCATTGGCTTCACCTATATGATGATGGGTGTCACAGAGAGAGGCACACTCAATACTTTAGCTCATCCTACCTGTGTGAGACAGGGTTATCTGTTTCAGTACTAATGTTACAGTATGGAGTGGGGCCTCGAAAATATTCTCAACTACAAAAGGGGGGCCCTTTAGAAAAAGTTTGGGAACCACTTGCCTATGGAAAAAATAATAAATGTGTCTTATGGTTAAAAATGAGGCAGAGTTTGGAGTGATAATGACTGAAAAAGATGCATCATAGTTGAAGCTTTTGTTCTGTCTATTTCTAAGATGGCTAAAGAATCTCTTTTATCTTTCAAATCCAGCTGAGGCTCTTACAGCAAAAAAAAAATCTTTCCAAAAGATTTATCCCTAGAATTTGGGTTTTTAAGCTGCAGTCACACTTAACTGATGTACAAACAACAAAAAACAAACTGCTGCTGGTTGCATGTCCCTTATGATTTTGACTAAACAGCTCCTTCTCCTCTGATGTTCAGACTAAGTAGATCCCATCTCTCTTTCAATCACCACACCTCTGGTTCTGAAAGTAGTCTAAACTACAGTAGATTTAGATAATGTCTTGGGAAACTAATCACTGTTGGCATGTTGTTTATCTCAGAATAATATATTGTTATGGCTTGGATGCAGATTTTTTTTCCTCAGACAATCTGGAGACTTCTTCAGGATTACAGCTGGAGGATTAACTCACCAAAGGCTAATTGTCTGGAATTTTATCTAGACCATCAAATTCCTTTGAGTCGAGGTTAGATGGAACCCTGTAATGACAGTCTATGTTCAGTAAATGTTTAATCCACAAGATTTATCTAGGCCTAAATCATACACAATTACCTACAGAGCCGATGCCAATGAGTCCTTGTCTGTCTCCTAGTCCTATTGCAGCTTTCAGACATATGTGCACAAAATTGAATTTAAAGACCCATAGACATTGATCTTATGCTTTTTGCTCTGCTTATTTTAACTACGTTAGTAAAGATTAGCTCAGTGTGGCATTTGTAATATCCATAATTGTAACTTAGTAAATTGAGTGTTAACACAGCAGCAGCAGAAGGTAAGAAATACTTCTGAGCATTTCTAAAAACTATTTAGGGCCTTAAACTCAATTAACAGGCCAACAAGGCTAAAGAAATTTTACATATTTGGAACAAGAACATGCTTTTTTAAGTTGCCAATATAGTTTTTGGTAAAATACAAAGATCTGAACATTTCACAAATTCATGTATTTCATAATTATCTCTTTGCTTTTACAGCAGAGTCAATACATAATGCTAAAAATAATGGGGGGTTGAACTTGTTAAGGTTTTGTATTTAAGTCTTTCATTTATAAAATAAGGGCAAAATTAGCCCTTTTTAACTTAAAGGCAAAAAAATCCCTAATCTCATCTCTTTGAGGATGCATACTGGGTGGTTTTCATTGAGCATAGCGCATCACATTTAGTGTAAAAACTCTCTGCAGTGAATGCAGTTGGGATACAACTGCAGAATATAGCAGTCATAGCGTGCATCAAGGGGATGTTGTGTCATTCTTGGATCCTGATCCGTTTTTGTGTGGTCACTCTCATACAAGAGGATCAAAAAGAACATTCAAAGTTGTTATCAGGTTTGATCATCTTTGATTTGCAAACTGTTTGCATTTGAGATTAAAGCATAAAGCTACACTGAGTAAGAACACTGCAAATGCACCCAAAAACAATTTCCATGACGGCTGTAAACAAAGTGTATGAAGGCCTGTTAGTCGCATCAGTCAGCTGCAGGAAGTCCAAAGCCATGGGAAGATTTTCTTCTTTCATCAAATAAATAAATATATTGCGTAAACTATTACATAATATAAAACGAAAAAAAATGTGACTAGTATAATGTGTTTATATAACCATGGAATCCATTTACATTCAAAAATGACTGTAATTTACTGCCCCTTTGTGTAGATAAGATAAGATAAGCAGCAGGGAATTTACACTTTTTCAATGAAGATCTACTCTGATGTGCCAAAAAAACTGAAGGGAGAACTGAAAGGAAGGTAGGGCTGTTACAGCACTAGAGTTCAAAAACTTACCTGTTTTGTAAAAGCAGTTCCTGACATAACACTCTAAAATCTAAATCAAGGACGGTAAAAACAACTTCATTCCAAATTCACCTACAATCACTAACAGTTATCATTAGAAGAGAGCATCAGAGCAAGGCACCAATAAAAAGTGAAACTAGACATGGTAACAGCATGGTTAAAAAGTTTTCTCTGACAGGCTGTTTTCTCATTGCTAAAAATTGCAGAGTTTTTTTTTTTCTTTTTCAAAATCATTTCGATGATATTAAGACTAAGAATGATTGCTACTTTCAGGGTGGAGGGATTTGACTGGCATATGGACATGTGGTTGATAAAAAAGGAGGCTTAAAGCAGGGGTGTCCAATTTACAGCCCAAGGGCCGAATGCAAACCTATGATCCACTGTTAATCAAATCCCTGGTGAATTCTAAAAACACAATGAAATATGGCCTGCATTAGAACACAGTGCTTGTGCTTGACTGCATTGTTCTTCTTTGTTTTGACACTGGGCAGTGCTGAAGTGTTAATCCTGCAAATAAATACTTTGACAAAAAGAATTCATTGAGGTGCTTCTTTCACGACTAAACTGTGATGACACCTAAATGGTGAAAATATTTGCAACTAAAATAAGAACAATATCTGGATTCATAACACCCTGATAAGTAAAGAGAAAATGATTGCAGCAGTACATGAGAGTATAAATGGCGCTCATTTGTTCCTGTCTAATCCAATTTACGAAGCATGTTGCTCCAATTACACTGTATTGCCAAAAGTATTCACTCAACCATCTAAATAATTGAAATCAGGTGTTCCAATCACTTCCATGGCCACAGGTGTATAAAATCAGACACCTAGGCATGCAGACTGTTTCTACAAACATTTGTAAAAGAATGGATGGCTCTCAGGAGCTCAGTGAATTCCAGCGTGGTACTGTGATGGGATGCCACCTGTGCAACAAGTCCAGTTGGGAAATTTTCTCACTACTAAATATTCCACAGTCAACTGTCAGTGGTATTATAACAATGTGCAAATGATTGGGAACGACAGCAACTCAACCACAAAGTGGTAGGCCATGTAAAATGATGGAGTGGAGTCAGCGGATGCTTAGGCGCATAGTGCGCAGAGGTGGCCAACTTTCTGCAGAGTCAATTGCTACAGACCTCCAAACTTCATGTGGCCTTCAAATTAGCTCAAGAACAGTGCGCAGAGAGCTTCATGGAATGGGTTTCAGTGGCCGAGCAGCTGCATCCAAGCCATACATCACCAAGTGCAACGCAAAGCGTCGGATGCAACAGTGTAAAGCACACCACCACTGGACTCTAGAGCAGTGGAGGTGTGTTCTCTGGAGTGACGAATTGCGCTTCTCCATCTGGCAACCTGATGGATGAGTCTGGGTTTGGCGGTTGCCAGGAGAACGGTACTTGTCTGACTGCATTGTGCCAAGTGTAAAGTTTGGTGGAGGGGGGATTATGGTGTGGGGTTGTTTATAGGAGCTGGGCTTGGCCCCTTAGTTCCAGTGAAAGGAGCTCTGAATGCTTCAGCATACCAAGAGATTTTGGACAATTCCATACTCCCAACTTGTGGGAACAGTTTGGGGATGGCCCCTTCCTGTTCCAACATGGCTGTGCACCAGTGCACAAAGCAAGGTCCATAGAGACAAGGATGAGAGAGTTTGGTGTGGATGAACTTGACTGGCCTGCACAGAGTCCTGACCTCAACCCGATAGAACACCTTTGGGATGAATTAGAGCGGAGACTGAGAGCCAGGCCTTCTCGTCTAACATCAGTGTGAAATCACAAATGTGCTTCTGGAAGAATGGTCAAAAATTCCCATAAACACACTCCTAAACCCTGTGGAAAGCCTTCCCAAAAGAGCTGAAGCTGTTATAGCTTCAAAGGGTGGACTGATGCCATATTAAACCCCGTGGATTAAGAATGTCACAAGGGATGTCACTTAAGTTCATATGCAACTCAAGGCAGGTGAGCGAATACTTTAGGCAATATAGTGTATCTTCAAGCACAATAGTCTGATAAAATGTGGCAGATTTATACAGTCTGCTCTTGTTTTGTGTCTGAATGTGGAGATGACCCGCATTAGTCTTTGTGCCTCTCATGGAGCGTCTTTCATCCTGATCAGGTACAGACCCAGAAGTAGCCAGAAGTAGCCAGAGACCTCCTGAAATCTGGCTGCCCTACCCAAAATTCTTAGCAGTGATTGGCTGTCTGACTCATTCATCATAAAAATAACTGATGTCGTCGATTTTTCTTGAAACATTCATTCAATAAATAATCTTAGCATAAATCGGATTGGTTAACTTTCATACACTAAAGGTGTATTAACTTTAATACACTGTCAGCCTGATATTTTTCTGCATGTGGCCCTCAGTGGAAAAAGTCTGGACAACCCTGGCTTAAAGCCTCAGTTCAATGCTTTGCCTCTTACTAGACTGAAAAGTTGGGTTAACAGAACATTTTTTTTATGGCAATCGTCATTCTTGGGCAGACTACATTTGTGTTTTATTCAGCCTACGGTGAATGGTAAATGGACTTGTAAAGAGCTTTTCTAGTCGCCTGGTAACTTATAGCTCTTTTACACTGCAGCTCACACCTATCAACTCACTCCACATTCACACACTGATGGCAAAGGTTTCTATGTATGCATACATAGGCCATCAGTATTTGCTCATCCCATTTTTACACATTTACACGCCATGCCACAAGTGTCTTCCCCTAGGACATATCAACATGTGATTGCAGGAGCAGGGGATCCAATCCAAGATGTCCCGACTGCGAGACACTCTGAGCCACATTTGCCCCAAGAGAGCAGAACAGCAGACTGGCTCCACGAGCCCTCCCTCATCATTCTGCTTTTTGTTTTAATCAGCTCTATCTGCTTCATCACCATTTGTTAATGATACGTGTTCAATAAGAGAACCTGCTGATACCCCTGCATTGCTCTTTGTATAATGACTGTGTTAGCTCTCATCCCCTCTAGTTCATGATCTAAATCATCCACAAGGAGCAAAAGTCAAGTAGTAGCACAGCTTCTGGCAACTGCTCTAGCGCAGATCAGAAATTCAAACAGTGCCTGTTCCTACTGCCTACCTGGTAAAGACAGGGAGCTGGGACTGGATAACTTGGACCCTGACGATGACGAGCAGCAGGGTGCTGATGACGAGGACAATGAGCTTCAGAAGAGTTTGGAGGACAGCGTAGGGGAAACCATCTTTACCCTGCAGGACTTGCCAAAGTGTGTCCAACAGCATGGGCAGGGTGAACTGAAAAAGACACAAGAGGAAGACAAGGAGGCAGGGTCAAAATTAACATCCTGTGAACAAATAAGAATCAAAAAGAGTTCTCCGTTTATCATGTGATGTCCAGTGCTTGGCGTGTTAATGTTATACTTGTATAACATACAGTTGAATAAGACTAATCCAGGTGTCAGCTAACATTAACTGGAGCTTTTTCCAATTAGTCAACTTTACCATTAACTTCTGCTACCTGCTCAAACTAGCTATTAACATGTTTTATTTATTAACAAGCAGGGGTGTGACGAGACTCTTATCTCTTGAGACGAGACGAGACGAGATGAGATTTGGGCCTAGAGACACGAGATGAGATTTTACACTTTATTTGTTTTTTTTTTGGGGGGGGGGGTGTAATAGATGAGTGGATAATATGTCAGCTATAAGTCATAATTGCAAAGCATTCCGGTCTATTCAGAAATGTTTAGACTAACTCTTTTTGTATTAAATAGGTTATCAATGCTTACACTCAGTTTGTCTTGTCTAACTCCAACTGTACATATTAATGCACTACAAATCAAACCTTTCATTCCAATAGTTTATGACATCTTTATTTTACTACACTATACACTCATTGTCACAATTACAACAATACTAATAAAAATCATTTAGATTATTTTGAAAGTACTTTAAACACTGTTTACAACAGACTGAGATATAAAGAGCTGCATCAGTAAAATTAAACTATTTCTCATCATCTTTAAGGACATCCATATTTAAAACACACAAAATACATCTTTCCGTCAATAACATGTTTGTTGTAATGTAGAGAAATAGTTTATTTGATCGTTTTGTGCTCTTTTTGTTCACATGAGTGTTGGACACGGTGCACAGATGAACATTTGTGTAAAAGTGTGCGCGTTGGTGAGCGAGTGTGTGTCTCTGCTCCGTGTGTTGTCAGACAACAAGCAGGGTGTGTTTTAATGAGGCTATAACTGTGTTTTTTTGAGCTAACAGTGGACTCTATGGCGCTGAGAGTTTGTTTTGCTAAGTTTACCGCTGCAGTATACAACAGCCCGTCGCGCTACTCATGTCAAGCTTCCGATTGATGATACGCGCAGCCAACAGCTGATAGATGAGTGACTGACAGATGGTGAGAAGAGAGGGAGACACGATGAAGCAGTGTGGAAACAGAAGCCGTTTTTACACAGAGATTGCACAATAAAGGTGAAAAGGAATGCCCGTCTCTGTTCCGCAATGAGCAATTCATGTAACAGAGCTGCGCACGCCCGAGCTTAGACACACACCCCAGCGGCCGCATGGCAGCCTCTGCCCGAGCTGCTGCTTTCAATGAAACTCGAAACCCTGGATTTCTCGGTATAAAACTTTGTATTTTCTAAATGAAATATGGGGAAAATAATTTGAACATTCATTTTGATCGATTAGATCCAATAGACTTTTTTTCTGCCATGTTTCTGAGTTGGAGGTCTGACTTTGAGCAGTGTCAGAGCACACGTATTTATGTCGGAGGTCGGAAACTTCAGAGTACCAAGCTCATCTGAACACATAATGGAACTTTTCAGACACTGCTGTGAGCAGAGATGTGTCTGCTCTCTCCTCTCCCGTACAGAGTGTGATCAGTTCTCTAACCTTACAGTCTCTCCAGTTAATCCACATTATTCTTTGTTTTCTCCAATGAAATGCCGCTCGATTAAACCGCGCTGGTTTTTAAATCACCCATTTATGGAGACAGCAGTGCACACTCGCCGTTGCGGAATGCCGTGACGTCCTTTCACACTCATTTCGGAAAAGTCTGTTACGGCTCTGATACTACCTCTCGATCCAGATCAGAGGTGGGGCAAGATCTGCCCCCAATTACAAACGGTTGCTTTCACACAGAACGGCATTGCAGCACGAAGGCGTAACAGCCACGGAAAAGAGAGGCAGTCTGAAAGTAGCTAAAGTTATAAAGTCACAGACACCGGCACTATGAGCGATTAAACTAAATAAACACTATATGCTCCTTATGGAGACTGCACAGGTTTCCAGCAGCAACATTTCATTATTTTGAACCGTTATGATGAACTTATGCATTGGCGGATCACGTGCGGCCCCAAGTAGCACAAGCAGAGGAGGGCGTGGGGTTGGAGCGGTGACTGAATGGGTCACAGATCAGCTTCGTTCTTTCATTAGCTGTCAAACCAACAATTTTAAACTGTCCAGGGCAACTTTGTGATCTTTTATAATTTCCAGTTTGGTATTGTTTTCTGTAAGGAGAGCTGCTGCTCCTAGTGTCTGCGCAATTTCGATCTTGTGAGATGGATTTTTCCTTGAAAAGAAATCTTGTGACATTTTGATCTCGTCACACCCCTATTAATAAGGGACCACAAATCCAGTTAATTGTTGTTTCGATGCTGTAATGCAGCCACACTCAGCAAATCAGTTTGACATTGTTTACTTTCAAAGTAAGCGCTTTCCAAAGTTTGACACATTTTGCAGAATCTAAAATTACCATCAATCTTGAAATATGAAGTTTGTGATGAACTGCTTCAAAGATAAATGAAATATGCTCCACAGTTTTACACAGCATTTAGCCATGCTAGATAAAGTGTGCTCGACTTTGGCTGTCTTCTTATCATTTTCTTAAAGGTCACATATTAGACAAAATACACTCATTCAGGCTTTTCTAACAAAAATATGTGTGCTGAAACAAGTTGTTCTCAGATTTTCCCCTCATGATGTCATGTGGGGAGTTAGCACAGCCCCTAGGTTTGGTTGGTCCCCACTTAAGAGAAAGTTCTGCCCTCCTCTCCTAATCCTCATCAGGAGAGCCACATCCATTAAGCCACATCTGTGTCCTGAGAGGGGTGGAGTCAGACAGCTTATTAACATTTAAAACCACAGACACAGAAACAGCTCGTTCTGAGCAGGGCTGAAACAGAGGGTTTTTTAGATGTGCAAAAAACCTACACTGGAGTGTTTTTTCAACAACAAACTTCACAGGCATGTTTAAGGAAACTCTGAGACCAATATAAACTTGTCTTAAAAGGGTAAAACGGGTGCCCTTTAACCTTTGGCTTGTTGATGAATGTGAATTTAAACCACTGTTTTATCAACAGGAAAATCTGTTACCATGAACATCCCTCCTGATAACTTATTATGTATTATTTTGATGAACTCTGCAAGAAACCATACAATCAAAACCCACAAGAAGACAACTGAGGTGTCAGAGCCTTACCCCTTGAGCAACAAACACTTCATGGACACAGCAGATGCCCACAACAGTGATCCCCTGCTCCTTGCACAGTGTTGCTGCAGCCACTAGAACAACCGTCAGAGCAATGGGAGTCCAGACTAGAAGTTAAAAAAAAGAGACATTTAAAAACCTTTTACAGTCAAGTATTATTTTGATACAAATTTTCAGGGTTGACACCCTCCAGTCAGTTTACCAAAGAAAATATAAATTGTGTGAAAGAATTTATGGATGAAAATTATAGAACAAAAACATATATCTAAACTTATTTTGTATATAATTCTAAATAGTTATTGTGCTGTAATCACGGAATTTATACAGATTTTGGCAGGTGCAAGCTGGTCAGTCTTGAGTCAGTTGTTCTTGAGTCAGGGGATCTTCCAGACAATAAACATCAACACTTCCTTCGATGGCTATCAAAACATCACTCAGATTTTACTAGACCAATGAAAAAGGCACCACAGTGTGAAAATAATTAAAGCCACACTTGAACTTGCTTTACACGCAGCAGGGATGTCAGGAATCCCCAAATACTATAGAGAAATACGAAGAAAGACTACATGTGTCCCTGCTATTCATCATGCTTTTTATAAGAACCTCACAGCTTGCTCTATAAACGCCATTTTTTCCTAAGTCTTACCCCATATTTATTCTTTGTTGGCCAATTAAAGCCGTCATTTTAACTATGGACACATTGGACTTTAAGAGAACTGCCCAAAGAACCATCTCATTAGAGAGGAACATCAAGTTTGGGCATTGAGTCTTTTGAAGATTCAGCCTCTAAATTTGAACACAGCTTGAAGGAGCTGCCAGGTGTCAAGAGGAAAGAGTACTAACAGACACTTGGCAGACGATTTCAAAACAACAACCTGCACAAATCATTCCATGTTGAAACATTTTTGATATGCTTTAGATGTTAAGACACTGGAGCTAAAGCCTTGCTGACACCAAGCAGGGGCTGTTATTATTGGCCTTGGCTGTGAAAGTTGTGGCCAAAAAGCTAGAGGATTTACAGTACAGAAACACTAAAGATATTAGTAACACCATCAAAAGATTTTTGAGAGCGTTTTTATACCATTAATGGACAGCTGCAGAAGACATATGATGCCAGTGGAGAAAGAGAGGGAAGAAAATGCCATACTGGAGCCGTGCAAATGCAAGCACGGGATGTCTGGGTTCAAGATAGGTCATCCTTTGCTTAAAGCTTTGTCTGTACATTTGTATGTGTAGCCTATGGCTTTATGAGCATTTAAACTCGTGAGCAGCTCAACAATTACAAAGCCTAAACAGTAGTTGGGTCTGTAAACAGCTATGTGAGGATGGGACTCTACTTGTGATACGATGTATATCATGATAGGGATATCAATACTTTATATAATGATTTTCTACTTTATTTAGAAAGTGGGAAAAAATTAAATCCTCTGCCATTAAAATTTCAAAATACTCGACTTATTTTTCTGCCTTTTCTCTTTTGTTTTTGATGTTTAACAAGAAAATGACAAACTAGCACCCTTGACTAATTAGAAAGAGGACTGCAATATTTGTGAGTAATGGATATTTACTGCATTTTTTGCACCTTAAGGTATTGTTGTGTATTGCTACATCACTACAACAGTGCTTAGCCTTTTCCATCTTTCTAAAATAGACTGGCTAATTAGGCTAAGCAATAGGATTGGGTGGGATCCAATTTTTAATACCATTAAACCTTCCTAAAATTTTCCTACAGTATATGGAATTACTGCCAGGTGTTAAACACAATATGAAAGGAGCAATTCTGACCAAACACATGCAATACATTATTACTGATTTATGCACCTTTAGCTTTAATGTATTACCACCCAACCTTACTAAGCATTGCAATGTACACAAAATATGCCTATCAACTTTGAGACTGGCCATAATTGTTTGATTTCTTTAATCACTGTAAAGGGATGGACACTTCTACAGCTATATAGAGTAGCAACAAGCACGTTTTCCTTTACCAACGGGGCCATAGCTAGGGATTTAGGGCCCCCAGAAAGAAAACTACACAGGGCCCCCCTTAGTTGTCCAGCCAAAAAAAAAAAAAAAATTGTTTTAGGAATATCAACTAATTTTGATGTAATTTTGAACTAAAATTTCCTGATATTAATGAGTAGTATTATTACTAGGGCTGAATGATTTTGGAAAATAATCTAATTTTGTTTTTTTTTCCCCCCAGTATTGCAATTGCGATTTGATATGCAATTATTTCTTAAGTTCCTTATCTTAAGTTTTTTTAAAACACAAGCAATAAATCATTCTATATTATAACCAACACAATATTAGATAAAACTAGAGCTGAACAGTTTTGGAAAATACATAATTGTGATGATTTTGACTCATACTGCAAATTGGATAGGAATTGATGTATTGAAGGGAGTTATAATTTTAATGTCATTCTTATATTTAATAAGAGAAACATACAAAAAGTAGGATTTTTTAAACTATTCTAAAAAATTGCCTGTGGATGACTGCATTACATCTCTGCTGCAGCAGAAAGTTTTAAACTGCTATTTGACACAAATTTCAGGTTAAAGGAATATTGCACCTTCTGTGATTTGAAAATTGCAGCAGGCCATATTACAATTTAATCCAATTTTCTATTAATTGCCCAGCCCTGATTATTACTATGGTTAAATTAAATGTATCAGTATTATTTCCTTCATGTTAATGTGTTTACCAGCCTAATCCCAATTTATGAGACAATAACTCCCACATTAGAAAAAAATTGCTTACATTTCCTCATCACTAATTTTATGTACTTTACACTGATATACTTTGTTATAGGGGTGCACGATTGCAATTTTCTGGCCAATCACCGATCTTTAAAAAGCCTGACCTGCCGATTCCAATTTTGGCCGATACAGATTTTTTTTTAGAACTGACAGCATACACCTTCAATGTTCCAGTCTTATTTTATTGAATAACACTGAACAATACCCGATACACAATACAACAATACAAACTTGTTGTTTTAACTGCACATGAGGTAGTTCTCTCATATATAAATGAAAAGTTTAAAGCATTGCTGTGCAAACTATTAAATTGTATCAGTTCCTTTAGTCTTTCATTTTTCACATTTTAGTAGGTAGAGGCATATGAAACCGATCTTATCCACCAATCTCATTTACAAGGATCGGCCGATCGCCGATCTCCTAAAATTAAGGAAATCGGCACCAATACCGATTTTGGCCGATCGATCGCTGCATCCCTACTTTATTAAATAACAATATATCGCTCTATCATGTTTGAACAAGATGCTAATCATTCAGTTTTATTTGTCACATCTTTTTCTCTGGTGCCCACTGACATTTATGCACTTTTAATTCAATAATGACACTAATTACAAAGGAAAAAGAATAAAATGAATAAAACCAACCTTTTTATTCCTGGCTTCTTAAGGGCCCACTGTGGGCCAGGGTAATCGGTAGCCTCCTGACACATACTACGCCCATGTTTACCAATCTCAGATGTTTAATTCCTCATTGACACTTGTTACATCCCTGGTAAATGGCACGTGCACCAATAGCATGCAATGCAGGCAGCTTTAGCTGTCATGCCCAGCAGACTGATTGATTTTAAACTTTCTTCTGTTTCTTCATTATGTCATTTGATACAATGTTTCTCCTGATGATTTAACTGCTTATGAAAAAAATGTAGCTACATGGCTAACTCTGTGACAGCCCATTAAATTTGCCTGAAATAAACTAAAAAACTATGAAGAATCTGCACAAAAAATAAAGTTACAAACCAGCAATAGATGAACCTCAACTGGTTTTGAGTGTGCAAAGACATCATGTTGTGATTTCTGAAGGGTTTATGAAGTTTTACACTAACATTCTACTAATTTTTTCAAAAAGAAAAACAACAACAACAAAACTGCTGCATCATTCCTGCCATTTATGCCTCATTTCAACTTATCTATGACTGGCATTCATAGATCCGTAATCCTACAAATTATGCCTATGTCTAACACAGGAAAGTACATTTCTTTACAGATGGATTGAACCTGACAGAAACAAGCTGTAGCCTTCAGTTCCCACCATGAAACAGCAGCAGGGATTTATTGTTGCACCTCATGGAGTGCAGTTTTTATTGAAGAGAGTCCTAATTTCAAAACAAAGAAGCAGCTGAGGTGGATGGAGCTGGTGGTGGCTGAGACATACTAGTGGGGCCACATCGTAACAGGGGTGTCTCCCTGCTTGCCATACTTGATGTTGTTATTGTTCTGATAGTCTTTTGGCAGATGAATTTACCCGTTTTATAAAAAACGAGGCATGAAGACTTACCAATGGAGTGGTCTGCACCTGTTGACTTTGTGTAGGCCAAGAAAGCAGCAAGGAGAAAGATTGATGAGAGAAGTTCAGCTCTGCCGACCACACCTGTAACCTGATGGCGATAAATGAAAGCAGTCAGTCCTGGGGCCATCCATACTGACTTTTATTACTTCTTCTCCAAGTCTCACTGGAGTGCCAATAAGGCTGTAAATGGCTGAAAAATCCATCATAAAGTCAAATTTTAAACATCACTCTCTATATTAGAAAACACAATGAGTGCAACAATGCTTTTTCTCTGGAGACTCTGAGGAGAGCTGGACTATCAAGATTTTATACATCTGTTTATTTTCAAATGAGATATAGGGGAAGATAAGATTGCTGATACTAATTTATGTTGATTTGATGAAAAAAAAGTAAAAGGATTGTTTACTGAAAAAACACTCACCACAAAATAATATGTTGTATTTTTTTATTATAAAGTAGTGGGGGTGTAACGGTATAGAAAAATTTTGGTTCGGTACGTACCTCAGTTTTGAAGTCATGGTTCGGTATATTTTCAGTATGGTAATTGAGGCGAATAAATAAAATTCTTTTTTTTTTTTTTTATTAAATTGGATCACAATAAATAGGCTGAATAAATTCATTTAAATTATTGACAATGCAGTAACCTCCTTTCAAAAGTTCTTCAATGATTAAGAATATTGATAAATGAATACATTTTTGAATTACTAGGTTATTTTAATTGATATATTAGCTCCACTGTGGTTTCAAACAAGTTTCACTATCATTTCATTCCGTCTAGTATCATTTATAAGCTTGTAATTTGGCTGCTTTGATGACCAATTGTAATTCTTTCTTATAGCAAAAAAATTCATGTCACCATTCAGCTAAATAAATATCAACATGTGATTTTTTCATCCATGTTGCCCAGCCCAAGCTTCATGTGGCCAAAGCCTCCCACTAGCTATAACCAGCCATCCACAGGGGTCAAAAACAACTCACCTATAAATCTTTAACACAGGAAGTTTTCAGTGACTGAAGTTTAATAACAGATCTTACAGGATATCCCTTCAGACACACTTTAAGTTAAAAACCACAACATCTTCCACTTTTTATGAACAATACAGATGTCTAAAATTGGCAGTGAATACAACCCACATGCTGTTGCTCTTGAATCCAGCTGGGAAAACGGGACAGTTCGGGTAGATCATCACAGTAAATAGTGTAGTGATCTATATCTCTGTACAGCAGTCTCCCTGACAGTATCTTCTGTCATTTGTGTAAATGATGAGTGCCCTCATGTGGAAGGAATAACATTGACACTTATGTCACAACAAGGACCTGTAGATAAACCCTGAAACAACTTAATCCCACCCTGGCCTGAAAGCAGAACTTCATGGAAATGTATGTCTCATCTCAAAGCTTACATGCTTTGGAACCCATGAATCACAGAGCTCTGAGATTCATCACTAGTTTTAAAGCCCTCACTCATCATTCTTTGCTGTATGCAAGTGTTAGACAGTGGTGTGTCCTTAACTACAAAGGTATTTTCTGTCTATTTATTCACACTTTCTGACCTAAATCAGACAGAACAGGACAGGCACTATCCTCAGTTAAAGGAACTTCAACTGTCTGAAGGTCAGAGCTGAACTGGGGAAAAGGGTTCAGGTTAAGCTCCCTTTACTTGGAACAAATTATAAAAAACAGTTGCCTGTTGCACCGCAGGGTCTGTCTTAAGTTATGGTATAAAATCCACACTAAACTCTACATTTAATATTGTCACAGGTATGACATTTTCACTTCATTTAACCAATCACTGAAAAGTATTTTTTTAACCCAGTTTGTTACAGAGACAAAGTAACTTATCCTAACGTCCTTTTTCCTTAAACAGTGTTGAGTGTGGATGAAAATATGACAAGGCATTTTGCACAGGTGATTATTAAAGCCTACAGGCTAAACTTAGAGACAGTATAAGATGACAACACTGACACCAAGTGGTGCAATCGCTAATAACAGGAAATAATGTAACGGTAATTGGCGGGAATTATCTTCACTCATGGAAAACAACAGTGCTATTGAACATGGAGAACACACTAGTGATGCCAAATTGCTGGTAATATTTTCTGTTAGTAAAACATAAACTCTACTATCACATAACAAACTAGGCTATGTTTGAACTTAAGCACAGCTGGTGCAACCTGTAGTTGAGACTTAATAAGTTGGTTACTTTGGAAGCTTTTAAGGTGAATTTAGGTTACTTGAAGGCAGACACATCTGATTGTAGATTTTCTGCTTGATTATTAGCTATTTAATTATTTATCTGACATGCACCTACAGTAACACTAGCGCTTGAATACTGTGTCATACACTAAACTCAGATGCAGTGTTTTTTTAAGTACCATCTGCCTACAGGAGGGTTTCAAAGTCAAAACTAGAAATGAAGAGGAAAAAGAGATTAAAAAATATACCATTCGTATTATTTGTTATCATAGTCTATTTTCACAAATAATCCCTGTTTTACTTGTTATTTCACGTCTTTTACTTTATTCAGTTACCGTAAACTATATGTATGTATGGCTTCTTGTTGTTTGTTTAAAACTTGATTCACTGTGCTGCTGATTGTCTTGGCAAGATAATCTTAAAAGGAGATTTTGATCTGAATGACTTTTAATAAAAGATAAAATTCAGTTTTAAGGCACCGTTCCTCTAGCTGACTTTCTAGTTGTCAGTTAGAAGCAGTGAGTAACTTCACATTACTCACATCTACCTTTGACTGGTGACTAAGGCCGGCCACACACTACAGGATTTTAAGCCAGATTCGGGGAAAAATGTGCCTCCCCCAACGATCATGGGGGCGTATCCAGCGAGGAGCCTCGTCGCAAACGACTATTTGTCTGAATAATCCTTGTGTGTGGTGTCAACACGTTTGTTTTACTGCACCAAATCGCGTCATAGCCTCCAAAATCCCGAAATTCTAGGACGTAGTGCCGCTGGCGGAGTACCCACAACAACCAATAAGAGCGAGCAGACGGGGCAGCGTCACAGCCGGATCATACGTACATTCACCGCTCACAACCATAAACACACACAGTACCTTAATTTCAGCAATGCTTTCATTTCATGTTTTATGATTTTTGCTGCACCTGTAACGCATGCCAGGGCAGCCTGTTGTGGAGAGACAGCAAGACGGTATCGACAGACATCCGTGTTTTGTTTTCTCTGAAGTCATGTGATCATGCGAGGTCGTAGGCAGGTCGGCAGGTTTGTGGTCTTCAGTGATCTGACAGTCTGGCTGAGTCGTCGTAGTGTGTGCATTCAGAGGATTAAAGATGAAAAATCTTTGGAAATTGTCCTCAAGTCTGTGGTCTCTCACGGTTTTAAAATCATTTCAGATTAAAAAAATTGTCTAGTGTGCGGCTGGCCTTACTAGTATATATTTCTGTTATTTTTATAATGCTGCTTATATTAATATATTAATAGCTACCAACATTTACTTTATCAAACAGCCACATGTAGAAAAATCTCACTATATTAGCTTTATTAGCACCAAAGTACAGGAAAAAATGTACTTGATTAGCCAGGTTCAGGGTGGTCAGGTAGTTTGCATATCCCATGTACAGTCCTCAAAGCAGGCTGCCTGGGTTGTCTCTGACTTTCGCCTCAGTTCCCAAGTCATCCCCTACTCTCTTTCTCTAGTCTTCAATTATACCAGTTTAATGTTAGCCTGAAAAGCTACTTATTGAAATGAACAGATATGACATTTTCCCCAATACAAACAGATACATCAGCAGCATGTGACAAGACCAACAGACAACAGCTGAAGTATTCGCTATAAAGCAGTTGTTATCAACTAGTAGGTTGGTACCCAACAGTGGGTCTAAGAGCCATTTTCAGTGGGTTGGGTGTGTGCTTGGAAAAAAAAATGTGAAAAAATCTACGATTTGCTCTTATTTTGAAGGATATGTCTCCATCCCTTTCTTTCATTATATCTTTCGTTCCATTTCAAGTTAAACTGCCCCATTTTAAATTAAAAAAAAAACTATGGTTGCAAAATTTAGGAAACTTGGTTCGCAATTCATTATTAAGGAGATATTAGTGGGTCCAGATGTTAGACCAGTTGAGAACTACTCCTTTAAAGTATCTCTTAAGGACTTACAGTAAGTTTTAGGTCTGAAATACATTCCTAAATATAGGAATTTGCTAAAAGGAATCTAAAATGACAGCGTATCGGGTATTGGCAAAAATCCAATATCGTGTATTCCCAGCATAATTCTGGCAAAATCAGTGTTCGCATTGTATGACTTCAAGTTGTCACATTATGTTTTTAAGTTTGACTTGTCATGTGCAACTCTTTCGCATGTAGGGTGCTAAGGGGAGGGAGGGTAACGCTCGACACATATCGACACACATACATCCCTTGGCAGTCAAGGTCAAGCTCGACAGCATCTCTTTTGTCCAGGCCTTTTCACTCCTGGAAATATGCCCAGAGACCACCAGTGGTTTCCTTGGCCATGGGACAGACACAGCACCACTAGGGGCTTGTGGCAACCCCACTACCCAGTATCCCAAGCCATGTTTATTCACTACATCCACCCTTTACTCTGCACTTAAGGTGCTGAATTTGTTATTTTTTTTAACATATTGTTTACCCATGCCTCTGGTAATATGCAAGACCATCCAGAGCATGATGGGGTTATTCCAATCCTCCTTCCTGCCCAACGGTGAGCTCAGGCAGCTTACATTCTACATTTACGCCTTACTTCATCCTCTGTTTTTGGCCCAAGCCTGCCTTAAAGTTCTGCACATTAGTGTAGATGTAGCTGATCATATAAGGCACACTGAACTGCTTGTATTAGATTCAATACAGGAAAAGTTTTTTTCTTTTATTTTGTTTAAAACATATACAAGAGAGAGTGTGTGCCTATGTGCTAAATTCATGATTTATTTTGGTTACAGACTGCTTAAGACTGTGGTAGAGAGTTACACGTCTGATAAGAAAAGACCTGCTTTTTAAAAGAACCTGCTAATGACCCTGATAGTTAATACAGTTATTTTATATATATGATTCATAAAGTCAAGGAAAGATAAGCTGATAATCTATGACTGACATTGTAAAAGCATGCAGAGCATTGGCTTGCCTATTATGCAAAGAAATGTCATATAAGAAGAAAAGATAGGTCAAATATGAAGCTCACTGTTGGACTGTTGAGGTTATGAACCCTATTTTCTGCATGTGCCTGTCTTTGTGCAGCTTCTGGTGGTAGATTTGAGTAAATTATTTCCCCCTCAATGCCCTTCAACAGCCTTGCTGACACGCAGTAATTTGTATTTGAAAATACTTGGATATAAAAAATTAAGCCTCCACTCAAAGACAGATAACCAAAAAAAAAAAAAAAACATAGAGAAAGACTTAGGGACACACAGAGACTCTTTGTACACACTTATGGTGAAGGGACCTTCAGTGCTTGGAGCATGACTCAAAAACAAATGACCCGTTCAGAGAGAGATTCCAGACGACGATAACATGAAGGGCATTCGCTGGACTAACTCTAAGGGCTCATTTGTGAGGCAAATTGTTTCCATTCAAGAAGTCTGAGAGACTGCATAGATTAGAGAACACCACGAGGAAGATTGGCGCAGTGGGGCATGCTGTGTAACAGTAGCACTCCAACCCAAGAAGCAGAATGTTTTCTTTGATTTTCTTCTCTGGTCAGGCCTCTCTGGTCATCAGTTCAGCCCCTCTGAATGGGGTGAATTACATGTCCTAATTGGGGAAGCGTCTTTTCAGACAAACCTTGACGAAGAGAATGAGATCAAGTTCAGATGATAAGATAAAGGTGTCTAGTTTCCGATCAAGCTCAGTAAACATTGTGGTGCTGATAACTTTTATGATAAGGGACTTCAACTACTGAATTAACATCTAAATAGAACTCTGTATAAAAATAGGTTGGTTTATCCCAGCTTTGTCAGATGCTTGATTCTGATTAACATCATCATTAAATGCTTTTTTTTCTGCACAAAAGACAGCTGCTTTGATTAACAGGCATTTGCTACACTCCTGGTGTTTTAGACATTGCCAAAATTTTCCAGAATTTACTGGATAAACTGCATGTGAATGCAAATAACATCACTCCAAAGTCATCAGGAATCTTTCACCAAGGTCAGGAGCAGATGGTTTTCTGTTTTCTCCAATCTATTAAAGATTACATCTAGTACTGAATCAACTAAGGCTGCACAAGTTTGAAAAATCATCTAGTTGTGATAATTCTGACTCCTATTGCAAGACTGACATAAATTGTTGTATTGAAGGGAATTATATTTTTTCATGTCATTCTCATTTTGATTAAGAAAAAAATCAGTGTTTTTAGAATATCATCTATAATGCAAACAAAATGTCTTACACAAGCACGTTGACACACAGGTGAAAAAATATTGCACCTCCTGTGATTTAAAAATTGCAGTAGGGTGTACTGCAATTTAATCTAACGTTTGAGAAAGAGCTTAGCCTTAAAACAAAGGAAGTTTTTCTTAACTTGACAAAAGAACTCACTTGCTGGAAAAAACAGCTGTTTTAATGGCCAGACATGAGGGAAAATGTTGGTATAGTGGGAATGTTACACCAAAATAAGTACTGGAAAAACATTGGTATTGGTGCAAGCAATCCGCTGATTAGATTAGACTGAAAATTTCAAGATGACTGCCCCTGAAATCCTCACGAGTTGGTTGTTCTGAACATACTGGGGCAATTTAAGTATACAGCGGCACCCTGATGGCATCTTGAATGATGCCTGGTTATTTTTATAGATATTATTTGCTAGAAAACCATGCCTCTGAACTGCAGCGCTTTTTTTATTTAGAATATTACCCGCAGAGACGAAAACACCCACTCAGAGCGCACAGAGGTAGCTGGTAGCTGGCAGCTAGCTTGGAGAGATGCAGGTATCTAGTGCAAATAAGGTGCACATCTTGTGCACACCAAAAAAAAAAAAAAGGCAGAGAAAAGCATACTAGTAAACAGAAAACAAAATGAGGCTATTTCTGAACCTGCTCAGAGAATGCTCTTGTTAGAGATGTCACAGCTTACAGTCTTATGCTGGTAATTTAAAATAAACATCACCTTTACTTTCATCACCTTGCCTGTGGTGAATTTTCCTGAATATCTGGCTGCATTTGCACATCAGTTCACCCTGCCAAAAAATTTACCAGTGGTGCTGGCAAGGAAAAAGTCTATTTGAAAAATCTTTGCATTTGCATTCACACAGCTCACACAGAAAAAATCTGGAGTGTCACGTACATGGGAATTGGGTTTGAGACAGGTAACTAAACTAACACAACTGGCTGGGCAAACTTGAAAAAGACTTGAATGACACTAAGACACAATGAACACAGTGTCAACTGTTGTGTTTTTATCTCAGAAAGAAAGTGTTGACTTGGTTTAACAGTTAGGGGGAGTCAACTTAAATCATACGCTTTACAGTCATTCAGCCCTGCTGACTTCCATCTTCATCAATGGAAATGTTTATAGAGTTAATGCAATTTGTAACAGATTAGTGTGCTAATTTAAGTACATTATAGATTGTACTGTTTCTGTAACCCCATTCAAACCCTAGATTCATAGAGACAATTTGTAATGCAGAAGATGTTTCATTTTTTATTTTTAAAGGAACTAATTCATATTTCTGATAAAACTGTTAATACTAAGTAAATATCTTACAGTGTAAATTTATGTAAAAGTAAGACATTTGAGGATAATAGTCTAAGTATAAAGTAAGTATGAAATATGGCATATTTCTGTGTAAAATGAACTTAGTTGGTGTTTCTGCATCCCTATCAGGAGTTTATTCCAACTTTACAGACTATGGCAGAATCATTGACAACTTTTAAATCACTTCTTAAAACTTATTTTTATAGACTTGCTTTTATGCGATGTCGTCTTCTTCTTGTTGTTATTTGTTTTTTTCTTCTCACAATTTTTTTTTTACCTTATTTTAGCTTCTAATCATATTTCATTTCCTCTTGACTTTTACTCACCTTTACTGGCTGTTTTTTAACTGCTACTGTCTTCCTCACTTTATTACTTTTATCTCTTTATCACTTCCCTTTTATTTGCTATGATATTTGTCAAATTTACTGCTTTAACATTTTAGAGCTTGTTTTTTCTGCTTTATTTATCTGTTTCTGCCCTCTTTATTTACATTTTACTGACTTCTATTGTTTAGCTCTTGTTTTTGATTTACTCCTCTTTGTTTCTCTTTTAGCTTCTCACGTCTTAAATTTTTGTCCTCTTGGTCTCAGCCTGTGCAGCTGGGTTCCTGCATTGCCTGGGTTTCAACTTGGTTCTACTGTTTTTATGGTACTTGATGTCTGCGTCCTGCCTGCATCCCGATGAGGTCCACAATGTCGTGTAGTATCGCATGATGTCTGCACTCTGATTGTCTGACATGCCTTAGTTTACATAGCATCACATGACATCTGGGTTTGATGTATTTTGATGTTGATGAATTATTATCTCATCATATTTTAGGTTAGATGCTTTAATTATTTTGGATTTTGCTGATGTTGTCAGGTGTCATTTGTTCTGTCTTTTTTGTCCTTTATATGGGTATTGTGCTTTGTTCTTCTGTTTGCTTCTACACATGTCAAAGTCCTTTGTAAACCAATGTTTTTAAAATTGCTATACAAATAAAGTTATTATCATTATTATTATTACTAGTTTTTTTTCATTAAACATAACTTGAAATATTTTTGAATCAATGCATGGGCTGGTTGAGTGGTTAGTTTGCACACATGATGCACATAGGCTTTTGCTCAGGTTCTCATCAGAATCCACCAACACCTCCCTAAGATTGATCACAACCTACATTTTTCGATTCTGAACCTCTACATCTTTCTTGCATGCATCTCTCTCTTCCAGGTTTCCAACTCCATCCATAGTCTTATTTAAACAGAAGCAGAAAAGCCCCAAAATATATCTTTAGAAATCTATTTTTGAAGCTAAAAAAGATCCAAATTGAGAAGAAAGAGAGCTGCCATTACTCACTCACGAGGACTATTAACAGAAGGGGTTTAGAAGCATTAACAGTAGGGGTTTAAGTGATGGTGGCCTTAATCTCATTTAAGAGTCAAAAGAATGCAAGTAAACAAAGTCCACAATGGGAAGGGAATGTCTTGTGTAAGGTGCAGGTTTTGCCATTCTGCTATTTAGACAGTGTATCACTTCCAGTTCACTTTCAGGTTATTGCATAAAAAAGGCCACCTGTTTAGAAGAAAACACGGGTAATATGTGACTCCACCCTGCACACAGAGCTGGTGAGCATGTTTAAACAAAGCTGAGGCAGTAATGTTATTGCAGTCTTGTAAACAGCAGACGAATGATTTCCTAATCCCTCCCTGCTGTTCAGTGAGGGCATGTACAGGACGTACATATGTACATGGCTTATATACTTACATGAGAAAAAGTATTTGCTTTTCCTTTCAATAGGGGCACCCTGAAGTTCATACTTGAAGTAGAGACTCTTCTGTTTTGTGCTTTTGTGAATGGTTGAACTTAACAACAGCCATCTTTCTATGATTTTTGCATATACACTTGTAGATTGATGCCTGTGGTTTTGGATAATCTCCAGAGGTTGACCAAGGCTTGCTCTAGAAGTTTTTGTGGTTAGTGATGCAGTTCAGGATTAACCCTGTGCTGCCAGAAAAATGACCATCTAGAGTGTCTGTTATTACTGTGCTTTTCTACTGTATGTATCTGTGGTTATATGTTGCGTTTTCAACATTCCTATGTTTTATCTGTGCTGCCATTGGCTGCTAGAAAGACTTCTGATATTAGTATCTGCAAAATAGTGCCCATAAAAATGAAAAACCCCTCTGAAAGTTTTCCCTTTCACTGACTTTAGAAATCAAATCAGGGCCAAATAATGTGTCAATGTGAAAACAGATTTCTACAAAGTAATTTCAATTAGATAAAAATATTTAAGGTAAAACAAATTACTGCATAACTATTCACCCTATTTAAAGTGACTACTTATTTCAACTGGTGCTAGAAGTCTCACAATTATTGAAATGGGGATCACCTGAGTGCAGTGAACGTGTCTCAAGTGAATGCAGTATAAATACACCTCTGTCTGGAAGGTCACGTCACTGACTAGTCAGTATCAGTCCTCTCAAAATCAGAAGTTTGTGGGTTCGATCCCCTGCTCCTGCAGTTACATGTCGATGTGTCCTTGGGCAAGACATTTAACCGTAATCTGCTACCACTGCTGCGTCAGAGGTGTGTAAATGGGTATGAAGTGTACGAATGGGATTAGCTAATACTGATGGCTAAAGCACTATACAAGCTCAAGTCCATTTGCCATTTTATCCCTGGCTACCATTACACCAGAAAGACAAAAGAACACTCCAAGAAACCCCGGGAAATGTTGTTGCTAAGTATAACTCAGGGGATGCTATAAAAAACATTTCCAAGGCACCGAGCAAACCCCAGATTTCAGTTAAATCCATCATCAAGAAATGGAAGGAATATGGCACATGTGTAAATCTGCTTGGATCGGGCTGTCCTCACAAACTGAGTGGCAGTGCAAGAAGGAGATTTTGGAGAGAGGCCTTATAGACACCTCTGACTTCTCTGAAGGAGTGACAAGCTTCAGCAGCTGAGATGGGAGAGACTCTGCATACAACAACTAACAGTTGACCAGGTATTTTACCAGACAAAGCTTTATGGGAGAATGGCAAAGAGAAAGCCAGTGTTGAAGGAGTTCATGAGCAGGGCATTTCAACAGATACCACTGTCACTGCCGACATACTCACATGCTTCTGTTATGTTGGGGTGGATGCTAAAAAATTAATTCACTAGAGGTTGCTGTCTCACATGGAGCTCCATTTCTCGACTTTGTTGTTGCTCTAGTTAGAACCGGGACTACTGGTGGTATTGCAACCTAATGGTTCCTTTCCTGATCTTTGAGAGAATGTGCGTAAAGATAGACAAAATGAACAAAGAGCACACAGAGTGCTTGCTATTGCTGATAACTGAAAACACAAAAAGTTCTCAATATTGGATGCCAAAGAATTCTAAAATTATCTTCTGCTGTGGTGCATGGTGGCGTTGGGCTGTATGGTGGCACAGGGGTTAGCGCTATTGCCTCATAGCAAGAAGGTCCATTGTTCAGTTCCTGGTCAGGGCTTTTCTGTGCAGAGTTCTGTGCATGTTCTCCTGGTGCATGTGTGGGTTCTCTCTGGGTACTCCGGCTTCCTCCCACCACCAAAGATGTTCTTGTTAGATTAATTGGTGTCTCTAAAGTTGCCCGTAGGTGTGAATGTGAGCATGCCTGGTTGTTTGTCTCTGTATGTCAGCCCTGCGATTGACTGGCGACCAGTCCAGGGCGTTCCCTGCCTCTCACCCAATGACACCCCCCACCTCAACTTTACTACAGTGATCCCATACTGCAGTTTACTCTGTTTGTTATGAACAACGCTGTCTGTATTTGTTGTAGAGCATATGCTCCATACTCCGCCTGCTTTATGTGTTAACAGCCATCCTTGTTGAGAAAGCCTGAGATGACTTGCTGTGTTAATAACTAGTTCTTTGTGCCAATTTAACACAGCCCATTTTCTGCGGATTTTAAAAGGGGAAATAAAATAGTTTCTGTGAATTGTGTATTAATGAAATCTTTGCGCATGTTTAAGGATCATGTTGTGGTGGCATCACCTGAGTAACGGTTTTCAATTTAGAATGGGGCCTCTGTTTTCCTTGAGACTCAATGATGGGTTTTTCCTTGAACCAAAGAATTCACATTGATATCGAATGAAGCAGGGGATTCAACTTGAAAGTGCTTTAGTGCTGCTTCAGAGAAAACATCCTGCACAAGCTGTTCGACTAAGAAGTTCAGGAAATAAATATCACAAAATGTCTGTCTCCAGCTTTGGCATATTTACGTGCCTGTAAAGCAAAATCTGACCTTAATCTCTAAATTATGGGGGGAAAAAAGTTGCTGTAAACAGGTGAGAAGTATGTGTGACTGAATTTTGAGTTTAGACTGCCATTAAGTTTTTCACCATGTTCAGGGTTATTTTTTCTGGGCAGGTTAAAATGTGAGGCTCGGTGGTGCACAAGAGCCCAAAATGAATTATTCCACCCCAATAATGCTGCAAAGATATGACAGCATTTATGGGACATTAAAGGCCAGTCAAATTGTGTTTTTGTTCAGTGTGAGGTGACAAGCCTGCAATCCATGATGGCAGACGGGTCACTGAACATAACATAACAAACCAATTTTTGAGAGAAACTAACAAACTGCATCCCAGACTTCTGCCTCAACCACTGTGACACAAAGCCACGCAGCCACAGTCTGGGTGCAGGCTATTTGCTGGAGTGGTTGTTTCAGTGTCCCCTAAATGAGTAAAACCATCTAGAATGTGAAACAAGCCAATCTGAGAATTTTAAAGTCACTTTCCATACGCAAATCAATTACTCTGCCTCATGTGTGCTTTGTACAGAATTACACAGCATATTCTTGATTTTATACCAATCCCCATAGTTAGGCTCAACTATCTTATTAACTTTAGCAACTACAAGATGCCAAGATGCTGCCCATGTGCAAGAAAGTTACTTTCTGCCATAAAATGCATGCATACATAAATAACCAACATGGACACTTACAGCTTCGGTGTGGATGGGATGGACAGCAAACAGCAAGGCTGCCACCAAGCTAAAAGTCCTGTCCAGGAACAATCGGCACACTCGCAGGAAGAGCACACACACAACGGCATGTAAAATAACATTAAGCAGATGATAGGAAGCTGCACTCAGTTCACTGTAGAGGTAGTTCAGTCTGAAGGTGAGTACGGTCAAGGGTCGATATGATTTATGGCTCCGCTCCTGGAAATGGGTATATAAAAAAGTAGTTTTTAATGTTATATACAAGAAGTCACAAATATTTCAGAGATGTAGGTTAATCTGAGTGGTTACCTGATGTAAAAGTTTAAAAACATTGTTTTAAAGCCCAAGAAACACCTTTAAAGTAGCTTCAAAGTCAAAGGTAATTCAAAGAGTTTTCTAAGTGTCACCGAAGCGCTTCAAATGCAACTGATCTTAGTACCTTAAGACTGCTACAAAACCAGCTTTGTAACAAAATCTAAATTATATGGCACAAATGATCTCACTATAAAGGTTAATTCTCCAGGAAAGTACTTTTTAGGACCTATGACTTGCCTCTGCCATTGGTGTTCCCCAGAAGTCATTGAGGAATAGGTTGCGAAGAGGTGTTGAAGGTCGTAGGTCCTTGTTGTCAAGAATCGCAGAGACATCATCAAACACAAAGCCACATGACAGACTGTTCCAGTAACATCCCACCACCAGTCCAGTCAAAAGTAAAATCTCCTTCCATGACACGGCAGCCATGGCTGACCAGAGCCGTCATTGATCACTGTATAGGAGAAGAACAACAGTAAGACATTAATTGAAAGAGGCAGAACACAAGCTTTATCACTACTTAGGGTGCGGCGAAGAAGGAGATATACCGAAAGGCAAAGCTTTTGATTTACTGGTCAATCTTCCTCCCAGCCCTCACCTAAGGTTGTGACTCTTTGTAATGACTTATAGAATGAGTCGATTCGAGTGGCAGCAGAAATGAGTTTTCTCTGGAGGGTGGCTGAGCTCAGGGCAAGACAAGGTGAGGAGTTCAGACATCCGGAGGAAACAATGCTTCTTGGCATTGAGAGGAGCCAGTTGAGGAGTTGCAAGCATCTGATCAGGATGCCTCCTGAACACTTCCCTTTGGAGGTTTTCCAGGCCAGAATGCGCTGGAGAAATTATATATCCTGTAAGGTCTAGGAACATCTCAAAATCCCCCAGGAGGAGTTGGAAAGTGTCGCACAGGAGAGGGATGTCTGAGTTGACTTGCTCAACCTGCTGGCACCATTGCCTGATGGATGGATGGATCATGGATGGAAAATGATAACTACCTATTCAGGGTAACTTCAAACATTATCTTGTGGACAAGGAGCACATTTCTGTGAGAGGCTCTTGCTGTAGACTATATTGACAGAGCATTATTTCGGGCATCTGTTTATTTTTATAATTCAACATCAACAATATTGATTTAAAGGACCCTGCCCTTTATCCTATTAGAAAATATAGTGATATAAGTTAAAACATCTGCCTGGCCCTACTTCAAAGCAACCATTCACTAATGTAGCATTTTATGTTTGGATAGAACTAGTAATTTCATAAGCAACCATCCATATTCCTCGTTTCACTTTTCTCAAATACAAAATTCTTGCATTTGTCAGTGAACCCCTGACATACACCCCATAAACCCCTCTGAGATTCGAATCTTGTTTGATTGGGATATGAGTTATCACAGTCAGGACTTTTATATTCAAATCAGACAGCATTATTATACAAGGTAAAGCTATGGGTGAGGAATTAAGAGAGGTTGGAAACTGTGATGAACAGCCGTTGCTACGAAATGCACTGGAGAGGGACCATTACAGCTAGCATTGCTAGTAAATACTAGCCTATTTCTGTGGTTGTTAAATGTTAAATTATCTCAATGAACTGTGCTACTGCTTGAGGGTGAAACTGCAAAGAAACACTCGGAATTTCATACCCGTGTTACGGTTTAAAGAGTGACCATGTTAACTGGCGACTTGCAGCCGGATGAGTCTACAGTTGTCGTAGTAACAATGTTGACGAATGGATGTCTCTTTGTTCATAATTTATATAAACTGATTAATATTTATGATATGACGGTTAACAAAACATTAAGAAACAAATCTAAGGACACGTTCCGCCTTCAACGTATGTTGTTTCTACGAAATCCACAGACTCCTTCGGCTACAAGTCGCCAGTTAGCATGGTCACTTTTTACACCGTTACACCGGCTGCTGCAATAGCGCGTTAGCTAATGGTGTGGCTAGTTATATGGCTAATGCTAACAAGGCTGGTACCTATCTTTTCATTTAGATAAGATAGCCGTTGGTGAATTTTTGGTCTCTTTTGTATTTTCACCTACCGTGTCTGTAACAGGATAGACGCCGATAGCTGTGGTGATATCCAAAAAACACGACGAGTGTTTACAAACTCAACTGAAAGCACAATTCAGTAGACAGCATTTGGTTTTTGGATGCTAGCTTGAACACATCATCACAACCGCTTCCGGTGCAGAGGTTAGCGCGCAAGTTAAACGTCAGCTAAGCTAAACTTGTCAATGTTTTTATAGGCATATGTAGCCTGCTTAAACATATTTGTTAGTTAATTAGCACTCAGGGGTCACGTTTAATCGGACAAGTCTCTGTATTCTGGTAAAGTTCTATTAAGAGGTCAATTTGTCTCTTTATACTTGTTTTATTTAATGTCGGCTAGCTCTGGTAGCTAACTGGCACTGTGAGTTGTTATTGGTAACCTAGCAGCCAAAGCATCCTGACATGTAAATCTCATAGTGGCTTTTAACTATCATTTTAAATGAAAACTACCCTTTTATTCCGTATATGGCTCAGTTAACTAAATGTTATGGACACAAGTGAATGACACTTTCTATTTAATTTTCACGTCGAACTTATGTATCACATAGTTTAGCTGGCTAATTCTTGAAAAGAAGCTACACTTCTTTAAAGGTTGCGTCGAAAAGAAATGCGTATTTTGTGTCGCATTGCAACGGTTAACCAAAAACAGATAATAATAATATTACCTTTGGGTTGTTTGAGGCAGCTAACATTACAAGTTATGTTGTAATTAATAGCTGCTGGCTGGATGTTTTCCTACTGCTTTGATTAATTTACTTTTGATTTACTTTGATTGTTTTACTTGGATTTGATTGCCTTATTTACTGCTAACCGGCTATGGCCAGAATGGCTACTGCATTTGAATGGGATAAAGTGAAGAAACTTGACCCAGATAACCTCCCCGACAATGACGAGGACCAGCAGGAGGACTTCTTCAACATGTTTATTTCGGTAAATATCCCCACTTTATGCCAGTATTCATTCATTTGGACCTTTAACTGATGCTCGAAAACCAGTAACTCTCTGGATTAAGATGACATGTTGAATGTTGGGCTGGACAATATGGACCAAAAATGATAACCCTGATATTTTGTATGAACAATGTTTATATATATATGTTTCAGAAATAACAAAAAAGTAGCCTAACTTCTAAGTTAGATCCACACAGCCCGAATGCCATATATGTCACCTTTTTATTAACAGGCAGGTGCACAATGGCAACATGTTAATGAAAAAATGTGTGGTTAACGCCCGACGAGGTGTCCAATGTCCATAAATCCCCTTATAATTGGACAGGGTATTGACCCGCTTATACCATGGTCATTTGCCAATGAAAATAATTAATATAAATACTAATTTATAATTTCAACACACTGCTGCATCCAGGTCCTTTCACTGATCAAAGCAGTGCAGTCTTAGAACCGTTGTCTCGGAACCTCTGTGGTTCTTTAGTAACTAAAGATACAGGCTCAAAACGTGTTCCTTTGAGCACAGATTTGATCTTAGGAAAAAATCACACAGTGCATTGACAGTCGTTTTGTCTCAGTCAGGATCATGTTAGAGAAGTTCCAAGTTTCATCACGTAATCACTTCTAAGAATCTGGGTTCCTTTCAGTTTGTTCCAAATTGTCTCCACAAATTTGCTTGGGCTTTGCTTTTTGATCAGGAGTCAGAAGTTTTGGTACAACTTTGGCCCATACTTTAGTCATGTTCAAATTGCCAAACTGTCTCTTTCTCAATGGAGACCATTGCTGTCTTTAAAGCAAGCAACATGTCATTCATTTTTCAAAGTAAGTTACTATGTGACATCCAGGACATTAAGAGTTCTATGTTTACTAAGTACAGACAGAAATGGTCTGTCGATATATGGTGTAAACCAAAACTATGAACATATTGTCTAATGAAGAATAGTTATGATGTAGAGTTTTACATGAAGTATAATCTCACTAGAAGACAGAGATCAGTATGTGCACAGTTGCGCTCAGGAACTTTACCCCTAGCCATAGAGACTGGTAGGTTTAATGCCATTCCAGAGGAAGACAGAGTATGTTTATTGTGTAACTTAAGTGAAACTGAGAACGAGATTCATTTTCTGTTTTACTGTCCAATTTATGATGACTTAAGGGATTTATTTTTTAGGAAAATGTCCTTGATTAATGCAGACTTTTTCTAGTTTGATGATTATGAAAAACTTGAGTTCTGTTTCAGAAAAGGAACTTTTGTCGTAGCAGATTTTATCTGCATAGCTTGGGAGAAAAGGCAGAGTTTATTGTTTACTACTGAGCTGAGAAAAGATCACGCAATGTTATAATTGTTATGATTTTATCTTTTTGTAAAACACTGCAGTTGTATTTCTGGTGTCTTATAAACCCATGAGGGGTTGGGCACTTTTTGTGCATGACACGTAAATAGAGTACAATCAATCAATCAATCAATCTGCCATCATACTTATATGATGATACTGAGTCATCGATTATTTCAAACAATTGTTCAATGATTTTGGTATGCATGGGCGCCCTGAGTGTTCATCATCTTGGACATCCTCTCTGCCTTCACTAAATCTTTGGTGCCTTTCAAACTCATGCGCATGTGCCATGCAGTGTTCCCCAGACACCTCTATTAATGTACATAAAGATACAGCTGCCTTTTTGTTCAGTTTCACGAAAATTTCAAGTTTCAAAAACGTGCACTTTAATCAGCGAGCATTGAACCAATGATGTGCATGAACACCCAACCTTTAACATACAACACTTGGTGTGACAGTGAACCACGTGGTGTTATCCTCATACTTAAAGTCTCATTATTTAATAGCCATACCTCATATACAAATAAATGATCTTTGAATAAACTGCATTAGATGGAAGGACATACACTGTATCGATAGAAACAATATCATTTTGTTATATCTGTTTGACAATATACTGATACATCTAAAAATGCATCTTATTTCCCAGCCCTAATATTCAGACCATTGCACCTCAATGTTTTTTTTTTTTTTCATTTAAACTATGACTATGACTATGATCTTTGCAGGCTGAAGAATGGGAGGTGATAAATAAATCTCCAGAGGACATCATTCAAGTCCTCAGAGTGTTTCAGGCTCTTTTGAAGGTACACGCTTTTTTCAATACTATTCTGGTGTTTTCCAGATTTAATTTTGTTGTAATTGTGGACACAATTGTCTTCTTTTTGTCTTCCTAGAGAAAAGATCACGAACTTGCTCTTACCTCTGACTTCATTGAAGACATAGGTATAAAGCATGCCAAAAAAGGTAAGTACTCATTTAAAGTTAAGAAGTAAAATTTACCAAATTGTTTAGTTTTGCTAACAAACAATAGCGCATTTCAAATTGTTGATCATGTCTTTTGTAATGTAGAAAGGGAACTTGCTGCCAAGTTGTCTAGGCTGGAACAAGAGAGCAAGGTAAAGCTTTTCATCTTATTTGTCCTGCAGCTTGCAAACTTAGTTTAGCGTTGTTGATTAGATTGTCTTCATACCTGCGGCTGCCATGTTAAATGAGGAAACAATAACATCATTGTGTAATGTAATTTGAAATCCCCGCTCTTCACCGGATTACTTCCGCAAACAAAAGCAACAACACAACCTCCGTCTGAATCTTTAAGCCAATCATTGGAAGAAACCCCACGGATTGGTTGCATCGACCACTAGATGACAACACCTAAGAAGATTACAGTTAATTCCCTGCATGCTAAGCTATCACTTCTAGTTCACGTTGTTTATTTCAATTTTCAAAAGTTTGCATGTTATTTGAATCAACATTATGACATTTGGCTAAAGTAAGTCCCTTTTTAAGGTCCTGTTAATAACCGTGTGAATGTATTAGTGAAGTGAACAGATGGAGATGACTGTAGACTGAAAGGGTTTCTTAGTGGGGGTTGTTTGTCTGTTTCTATGTCTTTTTCCGGTCTGAACGGCTCAGCACACCGGCACAGGGCCAGACACACGCTTTCTCAGGGATGAGATCCGCCATCTAGAGTCTCAGCTGGAGCAGAGGGAGAGGGAGTTGACCCAGTGCAAGAAAGACATGGGCAAAGAAAAGAAATCCTACAAGGAGGTATGAGCATGTTCACAGTAGTATAGGACAAAGGAATTAGGATTGAGTCCTTGGATGACCCACAAGTATTAGGTCATGAGTTAGTACACACTGTGCTGGTATATCTTCTGCCCATTGAGGGCATTGAAGAGATTTTTCTGTGTCTTTGTGATTTACTCCTGAAAAGAAAGATTAGAGTTTATCTTACTTTACTTCTATTTGAAGAACCTGTAAGGAGTTTTTAACTGGTTTTGAAACGGTCCCTAATAGTTGTTAGTACATTTACTTGCAGTTAAATTACTGTTTTATTCCAAAAAAAAACAGAACCTCCAAAATGCACACAAACATGATTGCCTGACTAAAATAATACAATGGAATTTCTCAAACTAGGACTAACATGCCTACATAATGTGATTGGGGATGGATTTACTCTTGGAAACATTCACCTCAGTAGGACCCAAAATGGACTAGATGTTTCGCACATGCTTCACAGCCTTTGTGTCTGGCTTTCACCTGGAAGTAGAACAGCATAAATGCTTGGTATAACATGCCACATTGTCATCTACCTTTAGATCTCACCATAAGCTAGGGGGATAATCTGTACAGATTATCCCTCTAGCACAGGGTATGCACAGAATGTACAAACTTGTCAATAATTAATGTAATTGCCATACTACACACGCTACATAGGTTAGCTGCTTGCTATGTTTTAAGCAAGGCCAGCTTGAACTAGGTTCACTTAAAAGTAGCTTAAAGGTACACTGTGTAAAATTGGAATTATCAACATTTGACAGTCAATTTTTAATGTGATGCTCATTTCTCTGGTGATAACTGTGGCAACCATTAAAATTTTACAAAAAAATGTGTGTATCTACTATTTGGGTCTTTCTGTGGTGCCATAGAAACATGCAAAATAAAAAAAGATAATCCAAGATGGCAGCGTCCTTGGAGGGTACCTTCCCTATGTACAAATAAATGGCTTATTCTCAGTTAATTTAGAAAAATAACTGTTTTTTGGATTCAGGTGAATAAACACTTATTAAGATAGACCTACTTTTAAGTATTATGTTACGTTTTTACCCAGTTTGTTCCACTAAATAGTACTAGGCTAAATATTACATACTGCACCTACCTTTGCAGAACCTGACATACTTCCAGCGATGAATTGATTTTACTCTGGTGCTTGTATACTGGGACAAGGATAGTATGGCAAGTAAGGGAACTGTCTAACAGTTTACCAATGAAATGCATCAAAGTAGCTGACTCTGCTCGTGGCTCTGCTCTTACCATGCTAGTGTACACAGTCATATATGACCAAGATCTCAAACATGCCAGAAATCCATCCGACCAGTTGGAAACAGTTGGTCGGGCTGTGACCCTGCTGTTGGCTTTTGTATCCCCATGCACACTGCATGACAAATTATTCACGATAACATTGAGAGTCTGTGACTTGTGAGTCGTGCGGCTCAGAATGTATATCTGAATCATCAGAAAATTGCACTGTGTACGCTGGGCTTAACCAACAACAAGACCATGCAATATCAGAAACTGAACCACTGACACAAACAGTGCTTCAATACACTCAAGAACAAAAGCTGAGATTTTCAATTAAGACATATTTAAATCTTATCTGATCACTTACAGTAACTTCTGTTGTATAAGATACTTTTAATACCTATTTTTTCCATCTGAGAAGTTGGTACATGCCATACCATGAGAGCTGATGCTTTTAGGAATTTGCCCTCTTTAAGTGTGTATTGCAGGCAGTTGCTTCCTGACTCACGGTGTACTAGAAGTCAAAGTGATGCCGAGCAGTCAAGTTGGGGTTGGTGCCACTTTTTAACACCTTTTCCCTCATTAGAAAATAATCCTGCTTTCAAACAAACACTCTTGGACTGTGATTCTTTACTACACTACAACCATTGCAGGACGAGAGCTGAATTACTGTATTATAGCTGGCAGGAGTGCAAACTCTTGATTGCAAAAACAGATTATGTAATAAAAAAGCTATAGAGCTGCACAGAAACTGCACATTGTGGACTGCTGAAGCCAGTGCAAGTCATACTGAAAGACAGCTTAAACCCTTTTTCCCTCTTGGGCCCCAAATACTGATGCAATTTTTTGATACGGATAGTTTGACATTTGAAGTTTATAGATTAATTACAAATGTACTAGAGCAAGGCTACAAAGTGCAATGTAACATAGTTGTGCAACTATTGTGTCCAAATGTTCAACTTGTTTTGTTGAATATTTACGTTCTGTTTCCTAGTTGTACGCAAAAGCAGAGATGGCAGATGAGGAGGTGAAGAAGCTGAAAAGAGAGGTATTTGGCAGTTGATCCTAAAGATCTTTTTTTTTCATTCATCACTTCATCTTTATTCATTACACCATCTATTTCTGGCACTGAGCTTGGACTGTTGGAGTTCGAAATTGGGTTGCATCACATAAATACACAAGGATACATTTCCCAGATGTTGTTTCCCCTAGTCTTAAACATGCACATCCTACAAGATTTGAATGGATTTTTACAACACAGGGTATGATTAAGATTATTGTGTTTGTCAAATAGAGCAGAAGGAAGACACATTTGGTGCTGTAGTAATGCAAAAAAGAATTACAGAAGGCTCAATGAGTGTAAAGAGAAAACAGTCAGGGACAGCTGGTCAGCAGGGATTTTCTATCAAGCAGTAAATACTGACACTGGTATTTAAGCTTTCACTTTTAATATCTGTTAGACATGGTATGCTAGCATCTGGCACTGAGTGTTTATGTTTTCCATAGCTTGGGAACATAATTTGGGCTTAGCATACCTCTCTTGGCCCTCTTTGCTTACTTGGGCAGAAATGTAAGAAACATAGCGGAAACAAAATCCCTTAATATCAGACATGTTTAAAATTATTGATTGGTCTGTGTACAGCCCCCTTCAGATTATCATTAGGGAGAAATTAGACCACAACCCCTGTCATCACGGCTTGTTTTTACTTACTCTAAACTTGTGTAGCCTCTAATTGTCATGATTGCTTCTTAATTTCACCACCTCTTTTCATTCTTTCTTTTTCGTTGTCTAAGATAAAAAAGCTTAAAAAACAGGTAAGAAATATAGCTAGTCAAGTATAATTAGTTGTTTGCTTTAAATGTAGTGTGTCTCGATTAGTGTATGACCACAGGATGGTGTGTCAAGTTGCTGCTCTGACTAACACCTTCCTTCTTGTTTCACCACAGAACGAGCAGCTTCAGCAGGATGTTGGCTATTATCAAGCACAGCTTGACCAGAAGGAGACAGCGACAGATGAAAGAGAGGAGTTTCAGAAGAAACTCTCCTTGGCCAACCGCCAGCGTGACCAATGCTATGATGATCTTCAGGTATTTATGAAGCTATTATTCTACTAAACCATTAATAAATGATACAACATATCATTGGACAGCAGGTCTGATGATGCTAGAGCTACAGTTGTTGAAAAATGTTCCTCCAAGGCCTTTAATAAAGGAAAAGTCTCATATCTGCCAAAAAATGCCAGTTCATGTTAACTTAAATTAGTAAATTAACTGTAAGTTTTTATTTTTATCATTTTATTTTGGTTTTATTACCTCCTGTTTCAATGCCTTTGTTTTCAACAGCGTGCCGAGGATGAAATCCTACACCTGAAAACTCAGAATGAGCAAATGCAGAAAAGTCTGGAGGAATCTGTGAAGGAGATGGAGAAGATGACGGACGAGTACAACAAGATGAAGATCGTTGTACAGCAGACAGACTCCATAATGGACCAGCTGAGGAAAGAGAGGGATCATGCAAACTTACAAGTAAATACCCTTTTCAATTGACTGCTTTTCTGATTTGTAGTCTTTTTTGAGTCTGTGGTGGGATTTGAGATAGTTGTCCCCCTGAGATAAGTGACCTGAACCCATTTATCTCTTAACTACAAGGTCTTTAAAACACTAACTGGGTTATCTTCAAAAAGGACTGCAGTCATGAAGTTGTCATGTTTTATTATGTTTTTTATGCTTGTAATTTAATGTGATAGATAACTCCTACTTGCATGTCTGTGTGTTTTTTTTACATTTTCAGGTGAGAGAGTTAACAGATAAACTTCATAGCATGACTGTAGAGGATGATCCAATTATGGCAACAGTCAACTCCACAGTGGAGGAATGGAAGGTGGGTGTGAATCAAACAGCTCTCAAAATGGCACCTTTTTGGGTTTATTATTTTTTTTTTAAGTCATATGTAGTTTAAAATATGTGCAAGAAAGCTAGAGAGGGGTAACCTATGGGGCAACAATAATTCTTTATTAGCTCCTCCTGAGTGTAGGAATTTTGATTGCTTTCCAGATACCTTTTTATGGCCTCATAAGCATTTTGGCCACACAAACCAGAGTCTAAAGCCCATCTTATAAAGAGATCACATTATGTTGTAAAGAAGTTGTAGTATCATGCCAGCTGTGTTACAGTGCCGCGAAAAAGTATTTGCCCCCTGTCTGATTCCTGATTTTCTTGCATATTCATCACACTTAAATGTTCTGGATCATCAAACCAACTTCAATATCTCATGAAGACAGCCCAAGTAAATACAAAATGCAGTTTCTAAATGATGACTATATTTATTAAGGGAAACCATGAGTCAAAACGCCTCCATTGTGCCTTGCTTTAATAAAACTGCTTAAAAGGACATTTCTGAGTGCTGATGTCTTGTTTCCCAGTAAGTCCCTTTTTGTCATGCACCATAAGAAGTTTATTGTTTGGAGGGTGCTCTTGATTTTTTGCTTTTCCTGCTATGTAGAGTGGCCATCAGTATGAGTTAATTCCATTCATACTCATCCACACACTTCACCGACACAGTGAGTTGGTTAGCCAATTGGTCATAAGTGTCTTGCCCAAGAACACGTCTGCATGTGATTGTCGGAGCTGGGGATCGAACCCAAAGCCCTCCGATCATGAGACTACTGACTCTACCTAAAGATCCACAGTCACCCAAGCATACAGACCAGCAATGAACATATTTCATCAGACTGCTGTTCTAAGCATTATCAGAAAACTGACAAAACGTATTCATTACTGGTCTCTAACATTGCCTGGAGTTTCTGTTGCCATGCGTGTTTTCCTTTTCTACCATTTTTTATCTTTTCCTCACCCACAGAGAGTGCTCTCTGGAAAAGATGAAGAGATTTTGGTGTACCAGCAGATGGTCCGCGATCTGAGGGAGAAGCTGCGTTCAGCACAGTTGGATTTGGACAAAAGCAACATCCTTGCCTTGCAGCAGGTAGGGTCATTATGTTATTAGATTGGATAAGCATGTGTAGATTTATGTATGTAAACACAAATATTTAAGTACTATACATAAAAGAAGCTTCACACAAAGGTTGCACTTATATGGTAGAAGATGTAGTCATATTTTGGAGCATTTTCCTTTACAATATTAGCTCTTACTGGAAAAGGAACTGTTTTGCTTGGAGACAGCATAAAATTGGATTTCTGTGACATGAAAGAACAATTTAATTTATCCCGTCCATATGTTGCCATATACATATTTGCCAGGTTAGGCATTTTTTGACTTGAATCCCAGCCTGATTCCAGTAAATGGTATTATTTTAATAAGTTGCAGTTATAGTTTTATACATAAAGATGCCTGAGGATTATGGTTATGTCTTGTTAAGCAGCTTCACATGTGTTGTTTTGGCAACCAGCTTCCAATGTAACCTTGGGCTCAAGATATAATTCTTCCATACTGTAAATACTTAAATGGTCATGCTGGGAGAGGATTGTTTTGTGTTAATTGTGTTCTGTATGTTCATTTTTGTCTACTGGGGCAGTGAAGTCCTGACCTGGGCAGGATTGTTTTTTTTGGGGTTTTTTTCACGTTCCTCCATCTTTCTGTCAGTTTTCCTGCTTTCTGCATTCTCTCATTTCTTTGTCATGTCTCATCAACCTGTCCTCCCTTTCATCTCACTATTGCTGTCCTGGGCAAAGGTCATATATGAGCTCTGCACTGTAAGTTTCATTATGTGCCTCCTCCCCGTACGCCAACTTAGCTAAGCTTTCATTTCATAAATTTCCTTTATGATGAAAGGGTCAGCGATTCAGTATGCCACAGCTTCCCTTGGTCTTAAGCATACATTTTTTTCCTTTTTAAATCGTCGGTGAATGCTGAAGGCTGTCCAAGAGCGGGATAATCAGATCAAGATGCTGAGTGAGCAGGTGAAGCAGTACACAGTGGAGATGGAGAAGCACACCCAACTCATTGAGGAGCTAAAAACAACCACTAAGAAAGACAAAGGTGGGTTCAGATTTCTTAATAGAACATGTTTATACCAAAGAGATGTGTGAGGAAATCAAGATCAGCAAATGTTCTCTAAATGTTTTAACCCTTAAAGAAGCTTGAAAGCTTGATGACCTCTGTGGTAAGAGCTGCATGTTTGTTAAGTTACTATGGTGATCAAGCTTTGTGACACTGGAAAATATCCTTTTAGTCCTCAACATATCTCCATTTCCCTTCAATCCACCTTTTTACTACTAACAAAAATATCTAACTCAACATGAAACCGACCTCTGTGGCACTGAGAGAGCGGGTTGTTTGAGGGATCAGAAATGCCACTTTCTTGACAAAAATACCATCCTATCTTCCCTATCTAATATCAAAACTTCTCCTGTGGTGCTACCAAATCAGAATTTACGCATAAATAGATAGTACAATATATCAAATAATAATTCTAGCATTATCAAACTTTACCCTCGGAATCCAGAGCCAGTTTTTGCTATTTTGGTCCACTTGTATTTTAATACAAAAATGAAGAATTTCTACCCCTTTAAGCACAATAAAGTTGAAGACATCTATTTTATCAGAACATTTTGGATAGAATATGTGTACTGCTAGGATGTCAGATGAATGTTTCAAAGGTTAAACAGACATCGAATCTCTCAGAATTTTCTAAACAACACTCCCAGATACACAATGAACAATCCTTTCACATCTGCATTGAGTTTCTTCAGGCCTTGTCTCTCAGGAGAAAAATAACTTCTAAACAAACACACGACACAAACTATCACGTTTATTTATCTCCATAAATTCCAATTTTTGCATGCATGTGGTATTCCAGCACGTGAAATGTGCATGCATCCCACTTTAGGAGCCAAAATGTCTTCCTTTCAATATTTGGGCCATAGGGCAGTATTTTTTATTACCTTTTCGAACTGGCATATATATAATATCTTGTCTTTTGTTGATTTTTGACTGGCCCTGATTGGAGTGTTGTGATTGGCCAGCAGGCTGACAGGAATTTTTTTGTCTTTTTTTTCCACTGCAAAAATAGAGTCCTAATAGCAACACTGCCAAGTTTTTTATAGCAAAAATGTAATAAACAGGCATATTATCATTAATTTAGCTATGTGGATTGGTAGTTTTAGAACTGTAAATGAACACACTGATATAAACACAGAAGCCATCTGTAGATCAGGAAAGAGGTAAGTTTAAGTTTGCAATTTACTCCATGGTGATCTTACAGCTCCTGACAGAATGTAAACAACGCGTGTGCTACTGATCAGGCTCATCGGTGATCTAGCAGGTTTCTGAGGGTTAGTCCTCAAGAATTCTCCCCCAAAAACAACAAAACAATATATAACTAAATGCCTTCGGAGACAATAAGGTAAGAGTTAGTTGGGCAAATTATGCTTGGAGAAAAATATTTGAAAATGGAACTGAAGTGACTGTGAAGATACCTCACCAAACAAAATAACGGCAGTGGCTCATCAATCATACTTTGTGACCCAACAAGCACTTTCTAAGTAATGTTAATGTCACAACCAAGCATTTGAGTTTGAATTCTCTTTTTATGAAATAAAAATGTTGGAGCTGTATTATGACAAATTCCAATGGCTGTTTTAAGCATGAGGTTTGTGTGTTTTTTGTGCTTCCTGTTGACAAAGGAGCACATGTCATGATCTCAATCTATCAGTCAGTTTTTGTTTGTATTGCACCAATTAATAACCAATATCTCAAGACACTTTACAAAGACGGCATGTTCTAGACTGTGCTGTTTGTTTTACTGTTTTACTGACACTCAGCACTAATCCACTATGAGCATAGTATTTAGCAAAATTTAGCAAAGCTACAATGGCAAGGAAAAACTTCCTTATAACAGGCAGAAATCTTAAGACTCAGGTTGAACAGCCGTCCGTCCTCGTTTAATAAAAAATGTCATCCTGCTGGCTTGTAGCAGTCAAAATATCTCTCAGAAATGGTGATGAAAGGGTCATTGGTTTTAATGATGTCGGAGTGTAGAGCAGTGATGCAGACAGACATTTTAGCTGCAGGCTAATTAGTCCATAAGCTTGAAGCACATCAGCACATTAAACCGAACTGCAGAATAAAGAGAGAAAAAAAAACTCCCACTGTGGTAGAATATGCGTTTCATGGCTTAAACTGCTCTTCATCTGTTCAGATCAGCTTTGAAAAGTGCTCCCAAACTTTATTGCAAGTCCCATTTGTGAAAAATACTAATCCAGTATTGAAATCCACGTTGAGATAGACATTAATTAGCAACAGCTGGCGGACACTCAGATTATGATGTGATCCAGGCAGTCTTAGTAAAAATGACCATCAGGTGAAAGAAAATGAGGTGTCATGATGTGTTCAAATGTCACATTAGGAAAAGTACATTTTAGTTTTTGACAAGTTACTTGAGTAGAGTTCTGATGATGAGAAATTTGCTCATTTTTTTCAGCAACAGATACAATAAAAGAGATGAAATCACGTTCTTTTCAAAATGTTACTGAAGATCTACGCAGCTCTTACCGCTTCTGTTAAAAATGTATTGGGGTTCTGTTTTTCTACTTAAAACAGAAAAGCATCAATTGAGTTGAAAATATGACTTGTACATCAGATTTCTTTGGTAACTTTTTTCTTTACTAAAAAATTGCAGATAATGTGTTGTGTAAGGCTCATCAATGAAGTGCCAAAGTATCAAAAATTTTGACTACCTTGTTTACATTGCCTTTGATAATGCACATTTTCATATTTGCTTTACTAGGCTATGTTAATATTGTGTTGTTTAGACAAACAAAATGTGTATAATACTCTGTGCTGCTAATTTTATTTGGATTTTTAAATATATGTAGCTTGCTAAAATGATTTCAAATAATGTATCAGTACTTTTTCATTTTTTTTTTTTAGCAATTTTTGATTACTGTGATTATTTTATGAAATTTGGATATTTTTAAATCTATTCAGATCAAGTCTTTGTTGTGGAAAATGTAAAGAAGGCTGTTTTTTTTGTTGTTGTTTTTTTTGTTTTTTTTTTGTTTTCAGTTTACCATGCCGCTCCATGAATGATACCATAATACAGAAATTAACTGCTCTGTTGTTGGCATGCTGGTTTGTAGTTCTATAGGTGTCATATAGAGACATCAGTATTTATTTCAGTCTGGTTCGTAGCTTGCCAAAATCAACACAGGAGCTCTGTTGTGGGTAAACATTGACTCAATAGTTAAGTCTTTTCCAGAAGCTTGTTATGATGAAGGTCACAGGACAAATTTCTTCTTAGTACCAATTTCTTTCACAGTACTTCAGTCAAGTACTTCTTTCCTTTTCTGGATCCAGGCCAACCAACAACCATACAGCAGAAAAAGATTGAAGATCTGAAGTCCAGACTGGCAGCTGCGGAGGCCAGAGCAGCAGAAGCAGAGCGCACAATGGTGCTTGCAGAAACTCATGCTGAGGAAAAAGACAAAGCGCTCATTGAAGCTTCAAATCGGCTGAGCCAATACGAGTCTGTAAGTCTTTATATGACCCCTGTTTCTTCTAAGTGCCTGAATGGGACTTTCATTCCAAGAAGTGAGGCAAATGTTTGTTTGTTTTTTTGTAGACTATCACCATAAAAGAGCCACTGAAATGACAGTGTGACCACAGTGTTATCAATATGTTTTGTATGCAGCTCAAAGCTAAGAGTGTCTTTCAGCATGCCCAATCATGTCCTGATTTTCTCCTAAAAAGCCTTAAATTGAACAACAGAGTGGTTAAACAAGTGACATAAGAGGGGCTTTTTGTTGAAAATTTGGTGCTGTATTTTTACTGCTTTACAGGGCACTTATGGCCTGGAAGCAGCAATTTTGGAGATCAAAGAGTGTAAAAATCAAATAAGGGTGAGAGATCGTGAAGCAGAGACTATGACCAAAGAAATTAACCAGCTTGAGATGAAACTTAATGACCTGATGGATGAAAATGAGGACTTCAGAGAAAAACTGGGTCAGAATTTAAAAAAGTCTTTGCTGATTCTATCTCATCTATTTCTACAACTAACTAACGGAGAACTTTCACTGAAAATTGGTTATTTATTTGTGCTTTTCTTCCTTTTCCATTAATTCCAAGGCCTGGAACCAAAACAAGAAGTAGATCTGACAGAGTTCAGGCGGGCCAAAGAACTCAGACAACGCCAGTACAAAGCAGAAAACCAGGTCCTCACCAAAGAGGTAAAGTGGAATAAAAAAGATAATAACATCTGCTTTTATAACCTATATGTTTTTCATAGCTCTCATCTCATTGCTTGATTTCTTCTCAGATCGAACGCCTTGAAGAGGAGAGACTTGAGCTGAAAAAGGCAATCAGGCGCATGGTGAAAGAAAGAGGTGATGCAAAACTCACAGGGTTTAAGAAACCGGCAACTGTATTAACATTCCTCTGCTATGTTTTTTCCCCTTAGATAAGACGTTGCTTTAGGGTTTTTCCAAATGTTCCACAAGTTTTATCTCGGCATGATTTTTGTTTCCTTAAAGATTTTTAATGCTAAATGCTGAGACTGGTTTAAAATTTTTAACAGTGAGGCACCCTCAATGAACTCTGTTACTAAACTGATTAAAGTCTTACAGGTCTTTCAGGGAAAGATACATAACCTCAATGAACCCTGCTGTATTTACAAAGAAGAAGAAATTGAATCATATGTTGGGTACATTTCTAAAAACAGGGGTAACAAAAATATATTAATATATTAATTATATTATTATATTATTAAATTAAAGGTTGGGTATTCACACTCAACTACTGTAAGTTTCCAATAAGTGACATTTTTAGTTCACTGCTAGCTACTGATTGAAGTGCATATGTTTTTGCTAAGGCATTAATTATTCTATTTCTACACAAAGTTTTCTAGAATTATATTTAATATTTTAAATTTTGCTACTGCTCAAGTCCTCAATATAGTCTGCTGTCTTTAAAGGGATCCCACATTCAAGCTTGCTTCAAGAGGAGGAAATCCGACCCAGCAGATCTAAACAGCTTCTACACAAACAAAGCGGGACTTTCACAGATGAAGAAATGCAACTGAAAGTAAGCCCCTGGTTAAAGACGTCAGATCTGGCATCTAAACTTTGATCAAGGACGAGTGTTTCAAATGCAAACTGATTAGTGGAAGAATCATTCAGCAAGACTTTGTTTGTTTTAAGTCTTTAATTTCATTTAATCACAGTTTGTCCTAGACTGAAAAGGTCCCTCCTTAAGGCAGATCCAGTTGCATGATTTTTGCACAAATTAAAATACTGCAAATGCTGTTGAAATGTGTGCAGCAAACCTGTATTTATATAAAGAAGAAAAAAGATGATGTATATTTTAGGAATTCTTTGCAGGTGTATGGTAAATGTTTCTAGTAAACTTGCCTATGTGTTGTTATTTATAGGACTTGCATGTAACTACAAAGAGAGTAATGTTGTGTTGTTATGTATCAAGTTTAACTGAAAAAAACAGATCTACCTTTTCAAAAGGAAACCCAGAAAGAAATCTGAAGTTTGTGTTTGATTAAAGCAACTAGCAACTACAGCTTAGTCATTTTTCTCCCTGCAAAACATGCAATATGGTTTATCTGAAATAATTTTGTCTGAGATAACGGTACTTACATCAGTTTTTGTTGCATTTCAGAATGAGTACCTTGAAAAAGAACTGAGCAAAAAGGAGAGAGAGCTGGAGCTTCATAAGACACAGTTTCATGTCAAATGTAAGTAAAGACAAGACTTCCAAGTTCATTTGGACATTTTTACAATTGTAGTTTGGTCAATCTGGCAACACTTAAAGTATGACCTAATATATAGCATGGTTCATTATGATTTTAGTATGTAGTATAGGGGAGATTAATGGCCACAGCCTCACTGATCTTGCTTTCTTCTTTGCTTAAACTCACAGTGGACGAACTGTCTAAAGTTAAAAGAGACCTGGAGGCTGCACTCACAGATGTTCTGCAAGCACTGAGGATAAACCAAGAGAACATTTTGTCTGGAACTGCAGTCAGTGTTCCCAGTCTGGAGAGGTTGGCCGGTGTAAGTGTTTCTCATGCAACAAATGTTATACATATTTCTGCTGTTGTAATGGCTACAAACGAGTTTAATCCATAAGTCTTTTTCACGTCTACGTCTACTTTTAGTTGTTCAAAGTCTGTAAAATTTCATATGTTTTTTGCAAATACGTCTGTGGTTTGAATCTTTTGAGCTATTATGAGGTTTGTGAAGTTTGTGTCTTCATTATAAAACCAAATAACCTGAACTTCCCTCTGTGAGGTTTACAATCACTGAACAGTAAAAGTACAGAGTTGAGTTAAGAGAAAGGCTGGGGTAGTGTGATTTATAGAGATATTATAAGCAAGGGGTGAACATGAGGACTAGTGACTTTGACCTTTGACTTCTAAAATCTAATCAGTCCTTATGTCACAGTGGACGTTTGTGCAAAATTTGGAGAAAATGCCTGACAGCATTCTAAAGATATTAGGTTAACAAGTAAGGGGTGTACACAAAGCCCAGTGATCTTGACCTTTGACCTCCAAAATCTAATCAGCTCATCACAGGGTCAGTCCTCAGCTGACAAAGTAAACTGAGAAAACAGCAGTAAAAACTAATTACAACTAAACTGAAAACTGAAACAAAAGGTGAAACAAGTAAATAAAAATTAAAACTATACGAAAATCCGAAACTATTATAACCTTGGTACAGTCACCTTACACTGTTGTATAAGCATGAAAGATTTAAAATTTAAGGGACATTTGACTGCTGATTTCTTAGAACATGGATAATTCAGTCATTTCTAAATATAATTTCTTATTTTGTAAGATGGTTATTTGTTCCGTTACATGACTGAACCTGTGAGCTATGATTCAGCTTTCTAGGCCACTTGCTTATAAAACAGATTTTTATCTCAATAGGAATTCTTCCGGTGAAGACACACCTGACCCCCCCCCCAATTAAGCTTTGTATGGTATGGTAGATATAGTACATATTAATTATTGAAGGATTGAATTTTTGAAATTAATATAATGAAAAATTTTGGACCTTGAATTGAATGAAACATATGACTGAACAAGTAGACTTTAGGACATGCATGCAAGCATTTTTCTTTTGGTCTGTTTTGCTTTTATTATGTACATTTTAGTGGACTTTTTAAAGGTCTTAAAAAATAATACATTATCATAGGAAAACAAACTTTCTTGAAGATATTTTCATCCAGGATAACAGGATAATTAAGTCAAGATCTGAAGAAAACAACCAAAATGCCCAGGAAAACAGAGCTAGGATAGGGACACGTCAGCTAAGGACTTGTAGATATTTTGCCTTTTTTTTTCTAGGAACCAGTTCACGACCCACTCAAAACAGCCTCATGACCCACTTTTGGGTCCTGACCCACCTTGAGAACCCATGTCCTAGATTTGAGTCAACATTTTTTTAATTCTCTTTGTAGAGAGCCAGCTGCTGTGCTAAAAACAATGGGCATACACTCCTTGGAATTTTAATTGTTTCTGTAAGTTGAGAATGCAAAGGCATGGTCACATAGCAACTTAATAAACAACAAATGGAGATTCAAAAAACTGATGGTAACCAAACTTTCAGTTGATCATGCTGCACCGTCAACAGACATTGAATAAATGTACATACTGGAGCCAGATGCTGCATATTTTAGTTTGGCTTTGATATCACGCTTCAGGACAAGAGAGAAAGTGACAGTGAGTAACAGATGCTGTACCAACCACATTTAATATTTACTGTCAGCAGTGAGGTTTAGCAGTTATATTTTTATAGGTAACAAGTGCTTGAAAACATCTAATCTAAGACACGAACATACTATTTGTAGACGATCACAATGACGGGCAATTCTTAGACTAAAATTAATATTCCACTGTCTCTGGGGATATTAAACTGATCTTTTCCTCCCTATTACAGGTTATGGATGTAAAAAACTTGAGTGGGCATTCTGAGTCAGCTCTACATCTGAAGTCCCAGATACATCAGTTAGTGGGGAGAAACGAAGAACTGAGGCAGGAACTGAAATCTGCCCGGGAAGAAGCCACCAACAGCTTCAGTCAGCTGGCTACAGCCAAAACAAAGGTATGCCCTTCTGATAGTAAACAAGTGGGTTTGAATATATTCTGTTGGCTACCAGCATCATCGTCATTTTTCCCAAGCGACATTTTCACCTCCTATTGGATGATTTTATGTGCTTCATTAAATATATGGTTGAATATATGGACTTTAATTGTACTTTGAGGGTATGTATCACAGTGACAAGCCAACTTCATGGAGTAATTCAAACAAGAATTGTGTGGGTTTTTCACCCATTATACCTGTACAAATCAATAAAAAAACTGTGCTGTAGAGGAGTGGTTTGCAAAGTGGGAGTTGCAAAGCATCAAGGATAACTTTACAGGATGCTGTGAAAGAAAACAGAGAAAAATTTGAAATTGTTTCAAATGGTATACTCTGCTTCCAGCCACAGTATTTTTTTTGTTTGTTTTTTTACAAAAAAAAACCTACTATACAATATGTTATTTTTCTTAGGAGTGTTGTGTTCTTTTGTATTGTTTTTCTATCATTGTTGGGAAAGGCCTATTGTGTATATGCAAGAGCAGTATTATGAGCCTTAAGGTAAAGTGGGTGTTCCCTATCTCATGCACCATTTTGAGGGTCCCGAGCTGAAAACTTTTGGAGCCCCTGCTGTAAAGTAAACAGTATCTTGTATGCTGATGTTGTTTGCATTCATTTAAATGAGCCATTTTGCAGTTGTTGCTAGAAAACTGGTTGCTTTCTTTGCAAATCAGCCATATAACAAGAAGTGTCTCATTCTCAAACACTGGCGCTAACAGCTAGGTGCACTTAGAGTGAAAAGGGGACTGTCTGCTGAGAGTTGCTGGTTACTGCACAGAAGTATTTATTGTGGAAATCATGTGCAAATTGCTTTAACTATAAACATAGGTTAAATTAGTCCACAACTGTCAGCAGCTCGATACTTAATCCATCCACATCCTTTATCCTCATAAAGCAAAGATATTTTTATTTTTGTTCATTTGTTTGTTTTTGCTTCCCTCAGGGAAGAAAACTTGTTTTTAACAATGAAGTTCATATTTTTCTTATTTTCCAAGTCTGGCCTCTCAATAAACTTGAAACAGTTTGCCTTCCTCTCTCAGCTCATGTTCCTATCAAGACACTGCTCCATGTCGAGTCAAGGTGCATATCGCTTTTTTCCACATTCACATGCAAAGCAGCAGCAAACTACATAGAATAGGATGTTTGTGTGATATGTTTGCACGTGATAATCATTAGCTCTGTATGCTTTGTGAAGCAGACCCTGAGACAGAGCAGAGTGAATCAGACTGTTCTCTAGCAGCAGTTTTCAATCATATTCACTGCAATGTTGTCAACAGACATCTTTTTGTGGGGAGGCCAAGTCTTCATCAGCAGTGTTGTTCACTTTCTCTGATTTTTCTGGTCATTTTGTGAAATCCTCAAGCTGCTCAGCCACTTATAAAAGCCTGGTTATTTGGGGACAACTTGAAATGCTAACAGCTGTGTGTCAAGTTTCTTACCTAAATCTACAAAATAAGTTCCTAAGTGTCTGACAATTCTGACCAGACAATTTTAACAGTTTACATAATGAAATTTATCGACGCCGATGCGTTGGCTGAAATGTTTTCAGTCCCATTTTCATAAGAATGACAGAAACAATTCTAGGAACAATCTATCTCCTTTATTTTTCGTAAGTGTTGTTTTTATGACATGAGAAAAAAGTTGATATACTAGTGTCTTATTTTTAAAGCATCTATCAAAAGGGTTTTAAGGAAAACCACTTTTTCCAGAGAACAGCCAAAATGTGTCTCTGTAGTAGCTCTTGCAGGGACTATCTTGTCTTTTATTACCGTATTACTGTTATGTAGATAGAAGCCTGTTTTTCTTTTGTGATGACGGTCTTAAAATTAGTTCTAAGACTGTCAGAGAATCAATGGATACGAGCCAACACTAGTATGTTATGTCCCCTATCAAAGCCATTAAAAAGTATCACTAAAAGGTGTCAAATAAACTAGAAATAATTCAGTTGAAAATCTTTTAGCCCTTCTGATAGTGGGCTTAAGCTGGGCATGGGTATGTTTAAATAGCTGTTTGGAATAAAGGCATTATCAATATCATATTATTTCATTATCATCCTTCTCCTCAGATGGGACCCGACAACCAGAGATTTGACTGTATGCAATCATGAGTTATCAGTTGCAGGAGTTAAATTGGATATATTTGTGGTCTGTTTTCGACTTGAAATTTTCGCAAAGGTGTTGGCTTCGGAGCCAAAGATGAGCATTGCATACATAGTTTAGGGAAATGGGGACCATTCAGCCAATGTGGAAAGTGTGTGCTGTTGACTATCATATTGATAGCAAAGCATTTTGACGTGGAACTGGTAATGTTTTCAAAGGTTCACCGCACTGCTGAGTCAAGGCTCATAGCAAAAGATTATTCTGTTATTGCATCCAAATAACCTGAGATGTGATTACTTCACTGCTTCCTACTGTGAAGACTCTCCAACCTATAACCTTAATGTCAAACATTTTTGATATTTAGTATTATTTAACTGCCTTCAACAGAATACCCACAACAACAGATAAGAGTGAGCAGATTGGGTAGCGTCACCAGCCACTTTACACGGGCATGGGCAGCCAAACCTGGCAAGGCAGACCCATATGCATCAAACTTCGTCAGGTGCAGTTTTGTAACTGCTCTGACCTTGTCAAATCTTTCACATCTTTACCCTCTGCCTTTTTTTTCTTCCAGCACTTCAATTTAAGGGACCAAATCTCTTCATGCAGCCTAATATCTATCCATTTACAGGTGCCGTTTAAACAAGTGAGGAGCATAGGATCATAATAGTTTTTGTTATTTTTCTATGCTTGCCAGGTGAGCCAACTGGAAGGTGAACTGGAGCTGTTAAAGAAGTCTGGCAGCAGTGGAGTTGTCCTCAGACCTCTGACCCTCCCTGAGGGCCTGGAGCCGAGCAGCACTGAGGTCATCAGCTCTCTAAATGAGTACTGTGTCCGACTTCTTCAGGTCAGTGTCTCTGTCTTATGTCTGGATACAAAATTTGTAAGTCATGTCTCAATTAAAAATGAAACGCAATGTTTTAATTTATTAGGAGTTGAAGAACAAGGAGGAACAAAGCAAAAAGCTTTCAGGAACATTGGAGGAATACAAAGAGAAGTTTTCTGTCATCAGTCACCAACAGGGACTCCTCTATAAGGAGTATCTCAGGTTAGTAAGCATGAAAGTTTCTTAGAGGCTGTAATTGTTTTGTAGCCTTGCAAAATTTGAGACTGTTGTTTTGTTATTTGCAGTGAAAGGACAGAGTGGCAGAAGAAGAAAGAGGCATTAGCAGAAAAGAATAACCAGCTTGAGGAGCAACAGCAGGTGGATGCTGTTAAAATCCAAGAATTTAAGGTAAGCTAGAAATTTACACTTTAATAATGCCAATCATTAAACTTCAATGCTGCAAGATGCACTGCTTATATGTATTATTATCACCTGAAGCACTTAACAGTTAAGCCCCACGCACAAACACCACAGCTTTAAGATGGTTTAAAGCTTAGAACCAATGATGTGAAACTGGATTAACCAAAATAAATCTCACCAAAACTCCCTGTTGTTTTGTGTCTATAAAACATCTTCCATGTCATAAAATATGATCCAAACATAAGGAGAACAGACTCCTAACTCTGCTGAGCAGTTAAAGTTTGAGCCAGACCCACTGGGTGTATTAGACACAGATTGCTTCACAGCCAGAAGGACCCGATGTTTAACCTTTGTGTCTGCACATGGCTGGATCTAGCCAAGCATGTGTAAATCCACCCTTTAAGTGATTCTTAAATGCCTGATTACAGGATTTGAAAATGGATTAAACATTACAAAAAATACCAAAATAAACATTAAATGGATATGCTTCATTGTTTCATAGTCCTTGTCCCACCTCCCTGTGAGTTTCTTACTCAAAAGTTTTATACAGTTTGAATTTTACAAAGTCCTTTTATGTATTTCCCCTGTAAGGAGCTGCTTGACAATCTCCAGAAGGACCCAGAGGAAATCAAGAGGCAATTGGGTGAAGCATTACGCAAGTTGACAGTGCTGAGGGTCAATGAGAAGAAGCTGACGCGTCGCTACGCCACCTTGCTGGAGCAAGAACAACATCTCCGCAAGGAGAACTGCAAGCTGAGGGATGAAAGCAGCCAAATGCAGGCCTCTGTCACCCAGAGGATGGGCTACCTGCAGAGATTCAAGGTAGAGAAAGAGGATTCATTTCCATTTGTAATACAATGAGTTTGTTTAACAGTGTTTTCAGTAGAATAGTTCAGGGTTAACGTTATGTAACATCACATAACGCAACATAACATAACATAATAGAACATACGACAATGTGATATAATAATACATGTCATCATGTGACATACCATGACATAACAGGACATATAATGACATTACTTGACATGCCATGCCATGACATATCAGGACAAAACACAACCTCCCGTGACATAACATGATATATCATGATATAACTTGACATAACTTTTCATATTGTGACATAACAAGACATTTAATGACATATAATATATCATGACATGACATGACCTTACATGTTGTGACATAACATAGTTTGATATGATATAACTTGACAAGACATGACATTCTGCAACGTAGCATGACATATAGCATATCATGACACTGCAAAATTTAAAGTGACATAACAGAACGCAACCTGATTTAACATTTCAAATCATCACATAACACAACATCTTTTGTCATAAATATGGTAAATTACTTCCTCTTAATGAGATTACCTTTTGCTTTGTTATAAGGAAATGGCTGCATATAAGATAGCAGCGCTGCAGAAGGCCCTGGATGATAGTGTTCCCTCATCAGACCTGGAGAAGGCTAACAAACAGTACACAGAACTGACAGTCAAATACAGAGACATGCTACAGAGAGACAGCCGCCTCATACAGAGAACCACCAACCTTGAACAGTCGGAGGTATAAAAACATATCATCAGTCATAACATTTGATATAACCCTCCCATTGCTACATCTTTTATAATATTTGGCTTTGTGGCCAAACTGTTTGTCTCTTTTTGTTTTGTTTTAAAGAATGAGAATGAGTCTCTTCGGGAGCAAATCTCTGACATTAATAAAGAACTGGAGATCACAAAAGAGAAACTGAACACACTGGAACAGGCATGGGACAACATCAGTGCAAATGGTGAGAAAATGCAAAAATAAGAAACAGCTGCTTCACTACTCTCTTGAAAACCACTTGACAGTAGATGGGATTTTCTTCCATATTGCTGCTTCAGTCAGTCAGGGTCTGTTATGTGTGCACTGTGATTGTTGTAGATCCAAACTTATCATTTCAATTAGCAAAGGCTCAAAGTAAAAAAACAAGAACCCTACAATACAGTGAGTCATTATCCCCATGCTCCATGAGGTAAAGTTACTGTTTTTGTTGGTGGAGTATGGTTCCTTAATAGAGAACAATGTAACCACTCTTTCTGGTTTAAAGCAGTGTTTTTTAAAACTTTTTTTTTTTTTTTTGCAAAGGCAAAGCTGAGATCAAGCCAAAATCTCAAGTCACATCATCTTTATATCAATGAAAACGGCCTCTTTAAAATTTCATAAAGTATCTTTAGTTGATGTATAGTTGTAGTTAGAATGCATGGTTGTTTAAATTCACAACACTATACTGTTTGGGACCAACTAAATGACACATTTACATGCCAAAACTAATATGTTTACAATATAGTTTTAGCCATATCAGCTTTATTCACAGTTTGTATTTTAAGCAATCTACTTTACCAAATCCAAGACCTTTGGTAGCTGTTACACGTACATTTTTACATTTTACATTAGTACATTTTTAAACCAAATCATAAAAAACATCATGGAGTAAGAAAATACCAGGGATACTGCAGAAAATTTTTAGTTTTCTTAGAGGTTGTCCAATTTTGTGATACTTGTAAAGTCATCGTAATCATGCATGGTTGTGCAAATTCCCAAGGCACACCTTGAGTTGCCACATGGCACACCAGTGTGCCTCACCACACTTTTTGAGAACCAGTGGTTTAAAGTGTCATACTAAAACAAAGAAATTATGGCTTAGTTAGGATCTTTTTTTATGTGCCCTACTGAAACAGTTTGTACCTGATAAAGCAGCAACCTCTAGTGTTGAAATGTGAAGCCACTGTGGAAGTACAAAATCCTGCAGTTCCTCCAAGATCCACTTGAGGATGCCTGCCAAAACAAAAGAAACACCTTTACACCCATGTTAAAAAAAATCCTATTGTTATTTTAGAAATAAACATGTTTGCAGCCCAGTTCAAAATGCGGATAATTTGAAAGGAACTCTTATTCAACAGAATGTGTGTTCATTATGTGTTTTTGTCAATTCTTTTAATTTAATATTTCTATTCATTTTTGACTAATGCCATATCATCATGTTATTTCCATGATTTGGTGCTAATATGTCTTAGTTTTGGTTAATGTCACATGTCTTTGATGCCCTCAGTACTCACAATGTTCCCAAAGTGTTATTAATTCATTAATTTATTTATTCATACATTAATTAATGTATTTATTTAGTCATTGGTTTGGTTTGTTGATTTTTTTTGTTTCTGATCCACCAATTGTTTATTTTTTTATTTATTATTATTATTTTTTTTAATAATTTATTCCTTTTTTTTTTAATTATTTGGTTAGTTGGTTTGTTGTTGTTTTGTTTTGTTGCTTAGCTGTATGTTGAGGAAAAAATGTATGAACCAAGTAAACCATTTCCACACTCTCCAGCATTTATACCCAGAGGTAACTTGCTACAAATACACGAGAAAACATTTTCAATATTAAATGGACGAAACAACTCAGAATACATAAAATCACACAATTACACAAAATAAGAAAGCATCCTCTGAACAAATATACTCAAACTGGTCTATGTATGACTTGTGCTTCATAAATAATTTTCTCATAAATTTGTCTAACTATGGCATCAGATTCATATCTTAACAATTAGGATGATGAGTAAAGCATCAATAATCTTTTTGGCTACTACAAAAAAAAGTAATAATGCAATAAGACTGCATGGAAGACATTCACAGTCACAGCTTGTTTAACAAAAAGATTGCAGGCAAAAAACAGCTTAGGAGTCACTGTGACGTTTATACAACAAACCATGATTCAACACAGGAGTTGATCTTAATTTGTAGATCCCCTAAAGACAAAATAATTCTAATTTTAAACTGTTTTTCATTAATTTTAGGGGGTGAAAATGGAATGGATAAGGCAGACAAGGCATTGGCCAACAATGAGATGGTATCAGCTGCCAGGCGGATCACAACTCTTGAAATGAAGGAGCTGAACGAGAGGCAGAGAGCTGAGCATGCTCACAGAATGTATGAACAAATGAAGAACTCCCTCAGGCAGGTGGAAGATCGAAACTCAGAACTGGAGTCCAAGTTTGCAGAGGTATGAAGCCAAGGATAACAAAGACAGTTTTTCTTTGACGCAGTTGACACTTGCTGTCGCTCAGGTCTTCAGTGTCTGTTTTTCTTATTAATGTGCCAGGTGTTAAAGGTTAATGGTTCACCTGGCAGGGATGCAGTGTAACCTTAAACAAGATCTTTTCTTTCATATTGTAAAATAGTTTTTCAGTGCCATACAGTGTTGATATGGATTTTATTTTGGTTTAACAAAAACAGATAAGAAGAACTCTTCTTTTTGAGCCTGTCTCTACCAGGTTAGGGGTCTTTTTTCTAATTAATCTCTTTCAACAGAACTATCTGTGTTTTATTGCTCAGCTGACCAAGATGAACATGGAGGCCCAGAGGGTGGAGCGGGAGCTGAGAGATGAGCTGGCAGACAGCATCAGCAAAGCCGTTAGCGACGCCGACCGAGCCAGGATTGCAGAGTTGGAGCGAGCTGAGGCTGAGCTCCGCATTGAGGTTTCAAAGTATGTGTGCCTCCGATTTGAAGATTTTAGAAGTAAATCATATAAGAATATATTTTAAGGGGAAAATGTGTTGGGAAATGTATCACAAACTCGACACTTGATCTTGACATGTTGCCTTGTATGTCTTAAAGGTATTTGGGTCTTTTATGCTTTTAACATCTTGGTTTAAAGACTGGAAATTGTGATTTTGTTTGTTTGTTTGTGTTTGGTTTTCAGGCTTCAGGAGGTGTCTGATGTGGCCATGATGCAGGCTAGTGCTCTGCAGGCCAGACAGCAGTTCAAAGAGAGGGAAATTGAAGCCTTAAGGAGACAAATATTGGATCTTCAGGTAATGAATTTTTTTTTTAAGCATTAGTTTTACTATTCTGTCTTGTCCATCAAAACAGTTTTATGGTGTATATAAAATTTTAAATGAATAAGCAACTCAAATCAAAAGTGCAGTAGAGCACAAGTTCAGTACTTGCACTGTGCATTCTGTGTACTCTGTATATTTTTGCACATTTGTTGGTCTACGCTATTCTACACTTCCTTGCTCTTCTCATCTTTACGGGCCAATCAGAGCAACAAAATATGTGACACAGCTGCTACACAGCTTTGCCCCTACCAAAGGAGTAAACTCCATAGAGAACTGCATAACGCAAACATGACGACTGTAGACATGTCACTACACGACTTTTGTTGTTTTTGAAAAGAAAACAACTCAACGCTGTTCTTTGTTCTTCTTTTAACAAAGAAATGACTTCAAGTTCTGATAAAACTGGGGCTTTAGCAGCATCCAGGCTAATGTCTTCCGCCATTATTTCACTGGTCTCTTGTTGCTGCTTGCTTACGTCACGACTCCACCGCGCCCAAAAGCACTGCCCCTTGTTGCTGATTGGTCCTGTCACTTTCTAAACGGGCCCAAACGGTTCAGACTGGAGCTTTGCATGATGGATTCGCCAGAGAGAAACACAGAAATGAGCACCATCTACTTTGCAAGGTTAAGTAGGTGGGGCTTCAAGGAAAAAAGGTTGGAAACTACTACCTTAGCGGGTTCTGGACTATCAAACCAGCCAATCATTGTGATGACAGATTTTAAAATTTTCTGGAGTTTTATTCACATTTTAGTAATTTTGAACCTTTGCAGTTTTGGTCTAGTTTTAGTCAATAAAAAGTCCTTACATAGGGCGCAGATGTCCTAGCTGTTAGGTTGCACCCCATATACATGGGCAGCCTGGGTTCAGGTTAGGCCTGCCGCTACTTTCTCTTGTGTCTCTCCTCCAATCCCTCATCCCTGTTTCTGACTCTGTCTGCTATCCTCCTCTCTAAATAGAGGCATAAAAAGCAGAAAAATGTTTGTAAGAGAAAGTCCTTAAATTATAGTCACAGTATTTATTCTTTTTGAACTACTTTAATTGGCCATATTGTAAAATATAAATGTAAAACACTCATTTAAATGCACTATCAGCGCTTTAATTTATTTAAAATACACTTTTAAAAAATACTGACATACCTTTTATATCACAGGGGAGAAATGACATGAATTTTGAATGTCCAACAGCCCAGCACCAACATTTTAGCCTGTTTTAAATCTTCTAGATGAAACTAAACTTACTTTTATGTCAGAGTTTATATCACCAATCTATTTTTGGCTGTCCTAGTCTCATCTTCCTCATGGAAATAAGGTAGAAAAAATTATTAGTCATAGTTGTAGTCAATGAAACTAACACTGGCTCAAACTAACTATTAAAAAAAATCAAGCCTGGGGACATTTGAAATGCCAAAAGTACAGAAATAGAGAAGGGCAGAACACCAGAGCTTCAGATACCATGACTCCATAATATATACTGTATATCTTATAAAAAATGTTCTCAAACTCTTCATTTAAGAATTTAGAGTGGTAGTGTTTGCATTCAAAAAAGTTCAGTGTTCAATGGACTTCAACTGTGATTGGTCACAAGTTTGTCTTTATATTTAAGGTGGCTCACAGGTACGTTTGCAAGTATAAGGAAGAGCACATTGGCTTGAAATGTCACTTGTTGTTGCTGAATACATCCTTTCCAGTGTGTGCACCTTTTTTGTTTCTACAGGAATTCTAAAATAATTAATCCAAGCACAAAAACACAGTTACGTACATTGATGTTGGTAGTAGAATAGTTTTAAGCATGTTTTCTTTACAGTTTTATATCTGTCCTTCAGTCCCAGTCAGATGAAAAGGCTCTCATTGCGAGGCTCCATCAGCACATTGTGGCTCTGCAGCTCAGCGAATCATCTGCTTTGTCAAAACTGGAGGCTGCCACCTCACGTATCAAACATCTGGAGGCTTACAAGCTTCGTTCTGAACAGCGGCTGGATGCCAGCGAGTCCACCCTGTTCCTTGCCCGCCAGGAGGGCAGGAATCGCTCCAAGCACCTTCGGCAGACCATCCAGTCGCTTCGCAGGCAGTTCACAGGAGCACTCCCACTTCCTCAGCAAGAAAAGTTCTCTGAGACCATGGTGAGCCTCCTGGAGGACAAAGCCAGAGCCCAGGAGGAGAGGAAGAAGGCGGTAGAGGAGAGGAGGAGGGCAGAAGGGAGGGCTGAGGAGCTGGAGCTGAGACTTCGTGGCTTAGAGGAGCTTATATCAACACTGAAGGATGTGAAAGGAGCTCAGAAGGTCATTTCTAGTAACTTACAGATAAAAATGTTATAAATGTATTAGTAATAACACCAGTAGTACTTTAATCTGATTTAATTGTTGTCATTATCTGCCATATCCTAATTATAAAAACTAAACAGGTTATTGAGTGGCACAAAAAGATGGAAGAAGCGCGTTTGCAGGAGCTGAGGAAAGGCCGGGAGCTGCTGGTCCAGAAGGAGGAGACCAGGTACCTGAAGAACCTGGTGGAAGAGCAGGAGCGGACAATCCAGTTGCTGGAGGAGGAGGCTGTGCAGAAAAACACGGTGAGAGGAAAATTGAAATTGCACATATGTAATGCTGTGTGTCTTCAGGTTGAAATGATGCAACAAAAACTTTCTTATTATGGTATAATTTATATGTTTATAGCAGAGAAAAAGCAGCTGTTTAAAACTAATGGTTTTAAGTTTCTCCCTTGGTATTACAAAAGAAACTGTAGAATTGAAACTGAAGATGAAAAGCAAGGTAATTCAACAAACTCCTCTCTTTTTATGGCAAGCACCAAGATGAACGCCAGCTAGCATGGGATCAACGAGAGGTGGAGCTAGAGCGTCAACTGGATCAGTATGAAAGGCACCAGAACGAGGTACTCAGCAGTGCCGAAAAGGTAAACTATTTCCACATTTGTTTATGATAAGATTGTTGAAATTGTCTGAATTTTCTGAGTTATACGTCTAGTTTAAAAAAACTTCTGGTTGTTTTCAGTTTGTGGATGGGACAGGATCTCTTCCAGACCCAAGTCTTCCCGTGGCTCATCAGTTAGAATTTGCTTTGGGAAAAATCAGAGAGCATGTCCGCACCATCGTAGACACACAGGCCACCTGCAGAAGTTTGGATGAGGTATAGTATTCAGTTCCTCTTCAAACACTTAACTGTCTTCATAAATCAAACCCAGAACACATGGTTGAGATTCTCATCCCTTTAATATACAGAAATTGAAGGAGAAAGAAGCGGCCCTGTGGAAGGCGGAACAGAACATTGTATCCCGAGATAAAGTGATCAATGAGCTGCGTCTTCGACTCCCAGCAACAGCCAACAGAGAGCGACTGCTAGCTGATGTTTCCAAACATGAGGAAGCCCAGGCGGACTATAAGCCTGCCCTAACGCTGGCCCACCAGACCATCAAAGACCTCCAGGGTCGGCTGGACAAAAAGGAAGACATGGTTAAGAAATACCAGAAACAGTTGGCTCAAGCCAGACAGGTACAGTGATACAATCTGCACACTGAATTTAATTGTTTGAGTCTGAGTGTATTATTTAATGAAACTTTATATAGCTGCCATTCTTGGTCAGGTCTTCCTTGAAAAAGAGATCGTTGATCACAATGGGATTAACCTGGTTAAATAAAGGTTAAATAAATAAATTTAAAAAAAAATGCTCCAAACTGGGAGAAACTGTGTGTGTGTGGGGGGGAGATGCAGGAAAGGAGACAGGCTGAATTTGAACCCAGGCCCTCTGCTTTGAGGGCAACAACCTCTGTATATGGGCATGCAAACATAATAGCCAGGAATAGCTGTATAGCTGTAGTGTCTTTTTGATTAAAGAATTCCACGTAATAGATCTGAAATAGATGAAATGAAGTGCTTTAACAGCAATCCCCATGGACATATTTATGTAAGAAAATTACCAAGTGTGAAATTGTACTTCATGCCTTTTCTATTATAAAAACAGGCTAGGGCCATACAGTCCAAACTATCTATTTTTTTAGGAACTATTTTTACATCCTAATAGTTATTATGCCTCTCCACTAGTCATACCTTTAGCCAGAGGCACTGTATTTTCTCATAGTACGCTCATCTGTCCCATTCTTGTGTAAGTGATTTCTTAGAGAAATTTGGAAAGACTCAGACACGAAATGATAAAAAATAAGGCTGTGAAAAGTGAGGGACAGTGTGATCTCTCAGCAAATGTTTTTTGCTTTGGCTCAAGAAATCATACACCAGATGAGATAAAAGAAATTCAAAAGATTAAATGATGGCCTTTATCCATAAGTCATAGACCATGACCCCTATGGAAAAACCATTCAAGCCAGTCTTTGAAAGGAATGTCTCAAAATCTTTCAAAGGAAACATATTTTTTTGGATCAGATATCCAGTGAAAAGACTGAGGAACTTTTTAGACTGTATTAATTAAAGTTGAGGATGAGCTCACAAGATTTGACCGAGCCTTAACGTGTAATGAAAAGAAAACACACTTCACTGATGGCTGTGCTGACTGCATTGACTTTGTTGCACATCTGCTATTCCCAGCACAAGCTGTAACACAGAAAGGTGTTTTCTAGTATCATTTTCACACAGGTATTTGTTTTTATGTGATTTCTATTGTCCCATGAAGGCCTACTAACGCTGTTTCTGATTGTTTTGGGTATTACAGTCTTTCAAATATTTGCTACTAAAATGTGTCACTCATCCTGCCCACAGTTTCATTGCTCTTCTACTGGAAACACAAACTTTTTACTGATTCTGCAAACACGCCATATAGATGTTCTCCTAACATTATGTCTTTGTACTTTCACATCAATTCTGCAACATCATAACACTGGAATCCCTGAATTCTCTGATTTCTCATGAGCTAAGTCATTGCAGAAGCACAAAGCAAAGATGGTACGGTCTTCCCGCCTTGACTCAGCTGTCTTCCTGTGAACCCATTCCCGGCCCTTTTTAATTTCTCTGATGCTGGCACAGAGGTAGAACAGCTTGGTTTCACCATTACACCTGTGTGACATTCCAGGCCTAATGTCAGACATTGTAGGAGCATTAATATTGCACCTTGAACTTGCAATATGACAGCACGACTGATAGAAGTGTTACTGTTAACCGGTTAAACAGTAAGCTGTGTGTTGACTGGTTAACAGAGGCACAAAACCTGCTGGATGGAGGTGACTGTTTACATTCTCGTTTCATTTAATACACCTTTTTCTTTATCAGGATCAAGAGGAGATGATAAAGAGACACCAGGAGGAGCTGAGGACACTGCATCAGAAAATGGATTTGCACGCAGACAGCTCATTGGACATCTTTAAACAGACGGCAGTGGTATGCATGGATATACAGTGCTTATAAAAAAGTATTCACCTCTTGGATGTTTTACCTTTTTACAGATTTTATAAATAAGTCATCTTTAATGTCAAAGTGAAAACATATTTCTACAAAGTAATGTCAATTAAAGAATACGTAAGGTAAAATAAGTGACTGCGTGAATATTTACCCCCTTCAAGTCAGTATTTAGTAGATGCACCTTTAGCTGCGGTCACAGCACTGAGTCTGTGTGGAAAGGTCTCAGTCAGGCTTGCACATCTGGAAACTTAATTTTTTCTCCATTCTGTTTTCGGAAAACTGCTCAAGCTCTGTCAGGTTGTACGAGGATCAGGCATGTACAGCTATTTCAAGTCCAGCCACAAATTCTCTATTGGATTGAGGTCTGGGCTCTGACTTCGTCCCTCCAGAACATTCACCTTGCGTTCTTTAAGCCAGGGTTTCTCGACCGGTCTTTGGACCCACCAGTCTGACTTATGACAGATCATGACCCAAGTTTCCAAAAAAAAATCAGGAACAATATTTAGTCGAAATATTGTTCAAACATTTAAATTTACCCAATTTCACGGTAAAATGAGGTAAAATAAAAAGTATCAATGCATGTCCAATAAGGACTTCAGGACTTTTGTCACCTTTTTTTTTTCAGACACCTCGTCACGAACCCCTGAAAACTGCTCCATGACCCGCCTTTGGGTCCCAGCCCACCAGTTGAAAACCACTGCTTTAAGCCATTTCTGTGTAGCTTTCTCTCGATGCTTCAGTTCATTGTCTTGCTGGAAGATAAATCTTCTCCCAAGCTGTAGTTCTCTTGCAGACTGAATAAGATTGTCTTACAGGATTTTTGTATGTTTTGCCGCCTTCTTTTTACCTTCTACCTTTACAAGCTTTTCAGGCCTTTCAGATCAAAGAACTTTCCTCCACTTGACCATGAAGTTCCACATGCCTTTTTGGCAAACTCTTGTCCAGATTTAATCTCATTTTCTTCAAAACTGTCTTTTTCTTTCCCATTCTCCCATACAGTTTTACTTGAGAAGAACCCAGACAACAGTTGTTGTATGCAGAGTCTCTTCCATCTAAGCTTCTCGAGCTTGTAACTCCTTCAGAGTACTCATAGATGTCTTGACCTCTCTAACTAGTCTCCTTCTTGCATGATCACTCAGTTTGTGAGGACGGCCTAAAGTAGGCAGTTTTACACAGGTGCCATATTCCTTCCATTCCTTGATGATGGATTTAACTGAACTCCTGGGGTTGTCAGTACCTTGGATTTTTTTAATCCATCCCCTGACTTGTACTTTTCAATAACCTTTTCTCTGAGTTTCTTGGAGTGTTCTTTTGTCTTCATGGTGTAATAGTAACAAGGGATACTGATTAGTCATTGACTGGACATTCCAGACACAGGTGTCTTTATACTACAATCACTTGAGATGCATTCACTGCACTCAGGTGATCCCCATTCCACTAATTTAGAGTACTAGCACAGATTGGCTGGACCTCTGTTGAATAAGGTCAGTCTTTTTAAAGGGGTGAATATTTATGCAGTTACTTATTACATGAAAATTTATTTTGTTTAATTGATATTAGTTTTTTGAAATCTGTTTTTTCTTTGACATTAAGAGGGTTTTTAACTCTTTTCCTCTTTTTTTCCTCTGTTTGCTCCTGCACATTTCAAAGCATGTTGTAAACCCTTGTTTACTTTACTTCCCAAGGGTTGTACAGTCAGTTATTACACTGGGTGAGTTACCACCGTCATACAGGTATAGGTGATATAATAATGATAAAATAATGCCTTACAATAGCAGTATTGTATGTATGCATATAATGATGATATTTTCACATGTCCCATGTTTGAAAACAGCAGGATGCCTTTAGAACTCAGGCGTGTGCAGGACATGAGAGAAAAGATGTACCATTTTCTTTACAGGGCTCTCCAAAATTAACACAAAGTATTAGCTTCCTGCAGCAATGTTAACTATAGGAAAGGCTCTTAGGTCATTGAATATGTAGGTCTGCTCATAAGGTCAGTCATAAGCAGAAAGCCAAGATTCAGTTCATGCTGTTTACTGTGACAAAATCCCACTGGTATGCTACTCTTATTGACTGCATTTGCTTGACTGCATTTGGCTGGTGGCAGGTGCCAGTTTTCCCCTTAACCCAGAGTCCATTATTGTTAGCACTGCTTGCATCTCAAAGAAAACTTTATTTGCATACTACATTAACAAATAATACCTGCATTTTCTTCAGCACAAAGCATGCACATAACTGTGTCACTTATGTAACTGGTTTGAAATTGAAGATGCAATAGGGTCTTAAAAAGTATTCAATTTGATGTCAGATTTTTTTTGTATACCCCATCTAGATGTACTGTATATGCACACGTCCTGAAATTTTTCTTTGTTGATTTCTTTCTTTAACACCGCCCTTGTCATTTATCCAGAGTCTGATGAAGAAGCCAACTCTTAAGGTGCCGACCACCAAGCACCTGGAGCGTCTGGCAGAGTTGGAGCAGACAGTGGCCGATCAGGACATCTCGCTCTCCTCCGTCACTGAGAATTTGCATCGGACCACTGCAGAGCTGGAGCGACAGACAGCCGCCATCGAAACCCAAGCTAAGAAATACACGGAGGAGATGTCAAAGTGATTAAAACCTTTATTAAAACACATTCACTAACTAACACTATCCTTTATGTTCCTTTATTTTAGTTTTTTAAGTGATTTCTTTGACAAAGAATTGCTAATACTAACATGTGCATTCTGTCTTTTGTCATTTGATTTGTTTATGCATGTGGTAGTCTAATCTTACCAGTCGACTCAAATTTGTTAAGTGATAGAAGACAAAAAGGGAGGTGACTGTAGAACAGTGTTGGTTGCTCTTTAAAAACCGAAAAGCTTAAGTTTAACACTAGAAAGGGAGAACCAGGCAAGCCAAGCACAAAAAATATGTAAATGAGGAAAGAAATCTGCATCTTTCAAGCATATCTTTCCTAATGAGGCTTTTAATTATTGCAGTGCTTTTTTAAAGATATTCTTTACTGCTCGGTTTACAATATTTTAGGCTTTCACAGGCATGTTTTAAGTCAGTCACATCAACATCGCATCATACTTGGACCTAATGGAACCATCTTCTCTCTGTGACTCATCCTATACCAGTAGCAGGTTCATGCAGGTTCATTTGAAGTTTCAAAAGAAAGCTCACTCCTATAGGCTTTTTTAAAGTTTGCACCCTGGCTTTAATCCCAGATTAACTGTGAAATGTACAGAACATATGCAACTTTAAGCAATTGCTTAATGGAGATCTCAGCCAGGATTAAACCTAATGTAAGAAATCCCTATATAATGCACAGGACAAGGGGTAGAGGTCAATGTCAATTTCACAGATTATTTGGGTCCTTAGATGAACTCTGACAAAATTCAAGATTAAATTTTCTCTACTGAGTGCACATTCATTACAATACATGTCATACAGTCTCCATATTTTTGCCTTTGATCTGTGTTGTGAAATGTTTTGTTTGAAAAATTTGATTTTATATTGTATGCAGTGGAAGAACAAGCCAATGATGCCTGACACTGTGGAGTAAGATGATTTAAATATCCTTAGAGCCACTTAAGGTGTAATTAAAGCAAACTGGATGTAATGGGTTTAAAGTTTAATAAAAAAGAAGCTTCAGTTAAGGAGATTATAAAGGTTGTTAAGAGTTCATTAGTTCATCAGGGCATGGGCATTTCAGCCACATGAGAATGAACCCACCAACCCAAATGTTCAGAACACTTAAATCTAAAGCACATTTGATCAGTAATAATTAGATTAAATGCAACCTCTCAAAGAAAAAGTCTAAACAGTGCTTCATGCTGAATGTATTGAACTGCCTAGCCCAGTAATAAGATATCCCTAAAGGACATTTCTGAGTGCCAACAACTAAGATTTACATGATCCCATAGCTTGGTACTTTTCATACTTTCATACTTTTTACCCATGAGCATGATATTCCTTTAAAATTATATGATAACACACCTTACAAAAATCTGTTTTTAGACCAGAATAACCATCAGAGGGTGTTTGTTGCAGGCTGGAGGAGCATTATGTCGCCCAGGTTAAAGCTCTGAATGGGGAGAATGAGGATCAGAGGAGTCGGATAGCCCAAATGGAGAAGGAGTTGAACAACCTCCAGACTGAGTTGGCGGCCCAGAAGGAGGCCAATGTGCGTTCTCCCAGCAACACCATGAAGAACCTGGTTGAACGCCTGAAAGCACAGCTCACTCAGAAAGAGAAACAGCTCAAGGTTTGGTCTTTAACCACTCAAGTTGACTGAGTTTTCTAAAAATTTTAGTCCCTGATTTGTGCCTGATACCTTGAACATTTATCTCTTGACAGACTACTTGGCATATTTTGACAAGATAATACTTTATTATTTCATCTGTGTTACGGACCAGTAGCCTGTTCCCCCTCAGTGTGAGCTTGTACTAAAACTTGAAAGACATGTGGATGCCTTTACAGCCTTTGGTAGGATTACAAACAGCTTAATCTTGATATCTGCTTCAGAGGTGATAGGGGTGCCCTTAGAGTTTCTAGTGATACAAACATTTTTTCAATCTGGATAAGTTTTTCAGATTTCTACCTTGATATACACTTTTTATTTATTTGTTTCTCATCATTATATCATTTTTATCATTCACTACTATTTATTTACTTAATTATATACTGCACATAACTTAATTTTTTTCTGCAAAATTCATGTAACTTTGCTTTTTTTTTTTTTTTTTTTTTTTTTTACTGTTTTTGCCCATACCTTATTGTGATTGAAGTACCTTTGTGTTGACTTGAGCTGTGGTATTTCTGTCTGAGACAACTAATCTGAGTTTTAAATCATCTCCATTAAGCTGATCAGCAGAGCGAAGCATGAAGTGCTCTAAAATTTCCTGGTAAATGGCTGTGTTGAATTTGGACTTCAGGAAACACCAGAAGATGACATGGCACCCCAAATCATCACTGACTGTGGAAACTTTACACTGGACTTTAAGCATCTTGGAATGCATACCTCTTTGATCCATCTGAAAACAGGACTTTGGACCACTGAGCAAAAGTCCAGATCTTTTTCTCCTTAGCCCAGGCAAAACTCCTCTGACATTGTCTGTGGTTCAAGAGTGGCTTGACATGAGGAATGCAACAGTTATAGCCAAATTCCTTGATACATCTGTGCGTGGTGGCTGTTGATGAACTGACTCCAACTTTAGCCCCCTCCTTGTTGTTCCCCAAAATTCTTGAATGGGTTTTGTTTGACAGTCCTCTAAAGGATGCGGTTATCCCTGTTGTTTGTGAACATTTTTCTACCACACCTTAATTTCTTCCTTTCAACTTTCCATTAATGTGCTTGGATTGAGCACTCTGTGAACAGCCAGCTTCTTTAGCAATGACCTTTTGTAGCTTACCCTCCTTGTGGAGGGTGTCAATGACTGTGTTCTTGACATCTGTGAAGTCCTTCCCCATGATTGTGTAGCCTGTTAAGAGACCATAAAAAAGCTCAGGAGACCTTTGCAGTGCTTTGAGTTGATTAGCTGATTTGACTATGACACCATTGGTTTACAATATTAAATTTTGTTCACAATAGTTTAATTTTGTTAGATACTGAATTCTGGGGTTTTATTAGCTGTAAGCCATAATACTTAAAATAAAGAAACAAATCTAGATGATAAATGAGTTTCACTTTTTGAATTGAACGACTAAAATATATTAACTTTTCCTCAATTTTCTAATTTATTGAGATGCGCCTGCATGTGTAAAATGTAGTTGAGTACTTCTTTTTTCAGTTTTCAAATCAGTCACCAACCCTGATCAGTTCTTCTGGCCATGTAGATAACAATAATTTTTATCAAGTTTATACCAAGAGTAAGCAGGGGAGAGGAGAAGAAGGTCTTGCAGAGATAGATCATGGTTCATCAGCTGTAAAATGTTATCTAGCCACCACCATCTTTGTATGTATTTCATGTTTCTGTGTTCTCAGGCTCTCAGTAAGGCTCTACTTGAGCTGCGGGCAGAGATGACGTTAGCCGCGGAGCAGCAGGTCATTGCCAGTGCTGCACAAAGAGAGGAGAGTCTCAATGTACAGATGTTGATTGATAAACACACCAAAGACCTAAAGGTTGGATCCTTTTATTGTAATAAGATGTTTATTTTGTAAATGCTTGTTATATTTCATGACCATCATTTATCAGTAACATTTAAGCTCACATAGCAGAAGCTTTGATTGTAAAAGTCCATTTAAATCAAAGAAACAAAATATTTCCCATGAAATAGGAACACTCATAAATTTAAAAAACTTCTGCTCCCATTTGCCAAGCATGAAGCATCAGTCTACCTTAGTGGATATTTTCCAACTATTTATTCTTAAAAATGAAATAAAATAATAGCTGCAGATTGAAATATTTGGAGGTTATATAGAGTTTTTCAAGCCAATTAGACTACTAGATTTATAAACAGACCATCAGTTGTTATGTTGTTGTGTTCTGTTATTTTGAATGCATTTGTCAGCAAATCATCAAAAACACCAAACCCTCTTCTTTCTCTGTTTTTTTTAGTAGCACACTGTGACGGGCCCTTTTGTTTAATTTAAAACTGACTATTTAAAAGAAACACACTTTAAGTGCACCAGTGCTCCAGTAACTCCTTTTTGAAGAATGCTAAATTTCAAATGACCTCTTCTCTAAAGGTGAAAGTGCAAGAACTTAACGAAGAACTTCAAGCAGCTAAGGAGTCCGTCAAATCAGCCAGAGGTCGCGAGAGCACCCTGAAAGAAGAAGTAGACACTCTGAACCATGACCTACAGAGGACTCAAAAAATGCTAAAACGCCTTCAAGCTGAAAAAGAGGAGAATGAGCATGAGATCCAGGAGCTGAAGCAACAAATCAAGAGACTCAGCAATGCCTTACAGGTGAAAGTGTCAAGAGAGTTTGAATTATCACATCAGCATTTGCATGCTATGGCTCAAATAGACTCAACTTGATTGAAACCCTTCTCTTCCCTATCATGTCAGCTGAATTTTAGCTACATACACCTAGCTAGCTACATACAGCTAAAATTCACTGCTTGAGTCCTTGTGTCAAATCACTTTCCCCTTCAGACTGCATGACAGGGTTGATTGATTGTACCCTATGGTGCTATTTACAAAGTTTCTCCAAGACCGCCCATACAGTTAACCTCAAATTTAACTCTGAACTCAAGAGGATCTTTAGCAATAAACCTTACAAGTATGAAGTCAAGTTTGTGTATAAATCATAAAATATGCAAATGAAAAACAGATATTCAGGTATGAAGTACCTGCCCATGTTTGCATAGACTCCCCTGGCATTGATCAGTTGGGTTAAATATACAGTGCTTAACAAATTTATTAGACCACCTGTCATATTTGTCTCAGAGACCATCCAGCATCATGAAGTGCTTTAATGCGGACTCTTTCATTTTCAGTGAGCTTGCCACGTTTTACCATTTAGTACAGGAATGAGTATTTTCAAACTGAATTCACCTTTTTATATCCAAATTTGAGCCGGCTCACTGGGCTTCTCTGAGAAGTCAGAAATTAATCAAGCATAACATTCAACCACTAAAACTAATTTTCCGTTCAGGAATGCAAGTAAATAACTATCATTTGACATATTATTTAAGAAATAATAATGTGCTTTACTATTTTTTCAGGGTTTTTTTTGTTAATCACTAAATTTGAAAATTAATGGATAACAATAATAATTATATTTTAGCATTAAAAATATCATTTTGGTGAAAGAGCTTCTACATATTGGTGGTAATTACATATTTTGGCAATTACCAATGCTGTTAATTTAGGGCAGCTGTGGCATAAACCTTACTTTGGGTGGTGGTCTAATACATTTGTTAAGCACTGTACATAATCAGTTATCAGTGTTTTTATAAAGGTTAATAGATTGATTTTCTTTTAAAGTTCCTGCTCCATGCTTTTGTCACAATGAAGACACAAAAACAGACAACATGGCTTTTTTTGTGACCAAGAACCTCTACTTTAAAAAAACAACAAGAGAAAGTACTACAGTCAGTTACAGGGAAAAAAGGCAAAAAGCTAATGTGGTTGTAGGTGGAGATTCAGAGCATTAAATCCATTTGTAAAGAAGCATTTAGACTATTTGCCTTCACTCAAGTAGATTTTGTGACTGTTTTCATTCTTATATGAGCTTTAGAGCAACAATCTCAACAACATCCTCTTGACATGCCCAATCATTTTAAAATAGCATGGAAAAATAACCATGCTCTTCTGACAAAGACAAGACATCCAGACCCTTAAACTGATAAAAGTTCTTTCTGCAGTGCATGCAAATCCTGTTTGTCTTCTCTGCAACAAATTAAAAATACTTGAGGAATGCAGCAAGGAAGAAATCCCACATTCTTCATAGACTAAAGATACACTCCTCCTGTATGTATGACTTATTTCTGCATGTTTTCTTTGTGAACCAGTGGCAGCATGTATACATTAAGTTATGTCCAGATTTGTTCCAGGATTTTCTCATCTTTAACAGGATGCCATACTTGGTTGTCTGAACTTCAACATTGCCAATGCCATATATTAGTCCATGACTTCAATGAGCAAAGGACTCTTAGAAAAGTAAGGTGCAATGAAAATGAAATATCTTTCTCTGCTGAATCCTCTAATTAGAATCAACCAGAAGCAGATGGAAAAGGGCTAAGCATCGAGAATCTGCAGAAGAAAATCAGGAGGCTGGAGTGTGAGTTGGGAAAAAGAGCAGAGAAAACAATGACCAAGGATGATTATGGAAAGGTTTGAGCACACGTTCAACTAACACTGAACATTTTACATGACAGTTATTTTACTGTATAGTAAAGTAATGGCATGAGCATTATTATTGGTTGCTAAAAGTGTGTTTTTGTTCAAATTTGTCCTTGCCAGACCAAGGACGAAATAGTGCGTTGGGAGGAGGGCAAGAAATGGCAGGCCAAGATGGAGAAGGTGAAGAATTTATTGAAGGAGAAGGAACGAGAGGGTGACTCCCTGACGAAGCAGCTCATCACTCTTAGAGACCTATATTCCAGGTCAGAAAATTCAACGCACTGCAGTCAACGTCGCATTTTCTTTTCTTGTTCAACAGGAAACCTTTAATGAAGTGGTGTAATAAATCTCTTGAGCAGAAGTGGCTCATGATTGCAAATTCTAAACTGTCGCAGAATATGAGAGAAACAAATTGCATGACATATTGCCCAATACATGTAGTAAATCTGCAGATAATAGAGGCAGTATTCAAGTCAGGAAAATGTATTTTATGATAAATGTTTGTAGACAGAATGATGATTTAAAAGAAAGCACCCATTACAAGTCAGCAGTCAGGTTTCTGAATTCATATATATATATATATACATACACACCCCCATAAATCCCTCATTGGCATCACCCTTATCACTCAGGCAAAATGAATAAATATGTGCTGTAAATATTCATGGGTGCATGTTTTGCATTTTCCATCATTTGTATTACAGAGTGGGAAAGCCAAATAATTTGTTTACAATAGCAAGCTTGCAGCTGTTCTTGTCCAGCCTTGGTCTGTTTGTTAATGATGGAAGGTGTATGGTTTGGTTGTACTGTGATAAATCGTGCATGTCAGTTCCAAAGTAACCGAGTCAAACTAAATGGAAATAAACGATATTGAACTATTTTATGATGAAGCTCCTTTTGGCGCAGTCACTGCTATAATGTACACACTCTTAAAAGTGCGCTGTAAGGAAGTGCACCGTAAGCACAAAATTTGTGTACTTTACTGTGTTGTTACTCAGGAGATTTTTTTTCCCCAGTATGAAAATGAGCAGCCAACTTTATATCATGTTTTGGCAGCCCTTTGACTTCTTCCTTGTGTTTTGTTATGTGCAGACTGGAACAAGAGAAGAGTGCACTGCAGAAAAAGCTGAAGGCTCGAGGTGTGACTGCCGATCAAGTGGTGGGGGTCCGATCCGCTGAAATGGAGAAGGAAGTGGAGGAGTTGAAGAAGAAGAATGCAGAGCTGGAGACAGAAATCCTCACCATAAAGTAACTACTAGTATATCTATTTAAATATCTATTGCTATTGTTCAAAAATTTAGTCAGGGGTGCCACAGACATTTTAAAAAAATGTCTTTTTGGATACTTTGTAGGTCAACTTTAAATGGCACTTTTACTGAGTCATGTCTGAATACTTAAACCCATTTAAACTGACTTCTTTGCAGTAAAATGGGCTTTTTTGTTATATTTTTTGTGGATTTGCTTGTTCATGTGAGAATTTGCAGCATTCTTGGCAAAAAATTTCATGTGCATTCACAAGCCTAGAAAGAATGAATGATACAAGTTCATTAAAATCGGGCTTTGAGATAATATAACAAACAGGGAATGGCTGGCAGGGTCAAACAAATGCAGTAAGACAACTTGCAAGATATGCAAAATGAAGCCTTTAAACTTGGGACAGTGGCTGTTGAGTCCCATATGGAACCCAAAAAGCACAGACAGTATTTGGTACTGAAATTGTATTAATTTTTCGTTTGCTTGGGTCTCCAGTGACAAATGTACTGGAGTAGTTTGACTACCTTTCAACCCGCCGTAATGAACCAAAAAAAACCAAAATATCAACAATAACAATTTGCCAAGTAAATGTGACAAAATCAGTAGAATTATTGTTTTAATCTGTCCTTTATACACTAGAAAAATTATAATATCATGAAAAAGTTAAAATTCCCCCTTAATTCAAATTCTGTATATGCCAGATTAATCTCATACAAAGTGAATATTCCAAGACTTATTTTTAATATTGATAATTACAGATTACAGCTCTCAAAAATCCAAAATCCACCATCTCAAAATATTAGGATACTGTGAAAAAGTCCAATTTGCAAAGGGTTTCTGGGCCTTTATTCAATTATTCTGGTTCAGTGCACAACAACCACAGTCATGAGGAAGACTGCTGACCTGACAGTCATCCAGAAGACAATCATTGACACCCTTCACAAGGAGGCAAGCCACGGTCACGGTCAAGGTCATTAAGGGGAGGCTGCTGTCATAGTGCCGTATCAAAGCATATTCATGGAAAGTTGACTGGAAGGTAAAAGTGTGGTAAGAAAAGGTGCACAAGAAACAGGGATGAGCTTAGCCTTCAGAGGATTGTCAAAACAGGCAGATTGTTTTCAGATAAAAGTCACTTTTGCATTTCATTTAGAGATCAAGGTCCCAGAGTCTGGAGGAGTCTGTCAGGACTTTAGATCCCTTCATGCTAATCTGCTGAGAAGCTTTATGGAGATACTGATTTCCTTTTCCAGCAGGACTTGGCGCCTGTCCACTGTGAAGCCAAAGCTACCAGAAACTGGTTTGCTGACCATGGTTTTACTGTGCTCGATTTGTAAGCCAACTGACCTGACCTGAAAATAGTATATGGCATAGTCAAGGGGAAGATGACAGACACCAGACTCAACAAATAAAGACGAGCTAATGGCTGCAACACACCAGCAGTGCCACAGACTGATTGGCTCCATGCCACGTGGCATTGCTGCAGTAATTTGTGCAATAACTGCCAGACCCAAGTTTTGAGTGGATAAATGAACAAAAATTTATAGGTCAACATTTATGCATTTTAAATCCTTTTTTTGATTGGTGTTTTGTAACAGTCAAATATTCTGACGAAGTGATTTTTTGATTTTCCTGAGCTGTAAGCCTTAACCATTAACATTAAACAAAAAGTCTTGAAATATTTCATTACCTCTGCCAAGGAGGTTATGTGATCGGCAGGGTTTGTTAGTTTGTTAGTTTGTTAGCAACATAACTCAAAAAGTTATGGATGGATTTTCATGAAATTTTCAGGAAATGTCAGAAATGGCATTAGGAAGAACTGATTAGATTTTGGGAGTGATCTGGATCACCAGCTGAATCCAGGAATTTTTTGAAGGATTCTGTACTATTGAGAAATAGGGCTAATGGCAGAGGTCTGCACTCTCCGAGAGCTTTTCTAGTTTTTTTTACGAGATTAATGAGGAATATATGGGAGTTAAACTTTTTAATTAAATCACAACAAAAAAAAAAACTTCATAATGATCTTCTGATTTTTTAGATGTAATTGTACATCATAAAGCTTAGTTTGTATTCAGTCTAGATTCTTTTTGAACTCCATGGATTTCTACACCTGATGAGTGCAAATCCCAGGGTTAGGGGTACAGAGTACCCCTGAAGCAGGCTGTGGAGTGGTGGTGGACTGTGGTGGTCCTGAGCACTTCCCGTTTGGGCTGTTTGCTCTAGCACCAGCATTATAAAGCCAGAGCTCTTGGAGCCGAAGCAGTGCAGGTGGAGGCAGGAGAGGATGGGAGTGGTCTCTGAGTGGTAAAATCAGTTAGAGGCAGTAACATTCTACCTTTTATATAAAGGTGTAGAAATCCACCAATAGTAGGTTTCTACATCACATAAGCCCCGACTTTTCAGGAAAGATTTTTTCAAAGCAGATGTTCGTTTGAGCTGATTAAAAGTCGTAAAATGCAGATTTTTATCAGTTTGGGGCAAATGTCAGAGATAACACCAGCATTGATGTGTTTTATCATAGTTCAGTCAGATTCCTCAGTGTACAGCTGAAAAAAAATGTTAAAGTGTTCACTACTTCTTTAATGGTTCCTTTATGGTACTGTAAAAACATGGCAGTGCAAGAAGGTGCAGTGCTTGGAGGGGGACCCTCCTTGTGTATGAATAAAAGGACATCATCTCAAGGGGCTATCCAGTAATAAGTTAAAGTATTTAACATTAATTTAAACATAATTTATAAGCATTAGGTTTCATTTTTACAAAGTTTGTTAAGGTAATTGCAACTTGATATTACATAACGTATCTTTAAAAAACAACAGATTAATAGCTAGAAAAGCACTCGGAGAGCGCAGACCTCGGCCATAAGCCCTATCTCCCAATAGTAAAGAATCTTTCAAAAAATTCCTGGATCCAGACGGTGATCTGGATAACTCCCAAAATCTAATCAATTCTTCCTAATGCCATTTCTGACATTTCCTGAAAATTTCATGAAAATCTGTCCATAACTTTTTGAGTTATGTTGCTAACAAACTAACAAACCCTGCCAATCACATAACCTCCTTGGCAGAGGTAATAAAACATGTACTGATGGAGAAGAGGAACACCCTAGATCTCTTTAGATAGACAACATATTTCTGAGATATGAGGTTGAGTGATGTGAAATCCTGAACTTGCAGACAGCGACAGGCTTTACCTCGGGATGAAGCTATGGAGAGCCTGAGCCTGAGGAACCGCTACCTGGAAGAGCGACTGCACTCCTTAGAGAACCAGATATCCAAAGAGCCGCCATCAAGACCTTCTGTAAGTGCTTATTAACACACAGAACACCATGACTGTGAAAAATGTTTAGTATTTTGTCAATTAATCCAGCATCTTAAGTGGCCACATAAAAACATAATGGAGCAACCAATTTGTATGGCTTTGTCATGGTAAAAAGCACTGGATGGGAGCATAATGGTAGAAGGTTGTCTGCTGTTTTCCTAGGAAAGCCTGAAGGAGAGGATATTCTGGAAATTTGCAGAATGTTGCCAAAGACTTGATGGTGAACTGATTAAAATTTTGGTGAACAAATGCTTCTTTCATGTCTGATAAAAAAAATTGTGCCATAACTGCTTAGTTCATTGGAGTAGGTCACAAGATGGATTTTTATTTGCTGGCTTTTATGCCTCTCTTAAGATAGGTTGGTTGGGAAATTTGGAAACTGGGGAGTGAGGAATGCCATGTGGTGAAGGAGCTGCAGGCCAGGCTGCCCACTTCAAGAGAAACGGCCTCTGTGCACGGACATGCACTTGGCTGAAGGCGCCCCAGATGAAATGTGTCTTTACAGACATTGAAGTGGTGATGTTTTTGATGAAAAAAAGCATACTCAATTTTACTTTTAAAAAGTATTTCCAGGAAAAGCTTTTCCACAAATTTTTGTGAAGTCAAACTTTGCATGACACACCATACACAAGGCAACAAAATGTGTCCCATATTTTCTGAAAAAAAAAAAAAATAAATAAATAAATAATAATAATAATTAAAAAAAAAAAAACAGCCAACATTGTGACTATCCTGTACATTTTGAAAAACATGTTTACAAATTTAGAGCAGGAATAAATACAGAGTAATTCCCAGATTTAGGGCCCAAAAATCATTAATTTCATAGAGGGAGAAAACATGATCTCATTCAAGGCTTGCTGCAGCTGATTGATTGTCTCAATACATCTCTACTGTGTGGTTTTAAAAAAGTTATTTTACTGCTTCTGATCAAGTCTTACCCTCCCTGATATCGAGCCACAAACTTCAAACTTAAATAATATTTACAGTTCCAGGTCAGACTGTCTCCAGTGGAATAACTACAATACCCAGTAAGAGCAAGCAGATCAGGAAGCCTCACCAGCTGGATGTAGTGTACTTGTACATCTCATAAACACAGCAGTGAGCATAAACATAACTGTGCCCCAAGTCAAAAGAAATAGTGAAAAAGAAGACCAGCTTGTGGTATTATGGCAACAACACGAGTGCCTCTGTAAGAACAACACCAGGACAGCCAGCTGACAATATTTATCATCCTCCGTACTTGTTTTCCTCTGAAGTTACATTTGATCATGCACGTTTCTGAGAGATCTTGCGTCTGTGTAATTGCCACTGCTTAATCATTACTACAAACTGCAGGTGTGTGGTCTTGTAGCCTGGCCAAATGGTCTAGTACTCGGGCCATTAACTAGTAGAATATCATCTGGATCCACATCCGGGTGCCATCCTGTTTGCACCAGTGCATACTTGTTATTTCATTGAGACAAGTGCCTCTATCTTGACAAGTGCAGCTTTTTGACATTCCTAGTCATATATTTTGACTTGCACCACTTCTCTTATCTTTACAGTAGCTACTTGATGCTACTAAGCCAGTCGCATGCTTCCCTCAGACAAGGCATGGCAAGTAAACATGGTTGGTGTGTGCAGCATGCAGCTGCAGAGACACTCTTGGGGCTTTTCAATTACATGGCGCGGCTCGGCTTTACATGGTTTGACTCGGCAGGGCAGCCCAGCACTGCAGAGGATTTGATTTTCCACCACAACCGAGCTACCCGTTTGAGAGCGCGCGGAGAGCTGATAACGCAGTGTTTTGAGCCCCCCTCGATCTCATCCACAGTCTTATCCATACACCATCTGATCTGATTGACTTTACGTTGTTTTAAAGCAAAATCAAACTGTAGACTGACAGTGCCTCACGCCACTTTTTTCTCATTCTCTCTCTCTCTCTCTATCCACAATCAATAAACAAACAATAAGTCACGCTTATCATCAAAAAGAGAATTTTCATGCATAAAAGTTAAAAAACTGTCTTCTGATCATTGATTTATGGATCTCTAGATAGCAGAGAATGAAAACAATCATGTTTTTGGATGAGGCAATAAGAAAGGCATGCTGTACCTGCACCAGTTAATAAATTGAAGACTGTTTCTGTCTTTAAATGTTCAAATATCTCCAGCATTTTATTTTTAAAAAGCCTAGAATTTTTTTGTCTGTAAGAAGGGGAAAGGGTCAAACCTTTGTTATGAGTAGGTGCAGAAGTGGAAAAGCCCCATCTGAGAAGTCAGGAAAGTTAGAAACACAGCAGAGAAAGTGATTTTAAGACAAGTAGAGCCAATGTGCATTGAAATAAGAAAAGAAGACAGTGAAAAAGAGACTTTTTAAATCAAGAATGAGAATGTTACATTTTCCAAAATCTTTGAGCAGCCCAGCATGATCAGTGGAACAGTCATTCTCTGACCAACAAAAGTTGTTGTGGTTTTTAGTTGATTTATAAATCCCCTCATGACTCTGGGGATGGCTAATAAAGCCTGATTTTGGTTCAGATTTAACATCTTGAAAAGGATGAGTTATGATCGTTCCTCTCAAAAATGTGAGAGAAGTGTAAGAGTGGAAAGAAGATAAGACGGAGAAAAACACATGTTAAAGCAGTTCATTTTTAAGTTGCTGAGAAAATTGGCCTGAAAATTAAGATCTAAAAAGAAAAAACAAGAATGGGGGGCCAACACGTCACCTTTCATTTTTCTAAAATTAAGTCTTTTTGTTTGAGTTAAGCCTTTTCAAGAGCTGTCTGTATGAAGACTAGCTTGTATTTAAATAGCTTGCAATGCTTCTTTTTCTTGAAACAAGAAAATCCCTCCATCTATTTTCTACATGCTTATCCTGTTGGTGGCGCCGGTGCCAGGAGCCATCCCGTCATTGGGTGAGAGGCAGAATCACCTTGGACTGGTCACGAGTCAATGGCAGGGCTGTCATATTTAGAGTTACCAATTAACATAACAAGCATGCAAACACAGAAAGGCCCTCACTGTAACAAAAAATATAGATTTTTAAGATTTTGATAGCATTGTTTTATTATTATCATTTTCTTATCACCTTCAGTTCATTTAAATCTTGTTTTCAAGGTTTATTATGAACTGGACTGAATTATATTACAGGTTAGATGTAATGATATTCCAGACCTTAGATTGAGGAAATCATCTTGAACCAGACCTCATAGAATTTGGATTGTTGACCTCCGGTCTAGTTTTTGCAAAGGTGCTTAAAAAACGTCCTTATGTTTGTGGTCTCCCACGTTTTAAAAAACGATTAAGATTTTTAAATAGGCTCATGCATATCTAGTTCAAACTAAAAGTAAAAATTTAGGTTGTTTTTCTCTAAGTTTGTGTGAGGGAAATTTGCATTTGATACAAACGTTTTCTGTTCGATAAAGACTCGCTTAAAAACACTGAAGAATGGAAACTTAAGGGTCCCTTCAAGCTAGTGGTTTTTAACACGTGCCCCATGTTCACAGGCTGTAGACCTTGATGGAGGTGGCCGGGGTTCAGATCCAACTTGTGGTTCCTTTACCAAGTGTCTTCCTCACTCTCTTTCCCCAGTTGTAGACTCTAGCCACTGTCATGTTTCTCAAATAAAGGCACAGAAAGCCCAAAAATAAATCTTAAAAGAAAGATAAAGAACTACGACTTGATAGAATCACAAGGCATAAAACTATTAGGCAGTCCTTAAAAAATATCCAATATTGTTTATATTACAACAGAAAATGCATTAATTAGAGCTGTTTTTTAATTGTACCATCATTCTTCCAGCAAGTAACCTCTCTTAGATTTGGCTTCTTGTATGAGACAGGATTTTTTTTTCTTTTGTTTTGTTTTTGATTAACTTTTGCTTTATAGATTTGGTATGATAATGATAGTATTTTAGGACATAACTTTTTGCTCTTCAATTTCATAGTTTAAATATCTTTCTGCCTTTTTATTGTGGAAATGAGAGAATAGTTAGCTTAAAAAATAATCTGTTATTTGATGATGAAAGCAGAAGTTTCATTTATTACTAGGCACCTCATGGTGTATCACTTCATGTTTTACATATACTAATGTAAAAAAACATCTTCAACTTTCAGTGTGTTCCAGATGTTTTCCCTTTTTCTCTCTTCATTCATCATTTTTACTCTCTTTTTATGTATCTCATCCTTCCCTGGCCCTGGATTTATCTGATTCATTACCTGAGAAGGGAAAAAGCTCCTCCTCTCGAGCTTTGAGGGAGATTTCTTCTCTTACTTTTGATGTTGTGGATGGATCATGTGAAGGAAATACAGCACAGACTCCTGCTGAAAAATGCCAGTTCTGTGAAGCAGCTGAAGACCCTGCTGACCAACAGGGGGAGCCAGAGCAAAGCCACACACCTGGAGAATCTCAATCAAGCATAATGGGAGCAGAGGATGCTCTCACTGAAACACAGCGACTGAGTCCTGATTTGGCAGAAAATGTTGCAGCAGATAGAGCGGATGTGAGCAGAGAGGGTAATGACTCACATCCTGAGCAAGAGGAGGAGGGAGATGAAGCAGATGCTCTGGAAAGTGCACAGGACATCCCAGGTGATTCTGAGGTTTATGTGGCAGAAGAAAAGGAGGAACCCCAGAACGAAAAAGGAAGTGATCCTGACCCTGGTGATCCATCAGAAAAACCAGGATCGGCTGTTTCATCTTCAGAGTCTGCTGCTGCAGTGAATAAAGAGGGTGTTGGTGAGCAAGATGCTCAAGACAGAGAAGATGATGTGGGAACCAGGGAAGAAAAAACGGATGATACTGAGCAGCCCGATGAGACTACAAAGGAAGAATCAGAGGAAGATAATCCAGAACAGTCTTGCTCAGCAGAGCCAGATGCAGATTCCAGCCTCATAACGAGCAAACAGCACGAGACGTTTATTAGGAGAAAGAGAGATGATCGTGTACGAAAACATAAAAGCAGATCTCATAGGTACCTGAAGGTACTGCAGTCCTCTGTAGTCACCCTGCTGACGTGGTAGTGCTGTGATAGCTATGATGTAGATGTGGCATAGAAAAACCCAAAGCATGAAAAGTGTTTTTAAACTTGAATATGACATTAGGAAAAATCTGATGATTTCATTATCTGTTTCACTTTATCACAAACAGCTCAGTGGACAAGGCAAAAGTCATCTGAGCCGTGTGATATCAAAAATTTAACTTTTTACTTGTTTTGTATCCATTCAGGAGGTCACTTACCCTTAGTTTAAGACAGTGTGAAAAAAAAATTAAACGCAAAACATTGGAATTTCAGAATGTGATAAAAATGATTTGATTAACTGTGATTAACTACAAAGATTCAGAGAAGTGTAAAACTTTTGACAGCCCTAGTTTACAGTACGTCGCAGTTTAGACAGTGCTCTCTCTCTCTGCTTTTGGTTCAAAATATGACTTAAGAATGGGCTGGTATATCTCTAAATTAACTTGTTTATTTCACTGTAGCATCCTTCTCCATTCACTTATGTAGTTTGAAGCCTTATTTGTACACCTGCATTGAATTTATGCTATAAAGCCTCCTTACAAGTGTTACTCTTTCACTTTTTGCAGTTGTGTGCCCTTGAGTCAGCATCGACATCCTGTGGAGTTTTTTCCAGTACAATATACTTTTTTACTTTAGAGATGCCAATAATTTAATTTGACATCTTTAACTTAAGAAACAGTCTTTTTTTTTCCTTGAGTCAAAATTACTGGTATGGAGGTTGCCCAATATTAGTTTTTAAAGTCTGATATCAATTATTCATAGGTCATGAGACCGATACCTGATACTTAGAAACAATATGCATTTATTAGATGTACAAAATAAACTTAATGTGTCAACAGTAAAATTACATGATCAGAAAAATGAAGGAAAATAAACAATTAAGCCCTAACGCTGCATGAACAGTAAAATAGGAGGTGATACCATACACTCACTGTGCCAAGTCCTGATTTGAGACTGTGAAGAGATAATATAGCCAGAGGAAAAGGAGTGCACTTTTTGATAACTTTATTGATTTATGTAAAACTATATGCAGATACCAATAATTGGTCAAATGCCAAATATCTGCCTCAGCATTTGGTCAAATGGGTAGTCAGTCTACCCATGATGCTAATGCTGATACTCATTCTGTTAGCTCATTTCTGCTTATCTCCACTAAGCTTTACTACTAGATCTACATCCCAGTCCATATGTGAGAAACCCCTTCCCCCCTGAGAACAACTCAAAGACAACACTGTAGTAGTAGTAAAAACTTTGACAACCTTAGTAAAATGGTACTGAGTGTTTTACTGCTGTGTTGGTCAGTGTTTCCCTGCTGTGTGTTGTGTGTTATGGCCCAAAGATGTTTCGCAGTTGTGTGAAATATGTGTGTGTGGAGAACAAAAGTTCGAAATAAAGCTGTTTTCTTTTTAATCTCCCTGACAGCTTTAGTTTCTGCAGAGGTAATGATTTATTTCACAGCTGTGTTTTTTAAATTCCCACAGTTGATTTTCTGTTTTTATTTCTTCAGACTTCAGGGCGAGGTACCGGCACCCCCTCACAGAGAGAACCAGACCTCCAAAAAGAAAACCTCAGGCTGGCCTCTGAGAACCTGGAGCTGCGCTTTCAGCTGGAGCAGACTAACAAGGACTTGCCAAGACTTAAAGTATGTATAACATGAATTCAGAAGTAGTACCGTGCACAAAAGTAAAACATGATTGTATTTACTATCACCAAGGGATGAGATAAGAAGATCTACACTAGTATCACTGTTTTGCTTTTAATATAAAGGTAGCACTATTAAAAACACAAGAGAAAAGACCACTGAAAAATGTGTTTTTATCAGGTTCTCCTCTCAAAAGGAGAGACATGTATGTAATTAAAAATGTTCCTTTTATTCAAACACAGACTTTTAAACAGCAGAACTTGAGGGAAACATTTTGCAGTGATCTTGCAGAGCTTTGATTGGTTAGCATACTGTAGTGTTAACCCCATGTGTGACCACCTTGTTTGATTTTACTCTTTGTTAAACATTCAAAAACATGTTAACAGTGTTTCAGGGTGTCCACAGAATCTTTAAAAGTAATAAAAGTTGATACATCAATGAAGCCAAAATTAAGCATTTTAAAAAGTCTGAAATTGAAGTATATGAGGACTTCAATTTTGGTGTTTTTAATTTTACTTTAAAGAGGTTACAGTCTGAGCTTTGGCTGATCAGATGCAACAGTAAAGTGATCATTGGTACATTTATGCTATAAAATCAAAAAGTAATAAAAATAAGGAGTACTATATATGTATCCTTAAGTGGGCATTTATAGCTTGTATTTTTTAAACCTAAATGTGTGCTGTTACACTTTTTAGCATTAACTGAAGTGCAAAACTTGTAAATAAGAATTTCTAGATTGTGGTAGAACTAATTTAGCCCTCTTAAGTTAAAAAAAAAGACCTTAAATTCAAATTCCTAATGGTATCAGGGTTGTTTTTATAGTCAAATGTAAAGATGCTCAAAGAAAGCCTAATTTGCATACTACAATGAGAACACAACTGGCATCTTCTTTTCTTTGCTCTCATATTTTTGTCTATCAGCACAGAATCCATACATAACTGTTGTTTATGTAGCGGGTTAGAAAATAGAGATGCAATAGACTCTTTAAATGTATGAAGAGGGTCTTGTAAAAGGTCTAAAAAGTTATGACATTTAATGTCAGATTTTCTGTAAGATTTAAATGGGTTGTTAAGCTGGCTTTATTTGTTTGGACAGAGCAAAGTGTACTGTTTTAAACTTCAGCGCTAAGCTAAACTAATGAGCTGCTCCCTGGAGCTTTTTATTTTGGGCAGATGACTGGTAGTAATTCCCTCATTACAGTCAGTTTTCAAAGCAGAATTTTATCCCTTTTCCCACTTTAATTCTGATTAAATTTAATGTGTTCTCGTGCTTTGAGATAGTGTTTAGCACACACGTCACATAAAGATGATCTAATTTTGCTCAATGAAAAGTGACTTCATCAGTTGTATTTGCAATTTTATATTAATCGTAACTTTAAAATAATTCAAGATGATCCTCAACATTAATTTAGGTTGAACCAGATGTTTTTTTTTTATGTTTTATCGTATTCATTCTCACTTTCTTACAGAATCAAGTGTCAGATCTTAAGGAGATGTGCAGTGTGCTGAAAAAGGACAAGGCAAATGTTGAGAAAAAACTGGCACACATACGTGGAGTAAGTTAACAAACCTTGTGTCATTTATTTTCTCCTCTAGACATGTATTGATTAACAGAAATGCATCTTATAATGTCTTTTTTATGAAATAGAAACACTCCAAATGAACTAAAAACCATCACGGTTAAGTACAAACAGAAAGCAAAGAAACTGGACTAGATTTATTGAAATTTACCACTCTTCTTCTTGAAATGTCCTTCACAAATATATTTGTAATGTCTTTTCATTAGGCGGGTCACAGCGGTAAAACAGTGCCTGAACTGGAGAAGACCATCGAGCTGATGAAGAATGTGATAGAGAGGGTTCAGAGAGAGAATGAGACACTAAAGAAGTCCAAGGCACCTGCAAACCAAGGGAAGATCGCTGCATTGGAGCAAGAAAACCAAAAACTGAAGGTTAACATCCACATTACTGCTGTTTCCACATGTGCACTCCTGGAAAATTCTTCAAAAAAATCAGGAGCCTGACCCTTAAATATTCCAGTTATCATAAAATAGAAATATGTGAATAAAGACTGGAATAGTTCAGATACAAGACACAAGATGCTTCTAAAACTAGTATCTTGTATTCATTTCATTGAACAGCCACAGTGGTGAAAAAGTTAATTTCTAATCCTGCTGCCCACAGAAATGTCAGGGCCCTTGAGAGGTAATAGTCCTCCTCAGATATGATTCAGAAATATAAAGCCATGTGCACTCGATCAGTAATCTCTGGCTAGCATCGATTAACAGGTTACTTTTCAGGTTAGATGCCCTAAATATCTCTCTTACTACTTCTCCTTTATTTTTGCCGTCCCTCCTGTCTGGCAGGGCCTGGAATGGTTGTACACAGTCCAACATTAAGGGCCCAACAGTTGAATTGACCTCTGCAGAATGCTAACATATCATCATAAGAAAATTGGTTTAAAAATATTTTACTGAAAAAAAATTAATAAAATTAGCATTTTGTTGCTTTAACAGGTAGTAGCTGTGTATTCAGGTCAGAAGTAAAATGATATCATTGCTTGAGTTTAGGCTAAACCACTTTTCTTTACTTCCATGGGCACCCTGTTAGGGTTGGCCCCAGAAAGCTTCCCATTTCCCCCATTATGGGCAGACCTGGTTGGAATCAAACATACTGAGGTGCAGAGAAGAGTATGAAGCTACTTTATTATGTGCATGGAGATGGCATTAATTGCTCACTGGTCACACTATATTCAGTTCAATTCAAGGATCAGGGAGAATTTTTTCCATCCCTGAAGGGTAATTTGCTTCGCAGCTTGCGGTACCAAACAAAATATTTCACACACTATAAATTTTGATTGAAAAAAAAAAAAGCAAAAAGGAAGAAAACAATGGCAGTAGACAGATATCACATAAATATCACACTGAGCTATTCAAAAGGCTAATGGCAGTCAGGCTTGATGAGATCTGCAGCAGTACAAGAGCAGCAAGAACAAATCAGTCAAGGCACTCAGAGTAGTGCAGCATGTTTTGACTAAGCCTGGCAGTCTGTTTCTGCGTATTAAATCAAGTGAACCATAAAAGCAATTAATAGAGAAAGTAAAAACAGATTCAGTTGAACAAGAATAAAACATTCTCATACAAACAGGGCTTTCGTCTTTATTGTAGAGATAGGACAGTGGATAGAGTCGGAAACAAGGATGAGAGAGTGGGGAAGGACATGGTGAAAGAGCCACAGGCAGGAATTGAACCCAAGCTGCCAGTGTACAGGGGGGCAACATAATCACTAGGCCATTTGCACCTAAAAAAGATAATGTTAAAGTCATGCAGCCTATTTAAAAAAAAAAAAAAAGACAGAAGTGCACATAGGTTTCCCTAATTTACAGGATGACAAGAACACTAGACAGCAAAAGATAACCAACACAATCAATTATAAAAATAATAGAAATAATCAAAACATGTCATTACCTCTGCCTGCTCACTATGGTAATAATTATAATAATAATTAACTTTTACCTGCTGGGTTCTCGCATCTGCTCAATCCAGCTTTGCTTGGAATTAATAGTCAGCAACTGGCAGGAAAAATTCTGGATTAAAAAAAAATCTGCTGCTTGCATTCAAACATGCAGCTCATCCTGAAATCTCATGAAATCTTCAGGAGTTTTTTGTGGATTTGAATACAGCAAAAGTATTATGTTCCTTGTGCATTCTGTTTAACTTGTTCTTTTCAAACTAACAATGAATATTTGGTTTTCCAGGCCGAATTTGAGCAGCTGAGGAATGAGAGCGAGGCTGAGCTGAATGCAAAACTTGAATCTAAAACTAAAGGACTGGAGAAGATAGTCATGGAAAATGAACGTCTGCGCAGAGAGATCAAAAGGGTAATTTCACATACCTGTTTTTTTATATTAGATGAATATTTAAAAGGGTTTTAAAAGAAATACTTTTTAATATTTTATACTTTGTTTTAAAGATAGGATGTTAGCATTATCTCACTAGATTCAGTGAATGAAATCCTTTGATGCTGTATCCTCACAGACGAATATTAAGGAAACATTTAGTACATGCTCTGTGGTGTAAGCAGCATCAGTCACAGTCTTTTATTATTGTAAATAGTGGTCAGAATGACTCATTTCCTTAAGACTTGTACAGGCCAGAGGTAATTTACTGTGTTCCAAAATCGAACAAAAAGAGAGTTTTTATGATTTGAGAGCTCTCATCTTCAGTGCAAAGGGTTTGAGTATTCCAGCAGTCCAGACATTTATTTTTTGAAATACTTTATATCAAAAAGATAGATTTCATTAGACCATATTTAACAGTACAGCATTACTTTAATGCTAACATTTTTATCATGGTATATGTCCTTTTGTCTTATTTGTAATTAAACTATCACAGAACATGTTTTATGTCTTTTATATCACCTGGATGTTCATGTTTCATATCATTACAGGAAATGGAGGCTGCAGAGAGGCTGAAAGTAACAAAAACGAGCGTGGAAGTGGCCAACGAGAAGCTCGAAGCAGAGCTGGAGGAAACCAAGCAGAGGCTGCGTGCAGCTTTGTCCAAACCCATCACAGAGGGAGCGGACAGTAAGACCTGGAAGGCTTCAGTGGTAACCAGGTCAGAGTTTTTTTAGGTGGATTTTGGAACATTTAAAGAGCTTTAATGAACTCGGGGAGGAGTAGGTTTAATCAACAACAAAACTGTGACACTGACAACACCGTAAAATCTGGTGCACAAGACTTTAATGCCTATTTTTGATTTAAAAGTTTGCAGTGACTACTATGAAGTACAATGGCAGACATTGTGTTAACTACAGCTGCCATCATAATACTTTGCTTGAGACCTGACGCTACTAAAAATTCACCTCTTAGACTGATGAATGGAGAAACTGTTCAAAATCAACTCAACCTGCACATGTGCTGGTATGAGGCTATTGAGTTTAAGAGGATGTTTAAGTCCTGCCTTTGTAGAGCCAGGCTGAAAAAGTTGTTCATATTTATGATTTATTTTCTCATGCCCAAAGCTCAACTCCTTCTGGACATCTGTTTTCAACACTCTTTCTGAAGTTCTTCACATACTCATCATCCCCCCATGATCCTTACTGCCATCTTTAGTAAGCTTAGTAAACAAAAAGATGATCTTGCCACGTTTACTGCCCTTATAATCAAGTATTGCATATTATTATATTTGTAAATCCCCTTTAGTCCTGGAAAACAACAGGATTGAAACCTGTATTCACTGTGCACTGCATCACAGCTCACAACATTACATACATGAAGACACAGATTGAACTGACTTAGGTTGGAGCCACTCCTGACCATCTTATTTCCCTCATTTTGTCATAATCCTGCATGTAAAGAAAACAGGGTTATTGATAAGTGTGTCAACCATGTGGAGTTCTGGTTTGATTTGAAAGACTCCTCAATTAAAGACAAGGGATCAGAGAGACCCATAAACTGTCAACTTCACCACTATGACTGTATATTATGATTTTATGAAGAGCAGAGGTGGAAATTTTATGGCAAAACAGATGGTACTAAGAGAGCTACACAGCTGCACAGAAACTATGCATTTTAGGCTGTGCTAATAGAAATCATCTTCACAGGAAGACCTTGTCAACCTTTATTGTCCCTGACAGAGGCCCAAAAAGAAACACATAAGCCTGTAATCTGGATTAAAATAACATTTTCTTTGCAACTTGACCTTGCATTAACGCAGGGGTCATTGTAGGCTGGTGCAGTGTAAAGATTTTAATCTAGTGTGTGTCACTTGCATCTACAGGATGTTTGAGAACAAGATGAAGGAGCTGGAGAAGGAGCTCTCCCAGAAGACCTCTGGCCTGAATGAGGTCAAAAATCAACTGAAGGATGTGGCAGAGCGAGAGGACAGAGCTCAGATCAAAATCCGGCAACTTGAAGATCAGGTACCAGTGTGGTAACTGTTTTATTTTAACAACAGATATGAGCAGATTAATACATTTAAGTTTGACTAATGGATGTCAGTTCAGCATTTGAAGTATCACAATGACACATCTATGGCTTAAACAATGGGTTCTGTTGAGTATTGAATCATAAACTCAAACACATTTGAGGTTTGTTTGTTTTTTTTTTAAGATTTATTTTTGGCCTTTTTATGTCAGAATGAGAAACAGAAATGAGAGAGTGGGGAATGACGCGCAGGAAAGGAGCCGCAGGTGCGACCAAGGCTAGAGGCCCTCTTTACACTTAAGTGTTGTATTTTAACAAATGCAACATTTAGCCAATGGTTATATTTTATAAAAGCATCAGGAGGAAAATACCATAATAGATAGCTGCTCAGATGGAGTTATACTGCATCGATTCACACCACAGTGTTCAGAGAATCAACACCATCATTGACTCCCACTCTAGAGCCAAATTACTTTGTTTGCCTGAGCTTGAAAAGAAAAAGAGTGCTGCAAATTCTCAGCTACTTTCAACAGCGGATCCTAATAAAACTCAGTATTTTCGTCCTTTAAAAGAGAAAAGACGGCTCCACAATGGAGCTTATGTTTTTTAAAGCTGCTCTTCAGCTGTTTTTTGCCATATAGGTTTCAAACTTTAAACCCATTTTGACTTTTTTTTTTTTTTACCTTTTTTTCCCCATTCCTAAGGTTGACTTGTTAAAAAAGTTTCCTGCTGCTGCAACGTCAGATGGAGGACTCATCAAGGAGTTCCAGGCAATGAGGTGACATTAAATATTGGCAAATTTATGAACTGATAATGACTGCTAGTAAAATAAACCATCAATTATAGTTGGTGTGTTTTTATTTATTCAGACCTGTTGTAAAATACACAACCAAACAATGCATGTTTCTGGTTATCTAATGCCAGTTGTATTCATAATATGAATAAAACAACATGTTTGTGTATCCTGCCAAGTTAAGTGTTTTAACTTTTAAACTTATTTTTTTAGTAGCCATACTTTAATTTTTTTCATTGCTGTATAGCCTTGCTAAAGGCAATAATGATATTCATCAAAAAGCCATTGATAATTTGACCTGGCCATGTAGTAACTTCTTAACCCCTTGCTACAAGTCTCAATGATTTCTACAGTTTATCAAACTAAAACTTGATTTACACAAGAGGCAGACATATAATCAATCCAGACCTATTTTGTGGTGATTTTATCAATGAAAACAGTAAAAAATGATGTTAATTTTTGAAAGAAGTCTGCTTTTTCATGAAGGTCAAGAGGTGGCACGGCTTTTCTCAAGGTCAAGACAGTCTTGCTGCAGACCATACATTAACATTTCATTAATAACACAGAGGTCTAATCCAAGATTAAATATCGACCAATTTCAGAACTGGTTACACGAATGGTGGCCTGCTTTAGCTATGTTAGCTTTACCTAAAGCTAACATAGCTATGCCATCTACACAAATAGGTTACTGCATAAGCCAATATATCTAAGTTAGCTTTAGCAACATGAGTTTTAGCAGATGTAGCTAAAGCTAATGCAGCTACGTAGATAACCCATCTTATTTAGTTGCTTTGCAAACTTAGTTTTAGCTACATAGTTACGTAGCTGACGCAGTTTAGCAGCTACACAAGCTACTTTAGCTGTGTTAGAGTGTTTTCATGGAGGACGAGCTGTTTACTTGGCTTAAACGTTTTGTAATCAGGTTTTTGATTTCAGGTTTATAACTTTCAGTATCCTAACCCTTACCTTAATCCTAAACATAAATTTAATCCAGTTTTATTTCAAAAGTTTTAGTCTGTATTTGTGTTTAAAAGAGACAGTGTCTCACATGGATGGTCTGCGAGAGTAGCCATTAGAAATGTATGTTTGGCAGCCAGACCCCATCTCACTTTTCTTAGATGTATGTGGAGAGGCTCCATGGAATAAAAGATGTATATGAAGTAACTTGAGGGAATAAATTTCGATTTTTGTCATTTTAAGGTTGATTAACACTGAACTGCAGAAAGAGAACGTAGAGCTTAAACATCGGCTGGAGGAGTACAATGAGCGGTACGGTGAAACAACATCAAAATTAGGTACGTTTCCAAATGTGAACTATGAAACACTTTCAGTGTTTAATGCATGTGATATAAACATTTAAAAAAATAATCTCCACTGTCTCTCTTGTCTTTTTCAGACTATGGCAAAGTCCGAAACCTCCTGCAGACATCTGAGAAAGAGAAAGCAGAGCTCCAAACTGAGGTAACAAAGCTGAGGAAAGAACTGGAAAACTTTGACCCGGCATTTTTTGAAGAGATCGAGGACTTAAAGTATAACTATAAGGTAGAGGTGAAGAAGAATATTCTGCTGGAGGAAGAGCTGAAAAAGGTGTGCAACCAGTTCGGTGTGAAGATGGATCTCCCCACTGTCTCCATTAGCTAGCTCAGAGTCACTTCTGTGCCTTTGAAACAAAGACTGAATGTACTTAAATGGTTTACAATCAATAAAATGGGAAACTATTTTAGTCTTACAGGATTACCAAACTTTACCTCTACTGTCACTAAATTCCGCCATTGACAAGTGATAATGCTCAGCCAGTTTGGCTAATGTTGGCATAAGAATCTTATACATTAAGGTGACAAAGACAAATATTTATTTTGAGATAGACAACTTTATTTTTGTAACACGAGACCATTATTCAGAGTTTTCTACAACTCCAGAATAAAAAAAAACCTTCATGAACAGATCCTTAGTGTGTTTATATTAGGATATTTAGAATAGTTATTAACAGACCATTCTGGAAAGCGTGCATCAAATCTTCAACAGTCTTAAATAGTTCCTGATGTAAAGCAAAATTGTAAGATGTTAATTAGACTCCTTTGCTGTAAGACAGTATTTAAGCATAAAGAATTGTCCTTTCAGTAGAACTTCTCTCTCTTTTGATCAAAGAGAATTTAACTCACATTGATATAGCAGCCCTGTACACTCAAACATCTTTTGAGCTCATTCTTTGGTCCGATTCAAAAAGAAAATTCCTCACAAGCTTTTGGAAAGTGTCTGTTTTCAACACCACTGTACCAGAATTTCACATTTAAACCATGTATAAAGTGGCTCCTTCCATATCAGGCAGCTGTTTTTTTGTTCACATTTGTGATGTATTTACACATAATGTAGCACATTTCTTTTGTAATTTTGTACAGTTGTTATGTAGCATTTGTGTATTTGTCAATAAAGCTGTTTCCATATTGATGGAAAATATTTTAAGCATTAATGTTTACACACTCACTATTTGTTCTTTGCCTAGCAATACAGAGTTATATTTATTATTTACAGTATATTAATTCAATATTTAGAAACTTAAAGTGTTCCAAGTGTCCAGTTGGTCGTTTTAATCTACAATCTGGTTTATGCTTCTGCATCATAGCTATAATGTGGTGGCCTATGCCCTTACATACTTGCCTGCTACTCAGCAGTGCATTCTTATGCCAGTGCTGGCCTGGTGCAGCATTTCCTGCTTGTTTTTTACCATTATATTACTCTAGTGTATGTATAACCATGCCTATAAACATAAACATAAACATTATTGGCATTATTGCTGCGTCATTTCAGCACAGCATTTTAAAGGAGGTGCATGTTAGCTACGCTGATACGCTTCTGCTTAGGCTTCAGGTTTTCATGGATCTACGGTGTATGCTACAGCTTAGATCTGACGCAGAAGCATGAATCATCTGCAAAGTAAACATTAAACTGTTACCAGGCTGTGATAAACATCCCTGAAATAATAACTGTTGAAAACATCTGAATTTACAAGTCTTTACAGTCACTCCATCTGCAAAAAAAAAACTGTTTACAAGTCAAACTGGACCTCCTGCAGTCGGCTGAAACATTGTCCATTTAGTGCAGAGAAGGATGAAAACAAGTCTTTGCTGTTGTTGTACTCATCAACTGTCCCGTCAACATGAACAAGCACCGACTTTTCAGCTAGACATGTTTCCCCATCAGGCCACCGTAGTCCAAGGTGATGACGATGAACCTGCAGAAAAAAAGGAGATAATGAACTTGAGTTTTCATTGATGCATTTAAGAAAGTTTTATGCTAGTTTAATTATGACATGTTGCAGGAAGGGTAAAAAAGAAAATGGGGTAGACAAAATGAACACAAGTCAGGAATAACAGCCATGGTTACACGAATCCACTTTCAAATTAGACAGCATGCAGGTAAAGTATTTAGAAATCTATGTTAGTCCTGGTATTACAGCTTTTGAATTTTTATGTTTAGAATTCTTATTGAAACAAAAACCTCCTTAGAGGTCTGACGCTTAATGTGTTAATAAACCAGGTTGTGCAGATAAACAGGCATGGTTTCAGTATATAGGCATTTTCAGAGTGTTTTTGTGGTGAGTAATTACATGTACAGGAGTTTGTGTGCGACGCTGCATGGATTTATTTATTTTTTCTTATGCACCTGTCCCATCAAATATACTGCTTTCCCACTAAAATTAGTGTGTAAAAGCGGGTTTTTTAAATGTGGGTAAACCTGCTAACAATCGGCAAGTGACTCCTTTCCCATTGCCAGCAGACCCGGTTCTGATCGCCAGCAGACAAGCTGCATGGTTACTGTTTTTTTTCCCTCTGGTGCGTCAAGCTGATGTCATCATGTTGGAGACATCATCATCAGTGCGCCGAAACAAAGGCCCAGTTCAGACCAAAGATTTGCGACATAAGACAATTCTAGAATGAGTTGCAGCAGTCTGAATTGAGCGTTGCAGCTCGAATGAAGCCGTCTGATGGAGCTGCCAGCAATTCAGCCTGTTAAGTTGTAGAGAGCAGGTTTAAAAGCCCAGCAAGCAGAGAAATGTGAAAAGGGAAATATAAATCTTGTTTTGAAAGGCTATGTACGCCCATTGCAGCACAGCAACGAAATTTCACAGCACACAGACACTGAAATGCTTTTCTAGCTCAATCTTTCTATAACAAAGATATCCACTGAGAGTAATTAATGTTCTACTGACATATTCAGCTCCTACAGCCTTGAATTCCTCATGGATTATCCAGTAAAGCGCAGCGCTTCCTACTTATGAGCCAAGTAACGTTAAGGAGAACCTTTTCTAAACAATGTTTGTATTTCAATTTTGCACATCTATTTGCTTCTTGGAAATATTAGGCAAACATTGATCTTTTTAATGATTTAAAACAGAAACTTCAGCCTGCCAAAGTCCTGTCTCCTCCACCAGCTCTCATCTGGCGTAACAGCTGATGGAGGAGACGGCAGAGTTTTCAGAATGAGATTTAAGGGTGAAAACTAAAAAAAGAATATATAGTCATTTCCAAGGAGCAGACATATGATAAAGGGAAATAGAAACAACCTTTTAAAAAGTCTCTCATTCTCCAGCTGCGATTGTACGCAGGAAGCGCTGCGCTTCATGTAATAAACCATGAGAAATCCAAGTCTGTAGAAGCCTGACTTGTTCACAAAAAAATAATAGCTTTTAGCAGATACCTTCATTATGACAAGAGTGAGCCAGAAAAGCATTTTTTTGTGTTTATGTGTGCCGTTAAACTGCACTGCCATGCTGCGAAACCTCTGCCTTTACTCCTGTATCCTCCAGCAGCAACGCACATCAGGCTTTAATGTGCAGCTGACGGGCACAAGTTTCTGTGTAATAAACAAAAAAAAGAGGATCGATGTGATCATTTCCAAGAGGCAAATAATGCAATAAAAAAATAAATGAAAGGTTAATGGATTATATTGTTTGAAAAGGACCTCTCTTTCAAGCTGCACACAGTCAGGAAGCATGGCGCTTTATGAGTTAATCCATGAGATTTTAACAGGCTGAATGAGCTAAATCTGTCCCTGAGGAAAAAAAATATTCTCAGCAGATATGTTCATTATGGCGTGGGCATTTTTGTGTTTATATTTGCCGTTAAACTGCGCTGCCGTGCTGCGAAACTTCTGCCTTTAAACTCCTGCCTCTTCCAGCACATCAGGCTTAAATGCGTAGCAGACAGAATAAAGGTTCTGTGCAACAACAAAAACAACAACAAAAAGGATCTATGAGATCACAACAGGCAAGTAATATAAACGTATTACTTGTATTAATATAAATGTAGGCACGTTACACCAAAGTCATCCCGCATTCGACATTCCCACTGGAGCCGATCGGAGGCGAGCCGATAAAAACCCGTGTCCATTGCAGGGTCAGTCAACGCAGGTCTGAATGCCGATTAGAGCCTTTCCCACTGCCAACAGGAGCCGATTGTTCGCAGTAAGATTGTAAGATTTTGAAATATATGTTATTAAGAAGTTTTGCTAATTTTGGCCACCATACTTCTGTAAATGTTGGCTAGCAGAGTGTTGCAACCCCAAGCACAAGACAAAAAAAGGCTACGAATTGCTGAAACTCCACCGCTTCGCTTAATTTCACAGGTGCTCTGAGTAAACTTTGTACACATTTAAAGTAATCTCCTTCAACATTTTATATTAAAACATTTGTACTTTTATAAGCGTGCCGTCATTGCAGTGCCAAACAATGCCCTCGACTCGGCCCTCTGGACTCTCCTGGAACCAGGTGCAGAGCTGCTGGAAATCGACTGGTGGAGGGTTTCTGATTTTAACACTCCCGTGTGACACCAAGAAGTGGACTGGCTGCTTTTTACTCCCCAAACCTAAAAAGATAATAAAACTGTTTCATAACAATTTAATTTGATATGGCTAACATAATAATCATAAAATGTCCTGACAGTTAAAAAAGAAAAACAAGTCCTAATAAGGCTAAAAAATCTTAGTTTATGCTGGAAAACATCTTTATACCAGTAAAATTGGTTCAAACAGCCTTAAGTTTGCAATGATAACGTGTTACAATTTTAATCAAATGGAAAAACATTCAGTCTTAATAAAGTGAGTGTGAGAGTCATCGCTATGGTATCTATACATTTTGAACTGATTGCTGCGCTTTATATCGACTAACATGAGCTTGTTTGCTGTAAAAGTTTGCCCTCCATGAACCAGACCTGCATGAATGGATAAAAGTTAAATCCTTCATCATTTTACCATAAGGGTTTGCATTGACGTTGGTTCCTATCAGCTCCAGCGTTTGTTCCAGGAGGTCGCCCAGTGGTACAGCAGCGATTTCTAGGACATCTTCATCATCAGCGCTGGGCCTGAGAACTATAGCCACCCCGACTTCATAATCCACCACAGAGGAGTGCCAGCAGTACTGTTTGTTGTCCTTCTCCACAGGAACCCAGCCTAAACATTCACACACAAATAAATCAGATTCCTTTACAGAGACAGAAACTGCATTAAGACCATGTGCAACATCAGGAAGATTACGAGTTTATATGCCTCTTGAACCTCTTTTATGTATCTATAAATGTTTACTTTCAGAAATATGATGCATAGATGGTGACAATGTACTGTATACTCTGTACTAGCTGTACTGATTTTACATTTCTGGTAATTCTGCTCTGTCTGCATCAACATTGGATTTTCTATCAAACATTTCAAACACAGCTTTAGGCTTTAACTGGTGTCACTATTTCTGATTTTTAGGTCCTGCGTAGTTAAGCAAAAATGTCATTATCTCATATTTAATCATCCATAAAGGAATACTGGACAGGCACAGTAAGGCTACCTGCTGGACCAGGCATTAATCATCCAAGAAGATGATTTTTTTTTAGCCAGTGACTACAGGTGAGACATAAAAGCACCTGGAATGTGTCCATGCTCATCAGGGACTGGATAGCCGTTGTGATGTTTAACTCTGTGGGCTGGGATCCACGTCTCTGGCACCGTCTTAAAATCTTCTTCTACATTCCATGTGAAACCTGGAAAACAGAAGAAGATAGATAGAAAAAATCCCCTTAGGCTCCTGTGGAAATAGAACTATTTTCAGTAAGTCTAGTAAGTTTTTCACCAACATTGAGTGAAAGCTGGACAACCTGGACTATGTGGATGAACTGGTGGCAGCTGGCAACAAATGCAAGATAAGACAACAACACTAGCTGACACCTCCTCACAAGTAGGTCTCAACATCCACAAAGGGAAGACAAAGATCCTGAAAGTGAACAGCACTAACACAGAAGCAGCCACGCTGCAGGGTGGCCCAAGAAGAGATGAGTCTTTCATGTACTTAAGAAGTATCATAGACAAACAGGGTGGAACAGATGCAAACTGGCCAAACCAGGTCAGCATTTGCTCAGCTCAAAAACATCTGGAGCTCCAGAGAGATCTCACAGCACACAAAGATCCAGCTTTTTAATTCAAAATCAAGTCAGTGCTGTGGTACAGTTCAGAGACATGGAGGATGACAAAGACCACCATAAACAAGGCTCAGACATTCACTAACTGTTGCCAGAGACGATCCTCCAAAGTCACTGTCCAGACAAGATCAGCAACACTGATCTCTGAAAGAAGACCCACCAACTATCAGTAGAAAATGAGATCGGCAGGAGAGGGTGGGGATGGATCGGGCATACGCTGAGAAAGCCAGTGGCAAGGACCACCAGACAGGCCCTTTCCACAATGGATCCACAAAAGAAGACAAAAAGAGGCCAGCCTGGTGACATCCTGGCTGACACCAAAAGGATTGGCCTAACCTGGAACCAAATAGAGGTTCAGGCTCCGGACAGAACATGCAGGGGGGCTCTTGTGGACGGCCTTTGCCCCAACAGGGGGTTATGGGTCTAAGTAGGTTATTATTTGTTAACAAGAATGCTTGACCCACATTAAAAATTCTATATTGTTAAATTACCATAAAATCCAGAAATATAAGTCACATCAGTATAATAAGAGAGAGAACAAAGGGTCAGACTATTTTCTTGCGTGATGATTGCCATTGCACTCAACTAAGTTCAAAATGTCCAGTTTCTGTGCTGCTGTTTAGCTTTCTTCAGTCCTGTCTTTATTCACAATATTGAATTTACACTCCTGCTACTTACAATCATAGTAGATGAGCTTTTAGCCTGCAGTAATGCTGACAGCTGTGACGTACAAGCCCCAGTGCATGCAACCACTTCCCTGGAGTCAAGCTACCCACACCTTGTGGCTTGTTGGCTTTAACTAAGGAGTCTTTTCAATCAAACCAGAACTCCACAAAGATCGTACGCCACTGTTTTTTTTTTTGTTTTTTGTTTTTTTTAATCCAGTACTTTATGATACAATGAAGGAGGAAAGCTGTTAAAAAGCATGCCTTAGCAGTCAAGTAGTTGCTTGAAATAAACAATAACTAGGACCTTTTTTTGTCAATCTGGTGCTGGCAGTACTTGTGGTCATGATGGAGCATGTCTTGGTATTTTAAGCTAGAAAAGTGGCCACACTAATTTATAGGAGACAATTTTTTAAATCAAAAAATATATTAAATGTGTCTTACACACCCAATATGAACGTTAAGATACCTTTAGAGCTCCTGTGAACATGCTGATACTTTTTGAACCTCTTCTCTGCCTGCTTGTTTGGTTTCCTGTCCAGTCGAGCCCACAGGTAAGGTTGGCCTACAAGGAAATGAAAATTTTAAGTGTGATATATTAATTCACAACATAGAACAATAATCCTCTTTTCTGTCAAGCCTAAAACAGCCTTGTTTTATATATTTACACTCTTTCAATCCCCGCTACTTTAGAGGGATTGTCTGGTAGTTTACATTCAGAGGGAAACCCACCTTTATATAGTGAAACATAACAGCAGGTGCCATCGAGTTTTTCTGTGGCCAGCGCACAATCAATGTTGGCCTCCAGAGCGATGGGGTTCACATTTTCACTGGCAATGACCTGAAATTGCTGAAGAGACACTGATCTTTAAAATTGAGTGGAAAGGTAAACCCTTATAAACATGGTAATGAATTCAGTACTAGTACAACAGAGTCTCTTAATTAGGGATGCACCACAGGTCTGCAAGGTGGTTCCCTGAGACAATCCTGGTAAAGTGCAGTGCATTTCTTCCTGTGAGTGAAAATTCAACTAGTTTTAGTTCAGAGCTAAAATGTATTTCTTCAAACTGAATGGATGAAAAAGAAACACTTAAGCTGAGGTAGGTCTGCTGGCTAAACTTAAAACTCCACAAACTTAAGCCCTACCTCCATACAGACAGTCTACATACCAATAAGGCCAATAATAACACAGTGCATCCCTCATACTTTCTCAAATAATACATAAAATCTCATAGTTTATCAGAGCTACATGGTTTCCCTAGCATTTTTAAACCCTAACATGACACTGCATATCATTGTGCATACTTTAAGCACGCTGACATTTGAGGAGTAAGGTGAACATCTGAAACTGTTTCACATTCAGACCTCTGTTTGAGGGCGTGTTCAGTTAGCACCTGACAGTATGGGAGGATGACACCAAAAGAAACCCATGAACACCATTTACACGACCTGTGAAGCACAAACGATGTGCTGCATGCCTCTTTGATAAATAAGACTACGTCAGTCCATCCTCTTAGCTCCATGCTAGCATCCTGAGCAGCATCATGTCTGCTGAACTCACCTGACAGTCCCGTTTTCTGGACGGTTCTTCCTTCACCTCCGTAACAAAAACACACGGTACCTTCTGCTGAACGGAGCCCAAACGACGCATTTTTATTTATTTTTGACCCCCAACTGAGGTTTTCAGCTGCCGTTTAATTATGTCGCTGAGTTCAGGCGTTTTTAACGATATTTTAACGTGCGCATGGATGTAAACTGGGTTGTCGGTCACGTGATCAGACTCTTCTTCCTTTCCATTTTTTTTGTCGTTGTTCAAACTGTGAATTTGACCGTTAGCGCCCCTTTGTGGTGAATGTTAGGAGAAGTTAGAAAGTGCTAATATATGTCATGTAAATAGTGTTTTTAACAATAAATATCTACACGTTAAATATCAGTTGCTGCTCTTAATTTCTCACATTTGTCCTGTATTTTTTGCTCATGGGTTTTGTTTTTAAATGTTTAATGAACTTGACTGGTAAAAATAAATAAATATTTGAATGTTTAACTGTCTTTTACTCTCTTGCCTGGAACAAATATAAATGCTTTGATTTAAGTTTACAAGAACAAAACAAAGACACAGTAAGAATGTTTTTCTAATCAGTTTCTAACCTGAAAGCCTATTCTCCTAATAGATTTTAACCACGTTTTAAAATCCAAGGAATAATACTGATGACCTACCTAAGTATTCAAAATAAAACTGAAAATTTACCTAACTTAAAAAAACAAATTAAGAAGCAAATATTTGTTCTTACATGTAAAAAAAAAATAATTCAGCTTTCACTCTTTGAGGACAACATATGAAGAAAAAATGCACACATTTTATTTACAATCACCAGACTTTACAATTAGGCAAAAGAAGGTAATTGCCTGGGACCCTGGACTACTAGGGGCCCCTGTGCACAGAACTAACTTAACAATTTCTCCTGCCTTTATTCAGACCATTTAAGATTTTAAGGGGTTAACACACTCATTCAAAGAGTAAGTTTTTCAAATGGAAAAACCAAACACAAGTCATTTGGTTGTAACTATTTAACCAAATATTTTATTATCAATACTAATATGCTAACAAATGGGGGGGGGGGGGGGCACCTGTGTTCACCTACAGCCCCAGAATAGCTAAATCTGCCAAAATGAGTGAAAAAAACACATCAAGCATTTATTGAGGTTAATCCTATTGTAGTTTGCAATTTGTGTGTATTATTCAAAAATATGTCAGAAAGAGTCAGACTGCAAGTACAAAGTTCACATCACGCACTAAAACCAAAATCCTGGAGCTACTCTAAGGAGTTTGTTTTGAGGTCTGGATTCACACACAGTGTGATATCGCTGGAGTATGTCCTGGCCAGTTCTTCATCTTCTGCCTCTCCTTCGTGTAAACTGTGCAGGTCCATCTCACTGTGGTTGTGTTTCCACATCTGAGTCTCTATGTCGTCTTTCTGCTGTGGCTCAGACCAAAAAGTGAAAATATTCCTGTTCCAGAGTCAAGAGACAGAAATCATGTCAGAAATACAGTATAGACATTAAAGGGCGTTTTAATTGTAAAAAACATTAAGAGGAATCTCTATATCCTTTTAAATATTGTTTTTGTGGTCAAAATGTATCAGCTTAAACTCTATAATGTCCATATTACAGACGGTAGAACTACAGAAACATCGCAGCCGTTTAAGATTTTCTCAAACAGAATGATACTATCAAATTTTGGCTCTGTTTGAGTTTTAATTTAAACAAAAGTAGTTCTTTGTGTTTCCAAATCATTACGTTACATTGTTTTTAAAAAGAAATAATAATTCAGACAGTATTAGAGGAAACAGAACGACAAGACTCACAGTTTGTAGTACCACACAACTCCAGCTGCTGTTAGGAGCAGAACGATGATGCCGAGGATGATGAGTGCTGTTGGAACATCTGGAAAGCAACAACAATAACATATGATCTCTGTTAACGTTGTCTGGTTTATATTAAATGGTGTCATATATATACAGCGTGAGAGTTCAGAGTTCAGTTAAATACATCATACAGAAAAGGAAGTAATATGGCACATGTGTAAATCTGCCTAGATCAGGCCGTCATCACAAACTGAGAGACCATGAAAGAAGGAGACGAGTGAAAGAGACCACCAAGACACCTATGACTACTCTGAAGGAGTTACAAGCTTCAGGTTCTTCACCAGTCAAAGCTTTATAAGAGAGTGGCAAAGATAAAGCCATTGCTAAATCCAAACTAGAGTTCATTAAAAGGCATGTGGAATAAAGTTGTATGTGTTTGCACATCACCACAAACACACCATCCTCACTGTGAAGCACGTTAGTGGCAGCATCATGCTGTGGGGATGCTTCTCAGCAGCTGGGTCTTGAAGGTGGAAGGTTGTAAAGGTGGAGGGTAAAATGAATGTGGCAAAATAAAAAACCTGGAGGACAATCTAGTTCAGTCTGTATGAGAGCTATGGCTTGGAAGATTTATTTTCCATTAAGACAATGACCTGAAGCATACGACAAAAGCTACACAGAAATGGTTTGAAAACAACAATGGGAATGTTCTGGAGTGGCTGAGTCAAAGCACAGACCACAATCAATTGTGGCTGAACTTGAAAAGGGCTGTTCACATCATCCTTGTGCAACCTGAGAGAGCTTGAGCAGTTTTGCAAAGAAAAATGGAGTAAAATTGCAGTGTCCAGATGTGCAAGTCTGATTGAGACCTTTCCACACAGACTCAGTGCTGTGATTTCAGCTAAAGGTGTGTTTACTAAATACTGACTTGAAGGGGGTGAATATTTACGCTGTCACTCATTTTACCATAAAATATTTTTATTCCTTCACATTACTCTGTAGAAATCTGTTTTCACTTTGACATTAAAGAGGTTTTTTAGTCAAAAAAAAGTGAAATCATATTGACCATGATTGATTTATAAAATCAATAAAAGGGTAAAATATCCAAAGGGGGGTGAATACTTTTTATAGGCCCTGCTCCTTGATTTCTCATTTCTCAGAAAGCTCAATGAGCATGTCAAAAGTCATCTATTTTACAGTTTTCTTTGTTTTCCATATCAAGTTCCTTTTCCGTGGTTTATTTAATGCCATAATCTCGGGTCTGCCTGAAGCTCCTCAATTTCTTTCAAAATTAAAAAAGTAGTCTTTATCAAAAAGGAAGCCAATTACCCTATGTTTAAGACGGTATTTAAAAAAAAAGAAATGAAACAAAAACAATTTTAAATGCAAATTCAAAATATGATCCATAAAAGGGATCTCAATCATGATTAACAAATTTGATTTCAAGATAAGTTGCGGATTAAAAAAAATGACAGCTACAGTTTTCATCAAAAAGAAGTGTGAATAAGATAATTGGAAAGAAAAAACTAAAAGAGAATGATGGTTCAGTTTAAAAATGTAGGAGGGGAAGAACGCACCTCCTAGAGAAGGTTTTTCATGGACCATCGTTGGCTGTGTTGGTGACTCTGAGGTGAAGGAGGAATCTGAGGCATGAGCAGGAGTAGAGGAGGCTAAATGGATATCTTTGGTTTCTGTGGTGATGAGGTGAGATGGGGGCGTAGGAATATGACTGGAGAACAGTTTATTAAAGGTGGAAGCGGAGATCCTGGTTAAACTTGTCTGGACTTGTAGACTTGAAGTCGACGCTGTCAGCTCAGAGGTTTTAGTTGTTCTCAGCTCTCCTGAAGGTGGAGGTTTGCTTGTTAGAGAGGGCACAGGTGAAGCAGGTGTGGAGGTCGGGGTTACAGCTGTCTGTATGGTGGGGGAAGTAAAGCTTTGCTGGCTGGGTGCTGGAGCTTTAGTTTCCTCTAAATCTGCAATGTAGAGAAAAGTTCATCCACATTTTAGTCAGTAAGGTAAAGCTTGCAATTCACTTTAGTGCTTTCACATAATTGAATGTAATCCCCCATTCATAAGAGATTAATGGAGTCACAATGCACGAGTAAAACCAAAAGCCCTGCTTTTTTGTCCTAGAAACTTTAAAATCTAAACTAAAGCATAAAAATAAAGGCAAAAGTAAATTAACTATAATTTGTAGAGCATCGTTTAAAGTTGATCAGGGAAATTGTACCTGATGCATTGAAGCAAAACACCCCAAACTTTGTGTCTGTGCTTGCAGCCCATCGCACCACTCCTGTTTTTCCTCTTCCACATTTCTCATCAGTTGTAAGTCGTGGGACGACTGCCACCCTCTCAGCTATCCAGCCAAACCTGATAGCACAGTCAATGAAGTTAAAATAATACAATCAGTAGACTAATACAACAGATAGTGCTCCTATTTGGTGCATTACTTATAAAGAACATAACTGATTATATTTTATAATATGATTGCAGATCATTAAAACAAGTACTGCATGAATAAATGATGGCTATAAGGCTTCAAAGATTCATAATTTCTCTCTTTAATCTACAATCAGTACCCTATGATGACAACAGGAAACCAGGTTTTTTCAAGTCAGGGCTCTGGTTGTGCCACTCTAGGACGTTCACAGCCTTGTCTCTAAGCCACTCCTGCGTTGTCTTGGCTGTGTCCTCAGGGTCATTGTCATTTTCAAAGGTGGACCCTTGGACCAGTCTGAGGTCCTGAGCACTGTGGAAGAGGGTTTCATTGAGGATTTCACCTTACTCTGCTCCATTCAGCTTCCCCTCAACCCTGACCAGTCTCTCAATTCTGAAAAACACCCCCACAGAATGATGCTGCCACCACCATGCTTCACTGCTGGGATGTTGTCGTGCAGGTGACAAGCACTGCCTGGTTTCCTTTAGACGTAATGTTCAGAAATGGGGCCAAACAGTTCAATCTCGGTGTCAGCAGACCAGAAGTCTGAGAGTCCATCAGGTGCGTTTAATGCAAACTCCAAGAAGACTTTCATGTGTTTTGCACTGAGGAGAGGCCATAAAGCACAGATCAATGAAGGGCTGCAGTGATGGTTGGTGGTTGGTTATAGGACTTTCTCCCATGTCCACAAAGGATTCTGGAGCTAAGTCAGAGTGACCATCAGGATCTTGGTCACCTCTCTGACTAAGGTCCTTCTCCCCCGATTGCTCCCCTTCTTCCATTTGAGAATGATGGAGGCCACTGTGCTCTTGGGAACCTCTAGTACAGCAGACATTTTTGCAGCCTTTACCAGATCTGTCTTGCAACAGTCCTGTCTCTGAGCTCTGCAGGCAGTACCTTTGACCTTATGGTTTGGTTTTTGAGGCCTTCTGTGGAGAAGTTTGTGTCTTCTCAGGAAAGATCAAGAGAAATGGGAGGAACCTGAGCTACATTTCAGTGTTTTTGCAAAGGGTCTGAATACTTAAGTCAATGGGATATTTCAGTATTTAATTTATAATACTTTCAAAAAAATTTCTAAAATTCTGTTTTCACTTCATCATGATGGTTTACTGAGGGTAGATTAACAAGAATAAAAATGAAGTTCAACGATCGTAGCTTCAGGCAACATTGCAAAATTGAAAACCACAAATTGATCACTACACCTAACAGGTGTCATATCGACTATATTCAACAAAAGCTCTCAGCCTACTTGCACGTCTCCAGTCCTTGCTGTAGTGCTTTCTCCATCTGAGTGATTGTTGCCATGGTAACATTCAGGAATGAGCAGGCATCTCTCGCAGCAGTGAAGTTGAACGTGTACACCCCTCCCTGAATGAGGAGGAAGACTCCAGCTGCTCTGTGGCTCTGATGGACTGCTGAAAAGTTATAAAATACAAACATTTTAAAATTATTAAAATGTCAACTTTAAGTTTCTGAAGCCTTTTTTACACATTAGCACTGACTTTAGACTAAATATGAAGTTTGATTTTATATCTGTGCATAATAAATCCCACATAAAGTTACTGTCCCTTTAAGGATCAACTTGAAATCAAAGAAATGATCATGAAAAAGTGTTCAGAAATCAAATGTCGGTTTAAAAACACAACCATATGACAAAAAATGTCCACTCTTGACTCATAAAATATGTGCCTTATTTCCTATTTAGTGGGATTTTCCTTCTTTTGGTCAAAGAATGGACGTTTCTTACATGAAAAGTTACAAATTAGGACATAAGTTTGACCCAAAAGTCCTGAAAAGATTACTAGAAGCATTAAGATATAACGCATTTAAAGAACACTTTAAATGTGATAACTTTCCATATTAAAATGAAAAAATGAAGCACCAGAATTAATACCATAAATGACTCAGATTCTGGTCTAAACAAGGCTCCCTGTCAAGATCAGAAACAATCATCTTACCTTTTATTAGCCTGGAGTCAGAGGCGAGCGACAAGGCAACTAAAGACAGAAGTAAAAGGTCAGCAAAAAAGCCAATTTTTGCCATGTTTCCTTTGAAATCTAAACAAGTGAAGTGGAAGAAAGTGAAGAACCAAATAAAGCGATCACAGAGCGACCAGCTTTAGAGTGAATGTGATGTGGACGAGGCGAGGAAACAGGAAGCCGAGGTCGAATCTGCCTGATGGCCCTGAATGAGATAAAACACACATCCACAGGATTTTAAAGGCCCTCACTTTAACACTCTTATTTCTAAACCTTACTTTGGTTCCAGAGATGTGGGTGTATATGAAATATGGAGCTATTAACTACCTAAGAATGAAAACAAATTGAGGATTTCCAGGAAATATTAAGGAAGGAAACCCCAGCTTTAATCAGCCTTCTGAGAGATATCAATGATAGGAGATTATCCTCTTGGCATGGCTATGAAGCTATTAGTCATTTTGCAGAAAAACAGATGAAGCAATGCACTTTAAAGCTGTTTTTTCAAAGGTTTCCCGTCAGTTAGAGATTTTCTGCTTAGCCAGCGTCCATCCTCCAGAGGTATGTTTGCTCTGACAGGCCGGTCGGAAAGGGAACTTCCTCCACATTGTCCCTCAGCATGCTCTTTTTTGTCCTTTTCTCTTTTAAATTCACTTTCACTTGCCTGTCCTGATCATTATTAAACTCTAATATGTAACGTCTCTGCTCACTGAGATCTGATTCTTGACACATAACTATTCTTCATATCTCACATTCCAGTCCAAGCAGTGCAGGAACCATGAGATCCAAACCCTGCGTGCTTCTTTAACCCAGCACGAAACCTGAATGTGGGAGTAATAGAGACCTGTTAGCACAAGGAGTGATGTGTATTTACAGTCACTCACTGACAGGTGGGATGTTTTAATGTATGATGGGGCAGAGGGAGAAAGTTCAACATGTCCTCCTTTTATGACTCAGTAAATATCTTGTGATAAATGGAGCTTCCTGCCTGTGTTAGGGTGCAGCGTGCAGGATGGGGCTGAGCTGTAACAGATACAAAGAGGAGCTACAGGAAAGGATAACTGGTGACACTTCACAGGCCAAGAAGGATGGAAGGCTTTCTTCATCAATCAGGAGAGAAAAGTGTATTTAAGTGATCAAAGCGTGACAAATTTGCTCATTCAGTAGTATTACAAAAAAATCAATCACAGGGACGACAAAGACTGTAAACTGAAACAGAACAAGTGCTACTACATGGCTGTTATTCTCCTCTGCAAGGTGTACAATTGCAGCACACTGAAAGTATAGGAGTGGGTTGACAAGTCAGGCTGTAGTAGTTTCAGTTTTGCTGAGTTTCTTAAAACTATTTTCTGTACAAGTTACCAAGAAACAATTGCCCGTGGACAAATGTTGATTTGTTTTGAATTACAGCTCATTTTAAAGACCGATTTGAAGCAAACTGCTTCTTAACAAAACAAAGCTGAGTGGGCACATGGATGTCAAAGTCAACAGTTTAGGATTTCCATACTTTTTCAACAACACCTCACACAGCCAGTGTCTTGAGAGATGCCATTACATAAACCCACAACTCCACATTGCATTACTGAGAACCTAAATAACTGCTAGCCTTACCAAAAACCCTTTAAACCTTGTCTAACATCATCCTCCAATCATCAAACTTTATGTAAAATCTGAATAACATTTGTCCCTTTAAAAGAGAGAACTAATCCTCATACCTAAACACATAGGCTGAGTTGTCCCGTGCAGGTTTGTCCTATCATGTTGCCTTATTAATTCTTAATGATGCTTGGTTGGTGACAGGATCCACCCAGTGAACCCTGAGTGAAACTGAAAACTCACATCCCACTCCACATCCTGTACACAAACTAGTATCCCTGGTTATCCTCCTAACGAATACAGTGAGTTACTGTTTTCAGATCTAGCTCTGAAATGACCCTCAGAGCGAAATCCCACACAGACCTGCAGACGGTGGGGAAGTCCTCGCTGGATGACAGCATGTACTCATCCTTCTCCATGAGCAGCAGTAATGTTAACAGAGGCAGCCGCTTCGGGAACGGGACAGTAGAAGAAGTCAAAGGTCTCTGCAGACCGACCAGGAGGCCTGTGCGGTTGGTCCGACCGGTCAGCGCTGTCAACTCCAGTGGATCCTTCCTCCAGATCAACCACCTGCAGGGAGAGCTGGTCAGAAAGAGGAAGGTAACATGTGGAAGTTGGAATGTGTTAGTGTTGTGCAGTCCATAAAACAAATTTACACCTTTTGGTTTAGTAGAGGTTGTTGAATGATGCTTTATTACAGTTAAACAATGCGTTCAAGACATTTGGATACCAAGTGACTACGTCCATACTATACATTAACAGTAAATCTCTGGTGAAGGCCTGTTATCAGAATTAACTTGCCTTCCTCTCATGCCTACAAAAGCCCAGAGATCCTTTATGATGCTGTCATTCATTGGCTTGGTGCAGTGCCTGTAAAAAGTACTCATCACCTCAGTTGTTTCACCCTTTAACTAATTTCACAAATCAATCATGGTCAATATAATTCAGCTTTTTTGGATGAAAAAAACACAGAAAAAACATCTTTAGTTTCAAAGTGAAAACTAATTTTTACAAAGCAATGTCAAATAAACATATGGAACGTTAGATAAGTGGCTGCATAAATATTCACCCCTTTTAAGTCAGTATTTAGTAGACGCACCTTTGGCTGTAATCACAGCACTGAGTCTGTGTGGATAGGTCTCAATTAGGCTTGCACAACTGCTCAAGCTCTGTCATGTTAAACAGGGATCTGGCATAAACAGCTCTATTCAAGTCCAGCCACGAAATCTCTATTGGATTGTGGTCTGGGCTTTGACTCAGCCACTCCAGAACATTCACCTTGTTGCCTTCAAACCATTTCTGTGTAGCTTTCACTGTATGCTTCAGGTCATTGTCTTGCTGGAAAAAAAAAATCTCCCAAGCTGTAGTTCCCTTGCACATCAAGTAAGATTGTCTATCCGGATTTTCAATATTTTGCCGCATTTAATTTACCCTCGACCTTTACAAGCCTTCCAGGGCCGGCTGCCAAGAAGCACCCCCACAGCATGATGCTTCCACCACTGTGCTTTACAGTGGAGATGGTGTGTTTGTGCTGATGTTTGGTGTCTGCCAATCATAACGTATTGTCTGATGGCCAAAAAGCACCATTTTGGTGTTATAAGACCAAAGAACTTTCTTCTACTTGACCATGGAGTCTCCCACATACCTTTTAGTGAACTCTAGTCCGGATTTAATGAGTTTTCTTCAACAGTGGCTTTCTCTTTGCCACTCTCCCATAAAGCTTTGACTGGTGAAGAACCTGGGCGACAGTTGTTAAATGCAGAGTCTCTCCTATCTCAGCTGCCGAAGCGTGTAACTCCTTCAGAGTAGTCATAGGTGTCCTGGTCTCCTCTCTCACTAGTCTCCTTCTTGCACAGTCACTCAGTTTGTGAGAACGGCCTGATCTAGGGAGATTTACACATGTGCCACACTCCTTCCATTTCTTAAAGGGGACATATTTTACACTCTTTTATTTTTTTTTTATATTTATTTTTGGGCTTTTTCATGCCTTTATTTGACAGAGGAAAGATAGTGGATGGATTCGGAAACAGGGAAGAGAGTGGGGAGAGACATGTGGTGAAGGGCCACAGGCTGGATTCGAACCCGGGCCCCCGCATACATGGGTGGCGCCAACCAAACCTGGGGGCGGTGCTTACCCCCCATGTGACATCATGAGGGTAAAATCTGAGAACGGCTTGTTTTAGCACACATTTTCTCAAAGGTGGAGAAAGAGAGGTGGAAGGGAATGGATTTTTCTGGTATTTGAGGGGATTGTGGACAGGCCAGGGGCACATATTTTTGTTAGAAGAGCCTGAAAAAGTGATTTTATACTATACTTTATACTCTATACTTCTACTTTTACTTTTCCATAACATTTTCTCAGAGTATCATGGAGTGTTCTTTTGTCTTCATGGTGTAATGGTAGCCAGAATTACTGAGTAACCAGTGACTGGACTTTCCAGACACATGTGTCTTTACTCTACAATCACTTGAGACACATTACCTGCACTCAGGTGATCCCAGTCTCACTAGTTGTGAGACTACCAGCACCAAATGGCTGGACCTCTGTTGAACTATAAAGGGGTTAATATTTAAGCAGTCATTTATTTAAACCTAGATATTTTGGTTTTACTAGCTCCTGTTCAAGAGACAGTTTTTTTTTATGTTCTTATGTACAGAGGAAATGGTCTGTTATGGTGTAAACCAAAAAAACAAGCTCATAAAAAATATTTCTGGTGCAAAATCCTGTTTTAAGTATAATTTAACTGGAAGATAAAGATATTTATGTGCCAATTATGCTCAGGAATGTTAGCCTGAGAGACTGGTGGGTTTAATGCCCCTTTAGAAAAGACAGGGTTTATTTGTTGTGCAAGTTTGGAAAAACTGAGAATGGCAGAAATGTTCGGTTTCACTGTCCCATTTATCATGACTTAAGGGATGCACATTTTTGGAAAATGTACTCCATTAAAGTTGATTTTTTTACCACTGGTTGGAAGATTATGACAAAACTTGAGTTGTGGTACAGAAAGAGGGGCTTTTTTTGCACTTTTATATGCACATCCTGGGAGAAAAGTCAGAATGTACTATTTAATACTAAACTGTTAAAGGAGCTTGTAATGAACTGATTTGTTGGAACCATATGAGGATATCTCTAGTGTCTTAAACCAGTAAGGGTTTGGCACTTTGAGTGCATGGCACATAAATAAAGTATAACCGATCCATCACACTGGCACCAGTAACTTTTGATGTCATAAAACTGTTCTGAATAAAAAATTGTTTGCTGAAGGTCATCCTCAGAGTTATCCATGTGATTACACCAGTTTATGAGTCTATGTCTGGTAGAATTTATTATTTAAGTTGTTCAATATCATATTATATGGATAATGTGAACTCTCCTCAGGAATGTGAGGATTTGAAGAAAGAAAACAAGTATTTATCAAACGAGATCCACATGGAGCGGATTATGATGCGCACAGAGAACGAGCTGACCATGAGGAACCTGAGGAACCTGAACCAGGAGCTGCAGGCTCAAGTCAAAGAGGTAAACTCAGACAATGTGCACTAAAATGGATCAAACCTAAGCCCAACAGCCCAAACGTGTGACACAAGAGCTTTCCTTCCTTAAAAATCACTAAAAAGGAGGCGTAGGTTGTTATAAATGTGGATTGACTCACATGGCTACCTGTGAGTAAAAGACAAGGTTCAAAATTTGGGAGAAAACTGATGGCTGTAGACCATGCATCTGAGACAACGTCTCTGTCAGGATGGAAATACTGTATATTCATGTTAACCTATTTGTTAAGTATCTATGAGTTACTTTGCTCATGAACCGGTGGGATACAAATAAAGATTGAGATTGATATCCAGACATGTCACACGGTACGTCTTTACTGACCCTCCTTCTGACTCTCAGTGCTTGGAGTCGTTTTACATCAGAAACAAAGGCGGCCCTCTACTGTTTCCTGTCTGAGTCACTTAAACGTATACACACCCACCTCTCTCTGTTTTTGACCCCAATCAGCTGAAGCAGAAGCTGTATCAGAGCCAGCAAAGGGCGACACTGTGCTCCCGGGCTGCAAGTGATGCTGAAGAATCCAGAGGGGAGGCAGAGAAGAGCAGGGCCCATGCTGAGGCTCGGGCCCTTGGGTGTCTAAGGGACAAGGAGACAGCCGAGGCCGACAGGAGCCGGCTCAGTGAGGAACTGCAGCAGCTTAAAAAAGAGGTGCATATATAATAAAACAGTATCAGCACACTAAAATGATCTAGACATAATAATAATAATAATGATAAAAACAACAATAATAACCTCTTTCCTCTACAGCACACCAATCTGCAGCTTTTACTGGCACAAACAGAGAAGAGCTTCTTTGAAACCAAGCTGAAGTTGGACCGAGTGTCTGGGGAGAAACAGGCTCTGCTGCAGGAGAACAGAAGCCTGGAGGGAGACAGAGATGACCTCCGACAAAAGCTGAGACAGATCACAGAGGAAAATGTACAGCTTAAAGGGAGGTGGGTAAAGGTTAGAGCCAAAAGAACAGTTTTGGATGATAAGGCTGCACCAGATGAGTTTTATGTAAAAACACAACACTTGAATAGGCCAGCTACAGGAAATACTATCCCTGCACCACTGACTGAGATGTTACAGATGTACTAAAGACCCCTAACTATACCTTCAGGTGTAGTTCTTCCCTTTCCAGATACCATCTAGATGGGGTTGAAATAACCTAAATGGACAAAAGTATTCAGACACCTGACCATTACACCAAGAGGGACTGTAATGACTATTGCGTTCAAATACATGTACTTTAATATAGAGTAACCCCCCTTATAGCAGCCAAAGCAGCCTCAACTCTTCTTGGAGGGCTTTCTACTAGATTTTGGAGTGTTTCTGTGGGAATTTGTGCCCATTCATTCTGTAGAGCATTTATGAGGTCAGGCATTGATGTTGGATGAGAGGATTTGGCTTGCAGTCGCCATTCCAGTTCCACCCAAAGGTGCTCGATGGGGTTGAGGTCTGTATGGGCCAGTCAAGTTCTTTTACACTGAACTCATCTAACCATATCTTTTTGTCCTTGCTTTGTGTGCTGGAGTACAGTCATGATAGAATAGAAAAGAGCTTTCCCAAAACTGTTGCCACAACATTGGAAGCATAGCATTGTCCAAAATTTCTTGTTATGCTGAAGCATTAAGATTGCCCTTCACTGGAGATAAGGTGTTTAGCCCAAACCTTGAAAAACAGCCCAATACTATTATCCCTCCTCCACCAAACTTTACAGATGGCACAATGCAGTCAGACAGGTACCATCTCTCAGCATTCACCAAACTCAGATTTACCCATCTGACTGCCAAACAGTACAGTGTCAGCCTGCTCTACACCACACAAGCCGACTCTTGGCTTTGTGCTCGGTGATGTGAGGCTTGCATGCAGCTACTCCGCCATAGAAACCCATCCTATGACGCGGCAGAGTTGTTGTGCTTTCATGCAATAATCTTTTCTTTGAGTTGCTTGGAGTGTTCTTTTGTTTTCATGGCGTCATGGTAGCCAGGAATACTGATGAACCAGTGACTGGACCTTCCAGACACAGGTGTCTTTATACCACAGTCACATGATACAAGTTGCCTGTGCTCAGGTGATCCCTATTTCACTAATTATGAGACTACTAGCACCAATTGTCTGGACCTCTGTTGAATTAGATCAGCCACTTTGACGGGGTTGAATATTTATGCAGTCCTTTATATCACATGATATACTTTTATTAAGTTAACATTACTTTGTGGCAATCGGTTTTCATTTTGAGATTTAAAAGGAAAATTTTATTGACCATGATTGATTTTTCAAATTCATATTGTTTTTAGGCACTATATATAATTTCTTTTCATTAATGTTTTTAAGTGGACATTTTCCCCTTAAATGGTGTCAGTGTATTAATTGAACTATTTGAAATTCAAATCAATATTTTGTCATTTTTTCTATAAAATCTTACCAAAGCAAATCATACTATTTGCAGAAACAATGCCAAAATTATTGTAAAATAAAAAAAGAAAAATAACTAATTTTGAAAAAAGGTGCATAAATATACCAGAGAGTTAAATGATTTCAAAAAGCAGCACAATACATTATTTTATTATTGACAGTGAAGTGAAATCCATCTTTTGCATTTACAAAAATACAGCTTATATCTGCTCTGTATGAGCTGAAGAGTTGAGTCGTAGTCAGTATTTCTAAAATAAAGAAATATTTCTTTTACAAAAACAACGAGGGGCACAGGATTAGCACACTGTGAACTGTTGACAATAGATAGTGGACCATATGGCTGATAGTACTGAACACTTTGTTTTAAAAGGAAGTTGAAATGAAGTCAAGGCCACAAGAGGAATGTTTTAGTTTCACAGCGTGGTGAATTTCTTGTATAAAGATAGGAAGGACTGAACAGCGTGGGTAAATGTCAAACCTGATTTTGCCCCCTTATCAACAGTGAGGATGTTCTCCACCTATAGGAAACTATAAATCAACAGTGAACTATGAAACTGCTACAGAAGATATACAAGTCAGAGGAGAGTTTGGTTTCATGTTACTCCAGATCATATTTAATGTTTTAAAGGCTTTCAGACAGCAGGTTAAACTTAGCTGTCATGATTTGCAGAGTTGTAAATTAACTTGCAAAATAAAGCTGTTTTCAAATCACACATTTCCAACAATGAGATGATGCGGTTTGGCCAGAAAAAAATCAGAGCAGATGAATTTTTTATTTCAGGGTTCAAAGTACCAATGATGCATCAGAGAATTTTAAATACATAAATGAGTTACAAATCATCAAGGATGTCTTTTGCTGTTCATCTTAGGGAATTTACAAATTTTGAGTAGCAAGGACAGTATTATTCTGTAGGAGTCACACTGTTAATGTAATAAGCATTTGAATGATGAAAAAATCACAGAGGTTATTCATGTTTTTCACACTGAAGGCTGCCTTTTGAAAAAGCTGTAGGAGCGGCTGAGATATAAAGTCAGTTCTGACTATGCAAACATTTTTTACTTTTATAGCACAAAGTAGAAAGCAGTAGAGGGAATACGAGCTTCACTGGAGGGTAGAGGAGCTGACAGTAAAGAAGAAGCAATAAAGGAGTCAGAAAGCAATGAAGACAGAATAAAATGGGAATTTGAGCTCTTTTTAGTGATCTGGAGCATTTGGCTCAGCTAATGAGGACGAGGCGGCTCCCAAATGGCTCTTCATTCAGCATTAGATCAGCCTAAAACAGAGTTTTTGAAACAAATGGCTGATATTTGTGATGTTATTTGTGCGATTATTTTCTGTAGTTTCCTGTCTCCTGAAAATGGCCTCACTGGCTGGGCCATATGACACCCTTGGTTTAAAACGTTAAAGCTACACCACCAAGCATGAGTCTGTAGTGTGCCTGTGGCAGTGGGGAGAAAAGATCATCTTATTTCTGTCAATCAAATGCAACTAAAAGAAAATAAGAAAGGAAAGACAAAAAGGATCTGGCTGCAGTGCTCTGGGGTGGGGTGTTCGGCAGCAGACCTCTACAATGGGGTGACCTTAACCATGGGGCGGGAGGTGACATCCATTACCCAAGCCAGAACCAGAATGATGTACTGAATGGGGAGTATTTTCCACTTGCTGTCAGAGGTTACAGTAAGTGGCTTTTCTCACAACAGCAGACCACACCCTGGGGAAAACGTAAAGGTTAGGCTTAGGCACCCAAACCCTAAAGGTTAGGGTTAGGGTAAGGGGGAGGGGATCAACAACAGCAGAACACAAAACTAAGGAAACCCAGAGAATGTTTAGGTTAGGCATCCAAATCTTAAAGGTTAGGGTTAGGGTAAGGAGGAGGGTGATAAATCAAAAACAATGCATCACAAACTTAGGAAAAACCCAAAGATGGTTAGGGTTCAGCACCCAAATCCCAAAGGTTAAGGTTAGGGTAAGAGGGAGGGGGATCAAATTTAAAAATCTCACAGTGCAACCTTAGCAAAAAACCAACAAAGGTTAATACGTTGCTTTGCACCCCACGGTTGTCAGTTGACAGGGTGGTCTTTTGTCTGTCAGCAAGTGTTGTGAGATTCAGATGAGGACATCGCAGACCGCCTCTACCTGCAGTCTGAGCTAGGATATCAAATAATTTTCAGTTTGCATTAATGTGTGTCCACACAAATTGTTACTGAATCTGATGTAAGTCCATGTTAATGCATTGTATAAATGGGGTCAAAGCCTTAAGGATGAAAAAAACATAAAACAAATTTTGAAGTCAGAGAAGAGAAGGGTTCTGTTTTTCCTGTACAACTTTCCCAACACATACAGCAACTTTGACAAGGCCACACAAGGTAAAACACCACTAAATCCCACTTCACTGGAACATGAATGAAATCTATCTGTGGAGCATCAGTGAAGTTGGATTCAAATGAAGGGAAATTCTTTAAATCCAAGTGTGCTTTGTTTGCATAAATCTATCTAAACACATTACATGACGATGCAAGACATAGTACATTTAAATTGAAGTATGAAAAAGCTCCTCTTTTGACATTCCAGCTGGTGTTTTACTGTTTTTGGATCCTCATTAAGGCGAAATGATTCATTTTCATTAGAGGGTATGCAAGTGTAGCAAAGATTTAGCATTACAGCAGCATACTCAGAGTTTGGATGCAAGTTATCTGAAATATAGACAGAAAATATTTTGAATTAAAGGGAATGAAAAGCGGCTAAGTCAACATGTAACAGCACATAAGTGTTGTTCTCAGATTACTTGGATATTGGATCAAAGATGTGTTGTTTCTGGATGTAATTTCAGCCTTGTGCTTTCAGCGAAATGAGTTCAAGGCGCAGAGCGATGGTGTCCGAGGAGGAGAGCAAAAAGGCCAACCAGGCCTCGCAGGAGGCCGAGGCAGAGAGACGTCTGGCTGAGAAGGAGAGGCAGGAGAAGACGGCCGAGTGTCTGAGCTGGAGGGAGAAACATCAGGAGTTAGCCGACAGGTTCAGAGCTCAGGAGGACCTGAAGGCTCTGAGGCAGAACAAAGCAGTAAGGAAACAGCAAAATGTTTTCATGTTTATTACATTTCACTCAGTTAATAGAAACAGTAGGTAGTGTTCTATAAGGGGGGTGGGACAGAGTTATCTTTAAAATGTGTTATGACTTATTCTGGGTTTAAACACTACAGCAGCACTAGCCTGTTAAGCTCAGGTTAATACTGGAGCTGCTAATGTCAAATACCCCATTTTTTCTTCTCGCTCTGATTGGCTCATCATGAATGTGATCGAGCGTTTTTCCAATCACCTTTTGGGAATTTTTTGAAAAGTCCTGCCCTTCCCAAATGTTCTGTATGGGAGGTTTCCTAGAAGAATGTGAAATATATCTATGCGTTGCAAATATGAAACAGTCTATCTGGTGTGTCAGAGTAACAACCTTGACCTCTGACCTCCAAATTCAATAAGTTTATCAGTGAGTTCAACAAGCGAGGGATGAGCATGAGGAATTGTTACGTTGACCTTTGACCTCCAAAATGTGACAAGACAGTCTGGCTGGCTGTAGTCTGTACATCCCTGAGACACCATATTTCAGAACAGAAAACATGCTAAAACTTCTGAAATAAAATTGGAATCAACTTCTTTTCAGGGTTAGGGTTAGGGTTATTGATTGAAAAGAAATATCCACAAAACTATTTAAGCATAGATTTTTTTTTTAAAACTACTTAAGATTAAATTTACCATTACATCAGTTAGATGGTAAATGTCTTACTGCTCATAATCTGCCGAAGCATTTATGCGTATGCATTTTTCTTATTTCTACTTGGTGGTGAATACATTTCTAAAGTATGTTTTATGTTTGTTTTCTTACAGTGCCAAGCCAACATCAAGAGTTATTTCCTCTGCATGACAGAGAGTGATCAGAGGGTGAAAATTCTTAAAAATCAAGATGGCACTCCAAGAAACTTTACGGTGAGACAATACTTCTGTTATGCCATTACCCTCTAAGAAAGTTTTACCCATTTAATCCCAAGTGGGTTTTCTCAGACATTGTCATATCAAATTATTGATTTTTTTGTTTGTTTGTTTTAATGGAAAGTAGGTGAAAAAGTGGGTTTTATGATTGATTGTTTATGTGACCATTGGGATAACGTGCGTACAAATCAACATATTTCTAATTTGCAGTCCTTAAAATTGTTTCATAATGACGTTTTATAAACTGAAAACTATGTAACTATATTCTTTTAAGTATGAACTCTATGGGAAGAAAACTTTAACTTAACTTGGATGAATGAGTGAATCAGTGATCAAAACTCCCATTGTCTTATGCTGTTTAGGAGGGAGACCCCGTGTACATCTCCACCCCTGAGTCCACTCCTGAGGAGCCTGAGAGGAGTTCATCCAGGTAACACTCTGACCACCAGGGGGCAGTATAAACTATCAGCAACCATATAGTCGGGCAAAGAAACTGAAGTTTTCTTCTGAAAGAAATAACAAACAGCACACATATAAATCTGCCTAGATCAGGCCGTTCTCACAAACTGAGTGAGTGTGCAACAAGGAGACTAGTGAGAGAGGCCACCAAGACATCTATGACTACTCTGAAAGAGTTACAAGCTTCAGCAGCTGGGATGGGAGAGACTCTGAATACAAGTGTTTCCCAGGTTCTTCACCAGTCAAAGCTTCATGGGAGAGTGGCAAAGAAAAAGCCATGGTTAAAGAAAACACATATTAAATCTGGACTAGTGTTTGCCAAAAGGCATGTGAATAGAGAGTAAAATGAATGCGGAAAATACAGGAAAATCCTGGAGGCCAATCTCACTCAGTCTGAAGAGTACTACAGCTTGGGAGATTTAATTTCCATTAAGACAATGACCTGAAGCATACAGTGAAAGATGCACAGATGGTTTTAAGACAACAAGGTGAATGTTCTTCATTGGCCGAGTCAAGGCCCAGAGCTCATCCAAGTAAAACATACAAGGGTGTGAATACTTTTCAAAGGTACTGTATGCCTATAGCTTTTAGGAAAGGGTATCCAGGACCCTGAAATGTGATAATCTGTGTTTTAATCATGCTCTATTTGCATGTTTTTTTTAACTGACTTTTTTTTTGTAAAGACAAGTGCCTTGGTTTCTTTGATAACTGTTTTTGGTAGATCTTCTCATGCCCAAAGAGAATTGTCTTTTTGGTTTCAATACCACTAGTTTTAAGAAAGCTGTCTGTCCCATTGATTTTCATACTATGAGATTGTTGCATTTAAACTGTACACCTGTTCATTTCTCTCTCCTTTCAGGACCATGTTGAGGGTCTCAGCCCCACACATGGGGAGGGATCTGGGTCCAAGTCACTTCGATGAGCTGCCCGCCTTTGGAGGAGAGCGACCTGATTCTGCCCCTCAACGCAGAAGCAGGAAGGTGGTGGAGTATTTCTGGATCCCGACAGACCAGGAATAGATGAACACTGATGATTTATCACGAACGGCGACAGACCTGGTGATTCTTTGGCATTTGCTGCAGATTTTTGTATGAGATTGATTATTGTGAGAATAATGAGGAATAATTGCTCAATGTTTAACTTCTGATGATGGCTTAGAGTGCATTAAAGAAAGAGTTAAGCTGTTAGAAATAAAAGTGAGGACTGATTGTGGTGCTCATGTATTGGATTTTATTGACATTAAAGCAATAGAGGTGCACAATAATTTTGAATTCCATACAATGATCCAAATCCACTGCCTCATACATAAACATGGCCTGTGAGCACAACCCTTAGGTAAAAGTCTGTCATTACTTAGCTGTTAGAATCATTTTAGTCAAGAAGGGTTGATTACAACCTATTGAGGCTTTGCTTCAATTCTGCCAATTTAAGAAAAAACATTAAAATTCATTTATCTCATGTTCCATTTCAAGCATTTCTAAATAATGAGGCCACTCTGAATCTCCAACTTTTAACAGTTAAGCTTTTCAAAGAGGAAGCTCTATTTTTAAAAACAATCTTTTCTCTTCAACATTAATACTTGTAAACCATGTGAAGCTTTGCTGCAAAACATCTGCTTCAATTATTTTATTGTGCAATTATAATAGGCCAGGACTAAATCAAATACTTCAGCGTGTGCTCGGGCCCTCGGTTCTTCTTGAGTAGATTTATTATCCCAGCACGAATGAAAACAAACAAAAAGCCCATCTAACTAAGAGGTAGAAACACAGGCAACTTTGAAATGTTACGGCGGCACACCAATGATTACAACCTTTTTATGTTTTTTTGTAAATATTGTAACATTTGGAGGATGAGTATTGCAACCACTCATGTAATAAAAGACAACAGAGGGATAGATAACAGAGGAGGGGGTTGAAACAGTCAAATCAAATAGGCTTTGTTTAGGCTGACTAAACATGCGTCTGAATCCTTTTGGAAACATACGGCTAGCATTTGCTTCGCTCTCACTTCAGCGGGCCGCCTTCACCCTTCATCACACTTGCCTATTCCTCACTTTCAGGTGTCTGTAACATTTTCTGCTGTGTATTTAAGATGAAACATGAGTGTGATGTAAGGAAATCGAAGCTGGACCCTTACAGAAGATCACAAAGCAGGTCAAAGATTGAACCTTTTCATACTGGTCTTAAGCTAGCTCTAGCAAAGAGGAAATGTGTGGAAATTTATGTGGGAAAGTCCTACATTTTCAGCTGTTTCCTATTGGTAGGGAGGGTCAATTTAGTAAAAATTAAGTTGAAATGAAAAACATGCAAAACTGTGAAAAAAAAAGTTACAAACAGAGCCAAAAAAAGAAGAAAAAAGTAAAACGTTGAGCTACCTCAGAATTGATGTAGCTGGTCAGGACACAAATCCCAAATTAAACATCCATTAGGCAACAGATCAAAAGATGCTTCTCAGCGTATCGTCATGGTTACACATGAGGCCCTCTACAAGGTACAAGCTTTAAAATTTGCAAGCCAGAAGCAGCCGAGTGCCACGTGGTAGTGGTTAAATTAAGCATGGTGTTTAATAAAGGAAAGGCGACTGTAATAACGATGAGGTTGATCTTCTACAACATGATGCTTCTGTTCTCCTTCTCAATCTGCTTCATCCTCAGACTCCTCCTCCTCTGCCGTCTCCAGCCAGGTGAGCCACTGGTTGACCTTGAGAAAGGGAAAAAAAGTTAAAAATCCTGTCTTTTTGAGAAAGATTTAAATCATCCAGAGTTGAAATTTAACAGTGTCTTTTTCAGGTTTTAATACCTGGAATAAAGCTTTTCCTTTTCCAGGGAATTCTTGGGTAATGTCTTCTTTCCATGCGAGGAAGGCTTCTTCTTCAATGATCTCCATGTCGTAGAAGTTGACAAAATAGCGCAGCAGCATGCCTACATAGAAAAAAATGAGGGGGAAAAAAAAGATTGTTCAATACTTTTAATGCCTATGAAAAGTCTGGAAAAACACTCATGTAAGACAACATGTTTAAACTATGCTTTGTAGGTTTTATAAATAAGAATACGTAACATCAGTTTAACATTAATACTCCTTGATAATTCATGGCTTTACCAATACAATTGTCAAAACTTCTATACAAGGAATTTAATAAATATTCTCACCCCCTACACTTTTTTCCCAACACAGAATTTAAGAAATGTTTGCAAATTTATTAGAAAAACAAAAACAAAACTGAAATCAAAATCAAATTGACATAAGTATTCTGTCCCTTTACTCAATACTTAGATGAGGCACCTTTGGCAGCAATTACAGCCTTGAGACATTCACAGAGTTGTCCCTAAGCCACTCCTGTGTCACCCTGGCTGTGTTGGTGCCATTGTCATGTTGGAAGGTGAACCTTCAGCCCACTCTGAGGTCCTCAGTGCTGCAGAACAGGTTTTCATTGAGGATCTCTGTGCTTGGCCCCATTTAGCCTCCTCAACCCTGAGCAGTGGCTCAGTCTCTGCTGCTAAAAAACACCCCCACAACATGATGCTGCCACCACCATGCTTCACAACTGGGATGTATTTGGCAGGTAATGAGCAGTGACTGGTTTCCTCCAGACATAGTGTTTAGAATTAAGGCCAAACAGTTCCATCCTGGTTTCACCAGACCAGAGAAGATTCCTCAGGTACTTTTTGCAAACTGTAAACAGGCTCTCATGTGTTTTGCACAGGGGAGGGGCTTCTGCTAGCCACTCTGACATAAAGCCTGGACCAGTGGAGGGCTACACTAAAGTTTGTCCTTTCAAACTTTGTTCCATGTCCACGCAGGATCTCTGGAGCTCAATCAGAGAGACCATCAGGTTCTTGGTCACCTACCTTTCTTAGGCCCTTCTCACAAATGATTGCTCGGTTTGGCTGAGCTTGGCCACATTTTTGTAGCCTTCCTCAGATCTGTGCCTTGCAACAATCCTGTAACTGAGGTCTGCAGGCAGTTCCTTTGAGCTCATGGTTTTTGCCCTGATATGCGTTGTCAGCTGTGAAGCCTTCTATAGAGAGGTGTGTGCCCTTACAAATCATGTCCAATCAATTCAATTTACCACAGGTGGACTCCAATCAAGGTCAAGAGAAAGAGAAATTGGAGGAACTTGACCTAAATTTAAAGTGTTGTAAAAATAACAGATAGTCTATGTTTGTCTAGCTTTTTGACTGACACTTGGAGCAGCACTGTACCTTTAGGGAAGGCGCTGGCGTTGCAGTGCACCTGTAGGGCGTACAGGGCGCTGACCTGCAGCTCGGTATGGTCGTGCAGGAACTTCTGCATGACGGGCTTGAAGGCCAGCAGCAGCTGTTTCTCCTGCTCCAGCTGCTCTTTGGAGGGGGCCGCCAGCTGCTCATCGCCCTCTGCCATGCCCAGCTCCTGTGAGATGTACTGAAGGAAACTGGGAAAAGAACAGAAGACAGTGGTAAATGACACTTAAAGATGAAGAAAGACTTTGAACTAATACCTGCTGGAATAAGCACAAGGTCATCACAACTTTTTCTCCTATATACAATTCTTTTTATGATTTATTGTTATTACAGAGTGTCAGCAACTAAGTGATTTTTGGGACAAACAAAAGATATTAGAAAGTATCTATGATATACATTTTTTATAGATTACATTTATCAAAGTCAGTGAGCAGGGATTATTTTTAGACGGTATCTTTTTGTGCTGAAGCCATAATACACTGTTGCAAAAACACTACTCCATGGTTTCATTTAGTTGTGTTGTGTTTAAGGTCTCTGACTGAGTGAGAAGCACTTTATAAATCTCTACTAGAACCTAAAAGTCAAAGCAGTAAACAATAGAAAAATAATGAAAAGAGAGCAATAATAAAAACAATCACATAGTTCAACATTAACTACTGTTGATTTCATGCAACACTAGAGCCACAGTTTTCATCACAAATCCAAATAATCATTGCTGTATGATTACCTGGTCATGAGGATGTTGACAAAGCCTTTGTCGGTGTGAAGCTTGGGCGAAATGTTGTCTTTGATCCACTTGTAGATGGACTGTGGAGAGGGATCTGCCTTAATCTGCTTCAGCAGCTCCTTCTCCAGCTTCAGCAGCGGGAAGAGGAAGCTTAGGCCCTTCCCCTCCAGGATCTCCAGCATGCGGTCCTTGTTCTGATCGATTTCTGCACAGAGGAACACATCAGATACTCAGAGAGGGCTCAGGGCTAAAAATTGTTCCCTGTGAGGGACTGTTTATGTCAGTTACAAGTTTAGAGAGAGGAGGTTTGTACCTGGGAGCATCTTCTGCATGTTGACCTTGCTCTGCTGGAAGAGGTCGGTCAGCCACTCACGGTCCTTCAGCTTGGCCGTCTGTTGCAGGCAGAGCAGGAAAAGGGGGAAGTGGGTGCCGTTCTCCAAGGGGTGAGCCAGCTCTGCCACGCTCACCAGCTCTGCGATGATGGCCCGAGCTGCAAACTGGGCCAGGTAGGACTTCACTAGGGGCACGTCCAGCTCGATCTTAGGGCACTGGTCCAGGACGTTAAGGAAGGCCTGTGGTTATATAAAAAAGACAACATTCACTCATGAGCTTTTAATATAATTTTTTTAAAAGTTATGAACAAGTAGTGAGGTGTTTTTGAAGCATATTCTGGGATAGTATGCTAGATTTAACACTTATTTGTGTACCTGCATGAAGTTCTCTCCTGTGATGAGGCCCTCAGTGCGGAGTGTGTGGATCAGAGTACTGGCGTGCTCCTTGTCCTCATCAGGGCGGTCCAGGGAACACACGATGATCTTACTCAGCATCTCAGGTAAGAAGTGCTTTGGAGCCTTCATCTCTCGCACGCCGCTCACAGCCTCTGTCAGGTTCTTACTGTTCAAGTATTCAGTCATGATCGCCTCCTGGAGTGGAGATTAGAGCACCAAGAACTGAGCTGTGGCCAGTTACAAAACTTAACTTGCAAGAGCTGTAAAACTCTGAACTGCTAAGACATCAGTCGGATATGGGAGATATGTGATCCCTGGTGACGGTAATTTAGGGCTTGATCCGACATTTCCTCTGGGTCTGAGAATTTTCTACATTTCAGAGGAGAGATAAAACATCTTCAAGAATTTTCAGCAAGTCAACAGAGTGGTTCCAGTTGTCTTAGTTAACAGAGTTCTGAACCATGGGGCTGATTAATGACCAATTTGGGCTGGGTAATCAATTTAGTTTCAATTTCAATCACAATTTGGCTTCCCACATCATATTATCACAGCTTTTGTTCTATCTAGCATTATTTTTACATACATACAGACCTGCTGCAAGAATTTTCTTTTGTGTGCTGTCTCAGACACAGACCTGCAGGAGGTGTATGGCTCATTAGCTGTGCTGTTAGCATTAGCGGTGCCAGCTCTCATTTTAGGTAATGTTTACAATGCTGTGTCTGACACAACTATAAAATACCTGCACGGTCTAAGGAGCCTTAGGTTACTCAGCCAGTCCTGTTTACCCAAAAGAAAACTTTCAGGACTCCCTGTGGATTCTACAGTCCTAGGTTGGACGAAGCCTGACCTGACATAGGATAAACGAAAGGAATGTAGCCTGCTTCAGTAAAAGGTTCATATGTCTGAATTTATTTCATATATACAGTGCTTAAATAATCTATTAGACCACCCTAACCCTAACCAAAGTAAGGTTTATGCCACAGCTGCCCTAAATTAACAGCATGGATAATTACCAAAATAATTTTTTATGTTTCTGCAATGGTTAATACACCAATATGTAGAACTCTTTGACCCAAATGATATTTTTAATGCTAAATCATAATTATTGTTATCCATGAATTTTCAAATTTACTGATCTACAAAAAAAACCCTGAAAAAATAGTAAAGCACCTTAATATTTCTTGATGAGTATGTCAAATTATAGTTATTTACTTGCATTCCTGAACAGAAAAATTAGTTTTAGTGGTTGAATGTTATGCTTGATTAATTTCTGACTTCTCAGAGAAGCCCAGTGAGCTGGCTCAAACTTGGGTGAATTCAGTTTGAAATCCCTCATTCCTGTTCAAAACGATAAAACGTGGAGAGCTCACTGAAAATGAAAGAGTCTGCATTAAAGCACTTCATGATGCTGGATGGTCTTTGAGACAAATATGACAGGTGGTCTAATAAATCTGTTAAGCACTGTATACATAAATTTACCCAGAATGAATACCAATCAACAACTGTTGACAGGCACACACAAAAAAAACAACAGGTTTTACTGTCAAAGTTTTACATTAAAGAGTGGAGTTACGCTTAAACAAGTGACCAACTGGTGACTATATGTCAAATGCATACTGAATCATAACAGATATCAAAAATCTCGGGGAGCCCTTTGTTTAGTGTTTCATTAAATTCACATCTTCACATATTTGATAAACAAAAAATGCTCAGTGTCTTACCAAAGTTTTAATTACAAAAATCATGGAAACTTTCAGCTGAAAAGTCACCTGTTAAAATGGTCACTAACATTACGCTGGCTCTCCCACAGCATTGTTTACAGAAAAGGCTTTGGATTTATGACCTTTTTTTCCACTGACCAGTTTCTGATAAACACATTTCCTTCTTAAGCCCACACATTTTATTCATATCAAAATATTTTGCAATTTAAACATAACTTACATTTTCTTCATTACTATAATTAGTTGATTTAAAAAAACTACAAATATGACTGACAAAATTATCACTTGAGGCTTAAGCTTTTTCAGGTCAAATAATTTACAGCCCCTTACTGCACAGCAGACTGGGGCAGATGCTGAAATTATCACTTTTTTATATTTAATAGAGAATGGGTTGTGAATTGGCAATCAGTTTGAATTAAAAATCGATTCTTAATCTAAATGGTGAGAAAATTACAGATTAACATCTCTATTACTTAGCTAGTGGACTGCTAGTGGACAAGGTAGAGCTTATATGGTTATGGTGTCTCTTCAAAACACAGCTTTTGCTTTCAGTATAGTTCATGATAAGAGTACTCTGGTTTATGCGTTCTATTTTGAATGCTGAACCGCTGCATGTTTTAACTCTCCAAATTTAAATTTAAAAGTAAAATTTAAATCCTAAAGTTCTCCTGATTTGTCACCAAAGCGTCTTCAAATTCAGCTAATGCTCTGAAATGGAAATAAAGGCTGTGGTAATAGGTCATACATTTTATTTCTCTTCTTGCTGTGTCTGATCTCATTTGTAAAGTAATTCTTCATTATTTATTTCACAGCGGCTCTACTAAGAAAAAAAACCTAGCATGTGCAATCTATTTTGCCTACCGTCATTTTCAGAAGTTCCTCCTTGGCAGGAGGCGGCTTCTTGTTTGTTTTCTGAGGTTTCTCTTGGATGGGCGGAGGGTTGGTCTTCAGGCCAAGCTGTGGAGGCTGAGACATAAAGTCATGATTATTATAGAGATACGAAAAACTTTTACCAAGTGACGATAGCCCTTTAGGATGTTTGAGATTAGTGAAGTTTTGTTTTGAGCTTTAATTTTCTCCTGTATCACATTGTATGCATTCATTTTGTTGCACCCTTTTCACTGAGATAATCTGAGTAGAAAACTTTTAGAAGGTAGTGTCCTTACCTGTCCCAGAGGGGGGGTCTGAGTGCGTGGTGGCTGGGCACTGGGGGGCATCATGGTGGGGATCTGGGGCTGGAGCTTTGGAACCTGGTTCTTGTTGAGAAGGAATGACTGAGCAGGCCTGAGGCTGATCTGTATGACCACAAAGCATCATGAAAACAGAACATAAGAGGATTAAATACATGTTGTAAAAGGCATACAATAATGCTTTTTACCTAAATACATGCCCTCATATCTCATAATCGCAGTCAGCGGACCAGCTGCCAGTTTGAAAAAAGAAAAGAAGAAGAGAAGGTTTAGAGGAGAGATGGAGATGGAGAGTTCAGAGAAGGAGGAAGACTGGCAGCTGGTTGTGTTCCTCAGAATAACGCGTCTTTTTATAATCACTGGGCATGAAGGCTGTAACACTGGCAGGCAGGACTGCATCATTAAAAGATTTCAGGTCCATACACTACAGATCCAAACAACTGCTATGAGTCAAACCTCCTATAAATAGTTCCAGTTACCTCATCTGCGTTGAGCTGTCCTTTCTTGCTGAATCGCGGAGGCATGTCCTTGGACTGGACCTGCTGCTGGGCCATATGGTTCTGGTTCTGGTTGAGGAAATGCTGGTTCTGAACCTGTAAAAGTCACATGGGGATTGCTTTCTTTAACTTCTGAGCTCAGAAGTTGTAGAAAAACATTAGTCACGGCTAGCCTGATTGGTGTCTTACTGTGACACTGTTCCATTACCTGGTTGGACTTAACAAAAGACTTTGGCCCCATGTCGAACTGTGACTGTGGCTGAGGGGCGATATGGCCGCTGTGGCCGTTGAAGAGCGGGTTGGTGCGATGGCGTCCCATAGTGGGCGAGTACCTGTCCTGAATAACCCCCGGGCCAGTTCCAATACCACTGCCTGAGAAACAACAGTGTAAAAATTGTGTCAGAGCGGTTTCTTTTTCCAAGCAGGATCCAGAAAAGAGACAAAAAGTTTTGGAATTATTCTGGACTCTGAGAAAATATAAACCCAAATGAAACCAGGGTTTCTGAGTGATGTCTGATGAGAAAACTTCAGAGTGTCAGAGACCATTTAGAGCTTGAATAAACTTCATAAATGTTGACATTATCACATGACGAGGTGAGGCTACACAGTTCATGATACTAATGAACAAAGCCCATACCTGGCATCTGTCCAAACATATCGGCCAATCCCCCGAGAGTCTCCCTGTCCAGTTTCACTCTGTTGGGCATGAAGGGGCTTTCCAGGAAGAAGTCCATTCTCATCCCCTGAGACATGGGTGCTGGGATGAAAACCCCCAGATCCTACAAGAACACACACAACAGAACTGATGTCAAAACTGTTCATTTAGATGGTAACATGTCAAAAACAATGACGCTTGGACGTCTGCATTAAGGGGACTTTAAACAAGTTTTTACCAAACAGCAGTGGTTCTAGTTTTCTTTAAATGGTACACTAGCTTGGGTCAAATCAAGCCAGAGGCAAATAGTGGCAATAGTATCCCCTCCCTGTCTTTTTGTTGGTTTTAAGGCATGTGATTTGTTGATATCATTGTCTGCTTATTATATCAGAAAATATAAATAGGAAAAAAAAAATCAGACTACAGTAAATCTGGGACTCGTTTTAACTCCTTGGTGATCTAATTAACTTTAAAATAGGGGTACGAAATAACAGAAAAATATTCCTACTCAAGATCTTAAAATCACCACCCTTAACCAAATGGCATCTAATATGTACGTTATATTTATTCATCAATGTACATCCAGCTGGTTCGAATTCCAAAATGTAGTCAAAAATGGCCATACTTGATACTTTATACACCACGTGTGCTTTCAATCTTTATTTAAATTCTTAGGGGGAACTGGACAAGCAAAAGAAAAACAGCACTGTCTGAATAAGAGGAATAAGTTGTGCAATTTAGACATTGAGAAGGAATGACCTGTATATTTAAACATTAAAAACAAGAAAAACCCTTATTGAGTGCTTAAGACTTGTAATTTTGTTACAGTGATGAAAAAAAATCAGTCTGATGTTTAAACTTGAATTGTTTCAAAGTTACAGACTTGACACTGTGACAACCCTACTCCTCACAACAGCTCGGTTCCTGATGTGCAAACTGTGTTTTTCTAAAGAACAGAGGACTTAACAAAAGTTTATTTATGGAGTCATTAAACCTATGCCCTCCTCGGACTGGGCTAAAGAGCTTGGACAATGAGCACCACTGTTACACTGGACTCACTTTCACTGCATCTTGACGGATCTGGTTAATCGTCTTTGGTCCGTTGTCGATGAAAGCCTTGCGGGGGACCCAGTTGTTTTCTCGCAGTTCCACTGTGTCTTGGAGCAGGAAGCGGATCCTAGCAGGCAACTCCTTGTTGTTCATTAAGGATCGCATACGGCCAAAGTACTGATCCATTAAAGACTGGGGGAAAGTGTAAGAAGAGGAGATAGAAAGGAGGGTTGAGTAAGGACGGAGTCTGGACAAACAGTATAGCAGACAGGTTTTGTGTTAGCACTGGATTTGAGCCAAGTGGGGCTTTAGGTGAGTCCGCTGAAGAGCTTAGCCAGGACCTGAGATGACCGCAAAAGGCTGACACAAAAATGTCTGGTGTGTGTTTACCTCTGACAATTTTCTTCAGTAAGGCTTAAAGGGATTTACTTCTGCATGAAAGTACACAAGTAATTTGCTGACCTATTAAAGGGTTGTGCTGAAGTTTTAGCAAAAATAATCTGGCTGTGTTGAGGTAAACACCACACAAAAACAAATACTCAGCCTCTCCTGATGATTATGGTACTATGAAAGACTGGAGCTGTTACCTTTGCTTTCTCATGGTCGAGTCTCGGCCCCACTGTCCTCATTATCTGACAGAGGCACTCCAGATCCTCCCCCATATCCTTGAGCTGGACTCTCTTCTTCTTTTCCAGAAGCTTTAGTGAAGTTTAAGTAGAGAGGGAAGGCAGGAGGTCAAACGAGGTAAAATTACACTGTGCTTTCAAAATTTAAGTAAGTAATTTCAAACAAATTAGAGCTCACGTACTGTTTTGATGCACTTATGAAGGATAGATTCGTGGATGAGGTCGAGTTTGCCAAGTTCCCCGATGAATTTAATGTTGCCAAGCATCTTGATCTTGGCAATGGCACGCTGCTCCTCCTCTTCAGAAGTAAGAGGGTTGTCATGCTTGTCATAGACTATAGAAAAGAGAGAAATGGAAGTTAGCAGAGGACCAGCTGAGGTCAAATGCACCAGAGAGACAGTTCAGCTCTTAAGCTTTCTGTGTTAAGTATAAAGCAAAGGAAACAAAATTACACTTCACAGCAACATTTATTTAACGGTTCTGATTAGCAAGGCTGTCCATAAGGGGGAATAAAAGGGGAAAGCTTTCCTGGGCCCATGGAGGTCAGCAAAATCCTGGTCCACTGTAAAGTTAAGCTGTGATAACCATATTTTATATTTAACCTAAATAATAACCACTCCTATTAAAGCAACACAAAAAATACTTTATGCAGTAGTACAACAAAGTATTTTCAAAATGTTAACACATTTTCTTAAAACAGAATTACCTTTATTGGTGATGTTAACAATGTGGATGGGTCCATTGACTCAGCTATTTGCAAAATAATGTCAGACCTCATAGCTAAGCCAAGTCGTGCACAAATATCAATATAGAATAGTGTTGATTTTGGCAGCTATTTTTAATTTTAGTCTCAGTCTTTAGATGAAATGTCTTTTAGATTTAGTCACATTTTAGTCATTTTGATCCTTTTTCGTTTTAGTCTTTAAAAAGTCCTCACATATTAGTCTACTTTTAGTCCAAGCATTTACTTTCTTGCCTAAATCTGGTACCAAATCATGGTAGTGTGTTCAATGCACTCTGCTAAACCTGTGGTCTCTGCTTTCTACAGCTGAGAGGCAGAAAAGCTGTAGATGCATTGTTTTTTGACCGATTTACCAACAGTGGAGAAATATCACCGATTTTGAATGTCCGACAAAAACTAAATTAGGCTAAATTTTAGTATAGTTTTAGTTATCTTGACAAAAAAACGTACTTTTCGTCAGTTTTAGTCATCACAGATCTATTTTTGTTAGTCTTAGTCTAGTTTCTGTCATGGAAAAAAGGCTGTCAAACATTTTAGTCATAGTTTTAGTCAAATTAACACTGGTATAGCAGAGTATAAAGTAGAAGACATAGTAATAACTTTATGGGCAAATTAATAAAAAAATTACAAGAATCAAATACTCTAACGCAAAATGGGTAAAAGGCGCAACAATAGGTTAAAAGGGGAAAAATGGCAAAAATGGGCAGTAAAAATGGTGAAAAGCAGATAAAATTGGCAAAAATGGGTGGCTAAAGTAGTGAAAGGGGTTAAAAAGTAGGAAAAATTGCTAAAAGCGGCAAAAAATGGACAGAAACAGTGATGAAAAGTTAAGTGGCCCAAATAAACAATGTGAACATCAGGACCCAATAATAGCTTGACACACTGTTCAGCTTCAACTTCAGCTTCAACTTTTCAGCTAGCACCAATGCTACTCATCAACACATCTATAAATTACAACTTGGGAGGGCCCACTCCCAAGGTTTTTTCAGGAGCCAAGCTAATTCTGCAGGCAGGCCTGCTGACTGATAAACGTGTTCCTATGTTTTTAGTAATCAAGACAATGTGTTCTTACAGCACGCCCAGTAGTAATTGTTTGAAATACACAAAGAAGCTAATAAAAGCAGAAATCTCACCACCAACTGCTGTTTGGGTGATGTTAATTTCAGAGCAAACTACATGCACAAGTAAAGAAGTATTAATTCTTACAGCAGTGTAGGCTCCTTGGCTAGGCTATGAGTAAAGATCTGCACAGATTCAAGGCTCAAACAGAAATCAGACTTTATATGAAACACAACGACATGAACTTACTTTCAACATTTCTGGTGCGGTTTTCAAATTCATCTTGAAGTTTGGAAATCAGCAGTCTTCTGAAGGTCTATGAAAGCACAAAAACAAGTGCATTACTGGTAAGTCATCAAAGCAAACATGATAAGAATGAACTCCTTAATAGCATGGATCACAAAAATTAAAAGATTTAAAGAAGCATAATATGTGCTTCAAACTACAGCTAACTCAAGAGAGCAGAAATTATAGTTTTGTTGTAAAAAGGAGGGGAACACATATAGTCTGTGCTTGAAATATTTTTAACTGCAGCAGAAAAGGAGCAGCCACACTTACTGTGCTCTGCTTTTGGGATGTTTGGATCTCAGATGAAGGGCCATCAAAGTTTGGTGCGTCCTCTGCCAAGCGCAGACATAGCTGAGCATAGAGCGAGCTATACTTCGGCTCTTCTAGGGCTTTGTCTACAATCTGAAACCACAGTAAGGCGGGAGAGAGGAGATGAGGGAGGAAACAAAGAGAGCGACCACTCAGGTCATTAAAACGTGGAGTGCATGAGTATGACTCACTCAGAGCAGCCAGCCAAGAATGCATGAATACATTTTCCATCTAGCAGAGTACAAGAAGAAGAAGGAAAATGTACACTTACCAGCAAGATGATTCCTTTAAGGACGAGTTTTGAATCTACGCCCACGTTCAGGAGCTCAAGGCATAGCTTGTCAAACTTTTCAGGCGTGAGTTTGTTGAGTATGCTGGAAAAAATCAAAAACAAGAGGGGGAAGGGAGAGGAGGAAGTCAGTGTGATTATGCAGGATCGAGATGCTCAAATGAGATATGTGATCATGAAGGCTTTCTCATGCAGTAGTTGAATGTGAGGATGTTCTTAGGTTCGTTAGGACAACTTCAGAGAAAAAATAGCTCAACAAATTCAACCTGGTTAAAAAATATACATGCAATTTCTTGCAAAATGTTCTTCTTCTTACTCCAACCATTCTCAAAAAGCTGAACGAGTACAAGACTATTGTACTCAAGTAAATGTACGAGAGTACAGATGAGTGAAGGAATCAAAAATGTTGCATGTTCTGGTGCTAGTTAAGGAGAGGAGTCTGTCCCAAAGAGGACTTGTATCTGCAGCCTTGATGAGACTTGGCTTTGCAATCATATGCAATGATTTGATGATAAAAACTGAACAAATATCAATGACTTCATGTTTAGGGGAGGGGAGTGTTAATATTTATTGATACTGATACCCTTATCGATACCCCTTTTTTATTGACTATCGATAGTTTTCTATAACGGTGGAAAAACAAAATGAAGACACATATTTACACTATAAGCGGTCTTAGCTAAGTAGTGCTTGAGTTAAAAAGCTATGACTCAGTCTGTCACATCTATTTCATATTCCTCACATACAAACACACTTTTCATATTCACAACTATATTTATTGAATTATTTACATTTATTGTCTTTTTTTTTCCCTTAAGCCATCAGTTGAAGGTACTGCATTCTGGTTTAATGTGATGCACAATATTGATGTGCTATTATGTTCCCCTTGCAAAAACTAATGTTTTTTTTACACCAGTTATATCTTAAAATGGCGTTATGTCACAGAGCCTGTGAGCCTCAATAGCAGCATTGATAAGCTAAAACGTTATTGATTATATCAAAAACACAGAACCGGGTCCTTACAGACCGGGATTTTTGTTCCCATCCCTATTCAAGTTCCTTACAATTTTTGTTATTCTGCATGTTTGTGTTCATAAAATCCCACAAAGAGGGCAAACAAAATAGCATAAATGCGATCTCTTTCACCTCCAGGTCGTCAGCAGTGTCACTTCACTCCTTTCTTAACCATAGTGCTAGCCATCGCTGCAGATAAAATTCAAATAAAATCACCTAGCATAGTGTTCTTATTTAAAAGGCTGAGATGTGGTGATTTCACATCTTATATCAAAACAATGATAAAACACAAACTTGCATCCCTATACAAGTTTGTGTTTAGTATGTGAAAAATAAAGCTGCATTATGACTTCTTTGTTCCTACATCTCAAAACAAAGCAAAAAACAGGCAAGCAGCAAAGGTGTTTGGCTCTTCTTGTTGCATAAGACAGCAGAAGCCTGAAAAACAGCTGCCAAGCGGCAGGTATTAAATCTGATGTGGTGTGAAAAAACATCACATCAACAACTAGAAAAGCAATCGGAGAACGCAGGCCTCCGCCATTAGCCCTATCTCCCAATAGTAAAGAATCCTGGATCCAGACAGTGATCCGGATCTCTCCCAAAATCTGATCAGTTCTCCCTTATGCCATTTCTGACATTTCCTGAAAATTTCCTGAAAATCCATTCATAACTTTTTGAGTTATGTTGCTGACAAACAAACAAACAAACCCTGCTGATCACATAACCTCCTTGGGGGAAGTAAAAAACAGATATTATTCGGAGAATGTTTGCCCAGGCTGACAATTGATCAACCTTTATTTGGCCCACTGTTTACCGCAAGTTTTCACACTTTTCCTTAAGAAACCAAACTTCAGTTTTAAAAGCTCCAGTAAAACGAGGGTTAAACAAAGCAGTATCTGCATATCAGATATGTTGACTTGCAGCATTCTAAAAACGGTCTGTTGAGATTCAACTCCACTGCCAAAATGGAGCAGCTACAATATTATACTACTTTATGTTTTCACCCAGCTTCCATATCTAGTATTGTTCATATAGAAATTTGTTTCTCCCAGATACCAACACCCTCTCTTAAAAAGCCAGAGTAGCCAATTAAAAACAAAGATTTACTACAACAGTCTAACAGTGGTAGTAAAGGCACAGAGTAGCTTATTATACTGCATAACAAACATCCGACCATTTTATCATTCATGGCAGCCAAACCCTGCTTCACACTTTGGACAAAGCTGCAGCACCACTTGTGTTTTTGTTCAGTGTGTGAGAGGGACAATTGATGATTTATACAGCCACAGGCTTTGTTTACTAAATCTCCAACACACAGATTTCTGCTGAGAGCGTGGCATTCTGTCATTTATGCTGATTAATTATGGAATTAGCATCAGGCACAATAGAAATAATGCCCAGGATAGCGACTAGTCGAGGATGAGCACACATCACAGTGGTTTATTTAAATATTTCTGTGGCATTTCACACATTTTGGACCCAAGTATAAAAATAGTAAGAACAGAAATTATACCAAATGCTTTAATTATTGTTTTGACACTTTGAAGCTGACATTCCTGAGGTAAACCATCATTTCTTTGGTTTTTGTACTTGTAAACATCACCTGACTGAGAGGGGAGCAGGGCTTAGGTGCCTTTAGCAAAGCACATGCCATGTAAATGACTGTTAAACTTTGTCAAATTCTCTGCCCCTATATAACACAACCCCCTACTTCACAAAATATGGTGCAGATTTAAGGCGCTGGAAAAAACGTATAAACAACAGAATCATAAATATCCATTTCCAGCTCACATCATATGCCACCACCAAGAGTTAAAATAGAACAGCCAACAACTGCAGACCATCACTTCAGGGATCTACTAGCCAATAGTGAACAGACAATAAAAATAGGGATGCACCATATTTTCTGCACAATATTGGTATTGGCAGATATGAACATTTCTGCTGATATGCATAACTGGTAATTTATCTACAAAACCTGCCTTAGAGGAGTTTTAGGCTGGGCCAACAGACAAACGTCAGCCTAAGTCTGTGTCTTCTTTATCAACCTTTCTTACACTTTGAAGTATGTTTTAAGGACTAAATTTGATGGATTTGTTTACTCTGAAACTCTAAATTGTGTCTTAGGAACTAAAGTTTTAGGTTTGAGCTACATTTTAATACTGGTATTGGCATCAGTATCGGCTAAATTAATTTTTAAATATCGGCATAAATCCACTATCGTGCATCCCTAAATAAAATAACCTCCATCATCTGATCAGTTTAAAAGACCTACCCTCCTACAGTATCATTAACTTGGAAGGATTAACATATTCATAATCATCTACGTTTATTTGTAAAATTTTTAATACATGTGTAGTTATCTGACTTGAGCTCCTTTTTCCATATTGAATTATTTTGCAATTAAAGCACAAATAAATATTTTCTTTGTTTTAGGTTTTTCTTTGTGCATATGCATTGTTGTAATCAGCTGATAAATGTTTAACATGTAGGCTAAAAAGTGCATTATCTTTAACACTTAACATAATGTCAAATCATGATGTGCAGCTCCTTTGTGTGAAGCAGACTGGAGTACCTGCTCAAATAACTGCCTCTTTATAAAAAAAAAACAGTAAATGTTTTGTGAATCAAGAATTAAAATGAATCAAAAATCAATTCTAAATCCAATCAGGACCCCCGAGTCTGAATCAAGTGAATGGAATCATGAGATACTTCAAGATTCATACCCCTTGTGCTGATAATCTTGCAAGTCTTATAATCTTCAAAGCACTCTACTGAATTTCAACTCTGCTGTTGAAACATTTACTGGCATTTTCACTCCAAGAGAGGTCTTCGAGCAATCCTGAGAGTTTTGCAACCCTAAATGTTTTCAGAAGGGCTTTGTACAATTTTGACTGACTGAAAACCAACAGTCTTTCAGCCACTAAAGATAAAAATGTGTGCACTCTTTTGGGTTGAATTTGAGTTTAAACAAAGATATGAAGGAGAACTGAAACAGGGATTTTTGTCCCCAGGGATGGATAATTGTGTCTTAAATCTTGACCCTTACCCCCTCACTTTCCTGAAGATTGCATCGTGTCGCTCTTTTTCGTTGCTGGAGTTGACATCTCGTCTAGTGCTTCGTGAAGGAACCCATCTCTGAACGCTTTGCCCTGGGGTTTTCCCCAGGAACTCGCTGCAGAAGAACAGAGAGAGAGACTGAAGACCACAGAATCTCATGACAATTAACGCAGGATTGCTCTTAAATACAGTCATTATTCTTACACAAAGATGTAGTGTTTACAAAACTTAGATCGCAAATGATTGCAGTCTTGTACTTCAAATTCTGCAGTTCTGTTTGGCTTGCCAATGTCAGATTCCTTTAGAAAAAATAATCCTTTAACCTCACCTTGAAATAACACCTACATACAGATCTGGATAGTAATCACTGCAAGAATACAAATATTTTTGTACATTAAAGTCACAGACATTTAGGTTGTTTTTTTCCCCCCAGTGGTGAGTCTTTCCCTTGTTCTTTTTGAAGATTTGAAGCAGGGATAAAGGACCATTTGATCAGTGCATGCTGGTACTCATTTATGACTACTGTTATTTTTATGTTCCATTAATTGTTATTTGTCTGGAACCTTTTGATTATTATATCTTTATGGAAATACTCATTGTGGTTACATAAAGATTAAATGGATTTTTTGTACACTGTAAAATACCTACCAAATTAAAAAATGGTCAACTAGTGCCTATAGAAATTTTAGCTAATCAGAATCTTGTCTTAATAGTTCTGCAGTATTGAGTCTTACAACCAGGAAATGAATCAACATTTTTGCACTTCTGGTTCCATTGTCTGAAAGTCTGGGGGATTTTTAATACATTTTTCAGCTACATTTTTTAAAGAAGTCCATTGTAATGTAAGCAAAGGAGATCTTAATTTATATCTGTGACATAAAAGTGCTCCATGTTTGAATTTAGGAGCTTTATCACATATTTTAAAAGGTGTTTGTCAAATAAGTGGGATTGCAGAATTTGTAAAGGACATTAAACCAGGGTTCCTACGTAATTCCAAGAATCATGTTTAAGACTTTTTAAGGTCTGAACAGGGAAAAAATTAATGTATTTTGTGCAGCAAATCGTCAGAAATGAAAGGTCCATGAGACTGCTCCATGCACTGGCCAGAGATTAATTATCTACTTTAATCAACTGTAAGTGATGTAAGAAAGAGAATTTGTTGGCCAAAAACACCCCAATGTGTTGATTTTTGGTCAATTATTTTCACCTGTCCTATCAGCATACAGCATAGTGACATTCATCCTAACATAAGCAACAAACATATACCCCAAAAAGAATTAAAATCTAATAAATGTAGGTAGAAAAGAAAGATAGGCTAAAGACAAATCTAAGTTGAAGTGCCTTCTAAATTTAAGAACACTCATTACCAAAAATTAGACTTTTTAAGACCTCATATGGCCTTACATTTATGAAATCTGATTTAAGACTTTTTTAAGGATCAGCAGAAACCCTGTTAAATGTCAATCTTGCTGAGCAAAACTCAGCTAGCAGTCCTCCTTTTACCACCTATTTTGTGTGATTAAACTACTTTGACTCAGAAGAAATGTGAGTGAAATAAAAGTGAAAGCTTAGTGATGGTGACAAAGTCAGTCAACCATGGTGTAATTTTCTGACAGTCAGACATCAGCTTCTTACAATCTTTGAACCACATTTACGCTTCAAAACTGATGAAAGTGATGTTTATTTTTGAAGAGTGTCTTGATAAGTAAAACTGAGAACCAAACTTTTGCCTTTGTACACCAACTTCCAGGTTGGAATTTGGAACAAATGTGAGTCAATCATACATTATCCCTCCTTTGAAGTATTTTAAAGGTCTTCATATCCCTTCAATCTTTAAACCTATGACAGAAGATCAAGTTAGACTATGCTTTTAGATTTGTGTATTAAGATTCTCACAACCCCATCAATGACAATGGGCCTTTTAAAATGAAATTTGCATAATGAAAACCAAAACATATAGATCCACAATTATTTTTCTGAATTCACAAAGATTAACAAAATGTTTTGAAAAAACTTAATTAGTTACATGAACTACAAGCACTTCTTAACTGGCAACAACACCACCAAATTTGATGACAAGAAAGGGGATAAAGCTGACCCACACCTCATTCCAGGACTTTGGGGTTTTCCAGTCCTAATTCCTAGCTGTGTTATAAAACAAGGTTGTCTGCCCCCTTTCCTGCAGAGCACCTTAACGAAATTCCCCAGTGCAGTGGTTGTATTAATTCAATTCTTAAACATAAGCGTGTTCTAAATTAGTGGCAAAAGACAAACCTGTTGCCGACAGTCTTGGGATAGTGCTGAGGTGCACCCCTACCACCTCCTCCCCCCGAAGAAGCACTGAAACAAACAAATCCAGAGAGGAAAGCACATGAGTGCATGCAGCCTTTCACAAGATGGATAAGGCTGTATCTTTACCTCACAGGCAACAAGATAAATTGTACTACTTATTTATTAATTCAAACTTTAATTACGCTGAGGACACTGAGCAACAAGAGCCTGCGCTTCTGAGTGAGATTAATTTACAGCTCGAAACCAAAAACTACCCTGTTTACAGAACAAATCTTAATGAATGCAATACTATCAGCCGTTGAGATGTATTTTAATGTACTTTAAAATGTTATAAACTGAAGTGCTATATCCTTGCACTTAATCCCTGCATTTAAGAGGAGGTTTTGTAGATAAAGTTGAAATGGTCAGAAAACCAGTAAAACTCTGAAAAGGCTCGTTTGAAAGTAGAAACTGAGAAAATGGCTTGGCCTGGCCACAAGCTTCATGAATAAGCATCACAAGATACAATTTTAAGCTACTGTCAAATGTGGTTGATAGAGAGCCAAAAAGGCAGCTTAAATAAGACTATGCACATATTTGTATGGAGCAAGGCAAATGCAGAACATTACTGGTGACAGCATGTTTATTAACTCTTTAATCAGTGGAAAAAAATTAGGGAGGCTGCATTAAGGTGGCCTGGTATGACCTACAAATAAAGACAGCTTTTCCAGCTGCACTGTTTCATACTGCATATAGATTCATGGTTCCGGGCTCACACTCAGAAATTCATTTACATAGAACCCCTGTCACTGGTTTAGATGCCACTTCCACCTCCCTTTATGAAACGTGAGGTTTGTTTTAGCTTGCTTGTTTTGTTTTAAAAAATTGAAAGTATTGAAAATGTGAATCCATACACTTTTTTTTTCCTTGTTACTTGATTTGCTACATCTCTGTATTATTACATCAGTTATTAATTTTCCTCTGACTAGTTATTGTTAGATTTACTGCTTAACCTAAATTGTTTGCTACTGATTTAGTTTTGCAAGATTACACTGACATAACCACTTTTTGTGGTTTAGCTTTTCCTAAATTGCGGTGTTGCAACGCCAAATAATCAAGCAGGGAGTCTTAAGACCTATGATTGGTCGTACACAAAATGAGCTCAGTTTTAGCTGCAGTGGCTGAGCAAACCACAACATCTAGGCATGCATTGAGGCTGATTACTTCAGAGCATCTGCAAGCTTTAGGAGGCTGTAGTTGAAGCTTCTGTTCAGCATTTTGATGGTCAAAAAAGCCAATTTGATAGCTGTAAAATGACATGTGAAATCAATTGCAATGGTACACCAAGCCCTTCAAACATTTTTTTGAAATAGCTCACAATATCTGATCTAATTCAAAGACTAACTTCTGATTTTTCTTAGTAAATCCATGATGTGCGTCAACCTGTTTACACTGACTTTGTATATTGTTGTGAACTGGGTGTTGGCTGCCACCACCAATATTCACCCAACAGGATAGAAATCCTCTTAAGGCGAATTATGTTCTACCCACCCCCCTTTAGCAAAAGGTTCCACAAAGAGAAATGTCTGACTGCCATTTTGAGCCTTCCCACATCCTGCTTTGTTCTTAGGGCCGGAAGTCCCTGCCCAGTGCGCTAGCACAGTGGTAAACATGGAGAAATAATAATAGGCATATTTCCTGCATAACCTTTGGTTTATTACCTGAAACGAGAAGCACCCCCTTCTGCAATCACACTCTCCACTTTGGCGGCTTGACAACGAAGAATACTCAAAAGAATAAGAATAATAGGAGGGGATGGGGAAAACGGTGCTGAGGGATAGAAAAAGGAGGGGCAATTAGTAGCTGCATGGGGGGTTGGGAAAAACAACACATACCCAGGCTACATCATTAGCCATACAGCTCTAAACAGGGTATTAAACAGGTCACCATGATGTTTGTTATTCAACGATTTCAAAGGACAAAGTCAGTTAGCCAGCTTAGCCACAGTAACCAGGTCTTTGTTACAGGCCTGGCAACTAACAGGAAAAACAACGAAGCCACGCATTGACATTTAGTATGGACATGTTGTGTTGAATGCTGGAGCTATAACTTAGAGCATTTATAGGCCGTTTTTGCACAATGACAACATTCAAAACTGCAAAGAACAGTGCTCGTTGTTACTGAGCTACAACAAAGCAAAGGTGCGTCAGCTAACTGGCTAACGTTTACTAAACAGCTAGCTGGAATGCTAAATACTAAAGTTTGCATTTATTAAGATGTTTACAACAGTTCATCAAAACAATATGGATGTGGAAAATACAAATTTAGGTCAGCTGGCTTTGAAACACTGGGTGAAAAGACGTGCTTACGGTTAAACTGGAGTAATGCCCCCTTAAACTCTCCTTCTTGTCAGTTAGCTATTTTAATCATAATCTAGGATTCTTGTTAGATTTAAAAATAACATTAACGTTATCCTATGGTGCAATAAAATGGGGCAGGGCGGCGTGGTTAGCTGTTAGTTTCCACACGACTGTGCTTGTATCGCCATCCCCTGATGACAGACCTGACATCGGGACTTAAGCACGGTTTTTGAACGATCGTGCAATAAATCCCGCTGACTGTTACACTCGTTGCATTTGACAAACCTTAACTGATACATTCCTTAAATTATGTCCAGTAAAGTCTAGCAAGAGTAGCTTGGCGACGACGCCATTTTCTACTCGAATGTAAATCAGCTGAGCCATCGGTTAGCTAGGCTATCTGCCGGCTTCAGAGCTCATGCTCAACCGTTAGCTCAGCAGGGCTGTTGTTACCCACTACTGTTTTAGCTCGCTAGCTAGCAGAAGCCATTTTGGATGAGCCGGTGCAGTTCTGTAGGTAAGAGAATTCCGCCTTACCTTCACCAACGCAACTTCAGTTTTGTATTGTTTTGTGACTACCAAAGAAGAAATAAGAATGTTGTAAAGGAAGAGCGGGATTTGCACCGGGTATCAGTTGAGCGAAAAGCAGAAAGATGACCGCACAAACACACACATCAATCCCCAGCTCGCCGCTTGGCTTGTTTGCATTAGCCTGCTAGTGGAGAAGCTGGGCGCTTGACGGGGACAGAGAAGTCAACAATTTGCATTGGTCGCGTAATTTGTTGCCATGTCAAAACTGACCACTCACAGCACAGATTTGTTGTAGAGGCGTTTCCAGAAACATGTGTTAACCAATGAGAGGCATCTTAAACAAGCGAGAACGCCTTCTTTAGATGATTGACACACAAATTAACATCTGCAGTGCAGAAAAATAAATTGGTGATATGTACATTTTAATGGAGATAAAGGCATTAAAAGTTCTATTAAGTTTGAGAACACAAACTCTCAATGCTTTTAGATCATTATGGAATCAAACAAACTCATAAAATAAGGAATACAAAGGGGAAATAATCTAAATAGTAACCGGATAGACCAATAAAATCCCAATTTCAATGGGGAAAAATCAGTGCAGCAAAGAATGTAGTCAACAGTACTGTCACACCTTAACCAGAAATAATGTTAGAATCTTTACTGTGTCTTGGACTTTATCTTCATAATATCTGTAGAATACTGTTATTATTATTATTATTATTATTATTATTATTATTATTATTATCTTTTTATATAATATTATCTGTTAATATATACCTACCAATTAAATATCTATAAACATATATTTTTACAATATATACAGAATATAGACCAGAAAATGGGATACAGCTCCCTTTTTAAAGATATATGACTGAAATCATTGATATTTTTTTTCCAGCTACTATTAACAAGTGTCAGGACCCTTCAAGCAATGGGGGTTGGCACTGGGAAATAACAAATATGAAAACATGTTTAAAAAACAAAAAAAAAAACAAAAAAAAAAACAAAAAAACAAAAACAAAACAAAACAAAAAAAACTGGCTACTAATAGATGACAACATATTAGCCAAACAATACATCATCATGATATAAAGATGGTTTTAGAAGAACTTATTGCAATAATAATAGACCGATATAAACTTAACTTATCATCTCAAACCCATGTGCCTTTACCAAAGGCAAAAGAAGACAATTGCCAGAGGGCTCATGCTTCAGTAAGCCTCAAGATTAGACCTGGTCATTATAGGTGCATATGGAAATATTTCTAAAATGACTTTTAATGATTGCAGTGTATTTTAAATTCAAATAAGTGATAAAGACTGAATAAAATAGTATCAACATAGAGCTTGAATATCCAGAAAATCACTGGGGAGGACCCTTGGCCCCAATAGCAACTTCAAAGCACCTCTAAAAGCCCCACTTGTCTTTATATCAAGCAAATTATCATTAGGTTTATCCCTACAGACATACTGAAGGTATGAATTAGTAGGTTACTAGGTAAAATGACTATAAAATGTATGATTTGTTGTAGAAAAGCAGATATTTTACTAGTGTTGTCAGGATTAGTTACTTTGATTATAATTAATTAGGGTTCACAACTAGTGCACCACCAAAAAAACAGTTATTCATATAATTTTTCTGTCCCTGGTAACTTTATGATAAGTCCGCCACTGCTCCTCAGTGTCTCATGTCACTTCGAAAAACTTAGACTGCTCAGAGGACAAGTAAAAAGTCATATGTATTTTGTTTTATCAAACATATAATTCTTTATACCATATACCATTGTCCCCATATGACCTTTTAAATCCATAAAAAAAGTTCCTTTTTGCAAGTTCATTTTTAAATCTTCAATCTACCTATAAAAGCAGGTCTGTTTCCAAACAGGAAGTCTCTTAGTTTCAGAAAGTAGAAAAATACAAAAAGACACAAAAACAGTTTTGTACACAAAACAGTGGAACCTTAAAATGAGATAACTATTCCGCAACTGTTATACTGTAAATTGGATTTTATTCAACAAAATTACCAATGATGACCCTGGCATTTTTTGCAAAATTACTTAAAATGCAGTGTTTCATATTATTTTGCAAAACAGAGTTTCAAAACACTTAATAGTTTCTAAAAGACTGAAAACAGAAATCTGTTGTATTTTTTGTATAAGGAGGTAATTTCCCTCCAATCAAAGCTATTTCAATCAAAAACATTCATAAATCAAGTTCCATTCTGTGATATTACATTAACAATTCTCTCATCCATTGAACTTGTGAGTCTATAGTTTCTTTAAGAATTTCCTTTGAGGATGCCAGAATTGCCTCCCAGATCTGCTGTTTTGAGTCCACCCTCATTGAGCTTCCTTTTAAGGATGTTCCACAGGTTCTCAGTAGGGTTGAGGTAGGGGTTGATAGCGGCCCTTTATGCCCATAGCAGCCATGGCCTCAGTGGTATTTTTTGCAGAATGGGATGGTGTGTTGTCTTGCATGAAAATGATTTTACTCCATAGGGCACGGTTCTTCTTTTTATACCATGACAGGGAATGGATGGTTAAGAACTCCACAGATTTTGCTGAGATCATTTTGACACCTTCAGGCACCTTAAAGGAGCCTGCCGACTCACTTCCTATGGTTCCAGCCCAAAACATCACTCCATCCGCCTGGACCATCCAGGAGAGCTCTGCATTCATGAGTGAATCAAACCATTTTTTTTCATATATTTCTGAGCCCACTGCAGTCGTTCCCCCTTTTGGGCATTGGTTGAGGGTGGATGAAATACAGTTTTACACACATCAGCAAGCCTCTGGTGCATGAGTGTCCAAACTCTGGCCCAGGGACCAAATGTGGCCTGCAACCCATTTTTGATTGCCCCCTCAAAAAATTCTTTAAATTTAATGATGGCTCTCAATAGAGCATGAAGCTTGATCTACACTGTATTATTATTCTTACTTTCAGTACAAGGCATTGCTACCATGCGAATACTGTAAACAAACATTTTGACAGGAAGGATTTATTGATGTTGTTCATGACTAAATTGAGATGACACTATAAATAGTAAAAATATTGGCAACCAAAATAATAAAAGTGTCTTGATTTATAATGCCCTAATGGACAACAGCAGCAAATAGCAGCACTAATGATGTTTCAAGGGCGGAGCCAGTGGTTGCCAGAGCTGACTAGAGCCCCCTAAAATCTGATTGGCTCCACAAAAATCTTAAAATGATTGGCCTTGTCAGCCATCAACTAGCTATTTAAGCATACCCAATCACTGAGCATAACTTAACAAACACTGGATTGGTTTTATTAACTTTAATATCAAGGTTTATATAAAAGTGGCCCCACCATCTTTATATATTTTTGGATGTGGCCCCCAGAGGAAAAAATTTGGACAACCGTGCTCTGGAGGATCCTGCATCGAGAGGTTCTTGGGACTCCAGAGGCACCAGCAGCTTCAAATACTTGTTTGCTATTCATCAGTGGATTTTTCACAGCTGCTCTCTTGATACGATGAATTCCATACAGAAAATTTTCTGAATACTCCTTTATCTGAACGAGCTTGTCTGCGCTCTGAATCACACACAAATCTTTTCACAGTCCAATGATATCGCTTATTTTTTCTGAAATAGCTTTCTTTTTCCCCATATTGCATGAAACCCGTGACTTGATTTATAACGTGGAAAAACCTCATTCAGTAGTTTCCCTTTAATTAGGCTCAACTGGCAAACTAATGACCAAACCTGTCTGAGATTGATGTCAGTGGTGTAAACTGACAGGAGAAGCAACACAACTGAGAACTGAAAAAATAAAAATTAAATGTTTATTTAATAATTTAACTTTTTATTATTTTGACAGCCCTATAGTTCAATCAGTACTGGGTGTATTTTTTATTTTATTTATTTTATAAGAGACACATCAAGGTATTTAAAAGAGGTAAGTTCGAATTATGCTCCATTAAGAGGTGTACCGATGGGTTTTTGGGTATCTAGATCTGGTTTGCCCTGCAGTTCTCTAGATGTGTACTTGAAAAGAGATGCTTCAAATCATTATTATACTTGTTATGATTCATTTTTTCAAACTAAAAAGGGAAAGGCCTCATATTGATATTTGCCTGGGGCCTCTAAATAACTAAAACCATCCCTGCCCTAACTACACCATGCTCATTTTCAGTTTGAAAAATCAAGACTTAGTGTAAAACATGGAATTAAAAAAGATAATCTTTCAGATGCCAGAGGCTGTAAATGATCCACAAGACATACTTTTCAGCCTTTTAAAAATCCAAGTTCACAGTCTCACACTGCACACGACCTCCCATGTAGGACCTCATCCACCCTGCTTCATGCGTGCCAAATAAACTCTACTGTCCACTTCCAATTATAGTCCTGTCTTCAACTGGTAAAGCTTCATTTTGACTATATCCACAGCTGCCAAACTTTGTCATTCCAGCAGCCAAGGGCAAATTGCAGCACATCACTCAATCTGCTGAGATGGGAAGAGGTCATGATCTCTGCCTCTCCATGCAGCCTGGAAAATAATTGGGAACCTCCATCACCTTAGACGCCCCAGAACTTTGCCTAGCTCTCACGACAAATCAGTCATCCACCTTTTCACCTTTTCCTGCAGCACTGTTGCAGAGAAAACATCTGCTCCTGTGAACTTAAAAGATAATCTTTATATTCAACATGAAATCCTTGAACTGTATTAGCTGCCATTTAGCATACAGTAGATCTGTAAAGTTACTTTTCAGGTCTGTGGCACTAGTCTCTAAAAGGTAATTTGAGGTCTTTTGGAATCCAATTTAAATGCAAATGCAAAGAAATGTAATTGCTTGCTTTCAGAGAAATCAGAAGCAGTGCCAGCTATATTCATTATACCTGTATGTTGAAATGTAAATGAAATGTCACGTTAACAAAAGCCTTGAATTTATAGCCCTTCCCTTTTTGCACAAAGCATAAAGTTTTCTCTTCATACAACTAACCATACTGATTTCAACTAAAATATTGAATGATAGAGTCTGAATCAGTTTATCCTGCTGCAGTCAAAGGATAAAGAAAGAGAAAAATGCTGTCTTTTCCAATCTTGTGAGTGAGATTTCTTAAGAACACTTAGAGGGATTTTTCTAACTTTGCACAAATATAAAATGACATTTTCTTAATATTTTAAATGGGACTCTTACATTTAAAAAGTGAACAGTTAAACTGACTGAACCAGTATTTTGTAGCTGTGAGAAATGAACTTTCTGCACATTTTCCCTACTCTCCCAGCCACACAAGTATCACTTTCTAGAACTTAACACCTGTAAATATGCAGTAATGTATGCAACAGTATTGATAATTTAACAATAATGATAATAAACCTCTAATATATTGAAGAAAATGATACTAACATAAGTGTTTTATTTAAAAAAAAAAAACAAGTGGCTTTCAGTGATTAAAAGTATGACTTCACTGTGAAGAGTGAAAACACATGTTCACAAAGTTTCTGATGACTGAAAGGTTGTTTCTTCAGGCGAAATGAATTTTGAATTTCAGATTCAGTTAAGCTGCTTTCCTTTGGGAGTTCAACAAGTAATTTCTGACTATGCACAAGGAGAGTAAACGGAATTTTAAGAAAATACAAGAGTTAACTTGGAGGTCAGAGGTTACATATCGAGGTCATTTGGCACCGTGTTTCATTTCTTGCTCGTGAACACAATAGCTCAAGAATGATGCTGATTGCATTTAAGATGTCAAAGCTTAAGGGCATTTGTTCCCGTTTTCATCCTTTGCATATGAAAGGGATATCTCGGGAGTGTTTGGAGGGATTTTTTGGAGGAACTGATTAGATTTTGGAAGAACAAGGTCAAAAATAGTGCAAAACTGTCCCAGCCCCTTCTTTATGCACCACTGTTCTCTCACGGTGCAGCATTTGAAAACTGGCAAAAAATCCATATCTCGTTTCCCTTATTAAAAGTAAGGATGTCCCCAGGTGGCTATTTATTAGACCACCGCCCAAAGTAAGGTTTATGCCACAGCTGCCTCAATTAACAGTATTGGTAATTACCAAAATAATTTTTTATGTTTCTGCAATGGTTAATACACCAATATGTAGAAGCTCTTTAACCCAAATGATATTTTTAATGCTAAAATATAATTATTGTTGTTATCCATGAATTTTCAAATTTACTGATTTACAAAAAAACTGAAAAATCAGTAAAGCACATTAATATTTCTTGATTAATATGTCAAATTATAGTTATTTACTTGCATTCCTGGATAGAAAAATGAGTTTTAGTGATTGAATGTTATGCTTGATTAATTTCTGACTTCTCAGAGAAGCCCAGTGAGCCGGCTCAAATTTGGGTATAAAAAGATGAATTCAGTTTGAAATTCCTCATTCCTGTTCAAAATGGTAAAACGTTGAGAGCTCACTAAAAATGAAAGAGTCTGCATTGAAGCACTTCATGATGCTGCTGTGGCATAAACCTTACTTTGGGTGGTGGTCTAATAAATTTGTTAAGCACTGTATCCCCCCCCCCCCCCAGAAAAAAGAAAAAAAAAAAAAAGAAAAAAAAAATCATTCTAAACTATAACCAACACGATATAAGATTCAGCTAGGGCTGAACAATTTTGTCCACATTATTAAGCAAATGACATTTTTCTCTTATTTTCCTAAATATTAATGCAAATGACAGTCAGAGTATTTTTCAAGTCATGGTGATTGACATGTCTACAGTCACCATGGTTCCCGTTAAGCAGTTCTCAGTTTTCAACATATAAAAGCACGTTCTAGACAAAAATATTACTGAGGGGAAGGGGTTTGCAGAAAAGGCAGACATCATGAAGATTCTCAAAGGAATGAATGGATTTTCAGCTGACTTACCTCTGTAAGTGGAAATAAGGTGTTAAGGAATGTAGCCAACAGTTTAAGCCAGAGCAGTAAAACACAACGAAGGAAACAATTAGAAAGTGGCACGACTTTACTGGAACTTTTAAAGGAAGCCCTATTGAATATGAGTCTTTAAACACTACAGAACATATATATTTATAATGTTAGCTCACTTTGGCACAGAGACAGACTACTTTACATACAGATTACATTGATTGACATTGTTCCTCTGTTGCTCACGCTGGGACTGGCAAGGAACAAGGGAAGAGGTAGATGACAAGGCATAAGAAGTGTCTGGCAAGAATATTTACTTGATTTTCTTTTACTGATAAATGAAATATGCTCCTGTGGAAGACAAACGTTTGTAAAATAGCCCTTCTTTACAAAACAAAAACAAAAAAAACGTGATTTATTTGCAATCTTTGCAAATCTCAGCTGGGGACTCCTGTCTATTCTACACCTTGAACAAAGAGATGTATTCAGTGTATTTTCAGTGTATTTTCTGACAGATCCATTTCCTGTTTGAAACCAGACTCAAAAACAGGACAAACTCTTTCATTCCTTTTTTTTTTTCATTTTTAACAGAATATGGAAAAAAAGTGGAAAACAAGCTATTTTCCTGTTTGTCCATTTTTGACAGAAAATGAAAAAGTTAAAAAAACAAAACAAAACAAAACAAAAAACAAAACAGAAGAATAAGACATTTTATCACCCTTTTTGTTTTCATTTCAGTCTCAAAAAAATTGAGAAAACAAATCACAAAACTTTTATAAAGGGCTCCAATTTTTGTGTTTTCCAATTCTGTTATTCTGTTTTCTTGTTTGAATGAAATACTTAAGGAAAAGGAAATCATGTGACCCACTGGGAAAGGTGAACATTTCAAAATAAAAGCCTTAATGTCAAAATGTATGCCTACATTGCCATCCACTGTATTTTACAGTATAATGAAAAGCATATTTGCTCTATATAACACAGTGTATAAAAAAATAATAATGGTATTAGTACTGTTGAATCAGTGGACTATATTAATATTAAGAGGAAAATAAATTGATATATGAATAAATAAGCCTGGACTGCTTGAGGTATTTATGCATGTACACAGCAGGAGTCAGATTTCACACACTAATAAATAAACCTTTCCACCAAAGAATATGATCATAAATTGAAATCTGACTCCTGCTGTGGTCATGGATAAATACCTCAAGCAATCCAGGCTTATTTATTAATATTAATTAATTTTCTTCTTTAATATAGATATTAATAACCAGTAATTTACCATTGAAATTATTTTTAATGTATTATATAAAGCAAATATGCCTAATATTATACTGTAAAACACAGTGGATGGCTATAAGCTTTAATTCTGACAAAATGTGTTCTTTGTTTTTCTGTTATTGTCACCGAAATGAAAAAAAAAACAACAAGAAGAAAATAGCTTGTTTTTCCTATTTTCCATTTTTTGACAAGAATGAAAAAAAAGTCTTGTTTTTCCTTTATTTCCATTTTTTGTCAAGAAGGAAAAAAACGAGAAAAAATCTTGTGTTTCTGTTCTTTAAATTTCATTTTCTGTCAAAAACTACAAAACAGAAAATGAGAGTTTTTCCTGATTTTTGATTCTGGTTTCAAACAGAAAATGGATCTGCCAGAGAATACACTGACCTAAAGGCTAGCACTAAATTTATTCTGCTGCACTCTCAAACAGATCTGCCATTATGGCAGCTGAGATAGACAAAACAGGGGAAACAGTCTGCAGCCCAAAGTGCCGCGGTGCATCCACGGGCGTCGGCCTACCGCCAGTTTGGGTTTGCTCAAAGAAAATTGGGACGATCGTCTTGCTGCACATTGGATGGCACTGGTGTGTTTTGGCCTTTTCAGACAGAAACTATGGAGGCCAAGGAGACCTGAAGTTTATGGTTCAAATGCTCCAGGTGTGCTCACTTTCTTTGTTTGTTTTTTAAAATTTGATTAAAGGTTCATTTTAAAAGCAGAAAATCAACTTTTTGTATCATTAATGACTCGTGTCTAAAACTGCTCATTTGATGCACACAGATGATTTGACCATGGTGCCCTTTGTGTAAACGTTTAATTCGTTTATTTTGCAGGATTTAGTTTCATTTTTCACTCACTTATCTTTTAATAAAAGCTGCAGAAAATGAGCAAGTAATACATAAAAATAAACCCATCACATGGTTCACATGGTTACCTGTTGAAAGACAGGTTAGGAAAAAGTTGCGCTAGTCATAATAAGTCATCCCTATAAACACCATAAATAATTAAAATAACAGACCTGATGCTCTTTTTTTTCTCTAAATATGCACTTTTTGCATAATGAGTAAAAATGTAGGCATTAAGATACATTTAAGCAGAACTTTGCAAAGAAATGTATTTAATAGCAGACATGGATGTAATGTGGGTTATTAGTGTTACATTTATTATCCACCAGAGGGCAGACTCAGCCTTTAGTTGAGAGGAAAGACATCAGAAGAGCTCATGGTCTCCTGCTGCTGTCACACCGTCCTCCTCAGTCTTAGCGCTACACTGTTCCCAACTGTAAGCGCCGACTTTAAGCCCCCATAAAGAATAAAACCTGCGTACTAAACCCTTGACATCACTTTTAATCTTCTCGTTCCCTCCAGTCTCCCGTGGCTCTCTTCTCATCGTTGTCCTCACTGCCTTCAGGAAAACTTTCAGGTCTGCAGTGACCCGTCTTATTGCTTCATGATGATAAAGATCTCTGACCCAATTATACATCTTTATTAAATATCACTCCTCTGGCACTCATTTAAACCACCAGCTGACCCTCAGACTGGTGTCAACCTCCGCCCTCATGTTTTCATAAGAACAAGGTGATTGCAGACTTAATAAGCTTGTTGTGTCACGATATCCTGCAGGGGAAATGAAACACAAGTTAACTGAGACTACGTCCACACTTCAGGTCATTTAGAAATTAATCACCATCCTCACCATCAGTAGGAGGCTGCTTATCTTAGCAAATGTTTCCAAGAGATGGTGTTTATATTCAACACATTTTATAGATTTTTCTTTGACATATTATTTGTTGTCACAGTCATTTTTTTGTCCTCATGAAGTCTTACTGGAGACATTTTTTCTTTGATAACACCTTGTAAAGCAATGTGTTTGACATGTAAGATAAGACAGTCGTAAAGTCATCCCTTGGAGGCAAGTTATAAGGTCCAGAATGCTAAACCATAGAAAAGAGTCATCTCTTTTGTAAGTGTTTTATCTGTGCTTATTACAAATCAACTTATCACTGGACAGCCCAAAGCAGACTGGCAGCAATACACGTGTTTATCCATTTAAAGTGCCCTGAAAAGTATAGGTCAGGGAAGTAATTTCAAGGCACTGAAAATTCCTAAGAGTTCAGTTAAATCCATCATCAAGAAATGGAACAAATATGGCACATGTGTAAATCTGCCTAGATCAGACTGTCCTCCCAAACTGAGTGACCATGCAAGAAGGAGACTAGAGAGAGAGGCCACCAAGACACCTATGACTACTCTGAAGGAGTTACAAGCTTCAGCAGCTGAGATGGAAAAGACTCTGCAACCAACTTTTACCTGGGCTCTTGACCAGTCAAAGTTTTATGGGAGAGTGACAAAAAGAAAGCCACTGTTGAAGAAAAGTCAGATTAAATCTAGAATAAAGTTTGCCAAAAGGCATGTGAGAGACTACATAGTCAAGTGGGAGAAAGTTCTTTGGTCTGATGAGACCAAAACGGGGATTTTTGTGCATCGGGACAAGAAGCTACTGTATGTTTGGCAGACACCAAACACTGCACATCACCAGAAACAAACCATTCCCACTGTGAAGCACGTTGGTGGCAGCATCATGCTATTGGGATGCTTCTCAGCGGCTGACCCTAGAAGTGATTGTAGTGATTACTGCCAGAGGTGTTTCTACTAAATACTGACTTGAAGGGAGTGGGTTAAGGTTAGGGTTTTAACTGATATTACTTTCTAGAGATCTGTTTTTGCTTTGACATTTGAGTTTCTTCATCAGTTAAGCCAAATTATATTGACCATGAGCCATGTATAAAATCAATAAAAGGGTAAAACATCCAAGGGGGTGAATACTTTTTATAGGCACTGTTAAGAAGTTTTTGGATATGGTGCCTGGGGTCCTTCACTGCTTTTTCAAGGGAGAAAATTAGGGAATAGGTCTGAACATCCATCCATTTCCTATACTGCTTATCCTGTTTGGGGTTGGGGGTTGGGGGGGGGGGGGGGGCTGGAGCCTACCCCAGCTGTCACTGGGTGGGATACACCCTGGAGTGGTCGCCAAGTCAATCACAGAGCTGACATACAGAGACAGACAACCAGGCACGCTCACATTAACACATGGCACCCCAATATTGCCATTGTGATTTGATATTTGATTATTCCTTAAGTTCCCCATCTTTTGTATTTTCCTACAAACACAAGCAATAAATCTTTCCATATTATAACCAACACAATATTAGATAAAACTAAGGCTGAAAATTTTTGAAAAAAATATCTAATTGTGATGATTTTGACTCGTTTTTCAAATTGGATATGAACTGTCGTATTGAAGGGAATGATAATTTTTATGTCATCCTCATATTTAATAAGAAAAATGAACAAAAATGAATAAAGTGTGATTTTTGTAGACTATTCTGAAAAATGGTACTGGGATGATTGCATGATATCTAAGGCACAACATCTCTGCTGCTGCTGCAAAAAAGTTTTAAACATGTATTTTGACATAAATTTTATGTTAGGAAATATTGCAACTTCTGCGATTTGAAAATTGCAGCAGGCCATATTGTGATTTAATCTAATTTTTTGATTAATTACCCAGCCCTATTAGGGAAAGACAAATAATACTTAAAAAACAAGGAAAAGGGATAAATGGGTAAAAAGCTGAGTGAATAGTGCACCTTAGACGTATTTCATCTGGTCTGCAGATGCCCCAATCAGTAGGAACAGGGATCAATTGCAGAGACAAATGAGGTTGATCAAAAGCATTTATTTTTTTCCTTTCAAGAGGTTCAACTACCCAACCCTAGAGCTCCTTTTCAGAAGTTACTGGGAGTTCATTGAGCCGACTAAAATACCAAAGTAAAGTCAGACGTGGACACAGGACATATGTTTGGCTCTGTGTGCAAGCATAGAAATGTCCTTTATGTGCAGATGGTACTTTCATCCTCATGTTTAGAGCCTGCTTATAGGCCATATGCAGATTTCATGGATATTATAATCAGAACTTTAAAAATTCATGCTATTGTTGCCAAAATGACGTCAGCTACTGTATGTTCTGTCTAATCCATGCAGTGAAATCAGTGATAGTGGCTGCACGCCTGTGTGTATGAAATATACATTAACCATATGGGTCTCTTGTTCCTTTATTTACATTAAAAGCATCCCTTCTCATCTGGACTGTCAGGTGGTCGCACAGACATGGACAGCAGCCATTCACTTCATGGTTTTAGAGGGGTCACAACTGTTGGGTTATGTCGGTCCTTCACAGATATCATGTTCATGAACAGTTTAAGTTGAGCTCTGATGTGAACAGAAATCCAGAGCGAGGGAGAAAAAGATGTCAAGCTCAAGGTCCCTTTGGAGGCGGCAGCGATGCTCGGTGTGGGGACGCTAGCAGCATAGAAAAATACATCAAAGACGACATACAGTTCAACTGTCTGATCTGAACGGTTTGATTTTACAGCAAGGTGAGAGTCGTTTCTCAAAGGTAAATACATAAAAAAAAATCTGTCATTATCAAAAATGCTTTTGCTCACAAATAAGGGCCTCTGACTGAGCTTATGTTTCACTAAATGATTATACATGTACATTAATTGAGGTTATCTCTTGCATCCAAAAATAAAAGCATCCACGCAGTGTTACAAAGGAGATGCCACTTTTGTTTGTTTCTCTAAACGGAATTTCAAAGGAGCCTTTGAAAGAAGCACTGTCAAAACCCTGCCAATGCTTTAAAAAACAACCAGCGTGACCTTTTCCAAAGATGCATTTATCGCTTGGTGACAGCCACATGAGGGTTTTTTTTCATTCTTGCAGTTTTTTATTGGAAAGGGTCTGTCAGTGCAGTGAAGGTGAATGATGCATAAAGGAGATCTGACAGTTTAAAAAGAGAAGAGTGGAAAATACACTCTCGTAGCTGTATTCACAGAAACAAAAGTTAATAATTTTCTTTATTTCTTGGTGCTGCGTGATGGATTTTCTCTTTTAATTGAGCCGAAATTGTCAAATACATTTAACTTTGATTCATCCATCTATGCATGGTCAGGTAAGGTCACAGTGGCAGCAGGCAAAGCAAGTCAAGACATTTCTTTTCCCAGCAATGATTGCAAGCTCCTCTTGGGGGATTCAGGGGTGTTCCCAAGCCAGATGGGATGCATAATCCCTCAAGCAAGGTCTTGGTTTGCCCTGGGGTCTCCTTCCGGCTGGACTTGCCCTGTTGCCCTGAAGACCTCCACAAGGCAATGGCCAAAAGGCCTTTGCAGGTGGAGTTTGCATGTTCTCCCTGTACATAAGTGGGTTTCTCCTTAGGTACTCCACAGACCGAAAAAAAAAAAAAAAACATGCTAAATTGCCCGTAGGTGAGAGTGTGAGCATGGGACATTTACCCAATACCCACTGGGATTGGCAACCCTGAATGGGAACATGTTTTAGATACTGGATGGATGGATTGACAGTCGATATACTGCCGAATATACTGGCTTTTTAAATCATGTATTGGCCTCAAACATTGGTGAAATGTACGACTGTATCATCAGGTATAGATGGTTGACCAAGGCCTTGGTTCTCAGCTGGTTGGTTGGGACCTAAGAGTGGGCAGTAAAACCATTGTCAGTGTGACTGGCAAAATACCTGGCAAAAAGTGTCTAATGTGCTTTTATTATGAAGGAAATGTCTAAATGTATTTGTTAAGTCACATGTTATGTTCTGTTTTTTCACATTTCACACAAAATCCCATTATTTTTAGAACTGGGATTTGTAGAAACAGTAATGCAGGAAATCTAGCTGTAATGCAATCATATATGTTGTTAAATGTGATTACCTAGAAAGCTTGTACTTTATTAAATTTATCATTTTATTTGGTTGACTGTTCTTATTAAAACACTGAAAATCTGTATTTTTTAAGCTTCTGGAATTTCAAAATAATGAAAAAATGATGGTACCATTTCCAAACCCAAAGTAAAGTACCTCTCGGTTGTGACAAAGTTATGCGTTACACACCTTTCCTATTTATGCCAGTCCACCTTTGGCCTTCACCTCTGTGTATTCAGCCTTGACCTTCAGAGAACACAGAAAATATGAATGAAACACTCCTTTGCTCTCCCCTGAGATGTGTGTGACCTTTCTCACACATTTCAGAGCCTCTATTTATCCAGGGAAGGCTTCTCTCAGCATGCTGCATGCCTTTTTTTCAGCACCAGGAGTGCTGGGTTTATACAAAAATCACCTCTGAGAAAAAGCCTGGTACCTGCTAGATATTTCCATTTTTCATCCGATAAGCATCAGCGTATGCGTGAAGAGGATCCACACTAATAATTCAAGCATATCTGTAAAATACTAGTAATTTACATTTCATTTTGTTTGGTGATATAGTGTTGAAAACTCATGCTGGAAACAATACTTCAGACCCCTTAATGCAGGGTAATAGTAGAAAATTGTAAGGTAACATCAGGTTTCCACTACTTTGCAATGACATTCAATCATCATTGAAGGAGAAACCCATCATAGAGGAGGAGGGAGCTGCACCATCTTTCACTAACAGCAGTCTCCAGAGACCTGGCTGAAATACAATCACATAACATGTATTTTGAGTCAGGGGTGTGACTCTCTTGTGTTGTGTGTTGGGGAAAAAAAATCCTGGCGCTGCTGCAACCCACCGCCTACAACTTCACACCACATATGTGTGCAGTTAGTTAAAGGGTATTCTGGGAACTGTGAAAAGAGCTAGTTGGAGACGAACTTTGGTGTGTTATTCAGGAAAACTGGCATCCAAAGTTTGCCCAAAAATAACTTGGGATCATAGACAGATTACATCTAACCTTTTAGGCTCTTTGTAGTGATGCTAACTTGGAGAGGCTAGTATTTACAACATCTGTTGGACTATTTTTCTCTCAAAATGGATAGGAAAAAATAAACCTGACACTTTCTAACTACATTTCTGGCCCCAAATTGAACTCTGGTATATTTCCTAAAGAAGGGTCTGGCTGCAGTCATGCAGACAATGCTAAATAACACCTCACACCCTCTCCACTACATTCTTTTCCTTTGGTTTTGAGCCTAAACGTAGCCAAGTTTATTTTTTTAAAATAGAATAGACATGTTTACAGCCTGGGTCATAAAAAGTAGACAATCATATCTTCATGGACACACTGCACAAAGGGTGAATTGTAGTAAATCATCTGTTTTGGCTGAAAAGGGGTAAGTTGTGCATGATAAGGGGCATTGCTGATGTGACTGCAAGCCAGCATTACCCATGGTGTACCACAAGGTTCAGGTTTCGGTCCATTTTTGTTCTGTATTCATATGCTGCCCCTTGGACAAATAATTCAGTGCTACATTTCACTGCTATGCAGATGACACACAGATACACCCAGGATTCGATTTGCCAGGGGTGGATGGTGGGGGTTTCTCCCCTTTTTCTTCTGATACATTTTTTTTTTTATCTCCAGGTTGGAGGGTTATGTTTTATCCCTGCCTCTGCTCAGACTGACTGGATCCAACTCTTTAACAGTGGTGGTATAATGTCAGTATTCACTGGATGACTGAAATGTTTATCACAAACAAAACTCAGGATTTATGGGGTCTGATGGTCGCACTTGTCCTGAGTTCTCATACTGCTGAGCGAAAGCAGGACAGACATTAGAAAGTCTCCTTTTGAAAGACCGTTTTATATGTATTTCAAAAGCATTTTTTTCTCAGATACAAAAATTCTCTTGCTAACATTCACACAAATACAAACATCTCAAGCAAATCCAACTAGCAGCTAAATACTAAAATTCACCGTCAGCTATAGTGATGGGAATTTAAGCTCTTTTGAGTGATCCAGATCATTTGACTCAGTTTAATACGAGTCAGTTCTTTCAGTTCCCAAACAGTTCTTCATCTGGAAGGCTACCATTTTAGGTTTTATTAAATCAGCCAAGTTTGACAATGCTTACTCCCATTTTTGATTTACATGCATTTATTATGATGAAATTATTCTTTACAATAAAAACCATACATTGGAATAATAACCCGGATGATTGGGAAACTAAAATAAGGATACAAACTATATGTCACTTTACCTGACATGCCAGATGGCACACATCCATCTGGAAAACCTCCCATAGACATTGTTTGGGAAAGGGCAGAGCCTTTGACAACAAACTCGGAGGATAATTAGATGAAAGTTCTGTCTGTCCCATCTTTATAGGCCAATCAGAGCAACAAAACACATGATGGTGTAGCTACTAAGGTGCACCACTATAGAGCAGTAAGCTCCATAGAGAGCTGCATAACGTGAACATTGGCGACTGTAGACATGTCTGTACACGACTTTTGTCATTTTTGAAAAAAAAAAAAGGACTCACTGCTGCCCCTTGTTCTACTTTTAATAAAGAAATTGTGTCAAGTTCTGATGAAACTGACGCTATAGCAGCATCCGCGCTAAGCTCTTCCGCAGTAACTGCACCGGCCTCTTGTGGTTGCTTGCTTACGTCACAACTCTGTGGTGCCCAAAAGTACAGCCGTTTACTCCTGATTGGTCCTGTCACTTTCTAAGCGGGTTGTGATGAGAATTACAGCTCTTTTCAGTCATTTTGCTCGGTTCAGCAAAAACAGCCAGCTCTTTTGGCTCCCAAATGGCTCTTCATTCAAGTACCAGTTTGGCTTCATTTGACCTGCCAAGTTTAGCAATATCATTACATATGATTGATATTTGGGCAGGTATTTTACTCCAACTATGCTCAATTTAAAAAAAAGCTGAAAATTTCATGTAATTAGTTTTCAAATGTACTGTCTCCCACAAACACATTGCAGGATAGATGAATTCTCATTGGCTCGTTTGCTGGGCTGTATGCCACACCTGAAACAAAACATTAATGTTACACCATCAAACACACGTCCTTAATGCATGGTGTGCCTGTGATAGAGGATAAAATCTTATCCCTACTAAGAATCAAATAACACACAGACACACACAATCTATACAGAAATAAAATTGGTAACAGCAATAATGATATGAAACAGCTCGTAAACGGGATCCGGCTCTTATCATTCACGTAAAAGAGCCGGCTCTTTGAACTGGCTCGTTCACAACGACCCATCACTACCCAACCCAATCTGTTCAGATGGGAGCTTTGCGAAATGGGTTCACCAGTGAGAGACACGGAAACAGGCGAATCCATCTGCTTTGCACTTAGACTGAATATTTCACACTTTTTTCTCTATACATACTTTGTACCACTGCTACTCAGGAAGCAAGAAACCATCCAATCACAACCCTGATGCTACTATCCCCCTCCTCTGCTCTGTGATGTATGATGTGAAGTTTGTGATGCATCATTTGTTTTCCAGTAAAGTTTGAGGTCTAAGAATGGGAACACTCTGAAGTCGCAAACTCGAAAACAATTGACTGTGCCACCCTTTAATCCTTCCCCCTTGATGTCCACTGAGGCTTTTACAAAATGTCTCCCATTCCCAGGCTGTCTGTCTGTCAGGCTGCTGATAAACTGCGGTACTTGTGACCCTCTTCACATGCGAATCAATAATGCACTGTGATATCTTCTTTTTAATCTCCCTAGTCAATTACATTGTACCTGACAGGCTAATCTAAAAGAAGGCTTTACTGTTTGAGCCTGTGGGAAAGGCTATCTCTAACTGTATAAAAAATAAAAGGGGGGGCTTGTACGAATTAGAGAGCAGAAAACCATATCACATTGCAGACACCAGCAGAGACAGCTGAGAAATAATTCACTCCTCACTGAAAATCGATACCAGACCCATGTTTGCAAAACTTTCAGTCAATTCCTACTTCATCACAAGCTGGTGATTTGTTTTGCAGACTTTTCCGTAAACTTATCTAAGTGGAACGATTGATCATTTGTCAGCTCCATGTCAGAGTCAAGAAACACCTATTAGGACACGGACGGAGCATTTTCAGAACGACGTGAGAGACAATTACAAGGCTAAAACTCCAAATAGCGTACGTGGATGCGTTCTCTCAGCGGTAATACACGTACCATCTGCTGGTTTTTATGTAAAACTTCTCTGCAACTTCTCATGAAAGAACTAAATCTTGTTTGTTTGTGTTTTCCTCTTCGCTGAGTTTTTCTCCATCTGGGGAATGCAGGATTAAAATATTAGCACTTCCTATTCAAACTCTTCCCTCTAGTTCAAAACAAAAATCAATACATGCTCCATTATGTAAAAAATGTTCAAAGAAACCTGCTCCCAAGGGTGGGGTCATTCTTTGTATGTTGACTGGAGGATATATACCCCTCTGACTGAACCAAAGCCTGCCTTTGGACTGGAAATTGAAAGGAAAGCTAAAGCCTTTTTTGTTACTTCTTCTGCATGCAAAAAAAGTGAGGATCTGCCATTTGTATATTTTTATGTTAAGTATTCATAATGCATATGTTTGTGTGAATCCTAATAAAAGACTCCTTTGTGTTACTGGGTTTGTTTTTTCTGTTTGTGTGCAGGAAAATGTCACTTTCTGTACAGTATTTGCTAAAGGCCTGAAGTAGTCTGCTCCCTTGATGCTTGCAGTGGAACATATGGAAAAGTCTATTATTAACAGGCCACAGTGGGACTTATCTCCAAAAACAAAGAGTCCAAACAGTAAATCAGGAGAAGCCGGCTGTGTAAGGCTGTGAGATTGATGGCCTCGCACCAATATATTCATTGGAAGCTTTTTCCATAAGTGAACAAAATGAAGATTTGTGTTCTGAATCCTTTCTTTGCTCTGGCTTTAAAACCGTGTCTGCCTGCTGACATTAAAAAACAGAGCCTAGCTGTGGCGGCTGCTGCAGGAGGGAGGGGCAATATCTCACAAATGGACAAAGATGCATGTCTAAAGCCCATTTCAGACAGGGTGCCTGGTAACTTTTTGGCAGCATCACTGCATGATTTACATTTTGGCTTGCATTATAAAAAGTTAGGGCTTTCAGACTGCCTGCATGAGCGCTGCGTCTCCTACCAGACATGCACGTCTAACATGCAGAGAATGTGGAGAAAATAAAGCTTGTCTATTTTTTCCTCGATCTGCACACATCTGCTGCCCAAAATTGACAGAAAAATAACAATTACCTTGTTTTGGCAGATACATGTCTGTATGGAATAAAGTAATTGGTCGCCTTATCATTACACCAACAGGGACTGTAACGACATTGTATTCAACATGCATTTTAATACTGAATTGGCCCCCCTCTTGCAACTTTGAAAGCATCCACTCTTCTTTTTTGTGTGAATTAATACCCATTCATTCTACAGAGCATTTATGAGGTCAGACCTGGCTCACACAGGTGCTAGTTTGGGTTGAGGTCAGGGCTCTGTACAGGCCAGTCAAGTTTTTCCACACTGATCTCATCAAACCATGTTTAGTTTAGTTAGTTATGTTTATTTGTGTTAGGGACAGTGTATAAAATGACATTAGTCTCAAAAAGAGAAAAGATGCTTTATACCAGATTTAGCTTGCTAGCTACAGAACCAAACAATCATCTACACACGAGCGTGTCTCAATAGTCCTTGCTTTGTGCACAGGGGAACAGTCATGTTGGAATAAAAAAGGGCCTTCCCCAAACTGCTGCCACAAAGTTGGAGGCATAGCATTGTCCAAAAGGTCTTGGTATGCTGAAGCATTAAGATCGCCCTTCACTGGAGATAAGGGGCCTGGCCCAAACCCTGAAAAAGAGCCACATACCATTATCCCTCCTCCACCAAACTTCCCAGTTGGCACAATACAGTCAGACAGGTAATGTTCTTCCAGCATCCTTCAAACCCAGACTCGCCCATCTGACTGCCAGAGTAGCGTGATTCACCACTCCATAGAACAGGCCTATTCAATTAGCAGCCTAAAATGAACTGCGTTGCAAGCGATGCTGACAGAAGTAGCCCCAAGATACCAAGTAATAAAACATGTCCTTTTCTACTGTAGCTACAAGTGTTCAAATTTAGTTTTTAGGCCCTTTAAGATATGCCTGGGTAAGACGTGACCAAAATGATTATTTACAGGATTTCATTTTATGTTTTCATTCTATTTATCTCATTTTTCAAACATGGATTCAAGTGAAAAAGGTGTTATGGTCAGGTTATGTTCAAATACAGCTCTGTAGTTGTGTTTTTATGCACTATCTGATGTGTTTTTGTCATGTTGCCAAATTTATAAGGGAGACTATCAATAAAAAGTGCCCATTTTTCATCAAATTGAGCTGTAATAGTTCAAAACTTGACATTACCAGCTGCTCACTGGGCACAGAACTTGTCCGGCTCATCTACATTTTTAATTTGTAATTTAATAGCTCTGTCATAGAACATGTTTCCAGTGCTCTGCAGTCCAGTGTCTGTGTGCTTTACAATACTCTATCTGACACTTAGAATTGGACTTGGTGATGTGACACTTGCATACAGCTGCTCAGCCATGGAAACTTGTCCCATGAAGCTCCCGTTGCAGTTTTTTGTGCTTACATTATTGCCAGTGGAAGTTCGAAACTCAGAATCAGCAGAGCATGGGTGACTTTTAAGTTGACCCCACTCTGTGATTTTATGTGGTCTTCAGCTTTGTGGTTGAGTTGCTGTTGTTCCTAAATGCTTCCACTTTAGAATAATATCAGTTACAGTTGACTGTAGACTACCCAGCAGGGGTGAAATTTCATTAACTGCCTTATTGCAAAAGTGGCATCCATCAGTGTACCAGGCTTAAAGTCACTGAGCTCTTCAGAACGACACAGATGTTTGCAAATGGAGACTGCATGGCTAGGTGCTTGATTTTATACACCTTTGGGAATGAGTCTGGCTGAAACACCTGAGTTCATTAATTAAATAGTGTGGACAAATACTTTTGTCCATATAGAGTATGTCCACTTAGATAGAATCCATCCATCCATCCATTTTCTTTACCGCTTATCCTGTTGGGGGTCACAGGGGGGCTGGAGCCTATCCCAGCTGTCATTGGGCAAGAGGCAGGGTACACCCTGGACTGGTCGCCAGTCAATCACAGGGCTGACACATAGAGACAGACAACCAGGCATGCTCACATTCACACCTACGGCCAATTTAGAGTCACCAGTTAACCTGTTGAGCATGTCTTTTGGTGGTGGGAGGAAGCCGGAGTGCCCGGAGAGAACCCACGCATGCAAGGGGAGAACATGTAAACTAGGCATGGAAAGGTTATGGCCAGGAAGCTAGGCAACAGCGCCATCCCCTACGCCGCTGTGCAGCCCCACATAGAATATGTTTGCAAAGGGTCAAAAAGTTTCTCTACCCTTCATATTTTTATTCTTCCTCTATGTTATTTGTCTTTGCACCAAACACCAAGTCAGAACCCCTGTATGTGAAAATGAACTTAAACACTCAATAGAACACGAGTCCTTGTACTACACAAGGACATGCCTCTTACTTAATCAGTGAATTACTTAAATGAAAGATTATTTATTGGGTACAAAAATCATATCCTCTCAATATCTATCCATGGCTTACAGTAGTTAGAGTGGTGTCTCATAGGGGCTCTGCAGCTCAACAGAGAGGGAGAAGTCTGCTGTTGTGTGCCTCCTTGAACACACTGATTGTAGTACAACATTAGATTTATCATAAAAACATGAGCTCCTCTTACTTGAAGTGATCTATCCTTTTTTAGGTTTATTGGTGGCTCTTAATTGTTCACAGGTCTGAATGGAAGCATGCTTAGTTGTTTGCCTCCTTATGTCAGACCTGAAATTTACTGACAACCAGCCTGGGGTGTAACCCTCTTCTCTCCCAAGACAGCTGAGATTGACTCCAGTCTCTGCAACCCCAAATGTCAAGTAGTATAGATAATGAATCAATGGATAGAGCTGTGAGGCATTTAATAAATTATTTTCTTGTCTTCATATAAAAAGGAGGCCCAAGCTGTCTTTGGACCCAATGAATGGACACATAAATCTCCTGTGCTTGCACTAAAAAGCAGAGCAATGGCAGCACGGAATGGCTCTCAAACACACCATTACACTGGACCTCTGCGGTGATTCTGCACCATGCCAATTACCACACCCTGTCATTTGTGCCATCCAAGTAATAATGGGCAGCCTAACACACAAAAGAGAGAGCAAAAAGCATCCGTAAATGATTTCTGGCTATGTAAAAGGAGGGGACCACTGAGCGGGAAAGTGTCCTTGCTGCTAATTAAAACAGCTGGCTGCTACCGGCCGATCCTGTCCCTCATTAAAGCCTCCAGTCCTGGAAGAAAGACACAGAAACAGCAGTCGGAGGTTAAGTCTAAGAAAAAAATGGGGCAGCTTTGTGGGGGGATGACATCCAAACCCGAATTAAGTTAATTTGAGGTTCTGCTGCGGGCCTGTCAAGTCCTCACAGTGTCAGGACTGTGGCAGACAAACGGCTAATAGGCAGGACGGCTCTGTGGAAGAAACACAGTGAGCAGCAGAGTGTGTGTCACGCTCTTTGTGTGTCTTCGCTTGCTCGTCCCCTCACTGACACTAAACCTGCCTGACATTTTCTGTAAGGAAATTACAGTTAATTTGTGTGAGGTACATCTTGTTTTGCATTTCCAAGGGCCTCTGTAAATGCTTTGATCGACAAATTGTGGCATTTGTGGAGTGTTATGTCTGCAACTGTATCTTCTCATTAGGAGAATAATTTGATTTGGGGATTTTCGGTAGGACAATTGCAGCGGCACAAAGGACTCTAGGTAAGAGACAGGCATCAACACTTCTTTTGATTTAAATTCAAATGAGCCATAACAGAAATTGGATTCCTTTTTTGTCAAAGGATTCTTTTAGATTTATATTCCAGCTCATATATTAGAGGTGATTTGAATCCTCATTCTGCAAAACCAACTGAAAAGGTACATCCATAATGGCCTTCCTGTTTGTGGCTTTCCAAACTAAAATGTTTTGACCCTGCTGACATCAAATATACACTGGAAAGATGTGATTATTTTTCTGCATCTGATAATACAACGGGAAGGGTTTTAAGAAGGACAGATTTTTTTTTTCCTAAAATACATATTTCAAGGTTGGGTTAAAATTTTTCATTACATTCTATTTCTATAAAGGGAGTTTTTCTTTTTGTTGTGCTGGCCCAATAGTTTGTGAGAATTTCTATGCCAGTGGTTTTCATTTGTTTCAGTGGGTCACGAATGTGTGCCTGGAAAAACAAGATGTTGCAAGTTTGACTGAAGAAGGACGCACAACGAATGCAGCCATGAAAAGAGGATGAAATGCAGGGCCAACATGCTGATTTGTGGCAATACCATGAGTTGTTAAACAACATGTCCTGTAAAACCACTTGCCACTGAAACATATAAAGTGACTATCAACCATCGGGTCTAAAGTTTGAAGCTGTCAGCATACAAATTCTCCCTGGAGTTTCGCTTCTCCCACTGTCTCCAGAACCTCTCTCACAGCAGACAGCACACACCTACGACACATGCATGTTTTTGTGTCAGAAGAAGAAGAGAGAAAGCACAAGATAGCTGGGAAAAGTAAAGTGAGTGTTAAAAAAATAATAGTTTGAGATGGACAATTTGGTTCTGAAGAAAAACCAGCATTGGATCTGTCATCTGCCACTAATTTGGATTTCAAATGGAAGACGACGAAGATTACGCAGCAGTAACACAACACATCGCCAAAAACATGGTTCTAATAAGTGTTGTTGAAAAGCCAGGAATTAAAAATCTCATCGAGACTTATGATCCAAAGTATGATTTGACTGGGCGCAATTTCTTTCCCTGAAAACTCCCTGCTAAAGTTGTACATCAGTTCAATCAGGAGAGAATACAAGTTTAATGAACAATTTATTTTTCAGATTGGAAATGTTTGAATGTACGAAATGTCTTTGGCCAGTAGACTCCAACGTGATGTCTTTATGGACTTGAAGGGGAAGTGAGGCTGACAGAAAGATAGGATACTCCCCTATGGAGTCTAGACACTGGTGGTGATGACAGGAGTAGATACAGAAGTACTTCTGAGGAGATTGACCCAGGCACTGATGAGATGACTTGCAATGATGAGGAGATGCAGGCAGCACGAAAGAACTGGATCAGCTGTGCGTATGGTCAAACACAGCCTAGTTTGAAGGTGAGGTCTTACTTATGATGGGGTTTAGGCTCTACTTACAAGTAAGGTGTTGAGTGAAAACATCATACCTGCGACAAAATTTTGGTTAGTTTGGACGTAAATCTCTACTAGTTAAGGTCAACCTTATGCCTCTGTAGTGCAACCGAACAATGACACAACTTAATCTATAACTTAACTATTTTTAACGTAGAGTTTAGTGTGGACTTTACATCATAACTTAAGATGGAACTTGTGCATAGCTGGTGCAACAGGCTGCTGGTGAGATCACTTGGAGATGGTGATGAAGGGATGCAGGATGGCACGAAGGAGCTGGACCTGAACGAATTAAAGTTGTAATGGAGGTAGCTGGGGAGGAGGAGGGTTGCAATGGTTGCACAAAGCAACAGAGTGACTTTGAAGGAGAGGGGAACATATTATAAAATATGACAGCAGCATGTTTGAATAGAGAGCGGTTGTGGCAGAAAGGGATTGGCCCAGAGTAGACGGCTATAACAGCTGATTACCAGAGCAGCAAACAGCGAGAAAAGGGAGATGCATGAGTGAGTGACTACTAATGAGTGAAAGAATGAATGGAAATCTTTGAATGGGAAGCTTTTAGCTTGTTTTGCAAAGTGGATAGTTGTGTATTGATAGCATTCATACACTATATTGCCAAAAGTATTCACTCATCCATCCAAATAATTGAAATCAGGTGTTCCAATCACTTCCATGGCAACAGGTGTCTAAAATCAAGCACCTAGCATTGCAGACTGTTTCTACAAACACTTGTGAAAGAATGGGTCGCTCTCAGGAGCTCAGTGAATTCCACTGTGGTACTGTGATAGGATGCCACCTGTGCAACAAGTCCAGTCATGAAATTTCCTCGCTCTTAAATATTCCACAGTCAACTGTCAGTGGTATTTTAACAAAGTGGAAGCGATTGGAAATGACAGCAACTCAGCCACGAAGTGGTAGGCCACGTAAAATGACGGAGTGGAGTCAGCAAATGCTGAGGCGCATAGCATGCAGAGGTGGCAAACTTTCTGCAGAGTCAATTGCTACAGACCTCCAAACTTCATGTGGCCTTCAGGTTAGCTCAAGAACAGTGCGTATAGAGCTTTATTGAATGGGTTTCAATTGCCGAGCAGCTGCATCCAAGCCAAACATCACCAAGTGCAATGCAAAGCGTCGGATGCAGTGGTGTAAAGCACACTGCCGCTGGACTCTGGAGCAGTAGAGACACGATCTCTGGAGTGATGAATCTCACTTCTCCATCTGGCAATCTGATGGACGAGTCTGGGTTTGGCGGTTGCCAGGAGACCGGTACTTGTCTGCCTGCATTGTGCCAAGTGTAAAGTTTGGCATAGGGGGGATTATGGTGTGGGGTTTTTCAGGAGCTGGGCTTGGCCCCTTAGTTCCAGTGAAAGGAACTCTGAATGTGCACTGATTTCAAATGTTTTGGATATATGTAACTTACATTTCTGACTTGTATATTGTGTCTAGATATATTGACTCTATCCACGTACTATTTTTGGTATGCCTTATCCCTCATAGGATCCCTCTTTTATCAAATTTTAGTACTTTTAATTTAAAATTGTCATGTTGGGATACCTAATAAGGTACTGATGGACTTCAGCTGTGTTAAGTCACATTACTATGTTCACATATTTAAAGAAGTAGTGAACACTTTAACATTTTTTACCAGCTATACACTGAGGTATCTGACTGAACTATGATAAAACTTATCAATGCTAGTGTTATTTTTGACATTTCCAACAAACTGATAAAAATCTGCATGTTATGACTTAATTAGCTCAAACCAACATGTGCTTTGAAAAATCTTTTCTGAGAAGGCGGGGCTTACCATCAGTAGGTTTCTGCATCACAAACTTTATATAAAAGGAAGAATATTACCGCCTCTAACTGACTTTACCATTCAGAGACCACTCCCATCCTCTCCTGCACCTGCACTGCATCGGCTCTGAGAGCTTCCGGCTTTAGTAACGCCGGTGCTGGAACCAACAGCACAAACAGGTAGTGTTCAAGGCCACCACAGTCCACGACCACACCATAGCCTGCTTCAGGGGTACTCTGGAGGGGGAAAATCCTCCATCCCAAAAGATCGCTCTGAGGCAGCAGTGCTGCAGGACTATGTGTCACCTTCTGGCAAGGGCTTGCATTCTGGTTGACAAAAACGTAGCCTCTGCCTGTCGAGCTATCTGTCAATCAAATCATGTTTTTTTTTTTACCTGGTTATAAACCAGTTTATTTCTAGTGCAAAAAAACTTTTTTTAACAGGTGTTTAGACGGGACTTCGGGTGTTCCTGCAGCCAGCCTCAAGTGGACACTTGCTGTATTGCAATTTTTTGCACTTCCGCATTGGTTTCATTTTTCAGGACCGAAAGTTGCCGCTCGATTAAGCCACATTCATTTCCTGAGAGGGGCGGAGTCAGACAGCTCATTAACATTTAAAGCCACAGACACAGAAACAGCTTGTTTTGAGCAGGGCTGAAACAAAGGGGTTTTTTAGACATGCAAAAATCCAAAACTAGAGTGTTTTTTTCAGCAACAAACATCACAGGCATGTTTTGGGGACCTCTGAGACTAATATTAACTCGTCTTAGAGGGGTAAAATATGTGACCTTAAAGGGCATAGAATTAAATATGGGTGGAGTGTGGTCAGCGTATGTGTGATGCTGCATAATGCCTTATACTTTCATGCTGTTAGGACACGGTGCTGTGTACGCTGCCGTCTGAAAGTTCAAGAGTGTTTTTATCCAGTTTAGCATCATCCAGAAATATGGAGTAAACCTGATGGCATACTGTTAAATTATTTTCCTTCCCTTCAGTTATTTGCATTTTTATAAATGTCATTGTTATTCTTATTGTGTTGTTTTTACCTCTGAAACAGAAGCAGTCATTTTCTGTATTTATTACAACCTACCCAGGAGGGAGTTGTTAAAAGTCATTATATGAAATGCTGCAAACTCGCTGAGTCAAAGTCTAGTGACTGAAGAAACAAACAAAAACTACAGCACACTCTCAGCAGTCATGCCCTTGAATACAGAAATATGATTTCTCACAGTGAAGGAGAATTCAAGGGTGATGTTTTCTCGACATCAGCAATAAATAATTCTTGCTTCTTGGTGATTTTACTCCGTTCGGTTCCATGCTGTTTCCACTTCCAGGGCAAACCAACACTTGATTTGTGTAATGCAAATCAAGTGTTGGCAAACATTTTTTATGACTTGTTCTTCCTCCGTCTCTGCGTTCTGTCCTCCTGGAGAGGAGACGTACCCGAGTGGCTTGTACATGGCTGTAATTAAGATGTGGAGCGACGATAAGAAATCTCTCAGAAAGTTTACAAACCGAGGCAACAAGAAACAGTGATGTTTAATTTATGTCTTTGCCTTTCAACATTTAATGATGTCCTCAGACGTTCTTTAGGGAGGGGGAACACACATATTTCCATGCAAATGAGACGACAAACACAAACAAGTATGCTAGTCTCGTGGATCAGCACATATCACACAGAACCAGACACCCAGATTATTCCTACGTCTGAACAAATATGCCCTTCTCTTCTTTGTTGATCACTTTACTGTTTAGTTTGTTGCTTTGTTTGTTTGTGCACGGAGTATTATTCAGTCTGCTTTGGAGACGTAGAAAAATGTGTTTAAATTCAAATAAAATGAGTCTAATGTGCCATAAAGCTTCAGCAACAACAGGGGAGATTAAACGTCTCGATTCAGTATGAAAAGGTGTGATGGGGAGATTAGCCTAACTGGTTCATTGACACACGGATTGCCGCAGGGGAGTCTGTGTTGTTAATTCTTGTTGACGATTAGACATGATTAGCTGATGTCTGATAAGAAAGGGCTGATCTGATTTTGCATTTTTTTTATTTAAACCAAAGGCAGAGTGTTAAATGTAGGATCACATAACAGTTGCCAAAACTAGAGACACACTGATTGATCGGTAATCAGAATTGGATCAATTTGTATCAAAGAAACATGATCAAACTATCAGAAATAACTTGTCTTCCCTTATCCAATCACCTGGCTATCCTCTGATATTAGCGCCTGAGAGAAGAACTGTGCGTGTTTATTGAATTGTCATTCATCCAGAGATGCTGAAGGCACTCTTGGCACCAAAGTAAGACGCATTCCCAGTGTGTGTTGGACTCTACTAGAGTTGTGCCTTGTCATATATTCTGCTTGTCGTCCATGGGAGGGAGGAGGGTTTCTATTCTGCTGGCTTCCTCTGAGGGCCTCCTCTAGTCACTGTGGTGTTTTGCAGCTAAGGTTTGGGGTCAGCACCTTTAAGTCTGAGGCCATGGTTCTTTGCTGGAAAACAGTGGATTGCACCCTTCAGGTGGGAGTGAGACTCTGCCTCGAGTGAAGGAATTCAGTTATCTTGGGGTTTTGTTCACAAGTGGGGGTAAAAGAGAGAGGAGTGACACTGGCAGGAGAATTGGTGCAGTATCGCAGGTATTGTGCCAGTCTATTGTGGTGAACAGGGAGCTGATTAGGAAAGCAAAGCTTCAGATTTACCTCCAAACCTTCACTGAAGGTCATGAGCTCTGGGTCACGAACGAAAGAATAAGATTGCGGATACAACTGTCCAAAGTTAGTTTCCTACAGGGGGTGGAAGGGCTCAGCCTTAAGGATACACTATGTGGACAAAAGTATTTGGCCACACCTGTTTATTATTGAATTCAGGTATTTCAATCAGACCTTTGCTACAGCTGTATAAAATCAAGCCAATAGCCATGCAGTCTCCATAAACATTTGTGACGCTAAATCACTGAAGAGTTCGCCACCAAGCTTGACACTGTGATGGATGCTACCTTTGCAATAAGACAGCTTGTGAAATTCATCCCTGTAGGACCTTCCACAGGGCACAATTTCCCACAAAACGCTCCAACTTTAGGGAAGACCTACACTGAGGGAATTCTGTATCTTGTCTGGTCTATGAACACATTGGTATCCCCTAAAAAGGAACTGGAAATTATCTTGAGGGAAAGGATAGCCTGAGTTGACTTGCTTGGCTTCCAGCCGCTGCAATATGTGAAATTCATCCAGGAAACAGTAACAGTGATTTACTATTTAATTAATTTATCTTATGACATCGAGTTTGTACTGGAAAGACTCTTAAGATCAAGTTAAAAAAAAGCCGGTGAGCAAAAGAGGTTGGCAGAGGTGAGTGGTTTGTTGCTCAATAGCTGGGATGCATTCACTTGTGCCATACCGTTTAAGACCTGATGGCCACTCTCCTAGACATGCATCTGAGACACCATCTATATCAGAACAGAAATACACACTTTCTAAATGAAATTTAATTAAACTTTCAGTTAGGGTAAGGGTAAGAGTTAAAGGCCAGATATTTTACCCCTTGAAGACAAGTTCATAATGGTCTCAGAGGTCCCCAAAACATGCTTGTGAAGTTTGTTGCTGAAAAAAAAACCTCTGTTTCAGCCCTGCTCTAGAGAGCTGTTTCTGTATCTGTGGCTTTAAATGTTAATGAGCTGTCTGACTCCGCCCATGACTCCGCCCCTCTTGTGAAATGGGTGTGGCTTGATGAATGTGACTCTCCTGATCCTCCTCTCAGCTGAGAGGAGGATCAGGAGAGGTGGGCGGAACTTTCTTCCAAGGGAGGAGGGCTAACCAAACGTGGGGGCGGTGCTAACTTCCCACATGACATCATGAGGGGAAAATCTGAGAACAGCTTGTTTCAGCACACGATTTCTGAAAGGTGGAGAAAGAGAGGGGAGGAGGGAATGGATTTTTCTGATTCTTTGGGGGATTGTTGAAAGGCCAGGTGCACATATTTTTGCTAGAAAAGTGTATTTTGCATAATACAGGACCTTTAAGGTAAGGATTTTAGGAAAGCAAATGTTAAAAGTTTAAAACCTGACCTGCAAAACCTGATCATAAAATGTTTAATAAGCTGAGTTAACAGTCTAATTACAGGAAAAATGCTTGTCCTGTAAGCTCACTAAGCAGCTATGTTAGCTACATAGCTAGTTACATTTGCTAAAGAGCACATTGCTAATGCTAAATTAGCTACATTGGCATGTGTAGTAATATTGATTATGTAGATAGCATCAAGTAAAGACTAATTTTCAATTATCTAGCAATGTTACAATCTTCACATGATGACAACTGGTGGTTCTGAAAAAGCTACATAGAAACTGCTTTACACAACCATAATGGAAATTGTAGCATAGGAGGATGGTTAAACATTTATTTTTGAACTTTTTATGCCTTTATTATAGAGATTGGACAGGGCTAGTGGTGGAAACAGGGATGAGAGAGTGAGAAATGACGTAGGGGAACAGAGCCACAGGTCAGACCTGAACCCCCACATGCATGGGGTTCAAACTGTGCCCCAAATGACAGGAGCCACCCCAAAACAACAACAATTATTACTCATTCTATTGACTTTACTGAAGTTTCTGTTTTGTTGATTTATGTCCAAGTGTGAAGTCCACCTTCACCAACAATCCAAACAAGCCTCACCTAAAGTCACCAACTTATGAGGTTGTAGCTTGTCATTGCGGTGGTTTAGCCTGGACTATTTCACTGCAGGAGAAGATGGAGATGTGGCAAAGTATCCAAAAATATCCAGGAAATAAGTTTTAAAGCCAGAAAAATGATTTACATTTTCTACAACGCGTGTCCTGTTACTCGTCCAAATCTTTTTGCCCGTTGAAAAACATCTCACCATGAAGACAACCTGTCAATATCATATTAACATTGAACTGCACAGCAGCTGTCAGAGTTTTTCACCTGCACACAGAGCAGCAAACAAGTGACTTTTCTGGGGTGTTTTTTTTTTTTTTTCCAGTTGTTAGCCGGGACGAGAAGCCTTTCAATCCTGCACCAACAAACCTGACACAACAATGGGAGCAGTATAATGGATTCCAGAGGGATTTTAAGGAATGAAGTGTTGAATTCTGTAGATCATCACCACTGAGGCCACCATGGGCTTGTTATATTTGTGCCGTATGAATTCAGTTTGTTTTTGAGTGACAGAAATAATGAGGGAACTGCAATAACAGACTGCAGCACTGTAACACATGCAGCTACTCAGTAAAAACTCAAGTTTTACAGCCCTCCTAATCAATGAATCATTGTAAAAGTCAATAAAAAAGTTTAACATGACTACATTTTGTTGAGGGAAAGTCTCACTGCCTGTCAGCGGACTTTGATAGTTTAATTAGCTGCAAATGTGTGTGGGAAGGTACACAGCCTCAGTCCAATTATAAACATGGTGGTTCAAACAGTCATGCTTTGTAGAGATGCTGGTGTCAAAAGAACTGGATGTTTTTCTCAGAGGGTGATGGAGGCCAAACAGAGTTTAAATGAGACTAAAGGGCCACTTTCTCTCTTTATGACACAGATTTTATAAGAAGCCATCTCTTATTACAACTAACAAAGACGGTCCAAGACTCACTGTCAATAAATATAATGCTAACGCTATACTTTTTGAAAAGGAAACTAATTATTTCTTTCCCCCCATGGATCTGATTAAGCACGGCCATATTTTAGTGTTTTTACACCGAGAGGATTTTGCCGTTCTGTTTACAGTGTGTGGTAGTGTAGTACTCAAGACCACACTATCCGAGACCAAGACAATACCAAGACTTTTAGGGGTCAAGTCCAAGTTAAGACCAAGATAAGCCGTGACTGAGACCAAGACCATAAAATCAGTTTTAAAAACCCATGACAAGGTCAAACACTCAAAGAGCATTCTCTCTTGAATTTTAGTTTTCTTTTAAATCAACTGGACTGATAAAAACAAGAAGTCTGCAACTCTAACAATTTGTTCAACTCACTTCCTGTAAAAAAAACAAATCCTTTTAATGTATTTAAAAGCCACTGACAAGTCCAGAATTGTTAAAAATATTTGAAAATGAGATATTTATCTAGATTTGTTAGGTGAATGAGGCCTAAAGTGAGTGTTCAGAGGTATTTCTGACTAGAAATAAGACGGACTGATGTCAGAGTTTTTACAGGTGTAGCTATTTGTTGTTTTAGCAAGTGCTCCTCCTTATTATCACATAAATGAAGTCAAAGAATAGCACATCAGTGCTGGTCTCGATCGGTCTTGATGGAAAATCCCAAGGCAAAAATAAGAGACCAAGCAAAAATGTTCTCAAGTGCAAGACAAGACCAGGACTGTTCCCAAGTACTACAACACTAGTGTGTGGTGTGCAACAAGATGACCAGCACAGCACACAAGATTCCCTCAACCAACAACCTTAGTCTCCACTCTCAAAACCCCCAAAATCACAGTCAAACATGACTTCAGAGTTTACAAGCTGATTGTGGCTAGCTGTTGTGCTACATCCACTTTGTAACAATTTTGGCCCAGCTCCCCTCCATGTCAGTTTAATTGTGGTACATTTTACAGAACATGTTGGATTGACACGCATGCGTCACGTTTACTATTGTTGAAGTGGCTGTGTTTGTTGTCCTTCCTCCTTCATTAATCTTGACTACCATTCTATGTAGAGGCTGGGCGATATGGATCAAAAATCACATCTCAATATTTTTGAGCTCTAAGGCAATATTCAATATACTGTATATCTTGATATATTGTATATCTTGATATATCTGTTCCATAGAAAATAAAAACAGTCAGATTTCTAATCCACATAAACCAGGTACAGGTATGTAAGCTGACACATACAAAAATATTAAGGGAATGGAGAAGGCATCAAGATAGGAATATGTGTAAGTACATTTATGCACCTGAAGATAAATATGAGCATACACTCTTGAATGTATTTGGATGTGAAGTATACAGTATGTATGGATACATGTAGATATATAACTTCTATACAGGTATTCATATAAGAACATGTATAAATGAATACACCGTGTGTTCATGCAGATATCAGTATATAAGTAAGCACATATGGCATGCTTCTCAGTTGAACTCTCCAGTATGATCCTGGGGAAAATATCTGGTTTGGAGATAAACACTTTTCAACTTCCAACCCTCTACAAAATGTACTGTACCACTCATATTGCTCACAGGTCCTGCTGGACCACATGTCAGTGAGTCACATTCGCGAGCCGTGAGACAAGGTCAGTTGTGAATAAAAGCTGAGATGAACTGAAAGATGAGCAGTATTCATAATTTACATGTCAAAACTTTATTGAGAATGTCTACACAGCCTCTATTTCACTCGATCAGAAGAAGGAGAAGAAAAAGTCACACGGACACACAATACCACCCATTCAAAAATGCACTCATTTATTTATTCATTATGTGTTTTTTTATGTCACACTACCATTGCTGCTAATACAGAAGAGGATTAGGGCAATTTTCGAGGGAGAAAATAATTGACAAAATGACAAGAAGAAAATCGGTATTTCAAGAACAAAGTCAAAATTTCGAGAATAAAGTTGAAACACAATTTCAAGATTAAAGTCAACATGACAAGAAAAAAGTCAAAACTTTCTATTACTAACAGCAGATCTTAGACACTGTGTTTATGTGCTAATGAGAGAGAATGTCTTTATTGTTTAATCCAATAATGAGGTATAATTTCACATATTCACTGATATGAGGCATAAGGCATGATTCACTGTTATACTCATAAATCAACAGAAGCGACATAACAGTGCTCTTGTCTCTTCCTCTCTGTCTGATCACCTGTAGAGCTGCACAAGTGACAGACTCAACCTTGATATGTAATGGGAGAGCGAAGGGAGACTGATCACTCGTTTATTGATCATGGAGAAGTTGCTGCAAAGGACAAAATGTAAAAAATGCCCCCCCCCCCAAAAAAGGAACACTTTACACGTGTTGTCAGTTGGAAACTCTAGTTACAATATTGTGTATGATACATAGAGAAAATGTCACCTGCGGGACACCATGCACACAATGGACATTACATTTTTGTATGGAATTTACAATTAAAAATCTCCATATGTTTTTATTGCTGCTTTCATGCAGCACCTCCATGCTTCCCTTCAGATATGTCAGTAGATTTGTTTACATTGATGTTGTTTATCCCACCACAACAAACACTGATCAATAAATGAGTGATCAATCTGCCTTCGCTCTCCCATTACCGAGGTTGAGTCTGTCACCTGTGCGTCTCTACAGGTGATCAGACGGAGAGGAAGAGAGACAAGAGCTATTATGTCTCTTCCGTTGATTTATGAGTGTTTAAGATAACAACAGAATCGCGATTGTCTCTACAACATCGACGAATATGTGAAATTTTACCTCATTAGTGGATTTAACAACAAAGAGATTCTCTCTCTTTAACACATAAACGCACAGCATCTATGATCCGCTGTTAGTAATAACAATTTTCGATTTTTTTCTCGTCATTTCAACTTTAATCTCGAATTTGTGTTTCAACTTTATTCTCAAAATTTCGACTTTGTTCTCGAAATTTCGACTTTAATCTTGACTTGCCCAAAATTATTTTCTCCCTTGAAAATGGCCCCAAATCCTTTTCCATACTGCTAATACTGCTGCTTTCATTTTGTGGATTTTATTTTGCACTGTTTCAATACTTGTAATTCTTTTAATCTGTGTTTTTTAACCTGTGCGTGCTATGCCACGAAATTTCGTTCAGTACCACATCTGTGATGTAGCATCCTAACAGTGGTGAAAGGGGTTTTTAAGAGGCAAATTGGGAAAAAGTAGCAAAAACGGGTTACAAAATTTTACAGGTCAAACATTGTTGGAAAATGGAGAAAAACAGTTAAAAAGTAATTAAAATGGGTTTAATGTGGAAAAAAGTTGCAAAAATGGCCGGATGAAGTATTAAGACACTTAAAGCGTCAAAAATTACACTTGGCCTAAAAGTTGAAAACCATGGCATAATGAGCAAAAACAGTGGTGAAAAGAGGTTAAAAGGTGTCACAGATACATACTTTAAACATCAGAACCCAAAAATTGCTTTATACATCTTTCAACTACAAAATAAGGTTGCAGTAAGCCAGGATACTAGTACCAATGCTACTGATCCAACACACACGCAATGATATGCAACAAATCTCGAATGGGGAGGGATGATTCACTGAGAGTCAGAGTATGTCAGTATTTTCTTGAGTATATTTTAATTTAAGTAAAGTAAATTAATCTTTATTGACTAAAACTGGACTAATTTTTTTTAGTTCTTGTTGACTAAAACCAGATGACAACTGGTGACGCAGGCTACAAACCTCTGGCTTTATCTGTTATATTTCCATGGCTGATATCCACATAATACACCGGCAAACTATGGTGTTTGAAGGGAGGTTTGGTGCGAGAGAGGGAGGGGTTGTGCAGGGGTGAGCAAGCCAGACAGAATAAAGCAACAAGCGCTTATCTGAATCATCAATCACCCATCTGTTATATTTCCATGGTTGATATTCACATAATAAAGCGAACTTTGGTGTTTAAAGTGAGGTTTCAGGAGAAAGAGACGGGGGGGTCAAGCCGGAGTGAGAAAGCAATGAGAAAGCAGTCATCCATCAGTCATCCATTTAAATGACTTGGACTGATACGAAATTTCACATAAAATTGGGCCTGTTCCGAAAAAAATTTCACGGAAGAAATTCGGGCTTCAGTGTATAAACATGATAAGAACATGAGCTCAGTGACTCAGTGTGCAAAGGCCTTAAAACTAAATTTAAAATAGCTGCCAAAATAGGTACAATTGCAGTTTGTACATGCAAGGTTAAATGGACACAGCAGCTTCATGTAGGCGTGTTTTTTTTAACTTTGAATAAAACCACACTTACATGTACATGTATTTTAAAAGTCCACTTTTAAGCTGGCTACACTTAAGACAATCTGAGACCTAATTTTGGGACTAATCCAGTGATCGGGGGGCATGACCTAAATCAAGGCTTAACCAATCAACATGATTATTTTACTGCCATCCATCGTCTTGGAGCCTCTAAACAAAGATGCTATGCAAAGTTGATTTTGTGCAACATAAATGATGAAATCCGCTGTGCACAAATGGTTTCTTTTCTTTGTCCCTTGTGGCCTGATAACATATTATTCTGATCATGAGCAAAACAGTCATTATAGCATTGTCAAAATTCATGCACAGGTAAACAAATAAATAATAGAAAGTCATATTTTCTTGCAGATGCCCATGGACAAGGATGCGGAGCCAAGAAGACCACTGAACACATTATGCTGATTACCTTAGCTCTCAATTCAACCAGGATGAAAATAACAAAATAACAAAAAACACAACTTCTCTTTTTTTTCCATACCAGAGAAAAGCTTGCATCCTGTTATTGCCCCCTCTTTTTTAACACCCTCCTCACTAGAAATATGTTGTTTTTCGTAGCATCAATAAATACGATTGGCAACACAATGGATGCAGCACCGTGGTGCCACTGTGCAGCCATTGTGAATTCATTTGTCTCCTGCTGTCAAAAGAAAACATGACGGCTGATGAGCTTGAACCATTATATTCAAATGTTTGCTGCCATGTGCTGTGATGCATGCGGGCTTATTTGGCATCCAATCAGTGCTGGGGCTGTTTGTTTTAATAGCTTGTTATGATGGGGCATTCCTCGGTTAATGAGACATGGTGCACTCTTCTTGTTCCGTCCTGATTTATCATGTGAGAGGATGTTTGGAGAAGGGGGCTGATGTTTTGTTGTTATCACCAGGCCGGTGCACTCATCAGACTGCAAAACACAACATGTCTCTCCAAATCCAAACATATACTGGACCTACTGTATTCAACTTGCCACAAGGAGATGAACTCTAAACACAACAGCACGCTTAAACTTATGATTTGTGACACTTTCACCTCCACATTTCAGCTCTGGGATTAGTTTGTTTGGCTGTGAAAGAACAGTGATTACCTCTGACACCTCTCTTCAACACCTGATTTTCATGATACTTTTTCCATCATCACGCTGTGTTGTCAATGCATCATGGCAGCCCCGCGGCAACGTGTGCAGAGCATTGCAGAGAGGGACCTTCAACCTCAAATAAGAGATCACAAACCGGAGTTCCTGCTGAGCCCAGGTATGAAAATAAGTAGCGGCGTGTTTGGAGGAAATTCTGCAGGAGATGTGACAAAGGTTGGGAACTGTGAAAGCAGATGACAGCTCTGTTTGTGTCAACTCTGAGCCTTAATGTCATAATCTACCTGATGTCTCATTTCAGGAAAAGGTCAGGAAGTCACATCCTGCAGAGAAACAGCCATCAGCACTGGTGTTTGAGAGTTAGATATTCTTAGGTTTTTCCTTACTTTTTTATTTAAGGATTTTTCAGGAGGAAGGAACTTGATTATACACTTGTCTTTGCACAGCCCCACCCATGATTTGCACCATAACACAAAAAGCTCTGGCCTCTTTGGTTCTCCCGCTCCAACGGAAGTTCCTGCAAGTTTCAACACAACAGTCAACAGTTTAGGTTAATCCTGGGTAAACTCTTTATGTAATTATCCTTTCAAAATTAAATGTTTATGGTTATGGGCTCTAACCTGCTGCTAATGTTTCAGTGGTGCCTTTCAAGTGGACAAATTCAACTGGCATGTCAAGAACATCCAAGAGCAGAAAATTCAGCAGTATTTTTCAGAATTTTTTAACTTTATTTTGAAAGGCTGCGGCTGAAGGCATTATGTTTCAGGGTTGCCTGGCCATCCTTCGATATGTCTGATGGTTTGCACCCTTTTTATAAATGCAGTATCTCAGCAACACAGCCATGTGAAGAAATAAAACTCCATAAGAACCATAAAAAACTAAGTGACTCGTCATCCAAGGATCCTTTGCAGCACTCCACACCAAGGTGTGAAAAAGACATCTCAAGGGCCGTCCACTCGGAGACGATGAAGTATTTTATTGTAAACTCAAGGCCTGGGGGCCAAATCCGGCCCGTGGTACAATTATACAACGTCCGCATATAACTCATCATATTTTTATATAACTGTCCCCCAGGTGTGAGGTCTGCAGACTTCCTCCACTGCAAAAATGTAAACTTAACCTGAATGATTTCAAAATATCCTTGTAAAGTAAAAGTAAATAATAAAAATAATTAGATAAAAAGTCAGGACTGTAAGAAAAAAAATTCATTTATGTTTTCATGACATTGTTTAAAATTTGCATCTTACATTTTTTAATTAAACTGAAGTTTTTGACCTTTTATTTCATATTTTGACCTTTTAGCTTTACAGTTTTAAATTTGAAGTCGTATTTGAAAATTTCAAAGTCATGATTTTGACTTTTATCTCATGTCTGACCATTTCAACTTCTAACATTGAATTTTAATCCCATATTTTGACCATTTTGACTTACAATTTAAAAATGTATCTCAAATTTTGATCTTTTTAACTCATGGCTTTTAACCTCATATTTTGACATTTTAAAGTCACTATTTTGACTTTAATCCCACATTTAAACCCTTTAAACCACTAAGTTTGACTTTAATCCCAAATTCTTACAGTTTAGACTCACAATTTAAAATATTATCTCATAATTTAAACTGTTGAACTCATGATCATGAGTTTGATCTCATATTTCAACCATTAAAACTCATGACTTTGAATATTATCTTGTATTTTGACCTTTAAAACTCCAAATATCAAATCTTATCTCATATTTTGACTTTTAAAACTCATGATTTCTACTTTTATATCATATTCTAACCTTATATAAAAATGATTTTGAAGATTATCTTGTATTTTGACCATTAAGACTCATGATTTTGACTTTTTATCTCATATATTTGCCTTTTTAAAACCTTATTGTAATTTTTAATTACATGTTTAATTCAAAAATCATTAATCATCAGTGCTATTTTTTTTTACATAATTCATTACTGGTGAAAATAAGATTGAAGATTTGTGGTTAAATGTTAACCCTCTTAAGCTCTCAGGTTAAACCTTAATTCAGAATCTGGCCCAGCTGATTGAGTCTGACACCCCTGCTGTTAGAGGCAGCAGACTGCTGCTGTGAGACACAGCCTCTGTCAGGACAGAATACACGCTAGGACTTTAAAAATAAATTCTGATTAACTTCCTCTCAGGGTTGAGATAAGGGTTGGGACACCTTAAGTTAAAAGTCAAAAGTTTAAACTGCAGGACTTGACTGGAAAATGTTTGGTAAAGCTGCCTGAACAGTCTGTTTGCAGAAAAAAAGCTTCTCCATGCATCCTTGTGCAGCTAATGTAGTTAAGGCTAAAGCTAACAAAGATAGAGCTATGTTAGCTATGTGAACAGCTACATTTCTATCAAACATGATCAAACGTTCAGTCTGAGTCAATGATAAACTGATAAGATTTGAGTTTAGAGGACAAGGTCAAAATAATTGGGTCTCATGTTAATCTCTTTAAAAAGCACTAGCTCAAAACACATGATGGATTTTCTTCAATCTTTGCAGGAATGTCCACTGAAACATGAAGATGAACTGATTGGATATTGTATAGCTCAACTTAAAACCAGTTTCATTACTTAAAAAAAAGCCAATTATGGTCTTTTGTCGCTAAACAAATCTAAAATAAACTTTGAGATGCATCATGTGAATTTGAAAATTCTGAGTGTTCAGTTTTGTTCTATCTGCAAAGGAGTAATGGTCCTTTATGGTTGCAATCTTCCATGTTAGTGACTTTGCACCTGAAGTTATTTTACAGAGTGACCCTGAACACGGGCCTGCTCTATGGATGCTAACAGGAAAAACTCCATAAGGCATCTGTAAGTAGCTCTTAGCCACTCAGCTGTAATTTAAGTTAAAAGGACTCATTAAATTTGCAGCAAACTGATACAGCACTTCCAACACTTCTCTGATCATTAATCATATTTCTTATCTTATACTGCTTTCTTTTGACAACAAATACTCTATCTCATGCATTAATGAGTCTCTCTTTTAATTTCTAATCACTCTCAGCAGTTGCAGGGCATTTTTGTATGTGAATTAGTTTTTCAAAAACTTGGTATACATCTTCTGAGACAAACTTTTATTTTTTGTGTGTCTCGGTTGGTGTGTGAAAACAAGATGGTGCACAAATTGAGCCCCCAGGGAGCAGATGAAGGCCTCCCGAGCTGGCAGCTGATGTCTCACTGAGAGCTGGACCGTATTTTCACTGCACTGGTACGAACTATTAAAAGAAACTACGGCCCACGCCAACCTAAAAACGTACTGTCTGCATTTGTATTGCATTTAAAACACAACTTCCCTTGAATAACCGAGGTAAAACCCCACAGAGGTCACACAAGACGACTGAGAACTACAATACAAAGCTCCTCATTTAACAACTAAGTCAGCAGAGCGTTTTCCAGGAGGCCTGAGAGGAGTTTCCAGAAGGGTGTTCGCTATGCAGATGGTGGGTGACTTTCATAAAAGCCTTAACAAATGGAAGGAGTAAATGAAGTGGACATTTTCTCCCAACTGGAACATCCAGAAGGTTCTACAGTCGGGGAGAAAAAAGGTTCACATTGAGTTTCACTGGTCCAAAGAAATAATGACACATGAAAAAGTCTCCTGCAGCTGCTAACTTTGTTGGTAGAGCGACTCTGAGAGCCTGAAACCCTATAGACTCAATATTAGTCAGACAAGCCTCCCACTCCCTCTGGGTGTGAGTGCACACAACAGATCCATTGTTATTTGTTTACTGTTGTTTCACCATGGTTCACAGAAAATGCTTTAAACCGAGACTGATCCATATTTCAGAGGGAAAATTCTCAGGTTTAAGAGATGAAAAGACAACTGCAGAATCTGCTTCTCGCAGCTGTTTGCATGATTTCTATTGCCTGGCTATGAACTTTTTGAATAATCGAATCACACTGAGTAAGGCAGTGTGGTAATTAATCAGGATTTCAATTAACAAAGTGAAAATGTTTGCATTATCTCAGCCGCTTCAGATAAAGCCGGGGAGCAAATTAAACGAGGATCAGCAGTTGGATGTGCATCAGATGGAATGCTAATGGACAATGATAATTAGACTGCTACAAACTGTAGATTGTTAAACGTGTGTTTATGAGAAAAGAACAAAAGAAAGTACAGGAGAAAAGCTGAGTGCAGTGATTGTCAAGATGACTTTTTAAACCTCATTCATGTTTGTATCAGTATCAGAACCCAGAATCTGCTTTATCGACCAATTATCCTTTTAATTCGACTCTGGTTAGCTTTGCTCTCAGTGTACATAAATTAAATACAAAAGATTACTAAAACTGAAAAAAGTATAGAAAATTAGGATTTGAATATGTAAAAGCTCTTGCAGGTATTATTTGTAATATATACAAGTCTGTGTTCACTGATACTGCAGTTGCTAAATGTGCAAACAGTGCAAGAATGCTGACTAGACATGTTCAGATAGAATTTGCATAATGTATCGGCAGATTTACATGAGGTAGATAAGATAGTTGAAGATAACTGCTTAGTGCAAACATGTGAGACATCATACCACAGAGAGCCTTTTTAAAGCATCAGAGTTACATTGGACTGATTCATTATAGCATTTTAATACAGTAAATGGATTCAATTAGTAATATGGTAAATAGAATAAATAGTGCAAATATGCATATGAGGCATTTTAGCGAGAGAACCTTCTTACAGCACTTGAGTTACAGTGAATTAGAGCAACTGTGTGACTGTTAAGCATTTTGATCGGAGTGACTGTGACGGTTGAGTGGTCAGAGTAACTCCATGACTGCAAAGTGGTTACCAGGGGGGTTACCATCCCCAAACTGTTCGTAAGAACAGTTTGGGGATGGCCCCTTCCTATTCCAACATGACTGTGCACCAGTGCACAAAGCAAGGTCCATAAAGACATGGATGAGAGAGTTTGGTGTGGATGAACTTGACTGGCCTGCACAGAGTCCTGACCTCAACCCGATAGAACACCTTTGGGATGAATTAGAAACACACTCCTAAACCTTGTGGAAAGCCTTCCCAGAAGAGTAAAAGCTGTTGCAGCTTCAAAAGGTGGACCGACGTCATATCAAACCCTATGGATCAAGAATGGGATGTCACTTAAGTTCATATGTGAGTCAAGGCAGGTGAGCAAATACTATTGGCAATATAGTGTATCTGTCAATCAAATGAGACACACCAATCAGTCCACAGTGAGGTTTTTCCTAAATATAATCTAAACCCCCCGTACAGTGAAAGTACATGAGGACGTTACCTACTGAGACACATTTGGTTTTTTGAACCAGGCTGTAAACCAGTTTATTTCTGGAGTAAAAACCGGCTTTTTAACAGGTGTCCAGAAGAGACGTCCAGTGTTTCTGCAGCCAGCCTCAAGTTGACACTTGCTGTATTGCAATTTTTTGCACTTCTGTATTGGCTTCATTTTTCAGGACCAGAGGTTTCTGCTTGGAAATGACTGGACTGGAACCAGAATATTATTACTTTTTATCACTTTTAAATTTTACTCATTTTCTTCTATGTTTCCTTTCATTCTTTTAATGTTGTCTTCTGTAAAGCACTTTGGATCAACTGTGTTGTGTTTAAAGTGCTATATAAATAAATACAGATGATTGATTATTGTTTGTATCAAAAACCATTGCAATAAAGAAAACAGAGAGGGACTTCAAGTTCAAAAATTGAATAATATTGTATTGGCATTCACTGATCATTCAGAGATCAGAAACAGAATAATCTAAATTTACTAAAGGAATATCTGAGGTCCTGTGTTTAAGTATTTTAAGTATAAGAAGGGCAGGGAGAACCCAGAACAGCCACACTGCCAAACATAAATAACAGCACATGTGCTAATGAATAACTGCTAATGAAGATATATTTATAGTGCAAATCATAAATTGGTACTGACTGAAGTATGGATAACCATATACTGAATGGCATACCCGTTTCACTGCCTTGGGAAATTCGTCCTGCTTTGTTTACTTTCTGATTGTTTTGCAAGGAAAAGAGGGCAGAATCAATGACCAGAATTGCCACAGTGGACTGATATATGCAAATATTGACTTCCTCTCTGCTGTTGTAGCACATGACATGGCTTATATTCTAATACCAGCTGCTGGTGACTTGACAAACTGAACTGCAACACGGTCAGCTTGCCTGATTTAACAGCTAACTTGGCACAGCTGCAGCTGTCCCCTGTAACAGTCTTGTTGCACTGTGAATTTTTAGTCAGAACTGGTCTTAAAACCTTCTACACTGCATGTGTGCAACACATTTGAGCTGTTTATTGACTCCACTGATGTAGAAAAACTGATTTTAGAGGCAAACACAGCCTCCAGAATTGTATATTAGCCTCTGTGATCAATACAGAGTTTTAGCTTTATTACAATCAATAAGAACAAAACAAATGTTCATTAGATCTCATGATAAATTTATGAAATCCAGAAACAATAGCGTATTGATTTCTGCACAAGTTTTATATTGGACATCTTAATGTGGAGCCCTTGTAGCTTTTATAAACCAATAAAAATTAACACAACAGACAAAGTCATTACACATATTCATTGCTGGTATATTATCTCAGAGCTGCATTAAAGTCACAAAGTATTTTTATTGATTACAGCAGCAATCACAAAAAAAAAACATTTGATAAATTACAGCCCATGTCTGCACAAAAAGAGAGCCGATCAAAGCAGAAATGGCTGTCAATAAAACTCAAAGGCATAACAATGAGGGTTAAAGGCTAAGTGTGGGGGGTTTCTCTGCAGCAGACTGCTGGTTGACCACGTTGTTGTGCAGATCCAGCCTGCCTGCACCAGCTAATCGATGCTGGAGGATACAGACGATGAGGGAGCAGAGTCTGCGGGGAGAAAAGTTGAATCACATGGTCTGGCGATCGATACTCAGCAGTGCATTTCACCTCGGTTTAGACACTCGCCCACCATGGTCTGGAACACACACATCTGCCCGGCTACAAAGGCTGGAGATTTGTGGAGCTCCTTTTTACTTCCCCTACAAATTAAACATTTAACTCCACTGACATGTATTTTAGTGCCCTTCTGCATGCCGCTCTCCAAAAAGGAAGATAAAAGAACGAAAAAAGGAGCCACTTGACCACCTAAATTTGAGAATTTTTTTAAGAGACAGGTCTGCAAGTGAGGATGTTATCTTCAAAGACACTAATCAATAAAGCCAATCTCACACCCAGGAGGGCTTTACTGCCCGGACACTTATTGATGCTCTCACAGTTGTGGCCCTGGTGCTCATAAAACCCCACTGCTCCTTCTTTCTGCCCCCCTCAGGATCAACAACACCAAAATTTCCAACACTGAAGATAGATTTTATTTTTTAGCTGAAGGCGTTTGATTTTTTCCGCCCTTCTTGGAAGCCATTTCTCACTCAATACTTAAGCGTTTTGCAACACAAAAGCTCCAAGTTTTGTTCTTCTCAGCCTCTTCATTGTCCTCTGCCTTTTTATCTGAGCACAGGTTTATCGAGAAGTTTAAGAGCTGTCTGTGAGGGGGTGGGAGTGGGTAATGAGAAGAACGCCAACAGATGCACTCACGAAAAGATGCAGATATACTCGAATACTTTCACTTTTGATTTGCCTTAATGTTTTATTTCAGCGTCAATTATGAAAGGAACAAGAGGCAGGGTAAAAAAAATCAATGCAACTTAAATAAGATTACTTCCTTTCATGTAACCAAACACAAAATGCTCAGCGTTACATGAAAACAGTATCTCCCACCTCAAAAAAAGGTATGCTGTAAAGAAAAAAGCCTGTCAAATGCTTTTCTTTTGGAGTTTGTTAGAGGCCAGTCAAAGATGAAGCTTTTGGATTAAAAGCAGCAGATTCACATAATATTATCTTGAATCCAATGCTCAATAATCAGTTTTTCCTGTATATAGTTGAGGTGGTACTGACACTAAAGACTGAAGCAAAAATGCTTCTTCACACTGTGGGTATTAAAGTTAATGTGTGCAATCATAAAGCTCTGTGGTACATTAGCACATCTGAGCTCACGCCAACACACATAAACTTTGACTACATTTGCCAATATAGCTTCCTCTATCTCCTGTAGCAGAATGTGATAAAAGTTTTGCCCATCCTTCCATCTATTCTTTGTATATATATCCAGGCTAAAACAAGACGAGCTGCCATTGCTGCAGCGGTATGACATTCCTACATTTATATGAAATCTGTCTTTTAATACAACTTTCTGTTTAACTGTCAAAACCAATGCAACGCTTGAGGGGGTAAAACTACAAGAAGTGCATGATACACAAGCTTTATTTCTGCACTGACAACGAACATTCTTCAAAAAAGACCAGGAGTATTTGATCGACTGAACAATATATTGTGTTACACATGCAAGTGTGATGTGCAAAAGTCACATGGCAGGATGTGTGATGTATGTTTCCTTGACTTATCTATGTTAAACATCTGTCTGTTATACGTCATTAGCAGTCAGAATTCGGGACAGTGCATGTAAACATGTTCACAGATACACCAGAATGACAACCGAGGCAGATGGTCAACTACAATGCCTATAAAAAGCATTCACCCCCTTGGATGTTTTACCCTTTTACTGATTCTAAAAATCAATCAGGGTCAATATAATTAGGTTTTTTTGACAAGAAAATAAATAAATGTCAGGTTACGTGAGGACCTGGTGTCCTTTTCAAGTCCAGCCACAAATTCTGTTTTGGATTGGGTACTGGGCTTTCACTCGGCCACTCCAGAACAGTCACCTTGTTGTCTTAAAACCATTTCTGTGTAGCTTTCGCTGTATCCTTTGGGTCATTGCCTTACTGGAAAACACGTTCTCTCAAGCCATACTTCTTTTGCAGACTAATTAAGATAGTCCTCCAGGATTTTCCTATGTTTTGCTGCATTCATTTTACTCTCTCCCTTTACAAGCTTTCCAGGGCTGGCTGCCAAGAAGCATCCCCACAGCATGATGTTGCCACCACTGTGCTTATAAGTTGGGGTGAACATTTTTGCAATCACTTGTTCTACTTTATATATATTTTTAACCAACATTACTTTTTAGAAATCTGTTTTTAATCTGACATTAAATGTATTTATTGCAATTATTTTTTGTTTGAAAAAAGCCAAGTTATACAGAGTTATATCAACAAGTAAAATCAGTAAAACGACATAACTTTCAAGGGGTAAATACTTTTTTAGGCACTTTAAATTGTATGGTTGCAAAAGAGAACCAAGAATGGTACAGTGCATATACTCAAGATCTTGAAAACCTTGATATTTTGCCATCATGCAACACCTGGATCAGTATTGTTTTTTTGTGTAGACATTCTTTTTGATAAAGGCTAATTTAGCCACAATAAAAAGTTTATAGATGGATGGTCTGGCCTTTATCTTCTCTGTTTTCTCTCTGACTGGTTTGGAGTTTTAAATGCTCTACGATCCCTTTGGCCCCAACATCCACTGATATCGTCAAGATGGGAATCCTTTACTTCTGATAATCCCAGTCCTTTCCCCATCGACTCAAAGATTCCTGTTTGCCATGTCAACTCTGTCTCTGACATGTAGTCAGTGCATAATTGGGATGCAGAAGTAATTGCACCACAGGGTGTGACTCTAATTAAAGCTTTGAAGGCAGTATAGGTCTTGTGTATGGGGAATGTTTCAAAGTGGAGGGTAATTGCCTCTGGGCATCTCAACCCTTTGCAATCAACAGTAACCCTCACAGTCGGGCTGTAACACTGGATTTTCATGAGGCTGATGGGCTCACCTGCACCAGCGTCATCCAAATTCAATCTGATCCCAATAGGTACAACCTATTTGACCATGTGAGGGAAACATACCTCACTGCAGTCAATAGAAATATCTCTGCCAAAACCCTGCTCCCTATGACCAGCAGCAACCTGCAGGCAAAACACGAAGAACTCGTCAATACACTGCTTCATATGGGGCCTGGCCTCATCACCTCCTACTCTGAAGTGGTACTTTCAGTCCTCAGATGATAACCTGAAGAGAAAAACTAAATTTTAGGATGAGAACTTGTGAATTATTCTTTGTAAACGCACTCTCTATTGGCCAAGGGTGTCAGAAAGGTTAAGACTTGACACCATGTTAGACAAGGCAAGGCGGTCTTATTTATAAAGCATCATTCATATAGAGAATAACTCAGTGCTACGAGTACTCACTTGAAATGCTACTTTATTAAAGAGCTTTCCAAAGGGATTATGAGTCTAAATTTCTTATTTTAGGTTTTCTTAACTACAGTCTGAAGTTAATTTTGTACAAACCCCCAAAAAGTTGGGACATTGTGATTTTGCAAACTCTTTAAACTACATTAAACTGGATAGATCTCACAGACAAGATATCTAACAGTAAAGCATACAACATAGTTAAATGGGATGAAATCTTGGACACAGTCATTCTGCAGCTTCTGTCATTAAAGACTTCTTCAGATCCTTTTTAGTCTCGAGCTTTCCCTGAAATATTTCACATCATAAACTGGCCATCAAGAACAGATTTGGCAAGAAGATTTGGCTGTAAAAGACAGCTGGACTTTCTAAAGGGCAGTCGCTTTCTGAGACCAAAGGTAATCAGCATCTTGCTTCCTTTAAGGGGTCTTTGGTCATCCATTTTGGCCCTAATCTGACATGTCAGATTGATTTATTTCACACATCCATCTGGAAAACCTTCCATAGACGGCGTTTGGGAAAGGGCAGAGCCTTTGAAAAAAAAACTCTGAGGGTGACTGGATGAACAATCTGTCACATCTTTACGGGCCAATCAGAGCAACAAAACATGATGTCAAAGCCCCAAACCGAAGTGCGCCACTACAGACGAATACACTTCATAGATAGCTGCATAATGCAAACTATGGCGACTGTAGACATGTCAGTACACGAGTTTTGCCGTTTTTGAAAAGAAAACAACTCAATGCTATTCTTTGTTCTTCTTTTAAAGAAGAAATGTCATCAAATTCTGATTAAAAAAAATCATACTTTAGCAGCATCCACGCTGATGTCTTTCACCATAATTGCACTGGCCTCTTCTCGCTGCTTACATACGTCGCGACTCTGCCGGGCCTAAAAGTACTGCCCCTCAACGCTAATCGGTCCTGTCACTTTCTAACCGGGCCCAAACCGTTCAGATGGGAGCTTTGCAAAATGGATTTGCCAGTAACTAACATGGAAATGGGCAAGTCCATCTGCTTTGCAAGGTTATTTTGGCCCTGGGTTTTGAATTACATGTGCCACTGAATTCTCCAAACAAAAGAACAAATGAATTTCATTTTTTGATAACTGCCAACTAATTTTTTTTTTTTTTTACTGTTACTCCTAAAGAGCTTCCCAAATCTTCATTATTAATAACCTACAATCTCCACACTTTCAGGATTGAATAAAACTGCTATTTTACTGTTCTGAAGTGGCCATCTCTGAGCCCTGATCTAAATCCTATTGAACATCTGTGGAAGGAGTTGAAACATGCAGGCTGGAGGAGGCACCCTTCAAACCTGAGACAGCTGGAGCAGTTTGCTCATGAGGAGTGGACCAAAATACCGGTTGATGGGTGCAGAAATCTCATTAGCTATGTTTCCATTACAGCTTTTTGCAGAATAAAAGCAATATTTCTTAAGTTTCAGTGAAGTACAATTGCGCTTTGAATGTGCTTCCATTGAAGGGAGTTTTGGGCATTAGCCTTGCAATTCTCTGCCCTAAAATCTCATTTCACGTGACTCCACTGCAAGGAAGCTGAACGTTCGAAACCTGTTGTGTGTTGGTAGGGTTATGATTACATCTACAGTGGTTGCCTTGATAATTTTGAACAAAAGAGAAAGGCAACCGATGATAGTTCAGAGGCAGAGTGTATTCCGCGCCATGTCGTCTTGGAGTCAACAGGTCATGTGACACTGTATGCTACGTCCTGTGACGTGTAAATGCAGAAAAAGCGTTTCCATTGCACTTTTGCAAGATATTTCTCTATCATAACGTCTGAAAATGTCCTCATGAGAGCTTTAAAACCTTTTAGTGATGTTTGAGAGGTTTTTTTGAAATTCAGGTGTTTCCATAACCAGTTTTTAAATGCGCTATTTAGATTTTGCGCACTTCTAAGGGTAATGGAAATGTAGCTATTGTGTGTCAACCACTTGAATGCAGTGAGCGCCTAAAAAGATTGTGCAACAAAGTATTAAGGGTACCTTCATTTTTGTCTGGGCCAGTTTCATTAGTTTGTTTTTTAAAATGATTCTATGGATCCAAAACTTAAAAATAAAACTCATTTTCATGAGTTAATTTTCAGTGAAATTTTATTTATTATTACTTTCGTCAGTTTGGAGTTCTTTCTGTAACCATTGTGGTTTTTTCTTTCTTAAATGGAAGGATACCAGTGATGTAGGTAATATATGGCTTTCACTTTGCATCATTTACGCCTATAGGGGAGGTGTACAGATTTGTGTTTGAATGGAGGCTTAGGGTGAGCAGACTTGGTGTTAATGGGAAATCTATTGGAATTTCGTAGGAATCATCTGCAAGATGGCTGCTCAAGTGAACAAACATCAGTAGTTTCTTTATGAAAACAATTTGAGAAACACAAAAACAATATAACATGATTTAATATTGTTTCAGTGCATTATGGGCCTTACCTACCGGAGAAGTATCTGGTATTACTGTCCCGCCTGTTTGTAAATGCCATTGATGACTACTGATGGTGTATCAGGAACTTTAGGGGTCATCCCATTTTGAAAGCGAAAGTTTCACCACTCCTTTGTAACTCTTTTTAAGAAGCAACAGGAGATGGGGTAAAATATAAAGATGGATCTGAGCTTGAGTGTCTAAAGGTTTTAAACAGTATAGTCTATGAACAAATGGGTGATACCATGTCTGATCAGTCCATCTCTTATTAAATCCCAGATACACTGTTGATTGTCCATCTGCAGCACGGATCAAACACTGAATGGCACAGGAGGTTACAAGGAATGAGTCACCAAAATAGCCCACATGACGTCCACTTCAGGGCCTGAACGAGCAGCATTAGCACGGTGTGAGTCAGACAGGAAAAACTCTTAAGTGCTACTTTTTTTTTTAAAGGGTCCCATTCCTTATTTCATCCCTAATTTTCCTCCCACGAAGCCTTGCTGCCTCCTGCTTGTCCCTCTAAAGCAATTTGTAGAGCTAGATTGCCTCTGTGCAGTATGACAGGGAGAAGTGGCTGTTTATCAGACGAGCTGGTATTTAACTTTGTAGGACACAATTGTATTGATTGGGCTTTGTAATTTTCTCCTGAGTAGATTGAGCTGCTGCTTGCTTGCTGGCTTGCATTAAAATTAACAGGATATGCCTCCAGCATGGCTGAATGAGGCCACAGAGGTGAGCCTTATGATTCTCACATTTGTGCAGATCATATATTTATATAATTATACACAGTGCTTTTTACAAATAGTACAAAACATGGCACACATGATTGTGTAGCATATGTCTCTGTTGGTGTTGAAACCTGCCTTCCAATTGGAGTCTTTTTGGTGTGCGTTTTTCCTGTACGTCAATATGCTTCTTCTTCTTTTTTTTTTTTTTTATTAAGGTGCTTGTTTCATCTCACAGACCAAAAACGGATTATTATCAGCAGCAGTAGAAGAAGTAATAAGAGGAGGTAAGAGAGCTTCTATTCTAGCACATATGCACTACAGAATACAGTATCTTAAAAAAGCATATTACAAGAGATATTAAAATGATTATGCTGATCTTAAAGTGACAAAGGCACAAAGAGACAAAATATAATGGTACACTCACACTAGGGCCCAGTACTATGCTGAAACATCCTTGCCCCCCTCCCCAGTCCCCTGCAGGCTTGCATTGCCTAAGCCCAACCAGGCCTGAGAACAGTAAGTCACCATGGTCGGATATGGTTCTCTTACAACCTTGCAAAGCCAGTGGATTGGCTAAATTGCCTGTCTGTCATCAGGTAGATCCCTATTGCAAAGTTTCATCTGGTCTGAAAAATTATCAGACCAATCATTTGAGGAAAACAAGACAGTAGCTACAGGCATTGTCTAGTTGTACAGCAAGCTGGTAAACAATGGCTGCCGCCAGTGAAGTAATAAGTTTGGATGTAGCTATAGTTCCAGTTTTACTAGAACTTGACCAACATACGTTTGATGGTGCCTCCATACCGGGCATGCTACCCTGATTGGCCCATATCTGTGACAGACAGAAAGTTCCTTCAACCACCCTCCAGGAATTTTTTGAAAGATTCAACCTTTTCCTAAAGCTTTGTATGGGCAGTTTAGCTATGAGAGGGCCTGCACTTCTTCTTGGCCAAACCCCTCCATGATGCATGCGGCTGTCCCCAAGGCCTGGTCCAACCCACTGGGCCCCTGGCAGCCAGTATGCAAATAGCTGGAGTGGTCCTGGGTAAGCACAACAGGTCCCTGTAGAATCACAGCTGCTCCTCATGTATCAGGCAGCTGACCCTTCCCATCCTCATCTCCTCAGCAGCATTAGACACACGGTCTTGCCAATAATACCAAAAAAAGAGCTCAGGATAAGTCTTCACTAAGGAGTCCACCTTTAGCCTTTAGCCATCAGTCACTATCCAGGCCTTACAGAAGTATAGTGAGGCCAGGAAGACCAAGGACCAAAAGCCTCTGGCTCATGCTTGAATACAGTGAGCACCACACAGCCTTGCCCAGTAAACCAATCACCCCACGCACAAGGCGAAGTCTGCAGTTGTTCTCCGCCTTGCAGTTAGTGGATCGATGAATTAAGCTGTCAAAACAGGCGAACTACTCCACAACTTCCTTGCTCTCCCCATCCACAGACACAGATTCAGTGGCAGCATCCAAGGCATTCCTAATGTCTGGATCTTTGTTTTGGCTTAAGAAACTCCTATTCCGAATGTTTAAGCCTCCGCTTTCAGCAAGTCAAAAGCCCCCGCCAGGACACCTACGGTCTCTGCAAGGATCACAGCATCAGTGATCTGGACATGAAGCAGTCCACTACCCCATTACCTCCCCATTATCCAGTTCACACAGGTACTGCAGAGCATTGGAGCTAAAACGCGCCCCTGCCTCAACCCAGAATTAACTTGAAAGTAGTCAGAGATAGAGCTGCAAAATGGATGTAAAATCCAGCCTTTGCTATGCAATGGATAGATAAAACAGTCTACCTGGAGTGTCAGGTTAGCTCTGCATTGTAAAATATGATTGTTGATAGGAACGGTTGCATTGATTATATATTACACCCATGCTTTCCTCCCAATTTGTTTAAAGACAGTACCAAGAGGTAGTTCTTAAGCTTTGAGTGGGCACAGCTCAATGCATATTGTAGCCCTAGTGCCTATTGGCATGCATCAAAGACCACCCCGTCAACTGACATGATCTGCAGTATTCTGTCAGTTAAAAAAGCATAGCTTTGTTTATGTGCATTGTGGCCCTTTTTAAAGATCAAGATTATTTGTCTAAGCTCAATAATAAGAGTTGGTGTTTTGGCTCCCAGGTAACCCTTCATTCATCAAAACTCCCTTGTAACTTATCTAAAAATGAGCTGTAGCTACAATTTAATCATAATTCACAAAATTTATTAGTTAAATAGTTTTTCATTGTGTTCTTTAACAAGATGACAGGACAAAGGAGAAAAGCTGTTACAGAGGCACTGCTAGCCTCTTAGCTTGTGGCAAATTTGCTCCCTCATCCATTCGTTTTGCCAGAGACAGATGGACATGTACTAAAGTGCAGTGGCTTGGTATCCAAATGCTCAAAATACATTATTAATACAAATGTAACGCGGGTCTGAGACATCATTGCACGTGAGCATTAGTTTTTAGCTTCATCAAGAGAACAGAGTAACAGAAGAACACCGACCTCTTGACTTTTCAGAGTTCTGCTTCCAAGTCCTCCCTGCTCCTCAGAGCACTCACCCTCTTTCACCTCACCTCTGGGTCTGAGGAGGTGAAGCACAAAAAGACAGACCTCTGACATCTAGTTCTTCATAAACCGCTCAGCAATTCACCTAAGCCCTGGCCTTTGATGTGGAAAGTAAAGCTAAGAAGGAGAGAGCAGTGGCTTTATTGTTTTATTCACATGAAAGTTGGGAACCAAGAGTAAAATGTAGCGTATTCTGGGGATATAATTCATAATTATGTAAATAACACTGACTTTTCCCACAGGTCTTATTTTCTGCTTTAGTTGCTTTAAGGTAAAACGATCAGTGGATGATATAACAATAACTGAAGGATGGGTATTTTAAGAGCAGTGGGGTTGACTCCTTTTAATAAAAGACAGAAACTCATTAAATTGTCCGATGCTCAGCGCCTGGTGGATTCTTGTTACTGTTCTCAACAAGTTGACTCCCACACATCTCAATCCACAGTGTCTTTAGCACAATACTGAGACACTTCACTGATGCTGAAAATGCCTTTTTGTACACTAAACTATCCTTTTTTTTTTTTTAGATGAATCTTTAAGCATTAGGGGCCCAAAATTTTTTGTCATTCAAGGCAAGTATTCACATAATCATTCTACATCCCTCCCCACAACTGTGAAGTTTGATGGAGGGATAGTGGTACGGGGCAGTTTTCAGGATGTAAGCTAGACCCCTTATCTCCAGTGAAGGCCAGTCTTAATGCTTCAGCAAACTGAGCAAGACATGGTTTGATGAGTTAACTGTGGAAGAACTTGACTGGCCCTTAAAAAACCCCGACCCCAACCCCATTGAGCACCTTTGGGATGAACCGTCACTTTGCCATTAGGTCTTACCATGAATGCATGACATATGGCACAAAGAGATATAATTAAAACTTTTTAAAGTGTGAAATACACTAAAAGTATTCACTCACCCATTCAAATAATTGAAATCAGGTGTTCCAATCACTTCCATGGCCACAGGTGTATAAAATCAAGCACCTAGGCATGCAGACTGTTCTTTCAAACATTTGTGAAAGAATGGGTCGCTCTCAGGAGCTCAGTGTATTCCAGCGTGGTACTGTGATAGGATGCCACCTGTGCAACAAGTCCAGTTGTGAAATTTCCTCACTCCTAAATATTCCACAGTCAACTGTCAGTGGTATCATAACAAAGTGGAAGCGATTGGGAACGGCGGCAACTCGGCCACAAAGTGGTAGGCCAGGTAAAATGATAGAGCGGGGTCAGCGGATGCTGAGGCGCATAGTGCGCAGAGGTGGCCAACTTTCTGCAGAGTCAATCGCTACAGACCTCCAAACTTCATGTGGCCTTCAGATTAGCTCAAGAACAGTGCGTAGAGAGCAGCTGCATCCAAGCCAAACATCACCAAGTGCAATGCAAAGCGACCGGTGCAGTGGTGTAAAGCACGCTGCCACTGGACTCTAGAGCAGTGGAGACGCGTTCTCTGGGGTGATGAGTCACGCTTCTCCATCTGGCAATCTGATGGATGAGTCCGGGTTTGGCGGCTGTCAGGAGAACGGTACTTGTCTGACTGCATTTTGCAAAGTGTAAAGTTTGGTAGAGGGGGGATTATGGTGTGGGGTTGTTTTTCAGGAGCTGGGCTTGGCCCCTTAGTTCCAGTGAAAGGAACTCTGAATGCTTCAGCATACCAAAAAATTTCGGACAATTCCATGTTCCCAACTTTGTGGGAACAGTTTGGGGATGGCCCCTTCCTGTTTCAACATGACTGTGCACCAGTGCACAAAGCAAGGTCCATAAAGACATGGATGAGAGAGTTTGGTGTGGATGAACTTGACTGGCCTGCACAGAGTCCTGACCTCAATCCGATAGAACACCCTTGGGATGAAGTCGAGTGGAGACTGAGAGCCAGGCCTTCTTATCCAACATCAGTGTGTGACCTAACAAATATGCTTCTGGAAGAATGGTCAAAAATTCCCATAAACACACTCCTAAACCCTGTGGAAAGCCTTCCAAGAAGAGTTGAAGCTGTTATAGCTGCAAAGGGTGAACCGGCGTCATATTAAACCCTATGGATCAAGAATGGGAAGTCACTTAAGTTCATATGCAAGTCAAGGCAGGTGAGCGAATACATTTGGCAATACAGTGTATGTAAGCACATAGATCAAGGAGAGAAGGGTGAGAAACACCACTAGGTTTATTAAGAGGAGAGAGGAGGACATGTCTGAATATGATGGTAATTTTGAAACTCAGCGCTCCATGATCGTCTGCCAATCAGCACAGAGTCCTAAGAAATGGTCTAAACTACCTTTAAAAAGCAGGTTTTGAGCAAGATTTTCTCATAGTTGGAAATGTTTTTTCCCACTTAAGATTTTTGAAGGTGCTTGATAAAATATCACATTTTGATATATTTGAATTTTTATATCAAGCCAAGCTCCCAGAGGCTTTAACTTACCTTTCGTACTTGATAGCAGATGAGCAACACTTCAGTTTGTTTGAAAAATCATGAAGAGTTGCAAAAAGAGGATGATAGGGTGAGAAACTCTAAATTACTTATTACCATCCACTTCTGAAGAATATCAAAATCCTCTGTGTCGAAGTAAAGTGTCTGCTCTCACAGGGGGACTCTTGAAGTAAATTCTTTTCAGTTTTGGATGCTTTTTCTCTCACATCTCTTTTTCTTAACAGAGCAGCAGAAAACTCTGCTTGTTCTTCCTGAGATGCTGCATCAATGTCAAAAAGTTTTCATCAGCCTTATTTTTTTAATAATAAAGTCGACTTGACTTGATTATGCCTCTAAGGTGAAATGTCACAGGGGTGTAAATATCACGTCTTGAAATGAAATGTGATTAAGACATATGAGCGAGCTGCAACGGCCAAGTTATTCGTTTTGCACAGTAATTAGGTGTAGGAGAAAAACTCAAAATTTTTCACACATAAAGCTTGCAAACAAAAAGTGATTTTTCTCACACCCTCTTTATTTTGGCCTTGGGTAGTTGAGCCATTTCTCGTCAAACGCCCATGGACAGGTGTGTCAACTACCTGTGGCATGTATTTGTGTCAAGAAGCACAAAAACATGCCTCATCATTACATGATCCTGTAAATTTGTACAGTTTCAATGCCGTTATCCATCCTTCATAAGATGATTCACCTTGACTGATGATTGAGCTCAAGTTTACTTTACTTTGACATTCATTCATCCCATATTTTAAACAGAAAAGTTGTGTTGACAGCATTTCCACCTCATGCTGAAACTATAAGACATTTTTAGGAATATTAAACATTGAAAAATCCCTCAATAGTTGCATAGCAACAGCAGGAGCCAGGATGAAAGTGTATGCTTTGCCCTAAAAGCTAAAATAATAAAGACCTCCTCAGCAGACTGAGGGAGGATGCACTGTGTTTTCTAGAGGAGTTCATGTTCTTAGTGACACTTAGTTTACTTTCCTCTCTCTCCCTCCAGAGTTCAGCTTGTCAATTATATACGCTCGTCGCAGTTCAATGCCTCATTCCAGGTAATTTCCATTTGAGCACGGTTGTGATTACCATCCATGGCAAAGGGAGGGAAAGTCTTGATGAACAGGCAGGGCTCCCTGCTGAGAATCATTATCTCAATGGTGGCAAAGGTCAGACTTATTTTTATACATGCCTGCACACTGACACATGTACTGAATGAATTACCAAGTCAGATTTTTCATCTCACTTTGATCATACTTTTATGGACAAGTTCTGGCAAACTTTTTTTTTACTTAGAAAAGGCAGATTGGATGTATAGCAGCAAACACACAGTGTATAATATAACCAAGAAATTTGTTTTCTTATCTTTATTTTAAACATATAAATGAGTCAAAAGTAGAGTAATATCTGAAATAGAAACACTGGATAATCTTAAAAGTAAACTTAATATTGACAGCCATATTTGACACCACCTAAACAGAATGTATAAACACAGCATTTAAATTCTGCCACCAGGGGTCTCAATCACAACAATAGCAAAGGATGACAAGTAGAGACATGCTGTTGAACTCTGCCCAGCTCTGCTGCTTATTTTGTGCTTTGAATTGAGGTCTTTGCTCAATGGAAAGCTACTTCCACTAAGGTGTATTCACTAAACAGTAACCACTGTCCTAGTTTCATGAATATTTTTTACATAACAAGCAAGAAAAGCAAAAGTCCCTTTCCTAAACTCTCTGTAACCTACGTCAAATACAACAGGAAGACACATTTTTAGTTAACATTTTTATGTAATTCTTTTAATAAGTTCGTCAGTGTCTACCTTTTTGAGACTTCTCCTCATAAGGAGTTATGTTAAAATCTTAAGACGAGTCAAAATACTGTTGAACATTAATATTTAATTTGATTCCAAGCATTTATTCTCTTGCCTAATTCTGGTACCAAATCAAGTTAGTGCGTTCTATGCACCCTGCCAAACCTGGCATCCCTGCTCCCTACAGCTGAGAGGCAAAATATCTACAGATATGATATATTTTGACAGATTTACCCAGCGTGGAGAAATATCATTGATTATGAATGTCAGATGAAAACTAAATTACATTTTAGTCTAGTTTCAGTCATCTTGATGGAAACTAAACCTACTTTTAGTCAGTTTTAGTAATCAAAAAACTATTTTTTCTAGTCTTAGTCTAGTCTTGCTCAGTGAAAAAAAGTCTGTTGACAAACATTTTTAGTCATAGTTTTAGAACATAAAATTAACACTGCTTTGCGATGGGCTGTGACAACCAATGGCAGGCTGGTCCGTTATCATATCAAGCTTTGTCAAGTTGTGCATGTTTTAACACTTAGATCTTTGTGGAGATGGCATGATTAGCTCATAATGGAGAGAAAGAGAGACAGAGAGCCTGTGATGTGTCCCTCTGTGTCACTGCAGACAGGTGCAAATTGAGCCACAATGACTTTTTCTGGAAATATGTCAATATTTGAATTTTTTAAATCACTTTTTCTTTTCCTTTTGGTCCCCAAAGGATGGGAGATCAAGTTGTCATTATTGTTTGTGTGCTACACATCAAATTCTTGTCATTATAGTCCCATAATTTTTTTTAACGAAATTCAAATGACATTACTGCAGCTCACATATTCTTAAAAACCAGGTTGCCCTGAACAAAATGATGTTAATAGCTTGACTGTGCACAACAAGGTTGATCTCTTACATGCTTTCTAAGACAAAAAGTCCAGGTGAGACAAAATGGTTAAAAATAGCTTAAAAGGCTTGAAATGCTAACAGGTAGGACTGACCATGAGGGCTGAAGAGCTTGACCCTGTACCTCCAAAATCTGATCAGTTCATCCTGGAGTCAGAGTTGAAATGTGTGCACAGTTTGAAGAAAACCCCTGCAAGAGTTCTAAAGATATCATGTTGACGAGAATGACCTGGAAAGCAAGGGAAGAAAATAAGGCCCAATAAGATTAACCTTTGACCTATGATTTGGCCTTGACTACTGCCTGAGTGGAGGCATAAAAAAAAAAAAAAATGACCACCTCGTGACTACACTGAACATAGCTCAGCTGCAAATAGACTATTTATAACAAATGAACACATCAAACTGAAAATTTATGGAAAATATACTTTACTATTTTTGCGTAAAAGAACTTTTAAGAGATCTTGCAGGAGAAGAGGTTTTTGAAACATGGAGGTGCTTAGTATGGCATGATTTGGGGAGCTCTGCTCTACACTATATCAATGAATGCATTAAAAATGAGACCTTTCTGTTCAACATAAGAAACATTTTAATGTAAAATGTGATCTAATGTAATTTCAGCATTTACCTACACTCTGTAAAACTATTATTTATTATCTCCTGCACAAAGTAATTCCATATTCTTCAGTCAAAACTACAGCAAGAGTGGTCTAAATCCCTTCATATCTGCACTTCCTTATAGACCAAAACCCCACGGGTTCACATGCTGGAGTTATTTTTGTTTGCATGAACAACTTATGAATTTTTCATTCCTTACTGCTTCAAAATGTAATCTTGTTACGCTAGGATCTACTTTTTTATTTATTTTTTTATTCCTGTGGAGAAGCTTTCAAAAACCCTAGCAGGCATTTATTGGGAATTTGCATTCATAATCACTCTCTTTGCACCATCGCTGTAACTGCTTCAGTGGTTTCAGAAAAGGTGTTAAACTCCTCCATCCCCTGAGAGACCTGAAAGACATGAAAACTGACAAAATATATACAGAAGTGTGCTCGGGGGAGGGCAGAATGCAAATCACTATGATTATTTTGCTTTCATCTACAAATGGTTTACAAAAAGTCACAAGGATCAGCCGAATTTAATGAGCTTGATAAAAGGTGTCTTCGAAGTTTTTCCACTTAGAAGGATGGAATAAAAGTTTAAAAGTCACTTCAGCACTTTAACCAAACCTCTCAATTAAACTTAATGAGAAACTCATCATTTGAAACATCATTAAAAGCCAAAACACAGCTTGATTATTGCTAAGTATTTCTTTAAAAGCATGAGTGTGAGTGTAGCGCCCTGGTTAATAGTCAGATGTAACCTTAACAAAAGAAAACCAAGTTGCTTAAGCTTGTGATATTTCAACCATAAGTCATGATGAAGGTTTGAGTTGATACAGAGGTAACTTTTTAGAAAGTTTTTAAGAAAAATCTATCTTGGATTCATGCTACGTTCTTAAACAGCTGAATTGTTCTCAAGGTGATTGCCAGGTGCTGGTAAGCCAAAAGCTTATGCATAGTTCCCCTATCAGTATAGAGAAACACCCCTTTTATGCCCATATAAGGCCATGAGATTGCTGCTTAAGGCTGACTGCAGAGGCAATGGAAGTCACATACACACTGCACAGATGCATAGGTTTGATTAGATTAAGATTTCTGTTTTGTCATTGTACAAGAAAATACATTGAAATTTAGGTGCTCTGAAGTACCAGGCTCAATTTAAAAGCATTACATGAAAATAAATAAATCAGTAAATATGTATAAGAGCGTAAATGTTAAAAATTGAGCTTTGCACCTTTCATTCCTGCTGGACATCCACAATCAACTGTAAGTGATGTAAGAAAGTGTCATATAAAATGACAGCAGGATCCTCGACTGCTGGGGAGCATGGCGTTAAAGTTGCCAACGCTCTGCTGATTTTACTGGCATTATTGTAAGCACAGAAACTGAGCAGCGAGAGCTTCATGGAATAGGTTTCCATGGATGAACAGCTGCATGCAAGCCTCACATCACCAAGCCCAATGCCAAGCGTCAGATGGAGTGGTGTAAAGCACACTGACACTGGACTGTGGAGCAGTGGAAACATGTTCTGTGGAATGACGAATCATGCTTCTCCGAAAATGTTACCTGCCTAATTGCATTGTTCCAACTGTGAAGTTTGGAGGAGGGATTATAATATACAACTATTTATCAGGCACTGGGCAAGGCCCCTTATCTCCAGTGAAGGGCAATCTTAATGCTTCAGCATACCAAGACATTTTGGACAATGCTAAGCTTCCAAGTTTGTGGCAACAGTTTGGGGAAAGTTCTTTTCTATTCCAACATGACTGTGTCCCAGTGCTCAAAGCAATGACTTTCAAGACATGGTTGGATGAGTTCAGTGTGGAAGAACTTGACTGACCTGCACAGAGCTCAACCCCATCGAGCACCTTTGGGAAAAACTGGAACAGAGATCATGAGCCAGGATCTGATCTCTTATCAGGGTCTTAAGGAAAGCCTTCTGAAAAGAGTGGGAGCTTTTATAGCTGCAAAAGGGGCGCCAACTTCACATTAAAATACATATATTTGAATACAATGCCATTGGTATAATTATCAGGTGGCTGAATATTTTTGTGTAAAAGCATGGGTGTAACCGTATCGGTAGTACCGTGCTACCGCTGTATCAGAAGTGTGTAAATCCCATCCTGGATGTGACAGTTTCAAATGGTATATCTTCAGGGTAGAAAGTGTAGTTTTTCAGCGGAGCAGAGATAATGGACGTGGGAACTCAAATTCCCATCGGCCCTTGCATACCCACCATGATGTGCCCCACTCGCTTGCTTGATTCTACAGTGCAGATGTATGGAGTAGCAAGGGGGGGACAAGTGAGAAAGTTAATGAGACTGCAGAAGCTCCAGTGACTTTTAAATCTGACCTGTGGAAACATGTGGAAAGAAAGGAGAATGGAGAAAAAGTGACGGACAGACAAAAGACAGTATGCAGACACTGCCAGACCACAGTGACACACTTCATGGGGAATACGAGTAACATGGGGAGCCACTTGATAAGTCATCCTGAAAAGATTTGTGAAGATCCGAGTTGCAAAGTCCAGCCAGGCCAAGACTCTTAAGGAAGCGTTTGCAGTCCAACTTCCCCAGGGCTCAACATATCCCAAGGAGTATGAGTTAATATATACCCAAAGACCTACGGCCATTTTTAGTGGTAGACAACGAAGGTTTTAGAAGGTGAGTAAACACGCTGGAGCCAAAGTATAAAATAGGAAATAGCATTGAGAATGTTTGCATAACTTAACCTTGCAAAGCAGATGGATAAGCTCATTTCCTTGTTTCTCACTGGCGAATCCATCTTGCAAAGCTCCCATCGGAACCATCTGGGCCCAGTTAGAAAGTGACAGGACCAATCAGCGTCAAGGGGCAGTACTTTCAGGCATGGCAGAGTCGTGACGTAAGCAAGCGGCAACAAGAGGCCGGTGCAATTATGGGCGGAAGAGCTTAGCGTGGATGCTGCCAAAGTTCCAGTTTTATCAGAAATTGACAACATTTCTTCATTATAAGAAGAACAAAGACCAGCAGTGAGTTATTTTCTTTACAAAAACGATAAAAGTTGTGTACTGATGTGTACAGTTCACGTTATTCCTCGGTAGCTGCATACACAGACCTTGGTCGTGGCTACGTCACGTTTTGTTGCACTGATTGGCCCATAAAGATGTGACAGACAGAATGTTCATCCAATTACACTTTTTCAAATCCTCTGCTCTTCCCCAAACGCTTAGTATTGAAGGTTTTCCAGCGCGTCAGGTTATGAATAACTAGCTTTCATACAATAGTTTTGCCTTTTATTAACGAGGTCCAGCTAGTGCATTTTTTTTTTTTTTTAATAAAAATAACTTTTATGTCTCCGATATCCCATGCTCCATCCTTTTACCTTTATCCTCTATTTGTTAATAGAGCTTTTAAAATGTTCAATCATTTTTAAGACTATGCACCTATGGCAATTTTTGCACATACTGTTATATTGAAAGTGCGATTTTTGATTAATAAATGCCAGCGCAAGTCTTCATCTGTTGTTCCGAATTTTTTTCAAGATCCCGCAATAAATACCATACCGTGGGATTGTCACTGAGGGGAATTTTGTACAGTGAGATTTTCATACCATTACATTCCTAGTAAAAATAATAAAAATGACTCAAATGTGACTGAAACCAAAAACGCCAGAATTAAAACTACTTTGATTGAAGTCTTAAGCCTTGGGGGCTTTTTAAACCACCAGTAAGTCTGGATAACAGAGCAAGTGTCTGAGTCTGGAGTTAGGCAAACCCAACAAAGTTGGCTCGGTTGTACTGGTTATATTCAAGCTCCCATCTGTGACTCTAAATATAGCCATGATTGGTCTGGGTTCAATTGTTTTCTGGAAAATATTTGGGAAGTGTCACAGATGTGGCTCCAAAATGAGCACAGAAAATGATTTTTCTTTTTTATTTTGCTGCAGTTTACAGTAAATTAGGTTTGGGGATGTTGTCAGGCACAATGAGGGAATAATATGTTCTTGATTTTTTCCTGGCAGCCAAAAATAATGAAATCCCTTATTAGGTATAAGCTTCTTAATAAGATATGGGATATTGCTGATCTAAACTGAATCTACTGTTCTTAAATGTTGGGATGTCTCTCTTTAAGTAGCTGATAACAGCCAGGATAATTAAGCTTGGATGTGATGGGCTGATTAATTCACAGTTTTTTCTTCTCCCAGTGACGTCCAACAGGAAAGAACAACAAGTTCCAGTGTTTGGCCCAGTTTCACTGCTGCTCCCTCTGTCTCTTTGCATCAACAGATTTCCCATCATGCAATAAGTGCCTCGCTTATCATTACCATTGAATGGAGGCAAACTGCTCTGTGCCTCATGAAATCACATCTGTCTTGGCTCTTGCCTCCAGTGAAGAGAGCAGCAGTATTAACACACGGAGCTGGTCCAGTTCTCCGTACTTTTCATTATCTTCTGATTTACACACGTCTCCCCGCATTAGCAGCGCGCTACTCGTGCATAACAAGCAGAGTTACTGACTCCTAAAGAGTGTTAGTCTGGAAGGACAGAGGCGAGCAGGGAGGCTGTGTTTGTGTGTGGAAGTATGAGTGTGTGGTTGTTATTAAAGAGCAATGTCACAGCTCCTGGCTATTATGGGGAGATGGCATGACTGTAAAGGTAGATGTTGCAGCAGGCGATTTGAGCTGCTTAATGACCCAGGAGTTGCATGATTAATGGAAGGGTTTACGTGATATTTCTCTGGACTTCGGGGCCGAGCACGAGTAGAAAGCCCGGGCATGTCATCTTTTAAGAACCCCCCTCGCTCAAGGTCGGCCGAGCCTGGAAGAGAGCCCGCTGAGACGACAGGGCTATTAGTGGAGTTTCTATTCCATCCTGAACCACTCACACATAAACACACCCCTATGCAGTGAGGTGCATGCACGTATAAAAACACAGCTCCCCGCACTCACACATTTACACCAGGGACCACCCCAGCATTGCAGGGACCTCTGGGATTGCTGTAACCTGCTTTGTGGAAGCAGAACTCATATCCCTTGTTAGGAGCTGAGAGCCAGAGGATGATCGAGTGCAGGTACAATCAGATTGAGCAATATCCAGGCCTCTCTTCTCATTTACCTTACAACTATAAAATGCCCCATATAACAAAAACATCCACGGTATTGTTCGCCCTCTCTCTGTGCTCCTTCTGTTCCTTAAAACAGCTTTCAAATCTGGAGACATAATACTCCCTTTGGTTTGTTAAGCTGTCTCCATCCACATTCCATGTTTATGCAACAATTTTCCACTAAAGAAAGCCTTTTTGTTTCATTTCCAATTTCTTTAATCCCTCTTCTGCAGATTTTAAGACGAACATTCAGCAGCATTTCCTTAGCTTAATTGTCTTCTTGGTGTAATGGTAGCCAGGAATACTAATGGACCAGTGACTGGGCCTCCCAGACCTCGGTGTCTTTATACTACAGTCACTTTGGACACATTCACTGCACTCAGGTGATCCCCATTTCACTAATTGTGAAACTACTAGCACCAATTGTTTGGACATCTGTTGAAATAGGTGACTTTAAGGGGGTGAACATTTATGCAGTCACTTATTTTAACTCACATATTTTTTCTTTAAATGAAATTACTTAATAGGAAAATATTTTCAATTAAACCTTTAAAAGTGTTTTTGTATTTTCTTTTTTTTAAAGCCCCATTATGTTGATCATGATTGAATTAATAAAAGAGGTATAACATCCAAGGGGATGAGTACTGTAAAACAATTTAACATAATTTACATTAATTAGTGCAAATGTACATATGATATGAGAAATTTGACCAGTTACTTTTTACGATATTTAGGTAAAGATTTCATCATTACATTTTTTGCATTAAACAGGGCTAACATGCTTGTAAAAATTAAAGTCATATTCTATTCTCTGACATCCTGTGACTATTAAGTGTTTATCAGGGTAACAGCCTGGAGGAAGAAACTGTTTTTGTCCGGGGTCTGCAGCATTGTTACCTGCCTGTTTCCTGACCCTGGACTGGTCCTGGATGGAAGGAAGGTTGTTCCCGATAATTCGCTCCACTCACCTGATTGTCCTGGCATTCTGTTCCTGCCCTGTGTGGAGGCAGATCCAAACCAAACGGTGATGGGTGTGCAGAGAACTGGGTGATGGTGATGTAGAAAAAGATTGGCAGCTTCTGAGGCAGGTTGAACTTCCTGAGGTGTCTCAGAAAGAACAACCTCTGAATATAAATTTAGCACATGTAGGAGATTTATATTTAGACCCTTTTGAAAACCATAAAAAACCCTTCATACATGGGTATGTGTGCATCAGCAGGTACTAATGTGTTTTAATGATGTTCCATCAATTCAAAGCAATATATTTTAGAATTACTGTAGGTTTCAATGAAATCATACTCACTTTGAGAAAAATAACCCTCCTCCCACACCTTATTTTGCTTTTTTTGGTCCTTTGGACTGCATTGACTGATGGCCAGAGGCATGGGCTGTACTCCTTTGTTACAACTTCGATTCAGCTTATTTTTAAGTATCAATGGCAAGACCAAGTGTCTAACGCTGATGTGCTCAGAAGAACTGGGATGGGAAGTGTCAGCAGCTTGAAAAAGGAACAGCAGCTGTGCTTTTAATGGCACCTGGCATCCTTTCCCGGCTTGATCCAGTTCAACATAAACTTGGTTCCCAGAGCCCATCGGGCTGGTCCAGACACTGGGGGTGAACGTGTGTGTTGTAGAGGGGTCAGTTGGGAGGATACCTGGAGAGATAGAGCATAGGCCTGGAGGATGGCGATGGCCAAGTGCCGAACTGACATATGCTCCCTAACTGACCTGACCTGACTTGGAAAGCATCCCTCTCTCATCCCAACATGATGCAAGATATTTGTGATGAAAATGCCATCTGAGCCAGTGATTTTATCCAATTAATGAGTTACTAAAACCAGACATCACTTGAAAAAACAAGTCTAGTTTCTCTGCCATTGTGGAGATTTGCTCAGTCTCTTGTAGAGGCTTACAATATTCATCATGCACTGATAGGAGTTTGCTTTTGACGGCATTCGTCCATCTTTTAAGACCTGCCACACCATGTCACCAGGAGACAAAAAATGACTCTTCTCTGTTGCCACAGTACCAGATGGAAACCAGTTGGATTGCTCTGACCACAGCCCCTCTTCCAGTTTTCATGCAGGCTTTACCTTCCAATTACTTCTAATTACTGAGGAGAGAATGAGCACAGCACCTTAGCAACAGGCAGTGTGAGTGGAATTGTGGTCTCGCCAGTGGGTGATGGGGAGTAAGCGTGCAACAGGGCTGACATGCGGTGGTTTATGGATGGCTTCTTCTGGGGCTCGCAGGGAGCCTCTGTCTGTGCGCCGCTCCTCAAGGGCTGAATTAGCCCCCTGATCCGCTAATCAATTTGGAGAGGAAGGGAAAATTAACGCCACTTCTCCCTCCTGGAGTCAAGGAGGAAATATATTCCTCCTGGTGCTTATAATTCCCTGCTTGTGTGAAAGAGATGCCAATATAAAGAGCAGGCCATTTGTGTCAGAGGGCCTTGTTATTATTGCTGGGTGATATATACGACATAGTTGAGGGTTTTTTCTGAAGAAAGTCTGAGTCAGATTCCTGGCAGAGGCATCGATCATCCTTGAAGTTAATGATAACCATGTCAGGCCTTTGTGATCAGGGTTAGAAAAATATTTGAGCACCAAGCATGACCTGTATAAATCAAATCCTGTGGCATATTTAAAGTATTATGGTGCTATAATGAAATATTCAAATGCACCTTTTCTGCTTCCAGCACGATGGAGCAGGTAAGTCTGTAATGATGACATAACGGCCGGATGGAATAAATGGGATTCGAAGAAAATGAATCATAGTCTGCGGGATTCTCAGTGTGACGGATGAGGCCAAAAGTGGGTCAGAACCACAGGTTGGTTGGCTGCACATCTGGGCCGAGACACCGCGCCCGGAGCAATCAGGCATCCTCAGACAGGCTCGCCCTATGTTCAGCAGCTCTCATCACACTTCCCCAGGTCAATTATAGATTGTGGCTTACAGAGATGAGGCTTCAGATGGTAAAAACGGAGACAAGGGATGATTTATTTCAGTTTTCTCTTTGGAGTAAAACAATTTTTCTCAAGAATCCAACCTTGGCTCACTTCTGACGACTTCTAAAACTCCAGCTGTCTCCCTCAGCCGGAACAAAGGCCTGCCATTTGTTAATCAAGAGAAACTCGTTTTAGCCACCTTTGACTAATCTCTGAATTTTCCACTCAGTCAGTCATATTTTAATCACACCAGCCCTGCAATTAATCATGGAGCTGTTAAGTGTGATTGCAATGAATATTCAGTTACCTACTGAGGTCTTTCGCCCCGACCCTTCCTCTCCCCTTGTCTTAATTATATTCTGTTCAGAGGCTCCTGTGGTGGAGCGGCGCCTGTTTACCTTGCTCACTCAGCCTCCCCTTAGCAGTCATTAAGAAAAATGACACAAACGCAGGTAGTGAAAGTACCTCAGTATGCAGAAATTAGTTTTCAGGCAGACGCCACGCAGCTCACAGGAATGAAATCCCCTCCACATGCTCTCCTTTAGTGTGGAGAGTCATAAATCACCACGCGCTACTTCCTGACGGGTGAGAATCAGAGCGTTGTGTCTTTGAGAGTGCGAGGCAGGGACACCTAAATTTCACAACCCCTCAAAATCTTCAGACACCGAGCTTAATGTTATTATGAACTGACAGTTAATAAGAGGAGGTAGGCAGTATGCACTGTGTGAACTGTTTTCTTAAAGCTCCTCAAGCCTGAATCCAAGACAGCAATCTTTATGAAGATTGAATCATAAACTTTATCAATGATGGATGTTGTCTCAGTGATATCAACCAACAGTTCTGAAGAAGTGTTGAGATGTATGCTTGTCATCATGCATGTGCTGCTTGTAATGATTGAATCTGAAACATCTGTTCCCCATCAGAGAATGACCTGGTGAGGCCAGGGTAAGGTATGGGAGCATATGCCAGTTCAGCACTTGGTTCCATACTGCTCTAGCCCCCCTGATGGCCATCGTCCAAGCCTGCACCAGGTCCATTCCCCGTCTCTTCAGGTATCCTCCCATGCCCCCTCCACAATGCACATGGTCACCCCCAAAGTCTGGACCAGCCCACCTGCTCTCCCGGGCACATCAGCATGAGACACATGGTTTTGCCAAGGATACCCAAAGATGCACCGAAAAGAAGTTGTCACAAAGGAGTCCAGAACTCCAGAATCCTCCAGAGGGCATCTCACACTGGCTGAAAGCCTTGACCAGACCAATCAGTGGTATTTGAGAAGGAGCAGTGTGGTTTAGTTTCACTGCAACCCTTTAAACAATGGCTGACAGTGAAAAGATTAGCATGAATGCAACTATAGGTTCTGAGGAGATGACATCACGTTTGGGGGGCAAGAAGTGATTCCTGCATGGAGAAAAACAGTCATATTTCTTAAGGTAGTTTTGTGTCCTGAAAGAACTGAAATATTCAGGCAAAGAAAAGATTAAACAGTTTAAAGCCTGGATGAGCGGTCTCACAACACTCGTACCGGTTTCCACAAATCAATCTGTCTTGGTTCAGTATAATTTTGCCATTTTTAGTACATTAAACTCTGATCTTACCTGTTTAAGTGCTGTTGTGACCAGAAATGGATCCCAGACGGCTCTTCATTTGGCAACAGTTTGGCTTCACAAAACGTGGATACGACATAATGACGTTGAATAAAGGAAATTAAATTGGCACGCACTCAAGCGTTAGCTACCATGGCTCACATTAAAAAGCCGTTTTGCAGAACAGGCTGGTTCTTGCACGTGTGGTAGGCAGCGCTGAGGAGACAGGCTTCTGCTGCTGAATGCAGCCTCTCACTCGGCCCCCTCCCCCTTGTGTGCTCAATCAGCTTACCTTATAAATGGCACCTGGAGCTGAGGCTAGGCCTCTTGCTCCTGCCTGACATGCTGCAGGTGGTGTTTGTGCTGTGGTTATGCTGTTGGAATTAGGTGAGAAAAGAGTCCCTTCATTTAATTTTAGGAGTGTTCAGTTGCTTAACTAAATGCTTTCTGCTGCAGTGGTGGTCCTGGAGTGTTGGTTGGTTCCCCATTAGAGGCTGTTGTCTTTCTCAAAGCGTGGTTGGTGAGTAGGGTGGCTCAATTGATTTGACTTTTAAAACATTACATTATTCCTTTTTACTGACATTTGTTTTCTTTTATTTTCAGAATGTCTGCTGCTGTTTTTGCCCCCCTTTGCTTAGCCCCTATGCTTAGCCCCTTTGTTTAGCCCCTTTAGTTAGATGGTTTTTGCCCCTTTTGCCCCCCCCCCCAGTATTTATTTTTGCCCCCCCCAGTATTTATTTTTGCCCCCCCCCCCCAGTATTTATTTTTGTCCTTTAAGCGGGATACGCACAAGGATTTTCTAAATCTTAAAAGATTTTTTATGTTAGACACCCCACACATGAAGATAAAAAATCAGGCATTAAACAGTTTTAATCGCACTGTGTGTGGTGTGCCACCGATCTAGAATCTCGTCCTCCAAGCCAGAAATCTCACGTGATCACGCGTGATCTAACAAAAACAACAAAGAAAAAACATAGCAACAACTGGAAAACACCGCATGGAAGAGGACATGCAAGAAGATGGAATGATGGTGTTCTTGGGACTATTTTTAACAGAAAACTCACAAACTAAAAAAAAGAAGACTGAAGAAAAACCTGGAGACAGCGCAAACACAGACTTTATAGTCTACTGGGCGAGCTAGAGGTCTGAGGTTGTTGTCAGACATTGTGTAGTACGTATATAATGTTGTTACGACCAGCTTGTTGTGGGTAAAGGAAGTAACATAAAACCAGATGTAGTTGGTAAATTTAAGGTATTTATTACAAAAGTAAAATTGTGCTTAACAAAAGTGAGGCAAAATGAAAGGACCTACAAGTGCTGCTCAACTAATAACCAAATAAAACAGTGTCTAACTAGTGTTTTAAAACTAACTAACTGGTGATACAAACTGAACATAACTCCTAACTACACTAACTAACCAAATCTAATAACAAAAGAACAGCACCCCAAACCTAGTGTGACTAAACAAATAAAACCTACATGTGAGTGTGTGCCTAACTAAACTACAACCTGGCCCAGTGCATCAAACGAGTGCCTCAAACAGAATCTTAACAGAAGTTCAAAACACTAAACAAATCAAACACAAAGAGGCACAGTGGCGAGCTCAAAACTAAGGTGAAGCTGCGCGTCAACTGCTGGCAGTCCAGACTTTTATGAGGGTTGGGCTGATTGGTGTTGCTTCTCATTGGCTGATTGGTTTTGCTGCATATGTTCATTGATCACCTTAGCAGCAGCACAGGTGTCAGGAATCAACCTGGAGGAGCACAATCAGCAGCACCACTCTCACACACACACAAACACTTCACAAATAAAATTAGTTGCACGGGGGGGGGGGATGAGGCTTTGGCTGTAACACCCCTCCCCTTAAAATACAAACCCAATGGTTTGTTACAAAATACACACAACACAAAATTACTGAAATACACTAAACACAGAATTACTTAACTGAGCAGGTAGCAGCACAAAAACACGAATAGCCATTAGCTCACAACAAGCAGTCTACATTTGTCTCCAAATGGTTTGGCACAAATTCAAGGGGTTATGTCGAATATCGAATGAATTATGACCTGAAGTAGTCAAGGAGGAATTGTACCTGCACCCACAGAGTCAAGATGATGCACTGGATTTGTCACAGCACCCAGGGACCACCAGGCTCCAGCAGACAGGTTCAGGGTCTTCTCAGTGTTACTGGCTTCTTCACTCGAGCTGGCATTTCTGGCAGCCGCTTGGTGGTTCAGGTCAGGCAAATCTCCACAGGCTGCATTTCCAAAACCAGAATCGTTCAGGCGTACAGCACATCAGCACACGGCTGTCAGTCTCTCCTGCAGGATGACCATCATCAGGGTGGAGAACATGCCCCTCTTCCATCATGGCTGCAGTCTCCGTGGATGAGTGAGGGTACCCAGGACACAACTAATCCTCCATTCCTCAAGCTCCCAAATAATGAGAGCACCACATATTTGTTTTCTCAAATGCAGGTTCATCGAATGTTTACTGAAGTAGACTGCCGAAACGAAGACTCTCCAACAAGGCAAATACACAAAGAGAGTTCACACTAAAACTGCACGAAAATCACTAATCAAAATGACACCAAGAACTAGCTGCACACACACACAAAATACTTGAACAATCTTACCTCGTAACAAATAACTTTAATAAATAACCAGGCATCCTTTAACGGATGTATCCCGGACGAGCCCCCACTTTGTTACAACCTTTTTTGTAATCTAGGGGTAACCAAAAGGAGTAACATAATAAGTTTATAAAACCAAACAAGAGTAACTAACAAACTCCCAACTAGAAACAAAAGTTTCAAATATTTACTTACAAGGACAATAAGTAATAACAAAATTAACCCTTAATTGACCAAGAGGTGAACAAAGGAAAAAGCTTGTTAACAAAGAGTTGACTAATGAAAAACGAAAATGGAAGTATTGACTTCGGGGAACTCAAAGGCCAAAATAACAAACAAAAACCCCAAATCTAACTACAAAAGAACCAACCTAGACTATCTGTACCAAAATTAAAATACAATTCTAAACTACCTAACTGACCACAAAACAGGAGAAAACCAAAACCTAACAAAAATGGCAGAGATTCCCCTACCCTTCCTCTGTCTTTAACTAAAATTGTTTGGTTTAATGAGATGCAAACAGGAGCAAGCTTACAACTTTTAGGTCAACACACATCATGGCTCAGGAGTGGTGGGAGAGAGACTGAAGCTCTATCTCAGGTGTCTTTTGTAAGCTCTCAGATGAGCCAGATCAGTCTCAGCTGCTACAGACTCCTGAGGTGTGGCAGAATGGGGCGGGGGAGGTGTGGCAGACCTGCAACACAATCAGGGTGAGAGAGGGTCCAAACAAAAACAGGATTCACCTAAACAACTCTGACTTTGCCTTATCAGAGGTCGTAACAAATGTCTATGGTTGTTGTCAGTCAGCTGGCTTCTTGATTGGCTAAATTCCCTTCCATGACTCTGGAGTCGTCAGCTTGCCAAAGACACATTAAGATTTTTGGTCGTAAATAGTGAACAAGTTTAACATTTACGATTGTCGGCCCCGACCGTTTTCGGAGCCAATTATCACGACAAATTCACTCTTAACACACCTCAGACCACAGCATAATCTTATAAGACATAAGATAATCAGGCGTTTGCCGTCCTTGGTCGGGAAGGGGGGAAATCGGGACAAAAACAGCCCGATTATCTTTGTGTGTACCCCCTTTAGTGTTCTTTTGATTCTTTAGCATTAGCCTTTTGTTATTTTGGGTTGTTTGGTTCTCTTTTGCATTGAGTTTGCTTTAGCTAATAGTTTGGTTGCATTTCATTATTTGAGTAATATTATTCCTTTAGTCATTTGATTTATTTTTGCTTTAACCAACTGGGTTTTATTTGTTTTAGGTTATTAATTCTGTCTTGTTCTTTTCTAGAGTTGGGGTCCCTTAGTTGGGAGGCTAGGCACCCAGGGTGAGGGCCCTCCACCTACGGCGTGCGAGTGTAGAGCACTGGGTCACAAGAAGGCTACACCGTAGTTTGTTTGGGGATTGTTGTTGTGTTTGACACGCTGCAGCAAGGGTGAGTAATGGGTAGCACCCTCCACACCTTCCTTTAGTATAGTCTGCCGCTCAGCTAGTGGCATCAGCTCCAATTTTGATTGATTTATTTTCAGTTAGGGCAGCAGCTGTAGTTTTAATGCTTTTGAATCATTTATACTAGGCCTTTTCAATAATTTTAATTCACTTTATTGAGTTTTACTTATCTAACCATCCCTTTTCCCTTTCACAGTTGCAGATCCTTTAATTGCCTTAATTACAATAAACTCTTATATTTTGTTGAACCTCTTCCCATGCCTCCTCAGTCCTTACCTGTGTTGCCTTTAATTTAGAGTTTTGGTCAAGGTTTAAAGTTAATTATTTCTTGGGGTGTAAGTCCCTAGATGGCATTGTTGGTACTTTTCCTTATTTAATCTCATATCAAAACACCGCTTTGCCACACACGACATCTTTACTTGGTTGCTCATCCCACAAGGTTTATTTAGTTGATAGTACATCATCACTTCAATTAAAAGCAGAAAAAAAATGAAAAAGACTGGCTAGATGATGGAGCTCTGCAGGATTGAGTATAAGTGATATCTTTTTGTACTTAAACCACTTAACTGTGTTTAAGTACAAAAATTTCTTCACACTTGAATATAAATTTGCATGAGAAGGCCTTGATGATCCACCCACCACCCTCTATCTTTGAACTCTCAAATTTGCTAAGCATGTTTTGTCAAACCATGACTGCAGACAAAGGCTTGTATGTTGAATCCTTTCTCTGGTTTGGCCTGAATGTACCACCAAAGATCACCCTTGTCATTTCATCATTTTGTGCATTACAACCTGATGTAATTTGCTGTGTATCTCGTGTCAGATGAAGGTCAGAAATGTCAAAATTTAAATAACAGTGATGGCTTTTTAATGGAAACTGCATGGTGCTCCATCTCTCATTAAATCTGCCCTTCAACAATAATATTGGTGCTTAATGGAAAAAAGGCCACTGTAGGGAAGGAAATCACAGGAATGTCACGGCCATGCATTGAACTATTAAATATAGTTTTTACTGTTGCGCAAATGTATAGGAAAGTCAAGAGGGGACTAATGCACAGGAGGGAAAGGTACAGAATGTAATGAAGCTGGAGCAGTTACACAATGCAGAGTAGTGAAAGGCTATTGTTCAGTAAGTGAATGATTCATACACCATTAAAAGTAAAGAGTTGGGTACAGGCTTTTTAGTTTGTCTGAAGTGTGCTTATTTAGCATTTCATAATCTCAGTTTAATGATAGATTCATTTTCTAAAAAGATATAGTAATAGAAAAAGGGAATCATTAAGAAAAAATTAAAGTTTAATTCTGTATGAACACTGGAAAGAAAATATAATTTGTCCTATTCAGTGTTCTTAAATTTAAGTCAGAACATTTTTACTCCTTAAACTAACTCAATAAGATCAACATTAATGTAAAACAGCCATATTAATGTGCTATCAGAACTTGAATTAATGTGAAATAAACTGATAAAAACAGACATACCTTTAAAGATTGATGGAAAGATGAAACAACAGAACTTGTATATCTGTTTTATGTTGTTGTTATACCAGCGTCTTTCTCCTCCGAACGACTGTATTCAACTTTCTCACCAAAACTTGAATTTGTGTTTTCTCCATGTGACATTTGAACACATCACAGTGACTTTGATGGCTTATAATATGACAACTTTGAAAAAAGGTTGTGGACAAACATTTTTATCATAATTTTAGTTGATGAACTATTTACAGATTCCCAGTTGTCCTTGCAAAGTCATAGCATATGAAGAATAAATGCAGTCTGGCTGCAGACCCCAGGTCTCAGATGCCCCCCTTACAGACCACTGCAGTGAGAAACCACCTCTATCAGAACTGAAACCTGTCCTAAAACTTTCAAAATAAAATATGATTCAACTTCTGGTTAGGGTTAGTGGAAGGCTTAGGATACCAAAAAGTAAAAGTCAAAAACCGGACCAGCGAAACCTTATTACAGAACGTTCAATAAAGCAGAGTAAACTATCTGCCTACAGGAAAAAACGTTTTCCACCATGAAAACCCTAACGCAACTACGATAGCTAAGGCTAAAGCTAGTGAACCTAGATTAGCTATTTAAGCTATATAGCTAGCTAAAGCTTGCAAAGCTATGCTAGCTACGTAAGCTATGAAGGTAACATAGCTAACATAACTAAAACTAACTCATACAGAACTATTTTAGCTACATTAGAATATGCTACGTTTGCTAGAGCACATTTTAGAAGTAGTTATGCAACCAGTATAGAGTCCAAAATTCAAAGCAAGGAATGGTATTGAGAAGGAGACTTCGGAGGAGGGCAGCATTGAGCAGTGCTTGGTAGTGATGGGAATTCTGTCTCTTTCCAGTGAATCATTTGGCTCAGCTCAGCAAGAAGAGACGCCTCTTTTGGCTCCCAAACGGCTCTTCAGTCAGGTACCAGTTTTTCTTCATTTGACCTGCCAGATTTAGCAATGTCATGGCATATAAATGATACTTTGGCAGGTATTTTATTCCAACTGTGTTCTAGTCTCTGAGCCTCCAAACCCCCTTGTATGAATTTTATTTCGCAATATTTTCACCAATAGAATGAAGATAAATTTACAAAGCAGTGTTTTATTATTATGCTGTATTTAATTACATGTGTTTCATTTTTGTATCCATGAAAAACTTAGAACCCAAATACTCGTACATGTGCTCTAGTTTCTCCGAGACGTTAAATTCTTCTGGAACCATCTGTTCAGTGAGGCAGGATGATCAAGCGATTGTGACCACTTGTGATTTTATGATGATAAATGAAGTCCTAATGTTGGTGTCAGCTCTGGAATTGCTGTCATTATGTTGTGTTGTGTTCTTGCCTAATGATGCACGTTAACTCATGTGATGAACAATGTAACTATGAAACAGCCTGAACGGTGTCTGACAGTTTAATGATCATGATGGTTCATGACTTTACATAAGTACCCCCAGAGTGACCTCACCCTCTGTCTGGACAGGATAAATCAGACTCCTTGCAGATGTAAACATTAAAGAACACGATGATTTGATCTTAATTTTTTTCCCCACAAACACAGCAGGCAAAAAGACATTAAAGGGCAATTCCAGTAAGATTTATGATTTATTTGACATCCATTTTAACAATCATTGCAGCAACTTCACAGATATACATCACAGTAATTTTGATAATTACTGCTGATAAACATTCACTCTTACCCAAGTCCACATCAGAACTGAGGTTGCTTTTGAAAACAAAAGGGCAATTCCAGTAAGATTTATGATTTATTTGACATCCATTTTAACGATCATTGCAGCAACTTCACAGATATACATCACAGTAATTTTGATAATTACTGCTGATAAACATTCACTCTTACCCAAGTCCACATCAGAACTGAGGTTGCTTTTGAAAAATATGGTTTTGGACACTGCACGGCGGTTAGCGCTGTTGCCTCACAGCAAGACAGTTCTTGATTTGCTTCCTGGTCAGGGCCTGGTCAGGGCACGCTCGCAGGTGTGAATGCGAGCGTGCCTGGCTGGCTGTCCTTATATGTCAGCCCTGCGATTGACTGGTGACCAGTCCAGGGTGAGCCCCACCTCTCACCCCATGACAGCTGAGCTAGACTCCAGCCCTCCCGCCACCCCTAACGGGATAAGCCTTATAGAAAATGGATGGATGGATGTTTTGGGACTATTTATGCCTTTATTGCTAGAGGAAGAGAGTGGATAGAATGGAAACAGGGATGAGAGAGTGGGGGAGAGACATGCAGGAAAGGAGCAGGCCTCTCAGGCCTTTTTAGAGTGTTTAGCAGTGAAACAAATAAAATCTATGTGCAATTTTCTTAGGTAGTGGGGGCTCAAGGAACAATGGTTGCAAATCTCTGTTCTAGTGGTATCCCTCTGTAGCACATCCTGAATAGGCAAATATATTTACAAGTGGGCTTATGACATAGCTGGACACACAATTGCAAGGTTAAAGAGCAAATATATCCAGTCTTAATAAACAGATGCATTTGGAAAACAAGCTTAAATAAAGAACATGCTTAGGCTAATAAACATCAAAACTGCTTACATGCTCAAATCTTGTCCACTAGACTTTTTAAAGGTGAAACAAATAGTTTTTAAAACCCTTGTACTCTCCTTAGAAGTCTAGTATAATACTGTATATCCTCAGTCATAAATGCTTAAAGCCCTCTATCTTCATCTTCTCTATCACGGTTGATGGAATGTATAGGTGTGTTTGCTCAGGATGTATAACTTTGCAGCGTGTTCCTATGATGGATGGTTATTGATCCGTCTCTGGCTCCGACAGAAGGACTCTGAGCGTGTCAGAACGTCTTTCTCACAGATAAGGTGTCCTATGGAGCTACAGAATTAGAGTGCTGGATCGATGTGAGAGCGTGCCGGTAACATACATCATCATTTCCCCGCTATATGGGGAAAGAAAAGAGTGTCAGAGGCAAATCTGATGACAGAGCAGGGGTATAAATAATGGATGAAGAATTTAGAGATGCAAAGATGTCAGTATTTCAGAAAACAGCCCCATCAAGAACTCAACTTGAGAAGAATGTACATCACAGTACATTTTAAATCAAGTTTTCATACTGCAGAGTTTCGATGAACAAAATACAATGCAACAAAAAAGGTTGTATTGTCACTTATGGGGCTTTTCATTACATGGCGTGAAATCAAACTGTAATAATTCAAGCCTATCATCAAAGGAGAGAATTCTCCTGCATATAAGTTAAAGAACAGTCTCCTTATTATTGATTTGTGGGTCTCTAAAGAGCAGAAAATGAACACAATCATATTTTTGGATTGGGCAGTGAGAACAGCATGCTTTACCAGTGTCAGTAAATAAAGACGGACTCCGTCATGGAAAGATGTCATGAACATCTCCAGCATTTTATTTTTTAAAAGTCCAGAATTCATTTGTCTGTAAGAAGAGGACAGGGTCAAACTTTTGTTATTAGTAGGTGCAGAAAAAGGTGTAATCCTGGATCTGTGCCTGGTCCTTCCTGATCTCACTTGTCAGTGTGAGAAACTGCTGGCACATATCAGACCTTATTATGCACAAAAATCGCAAGTTTTGGTCTTGTGTTGTAAATACTTAAGTATTAGTTAGCTCTTTAGCCTCACAGCACAGAGGTTTTGCTTTTTTGCCAGGATCCCGGTTGGACAGGGCCTTTCTGAGGGAGTTTTCACATTCTCCTCCTTCATTGGTTGGGTTGTCTTATACTGGCGTGCTCAAGAGAGCAAAGGAGGGAAGGGTCAGTGGCCCTTTGCTTTGCATACTGGGTGCCTGGGACCTAGTGGGCTGGTCCAGATGCTTGGGGCGACTGTGCAATCCTGGATGGGACAGCTGGGAGGATACTTTGAGAGATGGGGCATGGACCTGGCGCAGGCCTGGGCGATGGCTATTAGGAGACCTGAGCATTACAGGACTGGAGGTGATGGAGCCAAGTGCTTAACCTATCCTGACCTGCAACTCATGGCAGAGGGAAATGGTTTATAGATGACTTCTCAAGTAAAGATAAATCCAGTCATATGTTGGAAGGTATACTTCCCATTTCAGGTACATCCGATGTAGAACTGCAAAAAAATATTTTACCATTGATTTTATTTTGAAATATATGCCTCCACTTTTTAACAAGAAAATAAAAATACGTGTCTACATACTTGCATGTTTAATTTGAATTTTAAAATGTAAGGTGGTGCAACCAGTTTTTAAGGTAATGCGGCTGAAAAATGTTTTACTATATAAAATAACATTATTTAAAGATCTAAGAATATTCACTTTACTTCTAACAAGGTAGAGGAGGTATCATATATTTTTAAAAAATGCAATTTTGATTAGGTGTGTGGGAACACTTTCCTTGTCAGGTTGTACAACCAAGTTTAAACAGCTAAATTTTAACTCACCATAAAATTATTGACTTTATTTAAAGAAGAAATTATCTAGTTTCTAACAATGAATGCAATGAATGAAGCCTTATTGGTCATTGACATGCAGCATGGAGGGGAAAGATGGGTGGTACTAGTAACAACTATGAGCAACTGGCACCTGGCCTCCTGGTTGTATACCATCGGCCACAAAGTATTCGCCAAATGTTGATGCTTACTGCTGCATGGCACTATTGCTTCACTTGTCTGCTTTTTGGCACCTCTTGTAGGCAAAGACGTGTTTTTACTGATTCTGACCTGCACATGCACCAATATTTGTCCTTTAACAGTCAGACCTACTGTACATGAGAAACAGCTGTTTTCATATTCACACATACATTGTATTAATGTTGGGGTTTTAAGATTTTTAACATTCAAATCAAAACCTTTCACTCTGGCTACACTGGTCACATTTATTTATTTATTTATGCTTTTATTTATGTATGCACTTATTTGTTTGTTTGTTTTTGTATGGGGAAAGTGCACATTAATGAACATGGACACGTAAATGTGCCTGATTGTATCCATCCATCCATTTCCTACACTGCTTATCCCGCTCAGGGCCGTGGGGTGCCTGATTGCTGCCATAGGCTAATCGTGATGGCCAACGACTTAAAAAAAGTGTTTGTCCTTTAACCTTTTCCAGTGCTAATGTTTTATCACAGGGTGGAATGGGAACATTGTCACAGTATCCTCATCATACGCACAGACTTCCAAAAATAAATCCCTACACAGCTGTTTTAAAGTTGCTTTGTTTATTACAAATATAAATAAGTTAAATGAACAACAAAGGTTGGTTTCTTAACAAATATATCACAGCAATCAAAGCCTGCGGTCAATGATAATATGCGCTGTGGCTGATCTTCTGGCTGTGGCAGCTACTCATACTAATACTCAAGAAAGGTCAATAATGTAAAATTAAAATATATATAAAAAACTCAAATGTGGCACTAATTTCCATCTTTAGTGCCTGGTAGGTTGATGGTATACGTATAAAAGTGTACATAAAGCATGTACATAATAAAAAATATACATAAAATCAAACATGCAGAGACCAAACAACATAAAGAGTACAACGATACACAAAGACCCACATAGAACAATACAGAAGGTGGTGCTGATGTGCTGATGTATTGCACATGATCATAAATGTGCTTAGGGAAGTTGCACATTTGCCCTTGGCCTGTTTGTTTAAAGTGCTGATGTGATTCCACATAGCCCAATAGCACAGATGTTGCATACAGTCCTGTTTATACAACCATTATTTCACAGGGATAGCATACATATGTGCATCTAATGCCTGTAATACTTATGCCTCCTTGTAACAACAGAATGTATATGTTATGTTTTGGTTTTTAAAAGTGAACTGATTAGATTTTGGAAGTCAAAGGTCAATGCCACTGGGTCTTACAATGATCCCTTGCTTATAGGATTTCTCCCAACTCTTTTCCTTGACCCACCAATGTACTTTCACTGTTTGGTAACTGTTTACCTCATGAAGACATACAACCACCAAGTGGAAACTTTATTTATCAGTGATTCCTGAATTTATGTCTGTTTTAAATATTTTGAAGGGTTTGTTTTTTAAGTTTTCATGTCTTTCTTTTACATAGTGAGATGTTTCAATGCCCAGTGTTCTATGAAGAGTCTAGCTGTTGCTGCTGTGACAACAGCATTCCACTAAAGGAATAATAAGGTAGTTATTGATCCATCCATCTATCAGGCTGACAACCTTTTTCTGCAGAAAAAAGCAAATGCACTGTGTAATTTAGTGGCTTCTCCTGACACAGATGCAGTTTCTGGAGTGGCATTTATTAAAAAAGACGATATAGAGGCAGTCTTGTGTTTGATTTTGTATGTCATATAGGCATCACTATATCAGAGTCAAACCTTCAGATCAAAAGAATGTAAATGTGTATACTCTTTATATATGTCACAAGGAGAAAACATTAAAATGTGACTGACAGATGAAAGACTCTCATAGTTTAAACATCAATGACAGATGGCAGAAACAATTTTCACATGCATAATCAACACCTGATTTATGCAAGAGTTTCAGCGCTGTGTTTCATTGAAATGTAACAATGAAATATTTCTAATGAAGCTGAGCGATCATCCTTACGGATGAATTATGCAAGTTTGAAATGACTGAAAGGTAGCTTCTTATATAGTTGATACTGTATTTTTAAACAGTCACTGCAAACAATGCAAATTTGGGGAAAATTATTTAAAAAATTATCTATTATGAGTAAGATAGTAAAAACAAGCTTTACATTCACACAGTCAATGAATTTGTTTTAATCATACAAAAATAGGTTAAATAATTATCATATCTATGAGAACAGTAATTCTTCAATCAAAGCTAAGCGTTGAAAATGACAAGAAAACAACAAAAGCGGCAAAGTGTGCCAGTGGGTGGACTTCTGTTTACCACAGTGTTTGGATTCTTCTGACAGATAGTTAAAAATCTGAATTAAATATTCACCATAGCATACAATATAGGTTTGCATAACCCTGTACCTCTGCAGAAGCCTGCAGCCTAATGTGTTGTTATGACATAGATGCTTGGCTCTGATTGGTCCACTGGGTAGTACTGTTAGGGCAGTTTAACAATGCTGCCCAATCCTGGATCTAAGTTTACTTGACTACAAAGTGTAAATCATTTGGTCAATGTGATAGTGATGTGTCGTTCATGAACGAGCTGGTATAAAGAGATGTCTCTTTTACATAAGCAGTATCTTCTTCTCATTATTATTATATATTTTGTATGTATCTTTGTGTTATTTAATTGATTAATAGGGATAATCTTTTCCCCAGACTGCTCTACCACAGGCACACCATGCATTAGGGACAGCTTGACGGTGTAACATTGTTTCATATCAGGTGTGTCATAAAGCCCACCCAGTGAGCAGATTTTATCCGATCCACAACATATTTTCAGAAGACACTACATTTGTAAAAGAAGAACAAGATATTTAAAAAAAAAAAATCAAGCATAAGGGAGTAAAATACTCAGGACAAATATCAATCATAACAACCATCATCAAGGGTCAGCACCTCCAAGTTCGAAGTCAAGGTTCTGGGCCGGAAAACGGTGGATTTCTCTCTCTAGGTGGGGAGGGCATCTTAGGCCCAAGTGAAGGAGGTCAAGTGTCTCAGGGTCTTGTTCAAGAGTGGAATAGAATGGAGGGATGCAGACTGATGCAGCATTGGCAGTATTGCAGACGTTGTACCATCGTGGTAATGATGGAGCTGAGCCGCAAGGCAAAACTCTCAATTTACCCGTCCATCTTTGTTCCAACCATCACATGTGGTCATGAGCTTTGGGTAATGACCAAAAGAACAAGACTGCAGCTTCAAGAGATCAAAATGTGATTCCTCAGGGGGTTGTTTGGGCTCAGCCTTAGAGATAGGGTGAGGACATCCAGATAGATCTCAAAGTAGATCTGCTACTCCTTTACCCTGAAAGAAGCCAGTTGAGGTGGTTCCGGCATCTGATGAGGATGCCTTCTGGTCAGCTCCCTGTGGAGGTCTTCAGGGCGCATCCAACTGGAAGGAGACCCCAGGGTCAACCCAGGACTCGCTGGAGAGATTATATATCTCATCTGGCCTGGGAACACTGCAGAATCCCCTAGGAAGAGCTTGAAAATACTGCTGGGGAGAGGAATGCCGGGGTGCTTAGCCTGCTGCCACTAGGCCCCAGGCATATGGAAGAAAAAGGATGGATAGATGGCAGATCAGTCATTAGCCATGACTTCGGCTCTTAATTGGGCAGAAGCCAAACTGGTACCCAAACGAAGAGCCGAAAGAGCCGGCTGTTCTAGGCAAAGTTGGTAGACGAAGCTGAGCCAAAGGCCCTGGATGGCTAAAAAGAAATAGATTTAGCTACCGGCTCCGCTGAAAACAAAAGCGGTCTTTAAAGCTTTTGTTCTCTTGTTTATTTCCCAGGGCAGGGCATGGGACAAAGTCAACTTTTTTAGAAGACAAAATAGGAGTTAAAAGCGTGGCTAATACACCAGGTTTTATAGAACGTAGTGCTAATGACGGTGTAGATCGCTAGCTATGGCGTAGATTAAACACAGAGGTATGAATCAGGCTTTGGAAGCTGGTAGACATCTTCATTAACTTGACCTGTCAACATGACAGCTGAAACTCCACACATAAAAATTCAAGGATAAAACACATTCACATAGAGAAAAGGAAATACAAGGTTCACTAGCCCATTCTTTAAAATAGCTGTTTCCAGAATCACAAAGTTTCAGTGTAACAAAAGGAGAGTTAAGTCGACATCTTTGAGACGTGACAAGAGGGGCATTGATCTGTCCCGGTATAACAGACCCACAGTGAATAGGACCAGAATAAGCCGCTTATAGGCTCTGCTGCTGCTGTCGATTTAACAAGAATTAACACTCACTGGGTTGCAATTCTCCATAAGAACATTTAAGCTGCATATATTCAAAGACTACCTGACGGACTGAATATTTCAGCACTTTGGTTCCTCTGACCACACAGGTGGAGAAGTTAGATTTAAACTGCATGAAAAAAGGAGACACATCAGAGCATATCAATCAGACTGCCTTTAAAGAAGGTGTCTATTTTTATCTTCATCTCTCAAAATCACTGTTTGCCTGAGGGGAGAGTTAAAGAATCTGTCTGAAAGTGTGAAAGCAGGCGTGAACGTATTTACATGTAGTACAATAACTACTGTGCTTAGAATACATTAACAAGGAGTAATGATACTTTCAATTATTGATACAGAATCATTGTTAAACCAGGGGTGTTTAGATGTTTCTGGCTGGGCAGCCCAAATGAGAGTCACTCACAAATATTTTCCAAAGATTTTACATACATATGTTATAAAGAAGATCCTAAGAAAAGCATATAAGCACAGTTATAGGCCAATCCAAAGATTCTGGGACCCTTCAGCCAAGCGCTCACTGTCTGATTTCAAGCCAACAGTCATAGGGGAATGTCAGCTCACACTGAACGTTTTGATGGTCATGCACAACCTAGGCACTCACACTGTACACACTGTGCTCACGCTCATGAGTCAGGCCGGGACAGGCTGTAACCTGTGGTTTTAGAACTAATCTGTCAGGTTCAGTTCAGCAAAATAAAGTTAGTTTTCTAAGGCAGAGCAGTTCTGTTGCAGGGCTGTGAAGGGTTTAAATGAATGTATATAGCCATACTGAGACACCTGGGAAAGGTGGATCATGGTCTTCATTTATTTGGTTTGTTTGTAGTAAGAACACAAATTGACCTCATTCTCAACTTGCAGTGGCAAGCATCACTTTTTTTGGATCAAAGAAGCCTTCTCTAACACTGTATTCCTTAAGGGCCCTAATTAGCTGGCATTTTACAAGTAATAACTCAGAAATATGGTAATATTAAGAAAGTATTTACCTAATGATAATGCATAAGATATCAAGTTATTTCTTGTACTATTTAAGCAATTTCTCTGATAGTTAAGTGTCATTTTAACCCCAAACTCTTACCTCCTAACCCTTACCCTAACCCCTCACCCTCACCTTAACCCTGAAAACTACAAACTTTAATCTTGTGGGCCAAAATACAGAAATTACTTGAGAATTATCAAGCAGCTTACATTAAAGTATCATCTCATTTCTAAGGAGATACTTTGTTAAATACCACCAAATTACCAAAGAATTGCCACACAATTACATGGGTTAGGGTTAGAGAAAAACACCTATTTACCAAAGAATATCCACAAAATCAAGAGAGTTGGGGTCAAGGGAAAATAGCACATAATTACCAGAGAATTGCCACAAAATCATTAGGGTTGGGATCAGGATAAAATACAACCTAATAACCAGAGAACTGCCACAAAATTACAAGGATAGAGTAAGATACCACCTTATAACCAGAGAACTGCCACAATATTATAATGAATTACTTGTTAATTAATACATTACTATGTTAATCCCTCCCTTGTATTATAAAGTTATTACTTGGTAAAATAGAAACTCTGTTAACTGAAGGTGTTGACTTCAGCTAACAGCAGCGTGTATTGAGATGAACGGCTCTGTGTTTCTGTATCGTTGCATCATTAGCAGGGTGGGGTAATTCCCCATAGCAACAAGACAGAGCTATAGTTGCCCTCTCAAATAAAACCATTCCAGGAAAAACTATCTAATGGTCTTTATCCAAAGTTCAGTCACACATACATCTGTGTCTTCACATGTTTACAACAACCTTATTCTGTCTAGTGTGTTAAGATACACATTTTGAATTTCACTTTACAGGGATTTTAACTTTTCAACTTCATAATGTACTCACCCATGGTGGAAGCAATAAAATTATGGAATCATGTTGAAATGGAAGACGCATCAACCCCAGGAGGACTGAATAATACACATAACATGCTGTGTGAATTCGTAATTGTCCTGTGATCTCCAGACATGCTTCCAGTGTGCAAGGTTGCCCCCTGCTGGTCAGAGCAAAATGTTGTTCAGCCAGATTACAACGCAAGTGTATGTGGAAACTGGAGGTAAAGATTGCGGTCTATGGCACTGGTTCCTAACCACAAGTCCAGGACCCTTTGGATGTTGGGGGCCAGAATTGAGGCAGAGTGTGAGCCTTTATCTGCTCTGGTAGTGTTCAAAATTGGGTATGCACATGTTAACTCAGATCATAATGAAACACACATCAAATACTTTTGGTATGAAAAACGTGTGGGTTGGGTTCTATCAATAAAACGGTTGATTATTGACAGCTGTGTATCACTAGTTTAGCTTTTCTTAGGATCAAGTGGGGGGAAAAGCTCGGCATCAGTGGTCTGCAGATTCACAAGCATTTCGAAGCATCTCTGTCAACTGTGTTTGAGAAATGCCGAAGGGGAAGTACAAAAGCGTTTATGTTGATGTTTAAACTAATGTTTGCTAACAAATAGATATGATGACTAATCTGAATCATCAAGAAGACCTAAATGGATGAAGTGAAGGCTGAACAGAAAAATATTCTGAATCCTTAAAAAGCACAGCCTCCGCTGTCAGCCACATTGTTAGTCAATCTGAGCAGTTCCTCTTTTTTGGTGACAATCATCGCTGTCGAACACACAGCGAGCTGAAGCTGAAGCCTATTCAGCCATGCTGCTTTGTGGAGGCCGTCTCCGCTCTCTTAACTTCTACACAGCTCACTGAAAACTGTCTACATGTCAATCTTCCCCCCTCCTTTTTATCTCCTTCATGCAATTTACAAGATAGTCGGCTGGGTATGTAATCCATTGTCCCCATTCTTTCACATCAGCTTCCTTTGTGCCTTCCTGCTATTATTTATGATTGTTAGAGGGTTACATGATGTCAGAGCGCCACAGCCTTGACACTCCTCTCTTCTGTATGTCGGAGCATCCAGGAGAGAGGATAATTCTACTGTTGCACTCATTGTAAGTCATTCTGGATAACAGCAAAATGACTCGCATAAAAATGCTAATTCAGTGCCACTCAAAGTTAGAGCCCTTTTAGTATTTTGGAGGGAGGGAGGGGTGGTGCTTTTCTTTGAAGGCTATAAATATGTCGTCTTTGACGGAGAGGTGATAATGATGTTGTTAATGTCATAAAAAGTGACAAGCGATGGATGACGCACCAGCTGGACAGAGTCTGTGTCCCAGAGAGCGGTTTACATGTCTCTAATGGAAATGATTTAAAACACACAGCATGCACTGGAACAGACTTTTCACAGAGCACAAACAAAACTAAGTGAAGTATTAAACATTAAAGCTGGCTCAAACTCTCTCTGGGTGAAGACATAACATTTAGATGCATGGTGGTTTAGTTTTTTTTATTGATGCGAAAGAAATGAGAAGTAGAAAGAAAAAGAAATGGATTCAATTCATCCTTGAGTCAGAGTAGATAGTTGTGCAAAGTTTGAAGAAAATCTCTTGAAGCCCTCTCAACATATCAAGTTAAAAAAATGGCTAGGACAAATGCGCTGAATGCAGCTGCTGTTCAGCAGCGTTGCACTGCTGTTAAGACTACTTTGCAAGTGAAACTGTCCAATTAAAATCTTACACTTCTGGTTAGGGGCTGTGCAGGGGTTAGCGCTCTTGTCGCACAGCAGTAAGGTTTCTGGTTGGGGTGTGGGTGGCACCCACCCAGAGCATGCAGAGTCAGCCCCCATTACTCTTGGCTGGGTGTGCCCTCCCTCTCGTCAGATGAAAACTGGGATAGCCTCCAGCTCCCCGTAGCCCCAAATGGGATAAGCAGTGCAAAAAACAGATGGATGGATGAACTTCTGCTTAGGGTTAGGGTAAGGGTGGATTAGGAATGGCCTGGATGTGGGCAAGACAAAAGTAAAACTTACCATTTTCATTCCAAAGTTTACCAAGTTAAAAACATTTGATTTAGCCAACTTAACAATGTGCTTGCAGGTAAAAGCTTGACCTCCATGAAAATACACAGCTAATGTAGCAAAAGCTACACATCATTTGTGTAAATGCTAAAACAGCTACTTCATTGTACTTGCAAATTACACCACTTCCATCCCGACAGAGATGGTATCTCACAGTAGTGGTCTGCAGGAAGGGGGCGTCTAAGAATGGTGGTCTGCAACAAAGCCCTCTAAAAGCTTCTTGACATACTTAACACACGTTAAGCCATAGGAAAATCTGTTCAGATGTGCACAATTATCCAAAATCTTTGCTCAGTTTTGCTCGGAGTGGAGATTCAGGTCTCTTAATTTTGAAATATACACCTAGATTAACTGATTGTGCTTTCTTGGCATAAATGAACCATTAAAAATCTGCTCAAACACAGAAAATGCATATGTTCAGAATAATAGTTCATGAATAATTGACTACAACTCCAAATGAGTCATTAACACTTTGGCTGGACCAAAGAACAGCCTCCCTGGGGCTGTGGTGACAAAGCTTTTTTCTCTCCACAGTGATTGAAAATTCAAAGTGATTGTGATTTTCTTGGACAGGGGTGACAGTTCTTAATTAGTTTGTCTTTTTGAATCATTTGAGGAAGTGAAACCTGCACGTCACTGTTAATCACCGTGCCTCCTTTTTTGTCTTTCATCGCAAAGGTTTTGTCTGCACTGCAAAGACTCTGCTGTCACTTTACAGTGTGGTGACAGCTACATTTTTAGACATCACTAATGATTACGCCCTGCTGAGAAATGCAGTCTGGCAGAGTTAATAACATTCAAATAGGAGAGTTTCGCTCAAATACAGAAAAACATGCACACTGTTTAAATCATTGATGTCTGGGGTTGTTAATAGGCGATTCGAAATATGACGGCTGAAGTGTTACATTTCATAAGAAGGGAGTCAAAACCAAAAAGTATGACACAACAGAAGAAAGAGTGGGAGTCACTGAACAAAACGTTGAAAAAGAAGTCAAAAGAAAACACTCAAACTCAAATACTCATTCATAACTCCAAAAAAAGAAAGTCAGCTTAAGGTATTGGACTTTCAGAGGGACTTGGTCAACCTGAGCAATACTAGCCTCCTCCCTATATAACCTCCCAGCTCAGGTGATTACCACCAATTATCAGCTGTGAGCAACCGTCACAGCTGCATCAGATTTTCCTGATGAGCAGGGTGAACATAGTTCTGCTTAGAAATCTAACCATAGCTGTCTAATATAACCAAAACCTCACTTCATCTTACCCAAAGGAAGTAAGACCTTATGATTGAGCAGATCAAACATGCAAAAGTGATATCTGAGGTAGTAGGCATCTAATGACAACGGATTGTGTTTTAAAACTGTACAAATTTGATGTCTGATTAACACATCTGATTGTACATGGAAAACACCAAAACACCTGTCAAGTCCATAAATGATAAAATAAAGTAGCCTTTGTGAAGTACTGTGATTTTGTTTGGTTAAATGCTAAAGTAATTTTTGGTTAATGCTTCAAGAAGTGAATGCATCTGACACTAAAAAAGTTTAAACAAAATAATAAGAAAGCTTAGAGCTGTATCAAGTGAGTTTTTCTCATTGACAATAGAATGAGGGTTTAACTGGTGTTAAAATTGGTCTAATTTTTAGAATATGCTCTTAATTTCACCTACAGATCAGCTTAAGTAACAAGAAGGAAACAAAAACACTGATATGCAGAGAAAAAACTGATCTTAGCTGCATAATAACAAAACTTTTTAATGTTGATTCAGTTAATTGCATATTTAAAAATCAATGAAAAATCAATTATGATCAATATAATTTGGCTTTTTTTTGCAGAAAAGGAAATAAAAACCTCAATTCAATGTCAATTAGGTAAAAAATACAGTGCTTAACAAATTTATTAGACCACCTGTCATATTTGTCTCAGAGACCATCCAGCATCATGCTTTAATGCAGACTCTTTCATTTTCAGTGAGCTCTTGACGGTTTACCATTTTGAACAGGAATGAGGAATTTCAAACTGAATTCCCCTTTTTATACCCAAATTTTGAGCCGGCTCACTGGGCTTCTCTGAGAAGTCAGAAATTAATCAAGCACAACATTCAACCACTAAAACTATTTTTTCTGTTCAGGAATGCAAGTAAATAAAGTGCTTTACCATTTTTTCAGGGTTTTTTTTTGTAAATCAGTAAATTAGAAAATTCATGGATAACAATAATAATTACATTTTAAAATTAAAAATATCAGTTTGGTTAAAGAGCTTCTACATATTGGTGTATTAACCATTGCAGAAACATAAAAAATGATGTTGGTAATTACTGATGCAGTTAATTTAGGGCAGCTGTTGCATAAACCTTACTTTGGGTGGTGGTCTAATAAATTTGTTAAGCACTGTGTAATGTATCATTAGTGACTACATACAGTATATTCATCCCCTTCAAGCCAGTATTTAGTAGATGCACCACTGGCTGCAATCACAGCACTGAGTCTGTGTGGATAGGTCTCATCAGGCTTGCACATCTGGACACTGTAATTTCACTCTATTTTTCTTTGCAAAGCCGCTCAAGCTCTGTCAGGTTATAAGGGTGCTGTACCCTTTTTTACACCTGGCACAAATTCTCTATTGGATTTTGATCTGGGCTTTGACTCACCCACTCAAGAACATTCACTTAAGCCATTTCTGTGTAGCTTTCGCCGTATGCTTCAGGTCATTGTCTTACAACACCACAACATGATGCTGCCACCACTGTGCTTCACAGTGGGGATGGTGTGGTTGTGGTGATGTGCAGTGTTTGACGTCTTGTCTGATGGCCAGAAAGCACCATTTTGGACTCGTCAGACCAAAACCTTTCTTCCATTTGAACATGGAGTCACCCACACGCCTCTGGCTAACTATAGCTGAGATTTAATGAGTTTTCTTCAAAAGTGGCTTTTTTTGCCACTCAGCCTTACTTATACTTTTTTCAATAAACTCTTCTTCAAGTTGCTTGGAGTGTTCCTTTGTCCTCATGGTGTAATGGTAGCCAGGAATGCCAATTAACCAGTGACTGGACCTTCCAGCCACAGGTGTTTTTATACTACAATCACTTAAGACACATTAACTGCACTCAGGTGATCCCCATTTCACTAATTGTGAGACTACAAGCGCCAATTTGCTGGGCCTCTGTTGAATAAGGTCAGTCAATCTAAAGGGGCAGAACATCTATCCAGCCCCTTATTTTACCTTACAAATTTTTTGGTCAAAAAAGCCAAATTACATTGACCATGATTGATTTTTCAAAATCAGTATAAGAGTTAAACATCAAAGGGGGTGAAAACTTTTTTACATACACTGTAAATATCATCTTGAAAGCACCCTAGAACTAATGGTTATAATTATAATCATGTTTTTACAGAAGAATTGGATCCTTGGAAAGGTGCAGGAAGGAGTTATAAAATAGGGCACTTGCTTGGTAAAGCTTTTCACACCATGACTGAAAAATATCAGAAACCTCCCTGGTATTTTTTTTCCATGCACCCAAATGACACACTTCTTCCCTGAGACAACAGGGAGTTTCATCATGTGCCACTCCGGAGTTTCAGAGAGCATTCATGGCACATTTACCTTCACAGACGTCAAGCCGGGTTTGTCATGCATGTCACACTGCCAAACAAAGCTTAACCTTTTTTTATTCGACACGAGCGTCTCCTATGGCGCCGCACCGCTCCTCTCCCGACTCTCAGCAGGTGACCTACCTTCACGTATAAAAAAAATCTCCACCTCACCTTTGTGTGCAGGAAAGATGCTTGAATCATTTGTGACATGCTTATAAATGTTGCATTAAAGGAAAGAATTTACTCCACAGATCTCTATGCACACGCTCTAATATGGAATTTTTCACTGGCAGCTTCAAAGTGGGCTGAAAATAGAAACCAACGCAGAACTCACACTGCTATGCATTTGACTTTTAACACACTCTTTTTTTGGAGTTGTATTTTTAGAGCCTCAATACAGAAAGGGGGAAAAGGCTGGTTTTTAGACACTTGAATTTCAGCCATGCATACACAAGACGAAGAGCGGATTCATCTTTTTATCTCTGCAGGCTGAATTTAGTACAAGATCTAAGTCTGCTAAAGTCAGAGGCACTATAATTAGACAAAATTGGGAAGTTTTAACTGTGAAAAGGCTTCAAGCTGAATATCAAGCTGTGGCTTGGAGGCAAATGTTGACGTTAAATGGGAATATATTTTAGAGATAACTTGAAGGCTTTTCCTGGCCGAACATAGCCTTTACAAAGTGATAAAGTCACTGAAAAGTAGCTCCTGAACACTTTTTAGACTAAGAGAGAACTCTTGCAGGCGAATCTGTTGGGTCAGCTCTTTTGTTAAAGTGGAAATCCAGATTATTCTAACCAAAGGTGACTGCCCCTGCATCTGCTGCCCCAGCAATTAATGAGATGGGTCTCAGGAGTCACTGAGGCAGATCCCCGGATAGAGCTGTCCACTTTATCTTAGCCTACATGGAAGCGTTGTGGGCCAGACAGTGATTTAGTGCTCAGGCTTCCCAGAAAGGTCACAGCTTCCTGTACCACACCGCAGGACCTCCCCTACTGTATCCAGCCAAGAGTAATGGGGGCTGACTCTGCATGCTCCCCGGCTAACATTAACATTTTTCTCTTTTGACATGCTGGAGAATTCTTCACACTTATGATGCTGTTTTCCCACAATCCTCGGTGACACGCTCCGGGAAATGCCAAGTACAAACAGAGACTTGACTTTCACTTGGGTGAAACTGGAGGTACCTTTCACACCATAAAATTTATAATATCCTGTCTAGAAAATAAAGAAGTGAGAGTGTTTATCTGATATTTTTGGAGAGTATTAGACACTCTCCACTTGGGCGACGATATGATCTTTGCTAAGGTTACCTTAATGTAGGTACAAGTTTCATAAATCTTTATCTAAAAAATGCAAGTCTTTGTTCTTTCATTCCAACAGATGTGTGCACAGGAGAGAGAGAAGTGGATCCTGTGTGGCGCAACAAGCTTTGCACACCTGGATTGGGGATTTTCTGCCATTCCTCTTTGCAAATACTCTCCAGCTCATTCAGGTTGGATGGGCACCATCAGTGGACAGCCATTTTCAGGTCTCTCTAGAGATGTTTGATAGTCAGGCCACTGGCTGAGTTGTCCCTAAGCCACTCCTGTGTTGTCTTGGCTGAATGCCTATAGGGTCATTGTCATGTTGGACAGTGAACCTTTGGCCCACCTGAGGTCCTGAGCACTGTGGAACAGGTTTTCATTGAATATATCTCTGTACTTTGCATCATTCAGCTTCCCCTCAACCCTGGCTAGTCTCCCAGTCTTTGCTGCTTAAAACCACCCCCACAGCATGATGTTGCCACCACCATGCTTCACTGTTAGGATGGTATTAGGCAGATGATAAGCGGTCCTGGGTTTCCCCAAGACAAAATGCAGTTCAATCTTGGTTTCATCAGACCCTGCGAAGATTGTTTCTACCAGTCTGTGAGTCCTTCAGATGCTTTTTTCCAAACTCCAAGCGGGATTTAATGTGTGCTTGTCCTTCTGGAACTTTGTCCATCTCCACACAGGATCTCTGAGCTCATTTAGAGAGACCATCGATTCTTGGTCACCTCGCTTACCAAGGCCCTTCTCCCCTTGCTCAGTTTGGCCAGATGACCAGCTATTGGAAGAGTTGAGCTGAGCTGAGCTAAGCTGAGTTTAGTTGAGCTGAGTTTAGCTTAGTTTTATTTATCAAGAGGCAGTGTGCAATGACATTGATCATTTATACATGGTAAATGAAAACATGGTTGCACTAGATTTAGCAAGCTGCTAATTTCCATCTGTTATCCCAAAGAAAAACTGACAGAAAACATAAATAACTAGAAAAGCACTTAGAGAGCGTAGACCTCCGCCAGTAGCCCTATCTCCCAATAGTGAAGAATCCTTTAAAAAATTCCTGGATCTATCCCCGTGTGCCCCCCACCACGGTATTCACCAATTACTCCCTCCCAGTGGGGTGGAAACACAGTGAGGCAAAGCACTGGCTTCGAGTGGACTGTCATGGTGGAAGCATTGCCTGCTGGTGCCAACAGATGCACTGACAGTCCCACCCATGGTCTCACTGGATGACTTGAAGTCATGGCAGAGGGTGAATATTCCTCTATTCCTCCCAGCGTTGTGAGTATTCTCGCTACAATTCGCTATCTTTCTCTCTGTTATGCTTCGACTCGTCTCCTCAACCGGGCGTGCGTCTTTCAAACTCTGTAAACTCCAAAACTTTGAATGGAAACAGCCAAAATGCTGCTGGGGTTGAAGTTACTCATGTCCGCCATCTCCTGGTGTAAAGTAGTAACAGCGCAGAGCTCCACCATTAGCCCCATCTCCCAATAGTACAGAATCCTTAAAAAAATTCCTGAATCCAGACGGTGATCCAGATCACTCCCAAAATCTAATCAGTTCTTCCTTATGCCATTTCTGACATTCCCTGAAAATTTCATGAAAATCCGTCCTCAACTTTTTGAGTAATGTTGCTAACAAACTAACAAACTAACACACTAACAAACCCATGCGATCACATAACCTCCTTGGCGGAGGTCAAAATCCCTCTTAGCAAGGGCACACATTTGAGAAAACCCCAAGACAAGACAAAGTAGATGAATACATAGTTGATCATTATAGAGGACAACAAAAAGTTCTAATCCGTATAAATTAGTAGTAGTAGTAAAACGGAAGTATGAAATTTTCACAGATGTTTTTTAATCAAAGATAAATAAATTTATAGATAAACAAAACCATAGATATGCCCTACTCTAAGAGATATAAGAAGCACAAAACATTATCACAAAGTGACTTAGATACAATTACAGCAATGTAGAAATACAGCAAGGCAGTAGATATGGAATGACCATAGACAAAAGCAATTTTATGTAGTGCCTAAAATGCAACAATTAGATTAAAAAGTAACCAAACCTCATCAGTAGCATTATGAGCTACCAAGATTTAATAGCTACATTATTAAATGACCAAGATACAATAGCAGCGTTATGAAATCATTAAACTATAATAACTACATGACTAAGAGGGGCTGATGTAACAGCTACATTATAATGTGACAAAGATACTAATGCAGACTCCCTGCTCTGCAGAAGAAGCTGCAGGTGCACACATCAGAGGCAGCAGGTGTTAAATGAAACAAAGAGGATCAGTGAGTCCTGGTTGTGCCTAACTTCTTCCATTGGAGAACTGTGGAGACCATTGTGCTCTTGGGAACCTTCAGTGCAGCAGAATCCTGTTCCTCACCTAAACAAAGTACCAGCCAATGTTAACTGCCCCCCACTGCCCAGGTTGTTATTTAACCCATTACTGCGAGGATGAGAGCCAGGGGCTGAACGAGTTTGTAAAACTATCTGATTATTTTGACTCATATTGCAAATGTGATATAATTGATTGCACTGAAGGGAATGATTCTTTACATCTGTCAGTGGGTTTTCAAAAACATCAAAGATGCTGACTATGACCACTCTTGAAAAATGCATCTTTTTTCTCAGTCCCTGAAATGTGGGGATTTTGGAGATAGATGGTTAGGTTAAAAGAAAATCAAGAAAGAAGGATTTTTTTTTGCAAATTAGTCTGACAAAAATGACACTTTAATGTTTGCATGATGCCCATCCATCCGTCCATCCATTTTCTACACTGTTCATCCCATTTGGGTTGGCGAGGGGGCTGGAGCCTATCCCAGCTGTCATTGGGCAAGGGGACTGGTCACCAGTCAATTGCAGAGACAGAAAACCAGACATGCTCACACCTACGGCCAATTTAGACTCACAAATTAACCCAATAAGTATGTTTTTGGTGGTGGGAGGAAGCCGGAGAGAACCCATGCAACCCAGGGAGAGGTTGCAAACTCTGCACAGAAAGTCTCTGACCAGGAAGCAAACCAGATACCTTCTTGCTGTGAGGCAACAGTGCTAACCCACTGTGCCACCGTGCTGCCCTGTTTGCATGATGAAACTGGTATCTTGACACATTTCAGGTCAAAGAAATGTTGCAGCTTCTGCAATTTGACTCTTACACTATGACATATTGTGATTTAATCACAATATGTCATAGTCTTCCAGGCTTGCAGAGGGATAGAGGCCCCTTCTCTAGTGTTGGCTGCCCTAGTAGGGTTGCCCACCTGCTGCCCACAGTGCTGATAAAAACTGATATTATGCTTTCACTTTGAACACAAATGGAGGATGAGGTTATCCCTCTCTGTGCTGTCTTCAGACATTGTAACAGAGGTGTTAGAAAGTGAAAACGGGATCAGCTCAGCCAGCCAGCGGTAGCACATAGTGCTGTGCCCATGTGCATATCTGACAGCTCCCGCTGTGCTTTGCAGCACTCACACAATGTGAGGCGGCAGTCGGGGACATATAAAATCACACCGTTATGGTATTAATGTGTGTACTGATGGTGAAGCTTCATTACGGTGCTGTTGCTGAAATGTACTGTGAAAACACCTACAGTCATTTGTCCAAAAGGCATCAGATAAAGATTTCTATGCAGGAGTCCAGTTTCTCTCCTCAAAGCAGATAAATCTAACACAGGAGCTTAAACTCACACAGATCATCTTTAGTGACAGAATAAAATATCTCTGAGATAATGTGCTGTTCACATCGACATTCAGCCTCAGCAGCTCCTCCGCCGCTTCGTTGGTGGGAGTCTTCAGCAGCAGCGAAGAGAGCAAGTTGACTCCCAGCTCACTCATGAAACCACTCATATTGAGACATAAAGAGGGGACAACCTTGTGGGTTTTTAGAGGGAAAACCTCTCAGGGAAGCTTTGCAATCCATTTAATGTATGAAACTCACACGGTGGTCGTAAGAAAAAGTCTGGATTGCACTGATATGTGGGTGTCCCCTCAGGACAGAGCAGAGCAGTGTAACTTTAATGGTTAAGACTGTTTATGATGTATGTTAAACCAATCAGACTGGAACCAATTTAGAGTAACGTGCATTTCTTGGAATTTCAACAAAATCCTCAAATCCAATGATTCAAAATCAACGTCTTCATGAGATGACCTTGAGCAGACATCAAAGGGTCTGTAGCGATTGACCGCTCCTGTTTTATCTTCATCTTTAATCAGCTGCCATCGATCTCAGCCGCCTGTTAAATGAGCTGGGGACACTATTTATTCTGCAGCTTCTTTCAAGGGATATAGATCAGTCATTCGGGGTCATCGGAGATGGCCTCCCGGAGAGATCTGACTGAGAAGATACAGAGGAGAGCGATTAAGAGACGTTGCTCCCGGATGGGAAAGACTTTTCTTCCGAAGGTTACTTGGTTCACTCATTGCTGGGAGAAAATCCCCACTGGTGTGAGAGCTGACCCTAAATGAACTCAGCAAGAAAGGACAGTTCAGTAAATTAATCTATTATTGCTTTGCTCTTAATTTTCTTATTTAAAAAAAATAAGGTCAAGTCTTGTTTGTTTTACATGCCCTGATTCAGTTAAAGCTAAGCAGAAGGGAACTTATTTTAGTCTAAGTCTGGTGTAGACTACGTTACAGAAATCTTGTTTCACTGCTCCATGTGAAGTCACTGTCTTTGTATGTCAGAAGCGTGTTTGTCAGAACAAAATTTTAAAGGGATATTTCTAGATTATCATTATAGTATGCACTTTGCTTTTGTTACGACACTTGTCTCCAGAGATTTCAGTTTGCATTGCCCCTTTAAGGAAAGCATACTGGGGCAGCAGCAAGAAAGCTAAGCTATGCAGCACGACAGACCAGTGTTAATTTTGGCAGCCCATTTTAGTTTTAGTCTTAAGACAAAATTAGTTTTAATTTTAGTCCTTCACAGTTTTAGTCGACAAAAACTCTGAAATCATTTAGTCCAGTTTTAATCAACAAAAAGTCCTTACATTTTAGTCTTTACTTTTAGTCAGATCATAGTTTCTCTCTTAAAAAAATGCCAAATTGTAAAAAATTAAACACTCATTTTATGCAACCAGTAGCCTACATGTCATAATCTGAAATAAACTGATGATAATACTGACAAACACTGGATAACATTTTTATTCATAATGGTACTCTTACTAATGTGTCCTAATTATCAAACTCTTTATTGATAATATTAGTAATATTACTAGAAATATTGGTGCATTTGGGGTGGAAAAAATGAGACAAACTCATACTTTATATCTATCTTTTATATTACTCATTTAAAAATTGTTTCTCCTTGAAAGGACCACATTTGTTCAGATTTCTTGCTAAAAACTAAAATTACAATTTATCCATGTGACTTTGAACACATCACAACAAGTTCATTTTATTCTCCTTGAATTGCCAAAAGTCCGAGACTCTAAACACATCATAATGTAATGTACTCGCTTTATCTGATTAGCTAATTAGCATTTGTCTCGCCAATTTTAATGCAGATTTCAACTTTGGATTAATTTAACTAACAGGACCTAGTACCAGGTTTTGGAGGGGTTCTTTTTAATCACTGCAACTCTGATCAAGACTGAGAAGGATCACTGTACTAGAAGCTAATATTAGGAGTCTATGCTACTAAACAGCAGATGGAGTTTTTCAACGATTCAAAGGTAGGCTGGCTGCATTTAGTTGAATTTCTTTTAAAGACTACCTGTAGAATACAGAGCAGAGCTACATGTTTAATCTGCCTATCAGCTCCTCTCTCTCACGCTGCTTCTCACGCTTCCTCCTCTTCTCTCTCCTCTGGTTGTGTTGACAGACAGCAGGTTAGACACACAGAGGAGAAATATCACAGAATCTGAATGTCCATCAATCCGGCATGGACATTTTAGTCCAAGGCGTTAATAAACATTTTTTCATCCTGGTTTTTGTTGATGAAATTAACACTGCTACATACAGGGACTATTGTGAATCCAAATCAATTTTGAAGTGGTTTATTTTCCTCCAGAAACCCTCTGTGTTTGGCACTATTTTGCTATGCAAGTATCGGCTTCATGTTCTCCTGCCTTGGTGTATTATCGTCTCCTGATCAGCTGTTTGGGTCTGTGAGCTTCAACAGAGGCAACAACGACAAACTAAACTAAAGCAACACTAAAATGAGCATTTCCAATTGACTGGCAATGATGTGCCGTTGACTGTGGGTACAGGGAGATACTTTTATGGTCCAGAGTCTACAGAAGAACAACAACTTCAGGTAGAAATTCACCAGGCTGAAAAAGAGGGGAGAAACTTCAGGTTACTTTGTGGTGTAGGTTAGCAAACTGTGACGGTACGGCCCCAGTGAATACATCCAAGCAGCAATCTGATGGAGCGTTGTGCTCTGCCCACTTCCACTGGCCACTATGTTTCTTTGAATTGAGGTGTTCTTTCCTTAAAAACCGAACTCCATATGGTGTAGGTACTAAACAGTAAACCGTTTCATTTTTGTGGACGAATTTTAAGGACATAATATGTTTAAAAATGCTGACGCCTTCAGGTTTACACTGCATCAGGTTCCCAAACTCTTTTGCATGTAGCTCACATCTGAAGTCTTTCTCAATATGCGAAATTTATCCACATAAATGAATGACTGGATTACTGTTTAGTACCTACACCATATGGAGGTAAGTGTTTAATGAAAAGACACCTCAACATAGTGCAATGGAGGCAGGCAGAGCACGATACTTTGTTGGATCATTGTATGGACGTATTCGGAGTTGTACCGTGAGCCCATGTGAACTACTTCACTTTTTCAGGACATTTTTAATCAGAGAATAGCGACTCACACATCTGCAGTCTGCATCACTCTACATCCAGAGTTCCTTGTCTCACTGAACGCTGGTGTTTTACAAACCTTCTTCAACTGTACAAAGATAAATTGGAAAAAAACAACCCCAAGTCTTAGCTGTATGGGGCCTCAAAACAGATTTTCAGGAGAGATTCCGGAGCGAGCTTAAAAACAGAAGTGCAACCACAACTATTTAAAGTTTAGTTTTTTTTGCATTGGTTCTGATGATGCTCAGCCACTGTGTTTGATTTGTAGAGAGGTGCAAGCTAATGACTGCTTGAAGCCTTATAAACCCTGGCGCTGTAGTGAGACGAAGCACTGTCCATGACTAAGCCAGGAGAATTTTTTGACATGATGTTAAAGGTATTGCTGTCACTGAGGGTAGCTGAGACATTTAGCTCTGTAAACACTAAGACTGTCTGTGTGGGTGCAGCACTGCCAGTGATGAAAAGTGAGTACCATGCAAGGCTGAAGATGGAGGATGATCTGCAGTTATGCAACCCTGCATCAGCCGCATAGATGCAAACTCATAGTTCCTACTAAATCAATAGTAATTAGGTAATATTTCAGTTTATTGCTGAGACCAAGAAACATATTGTCGGGATGATGAAATTACACAGACAAAAATAAAACAACATTTTTAAAGACGAGGCAAATGTTTGAATCTTGTGACCATTGAGCTTTCAGTATGAGCCTGCAACAAAAATATTCTATCAGCTTAGATTGAGAGAACCCCAGACCCACTATTTTCTCAAATCTTGATGTGGTCTTCATCACACCTGAGCCCTCATTACATCTTGCTGATCGTAGGGTGGTACATTTTCAAAGAGCCACCACTGCAAGGATTCTTTTCTCTCTATATGTCTCTTTCTTCTCTGCTTTCTTGTCCACAGAGCAGAGAAAAATTTGATCTTAAAAGAAAGTCCTGCACCTAAAATGATTTGAAAACAGCAACACAACAGCCACAGTGGGTGAACCTGGCTGACATTGTCTGTTAATATCAGAGAGAGTATCTGCAGCACCGTGAGGCTGTCAGGTAAAAACCCTGTGTGTTCAAAGAGTCAGCGTGTTTGAGTTCTGAAAAGATTTCGTGGTTCGTGGATCGTGAAATGTGCTGAAACTATAGAAGACTTATCAAACCTTTAAAAATAAGATTGCTAAGTTTGCACAGGAAATGATGCAGTACATCAAGGCTGGATACGATTTTTTAATTTGGCACTGCTAAACAACATTTCACTGCAGTTTCATAAAGTGCTGCACAGTCTGATGTTTGAATAGAACCTCATAAGTCTAATATTTCAACATCTAGTCTGGCTGCACAGTGGTGCAGTGGTTAGCACTGCTGCATTACTTCTTATGGGCACTGTAACCCCTTAAAAGTCGTCATACTGTAGGCGCGGGGTGGCCTCCCTCACTGGTCTCCTTCTTGCACAGTCACTCAGTTTATGCGGACGGCATGATCTAGGCAGATTTACACATGTGCTATATTCCTACTTTACGCTTGGCATGTTCCTATGTCATCATGGTGTAATGGTAGCCAGGAATACCGATTAACTAGTGACTGGGACTTCCAGACTCAGGTGTCTTTATACTTCAATCACTTGAGACACATTCACTGCACTCAGGTGATCCCCATTTCACTATTTGTGAGACTACTAGCACCAATTGCTGGGCCTCTGTAGAATTAGATCACTTTAAAGGGGGTGAATATTTATGCAGTCTTCACATCATATATTTTTATTTAATTGACATTACTCTGTAGAAACCATTTTGTTCAGTCAAAAAGCCAAATAACATTGATTAAAGTAATAGTTTTTCCATATTATGATACCAGAAGTTGTTGTCAGTGGGACAGCAGAACCTAATAGATTACTGTGTGTAACTTTTCAAAGGGGCAAGGAGACATCCATTTACATAATGTTGCATCTTTTTTCAAACAGCCTTCATTTTCATCTTATAAGTAAGTTTTTCCATGCTAAATATGTTCTCTACAGTTTCTAACAACTTTTTCACATTTGGGGGTTGCGTTTTCTTCCAATTTCTAGTGATTTGCTTTAATACTGTTATTCTCAGAATCCAGAAAAGAAATGATTCATTTGTGAGACCTTTGGGTCTTAATCCTAGTCAAATATCCTGTCTTTCTCTACATCCTGTTTTACCAACTATCTGTATTGCATGTAAGGACAAGCAGAGAATTTTAAATCTATGAAACAATATTGTTTTGGTTTTGAAAAACAGGACTGGTCTGTTGCAAAAACCAGTCAGCCTCTGTGCAGATTTTAACCCTCAAGTTGGAAACAAGTGACCAGGAAGTACATTTCTACATGCATATCCTTTCAATCTACATTTTATTACATATTACACATTTGACTCTCTAACTTTATGGCATCTATGTAATATTTAAAAGATATTTGTTTGTATCTAAAACAAATACTTGTTTTATCAGGTTAAACAAAGATCTGCCTTTGTCATTGTGGAGATTAGTGGAGCAGCGCTCTGGCCCCAACTATTTACCAGTGAGTATACTGAGGAATCCATAGTTTGTCTCATTAGGTGCGTCTCACTTCCACTTTTATATGGCTTGGGTCTCTGGCTTGAGTCTTTTCCTTGAGTCTTAGTCCGTCCCACCAGAGACTCATGGAGAGACTGGAGGAATCGACACGGAGGACTTAAGACCAAAGACCAATGTTTAACAGCCCATGGGACATCTTTCCCTCTGCCGCGTCACATGAAGCGACGTCAGTTTATGATAACGGTGCCGGCTGATCATCAATCGGCTGTCAGGAGGAGTGAACAGTTGATTGTGTCTCCATACATTTGTACTTCTTTATTCTAATAAAATATTCACATTTACAGCCATTGGTCTTAGTGTGCGATCAGAAAACACAGAGAGAAACCTGCAGTATATCAAAAAACGTAGACTCTTTCAACCAACAAATGCTTTATTCTAAAATTATTTATTACCCTAATTATTCAACGTGAATGCTAATGATTAAACCTGACGCTCACTAACAATCAGACTTTGAAACTTTATTGACCCCGTGATGATTTAAAACGTGTTTCTTATTGACAGTCAGACTGCTGCTCTGTCAGACTTTAATTCTCTTCATAATCTGATAAACAGAAATAACTGACTGCTAACCCAACCAGCAAAAATTAGTTGTAAAGACGTTAAAAAACATCTCCACTAAACAAAATCTAGATTTAATTGAAAAGTGAAAGGTGAAAAGCCGTAATTTTGGGGTCATTGAAAAGACGTCTCTATAAAGACTTAGCTGTAATATGGTCATATTTAAAATGACTATTATTTGGCTAAATTTGGACCAAATCAGATGGACAAAAAAATAGCCCAACTTTCTGCGACTATCTTTTGACTAAATTAAGGTTATGATGGACTCAATGTAGAAAAAAAACTTCTAAATGATGTTGGGTGTTTGGTGGGGAAGGGAAGATTTATATCTGATTCTTTGATTTCATGAGCTTAAAACATGTTTTATGTTTGAATGTGAATCAGAATACAAATCAAATATTAAACTGCATTCTAATTCACTCTTTAATATTGATTTTGCCCATCAGTTATTGAGCCTTTTAAAACTTCTGATGTTTATATTCTCTTGAGAGTCTGTTGAGTCCGTTTATCGTCTGTTATAAACTCTGTTTCTCATCCATTATTTATCTCTGCTGGTGCTGTGAAGTTTCACTGACATCCTCTGTGTAGCAGCGTCCAATTAGAGAGTGATATCCAATAAGGGGGCGTGTCATTGAGTAAAAAGAGTTACGGGAAGCCTGCTCTCATGTGTCTCTGCTCATCGGTCCTCAAATCACAGTCGTCAGTCTTATGGCTTTAGTCTTAAAACCACATAAGGGTCTTTTGGATGGTCTTTAAGATGGCGGATCAGAAACTACTTCCAGTTGGAGCAAAGACTGAGGACAGAGGACTTAAAAGCAAGCGACATGGGATCCACCTATAGTCAGTATTTTCCTCTCCTGTGCTGTCCATGATACATCTCATTAGCTCATGTAATCAAAAACAGCAGAATAGGACCTCCTCAGAGGTCATCATCAAATCTGCCTCCTGGTGAATTTTTCTTTCACTGACAAAGGCAAAATTCAGAAACACTGATATGAAAAGAAAAAAATTTCTTCCAGGGGAAAAAAAGAAAAAAGAAAGCTGATGGAGTAGGAGCTGACAGGTCAGTGTCAGCACCAGCGCTCAGATAATTGGGTTGTCAGCATGAAAATAATATGGTTGGGATCAGGTGCCTCAGTGTGTTGGTCTCACCTGCTGTCCTGTTTATTGTGTGTCCACAGAACTGGCCATTCATTCCTTCAGATGGGGGATGTTGGATGATGTGAGGACCGTTTGTTGATGGCTACAGCGGAGAAAGCTGTTTCTGAATTAAAGTACAATGCAATCGTTATTTTATCATGACACACTGAGAGTCAGGAATCCTTAAGGTAAAAGCATTGTTGTTTGGCTATCAGATAGTCAGTCAGTCAGTTAACCTTGAACGTTAACTTTGGCGGCATTTAGATTGATTGTCTGAGTGGACTAAGGAGGCAGATATGGATTATTTACCTCGTGTACTCACCCATGTAGAAGCCAGAAGTCAACCTCAAACAGGCAAAGTAACCTCTTAGTTGCATGCTGTTTTTGCTTCATGCATTACTGTGTGATTTTGGAACTCCCACATTAATTTTAGTTCCTCAAAGCCCTGGTTATCAACTGGTGGGTCAAAATGGGCCATAAAGCCATTTTAATTAGGTGGCAAAAAGCATATGTAGCACAAAGTCTATGATGTGCTTTTATAGTGCCTACAAAAAGTATTCATCCCCTTGGATGTTTTATCATTTTATTGGTTTTATAAATCAATCATGGTCAATAATATTTGGCTTTTGGCAAAAAAACAAGAAAAAACAAAAACAAACTTAAATGTCAAAGTGAAAACTGTTTTTAAGTCAGTATTTAGTAGAAGCACCTTTGGCTGCTATCACAGCACTGAGTCTGTGGCTAGGTCTCAATCAGGCTTGCACATCTGGACACTGCAATTTTACTCCATTCTTCTTTGCAAAAATGTTCAAGCTCTGCCAGGTTGCACTGGGATAGGGCGTGAATTGCCCTTTCCAGGTCCAGCCTTAAATTCTCTATTGGACGAGGTCTGGGCTTTGACTTGGCCACTCCAGAACATTCACCTTGTTGTTTTTAAACCATTTCTGTATAGCTTTTGCTACATGGTATAAAATAAATCTTCTCCCAAGCCGGAGTTCTCTTGCAGACTGAATAAGATTGTCCTCCAAGATTTTCTATTTTGCTGTATTCATTTACCATCTACCTTTACAAGCCTTCCAGGGTTGGCTGCTGAGAAGCATCTCCACATCCCTTTTGTCAAACTCTTGTTAAGATGTAATCTGAGTTTTCTTCAACAGTGGCTTTCTCTTTGCCACTCTCCCACAAAGCTCATTGAACGTCTCTCCCATCTCTGCAGCTAACGCTTGTAACTCTTTTTGAGTAGTCATATGTGTATTTGTGGCTTCTCTCACTAGTCTCCTTCTTGCACAGTCACTCAGTTTGTGAGGATGGCCTGTTCCATGCAGATTTACACACGGGCCATAGTCCTTCATTGCTTGATGATGTTTTTAACTGAACTCTGGGGGATGTTCAGTGCCTTGGAAATGTTTCTGTATCCATCCCCTGATGTGTCGTTTTCAGTAACCTTTTCTTTGAGTTGCTTGGAGTGCTCTTTTGTCTTCATGGTGTAATGGTAGCCAGGAATAGTGATTTACCAGTGACTGGACGTTCCACACACAGCTGCTGCTCTAGGATGTGCTCCTCTTTAGAAATGGATCCTGTTAGTAATGGTGCACGCCATCAGTCAGAGCAAAACAGCAGCGTAGATGGAACACCATGGGCACAGAATTTGTAGAAATTGTGGGTTACAAGTTTGAGATTTTCCGCTAAGCCTTTTGTCTGGTTTGAATTTAGTTTATAATGATGTATTCTGTGGGCCAGTTTTGCCTTGTTTGTTTTTGTGCTTGTTTACTTTGTTTAATAATGTGGGATATTGCCTGCTAATTTGAAGCCAAAATCAACTAAATCCATGAGAGTCTGGTTTTGGATTTAGTCTGTTTTTCAGAGAGAGTAGGCCTCAGCATGGGCTCACACTGCAATCAAAACAACAAATGCTGTTTAACAATTTGCTCTAATTTTGAGCTGCCAATCATCTTTGGGTGTACAGTATCTGAAGCTCCTCATAATTAGCTTGCTTCAAAGGCTTAAACATGCACACATCCTGCAGTGGCATACAGCGTCTTCAGACACACCTTGAGGCATCTGTGGGCGAGCGGCAGAAAAAGCCGTGCGTGTTCGTCAGTGATACAGTGCGATGGTCTTAAGGGAGGTCTTTCACAGTAATATGAATAGCTGTGACCTTTCATAGAAGCTCAGACTCTAAATCACTGTCTGTGCTCTGTGTTTCTATAGGAGCTAAGATAAAGCAGACAGATCTGACCTGGGATCAGCCTCAGCAGCTTCTGAGAGCGCTCTCATTAATTTGGGGGCAGCGGACGGTCACCTCGAACCAGCTGATTAAACTAATTGAAAGCATGACACTATAAGAAGGGCAAGAGCCGTGTTGGTTTTAAAGCCGGTGTCTTATCAGAAGAGTTTAGATAATCCTACTTTTAAAAAACAAACACAGTTTATAGATTTTATTAAGCCTGACCCACACTAAAGGATGTTTGAAATGTTATCAGATAGAGACTTCCCAAATTGGCCAGTTTTTGGACCAGTCTTTACTAAAAATCCAGAAATAAGTCTTGGAGACACCATAAACAGGCTGCAAAGGTAAGCTAGAGGTGAACTGTAATCATTTGCCATCCTTTTGGTGCTTCCCTCCTCCCAAATTCCTATATCTTCTTTTGTGTGTGTTACTGAGTGTGCTTGATTGTCCTCAGGATTCCAACAACACAACAGGAAATCCAGTCACAAAAGTTGAAGATTTAATATATATGGTTTCAAATTTTTGCACCCCTAATGTTCTTTCAAGCATTGGGACACCTTTTACAAACTTTAAACCTGATGAAAAGGTAACAAGATAATCATAGGAACCATCAAAAATTCTAAACTTTGCTCAGTTTTGTCTGAAAAGGACAGAATCTGTCCCAAACAGAGATTCTTTGCAGATGACATGGCGCAGCAGCAGGGAGTTCCTGATGGGGGGCAAGTAGTGATTTCTGCATACCAAAAAGGCCATGTTATGAGCAGTTTACAACTATTCCAAGTGTTCAAAGTGGTTCAAATCAATGTCACACAACACTCATGTATGGTCCATTTCTTCAACATGGTCTGGTTTGGTTCAGTACTGCTTTGTCATAGGTTAGCACATTCCACTCCCATCCTACCCATGCTTCCTCAGCTGATACCCATCACACCAGCCCCGCTCATTCAAAGGAAATCTGTCCCCAGTACAGCTGGTTGTTTGGCTCCCAAATCATCATTTGGTACCAGTTTGGCTTTTTAATGGTGATTCATAACGACAAAGGATGGAGGAAAAGAAACTGGCACTCAAGCGAGAGCTAGCTATTGTGGCTCACATAAGAGTCGCTTCGTTGGACAGGGTCATTTGTGAATGGCACATCACCACTCAGTCGCTCACCACACAAGGTTCATTTTGGTTGATAGTACATCACCGTTTTAACCATTATCATCATCTTTCTTGGGAGACATACAAGTCCATAAAAAACAAATAAATTAAACAAGATAAAAAAAAAGAAAAAAAAAGAAAGAAAAACAATCAGTGGACAAACAAAATAATAAAATTAGCCAACAGGAACTCAAAAACATTTTAGTCTGGTTTTAGCCCACAAAAAGTCCTCACATTTTATTCTTTACTTTTAGTCCAAGCATTTATTCTGTTGTCTACAGATGCATTGTATTTTAACAGATTGATGGATTCTGAATGTCTGATGAAAACATAGTTACATTTGAGTCTAGTTTTAGTCATCTTGATGAAAACTTAACTTAGTTTTAGTCAGTTTTAGTCATCAAAGATCTGTTTTTGGCTAGTCTTAGTCATTTTTTCTGGTGGAATAAAGGCAATCAAAAAATTTTAGGCATAGTTTTAGTTGACCAAATTAACACTGGCTTCCATTTACTAATAATTTGACTTATAAATCACTTTGAATATCCAGCAGGGATGAAATTCACAAAGTTTCATTTTGCAAAGACTGCCCTTTCCAAACAAATGGGCAAATATGGCCCACAGTCCATTTTTGATTGGCCTGCAGCAAATTATAGAAATAAAATGAAACATGGCCCATATTAGATAATGAAGCTTGTACTCAGCTGTATTGTACTGTTTTATTTCAGCACTAGTACTACCATGTTGATTCTGTAAACAAACATTTTGACAAGAAGATACATCAATTAATAATGGATTACTGCAGCAAATAGCAGCGCCAATAGCATTTCAGGGGTGGAGCCAGTGGTAGACAGGGCCAAATGGGGCCCCCTGAAATCTGATTGGCTCCCCAAATCCTGAAAATGACTGTCTATTTGCCTTGTCAGCCATTAGCAAGCCATTGGGTGTATTCAGTCACTAAGCATGTATTAATTTGCATTGGATTAGTCTTACTTAAATTTCCTCAAGGTGAGGAATATGAAAGTGGCCCCACCATTCTTATGTATTTCTGTATGTGGCCATCAGTTGAAAAAATGTGGACACCCCTGGTCTATGGGTTGTTGCTCTGATAGTTTAGAAATATTTGCCATGCCATGGATATGTGAGACAGTCTATCAGGTAACCTCAGGTTTGACTATTTAAAGGACATGAGGTAAATGCTTTGCAAGCAGGCACACACCTGTCAAGCATTTAGGATGAAATCCATCAGTGCTACGAGTACCAACAATTAAAAAAGATTATTATTTTTTATTTTAAATGTAATAAAGCAGAACATCTGGGACATATAGAGGTTGATATCTGAAAGAACCTGCAGAACAAAAACTATCTGCATGCCTAGATAACAGAAACTCTGCATGTGTCAGCCCTGGTTAAACAGATTCCTAGACAAGCACTTGTGATAATGATTGAATGTGATTTTTTAAGTTATTTAAGAGAAAAAGCAGCACTGCATTGCATAAGTGAGGTTTTATGTAGCTGCCATTGACATTTAGACTGCACTGACACAGTTATTATAAAAATATGAGCAGCATTTAGAGTCATTTTCATATCTCTGTCTCAGTGTGACAAGTGAAATGAGGCTTATTAGTCACATTGTTCATACTGGATTTGAATTAAATGCTCACCACTAAGCAGCAGTCTGATCTCAGCTAAGTAGGGATCATATGTGGAGAGAAAATTCTTTATAAAGTGAAATGTTCACTTGATGACTTCATTGTTCTGCAAGGCCAGTCAGCTTGAAAATCACTGCAGCATAAAGCAATGCAATTTCAGCTTGAGGAAGTCAGCACAAGAAACGGGCTTCATTACGAGTAGTTTAGCCTTGATGGGCATCTTCATCCACTCTTAAAAACAGCAGTAATGCTGTCATTTAGACACACGCTGCTCTGCCTGAGCACTTGAGGAGAAAGGGGCCGTCTGGGCTGCTTTACAAACAAAAATGGGCCTCATTTGCAGCACACTTCACCTGAAACCGGGCCAGAAACTCGAGCAGTTCTCTCAGCTGGGAGCAGTTGAAAAGACGTGCTACGGGACTGTTTTAAGCGAGCATGCTTCATGTGATGTTTGCAGTGTTTTAGCAGCCATTTGAACCTCCGTTTGTTCCACAGATGGAAAAACAGGAGTGTTCTCCGAGCTGTTGTCACGGCTACTTTAAAGCTTGCTAAGTTTGCAGATCCTTTTTTTTAATGAAAACTAAAATTTGATGATCTGTCCTCAGAGGGACTCCTTTCAATTATTTTGGCAGCATTTGAAGAAAGAAGCATGCCATGCTGTCTGGTCTCTGTCTGTGCTTTGAGATTTCGCTCATACTGTGTTGTTACACAGCCACCATGGCACATTTGAATTTCAAAGTTTGTTCTTCCTGAGGAAAGTTTCCAGAGTGACTTTTTTTTTTTTTTTTTTTTTTTTTAAAGCTGTGGAGAGGTATCACTCCTTGTTTTATTACGCAGTCAGTCGAATCCCCAGAGACATTGTTTGTCAGTGCCAATTTAGAGAGAGTCTCCTCGCATATGGTGCTTTAAAGCTGGAGGAAGCTTTTCTAACTGATCCAATCCCAGAGAAATTACTCTGAAAACACCACTTACATTCTGTTTCAAAGCCCGACCACCATTATCAGTAGACTCATTTATAGTAAACATTTGCTTAAATTTGATCTATTTAAGGGCAGGGCAACGTAGCACAGAAAAGCATGAGGACAACCTCATATTTGGAGTATACAAGTCTGTAAAAACAAATCCAGTGTCGGATAAGAGCTGGACTGTTTATGCTCAAAGAGTAAAATTCAGCCTACATCACAGCTTTAGATTTGTTGTTGATGAGGCAAACTGCAGATGATCATCAAGGATTTGGGGTGCCCACCCAAATTTCAGGGAAGCTCTGGTTGGTTCTGGCTACCACTGGATCCGCCATTTGGTGGAGCAAATTGGACCAAATTCTATAGGAGTGTTTTGGCTGAAGATGATTAGCACAATGGGCACATCCAACCATCCATCCATCCATCCATCCATCTTCTTCTGCCTATCCAAGGTCCAAGCAGGTGAAGCAAGTCAATCCTTTTCCCCAAGGCTCCTCCTGGCCAGATAGAATATACCCCCCCCCGTGAATTCTGGATCCACCATAGGCCTCATCCAAGCTGGACGTGCCCAAAGGTCCCTACTGATGTCTGAGCTCCTTACTCTGTCTCTAAAGCCCAAAACACAATGCCGCCATCTGTGTGTCAAAACTATCACCCTATTATTCTCTATGAACAAATCCACCCAGGCTGCTATATGCCCGGGGCTAACCACATCTTGTTTTTGAGGACACTGCTCTATTCCTGATGCCACTGGCCACAGCCGGCGGAGTGTTTACTTAGGAGAACGGCTGTTTTGTCCATCTCGGCTGCCATAGGAGCAGCCCTGTTTTAGGCGCCAGTTTTTTGTTCGAGGCGTAGTGGACAGGAGGTTTCAGCTGCTGGTGAAATACCACTGCTCCTGTTGAGTAGATGATCCCTGAGTGGGCTCTCAGCTCTGTTGCCAATCACCTGGCCATACATTGGCTGGTGGGAAGTTTGACCGTTGGTGTGTTAAGGATGGCAATTGAAGCGTGTTAAATGACGTGGCGCACCTGTCCAGCACCGGAGTATTTTGGGCTTGAGGTTGAAGCCATGAAAAAAAGCACACAAGCTAATTCTTCATGTGCTAATGCAGGAAAAATTTCATGCTAATTTTAGAATTTGCCAAGGGCCAAAATTAAAATGATCCACGAGCCCCTGCGCTATAGTTGGAAATCCCTGATTTAGGGGATTCCATTCAAACCCAAAGCCATTTCCCTTATCTTTTCTCATACAATGTGAACATAAACACCTAATAAATAACCTCTAGTCCCCAGACAGAGTAATATTATGCACATAAAACATCTGAATACACAGGTTGCACATCAAAAAGCAGAAAACAAACATGATAAAATGTATATTAATTAACAAAGACATGTGTAACAGTACAAATGTGGCCATGGGATTGTGCACTTAACAAATCTGGGATAAAGGAAGTGTCAGAGTTTGTGTGCAGAAGGTGCTAGAGTTCTAATGGATTGCACATCATAGTAGAGTGCTGCTGAAAATTTTAAATGCTCCCTAATGCCCACTAACATAGTGCTGACATAATTGCACGTATTTGTTTTGCACAAAATTGCTTACATAAATGTGTTTATGTGCATATTTGCTGAAGGCATGCAATTGTAAGTGCTACTTCCAGGAAATGTTTCTGTACTTTTGCAGAAAAATAAAGATTTAAGGAGACATCGCTGATCCTGGTAACGTACATTTGGTTTCGCAATAAGAAACCTTTTGAATTTTCAGTGTAAAACAAAGAAATGATGATGATGGGCGAGGACTGAAGGATCATCAGAATCTTTCTTGGGTTTAAACTTTCATATTTTCAAAGACACACTATGCAACTTCGAGAACAAATTCTCAGACAAAAATATGTAATTTCTTTAAAAACATGTATTCATGTAGGGTATATTTGTAATTGGCTGTGTTCAGACTTGATTGTGTGCGTATTAGTCCATAATTTTACTACCTTGTATCTTTCATTTTGTCTCTAATCATTTGAATCTGTCTTTCTAAACCCTTTAACTATCTACTTTTTCTCTTTTGCAAGTCCACACTCTGAAAATACTCTCACCACTACTGAATTTGTCAGAAAGATGCTATAAATAAAGTTTGATTCATTGAAGTCTCACGCAGTTTTATGTATTCAGTCACGCCGGATTTTAAACTGTTCACAACAATAACTGATACTGCATCATCATACTGGGTTTGTTTAGTATTGGCATGCAGTCGTATTATTGTTTTAATGTAAATTTGAAAACGTGTTGATCTGCTGTTCTTGCTGCTCTAGGTATTTCTACCTTTTGTAGCTGTTTGAAGTTAGGCCTGAAGAGAAATACCGGCATAAAAATAGGAGATCAATACAAGCACTCTGGTGAGATTAAAAAGCACATTTTGAAACTGCAGGATAGGAGAGTTTCATGATACAAAAACCACCAAAAAAGTGACAAATAGGCATCAGTGTTCAGTTTAACAGCCTCATTTGAGCTTTCAGGATGTACTCTGCAGCAGCAGATGTCACACCGTATCTGTGTCCCATGTTTTTCTTTTGACAGAACAGGTGAGCGTCATGCAGTGCCCCTTGGGTAATGCAGTTAATTTAGGCACATTATGAATCAGCCAGAGAACGGGATATGGAGAGGGCAGAAATGACAGCAGTAAAAATAAATCAGTGAGTTTAGCTATGTGATGGCTTGCACTTTCATCAAAAAATGTTAAAACATTGAGGTAATATGGCATTATTACATTTTTTTAAAGACTGTTTTTATGGAAATAGCAAGTTTTTTTCTTGACATGATGATTTCTTATTTTTTGCATATTTGTCACACTTAAATATTTCAGTTCATCAAACAATTGTGATGCTAGACAAAGATAACCTGGGTAATTACAACATGCTGTTATTAAATGATGGTTTCATTTACTAAGGGAAAAAAGCCAAACCTACTTGGCCCTATGTAAAATTAATTGCCCCCCTTGTTAAATCATTAATTTACTGTGATTAACTGATTTATCTAAGATCTCTTCCTGTCTCTTCCAGGAGTGGCCAGCCTACCCAAATTACTCCAAGAGCACACTGGTGACTCATCCAGGAGGTCACAAAAGAACAGCATCTAAAGACCCACAGGCCTCACTTGACTCAGTTAAGGTCAGATTTCATAATTCAAAAATAAGAAAGAGACTGTGCAAAAATGGCTTTTGAGTGTTCTTTTGTCTTCATGGTGTAATGGTAGCCAGGATACTGATGAGCAACTGACTGATCCTTCCAGACAAAGGTGTCTTTATACTACAATCACTAGAGACACATACACAAAGAAATTCAAGAAGAGATGAGAAACAAAGTCTGAAAACCATTACAAAGCAATTTCTGAGGCACAGTGAGAACCATTGTCCACAAATGGAGAAAACTTGTAACTGTGGTGTTTTACTTTGTTTAGTCGTTTTATTTTTGTGGAACTTCCGGTTTCCGGAGGCTGTGACTAGCTGCTAACTTTACTGTGTTCTCCCTGAGGCTTCCTCCCCTTCCCCCCCGGTGCTGTGGAGAGTTCACACCTGCAGCTTATCACTCATCAGGAGCGCTACTTAAGACCTGCTGCGGCTCTCTACAGCGCCTGAGTCTCGTCTTACCTACCTCATGTGCCTCCTGCCCAGATCACCGCAGCCAGCTCCAGCACTCTCTCACCTTCCCGGACTCTTGGACTCACCCCTCCTGTTCCCACTTACCTGTACAATAAAACTGTTCAAAACTGCTATCCGTCTCCGCATCCTGGGTTCAGCCATTACAACCACATAACAGAAGACTCAGGCCAGAAAATGGACTCAGCGGACTCGGACACCCTCAAAACAGCAATCACTCATCAAGGACAGCGACTTGGCCAGCACGAATCTATTCTCAAAGGTATCATGCAATCTCTACAGACTCTCAATACACAGGTCTCCAACATCTCAGAACAGCTACTCTCAGCCACTCAGCCTCACCACCCCTCTCCAGAGCCTCCACCTGTTAACAATCAGCCACCCTCAGTAGATCCTTCACCTCCTCCTCCCATCCCCCACTTTAGGGAGCCTCAAGTCCCTCACCCTGAGTTCTTTTCAGGTGAGATAGGTAACGCCAGAGGTTTTTTGTTACATTGTTCTTTAGTGTTCGACCAGCAACCCTCGAGTTACCCCACTGACAGAGCCAAAATAGCTTTTGTTATGAATCTGTTACGCGGGAAAGCCTCCCGCTGGGCCACTGCTGTGTGGCATAGTGAGTCCCCAGTGTTAGCCTCTTATTCTGCATTTTCTAGTGAATTGTGCCGCATCTTTGATCATCCTCTTCAGGGTCAAGAAGCTACTAAACGCTTATTTTCCCTCTCCCAGGGTTCTCAGTCTGTGGCAGATTTTTCCATTGATTTTCGCATTGTAGCTTCTGAGAGCGGGTGGGGGGAGGCCGAACTTAAGGGTGTGTTTTTGAAAAGTCTCTCAGAGGAACTTAAGGATGAATTAGCTTCTCGGGATGAGCCCGATTCCCTTGAGGGCCTTATCTCTTTAGCTATTCGTATAGACAATCGTTTGAGGGAGAGGCAGAGGGAGAGGAGTCAGTATAGGTCGTTCAGGTCCTGTACTCTAGCTCCCCCTTCTGGTCAACCCACTTCCTCTTCCCCTGTCAGACCTAGACCTTCCAGTGAGTCCTCCTCTACCCCTGTTGACGAACCCATGCAATTAGGCCGTGCTAGGTTAACCCCCAATGAACGCCAAAGACGCCTGAGTCTCCGATTGTGCATTTATTGTGGTCAGGCGGGCCATTTCCTGGTAAATTGTCCCCAGACGCCAAAAGAGAGGGCTCACTCGTGAACGAGGGCACTCGTGTGAGCCAGACCTCCTCCTCTAGCCCTCCCCTGCGCGTAGTTGTTCCCTCCAGTGTCCTCTGGGGGCGCGATTCCGTCCCCATAAAAGCACTTATTGATTCCGGAGCAGATGATAATTTTATTCAAGACGACCTTGTCCAACAGCTCCAAATTCCCATTGAATCTCTATCTGCTCCCAAGAATGTCACTGCCTTAGATGGCAGACTCATTGCTAAAGTCACTCACCGGACTGTGCCCATAACCATTATTATTTCTGGCAATCACCGTGAGAACCTCCAACTTTTCGTTATCCCGTCTCCTCATGCTCCCATTGTTTTAGGTCTCCCTTGGCTCCGGTTACATAACCCACAGATCAATTGGAAAACCGCCACCGTTACTAACTGGAGTGTCCATTGCCACTCCCACTGTCTCCGTTCAGCCATTCCCTCTGTTAGTCGCCCCCCGGTCGCTCCCAATCCTCCTGATCTGTCTAATGTTCCTCCTGAGTACCATGACCTAGCGCAGGTTTTTAGCAAGGAGCTAGCTGTCTCTCTTCCTCCTCATCGTCCGTACGATTGTGCTATTGATTTACTCCCTGGTGCACCCCTGCCTAGCAGTCGGCTCTATAACCTCTCAGCCCCTGAGAAGTCTGCCATGGAGACTTACGTTCATGACTCGCTAGCTTCAGGTCTCATACGCCCCTCCTCGTCTCCACTAGGGGCTGGGTTCTTTTTTGTCAAAAAGAAGGACTCCTCACTCCGTCCCTGCATTGATTTCAGAGGCCTGAATGACATCACTGTTAAAAATAAATACTCTCTGCCCTTGATTGACCCCTCTTTTGAACCCCTCTGTTCCGCTCAGGTGTTTTCCAAGCTAGATCTTAGAAACGCTTATCATCTCATCAGGATCAGGGAGGGGGATGAGTGGAAGACGGCCTTTAAGACCCCCATCGGCCACTTTGAATATCTAGTCATGCCTTTCGGTCTCACTAATGCTCCCGCCGTCTTTCAGGCCCTTATCAATGATGTGCTTAGGGACATGTTAAACCGTTTCGTGTTCGTCTATCTAGACGATATATTGATCTTTTCTCGTTCGCTCCAGGAGCACCAGCAACATGTAAGGTTAGTTCTCCAGAGACTCCTGGAAAACAAGTTATATGTCAAACCTGAGAAGTGTGAGTTTCACACCCCATCTGTGAGTTTTCTAGGGTTTATTATTGCCCAAGGTCAGCTCCAGCCAGACCCAGCCAAAATCAAGGCAGTGACAGAGTGGCCCATCCCTAGCAACCGTAAAGAGCTCCAGCGATTCCTAGGTTTTGCCAACTTTTATAGAAGGTTTATTAGGGACTATAGCAGAGTGGCTGCTCCTCTCACTAGGCTCACCTCTCCCAGCTCCCCCTATCGGTGGTCCCCTGAAGCTGCTGAGGCCTTCTCCCGCCTTAAGACTCTGTTTACCTCGGCCCCTGTCCTGAAACACCCTGACTCTTCCCTCCAGTTTGTGGTCGAGGTGGATGCCTCTGAGACCGGAGCTGGGGCGGTACTGTCCCAAAGAGACCCCAAGACCCAGAAGCTCCACCCGTGTGCCTTCTTCTCTCGCCGGCTGTCCCCATCTGAGAGAAATTACGACGTTGGAAATAGAGAGTTGCTGGCTGTGGTGTGGGCTTTACAGGAGTGGAGGCACTGGCTGGAGGGCACGCAGCACCCCTTCATCATCTGGACGGACCATAAGAACCTCGCCTACCTACGCACAGCACGCAGATTGAACTCTCGGCAGGCCCGGTGGGCGCTCTTCCTCAGCCGTTTCCACTTCACCCTCTCATACCGACCAGGCTCTCGCAACACTAAGCCGGATGCCCTCTCTCGTGTTGACTCGTCATCCCGAGAAGAGACGGAGCCTGACCTGATCCTTCCCCCGTCCTGCGTAGTAGGAGCTGCTACATGGGACATAATACAGACTGTTAAGGACGCCCAGACTCTCCAGCCGGATCCCGGTACCGGTCCCCCAGATCGTCTCTTTGTTCCAGACTCAGTTCGCTCTCCAGTGCTCCAGTGGGCTCATTCGTCCAAGCTTACATGTCACCCAGGTTTTCAGAGGACCCTACGTTTTCTCGAGCAAAGTTTCTGGTGGCCTGGCATGACTAAAGACACCCGGGAGTTCGTGGCGGCTTGCTCCATCTGTGCCCGAGGGAAATCCTCCCACCAACCTCCTGCTGGGTTGTTGCACCCCCTGTCTACCCCTGGTCGTCCCTGGTCCCACATCGCTGTGGATTTCATCACCGGTCTACCGCCCTCTGCTGGAAACACGGTCATCCTCACTGTTGTGGATCGGTTTTCAAAGGGAGTCCACTATATCCCTCTCCCCAAGCTCCCTTCCGCCCTAGAGACTGCTCAACTCCTTGTTCTCCATGTCTTCAGGCTTCATGGCATCCCCAGTGACATTGTGTCGGACCGCGGGCCACAGTTTGTTTCTCGTGTTTGGAGGGAGTTCTGCAGCGAATTGGGAGCCACGGTCAGCCTGTCCTCCGGTTATCACCCGCAGAGTAACGGTCAGACTGAGAGAGCCAATCAAAGTTTAGAAGCTGCTCTTCGTTGTGTTGCTGCTCATCACCCCACCGCCTGGAGCTCTCACCTTCCTTGGGTCGAATATGCACACAACTCGCTGACCTGTTCAGCTACCGGCATGTCTCCATTCATGTGTTCCCTGGGTTATCAGCCCCCCCTGTTTCCAGAGCAACAAGCCTCCGCATCGGTACCCTCTGTGCAGCAACACCTTCAGCGGATCAGAGAGGTGTGGCGATCTGCCAAGGCTGCGCTCTCGCGCACGGAGGAGCGCAATCGCAGATCGGCTGACGCACATCGCACTCCTGCCCCTGAATATCGTCCTGGCCAGAAGGTTTGGCTCTCCTCCAAGGACCTTCCTCTCGCAACGGAATCCAGAAAACTTACCCCCCGCTTCATTGGACCATTCGAGATCACCAAAATCATCAACCCCTCTGCTGTGCAGCTCAAACTCCCCGAATCTATGAAGATCCACCCCACGTTCCACGTATCTCTGTTGAAACCTGTATCTACCAGTGACCTGAGCCCTCCGACCGTCGCCCCTCCACCCCCCCGGATCATCGATGACCATCCTGCCTTTACGGTCTCCAGAATCCTGGATGTGCGACCCCGAGGCCGGGGATACCAGTTCCTCGTTGACTGGGAGGGGTATGGTCCGGAGGAACGATCCTGGATCTCCAGGAGATTGATTTTGGATAATAATTTGTTACGAGACTTCTACAGGGAGCACCCGGACAAGCCTGGCAGGACGCCAGGAGGCGTCCGTTGAGAGGGGGGTACTGTGGTGTTTTACTTTGTTTAGTCATTTTATTTTTGTGGAACTTCCGGTTTCCGGAGGCTGTGACTGGCTGCTAACTTTACTGTGTTCTCCCTGAGGCTTCCTCCCCTTCCCCCCCGGTGCTGTGGAGAGTTCACACCTGCAGCTTATCACTCATCAGGAGCACTACTTAAGACCTGCTGCGGCTCTCTACAGTGCCTGAGTCTCGTCTTACCTACCTCACGTGCCTCCTGCCCAGATCACCGCAGCCAGCTCCAGCACTCTCTCACCTTCCCGGACTCTTGGACTCACCCCTCCTGTTCCCACTTACCTGTACAATAAAACTGTTCAAAACTGCTATCCGTCTCCACATCCTGGGTTCAGCCATTACAACCACATAACAGTAACAGTGGTGAACATTCCCAGGAGTTCCAGGCAAACCAAAATTGCTTCAAGAGCACATTGGCGACTCATCCAAGAGGTCACAAAAGAACCCAGGATAACACTGAAAGACTTGTAGGCCTCATTTGACTTAGTTAAGGTCAGAGTTCATGACTTAACAATAAGAAAGAGACTGGGCAAAAATGGCATGGTGTAATGGTAGCTAGGAATACTGATTAACTACTGAGTGGACCTTCCAGTCACAGGTGTATTTATACTACAGTCACGCGAGACACATTCACTGCCCTCAGGTGGCCCCCATTTCAGTAACTGTAAGACTACTAGCACCAATTTGCAAGACCTCTGTTTATAAAAGGGGAACATTTCTGCAGTTAATTGTTTTATATTACGTATTTTTATTTAATTAACATTACCTTGTAAAAATCTGTTTTCACTTTGACATTAGAGAGTTTTTATTTATAATTTTTTTTTGTCAAAAAGCCAATTTATATAGACCATGACTGATTTATAAAATGAATAAAAGGGTAAAAGATCCAGAATACTTTTTATAGGCACTGTACTGTTATTGTAAGATGCAGTTAAAATAGAGAACGGTTTACATTTCTAACGTTATTTCCTGCACTTAAAGCATATTTTACTTGAAATGTGTCCAAACCTACTCTGGAAATTTTCATCAGTGGCTTTCCAGTTGCTTGGATTGAAAAAGCAGGTTCAGTTCTATCTTTAGACCCCTCAAAATGCTTCCCGAGCCCACACCTGGCAACATGAAAGGCTGGCTGTTGAATGTCAGGTGGATGTGCAGAGGGCTGATATGCACCAGCGACTATAGGAGCAGCATTTGCCATAATTGGGAAAATAGCCCCTGCATCCTCACAGCATTGATTTTCTGTTTATTCACCCCTCTGTTCCTGAAATCCAGCGGCTGCAAAGGAGACGCAGCTCCCAGAATCCTCCTCTCCTGTGGGAGCAGCTGTGCTCTGAGGCAGTGATGTTCCTGATATAAACAAGAGGCTGCTGGTGTGGATGTGGCTTTGTTAGTGTGCACTAGTATTAATGCACCCTGGCTTAATCTGTCTTGCTCTTCAGTGACTCATGCTCCAGCCAAGACCGGGACACAAACACGGTCAGGCTACAGACCACCTGCCGGGCCAGAGAGCAGGGCGAGGGAGAAAGGGCTCTCGCTGACATGCATCCCAGCTCTGATTCATTATCGCCTTTATATGAGCAAAGGGTTTCTGTCTGTGGATTCTGGTGAGAGAGCATGTGATGCATTTGCCCGCCTACTATCCCCCAAAGGCTCGGCAACCCTGCCTTCGCTCGCTGCCAACTCTAAGCACGGTTATTTAGAGTGATGCATTTCCCTCTGCCTTCCTGCTGGAGTGGACTCTCCATCACCTACACAAACTTGCACACTCACATGCCCACAAGTGTGTGAAAAACAAACACATAGATGCTAACACAAACAGACACAACAACACAGTCCCACGCACACATGTGCACCTATGCCACAAGTGTTTAGCGCAGCAATTGGAGCGGACGCGCCGCAGTGTCCAGGGGCTGCAGATTTTCTCCTGTGCAGAACGACTTGATTTCAGACAGCCTGTTATTCTGTTCAGGCAAAGTTCTGCCGCTCTCACTCTCTCAGGCTCAGCTCACACCAAAAAATTCAAAGTGTTCCAGCTCTGATTTTTTTCTCCCCAAGTGATGCAAATTCAAGTAGTACAATGGACGGAGGAGAAGCATGGAGAGTACCATTTCCTTTGAATTCTCACCCAGGTCACATATGTGGAATAAAGCACACCCTGAAGAATCTTTAAGTGGTATCAGTGAAGGATTTAAATTCATTTCAGTCCATTCTGCTGTGCATGATTTATGTCCAGTGCAAGAAGAAGCATGTCCGCTTAAAAATGAAGACATAAAGGCAGGAGTGGTGTATGGGACTGTGTTCAAACTGATGTTCCTGTGTAGCAGTCAATCATTTAAGTTGGTATGACTTTCTTCATTTGCCTTAATCTACAGTTAATTACTATTTTGATTGTGTAAATATTACTTACATAGTGTTCTAATGAGTCTCCATGGGAATGGTGATTTATCTAACACTAGTGCTCTCTGCTGTCTCTGCTGGGCGTCTGTAGACTTACACTTTCAACCCCTGTACTGCAATGCCAGTCTGCAATATATTCACTCTTGCCTTCCTTTTTGTGCCACCATCTCTTTGGAACACACTTCCAGTTTCTCTACAATCAGTATCTACACTATCATCATTCAAATGGTAATTAAAGAGGTCATTAAGATTTCAAAGATGGCTGTCCTGTGAAAAGTTATTGATTTAGAAATACAGCACATTTTTTCATGTGTGATCAATATGCACTTCTGAAAGTTTAACTTGGCATTTGCATGATTCTAGAGGCCACAGTAAGATCAGTGCTTTTGACACTATAACACAAAAAACACAGTTGAAAGATACACTATACCAGGGGTGTCAAATCACAGCAGGGGCTGAATTCATGGAGTTGTAATAGCTACCGTATGTGGGAATGACCCAGATGCAAAAAAAAATCTCATGGCTGGCTCCTCCAACAGCTCCAAAATGGCAAGGCTGGATAGGCGATATGTTTTAATGACTGTTTCCTCATTCATTCAAAAAATCTTCACACGAGGGTGAAAAATGCGTCCTCTGCGTCTTCTTTCATCGTTTCCATGTCTCCTTCTTGCCACAATAACCGCAGTTATGTGTGCGCAATTACGCATACAAACTGTTTGCACCTCCCTTCAAGACGTGTTAAATGTAGGCACAGTTTCTATGAGCAAAATTGCTTTCAGGTTTGATGAATCGCTTTGCGTGCGCTAAAATAATACATTTACATTTTCTCCTCCCAGCACACGCACAATTGCGTGTAAACCCCTCATATTGCATATTCATTGTGGCAAGCGTACTAACTGGATGCAGCTGCGCTATTTTGCACCTTTGAAAGATGCAACCCTTAGCGCTGTTAGTAAATCAGTTTTTACATTTTTTTTGCATGTGCAATGAGTTTGCACACGTTTTTAAACACGCAAACCTTTAGTCGATCCGGCCCATGGTGTGTTAAAGTCACCAATGATTCCAAAGCTAAAGAGTTCAGAATGTCTCCTGATATTAACACAAAAATGGTGTTGAGGGAGCTTCATGGAAAGAGTTTATGAGGTCCAACAGCTGCATGCAAGCCTGCTGGCCATCAGACATGAGTTAGGAGACAAGTGTGGAGCTGCAGGATGGAGGGCTGAACTCTTTCTACATGGTTGAGGGATTTCGAACCACTTTAGTAAACCAGCGCCTCATCTGCTTTAGTTTTTTTAATTATATGACTCTAAGCATGTTTGAAAAATGGTCTATAATGAGTATCTGGGACTGATTTTCCACTAAAATGTCATTATTTCTGCTGCGGTGGACGTACATTAACCATGACTGGACGAGCAAATCCAACTAAACCTCACTGCCCTAAATGAACATAAACACAAGCTTTGAAGTTAGTCAACAAACTGAATAAGTTTATCTGAGTGTTTTTTTAGTTGGCTTAAACCTGCCTCCTGTTGTGTCTCCAAACTAGAGTAAAACTGGAGCATCGCTGAAAGAACTGAGAAATTGGACCTGAGCGTGAAGTCCTGTAGAGTGAATGCTTCTGTGCTGGTTCCACTCTCTTCTTCTGTTCTCTGTCCTGGTTGAGGATCCTCTCCATCCAGCCATATGGGCTCATCTGCATTTTCAGGGTCTCTGGCAGCCAATGAGACTCTCTGAGGATCCTCCTTTAATGTCTCAGCGTTCAGCGGCTTAGCTCCATCATTTACCAGCAAGCGTGGCCAGGGGAGCTAAAGCGCTAAATTGCTGTCTGGAGGTGCTCAGTGGCTCTAAAAAAAAGAGGCCCACTAAAATGTTCAGGACTGTGCAGCTCACTGCATATTTAATTCCTGGTTAATCAGAGGGGGGCGATAGCGCGTGTAAGCAGATTAATCCAGCACTTTTTCATCCATAACAGGGGAGATCAATGTCCGTCCATTTAGCTGGAGAACCACTGGCATGTGACTGGACATTTAGCTCGTCATTTACTCGCCAATAAGATTAAAAAAACATTACAACCCTGTTCTTTTTCATTCTACCGTGCCATTAACCTCTCCTTTAGTGGCACATTTGTCAATTCTTATGGCTCTACCATTTCACATTTTTGGGGATCTTTCTTTGGTAATGGTGTAGAAAGGGTTTCATGATCCAGAGCGGTCAGTTCGTAGTACGAGAAAGCACAAAATACACATGACCAATCAGAGAAATCCATCAAAGCTGCAGGTTGGTGGTTTTCACTGACTATCAGTGTTATGAATGGTGACAGTCAGTCTGTTGTACCATTTATTTTCTGCAGGGTTACCTTGCACTCAGTGGTTTGGTTTCCACGTATCACAACAGCTTGTCCTTGATGTCACTTTGACCTTTTGTGTCAACATAACCTAGAAAGATTTTTCCACAGGGATTTATAAGAATGGGACTGTTTTTACACACTGTGACTCACTTCATTTTTTTTTTCAATAAATTCACTGTGTTCTAAATTATTCTGCATGTTTTTGTTCATTTTGTTCCCTTGGCAGTCAATTGGATCTTTCATTCCTCAACAATCATATTGTAATCTGGATTTTAATCCACAAAATTACCAATAATGACAATGGCATTTTTGGTGCAAAATAACTTAAAATGCAATGTTTAACAAAACAAAGTTGCATAACACTCAATAGTTTCTAAGGGATTGAAAACAGAACTCTGTTGTAATTATTTGCATTAGGAGTGTTATGGATAGTTAGATTTTTACTTGATTTTCCCCACAAAAACTCAATAAAAATTCACCAAGTATGCTTGTTTAAGCAAACTTGTTGCACCTGAGGTGTCTGCTCCCAGCTGAGAGCTGTTGGTAATCAGCAGGGCTGGGACATTATATAGGGAGCAGGTTGCTGCTCATTTCAGGGGGTTATGAGTGTGTGAGAGTCAAAACCATCAGTTGGCTCTCTATTTTCGTTTGAGTTAAAAAAAAGAAAATAGAAAACTTTGTTTCAGGGCCTTTTGTTTGTGTGTGAGGGGGAAAATCTAAGAATATTTTTATTTCAATTACCCCTTATTTGAAATCACTCCCACCTATCCTTATTTTGGGTCATTTTTTTAGTTATTCTGTCATTTTGATAGACTTAGAGGGTGGCAGTGTGGAGAAATAAACCCCTGCCACCTTTTAGAAACCCAAGACACATTTTGATTTGTTCATGCACTTTTTTTGTTAGTTTCCCCTCAAAATTTGTGTTTTCTTTGGGGGGGAAAGGTAAAAGGAGGTAACTTTTCTCCAATCAATTTCAATCAAAGACATCTTTACAGATCAAGTTCCATAAAAACATAGGAGTCCTTCTTCTCTCTCATCCATTGAACTTGTAAGTGCATGTATAGTTTCTGATTCCATTTCTTTGAGGATGCCAGAATTGCCTCCCAGATCTGCTGTAGACTACCGTCCACAGGTTCTCAATAAGGTTAAGGTCAGGGGATTGTGGTGGCCAAACCATGTTTTTTTTATCCCTTTATGCCCATATCAGACAAGGCCAAGAAAACTGGGTCTGTATGAGCATACTCTGCCTCATTGAAAATGTGTATGGTGCATTTTTGCAGTATTACTGAGTTTGTGGTCAATTTGAAGATCACCACAATCCCACACATTGAGATATCTAAAGCCAGGCATGCACTGTGTAAATGTCAAAGGAGGGAGAGAACCCGGAAAAAGCAACCGGTGTATCATGAATATCCTGAGCTCTACAACACGGCTACCATCGTACAAAGATAACTACAAGAAAAATTGTGGAACCAACCATTGAAACATATTTTCTAGGGGGAATTATTTTGATGACGGAACCGTATTTTTCCTTCTTTTTATAGTACATTATACACATTAATATACGGAGATTGTGAGGTACTCTGCTGTTTTTGGGGAGGGGTGTGTGATGGACTTGTGGGTGGGCTCTGCTGTGACGTTCACTAAAGCACCTCTACGTCATTGCTGCCTTGTACCGCTGCGGCAGCAGCCGCTTTAAAAAAACGATCTGCATTTTGGGGGACTCCTCCGGCAGGGAGGCGGTTTTCAGGGTAGTTACTGCGCGGCGGTGTGAAAAGGGCTTTATTTATCATGAAGTGTGCTGCTGACCCCTTGGCCAGGTCAGCCTTATAAAAGAGATCTTGATCTCAATAGTTCTTTATCTGGTTCAATAAAGGTTAAATAAAGAAACAGAACTGAATGTAATTCAATCATGGTCAAGGGGTGCTAGTCACTTTGAGAGTTTTTCCTTGAATAGTATCAATATGCTGTTTCCATGTTAACTTACAACCAACTAACAACCCAAAGAAAATTGGTCATAAAATCTCTTTCAGTGTCAGTATTACAGATTTTTATTATAACTATCAACTTGATTTTGATTTCCAAAAACCATACATTTAGTTTTCTTGATATTTTGACTCGATTTATTAACATCACACCAACTTTTCAACCCTACACAAAAGTTCTTTTTAATTTTACCAGAAGAAAATACATTTCTATCATCTGCAAATGTCAGATATGTAGAATTAAATCTAACTACAGATCTCATTGATATAGAGTACTGGTCCATCAGTGATCTCTGCGGTACTCCACAGATAAATCCCCTTAATCCCAACTCAGTTGTTCAATGCAAAGTTTGATACAAGCTGCCTGACGCTTGTTTTTCATTGTCCAGCCTTTAAATGGAAAGGAATCTCCAGTGAGATAATTGCACTTTGGCTTTCGTTTCTGATTGTGGTGCAATATTGCATAAGGGATAACAAAGACCTGGCTTTAAACTTCCTTAATGGATATAATGTAAAGAAATAAAGGAGAGCTGACTCTGCGTAAATCACTTTCATTACCGGATAATTCACCATCAGCTATCTAAATGAACTCATAAAGCACAGATAATGGTTGGCATCTGGCTAAAGAGCCACTTGTCTGAACATCCGAGTCTCTTAGAGTTCATTCGTCTCTCCCAAAGCCCCCAGAGTCCTCCGACCACGCAGGGCAGAGGATGAATACGCTGAGTGCTGCCAAGTTCCCCTATTCTAATTTCATGCCTTTTTGTGTGAGTGCTACCAAAAATAGAGCTGTCAGATTTCTATTTTTAGATGTTTTTATCCCACAAAACAGACCGACTTGGTCACAAATAGAGAAGCAGCCTTGGGTGGCTTCTCCTTCGAGATTACAACTGGCAGATGAAGCAAAATATGCAGGAATATGATTAAAACCAGCACAAGTAGCCGGGGTCAGAAGTCGCTTCACTTGGCAACTGAATATTCATCAATTTCACCCTTAAACTGTGCAATGATTAATTGAACCTCCAGTGTGATTAAAATATGAATGAGTTCCTTTCAACGCCTTAACTCTCAGGGACGGCACTCCCAAACTGAGCAGGCCATGTTTAATGCATGAAGCACTTATTGGTTTATCTTTTTGAGACCACTCTCTGCTGCCAGGTATTCTCTTTTCACCGGTCGCCTCCAGGTTTACGATCTACAAGAGTTATTTTCAGACATAGATCACAGCTTTTATAGGGTCAGTGTTTTCCTTTGCGTGTTCATGCTTTCTCTCTCTTTTGGTTCTTTCTCTTTAGACAAAAACTGAACAAGAATCAGCGGCCGCAATGTCAGGGAGATGAGAATAGGGAGACAGTGTTTGTGAGGAGTGTGTTGGGTAGCGTTACTTTTGAAACTAACTCGATAGATTACTGCATTAAATACCGAGAAAAGTAATTTGTTAGGTTACTGCATTACCTAATTCTAAAAGTAATGCGTTAGAGTACTTTTGCGTTACTAAATATTAAAACCCTTTAGTCACTCGTTCCACTTGAGGGTTGTAAAAACTATAGATAACGACACACATCTGTATTTGAATGTGCAGACTCTAATGCTAATGTACAGCTTATTTTACAGCCCATAATCTGTATGTCTGCAGCCTAATAACACTGCTAACAGACAGGAAAATGTTTACAGCTCTTTAACATGCTCACAATCAGACAACAAGCTGAGCAGAGGCAGACAGAATCACTCAAACGCTGTGTGTAATAACAGCACGTAATTGGAACAGCTGATTCAATGAAAGCAAATGGAGCTTTTAAACTTACGTTTCACCAGGATGCTGTTCTTGTCCCTTTTATCCAAAAATCCATCATAATGGGGATAACTCCACAGTGGCCTGCTGTCCTCTCTGTAATCTTGCTGGCTTAACGAGCTAACAATGTGCGCGTGATGGCACAGAATGTTTACCTTCTGCTGGCACGGCACTATGTGCCAACGTGACTACAGGAAGAGAGAAGGACAAACAGAGCAGATGCTTGAAGGAACTCTCTTTTTGAAGCCATGGAAGAGAGAGGAAATGTGGGATTTTCCTTCCAGTAACGGATTACTTTTATGAAAATGTAACTAATAATGGGATTACTTGACTTGTAAAACTAACGCGTTATGTTACTTGTTACTCCAAAAAAGTAATCTGAGTACTCTAACGGATTACTTTGTAACGCGTTACCCCCAACACTGGTGAAGAGTACAGTGAATGTGTCTCAGTTGATTGTAGTATAAAGACATCTCTGTTCCGGTAGGTCAAGTCAATGGTTAGTCAGTATTCCTGGCTACCATTACACCATGAAAACAAAAGAACACTCCAAACAACTTAGAGAAATGAAAATTGAGAAGTATAAGTCAGGGGATGGATATAAAAACATTTCCAAGGCACTGAACATCCCTCAGAGTTCAGGTAAATCCATCATCAAGAAATGGAAGAAAAATGGCACATGCGTAAATCTGCCTAGATCAGGACATCCTCACAAACTGAGTGACCGTGCAAAAAGGAGACTAGCGAGAGAGGCCACCAAGGCACCTATGACTTCAGCAGCTGAGATGGGAGAGACTCTGCATGTTGCCCTGGTTCTTCACCAGTTACAGCTTTATGGGAGAGTGGCAAATTTTGGTGATAGTTGGCCTAAAGCCATATGGGAGACTTCATGGTCAAGTAGAAGAAAGTTCTTTGGTCTGATGAGACAAGATCCTGTGTTTAGCCATTACCACACACAGCACATCACCAAACTCACCATCCCTACTGTGAAGCACAGTGGTGGCAGCATCATGCTGTGGGGATGCTTCTCAGCAGAAGGGCTTGTAAAAGCAGAGTGTAAAAAGGCCCGATCCCGGTGCAACCTGACAGAGCTTGAGCAGATTTGCAAAGAAGAATTGAGTAAAATTGCAGTGTCAAGATGTGCAAGCCTGACTGGGACCTTTCCACACAGATTTGGTGCTGTGATTGTATCTCTAAATACTGACTTGAAGGGGTGAATATTTTAGTTGTCACTTATTTTACATTTTAATTGACATTACTTTGTAGAAATCAGCTTTCACTTTGACATTGAAGAGGGTTTTTATTGCCATAAAAGCCACATCAAATTGACCATGATTGATTTTTTACGAATCAATAAAAGGGCAAAAACATCTGAGTGTGAATATATTCTAAAGTCATATACAACCCTTCTTAACCATTAAACTGCTTATTAAGCATATTTGTTCTAATTCATTTAGGAGAACACGTTTTTTCAGGTCTACTTTTATATTTTTAGTGTGCACATTGATCCAAGAGGTGGCTCAGCCTTTTCCATGGGGAGCCTCAGACCCCGCTAGCCCCTTCCTCATGCTGTCTTTGAAATCAGCTATGCTAATGAGGGAAACAGTTGGAGAGGGCTATATTTGCAGGAGTGCAGACACTCCTTCAATGCCCCCAAGCTCTGTGTCCCAGCCCAGTTGTGCAGCCAACCAACCTGTGGTTCTGACCCACTTTTGGCCTCATCAGTCATACTGATGGTCCCTTAGACTCTGATTCATTTCCCATGAATCCCATTTGCTCCTCTTAGGCCGTTATGTCATCATTACAGACTTACCTGCTTCATCTGCTGGAGGCAGGGAGGCCACATTTGAATATTTCATTATGGCTCCATAATACCTTAAATATGCCACAAGACATGATTTATACAGGTCAGGATGGGCGTTTGCACACTTCTGATTCTAATTGCTGTAGGTTGGGATCAGTTACCTGACATGTGAATATATCTTCATGTGATGAATAACCAACAGCTGGGGAAAGGGTGAAACCGAGAACAGCTTGTCTCTTGTTCTTTCTGAGACAGTGGGTCAAGAATGGGAAGAAAATGAGCCTCTTTGGCTTATTTTATACCAGCGAGTCAGGACTTTGGTTATTCTAGAGAAATTATAAAAAAACAGGCTTTGTGTTCTGTGGTATTTTTCTTACCCTCTCCAAATTGATTAGTGGATCAGCAGGCTAATTCTGCCCTTAAGGAGAAACACTTAGACACAGACTCCCTGAGAGCACCAGAATAAGTCATCCCTAAACCACACATCACCCAGCGGTTAGCCAGTCTGTCCTCTCGCTCCGCACATATCAGCTGCAGCCTGCTGCGGAAAGAAATGGACCTTCAAGTAATTTACTGCACTTTATTTCCTAAGAAGCTAGACTGGAAAAAAGCAGGAAAATATGAAAGATATGAGAGGCCATTAAGACAAACACTATTATATCTTTAGTGTGTTGTCCGAGGAGGACGAGCTGGCTGAAAAGGCTAGTACCATACTTTATAGGAGCAGGAAATCTAGTAGTACACAGGAAAATCTGGGGAGTAATGTCCAGAGTAAAAAATACTTTGCTCAAAAATAGTAAAATATATACTCTTTTTTTGAATGTATTTATTAGCAACCACAGCCAGAGTTGGAGTAAATTCTGCTGGAGTAAAACTTTAACCACACCCACTTAAGTTATGACTCAGCTGCCATCAGTCATTGGCCATCACTGCTGCAGCTCGTTAGGTGTCACTTAATTTCAATATTCAATGTCTTTTAACCCTTTTTAAAATTTTGGATTATTTCACACCTTAGCCACTATGCTAACCTCAATACTGTTTTCCCAGAATGCTTTGTGAGGGGCTGTAAACCAGAGACAGACTGTTCCATTGTTGTGCCATGCTCTGTCCAACTGTGCATGCTTTAACACGTAGATCATGATGGGGATGGCCTGAAGAGAATCAGAATCAGAATCAGAACCACAAGGACATTTTGGAAATATGAAATATATTGAAGACTTTCTTTCACAGAGATTTTTTTTTTTTTTTACTTTGTGGGTAAATAAATCTTCTCTTAAGCTGGAGTTCCCTTGACTCAATAAGATTGTCCTCCAGGAGATTTTCTTATATTTTGCCACATTCATTGTACCCTTTTCCTTTTAATAGCCTTCTAGGGCCAGCTGCCGAGAAGCATTCCCACAGCATGATGCTGCTACCACCGTGCTTCACAGTGGCGATGATGTGTTCATGGTGATGTGCAGGTTTGGTGTCTTTGAAACATATTGCCTTGTCTCCCACATGCTTTTGTCAAGCTTTATTTGAGATTTGATCTGAGTTTTCTTCAACCGTCGTTTTCTCTTTGTCACTCTCCCATAAAGCTTTGACTGGTGAAGAACCTGGGCAACAGGTGTTGTATGCAGTCTTTCCCATCTCAGCTGCTGAAGCTTGTAACTCCTTCAGAGTGTCATAGGTGTCTTGGTGGCGTCTCTCACTAGTCTCCTTCTTGCACGGTCACTCAGTTTGTGAGGACGGCCTGATCTAAGGCAGATTAACACATGTGCCATATTCCTTTCTTTTTTTGATGATGGATTTACCTGAACTGTTGGGAATGCTCAGTACCTTGGAATGTCTTGTATCCATCCCCTCATACTCATACTTTTTAGTAACTTCTTCTTTGATTTTCTTGGAGTGTTCTTTTGTTGACATGGTGTAATGGTAGCCAGGAATACTGATGAACCAGTGGCTGGACCTTCCCTTATTTGACTATGTTTGATTTATAAAATCAGTAAAAGCATAAAGCAACCAATGGGTTGAATACTTTCTATAAGCACTGTCTATTTAAGCACTGCTGGACAGGAGATCATTGATGGCTGAGCCATATTGACATTTAATAAGACAGAGGAAGAGAGAGAAGTGAACTGTGCTGTCTTTTTTGAGCTTGTGTCATCATAAACAGTCTGTTTGAGCTCTGACGACAAAGTGACTGTCAAAGCTGACAGGACCAATCAGCACCACCTTCTGAATATCCTACGTTATTTTTCAATTTTTGGAGTCTCATTGGGAAATACTTTAAACAGTTATGAAATGACATGTTACTCTCTTATCAGATTAGTAACGAGGATGAGATTGATGAAGGAAAGGTGGACATGCCTTCCTGAGAAATGGACTGACTGAGGAAAAGCAGAGTCTCTGTCCATCACATGTGGCTCTCTCACTCTGTCATGCATCGATCCATCAGCTCCCCAGGAGAGAAACATGACATGCTCACAAGTGTGCCCTCCAGAGCTGAACAATCCTGGATTGTGTAAAATGGCCTGGTTATGATTGGTCAAGTCCTCACATGAAAACAGCAACATTTTAATGTCGTTACATTTTTAGATGGAAAACCCTGTTTTTTTCTGTTACACAGCATTCAGATATCAAACTGAATAAAACAAGAGTGCAGTAAGAAGGAAATGATATTTTCTCTCTGTCCTTTAGTGTGGGTCCCAGGGGATGTCTCAGTAATTTGGAGGCAAAATACAAGAGCCCAATGGGCTTTTCCCAGTTTACCAAAATCAATCAAAGTGGGTGAACAAAATATTCTGAACCATCTTTTTTCAAGTAGCACAGCCAGAAAACAACAGGAATACAAACTCATATCTGAAATATAAACACCCAAATTCCCAACAGTAGTGTCTTGTGCCCTCTTAGGAAGCATCAAACTCACCACATCTGATTATTTTGACATGTCTGGAGGCCAGGTATGACTTAAAATAAAAAAATATATGTGCACTCTATCAGTTCTTCTGCCTCAAATCACTTTTTTGTAGCTTCATGTCTTTGTACCACACAAAAACCCACTTTGATTATAACAATATCTCTGTAAAGATCTACACAGCAATAGTTTGATAAGAAGTCATATTGGAGCTAAAAAAAAGGGGGGGGGAAGATCTTCCAGAGGGACTATTTTGGAAAGTTAAACTCTATTTTGATCCTTTCCATCCATTTTTGGTCCTTTATTTAGATTTAAATTACATTTCTTAGGAGCAGTGTCCACAGCCACTGCTTTTTGCACTGGCAGTGGCCAAAGCCTCTGTTTAAAAGCGCTCTCACCAGCATTTATAGTTACATGGATATGACAGATGACCTTTGCTTTTCTTAGTTGCATCTGTAAAGTTTTCAGATAGCTCCGTACACTTCATTTTTATAAATATTCAAGGAAATATCAGTGAGAAAATATTACAGGAACACACTGTAAGAAATCCTGTCCTGGCATTAGCAGCAGCTTTAGACCTGAAAATTAGGACCCCAAAGAGCCAAGTCAGATCAGATTCTCCAGCACAGTGAGCTCCATAATTCTTTTATGGAAGAAGTTTGGCACAGCCAGGACTCTTGCCGGTCAACTGGCCAAACTGAGGAATGAGGGGAGAAGGGCCTTAGTAAGAAAGGTGACCAAGAACCTGATGTCACTCTGACTGAACTCCAGAGAACCTGTGTGGAGATGGGACAAAATTCCAGAAGCACACTAAGGAGGCTTCCATGATGGTTGTCCGTCAGTGTTTCAAGTGTTTTTGCCAAGGGTCTGAATACTTCATTAAATGTGATACTTCAGTTTTTATTTTATAGAAATTGTTCAAATGTATCATCAGGCTGCAACATCAAAAAAACTGAAAAAAGTGAAGGAGGCCTGAATATCTTCTAGATGCACTGTAGATTGACTTTATCTGGAGGCTCCATGGAACATGAGGCCCCCGGGCAACTGCCCACCTTTGCCTAACCTAGTATAACCCACTGTGGTGGGTAAGCTGCAGAAGTGGGTGTGTCCCGGCCCTTAAGGCAGACCCATAACACCTGAGTGGCTCCAACTGTGTGCTAAGATGAAAAGCAAAGATTATTAAAACAAAAAAGTTAACTGAGATAAATTATGGATGCAGAGTTGTGCTGTGGGCAAAAATGAATAAAAGAAGCCTTAAAATATGTGGCATTTTTAGAGAATGATTTAACTTCTTTTCAACCACATCAAAAACGTCTTTGATGAACTGGAACAATATTAATATTTCAGATCCTCCAATCTGCTGTTTATGTCTTGTTTTCAAGAGAAAAAGTGCACTCCATAAGGTGTATTTACTGAAAGGTAAACCACTGTTTTTCGTTACATGGATGAGTTTCACATAAGGAGAAAAGCTGTTAAAAGTGACCTTCCTGGTTCATGCGCCACATCACAAATCATTAAGTCTGCTTACAAGAGGTGTTCTCCCTTATTTTGTGAAATTCTTCAGTGGAACCAAAATGTTGGTTTACTGTTAAGTTAAATGCTGCATGGAGTGCTGTTTCAAAAAACAGTCATCAATGCACAACGAAAAGTAAGTGGTGTGCATGCTGAGCAGCAGGCCTGGTCTCCTGACCTGGAAATGTCTAGTGTGGCCACATCATTATGGGTATGGATGGAGTTCCCCATTACCAAGGTGTGCTTGGCTGACAGAACCTGCAACCATAATCATGGGCCATTTCTGGATTCAATAACTGTTGGAAATGTTTAAGGTTGTGTCATAACTAAAAAATACATAAACATACACATAGTACTGTGCAGAACTTTTAGACATTTTTGGGCTTAAAGGGGACATATTTTACCCTTTTAAGACACGTTTATATTGTTCTCAGAGGTCCCAAAAACATTCCTGTGAAGTTTGATGCTGAAAAAAACACTCTAGTATAGGATTTTTGCATGTCAAAAAACTCCTCTGTTTCAGCTCTTCTCAGAACGAGCCATTTTTGTGTCTGTGGCTCTAAATGGCGACCGCACCCCTCTCAGGAAATGGATGTGGCACTCCTGATGTTACAGACAATTTTAACCAATGTAAGGACCTGACTGGGATTCAAACCATCAACCTCCGAGACAAAAGTCAGCAGGGTAACCCACTGAGCTACGCAGCAACTCAGCTGGTAGCTGAGAGGATCAGTAGAGGAGGGCGGAACTTTTTTCCAAGTGGGGAGGGTCAACCAAACCTGGGGGCAGGTGCTTACTCCCCATGTGATATCATGAGAGTAAAATCTGAGAACGGCTTATTTTAGGACACATTTTCTGAAAGGTGGAGAAAAGAGGGTGGAAGAGAATGGATTTTTCTGGTTCTTGAGGGGATTGTGGACAGGCCAGGGGCACATATTTTTGATCGAAAAGCTTGAAAAAGCGATTTTTGCACAATATGTCCCCTTTAAATTGAGGGTAAAGTAAGGTGTAAATGTGGTGAGTAGGCCAGGCACCATCAGGTGGGAAGGAGGATTCACACAGCCATAGGTCCTAGTTCTTTGGATGTCTGCGCATATTACCCGGGGAGTGGGAAAACAATCTGTTGAAAAAATAAAAAAACGGGCACCTTTAGGGCAGAGCAAGGGGTGGATGGGGCATTGTCTAAGGTACCGTCCGGGTGAGTAGTAGGGTTGCCATGAGCCCCTGGTCCTGTTGTGGATGGCCCAATAGCCTGAATACCATCTGCGATCTCAGGGCGTATTACCAGGGATGAAAAAGCCCTGGCAAAAGAGATGCTATCGAGCCTTTCCATGACTGTTGAGCGACAGGTTTTGACTCTGGCTCTGGCCACCTTCCACTCCTCTCCAGCCCTGGGTTGTGGGACATCAGACCCCGTGATGAATCTATAGGGCCCTCCATCCCTAAAACTCACACACATGACTGTATATAACATCAGAGTAGTCATTTTTAAATTAATATAGAAGTTCTTGTAGCTACAAACAATTCCACACATTGTGCCTTAAAATTTGTTTTAACCATATAATAACAAAAAAGACCAAAGATGTCCGCCAACTTTTTAATAGAAAGATTCAACCATCTGATAACCATCTCAGTAATGTCTTAGTCGATAGTCTTTCCTGCTCATTGACTCAACCGCTTTAGATTCAAAATGTGTTGACTGTTAAGCTAGTGGTCAGAGATGAAGCTGATGGCCTGAGGAGAACTCTCACTCAGTGAGCTGAACAAGATTCATCGGTCTTGCTCAAGGACACTTCAACATGACAAATGGTCCATAGATGGATGGATTATTGGATCTCATGAGCACCCAACCTCAAACATTTTAGATATGGAGGCTTTGTGTGGCTGGGCTTCCATGCTGGAAAATTAAACAGCTTCTCTCCAATCAAAGTATCAGATGATTAAAAGGAACGATTCCCTATTGATTTCCTGCTGGAAGCACTCGGAGACATGTTTTGTTTATTGCTATTCTGCAAATCAGCGGAGCACAGCGGGAAGGGAGAGCAATTACAAATGCAAATTCCCAATAAGTGCCTGGAAGGTATGTTGAAAGGTCCTCCAAAGGATATAATTACAGCCTGGCTTGATTACATTCAAAGGCAGATGAAGAGGAAATATTCCTGAATTATTCAGGCAAACAAAAAACACCCTGCAAGCACACAGGAAGCGAGAACTAGTATCTGATGATATTCTCGGCCTGTTTTCACCCAGGAGATTGGCATCACAAGGGACCACATACAAAACCTACTTCTCCTGGCCTGAAGCATTGCCAATAATTTCTCTTAAAATGTTCTATTCCTCATTAAAATCCTTTTTCAACTAAATAATAATTATCTTCTTTCACTTAATGAAGCTGAGAATGGAAAGGCCAGTGAGGCACATCATACATTTTTTATGATGGGCCGTTCTGACATTAGCAGAGATTAATGTGGAGTGGAGTCATTGATTAAACTGCATTTTAACTGGTCAGACGTCACCATCAACCTCTGCATGGATCTCTACACTGACTGGATTAAGTGAAAATGATAGACAGACTGAAATGATGGGTGGCTTTTGTTGGCTCTCACCTGCTTAAACAGTGAAATTGTACCATTGCAAAACACTGTAGAATAGAGATGTAGCATTTCTTCACAGGCCTGGAGTCTTCTGGTTTCTATTTGTAGTATATTTAGTCCAATCTTTATTTACCTGTGTTTTTCAAACTTTTTTGTGCTTACACACCAGTTTTGCCCTTTTGTTTTATTAAGCATTCAGTGTGCACTTGCATTTGGGTCCTTTTCCTTTGTTCTTCTTGCCCTGAAACATGATAGAGCAAAATGACCAGTTAAGGACCCAGCAATTGATCTCGTTGATAATGAGCTTTTGGAACCGATTAACCTTTTGGTCCCACTTTATGGACTAAAGAAGGACAAAAGCATCCATGAATGGCACAGAGAAGCTGCTCTAAAGAGGGAAAAGAAAGAAGACTAAAAAGCCCTGCTCTACACAAGTGGCTTTGAGATTTTGTTGGTCCCCTGGAGCCCATGCCCGAGCCGCCTCCCAGCCACATCCTAAGCAGCCAGCCTCCTACCCCAGGATTCAGCAGCCAGCCTCCCAGGCCAAGCTTCAGCAGCTGGCCTCACAACCCAGGTCCAAGCACTTGGCCACCAAGCCCAAGCCTCAGCAGCCAGTCTCCCAGTCCAAGCCTCAGCAGCCAGCCTCCCAGTCCGAGCCCTCAGCAGCCAGCCTCCTACCCCAGGATTCAGCAGCCAGCCTCCCAGGCCAAGCCTCACCAGCTGGCCTCACAACCCAGGTCCAAGCACTTGGCCACCAAGCCCAAGCCTCAGCAGCCAGTCTCCCAGTCCAAGCCCTCAGCAGCCAGCCTCCTACCCCAGGATTCAGCAGCCAGCCTCCCAGGCCAAGCCTCACCAGCTGGCCTCATAACCCAAGTCTAAGCACTTGGCCACCAAGCCCAACCTCAGCAGCCTGCCTCCCAGTCCAAGCCTTAACAGCCGGCCTTCTATCCCAAGCTTCAGCAGCAAGCCTCCCACCACAAGCCTCAGCAGCTGGCCTTTAAGCCCAAGCCTCAGCTGCTGGCTTCATAATCCAAGTCTCAGCACTTGGCTACCAAGTCCAAGCCTCACCAGCCTGCCTCCCAAGCCAAGCTTCCGCAGCAAGCCTCCCAGCCCAAGCCTCAGCAGTTGGCCTCACAACCCAAGTCTAACACTTGGCCACCAAGCCCAAACCTCAGCCACCATCTCTCACCCCAAGTCTCAGCACTTGGCCTCCACGCTCAAGCCTCAGCAGCAGGCTTTGACTCCCGGGCTTCATGCAAAAGCTGTTGCCATTGTGACCCATCTTTTGCCATGACACAGAAAATTGCTTTTTTGAAGGGTTTAAACACTTGAACTTCTATGAATATCAGTGGTAAGGGGCAAACATAAAAGTTCACTTTGAGTTCATTGTTTATCAGTGGGACTGGCTAATTGGCACAAGGGCCCCCCTATAAGCTTTTTTTTTTTTTTCAAATCAACCCCTACAGCATCTTACATCGAGGATCTTGAAATTTGTAATCATTATGCCAGTACTCAAACATGCCTGTTGAACTCACTGTCACCAAATAAACAGGAAATCTGCCATTTTGAGTATTTATCAAGCTCATATACAAAATAAAGGGGCATGGCTTTGGTAGCTAAACAAAGTCTGATGCATCGCCATGTAACAGGAAGTTACTATTGTTAAAACCTACAAGGTGAAAACTGCCTAAAGCACTTGTGTCATCACAGATCACTCCTTAACATATCTGCACACCATCATTAAATATCTTTCATTGTTCCTCCTATTGGTAAGTCGCATATGACCTGCACAACATGCTTCAGTTTGGCACTTTGGCATTTGTGGAGTGTGGTCTCATTGTTCAACTGCTTGCCTATTTATAGCTGTGCCAGGACCCTGACATGTGCCAAACCTTGACATGCATGATGATGCAAGGGCCCGGTCAGTGCTGCTTGCAGCCCTAGTTGTTATTTTGTTTTCATCACAGGGGTAAAAGTAGGCCTCCATTCCCAGCCCTTAATTATATATCTGAGTTACAAATTATAAATTGACCTGAATTAAAGGTACTTTGACATCAGGTTTCAAGCACTTCAGCTCCCACTCTGTGCATGTGTTAAATGTGATGATACTGATGCACTTGTAACCGAAAAAAGTCTTTAAAAAGTCTTGTGGTGCTTAAAAAAACCTTCACTTATAAAATAAAACAGCAGGTCATGAATTATGAAGTACATTTACACAGTGTAAAGCTATCTGACAGAAAGGTGGGCTCTGATCACTCCTTTGAACCAGAGGAAAGACAACACAGTCCTTTAATTCTCATTTTCCTCTGACACTGTCACCAATGTTGACAGAAGAATCAAAGCCCTGGTTTGAAGGACTTTACGCTGCCCAAGGGAAATTCAATTAGAAAAAACTCACCACCCTCCAGTGATATTGCAGAGCAGGCGATAGCAGCCTTTAATTTCAGCTCTTCACTCATGCTCAACAAAAGGAGGAAGCCAACGTGGACGATGGCAGAGGAGAAGATTAATCTCTATGACCCATTTGAAGAAGTGTGTCTGCCTTAGTGTGACTAAAACATTGTGACCTTTGGTGTAAGCCTACCAATGTTGATAATGGCTCTCAGCGGGAAGTCTTGAGTGTAAATTAGGGTGGCTTTGCACTCTGTTACGGGGCGTAATCAAGACTCTGCTCTGATGCTTCTAGATGGAAATTAGCAGGAAGGAGGCAGTGAACTGTGAAGGACTGGGACGTTACAGGGACAGGTGCTTGCTCACACAGATAAACTAACTCAGTGATACACTCCCCATGTGCACAAAGACACACTTTAGTCACAGTTAAGCACACACACTTGACCTGTGTTGTAGAGCAGATGAGTTCATGCAAAGCACTTTATAGTCCTCCTCAGTATAAACACTTTAAATATGGAGGGCCTCCGACTGAGATCAAACCAATAACCCGGCTGGTGTTTGTGTCTTCCTGCACACACTGAACAACACAGCTGTGCTGTCACCTCTAAGCAGCTAAGATCAGCAAAGAACAAGGAGAAGAACAATCCTTACGTGTTTTCAAGACTGAAAGAAACAAGCAGGGGCATTTCAACAGACCACAAGAGTATCAACTCTTAAAAGATTTTTTAATTTTGAAAAATACTTTTATTGCTAATTTAATTTCTATTTTTATGACTCCAAAAATGAGTCAATGTCAAAGATGAACCTAAAAAAAAAATCTGTCCATTTTCCCCAGTCCCGCACACTGCAAAGCACTCTTTTGTGCTCATATCTCCCCTTCCACACGTGCACATGCAAAGGTGATAGACCCATGACATTTACCCAGCCATCCCTCTGCCTGTATATTACACTGAACAAATTCCAGCTCCCTTCTCAAGCTTTTCTCCCTGACTGTCACTCAGGTCATGCTAGACTCTTGGAGAGCCGAACAGAGGCCTGCCCCACTGAAATTTACATTCTCTTTCAAAGGACGAAATACCCAGGATTTTTATTTACTGTTATTTGCACCAAGCAATTTATTCACAGCTAGCTTTGCAGCATCAGCAGAGGCTTGATTTAAATGAGTTTCATGGAATGAAAACACATGAAACTTGCCCTGCCTGTAAATGACCGTGTAAACTGTCCGTTTGTGTTAAATCTGTGACTCCCAGGTGTGGCAGTGTGGAATAGTATGAATAAGAAGCAGGGCATCACTGGGAAAGAACATGCATGCTCAGCAGTCTTCTAAACAGGATAAATATAGCTTAATAGTAAGACAGATGGGATGGTAAATCGACATAGATTTGAGGAGAACACATCACTCACACCTTCACACATCACTTCCTTCTTATCAGCTGCTTGTCAAGAGTGTAACCCTGCAATGTGACGCAGCCTGGCCAAGGATCAAATGTTCTTACAAGCCGCCCTGCTTTCAGCACCCGTCATGTCTGTGTATGTCTCAGCAGCCAACACCAGCAAACCCCGAGCTTCCATTTTTACACACAAATTACCAAGAGCCAACACAAACTCCCCCTTCCTTCTTCCTTCTGCTTCTCTCATTTGAACTTGTTACACTGCTGACGCGGCCAACTGCGAACTGAGCCTGAAACACATTCTGCTCGGGGTTACAGCTGCCTCTCTGCAACGCTCTGCCATTCACTCGCAACAGAGCTGATTGGAAAGAGGGAAGTGCATTCTGCTGTTACCCGCACTCAGGATTGTGGTTTCAGGACCAGGTTTCTCGGCCTGCCCTGCAGCGTCTTACTCAACAAGATCCTGGGGGTGTTGTGAAGCCCAAAGTTGTGTATGACGCTCTTTGAGTCCTTTTGTTTCTACCTTTTCTCTTTTGGACATTAGGCTGGGATGGACAAAAAGAAAGGAGAGGAATCTTAATAGAATTTGTTTGGCAGAAGTGAATCTAAAGCCAACATGTGGGTCTCGAGGTGAGGATTGTAACATCACAAAAGGCCAAAGTGGATCAGGCTACTTTCTATCAGAGTAAGGATAAATAGAGTAAATAGTATCACCTGCGAAACTGCACAATACAAAAGACTTTCTAAACCCATTCAGAGAGTTATTATTCCTTTATTTTAGTAGGCAAACTCAAGTCGATAAATGTATAAACTTAGAAACAACACTAGAGTTATATCATGACCTCCCATTTCCACAAATAGAAGCTGCATCACAATCCACTGGTGAGTTGTACTACAGAGCAAAATGCTCAATCAGAAAAGTTCCACTTCCCGCGCTCAAATCTGGCACCAGCACGTCCATGAAGTGCCACTCTGCTGCACTGCACTGGAGATACGCTGCAGGTCTAGTTTCAGCTGTTGCCAAACAGCATCAATTCCTGTCAATCAGAAAGTTCAAAGAGAAGAGTATCCAGCACTTTCAAAATACAACACAATGCATGGACTCCTAATCTTAATTCATCACTAAATCAACATCACAGCTCATCAGAAATGGTCACAGAGCTTCAACCACGAGGAAAAGTTCACTTTTGAGATAAAAAGCCACAGAATTTTACATAAAACCACACATCCTTAAAGCAAACATTAACCTTTTAACTTCTTAATGTACTCACCCCCGGTGGAAGCAACAATATCATGGACTCATGCAAGAATGAACGACATATCAACCCTAAATAAGTAAAATCATTACTACACCAAAAGTAAAAAGTCAGAAACCAGACCTGATAAACCCAATCCCAAAACATTTAACAAAGCTGAGAAAATAGTCTTTTTACAGAAAAAACTTCCCTCAATGTACACATTCTAACGCAGCTGATGCAGCTAAGGCTAAGCTAAGGAAGCTAACAGCTAAGGCTTAAGTAGCTACATTTGTTAACTTACCTATAAAGCTAATGTAGTTAGATTGACTAACGTAGTAATGTTAACTACATAGCTAGCATAGCTACATTGGCTACATTACTGATTAAGCTAATGTAGCTACGTTGGCTTACATAGTAAGGTTAACTATAACGTTCCTGACTTACAGGGACAGTCCCAGTTTTAGAGACCTGTCCTAAGCTCTTGCTGTCCCATAACTCCGTTTTGATCCAGGCTAACACTTTCTTATTTTTCACTAAAGATTTTTCCTGTAAGCAGTCTAATGTCCCTTCAGAATAAAAGTCAAATTTAATTTTACAATTTAAAAGTTTTCAGCCGGAAACTGCAACTGCAGGAAATGTTTCCTTTGCATGAGCAATAACCTGGCACAGTGCCAAAACCGCTCTTTGTAAAAATGATAAGGATTAAAATCAAGTAATATGAATAAAATCTGGATCCAGAACACTGAACACTACATAGCTGATCCATCTTGTAAAGCTCCAGCCTCAAATGACAATGTCTGGTCTGGGAACAGACTGGACCAATCAGTATCACTTGAGGATGAGGCGGTAGCTACAGGCATGGTTTAGTTGTACCAGAAGCTGACAGCAATGGCCTACGCCAGTGTAGCGATGAACTTGGATGTAGCCACAGTATAGCGGCAGTTTGATCAGAGCTGGACCAAATTTCTTAGTTAAACAAAGAGCAGAGGTCTGCTCTGGCTGAAAAGATATTTTCGCACTTCTCCTGACTGGCCTTAGCATGACTTTAATACACCAACAAATTCTATAAACTACGACAGCCAATCTTCCACACCAAAGTCAGTGGTGTAATCCGCTGAGATATCCAGCCCCTCTACCTGCAGTAAAAAAATTTTATCTCTGGATTGTATGTGACTTTCAGTCCTTCTGTATCAGCCTCAAGCTGAGAGCTAGGGCACATTTTCTTGGCCTGTTATCACATTTATTCCTCAAGTTCTGTTTGAAGTTGGCCAGTTCATACTTTCTCTTCTCAGACAAGTCCACAACCATTTCTTCTTTGCTGTTTTCTTTTTAAGTACATATTATTAAGTAGGCTACAAAAGACTCAAGTCTGAAGAGTCGTGATTGTCACCCAGCCTTTGACCTCGTCATTCTGGAATCACAGAGCTTGAAATGTAGAGCGACTGTAAAAGAACCGGCAATTCAAAGAGAAGAAAAAGAGCCAAGTCAATTATTTCTTCTAACACAGCACCACTGTGTGAGGTTCAGTTGTATTATTATGATCACTTTTGCACTTTAAGTGGTACTGTGACTACATTCTGACGTCAGAATGTGCAGTTACATGGGGTTTGTAAATGGACTGAAATGAGCACCTGCCAAATGCAGGTTGGCAGGCTGGCTGTTGCAGATAAAAATATCAGGCTGCCTGCCATGGCAGATAAGCTTTTCTTTTATTAATAAATACTATTTCCTAAAAGCTTTTTTTTTCACACAAAGAATAGTCAGGGATTAAGGCGACAAGATTTATTCTAAATGTTTCTGCTGTCGGGTACTGAGTCAGTGTTTACCTATCTAAAACACACAAATGCCAGGAATGGAAGACAAAAAACTTGGACAGAAAAGAGCTTCAGTTTGTTTTGCTAGAGGATTAGGAAAACTTTCATTTCAGAACACATGCACACATTCATATTGAAACTAACAGTAAATACGATAAATTTAAGAGAATAATGAGTCTATAACTTAATTTTTTTAAGTGTCAGAAGTTCACATCATGATTCAGGAAACGACTATAAATGGTGTTGACAACCCTGGGAGATTTGTGCAGTTGTGATGGGTGCACTTGTGGTAATGACAGCAGATATATCAGTATTTAATACCAGTATGGGATGCAAGAAGAGTGTGCTTTTATCCACCTATAGTTAAAGAATCCCAGGAGGTGGCCCTCATGCACTACTCATGCAGCCAAAAAGATGTGTTCAAACTCCCTCTGGTTTGTTGTTCTCAGCTTCCTGTTCACACACATTAGATTGCTTTACTTCAGTTTATTTCAACTTATTTTTCCATGAAGTAATGTCCATTAAACAAAAATATGTAAGGTAAAATAAGTGACAGCATATATATATATTCACCCCTTTCGAGTCAGGATTTCGTAGTCATCTTTGGCTGCAATCACAGCACTGAGTCTGTGTGGCTAGGTCTCAATCAGGCTTGCGCATCTGGGCCCCGCAATTTTACACAGTTCTTCTTCCTCTTGCAGGAGGATCAGGCGTGAACAGACCTCTTCATGTCCAGCCTCAAATTTTCTACTGGATTGAAGTCTGGGCTACACAACATTCCTCTTGTTGTCTTTAAACCATTTCTGTGTAGCTTTTGCTGAATCCAGGGCTGGCTACCTAGAAGCATCCCCACAGCATGATGCTGCCACCACCACGCTTCACAGTGGGGATGGTGATGTGCAGTGTTTGGTGTCTGCCAAACACAGCATCTTTTCGGAAGGCCTAAAAGCACCATTTTGGTCTCATCAGACCACAGAACCATGGAGTCTCCCACATGCCTTTTGCAATTTGAGATTTAATCTTAGTTTTCTTCAACTGTGGCTCTCTCTTTGCCACACTCCCATAAAGCTTTGACTGGTGAAGACCCCGGACAACATTTGTTGTATCCATCCCCTGACTTATACTTTTCCATGACCTTTTCTCTGACTTGCTTGGAGTGTTCTTTTGTCTTCCTGGTGTAATGGTAGCCAGGAATACTGATTAACCAGTGACTGGACCTTCCAGACACAGGTGTCTTTATACCATAATATCTGAGTAATATTCATTGAACTCAGATGATCCCCATTTCCCTTCTTGTGAGACTTCTAGCATCAGTTAGCTGGACCTCTGTTGAATTAGGTCTGTCACTTTAAAGGGGTTGAAAATATTTTATTCAACTGTCACTACTTTGTAGAAATCTTTTTTGTCATGTTTGATTTAAAAAAATCAAAGAATCGACTTTGTTTGGTCAAAAATACTTCAGTGAAATAAATCAGTACTATGAACAGCTGCAGGGAGGTGTGGTTTAACCAAAGAAAAGCTGTTTGGGTTTTAGAGACTGATGCAAAAAGTGAATCACCGACTGGACATCTCCTCAGAAAGTACCTTGAAAGTCGTGGTTATGAGTTTGGGAACAGAATCAGATAAGAGGGTCTGCCATGTTTGGCACATTTTATTCTTTAACCATAAGCTGCATTTCATCAAAAGTCTCTCAGTAACATTTTGATAGCATAATTCATTGCTTAGCTTAACAGTTAATGTGGCAACTTGTTATGCGCTGTTGTCTCTGAACATCTGCAGCTCCTTCATTGATGCATTTTCATTTAACTGAATAATTACTGGCTTCATTTTACTCCGATAACAGCATAATACACTGACAACAAAATGTTTGAAAAGCTCTAATTAGCTGATTCAAGCTACTGGCCTTGTGTAAATAAGTGAAAATGAAACACTTTAATTAAACACAAAGGCATGGTTGCATGTTGTTTGAATAAAAAATGATAGTTGCAGATGAATAAATGAATGGATGTTTTATATAAAAGATGACCTCATTTATACCTTTTATATACTGCACACTAATTCACTATTTACTTCAGCCAGTCTGGCCTATAGGAATGCTGTAAATGTAATTAAGATCATCAAAGAACATGTGTAGGAGAAATCTTTTCAATATATATGTGTCTGTTAGAGTAACATCCTTAATCTGTTAATTACAGGCAGCCACACAGTGTAATTTGTATGTGTCACATTCATTAGTATGGGCAGTGGATTCTACAGGTTTCAGGGGGAGAAACACCCTTGAAAAATGGCTTGAGGACAAATTGACTGTCACCCATGCTTCAAAACACATTAGACACATGTTCCCGCACATTAATGTATCACATGGAATGATAGAGGTGCTGTATTACTGCAGGTACACACTCACATACATAGTTCTTCTCCTATAGCATTCATGTTTTACGAGCAAACTTAAGCATGCAAATGCAAAGAGATACAGAGTGAGCTAGGGCTGGAAAAGACACGGTTAGAAGTTAAAGAGGACTGCCAGCATAAGTGCATAAATCATGATTAACTTGTGGTCAAAAATGAGTGCATCAGTTTTTGTTATTTTTTCTTTTTTAATTGTGATTAATCGCATGCTTCATTCTCTCTTTCAGCACACTTTGGTGAAGCCACTGCAGCATCTCCTTGCAGACACAGTGATGTAAAAGAAGTCCACCACTGCTCTTTAATGCCTCATTTGAGTTAAGTTTTCAATCCATTACAAATCCCCTATTCTGTTAAATTCATGCCATAGTCTTCCAACTGTATTTTCTTTCAAAATAAAAGCAGGTCTGTATCCAAACAAGATAGAAAAACCATCCAAAATGAAACAAAAAAAGTTTTACATACAAAAAAACTGATATTTCAAAATAAAAGAAAGAGAGATATTAATTGGGTTTAACAGCAAAAGTTCTGATTTATCTCAATATAAAAATGCAATCATTTAAAGGTCACAAATTTTACCCTTTTAAGACAAGTTTATATTGGTCTCAGAGGTCCCCAAGACATGCCTGTGAAGTTTGTTTCCTCACAAAAAACTGGCAGCTGAGAGGAGGATCAGGAGAGGAGGACGGAACTTTCTTCCAAGCAGGGAGGGCCAACTGAACCTGGGGGCGGAGCTAACTCCCTACATGACATCATGATGGGAAAATCTGAAATCGTCTTTTTCAGCTCACATTTTCTGGAAGGTGGAGGGGGGAGGCGGGGTTCTGATTCTTGGAGGGATTGTGGGCAGGACAGGGGCACATATTTTTGTTTCCACATAGGGGGCTCCATCCTTTAACACTCACCCTCTATGCCATATAAAACACAACCAAGCTCAACCAGCCACTGGATAGAGAAAGAGCTTAACTCACAACTGTAGATGCTTGGCCAAAGAAATAAAAAAAATGCATTGTTCCAGACTAGACACCCACTGTAGGCCCAAGGGGTTGAGCATATGAAGAAGGCCAATGTGATGAAGGTAAAATACAGTCTTTTACTCTCTCCTAAGGCTTATAAAACTGAAAGTGTAAGGTCAGGACCAGATTGAGTCAGGCATAAACGTTATCCAGGCTAGAACCAGGCATAAACTAAACCAATCAGCTGAGGATGACGCAGAAAGCAGACTTGATAAGCAAAAATTTATGGAAAAAGTATTTGTTTGGTTGCGATGGCTTGTACCTTGCAAAAAGGAAGTCACTAGAAAAAACATCTGGGAAACACTGATCTTAAGAATCCCATTTTTTCTACACATCATTTTTTCTACCGTGTTATCAGCCACGGTAGACAAGAACATGATAAATAGAGAGCCATACCTTGTTGTAGCAAATATGTTTGTGTGCATTCGTAAAATATGTTTGAAATCTGTTCACTTTGTTTCCACACCTGTACAAAATGTCATAAGACTAATAAACACAGAACGAGTACTTCCAGTTTGTGCTTTCAAAGTAAGAACCCAGATGATCTTTTCTTTAGAAAAACTCCCTTCGTATGAACAGAATGGTTTTATTTTGAACAGGCCCCTTCATGGTTCCACTATACACCCAATAAAGGTCACATGTAGGGGGGTTATTGAGGTATAATTTATGAAGAATGAGAGGGCTGTGATAGCAGAGAGACGTGGCCAACACACAGTAAATGTGTGCAATAGTGTGAAAGCTACACCAGTAGAAACCAGAGCTGACATGCAGGTCTGAAACGGGCATAAGGCTTTACAGAGTCGAAATGGATGGATTATTGATCCACATTCTCATTTGCAACATAGGAGACATCAGGTAGTCTTCTAAACTTTAGATCATTTCATGATAGAACTACATCCATCCTTTTCATATTCATTAAGTCAGCATTATTGTACCCTTATATCAATGTGACTCTGGCCATTTTGCAATTTAGAAGCTTCATAGCTTAATGATCTTCTTTTTGAGCCTACAGCTATCCACCAGTTTTTAGTGGTTGGCCACTTCTTTTCTAGGGATATGATCAAAGCTGATGACACAAGATGCATTTACTTTTCTTGGAACATGACATTTTGATAATAGAAAACTGAAAAAGAAGTAAACGCCAGCTGAGATGCCACTGCTCAAATAGTCTGCAAATGTGATAATTCACCTTAAATTACCACAGTGGTTTATTACTGCACAGACTAAGAAGACTGATTTAAAGCACAAACTTTTTCCAGGATTGCATTAAAAAGTATTAATAAGAGGATATATATGCCAAAACAGGCTATGAGTCATGATTTATTTGGAAAAATCAAGAAAATCTATGTAGAAATTAACATTTAACATCCCTAATAGTGCAGTAAATAGAGATATAAAAAAACATCAAAAGGATATTAAAAGTGGGTTAACTGAAGCAAAACATTTCCAATGTCTTATGAGGTTTCAGGGTGCTTTTCTACGTAGATCATTGGGAGAACCTGTTCTGAAACAAAGGGCCTGGCTTCTTGGACATATGTGAACAGATATCAAACTCACTTTCAGAACAAAACAAGCAAGATGAGATCACTTGAGAGAGCTGGTCTTGGCTTGCTTCCATTCAAACCCTGGAGCGGTTTGTTTGCAGTGAGAATGCATTCTACCCAGTAACCAGTATAAACAACGGACTGACTCATCACACAACAGTAGCAGTATAAGAAGCAGCAGCAGTGGTAATTCAGCTACCAAGCTATTTCTATTGGCTGTCATTATATAATAATCATCAGCATTTGCCTCTACCATCAAGCTGGTCTCTATTTGTATATCTGAAACAAAGACAAATTCACAAAATATGCCAATTAATGTCAGTGAACATGGTCTCAAGTTAGATCTCATCTCATCTGATCATCACCCCAAGGAAGAAATAAGACAGTGAGTCATTTAGAAGGCAATGGCCAATTGCTGAACCTCAAATAGAGGAGAAACATTGCAGAAGCTGTCCTGGCTGTAGGACAGTGGACCAGCTCTTCACCCTTGCAGGTCTTCTTGAAGGAGCTTGGGAGTTTGCATCTCCAGTCTGCATGTGTAAACTCAAAGAAGGCTTATGATCATGTCCCTCTGGGGATCATATTGGGGTAACTGACGGAATACGGGGTCCTAGGGTTGTTGCAATGAGCCATCAGGTCCCTGTATAACCAAAGTGAGAGTGTCTGCATCCTTGGCCCAAAGTCGGAAACGTTCCCAGTAAATGTTGAACTCAACCAGGACTGCCCCATGTCATTGATTCTGTTTGGGATTTTTATGGACAGGATTTCAAAGCGCAATCATAAAGAGGAGGATTTCTGGTGCTGGGACCTCAGAATTTCATCTCCACTTTTTGGAGATGATATGGTTCTGGTGGCTTCCTCGGCTGGGGACCTCCAGCAGGCAGGAGCGGTTAGCAGCTGGGTACAAGGCGATCAGGATGAGGGTTAGCACCTGAGGCCATGGTTCAATGTGAATCGCTCCCTTTGAATGGTGCAGAAGCAGTACCGCAGGGTTGTGCAGGTCTGTTGTGGTGAAGAGGGTGCTGAGCCGGAAGTTAAAGCTTTCGACTGACAAGGCGCTCTACCTCCCTACCATCACCTATGACCAGGAGCTCTGGGTAATCACTGACAGAAGGAGATCATGAATACAAGCGCCCAAAATTAATATCCTCTAGAGGGTGGTTGGAAGTCAGTTGAGGTGGTTTGGGCATCTGATCAGGATGCCTCCTGGGTGGCTCTATTTGGAGGTCTTCCAAGCATATACAGCTGGGAGGAGGCCTCGGGAAAGACCTAGGATGTACTGGAGGGATTTTATATCCTGTCTGGTCTGGGAATGCCACTGGATCCTCCAGGAGGAATTGGAAAGCGTTGCTAAGATTAGGGATATCTGAGTTGACTTGCTTAGCCTGCTGCCACCATGACCCCACCCTGCATAAGCGGAAGATGATGGATGGATGATTCATTTTATCATCCGAAACAGAATGAAGCAAGCAAGGTTAGGTTAAAACATCCTTAATATCTCAAATGTTAACACCCTTCTGTAAATGACGGCATTTGAATACACCAAGAAAAAGTGATCTGCAGATGGTTAATATTTCTCTTCTATGTCTCAGCTCTCATGCTGAGCTTTTGCTTCTGCATCACTTTTAATTAAAGCATAATGTGCAAGCACATGGCCATACTCTATCTTTTAAAATACTGTTTCTGTCCTTGACATTGGCAGCTATTTTTTCATGGAGATGTTGTGATTTTGGAAAATATTTGTGCTTGTGTGTTAGTGTGTAGTTGGGGAGAACACCCTCTGACATTATTGGGCCTGACAGCTCTTGGAGCAGAGCCCGGCCGTGAGCCACGCTAACCGATGTGTCAGGTGTTGGCATTTTTTCTACCGTCTTGCTTCTGTTTAGATCAAAAGCCAAGTCGAGCCAGACCGGGCCTTTTCCACGTCGCTGCTTTCAGCACACCAGCCACAGACCTGGCCCTCTGTCAGAGTGTCGGCTATCTCCCACCAGTTTGTTTTCAGCGGCCTGCCAGTAAGGCTCAGGGGACGGCTAAAAATGGCAACAAGTTGGACAAGTTTCTGACTCAGCTGCTGAGTAAAAGTCAAGTTAACTCAACACACAAGACTGAGTTAAAGCTCTCCCAAGGAGAATATTTTTTTTAGATATATGAGGATACTCAATACAAAGATCCTAGAAATAATATTAGACAGAAATTGATTCAGTCTGTTATATTTTCATTGATTTTCTTCATTGAACTACAGCTAAAACAGAGGGCTGAAGTTATTTTCTACATGGAAAAATCTATATCCAGTGTTTTAAACATTCTTTTTGGTGTAGAAAGGAGCAGCAGTCCTGAAACAAACAAAAGAACAAAATCATTCACCAGTTTATTGCGGGGAAAGACAATTTTGCTCTCTTGTATTGATCCAGCTACAGTACCACTACAGTGGCTCCATTTCCTTGTTTCCACTATAAAATGGATGAAGAGTGGAGATGTAAAACTGCAAATATGCTGTTGTGTCCTACACCTTTACCAGGGTATAAAGTGTGTTCAGGTTTCAAAGACAAGGTTCCAAATAAAAGACTGTTTTGGCTTTCAAGGCATCTAACAAAAACTTAAATCAAGATTTAATATTACACCAATTTAAGGCAGGACACGTCTCCACACACTGCAACTTTAGACTGAGTCTACCCCATACTAATTCAGGCCATTTTAGCCCAACAGTTCTGAAGTTGGGCCAAATTTATCTCGATCCCATGCCATTTATCATGCAGCATACAGCGGCGCACAAGAGCCAATCACAGCCCAATCAACTCCTCACTAAAGGTTGAAAGAATATCTGAAAGTATGAATTATGGTCAGCCAAATGCATAACCTCACACAGCAAAAGCAGAGCTATGCACTGATTGTTGATTGGTAATGCTCTACAGCATAGGTTAGAAACTGGTCGAGCCTCAGACAACTGGAAAATGTAGAAAAACCTGTGGCATTTGTATGTGGCTATACTATACAACATGCCTATTCTACCAGCACAGGAATGAAAGGAGCTCGCTTGGAAAAAAGTGAGTGAGGAAGTTGGCTTTCCTGGCAATCTGAAGGCAGATAAAACTGATACAACTATAGCTACATCAAAGCTAATTACTACACTGGTGGCAGCCATTGCTATATGCGCCCTAGCGCCCATATTGAGCAGCCGCCACTGGGTTTGGGTGATTTTAAGACATTTTAGTTTATTGCCTTTATCCTTTTATTGTATTAAGCCTGAAAAACTTTTACATTTGTCTGTTTAAACACTGCCTCCTGCTGATTTGGAATAGAACCTGTGTTGTCTTAGTCAAGTTCAAGGCTCCTACTTTCCTTGGTGGCGTTGTCAGCTTTTTAACCTTTTATGTTCTGAAAGTTTTAAACCAACCCGTAAATGTATTTTATTCATTTTAAATTATCACTAGACTGCCCATGGTCTTTTGTCTTCATGGTGTAATGGCAGCCAGGAATACTGATTAACTAGTGACTGGACCTTCCAGACACAGGTGTGTTATACTACAATCATTTCAGACACATTCACTGCACTGAGGTGATCCCTATTTCACTAACTGTGTAACTACTAGCACCAATTGGCTGGACCTCTGTTGAATTAGGTCAGCCAAATCGTCCCATTTAAATTGGCTCCCACTAAATCTCAGAAAATATCTGGCCATGAAGGAGGCACCAGATGGATCCTTCATGGACTGGAAAAATAAGGTGTACCATCGCTGTCAAAAGTCTGTATGCATGACTTTGACACTTTGTATCCGTGTTTGAAAACTTTGTGCATAAATAAATTCTTTGTACCCCAAAAAAAATGGTTTTGTATATATGAGTCAGCAAATTACTAGTGTTTTTATTAGGGCTGGGGCTTTATCGCGTTCATTAAGATTAATTAATTACAGAAAAAATAACGCAATTTAAAAAAAAAGCGCATTTAATCTCAATTTATTTTTGCACTCCAAACAGCGTGGAACGTTTCTCATTGCACGAGTTCCCGGTATACCCGTAATACTGATGCACAGGACACAACACGACAAACACCATGGAAGCCGATGAGAAGTCGTTGCTGGGTTTGGTGGGTGGAAAATTTAGTTTTAAAAACTACCTGATGGACACCTGGATAGAAGCACAGTTGTGTGCAAATTGTGCAAGAAAGAATTTGCCTATCACCGGAGCTCTTCTAGCCTCCGCTGCCACCTCAATGCCAAACATGCTGCAGCTAGCACAGACAATGTTCCTAGTTCAAGCAGGCAGTGTCGCCAGTCCACACTCGACAAGATGACTGGGTTCAGAGCCAAAATGAGTAAGTCCACAACTGACAAATTAACAAACTCACTGGCAAAATGGATTGAAGTGGACTGTCGACCACTCTCAGTGGTAGAAGATAAGGGGCTGGAAGCGGTGCTACAGATAGCGTCATCTGACCCAAATTATGAACTGCCATGCAGAAAAAAATTTTCAAACAATGCAATCATAATATTCCTTATTCATATTGCACTTTATGTTAACACTCAGTGATGACAATCAACATGATTTTGTTGTTTTAGCTCATTTATGTGTCTATTCATTGATTCAGTCAAATACCAAAATCCATTTCAATTGAAAAATGTTGCTTCTTGTGTCAAATATTGATATGCAATTAACTGAGATTAATTAATTACAAAGCCTCTAATTAATTAGATTATTTTTTTAATTGAGTCCCACCACTAGTTTTTATGTATGAATCTAAAAGCTACGACTTCAAGCAGTCACAAATACGAATCTGATTTCTACGCATACAGGGCTCTCAAGTCTCACGCATTCAGAGTGTGACGCCGCTTTAACCTTTTCACACTCTCACCCACCACACCTGGTATTTCTCACGCATGAAAATTTATTGTGTGACATCCACCAACTTACACCGCTATACATGCAGTGGAACATGTAGCAAGACGCTCTGGGCATCCTAGAGCTCAACGGGAGTTTGACACGCCCCAGTGAATAAGATTAACTACCCATCAGCCAATTAAAAAATAACATACTGCTACACATCAGCCAATCAGAAAATAGCATTGCTGTATCCGGGTGATCTGACTGCAGCAACGTTACTGAGAAGAGGATGCATACAGCCCACTGCACGCACACAGCGGGAGTGCCTCATCGATGAGTACAGAGTGAGTGAGTGATCTCATCATTTCATTTTTTTGATCATGTGAACTTTAGCCAACACAATCCCTGCAAATTTCAGCAGCTTCCCCACACACACGTGGCTTACGCTGGACTCAAACAGTTAAACAGAGTCTTAAAGGCCATTGAAATTCATTGTACAGCCTAGTCAGTTTTGTCCCTATAGTCAGGCCCACCCCTGCCTGGACGTAAACTGTGCGTAGCGTGTAGGGTCTCAACATCGTGGGGGGCCTCACTTTGAGCATTTGTTTCCTTCTCTCTCTCTCTGCACGTCAGTCCGGTGTTTGTATGATAAATATGATCAAGGTAATGTGTATGCAATGTTGACCAAACAAAAACTTTACCTGGCCGTTACGTTGGTAAATCAACCCTCAAGATATTTATTTTTGGAGATCAGTGCCACCTGTGATCAATGAACTGCATGCAGTGCGTGCTCGCGATGAAACAACGTATATTTTAAAATGATATGATAAAATAAAGCCTACTGATGATGACACAGAAACATAGTGAGGAAGATACAGAAGCAAAACTGATGAGCTGCTTTCTGTGAGGGAAGGAGAGGGGTGCAGGGGTGTGTTTGAGGGGGGATAAGAGGGCAAGATCACTGGTTTATGCTAGTTTATATCTGAGGGGAAAACCCCAATAAAACAGAGCTAAAAAATGTGGGATTAATGTTATGATGAAAATAACTCTTAAAAAAGTCAGACATTAAAAGTAAAAACTTTATTATTGCAACAAGGAATATGATCATTGAAAGCAATGATTATTTTTGTGACCTTTTTTCAGATTAAAGTTAGTTTTGCTGAAAGACACAGGTCTGTGGTAGTTTTTGGTATACTGTCCTTGATGATGACTCAATTTCAACTAACTCAGGCTAAACTGCAATTTGCACAGACTCTGGATGTGTTATTGTAATACCGAGATGGTGTGTGTGTGTGTGTGGGTGGGTGGGTGGATGGAGGGGTATTTGGGGGCCTCATATCAGAGTCTGCTTAGGGCCTCACTTTGGCCAAGGGCGGCCCTGCCAAGAGTGGCCCATAGACCACATTTTTAATGAAAATGTTTAGGCCTGTATTAATTTTGTACCCTGGGCACGCCCACAATGGGAGGGAAAAGTGAAAAAAAGATGTTCAATTCAAAACAATTTGAATGTCCACATGTGAGACATCTGACAATTAAAAGCAAAAAAAGAGATTTGTGTTGGATGTACACATTTAACCTGTTAAATTTTATTTAAAAAATGTGGTTAGTCAAATTTAGTTTATTGTTAAATTAACCTCCGGTGCTGCTATAACCCGAAAAGTTCATATGCGTAGAAATCAGATTCGTATTTGTGACTGCTCAAGTCGTAGCTTTTAGATTCATACTCACATAAAAACACTTGTAATTTGCTGACTCGTATAAACAAAACCTTTTTTGGGGGGGTACAAAGCATTTATTTACGCACAAAGTTTTCAAACACGGATACAAACTGTAAAAGTTATGCATACAGACTTTTGACAGCGATGGTACACCATAGAAAAAGCACATCCAAATTGTCGTGCTTGTGCAGCATTTGAAGGGGCCTTCAAAGAGACAGAATTGGTCTTATAATGCATTATCATTAGAAGAATGCAGTTCTTGAATTGAGACAGCTACACTCAGAGCACATGTACACTCTTGCTTACTATCGGGGTTGAATAAACAGTGACTGCAGAATCACTTCAGCAGCTTGTTCAAATGGAGCTGTGTAGACTCTCCGATTACTCAACAGGCCTTAGCTTTCAGATACCAAAGCACTTTCTATCCTGCTGATGATCCATCCTCAAAGTGCACATGCATGTACCGACACACAACTACCCAGCGAGCCTCTGAGACACTCGAGGAAACACTGCAGACCCAAACATGCTCCCCTTGTTCATCTTTCACCATCATGAATACAGAGTGCAAACACAAGCACGAGCAGACACTCGCTCATTTACAGTCCCGGCGTTCTTGTAGATGATTCCATGTCCTGAGAGCCCGTCATTAGATACACAGCTTCATGTGAACACCGACCGGGGATGAATAATGATGCAGCAGAGTGTGTCGGCTCTCAGCAGCAGCAGCAGAAACTCTGCTTACTTCCAAAGAGGCTGTCAAGTAGTCAGCATTTATCTTGTCATCGGACAACACCACCCTGCTTTTAACACAGATGAACGCAGACGCATCAGTATACATGCGCGGGACTTTACTGACTACATTTACACTCGTCTTTAATGCTCTCCTACAACATTCATCTCTTGTGCATCCAACCTGCAGAACTCAGTACAATATTTACCAACTCTCAAAAAAACTAGGAGGGGGCTTTAATTCATTTAGACAATTTTAACTGATGTTCTGCTTACCTCGAAGATGATTACAAGAAGGAATATTTCATGAGAAGTTAGATATTGAAAAATGCATAGGCCTTTGACCCCCAGAAACAGGAGCTCATGCCCTGGAATTAGCATTAGCAGACTTAAAGGGATACTTCAACATTTCTTGCAAATTCGCCCATTGCCATAATCTCTATTGTCTTAGTAATAGGTTTGTTTCTTTTAGTTGTCGGTGCAAGCTGTTTTTAGATCTGGGGGGCTGATATGCCAGCTGCTCAGCTAACACTATAGAGACCTCTGGTATTTCCGGCTTTCCTTCATCAAACTCATCAATTACATTCATCCAACAACTCCAAAACGCTCTCGCGGACCTCCATGAAACACAGCTAAGTCTTAGGCTAACAAAGCAACATTAGCTGCATAGATCATGAAGCTTCATAACTAATGTAGCTAAATGTAAAGCTAATGAAGCTATTTTGGTATTTTAAGCTGATTAAACACTATAACTAGCTTATGTAGCCAAGGTGGCTAAATCCACAGCTAAAAAAGTTGCGTTAGCTACATAGATAACACAGCCTCCTGGCTAACTTAACTAAATCTAAACCTAACAAAGCTACATTAGCCAAGTAGATAATGTCTGAGTTGCTGTTGCTCCTAAACTCTTCCACTTTTTAATAACATCACTTGTAGTTGGCGGTGGAACACCCAGCAGGGATGAAATTTTGCGAACCGTCTTATTGCAAAGGTTGTATCCATCACAGTGAGACAGCATGGCTGGGTGCTTGGTTTTATACACCTGTGGTCACAGGTCTGATTGGAACACTTGAATTCAGTAATGGCCAAATACTTTTGTCCATATAGTGTATGGAAGTGGAAATTAGGTGCATCATCAGCCTACTTCAAGGCCTGTAACAGTTTCTAAACATTAGATTTTTCTTTGCAGTTTTATGGTCTGAATTTCTGCCATGTTTGTGTTCGGCTGTGATTAAGACTTGAATGTAATTCAAGTTGTGGTCAAAAAGTTTTAGTGGAAATACAGTGAAATAAAGAAGAGACTCGTTATTTTGTGCTGAGTCTATCTGCCACCTATCATTTTCTCTGAGCCTTAGCATTCTGCATCCTTATTCTGTCCACACTCATCTCCTTTTAAAGGTTGAAAACTCAAGGAGGTCTCAAAGGTTACCAAGCAATTACACACTCATACAGCCCACACTATCTGTTTAAGTTGCCCCCTGTAGGAGCTGGCTTTTCAGGATCTCTTGTTGATGTTTTCAAGGTTGTGTCCTGCTCACATTGCTGGAGGGCAAAGTCTTTGTGTGGACGGCACTGTGGAGTTCACGGCGGTAACAGTGGAGCCACCGTGGTGCGACATGAAAAGCAGCTGGATGCCTATTAGTACATGCAGATCATTTTAAACACCTGATGAGTGATTCTGCTGCAGGGGAAAGTTTGCAGCGAACATATAAAAAGTGAAGCCTTTTTATTACCTCAGAGATGTGAAATAGTTTCTTGTTATTGCACTATGTTTCATTTCCTGTCTTTTTAAGACCTAAAAATCATCCCTGGCTTGTATCCAAGCCCAGGTTTCATTTTTACTTTTAATAATGGCATTTAGAAGATAAATGTCCTATGGTGATACTTGAACTAAAGTTGCTCATACTACTTTAATTTCTTCTAAGTGTTTCTCCACTCAACATATACTCTAATGTTATCTTCCAGCAAACAGAAATTGTTGTGGAAGCTATGGGGAGGAAAACAAACTTCAAGTTAACCAGAAGTAACATTTTCAGGGCACTAAATTTCATTATCTTGTGCAAATGTGTTCAGCTAAACACCAAGGTTGGAGGGGATTCAGTAATTATACAATGATACTTTTCAGTGATGCAAACTTTTCCAATAATGTATAAATTCTCCCAGAGTAAACATCATCAATCTTTTGCTCCAAGGGTGTTTATAGGAAGGACAGAAATGACAAACAAATACAGAACCCATCTGAAGCAGGGCCCAAACAATCATTTCTGCATCCAGTGAAACAAAATAACACACACGAGAAAAAAAAAACAAGAAGTTTGCATCATCTGGTTTCTATGCTCTGGGCGTCTTCTCACATAATTTTCTAACTTTTAAATGTGGCACAGCTGTTGGAGCCAACAAAACTCCTCAAGTGTGTAAAGAGGTGATTAAATACACTTGTCTTTTTTTTAAAGAGTCTCTCACATGAGATGAAGTTCATCTTCGTTCACGGCTCCCCGGGGCCGTTTGAAAGAAAATGTTGAAAATGGGTCATTACGGCAGCTGAGATGTGCTCAAACTGGATCTTAAAAACTGGTTTCCAGAGATTGTGGATAAAATGGTAAAGGTCTTAGAAAGGGATCTAGAACTCCCGCTTGGAGGTTATAGAACTCTGTGAGTTTACATAGCTGGGCACTAAAAGTGCAGTAGTGGATAAAGAGGAAGAGCTAGGGTGGTTTTGTGTTAGTGTGATTTTACAACTTGAGTCAAAGTGGACGTTTCTCACACTGTACGATCCGACGGTCGTGCACCACCTGAGTGCTCACACTGTGCAACTGAAATCAGGACAGATTGTGACAGAAACCCACAGAGTTTCCCTTTTAAAAAGTCTCAGGGTCTGAGGGTGAAGTGTCTCCAGCCATATTCTCTCTTTCTCCCCCCTCTGTCTCTCCCACTTTGTCTCTCTCTCGCTCTCTCTCTCCCGCTCTCTCTCTCTCTTTCTCCCGCACACAAACAGCACCATGTCTGTGTGAGCTGCAGGTCTGCGGATAGGAATAATTCCTGCTCGTTTATTTCCTTTATAATACCAGGGGTGGAGGGACATCAGAAAGTCATTCTATCCGTTGTCATGGTAATTTAGGACGCTGTCTGAGCGTTTCAAAAGGAAAACAATCCCCCAAAGTTGTTTATTCTGCTTGCGTTTCTGCCCTGACTGTGGGAGTGTCTGGAGCCGTGCGACCAAAATATCAAACATGCCAGAAATCCTCATGATCAGTCGGGAGCAGGTCGTGTGGTCGTACGACGGGCTGTGGTCGGCCGTCGTATGCCCCTGGACACAACACGAGAAACAACACCTGATCCAACTCCCTTTGAAGTCATGCGACTCCAAATTCGTGGCTGAATTGCAGGGAAATCGCACAGTGTACACCTGGCTTAAGGGATGACCATAAGAACCAATGACCTTGACATTGAGATACAATGTAGCTCAATTTTTTTTGAAACTAAGTTAGCTTTATCAATGTGAACTTTAGCACATATAGCTTAAGCTAATCTAGTGATGTCGATAATGTAGACATGTAGCTTATGTAGCTGCTTGTGAGCTTAGTTTAAGCCTCGTTTGCAATGCAGCTATGTTAACTGTGTATCTCAATTTTCTGTAGCTAAGTTAGCTTTATTATTGTGAGCTTGAGCACATATCACTTAAGCTAATTTAGCAATGTTGATAATGTAGCTTATGTAGCTCAGTTTTTTTAAACTAAGTTTGCTTTACTTATGTGAACTTTAGCACATAAAGCTTAAGGTAATCCAGTGATGTTGATAACATAGATATTTGTATCTTATGTAGCTGCTTGTGAGCTTGGCTTTAGCTTCATTAGCAGTGTAGCTATGTTAGCTATGTTTCTCAATTTTCTGTAGCTAGGTTAGCTTTATTAACTTGAGCTTTAGCACATATACACCAATGCTTAAAAGTTTGCAGTTTGTCTATGAAATATTTAAATAAGCAGTCAGCCAGAATTCTGACTGTAATGGAGCGGCCAGCACCGTCTTTGGATCTAAACCCTATTGAGCTGTTATGGGAGCAACTTAACTGTATGGTACAAGGGAAAACTCCATAAAGCCAATCCATCTTGTGGGAGATTCTCCAGGAAGCACGGGGTGAAATCTCATCAGATTACCTTGAGAAATTGATAGTTAGAATGCCTCAGGTCTGCAAGGCTATAATTGCTGCAAAAGGTGTTAATTTTCTCTGAAGGCAAAGTTTAAAGAACTTTTCATTAAAATCTTTATTTCTAACTCTGACAATGTCAACATGTCCAGTTCATTTGCTGTGTTTCCTATTCAGACTACTTTGTTGAGTCTTCCCATAGAAAACAAAATAAATTCCAAGTGATCCCACACTTTTGAGCAGTATTGTAGCTTCAGCTAATTTAGAGACGTCGATAACGTAGATACGTAGCTTATGTAGCTGCTTTGTGTGCTTAGCTTTAGCATCGTTAGCCGTGTAGCTCCATTATGCACATAGCTTACACACTTATCAAAGCTTCACTTTCTTCATTAGAATGTTATCATGGAGGACAAGCATTTTGTCCTGTCAGCAGACCGTACCCCCAAATGGATGTTTAATCCAATTTTATTTTCAAAGTTTAGTTATGTATTTCTTCTCTGAGATATACGGCATCTCATACTGTCTGCAGCCAGACTGTCTTGAGATTTTTACAACCACTGTAGCCAAAGTATGTAGTGTAAATTTCCTTTAAAGCTCCTACATCAGATTTCTTTTTAAAGTATGTACCTGTTATCATGTTGTTCTTGGCAAGTTTTTCTTCTGAATCACCAGGATAAAACTGAGCTGGATTATGACATGATTATATGGGTGTAAAAATCAGATTAAATCATTTGGACAACAAGACTGTGTTAATAGTTAATCATTAAGACTTTACTGAAGCCTAAAGTTAGTTTTTTATCATAAATATTTAACCAAGGACAATCCACCTGCTACAAACAGCACAGAGCTGTTTCAATCCTTAACTCAAGGAAGTAAATATAAACACTCCTGTGTTACTTTTAAAACTGAAAATAAACTCACAGTTCTAACAAATTATTTCATTGGACTAATGCCTATTAAAAGACCATTTTATCTGTAAAGACCAAACTCTGAAAATCCAAGGCAGCGGCAGTCTGAAGGCCAGCTGAGATTTTCTTTGTTTCTTCAGTCGAACCACTTTGAATGATTTCCTTTATTGAGATGGAGATTGAGGCTTTTAAGGCTTTAGTTGTTAAATAAAAAGAGGAATAAATTTTGTTAGGGCATTTAAAAATATGACTTATTCACACCCACTAATTACACATCGTATAAAAGGATAAAAGTTCTTTGACACTGTGGGATAATTAAATGTTTCCAGTAATAATTTGTAAAGATTGTTTTAGGACTACAATTTTAACTGCGACCATGCTTTCAGATCCTCTTTGAAAGTGACATAAAAGTCGCTCCCTCCATGTTTATAGCACGTCTTTGTGAGCCACGCAGTCTGCCCATTGCAGATAGTGGGACTCTTTAATTGCCTCCGTTGTGTTTAATTAGCAAAACTTATTGGAATTTTGTGCTGAGAAGAAGAAAACAAACATTAGTCCACAATCAATTTATAAGAGGGTTTAGCTTTAAAGCCTGAGAAAAAGTCACAAAACCAACTCATTTTTATTACTCTCATTATAATCTTTCCCTCAGTCACACAGGAGGCTGCTCCTGGACTGCCTGCTGGTATCTGTCATGCAGCAGGCCGCAAAAGTCACGGCTGACTTCTCTTTTTGACACAGGTCAAGCAGAGGTCACTGGAGCAGGAGGATTGCCATAGTAACTCATTCTGGATGATATGAAACAAACATGGCCACCTCAGTCATCCATCATCTCTCTAGTGAGGCCCATCCATCATCGCGGAGGCGTGCTGACATTTTCTCTGTTCTGGTTCTTCTCGGCTGGACTGTGATTGGTTGGTGTTGGGGAGCTGGGTTGCCCAAGCACAGGGGTGTTTCACGCTTGCAGAGCGGAGAAACGTCCAAACTGTACAAGCTGACAGAAACACAGTGATTTAGAAATCTATAGAGATGGGATCCATCAACCTCGGCCATATGGTTCTCAAGAAGGTTTTCTTTTTGAGCTCCTAATCGAGAGCAGAGTTAGGAGCATCAAGGTGCTGTCGTTGACGTGCTGCTGTAAGAAATAGAGAAGTCATTCTGAGTTCAGTTCAGCTGAGAAAACAGAAGTTTACTCCTGCAGGTTGTCGCAGGCTTTGGTTCTTGGATGAAATTCCAACATGTTGTTTACAGTCCCGTCATCCAGATGATGCACGAAGGTCAGACTGAGGAAGAGAAGCTAGAAGTTAAGAATCAGTAGAAATGACATATGGCCAGGCCCACAGACTTACCTGAGCCCCTGAAAAACCTGGTGATGGGGCCCTCCCCAGTTGTGTTTGACTGACATTATCAATGCTTGTGTGCTGGATCAGTAACAGTGGTGCTAGGATTCTAGCTAACAGCTTTAGAGCTGAAAAGTGTGTCAAACTATCATTGGGTTTAGATGTGCAAATTATTCAATGCCATTTTTAACCCCTTTTCATCACTGTTTCCACCCAGTTTGCCACATTTGTTTCCACATTAAACCAATTTTTGCAACTTCTATAACATTGTTGCTACTTCTGAATCCTTTCACTTCTTGACCCAACCATCCTTCACCTCTTTGCCACTTTCAACTGATTTATGCTGTGTTTAAACCCCTTTTTATATTTTTCATCACCAATTTTTGGAGTGTTTGATACAATTCTGCCACTTTCAACTCATTTTAGCCACTTTGAGCAAAAAATTTTTTTACCACTTTTGAAACATATTCACCACTTTAACCCTTTCTAAACCCAGATTTGCTGCTTTATTCCTTTTTTTCCTCTTTCAGCCTATTTTTTGCAGCTTCAGGCCAATTTTTGCCACCCTTTGACCACCTTTCACCACTATTTTGGCCAATTTTTGCCATTTACTGACTGCTTTTACTATTTTAACTGCCCATTCTTGCCAATTTTAGTCAAAATGTTGATATTTTAATCTATTTTTGCCTTTCTCTTGCAATTATTACCTCCGCCAAGGAGGTTATGTGATCGTCAGGGATTGTTTGTTAGTTAGTTTGTTAGTTAGTTAGTTTGTTAGCAACATAACAAAAAGTTGTGGACAAATTTGATGAAATTTTCAGGAAATGTCAGAAATGGCATAAGGAAGAACTGACTAGATTTTGGGAGTGATCCGGATCACCGTCTGGATCCAGGAATTTTTTGAAGGATTCTGTACTATTGGGAGATAGGGCTAATGGTGGAGTTCTGCACTCTCTGAGTGCTTTTCTAGTTTGATTATTTTTTTTCCCATTGAAGCTATCTGAATTTCTTCTACTTTAATCTCTGGTATCTTAATAATTGTTGTACACCATGGCTTAGCGATGAAGTTTGACATTACTTTCCAAATGATTCAGTTCAGTGTGCACATCCACACTGTTAACATTACCGAAAAAAGTGACTCTGTTGTAAGAAGATTGATTTTCATTTTTAAAAAGGCAATATTGTACTCCAGCATAAATAACTTATCTTTTTTGATTGTTGCTTTGATAGTAGGGGTTATTATTCAGGTTAGACATGAAATATCACAGAACTTTGCAATGGACCATGGTTTTAATGAATTTGCGCTAGGTGATGATGCATTGGCTGCCATTTTGTCTCAGGATTAGATCCAAGTTTCACCACATATATCAGTCCTAACAAAATGTGGGTGTCTCAATTTTTATCAAAATGTCTCCAATAATTTGCTTTCGCTTTTTTCCCCTTTTAATCAGGAGTCCGAAGTTTTGGGACAGCTTTGCACCTGTTTGTCGAACTGTCTCTTTATCAATGGAGACCATTTCTGCCATCATTCTTATACTGAGTGGTCGATCATTTTGAACGATTTGTCTTCACAAAATCTTTTGTGTCATTCAAAGACACGTGCACGTGTCCCCATGCAGCTCAGGTAATGTACCAAAATATTCAGCTGCTGTTTGGATCAGTTTCACCAAAAATTTCAAGTTAATGCAACGCTCCACTTTTACGCTAATCAATTTCTGATGCCTTCGCAAAAACACATGCACTTCAACCAATCCCTAACAGTGAACTAAAGACGTCACTTATTGGAAACTTACAGCAGTTGTGCATGAATGCCCAACCTTTAATACAAAACACTCAGTGTGACTGTGAACCACGTGGTTTCATCCTCATAGTCTCATTAGTTATTAGACATATACTTTGTACATATAACAGAAAATGTGACCTCACTCTTGTTCTCCTTTTAAGCTTTCAAATGAAATTTTTATGTTTTATTTATTCTCATTTTTGTTGTTTGTTGATCATCAGACAAAAATATGAGTCTAAGCCTCATAATAATTTTTTTTCATGTCTCTATCTGCTACTGAAGCTGAGAAATAAAGAGTTTAGTAAATGTTGAAATTTTGTGCTGTTAAGAGCATTTTTAGGCAGCCTTAGGTCTAAATATGGTAATTAGAAGGGAGACACTTTAACCCCCCCGTCCCAAAAAAAAAAAAAAAACTCCCGCAGCTACAGACCTGAATCAGTAAGAAGAAACAGGTTTAAGTTGAGGGTTCTGATCCATTTCAATTCTTTGTATTGCAGGGAGTATTCATTCATGTATAATGTATTTCTACAGTAGTCTAACCATAGGAAGCTTATGGTGGGACTCAAAGCCCTGTCAGCTGTAGATCTGAGCCTATAGTTTCACCTGTCTATCTTCAGTATTGTTCTGTTGTCACGGCGACACAACTCACAGGTGGTCCCATGCACATCATAGATCATTTATCTGGACCATCATTTGAAAAAAAAAATCCCCATAGATGTTGGCATTTTCTGAGCTGTCAACAAACACAAAGAGTGTTTTTGCTTTTCAACTTCAAGATAGAGTCTTTCTCCTCAGAGATGAAAGCAGCTCAAATGGACCAGAATCCGTGGAGAGATCTAGATAAGATCCAGCAGGAGATACGTCAGAGTGAGCCCCTTCATATGAGACTCAGAAGAAAAGCTTCAGTTTCAAACGCTGTCTCTGAGCTTCTGCAGAATGAGCTGACTTTAAAATAGCAGTTATCTACAGCCTGAAGAACCTTGAGTAGTAAAGCCACTTTTATCAGCGTTATTAAAACTACCTCAGTGCTGAAAACACAGGAGAAAGGCTGTAAAGTATCCTAAATGAAACAGCATTCTGATGTGTTGTTTAATGAGATTATAGAGAGGAGCTGGTCAAAGAGAGCGCTCCGTGTTGGTGATTTATTGCACCAATCAATTAAGTGGATAAGATGCAAATGATTCCTCTTACAGAGTGGCAACTTAATGGCAACATAGATTTCTGGCAATTACGTTAATTACTTCATTTAATTTACAATGCTCGCTGCAGACGGCGCACTAACATCATGGCGCGGGGGGGGGGGGGATGAAGTAAGAAAGACCAGGAGGACCAAGGACTATCTGCAGGCTCTGATACCAGGAGCACCACATTGTGTTGCCCGGTGAACCCTTCACCTCATATGTGAGTCCAAGTCGATCACAGCCTCTGAGTTGGGGGATTGATGGATTACGCTGCCAGGGTAGTTGAATGGCGCTACAACTTCCATGCTCTCAACATTCACAGACACCGGTTTGATTGCAGCATCCAAGGCATCCCAGAATGCCTGGGTCTTTTGCATTCTAGTTTCAGCCTCTTCAGCAAGTTCAAAGCCCCAGCAAAGACATCCATAGTCTCAGCAAGGATCACAGCATCATCAGCAAAGTCCAGATCTGGACATCACAGTTCGCTTCTTTTTCAAACAGGACTCCTAAAAAGACCTGTCAAACCAAGGTGTATCCAACCATCCCCCTTTCAATGAGTTCTTGCTTCTCTGGTACCAAAATGACCAAATTTTTGCTTATTTTTTGATGTAGATCTCCCCCAGACATGCCTGCTCTCTAGATTTCAGAAACATATCACAAAGTGAAGAGAGGAAGCTTCAACTTTAAAAACTGTTAGAGGGCGCTATTAAAGTAACCTGGACTGGATGCACTGAACATCTCCAAAAAGGTTCAAGAAAATTGCTAGGCTGCCACAATTTCATAATTTTTTAAACAGGTACAGGCCCTCAAGAGTCCACCAAATCTTAGCAAAAAGACATCAGTTTCTGGAAGGTCTGGTCCCTGATCCATCAGTATTTCTGGCTACCATTACACCAAGAACACAAAGAAACACTCCAAGTAACTTAGAGAAGAGCTCACTGAAAAGTGTAAGTCAGTAACCTTGCAAAGCAGATGGATAAGCCTGTTTCTTTGTTTCTCACTGGTGAATCCATCTTGCAAAGCTCCCATCTGAACCGTTTCAGCCCAGTTGGAAAGTGACAGGACTAATCAGCGACGAGGGGCAGTACTTTCAGGCACGGCGGAGTCATGACATAAGCTAGCAGCAACAAGAGGCCGGTGCCGTTATGGTGAGAGACATTAGCGTGGATGCTGCTAAAGCGCCAGTTTTATCAGAACTTGACGGCATTTCTTTGTTAAAAGAAGAACAAAGAACAGCATTGAGTTGTTCTCATTTCAAAAACAAATGCAATCATGTACTGACATGTCTACAGTCGCCATGGTTCGCATTATGCAGTTCTACATGGGGTTAATTCCTCGGTAGCTGCGCACCCGGACCTCGGTAGTGGCAATGACGTCACATGTTTTGTTGCTCTGATTGGCCCGTAAAGATGTGACAGAAAGAACGTTCATCCAATCACCATCCGAGATATTTTTTCAAGGGCTCTGCCCTTTCCCAAACACTGTATATCGAAGCTTTTCCAGATGGATGTGTGAAACACATCCATCTGGTGTGTCAGGTTAATAAGTCAGATGATTGGATACAAAAACATTCCATGAAGGAAGGACCGAGAGAGAGAGACAGGCCACCAGACACCCATGACCACTCTGAAGGAGTTACAAGCTTCAGCAGCTGAGATGGGAGAGACTCTGCATACAACAACAGTTGCCCGGGTTTTTCACCAGTCAAAGCTTTATGGTAGAGTAGCAGAGAGAAAGACAGTGTTGAAGAAAACTCAAATTAAATCTTGACTAGAGTTTAGCAAAAGGCATATGGGAGACTACATGGTCATTTTGGTCCAGTGAGACAAAAATGGTGCTTTTTGGCCATCAGACACAATTCTATGTTTCGTGGACACCAAACACTGCACATCACCACACCATATCCCCACTGTGAAGCATGGTGGTGGCAGCATCATTTTGTAGAGATGCTTCTCAGCAGTTGGCCCTGGAAGGATTGTAAAGGTAGAGGGTAAAATGAATGTGGCAAAATATTTTCAGCCTGCAAGGCACCTACGTCTCAGGACTCTTTTATATGTCTCATGCATGCACTGGTCATACAATCCATGATGGTTTATAAGGCTTTGTTCGTCACCTTTCATAGTTTATTTCTAAAAAAAAAAAGGCTTTAATGGTTCTCGCACACAATTCCCTTTACTAAATAGAGAATAGGGAATGAATTCTTCATATATTCTTTAGATTAGTCCATGAAAAGGTTATGTGTCACATTAAACAGAAATGTATGAAGGTCATCATCCTCCCAATCATTATCATTATCACCTTAATTAATATCCCATCATCATCATTATCCCTATCCTCATTGTCAGTATAACCTCACTGTCATAGTCATCCTCATCTTTGCAGTCAAAGCTGGAACACGCCTCACTCCTGTCTGAGCAAAGTCAAGTCATAAATATTTATTGGATTTTCACACTCTGTCTTATATTCTCTTGTCTAATTTTGAAGAGGAAGTTGGCCAAGAAAAAACTTCCCAAATTGCAGATTCTGTACTTTCACACGTACAGTAGCAGAGGGGGTTGATGACTGTTTCTAATCAGACCTGAGGGGCTGCTCTCACGCTATTAAGCAGTAGTCGAGCTGCTCTAATAGTCTAATGAAAGATCCAGCAGACAGCCCAAAATCACATTAGAATACACTGTAATGAGGGTACAAAATATCTGCTGTAGGCACAGCAAGACAAGCCTGAATAAAAAGATTTTAAATTCATTAAATAAAAGACTGTAGAGTGAGTCAAAAGAAAAGTTAATAAGGATTTTGTTGGGACCAATTTGAGTTTAATCAGTCACAGTCGATCAGCACCTCCCTACAGTAGACTTCTATTATTTAGTTCTTCACACACTGACTTACTTATTTGGTGGTTAGGTTTTAAAAGTAATATGTGAGGCAATCTGTATGTTAATAAAGTAAAAATTGAATCTCATCCAGGAAAATACATTTCAGAGTAATAACTTCCTAAAAAAGTGAAGTCAAACTCACTCTGGGTTTGTTGAAATCAGCTCTGTGCTCACACTGACAGGACGGTGCGTCCTTCCCAGAGGTTAAACAATTTTTCATACATGCTTTGAAAGCAAATCCCTCACTCTTAGACTGTAAGTTGTGTGACTACATGGGAAATAGCGATGGCCCAACCTTCGCAAGAGAAAAACTAAAGAAGAACCAAGAGACTTGAGCATATGTGAAAATCTTCTCTGTTCTAAGGCAGAGAAAGTATTTAAAAAATGTGGTCACAGATTTTTGTGTTCTATAACTGGCAACTTCTTTTTGTTCTTCACAGCAGATATTTAGGACGCAATCTGAGGGAGGGCTGGATAAACTTAGTCAGATGTGATCATTGCTAACTGCGTGCAAAAAAACATTCAGGTAAAATCATTCAGACTTTCTGTATGTATTTAAATGTCACTTGTCAAAACAAGGGCCTCCATCCATCCCTCATCTTCCGCTTCCCCAAGGCTGAGTCGTGGTAGCAGCAGGTTGGAGTTAACCCAGATGTTCCTCTCTCCAGCGACACTTTCCCTGTCCTTCTGGAGGATCCCAAGGTGTTCCTAGGCCAGACAGGATATAATCCCTCCAGTACATTCTGGGTTTTCCCCGAGGTCTTCAATCACCTGGAGACCTCCAAAGGGAAGTGCCCAGGAAGCATCCTGATCAGCTGCCCGGAAACACCTCAGCTGTCTCCTTTGGAGGTGGAGCTGACCAGTAAATCCAAAGCTTTGCCTTTGCCTGCAGTATTGCTAATGCTACAACAATCCACCACAGCCTCACACTTTCTTTTACCCTCACTTGTGAACAAGACCCGAAAATACTTGAACTCCTTCACCTGAGGCAGAGACTCACTCCCCACCCGGAAGGCACAATCAACCACTTACCTGCAGAGAACCATGTTTTTGGACTTTGAGGTGCAGACCTCCATCCTGACTGGTTTGCACTCAGCTGCCCCAGTGCCTGTTGGAGGTCCTCATCTGAGTAAGCAAAGATACTGTCCATGAAAATCACAGACAGAATCTGTGATAAGGGGCAGCTCTAGGGGACGCCAACATGCACTGGGAACATGTCCAGCTTTATGCCAAAAAATGTGGACACAACTCTCACTTCTCAACCCCCACATGACCCCCTGGAGGACATGATCAGAAGCCCTCTCCAAGTCACAAAACATTTTTTAGATAAACTCTTATGCTCCTTAAAGGGAGTCCTGAAAGGGTAAAGAGCAGGAGGTCGTTGTCTCTTACCGAGCTACTTTGATGTTGCTCCATCCGTTCCATATACTGAAGAAGAACAGCCTGTCGTCTACTCAGCTGTGCTCTTGAAGCTGTTCATCTTTGTGCCCATGTGAGCTAACATCATTGACATGTTTGTTAATCAAGTTTTGGGGTATTTTCCAATTATTTCATTGGGAAGGCAACAATTTTTTTTTTATTAACAGTGACCAAGGAGGGCAAGGCTCGACAAAGAGTCCAAATTTAATACTCAGACACTTTTATGGTAGCATGTATTTCAAAACAAAAGAGTATCTCTAATTTTAATGATGTATAGCATTGAGAAGTACCAACGCTTCACAAAGTTATATCTATTTTAAGAGACAAGTGTGTAGGAGATGAGTACATTATCTAAATTGCACATGTGCATTGGTTGCCAACAACTAAATTTTTCTTCAAAAGCCAGCTGAAAAACAAGATTTACCCAATACTAGGTGCCTAAAACATCCTTTTCTGTTGCTGTGTTCTAAAAAGATTTGATTGTAACGCCATGATTCACAAATCTGATATATTCTCAAACTTATCCCTCATTGTGTCATCCAGTGATTGGCAGAAACAGCATATTGACTTAGAATTTCTGACTTTTTTAGCAAGGGTTAGGTTCATGAAATATGTCTTAAGGGCGTCAAATGTTAAACCAAAGAAGATCGAGCAGTTTTTTTAATGTTATCTATCCATAACAATGATTATTTCTGCATTGATGTCTCAATAATTATGAAAAGTATCACTATTATGCAGACAGACTTGTTTAGTGAATTGCTTTCTCTCATTTAGGCCAGGGGAAATTAAGTTCCAAATAGCAATTATGATGTTTGGATGTTTTGGCAGTCCTTTTAAATTCATAATGATGCTCTGGACCAAGATATCATTTGCACAAAATGTTAAACAGCAGCCAAATGTTCAGTTCCAGTTTATATTTTACAACAAGGACACATTATTTCCACAAGTCAACTGCTTCAATTATCCCCGTTTGGAGACAGAGGGCTTAAATAGCAGTGATACCTCCAGCCCATCACCAGGCCAGTCACAACTCTTGTTAAATTGTTCATTTGAGTCTTATTGGGATTGACAGAACAGAGATTGATCCGTCCACATCTCAGGCAGTGAACTCCTAACACCGGCACAGACAGTCCGCTGCAGTTTGATGCAAACACACGCCTACACCGCGTCACCCCGGTGGACAAGCGTCAACGCTTTCAGTAGGTATCGATCTTTGTGGTGTCACTGGATTTAATATGCTTTAGACTTGTCAACAACCACGGGGGAGGCAGGCCTCTGCTCTGCTTGGCGCTTTGACTTGATGAACGTTTGGCCTTAAAGTGAGGAGAGAAAATCCTACAGAGGATTTCTACAGACACACAATTCAATCTCGTCTCTGAGCTTACAATAAAATGACATTTTCCAATTGATTTTTTTTTTTTTCAAGCAATGATTCATTGTTCCCAGAGTTTCTCGTGGTACTCTTCTGACACCTAATCTCAGGGTTTATACCAGTCCCAGTCCACTTTTTTTCTTCACTTTCATTTAACCAACAATGTGGAAGTGATAGAAATCCACTCCTCTATAAAAGTTAGCACTGTGACAGAGTTGGTGAGAGCCCTCCTTTATTCACAACATTGTCACTTGAATCATTAAGTATAATGTCACATTTTTCATATTTGTTAATTTAGCTGTAAGTTACTTTTACTGCAGCTCTAACTACCCCGGGTTTGTTTGTGTCAGCATTAAGTTACAATTTACCCCAAAGCACAAAGTAATTTGAAGTTAACACAGTTTTGAGTTGATTAAATCACTTTAATTTAGTCTTAGTTTCATTAAATATCATTTTCATATGTTTCTTTGTTTCTACTCACATTTGTTTGTTCTTTTGTTTAGTGTGCCATGCGGTCTGGCAGCTAAAGAGTGGCAGCCCAGCACTTCCTGGCTTTTTATGGGTTTGGTGATGTCATCACAGACGTCACTGGGTCATACCATCTGAGGAGATTTTCCTTTGTGATTGATGTTTTCTTCTGGAGCATGTAATGCATTTTTAGCAATTCGATTTTTCTCATTTGTCTATTTAAAAGCCATTTAGCTGTGTAAATGAGTTAAGGTAATTTCAGAGTTTGTTTCATGTCTTTGTGTTTAGTGAAATGTGGGTTTCCACCCTGTAGTGAGTAGTCCTTTCACAGCTGCAGCTAATCAGCTGTAATTGAGCAGTCTATAAAGCCAAGAGAGCTTGCATTTGCAGGGAGAGACAGGGAAGCTGTGCTGCCTCTAACACGTGCCTTACTTTAATTTAGTTATGATTTAGTTTGATTTGATTTTCATTCAAGTTTTGTTGTTTTTGATAAGTTAACACGTGTTACTTGATAAGCACTGGGAATAAAAAAACTCACCTCTGGGGAAAAGAAGTCTGCTGTCGCCTTCCTACCACTTTCCTTGACCCTTTGGCCAAACTACACTACAAGCACATGTTATTTTGAATTGAATTGTTAGAACCACATGAATATGAGCCATGTCTTATAGTAATGACAGTCTTAATGGAGGCAGAGGGGAACAAAGCAGTGACTGTATCAAAATGACAAGTCACTTTCCTAGATTTTACTCCCTTAACAACCTAGTAGGTGTTATGCTTGTTTCCAAGGAATTAATTATATTTGGCTAGAACTGCTCTTTTGCCATCAGACAAGATGCTATGTTTGGCAGACACAGAACACTGCAAACCCCACCAAACACACCATGCCCACTGTGAAGCACTGTGGTGGCAGCATCAAGATGTGGGGATGGTTCTCAGCAGGCCCTGGAAGAATTGAAGAGGTGGAGGGTAAAATGAATGCAGCAAAATATAGGAATATGCTGGAGGACAACCTTACTCAGTCTGCTAGAGAACCAAGCTTGGGAGATTTTCCTGCAACACAATGACCTGAAGCTCACAGTGAAAGCTCTAAGCTCTGTCAGATTACATGGAGATCGTGTGTGTACACCCTTTTTCAAGTCCACCCACAAATTCTCTGTTGGATTCAGGTCTTGGCTTTGAGTTTTCACTCCAAAACATTCACCTCGTTGTCTTACCTTTACAAGCCTTTCAGAGTTGGCTGCTGAAAAGCATCCCCACTGCATGATGCTGCCACCACCATGCTTCACAGTGGAGATGGTGTGTTTGTGGTGATGTGCAATGTTTGTCTGATGGCCTAAAAACACCATATTGATCTCGTCAGACCAAAGATCTTTCTTCCACTTGGCATGGAGTCTTCCGCATGCCTTTGGCAAACTCTATTCAAGATTTAATCTGAGTTTTCTTCAACAGTGGCTTTCTCTCTGCCACTCTCCCATAAAGCTTTGACTAATGACAAACCTGGGCAGAAGTTGTATGCAGAGTCTTTCCCATCTCAGCTGCTGAAGCTTGTAACTCCTTCAGAGTGTCATAGGTGTCTTGGTGGCGTCTCTCACTAGTCTCCTTCTTGCACGGTCACTCAGTTTGTGAGTACGACCTGATCTAGGCAGATTTACACATGTGCCATATTCCTTCTGTTCCTTGATGATGGATTAAACTGAACTTTGGTGGATGTCCACAGCCTTGAATTTTTTTTGTATCCATCCCCTGACTTGTACTTTTCAAGTATGAGTTCGAGGAAGTGCTTGGAGTGTTTATATCTCTTAGTGGTGTAATGGTAGCCAGGAATACTGATTAACCAATGACTGGAGCTTCCAGACACAGGTGTCTTTATACTACAATCACTTAAGACACATTCACTGCACTCAGATGATCCCCATTTCACTAGTACTTGTGAGACTACTAGCACCAACTGTCTGGACCTCTGTTGAATTAGGTCAGTCACTTTAAAATCATTAAGGAAAATAAAACATCCAAGAGGGTAAATATTTTTACAGGCATTGATTGTATTTCTGAATCAAAATCTTTACACTTAATTTTCACAAATTGATGCCTTTTAATGTAACTTAAGTGAAAGCTTTTCATTGTGTCCACCAAATATTCCACCTTTTTTCCAGTAAACATACAGTATCATGAGTTGTGTTGCATGTGTGATTTGTAGGGGTGTTAATAGAGACAACAGAGTCCTGTGGGGGCTTATGCATTGGTTGAGAGACAGTCTTGACATTCAAGCATCATTTTTCTTTAGTTTTTTTTTTTTTTAAGTATTCTGTCATTAAAATCATGTGACATTTTAAGTTCTAATAATTTACAGCCCTTGATTATGATCGTTCATGTCTGGTCAACAGTACAGATCCTTTAATAAGGTCAGTATTGACGCTTTTAGTGATGCAATATCAGGCTGGTGCATAATTATTTCCAAGGTTAAAACGTGTGACATTTTCAAAGTCATTTTTTTCTCAATAACCATCCAGCCTGGTTATTACAGCTATTTAGGTTGTGCATTTGAGGCCCTTAAATGTATCCATTCAGGTCTTCATTTAAGTGGAACAGGGGACAGAGTATGCTTTATAGTTTTATGGTGAGACAAGTAATTTCCACAGGGACGGACAAATCACCATCTACAGATACTCTGAAGGAAATCCAGAGGGAAATCGTTTCAGACACAAACAAGAAAAAACACATTAGTTACACTGACTTTATATAGGAGGAGAAAAGAAGTTAGCCATCCAAACATTTCTGTTTGTGGACTGATATTCTAAAGTTCTGTTGTTTTTGTTTGTTTTTGTTTTGTAACCAGATGTGACCATATTTAGACAAGCAGCATGAGCTATACGGGAGCAAATGGTTAGCTAACTTTTATTTTCAGCCAGTGCTGTCTCTGGTTTGGATAGGAAGGTGCATCCATTCATACAGGTAACAAGCAATGACTGCATAAAACATGGACAAGACCTTAGTGATGTCACCATTGGTTGAGGCTCTTTGAAGCAGAACAACAGCAATTACCATTTTGGAAATGTCAGCTCACATTAACTCTACATCAGTCTAGAAACAGGTAAAGACATGCACCTGAGGTGGGCCTTCAGTGATCTGGAAAACAGCCATAACATAACCACCTGTCAACGTAGCCTAGCCAAAATAAATGCAAATGTATTTTTAACTATCAATAATATCAAAACAGATAAGTAAAAAGTCCTCACCAACATTTTTTACTGATAAAAAGGTGAGCTGTTAAAACCTGAAATATTATTGCATATCATGCTGTAAATATATTTATTCTTCCTGGACTGCTCTGTGGACAGGAAGTCTTTACTGGCTGGAAAATGCAAAAGCTGACCACAGAAATAACCTGACAACAGAAATCCAACATTTTAAGCTGGTTGTTAAATATTTTATTTAGCGTTAATGAGCCCATGTGTCTGATTTCTCATTATTTGGCGAGTAGCAAAGACAAAACCACTGTTGAAGAAAGTCGACTAGAGTTCACCAAAGGCATGTTGGAGACTCCATGGTCATTTTGGCCAAATGAGAACAAAATGGTGCTTTTTGACAATCAGACAAGACCTTATGTCTTTTGGACACCAAACACTGCAAATCACCGTGAACACACCATCCCCATGTGAAACATTGTTCTAGCAGCATCATGCTGTGGAGATGCTTCTTGGCTGCCAGCCCCTGAAGGCTTGTTAAAGTAGAAGAGAAACTATAGGAAAATCCTGAAGGAAAATCTTACTCAGTCCCCAAGAGAACTTGGGTGAAGATTTATTTTCCTGCAAGCCAGTGACCCAAAGCATACAGCGAAAGTTACACAGAAATGACAAGTCAACAAGGGGAATGTTCTGTAGCAGCCAAGTCAAAGCCCAGACCTCAATCTAAGGTGGCTTTCATACTAAGGGCCTGGTCCCGGATCCAAGTGCACCTGAGACCAAAGTTTGTTATGATTTGTGTGAATGCAAACTAACTATGCTTGGGCACCAGGCCCACTTGGGGAGGTGGTCTTGGGCGCAATTCAAGTGGACTCTGGCATGGTTCGGATGAGATGTGAATGCAACCATGCCCGGATACGGGACAGAGCATCATATCAGCTGTATGACATCATCATAAAAACTTCTTTCCACGACGAGGCCATTTTCTTCACATTTTTCCTCAATTAAAGAAGAAATCATCAGAATCCAGTCAATAAAGGGTCCGTTATGACTCATCTTACAGATGAACACAAGTTGGAGTCACTGACAGGAGATGCAAAGGCAGTAAAAGTCTCAAGTCATCTCAAAAACTGCTGTATCTACACAGTGTGAGCCCATTTAAGCCTGTGAGCTGCACGTAGATGTGCAGATACAAAAAGCAATGTTGCTGACATATTAAAAAGTGATTTTAAATCATCCATGGCTGCAGGATGGAATTTTTTTGCCGGGTTAAAACAAAAACAATCTTTGCTCAGGTCATGACCCGAGTTGTTGCCATGGTAGCTTCTTCTTCTTTCTCTTCCTTGGCGGGTTTGTAAACCAGCTACATGCATACCACCACCTGCTGTTCAGACTGAGTACATAAGCAAGTGGGCCCAGGCATGGATCGATGTTACTAGTGTGAAAGCAAGCCGGCGGGGGGAAGGGGGGCGGGAAGGAATCGAGCCACAGTGTGGTTGGAAACAACTGGGCCTAATGTGAAAGACCTTAATAGAGAATTTGTGGCTGGACTTGACAAGAGCTCTTCACACCTGATCCCCATGCAACCTGACAGAGCTTGAGCAGTTTTGCGAAGAAGAATGGAGTAAAGTTGCAGTGTCCAGATGTGCAGGCCTGCATCAGACCTACCCACACAGACTCAGTGCTGTGATTGCAGGCAAAGGTACATCCACTAAATCCTGACTTGAAAGGGGTGAATATTTATGAAAAGTCGACCATGATTGATTTATAAAGCCAATAAAAGGGTAAAACATCCAAGGGGATGGGGGGAGTTTTTATTGGCACTGGAAGTGGAAGAAAGAGACAGGCACTCCTGCATAGGCTTTACTTCTCAGAGTTTACGACATTTTCAATGAGCATCAAATGAAGTTGACTTCCACAAAAACTTTGCTTTTTTATTTCATCATGGGAAAAGCTAAATGCCGTTGTTGATCTTTACTCTAATTTTTCATTTTAAAAGTATATTTTTACTGATTTTGTGTGTTTTAGGCAATTTTTACCTTGTGAGTTTATCTCAGCACTGTAATCAACCTTTTAACAAGCAAAGCTGTTTTCAATGAATGAGCTCAATTACACAATTTTTTTTCCCAGACTAGAAATAAGGAATGAAAAAAGAGAGCAAAGCACTCAAAATAGAGCATTAAAAAGCCAGAGGGCTGTGTTTTCTTCTTTGAGGAGTAAACAGAGGGAGAAACAGGAGAGTGAACATTGGACTCACTGGTTGGTGTGTTCATCAGACTGACAGAAACATGACTCTGAATCAATGCTAGTGTTGCTCTCTGTCAGCTGGATGTAATTGGCAATTGTTTGCTAACGTGTTAGCATAAAATATCAAGGCTGCGTTTGTCACGTCATAATGAAGTTTGCTTTTTCAAAGATGCTTGAAAAACACAAATACTCTTTTCTTATCACATTAAAGATATGTTTAGATAGTAGCTTATGATGGCTGATGTGTGCAGCTGCAGATGGGTCATGAATGTCTTTTTTAGCTGCTCACAGCATAAACGACCATCTTTTCCTCCCTTTTCTGGTCTTTATTCTCTCTCTTACTCACTCTGCCCATACACAGCTGTTAAAAGCATTTTCTTTGTTTCAGCACATTATAAATTAATGTGTGAATGCCTCTCTTAGTGAGAGCAAGTTAATGTGAATCTACATTATTTATCCCTAAGCCGAATGAACAAGCCCAGCCTTCCCAAATTACTGGAATATTACACATCCAAAGTGTCAACACAAGCGAAGATGTCAACATAATTATATTATGTAATGTGAGAGCCTTGCTTCAAGCCTCATTCAATTCTTCATTTTCTGCTTTTTCTTTCCATTTGTCATTGTAGCTGGCGGAAACGCTGATATTTCCTCTGGTGGCTGTAACTGATACTTATCTTAAGTTCTCCCAATACACTGTAGAAAGGCTTTATTTTATTTACAGCGCCTCTGAAACCAACAGTTACTGCTGCAAAGGTGGTAAAAAAGAACCGGTGGGTGGTGATTGTAGGCTGCATCTTTAATCAGAGGTAAAAACCTCCAGAGATTAAAGCGAGCTATCCTCGCCGTGTGGATGTGCCGTCAGCTCGGTGTGATGATAAATGTTTACGGCACTACATTAAGAGGAAATTACCTCTTTTTTGCTGGAGGCCAGATCATTCATTCACAGCCGTAGCATGCCCATCGTCAGCCCTGTCGTAAATTAGTCTGCACCTTTCAGTGCGAAGAAAGGTGGGGAGGATTAGGGAGATCAATCTTTTAGACGGGCGCTTAAAATCATTATTTGGCTTCCTGCAGGACACAGGTTGCACTAAGGAGTGACAAATTGTCTGTTATAAAGATCCCTATTCATAGATACCTGGAGGTTGTGTGGCTTTGCATCCCTCTGTTTGGAGATGACCAAGATGACAGACAGGATGAGAGGATATGGAGTCGGAAAGGTTATTAAAGCTGCAAGGTACATGGGCATAGCCGGGGATGGGGTGGGGGTGCGGGGGGCTTTACAGTAGAGGGGGACCCTTGCAAAACCTGGAATGACAAGCATGTTTTTACTGTGTATTTTTCTTAGTAATAAAAGTCATTATTGAATCAAAGGCAATAGTCAACAGCCTAAGATCTGTGCTTTGCATATGTGCAATATGTGTGCATTTGTCCTGGATTTATAACTTCTTGTTAAGCTAAAGTGGCATAACAAGGATTATTTGATGCTCGATTGTAACGGATTAAGGTGAAGTTAAACATTAGTTGATGGCTTGATAGCAACACTACCATCGTGTAGCCTTACTAGTCTGCTTGATTGTGTTAGCCTTTAAAGCTGTAGTAAGCGATTTATTTTTAGTATTGTATGCCCACAAAAACAACACAACCCTTCAGGGTCTTGTTATTAAAGCCATCTAAAAGAATAACACACTTCTGCATCGCCTCCTCGTGCTGCACTCTCACTTGAAGAAAATCAGCAAGGGACGATGCTCCAGCCAATGAGGAGGCTAGTAATCACAGCCAATCAGGCTCAGGTCGGAGGGAGCGTTCCTATTGGCTGCTGTAGTACACTTCCACCTCTCAGCTCAGTGAGAAGTTGATACAATTGCAGAGTTACCGGCGGTATTCGGTCCTGTGTAGAATTTGTTCATGCCGAAGCGAAGTGTTTTCTTGCCTGTAATTCGGCCATTGATTTCAGTGGAAAAGCAGAGCAAAATCACTCCACGAGAGCTTTGCCACCTTCAGTATTCGTTTCAGTGGACATGCACATTCGAGAGGAGGATTGTCAGAAGAGGGGCGGAGCTACAGAGCTCAAACAGGAAGATGAACAGGAAGGGAGGGGGAGTAGAGTTGATTCTACACGGTACTCATCAAATGTTACATACTCAAGCTTTAATTAAGTAAACGGCTAGTATCAAACATGTATGCATGTAGAATTTTGTCCTTGTAGAACATAAGGAGAAAGAAGATGTGGAAGTTGGAGAAGAAAGCAGGGACGGAGAGCAAGATAAGGATGTTGGAGGAGAAGAAAGCAGGGACAGAGAACAATATGAGGATGGTGGAGGATGAGAAAGAAAGGCAGAAAGTAGATGTAAAGGATGGAGTAGAAAGCAAGGATAGAGAGCAAGATGAGGAAGTTGGAAAAGAACAAAGCAGGGACACAAAGCAAGATGTGGACAATAGAGTGTTAGAAAGCAGGGACAGAGAGCAAGATGAGGATGTCGGAGGAGACAAAAGCAAGGACAGAGAGCAAGACGAGGATGTCGGAGGAGAAGAAAGCAGGGACAGAGAGCAAAATGAGGATAATGGAGGAAGAGAAAGAAAGGGAGAAAGTAGATGTAAAGGATAGATTAGAAAGCAAAGATTGAGTGCAAGATGAGGAAGTTGAGCAAGATGTGGACAATAGAGTGTTAGAAAGCAGGGACAGAGAGCAAGATGAGGATGTTGGAGGAGAAGAAAGAAGGGACAGAGAGCAGGATGATGATGAGGAAAGATGGAGAAGAAAGCAGGGACAGAGAGCAAAATGAGAATGATGGAGGAGAAGAAAGCAGGGACAGAGTGCAAGATGAGGATAATGGAGGAGGAGAAAGAATGGGAGAAAGTAGATGTAAAGGATGGAGTAGAAAGCAAGGATTGAGAGCAAGATGAGGAAATTGGTTTAGAAGAAAGCAGGGACGTACAGAAACACAATATTTTTTGCTTGCCTGGCTCGCTAATTGGGGGCTCTGTGTAATTTCCTTTCTGGGGGCCCAAAATTCCTTGCTACGCCCCTGGCAGGATGTCCACAGTTATTCATAGGAAGCCACCATAACAAGCCCACAGTGGCTTCCCCAAAAGATTCAAAGATTCACAGCATGCTTTTAAAAAAATTCCAGCCAGATCCCCACTGAATCCATTATTTTCACTCCCTCTCCTCCATCAAGGTTGGGAACTAAGCTGAAAGCGAAAAAAGGCAGAGAGCTGAAACCTTGCTGGGGTGCAGTATCCATGCAAAGTACCTGCTTTATGCATCATATCTTTCCAAAAATAATCATAAATTGTCTTGTTTATGGATTTAAAATGCCCTTGTTGCTCATTGTTTACATCCGTGTTCGAACATAAGGAGAGATTTGCATTTTTTAACAAAGGCAGATTTAAACAGAGTTTTCATATTGACGTGATTCAGGCCCACAGGACTCGCTTTCCGACCGCATCATCTGCCGCTAATCCAGTTAATCTTTCCATTGGCGACTGTTCCAGGATGGCTGTTTCCTTGTTATTTTAGGAGAACGATTAAGCATTGTGGAATTAACAATGGCTTAACCTCTTCGCAGGACTTCTTTACATCCTGCCTGCAGAAAGCTCGGGAAAAAAATTCAATGGGGAGCAGCGCTGAGGAATGCACAATGTGAACCAAGATGTTCGCACCAATTACTAGATATCATTCATTGCATAAATGATACTGTGAGAAAAGGGACTTGCTTCCTCTATTGTGAAAGCCTGACTTTCTGTTCAGTGTTTCAGTGGGATGGTGTGAACTACCTGGCTGTCTTTCCAGCAGATAATACCCCCCTTCATACCTGCACTGTGAGATTTTAATGAGGTGGAAGATTCCTGAAAGAAAAAACTCCACTTTTTAATTACCGCATGGGCCCATTTAGTCTTCTGTAGTCCAATAATGACCAAGTCCAGAAAATCAATTTAGTGCTGTACTACAAGAGGGAGAAGCCACATTTATTTCCCGGAGCTGAAAAATGACCAGAAAGCTTGCATATTTTGCACAAAGACCAAAGTCATAAATTGAAGCTATTACATGGGAGCTGTTCCAGACCTCTCCGAAAAGTGTGCAGATAAAACTGACAGTCTTTCTTTATTTTACTTGTGCTGAGTCAGAGGTGTTACTAAACTCTGACTGCTGAATATGTGCCATTTGATGGCTCGCCTGGTTTGCAGATTTCACTGATCTTTGACTTATCATGTGTGAGAGGCGAGGCTATAATGTGCTTAAATGTGCTGAAATATTGTATGAAAAACATGGAGGCACTGCATGACAGCAGCAACACCCTCTGCAATGATGTTTTAAAATTCCATACAAAAAGGTAATGTAGTGCACATTGTGTTTTGCAGGTGGCATTTCCTTTAGGTAGCCTACACAACCAGAGTTTGCAATAGACAACATGTGCAGCCTATTTTCTAAACTTTAAAAAAAAAAACATCATGATCTGAAGCAAGCTGTCATTGACAAACTAGTAAATGATTTCCCTGCTCTTCCATCACATGCTGAGGTATGTGTCTGTCACCTGTAGGTGATCAAGAAGAAGAGAAAGAAAGGTACACTGTAACGTCCCTCCCATTAATGAACGAGATAACGAATGTTATTTTGCATTGTTTTATTTTGGATTGTTGCAATATGCATCGACACCAACTCTCAACATGCAGATCAGCTGTTGTTACCCAATCACTGAATACTGAATGAGACATTTGAAATCCTAAATTGTGTTTTTGTATGAAATACAGGGCTAAATAATATTGATATACAGTGCCATGAAAAAGTAATTTATTTGCCCCCTTTCTGATTCCTGGGTTTTTTGCATATCTATCACACTTAAATGTTTTGGATCATCAAACCAATTTTTATATTTCAAAAAGAAAACCCAAGTAAATACAAAATGCAGTGTCTGAATGATTATTTAATTTTTTAAGGGGGAAAAAAATGCAAACCTATCTGGCCCTATGTGAAAAAGTAATTGCCACCCTTGTTAAATCATGAGTTAACTGTTATTTGCCAAAGTTCTTGGAAAGCTGAGTTCAGTTTCACTGGCCACACCCAGGCCTGACTACCGCCAGATTTGTTGAATCAAGAAATCACTTAAATAGAAACTGTCAGACAAAGTGAAGTAGGCTACAAGATCTCAAAAAGAAATGCATCATGCCACGATCCAGAGAAATTCAAGAACAAATGAGAAACAAAATGATTGAAATCTGCAAAAAGGTTACAAAAGCCATTTCCAAGGCTTTGGGACTCCAGCAAACCACAGTCAGAGCCATTATACACAAATGGAGAAAACTGGAAACAGTGGTGTACCTTCCCAGGAGTGGTCGGCCAACCAAAATTACTCCAAGAGTGCAACGACGACTCATCCAGGAGGTCACAAAAGAACCTAGAACGATATCCGAAGACCTGCAGGCCACACTGGCCTCGGTTAAGGTCAGAGTTCATGACCCAACCATAAGAAAGACACTGGGAAAAAATGGCATCATGGGAGAGTTCCAAGGACAAAACCACTGCTGACAAAAAAAGAACACAAAGGCTTGTTTCACATATGCCAAAAAACATCTTAATGATCCCCAAGACTTTTGGAGAAATATTCTGTGGACTGACGAGACAAAAGTTGAACTGGATCTTGGCCTTCAGGATTTTCTGGTAGGCAGCAGAATTCATTGTTCCATCAATCACAGCAAGTGGTCCAGGTCCTGAAGCAGCAAAGCAGCCCCAGACCATCACTTTGTGCCCTCAAGCTCAAACACTCTTGAGTTATGTAGCAGGACAACCACACAAAACATACCAGCAAGTCCACCTCTGAATGGCTCAAAAAACACAAAATTAAGGTTTTGGAATGGCCAAGTCAAGGTCCAGACTTAAATCCAATTGAGATGCTATGGTATGACCCCAAACAGGTAGTTCATGCTGGAAAACCCTCCAATATGGCTGAGTAAAAACAATTCTGCGAACAAAGGTAGGCCAAAATTTCTCCACAGCGATGTGAAAGACTCATCACCAGTTATCACAAATGCTTGATTTCAGTTATTGCTGCCAAGGGTGGCACAATAACTTTTAACACAGGGCCAGATAGGTTTGGATTGTTTTCCCCCTTAAAAAAATGTATCATTCAGACAGTGCATTTTGTATTTACTTGTTTTTTTTTTTGTTTTTTTTTTTGTTTTTTTTTGAAATATAAAAATTGGTTTGATGATCCAAAACATTAAAGTGTGATAAATATGCAAAAAGCTCAGGAATCAGAAAGGGGGCAAATACTTTTTCATGGGAATGTAAGATCAGTAACGTGTAAAGAGACGCTGTAAGAGGCAGAGCAGAGGATCTGTGTGTATTAAAGGGGACATATTTTACCCTTTTAAGACAAGTTTATATTGGTCTCAGAGGCCCAAATCATGCCGTTGCTAAAAAAAAAAAAAAAAAAAAAAAAAAAACTCCAGTATAGGATTTTTGATGTCTAAAACCCCCTTTGTTTCAGCCCTGCTCAGAAATGTGTTTGTAGCTTTAAATGTTACTGAGCTGTCTGACTCCGCCCTTCTCGGGGAATGGATGTGGCTTAATGGATGTGGCTCTCCTGATCCTCCTCTCAAGATCAGGAGAGGAGGGTGGAACTTTTTTCTATGTGGGGAGGACCAACCGAGCCTGGGGGCGGTGCTAACTCCCCACATGACATCATGAGGGGAAAGACAAGCCAAAGGCAAATTAAAGTTATTTCTGTAACAAAAACTGGAGGAAAAGCACAATGTATAATGGACTCAGTGTGAAAAAGGACCCAACTCTCTGAGATCTGATCAGTCATGCACCTAACTCCTCATTTCTCAAGGACTTCTTGCAGCTTGCTGCAGTTACATGGGTTTAAGTCCTTTACATAGTTCTGTCTGAAATTTGTTCTATACATTGCCATTGCTCTTTCAATTACTTTGGAGTGTATTCTGATGTACTTAATTTATTTTATTCTATTTGCTGTCACAGTTTGTGCTGCACTTCCAACTGTAAAACAAACTACTCCTCAGGGATAACAGAGATATACCGTGAATATTCCTCTGTAATGTGATTAATTCACAACTGAAATCTTGTCACTTGCACCTTCACCAGGTGTGAACAAGATGCTGACAGGAAAAAACTGCATGCTACCTCCTTGAAAGAAAACTCTAGTTGAGTTGTGCTTCAGATGCACAGCTGTGGGCTTGTTATGGCTCAAATCTGCAGAACATTTCCTCTGAAACAATGCATCTGTAGGCTGTTCAAGAGAGACGGGCCGACCATCTTGAACTGCTCATGTCTATAAATGTTCTCAGGCCGACAGAGATCCATAAGAAACACTCTGATCAGTATCCTGCATGTGTCTCTAGGAGGCGTTCAGATCACGAGGTGAAATGATGTTGGATGAGACCAGTTTGTGTCGACTGCTTCCAGCATGCAAGTTATCTTCTCGCTGTGTGGAGGGGAGGTCGGATACATTTAACACAGGCAATCTATTCATCAGCCAATCATGTGTTTGTTATAAGAAAAATAATTTCACTCCATGTAAGGGAAACGTATTGGAGCATCAAAGGTCAAACAGAGCCCAAAGAGAAACAAACAGAACTAAACTGAATGATTACAAGAACTGAAAGATTATAATGGCATATTGGTAAAAGTAAAATGGCAAAAAAAAAAAAAACAATGTCAAAACTGAGGCAGTAAGTTGCCACTAATGTATTTGCAGTTTTTAGGACCTATTAATGGCTGAAAATAAACACTAGACAAAGGCATCCTTTGAAAATGTCATGTATCGATGTATGTCCATGAATATATACCAATACATCAGTTTAACATTAGTATCAGCTTATAGCTGGAGCCTTGCACACAAAGTGTCTTCCCCTTATGGGTTTGTAGGACACCAGGGACACTTGTTGTGTTTCAACAATTCAATTCATTACAAGACATTGCAGAGTCCTTCCTTTTAGAGCTCAGTATTACATAGTGCATTCTGACTTTCTCCCAGGCTTTGCAGATAAAACCAGCTTCAAAAAGAAGAGTTTAAAAAAAAACATCAGCATTGGCTAAAATGACATTTTAGACATCGGTAACAGCCCTCATTTTTATTGCAGATGCCCTTCTTTATGAAAACACCGTATATATCTCAGTGTAAAGCACTGTACTGGACTTTAATGTGGACACAGCAAAGTACACCAACAACGCTTAAGTAGAGACAAAAATACAACACATGTAGCTTTCAACAAAAGCAAAAGAAATGCTTCCTACAGCTAGTTCTGCCCAGAGCAAAACCTCTTACTTGTGATCATAGTGTGATTAGAGTCTGATGGCCAACAGATCCAGAAATGAGCAGCAGTAGGTCCATTTATTTTCCTTCCACGGTTCCAGCAAGTTAAAAACCACTCAGGAAAGGGTTAGGAAATGTATCGTGTGCTTAACCTTGCAAAGCAGATGGATACGCCCATTTCCGTGTTTCTCACTTGCAAATCCATCTTGCAAAGCTCCTGTCAGTTTGGGCCTGGTGAGAAAGTGACAGGACCAATCAGCGCCAAGGGGCAGTACTTTCAAGTGCAGCAGAATCGTGACATAAACAAGCAGCAACAAGAGGCCAGTGTAATTACGGTGGACGAGATTAGCGTGGATGCTGTGAAGTGACAGTTTCATCAGAACTTTTCTCCATTCAAAGAACAAAGAACAGCATTGAGTTGTTTTCTTTTCAAAAACAACAAAAGTCGTGTACTGACATGTCTACAGTTGCCATGGTTTGTGTTATGTAGTTCTCTATGGAGTTTACTCCTCGGTAGCGCCCAGCGCTGTTGCGTGTTTGTTGCTCTGATTGGCCCATAAAGATGTGATAGACAGAACGTTCATCCAGTCACCCTGCAAGTGTTTTTTTCAAAGGCTCTGCCCTTTCCCAAACACTGTCTATGAGCGGTTTACCAGATGGATATGTGAAACAAATCCATCTGGCATGTCAGGATATCGTGTGCTCTCGTTGTGTGGCAAACTCCAGGTAAAAGCCAGGTGTCCATGCCCTGATGAAAACCCTGTGTAGGTAGAAAAAGGTTGGTATTCTCTGTGATTTTATTGTCTTTTATTAGATATGCCCTGAGAAATTAAACGCTTTTTAACTTGATCCTTGACTCAAGTGAGTGTGCCTGAAGATAGCCCCTGGTGGATTCTCCTTTTTACAACAAGCTAAAAGTCTTTTGGTAAGAAGATTCAGCTACAGGAGGAGAGCAGGGCTCATATTGTCCTGGGATCCTGGGATAAGGAGTTGTGTTTATGGTCCTTTGAACAGTTTCCTCCAAAATCACAAAAACTACCACGTGAGTCTCACATGACTGATTCACGACACTCAGGTTCTCTTTTAACCAATATCTTCAGTGTGTCACCGACCTCACAGAATTAAATAAACTGTAAAGAATAGTGGGCCAAAATACATGAAATCCAATAGTACAGAGCCAGAGAAAGATCTGAGAGAAAATCATACACCCAAAAAGCCCCAGACCATCACACTGGCACCACTATGTTTGACTGGTGGTGTGATTTTGTTTTCACAAAATGCAGTTAGTTTACAACAGATGTAATGGGACGTACACCTTCCTAAAAGTTCAGCTTTTTTCCACAGTATATTTTCCAAAAAGTCTTGATGATCATCCAATCTTTTTTTTTTTTTTTTTTTTTTTGCAAATGTGAGACAAGTCTTTGTGTTCTTTTTGTTCAGCAGTGGTTTTGGCCCTGGAACTCTGTAATGCCATTTTTGCCCAGTCTCTTTCTTATTGTTCAATCAGGAACACTGACCTTAACTTAGTCAAGTGTGCCCTGTAGGTCTTTAGATGCTGTTCCAGGTTTTTTGTGGCCTCCTGGATGTTGTGCATGGTAGGCCAGACACTCCCAGGAAGGTTCATTGCTGTTCCAAGTTTTCTCCATTTGTGGATAATGGTTCTCATAGTGGTACGCTAGAGTCCTGAACCTTAGAAATGCCTTTGTAACTTCCAGACTGATAAATGTCAGTGACGTCATTTTGTTTCTCATCTGTTTTTGAATTTCTTTAGATAGCGGCATGATGTGTTGATTTTTTCAGCTCTTTTAGCCTTCTTCGCTTTGCCAGGTAGGCTCTATTTAAGTGATTTCTTGATTTAACAGGTCTGGCAATAATCAGGCCTGGGTGTAGTTCTAGAAATAAAACTCAGCTTTCCAAAAAATGTAGTCAAGGGGGACAATTACTCTTTCACATAGGGCCAGGTGGGTTTGGATTACTTTTTGCCTTTAATAAATGAAATCAACATACCAAAACTGCACTTGAATATACTGGGGTTACTTTTGTGTAGTGTAGAAATTTGTTTAAAAATCTGAAACATTTGAAGGCTGACAAATATGCAAAAACATAAGAAATCAAGAAGGGGAAAAATAATTTTTCACAGCACTGTAATTAGAAAACACAATGGCAAACATAGATTTTGTTCAACCCATTATGTTTCTCCTTAATTAGTCATTTCACGGCAGCACAAAATGTAAAATGCCATGATTTACAGCTCCTGTAGTGCTGTGTTCACCAGATCAGCAGAGGAAGAGGAAACTTTTCAATCATTATCAGAACACACATTGAACTCCAGGAGTATCGGCAGACTTAAAATCGGTTCTGACCTGAGGCTTTTTTATGACATTTTATGAGCACGTTCTTATGTGACGTCAATACCACCGCCTCTTTGCAGCCCTCGATCTCTACAGCACAGACTCTGGCTCCAAATGTACAATATGTCTGAGCCTGTCATGGGACTATTTTGGCTTTGTTTCTGCTTAACAGGAGGAGTTTGTGGCACATTGTAATTTGTGTTACATGTGGGCTTCAATCACAAAGATGGCTCCCCTCCAGCATTTAAATAAAGCGAGGAAAAAAAACGCTCCAAGAATCTTAAAATTCATCCAAACATTCACACAAGTCATGCGGCTCGCTCATAGTGTGACAGCCACAGAGGGGAGCTGCCTTCTATTTTATGCATTCACACAAACCTGTTGCTGCTCCTCTGCAGCAGCCTCCTCCATAATAGATGTGAAACTCAACAGAGAGATAACAGTAACCCTAAGAACAATACCAGCAACAGTCAACATCAACAACACTGTATGTACAGTAAATATGACAAAAGGAGATTTTATCCGTTCTATTCTTGAAGCCAGAAACAAAAAAAGAACAGATGGTGCTTAAAAAACAACATTATATTAGGATTCTACGTATGAGTAATACCATTTAAGGATTTCTTGAAATTCATGATGCTTGTTTCAGTTTTTATAGTCTCTTGTTAACATACAACCCTGTATGTGTCCAACAACATATTAGATGCCAGATATAATGTAATAGAAGAAGTTGGGTTGCTACTGTGGATTTGAATTTTGAGAGACTATCATAGATTGTATGGCAGGCTACCCAGCAGATCAGGAGGTACAGTTAAGCCTGAGATGTGCCCAAACTACAGCACAGGCTGATGCATGATGGGATGTTTAATTGAGTTATTGTTTTTATAAATCAATCATGGTTGATAAAATCTTGCTTTTATATTCAAAAATAACATTCTCTTTTATGTCAAAATGAAAACAGATTTTTACAAAGTAAAGTAAATTAAATTCAAATATGTGTGGGGCAAAATAATTGACTGCACATTCCCCCTCTAAAATGACTGACCTTATTAAACAGAGGTCAAGCAAATTGGTACAAGTAATCCCACAGTTAGTGAAATTGGATCACCTGAGTGCAGTGAATGTCTCTCAAGTGACTGCAGTATAAGGACACCTGAGTCTTGTTAATCAATATTCCTTGCTACCATTACACCATGAAGACAAAAGAGAAAGAAGACAACACAATATCAAATCTCAACTGGAGTTCTCCAAAAGGCATGTGGGAAATTTCATTGTAAAGTGGAAGAAGGTTCTTTGGTCTGATGAGACCAAATCGGTGCTTTAGGTTTATTTTCCGGCATACAGCAAAAGCTATACAGAAATGGTTTTATGACAACAAGGTAAATGCTCTAGAGTGGCCGAATCAAAGCCAAGACCTCAATCAAATTGAGAAATTGTGGCTGGACTAAATCAACCTGACAGAGCATGAGCAGTTTTGCAAAGAAGAATGGAGTAAAGGTACAATGTCAAAAATGTATGCAGTCACTTATTTTACATAGAATATTTTCATTTAATTGACATTACTTTGAAGAAATCTGTTTTCACTTTGGCATTTAAAAGGTTTTTTTGTAGTTTTTTGTCAGTAAAGCCAAATTTTATTGACCATGAATGATTTATAAAATCAGTAAAAATGCAAAACATCCAAAGGGGATGAATTCGTCTTATAGGCGCTACATAAAATGAATACAAATTGCATTCTTCAAGGCTTTACAAATCTAAAGGTTTGTTCTGAATGTAATATTCAGAGCACTATTATTCTTGTTATTTTATAGTCTTGGAGGAGTCGTCTTGGCTTTAGTTAAATCTACCTCACAGCAGTGCAGCAGTGTTGACAAGTTTAACTCATTCTCTGTGTTCCCTCAAGCATATAAATGCACAGGAACGGCTCAGGTTTGTCCTCTGGGAGTTAAGATACTGCACCAGGTGAGGACTGACACCAGAGTTGACCCCTATGTTGACTGCTCTGTTGCTGGGGCTGAGGTGGCTATTTCTAGACAGACTCCTATGAATCATCTGCAGCTGTTTGGAGGTCTGACGTGTCAAGATGTGTCATTTCACTAATTGTCACTCTGACTTATCCTAAGCCCCCTGCAGCGCCGTGAGCTCTTCTCTGACCCGAGATAATTCCAGCAGGAGACTAAGCAAAAAAAAGAGCAGGTTTAATTCACCTCGGGGAAGGAGAATCTGGTCAGGCTCTGTGAGAGTGTAGTGTTCTCATGGACTTTAAAAGCCTTACATACCATTTAAACACGGAATACAATGCCTTTATAATACTTGCCTGATCATACGTCAAAAATACTTCTAACGCAAGCATCTCTGAACATTCTGCTTTTATATTCCTGCCACTTTAGATTACTGTTGACATGAGCAGATAAAAATATTTATACACTTCTCTGAAATGCCCTGAATAATTAAAGCAATGAGCCAATCAAGCAGCACATGTACCTCTGAGGCAGCACACAGTTTGTTCTTCAATAGGGAGATGTTAAGGCACAAGTCAAGGGAGAAAAAGACATTTTCCGGGGAGGACAGGGTTAATAATTTGTAAACAGGTTTTATTCCTTTACAGAGATGCTGGAATTGAGCAACAATCAGAGACAAGGAAGTGTTCTTCATAGCAAAGATGAAAGGGTTTGCTTCCTCTGTGTCCACCAGTGTCCCTGTTCCTTGACAGCTGAAAAAAAAACACATTTAGCTTGTTAAAAATACATATTTTCTTTAACTGGTGCCATCAGATACACTTCTTTATCTAATTTCATGTGTTTAAAGCCAAGCCGTATATACCCTCTATCTTAAAAGCCTTCCAAGCCTGTCGAGAAGCATCCCCACAGCATGATGCTGCCACCACCATGCTTCACAGTGGGGATGGTGAGTTTGTTGTGATGAGCAGTGTTCAGTGTCAGCCAAACATCGCTTCTTGTCCGAAGGCCAAAAAGTACCATATAGGTCTCATCAGATCGAAGAACTTTCTTCCACTTGACCACCGAGTCCCTGACATGCCTTTTGTCAAACTCTTGTCCAGATTTAATATGATGTTTTCTTCAACAGTGGCTTTCTCTCTGCCATGCTCCCATAGAGCTTTGACTGGTACCCATGGACACTTCAGACATATTCACTGCATCCAGATGATCCCCATTCCATTGTGAGAGTACAAGCACCAATAAGCAGGAACTCTGCTGAATATTTATGCAATAACTTATTTCACATGACATATTTTTCTCACTTTGAAGAGAGAATGAAATTTTTTTTTCACTTGTGAGAAAAATGTCAGAATTCTGAGATTAAAGTCAGAATTCTGAGATTAAAGTCAGAATTCTGAGAAAAAAGTCAGAATTCTGAGAAAAGAGTCAGAATTCTGAGATTAAAGTCAGAATTCTGAGATTAAAGTCAGAATTCTGACTTTATTCTTCAAATGAAAAAAAGTCTCAAATTTTTTTTTCAGAATTCTGAGATTAAACTCAGAATTCTGACTTTTTTCTCAGAATTCTGTCTTTAAACTCCGAATTTTGACTTTAATCTCAGAATTCTGACTTTTTTCTCACAAGTGAAAAAAAAAAAATTCGTCCCAAAATATTTTTTTTTTCAGTGGCCCTAATACTCTTCCGTAGTTTTCCCTTTGGCAATGCATTTTTTTTTCAATAAACCAAACTACATTGACCATGTATGATTTTTTAAATCAATTAAAGAGTAAGCCATCGAAGGGGATACATGCTTTTTATAGGCACTGTAAATAATTCTTTTTAAATTCTAGTTTTACTTGTTTTCTAAGAATCTGTTTTTACACCATCTTTGCTGCTGTGACTCTTCCATCTTAATGCCTGGGATCAATAAAGTTCATCTTTTCCTGTCTTATCTTAAACCTCACTAAACAAGAGGAAATTACAGACACAGGATATTTAAAAGTGCACCTTCTGAATTTCATGCACTGTAGAGTAAAAAATGAAAATAGGTATTCTGAATGTGTCTCAAAAATCCAGTTCCGTGGGCAGTCGTCTACAGGGAGTGAGTATGTTAATAAATACATGTGCTGTCTCCTAGAGTCTAAAAATTCAGATGTGTATTGTTTTTAAACTGAACTTCTCCAACACTGCCATTCTAGGTATATTAATGGATCTAAGTTTAATGGACAATCGTGAGGGACAATGATTGGCATCAATGCCTTATGTAAATGTTTACTTCAACAATGACACCCTGCCACATGTTATAATGAAGGCATTTTTATGCACATTTACATCCCAATATCATTCAGGAGGCTCATCATTTCCATTTGGGGCATGAAAACACCATTTCCCATCTGGTATAAGCTCCCATCACGATTATGTGCCGGAGAAGGCTCATATTACCCAGGGTATCCTATTTAATCTTATTTTTTGTGGTCACACTGAGTTCTCCTTTCATAATAATATCCAAAGTATTCAGCTTAATTATGTATGCAGGGGTATTTGTGATTAGGATATGAATATGCATATAAACAGCTTAGCCCAAATATGACCTCAGCTGGAGCATGAGCTGCTCTCCACACTCGTCTCTGAGTGTGACTGCTCGCTTTGCTGCCGTGTCATTTTCACTGAAATGTTCTAATAAGCTTGACTTAATGGGCCCACCATGGACACTCGTGATTAGACACAGACATCTTTCACACTGCATCTTTCTTCACTTATTTAAGGGCATTTTAAGACCAGGGACATTTTCCTTCATATTTATGGGCTGTTAGAGAGAGTTCCTTTTTTTGTGAATTTTTTTTTTTTTCTCCGCCCATGTAAATGTTAGTTTGCTTTTGTTATGGCTGTCCCGCTCACGATTTTTTTTACCTGCTGATATGAATACCAGACGTAAGGCTGATACTGATTTACTACTTTATACTGACTTGCTCAATATTTCAACTCATTTATCTCATAATTGTGCAATACATAAAACTGCTTCTCCCACTCTTGTATGGTCATTTTGCAAGAGTTCTGGAAATGGGCTAAAGTTTACCAGAAATTGGGGTTTGAAATGTGTCAGTTTTGTAGCGTCTCTCTTTTAGGTCATGTATTTTGTTCCAATCAAGATCCAAACTGCAACATTATCCATTAAAGTAAACATGCATTGTTGAATATTCTTGAAAATTTGGGTCACAATTTGTCATTGAAGAAACTGGTGAGTCCAGAGGCTGGACCAGTTGAGAACCAATGATTTATAGGGCGACAATCAGAGCCAAACAAAGGAACATGTTGCAGCCCTTGTGGATAGTTTCATGCCTGTTGGCTGAGACGAGCTTTACTAGAATAATTCTTAAAATGTCCATCAGTACCACAGTGCAAAAATGCAGTGCCAAAAAATAACAGAAAGCCCCAGAGATTCTTTCAAAAACATTTTTACAAGATTAAATAAACTCTTACGGGGGTTTTTCATGAAATGTGATCAAATAAAGTCGAGTTCTCAAAGCTAAAAATGATCATCACCTAACGTTGTCATTTGAATGTGTTCTGCAGAGTTCATGTTGTTTTCAGCCCATGGTTCTTACTATTCAAGTCTCCCAGCCTTCATCACACATAAATTCAGATTTTAGTAAATGCATTAGTAGAAAATGTACTTGCATAAATTACACATTACACAGAATGTTGTCTTTTCAGGATGCACGTCATATACATTAATGGTCCATTAGAAAATGTATTTATGTGTCCTCTGCATTTTAATGCTGCACAGCTGCAGGTGGAGTTTATTTAATGGACTTGGTTTAATGTGTTTTTTAAACAAAGATTTTAAAGAACATAAAAAAAACATAATGCATATGCTTCTTGTAGATGGATTTACTACCGTGGGAATGAAAACAAGCTCAAAGCAGCAGAGCTCTTCATCATACTTCATTTGAGAATAAAAAAATGTAAATAACGGCTTTTTATTTACTGAAGCAAAAAATGCAACACAACACTGTTTATTCAAGTTGCTACTGTTTTCTAATCTACCGCCATTAAATCTCAGCAAAAACCAAGCCATGAGGTCAACAGAACAGCCTGCAGAGCTCAGAGACTGGATTGTTACAGGGCACAGGTCTGGGGAAGCTACAAAAAATATAATAATATTTTTCTACACATCTCCAGCTCAGTATTACAAAAATGCATATAATTTCACATTTGTGGTATATATAAAATCTATTTTCATGTAATATTTTAAAATGAGGTTCGTGTTCATATGAGTAATTTTAAATACACCTTAAGTAGTTAAAGTATGTAATATCTGTAATTCTTTTATGGTTACACCCATGAGTGTAGCACAGGGGGGCAAAGGGTGCTGATTACCTCGGCCTGCAGTAGGGAGGGACCCTTGAGAAGCCTGCAATGAAAAGTGTGTTTTAATTTATTTTTCATTAGCAATTAGTATCATTGTTGAATCAAAAGCAACTAAATGAATCGGTCAAGACACTGAAATTTGTATCAATTAAGTGAAATAAAATACTGAAGGGTGTCTGCTTTAAAAAAATCAAAATAGTATAGTCCAGCACTGCAAAATAATGCAAGTAAATTTAATTTAACCATAGTGAAAATATTGCTCATAAATTGGACATTATGGTTCAGAAATATATTTAAATATATATATATATATATATATATATATATATATATATATATATATATATATGCATAGATATTTGTAAAATACTCAATATTTGTTGCTTGGCTAGCCGCTTAAAGGGGCCCTGTGTAATATTCTTTCTGAGGGCCCAAAATCCCTAGCTACGCCCCTGGTTACGCCAATTGACATTTTCAGCTCCTTGAGGGCTTACCTTTAATTTGAAAAAGACTGAAATTTGCATTTTAAATCATTTAAAAGTAACCCTAAATCTACTCTTCCAAGAGTTGGTCACCTGGCCAAACAACACACTCTGTGAGAAGAGAATTAATTTTTCAAAAAATTAATGCCAGTAATTAAAAATTCATGGTATAATGGGCCGGCTTTGGATACTGCAGCATTTATTTAAAAAGTTTCTGGCCTCATTTTTCTTCCCCCCTAAACCTCTCCCATAGAAGACTGCAGATCATTGGTTTATCCGAGACTCATAAAAAACTGATTTAGGACCTGATAAGATATAAGGGTGCTTAGGTAGTCCACATTAAAACAGGTAGGCTACTTTAAATCTCAGGGGGCCTTGAACAAATGTGCACCCTCACCCAAAAAATCATATGAGCGCCCCTGCATGGGTTTCAGGGTTACAGCCTTTTTAGCCGCTCTCATTTGAAGCAGTATTTTAAATAGGATGCACTTTGTCTTGTGATGACAGGTGAATCCTGGGATCTGACCGTCCGTGCCACGCATGCACCGCTGGAGCGCACCAATCTCTCTCCTCTCTCCCCGCCCTCCTCCTCCTCCTCTTCCTCCTCCTGTCCGCCTGCTGCCGGGAGGAGCAGAGGAGCAGAGCAGACCGGAGCGCTGCATCCACAGCCACGCTACCTTGGGGATGTGGCAGCAATCTCGACAGCTCGAAATGCCCCGTGAAATTCTCAAAGTTTGTCTTTTATGAGAGCTGAGAGCGGAGGTGAAACCACAGAGAGGAGAGAGGGGGGACAGATCGCGCCGAGGTGCATCGGCTGCTGCAGAAATTTCCAGCGGTTCCTGTCTGCCTTCCTTCCTGCTTTGGTGCCTGCTGCCCGGGCTCCGGTTCGTCGTTCGGGATCGTGAAGTCGCGTCGGAGCTGGTGTCCGAGCTGATCTAAGCATCAAGAAGGAAGGAAAGAGAAGGAACCAGAGAGACTAAGCGGTCCACCTCTGTAGAAATCCTCCTGCAGCGTGCGCCGGAGTGCAGGTGAGTGCCGATGTGATGTTGTCTGTCATGTTGAGTTGAAGGGACGATGGCTGAAGGACTCACAGGTGAGGAGGACACGTGGTTTGACTGGTAACTGAACCGGCACGCGCGTCCTAGCACTGGTTCTGGTTAGTCTGTGCACACTGTCAGAGAGGCTCACAACTTTCCCACACTTCACGAGCGTCACGTTGTGTGGGGCTGCGTGTCTGATAACATCACAAAAGCAATAAGTCACACTCTGGGAACGGACAAGCCAAATATATCCGACCTTAAATCTAACGCCCAAGTAAGAGGGAAACATCCGGACCGTAAACTGTGTCCTTAAACGCATTATTGAAGAAACAAACAGCAGAAGGACAACGCTTTCTGAAGCCTTTTACCTTCAGGTCACTGTGTAACACTGTGACCTCGTGTGTTACGCCCATTTGTCAGCCTGAACAATTAAACTGTGTACTGTTTGAATGCTCCAGCCTTAATAGCATGATATTTTAAGATCAGATGACAATCATGTCAGTAGCCTAATGTGTGAAAACAACAGTAAACTCCCTGAATTCATCTCTGCCTCATCATGAGTCAGTGTTAAAACACCTTACACCGCAGACATGTCTACCTTTCTCTGCTTTTTCTTACAAATTCAAACTGGATTTGCACAAGCAGTTTAAAAGTCACCCCCAGTGTTAAATGCTCACACACCAAACAAAAAAAAAGAAACGTGCGATCAGTTAATCAGCACAAACATGTGCATTAGTGGCACCATGGTAAGCTGAAAAGCTCATACACATCTCTCAGAAACAAGACGAGATTCCCCAAAGGCAAGTTATGGGCTGACCCTGCTTCTCTGAAAAGCAAAAGTGCAGCCGAGCAACTCAGCAGAAACACAAACTCTGTGCAGAGTTTTAAATCTGCTCAAATCCTTGAAACTGCCAACAGCTTCTTTACAACATGTGATATCCACTGAATGGAAAATATGCAAGAGGCATCTAGCTGCAGACCTCTATGGTGGGGCGCTTTAGGCTCATTTGTGCCTTAACCATGGAGCAGGAAGTGATGCACTAACCCTTGTTGGGTTTTTCCTCAGTTTATAGTGTTATTTTTAGTTTTTCCCCCTAACCCCATCCTTTAGCGTTCAGGCGCCTAACCCTAACCCTCTTTGAGTTTTTCTTTGTTTCTGATTTATTGAATTTAAATGTATCCCCCTTAGTAAATTTTCAATTTTTATTCATAAAATCCTGCCTTTGTGAAAAACAGCCACTTAATGCTGACAGCAATCATAAAATGCACGTCATTCAGTACGTCATGGCCCCGGCCTGGATAATGCACCTAACATCCCGCCCCACGGTCACCCCACAGCCAAACGCCCCACCATAGAAGACTGCAACCACATCCTTTTAAAATATACCAGGAATCATAAGAATCAGAATCGGCTCGGTTAGTTAGTCCAGTAATTGTGCATATTTGAAGAGGAAGATCATGAAATTATTGGTCTCAGTATTACTGATGGCGTCTGTGGAGCTGGACGTGGTACTGAGTTACAAAATAATTGACACACTTACAGACATGCTGAGTATCATCGTGTTTTCTGATAAATTAATGATTTGCCTTTTTAAAGAGGCTATAAAAGTGTACATATTCCTGATATATATCACATTTGTTAGAGATGTACTGAAATGAGAATCAGGGCCGATACCAATGTCCATGTATTACCATCACTCATCAGGGGTGGAGAGTAACTAATTACATCCATCAAAGTACTGGAATTGAGTAGTTTTTTGGACTACTTGTACTTTTTTGAACATGTTTTGAAATCAGAGGTTTTACTTTTACCTAAGTAAGTTTTAACCAGAGTAACTATACTTTTACCTGAGTACAAAAGTCGTACTTTTTCCACATCTGTCAACTACACAGTAGCACATACCGAGAGAACGATTCCACATCATAACACCTGTTGTATTTTACTTTATTATAGAGATGTGATTTTACCTGTTAAAGCTAGTTGGAGATCCATATTCTCATGTTGTTATTGTAAGAAAAGTTCATATTTTACTGTACAGTTCCTTAGTAGCTACAAGGCAGTGCAATTAATCCAAACTGAGATTAAATCGCAGTTAGTCTTACTGCAGTTTTCAAATCCCAGAAGTTGCAGTATTTCTGTGACCTAAAATGTGTCAAAAAAAAAAGTTTCATACAATGAACTGTAGCAGAGATGTTCTGCTGTACACATCATGCAAACATTGAATCATCATGTTTTAATAGAATAGCCCATCCATCCATTCGTCCATCCATATTCTCTACTGCTTATCCTGTTGAGGGTCACAGGGGGGCGGGAGCCTATCCCAGTTGTCATTGGGCGAGAAAATATAAACATAAAAGTGGTTTTAGCCTAACATTAAAAAAAAAACACACACACACAAGATAAGGAACCATGGAAAATAATTGCATATCAAATTGCAATTGCTAATCTTTGGGTGTTATTTTCTCATTCATTTCTTATTCAGCCCTTGTAGCTCAGTACTTAAAGTTAATACTTTTACTTGAGTAGGTTTATAGACCAGTTCTTTACTTTTATTTTTGCCATGTTTGACCATGAAAACTCACTGGTTTGTCCAACAGGTCACATCTGCCCGACAATAAATCTCTTCTCTAAATAAGCCGTTCTATGTGTGAAAAGTCAGATTTAAAATATGACAAAAACATCTGCTACTGCCTTTACTTCATAGCCACATTTTCTGATGGTTTATGTTTGTTGAAATGGCTGATACTGGCCAGTACTGATGTTGAACTAATGCATTTATGCAGCCCTAATTTTTGTAATGTAAAAAATGAGGCCAAGACATAACATTACAGAACTTTCTCCACCTTTAATGTAACCTGTAACCTGTACAGTTTAATTAAAGAAGAGCCAGAATCTTTTATGAGGAATTAAATAAGATTAGAGAAACTGATAGGTGCTATTAGGAGCAGGTGCAGAAGGTGCTTTAACAACGAGAGGGTGCATAATGCACCCTCTCGTTGTTAAAGCACCTTTTGCTTCAATGCAGCATTCAGGATTTTTGGGTGGGAGTATATCATCTTGATTTGGTAAAATTTGACATTTCCTGTGCACAGCCTTCAACAGGTCAACCCACAGATTCAGGTCTTGGATCTGGCTGGGCCAGTCCAAAATGTTTATCATCTGGTGAAACCTTTCTATTGTAGGTATGGATAAATGCTTTGAGTTATTGTCACACTTGAAGGTGGAGTTACTCCCCAATCTTCAGCTGCCTGGCTGACACTTAAAAGTTTAGTGCCAAAACAGGCTTATATTTGAAATTGCTCATAATGCCCTCCAACTTAAATAAAACTTCACTTCTAGCTGGCCTCATTTTTTTGTATCACAAAAATGTGCCTTTTTAACAGGGTAGTGTAGGCTTTCCACTGAAACTATTATTTGGCTTCAACACCCCCCTATTGCACCAGAAAACTTTATCACTATTTTGTCTTATGAGATTAAGGTTTTGGTCAAACTGCTGTAGTATAGTGAAATATAACAATCTTTGCTTTAAAAATTTTCCTTTCAGCATAACTGAGCACAACTTTGCTGGCCTTTCAAGAAAAAATCCCAGCAGCATTAACCTGACACACTAGATGGATTTGTTTCATACATGCATCTGGAAAACATTCGATATACAATGTTTGGTAAAAGGACAGAGCCTTTGAAAAAAAAAATTGAGGGTGATTGGATGAACATTCTGTCTGTCACATCTTTACAGGTCAATCAGAGCAACAAAACATGTGACGTCATCGCTGCCACCTAGGTGCGTGTGCACAGCTACCAAGGAATAAACTCAACATAGAACTGCATAACATGAAACATGGTGACTGTAGACATGTCAGTGCAGGACTTTTGCTGTTTTTGAAAAAAAAAAAAAGAACTCACTGCCGTTGTTTCTTCTTCTTTTAACGAAAAAATGTTGTCAAGTTCTGATAAAACTGGCGCTTTAGCAGCATCCACGCTAGTGTCTAATAGTCTGTTTGGCAATATGGCTTCTAATATAATTAACATTAAAGACAATTAATTAAGGTCCACAGTTAATGCGTTCTTTTTTAAATGGAGTAAATCGCATACTTTATTGTCCCTTTCAACAAAATTGGTTAAGACATTATGGTGTATCCCAGCAGCCTTGTAAAATAGGTCCAATACTGCTCTTTAATGTCTCATTTTATTTTTAGAAATAACAAATACAGCTCAGTGGACATGTCAAAGGTCATCCAAACCTTTTTACGGTCCCCTTACTCCTCTTCAATCCATGACAAATGGATCCTTTACAAATCCTTTTCCGTGATTAAGTTCAAGTTTAAGTCTTCAGTCTACCTATAGAAGCAGGTATGCAACCAACCAGGAAGTCAGTTATCCTCAGTTTAACAGTAGAAAAATCCACAATTGACACAGAAACAGTTTTGAATGCAAAATGTTGGACTTTTAAGATATGATGTAAAAGACTGTGATTAATCACGATTAACTACAGATATACTGTGATTATTTGCATTCACAAATTGTAATCTTTTGCAACCCTAGTACATGATAAAACATTGTGTATCCCAGCATTGCAGCTTTTTCACCATTATTTAATCAGGATGAAACTCCTTTACTTCATGACTCAGTGACTCACAGCAGCACTGTCAACAATGGCCAGCCATACTAACATAATACATGATACAATGAAAAGCATGGAAAACACTAATTATTTGCCAAAATAAATAATACATATTTTTAAAAGTTGTCATATATTTTTGTCCCTTTCTGTATGGGTTCAGAAGGCTAAACTTGACAGTTGACAGTTGAGCCCCCATCTTTTCCCCATTCTATCATTTATTACCTGAAATCTGTTGATTTGTCTATAATTATCTTCTACGTTGTGCTTTCGTAGCATATTCCTCGATAGTTTATGCAGCACTTTCAGCAGTATTGAAGTCTGGTGCAGACAAAAGTTGAGAAATCAGAACAGCTCTATGAAGAGTTTCATGTACAGGTACAGAGGATGTTTATGTCACAGGGATTTTGTACAGTGATTGTTCCTGACACTGTGTGACTGAGTGAACTCTTCATCAGACTGACAGCCTGTGCAAGGAAAAAAAAACCCCTCTTGTGTCTAGAAACTGTTCTTGATGTAACTTTATGAAGGCTGAATTAAAGTTGGAGAAGTAAAACACATCACCTCAGGCACGCATTGTCCTTAAAGTCGCCAAAGAATTGCATCATCCGCCAGAGTCATTGGTGTACTGCGGTGCGAATGACAGCTCCATGGCTCATCTGAAAGGCCTGTAGCACAAACAGCAGCTCATTACAAGTGCAGCAGCCGTGGCTTCCTCTGGCAGGAGGCTGCTGGCTCATTAGGGGTCACCGAGGGGCGAGTCTCCCATTCTGAGCCACGGCTTGTTACCACAGCGCTCTGTGAAGATGCTGTTAATTGGAGTGAATTCATTTTCACTTACAGTTTGAAAAGCAGCACACAAGTCAGTAAAAACTGTCTGGATGCTTGTTTTGTTGTTTATCTTTTAGTTAAAACATGTGAGGCCGTGAATTAGATGCACTCTTCTCCACCGTTTAATATTTAAAACAGTCCACATGAATCTGTGCTCTACCTGTAAGATGCAAACATGAAAACTGTTCCAGTCTTTCCAGTTCCAGTCGTTTTTTTAATTCATATTGCTAGGATTTTAACAATTACATAACCTAATCAGTCCATCAGTCAACAGCAGCTCTCTGCCTGAGTTTTATTTTTTTTTTTTTGCAAAATTACCAACTTTTTAAACTTCTTCAAAGGATTTATTTATGGGATTTTTTGCCTCTGTTCAGACAGGACAATGGAAAGAGTTAGAGACACTGGAAAGGAAGAGAGAGATAGTGGGCAAGAAATGATCCACTAGCCAGATTTGGACCTGAGCTGCCTGCTTTGAGCACAACAGCCTCTGTTCGTGGGGTGATGTGCATTGTAGACTCTATACTGTCTCACATATCCATTGCATTGGTATACAGTGTCTAAAAAGAGTATTCTCACGCTTGGATGTTTACCCTTTTATGGATTGTATAAATAAATCATGGTCTATATAATCTGTCAGAAAAAAATATATTTAATGTAAAGAAAAAACATATTTCTACCTAGAAATGTCAATTAAACAAAAATATGTAAAGTGAAATAAGTGATTAGACAGATATTCACCTCCTTTAAAGTCATGGACTTAATGTAACAGAGGTCCAGCCAATTGGGGCCAGTAGTCTCACAATTAGTAAAATATGGATCACCTGAGAGAAGCAAATGTGTCACAAGTGACTGTAATACAAAGGCACCTGTGTCTGGAAGGTCCAGTCACTGGTTAATCAGTATTCCTGGCTACCATTACACCAAGAAAGTAATGGAACACTCTAACCAACTGAGAGAAAAGGTTATTGTAAAGAGACTGGGAAAGAGAAAGCCACTGCTGAAGAAAACTCATATGAAATCTTTACTATGTGGGAGACTCTGTGGTCATGTGGAAGAAAGTTCTTTGGTCTGATAAAACCAAAATGGTGCCATTAGACAAGACACCAAACACAGCACATCACCACCAACACATCATCCCCACTGTGAAGCATGCTGGTGGCAGCATCATGCTGTAGGGATGCTTCTCAGCAACCAGCCTTGGAAAGCCTGTGAAGCTAGAGGGTAAACTGAAAATGGCAAAATATAGGAAAATCCTGGAAAGTCAGATGATGACCCAAACCATCCATCCATCCATTATCTATACCACTTATCCGGATGGGGGTCACGGGGGGCTGGAGCCTATCCCAACTGTCATTGGGTGAGTGGCGGTGTACACCCTGGACTGGTCGCCTGTCAGGGCAAGGCTGATATATAGAGACAAACAACAAGGCACTCTCATATTTAGAGTTATCAATTAATGAGCATGTCTTTAGTGGTGGGAGGGAGCTGGAGTGAACCCACGCATGCGCCTGAGGAACATGCAAACTCCGCACAGAAAGGCCCTGACAGGGAAGCAAACCAGGGTGCCTCTTGTTGTGAGGCAACAGTGCTAACCCCTGTGCCACCGTGCAGCCCCCAAACCATACAGCGAAAGCTAAAAGGATTTAAAGACAACAAGGTGACTGTTCTGGAGTGGCCGAGTCAAAGCCCAGACCTCAGTCCAATTGAGAATTTGTGGCTGGACCTGAAAAGGAATTTTCTTTTGTCAAATGTTCTGATTTCAAAGCTTTCAGAAAAATATGACTCACAATGTCATGAATGGCACAAGAGAGGGGGTTTATGTAGTCTTTTCTCATGAAAACACAATGTACAATCCCATTTGAAGGCACCAGTAACCACTAGGCCACTGCAATCCATCCATCCATCTTCTTCTGCTTATCCGAGGTCGGGTCGGGGGCAGCAGCCTTCCCTCAGAGCATACAGCAGGCTTCCCTCTCCCTGGCCACTCTGTCCAGCTCTTCCTGGGGGTCTCAAGGTGTTCCCAGTCTAGCCGAGAGACATAGTCTCTCCATCGTGCCCTAGGTCTTCCCCGGGCCTACTCTCGGTGGGACCTGCCCGGAACACCTCACCAGGGAGGCGTCCAGGAGGCATCTGGACCAGATGCCCGAGCCACCTCATTTGGCTCCTCTCGACACAGAGGAGCGGCGGCTCTACTCCGAGTCCCTCCCAGATGGCTGAACTTTTCACCCTATCTCTAAGGGAGAGCCCAGACACCCTGTGGAGGAAACTCATTTCGGCCGCCTGTATCCGTGATCTTGTTCTTTCAGTCACTACCCACAGCTCGTAACCATAGGTGAGGGGAGGAATGTAGATGGACTCAGCTCTTTCTTTACCACAACAGGCAGATGCATAGACAGCATCACTGCAGATGCTGCACCCATCCGCCTATCAATCTCCCGCTCCATTCTTCCCTTACTCGTGAACAAGACCCCGAGATACTTTAACTCCTCCAAAATACACACATTTCTTACTTGAAACTTCTTAATTCAAGAGAGATTTGTTGCTTGGTGACTGCTGATGATTTTACTCCAGTTAAATGCCTTTAAGAACCATAAACAATGAAGGAATTTTACCCTAGAAACAAGCGGATCATCTACAGATTAGTGAGTGAATTTTACTAGAATCTATTCCTGATGTGCTTTGCTGACCTAAGAGACAAAGTGTTGATTTTTAAAGAGTATATCTGTATACCTATATATCATTTACAGGTGATGTTTACCTTTCAAGACTGACATTAGGTTTTGGAAGATAATATAGTTTTTGGGATTGGCTAATATTCTTAATAACATAAATGACGTACATAGTAGATTTGCATGGGATTAGAAAGTTGTCCTGCATGATTATTTGAAATTACCAGATGTTCCCAGGAAATACTAACCTGACACGCCAGATGGATGTGTTTCACACACATCCATCTGGGAAAGCTTCAATAGGAAACGTTTGAGAAAAGGCAGAGGCTTTGAAAAAAACCTCAGAGTGTGATTGGATGAACGTTCTGTCTGTCACATCTCTACGGGCCAGTAAGAGCAACAAAACACGACGTAGCTGCTATCGAGCTGCACATGCGCGGCCATGGGGAATAACATGAAACATGGCGACTATAGACATGTAAGTACTCAACTTTTGTCGTTTTTGAAAAGAAAACAACTCACTGCTGTTCTTTGTTCTTCTTTTAACGAAGAATTGTTGTCAAGTTCTGATAAAACTTACGCTGTAGCAGCATCCACGCTAATCTCTTCCGCCATAATAGCACCGGCCTCTTGCTGCTGCTTGTTTACGTCACGACTCTGCCACGCCTGAAAGTACTGCCCCTTGTTGTTGATTGGTTCTTTGCAAGATGGATTCGCCAGTGAAAAACAAGGAAATGGGCGTCCAAACTTTTTGCAAGGTTAAGGAAATACTAATTCTGTGTAAATAAGGCATAAGTGAGGCCCCCAAAACACAGACAAGGAGTACATAAAAAGAACATGAACTTGTGGAAAAGACGACATTTTATACCTTACTTCATGCATAAGTTCAGTATAATACTAATGCTTTTTCCAACTTTTGCAGTAATTTATCTAATTGGACTTTCAGCCAGGCCATGAGCTGTTCATTTGTCGTAACACCGGACAGATCCCAGCAGCAGTTTTCGTACGAAACAGAATCCAGGCTGTCACTGCTGAAAAAGTGGCATGTATGCTTAATCTCACTCAGTTTAAAAAATAAGCCACTCTTAAATCAAATTGAGTCTTCCTTTAGTATTCATTCATACAGTACAAGTCATTAAAATAAAGTCATTTTCTTTAAAAGAAGGAAGAAGAGGCTTTAACTGAGTCTGTGTGCTCGGGCAGAACATAAAGCTAAAGACTCTAATCCTCCAAAGTTGGTGAATGAAATTACACCCACACTCTTTATCTGTTGACTTGTCATTGTTAACAGAGGCTTTTTAATGTAGAGAATATCAAGATGTACAACCTGGAAGCCATTAAGGCTTGTAATTTGTTACTAAATCTTACTTATGAGGTTTGTATCTTTACTCACTCTGCTGTTAAAACAGTTTCCCTGAATTAGTTCCACAGGTCATGATGTTGTCTTAACTGCATATTCATTAACTGAAACTATTCTTCCTTAAAGCTTATTCCTGGGATTGATTAAGACTCCATTTCTAAAAGATTGACATTTCTCACAGTGTAAGAATCTGAACTTTAGGCCCATGATTGCACCAGCTTCCGCTCAGGTAGTCCGGGCAGCTACTCACTTGATTCCGTGAAAGGTTAGACAAATGCCACAAATAATTGTCGGCTTGCCTCTTGACCGTACACTCGTCTTCCCCGGTGTCTTACCGTGTTGATTATCCAAGTGGTGCAGGTCAGGAATGTTGGAGTCTGCAGACTCTGGCAGACGCTGAGCTTTGCTGCGTCACAGAAACATGTGAGGCGTGTGAGACTGACAGTGAAGGCTGCGTCAGTGATAGTGGATCTGACCCCTGGTCCCTGCTCAAGCACTGTGAGGAGAAATCTTAATGCGAGCGCTTGCTGAGTGACATGAATGGACTGTGCTTACAGCATGTTTAGCACTGATGCCTCAAAACTGAAGGGAGGATTAGAAATAATTAAAGAAAAATCATTTCTAAATACTTTGGAATGCACTGATGTCTTTATCAAGTGCTTTGCTGATTTATTGTACGTCAAGATTTCTCTCTGTGAAGAAACGGTAGCAGTGGGAGTCTCAGGCTCTGGATGTAAAACCCTGAGATGTTTGTCCATCATGGGATAAACAGGGTGGGTGCTTTCACATTATGGACCCGGGCCTGGATCCAAGTATACTTGACCCCAAAGTGTGGTTCCATTTGCTTAGTGGGAACGTAAGTATACCATACACAGGCTCCAGGTCCTCTTGGAGGTGGTCTCAGAAACTATACCCATGCATTTAAAAATGGTACATTTGAGGTGTGAATGCAAATGTTCCCGTGCAATGGGGACTCAAATGGAATGTCTCTTATTCCTTTAAAAACCAATATATCTATGCAGCAAGGGCTCAGTTCATCCTCTGAGCTGCACAGTAGATATATAAGTAGGAAAAGAGCTGATGGTATCTTAAACTCAATTTAAAAAATCCAAAGTTCCAGGATAGACTCTTTTGTCTGCAAGAGATGTAATGATATAAAAATTTAATATCATGATGATAGTGACATAAAATATCACGGTATCATTATGGTGTTGTTATAATGAATTGAAACTCTACAAAAAATGGTGATACATCGTTTGGACTCGTTTCACCAAGTTTGATATATATATGAAAAATAAAATTCACAGCACAGAGCAACATACCCATTTTGTTTGTTAAAATATCTAAATATTAAAAAAAATCAAAAGTTAACAAAAATCTTAATTATAATTAATATGAATGAACAAAGATGTTTTGCTAAAAGGGTTTGTCAACATTTTTTTTTATAACAATTTGACACCAACTGCTGAAAATAACACATTATCGATTTTATGTAAAAATCATATTTTTAACCCTATCATTCTAGTCTTTATCAGTACAGGTGTATCAAAAAAATAGAACATCAGGTGAAAGTCAAAGTGAAATATCTCAAGACTTTTTTGTTTTAATCTTAACAATCATGGTTTACGGCTCAAAAAAAATCAAAAATCCACCATCTCAGAATATTAGAATATTGAGGGAAAGTCCAGTTAGCTAAGGTTTCCTTAGCCTTCATTCTCTCATTCTGGTTCAGTGCACACAACCACAATCATGGGGAAGACTGCTTACTTGACAGTTGTCCAGAGTACAATCATGGACAGTCTTCACAAGGAGGGTAAGCCACAGAAGGTCACTGTAGAAAGGGCAGGCTGTTCTCACAGGTCGTATCATGGAGATTGACTGGAAAGGAAAAGTGTGGTAAGAAAAGGTACACAAGCAACAGGGATGAGCTCAGCCTTCAGAGGTGTTACATTTAAGCATTGGCTGCTTTACTGAGCTGATTTTGAAGGTATCAAATTACAAGTGTCTGTCAGCTCGTTAAATGAGCCAATTGAAGCCAATCTTCTTGAATTCAATTTTGACATGGATTAGAATATTTAACTAACATGATTTAATACAAAGCTTTGGAGCGCTTTCTCACTGCTATCTGTGCCGCAGCTAAAGCCATGAGTGCATTCTGCTCCCACAGTCAGGGTTTTTTTTAACCTTTTTTTCTTTTTCTTTCATGCCAACAGTTGAAGGTAGGCTATGTGCTGTGTTGCAAAGGAGAGAGGAAAGGAGACACACAGCGATGTCTCCTTTCCACGATAAGTTTCTCTGTGCCCCCAGTTGACCTGTGCTTTTTTCTTCCATTCACTGATAAACGAGCCCACATAGCATGCATTACTTACAGTGATATTAAAAAGATGTTACCACTAATGGTTTAATGATAATTAAGATTTGAACAATATGATAACTGGAGAAATTTTATTATGGCTACCATTTACACCATTAACTGTTTCATCCCTAACAATAAGAATGTTATATAATTAACACTATTAAAGCCCTTAACATAAAGATCAGTGTCATTCTGGGTGATTCAATGAGTTTCATTTTCAATCATAATTGATTACTGTGCCGCATACTCAATTGTCCATAGGATTTGTCAGAACATCTTTGTTATAACTTCAGATATGGACGTCTGATGGCTTAAAAACTTGATGTGGCTGCTTGATTTAGCTCAAAAGTGTCCTAGAACAGCAAAAATAGGCTTTACCTAAAAATTTCCCAAGTCCAGCCAGCAGTTGAGGCTTTATGTTAAACTTGACAAGTGAGTTGAGTCTTACAGATAAAACTTGTGACATATGCAGGCCAAAAAAAAAAGGTGTTTGGCTTACTAGCAAAAATATTGTGTAGGTAGATAGTGGAAAACTGTTTTTCTTTATCATCTAACAGATAAATGTCAACATTTAAATTTAGTCTGTAGGGGAAAACAAAACCCTAAGTTAGTGTTCTTCCATTTTACCTTCATTTCCAGTCACCTAATCCATTTACAACTTCAGGTACATTTCTGTTAACATCAACTACTGTCAGCGGCTATCAGCAAACAAGTCTGTCAACCCCCGCACATAAATCCATTTGTTATAAAAGATGGCAGAAATCCGACTTCGACTCTAAATGGATGTTTTCTGTTTGTTATATAAGAAACTGTGAAAGTTTCTACATCTCGTGTAGGTGGTTAGTAATGGTGAGGTGAATGTAAAATTAGGTGAAAGGGAAGAATATAAAAAAGGAACATCTGACAGGATAATAATGATGCACCTGCTATATGTAGTCTGAAGAAGTCCATACCTGCAAGGTAAACATCCATTACCATCATACTACAGTCTCAGTATATCTACACAGCACATCTGTTTTTGAGGTAGTAAGGACCTGTGTCCATTACTGACCCTTGGTTTTGTTTTGACCTGGCAGTGTCCTTCTTTGATGGTTTAGCATTTCTGCACTCAGTGTGTGAAGCACAAAATGTCCCTCACCGTGAGATGTTTGTGTGTCCCCACAGAATTTGGCCCCTGAAAAAGCCAGTGAATGGGCCCTCCCCAGTTGTGATCTGTTTATTGTATCACTGCATGTGTGTTGGATCAGTAGCATTGGTGCAAAATGGCTAAAAATTCCCTCGTTTTGGAGCTAAAAGTATGCAAAGCTATTCTTGGGTTCTGATGTTGGTGTTTTTAGCTGCTTTTACCAGTTTGTGCCCTTTTTCACCTATTTTTTGTCACTTTTATGCAGTTTTTGTCGTTTATTTGTTGCCATGTCTGCCACTTCTCTGCAAAAGCTTCTAAAACTTTCTGTGTATTTTAGTCACCACATTTCCCCCATTTTTTCCCTTTATGGCAATTTTTGCAACTGTTTGGCAATTTTTACCACTTTTTGCTGCTTCTTACCTATTTTTGCCAGACTTTTCCTATTTTTTTGCCACTTTATGCCTATTTGCCCTTTAGCTCACTTATGCCGCTATTTTGCCAGTATTTGCAGATATTTATCCCAACTTTTTGCCACTTTCTTGTCACTTTTCACCAATTTTACCACTTTTTGACCATTTCTGCAACTTCTTTTTGCCGCTTTTTACCAGTTGTTAATCCATCAATTTCATCTCTTTGCACATCTTGCAATCAAGCTATCAGTACACACAAACTTGTAAATCCTAGAACAATACCAAAAAAGTGCTTGTACGTATTTAAAGCTGATATCTGATTCTGAAAATAGCCAGTCTTCATGATGGTATGGTTTGGTTTTATGAATAGATTTTATCAACATATAGAGATGGTAGTATTACATTAAGACTCAGGCCATATTTAAACTTGCAGCAGGCTAAAGAATAACCTATAGGTCTAGTAGAGCCTCGTATGATTCATTTGTCTGAAGATTGAATTTTAAAAAATCAGCAGAAGAAAGTGAGCCCAGAGCATGAACCCTCAACTCTTAGGACATTTTAAGTTAAGTTTAGTGTGTAAAGTTGAAAGAGGATTTAGATTTTTGTTATATTTTCCAGCACCTTGAGGTGATCCTTAAAATGTGGTGTTGGTATGAAGCCGCCTCATATTAACATTCTGAGCTGTGAGTGGGGCCATTTTGGCCATTAAAATAAAAAAAGCCCAGCATGATAATAGATAAAAACTGTAGCTGTTGGGGGTAGTTCAGTCCACAGCACTTCCTCTCCTGATTCATCTCCACTTTAACAATTCCCTTTACCCGCAGTGTTTGATTCAGATCCTCCTTTTGACTGCCTTTGGGGGTTCAAAACCACATTCACAACATTTTAAGGGAAATATCTCTGTACTAAAAGCTCAAAGAAACAAGCTTCAACTCTCATCTGGGTGCTTCACACACAAAGTCATTGTGGAGATTTTTGTTCCTATCAATCACAGAGCAGACTGTACAGTGAGTCATTCAGTATTGAGGAGTTCATTCACATTGCTTAGTCAAGATCACCATTAGGAGTTTGTATTTCGTTATGATAATTCAATCCTCCCATCTTAAGGGTTCTATCAATGCAGCTGTAAATAGAAATACATGATAAGCCACCTAAGGGTGCTTTTCCGTCTGGATCTTTTGGAGAAAACTGAGCAGCAACCCCTGTTTGGCCCAATTAATTTGGACAGGTGTAGCATGACAATTGAACTCAAAACATGCAAGCTCACAAGTGGTCTCAGCTTACTGTCAAAGTTCGTTTATGGTAAAAAAGCAATTGATTTGGCGACCACTACAAATAATAGCAGCAATGCTGTTACCAGGGGACTCTAATTACATCAACTCATGTTGCAGGAAGGTTAACATGCTTACTCATACCAGAATGCAAAATTCAACTAGTTTACAATCAGTGCCTTTAAAAAATATTCCCTCCCTTGGATGTTTTTAACCTTTTTTTTTAATTAATTTATTTTCATTTTACCCTCTACCTTTAGAAGCCTTCCAGGGAAAGCTACTGAGAAGCATCTCCACATCATGATGCTGCCACCATGGTGCTTCACAGGGGGGTGTTGTGTTTGTGACTGACTTGGAGTTTCCTTTTGTCTTCATGGTGCTGATTAACCAGTGACGGGACCTGCCAGACACCGGTGTAAAAGAGTAAACATCTGAGGGCTGAATATTTTTATAGGCACCGCATGTAGTAGGAAAGGCAGGCTGTGACATAAGGACACAAAGACTGATCATGTGGGCTTTCACCTGCCTTATGATAATGCAGTGTAAACAGAAAACAAGCCAATGGAGAGCTTATGCTGTCTTTTTTACTGCAGGTTTGACAGCACCCACCCTTAGATGACATCCGAACAAAGCAAGCATGCTGATCTACATTCAGACGTATTAATGCAGTGTTTCTAAATCAGAGTGCTCTGACCTTGGCAGAGCTTTGTCACTATCTTTGAAGTTTTATCCAAAATAATAAAAAACCTTACATGGGTGAAAACTGGGAGCAAACAAACTAAATAGTGCCCTGGTGAGACGAAATCCTCAGATTTGTGTGTTTTGCGTCTGCCAACAGTTGCTGATCTTGTAACTCTTACATCAGCCAAGCTAAAAGTGAAAAAAAGGTGAAACACTTTCTGGAAACAAAACCTTGTCCAAACCCTGCAAGACATGGATTGGAGTGTCAGAACTGTGTCAAACTGCAATATAAAGTACTTTAGTACATTTAGTAGACAGCCAAGGTTTTTCCTCTGCAAAAAGTTTCACTTCTGCTGCATCATATCCAGAGTTTTAACCTCAGATATCTCTGTTTAGGATTGTGGGCATGTTTTGTCTCTTCTCCAGCAGGTACATCACCACCAATGTAAAATTATATCAGGAAAGATTTCCCTCTGAAATTCTCTGAACTTGTAACTTTTTATTTATAAAGCTAGACGCGAGCAGATGGGACAATTAATAATGAACTTCCACTTGATGAATTAGTAAACTAAATTGTAAGCCACGGACTCCTTCTTATCATTTAAAGAGAAAAGATTCCAAAAAAACCCAAACAATTTTGTTAGAATAAGAATATATTTTACTGGAGAGCACCTTTACACATACAAGAAATTTGTCAGGCCATTTGTGCTGCAAAGAAAAACATCAGAAAAGTTAAAATATTAATAGTCTACTCCTGTTTAAAGTGTCTTAAAAATTCATGTACACTGAAAAAAAGGAATATGTAATAATGGTGCCTATAAACAGTTTTATGCTGTTGTTGAGGTCCAGCCAATTGGTGCTATTAGTCTCAGTTAATGACATGGGGATCACTGGAGTGCAGTGGATGTGTCTGAAGTGGCTGTAGTAAAAGGATACCTGTTTCTGGTTAATCAGTATTCATGGCTACCATTAAACCATGAAGAAAAAGAATACTCCAAGCAAGTCAGAGAAAAGGTTATGGGAAAGTATAAGTCTGGGGATGCAAACAAAAAAAAAATCACATTAAATCCATCTCATCACGGTCCATCACAAGTAAGCAGCACAAAACAACATGATTCGTTAGTTGGAGTCAAATAAATGGAGGCAACATGCTTTCATATAAAATGTATGTACATTTCAATAAAAGTACCTAAAACTGTGCCGAAGTACAAACAATTCTGTATTCAACATAATCACATGGTAAGATTATATTGATATACTAGCAATACACCATATTTTGTTACTTCACACACACAGAGTCCACACATTAACATAGAGAAACTGAGTTACACCACTGAGCTTTGAAAGGGTTCAAATAAGAACACCCAGCTTATCAAAACTGCTGTCCATAACTGGGAGAAAGTTTCCTATTTAACAACATTAAGTCTCCTTGTGTTTTGAAGTGGAATGATCTTACACTCACTGAAGTGCGCTTTGCCTGCTTTATCTTCCGTCTCTGTGGCCATTTTCCCTCAGCGTCTCTCCCTCTGCTGCTCATTTAGCATAATGTGACTTTCCAACCATTAGAAGAAGAGAGGGCTAAACTCACTCACATTTTACTGCTGAGCTCAGATCCTCAAAGAAGTACCTCTTTAGTTTGTAAGTTGTTAATAGATTGATGGCACGACATCAAACATGCAATCCTAGCTAATAAAGTGTTTCCTACAAGGGCTGAAGACAATTCATGAAATTTCATCCCCGCTAGATGTTCCACACTCAACTGTAAGTGATATTATTAGAAAGTGGAAGCATTTAGGAATATCAGCAACTCAGCCACAAAGTGGAAGACCACATACAATAACAGAGCGGGGTCAACGAATGCTAAGGTAAATGGTGCATTAAAGTCGATAACACTTTGCTGATTCCACAGCTGAAGAGTTCTGAACTTCCACTGGCATTGAAGATAGGCACAAAAAGTGTGCATCAGGATCATGAAAGCCTCAAGCAAGTCTGTTGGGTGAACCAAAGACCAAGATCCATACCACAAGACCATCAAATCTGGAGACTGGCCAAAGAAGAATGGACAGGGATTTCTCAGGAGATGTCTTAAGCTGTGTTTCCATTACCCTTAGTAATGCGCAAAATCTAAACAGCACAATAAAAACTGGTAATGGAAACACCTGAATTTCAAAAAACCTCTCAAATATCACTAACAAGTTCTTACGCTGTCATGAGGAGGTTTTTCAGACATTTTGATATAGAAAAGCATGACTCTTCTTAACATCATACTTATACCCTTATAAGTGGCTTTTGCCATACATAGGGACTTTGTCTCTGAACTATTATCCATTGCCTTAATTTTTTGTTCAAAATTATCAAGGCAACTGCAGTAGATGTAATCACAATCATACCGACACGCAACGGGATTTGAACGTCCAGCTTCCTCGCAGCAGAGTCACGCGAGATGAGATTTTACGAGAATTGCGAGGCTCATGCCCCAAAACACCCTTCAGTGGAAACACATTCAAAGCGCATTTAGTCAACATTTGAGAAATATCACTTTTATTTTGCAAAAAACTGTAATGGAAACCCAGCTTCTGACACGTCCAAAGTAAAATAATGTAAGCATCCAAAATAACACTAGGATGTTTGAGAAGCTCTGTTGAAAATTATGTCCTCTGTTTAACAGCACTTGGGAAATACTATAGAAAAACTGAAATTTTCTTAGGTTGGGCAAACAAATGTCCTTATTCCTAAGCCTAAGCCTCAAAAAACACACTTTTACTCACAACACATTGCAGATGCAGTATTTGGAACTGGACTTTTAACACTGAAAATTATTTTTAATAAATACCCACCTAAGAGTCAACCAGGCATAATGCCGAATTTGTATTTTGAACCAGACTCTAAACTTATATCTGCTGTCAAAATTGAGTATTCTGTGTTTGTATGGGACTTGTACCCAGCCTCAAGTAAATTTGATGAACTAGAGTTTTTTCCACTCATGTTCTAGCCTCCTTTTTCAGAAAACCATTTTATGTGTACCTGTAAAGACAAATTTGATTAAAGTTTAAGGGTGGAAAAAGCTGCTGTGATGATTCAGTGGAGTAGAAGGAAGTGTTTCCTGTCGTAAATGAATTTGAGGTTTTAGAGGTTTGATGGAGAGGGACTGAGAGGAGCTGTCAACGCTTAGTTAGAAGATGTTTGTGGTTTTGGCAAGGGATTTTGGGCCACGGTGATCATTAATCGTTAATGAGGCAAAATTGTGAAACATGCTGCCTCTCAAGTGTAAGGTCTCACTGCTTTTCTCTATATCATTGTCGGCTAAATATTTGGATTTTGGTCTGTAAATCAGATGAAGACTCTATTTTCAGTAACATGTGGCTTTTACACTTTTTTGACACTTTACAGACTAAATTTTGAATCATTTATTCACTTAAAAAGCAGTTTTTATTTTATCTTTTATCCCACCTGTTAATTTCTATATCTAGGAGGGGGCCTGCTCTGTTATATGCAGCAGATTAGAGCTGTAAGAGTCTCCTTGTTGTCTTTAATTAGGACTGGAGAGATGATAATGGGGTCTAATGGATTTCTAGACAGCAGCACCAAAGTGCCAAAGAATCAAAGGAAGACAGTGAATTCCCTTATGAAATATGCATCAATGACAGTGAAATACAGACCAAAGGCAAACTGTGTTTGTTTGGAGAGCAGGGTGGAGGGCTGGTTGAAATAGGTTGCATAATCACACCATATTGCCATTCCTTTTTTTCCTCATGCACACCAGCTGTTGATGATGAAGGCGAGGAGCAGCTTTGATCAGCTAGAGGAGGTGTACCGAGGTTGGCGTTACAGATGTGGACCTGAAGGCGACTCAGGCTTCCTGACTGCTTGATTTTAATATTTATATTTCCATCACAGAGATTCTTCTTCTAATGCCTCTGTTTGGAAATGAGGGATATAAAATGGGCTTTACCAGATCAGACAGGAAAGAATAATTTTTCTAATTGACTGGAAAGGTTTCCTTTATTGTAGTCTAGAGTTGTTCCAATACTCATTCCAGTATTGGAAAATGCCTCTGATACCATCAAAAATGCCACTAAAGAGTCTGGGTGTCATCCTTAAGAGCACGCTATCTTTCTAAGATCAAATCAGTAGAAATGTTCTGCCAGCATATCTCACTTTTTGCAACACTGACGTCATTGGCCTTCACACCCTAGTCACTTCCTGGATGCATTACTGCAACTCCCTTCTTTTTGGTTTCCCCACATCCCTTTATAACTCCAACTAGTCCAGAATTCTGGCACCTGTGTCTTCTCCAGAACCCCACCCATTAACCACATCACCCCTGTTCTTCAGCAGCTTCACTGCATTATTTCTAAGATTCTGACCTCACCTTTAAGACCATCCATAACCTCGATGGTCTGTACATTTCTGACCCCCTGCACATCAGTACACCCTCCCACTCTCAGGTCCGTTTCTTTCATCAACTTCAACGTACCAACTTTCTGCTTGAGCCCACTGACTCGAGAAGCTGCTCTGCTCCCTGCTAGAGACTATGAAACTTTCATAACAAGATTTGTGACCAAATTTATCATGGCAATAGGTACAGTGTTTCCCACAGGATTTTTGAAAACTGTAGTCAGGGACCCTGAACCCTCTAGGGGGTCCGAGGGCTATTCTCTGTGAGAGATTGATGGATATTTTGAAGTTAAATGTGCCAGTCTTGTGTGTTTTTAGAGTACATTGATGAGACAAAATCTGTGGAAAATTTGTTCTCCTTAAACAGTTTTTTCTTGTAGTAATTTAATCATTCATATAATAGAATCTCAACTAGATAAGAGAAAAACATCATAGAGTCAGACTTTTTTGTTTTCTGTAATATTTTTCATATCCCTACCTGTGCAGGTGGTAGATGTGGAACAGCAGAGCCCTGATGACCTTTGTAGGAGGAGAACATCAATCCCTACCAGACTGCAGGAAAGAAAGAAACCTTCATGAATAAATACCTCCTTTTCCCCTGATGGAGTCACCAGGATAATATAAACGTCAGAATATGAAGCAGTCTGTGCTGATATTTACTCCTCCACATCCACACACTTAACATTTCTAACTGATCCGTTAAATTCTGCTCACTGAAAACTACGATTGATGAAAACTCCGACAGTCAGCATTTGCACACCGCGCCTGGGGAGAGAAATTCAAATAGCACAGTTGATGCACCTGCGACTGAAGCTGCTCATTGTGTCACTAATTTATCACCGAATTTCAGGCAACACAGGTGCTCAGACAGTACGTACAGGTCTGTAGATTAGTGCCAGGGGAGCTGATTCACAGCATGTCTGCAGCTCTCTAACAGAAAACTTTGAATATAGTTCATCTAAGGAAATATTTAGCAACTGTATCTACAATTATGATTATAAAAGAGCCAAGTAACACTACTGAACCTTGACATGATTATAATGATTATAAGCATGTCTTGTTATTTGCATCTTTTTGGAATAACTGGCAAATTAAGTTTGTAACTCCTGAAAATAAATTTGAATCAGCACATACATTCAACCTTTCTTTAGATCAATGGCTTATGCAAATCAGATTTTGACAACCACAGAGTAGATAGAGCCTTATGCAGCCCCTATTATCTTGGCACCCCCTGGTCTGACCTGCATTTCAGGCTGGAAACCAGTGACTTAGATGAGGAGGGCCTACTGGCTTACACCCTTGAGGAATTATTATTTTTAACTGAACAAAACCTGTCTTTGAAAGAACTCTGCTACTAGTCTTTCTAGTATTATTACTTCAAATTCTCCAAATATGGCAGCTTTGTCATCAACCTTATGCTCTTTTAGTAGGACTCTGAAGGTCAGTTTTGTACATGCAAAGGTGTGTGTACGTGGAGAAATGAAGCTTGAAGAAGTGGCAGGGTGGTATTTCTCTTCTGTTAACCTGTCGATGCAATGCGTGTGAGTAAATCTAGGAATAAGGGTAGCCATTTATACTGAAATATTTAGTAATCTTTGGCATATCGATCTCTGTCAAAGAGTGAGAAATGCAGCAACTTCAACAGGTCTCCAATATCATTTGAGCTTTTTGTCTGGCACAAACAGGAAGTTGTAAATCCGCAAAAGAGACTTGTAGGCAAGCTTAGATGAGCAGAGATTGAGCCAGTTGTTTTTGCGTCAAGGTAATGTTTTAAATGTAAATATATAAACTAGGCTGATAAATTTACCAGGGTATGCAGTATTACTGTAGTACTGTCCATTCCTTCCTTTGTGCCTCCTGTGTTTGCATACAGCCCTGCAGTCTCATGCCCTGATATGGGCATTTCTCTGCTAATTAGTAAAAACGTGCACGAGCTTCCAGCTAAAGATGACATGGCATTTATAGTTCTAAGAGCACAGAAGAGAACAATTATACTCAACATAAATCTGCCAGGAATCTGTAGGAATTTTTCTAAGAATGAATTAAGGAGAAATCATGAAATACTGGTGAATGAGGCCCATGGATTATTTTGTAGAGATGTTTTGGTTTGCATATATTTCTAAAGCAAATATTCCAGAAAAAGTTAGAAAAGTCATTGGCAAGGCTCCTGAAATCACAATTCCAAACAAAACAGAGTTAACTGGTACGCCTTTAAACACAAATCTATCACTCAGATGTAAATTGCTTTGAATAAAAGCATCTGCTAAATGACATTGTAACTTTTAGATAAAATCTAAGCTGTTTGTTGGTTTTGCAAGATATTCTTTCACCCCCTGGAATGCCCACCATAGCGGCCTTTCATGCTGCTTATCTTATGTCCCATGATTCAGTACGCTATTTAAAATAATCCAGAGAACCTGTCCATAAATTTTCTAGAAAGTCACTTAGTATGTGCCTTTTCTCTGCAACTCTAACCAAGCTGCTATATTTGATGAGTTTGGAGTGCTGACAAGCCGCTCTATCTCTACCAGATGTTGGATTTGTAGTTGTAACACTTTTCTAGTTTAACTCTGTCATCACTCCGGTTTGTCTTAGTTGGTGCTGCAAAGCATGTGATGTTAATTTACAGTGTTTAAGACGGTGGGGTAGTTGTGGAAAAAAATAGGACATTTTCTTGAGCACAGTACTTTCACTTTTTTAACCTTTAATGCTATCTAAGAGCTGGATGGCAGATTTACAGATCTAATAACTCAGAAATTTGAAGCTTTTAGACATCACTGAGGCCAGAACACAAGCATTACTGTTATTAAAGCATTTTCATAGTGAAACATTACCTTGACGCAAGAACATTTGGCTCAATCTCTGCTCATCTAAGCTTGCCTACAAGTCTCTTTTGTGGATTTACAACTTCCTGTTTGTGCCAGGCAAAAAAGCTCAAATGATATTGGAGACCTGATGAAGTTGCTGCATTTCTCACTCTATGACAGAGATTGATATGCCAAAGATTTCTAAATATTTCAGTATAAATGGCTACCCTTATTCCTAGATATACTGACATGCATTGCATCGACAGGTTGACTGAAAAGAAATACCACCCTGCCACTTCTTCAAGCTTCATTTCTCCACGTACACATCCACCTTTACCTCTTAAATTGAGCTCATGAATTATTGAAGCCTGTCCTGCTGCTCCGACCCTAAACTGTAATTAGTTTTAGCCAACACTCCTCATCATGATACAAGTTGTGAGCTACAAGAAGGTCGGGGTCAAGAGGGTGTGAATACATTGTTCCTTTCAGATGAGGAAACTGGAAAGTGCAGAAAGGCATAGGGGAAAGAACCAGTGAGAAAGTGGCGAAGAGAGTGGTGAAGGGGAGGGAGTGCGCCGGACAAAGCTTGTGATAGAGCAAAAAGAAAAGGGTTAAAAAGAGGGAGGGAAAATAACCATGTGCACACGTGAGAAGACAAAAATGCAGGCAACTTGCTGCTTTAACAATGAGTGTTTATCACACTTTTCCAAGAGCCAATTATCAGCTCCTGCATGAGTCATGGAGATCATTAAGACCGGTGGGGAGCACAGAGCTTCAGCAGAGCTTCCTACGATGTAGATGCTGTCTGGACTGAACCCAGAAATACTTTTACATGCTTAACAAAGGAAGGTGAGTTTGCATTTTTGTCTCGTGTCAGTGCAGAAAAGGTGAAGCCTTTTGTCGTCAATATTTTAAGCCATTTGAGTTGTAGTCCTTGCATGCTGTGTCTTGTTTCCTCGCGGATGTCTTACTTGAAGAATAACTGACTCCTCTCTGGCTGCATCTATCTCTCATGCTGTTTCTCCCCTCCTCTTTTCCCACTCCTTGTCAAGTTCTGCTTCCTTTTTTGATTTCTCTTTCCTTGGTGTGCTTTTCTTGCCTCTGGCGTGTCAAGAAAAAATAACTTACTTTAGGAATGGAGTGCTGTCTAGGCTGCTAGGATTCACCTGCTGAGTCACTGTTAGGTTGGCAACACGCAAGATGCTTTTAGGTCCATTTTGCCATCCATTTAACAGTCAGGGTGTGAGGCCTGATTTGGGACTTGCTGCAAATGCGTACCCCAGGATTAAGTGTTGAGTGACTAGTACTCGTGACATCAAATCGGACATCCAATCCACAGGGTGGGAGTAAGGGGTGGATGTAGCCAGTAAGCACAGCCTAGGGTACTGTCTGGGCAGGAAGTAGGGTTGCCACGAGCCCACGGTTGTGCTGTGGATGTTCCAAAAGCTTGAAAACTGCTGGCAGTGTTGGGGCATATCACCAGAGTCAAAAAGGCCCGGACAAAAGAGATGCCGTCAAGTTTGACCTTGGCTGCCGAGCGACGTGTGTTGACATGTGTCAGGCTCGACTCTATTCAACCTGGTTGTGGCACATTGGGCCCCACACTGAATCCTTAGCACCTTATATGTCTAATTCCCTTTATCAATAGCCAATTGAAGCAAGCAGACCAGGAAACTTTACCAAGCAGCTGTTTTATACTTTTACAGTGAACATAAACACGACTATCCTGTATTCTCAGCCAGAACACGACAGCATATAATGCTAGATTTGGCAGTTCTGTTCTTAAAATGTATGGTGTGTAGTGAGATGACCAACACAGTACACTGACATGCTAACAGATTCATTCACTGACAACTAGCCTTGACCACTAAATGCTTTGTGTTCACTACTGTCAACATGGCTGTGTTTGTTGTGCTTCCACCTTAATTCAGCTTGACTTCGTGTTGTTCTTTTCCACGTGCTAATTTGTAGAGTGCATGCAAAGCTTACCTTCGTGTTGTCCTCTGGGTAGCTGATGGTCAATGTTGAACATGTTTCATGTTTATTATTTCTGTTAGTTCTGAATGTCTTCCAAGCAGATGGAGAGGGAAAGATCACTCTTAAGATAACTCGCACCACAGGAAAATCTGTCAAGATGATGCAAAGATCCATCTGATAATCAGGACTTAGCTGACTTCATTCAAAAGGGGGGCAGCTGGTACAAAATCATCACTTTTTTCTTGTAGTGTGTGCCCTGCTTTGGATGCAGTCAGGAGAAGTCAGTTTCTCAACTATCTGTCACGCTGTTCCTCCCTGTCCCTTTCCTTTTCCATCTTCTCCTTGTCGCTTTCTGCTTCCTTTTTTGATTTGTCTTTCCTCAGTGCAGACTCTGACGTGTCAAAAAAGGAACTTTTTTCAGGAATCGAGCGTTTCCTGTGCTGTGGGACTTCACCTGCTGAGTCACATTCAGCCTTTATAGTGATCTCACCTCTCACCAATTAATTTTTCTTATTATTACCCCAGAATCTAGCCTTTTCAACATGGCTGTAGGCTAAATACAGACTATTTTAACCTCTTTCTCACTCTCACTGGTGTATTTCAAGCAGTGAGAACTCAATTCTACTCTTTAGTAAAACACTCCCTACGCTTAGAGCCAATGCAACAAACAGGTAAAACTCTCAGCTGTCCCATTTGAGCGCTTAAGCGTTGCCCGGCCTGACTTGGCTCAGTTTCACACTATTGTCTGCTCACGGTGATTAACTGTCGGTGCTTGTGCTATCGGATGATTTCTGCTTTGTGTTGAGAGCTCTACTGCGGCCGGCGGATGGGCCCGTTCGAAACTGCAGGGGAGGGAGAGGCGGTTAGCGGGGGCTTCTGCCAGGATTGTAGGGTCAGCTGATCGGCTCTGAGGTGCAGGAGATTTATGACCCCCCAGAACAAAGCTGTGTCTGCTGAGGGACCATAAACCATAAATCAGGGAGAAGTGGGTCAGATTGGGTCAGTGCTCATCTGCCGGCTGCAGATCTGCTCTCTCTTTTCCTGAAGGTGCCATTTTTTTGTTTTTCACCTGGCTGTGTGACACTTTAAGTGACTTTTCCAGTCTTTTCCGGAGATAGGCAGACCTGTTCTGGATTGAATTTCTCTATCTCTACTGTGAAACTGAGCGATACTCAGCCGTCACTCACATTTGCTAATGAATTCTTGTTTTTTTCCGACTTGAAATGCCATTAGCTTCTGTAAGTGAATCACCCCTAATCCTTTTATTATCTGCAGCTCTGTTAACACTGTTGGCCTTTAGTCTCTGCTCGTCTTAATCATCCTAATTATACCATGTTTGTCTTTTTGAGGGGCTGATGAGAATGAAACAGCGTGTTCTGATTCTGGCACTGACTTGTTACTGATTGTACACGAGGCATTGCATCGACTCTGCTCTGTCTGATTCGAGTCTTTTTGATTCTGATCGCTGCTTTGACTAGTTTTGTGATTCGTCTTCCTTAGGGCAGTCGAAGCCGATGTGAAAAATTGATTTTCTGCAGAAGGATTAGCAGAGGGGTTGTAGCTATAGGCATGCATTACATTACAATGATTCATCCTGCGTGTGCACACCAAAGTCAGCTAAACAAATCCTTTATTAGCTGTTGTGTAAGGTGGATATATGACTAAAACATGCATAGGGGAACTGCAGACTGCAGCCTTTACTGTCAAAGCAGTAGGAGTCCGGTGTGGGAATTGGAATGAATAACTCGAAGCTGTTTTCATAGTCCAGACAGCTTGAGAAGAGAGATGAATAATCTTTGCTGGGAAGGATGGATCTTAATTTATTTGTGTCTGAATTGTTGCACAAAGAGACATTGCATACTGCTGCTGGAAATCAAACAAATGCAAATGCTGCCAGTGGAATGGAAATGACTGGGAAACATCAGAAGTCTCTCTGTAGGAGCGCCATAACAGCAGGGATTTGTACTTGTGTTTACGACAACACTGATAATATTTTCTCCCATTGTGGGGCGAACAGGAATTAAGCATGACTGTGAAGCATGCTGCGTTAATGTTTCTCCCTTTATTATGCTAATATCTGGCAGGTTTACAGTGCGTTCAAGTTCAAAAAGGACTCAGCACAGCGTTTGCTTTGAATGGAAGTGTTTGCACTAAGCTTAATCAGGAGAACAGATATTTGGGAGTAAAGATACTTAAGAAAAGACAAAGTTAAAGTATGGTTAAAGTGAAAAGGACAGACTCTGAAATGAACCAGGAGTGTAGAAGTTCCCCTCAGAAGGACAGGGTCTGTTTCTGTGCAAAGCTCAACTGGAGCTTAGATCATAAATCACTGAAGTCCTCATATACCAACCATTCTTAGGATTTTGTTTAAAACTGTGTTTGTCAGTTTTTATAATAATGATAATAATGATACATTTTACTCATAAAGCACTTTTCGAAACTCAAAGACACTGTACAATATCTAAGAAGACCAAGAAGGACCAAGCACCTAACGTTTGGGGACACCTTGAGTCAGAGGTTGTGTCACTGTTGTAAATGGATTGTCTGTGTGAGAGATAAGACTTTAAGTCCCTATAAAGTGATAATAAATCTGCATTTACATTTGTTGTATTATAGGCCAGTGGGTTATGAACCACTAGGCCAAATTTCAGTCAAATAAAACATCCCCAAGTTTATAAAACTAAGCTTCGAAATCCTGAAAAATGAGGCAGTAAAATCTGTGGGTGTGCCGGTTGAATGAACTGAAGCCACGCCCACTCACGAGAAATACAATCCTCAAAAATGAAAAATGCTATAACCTGAATGGAGGAATCATCTGTCTGCTCTGCTGGACCTGTTGGCTCTATATGTCGGCCACCAAAGAAACAATTACATATATTTTGACTAACCTTGCAAAGCAGACGGATACGCCCATATCCTTGTTTTTCACTGGCGAATCCTTGTCAAGCTCCCGTCTGAACCGCTTGGGGTTAGAAAGTGACAGGACCAATCAGCAACAAGGGGCAGTACTTTCAGGCACGGCAGAGTCGTAACGTAAACAAGCAGCAGCAAGAGGCCGGTGCAATTATGGCGGAAGAGATTAGCGTGGATGCTGCTGAAGTGCCATTTTTATCAGAACTTGATGACATGTCTTTGTTAAAAGAAGAAGAAAGAACAGCAGTGAGTTTTTTTGTTTTTTTTTTCAAAAATGACAACAGTCGAGTACTCACATGTCCATAGTCGCCATGTTTCGCGTTATTCCTCCATAGCTGCGCATGCACAGCTCGATAGCTGATACGTCACGTGTTTTGTTGCTCTGATTGGTCCGTAGAGACATGACGGATAGAACGTTCATCCAATCACACCCTGAGTTTTTTCAAAGCCTCTGCCTTTTCTCAGACGTTTCCTATTGAAGCTTTCACAGACGGATGTGTGTGAAACAAATCCATCTGGCGTGTCAGGTTATATTTTGACAGATTAAAGCTAAAAAGTTTCAGTTTCATTTTCCCATCCCGTATTTAAAACTTCAGGTAGGAGTTACATGAAGTTATGTCTCTTGTTTGAGACATCTTTGTTGTTAAGTTTCCACTAAAAACACTCAGTTTCTTTAAGTTGCTCTTCAAAATAAAAGTCTTCATTGATTAGCATTGAAGACTTTTATTATGACAGACTTGGAAGGGAGTATCTGTCTATCATCAGATACTTTACTAAACTTTATCATTGCAGCACTAACAGACATTAGGGATTAAGCTGAATCTGCTTGTAGAGAGACAGCCACAGTCTGCTTCTTTTAACCATCCAGGATTAAAAACACATGAAATATGGCTTAAAACACACCAACAGCAAGATGTTTGTTCCTGCTGCATCTGGTTCAAGTGAAACATAGACAAACACTCCTGCATTTAGCCTGCCCCTTGACCTTATGTTGACCTTATGATCAGAGCTGCCTGGCTCTGTGCCGGAAAATAGACAAAATCCGTTTTCTGGCTCAAATCTCTGTTAAGATTCTTTGAATGATCCATGGTCAACTGTGGCTGATAGATGTGGCAAATTTACCTCACAGTGAACAAAAAACAGCATTTAACTGACACCTAACTTTTAATGAAGGCAGTGACATCAGCTAATAACAGACTGCACTGAGATGAACTGCTCTGTGATTTGTTATCACTGTAGCATTAGAGGGGCAGGGTCATTTCTCACTGTGGACCGGTGATGTCAGAGTTCACAAATTAGCCCTGCCCAAATTAAACCCAGCCAGGAAAGAGGTGAAAACTTTCTAACAGTGTAAATCCAAAATTCAGTCACATGTAGATATCAGTGTTTTCACATGTTTACAGCAACCATATTTCAACATATCTAGTGTGTTAAGACACAAATTTTGATTTCACTTTATGGGGTCTTTAAGTGAACAAAAGAGAAACAAAACGGACCGACTGCAGCAGCAAGGTTTGGAACTAGCATCCCTGAATGTATCTGTTAGAGTACTTCCAGACCAGCATTTTTAGTGTACAACCAGAAATGACATTGTATAATAAAACTTAGAAAATAGGGACACAAAAATACTTATTGTGCATCACTATTAGAAAACTTTTGAGCCATACATTTTAACCTCTAACTTTTTTCCTCTTAAGGCTAGCAGTTCCAATGATGCCATCCATGCATAAGCTTTTCTAGTGGGCCTGGAACTTGGGTGACTTTCAGGGACTTTAAAGATTTAATTCACTCCAACAGATTCAACATTGAACCTCTATCCATTTTTAGTCCCTTTTCAAATAGTTATTGCTGCTAGCTTGAATGCTAATTGCTATTTTTTCTGAGAAAAGGGGCTGTCGTCTAATGGCTGGCTGTTCCGTCATTATATCATGTTGTGTCAAACTGCACATGCTCAAACACTCAGATCATTATGGAGATTATCTGAATAGTAATAGGGTGAAAGAGTGATTATGAGAATTAATGATCTGGTTTTACACAATAGGTCTATTTGAAAACAACATTTGATTTCTTTGTGTCGACTCTGTTGCTCCCTCACTCTACTTCATCTCTTTGTTGATTACCCCCTGCTATGTGTTGCTTCTTTCTCTGCAGTTCTGGGTTAAAAATCTGACTTAATTTGTATTTTTTCTTTCATAACATTATAATTAAGGTTCAGTATATAAGTGAAGAAAATAATGCTTTCCGCCTTACTTCTCACTTCTGGTTACATGCCTGTAAAGTGAGAATAACAAACAAGCCCACTAAAAAGTTTGAACTAAACGTCTCCCTAAACACCCTCACGGATATTTGCTTTTTATTTTGAAAGTGTATAACACAACAGCTTGAAAAGGCAAAAGTGACCCTTTCAGAGCTTAATATTAATTTATACACTGTGAAAATGGCTCCTATTGTAGCTACAAAGAGCCATACTGTTTCGCTCTGCTTTTTTTGGACTTTTTGCACATTTAGTATACATGTTGTTCACAATAACCAGTAGTCATTATGCTGAAGTTTTGTCACCATGATGGCTTTTTACTGCCTGCGCGGCTGTAATGGGTTACAGAAACAGCATAATCAAGTCTCCTGGGTCAGCTATTAGGCTGCTGTTTGCTTTATTACTGCAGTCCCGTCTTATTGTTGCATTAGTTTGGACGTGACTCAGGACTGCCAACAACTCTTGTTTTCTGGCCCATTAAAATGATTCCCACAGCAGTTTAGAGGCATTATTATATGATAATGTACAGCCCAAAGCTGCAGTGTTTTTATGGTCATCTCAACAATGAAGAGTAAAAGAGTGAAAACAGAGCGGTATCACATATGCACTTGGAAATTTATCATTTTAATGCGCTCTCAACAGCACATTTGGCTCCCAGTCCAGCACTTTAAAGCTTTAATTTTGGCCCAGGAAGGCAGAAAAAAGGACTTCCTTTGCTGTTTTACATATGATTCAAGTCTTCTGCAGGAAAATAAAGCAGTTATAACTTTAGGAGCTCTTTCATTGCTAAGTTTCATCATTAAGGAAACTAGGGATATCATTTAGATACACAATGCATGCATATTCAACACAAATTAAAGGAGTTTTGTTTTCTACAGGATGACTGATGGATAATTGTTGCTATTTATGGGAGGTAAATTCACTCTTAATGGTCATCGGCGCAGCTTGGACGACATGTAATTAAAATCTCAGTTTGTCTGTTCCCTTTGAATTACAGGAGATTTCCAGGCTTCTGCAGAACGCAGCTCTGTACCTTCAGCAGTTTGTCTCTAGAGAGCTCGCTGCGCTTTGAAGTGAATTGTTGCATTGTGCTTTGAATCCAACATCAGGCGTGCATCTGTTCTACGGGTTTTAACTCATCGACATCATCGAGCGTGATAATTTCTCCCCAGACAGCCCCGAACGAGCTGTAATGTCATACACAGCGGATTGATGCCCTTATCCTTTGCGGGATATAAATCAATGCAACGTAACGGATAAAACAAAACTTCATGAAGCCACCTCTTAGAGGATTTTGGGTATCTTTAGATAGATGACTGACATCTATTTCTAAGGGTGATGAACTGATGAACTTTATCACAGTGTTTGCTCAGCAAACAGAGCTAGATTGACAGGTCAGATATTATATTCAACAAAAGACCCACAAAAGAATGGTGAGATTCAACAGAAAGACCACCAAAACCTCATTTCATTTCAACGTAGAACAAAATTATGCTAAGTTGTGATGCTAGATCTTATTGTAAAAAGTGACTTCTGACATTTAAACATCTAGTGATAAAGAATGATCTACAGAAGACAGAGAAACTTATTCTGTCTTTAATATTCAGGATTCTGCTGATTTAGCCTATGGTATAGGCTAAATCATTTCAGTTCTTTATAGGGCTGAACGACTTGTGAAAAAAATGTTATTGCAATTTTTTTCCCTCAAATCAATTGCAATTTGATATGCAATTATTTAGGTTCCTTATTTTATGTGTTGTTCAATATACATGAGCAAGAAATCATTCTATATTACAACAAGCCAACAAGCACAATATGAGATAAGTTAAACTGGGGCGCACCGGTAGTTGAGTGGTTAAGGCACGCACCATGTACGCGGGCGGTCCAGTTTCAAGTCTGGCCTGTGGCACCATTTCCTGCATGTCTCTGCCCGCTCTCTTCCCTGTTTCCGAGTCTATCCACTGTCCTCCTCTATCTAGGAGGATTTTTGTTAACAAAAATAAAAATTAAAAAGACACTTGAATGTTTGAATAATGTGTATATCATAAAAAAAGAAAAAAGATTGTATTAAACTGGTATTTTGACACTCTTCAGGTTAAAGAAATATTGCACTGTCTGTGATTTGAAAATTGCAGCATGCCAAATTGCGAATTAATATAATTTCCCAGCCCTAGTTCTTTAATCCTTAAAGGGAAAACCAGAATCATAATATGTTATGATTACTTTGCAGCTATTGGTGTTTATCAATATGTTACAGCTGCATGCAAAATAATTTGGACTGTCAAAAGATTACAATTATTTAATTGCGATTAATCCAAAATTCCACTATTTTGCATTAAAAATGACTGCTGTGTCATTTTGGATTTTTGTTCTATACCTAAAGTAATGCTAAATGACTTCTTGTTGGTAAGACAGCTATTTTTTTTAGAAACACAGGCTTTAAATCCCGGTCTGAAATGGTCTTTTAAACTGAGATGAACCTCCCACCACTAGAAGCCTCTGTAGCTTCAGTGAATGGCTGCTGTCTTTCTGTCTGAGCTCTCCTCGACACTTCAACGGATGTAAATATGAGAAGCTTAGCAGTTAGCTTGTAGCAGGAAAAGCGCTATGTATGGCAGTTTTTTAAGTAATAAATAAAAATTGAATAGAATGAATAAAGTGGTATTTAGGCTGTTGAGGGTTGAACTCACGTATAACTGCTCAACTGAAGTGAAAAGGCCACGATATTAATCTGCAGATAGGTACAAAGGCTGGCGGAGCTAGCTGCTACTGTTAGCCAGTGTGATGTTAGCCTGATATATTCTGTACAGCGTGGCTAACACAGTGACCCTGTGATGAATTTGACTGTTATCTAAGTATTTTCTTCTCTTGGTTGGTTAAATGCAATTTAAATGAGTGTTTAGCTGAACTGGGAAATAGAATGTAGAATAGACTAAAATGTTCCTGCAGACTCTGGTTGCTCAGTTTTTTGTTTAACTCATTTGTTTATTTTGATTCAACAAAAAAGGACAAAAAGAAACCAGTGTCACATAAAAATGTTATTTCATCAAAGTTTGAGTTTCAAACTTGTTTCCCATATCCACCTGTTTTTTTTCTATGATACTTGATCTTTAAAATGATGCAGTTTTCAGTTGTAAATACCTTTTGTCAGTTGTGTAACTGTATCCTCTCTGTGTTTGCAGCAGACACTCTGCAGTGAGCCCAGACACATGAAGCTCCAGTTTCTACACATCTTAATGGAATGCAGCCGGATGAATTATTAATGCCAAGGTAAGAATAAAAGAATGCCACACACACACAAATTCGTCCTCAGCACTGCCTGTCGCTGGCCCATACCTGTGCAGTGTTTTAATGCTGAAGCAGCTTGGAAACAGACCTGCTTTAGCATAACTGGGTAAAACAGGTTTTCTCTTTCATGTATAGTGGTGACTCATGAGAGAGTGAACACGTGTCATCTATACCTTTAATATTAAGCTTCAGTTAGCTTAGCTAAGCATGGACTTTTACAAAGTTTTAAAATCACTGAAGCCTCAGAATTATGAGAAAAATATGACTTAAATCACTTAATACAAACACTATAAACACTATTAGCAATTTCTGTTTTGTTTTTCAGATAAGTCCACAACAACAAGTTGCTCTTCCGTTACCATCTGTTTTCATTGTATGGAGTTTACACATCTACTAGTAACAAAGTTAAGCCCTCAGCCAGCAATATAGCTTTGAGAAAGGCTCAGTGGTTTCGCCCACCTGCCACTTGTTGAATTTGTTCGGGTTTTTTAAGCAAACCAGCGCTCCACAAGATTTATATACTTCATGGTAGGGGTGCGCAATAGAGGATTTCAGAAGAAATAGAATGTATCGCCAAATCTGTTTTTATTGTAGAATAAAAAGTGGTAAAAACAGCAAATAAAACCCACAAAAGATAAAAGCAAAGATATTAAAGGTAAAATTACAGTGCAGGGTTAGAGTTAAAATAGAAAATTTAAAATGTGTTTAAGTGTTTTAGTCAATGGAAGCAGTGAACAGGTGAATCTTCAAGCTTGATTTAAAAGAGCTCAGACTCTCAGCAGACCTGATGTTTTCTGGGAGTTTGTTCCAGATATACGGAGCATAGAAACTGAGCGCTGATCTATATGTTTAGTTCTGACTCTTGGGACACAGAGCAGACCTGCACCAGATGACCTGAGTGGTCTGGATGGTTCATACTATTCTAGAAGGTCTCTGATGTATTTTGGGCTTAAACCATTCAGTGCTTTATAAGCTAACAGGAGTATCTTAAAGTCTGTTCTCTGAGAGACAGGGAGCCAGTGTAAAGACCTCAGAACAGGAGTGATGTGGTCCACTCTCTTGGTCTTAGTGAGGACTTGAGCAGCAGCATTTTGAATCAGCTGCAGCTGTCTGATTTTCTTGAATCATATCGTATCATGTTGTATTGTGTCATATCATATTATATTACATTGTATCATATTGTGTCAAATTGTAGTGCATCATATTGAATTGTTTTGCATTTATTACATCCTGTCAAATTGTGTTGTATCACATCATATCATATTGTATCATTTTGTACGATATTGTTTCATGGCATACTGCATTGGATCCTGTCGTATTGTATCGTATCGTATTACTTCTTTCTGCTCTCAGTGTCTTAAAAACAGCAGCTGGCAACTTGACAGACTGAAGCCGGCCTGATTCAAGATGCAACAGCTCACGCTTCAACGTTCCCCTGGAATGTTCTCAAATGGTCCTGTTGCTTTGGGAATCTCTGATCTGATCTGGGTTTGGCACACACAGCTGTCTTTTCCCCCATATGTCAGACCTAAGATTGCTAAACAAAGCCAAACTAAGGTAAACTAAGCCAAGAAAACCTGAGCTTAGCTAAGCTAAACTAACTAATAGACTATAGCTCCCTGTTTGTGTATAAAGATGTGTAAAGCATCATTTTTCATCTAACTTGTGGGCAAGAAAGCAAATAAGATTACTTCCCAAAATCCAAACTGTCACTGTGAGTTGTCTCTTTTGGCTTCCTGTCACCCTGGAGTTTAGGAGTTTATTAACCTTCAGGCTGCTGCAGTGATTTGTCTTGATCATGGATATGTAATGACAGGGACCTTTTGGTCACTAGCAAGGGATGTAATTCATCAAACTCACACTCATACTTTATTCTCATGCACAGGCTTACAGAGGAGTTTGCCCAAGAATTGTGTTTGCTTTACTTAACCTAATCTAACATTTTTACACATTAAGCCTCTCTACATAATCAGAATCCCACTGTGGCTGCTCTGTAATTCAATATTTCTGCAAATTATGCATTTTTGCTTTCAGTTCTTTCAAAGATACAAAGCAGATGTCAAACGTCAGAGCTAAAGGGTATAACTAACTCTTTTGCAAAACATCTCCACATTCAAATATGGCCAAACCATAAAAGATTGTTATTAAGAAAGGATCAAAAACATCACATGCTGTAGCGTTAAATGTGTTCTAAAGTCAGCGCCAAGGTTTCCAAGCAGACTTAAAATACTTTTATGCAAAAAAAGGATTCCATCCTGCCGTTAAAGCAGTGGTTTATGTTTGAACCTTTTCTGGTGGAAGTCTGTCCGTACTGTAGAAATAATCCATGTTAATACTGTACATGAGGGATTTTTGGCCTCCTCTCATAGGACAGAACACAGCAGGGGATCTACCGAACAACAAAGAATGTGATCAACACTTCCACTGTGAAAAACGTTGAGAAAAAAGTTCCTGTCCAGAAATAACTGTAATCATCTTGGAACACTTGCAACTCTAAGGAAGCTGAAGCTTTACTCTTCTCATTGGAAAAGTTTGAATGTCATCCTCTGAAGTCTGAAGTCTAATGTAAGTCAAGGTCTTTATTTAATGTTTTGCAGAATTATTTTAATTAAGTGTTGTAATATATCTGGCTGGGAGGCTTTGCGGCACGCAAGCGTCCAACAGTAATGAGCAGAGGATTTAAACTTTTTTTAGCGTAGCCTAAATTAGCATTTTTTTCTCCCACTGTAGAACTTAAGGCACATTACACCTCTGAGACTGCCAAATTTTGCTCTGCTGCTGCCTCTTTCCTTGAGGAATCATAGTTTCCGACACTTAAAATAGCACGTTTTCAATGTAGGAGCCAGGGTCATACATTTGTAACAAAAAGCTTTTCCTCTCTATTGATTAGCAGTTTTTCCCTCTTTTGTGTGTGAGCTTCAGAGTGGTGAATTATTTTTTATTATTCAGAGCTGGGTTAACTGCACTCTGAGCTCTGCTGTTACTTCGCTCTTACATTTTTATATGATGCAGTGTTGCTCATGACTGCCTTTTCACATGAAGGAACATCACATGTTTTCACCAACAAGGTACAGCACCAATAAAAAGTGTTTGCACTTTTTATTTTTGTACAAAACAAAAAACTCTTTAAAGTCAAAGAAGTCAAGATTTCAACAAAGTCATGCCAAACAAAATATGAAAGGTAAAATAAGTGATTGCATAAATATTTACCAGTCACTGATTAATCAGTATTCCTGGCTACCATTACACCATGAAGACAAAAGAACAATTTGAGACACTCAGAGAAAAGGTTATTGAAAAGTGTAAGTCAGGAGATGGATACAAAAACATTTCCAAGGCACTGAACATCTCTCTGGGTTCAGCTGAATTCATTATAATTCATAATTCATCAAAATGAAAAAGGATTGAAATGACTTAAATGTGGCTTAAACTTAAAGACTGAGACTAAAATTAAAAATAGCAGTCAAATTTAACACTGCAAGACATCTATGACTACTCTGAAGAAGTTACAAGCTTCAGCAGCTGAGATGGGTGAGACCCTCCATACAACAAGTGTAATCTGGGTTCTCCACCAGTCAAAGCTTTATGGGAGAGTGGCAACTGTTGAAGAAAGCTCTATTAAGGCATGTGAGAGACTCCATGGTCAAGTAGAAGAAAGCTCTTCGGTCTGGTGAGACCAAAGTGGTGCTTTATATCCATCAGACAAGATGCTATGTTTGTTAGACCCAAAACATAACCACATCACCACGAATACACCAGCCTCACTGTGGGGCCCGGTGGTGGCAGCATCATGCTGTGGGGATGCTTCTCAGCAGCCATGTCTGGAAGGCTTGTAAAGGTAGAAAGTAAAATGAATAGAAAAATCCTGGAGGACAATCTTATTCAGTCTGCAAGAGAACTACGGCTTTGGAGATTATTTATTTTCCAGCAAGACAATGACCCAAAGCATACAAATTAGAAAGGGCTGTTCATACCTGATTCCCATTCAATTTGCTAGAGTTTGAGCATCTTTGCAAAGGAGAATGGAGTAAAATTACAGCGTCCCTATGTGAAAGCCTGATTGAGACCTATCCACAGAGACTGAGTGCTGTGATTGCAGCCAAAGGTGCATCTACTAAATACTGACTTAAAGGGGAGAATATTTACTTTAACATTAAAGTTTTTTTGTACCTTTTTGTCAAAAAGCCAAATTAAAGTTACAATGATTGATTAGAGTAAAACACCCAAGGGGGTGAATGCTTCTTATAGGCACTGTATGCACTTTTTAAAGAAAACATTCAACTGTAGCACATTTAAAAAACATCAATTTCTCATTATTGATTAAATTAAACCATATTTACCATAAAAAGCATCTTATATGCTTTGAGCTCTGGTCAGCTTCTGATATAATATACTTTAACTGCACTGGAAAGTCAAAACAAAAAGGTAATACTGTATCATAATGTCAAAGCTTTAAAAATGTTCCTTGTTTTTATTTTTAAAGTCAGTTAAACAGAAATCTTTGACTGACTTGCCAAATGAAGTTGCAATCAGGGAGCATTCAGAATTGAAGGAATTTCACTGTTTCCAACATCTCTCCCTGCCTCTTTCTGTCTGGATTTAAAATTAGTAACATATTTATTTTTAAAATGATCTAGAGGACAACCTGAAGTCCACATTTGTACCATAAAATGCAAGTACATTTCTGTAGTTTGATCATGTATGGTTTTCACATTCTTTGCTTTATTAGATTTAATGTAAAAGAGAGCTTATGGGATAATTAAAGCATTTTTTTCTACAAGCTTTGCTTTTAAGGAATGAACTGTTGGGTATATGTACTAGAATTTTAAGGTTCTACTGTTTGGTGACTGGGAGTCAAAAATAATTATATTTCCTGGTTTGGCCTGACACTGTTACATTTCAGTGTGTGAACAGGTAGTGACAAACAAACCTTGTGCAGAAAATTACTGCAGGAATAAATAAGTATGCATGAAGCCAGCGCTGCTTTCCCTGGATGTGTATCATCCCTGTTGCTTGCACACGCAGGGTCACACTGCAGCTATCACAGATGTGTTTTCCATCCTCGGCTTCCTGCTGCCTCTGTATCCTTCCCAGGAGCGCGAGCAGGTAGAGACACAGCAGCAGAATGAATGGGCGGCAGAGGCAGCAGCAGCGAGGTGGACCAGAGAGATTAGCTGGGAAATTGACACTGACAAATCTCATACATTAAGGCTTCCTGGGAGGCAGCTATCGGTAGAAGAGGCGGCAGGTACCGTATCCCAGAAAAGGCGCTGGGTTTCTTTAATACTCTGCTTGCAGCGCGTTGGAAAGCTGCACCAACCTGTCGTCTACAGCGGGAAAGATAAGAATGCCAGGTGTGCTTGGAGACATTTCATTTGACTAATGTGTTTACAGCTAGAATAATGAATCGAGTGAGGAAGATGAGAGTAATTAATTTGAGCTGTTCTAGCTAAATAACAAAGCAAATACGGGCAAAACTGTTTCATTTCCCTTTGGAACTGGAGCTTTTTTCCCTTTTCCTCGCCTGCTTTAATGAGATAAAGCCAGTCGTCTTTGATAAGGAGTCCTTGCTTGTGTTGTTAGTAGCCTAGTAGCCCTTTTGATCTGTTCTGAGGGGGTTTGCTTGCATTTTCTCCATGAAAATGAAGGACAAAGCCATAAACAGCATTTGCATTCATTTTCCATCTTTTTGAGGATTCAGAGTCTAAAAATATGACATCTAATTATGTCAGAAAAACAGGAATTCATTTGAATCTTTAAACAACACCCAAATTTAATTAACAGTTTCACATTTTATCTTCATAAGTAAAGCAGACTCTAATTATCCTTTTCCAACCCTTAAAAAAAACATAGATAAAACTGTTTGTTTGTTCATGTCCTGGGAGTTAAGAGTCTAATTACCAAACATAAACAACTCTGTGGCCTTTACCAGCCACTACACCTGCTGTTTGCCCACTCTTATTCCCACAGACTTAACCTTACTCAAGAGGTTCACAGTATGGTCCTTCTGTCTTTATTTATTTTGGACGCTGAAGTTGTTTTGTTGAAAAAAATGGGACCTTTGGTGTTGCATAGCAACAAAATGAGTGCCTGGGACTTGGGATCTCTTCCCTGACTACCTTGAAACTTTTCTTAGAGGAGTTTGCTAAAGGTGACATATCATTCTCCCTTTCCACCTCTGACACAGTCCTCCACAGTGGTGGAAAAGAAGCATCTGAATCAGGCTTTTTCCAAAACAGGACATAGGTCAAGCACCAGAGGAGGTTTTTGACCCTGTATTAACCAGCTCTGAACAGCCTTTGTCAGAGTGAGCAGTTTTGGTGTGTCGCCATTGAAATATGAAAGAGGCTCTTCTTATCCTGACCCTCTATTTGAATGTGCCAGCATGAGAACGGCTGCACATTTTCACAGCTGAGGGTTGAGAAACCACGAGAGGGATGGGCATTATTGTACTGGCTCATTGTGATGTCAGAAGGAGAGTAGATACTGATCAGATGGTTGGATTTCATGTGTTCAGGCATACATCGCCTATGAAAAGTATTCACCCCCATGGACGTTTTACTGTTATTGAAAATTAAAATCAATTATGGTCAGTTTTGGTGTCTTTTTTTGACCAAAAAGAAAAAAAAAACAACAAAAACCTATTTAATGTCAAAGTGAAAACAAATTTCTACAAATAAATGTCAGTTAAATAAAATATGTAATGCAAAATAAGTGATTGCACAAATAATAATAATAATAATAATAACTTTATTTATATAGCACTTTAAAAAACAGATGTTTATAAAGTGCTTTAATAGACATAGCAAGGGCAAGAACTCAGGGGTTTTTCAAAATAAACAATTAGCAATTAACCAAATGGAGAAAGTCTTGAGAATCAAACAGAAAATTAAAATGAACTGAAAAACATGAAAACTCAGGGAAGCTGTAAACATCCTTTAGAGTAACTTTTTGCCCATTAGATGGTAAAAAAAAAACAGCTTTTTTGGATTTATTTTGGCTTCAGGAGAAACATGTCTGGAACACAGATGTAATGTGAAACTTAAGACCAGCTGATAGACATGTAGTGTAAGTTCTATCCTATCAGGTGATCTGTCATGCAGGTGCAGTATGTTAACGTGTGTGCTCCTGCTTTAATCTTATTTCACTTATTCTTTAAGCAGCTCTTAATTGACCATGATTGAGTTTTCTATCGTTCACAACTGTTGTACAGTCATATTGTTTAGAGGCGTCTACACAGCGGCAGCTTTACACAGACCATTTTTCACTCTGGATGATGAATTCGTCAGACTTTTTATTTTGGTGCTTCATCAAGGAGACGAGCTGTTAAATATTCATGGCCGTGTTGTGTTCTTAAAATAAGGCTCATTAGCACTCCCAGCCTCTTTTCAAGTTCCGCCTTTCTCTTGTCACTCTCAAAAAGAGCAACACAAACACGTTTTTCATCTCTCATAATGTCTCCGCTCAGCAGGTTTCATATATTATACCGAACAGTGCCTTCAGTTTGAAGTCAGACCAGCTCTAATACTTTCAGATTGTGATTCCTGTTCATGTGCCCAAAGGAGTATCGATTGAATCAGTTTAAGTGTTGTAAAAAAATGTTGGCGCTGTAATAATAGAATTGATTTCTCAAAATAATGGGAACATATGCTCCTAACAGGATTACAACTATTATATTTCCCTTGAAAAAAGAAAAAAGAAGATCTGGCAGCAGCCAGCTGAGTGTTTAAACTTTGAACCTTCTTGTTCTAAGGCAGCAGTCTGGCTGGGCTCGTCCTTTTTACACTTACATGATCTCTCCTCGACCATATGGATGTCCTCTGGGTCCAGATTTGGACACAATTGGTTTGAACGTGATATCTGTCTCTGTTTTAGTTTTGTGATCGGCTGCCAACCTGTGCACTGCGTCAGCCCATGTTAGGTGAGGATACAGTTCCAGGATACCTGCTGAAGAGGCTTAGAAAATACTTGGCACTTGATCTTTGTTTGTTTTATCATAAAGTAGTCAAAGCTGTTCTTAAATGTATTTGTCATGGAACTTTAAAAGAGATTAAATGTTCCTCTTCACTTCAAAATTTGGAACTTTTTGTGTTAGTTCATAACATTTTACCCAATTGAAAAAAATGTAGTTTGCATTTGAAACATGACAAAATGTGGAAAACACCATGATGAATGAGTACACAGGTACTTGCTTCTGCAAGGCTCTGTGGGAAATATAACCCTAATAAAGACTGAAACTCATACTTGTCTTTTTAAAATCAAGGAGTCTTGTGAGCAACTCTAAACAGAAACCTACTGTGCATTCAGAAACTCTAAACAGACCCTTTATTTGTTTTCAGTTTTGCTACATTGCAGCCTGATTCCACAGTCAAAAACATACATTTTTTTTCTTTTGGAGAATTAGGGATGCCATTGTGCAATTGGAAACTTTCAGTGCAGCTGTGAAGCCTTCTATAAAGAGGTGTAACCCTTTTCAAATCATGTCCAATCAATTTAATTTACCATAGCTGAAGGTGTAGACACAGCACAGCAAAGATCTGGAGAAATTGGAGGAACCTGAGCTGACTTTACAAGGTTTTTGCAAAGGGTCTGAATACTTGTGTCAGTGTGATTGGTCAGTTTTTCATCTTTAATGAATTTGCAAAAGTGTCTCAAATTCTGTTTTCACTTTTTCATGTTGGGGTACTGAGTGTAGATTAACGATATCAAAAATGTGTGACTGTAGCATCACACTGCAACATTACAAAATTACAAAAGGTGAAGGGGGTTTAAATATTTTCTTAATTGCACTGTAAATATGACTTCCCTCTCACTTATCCCTGCTTCATCAATGCTAATGCTACTGGCAAAGCTTTACTTCCTCCACCTCAGCCTCCTCCTTTCTACCCTAAGCAGTTTTTTTGCAACCTCATTTTCAGTTTCATGCAACTATAGAGTTCATTGCTGCTGAACTAATTTTCATTGTATTCGGTATGCATTGTCATAAATGGATCTATCCATGTGGGTTTCTAGTTGTGCCCTTCCTGGAAAGCCAAAGAATGCTGCTCGACTAACTCAGAGAGCATCTTTTGAGCAGAGCCTTCTCCACTAAGAAAAACTCTGTCCATTTTGCCATGAATGGTAAAATGTGTGACAACAGTGTTCCTGACTGAAATTGATGCCATTTTAATCACATCACATAAAAGCAACAGCTCAATGTAACAGTGTTCAACATATTTGGGATACTAGTTTCTTAGCAGTTGAAAGACAGCATGGTCAGTGGGTCAACCTGGCCAATCATTGGGGCTGATATTTGGCTCTGGGATGATTATCTGTGTCTTAGTTGTGATTTACGAATCGCAAATTAAATTAGTAAATTGAAAAGTGCAACTTTGACTCTGCTGCAAGTGTGTCTTTTCTTTTTGGTCTGTTTCTCACTTTTGACCTCCCCATATAGAATGAAAATTTCCATTTTGATTAGACATTTGCCAGTCCATTAAAACAAAGTCTTATGTTGGCGTTTGTAATATTTAAATTCTATTTTTTTTTTTTTTTACAGAAATTTTTTTTTTTTTATTGCAAATACATACCAGTTCTAAATATTGGTTAATGATTTCTTGAACTATTGACACACAGTATCAGCCCTGAAAAGCTAGTATCAGCCATACACAATGGCTGTCCCATTCTAAGCATGCAGCACCAATCTGAAACTCCTTTCCAACATGTCATTCCCTACTCTACCTCCCTGATTTTCTATTTTATCTACCGCCCTACTCTGTCCAAGAAAGACAAAACAAATAAATCGAATTAAAATCATACGTTTAAAAGTATTGGGTTATTGCATAACCCCCTTTTTTATTGTTTTAAAGCTGATATGAAAGAGGTGCATATGCCCACAGTCAACTTCAACAAAATACTCAGCAACCTTTTTAGTCTAAGATAAAAGGGAATGTCTTTTTGACATCAATGGAAATAGATGAATCAGAGTGAGACAGCTTTGAGTTCAATTTAAGCACCATGGACAGCTCCTCTATAGAGATTTACTTCTGTGTAGATCCACAAAAGAACTTTTTTAACTGTGATTTATCTATAAGTAATGGTGCCAATACAATTGTAGCTGTGTAAAGTGAAGTAAGCAACAGTTACCAATGGAAATAAGCTCCACTTTGGGTAGATTTGGAGAATTAAGAGAAAGATACTAGACAAGATAAAGATAGGGTCTTATCTGTAACACTTGGTGCTATTTTCAGCTGCTCAAAACATTTAGTACCATGTGTTGTGTTTCCATCAAGTGGTATAATTTGATTCAGCACAGTCAGGCAAAAACAATGTTATTAAACCTTTATTTAACCATATTAGTCCCATGGTAAACCCTGATCTTGATTGTACTTCCCTAACCCACTCTAGCCCTACTTGAAAGGCAGAAGTTCCAGAAGTTGGTACCCCAACAGAAAGGTGCCAAAAAGGTAGGACTGTACAGATCAGAGTCAAACTTTTGCAAGGGCAAATGCACGTCAGACGGAACTGAACATCACAACATACATGGAACAAACATTACATTGCAGGGACTGCTTTATTTTATGTTAACTCATTGCACTGACTTTCCAGTTGTTACAAAATAATGCCTTGAGGACTGAAGTGACTTCTGTGGCCTTTGCAATGAGTTATGCAGCCAAACACACAAATACATTAATACACACATGCACAAACACTCTAATACACATAAACAACATGCACAAACACACTCTGACACACGTGAAAAGCTGGGGAGATAATTTTAAGTTCACAAAGCCCGAGCAGATCCAGCTGCATTCCTGCTCATTTCTCTGACTCACATATGTTTTTTTTCCTCCAGGCCTGATTCAGCCGACGTTTGTGAATATGAGCAACTCTCCCTGAGCCCAGTAACAATATAACCCAGACTGTAATGTGTGATGTCATCAAAAGTTGAAGCCCTCAGCTCGAAACATCCACTGTAGTTTGGACGAGGCATTGTTTGAACTTTCAACCTCAAATGGGTAGATTTTTCCTTAGTTTTCAAGAGGGTTCAAACCAAAACTATCTCGGATGTTATCAGGAGAGAGTCAGAATGCAGGGAGCACAGTCAAAAAGCCTTGTTACCATGGAAAAATCCCATCTAAAATGTGGCACTCTGACCTGCAGTAGAATTGACATAATCAGAGGTAAACTAAAAAGTGCTTTGTGCATTGCTTTTGCCATGTTGGTTTTTCAGAAGTGATTGCCATATTCACCCCTTTTGAAAAGCTTTTTATTCATATTGGAGCCCTCTCTGTGACTGCCATTCATTTAGATGAGATGTCGTACCAGCATAGGTCATTGCAAAAACTTTCTGATTCAGTGGCAAATGCATAAAACTCTGAAATGCTCACACGTTTTCCTGCACACTTCTGCTTTCTGCCTATCCATCTAACTTCAAATCTGCCAGACTTTTCTCTCTATTCATCTATCGGTTCTTGGCTCCAGTCTTTGCATATCAGGTCTGGGCACAGGCTAATCGTGCGTCCCACAGGCCCTGCAGGAGTCCAGCAGTCTGAGGGCAGCACAGTACCCCAGACGTACTTTGGAGTGGCACAGCAGCCTGAATGCCACGTCCTCAGAGAGAGAGAAACCACTGGCGTTTGGCCCGTCGTTGACTCTCAGACGGTTTTTGGCTCTGTGAAACCATTTTGCACTGCTAATGATGTCCTTTTTGTGAGCCGTGATCCATCCAGAATCTTTTTTGGCTAGCCAGAGGGGAGAATTTATGCTTTTAATATCAGGAATATCCTGGCTGCTAAAAAAATAACTGTATTATCTTCTCTCTGAGTGGAGGTAAAGACTCAAGCAAGAGACTTCAAGGTAAAGCTTTCAATTCAGACATGACTTTGCACTAAAACACAAACGTGTAGAAGCAGCGCTGCATTAAAGTTTGATGAACTAAGTCATGAAATATGGAGGTGCTGATAAAGTGGATGTTAATAGGTTGCCTATGGGTGGACCCAGCCTGTAAGTGAGGTGAACATCTCTCCTGCAGAAACATAAGCGTGAGTAAAATGCTGCAGATTCTCCTGATAAGAGGAAAAAGAGGAAAGGGAATTTTTGCAACTTGCACAAAATGCAATAGATGTGTGAGTAAAACTGAATAATGATTGAACACTTGCCTACTAAAATGGTTAATCTTTAATTAAAGAGTTCTTTTTAATTGAATAAAGCACCCTTTCAATTAATCACTAGAAGTTTCCCTGTCTTTGCAGTGCAGCTTACAGTGTTAACTCCTTCGCTTTGTTTGATTTTATTTAGTTTAGTTATGCCTGCCATTATCAGTTGTTTAGCCTGACTGTCAAACCAACACTCTTGAAACATGAGCTGTGAATTAATTGATTGTAATCATAAAAGTTGTAAACATTACAAGCATGAAATTAGTCCAGACTGGTAAGCCTGTTGCTGGCCTCTTCTGTGGTATGCATGAGCCAGGTGGCACTGTTTTAGCACATGCTGGCTGTAAATACATAAAACTCTACCCTAAGGATCAGCACGTTGTCGACAATAGCCCATCTAAATTTACAGCACCTATAGGAAGTATTCACCCCTTGGATGTTTTACCATTTTATTGATTTTATACATCAGTCATGATCAGTATAATTAGGCTTTTTTTGACAAAAAACGTACAGAATTTCTGCAAAGTAATGTCAATTTAACGAAAATATGCAAGTTAAAATAAATGACTGCGTAAAGATTCACTCCCTTCTAGTCAGTATTTAGTATATGCACCTTTGGCTGCAATCACAGCACTGAGTCTGTGTGGATAGGTTTCAGCTGACTTGCACATCTGGACACTGCAGTTTTACTCCATTCTTCTTTGCAAAACTGCTCAAGCTCTGTCATAGGATCAGATGTGAAAAGCCCTTTTCAAGTCAAGCCACAATGTCTTTGTTTGGTTAGAGGTCTGGGCTTTGACTTGGCCTCTCTAGAATATTCACCTTGTTGTTTTTAAACCATTTCTGTGTAGCTTTCACTTTGTAATTCAGGTCATTGTCATACTGGAAAATGAACCTTCTCCCAAGCCTTGTTCTCTTGCAGACTGAATACGACTGTCCTCCAGGATTTTCCTGTATTTTGCTGCATTCATTTTAGTCTCTGCCTTTACAAGCCTTCCAAGGCTCGCTGCTGAGAAGCACCCCCACGGTATGATGCCGCCGACACCGTGCTTCATAGTGGGGTTGGTGTGTTTGTGGTGAAGTGCATTGTTTGGCGTTTGACCAAAGAACTCCCACATGCCTTTGGGCGATGTCTCATTGAGATTCAATTTGAGTTTTCTTAAGCAGTGGTTTTCTCTTTGCCACTCTCCCACAAAGCTTTGACTGGTGAAGAATGGGGCCAACAGTTGTTGTAGAGTCTCTCCCATCTCAGCGTCTGAGGCTTGTAACTCCTTCAGAGTAGTCATAGGTGTCTTGGTGTCCTCTCTCACTCATCTCCTTCTTGCACGGTCACTCAGTGTGTCAGGACGGCCTGATCTAGGCAGATTCACACATGTGCCCTATTCCTTCCATTTATTGATGATGGATTCAACTGAATTTCAGGGGATCATCAGTGCCTTGAATTTTTTTGCATCCATCCCGACTTACACTTTTCATTTTCCTTTTGCCTGAGTTCCTTGGAGTGTTCTTTTGCCTTCATGGTGTAATGGTAGCCAGGAATACTGATTAACCAGTGAATACTGATTAAGACAGTGTTTAGCCTCAGGACTCTCCACCAACTCCTTCCCTAACCCAAACTGATGATATTTTTCCAACCCATCACTTTCATTTAATGAAAAATAGTGCAGGTTGAACAACAGTCTGTACAAAACATGCATCAGAATAAAGACCTAGAACATGCAGCGTATGTTTAAAATAAGGATGTTCCTCAGTGTCTATTTCCCTATTCAACTGAAAGCTCATTTACAGTTTATTTAACCAACTAGTCTAAAGAGGAGAAAATTCCTAGAAAACAGTCAAATTCCTCACAGGGTCATTGTGTTAGCGGGTGTGACATTAGCCTAATGTACTCTTTACAGCGTGGCTAACATTGCAAGCTAGCACCTCCAGCCTTCGTTCATCTTTGCAGATTAATATCGTGCTTTGATATATGGCCTTGTTCCTATGACACGCTAACCGCTAAGCCACTGCCCAGCTTCTCATGTTTACACCCGTAAAGTGCCAGACAGGAAGGCAGTGGTCATTAACTGAAGCTACAGCGGCCTCTAGTGGCAGGAGGTTCATTAGAGGTTAAAAGAGCATTATAGACCAGGATTTCAAGCCTGTGTTTATAAAAAATAAAAAATGATGGGTAAATAGTTTAACCAACTCTTATATCCCGCTAATTTGATAAATGAATTTAACCATTTTAGCGATTAACTGCCTGCATCCCTAGTGTAAAACATGCTTCACAGACTTTTTTACTAAATTTATTTCCAGGTAAATACTCGCAACCCGTCGAAAGTGGCTCTACTCCACTTGTAAACCACTGGTTGAAGGTTTAATGATACAAATCATTGCTGCACTGGGCTCAACACAAAGAAAGTCGATCTATTGTAGCATAGATCCTGTGTTAAACCCACAGCAGGCCAACAGAGAAGCTCTGCAAAGAGAACACATGTCGCTGCTACACACATCACACTTGGAGAGAACACACCTTTGCATGCTAACTGTGCTGCATGTTAACAACACTGACACAAACAGGCCATGTTCTGTTTGTTACTTGCTGCTTTTTTAAGTATCAGAGTGAAACATGCTGATGATGGGACTCAAACAGATCTGTCGTATGTCATATATCACTCTTTTAAGCTATTTTTATTTACCCATCACTGTGACTGGTAGTTTGAACTATGATGCCATCAGTTATGCCTTGTGTTGGCACTGAAACTGGTGATGATGGTGGAGCAAAAACAGTTCACCACCCACCAATGCTATCTATGTTTTTTCAGTCAAGACTGAGCTGTTATCTGAAACCAGGATCCTATTGGCCCATCTCTAGTATTTATATTTGTGGTATCACTGAAGTCATATTTTCAGTGAGTTGCTTTCTCACTTTGTTTCTACAAAATTTCTCGTCGGCTTTGACGAATATCTCCTCCTGTACAAACATGACCCTCTTAATACTGCAATCTAAGCTTAATTCCCCTCCATATTTCTCCCTGTCACTCTGCAGCTTGTGTTGGTATGTTTGTGTTCTCATCACAACATCCCTCTGTAGGCTTCACCCATAAATATCATTTATGAGCTGTATACACAATGAGGCAGACACGCACAAAAAACGAGCTCCCACAGGGGAGCGAGGAGAATAGCAGTTAAATGATCTGGCCTCCGCCAGGACAAGGCGGCATTCAATCACCGGCGACAGTCCAGCCCTGAGGAATACCGACAAACATACTGTGTTATTGAGAGGAATAAGGTGAAATACACAGGGCTTCACAAACAAGGTTTACACTGCTCCCGTGACACCCTCCCACTGCCATCGTCACCCATTAATTACCAAAGTGGACTCATAACATGCTTGATTACTGCCTTAAATTGTCTCAGCAGCCGTGGATCCACAGCCATTTTCACAGGGAAATTATGAACTCAATGAAAAGTGTGACAATCATGATGATGGATGGTGTTTGTTTTATTGGAGTCTGTTCAACTGCAGAGGGCCCGGGTGGCGTCCTGAGAGAGGACCGTCAGTGTGATGACTGCAATGTGAACGCCTCGTGATTCGCAAGGTGCTCATGGACGGTGGATTTTTGCTGGTAAAAGACAATATGATAAAAAAAGAACATTAAAGCTTGGAATGAAGTCCCCTAAACAGATGTTGTTTTGTATTACGTTGTGCAGCAGACCATTTAAACATCATATTTAAAGTATAATGAAATCAAAACAAGCAACCCATTCTCTCAGGTACACCAACACATCCAAACCAAGCCTTTTCTGTTACTTTTATGACTCCAAACTTTATAAATAAAGTTTTACAACATTGTAGACTCCTTTTAAATTTGAGAAAGTAGCTGCAGTTCACAAGGGACATTCCCTCAAATTAATATTTATTGACTCAGTCTTAAACAAAGTGATCAATCACAAAAGCAGAAACAAATGTAAAACAATGCCTTCTTTTATTATAAAGCAAAAAGAGTCAAAAGTTGCTATGAACTGCTACGTTAGTAGCATGCATATATTCTGGATTATTGAGGTGGTTTGCCTTCATTTGGCACTAATAGATAGAATCATTGGCATATTGTTATTGATAAGGCCATACTTTTTTTGCTTCTCTTACACTTGTGTGATTTAATTCACATGAAAAGTGTTGAAAGCATCACTCTTTGCTCTTAGACTCAATCTTAAGGGCTTCAGCCTGTCCTCCAGGAGTTTCCTATATTTTGACACATTCATTTTCCCTTTACCTTTACAGTCCTTCCAGGGTTGACTGATTTTGGTCTCCTCAGACCAAATAACTTTCTTCAACTTGACCATGGAGTGTCCCACATGCCTTTTAGTGAACTCTTGTCATGATTCAATATGAGTTTTCTTAAGCAGTGGCTTTCTCTTTGCCACTCTCCCATAAAGCTTTAGGACCCGGGCAACAGTTGTTGTATGCAGACTCGCGCCCATCTCAGCTGCTGAAGCTCATAACTCCTTCTGAGTTGTCAAAGGTGTCTTGGTGTCTTCTGTCACTTTCAGGACAGCCTGATCTAGGCAGATTTACACATAAGCCTTATTCCTTCCAGTTCTTGATGAATGATTTAATTGAACTCTGGGGGATCTGCAATGCTTGAACATTTTTAGTATCCATCTCCTGACTTGTACTTTTTAATGACATTTTCTCTAAATTGCTTGGGGTGTTCTATTGTCTTCATGATGTAATGGTAGCCAGGAGTACTGATCAACCAGTGACTGGACCTTCGAAACACAGGTGTCTTTATACTACAATAATGTGAGACACATCCACTACACTCAGGTGATCCCAGTTTCACTAATTGTGAGACTATTAGCACCAATTGTCTGGACTTCTGTTGAATTAGGTCAGTCACTTTAAAGGGGGTGAATATTTATGCAGTCATTTAATTTTTTCAATGGACATTACTTTGTAGAAATCGGTTTTCACTTCACATTGAAGATTTTTTTTGTTTTTGTTCTTTTTCAGAAATCCCAATTATATTAACCATGATTTATAAAATCAGTAAAGGGGCAAAATATCCAAGGGGGTGATTGCTTTTCTAGGCGCTGTAGCTGCTATAATAAGTGAATAAGGACAAGTACTTAGCTTGTGGAGCCTGCAAAAATTTCCTGTGAGATATAGCTACAGAAATATGTTATGGGGTCTATAGGGTTAACTAAACTTAATGTCCTTCTATTTTATTTACAAATCCATCAGTGCTTTGGACTACATTCTCCTCACGCCTCATAGCCCTCTGCTGGTCCATGATGGGATGGCTGGAGCGCCCGTCTCCTCATCCCCACATCCACCCGTGGGGTGATTGAAACAAGAATGAGCTCTTGTCAGGGCCTTGGTCACCATGTAATTGAATTCTACCTTGTTTCACAGAGTGCAACAAAGCATAGAACTGGATAGAGAGTAAATATACTCAGCACTTAGAGACAAACCGGGGCCACCACTGCTCCAACAACAAACAGAGGCCTGGTATCACTTACAGACACAGAGCTGCCATCAAAGGGAAGGAGTAGAGCTGAGTGGCTGTCTGTGTGATTACTGTGGAGCAGCGAGGAGGCCTGTGTGCCTCTCTAAATCCATGGGGTTTGCTTTGAGTTTTCTTTTCCAACAAAATGCATGCAACTGTATCGATGGATGTACAGGATGATTGGATGGCCTGGGAGGATCAATATCATGTAAAGACAGCCAATTCTGTTGGTTTGAATCCTTGAGCTCAGCCTCCCCTCCACTTCTTTATACTTAAAGAGTAGACACTTGTACATTGCACGTATCGGGAAAGAGCAGCGATGTGTGCTGAGTAATTTAATCCAACCACTCAGCTAAACAAATCATTTGGTGGTCATAAAATGTTGAGATTTAGCAGATTGAAAATGCATTTACTTAATAAATCATGATGAAATTAGGTGTCAGGATCAATTTAAGTTAATCTGGCCTTGTTTACTTGGTACTGGATCAGAATTTTGCAGTGAAACCCACACCTTATGCTTGAGGTTTTTTTTAATTGAGTTAACTAATGTAGTTTGATAGAAGGTGAACATTAAATCACATCCAACTGTAAAAAACAAGCCAGAGAGATGGTAGCTATGGGTGTGGATTAGCTTTCTTACAAGCCTGTAAACAGTAGTGGGTAGAGAGATTAGCATAGATGTAGCTATAGCAGCAATGTTATCAGAAATGGATTTATGATAAACTCCATCCTATTTCCTTTACCTCTTATTTGTTAATAGAGCATTTTAAATGTTCAGTCATTTTCAAGACAAGTCTTCATCTGTTATTTGAGGGTTTTTTTTAATTTATACCATAAGAAATAGTGTACGGTGCACCTGTCCCTGAGATAATACCGTACCGGGAGATTTTGATACCGTTATTTACAAACTGGCTCCCCTGATAGTGAATAACAATAATGGTTTAACTTGCGGTGTGTAGTCCACAGCTCAATAGCTACCTATGCCTACCATGTCTTGTTGCTCTGATTGGCCCTCAATAAATCACCCTAAAGGTTCCAAAAGTTCTGCCCTTCCCAAACACCATCTATGGGGTGTTGTCCAGATTGATGTGAAATATATCATGCTAGGTTGTAATGTCATAGAATCACAATCAGTACTGTCAAGACGTCTTTTTAAATCACAAATTTCTCACTGCGGTGGACCTGTTCTTTCTAAGTCAGTTCTTTTGATCAGTCAGAATAACATAAGAAAAAGTCCATTCCTTAAAACTATGAAGCTTTTGTCCTGTTGTCATAACTACAGATAAAAGAAAAGAAAAAACATCTTCTTCATGAACTCCTGTCATAAATGTAAGAAAAAGTAATTATACAGCTGACAGACGTGTTTGTGATGGGACTGATGGAGTCATGACAAGTGGTTGATGTTAATGCAAGCCTGCGACTAAAAATCAGACAAAGAACATGTCAAACGTTTTAAAGAAAAAAGCCACCTGTTAGACTGGGAGTTTGGTCCTGTCCTAGAATTAATCTCTTCCATCTTTGCACCTCCGTGGTTGCTGGGTGTGTGTGGTCCACGTTATTTGGGTTTATACAGGAATCAAAGGAGGCACAATCCCAGTCTTCAGAGTCGGATGGGATTACATAGTTGAGGCTCCTTCAGGTCGTCACAGGCATCACTCCAGTGAGGCGTGCTCCAGTCGACCGCCTGTTAGCTGTCAGCTAATCTAAGGAGATGGATTCTCAGTGTGGGCCCACTCCAGTACAGTTACTGAGCTTAATGGCTTTGACTCCCTAGGACATTGTTTCAATCTAAAGGTCATCATGGTCACAGCTCAAGCCCAGCACCTCTCAACCCACGCTGATTTGCTTCTCAGCTCCCCTGCATAGTGATCTTCGAAGGACCGTTTGCCCCTGGCACTTTGGTACTAATTACTATGGAAGGACACTTTCACGTTAACCTACAACAAGATACACCTACACACTTTTACATCTGGGATTTTTCCAAGAGTATTTATTTTCACCACAGGAGCTGACTTGCATAAAAAGTGCAGGAAAACTTGGAAATACTTCAGATTTTTGCTGTAGATATTTTTCTGTCCGTGTAAACAAGGTTTCTCAAGGCCATATTGAGGGAATATCTTTTAGTTTGGCACAAAACTTCACATGATTGGTCAACAAAATACAACATCTAAAGTCTTTGCTCTTTTCAAACTCCAGGCAGAGATTCACTAGCTGTTTCACCTTGCATTTGCAGTTAATTGTTACAGAAAGTTTTCAGACCCCCTTTACTTTTTAAATTTTTTTAATGTTGTAGCCTGATGCTGTAAAAAAGAATATATATATATTTTTTTTTTTATTGTCATTGATCTACTCTCAGTATCCCATCATGACAAACTGAAAAAAAAGCATTTTCTTTTTTTTTTTTGGAAATGTATGAAAAATAACAAACTGAAATATCACATTGACATAAGTATTCAGACCCTTTTAACAACTCTTAAAATTTAGCTCTGCTAAATTTGCTGAGATGTTTTTACATCTTTACTGGAGTCAACCTGTAAAGGCCTCCCAGCTGACAATGCATATCAGAGCAAAAACCAAGCCATGAGGTCAAAGGAACTGCCTGCAGAGCTCAGAGACAGGATTGTTGCAAGACACAGATCTGGGAAAGGCTGCACTGGAAGTTCCCAAGAGCTCAGTGGTCTAGGTAATTCTCAAATGGAAGGAGTTTGGCACAATCAAGACTCTTCCAAAAGCTGGTCACCTAGCTAAACTGAGCAACTGCTGGACAAGGGCCTTTGTAAGCAAAGTGGCCAAAAAGCCAATGGTCACTCTGACTGAGCTCCAGAGATCTTGTGAGATGGGACGACGTTCCAGAAGGACAACCATCACTGAAGCCCTCCACTGAGCTGGGCTTTGTGGCATCTCCTCAGTGCAAAACACATTCACCCACATGGAGTTTGCAATATAGCACCTGAAGGACTCTTGGGCTGTGAGAAACAAGATTATCTGGTCTGATGAAATCAAGATTTAACTCTTTGGCCTCATTTCTTAATGTTATGCCTGGAGGAAACTAGGCAACGCTCATCACCTGCCCAGTACACTCACAACAGTGAAGCAGGGTGGTGGCAGCATCATGCTGTGGGGGTGTTTTTCAGCAGCAGGGACTAAGAGACTGGTCAGGGTTGAGGAAAGGCTAAATGGACCAAAAAGTACAGCAATATCCTGAAAGAAAACCTGTTCCACAGTGCTCAGAACCTTAGACTGGGTTGAAGTTTTACCTTCAAGCATTGACAATGACCTTGAGCACACAGCCAAGACAACACAGGAGTGGCTTAGGGATAACTCTGTGATTGTCTTAAATCAGAGGGCATGGATTATAAAGCAGTTACAAGAAAAAGTGTATTTTTTTTTGTTCCTAATTAAATACCAGAAACAATCTTTACAGCTTATATGTTTATGTTGCACGTGATTGCATATATATTCCTTGCACCATTGATGCCTCCATTCTGGTACTGTTTAGTTAAAATGCCCAACTATTGGAAATTAATAATCATTTATTAGTGAGGGTGATCATTTTTGAATTTGATTGGTCTTTACAGTTGTTTATTATTTGATTTTGAATATATATTTTGAATATTTAAACCCCTCATTCCCAGCGCAGGTCAGTCTGTACCGACTGCACAGTGATAGAATTGGACTGCTTCCTATCTCTCTGGTTTTATGTCTCCTCTACGGTGACAGGTGGCTCATCAAGGCCTCAGATAGGGCTCTTACAGGGGCTGCTTGCCCGCTCTAATTTATCTAAGGGATTTCTTGTGCTGCATACATTTTGTTCTTCGAGCAGCCAAGCATTAAATTGCTTTCCATTGGGAACAGCTCGTATGCCGGGGTCGCCAAAGCTGTGGCTGGTTTCCAATGAGAAGGGTTTGGCAGCAAAGCCAACGCTGTAATTAGGGTCACCCGGCTCGGGGGCTGCCGGTTGGCCAAGGGGTCGTCACGGTTGCGAGGCACGTTTGAAAGTCACAGCAAAGCAGGAGGATAGTAACACATGACTCTTAGATCAGAAATCTGAAGAACTCAGAGGTGGCACATCATCATAACATGAGACTGTATTTAAAGAGAACAGGCCTTGAGAGAAGTATGTGCAATTTTTTAAACTTTACTGGAGTTCTTCACTTTGCTATCTTTCAGAAAACATGACATGCTGAGACTTTGAAGCCACTCTCGCACCTTTGCTGCACTCCTAGAAATTTCAATGAATTGTCCTTGAGGACTGCATTTTTAACCCAGAGGGTCAGAACCTGTTCGGCTAACATTTCCCTCGTAAAATTCAGCCTGAAATCAGATTGAACCCATAAAATATAGTACAAGTCTGCAGTTTTTCTTGAGCAAATGGACGGGTTGATGACAGCATTCATAGCAGAGACAGGCTGTTGACTCTCCACTTTCTTGTGTTGCATCTTTTATCCTTTATTTCTCCTGTCTTGTATTGTTGAAACCTTAAACGTGATGTTAAAAAAACAATATGTAACGTTTCCATGTTAATAGTAGTCATATATTGTTTCATTTATATCTAATAGTCCAATAATTTTAAGGTGAGAATTTCAACACAGTGCCCCAGTCCACTGCTTTTAGCACTATGTAAGTTAGGCAGTGGTTCTCTCTCAATTTATGTGTTCAGCTTTATGGGTCTGGTTCACACACTATTAGCTAAAAAGAAGCCAGATAGGCTCTCTAAGTATGGACATGATTACTAAGGTTAAAAAACAAAAGAGGAGAGCCAGGAAAGCCGACTCTTGCTGAGCCGAGCCAAATGAGCCGGACCACTGAAAAAGAGCGGAAATTCCCTGCCCTGACACAAACAACCTATAGCGTGTGTTTCTTTTTAAATCTCTGATGTCCTTCTTTATTTTGCTCAAGGGAAATTTATAGAATTCGACAACCGCATGCTGTAGCTATTAGAAGTGCAGAGACGAAAACAGATATGTAGAGATAGTGACGGCCTCATGTATAACCAGCTGTCAGTTTTGTCTCAGTATGTCAGAAGCTGACTTCAGCAGCCTTCACAGTTTGAGGTCCAGTGAAGCCTCCCGTCTGTACAGTGCGCCTACCCAAAATATAGCCTGTGGCGTTGTCACGAGGAGGCCGCGCAGCGTGTGTCCATCTGCAAAGAGCTCTCCAGCATGTCCAGTGGTGGAGGGGAGAAGAATAAACACCAGGGAGCTCCTTTCAGCTCACAGCGTTCTGTTTGGCATTGCAGAGTAAACAGTTCTTTAGGAAAAGTGCAGGGATGAAACATTTAGACAGGCACTCAGCAGAATTTGCCTAATGTCTTGGGTGGGTTGTGACATTCGAGAACACTGGTGTTTGACAATGAAGGCTAAAGAGATTCAGAGTCTTTCTAGGAATTCTTCCTGGCTACATTAACGGGGCTTTTTGAGGAAAATTGACCTCTTATCTATGCAGAAATGGAATAAAACTGAAGTGAGCTCTATTGTACATGAGCTCCTTTTGCTTTAAAGCTGGAAACATTTATGGCTGCTGAACAGTTAGGCACATACTGCAGTGAATTAAGTGAGAAACTCAGCGTATTGTACTGTTGGAGACTGACAGGTAATTCAGTGCAATAAGGACTCCCTGTCCATTTTTTGCTGAGCCGTCACAATATTTCTGTGCATTATAGCAAGCAATCTGATTCCCTATTTCAGACTGTATTTAAGTGGAATGGTTGGCTAAGAAATAGTTTCTTTGTCATGTTTCAAGGCTGAGAGGAATATAGGAGCATTATACTGCTTCATTTCTGGAGGTGAAAATAAAATTTTCATCAACTATTCTTATAACATCCAAAGATAATAATTAAAGATGTGTCTCTGGAAGAAAATTATGAAATATGGAGCTATGTGGACATTATTCTAATTTTTTTCATGTAGAAATATTTTCAAATAAAGTCCAGTTTTGGAAGATGGGTAGAAACAACCTTTAATCCTAACATACATCTTTCACTAAATCATAATTCAGATTATTGTAAGAAGGCTAACCCATACAAAGAATAAGGGTTGTGTCCAGTAATACACCCTCTGCATTCTGCACTGGCCACAAATCAGGCGTAAAGCATTAGTTCAGGCAGAGCGTGGAGTCAAACGCTACCATGATTGAGATCAGCTGATCTCGCACCAGCCCTCATCAGCTGACAGCCATCTATTTTGCTCTAGGCACACTATTGGCTATTTGCTCCCAAACTGCCTTATTTAACCTGCTCTTGCCTGGCCGTGCTCTGCTGCTCTCTTTGCAAGCTGCTCTTGCAACCCTCCTCCACCCCAGCTCCTCCAATGGGCCTGACCAACCAGCATCATTTGAGGCGGTAACAAAGTGTTTCTCCATGAGTTTTGTTAACTTCTTAATTTTTTTTGCCTGTATATTTCACTTCTTTCGGGACTCAAAATTAGCTTAAGAATTAAGAATGTTTATATTTTTGCACTTTGAAAATTTGGCATAGTCATAAACAGCTTGAAACATGGCTTTTTGGTAGCCTTTTTTATGCAGAAATCACTACTTGCCCCCCAAGGGCTGTTCTCCACTGCTGGTCTTTATTTAACATCGGCAAAAGCGGCTGTGTTTGAGAAGTTGAACTGCTTTCAGCTGAGGTTTGTGTCACCACGGGCTAAATACTGCTAGGGCTTTGCTCATGGTCTTTATTATATAGGATATAGAGTTAATTATAATATTAATGATTAACGCTGGTCTTTACTATAATAGGCCACAACATGGAGTACATTCTAGACCTGCCCTTTTTGTAAAGTGTCTTGAGATAACTTCACTTATGAATTGGCGCTATACAAACGACTGCTTGATCGATTGATTAATTGAACTGATAGTGCTGTAAGCTCACTCTCAGAAAACAGATGACATGAAGTACTTATGATCTGAGCTTACACCCTGTGTTAGGAAGATGGTCCTCCAGGTGGGCAGCCTTTGGAATGTAACAGGGGCAGCAAACTGTGAAGTGTCTTTTGGCAATGTCCAGATCACTGATCTGGACTTTGTTGATGATTCTGTGACCCTTGTGGAGACTGTGGATGTCCTTGTGGGGGTTCTTGCTGAGGCGTCGGGAATGCACATCTCCTGGGCGAAAACAAAGATCCAGGCATTCAGGGACGCCTCTGATGCTGCCATGAAATCCGTGTTTGTGAACCATGAGAGCGTGGAAGTTGTAGAGCAGTTCATCTACTTCGGCAGCATTATCCATTAATCTGCTGACTGTGATTTTGAGATCAACTGCAGACTTGGACTCAGGCATGGGGTTCGCTGAGCAAGACAGTGTGGTGTTCCTGGTATCTGAGCATGCGGATGAAAGTCTTTCAGTCCTTGGTCCTTCCATTCATACTATACTCTTGTGAAACCTGGATGTTATCTGATGGCCAGAGGTGCCAGCTGGACTCTTTTGTGACAACTTCTCTTTGCATTTTTGCATTTTTTTGGAGAATGACCATCAGGATGCCAGAGCAGTTCAGGACCAAGGTGCTGAATGGGCATATGCCATGTCAACCTTGCCTGACCTCGGCAGCCTTGGTTCAAGTCTGACCCGTGCGTGCCTTCCTCATTCTATCTTCCTGATTTTCTGCACTGTCCACTCTCCTGTCCTCTTCAGAATAAAGGCAGAAAGGACAAAAATAAATCTTCAGAAAAAATAAAAAGAAAACGGGTGACTCATAGGCGTTTTTGTGCTAAGGCTATTGAGGATACTGGACTCACATGAACACAGTAAGTCTTGTTGTGTGGTGCATAAAATAATAAATATTTATTTAAAAATACTTCTGCTGTACATGAGTTTTAACTTTTTTTTTTTTTTTTCAATTGAGGAGTGAATTTTTCTTTTTTCATTTTAGAAAAACTATGCATGGTTTTTGCATCATAAATTTTGTAATTTCAACTTTATATTTCCAGTGAGAAAACATTAAAAAGATTAAATATATCTCTGTGGCTCCAACACTGCAACAGCCTGCCAACTTCTCATCCCAGTAAACAAAGTACCTCTCGTGTGTTTTGAGTGTTATAAAAAACAACACAAACACAAAAACCTACCATGTTTCCAGATCTGAACAGGAAAACGTCACATTCCAGTCTGATTTTGACTCATGTAGATTACTGCTGCTGCTGTCTTTTTATCCCATGTTGCATGGGTATTGTAGTCTTGCAGCATCATGTCTAACATCATGCTCTAAAGGACCTCTTGGGATCCCTCAGGGCTGATGTGATGTAACACCACTCAGTGACATTACCCGTTTCCATTGCCTTGATATGACTGAACAAAGCTGAATGTCTTGGTTATGCTGTAACCTCCTCAGAGTGAGCCAACAGGCCATGTCGCATTACTTGGATTTTGCAATTGCATTATATCTACAACAGACAAAAAAGACATGAAATTGTAATCTATTATAGCTTCATGTAAAGTGAAAATGATTGAAGGGGAGCTTTCATACCCAAAAACTAGACAATAGACCCCTTTTTTAGTGTGATGGAGTGAATTCAAAATGTGTACTGAGCACAACTCGACACTTTACAACTAAGCATTAAGAATTATGATTAGCAAAGCCTGTTTTTTACTAAAATATGATTACATTCAAAGACAAGGGCAGCCTTAGCACTTATTTAAAAATGAACACTACGTGTTACTGGTGAATAAGCGCGCATATAAAACCTCCCATCCTGCGTGTCTTGCTAAAATTAAGCAGCAACAAGGGAGTAGCTATTTATTTGGCATTCATACTCGCACATCTCCACTCCCACACACATATGTCCTTGTGACAATAATGGGGAATTTAATTGTCTCAGGGACTAGATAAACAAAAGAGATAACTTTTTATTACCAGAGAGCTTATAAAAGGTGGAGAGTTGTCACCTCACACTCCCACAGCTTGTGCTCTTAAACCATTCTTAAAGTATGTAGTCCATTTTATGAAGAGAAACTGTTAATGAAGTCTGAGCCACAGCCCCATCCTTGCTCTGCAGTCTCTGACCAAGAATACAGATTTAAGGTGGTCAGAAATATCAGTCTTTCTATATGTTTTGATATCAAGTGTGTTAAAATAATACAATCTGGATAAATTTCATAATCAACAAAACTGACAAGTATCAAAACTTGAGAATAAAAAACACTGTAGATTTTTTGAGTCGTAATGCTAACCCAAAGCTGCTACCAGAGAGAGAGCAGTGTCTAAATTGCACAAATAAAACAAGCTGCCAGTGTGTCAGTGAGATTAGACAAAGTTCATCAAAAAACAAGATTTGTCAATACTGGGGTCTAACTCTTCTTTAATGCTGCTGTGGTATCATCGTTAAGACCTGACACGCCAGACAGTGGCGGACTGGCCATTGGGAGCACCGGGACATTTCCCGAGCCAAACTGGCCCGCTCAGCAATTGGCAAGAGTCAGGACCAAAGGCTCGGATCGGGTCCACGTGATTTTTTTAATAAACAATCCGTCGTGCGGCTCAGGGTTTCTGCCTCAATGAAGCTCACACAGATTGAGCAGGGCACAAACACACCCCCTCCTCTCTTTTTCTGAGGTTCTCTACTGCAGAGTGCAGGCAGACACACACCAAGTTGCGCCCCCGCCCCCCTCCTCCCCCACCTGTAGTTCTACTGTAATGTCCCTCATTAAGTCAGTTTCGCTGCAACTTTATTTCGCAGAAGTACACAGGCTACTGTGGCCGTAGCCGCCGCCAAAACAACAAACATTACTTTCCGTGACTTCCTAGAATCTCGCTCGTCTCTCATCATGCAGCAAACTCTCGTGTCTCTCTAACTGATATGTTCACTGACACTCCGAAAATCTTAGAACTCCGCCAACAGTCACACTCTGAACTGGCTACATTTTCTAACATCAAGGTGGATGATGGTGTACTGTAACCTATTTTATTTCATCTACTACTCTGTTAAATGTGCAGCCTGCACATTAAAAGTGTAGTAGTAGATGAAACAGAATAATTTCAGTTTATGTGACTTGAGTACAGGTTATTGTAACACAACAGAAACATTTATTTTGAGCACATGCGGAGCCTTTGTTTTATTATTTTACACTCTCACATCAGTAGGTGCCCAACCTAACTCACTCTTGGTGTTTCGCGTTAATCGGGGGGTGGTGGCCTGGGATGGTATTAAATTCCTGGCCTGAATTGTTGTCCCAGTCCGCCCTGATGCCAGATAATGCCAAACAACATGAAATCAGTAATAGATCAAAACTATTGCCATTAGGGCAGAACGATTTGCAAAATTAATCTAACTGCGATTTCTTCCCTAATATCGCAATTGCAATTTAATATGCAATTTTTATTAGGTTACTTGTGCATTTTTCAACAAATTCAAGAAATAAATCAATTCATATTATTACCTACATTCAGTCAGAAACACTCATCATACATTTTACCCTTTCATTGCAAAATGATATACAGTTTTACATGGCAGAGAAGGTTCTGCTTTAAAGATGCTCCCTGGGTTGGTCAAGCAGCTGGCTTTGACTTTCCAGGGAGCTCATGGCTAGAAACCCCCCATATGGATGGATACATAGATGACAACGTGTTTTGAGAAAAATGAAATTATGTCAGAAGAAGTTAATCCATAGTAGCATGAATCTGAATATGAGGATGCAACAAGCTTTAAGCTGTAAAGGAGGCGGCTGGGGTGGATGAGATAAAGCTTGTAAAGCTGGCTATAAGCTGACTGCAGCTGGGGGTATGGACTAATGCTAAGCTTCATCAGATAGGATGAACTAGTTATTCATTTGCTCATATTGCAAATTTGATACCACTTGCTTTATTGAAGGGGATTATCATTTTTAAGTTACTCATTTTGATTAAAACAAAACATTCATAAAAAACGAAAAGGAGAATTTTTGCAAACCATTTTTTTAAAATGTGACACTTGAATTATTGCATAATGTGCATAAAAAAATGAATGTATTAAACTGCTATTTGGACATATTTCAAGTTTAAGACATATTGCTACTTCTGTGATTTGTAAATTGCAGCAGGCCTCATTGAGATTTAATCTAATTTGCAATTATTGCCCAGCCCTGGTTGCCTTCACAGTCATATACAAAAATATCACAGTGTCAAGGCTACATATATGAGCATCATGCTACCTCAGCTACATGCTGAACAGTGTTTGTTTATCACGGTAAATGGAGTCGAGTATGCATCTTTCTGTGTGCGGAGATTTAAAGAGATGTGGGTGTAGGAAGAGAAAAATAGCTGCTGTTGATCCCTACATAGAAGAGAAGAGAAAGAAGATAGAAATCCATCATGAAAGCAGATGCTTTTCCTCCCAGTAGGTCTGTTGTAGGCACACGTATTCAATAATATAATGCTGCTAAGTGTTAATCTGTTGTCAAAGACATTGTTTTAGATTGCAGTTAATTATTTAATTATTTGATAATTGACAGAAGTTAAAGTTCATCTCTGCTGGCTTTACGAAAAAGCAACAAAAACATCAGCTCTTTGCAGTGCCAGATTCACCTGACACACCTAACCTGAGCTCTACAGGCTAGCACTACTTTTTTTATTATTAGTAGGTACAAAGTTAAAATTCTGGTCCACCCTGATTTTATTCGTCAGTAACTGTGTTTACATGGACTTGAGTATTCCAGTTTCTGTCTTTTTTTTTTTTTTTGAGTATCCCGGTTTATCTTTGTGCATGTATACAGTCTTCAGAAACTGGGATATTACAGTATCCCGGTTTTGAGAAACCTCGTTTTGCTACCTGGAGTACTCCAAACGAAAACAGGATACCATGCCATGTATACGCCGTATCCTGTTTTCTGACTGCTGTTAGTTTGTAAGTTTGATTTAACTTAATTTAGCTTCAGATACTTGTGAATACTGTGTCTAAACTGCAGAGGAACAGCTGATCTACTCTACCCCGAGTGAGTGATGGGTGGCTGTGTCTGCAGCAGATCAGTCTGTGAACTAAGGCCAGTTTTGTGACTAAGCGCACTTATATTTAGATAAACGTGAACTAAACAGTTCAACTGTTCAGCGTGAGCGTAGTTTGCTGTAGAGACAGAGAATGACCACTCACACCATGAGTTAGAGCTCTGTGAGCTGAAGATGGAAAGACGGCACTCAACAAGCATCCTGCGCAGTTAAAGCCTCCCAGTCCTAAAATTTAGAAACAATGACTCTTCTGTTGTATTTTTCAAAGTAAAAGTGTAATCTTTTTCAAGGTCCACTTTGAGCTGCCCCTGTTTTCATATGCTCTTATTTTGAAGTTGTTTTCAGGACAGTTATTTAGTGAAGTAAGTCAACCGCAAGTGGCTTTGCTCTTTCTTGGCATCTCTGCCAAACTTTCATAGTGATTAATGATAATAATTCTTATCACTTAATAGAGATAATAATTTGAAATATCAAGTTATGCTGATAAAGCTTATTCATCTGAGATCTCCCTTTCACTCCTTACATCCTCTCAGTCACTTTTCTGCACATGCTTTCTTACCTGTAAGCACACATTCTTAATATAAATGAGATTCATTTTGTTTCCCCCCGTTGATGGAACGAGGCAGATACCATTTCTGCAACATGATGTTAGCCCAACATAACCGACGGTGATCTAAGTTTTCTCAAATTTCAAACTTACCTCATTTTGTGTTGTAAAATAACATCACAGATGCCTGCACAGGATACTAGTTTTTCCCATGTTTACAGGGATATAAATAACCAGATATCTCTGTGCGCATGTAAACACAGTATCCTGAATATGATAGAAACTTGGATATGACTCATAACCAGGATACTCACGACCATGTAAACACAGTCAGAGTGAGAACTCAGACCGTGTGCGACTACTGGACTGAAGTATGAGCACATAAATCTCAAATTTTGGTTGAGTGTCATAAACATTTCATTCACACAGTGAATGCTGACACCACTACTGTTACAGAGTTGTAGTCAGTCTGAACAGATGCAGGGATAAGACGTATCTCACCGTGGGCTGGACATGTATAGTCAGAGGGCTGGAAATGAAGCAGAAGGGGGGAAATTCCTCTGGTAAATCCCACCCTTTAATCAGCGTGGACTTTAGCATGGCAGGCTTGCAGGCGGGGCTGGCTTGCTTTGAGCTCCAGAGCAGGACCAGCCTAGCACAGCTAAACTGGTGATGGAAAAGTAAATCAGCAGGGTGTTGCGCACTAGAAGTCATAATAGAAAACCTACATTATACTCACATTATAAAAATGTTTTTCAAAATCATAAAGCGTTCAGGGTTATCAAGCTGCTTGTATTATCTTTGTTTTTATTGGAACTGTAGCAATCACAAGTGAAGGAATGGGGATGTGACACTATGAACATGCATGAATATTTAATACCAAGTGCTGTTAAATGCATGTTTTAATCACGACTAGACAAGACAAACTATATAAGCAATTCTATTGAGTGTAGGTGGATTGATAGTTAAACCTTTGAAAATGGACATGTAATCTTTGCATTTTGTCTTTCACTTGAGTAAACAAAAAATGTCCAGTCATAATTTCTGTTGTCAGTAAAAAAATAGTGAAAAATCTAATCTTTTCTTGAGTCTAGTGTCTCATCACACCACTAGAAATTTATACTTATTTATGACTCACTGCGATATGCAACTGTTCTTTGTTTACTCATGTTTACATGATGCTATCCCCCCTTTACCCATGAGAATAAGAATGAGGAGAAATATCAGCTTGCTTTATGAATTCCTTACTGATTCAATTTTCTTGTACTTGCAGAGGTAAGGTTGGAAGTTCATGGTTTTATAAATGTTACATTAAGAGCTGAGGAAAAATAAAGAGCCTTGCAGGTATATAGTCTATAAAGCCTCACTTTAGTTCCTGAAGAAAAGAAAGTTTTAAAAGCATCCCTTTCTCTGTGTTTTTTACAAATAGGACCTTGAGTACGAGGAAGGAAATATTGATTTGTTGTTGCAAGTGAAACTTCTTCTCTGATTGATTGAATCTCGTCTCAGAACGTAAATGTGACAAGCTCCCTTGGATGCCTTTAGATGCAAAATATCTTGTCAAGACTGCCTGGAGCAGCAATCTTTTAAGGAACTTCTGCTTGCATTTTTCATTATGTTGCAGCGAGTTTGTTGTATAAAGGAGCTGCCAGGCCTGCCTCCTTCCTCCACAAACACGGATGCCTCTCTACCAGCTGTGGTCACACATAGGTTCAGCTGTAGATGTGAGATATGTTATTTATCTCCTCCATATTTAATGAGGAGTCGCCCTGGGAAGCAGATGGTACATTAGCCGTAATAAAGCAGAGCTGACTTCAGTGCTTTTTCAAGAATACAGAATTGAGCTGTAAAGGCGTCGCTGTTTCACGGCCGACGTTCTCGGAGGGTCGAGAGGTGTGTTCTCCTGGCCTGGAACAAACAAACCCTTCTCCTTTATAACTCTAGACAGGTTCTCATTGCCCCCAGTGAAGCATCATATATTGATGTGGGGAGAACAAAAATTACTGTAAGCTCTGACCCCTTTGTTCGCGGAGCCAGCAGTAAAGTTGCTGAGTGAGGGCTTCACATTGAGCTCTGTTTTATTGTTACGCTCAGCAGAATGATTCAAGTGTGCAAACACACCCTAACATGCTTCTTGAGTCCCACATCGGAACTGTTCATTATCGCTCATGCTTCCTGTTATTTACCTCGGATGGGACGGGAAAAAGGTCCAATTAGCAGCTAATGCATTTTTACACCTGGGTCTTATTTGGCAGTTTTGGTTTACATAAGAAATGCAACAAAGCCCATATCCAAGCAAGTATATTGGTCTCATTTCTTGTTAAAAAATTCTCATTACGTTTATGGTACCTATAAAAAGTATTCAGCTCTTTGGATAATGGACCATTTTATTGATTTTATGATTCAGTCATGGTCAAGATAGGTTGGCTTTTCTGAACAACAACAAAAAAAATACAGTAACATCTTCAATGCTAAATTGAACACAGATATCTACAAAGTATTGTCAGTTAACAAAAACATGCATGGTAAAATACGTGATTGACTGTATTGTACTTTTTGCTCGCAGGAAAAGGCAGTACTTCCATGCTAATTCTGTAAACAAACATTTTGACCAGAAGAATTTATTTAACCAAAATGATTACAATATTTTGATTTACAGTGCCCGAATGGATAACAAAGGCTAATGGCAGTCTTGATAGTGTTTTAGAGGGAGAGCCGGTAGTAGCCAGGGCCGACCAGGGCCCCCTGAAGTTTGATTGGCCTCCCTAAAGTCCTTAAATTGTTTGGCTAATTGCCTTGTCAGCACAACATTTAAGCATACCTGATCACTAAGCATATTTTAACCATCACAGAACTGGTTTTACTAACTTTACTATCCTCAGGGTGAGGCATGGGGGGGGGGTTATACAGTCACTTATTATACACTACATGTTTTGTTTTGTTTTTTGATTGACATTACTTTGTAAAAATCTGTTTTCACTTTGAGGTTTTTTTGGTGTTTTTTTTTGTCAGCCTTGAAGGGTTGGCTGCAGAGAAGCATCTCCACAGCATGATGCTGCCACCACTGTGCTTCACAGTGTGGATGGTGTGTTTGTGGTGATGCGCAGTGTTGGGTGTCCACCAATAGCATCTTGTCTGATGGCCAAATGGGTGTATCAACCATTCTTGAAATAGGCTACCACACTTTAGTTTAGCATACTTGGCGTACACGTCAGGTCAGGCTTCTTATTACCAGCGATTGTAGAAACCACAATGAGTCTTCAAACTTGTCTTTTGGAAAAACGGGATGGGCTGAGTAACTCACAGCTCCATTGCCAGTGTATGCCAGTATGTCAGACACAGTAATGAAAACCATACCTCCTTTAAAAAGGAGAATATTAAAGCAACAGCTGATAAAAAAAATATTGGTGTACAGAGTATTTACATTGTTTAGGATGGTTACTGTTTGCAGTCCTTGGGTAATTTGATGGCAGCAACTGGAAGGTATAGAAGAAGGAGTCCTCTGTTATCAGAGTGACCCCCCCGATCACAAACTGGTTGTACAGTTCAGCAAAGAAAGTTCACCTGACGGGACGGTTTTATTTTGCGTTGGATGCTGTCAGGATCAGATGAAGGTGAGGATGGATTCAATCACTAGTGATCTTTAGACTCTGAAATTCTGCAAGGTAAAGCCTGTTTTTAGCTTTTATTAGAGTTTCTTGGCTTATGTTTTTCTTGGCAGGTCTCCTTCCCATGATTAGATCAGCCATTTTGAATAACTTAAAAGTGGCACACAACCTACTTTGATCTACAGATTTCGCTGCGAGCTTGAAGTTGTGTTCACTTCGGCCTGTTTTTGCTGCGGCTTTGGGCTAAAGAAATCTACTGAAGCATTTAGAAAACTTTCTTTTTACATATTAGTCATCTAGTCCCCAGAGTAAGTAGAAATGGGGCCAAGGTTTATAAACAACACTTCCTCTTAAAGTTTATGGACCCGCTGAATTAAATGTGTTTATGAGAAATTTGTAAGTTCAAAATTAGATATTAGAGTCTCTGCTTTAAATGTTCTTGGACTAACAGATTTACTCACTTATATAGTAAGATGACTTAGATTGGAGAACCAGTCAGCTGTGTTTGACAGGCACGCCGAGCTGGAAATATCATCACAGCCAACTCTTGAAGACTACATCTGGCAACAGCCATTTATTCCCTGAGGTTACTTCTGCAATCTGTAATTTTTTCTGCAACTGCTCACCCCACAGCTGGGGGGTTGTTGCTGTCTGTGATGTCTGAGTACGTTTCATGTCCTCGATTCGCTCTTTGAAGAGAAACCAGGGACTGATGGCAGTTTTCTGACAGCCTTTATGCACCCTCTCTGGTTAATGTTGATAATTAAGGTGAGTGGACCCACATATTTAGCCCCTACTGTGCAGTAGGTGCTGCTTTGAACCCTGCTGAGTCACAGCACACCTTGGAGGCAAATCAGTTTGGTGGAGTTCGAGCGCAGCATTGGGTGCTTTACAAGGAGGCTTTCATAAAGCAAGATCCAGGAGTGCGTGGAGAAAATAATGCAGTGCAGCATATCAAATCAAGGTCTGATGAGGAGGAAAATAAACATGTCTAAGCCCATTGCTTGTGATGCAATAAAGCAGAGACAAACTCCAGGGCTCTCTCTCTTTCTCCTCTCAGACAAATGCCTTTGTTAAAGAAGAGAGAAGAGATCTTCACAAGTTAAAAGAACCTCCCTGGAGATGAAGCAAGAGGGAAACGGGATGGAAAACACTGGATCACTGCAGTGTGTTCATTGAGAAGAATGAATGGATAAATTGAAAGCGATGGCATTCCCGGCGATCTTCAAGGCAATGAGACATTATTGATTTCTAAGGAAAAAACGCATTCTTAATGTACCCAGGGATCCAGGCTTTCTTTCTCTTTTCACACTCTTTTACACACTCTTTTTGCCACCGAAAACAAGCCAGGAATGAAGCTTGATATACAGCAGCAGCCCGTCGCAGCTTAAGTATGCCGGTCTAGCTTTTGGAACAGCGAGCGCTCATCTCAGCGGACAGCGGAGGTACGCCTCAACCATCTGTTCCCGTTTTGACACAATGCCGTGAATCAGCACTTTATTTCTTTTTTAAGGAGAGCATCCTGAAAGCCTTTTATCTGCAAGGATGGAGGCTGAGAATTGCAGTGAAGATGGTAATCTGTGTTGATATTTAAAGCGAGGAAGCAATGCATTCTGTTATTGCTGCTGAGCCCATATTCACACAAATCCAGCGAGGCAAACAAGCTGTCCTAAGCTTTTTTTCAAAAAGTGTTTGCAGCTTTGCCATATAGGTACCACCTGCAAGATATTATAAGCAGGCATCCGTATTCTAAAGTTTTAATAAGTTTTCCACTGGAATGAATAAATATCTCGTTTTAACATGATTTTATCTGCCACCTTTGTGTTTGCTCATGTTTTCAAACTATATGAAGCTGAGGTTTCCATTTTAAGACGCCATGCCTTGGCAGTGAGCAATAGTTGTGCAAAGTTATCAGCTCTTTTCATTTCTGGGCTGACACTCGAGGTGAGAGATTCAGGGTGGAGGTGGGGGAGCCGTGGATTAAAGATCATATCAAAGCCAGCGAATTGGTATAGTGATTCAGGAATGATAGCAAAGATAGCAGATGAAGGCCCAGAATGTAGAGATATGGAGTGCAGAGCTGAGTTATCATATAGAGTAGAGATAGTCAGAGGATAGCAATCAAGGAGACGGTGTGGTGTGTGGTATAGTTGTGTGTCAGGTACTTGGTAAATGTTTGACTTTGGTGTTCAAGGACACACAAATAGAAGGTCCAAAGTGAACTGATGGTCAGTTAAATTGTTGATGTAATGAACATATGTCCAAATTGTTGAGTAGTCACAGTCTGGATAACTACTGTCACTTTTAACAACAACAGACAGGACTCTTGTAGCTATTGTAGCCCTAATTTGTCAAATAAAGACCTTTACAAAGGATGTGTGTTATGTGGTGACACTGTACTATGATACTGAGCTACAGCCTTCTTTAAGGTCAAACTAACATGCACAGCTCAAAGTAATGTAGTATATGGTTTAAAATGCTTGAATTCTTTCTGGAGCCAACAACCCTCTGTTAGGAATGCTACTATAGGCTTTAAACGTTCCTGTTTGATAAAGCTTATAGTAAGGACTGGCTCAGACCTGGACCAGCCCTTGGTAATACTACTATAGGCTTAAAACTTTCCTGTTAAATAAGGCTTATAGTAATGACTGGCTCAGACCAACCACTGGTAGTGCTTTGATAACATTTATCGTAAGGACCGGCTCAGACACTGGCCAGCCTTTGGTCGCTATTATAGGTTCAAAACTTTCCTCTTTGATAAAGCTGAAAGTAAGGCCTGGCTCAGACCTGGACCAGCCCTTTGTATTGCTGCTATAGGCTTAAAATTTCCTGTTTGATAAAACTTAGTTAGGACTGGCTCAGACCTGAAACCAGTCCCTAGTTAGTAATGCTGCTATAGGCTTTAAACTTTCCTGATTGTAAAGGGCTTATAATAAGGACTGGCTTAGACCTGGACCAGCCCTTGGTAATGCTGCTATAGGACAAAACTTTCCTGTTTGATAACATTTACAGTAAGGACTGGCTTAAACCTGGACCAGCCCTTGTAAGTAATGCTGCTATAATCTTAAAACGTTTGTTTGATAAAGCCTACAGTTAGGACTGGCTTTGACCTGGACCAGTGGTGACTACTTCTTAGATGCACCTTTGGTCCAAAAAATGTGGGGTGGCGTTTGGTGGACACAGCACGACCAAGTGTGACCCCCGGGGTAATAAGTGATGGCCTATAGGGTGCTCTTCCAGTGGACATAACTTGATAAAAGTTTATCCAAGGAGCCCTACCTGTGGGCAAAAGATTAGCCCTCTATTGCATAACTAGGGCAACGAACCAGTTTTATTGTCATTACACTTCACCCTATAGTTTGTTGGTGTTCTTTGTTAATATGATATCACAAGAATGAATTGTTAGCAATAATAAAAGGGTTAGCAGTGGTTGTGATATTTTATAGGGGGGTGGGGCATCACTTTTTGAAGCCAAAACGGCATAGGACCGGCACCAGAGATCAGCAAGTTAACTACTGTTATTTCACATGATTAAATTGAAATAACTTCATAAATAAAAATATGTGCATGTGCATTTATATGTTAGGAAGTATCTTTTATTGTTCAAAGACATACTATGATATTTTTTAGTTACCAAAAATGAGTTTTTTGGTTCGTTGCCTGAGGGCAACATTATGCAGTTAGGCCACTACCGTTAGAGTAATTTTGATGAAGCAGTGGTTCTCAGCTCTGACCCTGAAGACATCCCACACTGCATGTTTAGATGCTTGTCTTCTTCATTACATCTGAACCAAATGATCAGCTTGTTGTAAATCCAATTCATAAAATAAATCAATCAAAAACAAGCGAAAAAGGGTCCCAGGGACCAGGACTGGGAGGCACTATGTTACAGTTTTCAGAACACTGTTATTAGTGATTAGTAATATAATAATCAGTATTTTAAATTGTTCATAAGCCAGTCAGATATCATTTTTGCTATAATTGGGTTAGCTATGGTTTATGTGTAGATGCCAGTGTTTGTGAGTCCTTTTTTTGGAAGGCTGGAGAAGTCCTATTGTGACTCTGTATGTTTGACTGTCCTTTATAGGAGATGGTGTGTTTACATCTACCACTGCAACTGCACTGCATCCACATCAACAGCTTTCCTTGGTTCTACACCAAATCATTTTGTAAAGAAACTCTGGGACTGAAACATGTTCAACTAACACATTAGTCACACAGAATCACTTCTACTGACATGAGCAGACTTAACTCCCCCATGTGGACTTGAATTCAGACCTACAAAGGCATAGAAAAGCACAGTTGTTTCCTCACACTAGGCTTTGCCTACTTATAAAAGATGTAATACGGGGGTAGAGCAGGATTAAAAACATGGAGGCTTCATGGAGGGGAACTATTCTGTCCTTCAGGGATAGATCTGAGTCCATCTTTATAGGGCAGAGTGCTGAACTTGTGTATAATGCAGTTTAAGCTCTAAAAAGCAAGATACTTTACAGTTTGGTTCAGATTATCTTTTCTTTTGCCATCACATATGTAGAAGGTTAGTTAGATAATAAATATTTATTTCCTAGAGTAGTAGTAGTATACTGTAATAGGTGACTACCATCATATGAGTAGTATACTGTGGTATATCAATAAAAGGTAGTAAATGGAATGGAATAAATGCTTGCTTATAGAATATATGAATATAAAGTTGCTTTTTTATGTGCTACTTGTTAAAATATAATGTATTTTTTTTTAAGAAACTGCTCATTTGTTTTATTTTATGTTTATTGTAGACCATCTCATTTTGGTACCCTTATTGCACATCGTTGCCCTGAGGCAACGAACAAAAATCTGGAGTGTGGGTGGTGGTGAAAAAATGTATTTGGTTGATCTCTCACCAAGGACCCCCAAGCTACCAAAAAGTAAGATGAAATATAGGAAGGGTTAGGAAGACTTCCCTTCCAAACTCCTCAAAATACTGTACATTCCACATTGTCAGTGAAAACTGCTTCAGTAGAGTGGTCATTGTCCAAACTGAAGCTACATCCTCATTTTTTTTTTTTTTTTTTTTAATTTTGTTTTTTTTTAATTAAATAAACAACTTAATAGTTCAGAATTATAGGCATTTTGAAGGTGAGTAGCCATATCTTCTTTCTCTTTTGCATTCCTTACAGATTATGACAGATTTAGTCTCATGATTTCTTTTGTTTATAGATGAAGACTCTAACAGTATCTCTTAAATACTTTAGGTTTAAGAAATTACTATTCTGCCCACTCTCCCTAAAGGCTTATGGTTTATTGTATAAAGTTATAACATTTTGTGATGTTGATTTGTAAGGTTTTGACTTCCATTGTTTAAGTCCTCCACAGTAGAATTCTAAATATGTGCATGGGGGGCTGCTAAGGACACTTGCAGGGGCCATTGGGCTGGAACAAAGAGAACTTTGGGGGGCACTCAGACAAACCACAGAGGGTACTAAGAGGGCGCTCAGGCCACTTAGGCTGCACTTACTTTAGACTCGTGTGAAAAAAAACACTGTCTCACTGTTCTCATTCATTTTAATGGAGCTGCTCTAGTAACACACCAGGGGTGCCAGTGGTCTTATCGCAGAAAATAGCACATGGTCTTCTGGCACAGTGTTGGAATGGGCTCAAGTTTTGCTGAAATATAGTACATGATGTTGCAGGAAAATGCAATAGAGATCAGATATACACAGGAGCACAAAGGAACAGTTTTCTGTCCTTGATTGAATTCATGTCAGTGTGCATTATAAGTCTTTAAATTGCTTTTTAACATTCGGCCTTTGTCAGTAACTTTTACACCTCAGTACAACACATTTTGAGCGGAAATTGATATTTTTTCTGTTTGGTGCCATGCAAAAAAAAGTTTAGTTGAAATAAAGTACAAACATAACATGTTTTCAACAGATCGTTTTTTTCTATAGAAAACACCCAAAATAAACTAGTTAAGGCCCACAAAAGGAAAACAATTTCAGCTTCTCAATTTCAGTGTTTGTGGGTTGATTTCAGCCCAACAGTCCTGTGGGGGGTGTTCTCTGGATTCAATCACAGCACTGAATCTGGACACTGCATTTTTACTCCATTGTTCTTTATAAAACTGCTAAAGGTTGCTCTGCAATTAGGATTGAACATCCTTTTTCAAGTCCAGCCATAAATTCTTTATTGGATTAAAGTCTGGGCTTTGACTGAGTCACTCCAGAACATTCACCTTGTTGTCTTTAAACCATTTTACTGTATTTTTTCCTGTATGCATGGAGTCATTGACTCGCTGGAAAATAGGTTGTTCTCCTGCAGACTGAATAAGATTGTCCTCCAGGATTTTCCTTTATTTGACCACATTCATTTTACCCTCTACCTGTACAAGCCTTCTATGGCCAGTTGCCAATAAGCATCCCCACAGCATGATGCTGCCATCATAGTGGGGAGGTTTTGTTTTTGGTGATGTGCTGTGTTTGGTGTCTTGTCATTTGGCCAGAAATCACCATTTTGGTCTCATCAGACCAAACAAATTCCTCCCACTTGACCATGGAGACTCCCACATGCCTTTTGGTGAACTTTAGTTGAGGTTGTAGTGAGTTCTCTTCAACAGTGGCTTTCTCCTTGCAACTCTACCATAAAGCTTTGATTTGTGAAGAACTCGGGCAACAGTTGTTGTATGCAGAGCCTCACCATAGTCAGCTGTTGAAGCTCATAACTCCTTCAAACAGTCATCGGGGTTGTGGTGACCTCTCTCACTAGTCTTCTTCTTGCACTGTCACTCAGTTTGTGAGGACGGCCTGATCTAGGCAGATTTACACATGTGCCACATTCCTTCCATTTCTTGATGATGGATTTTACTGAACTCTGGGGGATGTTCGGTGCCGTGGATTTTTTTGTATCCATCCCCTGACTTATACTTTTCTATAACCTTTTCTCTGAGTTGCTTGGAGTGTTCTTTTGTCTTCTTGATGTAATGGTAGCCAGGGATACTGATGAACCAGTGACTGGACCTTCCAGACACTGGTGTTTTTATACTACAATCACTTGAGACACATTCACTGAACTCAGGTGAACCCCATTTCACTAATTGTTTGACTTCAAGCACCAACTGTCTGGATCTCAGTTGAATTAGGTCAGCCACTTTGAATGGGGTGACTTATTTTACCGTACATATTTTTATTTAATTGACAATTTATTTTCACTTTGACATTAAATTTTTTTTGTATTTTTTTGTCCAAAAAGCAAAATTATATTGCCCATGATTGATTTATAGAACCAATAAAATGGTAAAACACCCAGGAAGGTGAATACTTTTTATAAGTAATCTATTTTGAATGCTTCCCTGGGCTTTTTGGCCAGTTAGAACCCCCTCCCTGCACACGGATGTTTGTATATCTGCTTTGTAGGCTTGTAAATATGAAATATTCAAAGTTATGTGATTGCATGTGTTGTCCTTTGATAATTCATGCCAACATTTTTTTAGATGAAAAGTTACTGAAGTTCAATCTTGAAGCATCATCAAAGAAGCCCTCTTCATGTTGTGTTTTGAAAGGTGGGAAATTTGTTCCCCTTCAATGGCTGTATATCCAAGAATCGCTTAGCATAGAGAAGATTAAGTGCACACATTAATCCAGGAGTCAGAGCAATCTTGTAATCCACTCAGTATGCTAATTGCCTGTTCTTTCTCCGGCAAAGGGGTTTACAGGCCATTAAATGGCACTGAGCGGTTGACAAAGGATAGCCGCCATGCTCCCCCACCCACTCTCCCCCTCTCTCTATTTCTTACTTGGACAGGCTGTTGCACACCCACATGACGCTCTTAAAAACAAGCAGAAACCAAAACGTGTTACTTATTTCACGCTAGAAAAACACCAATACTTGTTTCGCTTAGTAGATCTGACAGTGACTAAGGTGGATGTCTTGGTTTCTAAAAAAACTTTTGATCCTTGTGACCCTGACACTGTTCTTTTTGATGTTTTCCCCAAGCATACTAATGTTTCATGTAAAATTTGTCCATTTCTGACAGTACTACAAGTAAATAATGAAGAGAGAGCGCTCTAGTCTCCGTTGCAATCCCAGTCATGCACACCCTCCCTTCTCCCATACACAGGAGAATTGCACCAAGGTAAAGTGCGATTCTTAGCGCGCTGCTGCCTGTGCTTTCCCCCAAGTGGCCTTGGCAGCCTTAACATGATGGATGTTGTTTCAGATCTAGTTTCTCGCTACACTGGTAAAGCAGCATTGTCGAAACACATTCACCAGAAATGTAAGCAGATAAAGATAGTTGGAGATAATTAGAGGATTTTTGCTTTGCGTCATTTTTGTTCCAACTGTCAGGAAATGGTGCTGTGACTGATGACTCAAACAAGAGAGTTCGGCATGAAGCCTGCCTGCAAATGTTGCTGGTAATGACCAGAGTGTGTTTTTCAGATGCAGCTAATGAGCACGGCCATTAGACATAAATGACATTTTAAAAACCTGGGGAGTAAGGAAATGAACAAGTACCCGAGATATAGACTGCCTGTAGGCAGCAAATATGGTGAGAGCATCTGGAGGATGCGGCGCTCAGTTCACTCCGATGACCTCCACCCAGAGTGTCAAGACTGTCAGTCAGTTTACTTCAGTTAAATGTGAGAGAACCGAGGCTCATTATGGTGAGACTGTCACAACCGTTCACCTCAGTGTCGACACGGCATCTCAAGTTCCTGTACAGCTGCCACTTTCCTGTGTTTTTGAGTCTATCCTTCTATGATCGCATTGTTTTAATTTCCTGATGAGTTCATTTCCAGGAGATTTCTGCATTCAGGGGCTTCTGTAGAAACCGAACAGACGTGAGCTCACAGTTTTCAGGGGAATGTTGACTCAACCTTAACCTACATGCTTGAATCTACACAATAAATCCAGAGCAGACAATGTAAGTATGGCACTATAAAACCCACCAGATGGATTTGTTTTCTCATTTTTAAACAGTAGCTCTCAGACATGTGTCGCTAAATCCCAACAATCTGCAGCCTTATGCTACAGTCAGTTTCTACACAGCGTGATTGATTAGACACCCATCTTGAGCTGAATGGGTGCAGATCAGGATGAAATCAGCTGCTGTTGTGTTTGGGAGGAGTTTGGAAGTACAAAGTTGTTAGCAGATTTGAAGAGCTGAAAACTTTAACAGCTGCTGACTGTTTCTTATCAACAAAGAAACTTTAATCTAAGGGTATTTCCTCTGTTTGATAAGGTTGATTAAGTTCCTTTGATTATAGAGATGTTATAATAGAACTTTGTCTGCCCTGCTACGGATTTGGACCCCTGGACACAGGTAGTGGTCCATATTAAGTAGGGATGTTTGGATTCTGATACCAAGGTGTTGGGTATCGGCCAATACCGAGTACTGGACTGACTGTGCGACTAGCAAATTATTTTAGACCTTTTTACTCAGAACATGGCTCAACAAATAGAATCAGAATGTACAGCATCTCTGTGACCCTAAAGTTGTTTTTCTGCTGATTATTGAGTTTTACTGCTAGATACTAAAATAACATTAGTATAGGGGGCTGCATCACAGGCTCTCTCGATCTCTCCTTTATGCTCTATTTCAGCAGCATCACATGATTACGGAACAGCCTGCTATTGGCTGACAGACCTTCACAAAGGGAAAACAATATGGCGGTTAGCATTAAAGCTAGCGGTAATAAATGACCATTATTTGATAAAAATGGGTTAAAAGACTTTCAATATCAGGTTTACTGGTGTGGATTTAATATTTAAAGTTTCCAAAAGTCACACGAGTTCCAGGCTCACTGAAAATGCTGCCACACAGGATTCAAAGGCATCAACAGCACCAAAGGGAAGGCACGTTGGCTAGTTTCAAGAGGAAAAACAAGTAAGAGACCATGATGTATGGTCCAAAGTTATTTAACTTTTGATAAACTGTGTCGCTTCTTGTTGAGTACGACAGCGCCGATCTGGAAGGCATTTCAACATCACATTCAGAGAAAACTGTTATGCAGCCACTATTCTTTGCTGCTCTAAAAGCGGTAGCCCGTGCATGACGTGCTTTCCAGCAGTGAAGAAGAATTGATTTCCGGTTTATAGCACTAACATTTAGCATGGCTAAACGAAGTGAAACCAAACAGTATCGGATCAGTGCATTGACTCATGGACTCGCTGATACCAAATTTAAGCAGTATCAGACCTTTTTTCTAATACTGGAATTGGAATCAGAACAACTCTAGTATTAAGCGTGAAATAAGAAAAGGGGATGGGTATGAAGGCTTGAGTACTTTCTGTGAACCTCCACATTTAACCTTAGGGATTGTTTTAATATTAGTCACACTCAAGCTGCTACAAGCAAAAAGCGTGCTTTTCATCAGTGTTTTTAATTTTAGTCTCAGTCTTAGTCTTTAGATTAAATGTCTTTTAGTTTTAGTCACATTTTAGCCATTTCTGCCCTTTTTAGTTTTAGTCGATGAAAACTCAAAAATATTTTGGTCTGGTTTAGGTCCATAAAAAGTCCTCACATTTTCATCTTTTTTAGTCCAAACATCTCTTGCCTAAATCTGGTACCAAATTATGGTAGTGTGTTCTCTGCACTCTGCCAAACCTGGGCTCCCTGCTTTCTACTGCTGAGAGGCAGAATAGCTACAGCTGCATTGTTTTTGACAGATTTACCCACAGTGGAGAAATATCATGGATTTTCAAAGCCCAACAAAAACTGAATTACATTTTACTCTAGTTTTAGTAATCCTGAAGAAAACTAAACTTACTTTTTGTTAGTTTTAGTCATCAAAGATCTGTTTTTGTTAGTCTTTGTCTGGTTTTGTCATGGAAAAAAACGGCTGTCGACAAACTTTTTTAGTCATAGTTTTAGTCGACGAAATTAATACTGCTTTTCATACAGTTGCTATGAAGAATATGATACATTAATATTTACTCTGCTTTCATTGAACTATTTTTCACTGACAATTAACCTAGTTATTGATATCAAATATTCATTTTTAACCTTTAAATGCCTATTTTTTATCATGATGCCTCCATGTTTTTCAATTGAAGACAAAATACTACATGCACAGTAAATGCTTTGTTGTTGACTTACTGCAGCCTGGAATATGTCCATGTTTAGCAGCAACACTGATCTGTATGCATTATTATTCTTACAAGTTTAGCATGTTTTTTTCTCCATATGCCAAATAGGGCTGGACGATTTGGGAAAAATAATCTAATTGCCAATCTAATTTCCCAATATTGTGATTGTGATTTAATATGTGACTATCTTTTGGTTCCTCATTGAATGTGTTGTTCAACAAACACAAGCAATAAGTCAATCTTTATTATGACCAACACAATATTTATTAATTAAACTAAGGATAGACAATTTGATAAAATAAATTCTGATGGCGATATTGGCTCATATAGCAAATTTGATATCAGTTGCTATATTGAAGGGGATGATCATTTTTTTTATTCTTGTTTTGAATCAGAAAAACATGTACAGGAAGGGGAAAAATAGGATTTTTGTAAAAAGAAAAAAACACAAAAGAAACTTGAATGTTTGCATAATATATAGAACATACAATCTCTACTGCGAAAGAATGTATCAGACTGGTATTTTGACACATTTCAGGTTAAAGAAATATTGCACTGTCTTCGATTTGAATATTGCTGCAGGATATGTTGTGATTTAATCTAATTTGTGATTATTATTATTATATTATTATTATTGTGTAATTGTAATTGCCTAGCCCTAATGCCAAATGTTAAAAATAATGTCGTCTGGTGGAGAGAAGTAAAAATGAAAAATTCCAAGGTAAAAGCCTAGATTGGCACCCAGATATGATAAAATGCTTCTATCATGCTCTAATGACAGTGAGATCAAAAATTCAATGGTGCATTTTTTGCACTTAACAGCTTGAGTGTAACTCTTGCTTGTAAACAGTGCATTTTAGACTTTCTGTAGGAGCTGAGCTGGAAATAACAAGATTAAATAAAAATACACAATCTTGGTAAAATTTATGCCATGTAGCTGATGCTGTAGGACAGTTCTCCTCATCCTCGCTCAAAACAGCTGTGATAAGTCCTGTTGGTTAAAATAGCAATCCTTGGTTGAAATTTGTGTGAAGAAATGCCAGGTTCAGAGCTAATTAGCTAACTTAAAGAGGTGATATGTTATATCGTGATGCTTTTAAGGTTGGCCCAGTAAAATGACATGGGTAAACTTAGAAAAAATGTAATCATGATGTAAGATGAAGAAATAGGAAATGTTGCTACACAGGTACTGGTTCAGTCAATATAAAGTTAATGAGAGGACTGCCCATCCCTAGTGAAATGTAATGACAGATCAACCTCTTGATTTTGAGTGAGTGTGTGTTTGTATAGGTTTGACTCCTGCACTGTGGTTAACGGATGTTTTCCTACCATCGCCGTATTGTTCCCAGCAGAATTCTGACCTTTGTGTTTGAGTCTCTCGGTATATCTGAAGGTATTCTGAGGTGATCGCTCTCTGTGTCTCTCTGTATGTGAGCGTGGATGTGAAAGGGAGAGGAGGGATGCGCTGAAATGCAGATGAGATGTTAAGGTAAGGCTGTGTGTGGGCGGCTGTCTCTCAGGTGGAGAATTTTCCCTGGAAGCGATGGAGGTCACAGTGGAAAACATGCTGCGAATACGCTCCCACCAACAGCGAGCTGGCAGAGAAAACGCTTTCTGCTCGCTCCAGGAGAGAAGTGCACTGTTTATCAAGTTGAAACATGTAGAATCCACCTACAACCCACAACTAAACTACAGAGAAGAACAACTCAGTGTCAGAAAGCTCTCACTGAACATTTAAAGGCAAAAACAACTCAGTTTGCTTTTATAATCCTGCTCTTCTCTGAATTGTTTTGCTTTTCTTTCTTGTAGAAATCAAAGTCATCTCCCTAAAGAAGCCTGTTACTCGGGATGGTTGGCGAGGCAGTTAGGCCACGCCCCATGTGCTGAGACCTCTAAGCAGGCAGCTAGGTGCAGGTCAAACCTGCAGCTCCTTCCCACCCTATTGCAATGCATTAAGAGGATTTTATATCTGATTGGATACCAAGTGATATTCCTTTACACTTTAGACGTACCTCAACGTGAACTGAAGATGGTTTGACGTCAAATATAGTCAATCAATCAACCAATCAATGTATTGATACACATTTATGGATCGTTTCACCCCTAACCATCAGTGTGAGCAAAACTGTATTGCACACTCAACACAGAGTTTGGGAAATGTGCATTAAAGATCTGGACTTTTTGGCTCAGCTCAGCAAGTAAAAGCAGGTTTTTTAGTGCCCAAAATAGTTCTTTATGATACCATCTGACTTTCCTTTTTCTTTGAAAGAGCAACAAAATTGGAAGCAAGGACACTGTCTTCGGATGAGAACTTGTCTGAACTGAACTCCTCCTCTTGAATCTATTCTCACCAAAGCCCCACAAGATTTAGTGGTAGCACTTTATTTTATTGGGACCTAATTGTCTTGTAACTTTGTGGGTAAAAGTAGTAGCCTAATTATCTAGTAGTTTCTCAAAAAGAGGGTCGTAATTACCTTGTAATTAGTATGCATTTTACCAAATAATAACTCTGTGATATCAAGTAAGTATTTACCTAGTGGTAATGTATTAGTTATAAAGTAATTCTTTGTAATTATCTGGTAGTTAGGTGGTATTTTACCCTTGACTGTAACCCTAATCCTTACCCTTTTCATATTGTGGCAGTTCTCTGGAATAAGGTGTTTTTTACCCTTCACCCAAACACTCTGACCCTAACAATTGTAATATTGTGGCATTTACCTGCTAATTAGGTGGAATTGTGCCCTATCCCTAACCCTCTAACCCTAATCCTAACCCCCCAAATATTGTAGTAATTATCTGGTAATTAGGCAAGGCAAGTTTATTTGTACAGCAAATCTCAGCAACAAGGCAATTTGAAGTGCTTCACACAGGACATTAAAAAACAAGGACAAAGGGAAAAAGAAACACAATAGAAACATTTTTCAAAAAAATATAAAAACAGCAAAAAAAACCATTAAAGATAAAAGCAAAGATATTAAAGTAAAAGTTAAAGTGCAGAGTTGAAGTTAAAATAGAAAAAAAAGTGGCTGTCTTAGTCAAAGGCAGCAGTGAACAGGTGAGTCTTCAAGCTTGATTTAAAAGAGCTCAGACTCTCAGCAGACCTGATGTTTTCTGGGATTTTGTTCCAGATATACGGAGCATAGAAACTCAAAGCTGTTCTCCATGTTTAGTTCTGACTCTGGGGACACAGAGCAGACCTGCACCAGATGACCTGAGTGGTCTGGATTGTTCATACTGTTCTAGAAGGTCTCTGATGTATTTTTGGCCTAAACCATTCAGTGCTTTATAATCTAATGGGAGTATCTTAAAGTCTGTTCTCTGAGAGACAGGGAGCCAGTGTAGAGACCTCAGAACAGGAGTGATGTGGTCCGCTCTCTTGGTCTTAGTGAGGACTCGAGCAGCAGCGTTTTGAATCAGCTGAAGCTGTCTGATTGTCTTTCAGGTAGACCACTATTACAGCAGTCAACTCGACTAAGATTAAATGCATGGACAAGTTTTTCAACGTCCTGCTGCGACATTAGTCCTTTAATCCTAGAAATATTTTTGAGGTGATAATAAGCTGACTTTGTAATTGCTTTTTTGGTGTTTTTTAAATTCAGGTCTGAATCCATGACAACACCCAGGTTTCTGGCCTGGTCTGAGGTTTTTAACAGAAGTGATTGGAGCTGCATGCTGATTTGTAGAGATTCCTCCTTGGGTCCAACAACAACAAACTCAGTTAGGTGGTATTTCACCCTTGACACTAACCCTCTAGTGCAGTCCCCTGGTATCCAAATGCCCAAAACGGATAGAATCTGGATGAGTCCAAACACCCCCATAGTGCATGTCACCCCCATGCCCTCTTTTCACCTGATCTCTTACTTCATCCACTGTCCTTTCAAACAAAGGCCAAAAGTCAGTCTTTCAATAAAGATGTTGTTTTGTTTATGTTTTTTTTTTTTTGTTTGTTTTTTTAACTTACCAGTCCTATGAAAAACAAATAAGAGGAGAAAGATAATTTGTATTCATATTTTAAGAGTAAAGTCAAATGTCAAAATTGGGTCAACATAGTTGTATTTTAGAGCAAGACTTTGAATGATTTTAATAAGAATAAAATTTCAATGTTTTTTCCCAAAATTCAATGCAATCTTCCACTTCTGCTTTGGTGCTTCGGAGAACTGTCTCCAAAACTAAAAGATGACTTTTTGTCAACATTTCAACTTAATATTCAACCTTTGGACTCAATCCTTAAAAAAAAAAAAAAAACCTCTCTTCTGGTTTGTTTTCTCATGCCTGACACTGAAAGTTCCACTTTATTGTTAGTTTTTCTTGACATTTCGACTTCATCTCGATACTTTGGATCTGTTCTGGAAAAGAAAAATAAAACTGTTAGTGCACTGACGGGGTTAGGAACAACATGTTCAGAGCAGAGAAGCGTCTTTGAAAACTACAAGTTACTTTGCACTGAAAGAAGTCAAGCTACAGCAGAGCTATTGGAGAGAGAAGATGAAGCTGGCACTGTACTTGAGCTAAGAAATCATGATAAAAAATGTAACTGGTAAAAAAAAAAGCAGCACTAGACAAAAATGGAAGAACTTACAGTATGTCTGTCGGTTGCATCCTTTACAGCAACTTCATGTGTGTTTGCTCCTGTCAGACTGCACCACATAGAAGATCGTTTGCATGGAAAACTCAGATTTCACTATTTCTGTCAGCCAGGGAAGTAATGAGTAGTGATTCAGTAAAGAGCTTTTTGAGGGGCATTAGAGGTTTTGAGTTAAAACTGCACTTGGCAGGTCAGCGTGTTGCCTCCAGCTCCAAATGGCAGCGGGAGGTAATTGCTTGAAGGATGAAATTTTATGTCCAGAAGTGATGTAATGTGGAGTGAGTAAACTGCACACGAATGGCTTATTTGGACTAAACCAACCAGCATGAGTTCATTTTACAGCAGAGGACTTGAAAGAGAAGAGCAAAAGACTTAAAAATCAGTGGATTTATTCAGAAGCATGGTAACACTTTTCTTAGGAGAAAGCTAAATTTATTAGAAGAGATTAAACTCTCTTAGATTGTAAAAGTGGATGTAGTCTCAGTGATGGCATCCACTGGTTTCTAAAGAAGAATTTTGAAGCCAAACAAAGTCAGTTGCCATACTGGAAATGTTCTCTCAAAAGAACTCTTGGTTCACATAGCTGTCTTTAACCCTCTGAGACCAACGTTGTCATATATGACAAGAAGAGACACAGGTTATTAAAAGTTGCATAACTTAGCCTCTTACTTTTTTCCCTCTTGAAGGTGGCCATTGTGCCTTTCCAGTGATGCTATCCATGCCGTCACATTCCTTACAGAAGCTTTTCAAGCAAGCCTGGAAGTTGTATGACTCTCTGAGGTGTTTTAAGACTAAATCCACTGTGTGCCACTGCAGACAGGAGCTGCTTTGAGTAATGGCACAAAAACTGCCAAAACAAAGGAGCACAACGACTTTTTTTGTACACATTCTAACATTTTTATTTTTTTTTTGTTGGTCATAGAATGATCATTTTTTTACTTTTTCTCCCCAAAAGATGGGAGAACCAGCTTGTGTAAAATTAAGTCTTAGTCTTTACTGTTAAGCGTGTGTCACTATTTAAAAAAACTTAGTTTTATTTTCTGATTGTTTTTTTTTTTTGGTCTTTAAAGTCCTGTAACTTAAAAAAATAAAAAACTGAAGGCTCAAACATATAAAAACCACAAGATTCAACTTCACTGCTACTCTGTCAAAACAAATCACAAAATGAATCACTGTCTCTTTGCACTGAAGACTTTTGGTGTTCTTTACAATAAAAATGTGACTATATCTGCATCAGTATTGGCTAAAATAAGTTTGTAAATATTGGTACAATTATCGCCTCCCAGTTCCAATGTCCAATCACAGCTCTTTTTCTCAACATAGCGGTCCATTTAAATATGTGGTACTTCTCGCTAATCCCTGCTTGCATTAATGCTGATGCACCATGCTGCTGCTGGAAAAACGTATCCTCCTCCACCCAGCCTCCTCCTTTATAGCACAAAGCTTGTTTCACCCTCATATTGAGATTCATGCCACTTGGATTTATTGCATTTGAACTAATTTTAGTGTAATCAGTACACACTGTCATTAATGTATCCATCCATATGGGGGTTTCTAGCTGCTGTTTCACTAACACAGCAGAGCCTTCTCAGCCAAGTAAAAATGTATATCCATTTTGCAGTATAATGGTAAAATGTATGACGAGAGTGTCCCTGACTGAGTGTCAGTTAAGGTGGTCAAACTTTCTTTGTACAAAATGTGCACTACACAGATTGACCTGGGGAATTTGTGCATTGTAGAATTTATCTAGCACTGTCTAGACTGTCGAGGCTGGGGTGGGACAGACATTGTGATGTCAGATATAAAAGGTCTAGAGTGCTGATGTGGCTTTAAAGCAGAAAGAGTAACTTGTGGTGGGAGTCAAGCTGTGTTTTATATTAATAAACACAGAGTTACCCCAGGGCTCCTCTTTAAACAGTATCTCCTCTGATTGAGGAGCACCTTGCAGAATGAGGTCATCTCCACTCATCCTTTGATCCCTCCATTCTTCATCTGGGAGCCAAGTGGCATATAAGAGGATCTATCTTTGTGAACGGTTTTGAGCCCCCAAAATTACAAACAAACTAAAGGCGGAGGATCGATAGAGAGTGTCTCACAGAATGATGAACTGGCACTTCAGAGGGGGAAAATCAATGTCGCGCTCCCTTTCCCTCCCTCTCCTCCTCCCCGTCTCTCCACTCGATCCTTCTCTTTGGGTCCTAAACTCTCCTCACACCTTTCATACTGCAGTGTTAACTGTGTGTGTCGCTGGAAGCCAGGTCTCTCTCTCTGATTTAATGCTCCTTTGTTTCTTATTCCTTTTTAGCCTGGAAGACCCCTGCCACTTTGATGTGTGAGCACACCCACCAATAATGGCCCATAGGATACTCAGTGGAAGTAAGTGCTTCAGGTCAGATTTACCGCTGCACTGCTCCTTCTCTCTCCGCTGCTCCTGTAAACCTGCAGCTCATCTGATGCCGACTTATTGATCAGCACAGCACGGCAAACTTTAAATCATAACACAGCACTTAACACCAAGCTGGCAAAATGAAACCATGTTTTTATTGCTGCACATGCCTTGCACAGTCATCTGCACTTAGTCTTCTTGCATTTTTATTGTCCTGGACAGCGTGTGGAGGGTGGAGAGGACGTAATGTTAGCGCTAGGAAAAGTTATAGAAGTGCATTATATCTTAATGTAAATTCCAAGCTGTTTCAGTAGAAAACTGCTTCAAGAGCTCAGTGCTAAGTAGAAATAACTGTTACATTAGCATATTTCTTGGGTCATTGTAATAAAAAAATACAGAAAGCAACTCAAAAAAGTCTTAATTGTTTCAGTTAGGGGCCTTTTTGTTAACTTGAAACCCTACTTTTCACTCTTCACTAGACTCCATTGTAAAAAAAAAAGCAGTTTTACCCTGCAGACGTTTCTTGTCTACTTCTACCTTTTTGACTCATTTGTTTGCTTTGTGCCTTTGGACTATTGCATTTTCAGTTTGAATCCAGCACAATATTTGCATAACAGATTAACAGACACTTTAAAACTATGACTAGTGGATGCATGCTTCCACAAAGTTTCCAAATGCAGGACAGTGAAAGCTCAATGGTTTGTCAAGAAGAAGGGTGGTGTTATTTTCTGTGGTAGAAATATTATAGGCAAGTGCTGACAACATTACCTCATTGATCTTGACCTTTGACCTCCAAAATCGTATAAATTCATCCTTGGCTCTTAGTGAACACATGTGCAAAGTTGAAAGATAATTCCTCAAAGCTTTCTTAAGATGTTGCGTTAAGCAAGGGATGCACATATGCCCAGTGGTGTTGACCTTTGACCTATGACCTCCAAAAATGACTTGGCTCATCCTCGAGTCAGGGTGAATATTTGTGCAAAGTTTGACAGAAATCTGTCGAAGTATTCTTGAGATATAGTGTTCTGAAGACAGGCTTAGACTGACAACCTGAAAACATGACGCCTCCAGTCATGGCCACTGCTGGAGTTGAGGCTTGTAAACTAATCGATTTTGGCAGCTGTAAACAAAAAACTCCTGTGTTCTGCAGGATAAAGTTGCCATGTTTCTGATTTAAAAATTCTTAAGTATAGGACTCCTTATTTTTGTGGGGATTTTCTCCTACTGATCTTGCAAGGCACACAGAATAAACAAAATTGCCATGTACTAAAATGGCAAACACTTACACTTAAACCACTGTGGTTGTGCACATTTGCCTTTGCCTTTAAGAGGTACTGTTAAATACACCTGAAATGATATTAAATGAGGGGTCTAGATTTTAAATCAAGGCTGGAATGTAACTAATTACATTGACTCAAACTACTGTAATTGAGTAGGGTGTTTGAGTACTTGCCCTTTTTTAGTACATTTTGAAATCAGTACTTTTACTTTTACTTAGGTCAGGTTAAACCAGAGTAACTATACTTTTATCTGATGACAATACTTTTTTTCCAGCCCATTTTAGAGTTTAAAGAATGAGGATGAATAAATTTACATAGGTCTGTTGGTCCAGGCTAAAACTCCACTTAACTATTAGTACATAGGGACAAATTTTACAGTCAATAATGCTGATATTCAATGCCAAGATATCGAATGTAAATATTGACAGAAACTTTGATAGCTGCCGATACCGAAATTTGCCTTTTTTTTTTTTAGCCAATATCTGCCAATACTGTTATTCCCATACACTAGTTAATTTAACTCCTGTAGTGTAGTTTTAACTCCATTCTGAGTGAAATGGACTTCAGTGTTGGAGTTAATGGACAGTGTCTACCAGTGTTGGTTCAACTCTGTAGAGCATGAACTGATCTAGGCTCTGTCCCACAGCAATTTCAAATCTGGTCAAATTTGATCAAACTGCACCAATCCAGTTCTGTCAAAGCAAGAAATGTGGAGCAGTGGAGCATGTGTAAAATACAGAAATGGGTCAGTCATGTCTAAAAGACAAAACATTTTGGGGCACAGGTGGCCTAGTGGTTAGGTCAGGCCCTGTGGCCAATTCTCCATAGCAAACTCTGCCAACAGTGTATGAATGTGGAGTGAAAGAGTAAATGAGTATGTGTGACCTGCGATGTGTTGCTTTGAGTGGTCAAAAGACTAGAAAAGTGCTACACAAGCTCCAGTCCATTTACCATAAGTCCGTCCTGTGGCTCCTGTCCCGCAGGTCTCTTCCCCATTCTCTCTTTACTGTTTCGGACTCCTCTCTAAAAATAACAACCTACCTTTTTTTCAATGCATTCGTATCATAATTATTCAATATAAAGTTGTTATATTAAAAACAAGATGTGGTCCTCAAATAGTCTTTCTCTGAAAGTTAGTGATGGAAAGAGTCATCTTATAACCAGGGCCATTACATCCTGTTTTATGGCTGCTGGCTGAAGTGATTGGCTGTAGCAAGTTTGGATACTTTCTACACATTGTGTAATTGACTTGACTTGCACTTATAGGCACTTATGGGGACCTTGTAGGTCCTTTGCTTATAGTGATGACAGTTTGCACTTGTAGTCCTGGAGGAGGGTCTTTACTGCAAACTTAAAAAAAAAAACTTTAAATTTTAGTTTCCAGGGAATGTCAGTATCAGCTTACAGAGTTCTCCTGTTGGTTGAGTTTCAGTCTAATTCCTGTTGTTTCAAACTCAGAACAAGAGATTCTGTTCCTGCTGCATGCTATCTACATCACATTTTCTCTCTTTAAGTATGGTCTGTGTTATTTGCAGGAGTGGGTGTGTTGTGTGATTGAAAGCAGTCTGTTGTGCAGCTCGTTCTGTCCTGGGTATTCACTGCTGGAGTGATGTGGGTGAGCTCTCAGACAGGAAGGCAGCTCTGTCAGCTGTGGAGAGTTCCTCCTGTCAGCACTGCTGGCTGAAACACAGGACTTAGACAGGCATTCATGTGGGTGAAGAGAAAGGACAAGTCTGTCTGTCTGTCTGTCTATCTGTCTGTCTGTCTGTCTGTCTATCTATCTATCTATCTATCTATCTATCTATCTATCTATCTATCTATCTATCTATCTATCTATCTCTCTCTCTTTCCATCTATCTATATGTATTCATATAGTGCACATTTATCTCTTAATTTAATGTGCATTAATTCATCTGAACATTTGCCCATCCATTTATTGTGCATGTATTCAACTGATTCACATTTAATCGTATAATTGTATCTATGACACATTTATTCATTTATTTATAACACATTTCTCTTCCACACATTTATCTTCCTATCCCATATTTGTCCATCTGATGCATATTCATCTGTTGCAAATTTATCCATAAATTGCACATTTTCTGAAATATACTGTACATTCACAGCACAGCATATTCATCTTTCCACATTTATTTATCTGGAGATCTTTTCTGCATTTATTATCTACCTACATATTGCTTATTTCTCTAATTGAGCATTAAAGTATTGAACACCTTGTCATTGGCATCTTGCCCAATGACCGCTACCCCCCAACCCCCAACGGGATAAAGCGGTATAGAAAATGGATGCATGGATATTTATCTACCAACAAGATTTTATATACTTATGTTTTGCATATTATCTGATTGCACATGTATATCATATATAATTGTTGTTTTTTTCCATCACACTTGTTAATCACATATTTATCTACCTATTCATCATGCATTTATCTTTTGCACATTTCTACTCACACCCATTTACCTACCAATCTACTGCACATGAATGTGCAGTCATCCATCTATGTAGTTATTCTGCATTTATGCTTTGCACATTGATCTTTACATCTAGTGCACATTCATTCTTCTGTTCACTTTCAGTTTGCATCCAACTGCACATTTATATATCGCACACTCATTAGTGTATTCTATTGGCCGTTTATTTATCAATTACTTATTTATCTACCTCTTAATCATGGATTTATCTATTTGTATCCATCTAGATCCATTTACTTACCTTTCTATTGCACATTAATATGTTGTTATCTGTCTATCAGGTCCTCATGCATTTATGTTTTGCACATTCATCTTTACATCTGGTGCACATTTATTCTTCTGGTAGCTTTCAACTATATCTGTATGTATGAAGCTGCATATTTACTGAATTTATTGCACATTTATTTATCATTTATTCACCCAAGCATTTTAACAATCCACATTTATGTATCAGCAACAGTGTTGGGAGTAACGTGTTACAGTAACCTCGTTACTTTTTATGGTAACGAGTAGTGTAACATGTTTCTTTTGAAATCATTAACACCATTACAATTACTGGGAATTTAAATCACAGATTACTCGTTACTTTTCCAGCCGACAACTCGTTGATAACGGTTAGAAAACATCCGGTTCGGCAGACAATGTGACAGGACCGTAAATACGTCAGCATCCTGTGAGAGAAAAGAGCCTCCGAGGACACACACAAACAAACACAGGCACTGAAGCGTGCACACACATCATGGCTGAGCACTCGGGTTTGAGCTCTCTGTCTTGGAAACCCCAGCATTACTTTCCCCTCCTCGGAATAAAGGATGAAAAAAGAACAGGGAAGTAAACTTTCCCACTGTTGAGAACAGGTATTCCAACCTTACAAAGTACTGAGTTAAACACACGCTACAGCTAAGCTAGTTTCCAGAGAGCTGGATGCTACAAACACTGCTAACCCAGTTACAGCTCATGTTAGCCCGGCAGACCAAGGAGTAGCCACTCCATGTAAACAAGCATGGCTGGATTTTAAATCACCACCAGCTGTAGAGTGTGTCACCAAGGCAGCACTAACGGACTTATAGCAAGGTATGTTGTTAAAGACACTCTGACATAAGCTGAAGAGTCTGCTGCCTTCAGAGAAATAATGAAAAAACACAGAAGACAAGAGAGGAACGTAAGGCAGAAATAAAGTTAGAGAGCAGCTGGGATTTAATCTGTACACTGTCAATAGAGTACATCTATTTTAGAGTTCTTAAACGGTGTGCCAATGCTTTAACCATGTCAAAAGTTGAGAAACATTTCTACTGAGTTCTATTGTTTCACCACTTTCCAACATAATAATAATGGCTACAATGTTATATGAAAACAGAGTTATTTCCTGTCAACACAAATAAATGTGATGTGTACAATAATAAGGATTGAAGCAAAAAAAGTAACGTTTGAGTTACTTTTCATAGTAACTAGTTACTTTTGCAAAGCAGTAACTCAGTTACTTTTTGCTAGCATTAAGTAGTAACTGTAACTAGTTACTATTTTTCAGTAACTCGCCCAACACTGATCAGCATCCACTTCCTGCAACCACACTCATCAATTTATGGCACAAATATCTATCAATCACACATTTATCCACTTTTCATGCATTTACCTATCTTTTTCACATTTCTCTTTCGACTAGGGCTGTCACGATATCAGATTTTGTCACGATAGAAATGTCACGATAATGATATTATCAAGATATCAATAAAAATTTAAATAATAATGGGACAATTAATCAAATTTATCTTTAACTTTATTTATGTTGTGTTCTCTCTTTAGGCAGATGAATTACACTCAAAATACCTGTCTAAGGAGGTATTGCAGCTGCTGTGTCATTGCGGAGGGTCAGCGTTTGTGTGTGAGGAGGAAGGGGGAGAGGTTGTTGGGGTGCTACAGGAGGGAGACGAAGCAGGGCGGAAGAAAACAGAGGCGGATGTAGAAAAAAGAATGTGTTCAAGTGGCACTGGATCAATTCACAATATAATCACGTGCACATTTTTAACATGATATTGAAATTTTATTTTTTAATACCACGATTATCGTCAATACCGGTATACCGTGACAGCCCTACTGTCTACATCCTACCTATGCACTGCACATTATTTTGCATTTACCTCTTTATACAGGGCATCTTTATCATTCACCAACTGTCTTTGCTACTGTTGTGCATTTATTCATCCAGAAATATTTTTTACCTATATTTGAAAACACATTGTTTTATAACCTATCACCTACAGTATCAGTGTGACACTTATCAAATATAATCATTTATCAGTCCATCTATGGTGACTGTATCAATGAGTTTATCTCTCTCTATCTGATGGATCAGATCAACGTTATTTAATCTGATCATTTTCACTCACCTTTTTCCTCCATCAGATCTATTTGTCTCCGTTTCTTTGTCTCTGTCGGTGTTGGGCGCTGCAGTCTGGTAGCTGCTGTGTGTCAGTGGTGAAATATTCATACTATGGAAGTTTGACGAGTGGCTCTGACACCTCGGTACTCTCCCTCCTCATTTTCATTTCCTCTCTGGCTCCGTCACGTTAGCTCAGCGCTCCCCTGGTCTGACGCTCAGCACTGCTCTGTGTGCTCGGTACAGTCATGATGAAAAGAAAACCCATAGCACACAGATTTTACATTTTTAGACCTGAGAGAATGGGCTGTTAAAAAATATGAATCGCTACTGAACATTTTGTACTGGAAAGATTTAATTTGAGCTTTTGTTAGCAGTCAGCGAAGGGCTTTTATGCTAAAACTGACACTTCACTGGTACTCTTGAAGATACTTTTTGTCTCGTTATAATAGAACCCTCTTACTCTGAATGTGAATTTAATAGGAAAATTCATGCCTAGGTTCCTACCGTGACTTCCTACATTTCCCAGTATGCCATTTTTCCCTCCTCCTAACCAAGAGTTAAATGCAGTTTATGATCAGGGAATTGTTGTGAATACAGGACAGTTTTGGTGTAATGGGAGGGAGTTTCCAGTGAAAAAGAGTGACTTCTAACATAAGCTGCGTTATAATACGTTACAACCTTTTTTTCTTCTATGGATGCGTCCTTTAATGTCACAGTTTTTGCTAGGGCTTGGCAATTAATCGAAAATTAGATAATATTGCAATATGGACTGCTGCAATTATCAAATCGCAACAGGTACAATAGTTCTTTGACCTGAGATTTGTGTCATATTACCAGTTTTAAACTTTTTTTTTTGCAGCAGCAGATGTTATGCATGACATATGCAATCATTTAGGTGCCATTTTAAAAAAAATAGTCTTTAATAAACGTCGTACCTTCATTTTTGTACTGTTTTCTTATTAAATATGAGAATGACAAAACCTCTGTAATGCAACAATTCATATCCAATGTGCAGTACGAATCAAAATCATCAGAATTGGACACTTTTAAAGAATTGTTCAGCCCCTGTTTAGGAATAAAAGAAAGTTAAGGAGTAATCGCATATCAAATCGCAATTGCAATATTGGGGAAAAAAATCGCAATTAGATTATTTTCCCAAATTGTTCAGCCCTAGTTTTTGCTCATATAATATCGTGCAACTTAGCTGGAAAAATCCTAAAAAGCAAAGTCCCTGACATTCAATTCAAACTCCAAACCTTTCTTATACAGGTTTTAAACTAGTGTATGGGAGTCGGACATCTCATGTTAAATATGAGCTGCTCTTGTCACCTGTAGGTGTTCTACAGTTGACACTGTTGATGCTATTCTGTCTTCATTCCATGTCGGATCTTTAACCACAACAACCCTCCTTGCAGAGATCAGCTGTTGAAACCTAATCCCTGCATGTTAAGCGACACATTTTAACATATACATTTTGTTATACATGAAATGTACGGCTAAATAACTCTAATATATGATCGAGCGCTTGAGAGGAAAGCTGATAGAGGAACAGCAAAAACGCTGTGCCTAAAAAGATTTTTTTTTCATCTGAAAAAGGAGTAGAAAAATCCCCGTGGACCATAAAAATCACATAAATAACACCCTAAATTACAGAGATGCCCATTCCCGCAGGATTAGTCTTACCTGTGGGCCTCTGTGTGTGCTGAAATATGGTAGGAAATTGGTCTTGAATTTTTACTCTGCAAATAAAATAAATGGTTGGTTCACATGCAATTGCAAACCGAGATCCCATGTGATTATTACAAGTTACCTGAGGTCCCCAGGTGATACTAATGCCCTGCGAATATGGTTTAAAACTACCTTAAAAAAATCGTAGACAATAAAAACAAAAGTTGCTGAAAAGTAAGTTAGGTTTTTGTTGAGGAGACTGAAACTTAAGTCATTAATGCTAAACTGTTGGCCATTCAAAATTCATCAATTCAGTGGCAACAAAGGATGTGAACCCCTCTGCACTGATTGGTCATCATATGTGACCTGATCTGCATCTAAGTCACAAGTATAGACAAACACAATGTTCTTAACATAATACCACTCAAATATGTTGATATCTAAAGCCTTTATTGAAAAAGCCATGAAACATTCACAGTGCTGCTGGAAAAGTTAAGTGAGCCCTGGATTTGATAACTGGTTGAACATCCTTTGGAAGCAATAACCTCAAACAAGCATTTCCTGTAGCTGCTGATCAGACCTGCACAACATTCAGGATTAATTTTCAACCAATATTCCTAATAGAACTGCTTCAGCTCCCCCCTATTCTCTGGCTTTAAGTTAGAATTTGAAATGATAAGTTTGAAAGGTCAAAATATGAGTTAGAATTTGAAATCATGAGTTTGAAAGGTTTACATATGCAAAAAAATCAAAATCACAGGTTTAAAAGGTAAAAATATGAGATTTGATTTGAAATCATGACTTTAAAAGTTCAGAACTTCAGAATTCAAAAATCATGTGTTTAAAAGGTCAAAATATGAGATATATTCAATATCATTACTTTGAAAGGTCAAAATGTCATTAAAATTCAAAAATCATGAGTTTAAAATGGTCAAAATATGAAACATTTTTCAATATTGTAACTTTTAAAGGTCAAAAAACAAAATATACTGCATATTCTTCAATACCCTGACTTTAAAATGTCAAAATATGATATTAAATTGAAAATCATGACTTGAAATGGTCAAAATGTAGCATAAAATTGAAAACTGTAAATCTAAAAGATCAAAATATTAAATAATAAGTTGAAACTATAAGCTTTAATCCTTTTTTGTGAGATGCCAAATTGGAAATATAAAATGAAAACACAAATCAGTTCATTTCATCACTTCATACCGGTGGGCCGGTTATAATGAAAATATAATATGATCATGTGGGTCAGGCGTAAATGTGCCATCGGTGATAGTGGGCCCCCGGGCCTTATGTTTGACACTCCTGCCACATGGGTTCACTTACTTCTTCCAGCAGCACTGTGATTTTTTAATGCTGTGTTCAATAAGGACTTCAAATATAATAATTATTTGTGTGGTATGAGGGTAAGCACATTGTGTTTGTCGATACTTTGACTTAGATTCAGATCAGATCACATTTGAGGATCTTTTAATGCAGAAAATGAGATCATTTCAGAGGTTAGCATTCTTTTTTTGCTACTGCATTTCTCCATTCTGCATTTAAGGTATGTCAGTATTTCCATAGTGTTTTTTAAGTCAATTTAAGTATTGGTGGTTCATTACTCTGAGGGTTTTGCATTTTTATAACAATTTGTCTGATTAAAATGGTTCAAAGTGGATAAATGTTGACGTGAAGATTAAAATAAAGGACTTTTTATGGACTAAAATGGGACTCAAATGTTTTTGAATGTTCTTCAAAGCTTAAGTAGACTAAAACTATGAAGGTTGAAATGGACTAAATTAAAAAAAAAACATTTTTATCTAAGACTAAGACTGACTTTCAAATGAACACTGAGCTCATCTAAATTCATATTTGCTGACTTTCTTTGTTGGTTCGATGTGGAGCATTCCCACCTTTGAAGTAGTCTTCACTCTGCCTCTCTGACTGATACTGATGTTTTATCATAATTTCAAAGCTTATTTAATTAGCTTAGCATGATGTTCCCATTACTTTTACCAAATATTTTCTTATTCTGCAATCATTTCATCATGTCTGCCATGAGTCTGTTGGCAGTCATGAAAGATGGCACTGTGAAATGATTTTACTTCACCTTCATCTTTATCATGTTGCCCAGGTATTTCAGAGTTTGTGTGCATACGGTTGATAAATTTCAGCAGCAGCAGAACATCCTCACATGTCAGGAGCAGAAAAAGCTGCTGAAGTTGACAGCAGGCCTGTTTACATCCAAGGCTGGAGCATTAAGTCAGCATTGATCAGCCCCCTGCTCTTTATGCATAATTCTCCTCATCATCCTGCTACAGAATGATTAGCCTCCGGGGGAAAAAGTAAACAGGAGTGGGCCAAAGTTGCAAATCATCTTTTCATTATGTTTTTCTTCAGCCTCCCTCGTAAGTCATCATCGCAGAGCTCTGGCCTCTATCTCTGAACTCTGCAGAAATATCAATATGGATTTAGGAGTCTCCCTGAAGCAAGGTCCTCAGCTAATTAAATCTGTAATCACTTTGTGCTGTAAAAACACAAGCAGGGGAGGAGGGAGTGTGAGGGGAGGAGGGGTACGTGGCGATTTAAACGAGGGCCGGTGGAGTTTTATTTAACAAAGACAACTAATTGGGTCAGAGCGCTTTATCCTCATAAAGCATGGAGGTTTCCTGCCATCCAGTGGCGCCGCTCACGGCCCTCTGCTCTTAAAGACAGTCCGACTATGTCTCCGAGAATTAAAAAGGAGAAGGGGGCAGAAAGGCTGTGGAGAAGACGTATCAGAGCCACTGTTGTCAAGGCTACAGCAAACAGGTATTTTATATTGTCTTCAGGGTTTGAAGTCAGATGTAAGGAGAGGAAAGTAATGGGATTCAGAGGAGCTCCGAGCCACGAGTGAATTCTAATGGAGGACGGCGCTTCAGAGACATTTGAGTCCATCAACTGCTACTTTTTTTTTTAATTATTATTATTATTGTTAAGAGGAGAAAGCCTTTAGGTGAGGTGTTGGATGAATATTACCATACCTTTATACGTGAAACGTTCTTCACTTTGCCTTTTTACCTCTTTATTGTACTGAACAGAGATGTTGCTCTGTATTACTGGACAATACATCAGATAAGCTTTAGAAATCACAGCCTTGCATACCATACATGTCACTGTTTTACTCATAAGACTTAAAAATGTAAAATGCTGCCAAATTCCCAACATTTTCTTGCTCCATTACACACCTCCTAAGAGTTCTTCTTCACTGCTCTAAAAAAAAAGGTAGCTCATATGTGCAATCTTTCTCAGCATAAAAGAAGATTTTTGGTTTATGTTATCATTACAGTAATTAGCATGGCGAAATGACATAAAATATAAGTTTAACAAAACTGTACTGGGTCTGTGCGTAGCTCTCTTGCATACTGAATAATTACACATAACTTTTTGCTACATTCATTTTACCTTCTACCTCACGGGTGTCAAACTCAAGGCCTGGGGGCCAAATCCGGCCTGTGGAACAGTTAAATCCAGCCCGCAAGATGATCTAATATTTCTGTTATAACTGGTCCATCAGCATGAGGTCTGCAGATTTTCTCAAGTATAAAAATTTGAACTTATTCTTGATGATTTAAGATATCCTATCCTTTATGACTTACATAAAATCTGAAAAAGTAAGGAGTAAAATTATTTAAATGAGAAGTCAGGAATGTGGGAAAAGAAATTAATTTGTGTTTAAATTTCACATTTTCAATATAGCATCTCACAATTAGGACTCATACTTAGGATTTTGACTTTTAATTTCATACTTTGAGCATTTCAACTCATAATTTTGACTTCTCATGTAATATTTAGATCTCTAAGATTCATTATTCTACTTTTTAAGTCATATTTTGACCTTTTTAACCAATTATTTTGTATTGTTACTCATATTTTCAACTCCAAACTTTGACCTCATTATCCCATAGTTCGGCCTTTTAGACAATTTAAAATTTCGAATCATATTTTAACTTTAAATTTCATGATTACAAATTTTATTTCATATTTTGACCTTTTAAAATCATGATTTTGACTTTCTTTCTAATATATTTGCTATTGAAAAACATTTTTTTATATTAATTAAATGGTTTGACCTTTTTGAACCAATAAATGTACTTTTCCCCGATTAGGGGCCTTTAAATTTATCTTTTTAACTTTTTAAATGTCAAAATCATTTATCATTAGTGCTAAGTTTTTTTTGTTTTGTTTTGTTTTTTCATATTTTAGTACTGGTGAAATGAGGTTGACAGTTTATGGATAAAAAGGTGACCCTGTTAGGCCCTCAGGTTAGTTCTGAATCCAGAATCCGTCCCCTGCTGCGATTTAGTTTGACACCGGTGCTCTACCTTAACAAGCTTTCCCGGGCCAGCTGCTGAGAAGCATCCCCACAGCATGATGCTGCCACCACTTCCTTACTTCACAGTGGGGATGGTGTGTTCGTTGTGATGTGCAGTCTTTGGTGTCCGCCAAACTTGGCATCTGGTCTGATGCCCCAAAAAGCACCATTTTGGTCTAATAAGACCAAAGAAGAAAGATTTAATGGTTTTGATGATTTTTCTTGAACAGCGTCTTTCCCTTTGTCACTCTCCCATAAAGCTTTGACTGGTGAAGAACCATAGTTGCTCTCCCATCTCAGCTGCTGAAGCTTGTAACTCCCTCAGACTAGTCATAGGTGTCTTTTGTCTTCATGGTGTAATGGTAGCCAGGAATACTGATTAACCAGTGATTGGACCTTCTAGACACAGGGGAAGAGCAAAAACATATTTTCCTCCTTTTTTCATAAAGAAATGTACAGTTTTGATAAAACTACTGCTATAGCAGCGTGTGGTAGCTGTTGTTTTTGCCATTGGTTTGCAGTATAATGAAAGCATTACCATAGCTGATGCTGCTTTCTCCTCTCAGTTTGACTACTTGCCAGATTGAGTTGCCTGATGACAGACATGGAATCTGGCCAGTTTATTGGCTTTGCAAGGTTTATAAAATAAAGCGCATGCAATTATATCCCAATGTTTGACTTATAGAAAAATTAAAAATGTACAGATTTTATTGAACTATTTTTTATATCTGTTTTATTTCAGCATCAAGTACAAGCAGTGTGAATGTTGTTCTAGTATTTCCTGCTTTACTTTGTGTTGCTGTACTTTCACAACACTTTCTGATGAAGATAAAATACACACTTCTGCAGATTCAAAGCAGCATGTCAGGATGTGTGAAAAACGTATAATGTGTAAGTCATTAAGATGTTGAACTTGTAGGCTGAGCACATTACATCAACAAACAGCCTCCATTAAGAGTAAACAGAGGCAGAGCGGACAAACACTTCATTAAAAGCTCACAGAGAAGACAAATGAACAAAAGAAGAAGAACCTGGCCAGCTTGTTCTCATTATTCCTCGTCTTTTTTTTTTCACTTTGAATTTGAGGCCAAAGGAGTCGCTGTGGATCTGCTGTTTCCCTCTTCGCTGCAGCTCTGAGGTGGTGACCTCTTCGTTCCCTCCATCCTCTGCGTTGCTCACATTTGTGTCTGTCCCCGGGGCTCTTCGTCTAAAGAGCCCAGGCTGAAGAGGCAGCCGGGCCAAGAGCAGTATGTCGGGGTTATCCCTGCCCTGGAGAAATCTACGCGGCGACCTGGTTTCTTTCAGTTGCTCCCTCATATTCCCTAGATCTTCCGCTCATATTCACCTGATCCTCTGTCCATACTTTGATGCCCTTGACAGCAAATGTTATAAAACAGCACAGTCTGTTATTTCAGTGATGGTTAAGAAAAAAAAGAAAAAAAAAAATGTTTTTCATAAAACAGATACAAGGGAGGGAATTAATGTATCCAAAAATAGCAAGGAAACTTTTGCACACTGTCCAAATTACACAAAATATTTCAGTACCAAAATGTTGGAAATGTTTTTGTCCATTAAAGACGATGCAAAAGAGTTTGTCTGCAATTTTATCATTACAATTAAGAAATTGCCAATTATTTTTTTCCTAAGAATTCTATTTCTTTTGCAATTGTTTCAAAACATGTACAAAAAGATCAAATTTTTTGATAGTATCATATCAAAGTTCAAATGTGTAGTCCTCTGACACCCCTCGACCAGTAGAGTAATTGTGGATTGCATTGCAGTAGCAGTACCTGCACCATGGCTGACAAGTTTCTGCAGATTTCAGTTTCAAAATTAGAAATAGAGCTAACTATAATGTTGTCAAAATCTTCATACTTAGATACCTATTAATGTCAAATGATATGTATTGATATTCTTTTAATTATGGTAATATAGAAACACACTGAAACTTTTAAAAGTGGTCACATAGTAGAATGGCAAAGGAGATTAATGAACCCAACACAAACAGTGGTCAAATTTCTGCATGATGTTTGGTAATAAAACTCAACGTTCGCCAAGATGGTTTGGCTCAGACCGTCACTCTCAGACGCCTAACTCTGCAGACCACCTCTGTCAGACACCATCGCTGTCAGGGATTCTGCTACTGCAGTTTTATTTTGCACCATTGCCATGGTGGAGATACTACTGAATAAAATTGTAATTGTTATTTTGCAAAAAAATTTGCAAAAAACAAAAATAAGGTAAGGATTAAGGTAGGGTGGGTTAGGGACAGCCTAAATGACTGTAAAACTTAACATATTCCTTCAAACTTAAAGCCTTTTACCCCAGAAGTAACTAACCGGACCTGCAAAACCTGATATCAAAATTTGTATTTAGCCGAATAAACCGGATGCATTAATGCAGCTGCAGAGCTGCATTAACATAGATAAAGCTTACGTAGCTACATTAGCTTACGTAGTTATGTTGATAATGCTCTAGTTTGATGACAACCTGACTCCAGTGAAGGTGCTGTAGTGTGGGTTGCAACAGCAGCACCTGCATAATGGCTGATCGGTGTCCCCCGGATTCTTGTTACAAAAAGTAGAAGCAGAGTTCTGTATAAGGTTATTAAAATTTAAATACCTTATGATACCTCAGCCATGCTATATTTCTGTTAATAATGGTTGAGAAAACATATTGTTCCTTAAGAATATGTATACTTATACAGAGATAGACAACGCCTGTGGAAACTAAATGCAGATGTGAATTTGTTGATCTGGGTGTGATCTGTGTAAAGCTCTATGAGATTTAATGTCTGTTTCATTCTTTTACTTGGTCTGTCTCACCATTTAACCTTTGATACATTCATGTGACACCCTTACACAAATCCTGAAAAAAGTTGATGCTTGAGTTGATTGAGATTGAGATTACACAGGAATTTCTGCATTAACAATACAGGTAGACCAAAAACATTAAAAACTGGCTTGGGGTTGCTAACCTGACATTCCAGATCGACTGTTTTCACATATCCCTTGCATGGATATATTTCACATCCATCTGTTAAAGCTCCCATAGAAGGTGTTTGAGAAGGGTAGGACTTTACAAGGAGGAATGTTATGTTCTGTCACATTCAGGACTGGTTAATCAGAGTGACAAGATAAGATGACGTTGCACATGTATGCTTCTCTTGACATGAGAGGCTACCACTGCTGTAGACAGTCAATGGCGGAGCTTCTTGGTGAATAAAATTGATACTGAGGCCGGACAGGGCACATGCAAAAACATCTTGAACTCTAAAACCCAAACTGTCACCATTCTGGATGAATACAAGTGCCTTACAGTACCTACAATCACCCCTTAGTATTAGGTGTATGTCTACGTTTATTGCCAAGGTATCAGAATATATGTAGCAATATTATTGTTTTTCATATCTATAATATTAAAGTGAATATTTCTGATCACTCTAATGTAGTAAACTGTGGATAACAGTACCAACATGGCTGATCGGTGTCCCTGCAGATTTTTGTTTCTCACTTTAATCTTTCAGATAATTGCATCCATTATTAGAAATAATGCATGGCGTCCGCCTGAGATCAGATTGCTACTGTTTTCTCATCAGAATTTTCCATATCAGCGAGATAGCGATGCATTGAGGAGAATCTCTCATCACAGCGTGTCTCATTCATCTCACAGCGATCTGAGTTAATATCAGTGCTTGGTCCCCCAGTCACGTTCAGACCCGTCCTTTCATGCTAGCATCTGGATTTAATTGGTGCTACGCTGTAAAGCCACAGCTGCTCTGCCTGTTAGGACAATAAATTACCCCAATTAGGAGCTGAACAAAAGAGACTGTCTGATAGCACAGCTCTGCTGCCATGCCTGGAGATAGGAGCGTGATGGCACCAGGCCCTCTCACTGACATGAAGCCATAGCAAAACACCTGCCCCATCATCTTTGTGATCAAAAACACAGTTCCAGTCCAGAGGATATATGGAGCAGGAGGAGATTGCTTTGCATGGCCTGCGGTGCGCTGCAGCCTCGCTCACAGGAGCCTCTTGGGCAGGAATGGAACAGAGAAAGCATGTTTAAAATCAATGAGAGGTATTGTGGAAGGTGTGTAATTGCTGGGCGGATGATTAATTGTTGTTTGGATGATGAGTTGTAGATACATCCAGGTTTTCTGGCAGCTGCCTGCCATATCGATGGCGCCGGTAATGAAGGCAATAATGAGGGACGGTTCAGGAGGATGTGGGATGGGAGAAACAATAGGGACATCTGCGCCCCTCTACAGTTCAAGCATAATTGAGACAATATTTCATTTTACTCTTTGAAAGCAGAGCCTACTATATGTTCTCAGGGGCGGTGCTAGGATTTCTACACCTCATGAAGAGGTGTCACATCGGTCCCCTCCACCACAGCCTCAGCCAGTCCTGGAATATTGTTAAAACCCCGTCTCCATTGCAAAACTGACCCTTCTAAGGCTTTTACATAAGGTTGATTTTGATACCATCTGTTTTATTTTACATGGCAAGATGTACTTTAATTTAACCATCATCATAACCAAAAGGGTCAAAGCTTTAACAAAAAACTACATCTATTTCATTCAACAGGTGTATGGGACAGGAATGAATCAATCAGAAATTGCGGGCAAACACCTGCACACTGCCTAAATTGCAAAAATGCATTAGGAAAGTTTTGATACCAAAATGTTCAGATCATATTTGCTCATTTTAAGCAGTGTACAGGTGTTTGCTTGCAATTTTTAACAACTATATACGTATTTTTTATGTTGTGCAGCTGAATCAGATATCAATATACTTGGATTTCCTTAATCATGATGTTGAAGATGCACGTTCTGCTACTGTTACAAGTTTACATGCCTGAGACTGAGGCCAGAGATTTACTTGCTGTTAGATGTTGGCTATGAACATCTTCAAAAAATTACGCAGCATTGTCGTTAGATGTGGTAAACACGTGTGGTAGAGGCAGAATTGACAGTCAACACATGAACAGAGACGACAACAAAGTTTTAAAGACAAATTGATAAACCAAGTCCACAATTCTTCACATCTTTGTGATGTGTTACTGTCAGTGCACAGAGAAAAACATGTCTTTCAGACCAGCTGGGAAAGATGAAGTCAGTTTTTGAATTCATTGTTCAAACCTGCAAAAATGATGCCAATAAGATCAGTGTAACAGTTCAAAAAGTGACTGTGTAAACTGGTGACTTTCAGCCAAGTGCACCCATGATTGTTTGTATTCCTGTGTTTTTCATTAATCCTCTGAAACCAGAGGTTAAATAACTTTTGAACCATAGATTGTAGCCATGTTTTTTCTCTCAAAGCCCTTGTTGTGCCATTCTAATGATGCTATCCACGCCTTCTTAGCTCTTTCAGAACATTTTCTGGCAAGCCAGGAACTCAGCTAACTTTCTTGGGTCTTTAAAGGTAAAATCTACACCAGTAACTCTGATATTGATACGTCTTTTTATCCATACATGATCCATTTTTCAATGGATCCTGCAATTAGCTGCTAATACTGCTGCCATATTGTCTTTTTGTAACCCAGAATGCATTTTAGTGGGCTGTGACAACAAATGGCAGGCTGTTCCGTTGTCACATCATGCTTTGCTGCTTTGCTGTGCACAGACTTAGAAACTGGAGGAGAGAGCCAGAATAACTCATAGTAGAGAGAAAGAGACACAGAGAGCCTGTGATGTGTTCCTCTGTCTCTCTGCAGACAGGAGCTGCTTTAAAAAATGACTCAAATTCTGAGAAGTGCAAGGACTTTTTTTTAGGTGGAAATGTGAATATTTTGAAGACTTTTTTTTCTTTTTTGTCCAAAAGAGATAGGAGAACAAGTTTGTGCAAAAGAAACCCTTAGTCATTAATATTTGCTGTGTATGATATAGTTGACATGTGCAAGTATATTCACAAGAATGCTCATAATTCAGCGGATTCACTTGTGAACACCAAACAAGTATATCTCCAGCCTAAGGCTTAGGCAAAGCATTTTGGCTTGCAGTGCATTTTGTCTTTTTTTTTTTTTTTTTTTATACCCAGCACCTATGCTGTTCAAAAAGCAAATGGACTTGTGCACCCTTTAGCACCCTTTAGTTTGTTCATCATAACATTAGGAGTAGACAGGTGCAAATCTGGGGTATTCCTCCTAATAAGACTGCTCCTTAAGCCTAATTTATATTTCTGCCTCAAATCTACACTGCAGCAGACGCCATGGGTCTGTCTAGCCCTGCAGCTTATGCATGCAGCAGACATGCACCTCCTCAGAGACTTGTTTACATCTGTTGCAGATCAGACGCCACGACATGTGAGACTATTTGAAAAAAATCTTGGGGTAAAATATCACAGATTAGTCATATGTATTGGCAGGCATCCAAAAATGTCAGCAGTTTCCTCATCTGTGTCTGTCTGAGTGGCTGAAAAGTGCAAGAGAAAAATATTCCCTGTATTTTGTCTCAGTTGATTCAGCAACTGTACTCTCCATCTCCTACAATGTCTTCTCTCATGTTGTCCTTCCAATGTTAACAGTATAATCAGCGTCTGCTTATTATTTATCTCTTCCAAGTACAATATGATAGGAATATAGGAAACGTGGTGAGACCAGGAACTGGCATAAAAAATTGCATCCACACATGGGAAACCCCATTGTTGATCAATTTAAACCAAAGAAATAGATATAAATGTTTTGTCTTTTCAATTACAGTTAAGAAAGTTAAGATTTATCCTTATTCATTTGACAATGTTACCCTTCTTTGACATTTATGATAATGAGGGAAACTAAAATTTATATATATATGTATTATTTCAGGTATAATAAGGCCCCTTTCCTCCACTGGGGCCATCATGACGCCCATGCGCTTTCTGAAGAGGTATTTATTTGGGGACACATTCAGTAGCTCTAGCAGCTCAGGCGGTCTTCTTCCAAGCTAAACATACACTGGCTGTCGCTGTGATGGCGGCCTCCATCTTTATATCTGCACTCCTCCCACGTCTCAGGTCCGGGCCATGCCATCCCTTTGTCTCACCACTCGCTGTGAAGACGCCATTAAAGCCAGCCGGAGTTTGACAAGAAAAATGAAGTGTGCTATTTCCTGTGGCCTCGAGTGTCTTCCTGAATAATGAGCTTATTGCCTGGACCCCCCTCTTGTCCCTCCTTCCCCCACTGCCATTGCTTTTACCCTTCCCCTTGAAGTCGCAGTCCACGGAGAGAGTGGCGAGGGTCTCCAGGTTGCTGCTCGTCACTGAAGTGGGAAAAAAGGCGGCCATGCAAGACCTGTCAAACTAAATGTAGAAAACCCAGAAAAAGAAAAAGGATTAGACGAATGAAGTGGATCTTATTGACAAAATCCTCATCCCATGTCACGGAATTAGAGAATACAGAATAGGGAGTGGATATCCATTATGATACATCATCTAGAGATGGCGCAAACAGCTGCAATTGAGTGGGCCAAATTAACTGGCACTGTTCCCCGCATCTCTTATTATTTCCTCGCTTTTTTAAACACATCAAATGGCTCAGCAGCACAGAAAAATGTGAAGGAAGAAAGAGGAGCTCCAGCGCTATTTCCCTTCAGCCAGCCTTATTTCTCCCAATTACCCGTGTGTGAGCAAACAATCTGACACGAGTGACCTCCTCTAGGCGAGCTGTGGTCATGACTGGAAGGCTCTCCCAGCTTATTATGACAGGAGTGTTATGGTAATGGAGGGAAAAGTCTGCGGCATGGTGATAGCACCGCAGGAGCGGATAGCCTATTATCCACCATGGTGTCTGGTGCTAGTAATGGTGAGAGAGAGAGCATCCTATCTGTTATGGTGATGATGCATTTTGAAAGGGTGCCGCCTATTATACATCAGTGCATGATAATGGCAGGACGGAGCGTCCTCTGGGTCACGATGCCAAAGAAATAGGGCCGTGTACTGTCATGGCTTTATGGTGAGAAATTACAGGAAAGGAGCACCTTTTTTTCCTTCACTGTGGTGATAATAGGGGCGAGCACACATGCAAGTAGGGCTGGATGATTTAGTCCAAAACTCAGCCGAACAGTAATACACCCACTGGAGGAGTGGTACTTGCAGAATTGGATAGACTCTGATATATTTCCCCACATTTTTTGCAGACCAGTGTTATTGACTTCTCTTTCTTGTTAAGGAAAGCTTAAAAAGGTCTTTTGTATTTTGACACTCTACTTCTACTGTTTGATTTAAATGAAGAAATCCTGCCGACAATGTCATTTTGATGAGGAAATCCCTCAAACACTGAGGTGGGTAGAAGACTCAGATGGCTTTAGTTGTGATGTTGACTTCTCTTGGCCAAAGAGAAACAGTGACATCAGCATTAGTGTTGAAGCTAGTCTTCATATCAGATCAACTAAGGCAGTGGTTCTCAACCTTGGGGTCGGGACCCCCTTGGGGGTCAAGACACACAAAGAGGGGGTCTCCAGATGCCCCTCCTGTTGCCCCTTTACAACAATTTTGCCAAATTTGAACACCTTATCATTATTTTTTCCTACCAATTTTAACACATTTTTGACATATAACACCTATTTTGCCCATTTTAAACCCTTTCCACTTTTTTTCTGCCTGTTTTTACCATGTCTGAACCAATTCTTGCCACTTAAGCCTAAAGTTGCCCCTGTTGACCCATTATTGCCACTGTTAACCACTTTGAACACCCAATTTTCCAATTTTAACCACAATTTTCAACATTATCTTGCCATATGTTTACTTTGAAAATTCTGTGAATTTCCCAGCCCTAGTTCAAAGAGTGAATATTGAGAAAAGTAGAGACAGTAATGTGTGTATGTGTGGAGGACAAAGAGGAGCCACGCAGTAGAAAAGAGAGCCTTAGTTAGCTGTCTGCTCAGCGCTTCACCGCCCCTGTGATGTATGTTTATGGCCCATCATCTCGAGCCAATTACCCTGCCTCAGAGTGGGAGCACCGAGCCTTCCCCCGTCACAGCCGTCAGTGTGTGTGAGTGCGCAGAGAGAGACGGCGACAGTTAGCATTCCTGGACGTCCCCGCTACAGCGCTGCTTCCTCCTCAGGGGGCTCTGGAGATCTGATTTTTTTTTTTTTTTTTTTTTTTTCTTCTTTTTTAAGAAATGAAGATGCTGTGGAAGCCGAGTCTGCAGCTGCTGTGAGTGAGTGAGGTGTGTTGACTGAGAGTGTCGCTCACTGAATGGAACTTCTTACTGCATGCATGTGGGGATGCTATTATTTCTTCCTTTCAGCCTGAGTTAGTCATCATTTTCTACAAAAAAAAAAACATCAGAAAACTTTTCTTAGCACTACTGCACTTCTCTGAAAATGTTGGATTTTGCTTACATATCATCAGTTCTGTAATGTTGTGATGCTATACTAGATTATCATGTATTTATTGACTCTTATATTGTAATTTCTATATTATATCCTATACCTATAGGGCTGAATGATGTTGGGGAAAAAAGTGAATTTGAATTATCTTCTCTTTTTTCTGTGATAAACATTGCTTTGGTAAAAAAAAAAAAAAAAAAAATCAGGAAGTTGCAGTGAGTTTCTATCCGCTCATATACGGTTAATTTACAAGTCCAAAGTCATGACAAAATGTCATGACTTTAAACTTCAAGTATCTTTTAATGTCAAGCCTGCACTGAAATAATGCACTGTTTTCATAATGTTATAATAGCAAGTGTACACCTGTGTTTACCAGTGTTTGTAATATCTGTAATATTATTGTTCATGCTGCTGCCTGTCCTGGCCCTTTTGTAAATGAGAGTGTTGATCTCAGTGAGGTTTTCATAGTTAAATTTAGATAAGTAATATAAGCAGAGTGAGAGAATGTTGGGTGTTTGCAAAAAATATTTGTCCTCAGTTTATTTGCTATTTGTTTAATGTGAAACTTTAGATTGCAATAATGATAAAATTGCAATTTATGTGCATCCCTACTTTTACCAGGGGTTGAGGGAAAAAAATCGTTACAGCATAGTATTGTGACATTTTGCTCGGCAATATATCTTATGGTATCTTCCACCAAGTATCGATTTTTTCTTTTTAATTGCTATTATGAACTGAAGTCTATGATACTGGATAAATAGCATCAGTTACTTTCCTGTCCACTTGATGGTGCTGTTGAGCCCTTTGTCCAGTGAGGTCAACAGAGGCGACGGTCATACAGCAGGAGAAAGTTGGTACAGCCAATATGGCAGCACCAGAGGAAGGACATTAGTAGGGATGGGACCGATCCAATCCAATACTGGTATCAGGCCGATATGGACGTAGTTAATAGATCGGATATCTGACTGACGGCGCCGATCCAAGTGACCGATCCAAATCCATCCTACAGTTTGCGGTAGACCATGAACGCACCGCAGTCTAACACAAGACAGTCTGTTTGTAACTGAGCTAGTATTAGTTAAGGATGTTCTCAGTGGTATAATTACCTAGTCGATTAAACGTAAGTCTATATTTAGAATAGTTAAAACTAGTCTAAAGATGAGAGAATACAAAGAAGAGTGGGTGTGACGTTAGCATGATAGTACTCTCTACAGCATGGCTAGCATTGAAAGCTAACACCGTCCGCCTTCATTCCTCTTTGCAGATTAATATCGTGCTTTGATATTTGGCCTCTGGGTGGGAAATTCACAGAATTTTCAAAGTAAACATATGGCAAGATAATATTGTTAAAATTGCGGTTAAAATTGGAAAATTGGGTGTTCAAAGTGGTTAACAGTGGCAATAATGGGTCAACAGGGGCAACTTTACGCTTAAGTGGCAAGAATTGGTTCAGACATGGTAAAAACAGGCAGAAAAAAGGACAGGCAGAAAGTGGAAAGGGTTTGAAATGGGCAAAATAGGTGTTAAATGTCAAAAATGTGTTAAAATTGGTAGGAAAAAATAATGATAAGGTGTTCAAATTTGGCAAAATTGTTGTAAAGGGGCAACAGGAGGGGCATCCGGTAAAATGGTAAAACATGAAGAGCTCACTGAAAATGAAAGAGTCCGAATTTAAGACTTCATGATGCTGGATGGTCTCTGAGACAAATATGACAGGTGGTCTAATAAATTTGTTAAGCACTGTGTATATATATATATATATATATATATATATATATATATATACATACATATTGGAATAAGTATTGGTATCAGCACATATTTATCGGAATCGGATCGGAACTGAAAAAAAGTGGATCGGTGCATCCCTAGACATTAGGAATGCAAGCAGCACGAACAACATGGACATGACACATGGGGTCTGCAAGGAGTGCCATATGAAAATAAATGACTCGGTAATACCACAAAAATGAAAGCAAGGCTAATGCTAAATCAGCAATATATTGCAATATATGGTTTCGCAGTACTCTGTGTATTGCAAAATGTTTAAAATTACAATAATATCAAATCGTAGCATAAGTATCATATCGTAGGGGCCACTAGGGATTCCCATCCCTACTTTTACCCCACACTGCACTGCACCATACTGTACCATGTTCAAATATCATTCAGTGTCTATAACTTCCTGTCATTAATCATCGTTGTTTCACTTTATCATCACTTCTCACTGTAACTGTTCATTTACTTGAACACATCTTGAGTTTCACCTGTTGTGTGTTTTCCTCTTTTATTGAATTTAATTTGTCTGCTTTTATCTCTTCGTTGGTTTTATGGTCTGTGTTTAGCACTTTTTAAATCTTTTTTCTTATCTATTATGTTCTGATGTTTTGTGTGAAGCATTTTGGATAGCCTTGTTGCTAAAATAATTTATAACTGGGCTTTGCACAGCCTAGCTTTGCCTTGCCTTTAAAGAAAACTTTAATCCTTTGAGTACAAATTATATGTACCTCATATTTAAATTTGATTTAATCTATTTAATCTCTTCTTATTCTTTTTCTTATTTACATTTAGTTTGGTGTTGCTGTAACACCCAGATTATTCCCTGGGCTGTAGAGAGACAGGAAATATTTGGGGAGAGTGAGGGCAGACAGACACCAAATAGCGCTAAGACCAGGACTGTGATAAATATCTAACATTATTGCATTAATTTATTTTCAAATTGCATTCATCGCATGGTACTTTTTCCCTTTTGGGGACCAGTAGAAAGCCACAGCTCTGGTAGTCACAGTGATGGAAAAAGACCCCTCCTCATTTAAGATCTCATTTTAATTTAAATGATAGACAGCTGTGTGCACATGTCTAAAGTAATGTCTACTTTGTGAAATCAAACTCTCAGTTTTGAACTGATCCTCTTAGCTCTTTTTATTTACTCTTCAATCTGTGACAAGTTTTTTTTTTTTTTTTATGTTTTTAACATTAGGTGAAGTATTCGTAACCTATTCAAGCCCACCGTCAACAACAGTTGCCAAAGCTCCCTTCTATAAATACATTTGTAAACGGTGTGGATGCTTTTTCTGTCAATTAGATAAACAATTAGACGCTTTAAGACACCTTAAGACACAGTCTTGAGCACAAAGTGCAGACAGGGACCCCAAATAGATCTGTATTCCTTTACATTGTTATTATTTCTGTAAATTAGTTGTACAGAAGCAACTGTGCCAGCTTGGCCCTCCATTCCCCAAAACTGGTTTTATCTGTTGATTTCCAATGCCTCAAAACAATCCTGCTCCCTATGGTTGGAGTCAGTTTCACCCAGGAGCTTATTTTTGGAAAATACCCTATAACAATTTTAGCCATTATACTTCACCACAATCTGAGACAATACCAAATAACCAGCCTTTTTTTGGAAAACAGTTTGGCCTTAGACCAGCAACACCTGATTTAACACACTAAAATTATAATTATCTCTTAATCTTTAACTTGAGGTAACTTTATAGTTTTTTTTTGTTTGTTTGTTTGTTTGTTTGTTTCAGTTTAACTCCAGATATAAATGTTGACATATTTTGAGCCCTTTTACAAATCACTTTAAAACAAATCAGTTTTCTTCAAGTTTGTTTGTATATAAATAAATACATATCTACATATAAAAGGAATGCGGTCGCCTATTTGATGAAAAAATAACTTTTTGTTATGATGTGTTATAAAACTGTTTCCTAATGAGCTAATATCTTTGAAATAATACATATTCATGATGTTATGTTTTTGTACTGTTATTCACATTTTACCATTACAGTAGAAGAGACAAGGGTGCCCACTGGCATCAATCGTTGCCACACATTCAAATAAAGGTTTTCTTGAGATTACAGCAAAAGCTGTGGCAAATATCTGCAGAACATGTTCACATTAGGGCTGAACGATTTGGAAAAATAATCTGATTGCGATTGTTTTTTTTTTACACCCACTATTGCAATTGTGATTTAATATGCAGTTATTTCTCGTCTCATTTATTTTTCAACAAAAACAAACAATAATTCGTTCTAAACTCTAACCAACACAATATTAGATTAAACTAGTGCTGAAAATTTTGGAAAAATGTCTAATTAATATCTATAATTGATGATTTTGACTCATTTTGCAAATTGGATATGAACTGTTGTATTAAAGGGAATGGCCATTTTATATAATTTTTATATTCAACAAGAAAAATGTTTTGAAAATTAAGAAAAATGGGATTTCTTGTGCAATGTTCCAAAAATATGCCATTAGAATGATTGCATGATATGTAAGGCATAACGTCTCTGCTGCAAAAGAAGTTTTGAATTTGTTTTTTGACACAAACTTCAGGTAAAAAAATACTGCACTGTCTGCAATTTGAAAATTGCAGCAGGTCATATTGCAACTTAATCTAATTTGTGATTAATTTCCCAGCCCTGGTTCACATGGGATCCAAATAACTTAATTTTGTGTTAGAATACTGGGGAAATTTTAAAACAAATGTGTTAAGACGGAACAAGATGAATTATAAGCACGTAAATGAAAGTGCTGTGAAATGCAAAAATAATGGGATTCCAACCATAGCATTTTAATGTGAATACCTGCAAATAGTTGAAATTCAGTTAGCAATCTCAATTTAATGAAATGATCATTTTGAAAATCTTTTTTTTCTCTATGGTATCTCATTCATAACACATGCAAACGACTTTTAAACAGAAAATGTCACTTTTCAACCTATTTTTTTTCTCTTAAGCTTCTTTGTTTAGGAAATCTTAGTGTAACTCATCATTCTGGCACTTTTTCCTTGCTGTTATGTTCCTTTGCCCTGTGTTTATCTTTATTTTGAGGCTTTTACAGCTGTATTGTTTGTATTAAATGTGCGCATAAAGTTTTCTTTTATTAGAAATAGGGATGAGAGAGCTGGGGAGAAACATGCGGGAAAGTGCCACAGGCCAGATTTGAACGCGGGCCGACTGTGTCCACCTGCGCCCCCGATTCGTCTATTCGAATAAAGGCTGACGTGTGATTATGAGATGTTGCATATTTGTGTACTAACCCTGACATGTTTGTGTGTCTTTGTTTGTCAGATTCCTCTGAGGCAGACGTGTTCATGCATCCCGTCCAGCTTAACCTGCAGACTCTCTTCCACAAGCACTTCTGACTCCTACCAGGTACGTTTCCCTCTCTAAGTTTCTTCCCGTTTCTGCATCACAGAAGTACGCGCTGTGCTCGATTACACATTTGAGTCGAGTTCACAGTGGCTGCCTCGGATTGCTTTTTCATAAAACGTTCCCCCGCGGAGGAGTGACATGAGAAAAAGGTAAACTGAATCAAAGTCGCAGCGGAACAGCCGTGAAGACTAATTTGCTTTCAGCGGGGAGTTCTTTTTAACCCCGCTGACACCGCTGAGGAGCGTGACTTTATCTCAGGCAATCCTTAAACTTCACATTTGGATGATTCCTCTGTGAAAGTGAGAATGCAGAGTGGTAAAAGACAAGGGTTTGTGTTTTTGATTTTTTCCCTTCCTGGCTTGATATTCACACTCTGTGACAGATTGAAACTGCAAAGCTGTGTTTGTGTTGGCTAGACGAGGGAACGCTGCTGCCCAGAGGGTTTATCAGGGAGAGAAAATATTGACCGCCAACAGTTGCACTTTGGTGCTGTTATTGCTTTTCACACTTGTGTGATACGGACAGCAGTCGCCAAGCACAACAATTGTAAACCCGATGCCATATTGACAGGCGCGTTGCTCTTCTGTGCAGGGCAGCATATCCAGCTTATGGTGTTGACTCTTTAGCTTATTTCACCAAAGTGCCTTTCTGCAGACAAATATAAAAGGAGGAGAATTACTTCCTCTTTGGGTGGGACGCCAAAGCCAGAGGGAGCTCTAAATATCCTTCTAAATTAAGACCACAAAACACACTGACAGCAGAGTGTTTGTGTGTTTTTCTTTCAATATGCTGGAGCTTTTCACTTTCTCAGCCAGCCTCTCTGATTATTGGTTTGCACTCAGGTGAAGTCAATTCATCACCTCAATATTATTTTCAGCTCTGAGCTATGGGCTGTCACCACGGCTGGATTTGACTCTCTGTTATTGTGATTATGAACTCATGAACACCACTTTTCAATGTTTGTTTGCTTTAATAGGCAAAAATTAGCAGATAACTGCAGTTATTTTGCCAATCACGACTAAAGCGACTCAATGAAAGATAAATCAATTTTTTAACCTTTACTCCGCTAAGGTGGCAGATAACATTTTGCTGCTGTCGCTGACACTGGGAGCTAGATAAGATACATAATTCAGTACTAAGGTGTCTCAGAGAGCTCAGATTATGGGATAAAACTTGTGAATATTTTTCCATTACCAATGAAAAAAGTTCATTCCTCTTTGCAGTGGGTGGTAAGTGATTACATTTAATCACACTACTCCAAATAAGTAACTATTCATTTACATTTTCTTTTCAGTCATAATTAAATTTTGGATTCTTTTTTTTAGGTTTGCAAGCACAATTTTTTATTTATGTTTCTTTACCCTACATAATTTCAGTGTCATATCTGGGTGTTACCAAATTAAAACAGATAACATACACTTAAATCCACATTTAGGTGTTACTACCCCACTTCTCCCCCCAGAACAAGCCTGTGATTGTATATTAAACTCATGTCGGTGCGTAAGATTGGAAAAAATGGAGCATATACGTAGTTGAGGCTGGCCATATAATTAAGATTAGCTGATCTTAAGCAAGCCCTCACCACCTGAAACGCCTTATTTGCTTCAAGCACGCTATTGGCTAATTACAGTCATGCTGCCACATTTAAGCTGCTCTATCCTGACTATGCTTTGATTCTCCCTCTGCAACCCTCCTCCACCCCAGCTCCTCCTTTATTCTACATCTGACTTAATCAATGTCATTCTGTTGTCACTGATGCCTGCTCCGCCTTGGGTTTATTGCTGCCTTTTCCCTGCCTTATGCTTTTTTTTTTATCAGCACAGGAAGAACAGGGACATGTGCTGCTTGTGCCGTAGGCTTGTGGAAGGGAAGGAGGATCCCATAACAGCCACACCATCGAATATAGATCAATAACTGCTAATATAGGGAAATATTTACAACACAGATCATGTGTTTCTTGACAAAGTGGTCCTGACTGAACTGGTATTCACAACACCGCATTTCCTGATGTAGGTATTCACATGCACTCTGGAAACGCAACAGCTAAAGACTTTTATTGTGAAGGACTTGTTGGAAATAGCAAGTTTATTTCTTTGATGGGACTGCACGGCATCGCAGAGGCTAGCACTGTTGCCTCACAACAAGAAGGTTCTTGGTTTGCTTCCTAGGCAAGGCCTTTCTTTGCGGATTTTGCATGTTCTCCCCTTGCATGCATGGGTTCTCTCAGGGTACTCCGGCTTCCTCCCACCACCAAAACATGCTCCTTAGGTTGATTGATCGTTCTAGATTGCCTGTAGGTGTGAGTGGGAACATGCCTGGTTGTCTGTCTCTATGTGTCAGCCCTGTGATTGACAAGGCTCCAGCCCCCTGTGACCTACAACAGGATAAGTGGTGTGATAAGTGGATGGATGGATTTCTTTGATGTAATTTTAGCAGAGGTGCAGATCTACTGTTTGCATGTTCTTCCGTACATGCATGGGCTGGTCCTCTCTAGCTCCCACAGTACAAAGTCATGCTTACTAGGTTATCTGGTGACTCTGAAGGCAAGGTCAGACTCCATGTTATTATGATGCCCATAGCTCAGGACGACAATCAGGGTTCCAGGACCCTTCAGCCCTGCATTTTCATCTTGTGTAGTGTCAGTAAACAACAATCAAGAACAAACACCTCACAACCTCCCGACAAAAGTGAAGCATGTTTGATTTTTGTCCTGCTGTCATCGTTAGTTCAAATACATGAGGGATGTTGAGGAATAAGAGCACAGCACACTCTTAATGTAGCAGTCACAAATGTAAACTAAACAAATGCAAAGCAACAGAGGAATGATGAAATTGCTGTGAGACAGAGCAGGGGCATGTGCCTTTATAATGTGTTGTCAAAAGCTAACCACCAGTGTCTGAAAGAAATAGCAGGCAACAAGGTGTTAGATGTCAGTGTTTTGAGTCTTATAGTAAACTGAGGATTGCATAAATTTAATGCAATACTGCAGTTTTAAATTTTGTTAAAACACTGGCTTTAGCTTGGGCATATGAATTTCAAACATGAATCCCATCCTTGTGAATGGGATTTGATACGCAGTGCCTGGTGACTCTGAAATATGAAAAGCTGTTTCTCTACTTTCTGCACTCTGCCCTCATAAACTTAAACTGCTGGAGGAACTCTCCAGTCACATTCTAGCTGAAGTGCTGTAGCTGTTTTTTGTTTTTCTAACCTTTAACATTTTAAGTGATGCACTCCAGTAAATGAGACGTTTGACATTCTGAAACAGGAGGGACTTGAAACAGCTTAAATCAGGGATCGAGGTGATCCTCCAGTTTCTCATCTGCTTCAACGCTATGCCAATGTGGGCGTGCATTAAAGATTCATGCAAACAGCTGTTTCTTCTTTAGGACAGCATGGCTCAGAGCTAGACAGTGTGCGAAGATTCCAAATCAGGGAATGCTGGAGAAGCTGGGTTGGAGAATATTGAAAACAGTACAGGCTTGCTATATTATGGCAGGAAATTAACACATGCCCATCAATAGGAATGGCAACTATAAACAGAAAATGCAGCTCTGAGGCACAGTGTAGGAGGGATAAAAAGCAACGTTTGCTTAAAAAAATAAACATCAGAGTCTATTCTTACACTAAAGACTGTTAAAAGTGGACATAAGTGTTGTAACATTATCATGTTGTCTGCTTACAAGCACACTGAACTTTCAAGTTTTGTCTGACTATCATCTTGTTGGATTTTTATATCCAGGGGTACCAAATTTGCCTTCAAGTTAGCAAATGCTTTCATCCCTCTATTTGAGAAGCTAAAGGTTTAAGTAATTCACTTTCAAGTTTCATCTTTTTTCTGAATATCTAATATTTTTTCTGCTTAAATCATCCACAAAAATTCCCAAGTAAAAATACGGTGTGCATTGAAACATTTCTAATTTCTTTCTTAATATTTCGGTCATCCAGAGTTCATAACCACAGGTGAGGGTTGGGATCAATCAGAAGAGAGTTTTGCCTACATACCTACATAGAGGTATTTGAACTCCTTCACTTGGGGCAAAGACAATCTCCCCACCTGGAGGGAGCAACTCACTGTTATCCGACAGAGAGATGTAACAGTCTTGATGAAATTGGGTGAAATTGCGTTGACAAAGAGTAGGTAGAGTAGGACAGAAGATAGGTGTTCAAAAAGTGTAAAAAGTGTTGTTTTTTAGTGCAACAGAGCAAAGGGAAGTGGGAACTATAAGGGCTTGCATGAGATCAGCTGATCTCAATAATATGGCAGCACTTGGCTTTGTGATCTGCCTGAACTAACGCTACATGCATGATTTTTCATGTGATGTTTTGATCTCAAGTCTCAATCTGTTCAGGGCTGCACAGCACTGTGCAGCACTCCAGACACACTTTCCAAGTGCGAGATCGCTCGCTGTTGGTTGGAGCAAAGCACTCAAAACACAGCACAGGCGGAGTATGTGGACTTAAGGGGTAACATCGCCAGAGTCATAACACATGCATAGCACATCCACCTTTGGGATTGGAGCGAATCTTCCACTCACGTCCAGATTGATAACACACAGATTTCTGCTGTATGCACGTTTGATAAATAAGGGCCTGCTACATCAACAAAGATCTACTTTTTTCCCTCTTCCGCCCACATGCACTCTGACTAGTGTGTTTACTTTCATATGTCATTTTCACTGTCGCATGTCTACATGCAACTCCATTGTCTGGGCATACAAAGGTCTTATTACAAAAGGAAGCAATATTAATTATACGTATCTGAGGTGCTAGACTGAAAACAAAGTGCAGCTGAATTCATGCATGTGCACCATTATATTCTCCACGCCTAACAAAAATATAGTAAATGATCTTTAAGGCTGTAACATAATAGCGTTCTCTACTCCACAGAGGCAGGCCGTGACCTCCTCACAGGCACTTTACAGTGGCCATTTAAATGGAAATGTGACAGACTGATTGCCAATTTGCAGCACACATAAAGGCGTTGCCCCACTGAATCAAAGGATGGCTCTGTAATAACAAATACAAACAATACAGTCAGCTCCAACCGAGCGCTCTCTGCTGTTTCCTCTCCTCTTTAAAATCATACACTCAATCACAGCATCTAAGGGGGGAAAACGGCTGGTAGACGGTGTTTTCACCTTTCAGAACAAAGACACACCTTCAATCCGCCTGCCATGCTACATAAAGCAAAGGCGAGATATTCCTGCTGGATATGGCGGTAATAAGCAGATGATCCCCTTTAGAAATAACAGCTGGTTGTGTGTTTCTAATGGTGAAGCTCCATCACAGCCTGTCACTCTTCGTTCATCTGCAGCTGTTAGCCGTGCATCTTGTTTGATTGCTCTCATTCTGCAACACAGTACAGCACTATTTTTCACCAGCACTTACCGGTTTGGAAAATGCATTATATTATAAAAATAAAGGGGCTTGAGTGCAGTTTTTGCATGCTGCTAGAAACTCACAGGCCTGGCCAATGAGGATGCATACCATTTGTTAGTTTTGTTGCAGATTTTTCAGCTCTACAGTTAGCTTTTTTCATCATCTGAGATTTCATTACCTTGACAGATCTCTCAGCTTTTCATGCATCCATAATTGGTGAGGAATTCATCCTTTTTTTAGGCACACAACAAGGAAACTTTTCAGACACCCTTCGTGTTTAAAAAGCTTTTCATTTTCTAATTAATTTTGAACCGTACCAGAGGGGAGTCTGGCGAAGAATACAATGCTGCACCATTTGCTGCTTTTTTATGGAACTAATTACAGCAAACCAAATTTACCTCGCATTTATTTTCAGGCTAAAGAAAAGCCACTTTTAGAAAACAGTATGGGTTTTCTGGCCTGGATATTTCCGTTGGTCCAGAAGTTGTTATGATGTAGTGTCTGCCATTGTCTGACACATTAAGCTAAGTGTCTGGTTTTTGGTGTGAGTCACTCCGGACCAGAGAGTTCACTCAGACTCATCCCTCACATTCAGCACTCACACAAAGAGGAATCTGTTATTGACTGCCTACAAACACATTTTGCAGTGTGCAAATGCCTTTTTATTGCCTCTGCTCCGTGTAAGTGCGTGGCAAACACATTGCGAAGAATGTCACCAGCATGCAACATTAAAGTTCTGAGTCCACAGCCTCTGTTTTTGCACTGGCATTGCTTATTCTCAATATAAAACCAATGTAGTCTAGCACCTTCAGTGCACAGCTTCCTGAGCAGAAACAAACGCCCTTGGCATTGGCTGTTTTTGGCGCCGTGCTCAAAGCGCTCTCAGTTGAAAACACTTCAGCTTTTGGAAGAGCACCATGCTGGTCAATGTCACGTCCCCCTTACTGGCCAATAAAAATCAATATCAGGCAGGAGTTATGATAATGGTGGAAGAGAAACCGATCTGACTCGTCTTTAAATGTAAAGCATCCAACTACACACCCGCTGTCTATGTCGGGGCAGGATTCCTTTAATTGAAGCACAAGGCTGTTTGAAAACAACTTCATGGACACTACAGATTGAAGTGAAAGTCAGCTTTTGTAATGTAGCTACAATAAACACTGTTGAGAAGTTCTCTAGCACGACCAGGAAAAAACAGTGGCTGTGGACACAGACCTTAGGGTTAGGGAATTCAGGAGGGAATCACTTTCCCCCTTCAGTTCTAAATCTCAGTAATTTAAAAGATATCCAGTATTGAGATTGAGTCATGTGGCTTGACTGTTTTTAGTCAATGGAGAGGTCAAGGAAGGCAGGAGTTCATCAACAAGGGCCCTTTAAATATTCAGAATACCGTGCTGCTTTGTGCCATATTTTATCAAATCATATGGTGTTGTTTTTTATCATATCTGTTTTGTATCATTTTGTATGGTACTGTCTCATATCATATAGTTTCATATCTTATAGTACCTCGATAGGCAGATGGATTTGCCGGAATCCATCTCTGCCATCAGACAAATCTATCTTGAAAAGCTCCAATCCAGAACGTTTGTGCTGAACCGAACACTGTTCAGACCAATCAGTGTCATTAGAGGAGAACAAGGCAGTAGCTTTAGGTGGGGTTACGTTGAACTTGAAGCTGTTTGCAATGGCTGCCTCCAGTGCAATGATTGCCTTGGGTATAGTTTTATTATAGTAGGGCTGAACGATTTGCAAAAATAATCTCATTGCAGTTTTTTTTCCCAAATATTGTAATTGCGATTTAATATGTGATTTTTCTTGGGTTAATCTTATATATTTTTTGACAAATTCAAGCAATAAATAATTCCATAAATAAGACCATGTGTATTGAAAACAATGAAATTATTTCCAAAGCAATTAATCCATACTAGCATGAATCTGAATATGGAGGTGCACCAAGCTTTAAGCTATAAAGGAGGCGGCTGGGGTGGGGTAGGTGAGACTGGCTACCAGCTGATCACAACTGAGGTATGACTTTCATGACGTAACGCTAGGCTTCATCAGTTTTAGATAGAATAAGCTAACTATTTTGCTCGTATTGCAAATATGATGTCATTTGCTTTGTTTAAGGGCATTATTTTTTTTTTGTGACTCATTTTAATTAAGAAAAGCGTACATAAAACACAAGAAGGAGGATTTTTGTAAACCATTATAAAAAAAAACAGCACTTGAATGTTTGCATAATGTGAATAAAATCTCTGTCGCTGCAAAAAATTGATTTATTGAACCGGTATTTCGACACATTTCAAGTTAAAGAAATATTGCAACAGAACTTGACCACGTATCTCCATGAAGAATAAAAACAACACTTAAAGCTTTTAATGATGGGACAGTTGTTTTCCCTCTTCTGCTGACCTGCTTCCTCATGGGTTTGTGAGAGTTAATGGAGGAAAGGATTACTTTACCACAGCGGCAGTTTTGTCAGAACTGGACAACCTGTCTTTATTAAAACCAAGACTTCAGCATAAGTTTGTGTTCAGTACAGGTGGAGTCTGCTGGTGTATCCTATGTCTGCTGTCACAGTAGCCATTACCTCGGATGTAGCTGTAGGAAAAATACAGTTCAATCGGTACGGGTCTTCATTTCTTTTTTAAAACAAGGGCAAAGGGCTTTTCTTGGCAGAGAAAACGTCTCCTGACCGGCCTTGGCATCAATTTTAGATTAAGCTCCGCAATTAACAATCTTTACTTGGTGGAGATGGCTCAGCTCAAAAGCGCATGCTTTGACTTTCCAGGGAGTGTATGGATAGATACATTTATGAAAATTATTTCTAAAGCAATTAATCTATAGTACCATGAATCTGAAATTGAGGGTGCAACAAGCTTTATGTTATAAAGGAGGAGGCTGGGGTGGAGGAGGTTAAGCTTTGGCAGCAGCTTTGTGCATCAGCATTAATTCAAAGTTTTCAGGGCGTCTCCTGTCTCCTGACCAGCCTTGGCATCAGTTTTGGGTGAAGCTTCATCATTAACAATCTAAGGCAGCGGTACCCTGCACAAGAGTAGCGCATGTGCACAACGCAATGTGTCTCTTTGATTGGCTTGTCATGAATGCAACTGACAGAACATTCCTCCAATCACCTTCAGAGAATTTTTGGAAAAGCCCTGCCCTTTACAAATGCTTATTATGGGAGCTTTCCCAGGTAAATGTGAAATATATCCGTGCAATGGATATTTGCAACAGTTGATCTGTTGTATTGTGCATTAGCATTAATGTAAGCAGGGATTAGAGAGAAGTATGTCAAATTTAAATACACCGCTGTGTTGAGTAAAAAAGAGCTGTGATTGGCTGTGGGAGTTGGGAGGTGATAGTTATGATCAGCTGGCTGTCAGCTGATCACAGCTAGGACTGGTGAAGTGTGGGTTTCTTACTACCCATCGGTCTGCACGGTTGGCTCATGGAGGCAAATAGTAATGGATCAGGGATTTCTTCACTCAGCGCTGATCCTCTTTATAGGGCACAAGTATCTTGTTTTTTATTCAGAATCTGCATGAACTGACTCTAGGCTTTATTTGTAAGGAGTTTGAAAAGTACTCAAAAGAAGAAGTGCAAGTTTGCTGGTTGTAGGTAACACATTTTTTCCATATTGATAACATAGATGTTTTTGGTATTTTATCTTTGTTGAAGTCAAAAGCTAAAGAGAGACAGAGAATGTGATAAAACTGAAGGGATAATAAGGCCAGAAAATGGTTGAGACTTTGCCAGGTGAGCAAACAGGATGCACAGTTACATAAAACATTAACTTTACCTCTGCATGTGCATGTAATATGTTGAATTTTTACTTCAGAACTTGAAGGTGCACATCAGAGACGTGCAAAACCTCCTCCTGGATTGTTGGTCTTGCTCTATCTTTGGCTTACACCCACGTGGTTTTCCTCTACAAGCTAAAAAACCCACTCAGGATTCTTTATTTCTCTCATTTCGGTGGGAGAGGAGACTCACAGGGCCGGGCCCTTGAGATGTCGATTCCCACCAGTGCGCGTGGACTTACAGCAACATTTCGCCCCGGTGTCAGGCAGGAGGAGAGGAGAAGCGGAGCGAGAGAGAGAAGACTATGAGCTTAATGTAGATCTGTCATCAGCTGGCTGCAGATCAAAAGAGCAGCATTGGCAGGCGGAGCACAGAATCCACCGGAGCCTCCTCTCTATGCCAAGCTCCAGCTTCTCTGAGGTAGATGAGCACAGAGGGGCCCGGCTCCAGGCGAGGAGTGTGTGTATCTGCTTTCTCTCCCTCTCTGTATTTGTGTGTGTGTGTGTGTGTGTGTGTGTTTTCGGGGGGCGGAGAGGTGTGGGCACATGCACAAATGTCTCAAGGCAAGGATCTGGCGCTTTGAAAATGTCACCAGAATCCCAGAAACAAAAACAGAAGAAGAGAAAGGAGAAAGTGTGATGAACAGACGCGTATGCTCGGGGAGGTGTGGGATTTAGAGACTGTGGAAGGCAGAATGGTTCTCTTGGAGTGGGAGATGGGAGGAATAGAGGAGATATGGCACAGAGGCAGAGAGATGAAGCATTTCTTGACGTTGCACCTCTGCAGCATCAGTGAGAAACTGTTAAGTGGATCCAAAGATGGGTCTAAATTATAACCTGTAGGTTTCTAAGTGCTTTTTCCTTCCTGTGTTGATAACATGATAGTTCAGTGTGAACAGTGGCTCCCTGCACTCGTTCAAACATCAGTGACTCCTTTTAAAACTGGCAAATGCAACAAAGATGTTTTTTTAATCAGTGATGCACAGTAAAATTGCAGTTGTGTTATTCACGCACTATGAGTCATGCAATAAACACATCGCAAAAGTCTTGTCTTACACAAGCAAAGACATCTTTTCCACTAAAGAAAGCTTTCAGTGGCTTCTTTGCTCTTCTTAAATGAGGAAATGCTACCCAGGCTTGATGAAACTGCTGCTATAGCCAATCTCTTAACTGGCTTGCAGTTGCTTACAGGCTTGCAGTTGCATTTAACCTCGAGTGGCACTGATTGGTCAGGTCATTGTCAGACCGGGTTTCAGCTTGAAACCTTGCAAGATGGAACCACTTAATAAAAGACATGAAATCTGGTCATCCATCAGCTTGAAGGGTTAGAATTCATGTTGCAATAGCTAGAGCTAAAGCTAAAGCTAATACATGTAGGTTGTTTGCAATCAGGTGATGCCAAATGTCTGAGGAGATGAGGAGAGAACCGTTACAGTCAGGAGTAGAACACAATGCAGCATCAAACTGCATGGACTGTTACATACTGAGAGAGTAAATTAAAGTTCAGGAAGCAGGTTTACTTTTAACCATCTAACTTTAATGTTACATTCTTATTAAGTTACCATCAGAACAGAAGGATTTCTTCTAGGGCTGTCAATAGACTACAATTTTGTTTGTGATAAATCTCACAAATTCCATAGTTAACTCGAGATTAATCACAGATTAATAGCACTTTTTTTGTCTGTTCTAAATGTACCTTACAGGACTATTTCTCACAATATAAATACCCTTATCAATACAAATGGACAAAAATGCTTTCTTTATGCACATGTTTGTTCATGTCACCAACCCAAAACAACAACAGATAAAGTCCAGAAAATTCTCTAGTCTAAGCTCAGAGAAACTGAATGCTCCAAAAATCTGTTGAGAGCACAACATGGTAAACTCAAGCCCAACAAGGACAACAGATAGAGATACTGACCTTAATGTAACATTACTGAATAATACCACAGTAGTGTCCAACTTCAGACTTCTAGAAGTTAACTCCTCTGTTCTCAGCAGCTTAACACAGAACAACAGATCTCATCATCACACATGGACATAAAGAACACGGTCAGTCAAGTTTAAATCACTTAAAGATCATTCCTGATCCTTCACACTAAAGCAGAGAATTTCAACCTATTATGGGGGAAATAAAGGTTCACAGAAACATCCCTTTACAACAGGAGGACTCACAACAGGATAACACAAAAAAGAGAGACTAAATACAGTTAGAGAATTACACTACAGATCACTGGGAGAAGTCAAGTCTCCTCTGAGAGCTCAGCAGTAAGGCACAGACACATCTAATGGTGTTTCACTGTTCTGATGTGAGTAAGGTGGACACATCTGCCCTGCTCAAGAGAAAAAGCAAGTCATTTCTTAAAAAATGTCTGCTATTATTTATCATATTTTACTTTCGAACTAAAAAATGCCCAAATGTAAAATAAATGCTGACAGTAAGAAATTACTGTCTTCAGTCCAGTAGATTTACTGGAATCATAATAAACACAAATGTGAAACTGCTTTTCAAAACTCATGAACACACAAAGTAAAAGAAGTCTCAGTTGAGAACCTTTAAGGTGTTGTAAGAGGACCATCTTTTCATTCTTCAGATCATAGAAGAGCTATAATTTTAATCTAAACCATTTTTTTCTTCCTAAGTAAAGGAGACCCACAGTCTAAGAATGCTTTTTAGCTTATATTATGATACTCTACAGAGCTCATTCACTGCTTCACTCTCAGGCTCTCCTGTCACACCAGCCTCTACTGCTCTGTCTCCTCCTCCTCCTCATGATGTAGGCTAGCTGTATATTCACCATGCACCAGACCGTCTCCTATAGGGACTGCAGTCTTTCACACTTTTGCAGCATCTGGATTGACTGTTTTTTTTTTGTTTGTTTGTTTGTTTTTTTAAATTTGGCGTTTATTTACAGTTCCAGTCGATTGTTTTAGTAAGTTTCATTTATTTCCGAATACTTTCACTTTCATGCAGGAGCTGCGTGGGGATGAGAGAGGGGGTAAACCTTAGTGATCAGACCAGGGAAAAGTCAATATAAAGGGTCAGCGCAGCTGTAGTGCCGGTTCATAGCAGATATGAGTAAATGAATGAATCATGCTGGCCCAAAAGTGCGTTGGCACACCGGAAAATGCCCGGTAAGCCAGATAGCGAGTCCATCCCTGCTTGCAGTGTTGTCTGAGTGTCTCCACAGTAAACAAATCCAGCATGGCGAAGGGGGCAGCTCTCTGCATTAGCAGTGTGCTCGGCCAGCGAGTGGTACAGGCTATTAAGACTTTACGAACTCCTAGCAACTCAGTTCATGTCGACGGTAGAGGCAAATAACTTCAGTTTTATCTGACATGACCTGAAAGCTGAAGCTGCCATTCAAGTCTCTGTCCTTTATCCATTTCTGCTCGCTTGTACCGCATCACGACGGCACCACTTCCTGATCTGGCAAACTGCGGGATGGGTCGAGGGTCACACAGAACGCACATGTGTTAATCGTGTGACAAAAAAATTAGCGGCATTAGAAGTAATTTGAGTTAACGCAATATTAACGTGTTAACTTAGACAACCGTAATTTCTTCGTTTATGTTATAAACATCAATTAGGGTATGATTATACTTGTGGATGTGGCTTAAAATGTTGGAAATATCTGACTGTTACAGGGGCGTAGCACAGGGGGGAAAAGAGTACTGATTACCCGGGCCCACAGTAGGAAGCTCGCAATGAACGTGTGTTTTTATCTATGTTTTCTGAGTAATAAGTGTCACTGTTGAATCAAAAGTGACAAAATAAATGGGTCAAAAGACTGAAATTTGTATCAAATAGAGTAAAATAAATACTGGGGGAGCTTCTGCTCCTCCCCTGAAAATGTCCAAATTGTGATAATAATATAAATAATAAATAAATTCAGTTTAACCATAGTGAAAAATATTGTTCATAAATTGGCAAATAACGCTTCAAAAATACATTAAAATGCATATATTTTTGTAAAAATGATGCAACATTTGTTGCTTGGCTAGCCAGTGAAGGGGGGGACTGTGTAATATTCTTTCTGGGGGCCAAAAACCCCTAGCTACGCCCCTGGACTGTTACACTGATTATAATTATTTTATATCAGGGTTATCCTGGGCCAGCTGTGCCCCTTTTTCAGTAAATTTAAGGTTATTTCTATTTAGTTAGTGAATATTTTGTTCTTTTTCATAAACAGGATACTCTTTGTGATGGTAAAATTAGAATATTGGTTAAAAAACAGAATTAAAAAAAATTAAAACAGAAAAAAATAAATGGAATCTGGCAAAACATAAAACGGGTTTCATAGGGCCCTATCTATCCTTTGTTGTTATTCAATCCACATTTCAAAAGCCAATCTTTCAAAAAAAAAGAAGAACTGGTTGGGAGCCAAACCACCAGCTCGACTGAGCTGAGCCTGGTGATCTGGATCTCTAAAAAGAGATGGATTTCCTGTCATCAGCTGATGAAACACGGACAAGTTTAGAATTAAATGAGATAGGCCACGGCAAACCTGTACTGAACCAAACCAGACCGCTTTGTTGAAATGGACCATACATGGGTTGCACTCTAAGCAATTCAGAGAAAAGGTTACTGAAAAGTACAAGTCAGGATATGGATACAAAAAATCCAGCACTGAACCTCCCCCAGAGTTCAGTTAGATCCATCATCAAGAAATGGAAGGAATAGGCAGTCCTCACAAACTGAGAGATCATGCAAAACTGAGACTAGTGAGAGAGGCCAACAAGACACCCATGACTACTCTGAATGAATTTACAAGCCTTGGCAGCTGATATGTGAAAGACCCTGTATACAACAACTGTTGCCCAGTTCTTCACCGCTCAAAGCTTTATGGGAGAGTGGCAAAGAGAAAACCACTGTTGAAGAAAACTCTTGATTAAATCTCAGCGACAGTTCACCAAAAGGCATGTGGGAGACTCCACAGTCAAGTGGAAGAATGTTCTTTGGTCTGATGAGACACACTGCACATCACCACAAAAACACCATCCACACTGTGAAGCAGGGTGGTGGCAGCATCATGCAGTTTTGCAAAGAAGAATGGAGTGGAATTGCAGTGTCCAGATGCACAGCGACCTTTCAACACAGACTCAGTGCTATGACTACAGCCAAAGGGTTTTTCGTTGTCATTTTCTTTGCCAAAAAGCCAAATTATATTGACCATGACTGATTTATAAAACCAATACAAGGGTAAAACATCCAAGAGGGTGAATACTTTTAATACACACTGTATGTTTATTAATCAAAAATCAAATGGCACTGATTTGTGTTTTTTAAACGCAATGATGCTTGTAGTCCTTTGTCCGCAGAAACATAAGGCAACATGCAAACTCACTGTAAACTTTGGAAAACACTACTTTAGTTATCATGATTTTGTAGTTAATTTGATGTTTTCTGGTGTGAAGGTTTTTTAAAGTTCCTAAAATCTCTCAGATTTCAGAGAAATGTCATTGCCTTGTATTTGTGCATTTGCTTTTGTGCAGTATGCATCTATAAATAGAAAACCAATAGGCCAGGCAAGAGAGGTGATCCATCACAAACCAGTAAATGCAGGGTTAAAACAAATCTTGGTGCAAATTACAGCAGAGGTGAGCAGATTCTAAAAGGTGAAACCCTCCTCAGATAGAAGTGTTTGGAGCTCTCACTGTGTGTGTTTATCTCTACAGCCTAAAGAGAGTCTAAAGAGAGGGATGCTGTGTTAAGAAATCAGGGCTCGACCTTGCCAATCTCGTCCAGAGTCTAAGTGTAGAAGTACACCAGAAAAGATCAGATTAAGTGAAGATACACAGCGCTGCTCTACCAGGGTTTTTCTCCTTGTGTTTGTGACTGTGTGTGTGTTCTCACATTTACCCGAACTCAATGTCAAACCTATTTCCAAACCACTGATTCAGCTCGTTGTGGAGATATACAGGAGGGCTGCCAATGCTAACCTTTAGAGATTACGGTGACATTAAAAGCTGCACACAGCGAGCGGGGGAGACCCAACCACTCGGCGCCTCATCTGATGCAAATGTCCTCTCTCACCTCTATCAGCAGAAGTAATTATGGCAAACCGCTGTGACATCTCAGGCTGTGCACGAGAGGGGAAGAGTACCTGGTATAGGTCACAGAAATACACCCGCCTCTCTGGGTAAGGAGGAGACAATTATCTTTTGGTGCTGAGAGGCGGCGTTCAGGGAGGAGCCCTCCACCCTCTACCCCCCCCTACACACACCCCGTCCGCCTCTCCATCTGAAGTATCTTCAGTGCCGGCAGCCTTCAGGGACTCACATAAGAAATTGACACTGCTGTTAGCATGCCCGGGGCTAAAAAGATGTATCAGTATAGCCATACTGTCTCTCCTAGAGACTGGAACCTCATTAATATGTCGGCAAACATGTGTTTGGTCTTGATTTCATAATGTATTTTTCCACTCACTGAGCTGATATGAAAATGAAATGCATATTGGCAGTGTCTCCGCTGCAGTAGTCATGGTGTCATTTGATGAAGTGCCCGAGTAGAACAAATACATTTGTTAATGGACAGCTCACACAGCCATAATAATGATAACAATGATCGTAATGAAGCTTCCATTGTTTGCTTTTTGCTTCTGCTTGCATGAGTTTCCACTGCTTTTTCATTTCCATTTAAAAAGAAACAATCACAATCATTTTTCTGCATCTTTGTCTTTGACAACTAATGACAGCTAGTGTTTGATAGGAAATGTGGATGAAAGGTTGTAAGGGTAAAGTTTTATTCTGACTGAATTGCGTTCTTGTTGAACTCAGGTGTTTCAATCAGACCTGTTGTAACAGGTGTATGAAATTAAGCACCTAGCCATGTAGTCTCCATTTGCAAACATTTGTGATACAAAATGGGTCATCCTGAAGAGCTTCAAACGTGGTACTGTAATGGATGCCACCTTTGCAATAAGACAGATCTTCTTATGGATAGTCCACTGTAAACCAGTGATTCTCAATGTTGGGGTCGGGACCCCCATGACAGTTGCAAGACACTAAAAGTGGGTCTCCAGATGCCCTTAAAAAACCAAAGAATATTTTTTTGAATTACGCTGTTGCCATTTTACACCAATTCTGCCAGTTTTAACTTGTTTTTATAACTTTTTTCCCACAAATTTTCCCGATTTTAAAACATTTTTGCCACTTAAAACCCATTTTTGTTCATTTTAAACCCTTGCCATCACTTTTTTCTGGCTTTTTTGCCACTTCTACACCAATTCTTACCACTTTACACATAATGTTGCCTCTGTTGACTTGTTATTGCCTCTATATTTTTAAAAAATCTAAATATTTTTCTGATAAGAGTGATTATTTTCAGGTTAGATACAAGATATGGATACCTCAGCTTAACTTTAGAGTACACCTTGATTTTTCTGACCTCCATGGACTCCCAGCTTGGCGGGGCCCCAGAAAGCTCTCCTCTTTTCCGTAGCTGCAGAATTCCAGACTTTCACTGGCATTAATGTGAGCACAAAAACTGTGCGGCAGTAGCTCTAACTGTGAAGTTTGGTGGAGGGGGATTATGGTATATACGGGGTTGTTTTTCAGGGTTTGGGGTTAGGTCCCTTATCTCCAGTGAAGGCCAATCTTAATGTTTCAGCATATCAAGACATTTCGGACAATGCTATGATTCCAACTTTGTCGCAACACTTTGGGAAAGGCCTTTTTCTATTCCCATGTGAATGTTCCCTAGTGCACACCGCAAGTACTATGGATACATGGTTTAATGAGTTTGGTGTGGAAGAACTCAAATGGCCTTCCCAGAGCCCTAACCTCAACCCCATCAAGCACCTTTGAGATGACCTGGACCGAAGCTTACGAGCCAGGCTTTCTGGTTCAACATCAGTGCCTGACCTCATAAATGCTCTACAGAATGAATGGGCACAAATTCCCACAGTAAGACCCCTAAATGTTGTAGAGAGCCTTCCAAGAAGAGAGGAAGGTGTGTCATCCATGATCAAGCTTCAACCGCCATGGTCTTGGTAAACAGCAAAGCACATTGGCCGATTGTGGTAAATTGTGGTATTATTGACACTTCAATAAAAACCAATAATAAAATTATTTTTCATGCCACATGTTGGATTACATTAACTAGTAAATGTATCAATGCATGATATTGTCTGCATGATATTGGTATCAGCAGATGGAGTGGTTTGAGTGTGAGTGTGAGAATAAGCACCTTCAAGTCTTAAGCCATAATCCCCTGCTGGAAAATGGTATGTTGCCCCCTCCAGGTGGGGAGTGTGTCTTTGCCCCAAGTGAAGGAGTTTAAGTATCTTGTTCACGAGTGAGAGTAGGATGGACCATGAGACTGACAGGCAGATTGGTGCAAAGTCAGCAGTTTTGCAGGCACTATACTGTAGCGTTGTGGTGGGGAGGGAGCTGATCAATCTTTGTTCCAGCAGTCACCAATGGTCATGAACTAGAAGCATGATTAACTCCTGAAAAAGAAAAGATTCATAGAAAGCATTTAAGGTGAAAAAGGCCATCAGACCTCTGTAGGAGCATCTGACCTCAGCGAGAGAGGAAACCTGAGCAGTGGCCACCCTGAGTGCTTCTGTGTAAGCCTGGTGACTTAGCTTAAATCCCTCCTTCCTGTCCGTGTTGTAAACTGTCATCTTCTTCATGTAAGGGCTCTCCTCTCTTTCTGCTTTCTCTCTACTCATCATGTATCTCTTGTTGACATGTTTTTGTTTGCGTGTGTTTCCTCACAGAGGGGTCCCGCGGTCCTCACAGCTGACCCTGCTGTTCAGAGTCAGTGGGCTGCGGTGGCCCAGAGCGGCTTACGCTAACCTCTAACCCCCTGGCAGTTGCTGCTGGCTTAGCTCTGCCGAACAAGTCAGCTGGGCTTTGTGCCCGACAGAGTCGACCTGCACGAGTGTCATCTGGCCCTGCAGTGAGATCCCTGCACCTCGGGGTGAGCCCCGCCACATTATCCAACACACTCCAGAGACAAGAGGGCAGGGCACTTGCTGAGGCCGTCTCCTGGTCTCACACCTTCAGCTGTGGCTACGTTTACATCCATTTATCCAACTAGATCCAAGTCTTTTCATACTACACATGAATGCTGGTCATTGTTCTCTGAATTTAATAAAATATTCCACTTTCAAACCGAGACCCTGATGCAGTGATGTAATCATCCAGTCTAGCTGCTGTTTTTGTAAAAAGAAACAGAAACATCTCGGTCAAATACTCTCTTATCCCAGTATTAAAGCCTTACTGTGATTGGGTAATCCAAGTCCAAAGATTACCCAAGTTTGGCATAATTCTGCACACAGTAGGACTCAGCAGCAATGGCAATGTGACATTCAAATCCAGTGTTACACATTTATCTTGAAAATGCCTGTAAATAAGTTTTCTTGTAATTGAAATATATGAAGTCTGATATCTTCCAAAGGGTATTCACAATGCTTTTTTGCATTATCCTTAAAATAATAGGAGTTTTACCGCTCCATAAGTAGGTCTGTATTTATGGATGTGTGTCATCGTCTCTCATAAGGTAGCATCTTTTGTAGGAGACCCTTCAGTGTCTATTTTAAGCTCTGTCTTCTTCCTTTCTTTTGCACAGCAAGCATCAAATGCTCTGTAAGGTAATGCCAAGACAAGCTTTTATCAAGTCAACATTCACTTTTCTCACATAAGACCCAAATCATTCAGTTTTTGAAAGGCCAGAGCGGTTTGGCCCATCATTGACTTTATATTAACACAGCAATGGAGCCTCTTGATTATGGGAAAAATCCTGATGAATCACCTTGAGAGGCAGCTACATCTACATCTGTGACCATGTCTCAAAGTTATTTGTAATTGATCCAGAAGTAATCATGCTGATGGTTCATCAACCAAAATATTGGTCATGGCCATAAACTCAGTGTTAGAATTCCTTTGTTTTGTAAATTTCATAAGGCCTCAGGAAAAAGTTCTTATTCCCATGGTGTACTAGAGAAACATACGGGTCCAAAAACACTGCCTGCAGAGGCAGAGAGGTAGGTACAGAGTAAAATCTGAGATGAATAGAGGTGTTACAGGACACTTAGCTCATGAAATGACATGGGACAAGGTTTGAGTTCATGAGAATGAGACGAGACAAGATTTTGATGTTAATTTTAATCACAATATATATGAGTGGGATATGTATTTTAATCAACTGGAAATTGCGAATGCAGATAAATGCAGGCCCATATTTCAAAGCTTTATCATCTCGTGCTGAATATCACTGCTTATATGTTGCTAATGTAATTCTCATCATGAATCAAACTGCATAAAAGTCCATTAGATCAAATCTCCATGTGATTTAGTGTATCACATATCCTACCATGTCAGTGCGCTCATTGCTTCACTGGCTGCAGTCATTGTTTGCTGGCTGGCATTACAACCAAACCACATCCCGTTGCTACTGCCTTGTTCTGTTCAAACAGCACTGAGTAGTCTTGTAATATTTCAGACCTGGAACAGACATTTCAGACAGGAGATTTGCAAGATGGATTTTCCTGATGACAGACATGGGATCTGGCCAATCCATCAGCTTTGGAAGATTAGTAGTTAAGAATCTGAATCCAACTGATTAATCAGACTTTATTTATTCATGATGAACTGCAAAAGACAGTCCAACTGTTTATAAATTATAACCATACTTCAGCAGAATGAGATTATTCAGACTGAGTTGTTAGAATATTGCTAGATAGAAATTGCTGCCATGTTAGAAATCACATGCATTTCTGTTTAAGCATGAACCTTCTGTTGACTCACTATATGGACAAAAGTATCAGGCCACACCTGTTAACTCTTTAGTTCAGATGTTTAAATCAGGCCACATGTGTAAAAAATCAAGCACCTAGCCATGCACTCTCCATTTGCAAACATTTGTGATACAAAATGGGTCATTCCGAAGAGCTCAGTGACTTCAGGGTGGCACTGTGATGGTTTCCACCATTGCAATAAGACAGTTTGTGAAATTTCATCCCTGATGGATACTCAACTGTAAACTGTAGGTGATATTGTTAGAAAGTGGAAGCATTTAGGACCAATAGCAACTCGGCCACAAAGCTGAAGACTATGTAAAAATGCAGAGCGGGCTCAACTACTGCTAAAAGTTGCCAAGGCTCTTCTGATTCCATCGCTGAAGAGTTCTGAACTTCCACTGGCATTAATGTAAGAACAAAGACGCTTAATGGAATGGGTTTCCATGCCCAAGCAGCTGCATGCAAGTCTTACATCACCAAGTCCAATGTGAAGCGTTAGATGGCATGGTGTAAAGCACACTGACACTGGATTGTGGACCGGTGGAAAAGCTTTCACTCATCTCTGTTTGACTATCAGATGTGTGAGTCTGGGTTTGGCGGATGCTGGGAGAATGATACCTGCCTGACTGCTAGGGATGGAATAAAATAATCGATACAGCATAGTACCGGGATATTTTGTCTGGTGATATATTGTATCATCTCGTCCACCAATTATCGATTTTTTTCAAATTAATGGCTAATATGAACTGAAGTCTATGATAATGGAAAAATGAAATCAATTGTTCGGACAATTGTTTGTCCAGTGAGGTCAGCAGAGGTGACAGTCATAGAGTAGAAGAAAGTTAGTACAACAAACATGTAGGCGCCAGGGGAAGGACACTAGGACATTACGAATGGAAGCAGGGCATGAATGAGATGGACATGACACATGAGGTTTTGCAAGTGCTAAATGAAAATAAAATACTGTGGAAATACAAACATGAGGGCAAGACTAATGCTAAATCAGCTAAACAGTTGAAATTAATGGTGTAGATTACAATATTTCTCAATATATAGTATTGCAATACTAACTATTGCAAAACATTTAAAATCACAATAAATCGAATCGTGACCCAAGTATCATGGTATCGTGGGGCCACTAGTGATTCCCACCCCTACTGGCTGCATTGTGCCAGCTGTGAAGTTCAATGGAGGAGGTTTTAATGGTATGAGGCTGTTTTTCAGGGTTACAACTAGGCCCCTTATCTCCAGTGAAGGCCAATCTTAATGCTTCAGCAGACCAAGACATTTCGGACAACGCTATGCTTCCAACTTTGTGGCAAAAGTTTGTGGAAAGGCCCTTTTTTTCCAATATGACTGTGCCCCAGGGCACAAAGCAAGGACACAAATTCCCACAAAACACTCCAAAATGTTGTGGACACTGAGGACGCTGTTGCAATTGCAAAAGGGGGGCAGTCTCTATATTAAAGTTAGTGTATTTGAAAAAAAAAATCATTGTAGTCCCTGTTAGTTATTGTAATGGTCACTTGGCTGAATACTTTTGTCCATTAGGTGCATGCAAGTGAAAAAGATGTTGGTGTCCAATATTTCCTGTGAAGCATTGACCTTGGCTCTAAGTGAAAGCCCACTAAAAGGTATTTTTCCTCCTGATTTCTTGGGTTCTTTAGAAGTTTTACAGCATTAGTATCATTCCCAATTATAACAGCGAGTTTGAAGAGTCTGATGGAATGTTTTGGTGAAGTCTAATATTAAAATGAGCAATTGAATTAATTATTATTGCTGAAGTGCTATAACCAGATTAATTTGGAGCTGCTGGTGTGGATTTCAATGAATCCATGATGAGTTAAATATTGAACACAGTGTCAAATGTACAGAGAATAGCTTCTCTCATATCTGTTGTCTATTGTAAACAGAAACTTCCCACATTAGCTGTGTGTGAGTAGGTGAAGCGGGGGCGATCAGCAGGTCTGTGTAATTAGTTCTTGCACTGAGGGAGGAAAAAGAATCACATTCATTATGTAAAAAATATGGCCACCATGAAGGAGGCTCTTGAATTGTAATGAAGAAGGCCCCCTTGATAACCATGAATTCACCAATTATGGCTCTCATATAACATTCAAATTATGTGCATTTTAACGACCGGCTTTGCCACAGACACTCGTGCATTTTCCTTTAGTTTCAAGGAGCTTCCCTTCTTGCAAATGTAGGAGTAATTAAGATAATTAAAGCTTTTGATGTTCCACATATAATCCAATGTGTGGCAATAGAGGATGTAAAAAAAGTTGTAATGAATTTCAAGACTTTGTCGTCCTCCTTCTGTTCCCTCCCATTTTAACAGCTCATTCTGGCTGGGAGTCCAATTTCTTTTCCTTTAATGGTTCTTATATTATTCTGGGAGAAATTCGCCTCTTTATTTCGCAGGATTAAAACTTTGTGTCCTTCATATGTTAACTCCCAAGATGAAAAACAACTATGTCAGAAAACTTTCAGTGTTTGGGAGAAGTTCTGAGGTCACAGCTCTGGCCCTTGAAAAATAAAGTATATAACAAAATTTTTTCCCTGAGAGCTCTCTGGCTTGACTATTTGTCTGCCTATACCAGAAGAAAGCATAAAGCACACCCACAGAAGCGCCACACAGTTGTCTAGGTGCAAAATGCAGCAGCTTTTCACTCTGCATTTTGTCCCTGAAATGCCCTTATTACCATTTCCACAAAGACTCTGAGACATGACAGCTATTTTAAAGCAAGAAGTAATATCTCCTCCAGATCAGCTGAACGCATGTGCCTGCATTATGTATGATGTATGTGTGAGAAAGAAAAAGAGAGACAGCGGAAAGAGGCGGGAGAGCTCCCTGGCTGAGCTTTTATCATCCTTAAATGTACCAAAATGAGTCTGGGGGAAAAGGAAGCCGTGTGGCTTTTGAAGAATTAATAAGCCTGTCTCATTTGGATGTGTGGAGCGTCTCGGACGGCCCATGGAAGCCCCAGTTCCACACTTTCCTGACAGTGCCTTTGATGATCACTGATAACGCCAAGCGACTCCCAGGGAGTGAAGCATCCGACAATGAGGGGAGAGTCAGCGGAGACCGGCCTCACTGATCCTGACTGAGCTTTATTATCTGGCCTCTCTCCTGCAAAGCTGAGCATTAGTTATTCCTGAGACAAAGCATTCAGGGCAGACTGTGTGCCCACTGCTCTGTGCATCTAGACGAGGAAATCTCGTCCTCTGACAAAGGTTACTGGTTTACCAGACAGTCTCATCTTTACTGAGGCAAGGCTGTCATATGATGCATTACAAGCAGATTAACTGAAGAACATGAAATGCCATCATGAGTCAAATTGTCTTCAAAATGTTTGGAGTGCCATATACACTCACCGGCCACTTTATTAGGCACACCTCACTAACACTGGGTTGGACCCCCATTTGCCTTCAGAACTGCTTTAATTCTTTGTGGCATAGTTTCAACAAGAGGTTGGAAACATTCCTCAGATATTTTGGTCCATATTGACACCATAGCGTCACACAGTCACTGCAGATTTGTCAGCTGCACATCTCCCATTCCACCACATCCCAATTTATTGGGCTCTATTGGATTGAGATCTGGTGACTATGGAGGCCATTGGAGTACAGTGAACTCACTGTCATGTTCAAGAAACCAGTTTGAGATTATTTGAGCTTTGCGACATGGTGCATTATCCTGCTGGGAATAGTTGTCAGAAGATGGGTACACTGGGGTCATAAAAAGATGGACATGGTCAGCAACAATACTCAGATAAGCTGTGGCATTTAACAATGCTCAGTTGTATCCATGCTTTCATGTTGTTAACACCAAATTCTGACCCTACCATCCGAATCTCACAGCTGAAATTGAGACTCATCAGACCAGGCAACATTTTTTCAATCGTCTATTGTCCAATTTTGGTGAATTGTAGCCTCAGTAGTGCGTTTAGTGATGGTATTCTGCAAATGTTGGTTGTAATGAGTAGTTATTTGAGTTACTGTTGTCTTTCTATCATCTCGAACCAGTCTGCCCACTCTGCTCTGACATCAACAAGGCATTCTCATCCACACAACTGCCCCCCACTATAGACTTTCCCTTTTTCAGACCATTCTCTGTAAACCCTAGAGTTGGATGTGCAATTTTTGAAATACTCAGACCAGCCCATACCAGCAACCATGCCAAGTTCAATGTCACTTAAATCCTCTTACTGCTCAGTTTGAACTTCAGCAAGTCGTCTTGACCACATCCGCCTAAATGCATTGAGTTGCTGCCATGTGATTGGCTGATTAACTTTTTGTGTTCACAAGCAATTTAACCTAATAAAGTGGCTGGTGATTGTATTTATGAATAAAACTATATATATTGCACAAGCAGAGACAATAATTATACCACACAGTTGAAGAGAATGATATATGACTGTGGACCCTCTTTAATCAAGTTTGTTTCATTTTGTTCCATGTATAGTACCACACTGTTCTCATTCGTTCATAGTCCATGTTATCTGTTTGAGTCATTCTGCATTCTCTCCTGCTCCAAATCAAAATTCACATCCCTTTTTTTAGATTTCTCAGCAGTCACGTCATGTGTCTTTACTGTCACATTATTCTAGCATGAGGAAGTAGGAGTGATTAGAGCTATTGTGATAAAAGCCACCATCCAGAAAATTTGATAAAAACCCAGTGAGTCAGAGGCCTAGAAATGTGCTCTGGCAAACAAAATAATCAGGCAGAGGTGATACAGAAGCAGGTATGTAACTACGTACCCATGCCGGGCAATTTTCTACTCTGCTCCTCGTAACCTACAGGAAATGACAGAAAAGCATCAGCTGCCTTTGTTGAGGACAATTTTGTGATTACGGGGTTGATAGCTTCATTCTGCCGTTTGATAGCAGGCACATCCGCCCTGTTTAGGGCTACTTTGGCCGGCTTTCTCTGCAACAATGCCACCTCCTGAAGTAGCCCACATCCTTTCATCCTGCAAAGATGCTACACCAATAATGGAGTTCTGTATTTTTGGTAAGTAACAAAGTGCAGGGTGAGGGGGTTGTTGGGCTTTCTTTCACACAGTCCGATTCAAAGTGAGGTTTTTTGAGGTCAGGGTAATGGGTTAGTGCATCCTTAATGTGTTGATCTGTATTTATATGCAACTAGCAATTTAATTCTAGTGCATGAATATGTTTGAATATTAATGTGTATGCTGACTTTCGTCTACAGTGACTGCAGAGGCTTGCAACGCATGAATTATAAGGATTTAATCAAATTCCGAGCTGCTGGAAGAAGGGAGCCTGTCAATTTCTTGTTCTGCTTTTATCATGGATTTCTTAAGAGAAGTAGGAATGCCCTGATCACATTTTTTTGTGCTGATTATATGATATATTAATGTGTGAGACACAGATACTGATCATGTTTTATATTTAGATGTAACAGCTGGTTGGTCAGTCTATTAAGCTTCAGAGTGACTTGCAGTGTCGATAAAAGAAGCACAAAAGTCATACTTATTCGGTCAACAGCGTGCTGTACTTTTTTCATCAAAGAATACAAAAACCTCAGAAGGAGCAGTGCAAAGGTCTCCTCCAGCAAGGACAACTGAGTTACACAATGCAGAGATTAACTAATTATACATCTTCATTTGTGTAAAAATAAATTAACAAGATTATCACCAGACTGAGAAAATATTAAGCCCATTCAGAAGCATAAACAGTGCAAAGGTCTTATAAATAATATATATTGGGTCACAGAACATCAACTCAGTTGACATAAAATCTTCAAACACCCCCCATGCCTGGCTGTGCACATCTCTGAAATTTATACAGATGTGGATGCACCTGATGTCAAAACATGCTACAGATGTGATTTTTGGAGACCACTGCCCCCTAGCTCTGCAGAGAGGAGGAAGCTGAAGCTAGGTATGCACTAGACATTTCAGCATCATGATTCTGCTTCAGTTTGTGTCCATGCTGCCGTCCATTTTGTATAACAGAGCCTTTACCTGAACTGTCATTACAAGTTTGGTTATGTTCAGTCTCTGGACTGTTAAACAGTTGGCTGGTTTAACCTTTTAATCTCCAAAAACAGACAGAGGGCTTTTTAAAAGGAGAAATTAAATTATTATTAGTAGAAAATCTTTCATTTTCTGTTGACAGACAGCTGTATGTGGCAGAGTTCCAGTTATCACAGTAATAAAAGCCTGACTCAACAACATGATTGTGGATGCAGTGATAGGCTGCAAATTTCTGCCAGCTGACAAAATGACTCATCAAAAGAATGCATAACTCTTTTTAAGTGCTGTTGGTACTAGGGGTGCATGATGTACTACTACTACTACTACTACTACTACTAATTCAGTTCAACTCAAGTTTATTTATATAGCACATTTAAAACAACTTCAGCTGACCAAAGTGCTTCACATGAAGGAACAGCAAAAAAAAAACAATAATAATAATAATAATAATAATAATAATAATAAATTCCTTTATTTAGTCTTCATTGCCATTTTCAAAGTGTCCCAGTCTTTAGCCAAAAAAGCGTAAACACTTGTATATTCTGTCAAATTGAAGATAATTACATCTACTTTGGAAACATTTTTCTGAGGGAAGGACCCCCTGAGCCCCCCATCTGATTGTCCCAGATGCTTTTTCTATGCTTTGACACCCGTGATCTTGAGTTAACGTTTGGTCAGCCTGGCAGCAGGCAAAGAGATGAAGCTGAGAAAAGTATATTTTGCTAAGTTGCAGTCAAATCAGCCATGCCACTAATCATGGATGACTCATTATTAATATTTAAACCTAAACATTTTTAAAAATTTGGCCACCATAGTGTGAAATTATGCTTCTCCAGCCAGCCTCAAGTGGACACTCAGGGAACTGCAATTGTTTTTTTGTTTTTTTTACTTTCCTGATTGGTTTCTTTTTTCAACTACGGTGATTGCTACTTGATTTGTTATTTTACTGACAGAAACAGATCATAATACAACGTTAACATTAACATTATCCTGGTTGTTCAATATGAATTTTTACATTTTTAAGTAACTGGACTTGTTACTGGAGTTGTTCCGATTTCCGATAACAGTATCGGAAATACATCCGATACTGCTTAAAATGCATGTATTGGTATCGGCGAGTACACAAGGTTATGCATTGATCTGATACTATTTGGTTCCATAATCACATGATGCTGCCCAAAGAGCATAAAGGAGAGAGAGCCTGTGATGCAGCCCCTGTATTATTGTATTTTCAATATTTAGCAGTAAAACTCAGTAACCAGCAGAAAACAATTTCAGGGTCACAGAGATGTTGTACTTTATGATTCTAATTGTTGAGCCATGTTCTGAGTCAAATAAAGGTCTAAAATAATTTGCTAGTCCAGAAAGTTCACATCAGCATCAGGTTGGTACTTGGTATCGGCAGTGGTGGAGTACTGTACTTAAGTACATTTTTTCAGTATTTGTACTTTACTTGAGTATTTGGTTTTTTGGAAACAAATGACTTTCACTCCACTACATTTCAAAGACAAATGTCATACTTTCGACTCCACTACATTTCTAGGAAGCTTGTCGTTAATCGTTCCTTTTAGGTTCAGCATAGCTTTGTAGTCAGATGTTGTTGTTTTTATTTTTTTTTTTCTAAAATGCAATTGGCTACATGCTGTGCTCCTCACAGAAGGGAACCAATCACAGTCACCGCTCACACCTGGGATGGATTTTGGAAATAGGCTACGTCATCCTCGCTCTGTGTAGCAAGCTCCCCTGCCTTCATTCAAACAAAACTTTGCAATGGAGATGACAGAAGAAACTCAAGCTGAAAAACCAGCTCACCCATGGCCATATCTCAGCTCGATGTTTGAGATTTCAGAAATGAGGAATGATTCATATCATCAGAAATTAAATGACAATAGTTGTCCTTATTGTTTTTGATTGCATGTCTATGGTGAAGTTTTTACAAGGAAAAAATGGTATCGGAACATCTCTACTTGTTACACATTTTGGGGGATCTTTGGGGTATCTTACCACGGCCTCCGTGAGTGGAGGAAGGTAACTTCCTTTGGGCGGGAAACACAGGTATTTTTACAGCCACCCAATTGTGTTTGCCTACCATTTTTTCCTTTAAAAGAAGTCATATGTAATCATCATCTGCGTGCATGAGAAATCTATTCACGTGTAGATACCTCCTGTAAATGCACTGATTGACGCCCTTGTTTGAACTTTTTTCTACAGATCTTTACAGCCTCCAACCTCCACCCTCCCTTGATGGCTGTCATACGTCACCTGTTCAACAATAAACCTCCACACACACAGCTCACCTGCTATGATTAAGGAATACTGAGTGAAACATTTGAAAAGGTGAGTGCTGTGATTTGACTGTCTTCATGCTGATGAATACTGTCAAAAGAGCCAAAACACAAACAGTAAGTCATAAAGAATGGGACAGGGCAGGATGAATATCTCTACCACTGATGCACAGTGCCTTTCTGTGGGAAATACTGCTGCAGCAGCTACAGCAGATGAGTTGATCACGTTTTTTTAAACTGACAGTTGAAGGTGCTGTATTTTAGTCTGATTTGACTCACATGCTGATGTGCGTAAAATTTATTGACCGGCAATTCAATTAGATTCTATACTACAGCGCACAAACAGGGCTTCTTTCAGCCACTGTAACCAGAGCATTAACCACAGGTGTTATGTTTAGCTGATTGATGACTAGATGCATTAATTCCAATCTGCTGAGCATAAAAAATGGCCAATTATGATCAGTTGTAACGATATTGCTTTAAAAAATATTCATCCAAGGCTCCCTTAGGTATCTGAAGGTACTTTATTGATCCTGCAACAACATTTACGATCATTATTTTGTCTTTTGAGGGTCCTTTGCATACATTTTACCTTTTCCTGGAACATAACCTGTTATATCAATGCTGAAGTTTGACATGTAGCTCCAGGAAACCTCACCTGTGACCCTGCTTTCATTTGTTGCCTCAGGATATTTCTCTTCTTCAACAACGTACCTTCATTCACTGACATCAGTAACCTGACAACTGATGTGAAAAACAAGAAACAATCCAATACACCAACTGAATGCACAGGAAGGTTCACAGAAGTTTTATAGGACATCTTCAAGAACAAAAACTTGTATAGTTCAGGCCACAACTCTCATTAGCTTTTCAAAGGGATATGTATGGAATAGATCGGTGCATGGGAAATTCCTCCTTAACAAACTCACATGCTATTGTCAGCAACTTAACCAGAGTCACATGGCTAAAGGATGGCATGATGGGAAACAGAAAGTCAGCCCAAGAGAAAGAGAGCAATGAGCAGAGTATCGACGTGGAGGGCAAAATTAGAATTGATTTGCAGAGAAAAGGGGGTTGCTGTCTTGCAGAGGCAGCGTCTCCTGTGAATTCCTAATCCAGCGGTCTTGGAGGAAATCTCTGTGGCAGAACCAGCCTCTCATTATTCTCAGAGACAGGCCTGCAATCTGGAGCAGATTGGAAGCTCGACAAGCATCAGGCCGTATTAAGATTCAACCCCTCCGAGGTGCTGGCAGACCACAGGCCTGATGGGAGGCTTGTAAACCACCAGCTCACCATAGACATCAGCATGTTGAGCAGTTCAATCAGAGAAAAGCAAATAATCCAAGACTCTTTGGAAATGACTGATCGGGGATGCATATTTATGACATGTTTGCTGCTTTGTCTTGATGAGCCTCCAGAATTTTGTATTGAAACAGTAAAAATGCTAACATGAAGTCAAAGATGAGAATATCATTAAGTAATCAAAGTTTCTAAGTTAATGTTTATGTTGGTAACTGCTCAAAAGTAGTTCTTTTTGCTTTTAAAGCCTTTTCACAACAGTTATTATGTGTTAGCATTTACACAGTTTGATTAAGACCCCCCTTTATTTTACTGTTTTACTTTTATTAAACCTTTATTGCAATCTCAAAGAATCACTGTAGGCATTCCCTCATTTTCAACAATGAAAGGCATTAAAAGAATATGCACAAAGAACAGCATCAACAAAAATCAAAAGCACTGACATGCAAGCGTGGAGTTTCTATTGAATCCAAGCTTTATTTTGATTCAAAGACATAAGTATGTTATAAAGTGGTCTATTGCATGTTATCCTTTGCAGCACTGTCATATCTTTGTCCCATTTACCACACTACATTGCAGCTTGCCCTAATAACAAATTGGCCAGATTCCATGTCAATCATCAGGTCGATCCATTTCGTAAAGCTTCGAGCTGATACTCTTGTGCCCAGTCAGAGAATGGCCAGATCAATCAGCGTCATTATCAGAAAATGGGGCTCTCCTTTTCTGTTGGCCATTGCATGCCTTTGAAGTCTTGCTTTACTTGCCAAATTGGTCAAGTTAATATGACCCACATTATTGACAAGGTTCCTACCATTTTAAGAAAAGAGGTGTTTATATTTTCAAACTGGCTCAATTTTGCTCAACATGGTGCGTATATAGGGTGAAATAAAATATGGTTATCACAGCTTACCATTACAAGGGGCAGTGTTTTTGCCAACCTCCATGGGCCCTCCATGTGACCGGGCCCATCCACGCGGAGATGAATTCAGAAGTATACACGAAAGTTTTTTGTCGTATTGGCATTTCAGCTACATGGAAACAGCGTTTTGGGAGGCAGTAAACACTACTTTTTGAAACCGGGCCCCAGAGTGAACAAATCTGTAAAAGCTTACGTTTCGTCGCCGTGTGGACAGCCACTTGAAACGATCTTGAAACGTTCACGTAATACACAGCATAGCCCACTTAAGCCGCATGCCGGGTCAGACTAAAACAACTTTTGCCGATTTCAGGGCTGTGTTCGTGCTGCAGAAGCTGCTGAGCTTATTATGGCTTTTACAGCAAAATTTGATACCCCTTTACCACCACTGTGAACAGCAGACACCAGATGTTCTTAAATCCACTACGGAGAACAACGAGAAGGGCAACCAGGAGAAAGTTCGGGGCAGTTTTCTCTAATCTTCTTCTCTCTTTTGGTGCATTTCTGTAGAAGCACTACAGTGCCACTTTCAGGCTTGTCATGTATACTACAGCGTTTTCAGTTGTTTTCAGTGGCTCTGTGCATATGCCGACATTTCCTGAAACGATCCTGTGTTAACAGGAAACTTTTTCTAAACAAAATGGAAATATATAATTTTCGTCTCTGTGTGGACAAGGCCTCAGAGAGTTCTGCCCCTTTTCTCCCCTTATGGCCTAGTTGATCAGGGTGCCAAAAGCTTCAAAGCAATACACAAAAAGTCTCAACAGTCTACTTTATTTGAGTGTTTTAATTCAAAAAAGGAGTCCTCGACCCAGCTATGCAGTGGTATGTTGTATTTTTAATCCCCTGTTCCCCTCAGTTTTAATTGGACAGCAGGTCCACAACAGCAGACAGAAATCCCTCCACAGGAGCTTTAGGGCTTGGCTGCAGGGAGGCGGTGAAATCTAAACTGAAGTGACACATACAGACGGGACCGAGGGGAAGGGAAAATGAGCTTTTCCTGGGGAAAGGGGAAACCTTTGAATAGGCAGATTGACAGGTTGAGCAGTCAGAGGAGATGGAAAGCACTTGTAGCTGCTCGGACGCGTCAAGGGGTCAGATGCCAGGGCTGGCAGCTTTTTTAGAGTGGCGGCATTCTTTTTTTTATTTTTTACCGTGTGACATCCTTGTCAAATGTTTGGCAGCAGGATCTCTCACAACAAACACAGTGGGAATCTGACGGTTAATCTAATTTAACCAGTCCCAGTCGTGTGTATGTCCTCAGGGGGGCGGCTTTGTCTCGACAACATGTTGGAGGGAATGTTGACATAAGTCTAGGCTTCCCTGTGTGCATCATAGGGGCGATCTTTGAGGTGCAGCCCTCAGAGTAATACTAAACGTTCATGGGAAATGAAAAAAATCCCTTTTTATCACTATTATTTGTAAGACTATGTTGATAAAACTAAAAAGTAATTCCTTTATAATTGAAAAACCACAAGCAATGCAGTCCTATAAGGAAAACATGACATGCCACTAAACGTTGCATACACCAGCATCATCAAGTCAGTGCTATAGCAAGGAATTTTTGAACTTTAAAATGCAAGGACTTGTCTGCATCATTTCTTTTCTGTTGTGCACTGAGTTGTTGCTGTCAGTGAAGGTTCTGATTAAACTCAAGCAATGTTGAACAATATTTGTTACCCAATCCAATCTACTTTATTTATAAAGCATAAAGACACAGCATTGCTGTTTTCCTAAAATTCTGTATGGTGAATAAAAATCAGACATAATAACAGCAGAAAATACAAGACAGAAGATATAAAAACACAAAATACTAAAAGGAAGCACATAAGAGCACTGTAAAATAGACCACACAATGTAAATACCAACTTAGGAGCCAAAGAATTAAAAAGGGCACCATTTAAACGTTGATCGGGTGAGGGACATTTTGGTTTTGAAGGCAAGATCACCTCGATTCAGCCTGATTTCTAGGATGACATTTTCAATTAATTACTCAATAACAAATCAATATCCTCACTGATTTAAGAGATTGTTAAAGATTGATTGCACGGATACATACTAAGAAAAAAGGATTGACTCTGAAGTACTCTAGAAGAGCTCATTCAAAATTCAGCTTACCACGGATACAGCATAGAAACTGGGCACAAGACACGGGGTTCATCGTTCAAGTCAGCAGGGACCCCATGAGAGACAGTAGAGGGTGCTCATGTCACACAAAGCCACCCAGCACAGTGGAAATTCAGAAAAACATCTTATTTAGAGCACCATCAATCTCTCGATAGTTAATTATCAAGTCTTTTTAAATTAATTCTAAATTAAAATTCCTAAATAAGGATTATCTAAACTCATATCTTCTGTTGAATTCAATACTAGGTACTGTCATTTTCAAAGCTGGAGCACAGGCCCCCCTTTACTTTGGAGAATTTATTCAGTAACCAGCCAAAATGCCTCCCTCTAGTGCTTTTTTTGTAAAGTGCTGCTTCACTTGCATGAAGCTACATACTTACTGTACATATATTGTAGATTTTAAGCAATCCATGGATAGAATGTGGAATCTACGCTCCCAAAACACATCCATAGGGGTGTCTTGAGATCTCGTGGCCTCTTCAGACAGGGCGCACTTGGAGAAGGTAGGCTATGTTAGGCTACAGTGTAGGAGATGGTTATAGTTTTTTCTACATAATTTTGTGTGTGTATGGTAAAAATGGGAGAAAAATCCAAAAATGTTTTCAGTGTGTTATTTTTCACCCAGAAAGCTTCTGTGTTTGGCACTATTTTGCTTCCTGCTATGTGTTCTTCTACATCAGCATATCAGAACAGCTGTTTGGGTTCGCAGGCTTTATCAATAAAATAAAAAATATCTACTCAAGTGAAGATGATGTGCAATTTCCTGTGGTTACAGGGGGATACTTTTACAAACTGGAGTCTACAGAGGAACCTCTACAGATAGAAACTTAGCAGAAAGGATGAGAGGGTAAGAAATTTTAGTGGAGACTGGCTAGCAGGAGACATCCTGGCTTACCAAGTAGTATAGGTTCAGAAATTTAGCACCCATGTCAATGAGAGCTGCTGTCAGCCTGCATCACTCCCCATCCAGAGTTCCCTGTCTTACTGAATGCTGGTGTTTTACAGACTTTCTTCAACTTTCTAAGGATACATTGGCAAAAATGACCTCGACCAGAAGGGTTGAATTGAAATTTGTCGTCAAAGTTAGTATACAGCTGTGGCGTTATTCTTCTAATGGCTGATAAAAAGACAAGATGCAGCGAGGTTTTAACCTTGCATAGCAGATGGATACAACTGTTTCCTTGTTTCTCACTGGCAAATCCATCTTGCAAAGCTCCCGTTTGAACCATTTGGGCCCGGTTAGAAAGTGACAGGACCATTTAGCAAAGAGGGGCAGTACTTTCTGGCGCGGCAGAGTCGTGGCGTATGCAGGCAGCAACAAGAGGCCGGTGCAATTATGGTGAAAGACATTAGCGTGGATGCTGCTAAAGCACTAGTTTTATCAGAACTTGACGAAATTTCTTTGTTAAAGAAAGAACAAGTAACAGCGTTGAGTTGTTTTCTTTTCAAAAACAACAAAAGTCGTGTATTGACATGTCTACAGTCGCCATGATTTGCGTTATGCAGTTCTAATGGAGTTTACTCCTTCAGTGGGGGTGCAGCTTGTTGGCGGCTACGTCACGTGATTTGTTGCTCTGATTGGCCCGTAAAGATGTGACAGACAGAACATTCATCCAATCACCCTCCAAGTTTTTTTCAAAGGCGCTGCCCTTTCCCAAACCCTGTGTACAGTAGTTTCCCATCTGGCGTGCCAGGTTAGTTAGGTTTACTTTATAAAAACAATGTGTCAGCTGTTAAAGTGGTAAACTGAGTTGAAATAACTAGTTTTAGCTCAGTTGCTTGTTATTTCCTCTGAAAAAGCCTACAGACCCATCTGATATGATGAGGTGGAAGAACATGTAGGTGGAAGTCGAAGCATGCGTTGCAAAATAGTGCCAAACACAGAGGCTTTCTGGGGAATAGATAAAATGCTTCAAAAACTTCTGATACTGCATACAATTAACCAACATTGAAAAGACTGGAGGCTAACGCCACTCCTACCAGCAAGTACCTTATACATCCCAACTTCAAAAAAACTGGAACATCCCTTTAAAATCCATCCATCCATTTTCTACACCGCTTATCCCATTGGGTTTTGCAGGGGAGGCTCAAGTCTATCCCAGCTGTCACTGGGCGAGAGGCGGGGTACAACCTGGGCTGTTTGCCAGTCAATCGCAGGGCTGACATATAGAGACAGACAACCAGGCATGCTCACACTTACACCTACGGCTAATTCAGAGTCACCAAATAACCTAATGAGCATGTTTTGGTGGTGGGAGGAAGCCAGAGTACCCAGAGAGAACCCACACATGCATGGAGAGAACACGCAAACTCCACACAGGAATGCCCTGACCGGGAAGCGAACCAGGGACCTTCTTGCTGTGAGGCAACAGCGGTGGAGCCCTCCCTTTAAAATGTTTGGATTAAATCTTTTCTTTTTTTCCTATCCTGGGGACTGTTTCCAGTTCAGCAGGACTGTTTTTGTCATAGTGTGACCATGATTCTTTGCAATACATGGCATGATAGATACACAGCAGTTTTGCTATTGTTGGGATAATGAGGAGAAAAAACACTAATGGCCACGAGAGTGACCGGCAAACTTTCTTCAGGTAATCGACACTTTTTTAAAATCACTGTGCCCACCTTTGATTGAAAGCAGCATTTACACAACCAAAGTAGTAAATAATTAAGGCAAGTGATGGCAAGTGGAATCATTATCATTGCTACACTTTGAAGGGATTTGCAAAACAGAAACTCAGTTGTCACTTACCCATCATCATTGGGACAAATCTGCCCTTGGAGGCTGGGTAGAGGAAGTATATAAACAAAGTAATTATATTTTGTTGACTTGATTGTCTGCTATTCCAACAGTCCTGCCAGCAGAGGTTTGATAAACAGCAATGAGACGTCTGCTCCTGGTTCATTTGATACCCCTGCGCCTCAAAAGTCTTCTCTTTGAAACGAGCTGATAGCAGGACTGCATGTTGTCCTCATAATTTATAAACTTCCATTAGGTTGTGCTCCTGATAATCGTTCTCCTGGCTCTGCTCCAGCAGCTGAAAACATATTTTTCAAATGCTCCTTAATATGTCGCTATATCTCTCTTACCTTTTTATCTTTGGCGTAGTTCAATGTTAAACACCTCATTCTTAATCTTAAACAACAAACAGAAGCATAATGGAGCTAAGGAGAAGTGTTTTCACCATAAAAGTGATTCAGTGACCTGTTGATTCATGGATTAAGGGCACTTCAAAGGAGGAAGTCTTTATCTTTTATTGAACTTGTGGATAAGAAGGCTAATATTCATCTCTCCTAAACATCGGAGGACTAAAGTGCTGTATGAAATGACTTTGTAATGAAATAAAATTATTGCATGGAACATATTTTCCATCAACTTTACAAGCCCTACTTGAGGAGTATTTGAATTAACATGCACAGCTGATGTACTCACAAAATCCCAGATTGGCATTTTAATGCTCCCATTATCTGCTGAGGGAGACGGAGCTCCCACACGCAGCTCAACTTGCTGACTTGTGAGTTTCTACCAAGACTACATGAAAAAAGCTGCAGGGCAAGAAAACAAAATCGTAGAGAGTGTTTTAATTAATGAAAGAAAGATAGTTAGTGCTGTGAGACTTTTCAGCCTAAGAATCTCAAATTAACATTTAGAGAATCAACCACTGATTCCCACAAATTTCACCAGACTCCTCGCAACAGTAAAAACTTTTAGGAGTCAGCTGGGATCCAACAGTTTTCCATTCATTCCAACTCAAATGAGCTATTACAAAGACATGGGCTACAACCGAGGCATTTAACAGCACAATTAAATTCCAACAGCCTTGTATCCATTGAGCAATTAACCTTTGGTAAACCAATTATTATTTAGTACGTGATGACAAAAGTTAGGTCCTAGAGGAGCTGTGTCCTGCTTTAATAGACGCTCTCATACCCTATAAAAGATGGCAATGTGGAGCCAGTTTAGTGCCCTATTAGCTTTAGTTCTGCTGAACTACTGCCAGCTTGCTTCAGCTGCAAGTATTGATGAATTGGCACTGAACAGTCTCACGAATCAGTCTGGGTTTGGCAAGAAGGAGAGAACAAATGGAGGAAAATTAATTTGACCCGCTAAGGGGAAGTGAAAGCGTCCAATCCAGTGAGAGCTGGTACGATGGACAGGATGCAAACCAAGGCCTTCAGATGGTCCACATGGAGCCATGATCACAGGGGTTCGATCAGCTGCTGAACCAGAAACTATCAAGAGGTGATAATTACAAAGATAATGTCTTTATTTTTGAAACACCTTTGAAACTAAGGGTTTATAATTGTGTTGTCATACAAGCAAAAGCATACTTTAGAACAGTGGTTCCCAACCTTTTTTCTTTAGAGCCCCCTACTCATAGCCCCCCAGAACCCAGAAAAATACATCAATTTAAATTGTTTTTATCGACAGAATCCCAACATAAGAGGACTACATTCATTGTTCTTGGCAAAAGATCTATGCAAACTATCCATTGTTATTTGTTAATTTTCAATAATTTTTTTTTTTACTTTAAAAATAAATGTTTGTGAAGAAAAATAAAAGTTTGAGACTATAAAGTCAAAAATCCCACAACTGTTTTCAGATTGTTTTTTGTAAAATTTTTATTTTACACTGTTGTAAATTTACGATTTTAAAAACTTGACATTTTTTAGGCTCTAGTGTCAAAATTCAAGACTTTCTAAACTTTAAATTTTTTTATTTTTTTTTCATTTTTTAACTGTAATTCTCAGTTTATTTTTCTTACAAATGTATGACTCTTCAAAAAATGTTTTTTTTTTTTTTTTTTACATTTCTTTGCACAAAAATTAACAGATTCTCTATATTTTATCAACTTTATGTTGGTTCTAACACATGTTCCTATTTAGTAGTAGTACATGTAATTTGATGTCAGAGCAGACAGGACAAAATCAATTTTGTAGTACAAACTTAATAGAAACAATCAAAGGAGGTAAAAGTATTAGAAAATTATTAAGAAAAATAATTCAACAATAAAAGTAGCAATAAATGGATCAATAAAAGGCAATCAAGAGAATATATCTAATGAAAAAAAGTTGTATTAAACACATTTTTAAGGAATGATACACAGGGCATCACCTGCTCCAGACCAAAATGTTCCAAAGCAAAAGCATAATTTCTTTGGTTTAAGCCTTGACTGAAGAAGCAGAAAGGCAACATATGGGGACCTGAAGCAATCAACTGCAGCAGATAATGCCAACAGTTTTGGGTAGTAGCTTTGAGCCAGACCCATTCGGCACCTTTAAAGTCGTGAAGCCATTATGGAAGAGATTGTGTTGATGTGGTATCGTCTCAGTGATGATGATGATACAGTGATGTTACGAGTGTTGACAACTCTCATCAGGTTACCCACATTAACTCTGCCTTGTATTCTGTTCCTTACAATCCCTCTGGAAATTTGACAGCTCACTGTACACCCATCCATTCACGCAGCATTGTGTAAATATATAACGCATTGACTGCCATTAGTACACACTTAGTCATTTGAACGACATCGTAAATGACGTTGTTGATTTGTCACAGGAGGCTCATTTGTCATTTTAGCTGTGACTTCAACAATCTGGACAATTCCCAGCCCGTTATATCCCTCATGGAACATGGAGCAGCAGAGCCATAAATTTATCACAGGCAATGCCATTACCTTTAGCTTGACAGCCCTCAAGCAAAGGCAGTGCAATAATAGAGAATAGATTTTATCCCGTGTGGAGCCGAGGCTTTCGCCTGTGCTTTATTTCCTCCTCGGAGCCTCTGAGATAAAGGAGAAAATAAGGTAGCCACTGAAGTGTTATACCTACCTTAATGAAAGGTTTAAACTGATACCAGTATTGACTCAGAAGCCCCAGGAGCAGGCCTGTATATCAGATGCTGTGTCATAAATGAAGATCAACAATCCTGTTAACGTTCATATACGCTCACCTGGAGGCAAACCAAATCAAGCACCACATAGATGAATCTGATAACAGATACAAGGATACCTAGAAGTGTGATTACAAATCGATACAAATCTTGACTTTTTTCTTTTGAGATTTCTTTTTGGGCTTTTATGCCTTTATTAGACAATAGGACAGTGGAGGAAACTGGGGGAGAGTTAGAGGGAGGAATGACAAACAGGAAAGGAGCCACAGGCCAAATACCAACCCATCTCTGTACCGACTGGAAGAGGGGCATTGTTGTCCCGTCCTGGAGGAGGAAGGGAACTCCATGGGAGTCTGCCCTATATTCTGGTGCAAAGATTGCTGTATAGTGTGGTGGTTCCACCCCTGACTTCTTCACAGTTGATTCTTGAGTGAGGCAGGGGTGCGTCTTAGCCCCTACAATCTTCAGTACCTGTATGGATTGGATAATGGGGCAGGTAACGGGGCAGCAAACTGCAGGTGTGTCATTGGTGATGATTGCAGAGAGGCTAAGATCAGGCCAAGATCAACCACAGACTTGGCCCTGCACATGGGGCGATGGGTTTGCTGAGCAAGATGGTATCTGAGCATGCAGACGTCAGTCTTTCGACCCTTAAACCCCCAGTCTTACTATACTCTTGTGAAGCCTGAGCGTTGACTGATGGCCAGAGTCGATGGCTAGTGGTAACTTCCCTTTGGCGCAACTTTTGGTGTCATTGGCAAGACCGTGTGTAATGCTGATAAGCACAGGAGGACAGGGATGGGAAGGGTTTAGCTGCTGGATATGGGAGTGGCAGCTTTGCATCCACGGGCGCCTAGCATTCTTTCCCAGGCCTGACCCGGCCCCCTTCATAGTGGGTGCCCAGGACCCGATGGATTGGACCAGACTTTAGCAGTGGCTTTATGCATTTTCAGCTGAATACCTGGAGAGATTGGGCATGGGTCAAAGAGAAGGCCTATAAGATGGTCATCGGGAGGCTGGAGCAGGACACAACCAAGGTTGACACAGCGAAGTGCTGAACCGATATCTGCTTCCATACCTGACCTGACCTTTCATGTCCAGTTCCATAGTAACAATATGCAAATCTTGTCTAGTTATGGTGGCTCTGGCATATACCATTACAACAATAAAAAACACAATATAGACCAATGGTTCTCAACTGGTTAAGTCATGGGACCCACTATCAACTCCTCAACAAGAATTGCGACCCAAATTTTTTTAGATATTTTGGTCAATCAGATGTATTAAAGAAATAGAAGAGCTTGGGCCTAAGACAGTACTAAAGGTGTCAGAAAACAATGAAACAGGAAAAAAGATGCTTGTTTTATAGTCTCAGACAATTTGGCGGAATTTTTTCCCAGGCACACATCTGTGACCAGGGCTTCGTGACTCACTTTTAGGTCCCAAGCCACCAGTTGAGAACCACTGATATAGACTATTTAGTGCAAAAAATCTAAATTTACCTTTCAAAGTCATGTTTGTAAAAAAGGACAACAAAATTAGTCTTTTGAACCCAGTTTCTGATACATGTTGACAAATTGAGTGTGGCATCCATATGTTTGATAAATGAAGCTTATAGCATTATTTCAGGCAGGACACAGAGTTAAGCACTGCCGTATATATGAGATGAGCTGATCTGACGCAAGCCCTCATCACCTGGCGGCCAGCTAATTTGCTCCAAGCATGCTATTGGCTAATTGCTGCCATAGTTGAACTGCTCTAGCCTGGCTATACTTTGCGGCTCCCTCTGCAAGCTGCTTTTTTCAACCCTCCTCCACCCCAGCTCCTCCTTTATGCTACCTGACTTCAATGTCATTCTGTTGTCACTGATGCCTGTGCTGCTCTTGGTGTATTGCCACTTCTCTCCCTGCCTCAGACTTTCCTTGTAGGCACAGGAATAGCAGTAACGTGCTGTTCCTGCTTGATGTTTCTCACAAAGGAAGAACATCCACACCACCAAATATAGATTACAGCGTGAGAGCAAAATGAATAATTGCTACTAAAAAGAGAAAAAATGTAACCTCAGATTGTGTTTTCCTTGACAAAGTGATCCTGACTGGATTATTTTTTCTGCCATGATAAAACAAAAAAATCACAGAGGAGATGATAACAAAGATAAACCGTCAGTCACTAGATGGACTTTGGCAGCTAACACTGTTTCTTTTAGGCAGGGGAACTCTGATTCCTGATGTTAAGCAGCAAAGTAAAGAAGTGGCTGATTTTTATCCCCCTCCGATCCGCCTCACAGATCTATAATGATAATGCAGCATGATCAATAGACCAACCCTTGGGACCACGTGGCAGAGTCAGCATCTACTTGAGATGCATTGTGTGCGGTATGTCATCCGGAATATTGATATGAGCGCTCATTTCCTGTGTACTGCCGACGCTTTGGTGACGGTGTGAGCTGTTAATGAAAAAATCAGCAGGGCTTGTCAACTGTCATCACCACCAAATGAGATGGAAAGAGGGGAGAGAGGAGGGGACTTAATAATGCACAAATTCCCTTTTTTCTTCACAAATGTGCAGCCTAATCAGAATGTTTGTTTAAAAAAAAAAAATACATTTAACGGTTCCTTTTTGAAGAATTAGCACCAAGCGCTGTCAACACCAATAGGAAATCCAATCAGAATGCTAATGTGAAACTGCTAAGGCACACAGTTTTCTGCCAACACAAATTATGACATCTAAGCCGGATTAGGACACATCCTTTCATTACTTTATTTGATTTTCTGACTTCCTTTTTTCTCCTGCTTACATTTTTAGGCTGGCACGCTAAGGGGCTTTAGATGTGCGATGATTAGTCGATAGCGGCTTAACAAACTTCGCCTTTGAGGACTTTGTGTTGATTGTTTTCACTGCTAACCACCTCAAACCATTCCTTCCAGCCTTTTAATGTTCCTTTCATTGTTATCTTAATCTGCCGTTCTTACTCATAGCACTGCTGGTGCAGATAACATAACTCAGCTGCATTTTCCACAAAATTATCTGATAGAGTGTGTGGGCTGAAAACGATATCCCCCCCTCCTAGCCAGACTTGAACCACAAAAATGTGCACCCTCCTTGTCACACTTCTTGCTGCATTATTAGCATAGACTCATTTGTTACTTATCAATTATGCATTAATGTCAACCCACTAATGAAGGTAAGGTCAAGACACTGGAAAAAGATTCCAGCAGGGACTATACCCCAAGGAGCAGGAGAATTTCAAGTGCCTGAATGCTTGAACATTTCTTATATTCTGGTCTGCATCCATGACGGGATGATGGGTGCGCTTGTTAAAGGTTGCACAGAGCGACTGGGCTCACCCTCATCACAGGGATGCTGCTCTCTCTCTTCTATCTACCTCCCACACCTTTTTTTTTCCTCACAGACTCTCAGGTCTTGAAGTCAGCGCTGAGCCTTTGCTGCAGAGCTCAAGCCCTGCGAACAGCACGACTTCCCTCCTCCCCGCACCTCTACACCCTCATTATCGGCCACCATCTGCCCGACCTCAGCCTCACATCACTCCTTTCCACCCAGCAAGCCCATCAACACTCCCCTCTCACTCTGTACCAGCACCTTGGCTCAGAAGCCTGCCACAGCTGCCATCTCTCTCTGAGTTACACTCTTTTCCTCTTTGGCCGTGTTTTATGCTCTGTAATCCCACTGTCTTCAGTCCTTCTTACATGAAACAAGCTGCGTGTAAGCCACTCTACTAGAAACACTGATCCCTGTAGGAGGCTTGAGACTCTGTCAACACATTTGACTCTTTGGAGGCTCCAAACAATGCTTTGACCAAAGTGTCCGATAAGGACATTTGAAATCAGTTTGTCTGAGAAGAAATCTTTCCATCTTTTGGAAAGTGGTAGAGTTGTTGCCATAGGCTCTTTTACGATAAGGCGTAGGAAGATGATTGCCTGGCGCCTCATGCCCCAAGGACAGAGCTTTAAGTGGGCCGGTACACCCCGGTACACAGGACTAACACCAAGGTTATAAAAGTTTGGAGTTTTTGGAATTTAAAAAGTGACATTTTTTTTCGTTTCCAATTTGGGTTTAAATTTTCAGTTAGTTTTCCTGGGGGCCGCCACAGGACTTATAAACCAGAAAAAGGTGATTTGCTTTGCTAAGCTAACTTGTACTCTGGGTGGGCAAAATGGACAGATTTATAGTTACTACAGATTGTTAACTATTAAAGTTAGGATTTTCCTGCATTGTTCCTGATAATGCCTAACAGCTGCAGTGTTAAATTTGCAGGCATACAAGCTAATGACAGTATAAGACTCTGTAACCCCTGGGGTTGTGTTGAGACAAAGTCTAGTGACCAAAACCAGGGGGATTATTTGACAGGAATTTACATTTTTGTCAGTGAGGGTAACTGAGACATTTAGCGCCATAAATACTAAGACAGCCTGTGCAAGTGTGGGTTTTAGGCACTGACAGCAATCAAAGGTAAGAACCAGGTAAGGCTGAAGGTGGAGGATGCTCTGTTGTTATGCAATCCTGCATCACTTACATACATGCACACTCATAGTTCCCACTCATTTAAAGTTTATAGCAAGATGATCAGGTAGTATTGGCGTTACGTTCATAACTGAAACTAAATAACTGATTGCCTGGGTAAAATGGTTGTTTACAGACACATGGAGACCAAAATATCCAAAATATAAAAATGTAGAAAACAAACATCTTTAAACATGAGACATACATTTTTTGAAAATCTAGTCATTAGAACTTTTTGAATTTTTAAGTTAATGGGGGAGTTGAGTAAATCATTTTCTCAAGGGGAAGGCTCATTCCCACACTTTGAAAACCCCTGAATCAGACCATTTTACTCTCTGCAGGCTAGGGTGTATATGCCAGCCAGTATGTTGTTGTCAAACTAAGGATATTTTCCTTTTTTTGTAACAGCTAGCTTTTATTTTAGTTTCACTAAAACTCCTTTTACATTTTAGTTATTTAGTCAGTTTAAGTTAACTATAATGACCTTGAATGCCACTTCTAAATGGTCCTGGTACACCTGTTGGCATACCAGGACTTCTTTCTCAGTTGCTGCTGTGATTCCTGTTCTCTCCACCAGTGTTAATTTCATCAACTAAAACTATGACTAAAACATGTTTACTGCATTTTTTCCATGAGAAAGATGAGATTAAGACTAGCTAAACAGCGATACTCAACCCGTGGCTCTCAAGCAGCATATGGCTCTTTGGTAACCAGTTGCGGCTCTTTTAATGCCACTCTTGTGCCAGCACAAAGAAGACAGACTGGTAGAGCTGTAAGTGTGGGGCAGGGCCGGTTTTAGTCATTTGGAGGCCCAGGGCAAAGACTAATATGAGACCCCCCATCCCTTTAGCTAAAAACATTGATAATGACTGGGAAAAACAATAGAAAGCATCTCTTTTAAGTTGACAGAGCCACAGAACTACAGTAAATATCCAAATGTGAGATATAAACACCCAAACATCCAACTATAAATGATCAGCTCTTTGAAAAAAATCTCATAGCTCTAACTCAGCACATTCTAATATTTTAACTTATTTCAATAAAAAAAATATACACGCTGATTTCCTTTCCTCTGACACTATACAGACGTTCTTATGTAGCCTGTTGCATCCCATTTAACAACACAATAATCCACCAATTTATTGTTTCATTTAATTTTAACTGGATCAGTTGATCTTGGATCTACCTTACATCCCCAGTTTTGGATTGTGGCTCTCACAAAAGTATTCTTAAGCCAGTGTGGCTCCTGTGTTGAATAAGGCTGAGTACCAGTGGGCTAAGGAAAACAGATGTTTGTTGTAAAATGCTGACGAAAAGTTAATTTAGTTTTCAGCAAGAAGACTAAAATGAGTCTAAGGGTGCTTTCACACTAGGGGCCCTGTCCTGAGTACACTTGAGCCCAAAGTCTGGTTCTTTTTGCTCAGTGTGAATGCAAATGAAGCGTGCTTGGGCCCAGTGCCCGGGCCCGCTTGGGGATGTGGTGTCAGATGCGGCTCAACTGAACTCTTGGACAATTCCAATGAATTGTGAATGCAATCGTGCCCTGATACAGGAGAGAATTGTGTCAGCTGTGTATTTCTTCGTTCAGGCTTTTCTTAATAAACACTGGAAATCATTAGAATCTAGTCAACAAATGGTCTGACATGACTCGCCTTACAGATGACCACAAGTTGGAGTCAGCAAGAAGAGGCAAGGTGTTTAAAGTCACCAACACTCTGCTGGTTCCATAGCTGAAGAGTTCTGAATTTCCACTGGCATTAATGTGAGCACTAAAACTGTATTGTGGGAGCTTCATAAATGGGTTTCCATGGCTGAGCAGCTGCATGCAAGCCTCACATCACCAAGTCCGATGCCAAGCATTGGATGGAGTGGTGTAAAGCACACCAACACTGGACTGGAGCAGTGGAAACATGTTTTATAGAATGATGTATCACACTTCTCTGTTTAGCAGTTAGATGATTATGTATGGGACTGTTTTCCAGGGTTTAGGCTAGACCTCTTATCGCCAGTGACAGGCAACCTTAATGCTTCAGCATACCAAGACATTTTGAACAATGCTATGCTTCTAACTTTGTGGCAGCACTTTGAGGAAGACCCTTTTCTTTTCTGACATGACTTCGCCCCAGTGCACAAAGACTAAAAAGACATGATTTGATGGGTTCAGCATAGAAGAACTTGACAGACCTGCACAGAGCCCTGACCTCAAGCCTCGCGAGCACCTTTGGGATGAACTGGAATAGAGATTGTGAGATAGGCCCTCTTGTCCAACATCAGTGCCTGACCTCATAAATGCTCTACAAATGCAAGGGCCCAAATTCCCACAGAAACACTCCAAAATCTTGCGGAAACCTTTCCAAGAAGAGTGGAGGTTTGAAAGACTCGGGACTTTAATAAAACAAGGTGAATATCATCCACCTCTGCTGCTCTCTGCTCATGTTAGTTCTATTTAGTTAAGTCACATGCCTAATGGATACCCATACCCAGGCATCTGGATTGAAAACTAAAAGTGTTTGGAATTTCTCTGACAGAAAGTAGGGCCAAAAGTAAGAAGAAAGAAAACTTTTTTTAAGGAATACAGTTTGGTAACTTTGGAGTACCTCAATTTATTCCAGACAAAAAAAAAGTCTGAGTTGACCTCAAGCGCTGACAAGTACATGAAAGTCAAATCAAGCCTTGAGTGCGAGTCTCTGCAGTCAACAGTAAGCCACCACTGACCGAAGATCTCGGAGTCAGGAGTGTTGATGGCACAGTGGGCTCTATCAAGCCTGTCTTTCTGTCTTCATGATGTCTAAGACTTGTCTGCGTGGAGAGCTTACAGGCAGAGCTGGGAGAGAATGGTGGGCTAGAGCCGCTCGTCTTGACAGATAAACAGGATTTTGTGTCTGGCAAGCCGAAGATTGTCAGCTCCAATCTCTTGAGAGAATTACAACAGGCAGTCAATGCTGGGACACTGGCTCAACAGAGCGAGCATCAGGCCCTGTGTGGCTATGACTTGGAGATGCTGACTCCTTCATCACGGTGGCGTTACATGGTTTATTCATGGCTTGCAGTGCCGCAGGTGCAGTTCAAGGTTCTGTGTTTTTTCAGGAGTGAAATGGCCTCTTCGTAAACATGATATAAAAAGGCAGAATGTAAATGTCACTGGGTTTATGTGAAAGCACAATAATTGTGGTTAGAATTCAAGATCGAGTGGGTGACGAGGCATCTAAGGGAGTGCATCGTGATTTATGAGATCTGTGCATTTTCACCTTTCATCTAAAGATTGCCTCTTTATCTCTGGCTCTCCCCGAGCCGCCTCTTTGTATGTGTGCAGAGACGGTAGTGGGAGATGGAGGCCTTTAATGGCTTAACTAGCGTCAACATTTAACAATTGTATTTGCAGCGGGTACTGTTTTTACCCAGCTTGTGGGAGCCCAAGTCCAGAGTTTGACCTTTCAGCTGTGAATGGAGCCCCGGAGGTCACAATGTTGTCTTTGTTAAATGTCAGCAGTTAGTGTCTCAAAGCAACAGCGGCACTTTGAAGCATGTGGGCTGGATAAAAGCCACCTCTCTGCCATCGAGTGCTTTATCCAGGTTGGTATTTCCTTTCTCCGAAGAGGGCGGGCTCTCGCTGCTCTCTAAATCAATTGGAGTTAGTTGGCTGCGGTGCCCCTTTGGCGTTGAGCGGCATTACCCAGAGAACAGGGAGCTCAGACGTGACAGGCCATATTAACCAGCCAGCTCTGCTCCTGATTGGATCATTGCTGTGCTGCTCGCCTGCAGGAGGGAGCCCAGCATCTAATTGAACAGTCTGCCTTTCTGTTGACAAGACTATAATTTCTACATATTACCAAGGAAAACACTTGTCTTGTTTTTCCGTCCGTGTGCTGAGCCGCTGATGAATGCTGGCTAATTTCTCATGTGGAGACGAGCCTCTCTCATGTCAAAGCTGAGGTCTGGTTCATGATAATTTACTGCAAAGAGACCTTTGAAGGGGGAAGGGGGTTGTGTTATAGATGTGGGGGCTACGGACAGGGTTAAGTGGATCAATGTCCATTCCTTTAGCCAACCCAAAGCTTTGAAGTTAATCTAATTTAATGTCTAAAGAGGGAGGGCTGCGCACAAAATACAGAGAGAACAAATGGCTGTCAAGGGGAACACGACTTTATAATTTGGTTACAAAGTGAATGATGGCATTTATCAGATTGTGATGCCTGAAGGTTGGGCTTAAGTTCTGCTTTTGGAACACATGTTTGATTTGATTTATTTAACTATATTTCATTATATCAAACATTATTACACCCAAAACAGGCTCACAAGGCACCATTATTTAGTAGAAAACATGCCAGAGTCTGAACTATACTCATAACAGAGGTAATATTAAAAAGCATAAACCTTCCTATGTTTCTTTAAGCTCTGGAGAAAAAGGCCAGCTTTTAAGCATTAATAGTCAACAACCATTCTGTTGTGTCTTTGCAACTGCACCGCACATTAGCAGTGTGAGGCCCTCTACTGTATGTGAAGTACTCATACCCCCATACTCTTTACTAACCATTCCCACATGCAAAATTAGTAAAGCTACTAGGGGTGGCATGACCAGAGTATATCTTAAGTCCACTGTCATGTGATACAGTGTTATTTCGCCGACTAGACTAAAAATGTTCGTCAACAGCCTTTTCTCCCATGACTAAAACTGACTAAGACAACCAAAAATAGATCTGTGATGACTAAAACTGACAAAAACAAAGTTTAGTTTTTGCCAAGATTGACAAGACTAAAATATAATTTATTTTTCGTCAGACATTCAAAATCTGTGATATGTCTGTACTGCGGGTAGATCTGTCAAAAACCAATGCAGCTGTATCTATTCTGCCTCACAGCTGTAGAAAGCAGGGAGCCCAGGTTTGGCAGAGTGTAGAGAACACACCACCAGGACTTGGTACCAGATTTAGGCATGAAAATAAATGCTTGGACTAAGAGTAAAGACTAAAATGTGAGGACTTTTTGTGGACTAAAACTAGATTAAAATGTTTTTGAGTTTTCATCGACTAAAACTAGACTTAAACTTGAGAAGATAGAAATTATTTAAATGTGATTTAAACTAAAATGCATTGCATTTAAAGACTAAAACAAAGACTAAAATTAAAAGTAGCTGCCGAAATTAACACTGATGTGATAAAAGTCGAGTCAACTCCAGCTATTAAATGATGAAATCATGAATTAATCCACAGGAGAAGGGAATAGTTTGAAATAACCAACAATGAAAATGAAAATCAAGGCAGCATTTACAAAAAAAAAAAAAAAAAGAAAAAGAAAATACGGTCACTAGATTTCAGCAGTTACCATTTCCCAGATCTGCTCATCACACATGCCTTACCTGCCATCTCCTTGGTGTCCATTGTTTTTTTTTATTTAGCCCTTATTTAACCCATTTAGACCTAGGGCCTCCCAAAAATGCCCTCTAAGACCAAAGTATCACTCAAGATCACTAAGAAATCAGATGTTTAGAGTTTTGAGACAAGCTCAGTAGGTCAATCTACTTTTGAACAAATTTTATTGTATTCAATTTGCATTGTCATAGATGTATCTATCCATGTGGGGGTTTCCAACTATGGCTTTCATGTGGAGTTTCTTGTAAACTCCAAGCACGCTCTCATGTGTTTTGCACTGCAGGGAGGCTTCCCTCTCGCCATTAAACCCAGCCCAGGGGAATGCCGTGACATTTGTCCTTCTGGAATTTAGTTACATCCCCACACAGGATCTCTGGAGCTCAGTTGGAGTGACCATCCAGTTCTCAGTCACCCCTCTTGCTAAGGCCCTTTTCCGCAGCTCTTGGAAGAGTCCTGGTTATGTCAGAGTTCTTCCATTAGAGATTTATAGAGTAACCTTTGGTGGAGCAGATGTTTTTAATATTGCTGCTGCTGCCGTTCTCAAAGCTCAAGCCTCCTCCTTTATAGCATAATGTGTTGCATCCTCCTTCAGATTCATGCTACTATGGATTTATTGCTTTTGAACTAATTGTATTGAATTTTAATAGATGTATCTATCCATGGACGTTGTTTGGCCCTTTTTGGGGGGCTGAAGCCACCCTAAAATGTTCCCCAGCCCCCCTAACAATAATTAAAGTTTAAACAGTGACAGAATTAATGAAGGAATGCACCACACCGTTACGTTACTTTCTGCTTAATGTATAGAGCAGAGATACTCAACCCATGGCTCTCCAGTGGCTCCTTAGTGCCAAGTCTAATTGAAAACTTTTATTTCCTTTTCATCCGTGTATTATTAACGTCTGGTGCATGCAATGGAGGACTGTGCATAAGAGAGAGCAGAGGAAGTCCACTGGTGCTGCGTCTCTTCTGTGAGCTCATTCATTGAGGTGCTGTCTTGTTTCTAGGGATAGTTTTCATGTGGAAATTTTTGCAAAACTCTAAGCAGGTTCTTGTGTGTGTTTTGAACTGCAGAGAGGATTCCCTTTAGCCAATCTGCCATAAAGCCAAGCCCAGAGGGCTGCAGTGATGTTTGTTCTTCTGGATCTTGGTCCCATCCCTGCACAGGATCTCTGAGGCTCAGTCAGAGTGACCATCAGGTTTTCAGTCACCTACCTTACGAAGGACCTTCTCCACAGCTCTTGGAAGAGTCCTGGTTATTCCATATCTTGCCCAATTAATTTAATTAACTACAGGTGAACTTCAATGAAGGTGCAGAAACATCTCAGCAAAGATGAAGATAAATGGGGAGCGCCTGAGCGAGTGTTTAAGTGTTGTTGCAAATGGTCTGAATACTTACGTTCACGTGATATTTCATTTTTTTCATTTTTTATAAATTTGCCAAAATTCTGCAGCATCAAGCTGCAACATAACGAAGATTTTAGAAAGTGATGGGGGGTCTGAAGGCACTGTATGTACTCCTCCACCTGCAGTACACTGATTGGCTGTTTCACTCTGCAGGCTTTGAATGAGACCACAACCACAGCAAAAGAAAGGAGCATTTTTTAGCATTATTGCCTGCACCCAGTCCTAGAAGAGGCCTTGCTGACCAGCTTCTCCTGCAGCTAATATATCTCCTATTGACAATAACCTCTTACAACCCCACTTAAAAATATGGAGCTTTCACTTTAATGATTAAGCGACATAACGGTACTTTATTACTCACTTTGCAGCTAATGAATATTTCCATAATGACTTTTATAACCCTTGTTTATGGTATTCTTTATTGACTAGTAAATCCTTTTCTCATTTATTACAATGCTGTGGACTGAACAGACAACACTGACATATGTCTGTTTAATCACTTCTGTTTATAAGTTGAACAATCAAGCACTGGCATGTAGAGCTGCTCAGTGATTGGCTATCTCATATTGCTGCTGTTATGGATGCTTTACTCATAGGATTACTGAGCATTTGAGTATAGAAGAATTGGGATTAAAAGAAGGCGTGCATACATTTATTTAAAGATGCAAACATTGAGTTTGAATTGTTTAGAAGCTTGATTTTGAATAAAAAGCTGTATCATTTTAGACATGTAGCCCTTCCTTTTACTAAGCTGTATTCAGACCTTGTGTATTCAAAGAAACCCAGGCTCTGCAGCTGTCACAGTCAGGAATGAAAGCTATCACCAGCATCTGACAACTGTGTCGAAAGCAATGTTTCAATATTTTGCATGCTCCTGCTCCCATATGGTGTGTTACATTTCCTCCTCGAAGAGCCCAACATGCATATTATTGTCTTCTATTTTGAGATACTCCTCGCTGTGCAGTGCGTGGAGAGAAATGAAGGGGTTTCACCGAACGTCTGTGCCCACCAGGGCCAGTCACACAGCAGCTGTGACTGATAAAGCGGATCCTCTCCACAAGAGAGAAAAACTTGTTCTGTGCTCCCTCTCGACACTCAACCCACAGCTCCTGTCCTGTCCCTGAGGCGCAAACGTCCAACTTCCAAATGCCAACTCAGTCAGGAGTTATAGCCACTATTTCCCCAGCGAAAAATGTCAGATGGATGGTGATTTTCTGCTTTATGATTTCACAGGAGTGGTGACCGTGCAGTATGAGAGAGATACTCTGTCCCAGTTTGATAAGTGGGGCATAATAATGGAAATGGCTCTCTGAAAACCAAGGTAAAGCCTCATTTCAGCTCTGGCAGGTCAGCTGAAACTGCAAAGGACAATGTTTAGTACACTTTTAAAATCATTTTACCCATTTCTGTCCCCCAATTTGTGCACATACTTAATTTGTTTGCATCTTCTTGCTCGGTTGTGCTTGATCTCATCTGAAACGTTCTGTGCTGGAGCCATCCTTGAACAATGACAACATCCATCATGGGCTGAAGAGTGCCGTCTCTCTTAGCTTTCATTTGGGGTGTATTTCACAGTCACTGAGACACAAACGAGAGAGCGAGCAGGCCGTGGCTCAGCGCCCATTGTCACTCTTCCTGAACACAAGGCAATAATCGGCCATGCATCTCCAATCCGAGCCGAGAATAAAACAAGGTGAGAAAATGAGCTCCGCGGCACGACTGCAGGGTGAGAGGATGTGAAAGAACACTCAATGACACGCCTTACACACTTAGCATCACTGCACGTTTTAAAAAATAGTCCTTAAAAATGGTTTATTTCCTCTTGGATAGTCATGTCAGGCACTATTAGGCTGCTAAAGACAACACTTTTCTTCTAACAGCCAAAAACAGTGAGGTGGTCCCACAGTCAGAAGTGAAATCAGTGATTTGACTGATGCTTGATGCAGAGTGTCAGTTTTAGAAGCTTCTTAAAGCAGCTACAGAGACATTCATACAGCCATTTGTCATATTTCCTTTTGAGGCATGAATGGAGCAGAGAGAAGAGGCTTACGTGATATTTTTAGACCCTCTTTGATGGCTTATTAGTCGGACTGGCACGCTTTGAGTCTCTTAAAACCAAATATAAGTACATATAATGATGGCAAAGGTCCAAGAATGATTCACTGTTTCTGTGACTAATAGCACAGAATTGAAATGAATGTGAAGTTAAAAAAGGCTGGCTTGTGGTTTTTCTGAGGTAGGGTCTAAAACATTCATATGTACACAATCACAGAAATGCCTGGGCCCCTGAAAAGCCCAGGGAATGGGCCCTCAAAGACGTGACTCTTAATTTAGAAAATAAAATTGAGTTGGATCAGTAGGTTCACAAGTTTTTGTTGGGTTGAAAAGTTACTTCATTTTCTCTCTTCTAAGCCACAGCTTTGCTATGAAGTCAGACATTACCAGCCAAATGTTTTACTTTGATGGGCTTGTCAACATTTTAAAAAATAATTTAAAAAAAGCCTCCTTTTATTTCAAGGAACAAGGCTTATATTTTTGAAACAGGCTAAGTTTTACTCAAACAGCGATAAATACCAATTATTTTGGTTCTTTGAGAAGAATGGTGAGTATTTAGGTTAAAAACAAAACGTGGTTTTCACAGCTTAACATGGACCATGTCTTTGCTGACCTCCAGTGTCTTCTCATGTGATTGACCCCAAGGAAGCTCTCCTCTTTCTGTTCCCTTATGGGCAGTGATGTATTTTTATATATACTTGAGGAATATCTATTCAAACACTTAGAAGTTGTATCCACTTTCTTTATATTGCACCTACATAAGAAACACAAACAATCTAAAAGTAGGGTTTAGTATTGTTTTCTTTTTTTTTTTTTGATACCAGTGCTTGATTAATACTTTTTTATGGTGCCAGTGCCTTAATGATGCCAGACTTTTGTCGTCTTCATGCTATTCATTAGTTGAGTCCAACTTTTTAAGAGTTACACCCCGGCATAACTCAATCAGAGCTTACGTTCAGCTAGTGCACAAGGTAGAACTTTAAATCTGCCATAAATTCCAGCTCTAAATCAGGTGTAACGTTATGCCAAGGTGTACAACCAGCTGGTGCACTCAGCCCCTCCTCTGCAGACCAACACTGGGACCGCTTCCCCACCACCTCCGTCAGGACCAAATTGAATTCATTGCTGGTGCAGCATATTTGCCATTTGAGATGAATTACACAAACGGTGGCTCGCTTTAGCCACGTTAGCTTTCATCTATGTAGGTAAAGCTAATGTAGTTTCATCAGCTTTACAAGGCAAATGTAACTACATTAGCTATGTCAGAATTACCGTTACAACATTAGCTTTAGCTAATGTAGCTCAAGCAAATGTAGCTACGTCCCCTTTACTGTTGCTAACAATACCATTAGCCCATTGGTGCCCAACCTGGGGTCCGGGAACCCCTGGGGGGATGCCAAAGATCTCAGGGGGATGCGAGAGGCTTTGTCTACTCTGAGGTTGTCAAAATTCAATTGGCAAATATTAAGTAAAATCAAGATAAAGCACTTAGTAGTATATACAATGGTCTTATGGTGAGAAAAAACCTTTAAAGAGCCATTTCCCTAGAGGTTTATCAATAAACAATTAAATGGATGTTTTTTGCCAAAAATGTGGAGATGTATTTTTTTTTGTTGTTAAGGTCTTGGGGGGGCTCTGCTTGTCGTTGAAAAGAGTGGAGTTGAGTTGGGAACCACTGCTTTAGCTGGTATATCTAAAGCAAATGTAGCTACATTGCTATGTCAGCTTTACCATTACCAACATAATCTTTAGTTGATGTGGCTAAAGCAAATGTAGTTACATCAGCTATGTCAGCTTTACGTTACCAACATTAGCTTTAATGACTGTAATTGGAGCAAATGTAGCTATGTTAGCTACATGCACTTTAATTTCCATTGTAGCATGGTGGTGAAATTTCACGACACATATACAAACACAAAAATGCTTTGCTAGTCCAGTCTTGATACAACTACTCCTTGTTACCTAGAAAGGAAGTGGCTTTCCGTTCATTTGTCAAATACAGAAAACATGGACAACTTTACAGATCTATATGTACATAATCTACGCTTTACTTTCTGTAAAATGAGATGCTATACCTCTGGCATTTAGTGATTATGGATGATAATGAAACTCCTGCTATGCTCAGCATTTAGCTGAGAATTTTTGCTCTTGTAGCAACCCTTGTGATAATGCTTTTGTTGCCTTTGACCTCAGTTTCTGAACACTGGAGGGCAGAAGTGGACGGTCCTTTGAGTGGGCTTACTGAGCAGGGAACATAGAGATGGTTCAGCATCTTTGGTCATCGGTCTGAAGTGAAGCAGCAAAATCTTTGCTGTGATTTAGGTATTGTAAAAGTATATTGTGTGATAGTCTGAGACATTGACACCAGTGCAAACCATATTTCCTGTGTAAAAGATGATAATCAGAAACTGGGTCTTGTTACCATCTGGTGCTGAAATTTCATCAGCTAACAAACTCATTTTGCTAACCTCTATCCTGACCCAAAAACAGCCCTCTGATTTGTGTGCTTGTATTGCTCATGAATTCAGTCCGCCAAGTGCTCTTATTACCCTTCATTGTGTAGTGTTTTTCCTGAATACAAAGCAGACTGCAGAGTCCAGGTCAGACAGCACAACATGGGGTACCTGACCACCGTGGCGTTCTGACCAGGATCTTTGCCTCAGTTTCCTCTCTCCTGGGTGACCTTTATGCTAAGATGATGTAAAGACATCCCCCACGGCCTCTTAATCCTGCTGCACACCCATCCTCCCTTATATCACACATGCACCATCAAACACAGAAAAAGCCATGTTTACTCTAGTGTGAAAGCCTGCACACGTATAGTAGTGGGGGTAGTGAATATTTGACGAGGGCGGCACAAAGATTGTAGATTTCTCCACTCATCTTGCTGGTCACCATGCATCTTTCATGGGGTCTGCCCCTCTTGTTCAACAGCAGGAAAAGGATAACTGCTGGGACCCTGAGTTTGAGAAAGTAGCTGGGCTGCTCCACCTTGATGAATAAGTAAACACATTCAAGCAGGCAGAGATGCAGTCGGCGGCCTCCGAGTCGATAACAAGTAGATTTGTTTTCATCTGAAGCCAGCGTTGTTTACAAGCTACCGATTAGCTCTCAAATTTGATCCATCTCTCAACACTTTTCACTGATCTCTGACACAGCCGGGCTCGTACTCCGACCACATTCTGTTTCTCCCTGAAACGTGTCCAAACAAGCAACCACTGAAACTACTATTTCATGGTGCAATAAAAAAGAAATCAGGTTGTGCCTGCTCTGAGCCTTTCTTTATGAGGTTTCCATAAATATTTTCCATCTAAATTTGTGTCAAATTTAGAGCAGCTTGCTCCTGTGAGGACAAACTTGATTTTCCTTATTGGAATATCCTTTGAATACACTCTAAATCACTGGCTGCTCAAGGTTACTGTTTAAAGTTAAAGCAACTTTGTGTAAGTCCAGAAAACAAACATAACTCAGACTTCTCCCTGTGCACATCTGCATGTGTAACAACCTCCACATTCAGCAAGATGCAAGTTAAAGGGCACATTTTCTTTACATTAAACTTTGATACGTGTTTTTATTCTTGCGAAATCCAATCCGTTCCATTGCCTGTGTGTCATCAAACAAATAAACAATAATGTTTACCAAATGGCTTTGTTGTACTACATACCCGCTTATTAAAATGGCATCTCATTAGAAGCAGTGAGCAGCCGGTTTACATGAGATTAATTGGGTTTTTTGAAAGCACTTTCTCTTCATTATCATTCTGTCTTGCAAATGGATTCACTGCAAAGGCAATGCATATTCATTTTACAGGAAGCTTGAAAATTGTTCGGAAATGAGCCAAAGGTGGAGCCAGGCTGGTGTGCCGACTTACGCTGAATAATAAACACCAGAGCTTGAGCTGTGGAGGTGAAAGAGAGCGGATGTGACTGAGGAAAACATCCAGAGACCTACTGGAATCTCTCACCCTCACTAATGATGTAACACGTTTAAGCCTTTGGTATTAATTTGGTCTAAAAATGACTAGGGATGTAAAGTAATATCAGTAGAATTCTGGTATCAGGAGATAAGAGCTGAAGAAGTTTATCAAGGTCCCAGATTGCCTTAGGGGTTGGAATACTCACCCCATCTGGAGGGGCTGTAGTGCTAGGCAGAAGGCTGGAGTCCAACCTGTGGCTCCTTTTCTGCATTTCATTCCCCACTCTCTTATCTCAATGGCCTACTCTATCCACTGTCCTATAATACAAGCTGAAAGCCCCAAATTAAGCTTTAAAAAATAAATGATGAGTATCAACAAATATGAACATTTCTTCTGATATCACAGTAGGGATAAAAATGATGGTTGATGCAGACACAAATGAGACGGACGATGTCATATATGACAAAAAGAGAGACATTATTGTTGCATAAATTGTAGCCACTAATTGTTTTTTCGTCTGAAAGCCCTCCATTGTGCCGTACTAATTATGCTAGTCATGCCTTTAGTTTTGAGCAGGAGAGATCCCGAGTTACCTGGTGGTGTAGGTGCGGAAAATGCAAACTACTACCACTATGCCCTGGATCTCTCTGAGCTGATAATAACCACCGGAGCAACTTTCACAGAAATCAGGGGAGGCTTATGCCACTTCTATAGCCAAGCACCTCATACGACCCAACTTCAAAAATCCTGAAATATCCCTTTAAAGATAAAATTCTCTCCAGTATTCCCAATGTAGAATTTATTTTTATTCCATTTTTGATGTGCAAACACTTAGAAATTAGAGGAGAGAGCATGGCTCATAATGGAGAGAAAGAGACACAGAGAGGCTGTGATGTGTCCCTTTGTGTTACTGCAGTCAGGAGCTGCTTTGATTAATGAGTCAAGTTTCCAAAGGTGCAAAGACTTGTTTGTTTTTTTGGTGTTAATATTTTGAAGACTTTTTAATCAGCTGATTGTATGGGTGTATGACTACCATGTCCTGCATGAACTAACACCGAGCTTCATATCTTTAAAAGGAATTTATAATCATGTTTGTCTTGATTTGTTTCTGAAACAGATATATAGAAAGGCTGGGTCTGTATTTGAATCTGCCTTCTGCATACAACTGTCGAATGCAGTTCACTGGTTCAACAGTACAGTGTAGTATGACTGTCAGGTCGTTATGTTGCAGTGTGCTGGACCTTGCATGGGGCTTCATGGTGGCTTGGTGGTCAGCACCGTAGCCTCAAAACTAGGTCTCTGGTTTGAATTCCCATTAGATAGGGCATTGCTAGCATGTTCTCTATGCATTAGGATCATGTGTGATCAATCTGTTTTTTATACCAGTATTAGCTTAGATAACCTGCAATTTCCATATATGACAACAACAAAGCACTGTGTGTTTACTGGAAGCGTGTCCAGTGCTGCGCTGCGGTGCGCTGCCCTGGTCAGTGGACAGAGATCACAGGATAACTGCAAGTTCACACTGGAATACTATGTCAACAGTGTACGATTTTACCTCTTGGGGTTAATTTATCATCCATTGGGTGAGTACATTAGGAAGTAAGGCTAATGTTTGCTTAAAGGATCTGTGGTTTTATGTAAAATTCTTTGGCTAAACTTTTACTGGTCAATGGCGCTGTTGTAGCTCCAATACCCACTAACCTCTTGGTGAAAACCTTTGTTCTCACTGCAGGATGAGACGTAATGCTGATATAGTGATGATTTACGGTCGGGAGTTCGTGCATTGTGTTGTATTTTGAAAGAACCAGATATTCCACGCTTGTGACTTCCTGTTTAGAGCTTTCTGATCAACGGGAATTGACGCGATTAGGCAGCGATGAAAATAGACCTGCAGCGTATCTGGAACGAAGCAGAGCAGAGTGGCGCTCCAAGGACGCGCCGCTGCTGGACTGGAACGCCAGCTGTGGAAATGCTCTGATAGACTAGAGAGGGATCGATGTGCTCCACAGTACGATTCGCTGGAAGAACACGGCGCAGTCGCTGTATATGGAAATTTGTGGTAAGTGTGGAAATATCAACCTGTCAGATGGCAGCAAAAATCCACTGTGTCTATTCTTAAAATGTCAGAATGTTCATGCTCATCATTGAAAGTGTTTAAAAAGTATGAGTTAAGACATGTTAGCCTTGACATTAAGAGCCAGATGTTGCTGTTTTTTTTATGTGACCAAGCAGCCAGGTGAAGAGCTGGATGTGAACCATTCTCTTGGCAACCTCTTTCACTCAAGTGGCATCAATAATGCACAGAGACAAGCTTTTACTAGATTCTGATTTGCTATTTCAAAAGGTAGAAGGAAATGTGCGGCATACACTCCTAATAGAGTGCTCTTTTTTACTTTTTCTTGAAATGAGTAGGGCTGATTCTCTCTCTTTTTTTCTTTGAGGCACCATTATAAATGTGTAGTGTGTATATACTTGAACATCAGAGGAGCACGCTCAGTTGAAAGCCTGCCTGAGGCTGGGAACCAAACAAAAAGTTTTCCTTTTTTCCAAGTTATGGACTCTTTTACCTGAGGCAAGATGAAGTACTTCAAAGGCAAAGGGCATCCTTTGTCAGCATCTCAGACTGACAGCAAAAAGATCCACCTAAAGAGTAATTGCAGACAACTGCTATTCAAAAGAAATAGTCCCTTTGGCTTCACATGAAAAACAAGAGGTGCAATTTCAGTGAGTGAGCACAGACAGAGCCCTCATTAACCTACACAGGGTTACAGGAGGATTTACATCATTGGGAAACACAGCAGGTGAGGTTTTTAAAATAGTCATTAGGAATCTTCCTTTGTAGAGTAGATTAATCAAATGGTGACTTACTTATGCATCTGTGATAAGAGGAAATTCACATGAAACATGAAACCTTCCTTGAGCAGAGAGTGAGTTTGCCCTCGACCTGATCTTAATTGATTTTCTGGAGAACAAAAAGAGGGAATCAGGACCTGGGAAATTAGCCAGTGTCATCTTGGTGGAGACATTCTTCGTCTTTAGCTGTGAGCATAAATGTCAGTGAACAGTAAAACACTCGTTAATTAAAGTGTAATTGTGTTACAGTTGGTTCGGTGCCTCATTTACTTCTGTGTGATTATAGCTATCAGCTGCCAGCACGCTTTAAGTACAAGTGACAGAGAAGAGCCATGAAGACATTGACTGAGTGCTTTTGTGTCCTTATAAAAGCATGGTATAATCAAATAATTAGTGTAGTAAAAGTATGAAAGGGTCACCTGGATGTGGCCCGGTTCATCACTGTCATTCATTGCTAGCCAATGAGCAGACCTCACAAAAGTTTGAAAAAAAAACACCCATTTAGATAAAGCAGCCAGAACAAATCATAAATGAGAGAGCCATTACAATATGTCCAAACTGCAATGCTGATGCAGACCAGTTTGGCAGTATTTGGATTTCTGGGATGTCAGTGCTTGGCAATAAATGCAGTTTCAGTTCCCACAATCATGAAGACAAAACAATCCAGATTAAACATTCAGGCTGCATGCAGTATTGCTCTCATTTTGTCATTCATGGTAAAGGGAGACCTTCCTTTGCAGCATGGCTTGTGCTTTGCCACTCTCTCCAAAACAGCTCTCACTTTGATTTAAGTGAGGGGCAGAGAAAGCCACCACTCCGGTTAGTTTATACGCAAGAGGCTCACGATGACAAACGTGGCACAAGATTTTGTCACACCCCTGGTGATTATGAATTTTACAAAACTGTTTGAGGTGTACAGTCATCAGCTGCTTTCCTTAAGTAGCTTACATAGCTAATGTAGCTGTTAGCTTTAGCTACATGCACTACATACCTTTTATATGTGAATAAAAGTGTGTTTAGGAACTTTAAAAAACTGTTTAAGGTGTAGTCATCAGATACTTTCCTTAAGTAGCTGACATAGCTAATATAGCTTAATCTGCTTTAGCTACATGCTCTACGTAGCTATTTTACGTGGATAAAATGTGGGTCTGTGAAGTTTGCAAAACTGTAAAAGGTGCATGGTCATCTGCTTACATAGCGTACATACCTGATGCTGCTTCATTAGCTTTAGCCTTAGCTACATTACCTCTGTTAGAGTGTTTTCATCAAAAATGTTGCCACTAGATTTTGAAGATAACGTCTCAACTTTCGAGAGGCATCTGGCTGCAGCCCTCGGGCAAACCTCTATGCTGGGGCGTTAGGTTGGAGACCTCTGCGCTGGGGCGAAACCTCTGCGCTGGGGCGAAACCTCTACGCTGGGGCGTGACATATATTGCCCAAGCCAGCGGACCTCTCCGTTGGGGCGTGACGTATATTGCCCGAGCTGGCGGACCTCTACGCTGGGGCGTGACGTATATTACCCGCGATGAAATTTCAGCTCTATCCGCTTGCCGACAGGCTGACCCTAAACCTGGGGGTCGGCGATTGCTACTGCACGGTCCAGCGTAATGTGTGCTATGCTAATGTGTCATAAGCACAGCGTTGTAGTCATGCTAACAACAGCTAACACACTGCACGCCCCAGCAAAGAGGTTTCGCCCCAGCGTAGAGGTTTGTTCGAGGGCTGCAACCAGACCCTCTTACAACTTTCAACTTTTGGTTCCATCAGATACTTTCCTTAAGGGTGCACTCACACTAGGCCATCCGTACCATGCCTGGGCCCGTTTCAGCCTGAAGTCTGATACGTTTGGCCAGTGTGAGTGCAATCGTTCCGTGCTTCGGCGCAGCACGCTTCGCCGCCCCAGCACGGAAGGACGAGGTGGGCCTAGGCATGGCACGGATGCAAATGAAGGAGCACAAGCGCAGGAATGTGATGTAACATGAAGTAACAACAGAGGGACCCGCTTCAGAGCACAGAGCACACAGCAGCTGTATGTTAGAGACAGCAGGATTTTCTCTAGAAAGAAAGGGCCAAAGGGGGGACAGGGGAGGGGGTCAAATGGGCTTCAGCACGGTTAGAATACAGCACGGTACAAATGGCCTAGTGTGAGTGCACCCTAGGTAGCTTACATAGCTAATGTAGCTTCATTAGCTTTAGCTACATGCACTATGAAGCAATTTTAGATGGGTTAAATGTGGGTTCATAAAATTTGCAAAACTATAGAAGGTGCACGGTAATCTCCTTACCAGAGGTATAATCCAATTTTATTTTGAAAGTATTTGCATCTATTTACCTTCTGACAGATGGGGTGTCTAACAGTAGTGGTCTGCAAGAGTGGGTGTCTGGGATCTGCCATCTGCAGCCAGAGTGTCTTGGCTCAAACTGCATTGTGAACACAAAAATGAACCAAAAGATGAAAGCAATGAATAATTTAATCATCTGAATCAGAAGAGTGACAAAAAGTTAGAGGTATGAAAAGAGATTCTTCTTTTTATAACTACTTTCAATTGAAATGCAATACAGAAGAAGCAGAAATTTATGTCTATTTACATTATCTTAATATCACACTTTCATGTTCTTTAATGAACTGCAATTAGACTGAATTGAAGAGGACTAGATGGTGTTAAATGGTGCATTTAAAACAGCTTCTCTTTCAGAAAAAGTTATGATAATAGAGCTGCAGGAGCTTGATAAAGTTTTGATTGATTCTAGTAACCCAACAAGTAAATTCTCTTGGACAGTTTCCTTTAAAGGTCAGCGTTAGTTGGACATGGAATAGAAGGAGGTGTGATATCTTCACAACAGTGAGGAAACGGCTCAATTGAAGCATCATTAAAACGATGTAAAATTGGAGCCGGGGTTTTTATGAGGACCTGGGAGCTCATTTGTGTCATCACAAATGCCACTGTGTTTTGCATAACCAAGGTTATAAAATAATAGGCTGATGATGTAAAACTCAAGGTCTGAGCAATGACCGAAAGAATTTGCTGAACACTGGGTAATGTTGCTGTGCCACAAACAGGGTCGTTAGGGTTGAATAAGTACAGACTTAAGTCTCAGAATAGATAATTAATATAGACTGTGTGCACTCAGAGACCCACGGGACGCCAGAGACAACAAACACAAGCAGCAGAGATGAACAAAACTAGGCTGCACTCACTCTTTTTGTTGTTGGTGGGAGTGAAGAATGTAAATGGAGGATTTTATAAAGTAATGTGCGTGATTTATGTGTCAGATTTGAATCCTAATGTGTTCCCAGCATGTTGCCAAGCTAATCTACCATTCATACGTTACAGTGATAGCAGTGATTCTCTTGAAAACTGCTCCTCATCTGTGAAACATTTGTTTTTGATTACCAAAGGAAAGGCTCAGCGGAGGTTTGCCCAGTCAGGGGTATTGGAGATAAATGTCTTTTAGTGATTGGCCATCCCACACGTCTCTCATCAAATATTCATGCCGGAGACTTGGGAGACGTCCGAGGATGCAGGGAAATGGGATATTCTCCCATCGGTCCAGCTCTGGGAAAGGTAGTCGATGTCTCAGCAGAGATCCGCCTACAGAAGAACTCTGAAGGCTGGTGAGGCCGGCAGGAAACATGAGCTTCTCCACTGAGGTATCGTGCTGTGCATCTTAATTTCTGCTTGTTGCTAATCCTGAAGGAAAGAATTTGTTATCTCAAGGATTGTGGACTTTGCTTTTGAAGTATAAAGCTGTAATGATCGCAGATTTCCTGATTTAGGTTTCAAACTGTGATGCACTGGAGGACTTAACTTCACTAAGCAGCCTGGTTTCTTCATTTCATTGCTTCCAGGATTCAAACTAGATCTACATAACAATTAATAAGTGGTACTTTTATTGCATTTAGCTTGTGTGCTTCTCTAAAGTATACTTTTGCTTTCATTAGCCAACTAAAAACTTCCCAATTTTCATTGCCTTTAATCCAGCAGTTATTTTTTTAGTTAAAGTACGTGTTGTGCTGCTGTGACATAAAAGATGAATTAATTATGCAAATTCCAACCAGTATATAAGCTATATGCATACATTTGAATATGCCAGGATTAGCACAATAGCTAAATTTCTTCTGTAGCCCTAAAACAATTCAATTTTTGTGCACCAACAAAGCTCCAAAACAAGCTATCAGACTTTTCTCCTGTATGCTGGTTTGCTTTTCATACTTGAAAACTGTTACACAGCAAACCCAGACTGATTGCCGTCCCACATGAGCCAAGTTTGATAGAATCTGGGATCCCATCTGCCATAGTCTGACGTTGATAAGTCTTCGTGGGCGACAGCCAACATGTCAGGGTGTTTGTCGTATTAAGCAGATATCCAGACGACTGATATGGGATATCAGGGCCAAGAATTTTTCTTCTGTCTCCTTGTTTACAATCTAACCAGAAACCAGAATGATGTTGGAGCCTCAGCAGCTCAGTTGGTAAATCCTGTGAACAATTTAGAGTGCCTGAGGCTTTGCTTCAACCCTAACCCTTGACTCTCTGTCCCTCACCCTTTATCTGTCCAACATTTTTTGTGAAGATAATTGATGTTAGCTTGCATGGTGTCTTTCAAGTTTTCTGACTGCTCAAAGCGTTTTATACATGGAAATTAACACAGAGATGCTATGGCAGAGATGCTGTGTAGAATTTCCAACAGTGTTTATCAATCCAAGCAAATTCTCACATCACTAACACAGCAGTGGTTAGTGATGGAAATTTTCCCATTAATATGGGAGCCCATCTTATAGATTGTGCAGTGGGTCTGCACCGAAGGAGATTGTTCTTATGTTATTATGAGAAAAATCAACAAAAATAAATGGTAAATATAGTAATGCTGTTATGTCTGCATCTTAACTCCCCTCCATCCTGACCCAGCCTTGGCTTGAGTAGAGGGGCAGGGATCCTTGCCTTACATGGTTCATGATCCACGCTGGGCCGTGTCAGGCCAAGGGCAAAGAATCTGATTATAAAATAATCTCACTTGTTGCCCTTGATGGTTGAAAATGAGCTGCCTTTTTTGCCTCTTCATAAAGCACATGCCTGGTGTGGTAAAAACTTCCTATCTCCAAAATCATGAGGGATCGGAAAAAACTTTATTTTTAAACAATTTAACATTGAATTGTCATATTCAGCATCTTTTGGCACGTTTTCTTGTTATTTTGTTTGTTTTAGCATACAGACAGATGTAACGGACCAAAGGGATTGATTTATGAAAAAAGTAGTCTATCCTCGCAACTCCACTGCATGTACTCCAGGCCATCTCAGAGGTGTCCCAGAAGCGCCAATTCACTCTGCTCCACCTGAAATATGCCAGTTAACAGCCAGCTACATGTGTTTTTGTTCACTGTGAAGTAAATTTCCCAAATCTATCAGCCACAGCATCATAACTAAGAGATTTGTGCCAGAAAACAGTAAATTTAATCCCAAACTTCTGTCTCCCTGCTCTGGCACAGAGCCAGGCAGCTGCACTCTGACCAGAGATCACCATAAGGACAGGGAACAGGCTAATTGCTGGAGTGCTTGTCTAGTTTTCACTTGAACCAGATGCAGCAGGAACAAACATCTTACCTGCTGAAGGTGTTTTAACCAATATTTCACTTGTCTATAGGTGATTAAATGAAGCGGGCTGTGACTGTCTCTCTCCAAGGAGAACAGTTCACTCTCCTTTCTGTAGCATTGCATTGCTAAAGTTCAATAAAGCATCTGATGATAAACACATTCAATTTCTGCCAAGTCTGTTGCAATTAAGCCTCCAATTGTTTTGAAGAGCAACATCAGGAAATGGAGTGGTTTCAGCAGCAACTTAACGTCTTGGCATCTTAGAGCAAATATTACTGCGTTTGTCATGATTTCAAAACTTCATCTAATAATTCAGGTATGTTTTTACCCATGCCGATGAAATCGGCAGGGGGTTATGTAAAGGGTTCCGTATCTTTGTTTGTTCGTTTCTTTGTTTGTATGTGTACAAGATAACTTGAGAATGGAAAGTCAGATCTTCATTAAACTTTCAGGGAATATTGAGATAGTGACAGAGAAGAATTGATTCGATTTTGGTGATGATCCACGCACCGATTTGGTTTTTGTCAGACTTCGAAATTTTGAACACCATAGTAATCAATAGGAGCGTAAGTTCCTCGGTGGTGCTGCTTAGGCATGGGTCTGCCACCTCAGACGGCCATTCTAGTTTTATGACTGAAATTTGGCCTGGATGTTCATAACACAGTGGCCTGTCATGCAAAAAAAAAGAAGAAAAACTAAAATACAACTTTTTTTTAATCACTTTACAAGGACTTATAGTTCTAGTTAGTATTGATCATGAAGGGTATTTGCAACGGATGGGGTAAGGGACCAATTTTATTATTTTTAGGCAGTTAGAATAAAGAAATTCATATTTATTCTAAAAGGTAAAACATGTGAAAACTGGTCAAAATTTACCCCAACATTAAGGCTCTGCAACCAAGACACACTGCGAGAGACTTAATATGAGTTATAAGAATAAACAAGTGAAAGATTGTGCCTAAATCATCATACCACACAGGAGAGTACACAGTCACCACAGTATCGTATGAGTCACAGCTGAAAACTCATTGTTTTAATGAAGGGAATTAGCTTGTTATATATCACTGAAAAAATCTTGACCCATGGTGTCAAAAGATAATACATAGTTAGTGGCTTAACTCCAAAAACTGCCTCTTGGGGACATTGATTCAACTTTTTCTCGGCCTGTTTTCATTTCCTCCCTCAGAGAGGGAGAGTTGTAATTTTTTCAGGTATTGATTTTAGCTGAATTATTGGATTAGCACACCGTACACTCAGTTATAAGATCCATTTATCTAATGACGCTAATGAATCTGGTCAAAAGAGGAGGCTGCACCTTTAAATTTACCTGAGTACCCTCTGCCGCTGTGATTAAATGCAAAACTGTCCCGTGTGAGCTCACATTCAGCTCCTGGGCGGCTGTCCACTCTGGAAGCTCATTCCCTAAGAGCACTTCAATGTATGCGCTGTCATACTGGGCGAAACTGGGCCACCGTTATTGTGTCTCCAGGCCTCATTTCAACATCGAGCCTTTTGAAAACGGCCTGCCAGTGGCCCGTCCTCCTCTGCGCTAAATGTGTAGGGGGGAGATAGTGCATTCTCATGTTATCTGCCACCGGCCTCTCGCCCCTTTAGCCATTTTCTCATTTCACAGATTTGACCAGGAGGTGACCTTGGCTTTTTAAGTGCTTTTAAGGCAGAGCCAAGTCTCCTCTTCCTTTTTTTTCTCTCTCTCTCACAAATGGAGACTGAGAAGGAGAGAGGGAGAGGGGATTTCTTTCCGGACTTTTTTTCAATGGCCTTTCTTCCCCTCCTTTTTATCATCCTCTCTCATGCTCACGGCCACTGTCCAGTTTTTTTCTTTTTCATGGAGTAAGTAGACATGATGACAGGCAGTTGTCTGCTAATTCATGCAGGTCTTTGCTTTTAATGTAGAGAAAAAAAAAGCCTTGGGGCATGGCAGCATATGTTTACAACACATGACGTCAGGCGTAAAGGGCAGCCAGGGAGTTTAAAGTCAGGGAGACTATTAGCAGAACTTGATTTAACAAAGACTTAATTGAATATCTTTGCCCTAGAGTCCACTTTACTATGCTCAAAGAGTAATCGTAGTGTCTCAGATGGAGGTAATAATTTATATCGCCAACCGTAGCTTTCCTTCCCTGCACCCGGGATGTGGTAGAAACAGAGACCGCATGTGCACAGAGGTGTACGCATGTCAAGTGTGTTTTCTAGTGGAAATAGTATCGCAGCACTCCATCGCCATCCCTCCCAAGTGCACCCCTGGCAGAGCGCTAATCTGGGTCAAAGTGCTAACTGCTCAGAAGGGCCTTGGAGAGGCTCGGCCACGTATGAATCATTTCTCACGCCTCCTGTCCTCATTACGCTCATCGCAGCTGGAGCAGTGAAAAGCTTTTATATTTCCCTCTGACCTCAACTATAAACACCTAAACAACACGGCAATGAAAGCGAGTCAGCTCACAAAGCTTCAGCAGCAACCACATCACTGATCGCTTTCATATCAAGACAGTCAGGGGCGCTTTTCATGTGTGGCAGCACTTGAATCCTAGGAGAATCATTGTGTTTCTACAGACATCTAAAGGCCCATAAAAACAAGGCAAATGAAGCTGTATTTCTATGCAAGGACTCCTGGACCCCATAAAGATACCACGCTGGGTCCCTCTACCACAGCTTCAGCCACAAATGACCCATTAAACCCCTAAAATAAGATAATAAAAATGTTTTCTTTTTCCATATCACACATTTTTGGCGGACCACTGGGGTCAGCCCTACACATGGCAATGTCTATGTCTGAGTAAGTAAGCAAGTAACTCAGTAAGTAACTGACTGACGCCAATTTGTAAGCCTTAAAATACAGAGTTGTGTTTGCTTGTCGGAATGCTGTCGGTCATGGCTGCCTCCACTGTGTTAGCTAGAGCCATACATACAGAGTTGTGCTATGGGCAGGGTTTACTTGTGCTGAAAACCCTCTAATGGCTGCCTCCACTGCTGTAAATACTCATATAGCTTTAGCATGGCCTGTATTTAACCAGACCGGGTCCACATTTCTGTATGACAAAGAATACAAACAATCCTATCAGCTTTTCATGTTAGGAAAGATGTTTTCACTCCTCTGCTGACCTGCTTTGGCATGACCGTGATAGTTGAGGGGGTAAAGGTAACTTCTTGCTAGCCAAATGTTGGCTCTGCCTTAGCCAGACCAACACATTTCTTCATCACAGTTAGCACTGAGAGCAACACAAAAAGCTTCTGGGCCGTCCCGCTTTGGTATGAGTATGTGATAGTTACAGAGAAAGGGTTAGTTGTTGTATACAGCTAATGAGTTGTTTTGTCACAGCTAATGACTCTAGCAGGCCTGTTATTAGCTGGGACTGAGCCACAGCGGTGCTTTTGTCTGAGCCAGACAACATGTCTAAATCTAAACAATCGCAGAGAGCAACACTAAAAGCTTTCTGTGAGAGAATAAAATGTTCTCTCTCCACTCCCGGTCTGTTTCGGCATGGCTTTCCGATCATGGCGGTGGGCTTGTCCCATGTTGTCCAGCGTTAGCTGTTGGCTTGGATGTTGCAGTAGGATCACTGCTGTTCACTACGACCTGGACCGCTGTTCTTGTTAAAACCAGAGCAAAGAGCCACACTGACAGCTTGTCTTGTGCAGAGGAGAGGTTTTTGCGCTTTTCTTGTAGTGTTGTCTTCCATTCGTGCAGTAGTAGCAAAGAATGCAGAGAGTGTCAGCTGAGTCGATGTGCGTGTCTGTGTTAAACCAATCAGATGCAGTAGAACAAAAGCAGGAGGGGAGGGAGGATGACACTGCTCAGGGTTCATCCCCACACCATCACACTGCCTCCACCAAAAGATGTTACTCTATCGGGGCAGCAATCAGCGTAGCGTTCTCCACGTCTCAACACTGTGATAAGATAAGATAAGATATTCCTTTATTAGTCTCACAAGGGGAAATTCCACTACAGTCCAACTGCTGTTGGCAGAATGTGGTCTCAGTGCTGAATTAAATGTTCCTTCACATGTTAAGGTTACAGTGCACATGCTGCAGACACAAGTACAAACAGGCCTGATGGTGAAGGACAGTCATTGCAGGCCTATGAGACCGGAGATCAGCTGCATGCAGTCTGTTCCATATTGCAGAGAGCCATCAGTCATATCATCCTGCAAACCTTGACTGCAAATCTGTAGAAGACAGCCTATTGTTCCTGAGTGCCTACCTTTTTGTTAGTCTGATTGGCTCGTGGAGATGTGACAGACAGAATGTTCATCCAGAACTTTTTTTTTTTTTTTTTTTCATAGGCTCTGCACTTTCCTTAACGCTGTGTATTAGTGGTTTTCCAGGTTAGGCCAGGTTAGGTGCATATTTGTCAGCAATTGAAAAGAAATTCCATCCATCCATTTGCTATACCCCTTATCCCACTGGGGGTGCTGGAGCCTATCCCAGCTGTCACTGGGCGAGAGGTAGGGTACACACTGGACTGGTCGCCAGTCAATCACAGAGCTGACATATAGAGACAGACAACCAGGCATGCTCACACTCACTCCTACAGACAATTTAGAGTCACCAAACCTAATGAGCATGTTTTTGGTGGTGGGAGGAAGGTGGAGTACCCAGAGAGAACCCACGCATGCATGGGGAGAACATGAAAACTCTGCAAAGAAAGGCCCTGACTAGGAAGGGAACCAGGGACCTTCTTGCTGTGAGGCAACAGCGCTAACCCTTGTGCCGCCGTGCAGCCCTGAAAGCAAAACAATTTGAAAAAATAAAATGTAGATGTCTGATATGGCTGACAGAAGCATACAAAACTATCTGTAGCTAGATTGTTGATTTTTTTTATAGTTATTCTTAATACCTGTAGCCCATTTAGACCTAGGGCTGCTTTAGAAAAAACCCTCTAAATCCTACAAAAAAAAAATCCCAAAACCAAAGGGTTTTCTAAAAAACTGCACAAAATTCCAATGTTAACAAAAATCTTTATTTTTTAGTCTCATTAACAGTTGGAGACATGAAATTAAAACCTATAACAAGGGCGTCTGTGCAAGCCTTTTAGCATTCATGACATCTTACTGGTTGATTGGCTGACAGATTAGTGTAACTTCTATGGGTTTTAAGATCATGCTTTAAACTCAGTCAAAAATAAACTGGAAAAACATTTTACTCTTTTAAGTTGATTTAACAAGTAAAGCCTCACTGGAGTTTAGAAAAATTGCAAGAAAATCCAAGAGCTGTTGTGTTCTCCCTTGAGCCCCTGGGACTTCAAGTCCTGAATTAGGTTACATCTAGACTGGAAATATTTTCTAATTGAAGGATTTAGTTTATGACAGTTTCATGTGTTATACCAGCGTAGGCAGGAATTACAAAGCTTCTAGTGTGGATGTAACTCCCAGATTAAGGCAGAATAGTTTATGCAACAGACCTCTGGGTATTTAAGATGGAGCGCTGGTGTTTTCTGCTGACATGGGAAAAAACGGCTTCACTTGTATTCCACCAGTCTGATGTTCAGCGCTGCAAGGCCCAACTTAAAGTCCCTGTTTTTGAGAAAGAACAACCCTCAGAGCAGAGACCTTCTGGAGCGTAAAGCACCAAGGGCTTCATTCAGAACCAGCTCACTGTGGTGGAAAGTTACTCCTAAACTCCCATATTAATGGGAAAATTTCCTGCAGTGGACGAGCAGCTGATGACTGCAGAGAGTTTGAGAGCCTCTCGGCAGCTCTCTTTGATGAAGCAGGCCGTATATTTGTTGCCACATCATTAGCACATTAAGCCCTTTGATTGCACTCAGTTTGTGCTCCATGATAAATGCAGTGTCCCTTTCATATCCCTGATGGCCTCGAGGATCGGCTGTCCAGAAATGGCACAAGTCCATTTGCAGCCATAAAAGATGTGAGACCTTTTCCTCCCAAGCCAACTAAGTTGTAATGAAAGAGTGGGTAAAATATTGAACGATGGGAGGAAGATATTAACAATGACATTTCAATGCTGGCCGTGGTGAATGATCAGGATGATAGCGCAGGAAAGAAAGAGTTGCAACTGTTTGATGCTTGATTGCTCTGAAGGTTGCATCAACGGGTGGCATAGTGATCAGTATTTCATGAGATGGTACTCCGGTAGCTGCCAGTGCTTCTCTGGAATAAACAAGAATTAATGCTGATGAATGGAAAAGCTTTGTTGATGTGTCCAACACGTCCTGGAATGAGAACAAGGCACCGTCCTCTCCCTGTATGAGCAAGGACACCGGGACCGTCCAGAATAGATATGCTGTTTGGCAGTACTCAGAAATTTCCCTGAATCAGAGAGCCTGACAGGCTGATTGTGCTGAGACCATTTGAGTTTTTTTTTTTTTTTTTTTTTACACTCCAAGGCTTGCTTTCCACACTGGTGCCTCGTGGGAGAACAGCTGGAAGTGCCGTTGTCGCTGGACTGCTTGTGTTGTCCCCAGGGGCCCCCGGCAGTGGTAGCGATGGCGGTTAGTGGTGGCAGCGGCGGCAGCGGCGGTGGTGGAGGAGGGCACAGCACTTAGACAGTGTGTCCGTAGGGAGCCCATCACATTCAGCACACACGCTCCTTTCCTGCCACCTCCGCAACACCTCCTCCTTCCATTAGAGTGAGTGAGCTGGAGCTGCTGACAGCGTTGACAGGCCCGGAACAGGGAGACAGAGGGGGAGGCGGGTGCTGCCGCTGCTGTCACTGGATGGTACATCTGTTTGGGTCCTTGGCACAACCGTCTGGCCTCCTGAGTTTGATGTAGCTGAGATCAGTAAAGCACACTGCACATCTGGGATCATTTTATGATCAGACAGCCTCTTGGCAGCTCACAGATGTTAACAAAAAATCTGAGGAAATAAAAGAGTGTTGTCTGAAACATGCTGAATCCCTGTGGAGGATTATTTCTGTTAAGATGACAGGTTATCAGGCACAAATAGGGCAGGGAATAAAAGATGTCGAAGAGAATCATGAGATTTACTTCAATAAAATGTGTGGTTAAATAATCAACTTTCATTTCAATTACGATTTCTGCTTCCTACACTCATTAAAATAAGATCATCAAGATTTAATGGTTAGGCTTGTTTTAGGCTTTGGGCTTGTTTTTAGCCATGTTAGGCTTGTTTTGTATGTTTCATTGTAAATATGGGTGATAGTTGTTTTGTTTTGTTTTGTTTTTGGGCTTTGCAGTTACGGTAATATATTGTGTTACTACGAATTAAAAAAAATAATGCATTTAAATTCATTTTCAGGTGCTACCAGCCTCTTCTACCCCTCATAAAACAAGCCTGTAATGGAATACTCAACTCACGTCCCATAGAAGTTTGTCAAGCTGCTACTTACTATATCCACTGTCCCCCTCTATCAAACAAACGCCCAAAAAGCCCAAGATAGATCTTTTAAAACAAGGTTATTGAAGCCATTAGACCCTACAAGCACAAGGCTAGAGACAAATTGAGTCAGTCCATTGCAGCTCACAGCTTGTGTTTGAGCACCAAACAGGCTGACAGAGATGTTTCCCTCGTATTTGTTTCATGTTGCTGTTATTACAGACATTTAACTCGAAGAGGAACGAACACCTCATTGCAGTGCTTCACATTAACCCTCTGAGACTGATGTTGTGTTAGACAAGAAGAGGCACAGGTTATAAAAAGTAAAATTACTTTGAACCATAAATCACAACAACTTCCTTTTTTTTCTCTGAAAGTCCTCCATTTTTACGTTCTAGTGAAGCTATCCAAGCCTTTGTAGTCCTAACGGATGCTTTTTGAAGCAAGCTTGGAATTTTAGTGACTATAAGGTCTTTAAATATTGCAAGTAACTCTGATACTGAGTGTCTTTTTAATCAATTTTAAATTAATTTTTCCATTATTTCTGCTGCTAGTGGCCAATGTTGTCCGCCATATTATTGGGTTGATGTTTAACAAGCTTTTTAAGGACAACAAGTCCAGGTGAGACAAAATGGTTAAGAAATAGCTTAGGGCTCAGAGAGTTGAGTTACACTGCGTGACACTTTCAGTTACTTGCCTAGCTGTTCTTTTAGTGTTGGAGAAAAACAAACTGATATCTGGACTCAGACTGAGCTGTTGTCTGTAGCATATTACTCTGCAGCATAGCAGAGGCATCACTTACCCCTCCTGTGTGCAGTACAACACAACACAGTTTTGTGGCAGAAATTCTACTAGTGAGGGTATCAATACCAGTTTACCACCCACTACACCACACCAACATATTTAGCATATCCTTTATATATGTATTTATATTTGCCTGTATTAATCCCCTGACAGGCCTGCAGAGACACTAAGCAAAGTGAGTGCGCTTGTTCAATGCTGCTGTTGTCGCAGATATCAAACTTGGACAGGAAAAATGCTATGCTGCATGTTAATTACTCACAAGCAGGTGACGTTCAGCTAATTAACCGGCTGTGAAAAACATCAGTGTGAAACATGCTGATGGGAGAATTCAAACTGAGCTGTTGTCTGCCACATATCTGTCTATTTTTCTATTTTTATATACCCACTTCTGTGACTGGTAGATTGAGCCCTAGGTGGCAGTGGTAATGTCATGTTTGTACTACAACTGCTGATGACGGTCTTTCAAAATCCATTTAGCAGCAGATATTCCTCCAGTGATGGTATACTATTTTACCACCCACAACAAATGAAGCGCACCTTTCCTTCCTTTACAGCACATCATGAGTTAAAAATGGATTAAAATTGCAGTGTCCAGATGTGCAAGCCTGATTGAGACCTATCCACACAGACTCAGTGCTGTGATTGCAGCCAAATGTACATCCACTAAATAATGACTTGAGTGAGGTGAATATCTGTGCAGTCACTTATTTCACATTACATGTCTTTATTTAATTGACCTTACATTAAAAACACTCAGGGGTGAATACTTTCATTGGCCCATATAGGCCATTGAAACGTCCAAGAGGGGAGGAGATAAACATAGGAAACTATTATAAGAGAGACATTTTGGATCCAACAAGTCCAGGACCAAATGAAGATCTGGACTACACCCTATAACTGAAGGTCATCTTTTTCCTCATTAGAGATCATCCCAATCAGTGAAGCAATTGGAGCGCTCTGAAACAACATAGTAAAATTCTCTTTCATTAATATTATATCTGTCCTTTTCTTTATAATGATGGGTTAAGTTTCTCTGTTATTTCTGAGTGTGTTACATTTGTATTTAGTTCTGAGCATGTTTTGTTGGAGTGCACCACTGAGGAGTATTTTCTGATTGAATCTGAGATACACAATTGACTCTGATTGCAAGGCAGTCACCACAGCCTTTAAGATCTGTGAACAGTCACTCATCTTTAAAAGCCCTGATGAAGATCTTGAAAGTAGAAACATGGAGGTGCCTTACCTGTTTAACAAAGGCTTTTTAATTTTAAAAGTGTGCCTATTTTTTTTTCCTGGTTATGACTTTTCCACCCTAAGCAAATCACAAGTAACAAAATGCTAAAATGACCTCATGTTGAAGAGTCAGAGAGACACTGACTTTAAATAATATACTACGTATGTTGGCTTTTCACTTTAAATCATGAGTTTTTTATAGTTGGATGGAGTACTCTGCATAACTTCACTCCTGTTTAAAACCTCATGAACATTTAACACTGAAGACATCCTAATGCAACCAGAAATTTAACTTAAAATCTTCTGAGACAGTTTTAGAATAGGGAGTCGATACGTCCTGGTTTGACCAGGATCATCCCATGACGTTTAATGAGAGTGTTCCTGCCTTAGATAAGAGTACTGTTTCCGAAGCTGGGGTCCAGGCCTCTGGAGGGGGTCAGCTAAGATCTTAGCAGGGGACACAGGTCTCTTTGTGCTTTGAGGTTGACAGGATTAGATTTTGCTGGTGTCTGGCCAAAACCGCATATCTCTAAAATTACCACTTTACATGGAAAGGAAAAAAATGGTGTATTTTTCAAATAATTGAACACTAAATGGTCAAAGTGATCATCTTTTTTTCTATTTTTACTGGTTTAAAATTTGTAAAAACACACTGACAGATGGAGAGGGTGGCCAATAGCACTGATTTATGGAAAATGAAAAAATATAATCATGAAAACTGGAGAAAAAGCTTTGGACTTTCCGAGGTTCAACCCTGCCTTAGAGATGAGGTCACTGAGGCTGGGGGTCCTTGTCAGCGTGGGGGGGCTGACGCCTTCTGCTTCCACTCCTCCTTCCCACCAGCCTCCCGTTCCTTTCCTGCGTGGTAGGCCTGGTCGGGGTAGTACAAGTAGGGAGGGAGGTAGTACTGGTTGTAGTACACAGGCTGGGTGTACATGTTGGAGCATTGTTGGATGACAGATGGCTGCTGAGGCTTCGCCTTCCTCTCCTCTGCAGGCTCCACCTTCAGTTTAGACTCCTCCACCATTTGTGGCTCTTACTCCCTTTTCACCCTCACCTGGGCCGCGTCCCCATGTGGCAGGACCGTGGGAGCAGCCCCTGGGCTGGGGTTGGTGTAGCTGGGTGAGTAGTATGAGTCATAGTTGGGAAAGTATGGCGAGTCTTTGCTGGATGACTGTGGCTGGAACAGCGCCTTCTGATCCGGCTACGTCTTCACCTTCATGCCCTCCATTTTCCCTTCGACATCTTCACCTGCGTCAGAGATGTCTGAGTTGGTGGAGCTGCTGGTTTTCACACAGGCACTGTCGGTTCCACTCTGGTTGAGGTGGAGTGGCGGCGTGATGCCTGGCTCCGCCCCGCTGCTTCTGTGGAAGCCAGCAATTTGCATATATTTTTGTTAACTTGATAAGACACATTATGGCTAGTTTAATCATGGATCTTTTGACAAAAAGAAGAGTTTGTGTAGGCCTATTCCTGTCTGGGTTTCATCAATGAAAACTGTTACGATTGATGTTTAATTTTTCCGTGTGGGTTCTGCTGTCTTATATTTGTTGAGAGAGCCTTAAGGAAAAAAGGTTGGGAGCCACTGCTATAAAGTTAATTGACAACATAAGTTCAAATGTTTAAGAAGACAATCTGGTTTCTGTTGGCCCCCATCATTAGCAGGATAATCAATAAACTGGCGCCTTTATGAGATATTGTTGGGATATAATATAAAAAATTACTATCATAAATATAAAGAGATTTTTTTGCCTTATCAACCAGCTTTAACCTTTAGCTTGATTAGCTGTTACTTTACAGGTATTACCTTGTTGAATATCTCATTTGCAGGTTTTAATGTACCCCACCATGCCTTGATAACACCCTCATTGACAATTCCCCATTGCACAAAGATAATTAAGATCATTCCGGTGTTTCCTTGAGAGGCGTAGAAGTCTGACGAGGGTCTTTAAGTCTTTGTGCATGACAGATTCCTTTGTGCTGCGCTGTAAGAAGGAGGTAATTGGTAAACTGTTTGACCAATTTGAGTTATTAACAAAACATCCATTTCATAATAAAAGGTTTTATTATTCCAGCGTGCAGCACAATTTTGTTATCAACGGGAGCCTTTGTTGCTCTCGGCTTTTTATCAGGAAAGAAAATCCATTGGAAGTGGCTGAAGGCCTGACACAAAGCAACTGCTGAATCCCTGCAAATCTGCAGGCTTAATTGATTATTTGTGCAGAGCTGTATATCTGCAAGGTGCAGGATACCCAGGGGAAATAATGTAAAACAGATAACAAGATGAAATGTGGGAGAATTGCTTCCCGCAACCCATTTTATTAATCTTTTTCTCCTTTCTTATTCACAATGAGTTTCCCCATCCAGGTTTTCCCATTTCAGTAAAGACGCAGCTCCACGTTTGAGAAAACGAAGCGGCCTAAAACGAAAGTTGAAGGTTGATTCAAGCAGGCAGGAGAAGTGTTTGTTAAGAGGTTATTTTGATTTCTGAATAACATGGAGGGAGTGAGTGTTGTGTGTTTGTGAGACTCCCAGAGGAAAAAATTTTATTTTTATATCTCACCTTCATTATTCTGCCTCTCTCTCTTCCCTTCCAGCATTCAAAGCTCTGAATTCATTACACCAATACTGTACACAAACAGTATTTTGAAAAAAAAAGTAATCCATTCAGATTTTGTCAGATTCAGGTTTGCAGGTGTTTCTCCTCAGGCGAGCCACATGTTCACAGAGCCGTCCTGACATCGTGCCTTCACTGTTGTGGAAATGACTTTAGAGGAACAACCTTGGGAAGATGGGATGTGAAATTACTGTGGAGCTTGACTCATGTTTGTGGCATGTCAGTGCTGCTCGGCTCACTCGTGTACCTTTTTTTCTCCCGCCATCTCTTCTGCTCTTTGCTCCCCTTTTGCAGCACTCCAAAACAAAAAGCGGTGTCGTTGGCATGCTGGAGGACCGCCTCAGCTCGGCAGCAATCAAACCATTACGAATGGAGAGGGAATGGAAGGCCTTTTGTTTTGCTCTTGTTTTTTTTTATCCGTATGTGTTTGTGTGATATAGAATTCTTGGCATTAGGTTGCACATCAGGCCATGCCATAATTGCCTTCTCCCCACTGGGGAGCTCCTTGTTTTCCATTTGAAGTCTGCCTCTGTCAGATTTCACCATTAGAGGGAGGGGGTGAGGCAGGGGAGAGGAAGACAATACCTGGATCAGTCAGCTCGTATGTGCTGCCAGAAAAGCAAGGAGGACATTGACGATGAAGCCAGAGATAGCTTGCCAAAGGTTTGCCTGGAGCACAGAAAAATGTAATATTACTATGAAAACATGTCTAAAACTAGGTCCTACTTTCTAGAGATTCGGTGCTGTGTCTCATGTTTTAAATCAGAATCAGTTTTAATGGCTCAGTATGGACACATAGAAGGAACTTGACTTTACATTACTCTCACGTATATTGACATAATAAACACAAAAGTCAGACCAAATGGATTTAATGGCACATACTGTAGAGAAGTAGCATTACTGGTTCCCAATCTGGGGTACAGGATTCTTTAGGGTGTACTCCAAAGATTTTAGTGGGGTTGCTTTCACATTAAGGGCCCAGACCTGTATAAGAGTCTAGTTCCATCTGGTCAGTGTGATTGCAAATGTACTGTACTCAGGCAAGAGGCCTCAATCCACTGGAAGAGGTGGTAGCAGGCATGATTCATGTGAACTATGGCATGGCATGGTGTGGAAATCATTTGAATCTGGTCAAATAATTGTCTGTAATGACTTCAGTTACCCAAAAGTCAGTTAAGCAGAGTTGCAAAGTCAACTCTTAGTCACTCCTGACTCTTCAAAAACTGTCTTATCAACACAGCATCAGCCCCTTTAACCTCCTGGGACCTGAGCTTTCATTTAGTATGCATTTTTGATATCTCCTACCTTTTTGGGATCACTAGAACTGATAAATATAACAACTAAACAGTATATCTCAAATACATGTAGATCTTTTTTTAAAAATGGTGTCCTAATAGAGTGGTGCAGGAATGAGTCCTAAAACACAGAAGTGAGTTAGCATTTTAGCACTTTCGGCTCCCTTGACTGAAAGTCAATGGGATTTTTGACTGAGTTTCCGGTTAAAGGTTTCACGTTTTATCTTACAACATAAAATACATCTGAAACGTGCCCCATCTTTGAATTGTGTATCTTTTCACGTCTTAATAAAGGTGGTTGCTAAAGGACCGCTAACAAAGACTACAGCGTTTGTCGGGAAGACTATACGTCATCTTCCGAAGCGCGGCAACTAAGTCTGCCGTTCACTTGTATCCACTGGTGATGACATAGCACGGCATTGTTTTTTTACTTTCATCAGTTAGATTAACAAGCCAAATATGATGCTTTTATTATCAATTTATGAAGATCATCTTTATGAACAAAGCGTGTACATTTCATTTGAGTCTCTGAAAAAAGTTACACCGGTTTCATTTTCTTATCTTATGTTCTACTGGCATTTTTTAAAGATATTTCAGCCAATCATTCACAATACCCAGACAATCTCCTGTTGATTTTCAGCACCCTTTTTTCCTTTAAAAGTATCGATTCAGGCACCGGTTAGGCACTAACACCATACAACAAGTATCAATTTAGCACCGGTATCAGGAAAAAAAAACAAACAATACCCAACCCTACTTGAGGAGATGCTTTGTTTTGCAGATTGGTCTGACTTTTTTTATTTATTAATTTTTTAACCTGGAGGTTTCCCTTTGGTTTGGCCTGGCAAGTAAAGATCATTCCAGAGGCAGCCTTTCATAAAACCTTCAGAAATCTGCTGTAGTACATGTGAGAAAAGGCTAATGGAAACATTAGGACATTTTTTTCTCCATTACATTCATGAAGCTTCCCCGTTTCTTTGTATTTCATTTGGAGCCCCTTGTGTAGTAATTTTTCTGCACAGCGGCGTAATAACAACCTTCGGCTTGCTGTGACGTCAAGAATTGATGGGTAGAAGATTTCCAGCTGAGAGCCATTTTCTAAACCTCAAGGCACTATAGCTATGGTGTGATATGACCAGGTGATATTTTTCTGTTTTGTGTTGTTTTCCTGGAGCAATTGTAGTAAAATTACACAGACATTCTGGATCTTTCTCTACAGGAGTGACTGACAAAACAAAAGCAAATCAAACTGTATAGTCAAAAAAGAACATGCGAAGATTAAAAAATTCAGAACATTTTCCTCAAACGATGGGAATCTATTTGAGTTTGTGATGTCAGAACAGATTGTGTACTTTGGTTTCATCCCAACACATTCCCTTTATGCCAATCTAAAAGGCTTTAACCTCTCACAAAGAAGCGCCTGCAGGGATGACAGTTGATACGAGTTAAGTGCACAGCGTGCTGCACTGTCTCAGCGACGAGATGGCCAGTGTTGTGGTTTATTTGGTCCTGTTCACGCACACACACCGAGTGCATAATGGATATTTAACAGCCACGGCCTGCTGGAAGTGTGCTCTGCCCTGAAAATGGTGCCGGGGACATCTGAGGGAGCAAGTGACTGCCAGGATGACACAGCCATTAAAACACACTTAGTCCATTTTACTGCTGTGGTTTCACTCTGGAGTCATGCCACAAGGATGAACACAACAACACACATGTCCCCCTTTTGTTAATGGAGGCTCTCAGGGAATCCATGCAGTCATCCATATGTCTATGTATAGCTTTCCCATATACAGTGATACTCTGAGAATGGACAGTAGACCAGAAATAGAGTTAATGGTGGTGCCATAGGTGTCCTGTCTTACATCCCAGTCCCAGTTAAAGCTGCAGAAGAAGCGCTGAGCATATTCACCAGCTGCCCCTTTGGCAGGATGACCATCTGACCCTCCTCCACTCGCTCTGAGCATGCACTGAATTATTGAGATCAAGAGAGGCGTCCTGCTTTGTCCTGTATCATCAGGGTGGACTTAGAAAATTCCAACCTGAGAGACAGAGAAAAGATATGAAATTGTACCTCTCCCTTTACATTTGCAAAAATACCACTTAGTTGAATGATAGGTCATGGCTTGTCAAAACTGTTTGTGCAAAAGCAAAGAGCTGCTGCAGATTTTCTTTATTTCTTCAACCTCTCAGCTGCCTTTGAAATCATCAGCCTCCTGGCTCACATCATGCAAACAACACACACAACACACTGACAAACAACAGTCCATTTACATCAACAGCTACACCTCCTCCATAGCTCCTCTGTCTGAAGGTGTCCCCTCGGGTTTAGTGCTTGGTCACCTCCTCTTTAGCATACACTTGCTCCCCCCTTGGTAATATCATCCATCATCATGTTCTTTCCCTCTGCTATGCCAATGACATCCAGCTCTACATTTCTACCAACTCCATCATCACAGAAATGATTGTTATGATTTGAATCTGTGGTCACAATTCGATTCAGAATTGATTTTTCAATTTCACCAAAATGAAACCTCTTTCATGTCAAAATGAAAACAGATTTCTACAAAGTAATGTCAATGAAAAAATATTTTAAGGTAAACTAAGTGCTTTAAAATTCACCCCCTTCAAGTAGATGCACTTTTGGCTGCAATCACAGCACTGAGTCTGAGTGGATATGTCTCAATCAGGCTTGCACATCTGGACACTGCAATTTGACTCCGTTTTTATTTACAAAACTGCTCAAGCTGTCAGGTTGCTCGACAGAGATCACTGTGAACAGCTCTTTTCAAGCCAAGACACACATTCTCTTTTGGATTGAGCTCTGGGCTTTGACTCAGCCACTCCAGAACATTCCCCTTGTTGTCATTAAACCATTTCTGTGTAGCTTCCTCTGTATGCTTCAGTCATTGTCTGGCTGGAAAACCAATCTTCTCCCAAGCTGTAGTTCTCTTGCAGGCTGAATAAGATTGTCTTCCAGGATTTTCTTACATTTGGCTGCGTTCATTTTACCCTCCAACTTTACAAGCCTTCCAGGGCCAGCTGCTGAGAAGCATCCCTGTAGCATGGTGCTGCCACCACTGTGCTTCACAGTGGGATTGGCGTGTTTGTGGAGATGTGCAGTGTTTGGTGTCTGCCAAACATAGGGTGTATCTTGATGGCCAAAAAGCACCATTTTGGTCTCATCAGACCAAATAAAGGTCTTCTGCTTCACCATTGAGTCTCCCACATGTTTTTTGGCAAACTCTAGCTGAGATTTGATATGGGTTTTCTTCAACATTGGCTTTCTCTCTCCCACTGTCACGTAAAGCTTTGACTGGTGACTTGACTTGTATCCCTCCCCTTACAAATTTCAATAACCTTTTCTCTGAGTTGATTGGAGGGTTCTTTTGTCTTCATGGTGTGATGGTAGCCAGGAATACTGGTTAACTAGTAACGAGACCTTCTAGACACAGGTGTCCCTATATTACAACCACTTGAGACATATCCACCAGTTAGATGGACCTCTGTGGAATTAGGTCAGTCACTTTAAAGAGGGTGAATATTTATGCAGTCACTGATTTTACCTTACTTATTTTAGCTCTATTACCATTGCTTTGTATTGAATACCCGTTACAGCTCATGTATGCCAGTAAAGGACTTTAGACTTGTAGACTTGTAGCCAGTGACCTCTACTTCTAAACATCCACATATGGCCAGAAGCTTTTTATAAAAACAGCACAGAGAAGTTGAGTAGAGGGATAAGAAGCCATTGGGTCTTGTAGCTCTGCTGCTCTTGCTTTATCATGTAACTTTTTTCTTTGTGTGTTTTGCTCAGCTTGCTTTTTCCTCTTCATCATTAGTCATTTACTAGTGGTTGGAAGACAGCTAGGACTAGTTCTTCAACTTAACAAATCACTACTGATTGCCTTTTTTCTCCATTCAGACATACACATCATGGGAGTTCATGCACTGATTTATGACAGTTCAGGACAAATACAGTAAGAGTCCTATTAAATGGTCTTTAAAAATAAATTTAAACTGAAGGAATAAACAGAGCTGTGCATGCACTTTATGTAGCTATGACTGTCTGTTTTATAAAGCTGTATTAGTAGATAGAAATATTGTTAAACTGGCAATTGCATAATCCATACCAAGCTTAAAAATTGCACAGAAGAGGCCACAGAGGATTGAAATGTTACATTCAGTTTTCAAGCATGCACAAAGAGGTATTGACTACAAGAATCCCAGGTGATTCTGACTCCTGGTGCGAGTGATCGATGTGTGTGTGGTCATTGAACTGAGCTTAGAGCTAGTTTGTATTCTATTAAGCATCTCGGGGGGTTTGCAGAAGTGGTACAAAAGCACACAGTGATGTCTAATTGCTGGAAAAGAAAAGGCTGATGCCATTGTTACATCTGTGACTTCTACTGCTCATGTTTATGGTCTGTTTTTTCCTCCCCAGTCGATCTCAGCTGCAAATTTGCTGTGAAGAGTTGCCAGTGAGCTCTATACATAAGTCTGTAAGCTGGATGATATAGCTTTCATTGTTGTGGAAAACCCATGTGATATATGTAAGTCAAGTAGTTAATATCCGGAACAGGGGAGGGGGAGGGGTTTAACATTTTGTCACACAGTTTTAACTCTGTGTATCTTTATGAAGCAGCTGTTTTTATGACTTTATCTAACAGGCATTTTTAGAGTTCTCTGCATTTCAAAATGAAAAGGAAATCAAAAATAGATTAGATTAGATTTGAAATAGATATATTAAGACATGAATGAAAGTAATCATCCATTTTATGCTCTTCTGTGTCTCTTTCTCGTCTGCACTTTTGCCTTTTATATCTTTTATGTCTTCCGTCTATGGACCACAAATTGGAAATAAAGTTAACTGAATTGAAAATTGAATTGACTTTTCCCTTTAGTGATGGGGGCCCATAATCTACAAATAGAAGAGTCACATTCTCACAACAAAGAGGAGTAAGCTGCCTGATAAGAGCTGACGGAAGCGTCTCCTTCAGACTATCATGCTATAAGAATGCATTCTGCCCTACAAAGACACAGAGCGCTAGAAGCAGAGGAGCTGTAAAGTGAGAAAAAAAAAGTTATTTTTTTAGGATTGTGAACTATGAACATTGACAGACTGGAGTTTGTTAAATCTCAGTTTCATAGATTTTTAACTGCTAAATAAATACAAAGTAACCTTTATTATTAGTTTATTTCTACAAGACTTAACCAGTCAAATTTTGTGTGTCCATGTGGAGAGCTTAGTTCAGAGTGGCATTTAAGGTGCATCCAAACAGATATTATCTATAGATAGGAATAAAAAGAAACTTGTGCAATTTGTTTTACATAAGCTAAATTGCTTTGGTCTTGACCGCTGGGGTCAGCCCTACACGTGGATCTGTATGTGCCTGCGTGCCTGACTGAGTGACTATACTTCCAGAGCTGTACAGAGTTGTGTCAGCTGAATAGTAGCGACATCTAATGGCGGTTCACGGAGTGTGGAGAACACTGTTCAGACCAATCAGGGTCATTTGAGGAGAATGAGGCGGGGGAGGTTTAGTTGTATTCCAAGCCGTTTGCTACGGCTTCCTCCAGGGCGCTGATTAACTTGGATATGGCTCTAGTATAGCACCAGTTTTACCAGAACCTGACCAGGTTTTTGCATGAAATATGTATACAAAAGCTGTACATGATGGGAAAGAATTTTCAGCTCTTCTGCCAACCTGCTTCAGAGGAAATGGTCAGTTGTTGTGTGAGTGGGTGTATACAATGGCAACCACTGGAGTGATTAGCTGAGACTTAGCAACAGCCACAGTTTTGTCTGAAATGGACATCATTTCTTTTTTAAAACAAGGGCAGACAGCCACACTGACAGCTATTCATGACTGGAAAGATGTTTTCGTTCTTCTCCTGGTCTGTTTCGGCATGGGTTTCCAAACATTATGGGTGGGTTTTGCCAGTGTATCCTATGGCTGCTGTTGCAGTAACTATAAGCTAGGATGTAGCTGTCGGAAAGCAGCAGTTTAATCAGAACTGAACCACATTTCTTTTTTAAACAAGGGCAAAGAGCCACACCAAAAGCTTTTCTATGCAGAGAAGACGTTTTTGCTCGTCTCCTTAACTGCCTTGGCATTAGTTTTATTCAAGAGAGCTCTAAATAAGTAACCTGACACGCCAGATGGATTTGTTTCACATGTCCATCTGGAAAACCTTCAATACTAAGCGTTTGGGAAAGGGCAGAGGATTTGAAAAAAACTCGGAGTGTGATTGGATGAATGTTCTGTCTGTCACATCTTTACGGGCCAATCAGAGCAACAAAATACGTGACGCAGCCGCAATCGAGGTGTGCGTGCATAGCTACCGAGGAATAATGCGAACCATGGCGACTATAGACATGTCAGTCCACAGCTTTTGTTGTTTTTGAAAAGAAAACAACTCACTGCTGTTCTTTGTTCTTCTTTTAACAAAGAAATTTCGTCACATTCTGATAAAACCGGCGCTTTAGCAGCATCCACGCTAAGCTCTTCCGCCATAATTGCACCGGCCTCTTGTTGCTGCTTGCATACGTCTCGACTCTGCCGCGCCTGAGAGTACCGCCCCTCGTTGCTGATTGGTCCTGTCACTTTCTAACTGGGCCCAAACGGTTCAGACGGGAGTTTTGCAAGATGGATTCGCCAGTGAAAAACAATGAAATGGGCGTATCCATCTGCTTTGCAAGGTTACTAGAGAGGCTCGTGCACAACATCATTTCAGTCAGTCATTTCACATTTGCAATTTTTTCAAGCATTTTTTATGGTAGCAGCATAACAGTTTGGAGTCAGGCTAGGACTTCATCACTCCTCACCGATTTATTTTACATGCATAATTGAGGAGTGATGAGATAACATCTTAAACCACCCAGTAGGAGTCAACAGGTGGATGCTGGGGTGGAGGTGGGTTGAATCGAAAGCACAGTGCCGATCCAGGGCAGCAGGCAGTTGAGAGCAGAGGAAGAGACCGGAAATCTTGCAGCTTAAATGGACCACCGAACTAGTATGATGTGAGTCATGTGATTTGTTTAAGATGCATTTTTGGTGTGAATGGTTGTGCTTGAAATTACTGCCTGAACTAACTCACAAGTTTCATCACATTTGGTCTTTTTGCTCTGATTGGCTCGTCATGAATGTGACAGACGAAATATTCCTCTAGTCAACTTCTGAGAATTTTATGAAAAGTCCTGCCCTCTCAAATATTTTCAGATGGATGTGAAATACATCCATGCAATGGATATTTGAAACAGTCAGTCTGGTGTGTTAAGTTACTTCTTCCTTGTCTGGCATTACAACAGATAGTTGCGTTCAGCCATATACTAGGTTTTAACCTAGTCCTGTTAAACAAGACTAACAGTATGTTTTAAATCACATACTTCCATTAGTTATAGAAATGCACCATTTGTAAGAACCACGGCCATTAGTCAGTGCCGATACTGATGTTTTTACTGAAGCACTTCTTTTTTTAATCACTCCTTGTATGAAAAAAAATGTCCTTACATTTGGTCAGTAGATAAGATCAACAGGTCATTTTTATCCTCCTTGATTCAGCAGCTAGATGCATCTATCCCTAGTTGGTACACTTTACTAGTGTACTTACATTGAAATAGTAATCTTACATTAGGTGGTCTCATATCTCAACAGGGTTCCAAATTCATGGAGTGATCTTTCAATTTAAAATACGTCTGTGAATATGGAAGCCAACGTTTTTGATTTTATACAGCTTGTACTGAGTAGGACTTATCTATTATGACCAGCAATGTATTTCATGTATTTTGTCTTGTCAGGTGTTTGTCATTGCTAAGTGGGAGTTTCATGTAGGAGTTGCATCAATTTTATGTGGGACTACAGATGGAAATTAGCAATTTACTTATTGTGAGTGGCTGTGGCTACGGCACATTCAACTAACCTTCCCACAACATCCTGGGGCTGATTTTACTGCGTGATTTTTCATGATGTTGAAGCTTAATTTTATAAACTTAGAAATGTTGTCCATGACTGAAATCTAGCCTGGTGGTTTATAACAATGCACCTGTCATAAAACAAACCTAAAATACAGATTTTTAAATCACTGTCAAAGTTCATTAGTTCATGATGTAGTTTCTGCTACTTCACTGATATGGCGTTTGTTGGAAGTGTCCATTGTGCTGCACTCAGTTCTTGAAGGGTTTTCAGTGCGCCAGTACTGCAGTGTATTTTCCACATTCTTCTCAGTGTGAGCACACTTTGCACACTAATGCACTAAAATAGGCTTTTCAGTATTTAGTACAGAAGTATGAGATTTGTAACGCACCTTCAAAAAAAGCAAGGGCAAAATGAATCATGGTCCTAACTGTTTCACTGTAAAGCTAGTTAGCTTTAGCAGGACTGTAACAGACCTTACTTGCTTTTTTATCTACTAAAGTGGGATATCTGTCCCACTTAGGTAAATGAAAAAGCCAGTCATGTATAAAAGAATTAATTGGGAATAAATAAAGTTTTAGCAGCAGCAACTGTGATTATTGTTAGATTAGTGATTAGTGTTAGAGCTGACTGTCAGCTACAGCACTGCCCAGCAGCTAAAGATGCCAGTATAGTGGGGTGTTTGGTGGTTTTAATCCAGTTCAGCCATCAACTGGTGAATGCTGTTGTTATTCTAAGAGACGAAACCTGTTTTCACACATCAGTAATCCATTGTTGAGCTTGTCAATATCCTCTATACCCTGCAGTGTGTTTGGTTTCCCCCTCATGTGGATTCGGTCCAGCTCCTTCCCTGAAAGAAAAAAAAAACACTATCACACATCATTAGAAGTCTGCAGAAGAATAATTATGATCCCAGTGGAAGATAATCACACCATACATGGCTGTATGGTCCTAAAATTAATTCCCCCACAATCTGTTGATGCTTGATAAAGAAGACAAATTATTCCCATGCAGCGACTCGAGCTGACGACATTCAAAGCAAGCCGCTCTGATGTGTCATTTCTCATGTTGTTCTCATGCAGATCACAGTGTGAGCGCGTGCAGCATGAGGCTGCTGTGGAAATCCCTGGACAAGATGAGGTGTCTGAGGAAACGCTCCACCATCCCCTTCCTAGGCTTCCTCATCACATTCCTCCTCTTCCTGAATCTCTACATCGAAGACGGCTACGTCTTGGTGAGTATTTTTTTAAACATCTCATCTCAGTGGTTTTTTGTCTTTATGTCTAAACATGAACAAATATGCTTTAAAACCAAGTGTGTTCTTGTACTTATTCATGTTGCCCCATTCATGATTACTGTTTTCCAATGCATCATGTTTAAATTTTCATAATCCAGGCCTGAGTTGAAATAATCCAGATGATTTATTTCTTATTCATGATGCCATCAAACTTGATCACAGTACATTATCCATGTTTGTTATTTAAATAATTAAAAGGGACTATGTGCTCTGTTTTCAGCTCTCTTGTGCTCTTCTTGAGTCAATTTGCTCAGCTATACAAACTGCCTGAAGGGTTTTTAATACCCCTTTTGTCCCTGAACATTTAGGGTTAGTCATTTTAAAATATTGTCTAATGTTGGTACAAGGTGTTATACACAACCAATAAGTCTAGTTTTCCTCTCACTTCTCACAATTATTTAAACATTCATGAAGACTCCCCTGTTCCTTCTAGGAGCACTTTGTACAGCTTGTTTCCTCCTCTGTCATTTTTATATGTGAGTTAATGTTGTGTTTCCTTTTCTTTTTTTACAGGAAGGGGATAAAAGACAGCTTAGGGAAACATCCGCTCACCCTCCAAGCTCAGAGCGATACGTACACACCTTCAGAGATCTCAGTAACTTCTCTGGAGCCATCAATGTAACGTATCGATATCTCGCTGGGACGCCACTGAATCGCAAGAGTAAGTTTGCTGTTTGTTTAAACAGGACCGTTTCTATGAGGTTGCAGGAGTGAGAGTGAACAGGATTTTGAGAATAAGGACCAAAACCTTTGACTCATTGTTTTTCTTCAGCAATGAAATTCTATAGCTCCACTAAGATGTTTTTCTTCTTCTTGACTTAATCTTTATGTAGTCAGCAGATTTTTATTTTTTAACTACTGTAAGCACAAACCCTTTATTTAAAATCTTTGGTTATGAATCATTCATAAATGTTTCATCTTAAAAATGTCTGGTTTTTTCAACAACATTTTCTGTTGTCATTTAATTTGTTGTATACAGGTGCTTTTCAAAAAAACTAGAATATTATGAAAAAGCTATTTTCCCCATGAATTTACCTCAAAAAGTTAAACTTTTATCATTCTAGATCCATCTCATACAAAGTGAAATATTTGAAGACTTTTTTGTTTAAATCTTGATGATTACAGCTTAAAGCTCACAACAATCAAAAACCTGCCATCTCAAAATATTAGAATATTGTGGAAAAGTCTCATTTGCTAAGGTTTCCTGAGTTTTCTCTCTCTCACTGGTTCAGTACACACAACCACAATCATGGGGAAGACTGCTGACTTGACTATCGTCCAGAGGACAATTATTTTTACCATCCACAAGGAGGGTAAGCCACAGAAGGTCATTGTTGAAAGGGCACGCTGTCCTTAGAGGCTGTATCAAAGAATACCCATGAAATGTGTGGTGTTGAAAGGTAAGAAAAGCAACAAGGATGAGCGCAACCTTCAGAGGACTGTCAAACAAAGCAGATTCAAGAACTAAGGGGAGTCAGTAGATCAAGAGCCACCAAACACAGATGGGTCCAGGAAATGGACTACAAGTGTTGTGTACCGAGCATCAAGCCACTCCTGAGCCACAGACAAAGTCATCAGCGTCTCAGGTGGGCTTAGGAGAAAAAGAACTGGACCATTGCACAGTGGTCGAAAGTCCTGTTTCCAGTTGAATAAATTTTGAATTTAATTTGGAAATTAATGCCCCAGAGTCTGGAGGAAGATCAGAAAAGCACAGAACCCAGGGTGCTTGAAGCCCAGTGTTTTCAGTTTCCACCGTCAGTAATGGTTTGAGGTGTCACGTCATCTGCTGCTGTTGGTCTACTGTGCTTTATCAAGAAAATTTATAGAGATTCTGATTTCCTTTTCCAGCAGAACTTAGCACCTGCCCACAGTGAAGCCAAAACTACCAGAAACTGGTTTGCTGACCATGGTGTTACTGTGTTTGATTGGCCAGCCAACTGGTCTGACTGGTCTGAACCCCATAGAGAATCTCTGGGGAAATGTCAAGAGGAAGATGAGAGGCGCCAGACGAGCTGAACGCTGCTATAAAAGCAACCTAAGCTTCATAACACCTCAGTAGTGCCACAGGTTGATCGGCTCATGCCAAATTGCATAGGTGCAGTACTTTGTGCAAAAGGAGCAGATGATCAACATTTTATTCTGAAATAGTGTTTTTTAGATTTTCATGTGCTGTAAGCCGTAATCATCAAGATTAAAACTAAAAAAAGCTTGAAATATTTCAATTTGTATGACGTGCATCTAGAATATATAGAAGTTTCACTTATTCAACTAAATCCCAGGGGGAAAAAAAATACTTTGCAAGAAATTCCCATTTTTTGAGATGCATCTGTATTACAGTGGTGACAGTCATTAAGTGGCACCAAAAGGGTTACATTTGATAGTACACATAAGAACCTCTCTCAGTGCTAATGTTAAATACTACTGGCCACAAGTTCTCTGTGCTAACCTATGTAGTGCACATTTTGTATATGGAAAGTTAAAAAGCTTGAAATGTCAGTATTAGATGTCTGCAAATTGTTTTATGGAAAAAGACAATTTTATAAATGAGACAATGCTAATGCTAGCAGAGCGTCAGTATTGTAGTGTAAAAAAGGTTGCCTTGTTTACTGGTGACTTTAAGATGTTAAAAACAGGAAAACTACTGGCAAAATGCCTCTTTTTTTTAGTTTTCCAGTTGTTTAAATGAAACACTAAACAAATTGGTTTTCACATGGGAAGCTTTGTAGTCTGCACGGCTTTTGTTTGCTTTGAAATCATTGCCTGTGTACAGAGAAAAGCCTCTTCTTTGTCCACTCTTTTAAAGTTTCTTTGTTTGTGAGTCTTGGACAAAAAAGAAGAAAAAAGAAAAAGCTCCATGATTTTAAGCAAAGGGGTTTCATTTTTTTTTAAACAGGCTAAATTTTACAGAAGCATCAATTAACACAATATGTGTTTTTGTTTTTTGATAAGAATGGTATTTAGGCAGTAAAATCTGGCTATCATATCCTTTACTTTTTGAACAACCATGGTTTTGCTAACCTCCATGGTCCTTCAATGTAACTTGTTCCCAGAAGGTTTTAATTGCAGGTTCAGTATCTACTCATTGTACTTGAAAGTTGTGTTTTGCAAGAGTATCTGTTTACAACATCATAATGTGAAATTTCATTTTGTTCACAGAGTTTCTAACAATTGGACTGTCATCGGTCAAAAGAAAAAGAGGAAACTACCTTCTAGAGACAATCAAATCCATCTTTGATCAGTCCAGCTATGAGGAGCTCAAAGAAATTGTTGTTGTGGTCCACCTGGCAGACTTTGACCTGGTCTGGTGTGAAAACCTGGTTCAGGAAATCACCAGGAAGTTTGCCCATCACATCATAGCTGGACGGCTCCTGGTGATCCAGGCCCCAGAGGAGTATTACCCATCTCTGGACGGTTTGAAAAGGAACTACAATGACCCAGAGGACCGGGTCCGTTTCCGCTCCAAGCAGAACGTGGACTACGCTTTCCTCCTGAACTTTTGCACAAACCTCTCCCACTTCTACATGATGTTAGAGGATGACGTGCGCTGCTCCAAGAACTTCCTGACAGCTCTGAAGAAGGTTATCACCTCTAGAGACGGTTCCTACTGGGTGATGTTGGAGTTCTCCAAGCTGGGCTACATCGGGAAGCTGTACCACTCCAGAGACCTTCCTCGCCTGGCTCACTTCCTCCTCATGTTCTACCAGGAGATGCCCTGCGACTGGCTCCTCATCCACTTCAGGGGTCTGCTGGCCCAGAAGGACGTGATTCGCTTCAAGCCCTCCCTGTTCCAGCACATGGGCTACTACTCATCCTACAAGGGAGCCGAGAACAAGCTAAAGGACGACGACTTCGAGGAAGACTCCATCGACATTCCTGACAACCCTCCTGCCAGCCTTTACACCAACATCAACGTCTTTGAGAACTACGATGCCACAAAGGCTTACAGCACTGTGGACGAGTACTTCTGGGGGAAGCCTCCTTCCACTGGAGACTTCTTTGTCATAGTCTTTAATAAATCAACCAAAATCAACAAAATTAAGATCTCTACCGGCTCTGACGACCGGCAGAATGACATTCTTCACCATGGAGCTCTGGAAGTCGGAGAGAAACTAGTAGGGACTAAAAAAGGGAAACAGTGTTCCTCTTATATCACATTAGGGGAGTTCAAAAACGGCAACATTGAGGTTCAAGACGTAGACCACAAGATTGCCTTTGACATTGAGTGTGTTCGCATCGTGGTGACAGCCAGCCAGAAAGAATGGCTCATTATTAGGAGTATAAGTTTATGGACGACACAACCTCCTAGCCAATGAGGACTCTACAGAAAGACTCTTAGTATGTCATAAAGGCAAAATGTTTTTATTATTTACAAATGTATGTATTTCCAGGTTTATTTATTCATTTTGTATGTATTTATTGATAATCATTTTGATTGCTAAATCAATCTATAGTTTTTTATACCTGCAAGTTGTATGTAACCTTAGTGGAGCATCCTCCCAGTCATTCTTAAAGACTGTTTAACTGACCTCAGAGTATTCATGAAAGTTTTCTTAAATGTTCTATTAAGCCTTCATTTATTCACACTTTTGATAGCTATCCTTAACACAGGGCTGGGTGATCAGTCAATGTCATGTTTTACCATCTTCATGTGACAGTTTTACCTGATTCTATCCGGTATGAAGCTTTTATAACTTTATGTTGGTGTCAACAAATCTTATGAAAAGACTTTACAAGTATTTCTGTGCAACCATAATCAGATATTAACTTTAGTGTTTTCCAAAAACCTCTTAAATAATTAAACCATAATGTGAGGAGTAGATTAATGCTCATAGACACCCCCCTGTTACTTTCATTTTAGGGGAAAATACAGTAAAGCAATACAGTAAATTAACATTACCGCACCAAAACACTGACTGACAGCTGGCAGTGATCCTGAAACTAATGTTAAATAACATAAACTAGCTAATGCGTGTGTTTGATGAAGATTTTCTTGCTCTTCACTTCCCAGGCAGCAGCATTATTGACCCAAACTCATTGAAAATCCAGCTCAGACTTCTCTGACTGTTGTGATTTTAATACTATCCCAAATGATGTTTAAGGGTTTAATGGGACAAAAACTAGTTCAAACTAGTATCTCTTTTTGGATAATTAAAGAGAGATCAAGAATTAGAATGCCCATTGCAGCTGCTTCTGTCCTTTTCCAGGATACATGTGGCATCAGCATGATATTGGTACTAACAGATTTTAGAATTTCTACCAATATTTACAGCTGATGTATCACCTGTTAATACTGGCGTATGTTAGTGGCAAACATCAGCTAAATGTACAGAATATTTGGTCAAGTTTTAGGCAGGACCAACACACTTACATCTGCTTAGGCCTTCGTCTTCATTCCTTAAATTTTGAAGTATGTTCTTGGGAATGAAATTTGTTTCTTTGTAAATAAATCTGAATATTTAAATAGCGGCAAATTGGATATTGACAAAAATCTAATATCGACACCCCTAGTCCCCTGAAGTTTTTTTTTATTTTTTTGCCCTGTGATCATGTGGCTGAAAGCATTGAATAGTAGGCTATCCAAAAATAAGGATGCATTGGCATATTTACTAAATGTTTTTAGTAATTTTCTAACAAGAAGAGAGATCAGTGATGACCCACCACAGGTCTGCTCTATTGGATTATGAGGAATAACAGTCTAAGGTGACTAAATACTATGGAATAATTTCAGTTTTTAAATATATTTGTTTAATTTAGATCATGTGAATTTTTCAGTCCTTCAGGACAAAAAAATTATACTGGCTGCCTAGAACTTTTTTTTATGCTCCCAAGGTATCCAAATATTCATATTGTCTGATTTGACAAGTATTGAATGAAAGGGGTCTGGCAGACCGCAGATTTCACACTCCCCCTCTCGCAGACCGTTACTGTGAGACACCGCCTCTGTTAGAACAGAAGGGACATAATTTGCCAGTACGTGTTATAACTTTTTTTTAAATTCAACTTTATTCATACACAAAGTCTGGCAGATACACTCATGAAATAAGCACATAGCTTCATTAGCTTTAGCTAAAACTAACATAGCTGTGCTAGCTACGCAGTTAACGTTATGGCATAAGTCAATGGCATACCCAAAGCTAATGTTGCTAAATTGAGCCACAACTCACATAACTAATATAGCATAATCTAACATAGCTAAGATAGCTTTGTTTGCTTTAGCTTTAGCTGTGTTAGAATGTAGCTACATTACCTACATAGCTTACATAGCTTACGTAGCTTCGTTAGCTTTAGATATAGCTACTTTACTTACATAGCTATGTTACCTATGTAGCTTACATAGCCTGTGTAGCTTTGTTAGCTACTTGACTTTATTAATTATTTTGTAATCAGGTTTCGCAGGACAGATTTTTGACTTTTAATTCTTGGTAGCCTCAACCTTCCTTAACCCTTTCCTGGTTCCCTTATCCCAGTGCTGCGCTTTTAACATAACCTATCCCTTTGCAGAAGTTTAATTTGACTTTTGAAATTTTTTGGCGTGTATTTCTGTTCTGACAGAGGCAATGTCTCACACTAGTGGTCTGCAAGGGAGGATGTCTTAATCAAAGTAAAAAATTCTAGTATTAGTCAACATAGGTTGACTAATTGACTAATCAATTAAATGGTGTAAAATATGTTTATTTGTATCATATTGTCTTAACAGCGATGATAGAGTCAGAGAAGTTTGTATTTAAAGTGTATCTGCATGTTTTTGGTTTGGACTTTTTGTAAGATTTGTTGACAGCCGAAAACATCAATAGCTACATCAGCTCTTTCCTTTATGTGTCTCCAATCAAACATCCTGATGAAAGATTTTTATCCGGTAGCCTACTTGGTTCACCGACTCAATGAGTTTTGGCAGGTGAACAGCAGTAATGAAAGGTATTAATTTCACTTAGTATAAATGTTATCATTTCAAATTTGACTCGCCATATATCTTTTTCTTTAAAGGTTTCACCATATCAGTATTAACCGATTTTATTCATAATCGTGTCATGGGAGAAATGAAGACAGAGTTAACGTTGGGATCAGTACACTTATTGTTTACTTCAGTTTTGTTGATTGCATTCCTGCCTCTCTTCCTTCCATTTCACACCACTGATCAGTTCTAAATGAGGGGAGGGATAGCTATAATCTCCAAGAAGTCTGGTTTGGTTCAGTACAGTTTGGCACGGTAAATCCTGATCCTGCTTTTATTTCTGCAACTAATGTCCTTCCTGCCTTGCTCATAGTGATGGGAGGTCAAGCTCTTCTTATAAATCTGGATTATTTGGCAAAGCTCAGAGATCTTTGGCTTCCAAACACCTCTTGATTTGGTACCATTTTGGCTTTTTCAAACCACAGCAAAATGGTAAAAAGGAAACTGTCTCTCAAACGGGAGCAGTCGCCTGTCGTTCATGTAAAAGAGCAGGCTCTTGGAACCAGCCGTCGAGGAATGTCACCTCATTCCTACTTTTTCTCCAAGGCCGAATGAAAGCAATCTGAAGAATGAGAAAGCATCTCCATAGAAAATCTACAGCATGATTTTAATGTGAAAACTACAAACCAGAAGTATAATCGTTCTGTCTTTATCTTCACTGTGACATATTCTACTGATGTGGAAACCTAAAGCTCCAGTAAATACTAAAGTTTCTAAAGCAACATTGAAAGACCTACGCATTTCGGCTTGGGGCCTTCATCAGGGCCACTACGAGACCCAAATATATTCAAAAGATGTGGACATAAGGCAGGAGGAGGATAGGATAGGATGGTGTTGATGTGAAAAGCTGGACTGGGGCTGGAGCTGAACCAATGAGGTGGCTTGGAGGAGTGAGCTATGCAGGATGAGGTGAGCAGAAGACCTGTGAGGATCTGGACTAGTTACTGATGAACTGAATGGAGGTGGCTGGGGTGGAGGAAGGTAGCAGCATCCGCACTGAAATGAAAGGCAAACTGTGGAAGAGAGGAGAAAAGATTTAAAATATAGAACAGGTGGGTTGTGATTTAACAAACAAGGTTTTGGCAGAATCTGATTAGCTCAGTACTTACAAGAGTGAACACCCATAATCAGCTGATCACCAGAGCGGGAAGAGAGAATGAAAGGAAAAAGGGAGAGACATGAACGAGTGGTGGCTGATGAATGAGTAAGAAACAGTCTTCCTGCTTGATTGATCAGCAGGTCAAAGTTAAAATCAAACCATGATGCAACTGTGACGTCGCTGCGATGCACCCACCCTGAAACGACTATAAGAATTGGAGGCCCGCCTATTTTGAACTGTAAGCAGCATCCGTTTCTTCGCCAAACACAGAGAGCTTGTTTTCGCTGATATTTTATGTCTGTCAACATCAGCAGACTATGTCACAAGCAAGATTAAAAAAACACAGTTCACTTCTGATTTGTACTTTTTAGGGTAAAAGCTCTCTTTAGCCGTGAGCTGGCATGTGCCACAGCCATCGTGCAGCTTACATGCACACAGTCTTAAATGGCTGTTAGGGTTGGATAGATGGGTTTGCTGCAAACGCAGGACTGTATGAATCAGTTATTTTCTTACTTTTCCCAACTTTAACAATAGAAACAGGAACAATTGTGTACCATGCTGGATTGAACCAGACCACTGATTGGAAATGCAGCTTGAGAGTGACTGAACAGAGCCCTTCCTCGTGGAAAATACCATAAAATCAAATCCATTGTGTCTTCAGCAATCTTGTGATGATTGCTATTAAGTGAGAATGCACCTTGTTTATTATCCTCCTTCTAAACCCCGCAGGACCGTATCAGAGGTCATTGCCTTGGATATTCATCATATCAAACTCGACTTTTGTCATTTCAGACCTGGTTTAATCATCTCCTCCATTGTGAGAGTAGACCGAGCTCTCTTACAAGAACTATATGTTCCATCAGAGCTGCCGACGGGAGAACAATGTTTGTTTTCACCCATCTTCTCTAAGAGCTCAGATTAGATTGCACAGTGAAGAATGGGCCAGGTCTGCTCTTAGGTCTTGTTTTTTTTTTCTCCACCACAGCACAATTTTCCTGCAGTAAATTGGTCTGTGTTTGCCTCGCTCTCTACACCAGCAAACAGCATCTCCCCCGAAGCTATAGGATCTCAATTCGTTCTTTCCCCAATGTTGCGCTCTCACAACCCCAATGTTTCTGCTCCTACATGGCTGCTTCTCTGTGATCTTTGCTCTCGGTTCGTTCAGTTTGCCTCCGCTTTGGGGAGTTTTACTTTGCCTCTCTTTGAAGTTCTTTTTAAGAATTCCCCACCTTGCTTTATGTTTAGCTGCAAACATTTGCAAGAACTAACGCTGCACATGTTAAATCAGCATCATCAAGATGCTCAGAGCATTTTGAGATGTGCTTTGAAAGTCTCAATTTTCCATGTTCATGTCATAAAGATCCACCTGAGCAATGTGCAGTGACAGATTTGTTCCTACATTGTCAAAAATCACTCAACAATGCAATAAAGAGGTAAATGTTTACATAACGCTGACGTTCTTTTGAACACAAGGTGGGAGCAGATTGCCATTAAGCATGCTGCGACAGCTTTGCAAAGCTCTGTTGCTGTTGGCCACCTGTTCCGTGTTTTCCCTCAAGGTCTTGTTCAATGTCACAGATTGAGACCTTTTGCAGATTGGCTTGTTCCACAACTTTGAAATGGATCTCCAGCAGGTCCCACATGTGCTGTGAGAAATGAAATTAGAATGCCCACCACCTCACAAAATTGTTTTTCCTCAACATTCCCCTGGAAATGTTGCCATCCATTTTGGTGAATGTTTCCGTGACCTGCATGGATCAGCTCCACAGAGGGGGCCTCGTCTGAATGGATGACGCTCGGAAACACAATCCACTTTGTGCTGCGCGTGTGGTATTCTTTACGATGCACACCATGGTGCCAATCCAGCCCAGTATTACCTGCTTATGAGCTATAAACCCATGATGTCACCCCAGGGCAGTTAGCTGTTTTACAAGTGTAATGGATGGCTTTGATACGCCTCGTGCCCAAGTAGAGCAACCGTGTTGTGAGGCTGATATATTTTTTTCCCTGCTCTAGGAGAAATTGCTGTCTGATCTTTGTTTGAAACAAGATGCCAGCCAAAAGAAGCTGCACGCTGCAGATTTATGGACAGATTTACATCTAGGGGATAACAACAAAAGCTGCATAAATTCTTCAAGTGGATGTCAGCAAAATGCTGCGTACAGCATTCTTTGCAATTGGCAGCATGTTTGGAAACCTCAATCCATATTCAGGCTTTGAGCAAGCTGTGTGAAGGGGATTATTTATCCTGTACATTACACTTAATGGTAAATAAATACTGTTTTTCCCTCCTGCTGGGAAGCTGTAACTTATAAATGGTCGTCCTAGCTGTCCATTTGATAAGAAGTAAGAACAAAAAGGCAGATCTCTGAAAACTGGAGAGGTTTGTGAATCACTTGCAGACAGATTACTGTCTTCAGCACTGTTCAAGGAGGGTCATTATTACTTGGGGACCTCTGGACTTTTGAGAATAACACCCTAATTACAGTGTTTGGTGTGATGCATTAGCTCTGAATAGTCATTCAAAGTCATTAATTAATTGGGGTGAGGAGAAAAATCAGTACAGCATCAGTGTTAATTTCATCGACTGAAACTATAACTAAAGATGTTCGTCATCAGCCTTTTTTTCCATGACAAAAACTAGAGTAAGACTAACAAAAATACATCTTTGATGACTAAAACTGACAAAAAAGTAAGTGTAGTTTTCATCAAGATGACTTAAGCTAGACTAAATGTATTTTAGTTTTCATCTGACACTCAAAATCCATGGTATTTCTCCAATCTGGGTAAACCTGTTTGGCAGAGTGCAGAGAACACACTACCATAATTTGGTACCAGATCTAGGCAAGAAAATAAATTTTTGGACTAAAAGTAAAGACTAAAATATGAGGACTTTTTATGGACTAAAACTAGACTAAAATGTTTTTGAGTTTACATCGACTAAAACTAGACTAAAACTAAAATGTGTCAAAATGACTTAAATGTGACTTAAACTAAATGACATTTCATCTGAAGACTATGACTAAAAATAAAAATAGCTGCCAAAATTAACTCTGTACAGCATAGTATCATGGTATTGTATCGATCCATGCGCAGCAAGTATTTATTTTTTTCATGTAAATTTCTAATATGAACTGAAGTCAGTGATACAAAAAAAACAAAATCAATTATAATGGACTGAGGCAAAATGGAAAACTGTTCTGTGGTCACATGAAAAAAAACGTGAAATTTTTCTGTGCACTAAAGAGGCTGGCAGAGGTGATAGAGCAGCAGAAAGTTAGTAAAACAAATATGGCAGCACCGGAGAAGCATATTAGGAATGCGCTGTTAGTGCTGAAATCAAACCTATCCTTTTCTTCACAAACAAGGCATGAACTAGATAGGCATGACATGACACATGGAGTTTGCAAGGAGGGCCCCATGAAAACGATATACTGTGGCTGACTAAAGTAAGCTGAATATACACCAGGAATCTTTTCTCACTAGATAAAACCTTTTTTGATCAAGTTTTCCTTTCTGGAAGTAAATAGAATGAAAAAGTAGCATAAATCACAAAAATATCGTAATAAATGGTATTGCAATACTCAGTGCATTACAAAATGTTTTAAATCGCGATATTATGGTATCGTAACCAAAGCATCATGATAATATCATGTCATGGGGCCAGGAGTGATTCCCACCCCTAATAATTAACCTGAATGTAGTGACATTTCTGATTGAAAATGTGGAGGCACTGCAAAATGGTGACAAAAGAAGATGCACAATGCTCTTGTTTTATAATTCAACATAAAGAGTAGGGTTATCATCATTAGTACATAAATTGCAATCAGGGGTGGACTGGCAATCTGGCATACCAGGCGTTTTCCCGGTGGGCTGGCATACTTTCAGGCTGGTATGACTTGCCTTTTTTTTTATTCCAAAAGAGCAGAGGCAGCACTCCATTGGTGGTTTTCTTTATGACAGTTCTCTAATACACTGGTTCCCAACCTGGGGTCCGGGACCACCCAGGGGGGCATTAAAGATCTTGGGGGGGGCACAAGGCTTTGTCTGGTCTGAGGCTGCCAAAGTTAGATTTGAAAATATTGACTAAAACTATGATAAAGCAGTTATTAAGTAGATTATACAAATGTCTTTTGATAAAAAAGCATGCATATGCCTTTGTTGTGGTTTATCAGAAAAACAATTAAAATCTATGTTGATTTTTGATGGCAATGTGTCACTTTTTCTTCTCTATTGGGTCCTGGGGAGGCTCCGCTTTTCTTAGATACAAGTGTGGGGGGGGTGCTCCAAGAAAAAAAGTTTGGGAAACACTACGCTAAGCCAATCATCCAATCATGCCTCCTTAAGGTTTGTTTACTACATCGTGGTGATGTTCATCAGTCAGTATTGTTCCTCTGCTGATGGACTATGTTTATAGAATTGTTTGGAGTTGTAACGGTACGTTAATAATCTTAACCCCACTCCATTACCTAAAGAAAAATTAAGACCACAAATTTTTGCAGATCAACAATACAGTACAATAATATTTAGTAATAATAATATTCAGTGGTAATGGATTATGTTATATTGCTTTTTAAATAGTTCCATGATGTCTGATTAACATGTCTGGTTTCAAAAAATAAAGGCAAAAACAAAGAAACAACTGTCAAGTCAAGTACAAATTAATGTGATTTATATCTGGTTGAAAACTGAAGTGATTTACATGAACGCTTCATGAAGTGAACGTTTCACAGCAATGACCGATGACCGATTTTTTTCAATCAATCCATTTTAATACACAACTATTTTACCACAGAGAGTGGGTGCAGAAAAATACACTTTAAAAAAAAAGGAAAAATGACCACCCTAAAATGCAAAAGTATTTCAGACTGGATTACTGTTATTGTAGAAGTCTGTGTGTGCTGGAATATGGTCGATTTTCCAAGATAATTCACTCTGCAATTTTTGCCGCACATACTATGATGGTTGATCCACACAGGATAAAAACACCAAAGTTCTTCATTTATTACAAACTGTCAGAGGTCCCCAAGTAATACTCCTACTATGTGAATAGGGCTTTAGTTTGCATTGTTATATTGACTATTATGGTTTGATCCCTGCAGCTCCTGAAGCAATGAATGTGAATCTAACACGAGGGTCCTGAGATATTGGAAGCGTGAGCTGTCTTCCGGCGGAGCATGTACAAAGTGCATGAACAAAAAGCATTTTCAGTGGATAAAACTTCTTTTGTAAATCTGGATCTATGACTTCTTGTTCAGCTTCTTCTAATGAAAATGTCTGTAGAAGCGTACCGATACTACCTTACATACAGGTTTGGGGTTCACACGTGCTGTAAATCGTTCAGTGGAGCGAGTGTGTTCAGATGTTGTTCCTGTGTCTCTTTTACTTTCTCTGTTCTCTAAATGGTACTGTATTGTAAGATGACATATATTTTTTTACACCTATCATTTCAAATGTTGTATTGTATATATTGTATTTAAAATCAAACTAGATTAAATGAATGAATGCCAACTTTGTGGTGCATTGACTGCTGAGATGGAGCTCTGGGAACTGAAAATATTGAATAAGTGTCTGCAGCGCCAGGGCTTGCAATATTGGTTTGAATGTCATGAGAGATACAAACCAATATTTACATGGCCCTGAATCAAAGATGTCATCACTGTTATCTTTGCCTGATCATGTTTTTTTTTGACTGTTTAGAAATAAAAGCAGAACATACGGTCATGGCGTACATTTTAAATGAAAGAGAGAAAGCTCTACTGACATTTGCAGTTCCTTGAAACTTGCAGCGAGAGCAGCCCTGTTTGAGTCAGATCTCCGTAGCCAAAAGCAAAAAGCATTTATTATTCATTTCAATATTCATATGCTTTCTGCTTTTTTTAGCCGCATGCTTAATGAAGGTGTGGGGATGGTGCTGGCGGGGATACTTCATACTCTTTGTGTGTTTGTCAAGATGTGTCTTACATCTCTTATACAAAGCAAGCTGTCGGACACGTCAGAACAGGGAAGACAAGGACAAGACAAGAGTCATACCCTGGGGAATAGAGCTGATTTAGCAGTTTAGTCCATGAATTGAATTCAGTATGTTCTTACTCCTACAAACCCAAAAATGTTGTATTTTGAAGTTGACCGGATACTTCACGTTTTTCTGGCTGTTTAGATGGATCGGCTCTACGTGGATCGACATGGTTTGGCCACAGCCAGTGCCAAAAAGTGGACCTGGTACGTACCCCAAGTGAAGGGGCTTTTCTGAAACATGCCACAGACCAGAGTGTGCAACGGAGTTGCAAAGATTGCCTTGAAAGGGAGCGATTGCTTCACAGTGCACTTTGTGAGCAGATTGCTGTGCAGACAGAGTATGTGGAATTTAGGGGCAATGATAAAAGAAAAAAATCCTGGAAAAATATCAAAGTGACTGGCAAGGTAATCTGTTTACATTTTATTCCAGAGTTCTCCTGCAATCTTGTGCCCTCTTATCTCCAGCTGCACAGAGCTGTGCTATTCTGCACATCACTCCAGAAATGCATCCAGTGGTGAGGGCAAAGTGTGGCGCAGGTAGATTTGGAATTTGTGGGTAACAAGTACGAGCTGATTAGGCTAGTCACTCTTCCCTATCCTTGGAAAAAGAAATGCAGCATACTACTGAAGGATGTGCATCAAAGACTTCGAGGTGAGTATACTGTATAGTATCTACATGATAGCTGGGTATACTTCATATACCTGCGTATACCAGGTATACCAGGTACTGCACCACAGGTAGAGGTATGCTACTCAGCTCTGCACAACTGCAGTACTTCTCCTCATTTTAAAATCAGGACTTTGCTCAATAACAATGGCACTCCATAATGTGTACCTTCAACCCCAATGCCAAAAAAGTTCAGGCACCGTATAAAATATATAAAATATAAATAAAAACAGAATCCAATGATTTGCAAATCTCATAAACTCATACTTGATTGACAATACACATAGCATCAGATGTTAAAACTAAAACCATTTTACCATTTCATGAAAATACAAACTCATTTTGAATTTGATGGCAGGAACAAATCTCATAAATGTAGGGACAGGGCCACATCTGTAACCGTCTGGAGTTCTGGGAGCTGCTGGGTCTTCTTTGCTGGCTGTTCTGTTTTTTATGCCGGATGTTTTCATTGGTGAAGGATCTGTACTGCAGGCAGGCCATTTCAGCATCAGGACTCTACTGCTGTGTTGTGATGCATGTGGTATGGCATTGTCTTGCTAAAATATGCAAGGCTTTTCCTAAAAGAGACTTTGCTCTGAAACCTCTTTATACTTTCCAGCATTGTTGTGCCTTTCCAGATGTGCCAGCTGCCCATACCATAGGCACTAATGCAACCTCACATCATCAAAGACGCAGGCTTTTGAACCGTGTGCTGATAAGAAGTTGGATGGTCCCTCTCCTCCTTAGTGCACAGGACACGACGCCTGTGGTTTCAAAAAGGAATTTTAACTTAATTTTTTGATCTATGCGACCACAGAACAGGTTTCCATTTTTCCCTCAGTCCATTATGATTGAGCTTTAGCCCAGAGAAGACAGATGCATTTCAAGATGGTGTTCACTTATGACTTCTTCCTTGATACAGCTTTAACCCTTTCAAACCTGAAACCTCAAACAATAGCCAGAAAATTCTAATTTTTTGGAACAGAGATGTTTATTTCACCTTCTACCGAAATCTAAAAACAGAAAAATTGGATGGTATGATGAGCTGTAGATGGTCAGATTTTCAAAGTCTGTGATTTTATGCTGATAAACAGTTTTCTGAAAATGTTCCACAAATTTTAGATGTAGTTTTCTGTTACTCAGATTGGTGAACATCTGCCCATCTTTACTTCTGAGAGACTCTACCTCTCTAAAATTATCCTTTTAGGCCCAGTCACGTTATTGACCTGTTGCCAATTAACCTTATTAGTCTCAAAATTCTCCTCCAGCTGTTTTTCATTAGTACCACTTACTTTTCCAGCCTAATTCCCTACTTTTTAAGATGTGTTGCTGCCATTTAAATTCAAAATGAGCTAAAACTTTTCATTAAATTGTAAGATTTCTCAAAAAAAAAAAAACATAATCTGATATGTTGTGTATGTTGTAATGTAAATAAAATATAGGTTTATGCAATTTTTTGCATTCTATTTTTGTCTACATTTTACACAGTGCCCCAACTTTTTTGGTATCGAGGTTGTACCATTTTCATTCCATGGATAAATTTCCTATAATGAGGATTAAAAGCTGTCAAAAGAGGCCATCCTGGTTAATGCAAGGAGCCACTGGGATAATTCTGGGATCTCTTGAAGAGAGAAGTAATCAGAGGTGGGCGGGGTCACGCATCATCTTTGGTCATTATGATAGAGCGCCCCCTTGCTGCAGAGTATTGTGCATATAAATGAACCATTTCCCTTTCATTGTTTCACAGAGTTTCATGAAAGCAGCAGATTTAGAGACTTTTCTCAGCCTGTAGAGAAGCATATAATCTGTTAATTGAACAGATTGGGCCGTCACAGTGTCATGCTTGATTCCCGTAGCTAATTATGTGTTTAACAATGAGCATGTGGCATATAATGTCTTTCACAACAATAGAAATAGATTGAGCAAAGATGAGAAACAAAATGAAGAATGGGGGAAATATCAGTAAACAGAATCACAGTTATTAAAGGCTTTATGGCTGCTTTGATACTTTTGATAATAGAGTCTCATATTCAATTGGACACCTTCAGGCTTTCACAGCACCAACACTATTTCAGAGACCTTGAGTGTTTTGTCACAGTCGTCCCCGCCTCGCTCCATCTCCTGTCCTTCAAAGTCAACCGGAACCAAAGGGAAGGTAAGCGTACATGACAGCCGGGTACCTGGAAACCACAGCTAATGCACACTGTGAGGGGGGCCTGGGTTGCAAGTAAAAAAGCAATATCCCACATAACAAGACCTGCACTGTGCACAGCGGGAGACGTCGACCAATCAATTGCTGTGCTTGCCATGGCGCTGGCAGCACACCTCCGCGCAGGAGGGCGACCCCCCCATGATACCGGGCTGATATGGATTGTGGGGATTTCCTCATTTGCCTTTTGATCTGTCCTGCTCTCGTGCCTTTGGGAATGTGTCTCTGTAGTGGGATTTAAATTCACATTCGCTTTCTGTCTATTAAGAAGAGGCCGTGTGTGGAGAAATCAAAAGAACAACGACCGCAGCCTGCCTGATTTATTTTTGGTCGCTTCTTCTCTCACAATATGATTTTAAGCATGCAGGAGTGTGTCATCAAAGCCTGTCAATAGCTCCTGATTAGTACACTTTGTGCCCACAGGTGCACAGGTGGAGGCGGGCTGAAGGGGGGGAACTGGAAGTGAGCGAGAAAAAGCATGTTGAAAAGAGGTGTAATGAACAGACAAATGAGTAAATACATGGATGTAGAAGTATTGAGCTGACGGCAGAGAAACACGGAGCAGGCATAGGTGATGAATGGTTCGTAATAACCTGGCGAGGAACCTGTGATTGTGTGTCTAGCGAGTGATAGAGGGGGCCCCTCGGTGTTCAGGTACTCTCAGGCTGATGAGCAGCGAGTTTACAGAGGATACTAAGAGGCCTGAGCCAGCCGAGCGCTGCTGGGTTTTCAACAGCTTTCATGATGGAAGAGGAAATGGATGCATCCTTCTCTGCCAAATCAGGGATGGAGATGGCAAAACGTGCGGATGAAAGAGCATCAATCATCGTTTGTTTCCAGGAGAGGGAAAATTAAAGGTATATGAGATGGAATCTGTCGGTGTGCATAACTAGATTTGAGCTATATCACATGCAATGATGCTGAAAGTCAGAATTAAAGCTACAAATCAGTGCCTATTAAAAGTATTCACTCCCTTTGGATGTTTTACCCTTTTATTTCTTTCGTTAATTAGTTATGATCAATATAATTTGGCTCATTGACAAAAAGAAAACTACAAAAAAAACTTTTTAATGTCAAAGTGAATTAGATACAAATATGTGATGTAAAATAAGTGACTGACCTGATTCAACAGTGTTTCAGCCAGTTGGTGCTAGCAGTCTCACAATAAGTGAAATGAGAATCACTTGAGTCCAGTGAATGTGTCTCAAATGATTGCAGTATAAAGAGACCTGTGTCTGGAAGGTCTAGTTTCTGGTTAAATTGTATTTTTAGCTACCATGACACCATGAAGACAAAAGAATACTCCAAGTAACACAGAGAGAAGGTTACTGAAAGTATGAATCAGAGGATGGATATTACAAATTCTCAAGGCACTCAACATCCCTTAGAGTTCAGTTAAATTCATCATCAAGAAACGGAAGGAATATGGCACATGCTCACAAACTGAGTGATCGAGACTTGTGAGAGAGACCACCAAGACACCTATTGTCTACTCTGAAGGAGTTAAAACCTTCAGCAGATGAGATGGGAAAGACTCTGCATACAACAACTGTTGTCCAGGTTCTTCACCAGTCAAAGCTTTATTAGAGAGTGGCAAAGAGAAAGCCTCTGTTGGAGAAAACTCAACTGGAGTTCACCAAAAGGCATGTGGGAGACTCCAGAGTCAAGTGACAGAAAGTTCTGTGATCTGATGAGACCAAAATAATGCCTTTGATAGACACCAAACATTGCACATCGCCACAAACACATCATCCCCACTGTGAAGCACAGTGGTGGCAGCATCATGCTGTTGGGATGCTTCTTGGCAGTCAACCCTGAAAGGCTTGTAAAAGTAAAGAGTAAAATGAATGTGGAAAAATCCCGGAAACATCTTATTCAGTCTGCAAGAGAACTACAGCTCGAAAGCAGATTCATTTTCCAGCAAGACAATGACCAGGAGCATACAGAGAAAGCTACACTGAAATAGTTTAAAGACAATAAAGTGAATGTTCTGGAGTGGCTGAATCAAAGCTCAGACCTCAATCCCCAAAAAAAGTTCTTGATTTTTTTTTATTATTTTTTATTTAAATTTCTATTAAATACCCATTTATAGGGGACACTGTATTGTGAGGCAGGTGTCCTGAACCTAAACCTAATTTTGTATAGCATTTAGAAACTAGAAAAGCACTTGGGGAGCGCAGACCTCTGCCATTGGCCTTATCTTCCAATAGTGAAGAATCCTTTAAAAAATTCCTGGATCCATCCCCATGTGCCCCCCACCACGGCATTCGCCAGTTACTCCCTCCCTGCTGGGGTGAGGGTGTATATTCCTCTATTCCTCCCAGCATTGTGAGTATTCTTGCTACAATTCGCTGTCTTTCTCTCTGTTACGCTCCGTCTCTTCTCCTCGACTGGGCATGCGTCTTTCAAACTCTATAAACTCCAAAACTCTGAATAGAAACACACCCAAAAATGCTGCTGGGATTGAAGTTACTCATGTCCGCCATCTCCTGGTGTAAAGTGGTAACAGCACAGATCTCCACCATTAGCCCTATCTCCCAATAGTACAGAATCTTTTAAAAAATTCCTGAATTCAGACGGTGATCCCGATCCCTCCCATCTGATGACGGTGATCTAATCAGTCCTTCCTTATGCCATTTCTGACATTTCCTGAAAATGTCATCAAAATCTGTCCATAACTTTTTGAGTTATGTTGCTAATAAACGAACAAACGAACAAACCCACCCGATCACATAACCTCCTTGGCAGAGGTAAAAAAAAAAAACTCTTTGATATGTACATTTTAAAGTAAGAAAAACCTTTTATTTGATGTTTGTTTTTTTTTACCGTAACACTGCTGTCACCACTAAATGACTGCCAACACTACTATAACTTGGCACCATTTCTCAAAAATGATAAAACATTAAGATAATAATCATGGAGTTTTGATGTTGTTTAGTTAAAATTTGGGAGACATAAAATGTTGGGAAACTGAAAATACAAATCAATAGCGTAAATAATCATAGAAATGTGTACCTTGAGTTTTAGCAGTATGCAAGCATTTCATATTTAGAGAAATCTTTTTTTTTTCCTTTCAGGTGTTTCAACCCCTGATTTTGCACCAGTTTGGCAGAACTGCCCATATTTAGTTACAAAATGGTGTCTTTACTGTGTTTTACTGTCAAAAAAAAACAAAAAAAACACTATCCTCATATGAGGACACCATTTTTTTTATTCTTGTTGTTGAGACACAATGTTTAGTTATTTAACTTAAGAGGTCCTACTAATCCTGAATAAGTCAGGATATCAAAAATGCATGACAAATGAAGGCTCCGGTCTCAGGAGATTAAGTTAAAGGACCTTTTTCAATAATTTCAAATAAAAAGAAGAGATTTTGTCAAGGTTAGTAGCTGTATCCGCTGATGGCAGGGCTTGACGAAGGATTAATTGTGCCTGATTTTAGGCCTGCTTCCTGTGTCCCTGACCACATAGGCAAGGTATAACTGTCTAGGTCAGAAGTTTAATTACATGGATTAAGCTGAACTCTCTCTGCATGTATGGTCCATTTCAGTGGTGCAGAAAAGCCATGGAATTCTTTTCATTTGCCGTCATGATGTTGAGCGTTAACAGTGGAGCAGCCCAGCAGAACGCTGTGTGCCTCACTTTAACTACTCCCATGGCATTTACAGGGTCTTCATGAGGAGTGGAGATAAAAGGAACACTGCTGCAGGCGCTGTTGGAGCCGGCTCCTTCTTCCGACTGGATCGTCCCCACAGCGAATGAGGGTTTAATCGCTCCCAATTGCTTTGCCTCACAAAGGTGTGAGCCCCCTCCTCCTCCTCCTGCTAGCACCACCATCCTCCCATCTGTCTCTCATTGTTGCCAATGAACAAATCTTGCCGCAGGGAGATGTGCCGCCACTTTCTCCTCTGTCCCTTCTTCCCTAAACCTCCTCTTTCAGCTTTGCAATGCCTTTATCCTTCCGGGAAAGGCGGGAGAAGTAATCAAAACAATTAGAAAGTCAGGTTTTTTTTTTTTTTTTTTTTTTTCGTTGGAGGCTTGTGTGTTTTTTTCATGCCAGTCTCCAGCCAGAATGAAACAGGTTGTGCCCATGGTGGGGTTTTTGGAACATCACAAAGGCAGCAGCTGTCACAACACAAGAAAAAGCTTCAGTGGCGTGCTGCTTCTACCAGCAGGTTTATCATTTGGCACTTTCAACAGGAGATCCACAACCAATTACCAAAAACACTGAGGGGGAAAACAATGTGTGAAGCAAAAAAAGTCACCTTGATATGTTCCCTCAAACGGCAATGAGACGACAGACTCTCATCAAGAGCGGTGGAATATTTAGCAATCTGGATGGCTGTGAAGTAAACAAAGGAGCTACACTCCTCATCATGCTCACTACTGCTGCCTCCAGGGAATATTATCTATTTTTCCAAAAAGGAAGACAGCCCAATCTCAGTGCCAAGCTTACCTTGCAGGGCGTCTCGTGATCCAAACAGCTAAAAAGGAAAGCGAGGCAACGTCTCAGCGGATCAGCGGATTCTTGACTTTGATGAGACAAAATGAGCTCAGCTTGAGATGTAATATGTTGCCTGGCCCTCCCCGCTGCCCACTGTTCATATCTATCCCCTACAGTAGCTCTCAGACTCGCGGGCATGTCGTCCGAAATTGTAAAGGCCTTAATTAAAGATTAATGTCAGGGTTTTCTTGCATGGGCCGCTTAGATAACTCATTTCCCAGGGCGCTTTGCTAAAAACCACCCAGGCTGGACACCAGATTTTCCAGCTTTCAGAACAAAAGCCTTCAGCTCTCCGGCCAACACCATCCTTTCAGCTGAAGGACGAGCAATAACAGCTCCGCCGCTGCCTCTGCAGTGCCACCACTGTGACTGGAGCAGGGGGAGGTTTACTCATTTTAATTATCACAGGCAGGCAAAGACACAATCAGCCAGTGGAAGGCCCGCCGCCTGTGCGACAATTACTGCTGCTCGTCCTCTTCATGAAGACTGTTTATAATGTCAGGGCGTGCCACAGAGCGGGGAGATCTGTACAGGAATCACCTCGACGTGCCTCTGTGGAGGTGCACATGCATGGCGTGTTTGCAGAGGCGGAGCATCATGTTTGCATGTGTGTTCATGTGAACATGTGTTTTGTCAGCAGTTTCAAACAGATGAGATCCAGACGACTCCAGTGGAGAGCCAGCAGGGCTGAAATGAGGCTGGTTGGTTTCTGTGTCACGAAACACTAGATTTTTATTTCAGCATGATGAAAAGATGAGATTCAGTGACACATTAACTGAAGACACATCTGCTTCAATGTTTAAAATCAATATACTGTGTGGCTCATAACAGTGCATAGCAGATAAATGAATGGTCCAAAAGGCCTATTATGCAGCTCTCTCTCTGCATCTCCAATTGAAATTTTACATAATCTAAAGCAGGGTTACCACACACTTTTAAAATCAATTTGAGACCTTTAAAGACCCGAACTGAGAAAAGGTAATGCTATATTTGCCTGGCAAACACTGTTGAACAGCTGAATTTTCTGATTTAATTAACTGTTTGTGAAGTGTCAAATGATTTAGGACAAAGAAACTTTGTGGGCATATAAACCTACATTTGTTGATCAAAAAGATTAATCATGGGGCCGAGTTGGTCTAATGGTACAGGCCATGCACCGGGTTCAAGTCAAGCCTGTGGCTACTTTCCTTTCCTTTCATGTCTCTCCTCCACTCTTTCATCCCTGTTTCTGACTCTATCTTCTGCCCTCCAATGTGAATAAATGCATAAAAATCCCCCAAAAAGTCTTTCACAAATAAAAATGAAGCCATGTGTTAGTCCATGCAGGACATGGTAGTCATCAGCTGGTGGCTAGCTGATTGTAATTATTGCCTACCAGCTCCCACAGCCAATCACAGTTCTTTCTCTCAACACAGCGGTCTATTTAAATATGACGTACCTCTCACTAATCCTTGTTGGCATTAACGCTGGTGCACCACACTGCTGCTGCAGGCAAAGCTTAACCTCCTCCACCCCAGCCTCCTCCTTTAAGCCAGGTGTACACGGTGCGATTTTCCTGCAATTCAGCCACAAAGTTAGAGTCGCACGACTCTGAAGTTGGACCGATTTTTAGTAGGATTGGGCGTCATTTGTCATGCTGTGTACAGGGGACTACAACGACCGATCACGGCCCGACTATAACCATACGACCTGCTCCCGACTGGTCGGGAGGATTTCTGGCATTTTTGATATTTTGGTCGTACGACTCCAGACACTTCACAGTGAGAGCAGAAATGCGAGCAGAATAAACAACATTGGGGGTTTGTTTTCCTTTAAACGGTCAGACAAGGTCCTAAATTACCACGACAATGGCTGAAATCACTTTCTGATGCACCCCCGTTAAGATAAAGGAATTAAATGAGCAGGAAATATTCCTACCCGCGGACCTGCAGCTAACACAGAGGTGGTGCTGTGTGTGAGACAGGGAGAGATAGGAGAGAGAGAGAGAGATAGGAGAGAGAGAGAGAGAGAGCTTTTGAACTAACTTAATTGTAGTCACTATGCATTGTCATAAATATATCCATCCATATGGGGGCAAAACATGTGGCTTGACTAACCGAGGGAGCGTCTTTTGAGCAGAGCCTTCTCCGCCAAGTTAAACTTTATATTCATTTTGCATTAAAATGGTTAAATGTAAGACAAGAGTGTTTCTGGCCAAATGTAGAATTATGCTTTTTGTGAAGGAAGTCCTGTTAAGTTTAAGGTGGGGCTGTCCTATTTAAAGTAGGTAACTTGGCTCTGAGGTTTGAGAACTGGACTGAGGTTTCACATGAGTACAGGGCTTATGTAGTCACATTGAGTCATATGGAATAATAGGGGGCATCTGGGGTTCTTGCCCCAGGAAATTTTAAGCATCCAACAAAGAGGCAGAGCCAGAAGTGTAACATTGACCCAAACATAGTAAGGTTATGGGAAGCACTTTAAGTGGACTGGTACACACCACTTCACAGTGCCACCTTTTCTAAATTTTACCCCATGGTATACCAGGACTTTTTAAAGTAAAAAAACGTGAATTTATCTTGGACAGTCCAGTAGCCTACAAGTATGAGACAGGACAAGAGCAGCAGTGCCTCTAGTATGGAGCCTGCTGCTCTGCTAACACATTTTCCTGCTAAAACTGTAGCCAAACAAGACACCAAAAATAATAATATTCAATAACAGTAACGTTATTCAGAACGAATGGGAGAGTGATGCTTTTGTTATGTCTTTGTAGATAATAAATATCCAAATATATATCATGTGCATACCTTATCGTCCCTTTCAGCACACGTTGGTTGAGCCACTGCAACATCTTCCTGCAGCCACGGTGATGTAAATTAAGTCGATCCTTGTAAACCCTGTGAAAGAAACTCAAATCATAAAAAAAACATGATCACACTGCAACACTCAGCCAGATGCCCAGGCCAGTAGTAGATAACAGAAACAGGGTTTCAAACACTGAATATGTACTCTGGGGGGAGTGGTATCTCATCATCTCTTTATTTGCATTACATCTCAGATGCCAAAATGACCGTATCATTGCTTTCGCTGCGACTGTGTAAGCAAATCTCTCCCCTGATATCCAGAGGGAGAGGCAGTTTCTGGCAGTGATCCAGTCTGGTGTTGCCTTCTTGTTAGTTGTTTTTCTGCAGCAGGAGGATTGATTTGTCCTCATCTGTAGTGTCTTTACATTAATCATGCCAGTATGTGGAGAATCTCTTCTGGAGTACATGCTAAGACAGATTGTTGTTCTGAGCTGTAACATATAAAAAATACTTCATCCAAATTCTCACACCAACTCATTTTCTTCCTTTAAAAGTATGAAAAGTATTCACATGCCCTGGATATTTTAACCTTTCACTGACCAATCATGGTCAGTATAATTGGGTTTTTGGACAAAAAAATACAAAAAAAAAACCCTCTTTAATGTCAAATTGAAAACCAATTTCTACAAAGTAATTTGAATTAAATAAAAAGTATGTGAGGTCAAATAAGTGACTGCATAAATATTCACCCCTGATTCAACAGAGGACCAGCCAATTGGTGCTAACAGTCTCACAATCAGTGAAATGAGGATCAACTGAGTGCAGTAAATGTGTCTCAAGTGATTGTAGTTTAAAGACACCTGTGTCTGGAAGCTCCAGTCATTGGTTGATCAGTATTCCTGGCTACCATTACACCATGAAGACAAAAGGACACTCCAAGCAACTCAGAGAAAATGTTTTTGAAAGTCAGTGGATGGATCTAAAAAATTCCAAGCGCTGAAAAGCCCCGAGTGTAGTTAAATCTGAAAATCTGAAGAAAATGGCACATGTATAAATCTGCCTAGATCAGGGCATCCTTACAAACTGAGCATACAACAACTTCTGCCCAGGTTCTTCATCAGTCAAAGCTTTATGGGAGAGTGGCAGAGAGAAAACTAATGTTGAAGAAAACTCATATTAAATCAAATCTTGCCAAAAAGCATGTGGAAGGCTCAGTTGTCAAGTAGAAGAAAGTTCTTTTGTCTGATTAGACCAAATGTGGCTTTTTGGCCAGACAGACGATACATTTGGTGGACACCAAACACTGCACATCACCACAAACACACCATCCCCACTGTGAAGCACAGTGGTGGCAGCATCATGCTGTGGGGATGCTTCTTGGCAGCTAACCCTAAAGGGCTTGTAAAGGTAGAGGGTAAAATGAATGCAGTTAGGAAAATCCTGGAGGACAAATCTCTTTAGTCTGCAAGAGAACTACAGCTTGGTTGAAGATTATATTCCAGCAAGACAATGACCTGAAGCATACAGCGAAAGCAACACAGAAATGGCTAAAGACAAGGTGAATGTTCTGGAGTGGCAGAGTCAAAGCCCAGACGTCAATCCAAATATAGAATGTGTGGCTGGACCTGAAGGGCTGTTCATGCCCAATTCATGTGCAACCTGACAGAGCGTGAGCAGTTTTGAAAAGAAGAATGGAGTACAACTGCAGTGTCTAGACTTGTAAGCCTGACTAAGACCTATCCACACAGACTCAGTGCTGTGATTGCAGCTAAAGGTGCAACTACTAAATACTGAATTCAAGGGGTTGAATATGTGTGCAGTCACTCATTCATATTACATTTTTTATTTAGTTGACATTACTTTGTAGAAATCTGTTTTCACATTGACATCAAAGAGTTTCTTTGTAATTTTTTTGTAAAAAAAAAAAAATCCAAATTATAATGACTTTGATTGATTTATAAAATCAATTACAGGGTAAAACATCCAAGTGGGTGAATACTTTTATAGGCACTGTATAAAAACATCTGACAAACCACGGTATTCAGTGTTCTGGACATGAATGCATCAGTTGGTTTGTGTGTCACAAGTTTTTCTTCATCAACACAGACTTTCTAATGTTCAGTCCGGTTCACTGTAACTTTATTTAGTTTGATAGTTCACTCACTGATTGGGCAGTAGGAATCAGGATACCAGCCCAGTGCTTAAAGTGAGACAGCTTGTCTGCTGCTAACAAACTATTAAGATGTTTGGAGAAGGCATCTACATGATCCAGAACATTCTAATATGAACTGACCTCAAGCTTAAGCTCCATCCACAAACATGAAAATAGTCCAAGTTAAAATACTGTGACTGAATCTTTTATTCCTCTTTGCTGTCTCTATCTGCTGTCTCTCTCTGACTAACCAGGGTTACTATTCACAGCTGACACTGACAGACTCACCTGTGACATAAACAGCTCTGACGTATCTGTCCCCTTCACTGCCAATGCTGAAGGGTTCGGTAATGCTGCCCATATGTGAGGCCTAATTACTTTCTCAGCTGGCCCCTGCAACAAGGTCACACTTGTTATGCCAATGTCCCAACCACACAATCAGATTCCTCACAAAGGGAGCTAATCTCATTCCTTCACAAGCCATTATCTTGATCGGACCGGCTTTTTACGCAATTTGCAACGCTGTCCAGATGAGAGAATGACTTTCCTTTAGCGGGGGTGAAGACGCTCGTCAGCATCCCACTGAGAAGTTTCAAACTGTCAGCCGACATCCACCAACTCCAAATTGGAGTTAAATTGAAGAGGCGTCCGGTTGGAGAAAGGCCAAGACAAGCAGGGCCGAGCATCGCTGCAGCGGCAGATGTCGATGAAGGTTTTTAATGGAGCTGAATTAATTCACGCAGGGTGTAATTTGTTCCGTGGATGTGGGAGGCGTTCTAAGCCTGAACTTTCCCAGGGTCGCAAGAGTCGTTATATTGATAGACATCTGCTGAGGCGGCCTGCGAATCTGCAAAAACTGACAGATCTGCTGTGATGTTCAGATAAAGATAAATTGCAACCCTGCAATGTGAGGCTTGTTGTGAAGCCGGAGCTGTGTGCTCCTATATGTTGGCCGGGTCTCTGTAAAGGAAAGGTTCACAGTGAGTAAATCTCCTGCCTGCATAATCTCTGAGCTGGATTGAGACTCCAGTCTGACACATTATTATATTCTAACACCAAATTCACGACTGTTTCACATTTATGTACATTTATATCTTTCTCTTGAAAAGTTATGTAGTACATATCAAATGCTTTCTGTTTGGCTAAACTTTCTTTTAAGGAGAAAACAAATTAAAAATCTTTTATCAGCTACATTGGACAATCTAGTCACCAGCAATGTTCTAAGATGGACTTGGCAAACATGGCAGTTTTGAAGCCTGAATAGTAGTTTGGAGGTAAATTTCAAACAAAGAACCATCAAACTGAGAGACTCATCATCCAAAGATGCTCTGCAGCCCTCCACACCAAGGTGTGAAAAGAAATATCTCAAAGTCTCAGATTGGCATGAGCATATGCCGGTTTGGCACCATGTCAACTTTAGTCCTGAACTGCTTGGGTCTTCTGATGGCCATCCTCCAGGCCTGCACCTGGCCCATACCCCATCTTTCCAGGTATCCTCCCATGCTCCCGGCGTCTGGACCAGCCCACAGGGTCATGGGCACCCAGTATGCAGTGAACTGGACCAAACCCGGGAAAGTGCAGCTGTTGGTCCCATATCAAGAAGCTGACCTTTCCCCTCCCTGTTCTCCTGGGCATGTCAGCATTAGACACACAGTCTCGCTAATGATACCCAAAGATGCGCTTAAGAGAAGTCATCACAAAAGATTCAAATCAGTGCTATCAGTCAGCTTTTCCACCACAATGGAGCTTCCTGTTTGAGGACGCGTCTAGCGCTGATGACGCAGTGTTTTGAGCCCTCTTCGATCTCTCTGATCTGACTGGCTTTACATTGATTTAAAGCAAAAATCAAACTGTAGACTGCGCAGCACGCCTCTCTTGTCACATTCTCTCTTTCTCTCTCTCTCTTTCTGCCATCAATGAAAAAATAATAATTTACGCTTATGGTGAAAAAGAGAGATTTGGTTGAGTTTTGGTCTTGTGTCATTAATGTTTAAGACGTACAGTGAATGCTGGCATTAGACCGCCACTGTAATACGGGCGTAGACAGCTGGAACAGAGGCAGGGATAAAAGTATCTCCCCGTGTCCGCGTGGGCTGACAATTTATCATGGAGGAGGGGGGTATCTGGAGCAGAAGGGGTAAATCCCCCTGGCACATAGCACCCAGCAAAACGCTTGACGTCAGCCTGACTCACTTGGAGGTGGGGCTGGTTTGCTTTTCTGCACGCATGGTGCGGCGTTGCCAAACTGGTAATGGAATATTAAATCAGCACAACTTGGTTTGGCTCATTGCTGCTAAAAGTTGCACTGGAAAAGCTGCACTGATCAGCTGATGGATGGATTAGGCTGCCAAGATAGGTGAACTGCTCTAAATCGTCCATGCTCTCACCATTCACAGACACAGATTCAATGGCAGCATCCAAGGCATCCCCAAATGCCATGCAGGGGGTCCAAGACTAGAAAAGCTCTCTCTTCCCCCTCCTCTGGGCCATCCCACAACCTGAAAAGTAGTAGAGCGGCTGCTTCCATCTTTTTCCCAGCTTCAGCTGAAGTTTTAGCGCCGTCAGCAACCACCTAGAGTTTTCTTCCTTCATTCCTTTCTTCAACATCAAGGAATGTATCTGGATAGGAGTGCTACAGAGGAAGGACAATGAAAGAACTCAGCTGCTGCCCCAAGAAAGTCGATAGAGCCTTGTTCTAATCAGAAAGTTGCCAAAGACTTTTCACTTGCTGAAAGAAACCTGGTAGAACATTAATGGACTGACCATTGCTCACTACTGGATCTAGTTGGCTATCAGATTCTAATCACACACTATGATCACAAGAGGCTTTATCTGGGCAGAAATAGCTGTAGATAGCATTTGTTGAAAGCTGCATTTGTTGTCTTATTGTCTCTCCTTATGTGTTGATGTTATACTTTGCTGTGTCCATTTATATCCAGTACAGTGCCTACATCTGCCATCACAATCAAAGTCTGGCCACAAGGTTTCTGCATGGTAAGGTTACTGTACTGAGGTTGTAGCTGAAAGTTCAAGTTTTTTTCACCATCTTTTGTTCTTGGTCCACCACCTATAAAACTTATACAGCTGTATTGTTTTCTTTGTCCCAGTCAGCTATCTCAAGAATGTCATCTCTGCCTCTTTCTCTGTTTCTCACACAAACACAAACATTTACCACATTGTTTGCTTTGTAAATAGTTTGTTTTGTTGTAGTTTAGTTTTATAATAGTTTTTCTTTTTAAGTGTCATTGATTCTGAATGATTTTGCTTTGTCAAATATATTTTTTATTATAGATTTAAAAAGAAGTTCTTTCAAAATTTAAAGGGATCTTCTGAAAACTTTGCAGAGATGTTGACTCTTACTCAAGAATGAACTGATTTGATTTTTGAGCCTGTTGGTCAAAGGTCAACTGGTTTGGTCCTCATGTTCATCCCTTGGAGTTCATCAAGAACTTTACACACTCTCCACTTTGACACTGAAATAAACTGCTAAGATTTTCACAGCTCCGTCAAGGTAAAACCAACCCCACCCCGTCTTCTTGCCACATCACTGTACTTTGGCAGGTACTGACCTCACAGAGGCATATAACTGCTTGGCAGTGGTTGTAGATGCTGATTTTTTTTTTAACAAGAAGTTGATAGCCTCATTCCTAATACCACCTACAGAGTTCAAACTTGGTCTGGATGTTTCGCACTAGGAGAACTGCTGAGTAGCTGAAAAGAACCTGGGGTGTTGGCAGTGATTCAGAGGTCTGAAAATGGAGCTGGTCTTCTTGTTTAAAGATCTGTCAGTCAATTTTAGAGTCGCTGTAAATGTCCGCACCAAGGATGTGACCTGGACCGCCACAAGCACAGAAAGACTCGAGGCTCACTCATTTATTGACACCATTTAAGAAAACTAAACCTACAGCATATTTGCACAAGGGAATAAAAGGCTTTAGCAACAGATTTCTCAGTAACAGGAGGATTATTGTAACCTTTTTTTCTGCATGAGAAGCTCCATTGAAGCAGCTTGATGCTCTGGGCTCAATCCAACGCAGAGCGACTGTGGCTCTCCTTGACATTGTAACTAATCCAGGACAGCCTGAGGCCACACACTGTCAGTTTAAGTAGGCACTCTGAAAAAACCTCAGCTGTGATGAAAATAAATCCGTCATTACACATGGGCAGATGATACAGGAGCTCTGAGGCTTGTTTACCTCCTGTGAGTTTCACTTCAGTGTTGACAGAAGCTTTAAACGCTTGTTGTGTTTTAGAGGGCAATCCATTCAGTTTGATACCCATTTCCTCACAAAGTGTTAGGAGAAAATAAGGGCTGTCAAATGATTGCAGAATTGTTATTGCTAATTGAGATTAATCCCATTCTTATTCCATTTTGGAATACATTTTTCAAGTATTTAAAAAAAATTCCACTTTGGCAATGTGAAGCAGTTCTTACCAGTGTGTTGGTTTGTTAATCAAATTGATGCAAAGTGATGTACTGTATAATCTTGACTCCTAGATTTATTTATTCAATGAGTGCTGTACTGCTACACTAGAGTGGTGTAAAACCATGACTCAGAGGTAGGAGACAGCTCCAAAGTGCTTATTCTCTCAAATATAGTTAGTTATACATTAAGAAAGATGAAAGAGTGCATGTACAAAATGACTCACTGAAGTCAAATAATCCCCAGTTCATGTGACTGCATTTACACTTTTTCAGAAGATCCAGTTTAGATGCTTCCTCCTTGCAAGTGACCCAGTTAAAGCCTGAGTCCACAGGAGGGGTCTGGCTGCAGACCACAGATCTTAGACACCCCCTCTTGCAGACCTTTATTGTGAGACGGCGGCTCTGTCAGGATGGAAGTGACGTAACTTGCCGGTACAACATATTTGCCATTTTAGGCGTTTTTAAATTTGACTTGATTCATATCAAGTCTGGCAGTTACATTCATGAAACAACCACAGTGCAAACAGACTAAGCAACATTTAACAAATGAAACAGAAACAAGGTCAGAGGTCTTACCTGGTATTAAATGATGCACAGAGCCCTTTTAGAAGTGGTTATGTGAAGAGTGGCTTGCTTTAGCTTTGTTAGCCTAAGCTAAAGCTTAAAGTAGATAACGTTACCACCCCAACCAATGTAGCTATGCTAGCTTAAGCTAACCTGAGCTTTAACAAACATAGCAATGCTAACACTAACACTAATGCTAGTTATTTAAGCTACATAGGTAACATAGCTGCATAGCTTATTTAGCTTTATCAAACACAGCATAAGCTACTAACGAAGCTTTGTTACAACCAAAGCAATCCCTCGTTAATGTGGCAGCATTGTACTGTTTAGGAATTCCAGTTTAGTTGCTGTCTCTGTGAAAGTAACCAAAATGTATCTAAGAGATTTTCTCAAGAAATTGCCTTTGTGACACTTTTACTTTGTAATTTGCACTGTCTTTGGCTAAGGGTACGTTACGGCCCATCCAGTTAAAAACCTATTTTAATGGAGTGGTGCAGGAATGAGTCCTAAAACACAGAAGTGAGTTAGCATTTTAGCACTTCCGGTTCCCTCATCTGAAAGTCTTTGGGATTTTTGAATGAGTTTTTGGTTAAATACATGAAATAAGGTCTGTGGTGAACACAGGCTCAAGAGAGTTTAACCATTTATCCTACAACATAAAATACATCTGAAATGTGCCCCACCTTTGAATTGTGTCTTTTCACGTCTTAATAAAGGTGGTTGCTAAAGGAAAGCTAACAAGGACTACAGCGTTTGTCAGGAAGACTCTACGGCATCATCTGAAGCACGGCAACTGAGCCTGCCATTCACTTGTATCCACTGGTGATGACGTTAAATTCAGTTGACCCTGATGCAGTTCAATATAGCATGATGTCAGCTTTTTACTTTTGTGAGTTAGATTAACAAACCAGATATGATGCTTATATTATCAAGATTATCTTTATGAACAAAACATGTAAGTTTCATAAACTTTTATTGGACACAGAGCTTATTTTCAGCAACAATCCAAAAACCCATCAAAAAATCCCATAGGCTCGACACCGAGGGAACTCATGCAATGTAAACTTCTGGGCTTGCCTACAAAATTACTTCACGACTGCACCACTCTATATCGAAAGAAAATAAGGAACTTGTGGTTGGTAGAGACATTGTCTTTTCAACTGGTACAGCAAAAGTCCTAGGATCAACTCCTTCACGAGAAATTGCAACTTAATTTTCTGACATTTTTCAACTTGCTACATTTATTTCACTTCAGTTTCATTTTTTTCCACTCCCAGAACCACCATGGGAAGCAGACCTTGCTATTGAAAGTCAGATTATAAAAACTAAAGGTACTGGCAAACAGAAGAAGCAAACAGCAAAATGTTTGATATCCCAAGACAGGCATCGCGTCTTGTGAGGAGCGGTTGTCACTATTTTTTTAAATAACTGTGAGAGCAGAAAGGTGCTACAGTGAGTATCCAGCTGCTATCTACAAAGCACCTAAAATTACGAAAAAAAAAAAGCACAAAATTAATGTTATTTATCAAACTAAGTGGGTTACTTTATAAACTGAATTTTAATGCAACACCTTAATCCTGACAGCCCTGTTTTAAACTCAACCCTCTCAGGCATACTGTAATAGTGTTTGGGTCCAAAATCCTGTTTTCAGATGAATGTAAATTTTGAATTTCAGTTGTAAATCAAGGTCCCAGAGTCTCAAAGAGGCACAGAATCCAAGGTGCTGGGAATCCAGTGTACATTAGTCTCTAACTTTGAATTTCAGAGGTTTGGTGTCACGCCACAGTGTTCAAAGCTTGTTCAAAGTTTTACCAGTTGCCTAATTTCCCTTTGTGAGTCCAAAACTTCAACATTTTTCATCCAAAGAAACAGAAGCCTCCATGTTTCATAAAGTTTTACCTGTAGTTCTGGTCAACCGCACTAAATAACAGAACTAATCAGTTTTCTGTATTGTGATTGGATAATCATTTTGTTAGGAGACAGGCACACTGAGGAATTGTTTTGAGGAGGAACATCTGAGGATTTTTCCTCAAAGTTCCACTTTCCTACTGGCTTTTGGATTTCTTCACTCTTGTCTGTCAAAGTCTGCAGCACTGTTGTACAGCACTGCCATCTTCTGGCTCTGCTGTGAACACCCTTCAAAATAAGAGTTCAGTTTAAAATTACAATGCTACAGCCTGTAAATGCTATGCCAATTAAAACTGGAGTATTTGTGAGGGAAAGGAATAGATTTCATGATAAATCAATTGAGTGTGTTTGGTAAATATTTCATACAAAGCTGAAGGGATTTAAAGGTCAACCCCCACACTAACAGTTGATGAAGTCAAGCTATTTGCAATTTCTTTTTTGTATAAGATTTCTAAAAATTAAAACGTCCAGTCTTACCTAACTTGTTTGTTTCTTGATTTAAACTTAGTCAATGCTGTATCAGAGCCAGCTGCAATATAAACTGTTGAAAAAAAAATCAGTGTTGGTTCTGAATATTATACAAGAGTTCAACAACCTTTTCCAACTAAAGATCCCAGACAGAGAAGACTACATGTATCAATCAAAATTAATTGAGAAAATCTACTAATATTTGCTTTTCAACTGATTTATTTTTCATTTACTGTCTTGGGCTGGAGGGATTAACCAGTTACATGGTACATGTAGAACCAATGTAATGGTATTGTTTCCAGAGAGATGGACATAGACACCCATGCCAATTAATGGCAAAAAATTCATTATGAAAACATAGGTGAGTGCAAACTAGCTCAAAGTAGGTACTCCACATCACTTACAATGACTAGCTGTGGTTACATGAACATTTTTTCCATTATCTGAATGAATTTATTCTGATTGGATTAAACTTCTCTCTCACATTGATACTAAAAGATACAACCTGAATAAGATATGCATGTTCATCATCATATATTTGATCTGAATACAACTGCTCTGACATGTGCAGCATCATCCAACCAGTCAACTCTACCGAAAATTTCTCCTTCACCTTTGTTGTAAATAGACTGCTGACACTTGCTCGTTTGTTTGAACTCCTGCTCACGCAAAAAAGCAGATCGTTCTACTGTTTCATGTCTGTACCTTCTACTATTTCATCAACATTTCTGAGCTCTTTTAAAGTTTCAAGTAAAATAAAATTATCTTGGCAATGGATCAGTTTTGTTTTGCTACTGTCATGTGTCTGTCTGTTCCGTCCAATAAGAAAAAAATCACCCCAAACAAGGACAGATGATCAGATTGGGTGTTTTCATGGACACTGATCTGATAGACCACCTCTCTTGATCAGAATTAATATTTTTCCGAATGAGCCGAATCTGAATGAAGTGTTTAAATGAAGCATTTTTTTCAGATCAGGCATTTATTCTGACTACGAAGTGGTCCATGTAAACATAGCTTCTGTCAGCTGTCATTCAGTGTCTGTAATGTTAAAGACAGTCATATTTTTACAACACAATGTCTGATCTCAGGTCTGTTTAGTGCTAACCTGACACCCCAGATTAACTGTATCATATATATTCATTGCAGATATTCCACATTCATCTGGGAAAGCTCTCACAGAGTGCATCTGGACTTTTTAAAAGAAATCTCTGAAGGTGATTGGACGAGTGCTCTGTCTATCACGTTCATTACAGGCCAATCAGAGCGACAAGACAAACTGCTCAGATCCAGTTGGACGGGCAAACACAGCTGAGTCTACTAACAGAGAAGCATGATGTGGATAAAACTTATGCCGAGGCCGATCATTAGAAGAGCGAAAATGTATTCTCTGTCACAGTGTGGCTTTTTTCTCTCATTTAAATAATGAAATGTAGTCCAGTTCTGATAAAACTGCTGCTATACTAAAGCTACATCACAGCTAACAGCTACACTAAGCAGAGTCTATTAGTATCGGTAATGTGACAAACATAGCATTTAAGGCATTTTCCCACTGGGCTGACTCACTTTTTTGTAATGATTGCTTCTTTCTTTTACTTGAGTAATATGTCCACAATGTTCACCTCTGAACAAAAGACAATCAGTGACAACAGAGAGAAAACTCATATTTTTTTGTTGTTTTCTGCTCAGCTTTGTGATAGTTTGGGGGTATAATTTGGTTTTACTATCAAAGGGGTCAAAAGACTGTGCAGTTATGTCATATTTGACAAGAAGAGAAAGACTGGTTTGCACATTTTATTTATTTGACTCAAAGCACATTTTCACTGCATCCATTCGCACACTCATAATAGAGATGCTCTGTAAAGTGACCGTCAGTGCTAACTAATGTCATTCACACACTTTCATACACCTTCACATGCCAACATGCTAGTTAGGGATTGAACCCCCCCATCCTTACTACAGACAGATGGCAGGCTCTACCACAGCCACTCCAGGGGAACTTCCCTAATGTTGAAGTCTTATCATTAGAATACTGTTTCATCAAATGGGAGATTTTCTCTTTAAACAGCACACATTTTATACCTTAAACCTCCAACATTTACCACCGTTGGGATCCGTCATCTCACCTGTGATATAATCCTTTTATTAAGGAGACTGAGGTTTCCATCTGTGTCTGAAAAAAGCCACATTTACTGAGTAAAAAGTAAGTCCCATGATAGAGAAGGAAATGGAACAATTTCTGTGTGCTCTGGCAAAGTTTCACAGTGTTAAAGTGACATTTAGACTGTTCACCTTACAAAGAGTTATTTAAGTTTTAAAGATAAATGACTCAAGACTGGAGCACAAAAGATCTGAAAGCAAAAATGCCTTCGTTACTTTTGAAGCCAACTCTACCAGGGTATGACCAATGTCTCAAAGTTTAAGTAGAAGTTTTTTTACTCTTTACTTTAAGCAACATAACAGGATTTATTCAGACAACTTAAGTGTTTTAGGTCTCTCACATTAAAGCTCTAAAAGATGCTGAATGACAGCATGGTTAACTTTTCAAAGCAGATAGATTGACCAGATTTCATGTCCGTCATCAGGAAGATCCATCTTGGGAATGAAAAGACGAATCAGCATCAATGATGAGAGCTAAGCAGAAGCTAAAGGTGTGGTTTACTTGTACTGTGAGATGGTAAACATTGGCTACAGGTAATTAGCAGGACATTAGCTTAGATGTAGCTACAGGTAAAGAGATTAGCTTAGATGTAGAAACAGGTTAAGAGATTAGCTAAGATGCAGCGACAGGTAAAGGGATAAACTTGGATGTAGCAGCAGGTAAAGAGATTATCTTAGATGTAGCAACAGGTAAAGAGATTATCTTAGATGTAGCAACAGGTAAAGAGATTAGCTAAGATGTAGCAGCAGGTATAGAGATAAACTTAGATGTAGCAGCAGGTTAAGAGATTAGCTTAGATGTAGCAACAGGTCAAGAGATTAGCTTAGATGTAGGGACAGGTAAAGAGATTAGCTTAGATGAAGCAGCAGGTAAAGGGATAAACTAAGATGTAGCGACAGATAAAGAGATAAACTTAGATGTAGCAACAGGTAAAGAGATTAGCTTAGATGTAGCAACAGGTAAAGAGATTAGCTTAGATGTAGCAACAGGTTAAGAGATTAGCTTAGATGAAGCAGCAGGTAAAGAGATTAGCTTAGATGTAGCAACAGGTTAAGAGATTAGCTTAGATGTAGCAGCAGGTAAAGGGATAAACTAAGATGTAGCGACAGATAAAGAGATAAACTTAGATGTAGCAACAGGTTAAGATCAGCTTAGATGTAGCGACAGGTAAAGAGATCAGCTTAGATGTAGCAACAGGTAAAGAGATCAGCTTAGATGTAGCAACAGGTAAAGAGATTACCTTAGATGTAGCAACAGGTTAAGAGATCAGCTTAGATGTAGTGACAGGTTAAGAGATTAGCTTAGATGTAGCAACAGGTGGAGAGATCAGCTTAGATGTAGCAACAGGTAAAGAGATTAGCTTAGATGTAGCAACAGGTTAAGAGATCAGCTTAGATGTAGCGACAGGTAAAGAGATAAACTTAGATGTAGCAACAGGTAAAGAGATTAGCTTAGATGTAGCAACAGGTTAAGAGATCAGCTTAGATGTAGCAACAAGTAAAGAGATTAGCTTAGATGTAGCAACAGGTTAAGAGATCAGCTTAGATGTAGCAACAGGTAAAGAGATCAGCTTAGATGTAGTGACAGGTTAAGAGATTAGCTTAGATGTAGCAACAGGTGAAGAGATCAGCTTAGATGTAGCAACAGGTAAAGAGATTAGCTTAGATGTAGCAACAGGTTAAGAGATTAGCTTAGATGTAGCAACAGGTTAAGAGATTAGCTTAGATGAAGCAGCAGGTAAAGAGATTAGCTTAGATGTAGCAACAGGTTAAGAGATTAGCTTAGATGTAGCAGCAGGTAAAGGGATAAACTAAGATGTAGCGACAGATAAAGAGATAAACTTAGATGTAGCAACAGGTTAAGATCAGCTTAGATGTAGCGACAGGTAAAGAGATCAGCTTAGATGTAGCAACAGGTAAAGAGATCAGCTTAGATGTAGCAACAGGTAAAGAGATTAGCTTAGATGTAGCAACAGGTTAAGAGATTAGCTTAGATGTAGCAGCAGGTTAAGGGATAAACTAAGATGTAGCGACAGATAAGGAGATAAACTTAGATGTAGCAACAGGTTAAGAGATCAGCTTAGATGTAGTGACAGGTTAAGAGATTAGCTTAGATGTAGCAACAGGTGAAGAGATCAGCTTAGATGTAGCAACAGGTAAAGAGATTAGCTTAGATGTAGCAACAGGTGAAGAGATCAGCTTAGATGTAGCAACAAGTAAAGAGATTAGCTTAGATGTAGCAACAGGTTAAGAGATTAGCTTAGATGTAGAGACAGGTTAAGAGATAAACTTAGATGTAGCAACAGGTGAAGAGATCACTTAGATGTAGCAACAGGTTAAAGAGATCAGCTTAGATGTAGTGACAGGTTAAGAGATTAGCTTAGATGTAGCAACAGGTGAAGAGATCAGCTTAGATGTAGCAACAGGTAAAGAGATTAGCTTAGATGTAGCAACAGGTGAAGAGATCAGCTTAGATGTAGCAACAAGTAAAGAGATTAGCTTAGATGTAGCAACAGGTGAAGAGATCAGCTTAGATGTAGTGACAGGTTAAGAGATTAGCTTAGATGTAGCAACAGGTGAAGAGATCAGCTTAGATGTAGCAACAGGTAAAGAGATTAGCTTAGATGTAGCAACAGGTTAAGAGATCAGCTTAGATGTAGCGACAGGTAAAGAGATAAACTTAGATGTAGCAACAGGTAAAGAGATTAGCTTAGATGTAGCAACAGGTTAAGAGATCAGCTTAGATGTAGCAACAAGTAAAGAGATTAGCTTAGATGTAGCAACAGGTAAAGAGGTAAACTAAGATGTAGCTTTAGCTGCAGTTTTATCAAGCCTGGAGAGATTTCTTTATCAAATGAAGAGTAAGCAGAAGAATTGGTGGATAACAAATGTGTATCCAGGCACTAGTTAACTATTAATGAATTAGTAACTACCTCATAGTTAACCATTAATAATCAAGTAACTAACAGATATGGTACTCAAATTTTGAATAGTAGGCAGGTATTAAATACATAACTAATTACAAGCTTACCAGCAATGAATGAGTAACTGACTTCTAGTTAAACATTGATGAATGAGTAGGTAACTACTAGTTCACCCTAGTTAGCAGGTAACAAATGTATAACTTAGAATTAGTTTACATGAAGTAATGAGTAATTAATGTGTGAACCTTCTTTTAAGTGTTACTCCTGAATTACTCAGTAACAAGTTAATACAGAATCTTTCAAGTATATCACAGGGATAAATAGTTTATTTAGTGAGAAAAACATACTTAAAGTATTTTAGCTGAGCTTATGACAAATCAACTTAGCACAGAGACAGCATGTTGCAGCCTGACTACCAGACACAGGGCTTTGTTGGGCTTTACTGGAGACACTTTAGAAAAGTTTGTCCAAAACTCTCAGTCAGTGAACAAAGACTCAATCAAAGGTGAAATAATGAAAAGATCAGCTACAGATCACTCTGACCTTTTCACTGACCAAGCAACCGTAATGGAGATGTTCTCAAACTGTTACCAAATGATGTTTCATTGTTTGAAGGCTTAGTACTCCATTACAACTACTAGATTAATTTTTCATTTATAATATCCTTTATAGTACAATAGGACCCTGCTGGAAGACGCATTACCACACTTATTTATAGTTTACATGTGGTATCACATGCTTATAGCCAGCCCACTTGGGAGGCAAGAAAAGCTTGAAACATGGAAAAAAAAGAGCACAGTTTTAAAAACAAGACAAAGGAAAGGATTTCAAAGATGACTGAAAATTTAGAACATAAAAATCCTTTAAGGGTCTTTATTTCTGGGCAGTGGCAGCATACGTCATGCTCATAAATAGACCACAGACATGACAAAAACAATTAAAAGTATAAAAGGGTGTGCAAAAATGAGTAAATCTTAGTTAGAATTTATCCATATTCAGTCATGTGACTGAAAGTATGAACAAGACAGGAAATTGCTGGAAAGAAAAGATAAAATTCACAATAATCCTGCTTTTATTTTTGTAGATTTGTTCCCAAATTGATTTCCATGATGCAGAAGCTTTTCTTCTGCCTGTTTTGTTCTTTCAATGAGCCATTCCTCAGCCTGAAGGCATACTTATGTCTCTGCAGTCATTCACTCTGTTTCAGAATGACTGCACTAGTTAGACAACACTGCCCTCTGCTGTATGATACAGACACTGCTGAATAACAGGGGAGGGATCTAATGGGAGCTTCCTGTGGGATGTCTTTTACCTTTATTTATGCAAAGTTTGCCCTTTTCCTGCCACACATGAGCAGTTTGACACATTCAAGTTCAACTGGAGCCAACTGCAGCTGCTGGAGCGTTTAATGTAGTTACAAGAGTCAAAGGCACCTTACGGTCACTGTTAAGGTAAAGTTGAAACAACATTGTTGAAGTCCAACTTTTGATTCATTAATCAATAAATTAAAAAATCATGAAATGGTTAAAGATTATAAACTGACGGCCTAAGCAACATGACATAAATCCTTTATTTTTTCTGACTTATGTAATTTTTTCAGGATGCCAAGGCTGGCTTTCCTGTGATGCTTTATTTTCCATCACTTGATTTTCAGATTTGAATCGTTACCAGAAACCCAACTTTATCTAATCACGAGACAATAACATGAACACAATATGTAGACAAAAGTATTCAGACGTCTGCCCATTACATTAACAGGGACTGTACTGACATTGTAATGACATTCATTCTGTACAGCTTCTGATTTGTGCACTGAGGCACAAACAGAAAGAGGCCTCTCCCAAGCTCTTGCCGTAAAGTTGGAAGCATAGCATTGTCCAAAATGTCTTAGTATGCTGACGCAATAAGATTGGCTTTCACTGGACATAAGGGCCTAACCTAAACCTGAAAAACAGCTCCATAGCATTATCCCTCCACCAAACTTCACAGCTGGCACCATGCAGCCAGGCAGGTAACACCCACTGCTCCACAATGGAAGGGGGTCCCTCCATGCCTCAAGCCCTTCTCCAGTACTATACTTATACCCATTCATCCTTTCAAACATCAAAAACCCAAATCCTTACCCTCATCCCTTCATCCCTTCATCCAACCATCTCGAACCCTTAACCTTATGCCTTGTCAGTTGCCCTCATCCTTCTGTCCCTGAATCCTTATGTTTATCCCTACATCCCAAACAACCCTGCCTTCCTTCAAATATCCCAACTCCTCATCCTCATTTCTTCATTCCTTCATCCCTAGATCTCTTTGCCTTGTCTCATTCCTTATACCCCTTCATCCCTCATGAGGGGATACCCTCATCTCATCAGGGACACATCATGTCCATTCACATTAGATTTTTATAACCTTACAGTATTTTTTTCTCAAATCTAATGATATATTTTTGATATGTGTGAATGATAAATGAATACATTCCCCTTAAATACCATATTTGGTACTTTAAAATGAGCCCCCAGTTCAGACCAATCAGAGGTGGATGTAATGGTGATGTCTTCAGGCAGGTAAAGGTGCTGATCTAAAGGAGGCAGGTAAGCATGAAGGCCTGATAACAATGACAATAAAAAATAAGATTTTAACTAAAACAGCCTAACTACAACTTGATAAGTGAAAGCTGCAAAAAACAGCAATTATGCTTTTTTTTTTTTTTGCATTATTTAACTAAGATTTTCTTAAAAATTTTTGACTAATGAAAAAAAAAAATCTTATACTCTTGATTGCATACATTTCAAAATGCAAACTGTGTTTGTTTGGTTTTTTTTTGTTTTTGGAGAAGGACCCCTTGACCCCGCTTTCACTTAGCCCCTCTAGACTTCTGGGTTGCATGATGCCCCTGCCTTATCTTGTGATCCATAACAATAAAGTATTGTAAACTTTTTAAAATTGTTTTGTCTTTGTTAATGAATTTGAATTTTTAAGTATGCAGTAGTACTACTTCAACAGTGCCTATAAAAAGTATTCACCCCCTCAGATGTTTTACCCTATTACTGATTATTAAATCAATAACAGGGTGAAACATCACACAACAACAAGAGGGAGAATACTTTTAAAAGGTACTGTTTAAGATCAAAGTTTGATCACTTCTGCGATGGGTGAGAGAGGTTTAAATCAGTGATTCTCAACTGGTGGGTTAGGACCCAAATGTGGGTCGCAGAGCAGTTTTCAGGGGGTCGCGGATAGGTGTCTGATAAAAAACAATGATGCCAAAGTCCTTCAGTCCTTAGTTGATGTGAATCTACACCTTGCATTTGAACCTGTTTTACTGTTAAACAGGGTAAATTTAAATGTTTGGTCAATATTTCAACTAATTTTTCTCCTTTTCTTGCAATGAATAAAGCTTCTTTTCCCATGATACTGAAGTAATTTCTCAAGATCTCTGCAAAATTGTAAAAAAAAGTTCACATAATGATGGGAAAGAGGGTTTAAAACTTGTCAGTTCTGTCCTTTCTATTTTTCACATCATGTATTTTGGTCCAAACTGCAAATATTCAATAAGCTAAACATGAAAATTCTGGACACTTGGGTCGTGATTTGTTGTAGGAGAGACTGGTGGGTCCTGAGGGCGGACCAGTTGAGAACCACTGGTTTAGATCACCACTGTCTCATCAGTGAGATCAGTTAAATGGGTTACAAAAGCCTTTACATGAAAGATCACAGTCAGTCAAGCAGGTTTCGTCTCATGAATCCTTTAATCATATCTTGAAACAAAAAAGACTCAGGGTGCAGTGATAGGTAAATAAATATAGTTTCTCAGATACACATTTTGCTTGATGCTCAGGGAGTTTATTTTCAGGACTTTTAGCTGAGAGGAGCAGAATACAGGCAGGCCTCAATGCTGGACACACAGTCGAAGGGTCTGACTGGAGAAAAAAACATCAGGAAAAGAAAATCAAAAACATAGCAGCTATAGGAGGGTGAAGGAAAAGGACACATCACATCTTCACAGCAGGAGCACGGCCTGGTACTGTGTGAAGTCACCACGGCCCGTGGGAATGTCGTCAGTAAATCGTGCTCCGTTTGAGGATGTATGGCCTCCGGGACTTGGTGTTGTGCCCTGCTTGTCTCTTCAGGATGTAAGGTGATTTTCGTTTCAGCGGAGTGTCGCTGTTCTCGTCCAAATATTCTGCTGAGTCGTGGAGTAGCTGTTAAACAGAGAGGGAGCGGAGGGTGAGTGTGTCAGGAGATGACAGGAAAACACATGTTTAGCTGCTGAGTGGCGAGGTAATGGGAGGCTGTAGCTGTGATTACACAAGAGCTCCTGCTCTGCGCCTCCATGCATGAAAAACAAGAGCTAATCTGAGCTGCTGTGTTAAGATTAAAGAGAAGCTGAGAGAAAGGGCGGTGATGGGACACTGATGGAGGAGACAAGGGGGGGGTTAATGAGGCGTGTTTACTGTAAGACATGACGGACAGCCTTGTGAGTGTTTAGTGTCTGTTAGAGCAGTGATTCTCAACCTTTTCAGCCCACGACCCCCAAAATAAAGGTGCCAGAGACTGGGGACCTCCGCTGTACCTGACAGTGGTTGAAAACAGCCATCCCCATTCAAGATAAGTCATGTGCAGACAAGGCTGTCCATAAGGGGGGATAAAGGGGAGAGCTTTCTGGAACCCAGCCACACTGGAGGCCATAGAGTCAGCAAAATCATGGTCCACTGTTAAGTAAAGCTGTGATATCCATATTCTATATTTAACCTGAATAATACCATGATGAAATTGGATTCTAGAAGTAGCAGAAATGAGTAAGAAGTGGCAAAAATTTGATAAAAGTGGGAAAAAATAAGCCCAAAAAAATGGCAATAAGGGGTTAAAATAGTAAAAACAGGCACAAAAGGTGGTTGAAGAGTGACAGAAATAGGTTTAAAGTGGCAGAAATGGGTGGAAAATTTGGTGAAATGAGATTTAAAAGTGGGAAAAAGTGGTTTAAATGGGCAAAAACTGTTGGAGGCAGAAAAAGAGGCAGAAATTGGCAGAAATTAGTTAAACTGGCAAATTGCAGTTAAAGGAGTTAGTGCCAATAAAGGCACTGCCAACAGAGGCAGCAATAGGATGGAAAGTGGCGAGAACAGGCAGAATAAAGCAGTGGAAATGGTTTAAAATGGACAAAAACGGATTTAGAGTGGCTAAAATATATTAAAATTAGCAAAAGAAAAATGGGGGAAAGCGATTAAAATGGGTTAAAATTTGACAAAACTGGTGTAAAGTGGGTCTAAATTGTGCAAACCTGATGAAAAGTGCCACATAAAAAGAACAAAATTTGGCGCGAAAAAATCATTTGAAAATTATTCTGTTTTTTTAAGGCATCTGTCGACCCCCTCTTATTGCCTTATTGTCCAGGCCCCTGTGTTGAGGACTGCTGTGTTACAGAAGTGTTAGGATGACACATTACAAAGTAAAATGTGGGAACACTTGGACTTCTTATTAGTTGTAATGAGTAATAGAAGGTGCTGATTCTGCTATACAAGTAATAAACATGTCATAATTTGTCTTTCATAAAGTTACTGGAAAAACTCGATATTTTCTGTTCCTTTCTGTAGATTTAATTTTCTGTAACACAAACGTATCCTAAACTGTCACTTTTCTCAGTATGGAATATGGTAGAATACATAACTTTTCAATGGCAGTAATCTTGTAAGCATGTCAGTTAAAAGGAAGCTGCAAAAAAAAAAAAAAAAAAAAAAAAAAACTGTTTTATTTCCCTTTTAAATGGTGCTACATTTGTAAGGAACATGCTTTTGTGGGATGAGCAGCAGAGCTGAGTATGTGGGTTGTGCCCATGAAAAATTTGCCAAATCTTCTCTGCCAATGTGAAACAGGTAATTCTTCTTGTGCTACTTGCTCTTATTTTGAGCTTCTGGTACCTCCAGGTGCTGATAATCAGGTGCCTTTGTCAGCATCCGTGAGCATGGACCCTGCAACAGTAGTCAATCAGGTCTGCTCCAACAATACCAAGTTTGACTGATCTGGATAGAGTCCGTGCCAAAGGGCAACTTCAGGCTGGTGTTCTGAAAAACCAGGTTAGGGTTAGTGGGTTAGGGCGAAAGCTAAAGCTAATGTAGCATTATTTGGATTCAGCCCTAGTACCATCGCCAAACTGAAGGCCAAGTTCAATATAACAGGGGATGTCAGAGACATGCCACAAAGTAGGCGCCCCAAGAACACTACTTCCCCGAGAAGGCCGTTCCTTCACCCTGTCACTTAGGAACCGTAGGCTGTCTTCTACAGATTCACAGTCAGGGTTTGCCTGATGATATGGCTGTCAGCTCTCTGTCCAGACTATCCGGACCAGATTGCACACAGAGAAACTCTGGTCTCAAAGGGCTGCCAGTAGGCAAATGAAAAAAATGTTAGGAATACTTCATATTTAAGGCCCCAGGCAATTGCCTTGTGCCTGCATAGTATTTTTTCTTGTTTTGATTGGAATTTGTTTACTGTGTATAAATGAACATACGTGGAAAAAAAAAGATGTTCCTTTAATGTAACTAATAAATGCCAGCCAGCCAGTAGTGGTATTAGTGATAGCTGAATTTGCTACAGGCAGAAACTGAAAATCTTTACTGGCAGCTAAATAGAATCACCACAACAGCAGCAAATACACACCAGCTCACACCTCTAACAAGCCAAGAAAGACAACAACTGCCACCACTCTCTGTCTGTTTCCGTGTCTTTGTGTCTCACCCTCTCCTCGCGGCTCTGCAGCGCTCTGCAGATGTGTTGCAGGTTGTACAGCTCTTCCAGCAGCTGGAGGCCCCCCTCCTTCAGCTCGGCCTCCTCCTCCTCCTCCCCCTCCTCGTCGCTCCATGCCTCCTGCTGCAGACTGCTCACCAACCGGCACAGGTTGGGCAGCGACATGCGCCAGTAGGGGGCACTCTGCTTATTCTGTTTCATCTGCAAACGGGGATAAGAGGATGGAGGGTTAAGGTTTGAAAATCAAATTCAGCATAAAAAAGATCCTTATTGTGAAGGGATGAGTTAATAAAGCTTATTGAACACTGTGTACTAGAGAAGGTGACCAAAGACAATAAAGACATGTTTGTTAAATAACCTAGTATTAAAACCATGAGGACTATTCCCTCTTAGAAATTATCCTTATTTTATCGGTCTGAACAACAGAGAGTTTTCCATGGCATAAAAGAGCTGCTTTGATAATTAGATACAGCCAAAAATAGGATGGACACAATCACGAGGATTGTTATCTTAAAAAAGTCTAATCCAGCAGTACTGATGTAATGGGTTTGCATGGGCGCTTATCACCATGCCTTTTGGGACTGTGATGGGACTAAAGTGACTAGCAAACAAGCACTTTTTTTTTTGGGTTCATAAGGCTTTAAAACATTTGAACATTTTCCCATTATTTGTACGGATCAGATAGGTTCACTTTTATATGATGGAAATCATTTTTAACATTTATTTCATAGTATCTTTTCCACTAAATATCATGCTTTGGTAGAGGTTTTATTATTTTTTTGTACTTATATTTTAGAAAGGGAATATACAATTGACTCCAAATCTGTTTTCAAGGTTTAATATGACAATAGTCTTTCTTAGCTTATTCTGATTTTTCCACATGATGAACTGCTTTGATAATTATGTCAATGTATGTATGGATTTAATTGTGTTAATATTTAAAATTCACAAAGTAGTTTTTTTAATCTCATCAGTTGCATGTTACTTTGTCCTTTCAGGTTCACTGTGGTTAACCCTCTGAGACTTACGTTAATGTAAATGATAAGAAAAGAAAGGTTATTAAAAGTTAAATAACTTTCGAACCATAAATCATAGCCTCTTGTGTTTTTTTCCTCTGGAAGCCTGTCATTGTGCCATTCTAATGACACTATCCATGCCTTCATAGCCCATACAGAAGCTTTTCTAGCAAGCCTGAAACTTGGGTGTCTCTCTGGGGTCTCTAAAGATTAAATCCAGACCAGTAAATCAAACACTGAATGTCTTTTTATCAATTTTTAATCAATTTACGATCATTGCTTCTGCTAGTGGATAATGCTAAATGCCATTTTGTATCCCACAGTGTTTTGTGACAAACTGTGACAACCAATTGCTGGCTATTCCATCGTCCAAGCTTTGTCAGACTGCACAAATCTTACAGTGTTGATCTCGGTGGATATGGCCTGAAAAGAGCCTGTGATGTGGCCCTTTGTGTCACAGCAGACAGGAACTGCTTTAAATAATGGCACAAATGGAACCAATACAAAGAAGCACAAGGACTTTATTTCATTATAAGTGAATATTTTGAGGTCTTTTTGTCACAGATTTGTGTTGGGTTTTTTTGTTTGTTTTTTTAGGTCCCCAAAACATGGAGGAACAAGTTTGTGCCAGAAAAAATCTTGCTTACTGTATTGCACATTAAAAAAAAGGTTTTAATTCCACTTATCTTTTTTCTTTTGTCTTCACAGCCCCTTAACTTTTTTAAAATTCAAGTGATATTCATGCAGCAAACATATTCTTAAAGCTCAGCTTGTCCTAAAAAGAAGGATGTTTAGTGCTTGACTGTGCATCTAAGGGCTGATGTTAAACTAACTTTTTAAGACAATAAGTCCAGGCGAGACACAATGGCTAAAAAATAGCTTAGGGTCTGAAGGGTTAAGCAGCTGGATACCACTTACTGTAGCATTTTCTTGCTCTCACAGTGGTGAAAATAAGGAGCCTGCTGCTCCTTTGAATGTCTAATTTCTCTTAAAAAAAATCACAGACAGCTGAGTGGACAAGTCAAATGTAATCTGCACCTTTGTCATATCAAATATTTTCTTTTTATAGTTTCCTTCAACTACTTTCATCGACTTTTCCATCCAAAGCAATCTTCCCTCACGGTTAAGCTAATATTGCTTATTTCATTCCAAAATGAATACGTTTTTATCTGATCAGGAACTAAAGTACCCTTAGCATAGACAAGTATTAATTACAAGGTAAAAGCAAAACAAAGAACGGTTTGTTGAGAAAAGCTCTTAGCTTTTTGTTCACCCCCGGGGCCTGTGTTCATTTTTGTGATGGCAGCGCTCACAACCTCTATGTCTGAGCACTTACAGCATTAAGGGTGCAAAAGTTGACTTCAGATTCTCTTGGTAGAATCTTTCACATTTTTTAAATAGCTCCACGCACTCAATTCTCAATTTTTCAAGGATGTACCACCGAAAATGAAAATGATGGCAAGGAATATGGGGCTGGAATTAGCAGCAGCTGTAGACCTGGAAACTTTACCCCTGAAAAGATTTATTAGATCCGTTTCTCTTCCTTCAATTTGATTGGTCAGTGAGAGATAACTGGCAATGATGAGTTGAACTGGTTTCATCTGAGAGCGCTAAAAGTTCAGCCATAAAAAAACAGCTAACACCAAGGTCATTTTTAGCACTCAGTACACTAATGCCGCGTTCCAGCTGTACTGGGAAGTCGGAATTTCTGAGTTCCTAGTCGGAAATTTTATCTGGAACGTCCCCTGAAGTCCCCCCCTCACCAACCCTGACTTGACCACGTCATAATCCAAGATGGCAGCATCGTGCATCAACAGTAGTGAAAGCTCTCGTAATGTATTATTTATTAGCACTCCTGTTTTGTTTTTGTGAAATCAAATAGGCGGTATATGTAGTACTGTCCAACGTCTATCTGTGGACATGGTACTATGGTGTTTGTATGTGTAAAATACAGTGTTATGCTTTGTTTTCGACTGGTATAGCTAACAACAGCTAACAATGGCTAAACATTACAACAATAGCAACAACAGCAGGTTTTCCGACTTGTTTACTGGAACGCTGTCAACTTGGGTGTGACGTCATTCCCAGCTCCGACTTCTGAGGTAACTGGAATGTACCAGGGCTGAGTGCTGAAAACTGTAAGTCCAGTTAGAGTTAGAGTTACAACAGTGAGGAAGGTAACAGTGAGGATTAGAAGTCAAAAACCTGATCTGCAAAACTTGGATTACAAAATGTTTAATAAAGCTGACTAAACAGTCTCCTTACGGGAGAAAACTTCATGACAAGACTAACGCAGCTTACACAGCTAAGGCTAAAACTAACATAGATAGTTTTGCAGATCTCATGTAAAATAGCTACACAGCTAAGATAGCTCAAGCTAACAAAGTTACATTAGCTTATGCTATATTGAATAAAGCTAAGTTAGCTCTGTTAGAGCATCACAGTGAGCTAGTCTTTGCCCTTGATGTTCGTCTATGTTTCGTTTTGTGGCTTGGGAAAATGGAAAACAAATAGCTCAAAGTCCTGTTTTCATTTTTCATTGAATAGTAGTTGTTCCAGGTACCTGCATCACACCACTTCCCCAGAATTGCATGACAATTCATTATAACCTTTCCTGCTAAGTCAATGGAGGTGCTGCGATTTGTTTGCACCGCCATCATGACCCGTGTAGGGTGCTACATCACTGTAGGCAAAAGAATACATGATTTAAACACAGATTAGACCTCTGACCTTTTTTCTTCTATGTTTGCAATTTAGTTATTTCATGAATGTAACTGCCAGACTTTGTATAAATAAAGTTGAATTTAAAAAATGTATAAAACAATAGATACGTTGCACTGCAAATTATGCTGTCTCTGTCCAGAGCTGCCGTCTCAGACCAGAGGTCTGCAAGAGGGGCTATCTGAGAGCTGCTGCCTGGGGCTAGACCCCTCTCGGGGGTACAGGCTCTAACTGGGTCCCTTCAGGAAAGAACTCACCCAATCTGGATCTCCTGAAAAGTGACATTCTGTCACAGTAACTGAGGATTATTTAAATTAATTGAGTCATTTTGTACATGCAGTCCTGCATATTTACTATTGTATATCAGTGTTAAACAATGTGTTAGACCAAATAAGCACTACAAAGCTGTCTCCTATCTCTTGGTCATGGTTTCAGACCACACTGGTGTAGAAGTGCAGCAGTTATGTAAATCATCAATCTAAGAGTCATCATCATTCACTTAGCAGCGTGGTAGAAATTGCTTCACATTAATACAGACTTAATTTTTTCCTTTGAGATGCAAATAATCGATTCAATTGATTTTGTATGATTAAAACTGTGAATCACAACTAGCTATTGAAATTCAGCCCTTAATTATGATCAGAAAATAAATTATTTGATAGGCTGACATATTAAAAAATACTGAAATCATGTCTTTTTGAAAATCAGATTTTACAAAAAAAAAAAGTTAAAAAATAATTTCCTCCTCTTTCAATACTATTCTTGCGAAATTTTCTTTTGCACCCAGGATGCTTCATCTTCAACATGCTGAAGATGGCTGCACATGAAAACAGTGTAAAGATAAATGGACACTGGTTCTTAAGCGATCTCATCCCCTGGAGTGATATTTCAGTCACCTCTAACCTCATCTTGCTGCAGCTTGTCGGTTTATAATCTGGTTTGAGTGTTTTTCAAAACGGCTCTTCACCCCGGAGCCCCACACATGGAGACCTTTAGGTGTCACTGTGGATGATGGAGAGATTCAGGGGGCGAGGAGAAACTGTTTCCAGGAAGTTATTGTAAATTGCCACGAACCCTCAAGCCCTGAAAGACTCACTTTGCTGGAGTTTATTATGAGCAGCAGAGGGAAGTCTCCTGTGATGATGTAAGGACAGGTTGAGTACATGATTCTTTATTCGCCGATAGGAGAGAGACGTGTGATAAAAGACATCAAGAGAACAACACACCAGGGACTGATCATGAACGCACACTGACATTTAGAAGCAATTCATTCAGTATGGGATTTTTTTTCATTTTGTTTTAAATTAATCTTAACTGATTAAACAAGAGGAAGGGACAGGTTGTGCGGTAAGGTCTCATCTAGATTTCCCTTAATTTCTGTAAATCAATGACGTTGAAGGTTGGAAAGTAGAGTTAATTCTCAGGGCCAATATTCTTAAAATCCCTGGTGGCCTGATTGTTATTAATCCTTTGAAAGTGGCCCTTTAGGAGGTCTGTTTTATTGATTTTTCTTTAGTGAAATGATCAGAAATAGAAATTACATTAGCTTGCAGTGCACCCTTTCACTGATTTTATAAATTAATCATGGTTGATATAATTTGGCTTTTTGACAAAAAAAAAAAAACCCTCTTTAATGTCAAAGTGAAACAGACTCCTACAAAGTAATGTCAATTAAATACAAAAATATATGTAAGTTAAGATAAGTGACTGCATAAATATTCAACCCCTTTGTTTAAAGTTACTAACCTAATTCTGCAAAGGTCCCACCAACTGGTGCTGGTAGTCTCAGAATTAGTGAAATGGTGATCACCTGAGTCCATAGACTGTTTAATAAGTATTCCTGGCTACAATTATGCTATGAAGACAAAAGAACACTCCAAGCTGATGAGGCCAAAATGGTGCTCTTTGGCCATCATACAAGATGTTATGTTTGGCAACCACTGCACATCATCACAGACACATAATCCCCACTGTGAAGCACGGTGGTGGCAGCATCATGCTGTGGGGATGCTTCTCAGCTTGTAAGGGTAGAGGGTAAAATGAATGCAGCCGAATGTTGGAAAATTCTGGAGGACAGTCTTATTCAGTCTGCAAGAGAACTACATCTTGGAGAAAATTTCTTTTCAAAAGCATACAGCGAAAGCTACACAGAAATGGTTTAAAGACAAAAATGTGAATGTTCTGGAGTGGCCAAGTCTAAGCCAAGACCTCAGTCCAATAGAGAATTTGTGGCTGGACTTAAAAAGGGCTGTTCATGCCTGATTCCTGTGCAACCTGACAGAGCTTGAGCATTTTGCAAAGAAGAATGGAGTGAAATTGTATCCAGATGATCAAGCCTGATTGAGACCTATCCACACAGACTCAGTGCTGAGATTGCAGCCAAAGGTTTATCTATTAAATACTGTCTTGAAGGGGGTGAATATTTATGAAGTCACTTATTCTACATCACATATTTTTATGTTTATTTGTACCATTTCACAGTGAAATTTCAGGTATCATGAAGAATCAAAGCCAATACAAAGCATGTAAAAGGTTGAAGAAAGTTAAGAAACCCGAATTAAATCAGTTTTAGTTATACAATATAAGCCGTCAACACAATTCTATCAGCCTGTTAAAATGTGTTTATACTTATTTTACATTTCTGCCTTCACAATTGCTTTACATCTACATTTTTCTTGTGTTTTGATACAATAGATCTGATGAAAAAGAGTCCATGTCTTTTTCTTCTTTTTTGTAAATTAAATCTCTGGAAAATACTTTCCTCAATCAGTGTGCATTCTTAACTTAAGATCATAAAGCTTAGGTTTTCAAATGAATCATGATATTTTAAAAAAGAGGTGTAGATGCTCTTTTCTCCTGTTACATAACTCCAGCTGCATATTCATACTATTTAAAGCCATACCTTATGTCCTGGTCTGTGTCTTCAACATTTTTAGAGTAAAATATTAGATTATTACTGACAAATCAAATAAAGAATGAATGCAAAAGGTCACTTTAGATCACATTTCAGGCAGCTAATGTTGAGGACAGCAAAGATAAAGACAACATCTTCAAGAATAAGCCTGTCACAGGACTAATGGAGTCATGTCCAGTAAAGAATAAGAACTAGAGCTCCTGTATGTGATTGGAACAAGAGAAGAATCTAGTAAAGATATAAAAAACAGAACTCTTCAACAATCTTCCAGTCCTAGGCTCCTCGAGCAGTCTATCAGTCATCTGGTGTGTGATTATTACAATCATCACCCCCTGAACAACCTCACAGCATCAACGAAAATGGATCACACGGCTGATTCGTCACATCAAATAGTCTCTGTACAGAGAGGTAAAAGATGCGTCATTACAAAGCTGTGAGGTCCATCTGAATCCTATCAGTCTCCATCATTCATACCCCATTCGCCTTTATCCCTCAGCTTTCATTTGCCCATTCGCACTTCAAAATTGACAAATTCACAAGCTTGGTCAGGGCACAAATTTCTAAGATATGATGATGAAGGCACTCCGACAGGTAACCTGAGAGGTTGTAACTGCCCAAATTTGGACCGATACTGGGTTTAATTTAAATCTAAGTGGCTAAAGTGGGCACATCATGACATGACGTAAAAGTGTCAGTTGGCGTCTGGAGTTGTGAAGGTTAAAGTAGCAAAAAGAAATAAGAAAATGAATGACTAATGCTGAAAATCTAAGGCTAGAGACATTACTTGCTGTAAACTGTACACACATGGATGCATCATGGCTGCTAGCATCCTCAGTTCATGCTTCACAGGTGAAAGACGCAGTATGCAAATGACTTATAGAGGGAGTGTGGAGGCAGGGGTTGTGACAATCAGCACAGCCGCATAGGCAACAGCTTACAGTTTTGACGACAAACTGATAATCTGAGTCCACAAATATCCACATCTGTTTGATTTGCTATTGTCACTGCAGAGAAACGAACAGGTCTAGCAACCCAGCTGGGACAGATAAGTCTTTTTTAAGTTGATGTTTAAACCAATAAAATTTTGAAAGTAAGATTGGTGTTGCAGTTCAAAAAGAGACCATGCAAAGTGGTGACTTTCAGTCAAGTGTGTCCATGGTAATCTATATTATTTTGGTTTTCCATATCTGATGCATATTTATTTTTAACGACAAAAACACTAAACAAAGTCACCAGTTATCATGGTCACTAATTACACTGATACACCAGGAGTGTTATGTATCGAAAATGTTGTAGAAACAAAGTTCAGACAGTGCGTTCTAACCACCAATCATCAGTTTGAGCTGACCTGATGCTACTATTAACATTAAATCTGCTAATTAAACTAATTATACTAATACTGCATAATTATACTAATTACTGATGTCAGTTTTATGTTGGCTCTAACCTTAGAATTAACTTACAGCAACCTCCTCAGGTGTCACCATGTTTGTAGTTTACATCCTACACATCAGTTGCACACAGCCTGTGTGCTCTTGTGTGCCTTCTAGTGGTTTCCTCTTGTAACACATGTTGCATACAGGCATGTAAATGAGCAAGAGTCAAATGTACAAGTGTATCTCCATCCCGAGGGTTAGAAAGCAAAGTGGCATGATATGCAGCTAAAGGTGCATTTATGCTCTAGGTTCGTATGAAAACAGGGACGAGAGAGTGGTAGAGAGACATGTGGGAAAGAAGCCAATAGTCGGACTTGATCCTGGGCCACCTATGTGCTTGGGGCACAACCTCACCACTAGACCATCTGGACCCTAATCCATACCTCAAGTGAGCAAACATCTAACATGTTTGTAGTTTCTAATAAATCAGACTACATGCAGTAGTATTTTATTAGAAAGTTCGATTACGTGCCGCTGTTTTTCAATGCAGTCTTCTTGATTATGTTTTGCTGCTCTGGCTGAACTTTAGGCTACGTTGCTCCACACTGCCCCCACAGTTGGCAGTGGTATTGCGTTGTCTGATCTGTATCTGAATGGATGGATCAGTCACATTCCCATCAGAAGACAAAATGATGTAGACGGCTTTGGTAACATGAGCTCAGAAAGCAGGCGCCACCCTAGTTTACGAACGATGGAGCTTGTTGGTAGATAAAACTCATGCCTAGGTTGGTCAGGAGAAATGCAAAAGCATCTACTTCACCAAGAGATGCTTTCGGTGTGGCTCTTTGCACTTGTTTTATAAAGAAATGTGGTCCAGTTCCAGCCATCGCTATGACCTTCAAGTATAATGAAACCTCACCCACAGCCACCGCCTCGTTCTTCTCAAATGGCTCCAATTAGTCAGGTACATTTTCAGAGCTGGCAAAAGGGTTTCAGATTGGAGCTTTGCAAGATAGTTTTGCCTGGTGAAATCTAACCGATCCATCTGCTTTGCAAGGTTAGATTTACTGAATTTTTACTCTTAGTGATCGATAAAAATCCTTTTACATCAAATCATGTACCTGCATTCAGCATGAGCACAACCAAAAGGAGAGAGTCTGCTGTATGAAAGAACACCTGGGTGGTCTCTGTGTCCATGTGAGGGGTCACTAACTGACAGAGGGGGTGAAGCTTTTTGGACATTCAGTCTCTGATGTGACAGGTGTGGAAAAAAGAAAGAAAAAATAATAATCCATACCTTAGAGGGGAAGAGACTGCTGAGAATCTCCTCTTCTAACGCTCGCTGGTCCTGGTCGACATCTGGCAGAGAGAGGGGGAAAGAAAATAAATCAGATCTCAATCATAACCATACAGAGGAAAAGATGGATGTCAGGTTAGGTAAAGGCGTAGTTGTCAATAATGGGTCGGGACCCAAAAGTGGGTTGCAAGGCTGTTTTCAGCAATTCATAAATGTGTGCCTGGAAAAAACAAAACAAACCTGTGATGTATGGAAGCCTCAAGCAGCCAAACATCTATATAACCATTTCATTCCATTTTAATGTAATAGCGAGTTTGGTTGCTTTTTGAGATCTTGACTTATCTATATCTTCATTTAGGCATAGATGTTCTGCTGTGATCTGTTTTAAAAATGTGCTTTTCCGTGTTAGAGTGACCATTGTCACAACTCGGCACATGACACCTTACTTATATTCAGACAGCTGTTCTCTATCGGTCTATTAAGTTGGAGTTGAACTGATAGACATCCATGTTAAATGAAGGATTTTTAACCACATCAGAGTGCCTCGGATCTTCAGTTCTCACTGCCATCTCTACCATGGACTCTCTTAGCTAATAATCTGGCATGTCACTTGTTCATTTTCTGGTATAATAATAATTATTGATATTAATCAATAATATATCGGCTGTAATTAGCAGCGGTATGAATTAGTCTGTGGCCATTTAGTTAGAACCAGGGGCGTAGCTAGGGGTTTTGGGCCCCAGGGCCCCCATAGCCAGCCAGCCAAACAAAAAATGTTGTCTTTTTATGAATACGAATGGTGTAACACCTCTAACTGCTGCTTTTACCTCATTCAACTCAGTGCCGATTTAGCTAACACATGTGCAGTGAGCCAGTCTGAGACAAAAACAAATGTTTTACGGCAACTACGGAAACTCTCCAGGTACAATTAACTCCACCAGGTAAGTACTTTTAACAAACACAGGATAGTCTGTTCCGTTAACATTTTTCTTTTCATTAAATTTATAAATCAGTAGAATGATGAGCCATTCTGATTGGCACAAACTGCCCTGTCGCTGGGCGGCCCCTCTGGCATTTGCCCTAAATGCAGATGGCCAGTCTGTCACTGCTCACCTCTATTAATACAACATTGTTCCAATTCCACGTTCCAATTTACAGCCACCTTTCTCCTCTTCTCCAAGCTTGCTCTGCTGTGAGGTGCTAGGGGTTGAACTATATCATTTGGACTCTATTGAGGGAGTAAGCAGGTGCCCCCAAAATTTTATTTTACTCTGTTTGATTCAAATTTCAGTCTTTTGACCAATTCATAAAGTGGCTCTGCTTCAATAATGACAATAATTACAAAGAAAAAAATAAAACAAATAAAAAGACACTTACTTCCAGGCTTTTCAGGCACCTGATCCTGGCCAAATTTTTTCATGCTTTTTGACCTTGAGTAGCATCACCCTCCACTCTCTACAACTATTATAAAAGCTTTAATTTTTATCTTTATTTGGTTTCAATTTTAGTTTTATATGAATTAGTTTTCATGCTGGTTTGTTCGCTGAAGTACTCAGCTGTAGTTGAGTTTTTATCTTTAGCTCTTGTGTTTCAGCCTCTGCCTGCAGAGGTTCAGAAAAGGACTAGTCAGGTATCAAAGATGTTTCAGTGGATTCTGTCTCACAGGAAACTTTATCATCTGCACCTTGTAAGAAGTGATTTGTGTGCTCCAGTTTCTTCTTTGGATTTGCCTGTGAGAAAGAATCCTCCGAAACATTTTCAGCTTTTATTTGTTTGAGTTTTATCAGTAATATGGGATAGCTGTCAGGGGTGAGAGCCAAACGAGCCAAAAAAAGTCACATCACACAATTTTTAAGAATATATATCCAAATAGGCTACTCTGCACTTTTCAGTTCATTTATTCTAAATTAATATTTGAATGAGTTGAGGCCTAAAATGATCAGTTTGCATCATTTTAGGCTCACCAGTCTGGGGTGAAAATCATGAAAATCAGAGATGAGATACTTCAGAAGAGTTAAAGAATGAAAAATAGGTTGAATTAATGCATTTTGACTAAATATCACAACTGAACACCAGACAACCGACAAGTTGACATTTATTAAAAAAAAAAAAAAAAAAAAATTAGATTGTAGAACGTCTGATGGAGCTGACCAAAATCAAGACATGATTGACAAAAAAAAGTCAAATTTTGAAGAACTTGTTGAATCAAAAATCTTTTCCTGCACACTGCTGCTAGTTGAGACCTAACCCTACACAAATATCCACTTCAAATTGCTGTGGTTAAAAGTACAAAAGCAATTTGGGAACATGTTTCTTCCTTTTCTTAAGAATCAATGATATTTATCGTGCATGTTCTCTTTTGCACACATCCAATGGAAATATATGATGTTTGACAGTTGAATATGACACTTAAAGCCCACTGTATAAGTGAAGGAGACAGATTTATTGATGTGACTTGCAGTGCATAATTTATTAGGTCAAAATTTCCTTTTTTAAAGGTTTTGGTTTTTGGAGAGCAACGCATTTAGCATCACTGTGCCAGAGGTTCAAGCAGCTACGATCCTGAAGATTTGTTGCAGGTTCTATTAAAACATCATATTCTTTCATGAGTGCACACTAACCTCATGCCACTCCTGCACAAGTCCATACATCAGTCTCCCAGTGTCCATCACTATGCATGCATCAAAGGCTAAAATTGAGGACATTTTGCCTTAGATGTAATTCTGTTAGTTTAGTAAGCAAACAATACAGTTTTTTTCTCTCACCTTATTTTCATTTTCAGCTAACTAAGACATTTTTTATATTTTACTTTAATTTATTTGCTTCATGTTTGTTAACTATAATGATCTTGGTAGATCTGATATTAAAGATTTGTTGCAGGCAGTATAAATACATGATATTCTTTGATCTGTGCATAGAAGCCTCATGCCGCTCTTACACATTTCCAAACATCAGTCTCCCAATTTCTAACTTCTGCAATGAACAAGATCCTCCAAAATGTTAATCACCATGCTTCAGAGAAATCATTAAAGAGGGCTGTCAACTGATCTAGCTTTGGGACCCACCACATGTTCTATTATAATAGATTATGACCTAAGTTTCTGACAAATTCTCTCAACTGGATTTATTAATATAAGATGGTGCTGTTAGAACCAAGAAAGACTTGTGACAGAACAAAGAGACTGAAGAACATAAGACATTTAGTATGAAGAATACATTTTCTGGAGAAGTGTCATAGATTTCTTGTAAAATAAAATCCTAGATAAAATCTCAAAATTTTTAAAGAAAATTCCCTAAATCCCTGAACTTTCAGTTGAAAACTCCTGAAATATTACTGGAGAAGACAGCTGAAAATGCCTGAGAAAAGCCCTAAAAGTCCGTTGTTCTTGTCAAATTGTCTTAGATTTAGAGAAGAGTACTAATAATTTCCATAAAATTTGACATGTATATTTTTTGTATCTCATTTGATACATTAGGTGTTTTTGGTACCTGATAATCCACTTGAGGGCATTTTTATCATTTATCAGATTGTATTCAGGCTTTTCTTTAATAATTTATTGATTGTATTGATTAGATAGAGGTATCATAAAAGTATGTATCAAATATTATACAACAGGCTTTAAGGGGTTAAGTTTCTTTATGAAACATAGAAAAAAAATCTCCAGAGGGTCTGGGTAAATTCACAGGCAAAAAAAAAAAAAAAAAAAAAAAAAAAAAAACCGGCACAGGATTCTTTTTCCTTTCTGCAACCAAAAACTTAAAGAATGGAAAAGCACCTGAAAGACTCTTGACAAACCCACTGAAACAGCTCTGTGACCACCTTTGGGTTCCAACCCAGCATTTGAGATCCACTGTCAGAAAGGACGTGTCCATTACTGTGCCAGTGTCAAAGACTAAAATCAAGGATATTTTGTCTCACTTTTATATTTTACATTTCTGTAAAGCCTTATTTCTACTTTCAGCTAACTCAAATAATTTCTAATTATGTTTTAGTTGTAGTGATTTTGTCAGTTTAACTATAATAACATTAGAGAGGATCCAGACAGCCTGGCAGGCCTGTCTGCCATTCAGGACTATACAGATGCTAATTAGCACCATTCACAGGTTGTGCAACTCTGTCCACCCCTACCCCCCACCCATTTTCAGAAGTTTCTAGATTGTGTAAACAAACATTTCCCAGCACGTGAAAAGCCAAGAAATGTTTTGTTTTGTGGTCAAAATTCACATTTGTCATGTAGGGCAAGCCGTTATGTAGTGTTGTATTTTTAATGCTTCTAGCCCTTTGGATTAAAGGCCTTTTAAAATGTTTAACCAGTGTAATTTGGTGTTGAATTTCCACTCCTGTTTGGATACCTCTTTAAAATCACATCAACCAAAATAGAAGTGCCAGACCATAAAGACTGGTTGATTTATTGCAGGCACACTTGTTTCACAAATGTGTTGTAAAAATGATGTGGAACAGGCAAGTAATGAAGGAAATCCACTCACTTTTCCAAATGTTGCCAATATATTTGTGCGTTTTTGGCAGTGCTCTCTCTTTCAGGTGTCAAAATGACTGAAGATCTGGAAGTTTCTGTACTTTTCAATAACACGCTTGGTTCAAAAAATGGAGCTGTGATCATTGTGTAACATATGTAGTAATTAGGAGTGTAGAACATTATGACAGCTCCAATATCAATACATATTGCAAGTGTTTTTCAGCCATTTAGACAGCATGTGTGATAAAAACAAAGATGTGGATGTCTAAGACTCCTGCTGATGATGCCAGGAGAGTTTTGGTGCATATCATTCAGCCCTAGCAGAAATGCACCTGTTGCATACATGCAAATCTCTACTTTATACCTGGTTTATGTGCAGATTTAAACATGAATGCAGAACAAAGTCTGCTTGAAAAAGTTCTCCATTACTCACCTGTGCAAAGTCCACTACATGTGAAACAGAGGAGAAGCACACACGCCAAGTGAGCCTGCATCATGATGAGCAAAATAAAACGGAAAAAAAGGATCCGGCTCTGAAGAAGAAGAGTTGAGTGAGGAGGAATCTAGTCCATAAGGTAAAGATCAGACACAAAGAGAGCCTGGAGAGAGATGTTTGGTAACTCTTCTTCTTCTCTTTCAGATCCAAACAACCTCTTCCTCCTGTCTTGCAGTGTCCTGGTTGGTTATGCAGTGCAGTGGGCTCCATTCCCTCAGCTTATAAAAGCCAGTGTGATGTCAGAGGATTACCCCCACCCACTTACACCCCCTACTCTCTCCATCCATCCATCTTTCCACTCAGACTTCATAACATGTCTTTGCTTCTTTCTGTCTCTGTGTCATCGCTAAATCAGACGTCACTTTGGCATCACGAGGCGAAAGGTTTTTGCGTCAAGGTTTGAGGAATTTACTTATTTCAGCTCATGAATGCACACAGCATGAGGTTTTTTTTTTGACATTTGTCTCCAGGGGGTGAGGATGCAGGGGTGAGAGGGGGAGGTTATATGAAATATGCTCACTCTTTGTTCCTGTTTAGAGAAGCAAATGATGTCTTTTTACGAATCAACAGGTGACTGGGTTGACTAATAAACAGTGAGTGACTGCCAACAACATAAATCTAGACTATTGGTATGTAGTAATCCTGGAAAGTAGTCAAGTTAAAACAGAGCAAAAAATATCTAAAATAAAGTAGAGAAGCCACACATTCATGTTCATCTACATTATTATAAACTGTCATTTCACTCACCATAAATAAAAATCCAGAGACCTTTTAAAATATTTCATTATCAAGGTGTTCAAAGGGATTTGTGTGGAATTTTCCTTTAATTTAGTCTAAAAATATACAGTCAGATCTTCTCAGAATTTAAATAGTCAGAGCCAGAAATATCAAGGAGAAAAATACAAATTGAAATATGATTCTCACTGATTAGAATTTTTTCAAAATAAAACATCAACTATGACTACATTGTCAAAGTGTTCTAATGTAATTTGAGTGGAATTTCCCTTTAATTTTATCTAAAAGTATACACTAAGATGATCTCAGAATGTACAGTGTCAAAGCCAAAAACATTTTGAAAAAATGGAAAGGATTTTTTCCAAATAAATTTTATAAATATTATAATAAATGATACATAAATATTAGTCAAAAGCATTCGTAAGTTTGAGCAGAATTTCAGTCTTAAATTCTGAAAAAGTTTTCAGTAAAATCTTCACAACATTTATAGTGTCGGAGAATGGAAAAGCTCACAAGACATTACCATGAAATATTCATGTCACCTTTTTGGAGTTTTTCAAAATAAAACTATCAATATCACCATATTATCCAAGCATTCCACAACAATTTGTGCAGAATTTTCCTTCATTTTTTTGAAAGTATTAAGTAAAATCATCTTTAAACTTGCTGGGTCATGCTATGTTTAAAAAAAAAAAAAGAATTGTCATGAATCTAGATTCAGTTACCCATCATGACAAAGTGAAAACAGAATTTTAGACTGTTATTTGCAAAGTTAATAGGGAGAAAAAAACTGAAATATGACAGTGATGTAGGTATTCAGACTTTGCAAAACACCTGAGATTAAGCTCAAGTTTCTCCCATTTCTCTTGATCTTTGCTGAGATGTTTCTACACCTTGATTTGAGTCCACCTGGAAAGGCTCAAACCTCTTTATAGGAGGGCGAAACCAAACAATAAAGTCAAAGGAACTGCCTGCAGAGCTCAGAGACAGGATCGTTGACAGGCACAGATCTGGGGAAGTCTACAAAAAGTTCTACTGCACTGAAAGTTCCCAAGAGCCCAGTGGCCTCCATAACTCTCAGATGGAAAAAGTTTGGCACAACCAGGACACTACCAAGAGCTGGTCAGATGACTAAACTGAGCCATCAGGGAGGGAAGCCTTAGTAAGAGAGGTGACAAAGAAGCCAATGGTCACTCTGCAGCCCTCTACTGATCTTACAGCAGAATGGTCAGACAGAAGCTTCTTCTCAATGCAACATGAAGACCACTTGAATTTGGCAAAAACAAACCAAGCAAAAGCCACTGTGGAGGTACAAGGAGGCCACTGTACAGTTTACTATACTTCAGGTGGACTCCCGTCAAGGTGTAGAAACATCTCAGCAAAGATCAAGAGAAAATTTTCAGAATAAATGTTTATATACACCATCACAGCTGTGGGATGCACATTTAGTTGATTTTTTCTTGAATTTTATCACAACAAAATATTCTCAAATTTACCAAGTTAGAACCAAGACAAAACAAAATAAGAACACAGGATAAATTCTTGCCTGATACTTGGAAATTTTGAAATGAACAATTGAACATGCCAACATGATAAAAGCACTACAGTTCTGTTTGAGCTTAATTATCCTTAGTACAGAGCCTTCATAGCAGAATCTACAAGGTTGGAGGCACAAACATGTAGAACAAGAGTTTAATGTTAATGTTAATTTCAGTGTAAAGTAAATTCACCTCAGAGTTACAGGGTAGGAGCCAGAGATAAAGAGAATAAGAGTCCAGTGAAAAAATATTGCCACTATTGTCAGAAATTAAAAAAAAAAGTTTAATTATGACTACATTATGAAAGCTCTCAGTAATTTTGGGCACAATTTTCCTTCAGTATTTGCAAAACATATCAAAATTCACAAGATAATAATCATGAATAATTAGAATATAATGGCACTTGCTTGTCAGCCATGAGACATTTTTAAAAAAAAAATTGTAAACAGGACTAGCAAAGCTTCATAGAGCAGTATAAAGAAAATTTTCTTTTAAATCTCTGCAGTAAATTTTAAAACATTATTGATACATCCAAGTTCATTTGATTGTCACCCTTTAATTTTCACCCTGTACTGGGGCTCATTGGCACTGTCATCACGTTTTAAAGATCTTTATCTTTTCATGAAAGTATATTAAACCAATCAGCCTCCAGGACTGCCCAGATACCTTACCATATTTCAAAATATGATACTCTTTCTACTTTCAAATAAACTCCACATTTATCCAGTTTGGGATCACTAAAGTTCATCTGTCTGTTTAAAAATGTAAAGTACTTGATGGAGGAGGGTTCAGTCTCCATCTGTTATATTTTAACCCCCAAAAGTTGACGTGGATCTGTACTGTTTCAATGAACACGCTGATTTAGAAGTGTCACAAGTATTTTCTGCTACACCCCTGCAGGTGGATGGGGGCAGAGTTTCACCATCTAATCTCAGCTCGCTCTGGAAACACCTCCCTCCCTCCCTCCGCTCGTCAGAAGGGACGGACTGCGGAGTTTCAGACGGGACACCCTCAAACTTTCTTCAAACTCTCCACAAAGTGTGTGGCGCCGTCCTTCGTGCCATGCTGGGACTCTAACGCATTTCGGATCGCTGCTCTGTTTTTCCTCGCGCTCGAGACATGGCTCCGTTTGGGAAAAACTTCCTGAAGGCTCGACTGAAAAACAGGTAATTTGAAGAGGGGGATTTGTCGTGATGGGGGACCTGTTCGAGTCTTTTTTTATTCCTTTGAGACCGGGTATGGAAAGGCACTGTGTGGTGAAGAGCGGAGGGAGAATTACGCACGACGCAGTGTGCGTCTGGGTTATGAGCGAGATGTGCTGTAGGTGTAAAAGGCAGTTAATAAAGCAGTTTAGTTCACATTACCGCCAGATAAATATTCTAATTCAAACTTTGAGAAAATGTGGGACCAAATTTTCTCCTTTTAAGGATATTACCGTCAAACACAACCCCACTCTAGCATTAAATTGTATGGTAATGTGTATTTCAATTTTAGTTTTGTGAATGAGGAAAATAATGATGATGAAGGTAATCTGTTCGTATTTGGGTTAGTTTTCCAGCATTGTTTGATACTCAAAATGAAGCTTTTGTCCCAGCAGGTTGGAAATATCCTAAATAAACACTTGATCAGATACTTTATCACAGGACAGTAGGATGTCACAGCAGATAATCTACGGAGGCCTCAACAGGACATGCAGTCACACATTTTATTCCCTTTAGAGAGAAGTAAAGATTCTTTTCATGAGATGACAACATTTCTATCCTGTCATCTTGTAATAAAAAAGTTGGTTTTCCTGGGATAAGATATTTTTCAAGTTCTCTACTACATGCAATACATCCCACAAACTGAAATTTCAAAAAAAAGTTTTTTACAGGGATAGCGATCAAATAAGCTGACATCTTGTGACACATCAAAAATGTACTGGCATGGATGTGTTAATGGTGGTTGTGCACACTCTCTTTGCACTGTGTGATGAACCAGGCTTTTCCATACATCCTAGTTTAATCTGGGTGCTCCATTGCTTTTCCTGCTGTCGTTTTGTTGTAATTTTCTCCTGAGGAATCTAAGCCTATTCTTCTTTGGCCAATCTCTCAAGCTCCTCCAGATTTGATGGTCTTCTGGCGTGGACCTTGGTCTTCAGCTCCCTCATTACCTCTGCCATGTGATCGGCGGGGTTTGTTGGTTAGTTTGTTTCTTAGCAACATAACTCAAAAAGTTATGGACGGGTTTTGATTAAATTTTCAGGAAATGTCAGAAATGGCATAAGGAAGAACTGATTAGATTTTAGGAGTGATCCGGATCACTGTCTGGATCCAGGAATTTTCTAAAAGGATTCTTTACAATTGGGAGACAGGGCTAATGGCCGAGGTCTGCACTCTCAATCAGGGCTTTGTGCAGGCCAGTAGACAGTGTTTTGTTGGTCTTCTGGAAGTAGTTCTTCCCCAAGAGTGATACATTTTGGATCGTTGTTGTGTCGGAAGACAAAGCATAGACCACTCAGTTTTTTTTTGCTGACTGCTTAGGGTTTTCTTTCAAAATATTCATGTATCCTTCTCTCTTCATGATTCCTTCCATCTTTATGAGATTCCCAGTCCCAGTTACACTGAAGCATCCTCCAGCATGATACTCCCATTGTCTTGTGTCACTGTGGGGTGCTGTTCTTTGGGTGATAGGTCTCTCCCTTCTTTTCCAAAAAAATAATCACTGTCTCTATGACCAGAGAGCTCTAGTTTGGTCTCATCTGACCAGAGGTCATGCTTCGAGTGTGCGGGATCTCTCTCCAGGTTGTCCTTAGCAGACTTCAGTCTGGCTTGAAGGTGTTTCTTCTGCAGAAGTGGACTGTGTAGGGCTTTAGTGATTGTCTTCTTTGAGACTACAATTCCTGACTTGGCTAAGTCTTTAGCGTCTTTTCAGTTGTTCTGGGGTCTTTAGACAAATCTCTCACTAGGTTTCTTTCCAGGGTCTTTGAAATCTTTCTCTTCCTACCTCTGCTAGGCTTGTTCGGTTCTGTGTGGCTCGCTTTTAATTTCTCAATATTTTTCACTCCAGTTCTTGACACTTGTCATAACTTTTTATATCCTCCTGCTTTGTGAGCATCAACAAGCCTTTTTCTCAAGTCTAAACTGATTTCATTTGTTTTTGGGTGGTGCTTTCTCCAGAGACAGCTCAAACCCTGAATGAAGTTTTTAGTAAGAGTCTGCAGCCACACACTCAGGTGAGATCAGAGACAGAGCTGCATCAAACGTGATTTAAACTCCACATAGTTATCGCACATGACTCTACTCGCCATGTGGTATATTGTCCTTTAAGATTCATTCACTGGTGGATAAACTACACACTCAGCTGGTGTTAATTCCAGACCCTGGCTGCATGTTGAACCTGGATGCTGGTTCAATATTATATTGAGAATTGTTGCACCTCTTAGGACATGCATAATGCATGATTCAAAGCAGCCCATCTGATGCTTAACATTTAGGTGTATAAAATAAGAGAAAACTTTGTAAACCTGTGATGAAATCTGCATATCAGGCAATAGAGATGACTTAAGACCTGCTGTTAAAAACATCATTCCTCACTGTTAAAGTTGGGCAGCATTCAACACTCATTTCTGTCGAGGTAAATCTACTCTACATCAGATCGTAAGAGCTCTGTCCTTCTTCTGTCCTATAATTATTACAAAGGTGTTACTTTTAATTCTTGTTTCATCTGGGACACCAGGACCAAAGACTGCTCTGACTTCAGGTTCAGAGTCGTTCTGTCATCAACACTCTTATAATTTGCCTCCCTGCGCAGCTCTTTTGGCCTTTTGATGTTCCTCTCTGCTGCAGCTGACATCCTCAGCCTTGGCTTTGAAATAGTCGGGAAAATTAGATTTGCAGACTCACAGGCTGCCCTCCATTACTGCTGCAGAAATTCTATTTAGGTTTGTTGACTGCAAACTTTTGTTGAGCAGACTTGGTAAACAGAGTTTCTGGAGTATCTAGGTCATGATCCGACCCCCCTCCTAGCGTGCAGATAGCGTTTGTGTTGCCAAAACCAGGATCAGGAAGGCTTTAATTGTGGGATAAGAACTATTTTTATTAGATTTAGTGATTAAGACCACGAGTTAACACCTCACCAAGCAGAGGGTCTTGGATTTAGTTCAGAAATAAAACAGGCTTTTATGCTAAATTGCAGTTTGACAGTGGCACCAGCAGCAGAATGGATGTATTTTGACACCGCACGCAGAGCTGAGATGAATTATCTTTGATCACTTCAAACAGTCTGACTGAGGCTGTCTCCAGTGGATGTCTTATTATTATTATTTCATGTTGTGTAGTAATTACCACTGCGGCACCTATAATTACCCCAAGAGTTTAGATCTGTAGATATGTCGCATTTCAGGCTTCTGAGACATTAAAGTGGAGGTTTGCAACTCCAAATCCAATCTTTAGGAGTCCGTTTAAACATCAAGACTTTCAGAATTAAACTGATGACTACATCTGATAAAGTTTATTTAATTCTCTTGAAATGCACCATATGTACAAGCCACATTCCAAAAAAGTTTGGACACTGGTGTAATAACTGATTTCCCCTTATATTCAGTTTTTTACAACCCAGAAACAAGATCAAACTGATTAACTTTATTGTCTTTGTTTCTGAAATATACACATACTCCGATGCCTGAAACATGTTCCAAAATAGTTGGGACAGGAGCATGTTTACCATTGTGTTACATCACCTTTTCTTCTAACAACACTCTGTAAGCGTCTGGGTACTGAAGACACCAATTTTTGAAGAACTTCAAGTGGATTTCTCTCCAGTTCTTCATTAATGTTCATCTTAAGTTGCTCAACAGTGATGCGTTTCTGTTGTTGTGTTTGTGCCTCCTAATGAGCTGTACATTTTTAATGGGAGACAGGTCTAGACGGCATGAAAGACTCTATTACATGCATTCTTTTACTGTGAAGCCATGCTGTCGTAACTCATGCAGAATGTTGCTTAGCATGTCGTACTGACATAAGAAAGGATGTCACTGATGTCACTAGATAGATAGATAGATAGATAGATAGATAGATAGATAGATAGATAGATGTTCCTCTCAGTTTTCATATTGCCTTCATAGATGTGCAAGTTACCCATTCCGTGGACACTAATACACCTGACACCACCACAAATACGGTCTTTTGAACTTTGCACTGATAAAAATGTGGATGGCTCTTTTTTTTTTTTTTTTAGCCAAGCAGACCCCACAGCCATTATTCCAAAACTAATTTAAAATGTAGACTCATCAGACCACAGCACACTTCTCCACTTTAGGTCAGTCCTTGTCAGATAAGCTAGGGCTCAAAAAAATTGGTGTTGCTTCTGGATGTTGTGGGCTGGCTTCTATTTACATGGTAGAATCTTAACTTACATTTGTAGATGCAGTCATGTGCTGTCTTAACCCTCAGAGCCCTCAGTTATTTCTTTTGAACCATTGTGTCTCACCTGGACTTATTGTCGTAAAACGCCTTTAAAACCTGTGATGCACAGTCAAGCTCTAAACATCCTTCTCCTCAGGGGAACTTGGGCTCTAAGACTATGTGTGATGCATAATGTCACTACATTTTTTTAAAGTCATATGATTGTAAAGACAAAATAAAGGAAATTAAAACTCAACGATTATTATTTCAAAACTCAAGAAGACTTTTCTTGCACACACTCGTTATCCCATCTCTTGGGGACCAAAACGTGAAAAAAATATCCTTCCGTGACAGTCAGTGAAACAGCCTGCCATTGGTTGCTCATCCCAACATAATGTGGGATACACAAAGGACAGAATTAGCCGCTAGCAGCAGAAGCGATCAAAAATGGGTAAAAAAATGGATAAACAGAAATTTAATATCAGCATTACTCTTGTGGATTTAATCTTTAAAGACCTCGAAAAGTCATCCTCATTCCCGGCTTGCTAGAAAAGCTTCTGTAAGGGCTATAAAGGCATTGATGGCGTCATTAGAATGGCACAATGCCAGGCTTTCCGGGGACGAAAAGTACATGGCTACGATTTATGGTTTAAAAGTTGTTTAACTTTTTATAACCTGTGTTTCTTCTTATTGTAAATGACATCATCAGTCTCAGGGTTAATACTGCCTTCACAGATGTGCAAGTTACCCTTGCCATGGACACTAATACACCCTGACACCATCTTATAACAATTGGTTGGCCCTTTTTCTCTTCAGCCCAAAGGATTCCACAGCCGTTATTTCCTAATTTGAAACGTGGACTTGTCAGACCAAAGCACACTTTTCCACTTTAATTCAGTCTATGTCAGGTGAGCTAAGGCTCAGAGAAGTTGCTCATGCTTCTGGATATTGTTCTATGGCTTCTGTTTTGCATGGTAGAGTCTTAACTTAATTAGATGCACCGGTTTTCTGAAGTGTTACCAAGCAAATAGGATGATGCCAATTTTAATGCAGAACCACTTGAGGGGTCGAAGCTTATGGGCGGAGTTCATGTTGGTTTTCAGCCCTCCCACCAACATGCAGAGATTTCTCCAGTTTCTCTGAATCATGTGATGATGTTTTAGACTGAAGATGGTGAAATCTCTAAATTCCTTGCAGCTGCTTTTGGGGAACTTTGATCATGAAAAGTTGAACTATTTGATCACACTGTCTCCCAACAAAGTGGAGAGCCACATGCCATCAGACTGTGTACAACAGAGCCTTTCAGAGTCATGGTACTACTGCCAATTACCATTTAACCGATTTACCTGTGGAATGTTACTCGGGTTTTTTGAGCATTCAATAACTTTTCAGATCTTTTCTTGCCACTTTTCCAACTTTTTAAGAACATGTTGAAGGCACTACATTTAGGATGTGTGTATATTTAAACAAGCAACCAATATTATGAGTTTGAACATTAAATATCTTGCTTTATTCAATTGAATATAGGTTTAAAAGTATATGCAAATCCCTTCATTATGTTTTTATTCACATTTAACAGAACATTCCAACTCTTTTGGAATAAGAGTTTATAGATTATATTAGCAGGGTCATGTTCTTAATTAATGCAGACATTTCAGTGCAAAGTTTCTACATATTGTACCTTTAGTATCAAATCATCTGCGTGCGTCATTGCAGAGTCCTGTGCGTCAGGCTGCTGTGGTCAAATGAAACAGCACTCTCAGCCACAAAAGACTCTGCTGCCAGTCTGTGACATATGTGCCCAAAATAATGACAACTTCCACTTAATCCTGCTGTCCTGTCACAATAACAGCATGACACCATTGTGCAGAGAGAACCAATTAGCAGTAAAAATGCACTGGTGTTTACACAAATTAGCAGGCCACCAACAAGCAGTATAAAAGGATGAATTGTGTTCAGAGAGAAGATGTTATTAATTTTCAGTGAGCAAAAGCTTATTTGGTGATTCACAGAGCTAGCATGGGGGGGAATAAAGAGTGGGTGGTTTCCCAGAGGAAGAAGGGGGGAAGAGGGGAAGGGGGTGTGTTGTGTCTCTGCTCACAGATGCCTATCAGAGCGGGAGTCATCCCAGAGATCAACATATCCAGATTGAAAAGTAGTGTTATTTCCTCGCCCATCCCTCATCCTCTTTGAGATAAGAGCAAAAGGAAGCGCCTCCTGTCCGGCAGTGAGAATCTGCTCCTCTACCGTCCCTCAATCTAAATAAGCTACTGAAGACTCCATGTTTACACTTTCAAAGTCTGATATATCAGTGTTATTCCGAGGAGGTAAACATGAGCCCTATTTTTAAATATTTCGGACAAAGCCCGCTTAATTTGCTTGTTTTTGTCTTACAATAAGGTTTACTTCAACAGGGATTCTTAAATAACTCTAACATACTTGTTGTTTAAGTTGATGGTTGTAGGGTTAGGGTTAGGCCAGAGACTGCTGTTTCAACGGGTTCACTTCTACACCTGGCAGCATCATAAGCATTATTGAAAATAAAGCATTCACCCCCATGGATGTTTTACCTTTTTATTGATTTTATGAATCATTCATGGTAAATTTATAATTTGTGTTTTATTGACAGAAAAATGTATAAGAAATTGTTTAATATCAATGTAAAAGCAGATTTCTACAAATTCATTTCAACTAAATAAAAACATTCAATGCAAGATTAGTGACTGCATACGCCCCTTCAAGTCAGTATTTAGTAGGTGCACCTTTGGCTGCAACCACAGCTCTGAGTCTGTGCGGATAGGTCTCAATCAGGCTTGCACATCTGGACTATGCAATTTTACTCCATTCTTCTTTCCAAATCTGCTCATGGTCTGTCAGTACTTTGCAAGTCTAGCCACAAATTCTCGATTGGATTGAAGTCTGGGCTTTGACTTGGCCACTCCAGAACATTCACCTTGCTGTCTTTAAACTATATCTGTGTAGCTTCCACGGTATGCTTCATATGCTTCATCTGCGGTCATTGTCTTGCTGGAAAATAAATATTCTCCAAAGCTGTAGTTCTCTTGGAGACTGAATAAGATTCTCCTCCATTTTCCTTTATGTTGCTGCATTCATTTTACCCTCTAACTTTACAAGCCCTGCAGGGCTGGCTGCCTTTGAAGCATCCCACAACATGATGCTGCCACCTCTGTTCTCCACAGTGGGGATGGTGTGTTTGTGGTGATATGTAGGGTCTGGTGTCTGCTAAACATAGCGTCTTGTCTGATGGCCAAAAAAGCCCCATTTTGGTCTCATCAGACCAAAGACCTTTGTTCCACTTGACCATGGAGTCTCCCACATGCCTTTGGTGAATTCTAGTCAAGATTTAACCTGAGTTTTCTTCAGCAGTGGCCTTCTCTTTGCCACTCTTCCATATAGCTTTGACCAGTAAAGAACTAGGGCAAGAGTTGTTGTACTCAGAGTCTCTCCTATCTCAGCTGCTGAAGCTTGTAACTCCTACAGAGTAGTCATAGGTGTCTTAGTGACCTCTCTCACTAGTCTCCTTCTTGCACAGTCACTCTGTTTGTGAGGACGGCCTAAACTAGCTAGATTTACATACGTGCCATATTCCTTCCATATGTTGATGATGGATTTAACTGAACTATGATGTTCAGTGCCTTGGAATGTTTTTCTAGCCATCCACTTATGCTTTTCAATAACTGTTTCTCTGAGTTGCTTGGAGTGTTCTTTTGTCTTCATGGTGTAATGGTAGCCGGGAATACTGATTGACCAGTGACTGGACCTTCCAGACACAGGTGTATTTATACTACTATCACTTGAGACACATTCACTACACTCAGGTGATCTCCGTTTCACTACTTGTGAGACTACTAGGACTAGGACTAGCACTACCTTTACTGGTATGCGTTCAGCAGCACTGCGCTCAGTATACTGTATGTCTAAGTGACAGAGCAGGGAGAAGAACTCTTCTTAATGGTTGATGTCAGCGCATGCAATACAGTCTGAAAACAGGCCTGCTTTAATTAGTTTATTTAGGAAATATTCATATAATGTTTATATATGAGTTTTACAACCTGATTTCATTAACATTTACTTTAAGGGAAGCAATATAAAGGTTGTTTGTCTGTAATGTGATGTGTTGTTCTTAAGGTTGGTTCAAGCAAATGTCAAAAGATGACTCTTCTCACTCAACCTTCAGGTATAAATAAAGACTCAGTTTTAAAAATAAACCAGTTAGATAAAATTTCCCAAATGATCTTTACATTATCCATAAGATCAAAAGACTGTATGGAGAGAGAAGTCACCACACTAGTAGATTTCCTCTTTGTGTGTCGACACAAAAAATCCACCTAAAACATTTCAACACTCTTGGCTGAATGCCAGATTCAGGGATCCTTTTTTCCTTGAAGCTCTATCATGAGTTTAACACCCATGGTTTTATTGAAATGTCTAAATAGCTATTGGCTATACTGTCATAAAATCTAGTTCACACATACATATTCCCCTCAGGATAGTGTATGTACTCCAGTCGGCCTTTTGAAGTATCTCTTCTGCAAAAAATACATTGGGGACATTCTTGTAACTGTGCACCAAGAATACAGGATAACTCTTTTGTTTTTACATCTGCTGCATTTTGTAGTTCAGTATTAAAAAAGAGATACAAGATACCACTGAATGAGCTCAACAAATACAAGCACCTTAACTGGTCTGACACACTGTATCTAGAAACAGCACTTTGCAGCCAGAGACCACAACGGATGATAGAATTGTTATCATATTGGCCTCAACATAAGATGGGAGTTTTTCCTTTAAGCACACCTGAAACAAGTTGAGTCATCTTAAATGTGACATTTCAATGAAATTATGCAGTCTAAACAATAGACAGACTTGTTCTCTTTCACAAGTTCACCACCCATGACACGTACTGTCACCCACAGCCAAGACAGTGTGGCTGCAGACAGTACATCTCTGACAGCCACTCTTACAGACTGTTCATCTGAGATGCCATGCATCTCAGAACAGAAATACAGGCTAAAACTAAAATAATGAAAATTAGGGTAAGGATACCAAAGTTGATGTTACAAACTGGACTGCAAAACTGTATTATTAACATTAAATGAAGCAGTGTCAGCAGTCTGTTAACAGGGAAAAGAGCTTGTACTCCATGATAACATTCTAACGTACCAAACTTAGCTTATAGCTCTGTTAGCTTTATAAACTATGTTGACAACAGGGCTTTCTAGATAGCATAGCTATAGCTAAGCGCACAAAGCATAAACATATCTCTGTAGCTAAATTAGTTTTAGCTTTGTTTACTTAAGCTCTCACTGCTAAAGTTAATTTAGCTTTAGATAACAGAGCTATGTGGCTAACAGTTAAGCTAAGCTCAAAGCAGCTATGTATCAACATTATCTACATAGCAAAGTTAGCTTTAGCTACATTTGCTAAAGGTCACGCTGCTAAAGCTAACTAAGCTTTAGATAACAAAGCTGCATAGCTAATGTAGCTAGAGCTAAGCTTGCAAAGCAATGTATCAATATATCTACATACCAAATCTAGCTATGGCTATGTTTGCTAAACCTCAGCAAACATAGCCGGGTTCACTTGGTCCAGACAGTTTACAGTATCGGATCAGTACTCGGCATTAGCTGATACTCAACACTCTGGTATTGGAATCAGTATTGGGAGGACAAAAATGGTATTGGAACATCCCTAAAAGTTATGTTCTTCCTCCTTCCCCTCTCCCTACTACTTTATTATTTTCATGATCATCTCATATCCGAGCCAATTCCATATTTTAGCATACAGCATTTAAAATGCATTTTATTCTTCAAGAATGAACTTGTTTATTCATATTACTGGAATGCAGCCAGAGTTGATAAGCTGTTCCTTTCCAGATTATGCCATTTGTTGGCCAATTCTTCTGTCTGATCAATTTTTCCATATGTTTTTTTACTTAACGCCTGACGAAAAGCCTTGACTCAGTCTATTATTTGTTTGTATGATATTCTGGCTTGCTGAATGTTGGCAAAACAAACAGAAAACTTGCTACAAATGTGCACATTATCACGTCATTGTGAGCATGTAAGCTTGACAGCATGGATCTTATGCTGTGCCAAAGTAAAGTCTCTCAGAGCTGTGAGCTTGACTGTAGACTCTTTGTTTTAAAATGTTTTCTTTGCTGTTGGAACAACATTTAAAAAAATCACTTTCATTGTCTTAGAGAAGCTGCAAGACTTTCCCAGATAAATATCTTCGAATATGTTTGGGAAAATTAGAAACACTATTACCTGCTTGGCTACTAGTAGAGATAAAAGACATTATCTTTTTGTTTTAGGTTTTTAAGCAAAGCATCACAGAAAAATATATGTTATTCCTTTATCAAAGCAACAAATCTAGAATATTGTTTTCACATGAATAATCATAAAGTAAGAAAGCGTATGTTCTACTGTAATAAAATCTGATCTTGCTGACATTAGTGGCTACAGGATGAACTTGCTGATTCTCTATCAATGCTTTGTTTTGTATGCAATCTGTGCATCTGCTTATCATATGCCTATTGATCTGAGACAACAAGCTGAGGCACTGCAGAGCTATAATTCTGTCATTTGTTACGACATGTTCAAACCACCAGCATGCAGTCGTCTGTGCTAACCTGCAGCTTTACGACAAGGTGGGAATAGTCAGCGTCTTCAGGGTTGTTATTATGAATTTTATAATGGAAGAGTGCCATGCCACCATGGTGGGGCTGTAACACAATCACCTGATGCAGAAACCTTGCCGGGCTGAAAGTTCAAATCATTGAAATGTGGTTTCCTCCCACGTGTCTGAGGTCTCTCTTGGGGTTTCTCAGGTTGGGAGTTCAAACTGAGGTCAAGCTGGTCTGATCGGGTTTCCTGCGTTCACTCGACTGTTAAATGTTGAAGTCTTACTTTTTCTGTGTTCACTGCACACCATCAGCCTCCTTTATGGCTGGATCTACACTGACTGATCACTTTATTAGGTACACCTGTTCAACTGCTTATTAATTCAAATACCTAATCACACACGTAAATCACCTTTCTCCTTTAGATGATGCAGTGTCTCAATTATGCCTACATGCATTGATGGCATGTTATTGGCCGATTGGACATTTGCATTAACAAGCAGTTGAACATGTATACTTAATAAAGTGATCAGTGAGTGAATGTTTTCAGCAATCATCATATGTTTATTATTCTATCAGCAGAGTTTTAATCAGAGGTTTTCGAGTTCATAATAAAAATCAGCGCCAGCTTCGTCCTTTATCATCTGGAGCTGTGATTTAAGAGGGCACCCTCATTTGTTTTGTCTGGTAACCACCTCTTAATCCCAAACTATGAATATCAATGGCACCTGAAGTGACAGCCCTTTTAAGTGTAAAAGCTGCGATGCAATCAGGCCAGTAATGCATGCAGTGTTTTCTTTATCCAGGCGGGGAGTCATTCAAGTGGTTACAGGGCTGGTAGTTGTATTAAAATGTTAGTCTACAGAAAAGAACATTTTTCACCCAAATGTTTAATGAGGTTATAGCTAGATAGTATTTGCAGAAATGAAACATTTTGCTTTCAACCTTAATGGCTAAAAATGATTTTTCAAAATTCAAATTTAACCAGAGTTTAAAGTTTATTTTTCTTGGTTGTAGATTTGAATTTTTACATTTTTTCAATCTTCTTTGCATGCTACAATCTGCACTCCTGTGCCGAATGTTGTCATAGTTACATGTGTGTATAACCTGAAACAGCCTAAATAAGGCCTAGCCGATATGGCCTAAATATATCACAGTATTTTCCGTGCCTTTTTACATTAACGGTATAATATCATGATAGTAAAAGTTAAAAAAGATAATGCATTTAAATCCAAATTCAGGTGTTAAAACCTCTCTTCTCTTCTTAAAACAAGCCTTTGTCTGCACATTCAACTCATATTTATCAAGGTTTATTTCCATTATTAAAAAGGGGATTATCCAACCACAGTCATAGATCTGTCCTCACTTCCTTTACATTAGGTTGGACTTTAAAAAAAAAAAAAAAAAATTTATTTTGACCTCTGTGGAATTCATTTTTCCCTTCCTCCCTCTGTCTATTGAGCAGCAGGATGTTGTGTGACCGTTGGCGATTGTGACCCGGGACAAATACAGGTGTTTCCCTGCCTCGCTGTACCCTCTTCCTGCACAGCTGAGGTCAATTGCCAAGCTCAGTAAAATACACGATTGTGCGTAGAGCTTGTTTATCCACCTGTATGTTTTCAGACATCGCCATACACTGAGCAAATACAGATATTTTTGTCCTAATACGTAGTAAACATCTGTCCAAGAGATTAAAACACAACCTTATCCATTCTGACCTCCTGTCCTGTTCTTGTTCCATATCTCTATTCATCCACAGCAGTAAAACACTGGTTCCTACACATTTTGCCTTTGGATTCCTCAATATAAACCATATTGAATGTATACTTCTGATTTGATCCTTTTCTGCTGGTTACCACATTTTTCACTGTCTTTGCTGAGTTTGAATGGAGCCACTGGGCCCTCCCCAGGTGTGATTTATTGATATCAACATGTGTGTTGGATCAGCAGCGTTAATGGTAGCCTCCTCCAATCGCCTCTATTTGGAGGTGAAAAGTACAACAAGCTTGATCTGACATTATTGTTAACACTTTCCATTTAAAGATAAGGGTCTTTAATTTTGAAACAAGCTACATAGATAACAACAGCAATAGATAAAACATGTATATTTTCTGTATCAATAAGAATGAAGGGTTTTTAGGTATTAAAATATAGTTATAGCAGCTTAACTTTATAGAGGTTAACATTTTACCTCAGTAATGTCACCTCCTCCTCAGCCTCTCTTCCATGTGGAGTCCCCCAGGGTCCATACTTGGCCCAAATCTTTTTTCTTTGTTTAAGCTACCCCTGGAATTCATTTTGAAAAAACATTCCAAGACATTTTGTTTCATTTCTATGCTGATGATACACAGCTATAATCAAAGCTTCTAAACCCTTGGGCCCACCCTTAGACTGTCTTGGAGACAAGAAAGCCTGGATGGCTTTTATTTTTTTAAAAGCTCAATCGGTGTGAGACAGAGGTTGTTGGGGTTTTTTTTTGACCCCATGGAGGTTGTTAGAACCCCATATGGGTCTGTCCTTTCTCAAGCCCTTTACAAATCCTTTGCAAAAAATCTGGGGGTTATAATAGTGATCTTAATATGGATCTGCAGACAGAGTTTTTTTTCCTATTTATCTTTTATCCTTCAAAGATTTTGGGAAGGCTATTCATGCTAAAGGGCTGCACTTGCTTGAAGCACACTGGTCTGACCTGCACCCTCTCCTGTCCTGTGCATCAGCAACCTCCACTGGGTTCCCCGCACAGGATGAAGTTGGAAACTCTGAGGTCAGAGTCGTCATGGTCGTTGTTTTTGAATGGCGTCCACGATTTGTTTGGCCTGCACCTAGCTCAGGTATTTGCTGTGCTTCGCTTGTCTCTAAGGGTCTCTATAACCATTAACCAACCTGTTGCATTGTTGCATACGTATCGCATTCCTGAGACCTTATTCACCACTGGTTTACACAATGCTCTGCCTGTGTGTTTGTCATGCAGTGTGGGAACCAAAGCGTTCCCGTATCAGACTGTAAAATCTGAAAACTGTGAGATAAAGCAGTGTTTAAGTTTTCCTGTTTGATCTGTTTAAATACATCTCACTTACTGGTGTTGGCCTGCAGGCGGGTCGTATCTGTATCATCTGCAGACGATGTGTACTTCTGTGCATCCTTCCTCATGATGATATGTGGTTAATGTGGGCTGCAGTCAACCGAGGTTATCTTAGAAAAAACATACAGAAGCTGTAAGAGGCCAGGTTTGCAAAAAAGACTGAGGCAAAGGCCATGATCCAAATTCCAGTAGGGTTACATGTTTTTAAAAAAAGAGATGTCATTCCCAATAAAATTGGACTTTTTAAATACAGGTACACATGTTAACACTCTTTCAGGCCAGGTCTGTGTATGCTGTGTGACAGCTAGTACTAGCATGTGTCATGTGAAGAAGAGTCATGTATTCATTTAGGATATAACTGATAAATGTCAGGAATGTACAGTTCTGTATGGAATGAGCATTTCAGCTTGAAGCTTGGCAAGACAAATCTGCCTGGTGACAATCATGGAATATGGCCACTCCTGTGACATTGACATTGATGGCCAAAGGCACTGACTGGACTCCTTTGTGACCTCCGGCCCATCTGTGGGTCTCATTGGCAAGACCAAGTTTCTAAGGCAGACGTGCTCAGGAGAGTGGGGTTGGGAAGGGTACAAGCATCTGGCGCACTTTACTAGGCCTGATCCAGGGGTGATGCGGGCGGTCACCTCCGGCACCTGTGGAGGGGGCAGCTGGGATGATGGGGCATGGGCATGGGCCTAGCCCAGGTCTGGGCAACGTCCATCAGGAGGCTAAAGCAGTGCAGGACCAGGGATGACCCAACAAAGTGCCAAACCAGCATATGCTAAGCCATATAGCTGACCTGAACTTATATGTCTCTTATGTGTTTCTTTTGTTGTCCAAAAGTAACCAGTCAAAAGAGGCAATATCACCACATACACTATCAGTCTATCATTTACAACTATAAATCAATTCTTCCTGAGTGCTTGTATACTGGGATAAAATCAGCAGTCCAAGACAACATGAACAAGAGTCTTGCTGAGTTTCTTCAGTAAGTCTGCAGTCAGTCAGTTTTACAGCCAGTGGACCAAACTTGGCATTTACCGGGACTGGAAGCACACTATCCTGATTTTTTTACTGTTAACAGTTTAATGGAGAAAACATCAACATTCCTCCAGCCATAAAATAAGTCTTCAATCTTAAACAGATGCCCCTGTTTTTATCTGGTTATACAACAAGGACAACCTCTTCTTTAGTTCTTAATATTTACCTCTGAAAGCATAATAATGCTACACATACATGTTAGGCTTTCACTCATAAACTTCAATGAAACAGAACCTCGACATTCAGGAATACTGTGCAGTTTTTGTTTTTTATCAAAAAATGTCTATCTTTGTATAAATGAATCATGAAATCAAATTGAAATGTCTGCTAGTGTTATCTTCTTATTGGATTATTTCTTCATGTTGTGCATGTCTGCATTGCCGGTGCCAATCATTTAATGACTGGATATCACAGCCTGGATATTACGGCTGCTCCATTAAGCATGTAAAACATGGATATCACAGGCCCATCAGAGGTCAATTTTTGAGCAACCTTGACCGTCCAGATGAAAAGGTAATGAGGGCCTCTGGCTGAAATAGCTCAGAATCAAACCATTAAGAGATCATCTCTGATGAGCACGAGGATGAGTAACAGTCTAATAGAGTCAGGCACAAAATGAGCTCGGGTAGTTTTCTGCTCACTGATCTAATGGAAAACCATCAGATAAAAAGTCTTTAGGAAAATATATGACTAAGAATATGGTGAAAGGACAAAAATAAGAGTAGTGTGTGTGTGCTGTACTTTAAACTGCAACCTTCTTACATCTAAACAACTTTAAGACTTGATAAGACACTGGCGTGCTTCTATCCTTTTTTCCTGATGTGATATTGGCAAATTTGGGATAATCTTGATGATTCTAAGACGCATAACAAACTGCAACGTATTCACTAAATATATACTGGAAGTTGGATGAGATAAAAAGGAGACTCAGTCAATGCTATGCTTCTAAGTTTGTGGCAACAGTTTAGGGGAAGGCCCCTTTCTATTACAACATGACTGTGCCCCAGTACACAAAGCAAGGGCATGGTTTAATAAGAGACCTGACTTTAACTTCATCGAGCACCTTTGGGATGAATTGAAACTGATATTGCTAACCAGGCCTTCTTGTCCAATATCATTGCCTGACCTCATAAATAAACTACAGAATGAATGGGCACAAATTCCCACAAAAACACTTGATCAATCTTGGCTTCATTTTTTTGCATCACAAAAAACATTTGTATAGCGTAAATTACAGTCAAGTGTTGCCATATATATGAGACCAGCTGATGTCACGCAAGCCCCTATCAGCTGACAGCCAGCTGATTTGCTCCAAGCACACTATTGGCTATTGCACTCATGCTGCCATAATTGAACTGCTCTAACTCGGCTATCCTTTGCTGATTCCTCTGCAAGCTGCTTGTTGCAACCCTCCTCCACCCCAGCTCCTCCTCTATACTCTATCTCACTTAATCAGTGTCATTCTGATGTCATTGATGCCTGCTCTGCTCTGAGTTTTTTTGCTGCTCCCCCTGCCTCAGACCTACCTTGTAGGCACAGGAAGAGCAGGAACGTGGGCAGTTCCTGTTTGATACTTTCCACATAGGTTTGTGGAAGGGAGGGGGATCCCAGAACAGCCACACCACCAAAAATAATTACTATATCTAATGATGAAGGGATTGAAACCCTGAGTCTTTGGTTACAATATCAACACATTGCCATTGATTTATACTGACAAGAAATTATTTTACAACCTAAAAACTGAATCTAATTGTTTCTTTTACAAGCGACCATCACTTTTAAAGCCTTTTTTCCTCTCTCTTCCTCAGGACAAAAGATGCCGAGCCTGTGGTGGGAAAGGAGATTCAGGTTACCGTCTGCAACGAGGAGAAGGTCGTCTGTGGAGTAACAAAGCACACAACATGTGTGGATATGATTCAGGCATTACTGGACGATCACAAATCAATCCCAGAGAGCAAGCAGGTCCTACATGGGGAGTCCAAAGACTACTGCCTGGTCGAGCGATGGAAGGGCTTTGAGAGAGCGTTGCCTCCTCTCACCAGAATCCTGAGACTCTGGTACGCCTGGGGTGACCAGAGGCCTTTTATCCAGTTCATACTGGTTAAAACCAGTGATTTTGTGCCCCAGCCTACCAAGAAGGCTGTAAGACCCAGAGGGGCAAAACCAAAACGACTGGAAAATGGTCGCAGTCAGCACGCCCAGGCTCTACCGGCAGAAAGACAGAAGCGCATGGTGAAGAAAGCCTTCAGGAAGCTGGACAAGCTGCACAAGGAGAGCAGGAGCTCACCGGGTGCAGAAGAGGTGGACCGGATGGTGCAGCTTATTCTGAACCAGGATCACACCATCCGAGAGCAGATCCAACGCATGAGGGAGCTGGATTTGGAGATCGAAAGGTTTGATCTGCAAACACAGAAGGAAGCGGAGTGTGAGAGTTTGTCAGCTCAGGCTTGTGTTCAGAGTTTGGATCCGCACATCGATGAACAGCTGCAGGAGTACCTGTACACCAGCGATGGGGTAGAACAGCTCGAGCAGCAGGTTCAGAGGCATCAGGAGCTAATCCTCCAGCTGTCAAAGGATATTGATACTGAACTTAGGAGGGTTAACTTCCCCCTGAGCCAATATGAGGGCTATGAACAAGAAGGGGCTGCAGCTGCTTCCTGGTCCCCCATGGAGACGGACGAATTGTTCTACTCTGCCGAACTCAAGAGGCTGCAGGATGATCTGAAGCACAGCCTCTATACTGGTGTTTCCCTTCACAACCAGGCAGCTGAGATAGACAAACAGCTAAAGCACTATGAGGACAGCCTGGTCTCCAAGGATCAGGAGTGCTGGCAGCTGGCTGCCCACCTGAACTCGATGCAAATAGCTGACAAAGGAGAGGAAGAGCAGTCCAGTCCTGTTCCACTGAAAAGTGAGACACAGTGCAGCGTCTCACAGACAGTGAAACTCAAACACAGCCTGTCCCCTCCAGACGTCACAGACACGGACTCAGACACTGGGATTAGCTCCACACACAGTCAGGACTCGCTGTCACCCTGTCTCGACTTCCCTCCCCCACTGGACACAGACGTTTGAACAACCCGGTTGACCCTGCAATTTAAGGTTTCTGTGTGCACTAGCCCCTTTTTGTGCCAGCTATGTGGTATCACTACACCTAAGAGTAGCATTGTTTTCCTGAAGAGCTCTCATGTAGCATCAAGGTCATTTTCCAGGAGCTGTGACAAAAAACTGTCATACTAAGGGTTCATGCTGTTTCTGTTTCACTGTCTTTAAAATATCTGTACATTTTTGCTTATTTTGTGATATTCTACTTAAAGGTTGCTGAACCTAGAGAGCACAAATTGAGAATTAAGGTTGTCTCCAATGTTTCTGGAAAAAAACACTAAATCAACAACAACAAAAAAAGATTATTTCCCCTTTAAACAAAACAATTCAAAATAATTCAATGAGTATCTTACTGTTATAGCTCAAATCTGGCCCAAAGTTTGCAGCCTAACTCTTTAAACCCATTCACAAACTTTCTGAGCCCAAACCAACCTGCCAAATCAAAAGCATAAATGAGCCTCAGCTGATTTAAAACTGTCATTTTTGATCAGTTATTTGCATTATTGAAGTTTGAATTACTTTTCAAAATTTTCGAAGAGACAGACATCTGTTTACATGAGATCTTAAGGAGAGATGCACATGTTATACAGATGTGGCCTATTTATTGTTTATGATACTCAGAGCAGTGAGGATGAGGAGCAGATGCACAGACATCACTGAGCACTGAATGCAAAGACTTTTTTGGAGCCTGTTAAAAGTCAGCTACGGTCTGCACTGCTCTTCAGTCACTGTGATGTTAAACTGAGTTTTACCAGCACATTTGATTTGAGTATTTGTTTCATTGTCCTCTACCTACAGTGGAACGGATTGGCAGTGCCGCTTTAAACAGTTTTTCTCCTGCATTATGGTAAATATGTACACTTTAAAAAACAGTGGTATAATGTTAAGTATTAGATTTAGTGAAAAGACCTCAGACCTGGGCAGTGCGTGCAATAATTTGAGCACTGGGACTTCACTGAGAGAAGTTCTTCTGAAGTGACAAAAAGAAAAATAGACTAAAATTCATAAAGCTAGGGTAAAAATATGCTGCTGTCTGGCAGGACATCTTTTACAACAAAATTTTCTGCCTGGACCCAGTGATAGGAGTTGGGATGCTGGCCTGACCTGGTTCCAAGACAGTCTGGCTGCAGACTGTTCATCTCTGATGGTCAATCCCACAGACCAATTCTCTTGAATGCCATTGATCTCAGAAAGGAAATACATGCTAAAACTTTCTAAATAAAATCAGAATTTACTTTTGTGAAGGGTTAGGGTAAGGGTTAAGGTAACGGTTTGGACACCAAAAGTAAAAACTCAAAATCCTGGCCAGGAAAAAGCTCACCTTCAATGTAAACATTCTAACACAGCATATGTAGCTTACATAGTCGTGTTGGCTGCATAAGCTACGTAGATATTGGAGTTATGTAGATAACAGGGTTATGTAGCCAACTAAACTAAAGCTAAGTAAGTAAGCTATGTAAGCCACATATCTATGTTATCTAAGTAGCTCTTTTATCTGTAGCAAAGTTTGCAAAGGGTCACATTGCAAATGCTAAATTTGCTATAGATAACAGAGCTACGTAGCAAAGCTCACAAAGCAACTATGTAAGTTATAGATACTTTCTCTACATTGCTAGGTTGCTAAATTGTATGTTACTAAAGCTAACTTAGCTACATTCACTATGTAGAAATGTTAATTATGTAGCTAGCGTAGCTGTGTTAGCTTTAGCTAAAGCTAACCAAGCTAAAGCGAGCCACCATTTGTGTAGCTTCTCTTAAACGGCGTCTACACATAATCTAATCCCAGATTAGACCTCTGATCTTTTCTTTTGAATTGTTGCTTCGCCTGTAACGTTTGCAATGTGTTTATTTCAAAAATGTAACTGCCGGAGTTTATTAATTAAGTTGAATTAAAATAATAAATCTAAAACTGGAAATATGTTGTCCTGGCAAATTAGGGCACTTCCTGTCTGAGATGTATGGTGTCTCCGATGAACGTCAGTGAGAGTGGTCGTCGCTGACCCAGTCCAGAAAATATTCTTTAAAAAGAAAACACATCAGTGAGTATGTCTTCAAAACTCTACATACTGCCCAACCATGTTTGAGTCCACATAATCAGATTGACAAACAATGTTTAAGGTATCACAATGACAGAAGGGATGTTAGCTGGATTGCAGTACATTGTTTCTTATTTGACTGTAATGATAATGCATGCAGTGCAACAATTGGGGGTTTTGTATACACCAATATTAGTCCATCATTGTTTGTAACAGCAGGGTTACTCAACTTTTTACTGTATATTATTGTCTCATAATAGATGTTCACCTGAATCTGTCTGATGTACAGAAGCCCTAAGAGGACATTTTTTCATATTTTTTTCCACTTTATTGTGATAAAAGTTACATTTTAGATGTTCTCTTGAAGCCTTGACTAGTTTATCTCGGGAAAAAAACTATTTTAACATAGCAAGACAACTAAATCAAGAAAACAACTTGCGTTTTCAGTAGAAAACAGAGGCAAATAAAATGTATGGGTGTATGTCCTGTTAGGGCTTCCGTACTAAGGTGTACCAGGCCCATAACTTAATTTTTTTGCTAATGTGTTGTTGATGCTGAATGTAAATTTCTGTCCTAATGTCCAGTTTTTAAACTATTTATGAAGCTGCACTTCTTTGTATACACTTTTGAGTCTATTAACAATGTTTTATATTAAAACAAATAGCTAACAGTTTTGGTTGTAGATTTTAAATGTTAAAACACTATATTCCTGTCAGCAACACTGTAAATATACTACTGTACCATCTGTATGTTATGGTAACCTTTAGCAGACGTGCATTAATACATTTATTCATTCCATTTCAAGTCTTTTCTAGCCAGAATGCACAATATTGGATACTTACCAATATCCAATACCCCAGAAAGTAGGAAGACTGAGAACAGGGATATAGATAAGAATATACCAGTGTTTTAGTCTAAAAATACCAACCAGCATGTTCATACAACAAACAGTAATGGGTGAGAGCTTTCAAATTAGCAATGAACCTCAGAGTTCAGCACAGACTTAAAAGTGGCAGGAACTAGTCTCTTCTCAGACTCTAAAGAAAGGCAGGATCTCATTCCGACATGAAAACCCAGTTTCAGTTTTAGCCTTTTAACCAGCTGTTGAATGTGGGGCATAAAAGAGAGGTATTCAGCAATCAGAATACCAAGATACCTGTAACACAAAACAAGCTCGATCAGTGAACCCTGTGAAGTGGAGATCGATGGCAGGCCCGGAGGCTTAGATTTAGCATTCAATAGGAGCATGACTGTTCTGTCCAAGTTTAAAACAAGCTTCAGGTCATACATTCTTTTTGGACAGTATTAAAAGCAAGTTGTAACTGGGAGAGAGCTTGGTCTGCGGTGGGAGCTAAACAGTTTATAATGGTGCTTAAGCTTAAAAGTGAAAATTAGCCTAAGACATGTTTGACTGATATCATAAAGAATGAGCAGGAGGGGCCCCAGGATTGACCCTTGAGGCACACCTTTGGTTAGACTGGATTTTTATATTAGTTTTGAACTATATTTATTCCATTAATTTAACTGATTCCTGGCTTTAATTCATAATATCTGATAGCTGTTTGCTACTGCCACAGTACAAAAATCCAAAATGTAACAAAAACGATGAGACAATCCCGATTAACTACAAAAAGTCTTGGATTAATTGCGATGGGCATTTTAGACACACTGGTATTGTCTAGCATGAGTCCAAACAATTGCCTCCATTTTTTTCTATAAAAAAACCCACTCACCCGGAGACCAGACATGTGTGGACGCTCAGTGGCACTTTATACCACTGCTCTATTCCTGGCGTGGCTGTCTGCAGCTGGTAGAGTGTTTTATTGAGAGACTAGCTGTTTTGTCCATTCTAGTTGCCGTAGTAGCAGCTCTATTTGATAGCACAGAAACAGAAATTGAGTGCAATCTTTGTTTGCGATGTAAAATTATTGGAGAGCATGGGCTGCTTTTGAAATACTGCTTATTTTGTTGTTTTTGCTCCGAGTAGGAAAGCTCAAAGTGGGCCTTCGGCTCTGGTATCAAGCACCTGGCTAGTGGGGAGTTTAAGCATTGACACACTGCTATCTGTGTGTGTTAGGGATGGCTAATGAGGCGCGTCATATGACAGGACGCGATGGCCCAGCACTGGTAGTTTTGGGCTTTAGATTGTATTAAGCTAACAACCACAGATACACATCCTGCTCTATCTTTCAGAGTCTTCAGATTTTCCTCTTAGGAACTTTCAAACAGTAATTTAACAATATAACTGCTACAGTAATGTTCATATCTGCTGATACCAGTAATAGCACACTTTTGAGGTAAAATCTGCTGAAACTGATACACCTATAATATTCTGCATCCTTAATTTTTGGTAGTTTTCTTTGTCTTGAAATTTCCAGTAAAATATTAATGCATAATTTCCTTTGAAAAGTGAACTCTAAAGTTGTTTTCCCCAGATCCAAACCCATTTTTCTTGTTATTTTGGATACCACAACAGCTTTCCCCATTATGATGAATCATTTAATCTCATTATTCTAGATAACAGCCTTGTTTTGTCTTTAAAACAGGATATTTTCTAACAAACACTTTGTTGGGCAGGACAATGACATACTATACTGCCACTTATCACACTAATGAGGAAATGTAATCCTATTTTAAGGTTTGTTTTTGCCTGTAGGACTTTAAGGATATGAGATACTAAGTTTCTATCAAAAAGAAATCTCAACTGTCTTTAAAAAATAGTGTTTAAAGATTAGTAAAGATGCATGTCTGCTTAAGGCTTCCATAGTATATGATTATTCCTATGATACAATATGTAAAGACAAAATGATGAGAAAAGCAGCTTAAAGAAAATGTATTTATTTATCTTGTAATTGTATTTTATAGAATTTATAATGAGTATTTTCCATATGCAATCAACTGATGCAGCATTAGGCTTTATTTGTGGCAAAAGTAGCTCAAAATGTTTGGGCTATCACTTTGTAGACCATGCTTTTTTTTTTTTTTTTTTTTTTTTGCTAACACAAAAGCTATGATAAACTAAACTGTAAGTTTGAACTTTCATATTAAACACTAATCCTGTACTGTAATAACTTTGCTGTGAGCAGTGATGATTTGACTATTTTCTGGTTGGTGTATCTGTTAAAAACCACAGACATGAACTCAAAAGAGCCAAAGGTGCGGCGTTGACTTTCACAGATTCCTGAAACTTCTGAGTCACTAGAAAGAAATGACACAGCGAGTACAGGGCCCCCTTCCCATCACCGCAGCGTATAATCAGACAACATGGTCGCCAGGCAAGCACAAACAACGGCGAGCACTCTCCTCCTGTCAGGGTCCTGCTGACAGACTCACACTTTGTACTCGGGGCAGAGTGAGGCTGCCTGCTGGAAAAGAAGACGATATCTATTTCACACACTAATCGCTTAACCCCCCCTCACCCCATCCCTACTCCTCCTCCCCGTTCATTGCTTCCAGCCACTAAGTAACTCCACCAAGCATGAAAGGCCAGGGATCTTACAATGTGAACAATGTTGAACCGGTGCCCCACACTTGTTGATGGAATGGGGGCTGATTACAGTACTTCTAGCATGTTCTTATTCACCTACCAGGTGGGAATAAAAAAAGGTGTTTTGAGGAATTTTTATTCTAATGTTAAACAGCTTTTAGCAGTTGGAAATTCGAAGGGGAGGAATGTTGGATGAGTCCTTCTTGTTGAACTGAGTAAGTTGGATGTAGAGAGTTCTTCTGCTTTCACCTTAAGTTTTAAAGTTATCAGGCCTTATTCACAGCTGAGGCCACAAGGGACGTCCAGAACAAGCCTGTTCTTATCCCTAGGTTGTCAGATATCTGTTTTTGATGACTCTTAACCAGAGTAAAAACCGTGATATAATCAGGCAGATTTGGCTCCAATTCCCCCTTTATAACAATATTAAAGTCCAGATGTTTTGATGTGTCTAAAGACCTTCAAGTCAGTTTTTCTTCTGGTTTGAGGTTCATTGAGAGTGATCTGATTTGGTCTGAAAAACACTCTGGTCACCAAAAACTGCCTCAAGTATAGTGCAAACATCACCCATTGGATACTGAAGCTGTTTTTTTTTTTTTCTTTGTTTTTTTTTTAGCCAATCCATTATGGTCTACTTATTGAAAACGCTGTCTCAGATAAAGTTTCAGTCATACTGAAAACTGACAAAAATGAATTGTTGACAAGCCAGTAGCCAAGGGAGTTTGGAGGATTTGAAAGGAAACCCTTGTTGAGGCCTAAAAAGGAATAACAAGTGCATTAAAAATTAGAATATCAGGAAAAAGTTCCTGTGATTTAATTCAAGAAGTGCCACAACTTCCATATATTCTAACCTCATTTCATACAAAGTAAAATATTTCAAGGCTTCTTTGTTTTATACTTTTAAAGTCTGAAAACACAAATTATAGCCAGAAAATTCAATTTTTTTGGAACAGAAATGTTTATTTCACTTTCTAATGAAATCCAAAAAAATCTAAATTTCCATGAAATGTAAATTTTTTTTTTAATCTCATTTGATACATTAAGTGTTTTGGTAACTGATAATACACTTGAGGGCATTTTTATCATTAATCAGATTGTATTCATAAGTTTTTTTTAGTCATTTATGATCATATTGATTAGATAGAGATATCATGAAAGTATGTATCAAATATCTTATAACGGGCTTTAAGGGGTTAATGTTGATGATTATAATTTTCTAGTATAGAAACGTTGACCGTCTGGAGAATAATGCTCATTCATGCACTTAGTACTTGGTTGGAACTCCTTTTGCTCAAATTACAGCATCCATGCAACATGGCATGGAGACAATCAGTCCGTGGCACTGGCGGAGTGTTATGATGCCCAGGTTGCTCTGATAGCAGCCTTCAGCTTGTCTGTATTGTTCAGAGAGTTTCTAGGGTTCAGGTCAGGCAAGTTGGCTAATCAAACACAGTAATACCGGGGTCAGCAAACTTGTTTCTGGTAGTTTTTGCTTTTCTGTGGGCAGGTGCTTTGTTCTGCTGGAAAAGGAAGCCAGTATCTTCATAAAAGCTTCTCGGGAGATGGAAGAATTATGGGCTTTAAAATCTCCTGGTAGATGGCTGATAGCATTGACTGTGGACTTCATGAAGCACAGTGGACCAACAGCAGGGGATGACATGGGGCCTCAAACCATCACTGACTGTGGAAACTGAGAACACTGGACTTTAAGCACTTTTAATTCTGTCTCTCTGATCAGACTCTGGGACCTTGATTTCCAAATAATTCAAAATCTACGTTCATCTGAAAACAGGACTTAGCACCACTGAGCAATGGTCCAAGTCTTTTTCTCCTTAGCCCATGATACTTAAAATTCAACACTGAGACAAATGTGTGAAAATGATCCGAGCCAGAGCAAGATCGTTATGGGAGAGAGAGGAGAAGTTGAAAATCTGCTTTCAAACACTCTAGCCCTGAGGCAAACATGAGCCAGCACATTACTTTGACAGAAAACGAACTGATACAATCTCACCTACAGTTCTCATTGTGAAACAGACTAAGTCTCCATAAAATGTTCCCATGTAGACTTTTTTAGCCTTCAGATTTAGATTTATTTTCACTGCAAAGACCCAGTAGTCATAGTCAGTCTTTGTTTTGGTCCCTGTGAGATCATAAAAGCTCATGTGAGGTGGTGCATGCTGCCTGTGACTCATATGATAATTGTTATGAGATCCTGTAGTGAGCATCATTATTTTTAGACTTGAGGTGGGTTTATATTTGAGGTCAGAAAGAAGAATATCTGGGCTCTTGCTTTGATCTGAAGGATGGGGCATGGTTTGAAGATTGGCAGAGATTTTATGGGATTTTAGGTATTCCTTTGGTCATAGTAAGCCTAAAATATGTCCCATTTTTTACCTTCAAATTTACCTCAAGGTTCCACAGACTCTGGACACTCTGTTTGGAAAAACAATTTTCTTAAAACTAGACATCCACATAGATATTTACAGTGATGTTTTAGAGTGTCTAAAGTATATAAATTGCTGCAATTATTACAGCAAGTACAGCAGTCACTTTGCCCACTTCCCTTCTCAGAGCATTCTGAGGGACAAGGGATAGCCACAAAAGGATTTCCAGACCAGGCTGACTGGAGTTGATGCCACATTTTAACAGCTTTTCTCCCTGTGAAAGGTCAATTTTCTTCTACAATTACAGAAAATTGTGGTATACTGTTAAAAAAAATGTAAAAATAACCTTGATAAGGTCTGGTTTGATTGCCTCAGTTTAAGGTAACAAGTGACCAGTGGAGTGGAGGCTGTGGGTCTGTACTTCACAACTTTTACTGCAAACTGAGAGCTCAATGGCTTCAATTAAACTACAGAACAGACCTGGCAACAAAGGCCAAAAAGCTTAAAAAGTTGATTGTTGAATGTAAAATAAGTAACTGCATAAAAACTGACCCCTTTAAAGTGACTGACCTGATTCAGCAGAGGTCCAGGATAAAGGCAGTTGTGTCTGGGAAGTCCAGTCAATGTTTAATTGGTATTCCTGGTTACCATTACACCATGGAGATAAAAGAACACTCCAAGCAGTTCAGAAAAAAAAGTTACTGAAAAGCGTAAGTCAGGGGATGGATACAAAAAAAAAATAAAATAAAAAAATGAAAAGACACTGATCATCCCCTGGAGTTCAGTGCCTTGACCATGAATGATTTATAAATACAATAAAAGGGTAAAACATCCAAGGGAGTAAATACTCTTCATCACCACTGTATGTACAGAATAATCCTGAATGCCACCAGCATGAAAGTTGTATGAATTTACTGATCACTGCAGGCAGAGGTGGGCAGCGTGACTCACAGTGTCTGTACTTCACAACTAACACCACAAACTGAACACTTCACTACTGTGCTGTAAGCTAGCAGGAGTGCAAACTCTACATGATAAAAATAGATGGTATTTCAACAGCTACAGGTGGTGGACTTTGATGAATGCAATGAAACTGTCCCAGAAGAAGACAGTTTAAACCTTTTTTCCCCCTGAGAAACCCCCTAAAACAAAACGTCTGACATTCCAGATTTTACAGTATTTGCAGAGTCAACAAAATTCTCCTGTTTTTCTTCAGCTCTCATGACAAAATATTCCCCTCACTACAATGTGACTTTAAGAGGCTACCAGGTAATGTTTACCTTCTTCTCTCTGCAGCACATCAACAACTCAAAGACCTGCCAGCTCACTAGTGTGTTTGCAGACAACAATAATTACATGCACCAAAATGACAATTAGACTGACTGCAAACCTGTCATTGTTCAGCCCTCCTGGTTACGGTGACTGGGCAGCTTGAGTAAACCATAATCAGTTATCAGCAGTGGTTCAAGTCCTAAAGATGAAAAATTGATATTTCAAACAGTTAGTGTATCTTTCATAAAAAATATTTCAAAATATGTTGATGCAGACTATTCTGTGTGATTTCCCCAACCTTGACTGTGCCCCTATCTTTGTGCACAGACCTTTGTAGGAAGCAGTGTGATAAGAGTCAGGAAGGCATGACGTGAAAGCCACTGCATGTATGTTTTATCAGGATTGGCAGCTTTCACCATCAGCTAAGACAAAGACCGAATTATCACATTTCATCAGCCGTTAGTTTGCACCGTCCTGCACTATTTAGGCTTCATTTAATCAGAGTATCAGTACTTAAAGGACACAATGTCTGACCCAGTCAATGTTATGTCTAAGAAAAAAAAATCCTACACCATAAACAAAGTACAACCCAAATCCCAAAAGAGTTTGGACACTGTGTAAAATGGCAAACAATGACTTGCAAATCTCATGAACCCACAATAGAACACAAAGAACATATCAGACATGGAAACAGAGACGTCTTACCTTTTCAGTAACTTTTCGGTTCATTTTACCTTTAGGAAAACTTCAAGAAATCATCGTGTGTCACCACAGTTCACCATGTCATCCACAAATGTAAGTTAGACTCTATTATAAAAGAAGAGGTCATATGTGATCATGATCCAGAACTGCTGCTGTCTTCTCTGGGCCAACGCTCATTTAAAATGGACTGAGGCAAAATGGATATCTGTTCTGTGGTCAGAAGAATCAACATTTGAAATTCTTTTTCGAAACCATGAACTTCATGTCCTGCAGACTAAAAGAGCAGAAGGACCATCTGGCTTGTTGTCAGCACACAGTTTAAAAGCCTGCAACTCTGATAGTATGTGGTTGCATTAGAGCTATTGATGCACGATAAGTTTTTTTTTTTTTTAACCAATACCGATAACCGATAATTTCACACTCCTGATGGCCGATAACTGATAATAACTAATAATTTTTTTCAATTGTTGCTTTAAAAAAAGACGTTTATTTGATGTGTTTATGCACATCTGGGGGTAAGAAGGAGTTAATATGTAGTGAGAAAAGATATGTATAACTAATTCTGATATCACTTGTGTTTACATCAAAAACAATTCCAACTTCACAGCTTTTTTTTTTTTAACATTTGTGTACCAAACAAAGTACAACATACATAAACAACATACGTTTTTCCCCTTTCCCTTCAAATGTATTTAAGCATCTTGACAAGTGGTCAAATCTGACATTTCAATCAATCATTTGTTTGTTTCTTGCTGCATAAGGCCGGCCACACACTACAGGATTTTAAGCCCGATATAAAGCAAGATTTGTGGGGGTGTATCCCGAGTGGCGCCTGTCGCAAACGATAAGTTGTCTAAATAATCTGCATGTGTGTGGTGTCAACACAACTATTTTACTGCACCAAATCATGTTGTAGCCTCCCAAACCCTGAATCGTAAATATCAAACATGTTTGATATTTACGATTCTAGGTCGTAGTGCCACTGACGGAGTACCTACAACAACCAATGAGAGCAGACAAGGTAGGATTATCAGCTGGATCATACGTACGTTCACCACTCACAACCATAAACACAAACTTGTACCCTAATTCCAGCCAGGATTTCAGCCTGAGTCTTCCCCTTGTTTTATGATTTTTGCTGCACCTGTAACACATGCTAGGACACTCTGTTGTGGAGAGACAGCAAGAGGGTATTGACAGACATCTGTGTTTTTTGTTTTTTTTCTTCTGAAGTCACGTGATCACGCAAGGTCATAGGCAGGTCGGCAGGTGTGTGGTCTCCAGTGATCTGAGTCTGGCTGCTTCGTCTAGTGTGTGCGTTCAGAGGATTAGAGATGAAAAATCTTTAAAAATTGTCCTGAAGTCTGTGGTCTCCCACGGTTTAAAAATTGTTTCAGATTAAAAAATTGTCTAGTATGTGGCCGGCCTTAGTCAGAATTTAAGAGAGCTGAAGTTTTACATTAAGATTAAAAGTATGCACTGACATAAGTCATAACAGAAATAGGTTAAAATGTTAAGTACACCGTGATCTGTGGCTAAACTTCTGTTCTCAACGTCAATCAGACTGTACGGAACCACATCAAACAGAGCAGGCATGAATACGTCTGTGAAAGTAGCGGTGGATCAGGAGACTGTCAGACTGATTTTATAATTAGCGTTGCCTTTTGGCTCTGGTGAACTTTCTGAAGTTTCCAAAGCCTGCTGAATAAACACTCTGTCTGGCATTATTAGCCTTTTGCTTGGTCCTGATGAATGTGACGAATGCTACTGCTGCTTCGTTTTAAAGTTGTTAGGATGAGGACTCTTAAGTGACTTATAACATCCGTTATACTAAAATTGGAGGACTCCTTTCCACTCTTCGGGATGTTTGCAGGGCGAATTTTGCAAACACTGTCATGTTATGCTCCTTGTAAATACTGAATAACTCCGCCAGTACCACCGTGTTGCTAACCTCTTTTAGCCTCTTAGCACTGAGGCTACGTCCTCTTCTTCTTTGGTGCTTAACAGCAGTTCTCATACTGCGGCGCCACCTACTGTTTTGGAATGAGTAGTCTCGTGAGAAAGAAAACAAACGCCGTTATTATCGGTGGATTTTATCGGTTAATTTTTATTACCGGGATAATAAAATACATAAAATATACACAGTATCAGCAGATAATTTATTAGTACCGATATTATCGTGTATCCCTAATTAGTGCCTATGGCATGAGCAGCTTACACATCTGGAAAGGCACTAGTAATGCTCAAAAGTATAAAGAGGTTTCAGAGCAACAAATGCCCCCATCCAGACAATGTCTCTTTCAGGGAAAGCCTTGCATTTTTTAACAAGTCAGTGCTAAACCACATCTATCACAACAGCATGTCTTCACAGTAGAACAGTCTGGCCCAACTGGCCCTCCTGCAGTGCAGACCTTTCACCAAAAGAAAACATTTGGTGTGCTTTCAAGTAAAAAATCCAGCAAAAAAGGCCCAGGGCTTTTGAGAAGCTAGACAATCATAAACTCTAATGTTGTAATCCTAGACAACAATGGGATAACATTCCCCTCCCAAAACTTCAGCAACTTTTTTCCTCACTTCCCAGACCTTTACAGACATTTGTTAAAAGAAAAGGGGATGCTATACAATGGTAAACATGGCCCTGTCCCTGCTTTTTTGAGATGTGCTGCTGCCATCAGATTCCAAAGAAACAAATACTTTTTCATGAAATGGTAAAATGTCTCAGTTTCAACATCTGACATGCTTTTTTAATGTTTTATTTTGAATAAAATATGGGTTTATGAGATCTGCAAATTATTATTCTGTTTATATTTACATTTTACATTGTGCCCAAGTGGCAACCTCCAGTCCTTAAATATGAAGCCAGTGCGAAAGTGCCAAAAAATGCTATACCGCCAGTGTCCACTTGAGGCTGGCGGCAGGAACACCGGAAGTTCCGTCTGCACACATTAAACAGCTAGTTTTGACACTAAAAATAAACTGGTTTACAGCCTGGCTCAAAACACCAAACGTGTGTCATTAGCTGGTGTCTTATTGTGCTCCCACTGTACGGGGGATGAATTTTTTTGTACCACGATCGTTTGGATTATATTTAGGATGAAAGCTGATTGGCGCGTCTCATTTGATTGACAGATAGCTCGGCAGGCAGAGGCTCCAGTTTCTGTCAACCGGAATGCTAGCTAGCAGGCTGACAAGGAAGTCGTGCTTAGTGGGCGGGCCGTTAGGTTGATCCAAAGTTCAGCTGAGTCTGTGATTTCAAGATGGAAGCATCCATGGATTGGCTTCAAAAGCCGTTTGAGCCCGCCTATTGTAAGCAGACGACTGATGTCACACAGGGTATGTCTAATTCTGTTTTACAGTCTATGATTGTGCCCCAACTTTTTTGTAATTGGGTTGCAGGTCTTACCACGTTTTTAAGTATAATTACCAAATGACATCACATAATAGACCCATTTCTAAGTATATTTGTAGTTAGTAGTCTTGGTAGGGCAACTAAGGTAAAAATAAAATTTGATTTTATTTTCCCAGACACTCCTCTTACGTACCCAGGTGAAAAGCACATGAAACACCTGAGGTTAAACAAGTATACAACAAACTTGGCTCCGATATTGTAACAACCAGTCAATCACACAGTCACTTGAATGCTTGGAAAGCAGTTTGAAGTTCCCATAATAGAAAAACCGTTTCTAGTATAAACAATACTAATTATTCATAATGAATGACATAAAGACAAAATACTTAAAGTCTGGTGGACTGGTGGACAGTGACACATAATATCACACTGTTGCTGTATCAGTATGAATGTTTTAAAGTGTAAAGGCGGCAGCTTTCATTGAAAAGCACCGAACACATCCGGTCATTTTTGTGGGTGAACAGGGAAAAAGGTGTAAATGATCTTCCATTTCTGTTGCATTCTGTAAAGTCCACAGTGTGCAGTTTCCACACAGCTGTGTGGCTCTTTTTGTAGCATCTGGTCATGTGAAGTTTGCACTACTGCTAGCTTCCAGTGTGATAATTGAGGTCTCAGCCCACAGTGATGTAGTGCTTTCAGAAACTATTCTGACCCTTTGCAACAACACTTTCATTTCTCATTATCGTTGTGGAGAAGTTTCTACACCTTGACTGGTGTCCACCTGTGGTAAAACAAATTGATTGGACATGATATGGAAAGGCATACACCTCTCTACATATAGGAGGCCTCACAGCTAACAATGCATATCAGAGCAAAAACCAACCCATGAGGTCAAAAGAACTCCCTGCAGGGCTCAGAGACAGGATTGTTGCAAGGCACAGATCTGGGGAAAGCTAAAAAAGACCTTCCGTTGCACTGAAGGTTCCCAAGAGTATAGCGGCCCCACAATTTTTAAGCAGAAAAAGATTGGCACAACCAGGATTCTTCGAACAGCTGGCCGTTTGGCCAAACTGAGCAAATTGGGGAGAAGGACCTTAGTGTGAGAGGTGACCAAGAACCTGATGGTCGCTCAACTGAGCTTCAGGTGACTGAGCTTCGACTGAGCTTTTCACGCATGATAGACTCGGGGGGGGGGGGGGGGTCTCGGTTCAGTACTCAAATTGCCGTATTGTTGCACTTTCCTACGGTTTGTTTCGCATTAACGTTGCCCTTGGTCAAACAACCCAAACCATACGTTTGTGGCACTGTTGTCCCAAATAAGGAGTGGCGGAGAAGAAAAGGAGATGGAGAAGAAGCCAAACCAGAATTTCATCTCCTTCTGACAGTCTTTTTTCCACACAAACAATGAAATAGCACCTACAGTATGCTGTCTTTGGATTTCTGCTTATGTTTTGGGGTGTTATGAGCACACAGTGAAGCTTCTGTTCTTGAGACATGAGACGAAGGAATCAGTACCGAAGGAAAAGGCGAGCCAACATGTGAGAGAGAGACTACAACGTGCTGCTATGGCTACACAGATGCAGAGCGAGGTACCGACATGTGTTTGCGTTTATTAAATCACATCTACAGTATAAATCCCTAAATTATCACGCTTTGTGCCACCTTATGCCCTTTGGTTCACAAGTTAGTCAGCTTTGCATTCACACCTCAGACGAACTGCACCAGGGTTCATTGGCAAGCGAACCAAGACCCTGAGATGTTGCAGGCCAAAAGGGATGTGTAATCCCTCCAGCAGGGTTAAGGTCCACCCTGGGGTCTCCTGGAAGTGCCTGGAAAACCTTAAAAGGAAGGCAACCATAGTATCAGATGCCAGAACCACTACTTGTGGTTCCTTCTCATGTGAAGGAACAGCAGCTATTAGAAGACTATGTCTGCTGGTCTTTAACTGAAGAGTCTTATTAAACAAACTGAACCTCCACACAAGGTTTCTTTATTTAACAGTATATCACCATTTAGCTCAAATACAAGGTTATGACCTAATGAGCGAAGCACTGTAAAAAGGTGACACCACTAGCCTGGTCTGTGAATCCCCAATATTTTGTGCTTCATTACAACTATTTGCATTGTACAAAGAATGTGAAAATGTTTTTTATTAATGCAATGTTTAGGATGCAGCTAACTTTTTGATGAAAAACAAAAGTATTAAAAGTGCATCTTATACACTGGAGTTTAAATTAACTGTTAAAATGCATCTATCAACTATCATCCCATTTTCTCTGATTTCTAATGGAGTCCAATCATCCAGAAGCTGCATGCTAACACTTCTGTTTTGTCTTAACCTTTTCAAGTCGAGCATACATCATATCAAGCAAGTGCCAAAATCCTGCTCTGCGTTTTCATGTGGTGATGTTCCCACAACACGCCCAGTAGTGAACTTTGTGATTATGTATATTTTATGACTATGCCAGAAGCCAAAATCAATCACTGATGCATCAGTACATGCAGTTGTCTCTTAAAAATCTGTTGGCAGTGAAAACGAAAGAAGTGGGCCAAATAAAACGATGTTCATGTGTTGGCCCTGAAACTGTCCCATCTGCCAATCCAAGTCACATTTTACACTGGACGAGTCGGGACTTGTCAAAGTAGTTCAAGGGCCTTGGGCTTGATTGCCTTAATGAAAGCACATTTGGAGTGCCATGTTGTCAGAGAGGCATGAATCATTTGATAAAAGGGCCCAAAGAGCAATAAAGTGTCCCTGCTGCCAGGCAGCAACAAGAGAGTAAACAGGGAAAGTGGGAGTGGGTGTGATAAGGTGTGTGAAGGGTTGGAAATCTGATGGCTGCCGTTTTGAAGAGGGGGAATTTTGTAAATATGATCCGTGTTGTGTGGTTTTAAACATTATTGTACATGACATATGGTGCTCACTGATTTAAATGCTTCTTGTCAACACACAGATGCTTGCAGATGCTCGTCAGTACTCTCGCATCCTTCACGGTGCTTCTGCCAGCTTAAGCAAACACATTTGATGTTGGCATTGATGTTAATTTTCCTCTTTATTAACATGGTTGTCTCAAGCTGTTTGCTTTTGTACAGGTGTTCCCTGAAGCTGCTGTGCCACTCAGCCTCTCATTACATACAGACACAGCACAAATATTCAAACAAAGATAATAACTAAGCAAGTCAAGTTTAAAATATTCCCAGTCAACTACAGGAGACATTATTTATTACAGGTCTACTACATTCCAATTATTTATCTTACTTTATAATTACTTAAGGTGAAAAAAAATAATTTAGAAAATGAAGCAAGCCTGCCAGCTAAATGCTTTTGACAAATGTGGTGGCTTAATGACTGAATGTGTGATAGAATACCTCATACAATCTGATATTCTGTGTCCCAAATCAGGCATAGCATCCCTGATAAGACCAAGCATTTGTACCAATCTGAAATAGGACAGTCTGGATCCTGTTTGTGTCACCAGCTGCCACACACCATAACCTTTTGCTTTTAAGCACCGCCTCTGTCACTCAGTAAAATAATGGAGCTTCCCCTATTTTAAGTGAAATTGAAGGTTCAAGGATCCTTTTTTTCCTAACATGAGTACTGGTGTCAACTGAGTTTAAATAGAAAAAAATTTGCATTTTAAATTGTATTACTCAGCAGCTGGTGAGTCTGCCAGCTTGTTTGAATTGGCGCGCATTTAATCCTGGGATATATTGGGCCAAATTAATGCACCATAAATAATCCTTTATTGGCACAGGAAAAGAGGACTTGTTTTAAGAAGCCTTTCAAGGTCTCTTCAAATATCCTAAACATAACATCCATTTGTGACCTTTTATATTCATTTTCAATCATAAATGTATGTTCCTTGGTGTTTATAATTAATGCTGGCTCTCTGTAACACCTGTTGTGAGTGTTTTGAATCTCCTTTTTGCTGGTTGTCCTTAAAGGGATATTTTGGCATTTTACACATTAGGTTGTTTAAGGCACTTTGCAATAATAGTGGAATTAACCCCCCAATAATTTCAGTCTGCATTGCCTCTTTAAACATGATGTACATGTAGATGCTAGGCTAAACAGCATTACAGGCGGGTGTAGTAGCTCAGCATAGTTTATCATGTTCCTGAGAAAATTAAGAACTGGGGTAGGGTCAGTTTCTCTGATCTTTTCGTTGCAATGGATATTGCAAACCTTTACACAAATGTGCCTCATAAGCATTGCAGACTTGGACTCGAGCATGGGGCAATAGGTTCACTGAACAAGACAGTGTGGAGGTCCCAGTACCTGACCATTGTTGGTATTGTTGGAAAGACTGTGTGTCTAATGCTAACGCGCTCAGGAGAGCAGGGATGGGAGGGGTCAGCTGGTGGGCTGGCCCAGACACCGGGGTGGCCACATGCCTTTGGAGGGTCAGTTTGGAAGATAACCTAAGAGATAGGGTATGGCCTTGCTCAGGCCTGGACGTTGGCCATCAGAAATCCAGAGCTGTACAGGACCAAGGCTGACATGGCAAAGTGCCAAACGGCATATGCTCCCATACCTGACCTGACCTGATTTTATAAGAGAGGACGACAAGTGTTGCATCATCACTTGAGGTCTAGGATTTATCTGAATTTAGTCTTTCTGTTGCAAAAAACAAAGAACCCAACAGAATCTGTCAGATAAAGTGACTAAATTCAAAATGATGCAGGAAAAAATAGCTCACAGTAGTCCAGTCTAACCACTTTAAATTCCCATGAAACACAGGGGTACTTCACTTCAAATCCATTTCATACCCAGCAGGCTGCACAGGAATGATGGTATTAAAGTGTTGTTGGTACGTTGCCTCCCATCTCTGTCTGATTGCCTGACTGTGGCTCTGATTAGCTACTTAAGTAAACATGGAATTCGTTTACGTCGCCCTCCCTCTTCACCAACCTGAAGGGGGATCTCTGCACGCCTCAACACTTCCTCTGTGGGGCTCTCCATCCTCCATCCGCAGGTTTAGGCCTCCGGATTGGGCATGTTTTTATGAGCCGTGGAGGGGTCTGCTCAGTGTGTAATCAGCTGGTGAGTCACGACCTTTCTATGCGGAGGAAGACTTCAAATGCATCGCCTTTAGGAGGAGGAGAAATACATATGACATGCAAAAAGATAAGAAATAGAAATAGCTGAATTTATGTGTCCCCTGTATTTTCATGACTCATTCTCGGCACTAAAGAGGGCTTTAAATATCAGGGTAGATAATTCTATATCTCAAGACCAACAGACTCTTTTCTACATACATCTATAGCTCTTATTAAAACGTCAGAAGTTAGTGTTTGTTTTATATCATAGACGAACTCTTAATTTACTGGATGACTGACAATTTCCAAGGCACTGAACATCATCCGGAGTTCAGTTCAATCCTTCATCATGAAATAAAGGGTTGTGGCATATGTGTAAATCTGCCTGGATCAGGCCGTCCTCACAAACTGAGTAACTGTGCAAGAAGGAGATGAGTGAGAGAGGTGACCAAGACACTTATGACTACTCTAAAGGAGATACAAGCTTTGGCAGCTGAGCTGGGAGAGACTCTGCATACAACTGTTGTCTGGTTTCTTTATTCAAAGCTTTATGGGCATCATGCTGTGGGGCTGCTTCTCAGCAGTCGGCTTTGGAAGGTTTGTGAAGGTAGACGGTAAAATGAATGTGGCAAGATACAGGAAAAATCCTAGGGGACAATCAGTCTGCAAGAGAACTACAGCTTGGGAGACTTATTTTCCAGCAAGACAATGACCCAAAGTATACCGCAAAAGCTTCAAAAAACGCTTTAAACACAACAAGGTGAATGTTTCAAAGTGGCCGAGTCAAAGCTGAAATCTTAAACCAACAGAGAATATGTGGCTGAACTTGAAAAGGGATGATCATGTCAGATCTGTTCAGCAACCTGACAGACCTCGAGCAGTTTTGCAAAGAACAATGGAGTAAAATTGCAGTGTCCAGATGTGCAAGCCTGATTGAGACCTATCCACAGACTCAGTGCATCTACTAAATACTGACTTGAAGGGGGTGAATATTCATGCAGTCACTTATTTTATATTACATATTTTTACTTAATTGGCATTACTTTGTAGTAATCTGTTTTCACTCTGATATAAGGATTTTTAAAAAAAAAAATCACAATGTCAATTTTTTCCTTTATTGTTCCTTTGCAGCAATTCATCTGAGCAACTTGGCCTTAAAATCCCTGATGGTGTTGCTTGTTTTAAGCATAATGACATTCAGATATCTCTCTTTAAGAGACTTTGAAGCAAAGGCCGGTCTCATAGAAGGTTTGAAGTGGCAGACAACTGCAGACCGTCATACTCTGTGATAGATGTGCTGAGCCTTTGATGGTGGGCGAGAGGCTCTCTTTTTTCTTGTGCCATGGCAAGGCTGCACTAATCTACACGCACACTTCCCCTGTAGAACTGGCACTTTGAAGACCCTGCTCTGTTTATGAGATTAATATGATTGGGAGATAATTTCCTGAGAGGGGTCTTATTATTGTCACACACAAACACACAACAAAAGAATCTGCACAAGTAAACAGCACAGGCAAAGTCTGACGCATGCACCATCAAACACAAAAAAGTACACAGCCACTTTTTACAACCTGCAGCTGCTTAGTCTTTTAGCACTCGTTGTCATGGTAACTGAAAGCACACTCATCCTCTAGGCAGTTGACCCTCTCTGTATTTCTAAAAGGTGCAAAAGTCCTCACAGAAAAAACCCAGTGACATTCACTCTTCCTCTCTCCAGGCTGTCAGCTTTTAAACTTGAGAAATTTGTTGTCTTTTTTTAGTTACAGTCCTGTTTATCATAAAAATGCTAAATTTATAAAGGGACTTTCTCAGAAGAGAGAGAAGAACTCATTTAAATTTCAAATCAAAGTCAGCTCCAGACTGTTTTGTTGTGCCGGCCTTCTTTTCTGTCTTTTCTGTGGACAGGCAGAGAGGCTGTGATGGATTTACAGCAGAGATTGACTTTGTGTTGACTCTGACACAAAGAGCAGCATTCCTCCGCCTCTGGTCGTGTGACGGAGCAGGATCGGGCCTCTTCTGCTGGGCTGGGGTCTCTTTCCAGTGTGCACTCATGGGTAGTGGCTTCCTGTGATGTTTCCTGTCAGTAAGGGGGCTTTCAGGGCAGCTGGTGCAGACTCAATGGAAGAATGTGAGAGATAACAAATGACTCTGGTACTAATGAGGGTTTAGCTACAGGTATTTACACTAAGTCATATTTATGGTTTGTTTTTGTCTTGATGTTTGCTCAATCTGTGGGAAATGACTTCGACTTTACATAGAGTGGTTTCACTGTCTAACAAAGGTAGTAAAAAGCCTGGTGACTTTCCCAATAGAGTGAAAAAGTTGAGAAAAATGATTTTCCATACGACGTCTCTCAGTTCTGTACTTGAAATTATGACCTTTCAGAAACAGACAATGACAATAATCCTGACAGATTACATCCTGATGGTTTTGCCATTAGGCAAATTTCCTGAGGCCTCAGGCAGCTGTCATTAGAAGCGTGCATTGAATAAGGAGTGTCTGAACGTTATGATAAGAGGCCCAAAGTGAAAAAAATGCATCAAAATTGGTTTTGTTTATCCTAAAAGTTTGGTGAAACAGTTGAGAACCGGTTGATGACATCTCAGCACCACCAGCAAAGTTCAACCTACCTGATCGATGCTTGCTGTGCAGGAATTTCCTCTTCATCTGGCAGCAAGGTCCTTAAGGGTTTTGCCCCACTGCCTTTATGTGAGCATCAGGAGTGCGTTCATTCACAGGTGTTCACGTGCAGTATGGTTTAAAGGGCTTGGGGGTGAAAATCTCACACCCCAAGGCTTTGCAGGCAAGGCGCATGAGGAGGCATCTGAGCGCGCAAACAAAAGTCAGTTTTTCCATTGGTCCTCCCGGTCTTATGATACTATTGTGAGGCCTAGGTGCTGGACTCCTTTGTGACAACTTCTTTTGAGCACACCTTCGGGTATCATTGGCAACACTGTGTGTCTAATGCCTACATGCTCAGGAGAGTGGAGATGGGAAGGGTCAGCTGCTTGATACAGGAACGGCAGCTGCACTTTTACGTGCACCTTCCACATTTTCCCGACCTGATTCAGCGCATACTGGGTGCCCAGGACCCAGTGTTCTGGTCCAGATGCTGGGAGTGACTGCTTGCTTAGTGGACTGGGCAGCTGGGAGGATACCTGGAGAGATGGGGCATGGGCCTGAAGGATGGCCATCAGGAGGCCAAAACAGAACTGGACTAGGTTGATAGGGGAAAGTGCAGAACTGGCACATGATCCTGCACCAGACCTTAAAACACTGGTAGGAACCCAACAGTGAGGTTGAAGCACCCCAAACAGCCCTAAAATATCTTTATATTGAACGAACTGTAGTTGGCATATTGAAAAAATGAACTGGAAGGCTACTTTTTGGTAAACTGGCATGCAATAAATAAATCTTATCATCAGTAGCAAAAGAGCAAATTTTGCACTAATGGTGACTTTTCCCCTTAGATTACGGACATGTTAAAATGTTTAAATGTGGTGAGTCGTAGCTAGCTGAGCTGGCAGGAAACCAGCTCTTTACCCTTGCAGAGCTCCTTGGGGGAACAGGGTTTTATACCAGGGCCATTGCTACAAGCCATTCAGTCCCTGTATAACCAAAGTAAGAGCTGTCTCCACATTCTTGGCACAAAGTCATACATATTCTTTGTGCATGTGGGCCTCTGCCAGAGCTGCTCCTTTTTACAGATTCAGATTTGACTGTCATGGACAGGATTTTGTAGTGTAGCCTGGGGGAGGAAGGTTTCCAGTTCGGTGACCTCAGAATTTCATCTGTGCTTTTTGCAGATAATGTGATTCTGTCTCCTCTCTTCCAGCTCCCTGTGAAGGTCTCACAGGCGCATCCACCTGTGAGGAGACCTCAGGGTAGACAAAGGACTCACTGGAAGGATTGTGCAGTATCAAAAATGTTATTGGGAAGAGGGATCTGAGCTACAAGTCTGAGCTGTGATGCTCTTCTAAGATGTGATGAGTAAGCACTGTTGGGCATTTGAGTATTTGTATTTAAGATTTGAGTATGTCCTTAAGTTCTCTGGCATTGCAGAAAAAAATGCTTCAAGATTCAAGATTTTGTTCATACTGGTCTTTGCCTGGGGCCTCCAAATTGCCAAAACCGTCCCTGTGGAACAGTTTTGACAAATTTTGTCAAAGTGAGGAACCTGCCCCTTTAGGTTATTCTCATACATTAGAAATACTTTTTGCAGGCCACCCAGGTATTTCAAGCCACCCAAGTATATTTGCTGACCATCCATCCATTTACTTCCGCTTATCCAGGGCCGGGTTGTGATGGCAGCAGGCAAAGCAAGTCCACTCAGACATCCCTCTCCCCAGCAACATTTTCCAGCTTTTCCCAGAGAAATCGAGGCATTCCAAGGCTAGATGAGATAAATAACCCCTCCAGCAAGCCCTGGGTCTACCTCAGATTCTCCTTCCAGTTGGATGCCCCCAGGAGACTTCCACAGGCAGACGACCAGGAGGCCGAACCACATCAACTGGCTCCTTTTGAAAGTGAAGAAGCAGCAGCCCTACTTCAAGAGCTCCTCACCCTATCTCTAAGGCTGAGCCCAGACACCCTCCTTAGGAATCTCATTTCAACCACTTGAACCTGCAATCTCGTTCTTTCGGCGATTACCCAAAGTTCATGACCATCGATGAGGGTTGGAACATAGACCAACCACTAAATCTAAAACTTTGCCTTCCGACTCAGCTCCCTCTTTACCACAACGGTACAGTGTAGCATTTACACTCAGTATGCAGTTGGGAAATCTGGAAAGTAAAAATGCTAACAGGTAAGCAATGAAAACCAAAAGTATTTAGTTGATGGGCTAGAATCAAATTATAATTTCTAGGCTCACTCTAGGAGGCTGAGGACCAGTAACAACAAGCAGTAGACAGGTAAGTTGTATTGCAGGTACCTTTTGTATTATGTTATAGTGCAGAATATTTACAATATATACAGATCAGTCATGACCGTTTTAACAGAAAACAAAACAAACACTTTAACCCAACGATAACCCAATTGGTTTCTGTCCAATATGTATCAGCAGTTCATTATGAATCAACAGTCAATATGTATCAGCAGTTCATTATGAATCCGCAATCGATATGTATCAGCAGTTCAATGTGAATCAACAGTCCATTAGTATCAGCAGTTCATTATGAATCCGCAATCGATATGTATCAGCAGTTCAATATGTTTCAACTGAGTCTCCTTCTATGCCCCTGAGATCAGGATGAATTCAGTGAATGTCTTTCAGTTAAAGTCCAAGGAAGAATGCAACAAAAGTTCAATCCAGAGCATTGAGATGAGAGCTGTGGGGGGCATTGGGCTAGAGAGAACTAGAATGCAGATCTCCTACCGCACAGGTGGAGAAATCAACGCTGATCAGTTCAGGTTCAGGTTCTGGGTAAGCTCGCCATCTTAGATTGGTTTAGATCAGGAACAGAAAAAACCCGGCCAATTCAAGTCGACTTTTAGAGCGTGTCACTTGCTTCAACCGGCTCGTTTTAGGTTGTAAACATCTGCTGCAGCCCTGTATGGAGCGTCCCCCACGTCTCCCGACCGACTGAACCGCCATGATTTTCAAAGGATCAGTTCACATGACTCACGTGCGTCATGTGACTGAGTTCACGCGAAGGCGCCGAAATACCGCGAGAACTACCAAAGACCAGCTCAGCAGTTAACTTATGAGAGTACTCAACTTTTTACAGGGGTTACAACAGTACGACGTCTGTAACACTGCCGATGCTGCACCAGTATGTCATGTTGTTTAATTTTTCTCACCTTATATGTTATGTTAGCCCTGCGATTGACTGGCGACCAGTCCAGGGTGTACCCTGCCTCTTGCCCAATGACAGCTGGGATAGGCTCCAGCCCCCCCCCCCGACCCGGAATGGAATAAGGGGTATAGAAAATGGATGGATGGATGGATATATGTTATGTTTTCAAATTAAATGTCTTTCAGTGCTTTTAATGTCATGCCTTCACTGTAAAGCACTTTGAATTTCTCAGTGTATGAATGGTGCTCCCTTCAGTAATTAAATAGCTGAAGTCACTCAGGCTTTGTCCAATATTTTCTACAGTTTATGGTTATGCAGTCTATTTTAGAAATCACTATTTTTGTTCAGCATGTCCATAGGCTAACATTTTCTAATCAACTAAAATCTCAACTAAGGCAGGTTGGACAAATCTTGACCACATTAGGTCTGAATAAGTATAGAAAATAGAAAAAGCGAGCTACATTTAGTCAAGAAAGGGAGGCAGACACCTGTCTTGAGATATATGGTTCACAAAGCCCCAACCCCCACCCCGAAAAGACTGACTAAACAGTAGAAAGACTCGGTGGGTACTCTAGTAAAGACTGGTAGCAGGCGTGACAGGAAGTGAGGGAAGCGTAGTGTTTGTGCAGAGAAAGAGGTCAGCGCTCACAATGGAGCCTAGCTTTATGTTGGTCTGGAGGGGAGGGTTACTGTAAATCAGCCATTTCAACAGACACAAACAAATACACAACACTGCCTAAAACACTACAGACCAGCCTGTAGAGGTTTCCCCCCTTTAAAACTATAGAAAACTTTCCCACAGAGACAAAGATCCAGACGCTGTGGTGCTGTCTAGCTCTGAAATGCTCTAAGACACACAGATATGTTGCTCTCTTTCTCTCTCTCTCTCTCTCCTGCATCTTGATTTTTTAACCTCAGTGACTCGCAGTCACACTTCAGACTTTCTCTGAATGTCTTGGACAGACTCAGCCTCTCAAGTGTGTCAAGACAACTTCAGATTGCATGACCTGGCGTCAACTACACTGAAGCTGAACACACGAGGGAAAAGACTAAAATCTTTTTATTTTTTTTTTACATCTTGGAAGTTGTCGGCACAAACAGCCAGTTATTTGAGTTTAATTTACCCTGAAACATGCCTAATTCTACATGCAGTCACTTTCTGACTGGTTTTATCAGAATCATTTAATCACATTTTGGCATACGAGCCCACATATTGCCTCATATTCAAATTTACTGCAAAATTTAAAACAAAAAGGTCTTTTGTAGGCTTTAACTTGAAACTAAGACCTTCCTTTCCTTTTCTTTGAAGAGGTACAGACAGTTCTTCCACAAAGCGGTCAGATAAGTCATCTGGGCAAGCAGTTTATTTTTTACGCTTATTTACACTCATTCTTAAGGCGACCTTTAGTGGCTGTAAATTATGAAGTGAGTGAAAGGAGGAAGTCTTGACAGAGTTTAAAGGGAGAGTCTCCACATTCACACATTCACTGGGTGGTCTCAGTTACTTTCAAAGTCTTCCAATGTTGCCCTGTTCAAAGGTTCAAAGCCATAAAGTAAAAAAAAAGAGAGAAGTACATCAGGGTTCAGAACTAAACCAGGTAAAGGCATCTGGCAGCAACTAATAGTCATAGACTGTGTACTAGGATGGACATAGCAATGGCTGCTCAGGAGGGAAGCCAACAGATTAAGAGCTCCCATATCTGACTGGCTGGAGTAGAGGCAATAAATTCAACATCACCCATGTTAACAGATGGGACATGGGCAGGGCTTTGTGGAAGTTGGGGAAATCAAGGGTCATGACCATTTCTAAAGACAAAGCCTATAATAATGCATTTAGTATATTTATTATGATAATGTTCAACTATTAATTATTTTTTAAAAAGCATTCATGTTACTTTTAGTGTTTGGGTAAAGATATTCTGGAACCAATTTTATCATGTGCAAATATTCAAACACTAGAACAACAGCTCACCTGTGTGAGCTACTGACAGAAATAAAGTTTAAAAAATTTAATAATTATTTTCTCAAGTCAAGAGGGCCAGCATTAAAAGAAGAATTAAACGCTACATTTTTACTTCACAATTTTGGCTTTTTCATTATTATGACCTACTAGGCCACTCATTTATTTTTAAGGACAGGTTTTACAGTTGTACAAGTCTTTTTCAATTTGGATAAAAATCATACATAAACCATAAGTTGTATGACTTAGCACACTGCTAAAGCTAACTTAGCTATGTAGCTTAAATTGATGCTTTTTGAGATCAACTTTAGCTACAAAGCTTATGAAGCTAACGTAGCTATGCTATGCTACGCTTTCCGTGTTAGAAATTTTTCAAGGTAGATGAGCTTTTTTTCTGTAAGTAGACTGTTAAATCAGCTTTTTAAATGTGTTGTAAGTAGATTTTGGAGCTCTAGTTTTTAACTTTTGAATTTTGGTCCCCTAACTGTTACCTTACCTTACCCTGATGGAAATTTAATCCAATTCTATTTCAAATGTTTTAGCGTGTATTTCTATTCTGACAGAGATGACGTCTTTGAAAGTGGCCGTCAAAGATACGGTCTGCCCTCAGACTGCTCTTGAAGTCTGCACCAAACGGTAACTATCTGTTGCACCTTTAAGGGTGTAAAAAAAAAAAAAAAAGGGTCCCCGGATCAGAAGTCTCTTAAAAGTTATTTGTCCTTAGGATGTTCCTTGATTAAGAGGAGTGTACAGTTAATTTTAAAGCAGCATCGACCCTGAAACTTCAACCTACATTATACAAAACAGTTTCAAATTAAACTAATAATTCATATTCAAATGTTATGATTATGCAAAACAGTGCATTACTGAAAAGAAACTGAATATCCCTTACTGTGTGGAGCCCAGAACACTGACAGACTGGATGGCTAACTTTAAAGCTGCTCTCACATGACATTTTACAGGTCAGGTTGTCTTTCTCTTAAGTCTGCCTTCAATCAGATTAGTGATCACATGCTGGAGCCATCCAACTATCATGTCCTATCATTGACAGTGCTGCCTTTGTGCCCCCTGTAAGTTTCCATTAATCTCACTTAGAAATGTCCAGGGTATTAAAGAAAGGCAGGAATAAAACTCAACATATCCAAAGAGTAATGAATCAGTATATTTAATTAAAAGATTAAAAGAAACACATGTTGGGGGTTGCTGATCATTTTTGGTGTTAGGAAAAGGTTTTTGGTTATGTGGTGATCTTTTTTCTCGTTGCTTTGGAGTGGGCATCTGTGTGTATCAAGATTTTTAATTATAGTAAAAAAAAAAAAAAAACATATAATACAAAATAACAAGCTCATTCAAAACTTGAATGTGATTGTTTAAGGGATTAGCAGCAGCTGCATATTTACAGTCTTCAGCCGTGGAGGAAATGATGCTGTGCAAACCTCCCTCTGTCATGATTATCTATTTCAGTCAGGCATTTCCTGCAGCAGACCTTTGACATTTTTCTATGACACAATGGGCTGAACTGGATTTTACCTTGGGACAACAGGGAATTAAATTACCTCAGAAGGACAGAAAGTTCAGCTTTGAAATGCTGCTAAATTGCATGTGAAACGTAAGTAGCTGAGGGAGGAGTTCAAGCCAAATGTAGATGAAGGAAATGGAGATTTAAGACCAATATATGGCTGGTTTTGAGAGATATTTTTAAATTACAATTTAAGTCTACATGTGGAATTCTGTTTATTTACATTAAACAGAACAAGTGAGAATAAAAAGACTTACTATAATACTAATAATAATACTTAAAGCAACATTATGATCTGTAACATTCTTCCTTAAAACAGTAGCTTCTAGTAATTATAACAAGACCATTATTTTCAACAGGGAGAACCCACAGAGTGCCCAGTCACCTGCTTTCACAACAATGCAACTTTGGCAGTGCATAGAGATTTTTTAAATGGAAGTGTATGCTGTTTTACGGTACTTGTTCACATACCAGCCTTCAGCCAAAAAGTAGCCAGTTAGTACTCTGTACTGTGTGATACAGTGGCGGAGGTTAAGAGATGGTAGAGTATGGTGATGAAGCTAAACCTCTAAAAAGAAAGCGTGACCAAGCAGTATAGAAATTCTATTTAACAGGCTTCTACACATAAGTGAGAGCTACTGACAGTTCCAAAGTGGTTACACTGCCACCCAGCAAGGTATCATAACTGGTCTTAGAAAGCAAAAGCAAATGATTAACAACTAAGTGTAAATCAGAGATAATCTTAGATTATATTCAAAAATCTTAAATAGTCTTAAATTGCAAATTTGAAATTTAAGGCCATAAAAAGTGTTATAAAAGTCTGATTTTTTTTACCAGTGAGAGGTCTTAAGTTTTAAAAGGCTCTTGGACCAAGACACATTCTTCTCCCATCCTTGTTTTCTAGCCAACCTTTCGATGTTAATCATCTTCTTTCACATATGATTGCAAAAATATTCTCCATAACTCAGGGAATTCAGAGTCGGATGTTCTAAAATCCCTAAGGGAGGACCCCCCAGATCCCTGTAGTAGTCTCTGTCTGAAATATTTCCCGCAGCAGAGAGAGGAGTGGATCCTCTCTATCTCTGCTGCTGACTGCTAGTGAGGATGTACAGAGGAGCAGAAACAGGTGTGTAGGAGGAATTTCAAACTGAAAGCTGAAATCTGATGTGTGGATTGATGTTATGACTTTCTATTGACCTGACTGGATAATCAGCCTATCGATATTTGTACTCCCATTGTTTTCTCACTTACCCCATGAGGCAGGGAAGTGATCCCTGCCTCATGATGGCAATTGAAGCGTGTGAAATGACGACGCATCGGCCTGGAGCAGGTGTGTTTTGGGCTTTAGCTGGAGCATCATGACTTTGGTATATTTCCCTGCAATTGTCCGTGCTTCACCTCTTATAATATAACAACAGTGATGTCACAGTAATAGCCATATTGTTTCAGAAGCAGGTGCAGACTACCTCACGGGACATTTAAGTGCCCATTGCCACGATTGTTTTCAAGGACCTTTATGCTCAAACACCTGGCAAAAAGTTTCACCCATCCTCCTGGAAAAACTCTGCAGGAATGTGGGATTTTTCCCTAAGGTTTGCATTCAAGTTTTTAGTCTTTCCATTAGCTCTGACTGCCTACAGCTCTCTCTCTGAGGAGACATGGTATGCTGTAAAACACTTACCCCGGCAGGTCCACTGACATCAACATCTCTCTTTTTTCATTCATCCGCTCCCTCATACGTCAGTCAAAACTTCATGTCCTGATTATCACATTCAGCAGAGCGATGAACCCCCCTGCAGACATAAACAAACATGAAGCATCATCACAAAAGTTGATTGCTCCACAGAATCAGTCACTGCCAACAGTAAACAGTGATTACAGCTCCCATGGCTTTTATCTCTTTTATACTATGATTGAAAAGCTCCTTCTCTGCATGCGCTACATTTGTATTAATGTGTCTGTAAAATGTGGTTCTAAATTGACTTTCTGAGTAGCTTATCATTAATTTTATATTACTGAGAAACACCACAGTAGATAGTTTCAGAGACGTTGTTTAAATAATGAAGAAAAGAGAGAAAAAAAACATTTAGGTAGACAAAGCTAACTGTCCAGGAGATGTAAACACTTCCTCTGCCGGCTTGTACACAACACGAGGGAGGAATTTAAACATGAGACTGACATTGTCCAATGCTTTTGACAGCACAACAATATGAGCCGGTTACTGAACAATAGGTTTAATACGTGACCCTTTCCTGTTGCCAGAAAATCTCCTTATAGTCTGTGAAACCTGTTTGTCACAATAAGAGAGAAGAATTAAACCTGGAATGCATTCACCCTCTTCACTAATGTGACGAGTAAACAGATTAATCTTCAGGAACTTTCTGGCAGAACAGCACTGTTTGGTCTTTATTTTACCTCCCTTTCACTGTGTGGATACTGTATAAATATTTTACTATACAAATACATATACAGCAAACACAAGGGAAAAAATGTAAGGATGCAAATGCAGAAACACACAAACCAAGAAAACAAATGCAGCAGAAAAAAGCTAGAATAACCAGTCATTCCAACTAAAGTCTCCAGGCCTGCAGGGGGAGCTCTGAGCTCTTTCAGAGGGAATAAATCACCAAACACCTATGGACCCATGTTGATTAAAACTGGCATCTGAAAATGATTTTGTTTGTCAGCGTAACCATCACTTTGAACCCTGTGTGAATTGTTATAGAGTGAAAATATGTAGAAAGGAAATGTTAAAATGGAGTGGCAAAATCTGGCAACACTGATTTAGAGGTGTGTGTCTTAACACATCATGTCAAATCCATTTTTTTGACCACAGGTGGACTCAAATCAAGGTCTCAGCAAAGATTTAGTGAAATGGACTGTTAAACCGTTGTTGCAACAGGTCTGAATACTTCTGTCAAAGTGATATTACAGTTTTTATTCTAGATAAATTGCAAATTCTTAAATTTTGTTTTCACTTTGTCATGATGGGGTGCTGAGTGTGGACAAAGGTAAATGGTCATCATGATGTGTTCACATATAACCTTAAGGAAAGGAAATGAAGGTTTGGGAAGAAATTTAAATGAATGCCTTTGTTTCTTCATAACTGTCATCAGTTACACAATGTAGCCGAGCTAAATTAAGAGACGTGTTGCCTTTTAGGACTATTTGTACCGTTGATCCTGTTGAAGGGCTGATATTTTTACAGTCTATTTCTAACTGTGGAAATTAATTCAACACATAAGGGCAATGAATCATCCCACTTACTGGACAAAGGTTCGTTGTTGAATTGCTCCTTGGGTGATTTTTGTACTTTTGGGAAAAAAAAGCAGTAAAAACATGTTGACTTGAACTGTGTCTTTTATATAAGGTATTTCAACACTGTAATGATGTCAGGCAAACCCTGAAAATAAAGCAAAGCTTCAAAGCCTCACCTAAGTCACATAAGTCTGGCGTGCGGCCTGTAGAATCAGATTACTAATGAGATTTTAAACCTCATGTGTTTTCACCTCTCACTCCTACATTGTCTTTGCTGTGCTGTTTTTGGCCCGAGTGCTTACAGATTTAGGACGCGATGACGTATGGAGAACCTGTTGATTTACGCACAGAGGCGGGTAGAGAGCTGATAGGGTCCCGACCCCTTCCAGCTCTTATGTGGAAGTATATGAATACTGAGACGGTCCCTGCTGCCTTTTCAGAATATAGTATATCTGCTGTGTGTAACCACTGCGGTGGTCAGATGTGCAATCTATATGCAGGGTTAGGAAACACCATCGTGTGTAATAAGCAGACGTCCTTCAGTTGATTTCACACACACAAACACAGAGGACACACTCCCTCAGTAATCAGAGGAAGCTGGTAGCAGAGCTGCTTTGATTCAAACAGGAAACACCCTCCATTGTTCCTCACTGGTAGCTAACCCACACCCAGGCACTGGCCGCACATAAAACCGTCATTTTACACCATCTTTCATTACTGTGACAGCCTTCTGAGCTTTAATATAGCCTCTTTTTTTCAATCCATTTCCATTTTAAGAAACTTGCTGACATTAAAACAAACTGCTAACATATTGGTTTTGGATGGGGATTTTTGCCAATATACGATTTGCTGATATTTTTAACTTCATTTTAGCTGATACTGATATTGATACCACTTGATGCTGTGGGTGATCCAAGATTTGCTGGAGGAGCTCAACAGCTCAATATTGTGCAATATTGTGGCAAAGCAGTATAAAACTGTATCGTCAGCATAAAGATGGATGTTACAAATTGTAACAGCATTTGTGATATTGTTGATATATAATGTAAATTATACAGGACCCAGTATTGAAACTTGCAGAACTGAAGAATAGTAGAAACAGAAGAATTAAAATTAAAACAAAAAGGAAGGCAATTTGTGTTTGGCACATTATTTCTTCGTGTAACAATGCTTCTTGGTAATAAATCTTATACCGTTGGAAAGCCTGTTTATTACCCTTTTAAATGGTGCCTCATCTTGAGGATAGAGTTCTTGCTGACAGGGTGAAAAAAACAGTTTTCTTGGGGTGTTGTCTTCTTGGGACGCCCACTTCGCGGCCTGTCTCTGACATTCCCCGTTATATGGAACTTGGCCTTCAGTTTGGAGATGGTAATAGGTTTCACTTCAAACAATGCCGCAACTTGGTTTTGCGGAACACCAGCTTGAAGTTGCCCAACCGACAGGCCCTATCCAGATCAGTCAAACGTGGCATGCCAATTCTTGAAGCAGACACCTACTGACCACTGTAGCAGGGCCCATGCTCAAGGGTGCTGCCAATCAGACACTTGAATGGCAGCACCTGGGGGTACCAGACGCTCAACCCACATACTCAGCTCTGCTGCTCATCCCACAAATGCATGATCCTTACATATGTGGCATCATTTAAAAGGGTAATAAACAGGTTTTCCAATGGTATAAGATTTATTACCAAGAAGCATTGTTGCAATAAAGAAATAATGTACCAAACACAAATGGCCTTCCTTTTTGTTTTAAGTTTATTTCCTAAAACAACACACTGCTGTCTCTGAGACAGGTATTCCTGGATCCATTTATAGATTCAGAATCCAAACCTCCAATATTTCTAAAGCTGTCTTAAGACATCTGGAACAATTTATGGTTCAAAAGTTATTTAACTTTTGATAAACTGTGTCACTTCTTGTTGTGTGCGACAGCGCCAGTATGGAAGGCATTTTGATGATCACGTTCAGAGAAAAACTGTCACGCAGCCACCAATCTTTGCTGCTGCAGTCGATCCTTTGGTTCTTCTTTGCTGCTCTAAAAATGGTAGCCCATGCATGAAGTGCTTTCCGGCAGCTAAGAAGAATTGATTTCCGGTTTGTAGGGCAAACATTAACACAACTAGACGAAGCAAAATATAAAGTTAAACCAAACAGTATTGGATTGGTGCATTAACTCAAGTACTCGCCAATGACACTAACTGCATTTTGAGCAGTATTGGACGTATTTTCGATACTGGTATCAGAATCAAAACAACAATAGTTTTTTACAGTGCATTCAGAAAGTCTTCAGCCTGAAGCTAAAAAATAACATTTATTTTCTACTTAATCTACACTCAGTACCCCATCATGACAAAGTGAAAACAGAAGTTTAGATTTTTTTTGTGATTTATTTTAAATAAACAAATAATCACATTTAAAAAAGTATTCAGACCTTTGCGAAAACACAGGATTGTTTCAACTTCGCTCTTGCTCAGTTGAGAGAATTAGCTAAGTGATGGCAGACAGGCTAGCTGGTGGAAGAAAGCTGAGTTGGTAAGGCTTAAAGAATTGTTTAATGATGGTAGAAACCTGTCAGGAAAGTATGGGGCAAACATGTCCGGAGCCAACATAGTTGAGGGTTGTGGGTTTGGAGGAGAGTTAAAAGCAGAGAAGAATTTGCGCGATCACTGGCAACACCCTCTGCTTGATAAAATGCCGTCTCAGCATATTTTAAAGCTAGGTAAATAAGACAGGTTTTTGCTGATGGTCAAGTCAGTGTTTTTTTTTTTTTGATTTCTCTCTGCTGCCGTGAGCCCTGCCCTTTGCTCTCTGGTGACCTCAGTGAACCAGGGACTAGGAGGAGTATTCTGAGCAGGCTTTGAAACCAGAGGATAGCATTTATCCAGAGAGGAGGTTAGTGAGGAGCAGAGTGTGACTGTAGCTTTGTTAACCTTTGTGGACCTTGTCAGACAGCTGTGTTGGTTTAATTGATTGAATATTTCTCCAGTATGATATTAACTGAGTAGTATTTTGTTGAAGCTCTGGTAAGCCAAACGAAAATTGAATAAAGTAGTGGTCAGAGAGGTGAAGTGGGGTCTAGCAATTACAAGTCAGGATCAAGTCCAGTGTATTGCCAGCTTTGTGTGTTGGAGGCATTTGAACCTGTTTGAGGTCAAAGGAGAACAAGAAAGAAATGAAACCAGTTGCCTGGGCTCTATCCATGTGGATGTTCATGTCTCCCATAACAATCAGCAGTCCAAGTGACCCTCTGGTGGGCAGTACACAACAACAATTTAAGTCTTAATTTAAGCAGTGACCTTTACTGCATGGTATTCAAAGCAGGAGTTATTGGTCATTGGTTTAAAAACCATAAGCTTGGAGCAGTGGAGGGCTGTAGTTACATTTGTCCTGCTGGAACTTTGCCCCACCCCCATGAAGGAAAGTTTGAACAGAAAATAAAAATTATAACATGGAAACCATTCAACTTAAAATGGCTCATTCTTTGTAGCTGTGCAGACGATAGAAGGTCTTTTTAAAGGTATCTAATATTAGCCTCCAGCAGATGCAGACGCAGAGACATCAACATCTCTCCAAATCCTTCTTTCAATAAATGTATTCACATAAATAAAAGTGGTGGTATGCCTTGTGGAGAAACCCACAAAGGGTTTAATACATTGAATGGGAATATAATCTTTTGAACTCAGTATGTTTCTATTCCACTCTCATGTTCTGTAGCTGATAATCTACATCCTGAACACATCCTTCAGAGGCCAGGCCAATCAGCACCCTGATTTCTCATATAAAGATTGCCTACGCCAGGCACCGAGTCCAATCACATTCCCATCACATTGTTGAACACTACCCACAGTCAATATACAGTAAGTGGGTGAGGATTCACCATGGAAATTCAGATTGGATACAATTTTAATCAACTGGAGGCGGCAGAAGGGTTTACAGAGGTGGACATGGCAAAGATCAAGCTGGTTAACCTCTGAACATCATGCCCTCTTTTTGTTGTCCTCAGATTGCTTCAAGGATGTCAGGAAATAACAGCCTAAGGTATCTTTAATATTCTTTATCTGCACCAACTCGTCTGTCAAGATAAACACAGTATAAACCAAGGCTCATTTATTTGGTTACACCAAAAAATCACAAGGAAAGTTTATTTCAATTCTTACTACTTAATACTTACTTACTTAATACTTTGGCATATTTACTAGATTTTAAGATACATTTCTGGTAAAGCTGTTACACAGAATGAAATACTGTGAGTGAATGAGGTATATGGCTGTAAACTTTAAGAGACTGGTGATCAATTGATCAGCAGATATTTGCCCAGCTGCTATATGCTCTTCACCAATAAAATAGCTTTTTATCAACACCTTAAACCCCAATCTAGCTACTTGCATTGGTCACACTAAATTTTCATATAAGCGCTTTTTGTAGTGAAATTGCACTTGTTACCCTAAAAATCCTAGAATCTTGCTTCAGTCCTTCAAATGTCCCATACAGAGCATTTAGGAAAGGGTGATTGGACATACATTCTGTCAGTCACATTCATGACGGGCCCATGGATAAGAGCAGTGCAACATCTCCTTGTGCTTTCCAATGTGGCCACACCCCCATTTGGGGGAAAACAAGCCCTCAGATTGAATGGTAGGAGGTTAGGAAACATCTGTAACAACACGGTTAAAAGCCATTTTGTTGTGTTGTGTGCCTTAAACAAATAACAATCCATAATTTAAGGCATGATTTTTAATTCTCAAATGATGAAAGAATGTCAGAGAAGAGTTCTGTGTCTTCTGGGTGGACCAGAGAGGAGTAAAGCAGGCAAATGTTGGACTGCTGCTGTGTTCTTAATGACTTCTAGAGCTAGCAATTATCTGTGACAGCAGGAGCTGTAGACTGTCTGCCTGTTCACAGCTTTTTCACACACTGACTAACTTATCGACCACAGTCAAGTGTTAACATCACACAAAAGGTATGTAAAGTTGGTGTATGACATCTCCAGTCACGAGATGTCTGGTTGCCCAGTTTGATGAAGGAACCTGAACACACACTCGTGTACATCTATAGCCTAGTAAGGATGTTCCTGAGCATGTATTTCTGTATTCAGCTTAACGCTTATTTAAATTTCGTTTTACTGACTATTCTAAAGAGGACAAAATCCTTAGAAAATCGACAACTTCATCATAGGGACATAGTGTCAGCGGGTGTTACGTTGTTAGCCTGATGTACTCTCTACAGCAAGGCTAACATTACAAGCTAGCGCTGCCTGCCTTCGTTCCTCTTTGCAGTTTAATATTGTACTTTGATATATGGCGTCTTTTCACTCCGGGTGGAAGTTAAACGCGAGTTCAACCCTCGACAGCCAACATACCATTTTATTTCCATTTACTACCTTAAAAAACGGTGATACCGTGCCGTTCCTACAACATGCTAACCGCTAAACCACCGCCAAGTTTCTCATGTTTACATCTGTAAAGTGCCAGACAGGAAAGCAGCCACCATTAACTGAAGCTTCAGTGGCCTCTAGGGGCGAGAGGTTCATCACTGTTTAAAAGAGCGTTATAGACTGGGACTTCACTCCTACATTTATAAAAATGATGGGTAATTAATTTAACCAACTCATAAATCCTGCGCCAGCTGATTTGAAAAACAAATTTACCGTTTTAGAGATGAACAGCGTGCATCCCTTATCTATAGTTTTGTTTATTTCATATTCTTAAGTTGCAAGTATTTTTTCACAAATGGCCGACATTATACGTTTATCTCTCTGGCCATTAAACTCTGGCTCTCAGTAACTATTTAACTGTACGGTTTTTATATTTTAAGACCCAATCATGTTAATTTTTATGGAATGCCCCCCCCCCCCCCCCCATAAAGGGGAGGGACCAGCATTGTTTGGGCAAAGATATGGATATGGGCAGCTCCAGTACTAAACTGAGCTGTACAGGCTAGTGCTGCTCAGTATATGGACACTGTAAGCGGAAGCCCATCTAGCTTTCACATGGAGTTTTCTTGCAAATTGAATGGTGGTTTCATGTGTTTTGCACTGATCTGAGGCTTCCATCTAACCCCTCTGCAATTAGCCTACATTGGTGTTGGGCCGCAATGATGATTGTCCTCCTGAAACTATACCCCATCCCCACACAGGGTCTCTGGAGCTCAGTCACAGTGATCATCAGGTTCTTGGTCACCTCTCTGACTAGGGTCCTTCTCCCTCGATTGCTCAGTTTTGTTGGGCGACCAGCTCTTGGAAGAGTCCTGATTGTGACATTCCCCATTCTCATTATTATTTCTGGCTCTTTCTATGGTCCTCCTCTCTAAAAAAAAAAAAAAAAAAAATTGAAAATTAGATTATAATGGGAAACTGCTGAGAACAAGTATGTTCAAAGGAGATAAAATCACAAGAGAGTTAAAAAAGCGTGGATAGTTCAAGTAAACTCATGAATTGTGGTAGAATGTGTTGTTTATTATAATGTTTTACTTTTAAAAAGCAGCAAAGTTTGAGAAAACTACAGTTTCATTTGTTTCTTCCTTAAGAAAACCTTGAATCCCCAAATTTCCCAGCATCCTGGGAATGCAGAACTCGTGGCCAAATTTTAATAAACCACAGAGACACACTCCCAGCGTGCCTGAAGGCCTTGGCTGGTGCCAAAAACAGAGCAGGTTGTGTGATAGTTTAGTCTAAAGAAGCCTCTGTTCCTACTCCCAGACAGCCTAAGGAGTGTCTGCTATCTGTTCAAGGCTGAAGCAACTATAGGGGCGAAATGGGAGGTCTTGTTTTGACACCATGGGACAGCTCTCTTTGTTCTTACTTATCTCCCCTTTCTGTAGCTAACCCCTACATGCTGTTTCCCTGTGATGTCTGGGTGTCAGAGAGAAGACTCAAACCATACTTTGCTCATCTACTAGGGTGACTGAGCCCCCTTTGGGTCGTGATTTATAGAACTGAGTGCTGCTGGTTTTCTTTTTGTTTTAAAATGGTTAAAGATGCGAGCAGCAAAACAGAACAGATATTTTATTGATCCACACATAGCAAAGAAATGATGTACAAGGCAAGATGCAGTGAATAATTCGGACAGCCCTGCAGTCAGTAGGCAAGTTTTTCCTTTCTTCTTTTTGTTAACTTGTGTTCTTTTGAAAATTAAAGCACCTATAAATGGCAAAGCTTTCGAGGTTTAATATACGTCTATTAAGGCACAATCTTTTGCCATGAGTTCAAATTAATCACCAATTAATTAGAACTCATGGCAAGTGTTGGTAGTGTTCATGACTTAGTGGTGTTTAGACAACCAGAGAAGGAAAGCAGGGGTGATTCTGTTCTACTGGTCATTCAAATGAGGGTTAGGAGGTAGATCGACTGGTAAATGGAGAGCTTTGCCTTTCAGCTCAACTCCCTCTTCACTACAACGGTCTGACACAACGCCCACAGTACTGCAGATGCTGCACAAATCCCCCTGTAAATCTCATGCTCCCTTTTACCCTCACTCATGATCAAGACCCAAAGATACTTGAACTCCTTCACCTGGGACAGAGACTCCCTCCCCACCTGGAGGAGCAATCCACCTTTTTCCAGCAGAGGACCATGGCCTTGGAGATGCTGATTCTCATCCCGGTCACTTCACACTCAATTGAAAACCATCCAAATGTCTGCTGTAGGTCTTCAGCTGAGGGAGCCAACAGAACCACATCATCTGCAAAAAGCAGAGATGGAATTTTGAGGTACCCGAACTGGAAACCCTCCACCCCCCTGGCTGCACATCTACGCATCACATTTTGTTATTTTGATTAAATTAACCTACTGTGCCTTTAAATGCCAAAGATAACAGTTTGAAAAAGAAAAATTGAGAAGCAGAGTTGATTTTTATTCTGCAGAAAAACAACTAGAGCCAGTTCCAACACTATTGTAAGAAACTGTGATTTAATCTTGGATCAAAGTTAATCCCTACAGTCTCTCCTTACCTTTAAGCAGGTGCCAGAGTCAGACCAGCCATGAGGAAGCAAGCAGCTCCCTATACTGTTAATTCAAAGGATTTGTCAGCAGAAAAATCAGCACCCATTAACAACAAACAAGTTAATTGGTTCATGTTGAACAGAGACTGCTTGCAGCCATGGGAGATGCGTTAAGCAGAGGACCATGTGCCTGATTTATAATAAACTAATTCCACTTGATCCATCAGTATCCTTCCTTCCTTTTCACACAGATATGACAAAGGTGATATATTGTTTCAACCCTGAAATTGTCAAACTCCAGCATGTATCCATTACGGTTCATGCCATCCACTTTCTCTTAGAGCCCCCCCCCCAACAGTACCTGGGTGCATTGTTTCCAGGATAGCCCATGTGATTTGCTGCACAGAGCCCAAGATTATATTTCAGCCTGAGGCTTTGGAGTGGCCATACGTCTTGAGAGAGCGAGAATTGGCTCCGTGGGGGGAAAACCAAACAAGCAACCACCGACTGGTTCTCCTTCTAATCCTTCTGAATGGTGGTAAGAGGTGAGAAACTCTATCACACATGAAAAGACAGAGGCCTCATTTTACACACTCCACGCTCAGATCCCAGCTTCCCACAGGCCGGCTACAAACAAGGATTAATGAGTTTGAAGCTTTCTGCAACAATGTTTGGCCATAACACCTTGAGATTTGCATGAGAGATTTACTCAGAGAGATGAAGTGCACGACTTTGTACCCAGTCTCCCCTGGCTGCCCTTAACAAAGGATTAGTTCAGCAGCTACTCTTACTAAGAAACCTGACACAGTTTGACTCACAAAAATAACAACAATGACCAGGCCAATATTTAGCCCCAATTTATTACATTCTTATTCCTGACTGATTTTAAGTATGTCTATTAAAGTGCAATACATTTGACGCATTTTTTTTCCCCTAATATTCACACATTCTGAATTTCATGCCTGCGACATGTTCTAAAAAGCTGGGACATGAGCATGTGTACCACTGTGTTACATCACCTTTCATTTTTTTTAACAACACTCTGGAAGCATCTTGGGACTGAAGGCACTTACTGTTGAAGTTTTCAAAGTGGATTTTTTTTTATCCAAGGTTAAAGGTTCTTTATTAGTACCCAAAAGGGTAAGTTTGTCGTGCAGACAGGAGTTCAGCATCCCAGAGACACAGACAGCAACTTACAATTCAAGACACAATCCACAAAAAGATATCTAAAACTGCCATTAAAATGTTAAAACAAACATTGATGATTAAAACCAAATCATGATAAAGAAGTTGAAACTCTGAATTTAAAGGATGAGATCAGTCATGGAGAACAGAGCTGGCTTTACACTGCAGCTGTGAGGAATAAATATCTAATGCAGTGGTAATCAACCTTATTCTACCAAAGAGCCACATTGTCTAAAAATACTTTAGCGAGAGCCACAATCCAAACCCAGAATGTAAGATAGATAATAGCTCTGTTAATCTGTAGTTGAAATGAAATTAAACAGTGGATTGGTGGATAATTATGAGGTTAAATGGGATGCAAATGTCTGTATAGTGTCAGAAGAACCAATGTGTCACTGATAACGAGCATATATTTATTTTATTTATCACTGACATCAGGTTAAAACCTTGTATCTAATGTTTTCATGATTTCAATATTTTTTTATAAATCAGTGCTATTGGTCACCCTTTACATCTGTCAGTGGGTTTAATTTTAAAGCAATAAAAGATGTCAAAAGATACTTTTCTTTCATTCCCTGAAAAGTGGTCATTTTGCACATACCAGTCTTCGGCCCAACACCAGCGTTATCAAAGTTCCACCCAGCCTAAAGATTTTGTAAGATATTAGAATGTTCTGAGTTTGAGCTATGAGATGCTTTTCAAAGAGCTGATGAATGATGGTTGGCTATTTGGTATTTATACCTCACACTGGGGCATTTACTGGAGTTCTGTGGCTTCATTAACATAAAAGAGATACTTTCTAATTTTTTTACACCCATTATTAATTCTATAGTTAAAGGGGGAGGGGCCTCATACTGGTCTTTGCCCTGGGCCTCCAAATGACTAAAACCAGCCCTGCCTTACACCTGCAGCTCTCCAGACACATTGTTTCCCCCTGCCTCCTTTAGGAGCTTTGGTTTTATATTTCTGCTCTTTTGACAATAGTTGTGATCATTAGTGTATTAGAGATTATATCAAGTGAGCCTGTAGAAGAATAAGGAAAATCAAATATGGTGCTATTTACTTTGATCCTTTGTGACCTGTTTGTTAAAAAATCAAGTATCCAGGCAACAAGATTAAAAGTCAGGTTAAAATGCTCTAAAAGCCTCATGGCAAGATATGAGGTTGGATAGTGTTTAAAAGCAGAGGAAAAAAACAAAAAAATAAAACCAGCAGTCTGGCATGTGTTTTGCTATTTTTAAGATGTTTGGTGAAAAGGTTTAGTAGCATTAGTGTGGCATCCTCTACTCCTCTATGAGCCTTATAGGCAAACTGTGAAGGGTCGAGTGCCTGCTCAGTTGCCTAAATTATCCTGTTCTTTACGAGATTTTCAAAGCTTTCTATCACATAACCATTTTTTAATGACTTACATCTTGAGTTGCTAAACAGTGGATGGTTTCCATGTCATATTTTTCAACCTATACTGCCCCATACATGTAGAGTGGGAGACAGGTCTGACATGCAGGCAAGCCAGTCTAGTATCCTCACTCTTTTACTGTGAAGTCATGCAGTAGTAACTGTGCATAAGCAGAGATGTCCCTGAAAAGATGTTGTCTGGAAGGAAGCATATGTTGCACTAATACACCCTTAACCCATCACAGATTCAGCCATAAAATGGGTTTTGAACTTTGTGTTGATAACAATCTGGATGGTCCTTTTTCTCTAGCCCAGAGGACTTTCTGTTGCAGACCCTCCCGTTTCTGGTCCTCCCAGTCTTACTATACTCTTGTGAGTCCTTTGAGACAACTTCTCTTCTGGACATCTTTGGGTATCGTTGGCAAGGTCATGTGTCTAACGCCAACACGGTCAGGAAAGCAAGGATGTGAAGGGTCAGCTGCCTGACATGGGAACAGCAGCTGTGCTTCTACCACACCTGGCACTCTTTTCCGGGCCTGATCCAGCTCGCTGCATACTGGGTGCCCAAGACCCAGTGGGCTGGTCCATCAGTGTGGGCGACCACGTGCGTCATGGAGATGGCAGCAGGGTGGATAAGTGGAGAGGTAGGGCATGGGTCTGGCACAGGCCTGGAGGATGGCCAGAACAGGATTAAGGTTGACGCTGAAAAGTGCCACACTGCCATACCTGACTTGACCAGAGGAATTGACAGCCATTATTTCTAAAAACAATCTGAAATTTTCAGACTGCAGCACTTTTCTACTTTAGGACTTTAGTTCATATTTCAACATCAAGTAGTTTCCTGTACTTTCATCAGTGAAGTGAATCACATGATTCAGTGGTTCCAAGTCTTGTCAGCCTTTCCTGTCTTTACTTTCTAGATTTCATAAGAAAACATACTTCAGTGATCATCCCACCATGACTGAGCATCTCCATCCCCACTGACAGGCACTGATCGCTCTCTCCTGCTCATACAGTATATCTGTTCACGCTCAGAGAGCAGCACATCCTTTTAACAAGTCAACTGTGCAGTAAAACTTTTAAAAATTGCCTCTGATCTCGACTGTTTGTTCTACCAGCTTGACGCAGAGTGTCTTCATAATGCACGACTGGCATGCCAAAACGGTATCGAGGAGCTCATTACTTCCAACGTATTAGAAACCTGAGAGCGCATGCAGTTCTTGTAGGAGTAAATTGATACTAAGTGGGGGGATTAACTCGATGTTATGGAGATAAATTCGTTTTGGCGTAATCTTCCTTCGACTCTGTGCTTCAAGAATGATAAAGCCTGAAAAGCAGAAATATGTTTGCACTGTGTAGATTGGGCACTGCCTATAAAGTACGTTGCTGCATATTTACATGCCTTATGTATCAGCTGAGATTCAGACCAAGGAGATCACTAAGGGGGTATGCAGGTCCAGACTTATACTAGGTTTATGATTTGCCTTTAGGGACATGAGCAAGGAGTTTATCAAAGATGCCAGCCAAAGGATATTTTTTTTCACCACCGTTTCCTCTCGGTAGCTTGCATGTCTTTCAAGCTATCCCTAAATTCAGCAGAAAAGTTGTGGTTTGTCAACTTTTGCCAGGTACCAAATGTTAAATCACATCAGATGTTTCCAACAAGCCCTTACATAATCAAATACAGGTGCTGAAAAATGCTCTAACCTAAAATCAGACTGCCTGTGTTGACATCATTGTGGATGCGGTGGTTAATAGATGTATTGTTCACACATCTGAGGTCAGTGGGTGTTGGTTTCCAAATCTGAAAGCCTGTAATTTGTTGCCAAGCACGACTACGACTCAAAGAGCAACACTGTGAGCACTCAGCAGAAATGAACCTGTAACAGTATACGTTTCCATATTCTTTACATTGTCATGAGCCAAACTGCCTACTTTTGTTTCCCCAACAAAAACTTGGGGTTTGACCATGAAAAATGCTCCAAGGACAAAGGCGGAGAGATTTCTGTGAAACTTATCTGCTTCACATACAGTACAAGCTGTGTGTTAAACTTATTATCAGAAGAATCATCGAGTACAAATTAACTCCAATGCATGCAAATAAGATAAACAGTTTGGTTGCAGATGACGTCACGTAACCCACAGAACTCCAGATTGGGGGCAGAAGGTGTTACCTGCAGAGAAAAGTGCTATCAAATGCCAAAGTTTTGTGCTGATTACAGCTGTGCCATTGGGCCGAATCAGGGGGGAAGCAACAACAAGGGCCACTTTCAAGTCCTGAAAGCAGTGACAGGAATGTGAAAAAAAAAAAACAACCGACAGAAAAATAGCAGCAGACACGGATTAAAAACCAAGCAGGTACACTCACTGGAGCTCAGATGGCAGCTATTTAACCCTGCCTACAGTATACAGTAGGTCATTTGGTGTCACATCACCCAAAAAAGTAGTGATGGAGACAGGAAGTGAACTGCCTACATTTTGCAATAATACCCAACTGCAGCTGCTGGTACTGTACAAACCACGCCCCCTACAAAACACGCCCACTTGTGCTATTTGCTTAGTTTAAGGTTAACTTAAATTAGTTTAGATAGGCCTTAATTCGCCTTAGGTTAGGTGTAGCATTTTAATTTCCACTGGTTAGATTTAGGGGTAGCTCATTGGGGTAGGTGTGTAGTTTAATTAATTAGCTTCCTGGGTTAGGTTTAGCATTTTAAATTCCACTGGTTAGGGTTAGAATTAATTTATTGTATGGATCAATGGGGTGTGTTTTTTAGGGGGCGTGTTCTGTACGGAGCATGGTTTGTAGCGGCTTCGGCTGCAGCTAGACCCCTCTCACATTTTGTGCTGTTTACAGCTGTGCCAAAAGGGAGGCAAGGGGGGCATGGTCAGGGGTGGAGTAAAACAGCTGAGTAACATTTAAAGCCACAGTCACATGCAAAAATCCAATACTGGAGTGTTTTTCTCAGCAAAAAAACTTAACAGGCATGTTTTGGGGATGTCTAAGACCAATATAAACTTGTCTTAAAGGAGTAAAATAGGTGACCTTTAAAAACACTCAAGACAAAGAAACGTTTTACTCTCACATTGTACTCTCACTGTCACACGATTTCAAAATTACTGCACATAGGTATAGCTCCCCTTGATCTTGACTCTGTTGTTTCGAGACATTCAAATGATCCCATAAATTAATTTTTTAGCATTAGATAGAAGATATTCTACTGCCACATGTATGTGCATGACAGTTAGCCACAGGTGAAACAACTCAAGACAAGGTGTGTGTGATTTTTCGACTTAAAACATTTTTATTAACACTGCCTTTTCAAACCAGTTTACGGGGACGTAGTGCATGTGTTTCATGGAGAGAGTTAAGAAAGCTAGAAAGCATGTAACTGTAGTGTTGTAATACCAAGAAAAAGAAACAGGAAATGTGCTAATTACACCAAATTCTATGAAATTATCTGATGAATCACTGGGAATCAAGCTAAATGTCTTTCATCTGCAGGATGGAGGAAATAGTGGGTTCTGAACAACACATACAAATATGATGTCTTCTCGTGCTAAAACAAGATCAATTGGCTGTTTCCTTTGATTAGAAGTTAACTACATTTGGGGAAATGCTCCTCTGTGTTTGGAGGCAGATGGCAGTTACACTCATTTTATAAACAAAGATAAAGACTAGCTTTCTCTTCCTGCTGTTCTAAGAAGTAAAGCTCAAGGACAGCTGTAACTCTTATCATGAAGAACTGAATTATTGATTTTAACGGGTAACTAAAAAAAATGAAGGCTTTTGAACAAAGCACTCCATTTGCAGGTTTGAGTCTTGGCTCATGCAGGCTGTGAGTAACAGAGCAGAAACCATGGAGTGTGTTTTCACAGATATTAGGTTAATTAAAGCACACAGATGTGCGTTATGCAAAGCGTTCCTGCTAATTCCTGTAATTGTTTGCTTAGTAGTAAAGGCGGGGGAGGAAACACTTCATGTGATTACGTTGTAATTTTCCGTGTGTGTCAGGACTGAAAGGGTGTTAATTCATAGTTTGGTTACCGTCATCGATTCATCTCCCAAACAGGAGCCTGCTAGTCACGGACTTTTGTCTGAACATGTCCGTTTAGAGACAGTTTAGCCAAAAACAGACGTTGAAGGGTCCAAACTAAGAGTGCTATTCATATTTGTTTTAGAAAACGAAGCTGATGTGTGATTGTGTCACAATATGTATGACCAATTTACAGCAGAGGTGAGTAGAAACTAGCTTACTGCATTTTCATTCCTCAGTGCTGGTGGCATCCAGGGCTGGAGGAAGACTGTTTTTGGGTTGTACGTGCAATTAAACATACCTTACAAATACTCATGCCTGAAACTCTCTTACTCTGAGAATGACCGGACTGATCAGCATCATTGGAGAAGGAAGACTTCCATGATTTCATTTGTAAATATTTGTATTCAGAGGTGTATGGCACCAAAATTTCAAATTACACAAATCATGACCTAAAATATCAGTCATCAGTATGAAGGTATTGCTATTATTTGCTTGAATCTAAAAAAGTGAAAACCTATGTAGTAACAACAGTACTTTGTTCATATGGTGTCAAAAAGTTTTAATTCGGTTTAAAAACAAATGCTTTAAACTACGTATTTTCCAATATTCTAAAGTGTGAATGGACAGAAAAGATATAGATAAACCAATGTGGGGGGTAGTGTTTGGGTGCCTCATTCCAGAGTCCGCTTAGGGCCTCACCTTGGCCAGGCCCTGTGCGGGGAACTCTGTATGCCACGTGTGTTTGAATGGAATAAAAGATTTTATTAAGGCAGAAAGGATATCCAAGAACATAAGTGTTCTGGCACCCATGCACATCAAAAACATTCAACAAGACGAACAAATCATTCTAAAAGATGACAGGATAAGAATGACAGCAGAAATGGTCTCCATTGATAAAGAGAAAGATCGGCAAATTTTGCATCAAAACGTGACGCAAGTGTCGGCCAAAGTTGTCCCAAAACTTCTAACTCCCGATCTAAAGGAAAAAATTCATCGGTGGAGACATTTTGGAACTAATTGAAAGAACCAAAATTCTTTGGAAGGAGTGATTACATGCAATGAAACTTCGATCTTCCAACACGATCCTGAGACAAAAAGGCAGATAATCTATTGGAAAACACCAATGGAGACAGAGGACAGATTTGGAGGTATGAACTTAAAAAGGTCAAGATTCTATCTGTTAAATCTACTTTATATTGCTAAACATGCAAACACATTTCTTGTTCTCACAACTGGATTTATTCAGTTGTTCCATCAAAAATTGTATTTTATTTTTTTGATTTCACATTGGAACGATTGCTGACATTTTTTAGGCTACATGCGTATTTATTTTTTTTCCTATTGTCATTGAACGCGCCATTATATAGCCATAGGTCTGCTCATTAGAAGATTTAATGAACTGCTGATTTCAATGCTTACTCTTCACTGGATATATATTCTACTCTAAAAGGAGATGCACCAAAGTTTCTGAGTGCTTTATGGACTTTCTGAGCAGATGAACAGCAGTAAGAACATAGTACTCCCCCAGTCTGAGATCTTTTATTTCCACCAAGCCAACAGTCGAAGGTTGGCTATTGCATTTTGGTGTAATATGATTCATAATGCTGATGTGTTTTGAGCTCATTAACTAATTAACTTACTGCTAAAGAGCTCCTTGAGCCTACTTGTCTGTCTGTGTCTCTAAACTGTGACACAGTCGCAGTGAGGTGCAGGTGAGAGATGTTTCTTTGCATCTCTGGTCGGCCTGTGGACGTATTTTTTCCCATTCACATCAGTAAACAGATTTGTGTAGTACGCATTCTACACATTACTTACCATGATACTAAAGTGCAGTTATCACTAAAATCTAATGTATAGTTGTAGTAATAATGGAAGGTTGCCAATTTCCTCAGACTTGCCTCTAGGCACACCACCACCATTAGGGAACCACTACTCTACTGCACTGCAGCCATACTGAGACAAATCCAGCAAACCAGAACTTTGATGTGATTTATTGCATAATTAAGAAAGGTTCAGTTTAAGTTGTCTGCAATATTGTATTAAACAAATTGCAATCCTTGTAGAACCATCTTAAACCAATGGCTGTGTGGGGCAGAGGCCAGAGCACATTAAAAACAGGAACAGGTTGGAACAGCTGAGCATGCATACACTATTTCTATTAAAAACACACAAGGCTGCACACACTCTGCTACGTCTCATAAAAGTAAAAAAATAAATAAATAAAATAAAATAAATTATAATGAGATCATGGCATAAACATTTTTGGTTGCAGATTGGTCCATTTTAACTAAATAAAAAGCGTATGGTCTGTCTCTTTCAGGCAAAGTGTAAAAACAACACATTTGTATGCAGGCTTCTTATGGCTCTGAGTCTTAAAGATGTGATAGAGGTTTGGTTTAAACGGTGAGGTCAGCCAGAGGACCCTGAGATGAGATGTAAAATGTATTAACCCCTCCTCTCTCTCACACTCTGCCATCAGGTTTTTAAAGCCGCTCCTGAATGATTTCCAAGTGTTTTCTAAAGCAGCTCCATAAATCTGTCACTGAGTCAAAGTGCCGCTGAAGCAATAGTGAAACAACACCCACATTCATAATTTTCCTTTAAATGGTAGTACACGTCTCCGCCGAGGAATAAACATGAAACTAACGAAAAGAAATGGTGATTTTTATTTCAACCCATCAAAATGCTTCAGTTCCTTTAGGCTGATATTGTAATACATTGTTCTTCAAGCTTCAAATGCCATTAAAAGACTCAAAAATCTATGTTTAACTTTACAAAAGGCTCAATAATTCTTTTAATAGCTGGTAACCATTCTGGCTGAGCAAATGTTATTTAAACAAGATGGGTGCATGTATTTGGGTTTACTGTTAGAATCTGATTCATGCTGGGACTCCTATCCAGTTCTTTTAATGGTGTATTTGGAAGCAATATAAAATAAACCATAGCATGAATGCACAATGTAATTAATGACTTGCACTGAGGAACACAAGCATACTTTGTCATTAATTCCATTTTTGTGGCCTTATGGCAATAAAGTCAAATAAAATGCATGAAGAGTATTACCAAGCTTATTCCCTGAATTAATCTCATATTTTCCCACTTCAGACCCAGTAATCCTTTCCTGATTCAAAGCTGGCATTTTAAATCTGCTGTTTGAGATGTAAACCCTCAAATATTCCGCTTCAGTGTGAAGGCTGACACCACAGCTTCTTAGCACTCAAACATTGTTAAAGTGTTTATATCTGTGGATAGAGGAAATATTGAGAAACCATATACACAATCCATCATCTCTCTTTTGAAAAAAAAAAAAAATGACAAGCAGCCTCCTCCAGATCAGCCAGTATTCATTACAGCTGAGATTCTAACAAGACATGACGCTGCGTCACTGAGCTCTCTTTGAAAACGATCAGCAGCAGCCATCATGAAGAGCCTCTGATGAGAGCTTAATGGACTATAAATAAAGAGAATAACTGAGCTTTTGACAGATTAATCGTGGAGTGACTGAGCCTCATCTTATGTGGATTTCAAAAGAATAAACAGCAAGGAACAAATAGACAAATAACCATTTTTCCATGCTTGTCAAAGCTGTAATGGCAGTGAAATCACTGAGAGTCCTTAAAGACAGTGATGTGCTGAATGATGATGATAAACTTGATTTCTACTTGATCTAATTAAAAATACTAGTACAAGGAAAATGAAAATGCACAGTAAATGCCAGGTATGCCAGGTAATAGCACAGCTAATTTCCATCTCGCTAATAGATGTTATCTAAAAAAACAAAATCATACCGACAACGTGTAACAAATCCTACCAGTGTCTCGCTCTGGTAACCTTGCAAAGCAGACGGATTAGCCAGACTCCAAGTCTGTCATCAGGCAAATCCATCTTGAAAAGCTCTATTCTGTACGGATTCTGCCCAGTCTGAAAACAGGTCTGACCAATCAGCATCTTTTGTAGAGAATGAGGGGGTAGCTACGGCTACAGTTTAGTTGTACTGTAAGCCAACAGCGTGGGCTGAAGCTGGTAGCGGCACTTTGTCAGAACTTGACAACACTTCTTCATTAAACAAAGAGCAAGATCAGCACTGACAGCTTCCGTGAAATATCTTCTCCTGACTTTCTTTGGCTTAAATTTGCAATAGTTACGAGCAGGGTACACTTCTCTCAGTGCCAGTCAAGGTACTTGCACTGATACTGCTGAATAGGATCCATGAGCCACTGCTACCACACCAGTGGCCTGAACAGCCAGGCTTTACACCTAAGAGGGCTACGGTAGACCACATCCTGGCACTTTGGGTCCTCACTGAGCGCTTTTAAGAATTCGTTCTAGGATTGCTTGCAGCATAAGTTGACTTCCAGAATTCATTCAACTCGGTAAGTGCCCCCAGGATGATTCTGGAGCTCCACGATATCTCACATGAGCTCATCCAGCTGATGTCTGCCCTATATTCTGGTACAGGGAGTGCTGTGAAGTTTGGTGGCTCCACCACTTTTTACCAGTTGATCCTGGGGTGAGGCAGGTGTGCGTCTTAGCCCCTGCAATCTTCAGTGCCTGTATGGACTGGATAATAGGGCACAGAAAAGGGGAAGCGAACTGTTGAACATCATTTGGCAATGCAGAAAATGTAGATGCCCTTTTGGGGGCCCTTAACTTGCTGAATGAGGAGGCTGAAGCATTGGGAATGTACATCTCTGGGGCCAAAACAAAGATCCAGACATTCGGATAAACCTTGGATGCTGCCATCGAATCTGTGTCTGTGCATGGTGAGCGTGTGGAAGTTGTAGAGTAGTTCACCTACCTTGGAAGCATTCATCAATCCCCTGACTGCAAGACTGAGATCAACTGCGGATTTGGGCTCATGCATGGGGCAATGGGTTAGTTAAGCAGGACAGCGTAGCATTCCTGGTATCTGAGCCTGCAGATGAAGGTCAGAGTCCTTCAGTCCCTGGTCCCCCCTGTCTTAATATACTCTTGTGAGGCCTGGTTGTTGACTGATGATGAGAGGGCCAACTAGACTTCTTTGTAACAACTTCTCTTTGCCGCATCCTTGGTTATCATTGGCAAGACTGTGTGCGTAATGCTGACATGCTCAGGAGAGCGAGGATAGGAAGGGTCAGCTGCCTGATATGGGAACTGCAGATGCACTTTTACAGGCACCTGGCATGTTTTCCTGGCCTGATCCAGCTCACCACATACTGGATGCCCAGGGCCCATTGCCCGGGCTTGTCCGGACACTGGGGGCGATTGCGTGAATTATGGAGCTGGGAAGACCAAGATTGACATGGCAAACTGCCTAATCGGCATATGCTCTGATACCTGACCTGACCGGACAGGCAGGGTTTAGCTGTACTGTAAGCCGCTGCCGCTGGTGGGGCAAATAGCTTGGATGTAGCTTTAGTATAGTGGCATTTTAATATGAACTTCGCCACATTTCTTTATTAAAACAAGAAAAAAAAAAAGCCGCACTTGAAGCTTTTCTTGGCAGAGAACATGTTTTTGCACCTCTACAGACTGGCCTCTGTGTGAGTTTTATCCAAAAACAAACTCTTTCATGACTTCAAGGTAGGCGACAGCTTTAAAGGGACTTATTCTGTCAAATGCATGTTTAACACTAAGTACATTAACATTAGGAGTGCATGTACAAAATGACTCACTTAAATCCAGTGATCCCCAGTTAATGACACAGCATTAACAGCAGTGATGTCCTCATTTTTCATCCTGTGAAAGCAGGGCCTTCAGATTAGTAGAATCCAGCTTCTGACTCACTAGTATCTTAACTATGGAGAGCATACAAGAACCAACATCCCTACTTTTATCCAGACTTTACTGCCAATACTTTTTGTTGCTTTGGGACAGTGAAAGAATCAGTAACTCAAACACTGTAAACAAAAGTTTATACTGGGACACTGCAGTACTAAAACAAAAAGCTCTTTCTAGCTGACCACATCCAAAGATCCTAAAAACATTGCTTGATAGTTGGGTTGAGCTAACAGTTGAGTTTCTAAAATGATTAGAGACATGGAAGTCCCGGGACATGCTTGCTACCATCTTTAAGGCTCACCTTCTATAAACACTCTTGTGGTCTGAATGAGAAGGTAGTAACAAAAAGCCTAAGGTCTTGCATGTTTAAGGACTTGTTAAATACTGGCGAGTTTTCACCAATAAAAAGGTCAAACATCTCAATTCAAAAGAGTTTGTCAATGCCAGACCCTTTTTGAAGGAAAAAATGCAAAATGAGAACAAATCTAAACTACAGCAGTGAAATGTTTAAATGACCTTGGATCTGCGTGACTTTTCTCCATGCTGGGTTGATGACGGTGACGGTAGCTGTGAATCACGCTCACTGTGATCTCTAAGAGAGCAAAGTGAATCTGTGAATCATCAGGGAGTGACGTCCACAGCTGACAGCAGGTACATCTCTACAGTCTTCAAGGCCCCACTCCATCTGAAGCTCAGTGATTATGGTCACATAATACAGACTTAAGGTCACCAGGTAACACTTATAACATTGTTACAGTCATCAAAGGTGTCATCAAAGACATACTGCAAACCCCAAAATTACCCAAAGTAAAAAGATGATCACCTTGGAAAACTGTGATGCACTGTTGCAAATCTGTAAACACATTTTTTTAGTATGCATCATTTTATCCCGGCTAATTGCTCCAGTATCAAGTAGGGAAAAATAGATGGTTCTTTAAAATTGACACTTTTACTTTTAATATTTAACATTCAACATTAATTCAAAGCCAATAGTTCATTAGGAACATAACATTTACATCAAATAACTTCACATACACCTTTTATCTATCATAATCACAAAGTTTAACAGTGTTACATTGTACATTACATAATTTCCTCACACCATGCAGGCCTAATACCACTCCCCCTCCAAAAAGTCATTGAGAAATATATCGTAGTGTTGTACTCAAGACCACACTATCCGAGACCAAGACTTGCCCGAGACCAGAGTGCCAAGGTCCAAGACAAGACCAAGACATTTGGGGGTCGAGACAGAGACAAGACTAAGACCACAAAAATCAATTTTTAAAAAAACATAACAAGGTTGAAAAGTTAAAGAGCATTCTCTTTTTAATTTTAGTTTTCTTTTTAATACATTTTACAGGTAATAACAAGGTGTCTGCAACTCTTTCAAAGCACAACGTAAAAATCTAAAATCTCAACAAATTTTTTCAACTATCTTCTTGTAAAAAATAAATTGCTGTATGTATTTAAAAAGTTCTGATTTATTTTTAATATCTGAAAGTGAGATCTTTATCTAGATTTTTCAGGTGAATGAGGTCTAAAGTAAGGGTTCAGAGGCATTTCTGACAAGAAATAAGACTGATGACTGAGTTTTTACAGGTGTAGCTATTTTTTTAGCAAGTGCTCCTCCTTATCATCACGTTAATGAAGTCAAAGAATAGCACATCAGTGCAGGTTGATGGAAAATCCCGTCCGGCCAGCCTGAGACCGAGACAGGCCAAGTAAAAATGCACTCAAGTCCGAGACAAGACTAAGACATTCAAAAAGTGGTAAAGACCAAGACTGTTCTGAAGTACTACAACACTAATATATCCCACCACTCATATGCTGATGACACACAGCTCTATATTTCTATATCTCCTGGTGATTTTAGTTTAAATAATAAACTTATAAATTGCATGCAGGATATCAAAAGTTGGATGTCAAAGAATGTCCTAAACTGGACCCCGACAAAACTGTAATATTACTTGTTGGCCCCAAAAATCAAAGACTACAACTTTAATTGCATCTGAATTCAATGTCCATGAATTACAGTCAGCATGTTGGCATCATTTTGGACTCAGAACTCAGCTTTGAAAACCATTTATCAAGTACCACCAAACAGCATTCTATCATTTCAAAAACATATCCAAACTCAGATCATTAATCACCCAAAATGACGCAGAAAACCAATCCATGTATTTGTCTCAACTAGATTAGATTACTGTAATGCACTGTGCTGGACTACCAAAACAATCACAAAACGCAGCTGCCAGAGTCCTAACATGCACTGGGAAATTTGATAATAGCTCTCGAATCCTCATAACACTCCACTGGCTCCTTGTGCAATACAGAATCACCTTGCAAATTCTCCTAGTCGTCCATAAACCTCTCAATGGTTCAGCCCCTGAAAATATTTCTTACCTGCTCACAGTCTATAACCCAACCTGATCCCTCAGGTTGTCAGGTGAGGGTCTTTAACCATACCCAGTATCAGAACTAAGGCTGCTAAGGGGGGCCTTACTGTGGTCCTTCTCTCTGGGACAAACCCTCTGCAGACCTGAGGTCGATCACAACTGTGTCTTTTTTTAAAACAACTTTTTTCTATGCTTCCCACTGTTCCATTTCTATGTCTTATCTCTGATGTGAGTATGCAAACGCCTTTTTTAGGATTTTTTTTTTCATGATTGTGGAAATAATTGTTGTTTTAAAATGCTAGGCATAAAGCACATTGAGCTTTCCTGTAATGGAATGTGCCCTATAAATAAAGCTGCTTGTTTGCTGATAGTCATATCTACAAGGGGAGAAGTTTAGAGTTTGCAAAGACAGGTCTGCTGTTTAAGTAACATTTTTATTTAAATTAGATAAAAATGCAATTTCAGCTAAAATTGCATGGGGATGGTGAGAGCTGAACTGTGGAAGAACTGCTGAAAATAGCTGAAAAAGAGAAAAAAATAGCTGAAAATAGTATTAGAATAGCATAGAATGCCATCAAAGTAGCTGAAAATGGCATTCAGTAGCTAAAAAATTATAAAAATAGCTGAAAGTAGCGTAAAGTTAGCTGAAAATAGCCTAAGAAGAGAGAAGTTTGTTCAGAAGTTCTGCCTCTATTTCTAGTTCTGACTCTTCTGTGCTCTAAGTGTGACATCATCATAAGCCTCTCCATTTACCCCCATTGTAAACATCTGAGAGAGCTCAAATATTCATGAAGTTTGATCAGTAATTACAAGAAATCTGTAAAAGATATCAATAACTTGAATAATTCCTAAATAGCTGAAGAGTTTGTCTATATTTTAAAGCAAAAATTAAGTATGTATATGGAAGTGAGCTGAAGTTATAAGCCTTAGAAGCTGAAGGAGTTTTAGAGGATGTAAAGAGCTGGCCCTTCTGAAATAATGTTATTTTAGTTTTAGAAATAGCAAAATAGTTTAAAAAGTATAAAATAGTATTATGAACAGCTGAAAAGAGCACAGGAAGCTGAAGAGTATGATAGTAGAATTGTGAAAATAGCCAAAAGGAATGCCAAAGTTAGGAGGAGCTGAAGAAAGTGCAGATCTGTGAAATTTGGCATGTTTGACGTTAAAGTTAAATATTTCAAAAATGATAGAAGTTAGAAATGAGAAAAGTCATATCAGTCGAATGACGAAGAAACTGAATTTTTTAAAGTTCAAACAGTGTCGATATGACAAAGTATGAAGGAGGTGATAGTGGACACGGAAGAAGAATAAAATGGCCAACGCAAATATCAATAGTATGGATGCTTACTCAGCATCCCCACTAATAACAGTGGTCCACTTTCTATACACGCAAAACCAAAAGCAGCAGCTTGTTAGCAAAGACGTCAATCTCAAACAGCAGAGGAGCTTATAGAGGATCATTGTAAAGCCGCTCAGATCAAAAAAGGCAACATAACTGCAGCAATTGTTTGCTCCGAGTGTATCAAACTCTGGTCCATTAACAAGCCTTAGAGATTTATTTTAATGGCTTTGAATGTTTGACGAGCAAGATAGATAGTAAAGACACAAACTTTCCTTTTCAGAGCATTTTGGGGTTCCAGTGAGTTCTCATTTATTAATTCACTTTGCCTAACCTCCTGAATTATTCTAAACTGTCAATAGACTCAATAATTCCAGCATCAACAACAATTTCTCATGTATTGTATGCATTTTGCTGTAATAATATTGACTATCTTAATGCTCACCTGTCTCTGCTACTCTCAGTAGCAGTATTTGGCATTCTTGAGAGACAATTACTGCTCTCTCAAGTGTTGACAAAAGGAAACAGGGAGCTCCAAATAAGGCCATTTAATTTCTCACTTCCCTCACTTTGAGTTTCTGGTAACAAATCCAGTAGTTGTTCCTGCATACCTCAGATTCCAGAGACCTCAGATCATTTACCTTTGACCATTTTTCTGGCTAAATAGTAACTCTTTTGGTTATCTTAACTGTGCTTTTACAGACAGGGTATTTGGTGGGAAGTTCCAGACACCTTTATTTGTTTTTTGGGGGGTTCCATGTAATGTCAGACTTACATTTATAAGAGTTTGGGGGTCATTTTAATATCCCTTCCAAAAACACCAAGGGAGAAATCAGTGCTGATTATTTGAGTATTTGTGGACTTAAGCATCCTTACATTTCTCGAGTGTCTCATAGACTCATTGAAGCCATCCTATAATATCAATCATGTTGGATTTTGAGATGCACCATGAAGTTTAACATCAAACTCGGCCAACATTGTTCCTGTTGATTTATGAAACATTGATCCATCAGTAAATAATGTGGCAAGAACTGATGTCAGTAGCAAATCTTTTGTGTCAGTGAATTCTAGTATTTAGTACACCTAACCATTAATTCTGACAAAAGATTTTATTACTGGACATGTTGGATCCAATCAGTTTTCTGATGAACACTGGTCTGTTTTCATGGTCAAACCAGAAAAATGGTTGAAGTGGCTGCCCTATTGGAAATGCTCTCAACCTCATCTGAATCCATCAAGAAATGTGCAAAGAAATGGAGCTGCATGGCTTTTAGCCATCTAACAAACAGCTACAGCACACTCACCTCCCACTCGACTCAACCTTGCCTTAAATTTTTGCACAACTTTTCCCTTAAATATCATTAATACAGATAGATGGCAGAACATGTGCATGCAAGGTTTCACAAATAAAGAAATAGCTGTAGAAACTAAACCCACTTTTGTCAAAGGCTCCATAGACGTTTATTCATGCTGTATAAACAGGCATCTTAACGTGAGACACACTGGGGATTCCTTGGTTTTTGGGGCCAGCCTAATTGAGGAACTACAGTTTTTTTGTACCTCCACATTAGCTTCATTTTTCAGCACAGAAGGTTGCTGCTTGGTGCTACCATTATTTTGATGTCTCATTATTTATGCATGTCTGTAATTAAATTGAATGATACATGTAAATTTGTTCTAATATGTGTGATGCAGCCCACTAATCAAATCAACCCAGTCCACTGACACATTTTAGTGTACCACATAAAGAGAATTCCTCTTGTTCTTGAGATGATATCTAGAATAGCCGGTCACACTCAGGACCCTGTTCGTTGATGTGTTTTACCCTCTCTATAGTGTGAGAGTATTCAGTGGGTTCTGAAGAGCTCATTCATCCTCTCCTGTGGCGACTAAGCTCATTCCTTACAAACTGAAAAGACGCGGTGAAAGTGGTGGGAGAGTGTTCAAGTGTTCATACCCACACACTCCCCCTGTGGGCCTTCTTACAGTCGGAGCAGCTAAATCTGTTTCTAAAGCTTACGTAAGCCAAGACGAGGCCACGGTGCCAAGTCCCATCCAACCCGTGGGGGTAGCCCTCTGTGTGAATAAAATTTCAGAGACCAGTCGGTGAATATGTTCGACCTTTTGTGAAGCTCACGGTGAGGAGCTGCCTCATGAGCTCTCTGGAGTATTAACCTTATCTTATAGTCACATAATAGCCTGTTGACTGCTGCATATATCTATCCTGTGGCTTCAAGTTCACTGGCTGCTGATGCTTCTTCTCTGGGAGGACTCTTTGGAGCAAGGGATTTGGTAGTAACACCAGTTAGATCGGTACAGTTCCATTTCTTTCTGCCAGTGCTACTATCTTTAACTAAACACCAAAACATCATAGGCATATGAAGGTGGGTGCACCCATGTTGGCAGGCAGTATGAGCACATATACAATGTGTAAACAAACACAACTTAAAAACATTTAGCATATTGCGGTAAAAAAAAAATAATAATAAGATTTTAATAAAAAAGGGGGGGTCGGCATTTAACAATTGCACTGTGACTATTAGACTGTGCGAAAAATGTGGGTGCGAATTACACTTAAAAAAACATATACTTTGGCTCCATTGGTTTACCAGCCTTCTAAAACCTTTGTTGTCAACCACTTAAAATAGCTGTAGGTCTTTGGCGATACATTCTCCGATACACCTTGTGATCTGTTGAGCCCTCGGGGGGAGGTGGGTTTGTGAATGCTTCCTTACTAGTCATCAACACTGTCCAGATTCTTCTCCTCCCATGTTCTTGAATGTTTTTGGGGCGGTGATTTGCCAAGTGGCTCCTTATGTTACTTGTATTCCCCATCGAGTGTGTCATCACAGTCTGGCAGTGTCTGCATATTTTTTCTGTCTGTTCCTCACATTTTGCTTCCACACATCAAATTTAAAAGTCGCTGGAGCCTCAACAATACAAAACACTTTGAGTGAAAAATTTACATGATATGCTTTTGTTGATTGAAAAACACACTAAATGATTATGGAAAGAGTATCAAAATGATTGATGAGTATGATTTTTTTAAATGTAATTTCTGCACCGAATAAAGGTCATTTCTTCTTGTATCAGTGTATATGTATACAAAAACACCTCTGCTGCACAATATTTGAATTAAAATAGAACTTGAAATGGTACTTGGACTCACATTTAACCTAAAAGAGACACTGTACCTCCTGAAAATTGCATATGGCCATATTGCAATTCCAAAAAAGTGTGAATTGTTCAGCAACAGTTTTAATGATTTATCTCACTTGGTAACACAATCCCCTGTATCTTGAAAGAAACAGCCATTCAGCAATGTAACTTGTTATTGCTGTTTTGTCAGTTGCATAATTTCAAGCATTTCTTTTGTAAATGGTTTGATGTGTATCTCTCTGTTTAATCCTCCCTTCCTCTGGATTTTAACCAGCATTCATCTCTTATGACATTTATTTGGCTTCTCCTCCTCTAAAGTTATCCAATCTGCAACATCAGAAAGTAAACTTAAACATATCATTATGTGTTTATATTTAATTTTCTAATAGAATGAAAATCCAAGATCTAAACCAAGCCAATTTAGTTTGACTGGAGGCGACAGAACAATTTAACCACATAAAGACCATAAATACCCATAATTGCTCTTGCTTGCCCGCAGGCTTATCTCTGCTTCTTCACAAGTACAAAATGACTCACTTAAAGCTTCTTTATAGGATAAGTATTGTGTAGGCGGAGGCATTTCTTAGGTAGATGCACACAAAATGCCATGCATCCTCAAAACCTGGATCAAATGATACAAGTCAGTGTTATGATGTTAACATGTGTTCTCACACTAGGCATGATTGTGCCACATATCAGTGTTTTATTTTGATCCATCTCCTAAAGTGCAACATTTTCTCTCATGTTTAACCACAGAAAAACAGAAGAGTTTATCAAACTAGTCACTTCTGCCCAACAAGAACCCTCTTCTCTAAAGCTGGGGTTTGGTGTGATAGATGGCTGCATAAAATTGATGCAACATCACTAATAAACATTTGCTACTGACATCTGGTGTTCCCAAATGATTTGCAGATGGGCAGATGTCTGTCAAAAGGGACTGATCCAATCCAACTGTTCATCCCTTATTGTTTTGTTTGATCAAGTTAGGCCCCAAGCAATCAAGGATTTGTTGAGTTTATGTACTTTAAGGAAGATGTTGCTCTTCTCATTTCCTCCCTGTATATAGACACCCTTTGTAAATGATCAATAACTGGCTTATTTTAGGATTTATTTTCCTTGCCAAAAATATTAAGTCCATAAGAAGTGTCTCTGACAGACAGCTTTGCAATGATCTTTATAAATGATTGACAAATGCAGTCAATCCTTGTGCTATTCCCCCAAACACATTATACTACAGCATTACTAATGATCAATAATGTGTTGATGTCAATGAACGAGCTGACCAATCATCTGTGAGTGTCATGTCGAATCTTAATGTTCTGTTTCTGTTGTCGTGTGTCCGTGCAGAGGAGGATCCTCTGGAGACAGATGCTCCAGCTGAGGCCTGGAGAGCTTGGCATGGACCGGGGCATGTGCAACGTGTTTCAGGAGGTAATCTTGTGTAACAGTGGAATCTAAAAATAATACTTTAAAATGTTTATCGCGAATAATTTACCAGCAGCTGTGCTGCGAGAAGGAAATAAGTGACAGCAATTTAATGTTTAAGCAAAATCTGATAGTTTGCATTACAATAAGGCACACAGGATTTGAATATTCCTGTTTACAAAGCAAACTTTGTGTAATTTTATTCTGTAAGACTCAGTTTCCACATTGTCTGTGCAGTGGTCTGCATGAGAAGTGCACATGCATTTCTACTGCACATGCTCCATTTTTCACAGAGGCCACTATCAAAATGTGTCAACCCACAGATGATCAACCCAAACTGGAGAAAGAATGTGCAAACTATCAGGTCAGCTTCAAAATACAACACAATGAAATGAAATCTGATGGTAAATCTCATAACAAGGGGAGATTTCTGCTGCTGTGTGATGTCAGCTGCAGAGAACCTGTAATGCAGCTGAGTTAATAATCTGAGACTAACTGACTTTCATTCATTTCATTATTTGCACCGCTTAGCCCTTTAAATAGGCTTCATAATTTTTTAGTCTGTTAAATCAAGTAAATTCATATGAAAGAACACATAATGAGTAAATCATCACATTGTAAAATTCTTTGTTCTTACTGCATTTGTCCTCGGAAGATTTTTTTCTTAACAAATGAGGCTGGGCAATTTATCCCAAATTAGATTAAATCACAATATGGCCTGCTGCAATTTTCAAATCGCAGAAGGTGCAATATGTCTTTAACTGGAAATTTGTGTCAAAATACCAGTTTAAAACTTTTTTGCAGCAGAAATATTATGCATTACATACAGTATCAATCAGTCATTTAAGTGCCATATTTTTAGAATAAGCTACAAAAAAATCGTACTGTCTTCATTTCTGTATGCTATTTTTATAAAATATGAGAACGGCATAAAAATGACCATTTCCTTTAATACAACACCAATATTCAATTAGCAAAACAAGTCAAAATCATCACATTCGATTTTTTTTCAAAATTTTTCAGCCCTGGATTTATTGAATATCGTGCTATTTATAGTATAGAATAACTTATAGCTCGAGTTTGCTGGAAAATACATAAGATGAGGAACTTAAGAAATAACTGCATATTAAATCGTAATCGCAATATTGGGAAAAAAAAATTGCAATTAGATTATTTTCCTAAATCGTTCAGCCCTATCAACAAAGTGAGAAAACATGCTGTAAACTGATCAAGGATGGCTTATATGCTCCTTTTAACAGGTTACACTGCCCCCTATAGGAGGTCCCATGAAACTACAGAGCTAAGTAGATTGAAAAACCGCTGCTATGAAAGCTGTTATAAGAAAACATAAAACATGATCACCTATAGTATCTACAAATATCACTCAAAGGTGTTTGGGGATTTGGAATCAGCAGCAAAAAATGATCAGGGCATCTCTCTTTCAAATTCTAGCATCGTGACACAACCCTAGTGTCTAATGTCACTCTGCTTCGTTAAAATGACAATTTTTGATTTGAGATTTATGGCTCAGTAAGTGTGCAACTCAAGAGAAAATTGTCTGTTGTCTCTTGAGCTGCTTGATGCAAAAAAACCTGATTCTGCCGTGTGAAGCATTTTGTTCTGCAACACTATAGCAGCAGGTGTAGAATAGACAACATGTTGTGTATAAGCATCTCAGGTTAATGTAATAAGGAGGAATGTAGACTATTGTTGTGTGACATATGATCCAGCCCACAGGACAGATCCTTTACTTCATATAAGAACAGAGTCTATATACATAACAGTCCTATGTTCCATATGGGACTGAGGAGATACTCTAACAGCTCTGTGTTGGGACACTCCAAAGCCCACAGGGAGCGTTTCACAAATAGAGATGTGTTACACTAAGTACTTCCGGCTTCCTCTCCCCACAGGAACTAAGTGCTGCTTCTGTTTGCTCCCATAATGGGAAAACAAATCCTATCAGACTGATCATTTGTCGTCATAGATCTGAGACTTCTGTGACACTCAAAATCCAGAGAATGACTCACTTCTCTCTAGGGACGGAACCGTTTTTGATAATTGTTTGGTAGGAGAACAAGACAATTACTTTTTAACAAAAGTGGGACAGGCTGAGTATCTGTGAGATGCGTTTTGTATTGCAAAAAGAAATTTACATCTTCACAACTGTATTTATTTCAAATTTCTCATCAAAAACTGAGTTGTCTTTATCTTGATGTGACATTTGAATACATCATGACATCTGATCTGCATTAGCCTCTGAGTCATTTAACTGAGCGGACCATGAACACATCATAACATAACCATCTGTCAGCCTTTTAAGTCATTCAATAAGGCTAACTTTTTCACAAATTTCAACACAGGTTTCAACATTCAATAAATACAACCCTAATTCCAAAAAAGTTTTAGCACTGTGTGAAATTTAAATAAAAACAGAATGCAGTGATTTGCAAATTTCATAAACCCATATCTTATTCACATTAGAACATAAACAACATGAAAACTGAGAAATTTTAAAATTTGCATTAAAATATCAGCTCATTTTGAATTTGATGGCAGCAAAACATCTCAAAAAAGTGGGGGCAGGACCATGTTTGCCATTGTGTAACACCACCCCTCCATTAACAATAGTCAATGTCAGCAAATTGAGAAGACCAGTTGCTGGAGTTTTGAGAGAGAAATGTTGTCCTATTCTTGTCTAAAGTAGGATTCTAGCTGCTCAACAGTCCTGGGTCTTCTTTGCTGGACTTTCATTTTATGATGTGCCAAATGTTTTCATTGGTGAAAGGTCTGGACTGGATTGTGCAGGCAGGTCAATTCAGCACCAAGACTCTTCCACTTTTAAGCCATGCTTTTTCTGACATCCGCAAGGGAGCATATGTTGCTCTGAAACCTCTTTATCCTTTTCAGCATTGATAGTGCTTTCCAGATGTGTAAGCTGCCCATACCATAGGCACTAATGCAAGCCCATACCATCAGAGATGTAGGCATTTGAACTATGTGCTGATAACAAGCTGGATGGTTTCTCTCCTCTTTAGTCTACAAGACACAGCAGCTGTGGTTTCCAAAATGAATTTTCAGTTTTGATTCATCTGACCACAGAACAAATGGGCTTTGGCCCAAAAAGGCAGCAGTGTTTCTGGATCATGTCTCCATATGGCTTCTTCTTAAATACAGCTTTTACTTGCATTTGTGGATGGCACGACAAACTGTGTTGACAGACAATGATTTCTGGGAGGGATCTTGATCTCATGTAGTGATTTCCAGTACGGAATCAAGCCTGTTTGTGATGCAGTGTCGCCTGAGGGCCTAAAGATCACCAACTGACCTTATGCCTTGGGCGCAGAGATGTCTCCAGATTCTCTGAAACTTTTGATGATATTATGGACAGATTTGTGAACCTCTGCCCATCTTAACTTCTGAGAGATGTTGCCTCTCTAAAATGCTCCTATAATAACCAGTCATATTACTGACTTGTTGCCAATTAAGCTTATTAGTTGCAAAAATGTTCTTCCAGGTGTTTTTCATTAGTGCCACTTATTCTTCCAGCCTTTTGTTGCCCCATCCCGACTTTTTGAGAACTCCTCTGCAGCCAGCAGTAAAAATAAAACTCAGCAGTTTTCATATACTTCTTACTTCTGACTCTTCATTGAATATTTCTCTTCATCACTGCTCTAAGTTATTTTTGTTCTTCTGAACTCAGTAATGTTTTTGTTCATCTATGCTGAAGATGCATTATGAGTCGTTCATCCAAGAAATGTACATCGGTGATTCATCTCAACCTATTTTGCTGTACATCGCAGCAGCAAGCATGAACACTAAATTCTTCAACAACAGCAGTGATATAAGAGGATGACAAAGTGATTCAGTCAAATTTGTAACAGCTCTATTTGTCATTGCTGGATTCTTGAACTTGCATAAGCTTCTCAAACTTGTTCTCGTCACTGTTGGCTGCGTACACAGCTGTAATCGAGGAAGTTTGACTTGTTTTGTGAATTAAAAAGACAAGATAGATATTTTTGATCTTTTCTCAGCAGGCAGATTACGATCGGTGTATACTGTGACATTTCAAGTCATAACTTTATAAAGTATGTTTGAAACAACTAACCTGACAAAAGTGCTTTAAAAAGAAAAAATGAAACAATAAAGCATGCATCATAAAATAATATAAAAAGTCTCTAAGTGTAATGAGGCCATGAAAGCTCAACTCTGCCAAAGGAACACTTTGTTTCAGAGTTCAGAAAAAATAAAAGAAAGAACGGTGTTGGTTTTAAAAGGATATACTACTCCTGATAGGTGACAAAATGCATTCATGTTGAACACACCTACACTCCTCTATAATGCATCAAAACACGTCAAAACAGATAAAAATAGACATTTTTCCAACTCAAGAGGAATGAGAAAAACGTAAGCAAACATCAATTTGAGTGATGGAGGAAATCACCATGCTGTTGTTATTCCAGTGAGGTCTCATGATGGTCTCAAGACTTGTGGAGTGTTTCACAAGATGAGAGAAGAGCTGAAACCATCAATGACATGTGAGAATGGATGTCATCGATCCTCCTCTTCTCATTGGTTGTACACTGACATGCAAATGATCATGAACAAACACACGCAATGGTCATGTAAGTACCTCTGTGAGGCTGCAATAAGGCCAGGCACACTGGTGTTTGAGGGATATACAGAAACTCAGTTAAAAGGGATAAGATGCTCAAAATCTGCTATTTCAAACTAAAAACAGAATGCAGATGAAGCTTTAGTCATTAGATATCATCATAGGATGACAAGTAGAATTTCATCAAAGTTTGACAATGGTAGAAAATACAGGATAAGCTAGGGAGAGCTTAACTAGGCCAAGCCTAAGCTAAACGAAGCTAAGCTAAGACAAGACAAGACAAGATAGATAAGACAAGACAAGATAGATAAGACAAGACAGGATAGATAAGATAAGACAAGACAGATAAAATAAGACAAGACAAAATACGATAGATATGATAAGACAAGACAAGACACGATAGAGAAGACAAGAAAAGACAGGATAGATAAGATAAGACAAGATAGATAAGACAAGACAAGACAAAATTAGATAGATAAGACAAGACAAGATAAGATAGATAAGACAAGACAAGATAGATAAGACAAGACAAGACAAGATAGATAAGACAAGACAAGATAGATAAGATAAGACAAGACAAGATAGATAAGACAAGACAAGATAAGATAGATAAGACAAGACAAGATTAGATAGATAAGACAAGATAGATAAGACAAGACAAGATAGATAAGACAAGACAAGATAAGATAGATAAGACAAGACAAGATAAGATAGATAAGACAAGACAAGACTAGATAAGATAGATAAGACAAGACAAGAAAAGACAAGATAAGATAGATAAGATAAGATAAGATAAGCTAAGATAAGACAAGACAAGACAAGATAGATAAGACAAGACAAGATAAGATAGATAAGACAAGATAGATAAGACAAGACAAGATAAGATAGATAAGATAAGACAAGACAAAATAGGCTAGATAAGACAAGACAAGACAAGATAGATAAGACAAGACAAGATAGATAAGATAAGACAAGACAATATAGATAAGACAAGACAAGACAAGACAAGATGGATAAGACAAGATAAGATAGACAAGACAAGACAAGATAGATAAAATAAGACAAGACAAGACAAGATAGATAAGACAAGACAAGACAAGATAAGATAGATAAGACAAGACAAGATAGATAAGATAAGACAAGACAAGACAAGATAGATAAGATAAGACAAGACAAGATAGATAAGACAAGACAAGACAAGATAGATAAGACAAGACAAGATAGATAAGATAAGACAAGACAAGATAGATAAGACAAGACAAGATAAGACAGATAAGACAAGACAAGATTAGATAGATAAGACAAGATAAGATAGATAAGACAAGACAAGATAGATAAGACAAGACAAGATAAGATAGATAAGACAAGACAAGATAGATAAGATAAGATAAGACAAGACAATATAGATAAGACAAGAAAAGAAAAGATAGATAAGACAAGACAAGACAAGATAAGATGGATAAGACAAGATAAGATAGACAAGACAAGACAAGATAGATAAGACAAGACAAGATAGATAAGATAAGACAAGACAAGACAAGATTGATAAGACAAGACAAGACAAGATAAGATAGATAAGACAAGACAAGATAGATAAGATAAGACAAGACAGGATAGATAAGATAAGACAAGATAGATAAGACAAGACAAGACAAAATTAGATAGATAAGACAAGACAAGATAAGATAGATAAGACAAGACAAGATAGATAAGACAAGACAAGACAAGATAGATAAGACAAGACAAGATAGATAAGATAAGACAAGACAAGATAGATAAGACAAGACAAGATAAGATAGATAAGACAAGACAAGATTAGATAGATAAGACAAGATAGATAAGACAAGACAAGATAGATAAGACAAGACAAGATAAGATAGATAAGACAAGACAAGATAAGATAGATAAGACAAGACAAGACAAGATAAGATGGATAAGACAAGATAAGATAGACAAGACAAGACAAGATAGATAAGACAAGACAAGATAGATAAGATAAGACAAGACAAGACAAGACAAGATAGATAAGACAAGACAAGACAAGATAAGATAGATAAGACAAGACAAGATAGATAAGATAAGACAAGACAAGATAGATAAGATAAGACAAGACAAGATAGATAAGATAAGACAGGACAAGACAAGATAGATAAGACAAGACAAGACAAGACAAGATAAGATAGATAAGACAAGACAAGATAGATAAGATAAGACAAGACAAGATAGATAAGACAAGACAAGATAAGATAGATAAGACAAGACAAGACAAGATAGATAAGACAAGACAAGATAGATAAGATAAGACAAGACAATATAGATAAGACAAGAAAAGAAAAGATAGATAAGACAAGACAAGACAAGATGGATAAGACAAGATAAGATAGACAAGACAAGACAAGATAGATAAGACAAGACAAGATAGATAAGATAAGACAAGACAAGACAAGATAGATAAGACAAGACAAGACAAGATAGATAAGACAAGACAAGATAGATAAGATAAGACAGGACAAGACAAGATAGATAAGACAAGACAAGACAAGATAAGACAAGACAAGATAGATAAGATAAGACAAGACAAGATAGATAAGATAAGACAAGACAAGATAGATAAGACAAGACAAGATAGATAAGACAAGACAAGATAGATAAGATAAGACAAGACAAGATAGATAAGATAAGACAAGACAAGATAGATAAGACAAGACTAGATAAGATAGACAAGACAAGACAAGATAAGATAGATAAGACAAGACAAGATAGATAAGATAAAACAAGACAAGATAAGATAGATAAGATAAGACAAGACAAGATAGATAAGATAAGACAAGACAAGATAGATAAGACAAGACAAGATAAGATAGATTAGACAAGACAAGACAAGATAGATAAGATAAGACAAGAAAAGACAAAGTGATGTGATTAAATGGGATGATATTGTTGATGATGAATACTGATGCAATTGGGACATGATGTGATACAATATAACACGATACTATGCAGTCCAATAAAACACGATTTGATGCACTATGATATGCAACAATACAATACAATATGATAAGATACAATAAGATACGTAGGCCTGTAGTAAACCAAAGTAAAACTTGGTCTAAATAAAGTAAGGAAAAAATGAAAATAAAAGGGATAGAATTATACTTTAGGCTGTATTTTAGGAATATTCACTTAGTAAGCATATTGTTGGCCCATCAAGCGGTATTAGACGCTCAGACCACCAAGCACCAATAAGCGTCATCTACATTTCACATCCAAATGGGATAAAGGTAAGTTTAAATGTTTTTTAAAAACCTTTGATGGTTTTAAATGTCTGGTATTGCTGCTTCACAAAACAGCACATAGGATTAATCATTAATTTTGTCATTTCTCATCACCGATCTATACCCAGAAGGAAGAAATGAAGTATTTTTAAACTCATGTTGTCTTGGAGTGTGTTGTGTTGACAGCCACTGGTGCACATTTAAAGGTCACATATTTTACTCTTTTAAGACAAGTTAATATTAGTCTCAGAAGTCCCCAAAACATGCCTGTGGAGTCTGCTGCTGAAAAAACACTCCAGTATTGGATTTGTAGTGTCTAAAAACCCCTTTGTTTTAGCCCCGCTCAGAACAAGCTGTGTCTGTTTCTGACTCTGCCCCTCTCAGGAAATGGATGTGGCATCATGGATGTGGCTCTCCTGATCCTCAGAGTAGGGCGGAACTTTTTCCAAGCGGGAAGGGTCAACGGAACCTGGGGGCGGTGCTAACTCCTCATATGACATCATGAAGGCAAAGTCTGAGAATGGCTTGTTTCAGCACACATTTTCTGAAAGGTAGGGGGGAGATGGATTTTTCTGATTGTTGGGGGGATTGTGGACAGGCCAGGGGCACATATTTTTACTAGAATAGCCCAATAAATGTATTTTGCATAATATGTGACATTTTATCCTTTGACTCAAACAGTTTGACAAGAGAGGACCAACCACGGAGCCAGCCCTGTACCTGTCATGCCTTGCCATGGCGCATGAGGATATAAGCGCTTGTATATATGCGCACATTCATGGTTTGCAAAATTAGCCCAACATCATCAAAATGGTATTTCGTTTAACACTTTTAAGGCACCTTCACAAACAGGCAGTAGTGCAGCAGGTGGAAAAGGAGACATACCTGTAGTTTGCTCATTACACAGCACCGTCTTAATGGTGGTAATTAAAGAAATACCATGGATATTTAGCCGTGGGAAGATTTTTCGGATGGAGGGAGCTGCAGAGAACGGGGGGGGGGGCAGGGGGGTTAAAAATACTAACTTAAAAATACAAATAATGTAAAGTTAGATATTTAAGTAAGGAAACCCACAAGACATAGTAGACACAATGCAGCACGAAACTGGATAATCAAAAAGCTAAATTTACACAATTACTATCAGTACTGAAACAGCAACAAAACATGCTCATAGAGCAGGATCATACAGCAGGATCATACAGTATTATTCTCATATCTCATACAAGAGCAGATATGCACTTGCTGTCAACAAAGCCAGATTTAAAACAAACTCCAACACTGAGGAATAGACAACTGGCATAATATTTACAGACCAAGATATAGGGCATCAGCTAATTTAACTAACAAACAACTTTACATGTATTCAGCCAGACTACTGTGTGTGAAAAGGTGATGTTGCCTCATGTTGTCACTCCAAAGGTGTTTTTGTGCTAAGGACTCTCACTGATGAAACTCTTCATCATGTCTTCTATATCCAGTTGTTCAACAATGTCCCCATGTATATTCATGAGTGCAAGGTGTGTTAGTCTCTGCTCCCCTCTCCACAAAAAGTGTCTCCATCCGCCCGTACTGCTCTAAAGATAGTAGCTTTTTCTCTACAGCCTTGATGCATGCAAAACAAAAAACACAGTCCATCTCTGTAATGTAGCCACCTCCATTTATCAAACCATCTAGGCTGAAAAGTCTGGTCAAAGTTCTTGCCTCCAAAACGCCTACCAGGAAAGGCATGGTCCCAAGGCTGTGTCAATAGTTTGCACTGTCCTCCCACATCTGCCCTTGGCCCGGTGGTACTTTTGCCACTTGCTTCTCCCTCCTCTCCCCCGGCAGCACTCGTCCTGTCAGAGCTAGCTGCAGCCTCCTCAGCTATATTAGCTTGACAAACGTTACTTCCAAGCTCTCTCTTGGGTAAAGCACTGACCGACGTATTTGGGCTGTCATCGTTTGTGCTCCAAGTTCTGCAGGTAGCTGATTCTGATTCCCCGCGTGCTTTAGCTTTCTTAAGTTGATTCATAAAGAAGTCTGAAATCTGTTTTTGCAATTACATTTTTGTTCTGTTGTGTGACTGAGCTTACGTGAGGTCATGACCCCAGATGTAAACATACTCTAACCAGATTGATTTTTTTTTTTTAATCAAGAAATAAAATAACTACTGTGACTAAATATAGTTAACAATAAATGTATCAAACTGAAATATTTCTCAAATATGTATTTGGTAATTTGTATCTATTCACATGAGGGTTCATGTAAATTTTCTACCTTCTGCAAAGGGGGTGCTGCAGCATTCCTGCACCCCTACTTCCCATGGCCTTGGTATTACTATATTACCACCCATTCCTAGGTGCAAATGCTATATTTAACAATTCAAATAAATCAGGATTGGATTGTCTTAAGTTTGAAGTGTACATGTAAAGTGAATCCATTAAAAGCTGACAGTACACAGCTGTAGTGAGGGTGTAAAGTGTCACACCTTGGCTGGTGCTAGGTGACACTATCACACGTTTAACTAGACAACAAGCTGAAGGGTGAAAGAGGAAATGTTTTCTCTCCACACCTACAGACCTGATTCTCACCGTAGTGAGGGGGCCTTATTTATTCTTATCAATACCTAATTAAACATGTACAATTGTTTAACAAACAAAAAGAAAAAGATTAAGACTTATAGAGTAACAACCTGTGACACAACCTGCTAGTTTCTCATTGAACAAATAGTATTCTGCCATCGGGGTCTCTCAATTACACAAGATGACATGGAGAAACTCTCCCTAGCCCATCTCCACTGCTCACTCCCTGTTTTTAAATGAAGACTTTGCTTAATAGAAAATTGCACTCCATATGCTGTATTTACAAACCCCAATTCCAAAAAAGTTGGGATGTTGTGTGAATACGGTTAGAATAGGGTTTTCTTCTGGTTTCCTACTCATTTCCACTGATTTACATTAAAGCTGTTTAACATTGAGGGGCCTTCATTGCCACATTCTGTACTTTAAAATTCACTGTTCTGTTTCAGTGGGAAACAGATCTGTGCTGCATACAGGCCAGTCCAGTCTCTGCACTCTTTTACTGTGAAGCCATGCTGTTGTAACTCGTGCAGAATGTGGTTTAGTATTGTGTTGTTGAAATAAGTAGGGGTGTCCTGTGCACAACAGCACGCTTTTCCACTTTAGGTAGGACCATCTCAGATAAGCTTAGGCCCAGAGAAGTCAGCTGTGTTTCTGGATGTTGTTGATACATGGCTTTCACTTTGCATGGTAGAACCTTAATTTACACTTGTAAGTAGATGCAGCATCATGCTGTTAACACACAACAGCATAATGGCCATTATTTCAAACCATCTTGAGTGTGAACAACTGAGCCTTTCAGGAATGCTTCTTTTATACCCAATCAGAGTACTTTAACCTGTTACCAATTAACCTACTGACCCTTGGAAGTTTCTTTATATTATTTTTCCTTTTTTATTTGAGCATTCAACAACTTTCCCATTTTTCTCTCACCTCTATCCTGACTTTTTTGGAACACATAACAGGCATCAAATTTAGATTGTGTATTTACTTCCTTAACCCTTTAAAGACAGTTGTATTATATTTGACACATGATTTTATGAGACCTGTTTCTAATCAACATGGTCAATAATATCCTAAATCCTAAATGATAAAAACGCCTTCCAGTGGATTATAAGTTGTCATAAACATTTTATCTATCAAATGTGAAGCAAAAATATATACAGTACATAAAATTTTAAGGTCTTTTTTTTTAGGTTTTGGGGTTTTTTTTGGATTTTGATAAATCAGTTCAAAAAATAATAATTTTCTGGCTATTATTTGAGGTATCAGGCTTTACAGTGTTAAAAAAATAAGGTTTATCAGTTTGAATGGGAAATGTCTTGTCTTTGTGCTGTATCCAATTGAATAGAAACACGCTGTATTCACAGTTTTATTCACATTTCACAAAATGTCGCCAACTTTTGAATTTCAGTGATGAATTTCGCATAAAATAGTGTTTATAAAGGAAACAGCTTATGTAAAGACAGTGATCTTCCATAACATCTTCTAAAGCTCCATTAAAAAGTCTTTGCGTTCTTCAGGTCCTTGTTACTCTGCTTTATTGATCACTGTCTCCTCGGCTACCACCTGCTCTTCTTTTTTCAAAGTGTCATCTTTCATCTTTCCTTTCATGCTCTATTTCCCTGCACTAAGTGCCCCATGTTAACGTGCCATCTTCCCTGATGAAAAAGGTGAGACTGCAGTCCCAGCTGGACCCCCATTGTTTTTAAGTGGTTTCTGAGCCACTCATGGCGTCTCTGAGAAAAAGATAAAACACAACACTCCAACAGATGACAAGGGACAGCAGCCATGTTGTTTTCAGCAAACAGGAGAGTGTTACAAAGCTTGGAAACCACATCTATGTTTACTGTCCCCTCAATCAAAAACAATTTCATCTTTAAAACTTGCTGATATCATATCAATGGCTGCAGGATTGTTTCACGATCCCGGCGCATGATTGGTGCATGACTTCCCTGGCACTCTCTCCCCATATTTCCTATCTCTCTTAAACCGTCCTACCCAACAAAGGCAAAAGGCCACAAAAATATTCATAAATTAAAAAACAGGGAGAGTGAGCACTGGTAGTTAGGGGTTGACTAATTATCAGCCAGGCCCTTTATTGATGCAGATATTTGGCATTTAGCCGATTATTGGTATCTGCATTTTATTTCCCTATAATTGGCCAAAATCAGTTCATTCAGAGGTGTGCTATTATGGCTTCCCTGCAAGATGTGTCATCCCCTGTGGCTTTGTTTTTCACTCTCTACAGTATCACCTAATGACCTCCTCACAACACTATCTGACGGGCTTGATGTCACACAATGGCCAGCCAATCAACACTGAGGCCTAAGAGGCACATCACTTCCTGTTTCCTGCTGCTACTGTGTATCTCTGTGCTGTATGTCATGTTGACAGAGCTAGGGCTAGATTGTTTATTTTCTTTAATTTTCCAATATGCATTATTATTAATTTACTTTTGCCACAATAAGTGCATTTTGTTTGTCAAAACAAATGTATAACTGTTTCAAATACTGGTTATTGGTCACATGCGCTACTATTAATAATCTTGTTGTGTAATATTTGATTACACAACACTTTTTCTGGCTTCTAAAATTTATCCCATATTACATAACCTTACACAAAAACTATAAAAAGAATTCCTAGCAAAGTCTTTTTGCAAAATATATACAAAAAACTAAATTAACATTAAAAATCAAAAAGAAATAGACATAAAAAATAATTTAAAGCAAATGAAAATAGTAATTGTCTTAAATCTTTGGAGGTAAAACTTGGAAAGAATCTTTACTGTTTAAAAAAATTAAGATGATTAAGGACAATTTCTTTCAAGCTTTATGCAAAATGACAGTGTTTTCCACACAATGACAGTATTTGGATGGGCCAAAAGCCACCCATGTATATTTGCTGACCATGTTTTCTTTTATTTTTCAATTCATAAATAGTCAACATGTGCACATGGGAGAGAGACTTCCCCTTGTTCATCCTTCCTGTAAATACACTGATTGAAGTGGGATGTCTCATGTTAAAACTTAAGCACAGTTTTTTTTTTTAAAGCCTCTTGCCGCTGATATCCTCCTGTAGTCCTGCACACTTGGATGATGGTTGCAGTATTCTCTCACTAACAATAAGCCACATTCAGCTCACCTGCAATGATTATATCATGAAACATTTCAAAAGGTGAGTGATGTTTTTTTGAGCATCTTTATAAAACCTACTGTTGATGAATACTGTTAAAAGACCAAAGACAAAATATAAACATACAGTAAAAGGAAGGGCAGGATGGCCATCTCCACCACCTCAGCACAGCATCATTCTGTGGGAATCACTGAGCCAAAGACTATAAAATATATAAGACTATTGATGTCAATCATTTGGATTATGCAGGGGCTTTAAAGGCTAATCTTCATTGGCCACCTTAACAAAAAAATGTCTCAAACCAACTTTTGGTCAGACAAAGAGGTGGAGCTTAGGCAGGTCATAAGCCTTTTCATAAACAGCTACATCATACTGACTTGCCATCACATCAGATATGTCCCTACTTGTGCATATCAACAACATGCCATGCTGCACAGAGTCCTTAAATTATCCCCAACACAGATTACCTTCAGCACAGACTTGAAGCCAGGTCACAATCTTTCAGAACGTTTTCCGACATATAGAAGCAGCTACAGCAGCAGGTTAACACACATGGTTTGACCTTCCATAAAAATTAACATCTGGGAACATGACTCCCTGGGGTTACAGAAATGGCATGTGGTAATTGTTAATTATCACCTCAGTTATGTATGTGTCATACACAGCATGCCGGTGAAGATTAACACTATGGGGGTTTGATCATACGCATGCAGGCTGCAGCACATGTCAAAACGGTTTGAGTCACAGTTAGAGAAGCTGTGGTGTCACAGTTTAACCAGCAGATGGTGTTATGGTCAAAGAGTTCAGAAGGATTTTGTTTCCCACTCTGTTGGTTCTTCATGTGCACTTTTTTTCTAAAACTATTTGGACATTTAAATGATACGTATGTGGTTAGTGTAGGCTTAAATTATACATTAGTAGGATGAAAAAACATTCTCCTTTCATTCAAGGTCACTCAAACCTGTTTTTCAATCTTGCTGCAGGGGTTTTGCTCCCATTCAGCCAAAAGAGAATCAGTAAACTTGACCATTGATGGGTCAATAAAAACTGTACTCCATAGAGTGTATTTCCTGAGCAGTAAACCAGCATTATCACTTCCTGGATGAATCTCACAAGGAGAAAGAAAAGCTGTTAAAAGAATCTACTGTGCTACTCACAGTAGATTCTGGGATTGCTAGGGTGTGGCATTATGGGCTAAGGAGGGAGCTTTTGGTGACAGAACACAAAGCTGATGGTAAAGAATAATCATGATTGATTACAAGTACACAAAACACGAATGAGACACAACAACACAATGGCAGCTGCCTGTGGCACTCCCTTATTGAGCAGTCTTTGAGGTATCATACAGCACTCAATGGGAATAATAAACACATCCTTCATGCAGCTATTTCAAGGAGACTGCCATGGCAGGACAAGTCCTGTAACAACAAGAAATTACGGATTTCTCTGGCTTTGAAAACTGTTGGAAATATTCGAGGTTTAAAGGCATTCATCTAAAAAGACAAATTTGATTATTTTACACTCATGTAGATATTTCCATGCAAAACATTCAACAAACTGGGCAGAGAAAGTGAAAATTAAGGCTGATACCCATACCAACATTTAAAATAACTATTTAGAAACAGTGATACCAATGTTTTTTGAATTACGTCTTTTAATGTCAGACTACCACTTATCCAAGATTTTCTCTTGTGTTTGATTTTTTATTTATCAAAAAATTATAATAGACAAAGAAGGATAAACAGTGTCAATCTTTATAGAACATGGGCCTAAACCAGAATTAAATCACATATTATTCAAATTGATTATTTAACCCAACACTAAATCAATAGATAAGTTAAAATCAGAGATGAGAGGTTAACAGTTTTTTACCAGTGTCTTTGGTGTTGACTTAATATTGATCAACCATTAAAGAAAGGGTAAAAAAGTTTTCTGATTTCAATGAAATTTATAAGGGAAAAAAACTGTTATCATCCAAAATCTTAATCAGGAGGTCAGACTGGGAAACAGTTAAAAATTAAAATTGGTCAAATTAGAATCAGTGCGTCTCTGGTTTAAGTACAACAAGAGCATAAACTGTAGAACAAAATATTTCTTTAAAGATTCAATCTCTTAATTTTGCTCTCAATGTGGTTGATGTTGTGTAACTTTAAATGTGAACATTTTTACCCTGGTGCAGCATGCCTCTAAAACCCTAAAAAGGGTCAGGGTTTGCATGATCACAATGGTACAACCTCTGCCTCAGTTTGAGCCAGGAAAAACCCTGGATCTGTGTTTATGCCACATTAACTGAAGGTGGCTGACGGCTGTCAATGGGCCAGTATCAGCTGAAATGCATCTCTGCTGTAAATGCCTCACAACAGTGAGAAAAAATGGATGACTAAAATAATAGTGAAATTAAAGCATAATGAAGAGTAAAATAAATATCATAAAGATACGCAGTACGAATTTTTATTTAAAAAAAAAAACATGAATTTACATAGCAGAGAATATATAGATTTGGTTTTTAGAGGAAATCTTAAAATAGGAATTGCAAACTACGCTGTGTAGTTAAAACTTGATTTAAAAAATATTTTTATTTTATTTTAAAAGGCGATTTCTGCTGGTCATTAGCCAACCTTCGCTCTTTTTTTTTGTAAATAAACGCTGCATGCTGTCTGCTTTATGCTCATAAATGACACAGCGCCATTATAAATGAATAAAAATCACTGATCTGAGGGTATTTTGTAGGCTGTATGAGTTTAAAGAGTTTCACACTGGGATCACAGAGCTCAAAGGCAGGTGCACGCTGATCGTCTCTCAATTATTTTTTTTTAGTATGATGTGATGAGCCTATAAAAACGTATTAATGCTTCAAAAGGCTTGTTATGTTCATTTAAGGATCATTTAGATTACCAAGCAGGTGCAGTAAGGAACCTGTATGGATTAAACTGGTCCCCAACGAGGTGGTTTTTAAAATGTATTTATTTAATTTTCTACCTGAACAACCAATCAATTGGTTGGTGCCTGGGTGTGATTTTGGTCGACCAAGATTTTCTTTGGTTGACTACAGCCCTGATAATTTGTGCACTTGAGTGAAAGAGTCTTCAGATTGAGCCCTAAGGGAGATGAGTTTTAGCCTGTGCTGCCACCTAGTGGACTGAAGGAGAACTTTTTTCCCTAGTCTTTCTTTTTTCTCTTTTATTTTTGTAAAATTAAATCCATAGTAATAAAGTGTCTACATATTCTAGCATGATCTTTCACAGTGTCACAGTAAATGAAAACTCATGCTGGTAAGGTGGGGCTTATGATTAAACCTCGTCGTATTATAATTTAGTTTTAACAAAGAATAAAAATCAAAAGACATTGTAAAAAATGGGTGGATGCAACCAAACAATTTCACACTTCTGTTTAGTCACAAGATTAGTGTGAAGTTTGTACCACAACGCTAAACCTAAGACAGAACTGATGCAACAGACCTCAGATCAGATAATCCCTTCTTATAATCCTAACTGCCATTTAACTGAGACTTATTTAGGATAGGGGTCAACTATTTCTGCCACAAAATCAATGATCACTTTAATTCATGCAAACAGAAAGGAGAACTCTAGAGCAGTGGTTCTTAAATCGTGTGGCAAGGCACACCAGTGTGTCTTGAGGCTAGTTTAGGTGTGCCTCAGGGATTTACATTATTATTACAACTAAATAACAAAAGATGCTTGTTTTAAAGTGGCTAATTTGCACAGATATGGTATAATATTAGGTGTGCTTTGGGCAAAAAACTTTGAAAACCACTGCTCTAGAGGATGCTGAGGTAATATTCTTTGAATGAAGCAAAAGGTGTATTTATGGTCATCCTATATTTAATTTCTTTTCAATTTTACTCATCTAATGTTATGTTAGTACACACACCTGCCACTCTTTTAGGTACACCTGGTCAGTTGCTTAACACAGATAGTTTATCAGCCAATCAAATAGAAGCAACTCAATGTATTTAGGCATGTAGACGTGGTCAAGACGACTTACTGAAGTTCAAACCGAGCATCAGAATGGGAAAGAAAGGGGATTTAAATTACTATGAACTTGGCAGGGTTATTGGTGCCGGACAGGCTGGTCTATTTCAGAAACTGTTGATTTTTATGCACAACCATCTCTAGGGTTTACAGGGACTGGGAATGGTCAGAAAAAGGGAAAATATCCACCGATGTAGGCGAAAATGCCTTGTTGATGTCAGAGGAGAATGGGCAGACTGGTTTGAGATGATAGAAAGGCATCAGTAACTCAAATAACCCCTTGTTGCAACTCTAGTATGCAGAATAGCATATGCTGCCTGGTCTGATGAGTCTTGATTTCAGCTGCAACATTTAGGTCAGAATTTTGCGTAAACAGCATAAAAGCATGGATCCATCCTGCCTTGTATCAATGAACCAGGCTGCTGGTGGTAGAGTAATGATGTGAGGGATATTTTCTAGGCACATTTAACTGAGCATCATTTGAATGCCACAGCCTCGCTGAGTATTCTCGCTGACCATGTCCATCCCCTTATGACCACAGCGTATCCATTTTCTGATGGCTACAGCAGAATAATGCACCATGTGACCAAACTCAAATCATCTCTAACTGGTTCACTGAACATGACAATGTGCTTACTGTACTGCAATGGCCTCCACAGTCACCACATCTCAATCCAATAGAGCACCTTTTGGATGTGGTGGAGCGGGAGAATTTGCATCATGGATGTGCGGCATACAAATCTGCAGCAACTGTGGGATGTTATCATGTCAATATGGACCAAAATCTCTGAGGCATGTTTCCAAATCCTTGCAAAAGGGGGCCCAACTCAGTACTAGCAAGGTGTACCTAATAAAGTGGCTGGTGAGTGTAGGTTCAAATCCCCCTGCAAGCATGAAAATAATAATAAGTTGGCTGTTTTTTGACCACTGAACTACACATGGCACATATTTAACAGTTCGTAGAAAGTAGTGCTGTCAAATGAAACTCTTTTGTATTTAATAGTAAAATGATCATGTAGCAGCAGTTGGTCTATAACTTAATGACACTATACTGAAGAGTGGCAGCCTCTAAGTGATGTCAGTCAGTGCAGCAGAGACTTAGTGGGAACACACACCAGAAAATGACCAAGCAAACACGTTACACTTTGGTGAAATCAACACACAGAAATGTAGCTCCATCGCTCTAACACACACACACATCTCTCTAGTAACCGGACACCTGCTCTGACTGACAGACAGCGGCACAGAGTCCAGGTCCAGTCCCAGCCCTTCCTAATTGGATTTGTGAGGCATCCCGCCGCAGGCCTCTAATAGCCTCTTGTAAGCCACCAAGGGCCCAGCGTGGACCACTTTCTCCCCACGCTGAGAATAAGTTACCTCCTGAAAAGCATTTTTGGCAGCACAGCCTAAATCCTCAGAGATATTAGGCTCTTGTAGATTTTGACAGACTTTGACAATAATGTCAGAACAACAGGACAAACACGTGGTAGAGAAAGGGAAACAAAAAGAGGGACGAAGCAGACTTTTAGTGGTTTAAAAAATTTAAAACGTTTCTCTATCTGACTTCCTAAACAAGCCTTTGTTTAATATCCAAACCCACACGAGAAAATCTAAATTTAGAGCCTTCACTTGGAAAACCTCATAAAGGCCGCTCAGGGACTGTTGTTAGGTAAATTGGGTTTACATGCTAGCTTGTTAGCGGCTTGTATTATTTCAGTTGCAGCATCAGACTACAGTAGTTATGAAGGCAAAGGGCTGAAAACTGTTGAGGGATACAAGTATACACCCAACTCAGTAGGACATGTTTCACAATAAGGTTTGAAGCACAACTGTATCACGATACTCTAATCCCAATAAAAGCCTGACTTAAGTCTTCTTAATGAAATAAAGATTGTTTTATAGCAGTTCTTTGAAACACAAATTGCACACTATCACTTTACCTTACTTTTCTTCTTAAAATAATGACTAAGTTTGGATTTTGAGGGGGGGTTTTTTTGGTCAATGATAGAAAAAAGCACATTTTTTGTTGTAAAAAGTAGTCGTTTCAGCGTCAAATAGCGGTGCCAATCTAAGCAGATGTATAGCAAAAAAGCATTCTTACAAATTCAAGTGGGCTTATAGAAATCTCATTTAAGTTTACAAAAATAAATATTGCAGTATTTTTTTAAGCTAAGTGATTATAAACTATTTACGACTTAAAACAGAAGTGCCACAAAGCAAACTTACTTTGAAAGTTCACGTCGTTCAAGCAGGCCGTGTTTCCCCCCTCCTTGTGATTATCGCTATCCTCCATCTGACATCAGGTTAGCTATTAGCATCCTCCTCACTGGAGTTAGCATACGCCGACCGTTGACACCGAAGTCATTCGCTGTTTCTTATCTGTTTTTCCTGGAAAAATAAAGTGTTGCCGGTTCATTTGCTTCAACAAGCTGAAAAAATGTAAATTTGTAAGAATTCAGATTTCTATTCGACAGTTAAAGTCACTTTGGGACTATGAAGTGTTACAGTATACCATTCAGGTTGTCCCGAACATTAGCGATTTTTTGTCTTAAACTTTATTTACAACTCTGTAACATTTTCGTACAAAAAGAGGTGTTGCATCACCCCCAACACATTTAAGAATTCACTGTTCTAACATTTGCAGCAACCCTTTTTAACAGTTAAAACCTAAATACAAATGTGACTGATAAAATAATAACTAGAACAAAATAAAAAGAAAAAAAACAATGACAGTTCGATAAATCAACCTGTAAGTCGTTTTTCATTTTTTTCATTTACTAACAAAGTAACTTCCTAACAACATACAAATACCACCACAACAATTCACCCATGTATGAACACTTATATAATAAACTTAGCACAAAAAGTAAGGAAATTTGTGTTCAGTGGATTATTTCTTTGTTGTAATAATGCTTTTTGGCAATAAATCTTATTCCGTTGGAAAGCCTGTTTATTTCCCTTTTAAATGGTGCCACATTTGTAAGGAGCATGCATTTTTGGAATGAGCTGCAGAGATGAGTATGTGGGTTGCGCCTATGAAAAATTTGCCAAAGGCTGCCAATGCTATAGAGCTTATTTTGCTGTTGCTATTGAGTCTTGTTTTGAGCTTCTGGTACCCCCAGGTGCACCTGTGAGCATGGGCCCTGCTACAGTGGTCAGTAAGTGTCTGCTCCAAGAATTGGCACGCCACATTTGACTGATCTGGATAGGGCCCGTGGGATGTGACAACTTCAAACTTGTGTTTCGCAAAACCAAGTTGCGGCATTGTTTGAAGTGAGCCCTAGTACCATCTCCAAACTGAAGGCCAAGTTCCATATAACGGGGGATGTCAGAGTCAGGCCACAAAGTGGGCGTCCCCAGAAGACGACACCCCAAGAAGACCGTTTCTTCACCCTGTTAGCACTTAGATACTGTAGGCTGTCTTCTACAGATTTGCAGTCAAGGTTTGCGGGACAATATGGCCGACAGCTTCATAGTTCATATCAGGAACATCACTGCATCACTCATGTATAACTAACAAGACCTAACTACATGAGTGAAGTAACTTTGCACATTTTTATATTCATTTTTTAAAGATAGATCTTCTGGCTTTTATGCCTTTATTTAGAGTGAAGGACAGTGGATAGAGTCAAAAAATGGGAAAAATGAGTGGAAGGGAGCCACAGGCCAGACGTAAACATGGGTCGCCCCTATTTACTACATGTTTGACAGTAACCCAAAACAAAAAAATAAAGTGACTAAATAAGAGAATACTACAGCAAGGGAATGCAAAGTGGGAGTATTTCATTAAAAATAACTATTAGTTGTTCTTAAAACCCACAGCCAAACAGCAGAAACATATTTCATAATAATGATAAGAAGCAGAAAAAAACCCTCTGAAGGGCTGTCCCACAATGTTTTTGTTTACTAAAGCACCCTAAAAAGGAAATAAAATCTTCATATGTGTGTGATGTGTATGTTTAAAGTCTCTAAAAGTATAAAAATTTCTGAAAAAAATTCTCTACAGGGATTTTTTAAGAGATTAATTTACTATAATCAGTTGATTTATGCAGTGCTATTTCACTCATACACACAAAACGATTGTGCCAGTGAAAATCTTAATGTAGAATATAAAAACATAGCATTAATGTCAAACGGATTATTTGTAGATTAGATTCAAATTAAGATGGTTGTTCAACCATGTAAATCAAAGTGTAATTAAAAAAGTATTTATACATGAAATGAAAAACCAGTGAGTAATTCATGCAACCAATGTTAAACCAACAAATAAAAATGATTTAGTATGTAATGAGGCCTGCAGATTTTATCTGACAACAGTGAAATGGCCATGCTGATTTGATAAAATGTCCCACTTTATCAAACCACTAGAGGGCAGTGAAGTGCAACCATTTACTGTCACCACAAGCCCCTTCATAAATATCACATATCAGAGTAGACTTATGAAGACTTTCTTGCAAAAATGTTAATTCGAGTGAGGTTTTTGTTTCTCTTAACACAGCAATATCAAAGCAGTATTTAATTGATATTAGACATTTTGACCTTTTGTTACTTTATCTCTTCAGACTTAAAGTCAGTTTCAGACAATTACCCTTAGGTCTGATTCGTCCAGTTTAATAAGTTGACGCCAGATGATAAAATTTGTTTGTTCTTTTATTTGAGAAAAACTGAAGAGAACTAGGAGAATTAAAAATACTGATTAACATATTTAGTAAAGTTCAAGTGAAAAAGTACAAACCTGGTAGTGTTCCTGCAGAATAAAAGTAAATTGTAGGTTATGCCCCCACATCAGTGTTGGCCTGGGGCCAGAGGCAAAATGTTTTGGTGTTGTGTGTCTATCTCTACTGTTTTTCCATCAATCCCAGTCACTCCTGTGAACATGAAATTTCAAGAACCCTATGAGGGACTTTAGCACAAATATCCACTCTGAACCACAGATGGAATGATTGGATATTTAGGGTCATATGTCAGAGAGACTTTATAATGTATTCGATTTTTAGGTCAGTGGGCCTCAGGTTCACCCCTTTCCTGAAAACAAAACGTCTCAAGAAATTTTGAAGGATTTTCTTTAAACTTTGCAAAAATGTCCATGCTGACTCAGGGATAAAATGATCAGGTCAAAGTCACTGTGCCTCATGTTCATCTTTTTCTTGACAAGACCTCTGAGGGATTTTCTTCAAATGTCGCAGAAACGTCCACTCTGACTCAGAGACTTAATGGTCAGATTTTGGATGCCACAGATTAGAGATCAAGTTCATGGAGGCCAATGGAGTACGGTGAACTCATTGTCATGTTCAAGAAACTAGTGTTTTGTCACAGGGTGCATTATCCTGTTGAAAGTATCTAACAGAAGATGGGTACACTGTTGTCATAAAGGGATGGACCATTACACCACCACAGCAGCCTGAACCGTTGATACAAGGCAGGATGGATCCATGCTTCTATGTCATTTACATCAAATTCTGACCCTGTCATCCGAATGTCACTGCTTAAATTGACGCTAACCAGACCAGGCAACGTTTTCCAATCTTCTTTGTCCCATTTTGGTTAGCTGTAGCCCATCTGCTTCAAGGTTCCACTTGTTGTGCATTCAGTGATTGTATTCTGCATACCTTGCTTGTAACTAGTGGTTATTTGAGTAACTATTGCCTTTCTATCATCTCAGTCAGTGTGCCCAGTCTCCTCTGACATCAGCAAGGCATTTTTGTCCACACAGCTGCTGCTCACTAACCTTGCAAAGCAGATGGATACGCCCGTTTCCCTGTTTCTCACTGGCAAATCCATCTTGCAAAGCTCCCATCTGAACAGTTTGGGCCCAGTTAGAAAGTGACAGGACCAGTCAACATCAAGGGGCAGTACTTTCAGGCGCAGCAGAATCATGACGTAAGCAAGCAGCAACAAGAGGCCGGTGCAATTATGGCAGAAGACATTAGCGTGGATGCTGCTATGTTGTCAGTTTTAACAGAACTTGATGAAATTTCTTTGTTAAAAGAAGAACAAAGAACAGCATTGAGTTGGTTTCTTTTAAAAGACGACAAAAGTCGTGTACTGACATGTCTGCAGTCGCCATGGAGTTTCTTCTTTGGTAGCTTTTCACACACACCTTGGTAGCAGCTATGACATCACATGTTTTGCCGCTCTGATTGGCCCGTAAAGATGTGACAGACAGAACGTTCATCCAGTCACCCTCTGAGTTTTTTTTTTGAAGACATTGTATATCGAAGGTTTTCCAGATGGATGTGTGACACAAATCATCTGTCGTCAGGTTAGCCGCTCACTGGATGTCTTCCCTTTTTCGGACCATTCTCTGTAAACCCTAGAGATGCATGAAAATCCCAGTAGATCAGCTAACCAGCCAACAACCATGCCACGTTCAAAGTTACTAAAATCCCCTCTCTTCCTCATTCTGATGCTCGGCTTTAGCTTCAGCAAGTCGTCTTGACCACGTCTACATGCCTGAAAGCATTGAGATTCCACCATGTGATTGGCTGATTAGCTTTTTGTGTTAACAAGCGATTGAACAGGTGTACCTAATAAAGTGGGCGGTGAGCGTAGGCACTCTAGCGCTGTGCTTTCGCTATCAAGTGGCGTTTAACTACCAAGTGGTTGTCTGATTTCTAGCTGTCTTTGTGCAGGGTATCTGTTGAATTTATGAATTACTGAATTGAAGTAATCCAAACTTAAAAACAACTTACAAGTAAATAAAATACTGCAATAAAGTAAATTGAGAAAGTATTCCCCTTGTCTCTTGAAGTCCTTATATTTTCATGTTACAAGTCCAGTGCATGTTATACACCAGCATGATTGCACTTCATTTGTTCTCTCTGTGCTAGTATCCCATCATATTATATCTTGATGTAGGGAACTTGAACTTTAACCTTTGACCTCCAAAATGTAATGAATGTATAAATGTAATGCCTCTGCACTGGCTACATTCTGGGCTGGAAACATTGTGTATTCAGGCTGTAAATCTATAAGTTATAAATTAACACTGAAAATGCATGGTTTGGCATTTTTGAATCAAAAGTAGTCCAAAAACTAATTCTGAAGTAAAGAGGTGATACCTGAAATCTCTGCTTCAGTAGAGTCACAAAGTTTAGTGTTCCTTTTCTTAGCCTGTGAATGTACCACTGAGCCAGGGCGAGGGATTTTGATTAATAGCAGTAAAAAAGAAGGATGAGTGGTGAGCCGTTCTATTTGTTCCAGAAAAGAAGAAGTAGAACATCAGTGCTGAGTGATTAAAAAAACAACAGTGAGCAGACAGCGAGTGTACATCTTCACTGTGGAACATACGTGACCATCAGCTCGATTTTTCAGCCGACAGAGCGTTTGATCTGACTCTATATCTTCATGGCTGCAGCTTTATGTGTGTGTGTGTGTGTGTGTGTGTGAGTGTGTGTTTTCACATTCACACACTCGGGTCTGTCCTCCCCTGTGTGAGGTAGAGCGGGAAGCAGGGAGGCAGGGGAGGGAGGCTCTTATATTAATGGCTGCGGTTAACCTGAGGGGGTCAAACCCATTGGAGCTGTTGATGGATCTGGTCTGCAGGAGCTTTCTCTCTCAAACTCTCTCTCTCTATATATATATATACTACATACACAGATGCAAACATGTGTGCAGGCCTGGTTGCATGATCATCAGTCTCTGGTTGTCAAGTCACAACTTCTGTGGCAGAGAGATGAAGATGATGCAGGAGGTGAGAGGAGGGCAGCATGGACTCACAGATGGTGGGAAAAGACGGATATAAAGGAGCATGTTTAAGTTTTAGGCATGGATATGTTCTTTAGAAGCTGAGGAGGAAGAAGAAACTTTCTGGATGAGGTTAGCCTTGAGGAATTGGAAAACACACAAAATCTGGGAATTTATAAAATACATTCTTTACCATGTTGTTGTTAATCTGTGACATTGGTATTGGAGCTCCGCTAAAATATACAAATCTTTAATGGCCAGTGTTCCACAACTTTATCATCTTTGATGTATGTCCTCTTCTCGAAAGTCACTGTGTCTTGCTGACTAAAGAGTGGAGGGACCATCCAGCTTATTATCAGCACACAGTTCAAAAGCCTGCATCTCTGATGGTATGGGGTAGGCATTAGTGCCTATGGCATGGGCAGCTTACATATCTGGAAAAGCACTATCAGTGCTGAAGTATCTAAAGGTTTAAGTGCAACATATTCTCCCAACCAGACAACATCTCTTACAGAAAAAGCATGGCTTTGTAGTAGAAGAGTCTACTCTACATCAGACTCTACATCAGACAACAATAGGACAACATTCCTCTACCAAAACTCAAGCAACTGGTCTCCTCATTTTCCTGACAGACTGTTGTTAATGGAAGGGTGGTGGAACACAATGGGACCGAAGTCCTGTCCCAACTTTTTTGAGATGTGCTGCTGCTATAAAATTCGAAAATGAGCCAGTATTTTTTTGTGAAATGGTAAAAGTCTAAATTTCAATATCTGGTATGTTTTTATGCTCTATTGTGAATAAAATATTTGTTTATAAAATTTGAAAATCATTGTTTTTTTTAACACTGCATCCTGACATTTTTTGGAATAGTGGTTGAAGAATTTTTGTACTGAAATATCAAAATTAGTTAGTTGAAGAATGGATAAACCTTTGGACCAATCCAATAATCAGGCTTTTGCTGAGTTTTGTCTCAAGGGGGGAATCAGGACCAAAATCAACCCAATTAGTAATAGTTTGTGCCCCGTTTAAAAGCAGGAATGCTAATGCAAGCTCTCTGTATTTCAGTCATATTTATTTCTCTGTTTACTTGTGTCGGACCATGATTATCCTCTGCCTGATTCAAGCTGCAGCGGCTCTGTTCACAAAGCTGAAAACTGCTACGCTCTAAATTGGCCTCACTGAGTTGCAAATCTTTGGTGTAAACTGGACTTTGCTGGCATCTATTAAAGGTCACATATTATGCAAAATACACATTTTCTGGCTTTTATAACAAAAATATGTACCCCTGGCCTGTCCACAATCCCCCCAAGAATCAGAAAAATCCATTCTCTTTCCCCCTCTCTCTCTCCAGCTTTTAGAAAATGTGTGCTTAAACAAGCCGTTCTCAGATTTTCCCCTCATGATGTCATGTGGGGAGTTAGCTCCGCCCTCAGGTTCGGTTGGCCCGCCCTGCTTGGAAGAAAGTTCAGCCTTCCTCTGCTGATCCTCATCCATTTCTTGAGAGGGGCGTGGTCAGGGGGCGGAGTCATACAGCTTGTTAAAGTTTAAAGCCACAGACAAAGAAACAGCTTGTTCTGAGCAGGGTTGAAACAGAGGGGTTTTCAGACATGCAAAAATTCTATATAGGAGTGTTTTTTTTTTTCAGCAACAAACTTCACAGGCATGTTTTGGGGACCTCTGAGACCAATATAAACTTGTCTTAAAGAGGTAAAATATGTGACCTTTAATGAGATGATAAACAGCAGCTAACAAATAATTGCTGTATGTGTAAATGGACCTTTGGTGGCAGTAAACATGACAACACAATTTTGTTTTTTTCTGGCTGTAAATGTATTGAATTCTGCTGTAATGTGGAACATTTTAATATGGGGCCTAATGGAGATGAAATCATTTTTGGAAGCAGCCCCAAGTGGCCATTTGAGGAACTGCCATTTTTTGGCAGTACTTCAGCATTTTCCAGTGATTTTACATTTCTCAGGCCTGGTGTTTGCTGCTTGTGTGTGAGACAAAAATCAGCAAAATTCGCTCTAAGCGCTCTAAAGAAAGTGGAACATTTGACCCATGCATTGAAAAGATTTCAGCCTCCCTTGTTTAAAGAAGTCTGTCCTCACCTACTGTAAAGATTGAAATATGGGTGGTAAATCAGCGTAAATTAAACATCACATAATGATATATACAATGGAGTGAATCCACCATGTGTCTCTGCTGAATTAGGCCCAGAAACACCTCACTACAACATCAGGAAAACACCCAGAACTATTTCCATGGAAACTTTAGGATCAAAGCCTCCATGTTTTGATGCGTGCAGATAAAGTTCTCATGTTTGTGCTCTTAAAGGACAGTAACCAGGAAGTACACAAAGGAAACAAACTTGTTTCTTGACTCGAACATCTGACCCACGTTAGGGCCTTAATTGAATCAAGCCTACCGTTCCTATAGACAGGGTTTCCCTTCAGATACCATCCACGTCTGACTGTGATCTCAGAGCAAAACAAAGGGATGATGTCAGAGGGGAAAAAAGAAGACATGCTCCCAATTACGTGACAATGTGATGGATTAAAGCGCTGCATGTTTCAGGAGAAACGTGGAGAGTTGGGGCCTCATGGAAACAGCTCAGCTACTATTGATGAATGAAGAGATTAACTGTGTTTAATGAGCCCACATGACTACAAAGGTGAGGCCTGATTTTGAACCAAGTTTAAAGGATAACGTTGGTTACACTGTGTATTTTTCTTGTTGTCAACCAATCTGATGTAAAGACCAGGTCGTACAGGGAAATTAACCTTATAACAAGTAGCGCCTGTGCATCAAAAGCCTGAAGTTTGTTGAGTTAGTCTAAGAATATGCACTTTGCTGAAATATATTGTCAGCAAAATAAACATGGGACGGTATTTTTTTTTTCTTTTGATCAATTCAGCAGACAAACATTTGCCAAAAAGTTCTCCCTAGAGCACAAGCATATTTTCATCAGCAGCTGGGAATAGTCCCTGACGAATACATTATTTCCCACTGAGCAATATTTGCAGAAAACTTAAAAGAAACTTCTACTTCAAAGTTATTCTCTCATTAGTCACTATTGGATACACAGAGTCTGGAAACTGAGAGGAAAAACAACCGTTTCCCTTAGCATGCAGCCATACATTGACAGAAGGATTTTAATCATAAGTTAAGAAACATTGATTTATCAGTTATTTAGAACAGATTCATCGTTTATTTTTTCCATCAAAGCTATGTAAAGCAGGGGTTACCAAACGTTGCCATACCAGAGACCACATATCACATTAGCCTGTTGCATGGACCCTCATCTTGCAAAAGCTCTTAAATTCCTGGCACATATGTATGGATGGCCAGTTCAGCACCCTGACTCTTCTACTGCCAAGTCATGCTGTTGTGATGGATGCTGTCTGTAGTTTATTAATATCTTGCTGAAATATGCAAGGCCTTCCCTTAAACAGATAGATTTGGATGGGAATATGATGCTCTAAAACCTTTATCTACTTCTCAGCATTGATAGAGCCTTTCAAGATGTGTAAGCTGCTCATGCCATATACACTAATGCAACCCCACACCATCAGAGATGCAGGCCTTTGATAACAAGCTGGATGGTCGCTCGCCTCTCCTCATCTGTGCTTTCTAATTTTGATTAGTCTGACCACAGAACAGTTTTCCATTTTGACTCAGTCCACTTTAAATGAGCTTTGGCCGAGAGAGGACGGCAGCCTTCCTCACATATGGCTTTTTTTTTTTTTTTGTATTTGTGGGGGTGAACTGTGATGACAGTGATTTCTGGAAGTGTTCCTGAGTCCATGCAGTGAAGTACAGTACAGAATCATGCCTGTTTTTAATGCAGTGCCTTCTGATGACCCAAAGATCACAAGAATCCAATATTGACCCAAAGTCTTGTTGTATGCACACAGAGATTTTTCCAGATTCTCTGAATCTTTTGATGACATTGTGTACTGTTGACAGTGAGATATTAAGAGTCTTCGCAATTTACGTTGAGGAACATCTTTCTGAAATTGTTCCACAATTTTTAGACGTATTTTTTTGCCAGTTGGAAAAACTGTGCCAATCAGTACTTCAGAGAGACACTGACTTTTTAATATGCTTCTTTTATACCATTATTTCCACTTACTTTCCAGTCTTTTCTTGCCCCGTTCCTACTTTTTGAGTGTTGCTGCCATCAGATACAAAATGACCTGATGTTTTTCATTGAATGGTAAAATGTCTCAATACCAGGATCTGATATATTTTTATATTTTGAATGAAATATGGGTTGAAGAGATTTGCTAATTATTGCCATTTATCACCATTTTGCACAGTGCCCCAACTTTTTCATAATTGGCGTTTTAAATGGTTGACTGGTGACCAGTTCAGAGTGCACCCCAACTCTCACCTGATTACAGCAGGGGATCAGCTCCAGTCTCCAGTGACTGCACCCGAGATAAGTGGTATAGAGAATGGATGGATGGGACGAAGTTTAGAGGCAAATCATGCTTGTTATTGGATCACATCATTTCAGTTTCAGTCATCCCAGTAGGTTTGCTGATCAGAATAACATAATTATTCCATATAATTTAAACATAGTAAGAAATTTACAGTCATGTTGGAATCAAGTGACATTCATTTATTTTGCTAACTTCACATAAATTTACAACACAATTATAAATCCTGCCTCCTCTGCCTGCATTAAGTACCTGTGATACAGCACAGAGGCAGATGACAAAGATTACAGAGCTTTGCTGCAAAGCACAAACACACATCAGTCCATTGAGTCAGTTTGACCTCTGCTCATCTTCAGTCCTGAGCTGGCCGGATGGACAGAGGAAGACAACGCTACAGGAAGCTCATTCACAGTGCTTAGAAAATGCTGTAGTGGTTTGGGGATCCTCTCTCTCGATCCTCACTGGAATTAAAGCTTGTATGGAACCTGGAGGATTGTATTGGTGACTTTTGCCTTCATAAAGAGGAAGCTGTCAGGACTTCCTGATCCCCATTAAAAACAAAAGCAAAGGCTCAAGCAGATCACAATGGTTGATCAAGTGTCTGGTCTGACCCAACAAAGCGCTGGACATGACCCTGACAGTCTGAATGATTTAAAAGGCACTGCTGTGGTTATTCTGTATCAAACTTTAGATTGATTTGGTGGCACTTGAGGACAAAGCGGTACCTCTGACCTTTTCTGTCTTGCGTACAGCCAAGACATGTTTTTTTTCTTTTTTTGACCAAAAAGCTTTTCCTGCTTGATTCTAACATTAAATGTAAAACCTTCATGTAGAAAATGTAAACAAAGGCACTTCTACTCTGCTTCATCTGACACTGACAGTAGTAGTAGTAGACATAGTCAGTCTCATTTGATTTGTACCTCATATAAAGGCATCAGGATAAATCTCTGTCAGCAACACAACCAGTTAATAAGACCTCAAAGTAGGTTAAGTTAGGGCTGGGCAATATTGACATTAAACAATATATTGGTATATTTTCAAACAAGATATAGTGTAAGGCTATATCAATACGTTAATGTCGACTGAATGAAAAATAGATGCAAGGCCTAATGGTTAGTAAAGCAGTTGGTTACAGTAAAGTCGCACTCACATTTGGGTCAGTGTCAGTGCCCATACCATGCTGAATCAAGCTTGTTCCCCCTTTTCTAGTCCCCCTCTGGCCTGCACTCACCCTGCTCCAAGTCCAACCAGGCCTGAGCGCAGGGACATTATCGCACTTTAATATGACCTGTGCTGTTTCCAAGTTGCGTGGTCTTACAGAGTCATGCAATGGAGAAATACACAAACATGATAGTAACTTCACTCATTTTGTGGCTTAGTTTGAGTCTCTTTGGCCAGCAACGGCTCTCTAACACTCTCCCATTGTTTTAAATTATTGTTAAGTGGAACGGCTGTATTGATTATATGTCATGTCAACATTGCGCACCCCTGCTTGGGGACCTAGCATGCTTATGCATGGCACTGATTGCTTCATGTGAGTGCACTCTAAAAATCTCTGATGCTGATATGGGTTTTTGACAGCACGATCTATTTGAAATGTTTAGGCAAAATACTGAGTTTGCATTTAATTTATTTAATTTTATTTAGAACCATTTTACTACTATAATTGGTGGTATCTCTGTGTGTGACTGTGTCAATCTGCACAACACACCGTTACTCCAATTGTCCTTGAAACCTCTCAGAAGACTTCATAGGTGTACTGGTTTGAAACTGGTGCCATAAAAATCCTAAATATGTACAGATTTTCAATAAAATCCCAAAATGTTGTGAGAGTCAGCAGCTTTCACCTGGCAGGTGGGCCGTATGATGGTTTGTTAAAGTTTCACACAAAAGTGCATGCACAAAAATTTTGTAAATAAGTCAAAAAAGCACAGCTATAATAATCCTCCTATTGTGTTTTTGGCCTATCATTGCATATACGCACTGCAACGCAGAGACACTGAGCCATTATGCAGTTATTTGTGGGGGAAAAACACCCCTTTCCATGCAAATTGGCCTAATTGCATTAAGCATTTAATGATGGGCATGGTACTACCACGGTATTAATAGAGTAAAGATTAGCCTACTGTCTGCAAGAGCTGATGGAAGTGCGGTGCAGTGTTTATGACGCACAAACTTTCCAGAGATCAGTAAACAATGTCACCTCTATATGACTTTAAAATAAAAGATTATAAATGATGTGTAAATAAGGTTGGTAAATATTACTTTGATATTGCTATTACTTAGCCATAAACAGGAGTTAAATCAGTCTGACACTCCCAGCTGCTTTATTTGTCCATGTGTGGCACCATTACCCATGACAAGATGTGTTTTCTTATGCATGAGAGGGCACTTAATCAGAGAGGTGCTTAAGTGTAAATATCTATATTGTCTTTAATTTAACGCACTGTCTGTTATTCCAAATATTTAACATGGACTGTCTGAATCCATGCGGGTGAGTTTTGACACACCTGTTGAGGGAGCAGGATAAGGAAACAGTGCTGCACAGAGCACTAGTTTATATAATTAGTGAAAATCAAAAGATATGATACCTGTTTGATACCACAGCAACAGAAATTGGCACCCAGTTTTGGGTGATTTTGAGTCTAAATTGCATAAATACATTGCAAACAATGGTGTTGGGTGAGGCTTCTCAGTTAACATGAGAAATTCAAGGCTAAAATTGTCTGTGAAAAGAATATTATCCCAGCAGATATCCTAGTGGTAACAAGACTGAGATAGCACAGCTTTTTTTTTGTTTATGTGTGTCATGAAATTTTGCTTACATATTATGATGCCAGTGACAAAGGGGAATTAGAGTTGAGTCACCCACATACAGTAATCATACAGCCTGATGTTACACACTACTGTGACAATAAAAAATCATAAACATTAAGATATGATTTTAGGTCCATATTATCCAGCCCTAGTTTAACTTACATTTATGTCCAGATGACTTCCACATTCATTAAAGTCTTTGGCTTCTTGATAAGTTTTCTGACATCCGTTCCAGCCTTCTGTAGATATGACAAGGCAGATTGTTCCACAAATATTATGTCTTTAAAGTGTGTTGCAGCTCCAGCAGATTGACTTGAAGCTGTAAGACTAATCAGGAATAATGACACATTCTTTGTTTGAGTACTTTGTCCAGGCCCCATTTTCCTACTAAATCAATAAACTTTGGTCTGAATTGCTTATGATAAAGCAATAAAGCTGACTGTCGTTTACAGCAACAAAAAAGTGACATTTAGCTTTTAAAATGTTGTTAGAGCTGTGCTTTGAGAGACAGATTGTCCTGTCACCCCCTTAAAAATGGAAATGTTAGGAATTATCTTTCCATACTTTATCCAGACTTCCCAGGAACCCCGATCACATGGCCCATGAGATGTTGGCCGTGTGCTCCTTGGCTTTCATGCGGAGCACGGCGATGCTTGACGAGCGCCTCTCAAACTCTGGCTTGGTCTCAAAAGCGTGGTGACCGTTGGCAGCCGGCGTAAGGAGGGAGTCTGCGCTGAAGAAGTTGTTGAGAGAGACGTGGCTGAACTGGTTCTGCTGGTTGGGGAAGCCCACGTAGCCGTGGTCGGCTGCACCGGCGGCAGATCGAGGGGAGTGTGAGTAGGAGGTGACGCAGGGAGGGGAGCCTCGGGGCAGCATGCAGGAGGAGACCACTGAGCTGGCAGGGGAGGGGCTTGGCCACAGGTTGTTAGGAATCTGTTGGAGGGAGAAGATCTTAAACATCAAAAACATTGATAAATTTGAACACACTTTATAGTTTTATGAGGGGAATTTATGAGTTTAAAGAGTATGTGTTTTCTTGAAGCTGCATGTTTGGACTGATCCATGTTCAAACTGTATGTACACATTCTGTATGTAGGAGAGATTAGGGACCATCACAACAAATCTTGCTCCTTAAATGAGAAACAGGCTGGAGAGATGTCACTCATACTACACACACACTACCAAAACAACACCAAAACAATGCCAGCCCCTCCCTTTTCTGTGTGAAAACATTCCAAAGATATGAACAGCAGTCAATGGGAAACACTGGGTCAATAGGGATTTTAAAGTTTAGAACATGAAAATTGTACGGTTAAACAGCTATTGAAAGCCAGAATCTATTGGTCAGTGAGATAGAAATATAATAGGTCATTTGTGAAAAAAAATCTTACATCATGAAATAAACAAAATTTTAGATGAATGTGTTAATAAAAAGCTGATAAGAGGCAGACAGACTTCAGCTCCTGCTATCACAAAGTTTCACCAGCTGTTCCTATGGACAGGGTTTCCCTTCACTAGCCTGAAGTCATTAAGAACACAGCACCAGTCCAATATTTGCCTGCTTTACTCCTCTCTAGTTTCAGCCAAAAGACACAGAACTCTTCTTTGACACTCTTCCGTCATCTGAGAATAGCAAAACCTGCCTTAAATTATGGCTTTTTAATTGTTTAGCTAGCTTTTAATCTGCAAGAGTAGCTTACGTAGCTCAGTTGCTAACATAGCTCACTAGCTAATGTAGCTAAAACTAAGCTCACAAAGCAGCTTTGTCAACTTAGCTACGTGAGCTTCCATTGCTCAAATTGCTAAAGCTAACTTAGCTACATTTTCTTATGTAGTAATGTTAATCATGTATCTAGCATAGCTATTCAACCTTAGCTAAAGCTAACAAAGCTAAAGTGAGCCACTGTTAGTGTAACTACTCCTGAAACTGAGTTACATCATTTAATCTCAGATTAGACCATTGACCTTCTTCTCCGTTTATATGAAATGTTGCCTAGTCCGTAATGTTTGCAGTGTGGTCGTTTTTATGATTTTAACTACCAGACTTTGTTTATGAATAAAGTTGAATATATAAAAAAATAAAACTGGAAATACACTGTACCAGCAAATTTCTTTATAAGTTCTACATCAATAAATCTCCCAGCATCTGTACAAATGAATCAAGTTTCTCCACAGAAATGCCAAATTGGGCTTTTACTTTGAAAAGCACAAACTGGAAATGTAACAATTTGTCTTGGCCTGTGACATATTCTACCATTGTGGACATATATATCTGCCAAAATATAGTAAACATGACTCTCTTATAATTTCCTGTCTATTTTGGCAGAGAGATGCACGTGGCTCTTGGTAAAAATAGGTGAGGCTTCTATTTTCTAGACCCATGGTTCTCAACTGATGAATCAGGACCCAAAAGTGGGTCACAGAGCTTTTTCAATTGTTTGCAGATATGTATTAGGAATAAGAAAAGTTGGGGTAATGCATCTATGTTGCATGGCTATTTTTAGAGACAGCTTATGCTGGTTCCCAAAAGCCATCAATGACATAAGGAGTAGAAGTGTAAAGTTTCATTATATGATAGAAGTTTAGCAAAGCAGGACATAAATGTGACACAAATGCTTAAAATATTGGTTCCTTTTTCAGATAAATGACACCAAGGTAAAATGTGAGGCCACAGAAAAAACATACAGTCATGTTTTATACTATCTCAGAACAAAAATATATCACTCTTTATCATATCAGTTTGGATGGCTGAATTTTTGGGGGATCGGGATCTGAGGCCAGACAAGTTGAGAACCACTGCTCTAGATTACTGGTATGTGAGATACATAATTGTCCACAAAAGATGTGGCACTCACAATGGCAGTCTGACATGTTAACATGTACGCTGAAATGAAAATCAAGCCATCACAAAGCCAACGTGCATCCTCCACGCGCCCAGTCTGAAATGGCTAAAGATGGGGCCTGTTTCCAAAAGCCGATGCAACTATCCTGAACATACATCAACTACAGGGGTGCCTAAAATTTTCACTGATTCTGAAAAATGTAAAAATATGGGACCTCTTTGTTATTCCTCACCTTTAGTTTATTATAAAACCAGTCCATTATAGGTGAAGATGTGCACATAAAGGGAAAAAAACAGCATTCTTCTATGCTTTCCCTACTTGGCCCTGGTCCCCCCTGGATCCACCCCTGGTCAGAATGAAGGACAGGGAGAAAATACACATCTCCACCTTGAGACACAAAACAAAAGCAAACTGCACAGAGCTTTTTAACTTTATAGGAGTTTTAGTGCTTGAAGGTTATTAGTCTGATGTGCTTCTTAAATGGGGTTTGGAGATGGAGCACACAGAGGAGCAAATGTGCATGATTCATGCTGCTATTTTCTGCTGCAATCCTTTTGTCATTAGTCACTCGGGCGTTATGAATCTTGATATTGTTTTAGTTTGGTTGTTGGTATGTTTTATTAATTTATCTAACCTTTTACACAAATGTAGTTTCAAATGTTGTGAAACTGTTAGAACTTTTATTAGTACTGTTTCTGTTGATCACACTGTGATATAAATGAAATATTGTGACACTATGCTTGTAGAAGGAAAAAGCAGACACTAATCAGTGAGGTATGATGGTTTGAATACATTTTAGATATCAGCACCACAAGACTAGTCTAAATTTACTATTGATACATTTGCACCGCTATGCCGTGCCAGGATTGTTTGCTCGTTTTTTGAACAGTAAGTCATGCACTTCTAATTACACACAGCCAGTTCAGGGAACGGATCAAGTAGAAGCAAATAGAGTCAGTAAGAGACTTACAGAGAAAGAAAAAGTCTCCTAAAGTCTCCTACTAATGACATCTGAATGTTTTCACTGACCGTGCATGATCATGTGACCAGGTTCAAAGTTACGAACTCTAGTCACATGATTTTGTTTTGATTTAGTTTACCAACACTTTAAAGAAAAGTCTATCAAATAGAAGTGAAAAGACTACATACTACCTGAAAAGTTAAAGACTTGTAAATGTTATGCAGTGTACTGCATACACATTTCCCAAAAAACCCTTTGGGTTTTGTGAATAATTCATTAGTGAATTTCTTACCAATTTCATCTGTCTTCATCTTTCCTTTATAATTCACTTTTATGTGCACTTCAGCGTTTTTAGAGCTGCTTTTGGAAACAACCTTTAAACTTTGGCATGAAAATAGTTTATTTTATTCTTTGAGGATCCAGAATTTGGAGTGGATTGAATTTATTAATCCAATCCTGGCAGATTCAGATGCTCCCTCCCTCTCTCTCTTTGAAAGGGAACATCATAACTTTGAACTTCTACGGATCTTGTGTTAGTTAAAATAATAAAATATTATTTTGTTTGATGTAATACGCAAGAAAACTAATGTTTAAAAGATTAGCAGCAGAAGTGGACGCATGCACTGTAATGTTAGATTATACTGGTATTTTTATAGGTTTATATCTGTGTATTTGTAAGGTGACAATGGTGCATGGATGCATGCAGATGAGAGTGAAGGATGGGCGGACTGTATCAGAACAGTGATACGCATGCAGCTTCAAACTTTTCTTGCAGAGCCGTATACAAAAAAAGGAATACTGTGTATTCTACTTCTCAAGAGAGAGCTGAGTCCATAAAAACAAAGGAGCAGAACAAATGTCAACCAAACATGTGTTTTGGTTCATTGAGTCAGTTTGTAGAAACCGAAATGAATGAGTTTAATACAGTTTTAAAAGAGAATATGGCAAAATTTCCATACAAAATGCATATAAAGGAAGATTTTGTTACTTTCTTTACTTCTCTGTTAACATATAAAGGGTGCTGACAAAAATGAATGTAAAAAGGGTAGATGTCATAAGCTAAAGCCTCAGTCTATACCTCTTCAGTCTTGTTTAGTTGCTTGTTCATCTTTTGTTTTGGTTTTTTTTGCAAAACAGACTTAATTGAAGGTTTATTCATAATCATCCTACCAGTGTATTTGAGTTCTTTGTCTTGAAAATGACAGAAAAAAACTAAATTAAAATCAATAAAAAGACAGTTATAAGATAGAATGCAGTTTATTTTTTCCTGGATGATTTTCTCACCAACATAACTAAAAATAAACATTTTAAAATGCATAACTCTGCTGGTGTCCTGTGACACGGTCTCTCTCTAAAGCGGCCACACTAAAGCACTCATGGGTTTGTTTGTTTTTTTTTTTAGAGACATTTTTCTGCACAAAAACTCTAAAATTAGGGATGCACTGTAGTAGAATTTTTACCATATCCCAAATTCTAATACCTACAATATATAAAACTGATATATACTGATGCTGGTTTATAAATGACTTAAAACTTCAGTCCTTAAAGCACATTTTAAAATTTAGGAACAAACAAAGAAAACCCTCAGTCCTCAGAACAAACTTCACAGTTTAAAGTAGTGCTTCACAACTGGTGTAGCGTCAGGACTCACCATCATGCCCTTAACAAAAAACTGTAATTGAAGTTCTTACATTCTGCACTCATAATTTGAGTTTTTAATAAAAATGGTGCAATTTGGATTAAAGCTTGCACAAAAGATGCAATAAAACAAAGGGATTTGCCACATCCTTCAAAATAAAAGAACATCATAGAATTTTTGCCTCTGATTTTATTTTTCAGCCATATATCCACGAGCCACTGAAAATGGCTTTGCGACCCACTTCTTGGTCCCGACCCAACAGTCAGGAACCAGTGATTTAAAGGATGAAAGGAGAGAAGGACTTCAGCTGACTCAGGTTTGTTGGTTTTGTCTAAAACTCTGCAAACTTAATTGCACATACAGCCGACATTTACCGCAGATACAGGCGGATTTTTTCAGCTGATACACTGGTTGCAAATATCAGCACAGTTTTACATCCGTCGATACCCACATCCTGCTAATTGTATCTTGCATCCATATCTAAAATGCCTTTTACCTGCATTGTGTTTGGATTGAGACTATACATTTAGAGATATTAAGAAGGACAGAGTGCCCAGAGATGACAGGATCATATCTGTCAGCGTACAGGACAAGTCTACAGCACTGATTTTTTATGTCAGCAGAAAATGCATGAACTGACAGCTACAGCACATTCAGAAACCATTCACTTCATGCAGATCATTTGATCTGATCTGTCAAGATTTCAATCAAACTGAGACGTCATGCCAAGCAGCATGTAAACAGTGTGCAAATTCATTTAAATGTACTCAATAAAAGTACATCACAGAACTGTGCCATTTTTTTTTTTCCCCTCTGAAAATAAATTTCACATTTCTATGGCTCCCAAATATTATTATAAGTAATACAATAGAGAAATTAATGCTCCGAAATGTCTCTGAAATTTTGTATAAACAATTCCAGATGGATTTTATGTGACTAACAAGCATAAATGCAACATTAAAATAGACCATAATGACTGTTGCACAGCACACTGGTGATGGGAATTTGCTCTTTTTAGTGATCTGGAACATTTGGCTAGGTGCAGTAATAAGAGTTGACTCTTTCGGCTCCCAGGCGGCTCTGTATCTGGTGTTTTGGCTTTAACAAATCAACCAAAATTAGCAATGTTTCACAGATTTATCTGCCTATATATTACAAAAAAAAAGTCCATTATAATTAAACCAGCCCATTTACTTCCCATAATAACTCTGTTTTACATGATATTAATTATAAAATATTGATGTTACCGCTTGCCATCAAGCAGTGGGTGTGCCTGTGGCCAAGCGGTGTACCATAAAGATCATCCCTTTATTCTGTGGTGTATTTAACTACACCAAAAAAAAAAGAGGAAAAGAGAAAAAGAGTCCATTCCTATTGTTCTCGGCTCTTTGAACCAGCTCGGTCACAAACAGCACAGGACACGACCTAAAGCCAAAGTCAGGCTTACAGAAAATTAAATCCAAAAAGCCACAAACCAATAGTGGGCTCTGACAGCTCTATAAATTTCCTTTGTATCATGGAAACATGGTCATAGTTTATGAGACAGCTTTGACAATGTGTCCCTGAAAATGAGCCACCAATAAGAAGTCCAACAAGCAGAAATATTGGCTAAAGCCTCTGTGTTAACAAAACAAGACAAACCCTTTAAAAACCACAAGAATGCAGCCCATGTCCACTGCATTTAAGGAGACAAAACCCCACCCAGTGCCAGCACAATTACACACAGGACGGTCCATTTAATGACAGAAATCTGGATCAGCTGGAAGAAAAGGGCATGGCTGGTATCCAGAGGTATCCATCAGAAACATATGTGGAGAAAATGTGGGACTACATTTCTGACCTGGTGTTGTAACGAGGCAAAGCAGAGCCTGAACTTGGACTTTCCTGACATCTGCCTCTTTAAATTCAGCTCACAAGCTTCTTCCTGTAAGCTGAAAACATCAACATACAGCCATCCAAGGCTCCGGCGTGTGTATCTGCACCACACTGAGGCCTAATCTCAGTTTGTGATAGGAAACACCCTTCCAAGGGACAAACTGACACTGCGCGTCTCCTCTCACCTCATCTTGAACATGACCTTTGTTCCAAACGGCAAGATGGATGCTCAGCTAACATGAAATCTGATATAAGACCATTCATTTCAGCCGTGACACCTCACACAGGCTCTAATCAGCGTCGAGCCTCTTATCTGAGGATGGCTTTCATAATAAGTGATGAATGGAGCAACAATGACAGGCGCTGATTTATGCAGCTTTGGGAGTTTTTTGGAAGAGAGGACTTAATTTGGATGAAGAATGACGCATTACGCACCAGTTTATGTTTGACGAATGGATTAATACTCCCATCAGAGGGTCATTTAAAATTGAAAATATAAACTATAACTATAAAAAGCTTGCCTGTGTGTAGCTGTCGGTCCTCGGCAAGACTGATAGATCGTAGGTGGCTGCGAAGTGAGTTTTGGCTTGTTGAATCTGACCGTAGCGCTCTCTTTTCCTCCATTTTGCGCGTCTGTTCTGAAACCAAACCTAAACGGGAAAAAGGGATAGAAAATAAAATGTGACAGAGAGAAAATCCACAAAATGATTCGATCAAACCGTGTCATTTTGAAGGCAAGTCCTCATTATTTTAAACGAGCAAAATCCGTGCGTAAATATCTAAAAGTGTGAAGCGTAAGGTAAAACATAACCATCTTTTGGAAACATACATTTTAAAAATTTGATGAAAAAAAAAGACATATAAATGGTTTTGGGTGCTGGGTGTTTTCATTTGGCTGAACAGCTGAAGTTGGATTTTTACGATACACGTAGCCAAAGCACCACACAGGCCCTACACATTTTAACGCTTCTTTTTACATTTATTTTATGGTTTCTCTTCCCGGGAGATTGAACTGTACCTGCACTCTGGCCTCTGTCAGTTCCGTCCTCATGGCCAGCTGTTCCCTCACGTAAACATCTGGATAGTGCGTTTTCTGAAACACTTTCTCCAGCTCCTCCAGCTGCGCGCTGGTGAACGTGGTCCTGTGTCTCCTCTTCTTGCTGCTGGACACGTTGCTGTCACATTTGTCCCCCATGTCGTCTAAATCTGTTTTCTCCGGGCCTGACGTGACGGGAGAGGCCCGCAGAGTGCAACAATTGTCCATGGACCGGCCCAGGTCCGAGTGCAAAGTGTCGTCGTCTGTTTTTGGCACACCGTAATTACCTGAAAGGACAAATCAGACATGTGTTTAAACTTGAAACCCCAGGAAGATCTACTGTGACTCTTAAAGCATAAAAATAAACAAGGGAAATGGAAACTGCAGCCTCCAAATCATCGGAGTGTTTTACTCTCAAATAACCACAATTTTCCATTACCAAAAACACATTTTAACGTCAAATATCAGTGAAGACGTGAAATAAAACTCCAAAAGGACACAATTAGGGAAAACAAATAAAAATAAGAATCATTTAAAGACACAAGATATTTAAACTTCCTAAGAAGTCTCTCAAACTCCCACCTACAGATTAGGGTTGGCCGATATGGACAAAAAAAATATATATTTCTATATTTTTAGCAGAATGATGATACACAATATATAGAGAGAGTTTATTGGTAAATAAATGTTTTAAATAAATTCAATTAAAGCCAAATCCAAAGGATCCAAATGCCCAAATGTCACAATGACACTTTTACCTTTACTCAGTATGCGCAAAGATATAAAAATAAATCAATTTTTGGAGAAAATAGACCCTAAAATAAAATAAAATAAATCAGTAAATTCCTGATATAGCCTTAACAGTTCAGATAAATCGTATCGTAGTCAATAAGCATACTCCTATCAGTGGCTCTTTTTGCTGAGCATCAAGCCTGCTCTGTTTATTTTCATCAAATCAACATAAAGTATATTGATAAACGGTGTCTTCTTACCCTATCGCTCACTCAGAAATATATCTATCTTAAAACTTCGATTAATCCCAAGCCTTGATACAGAAGTAGAATAGTGCATGTACAATGTCATTATTTATGCGCAAAGAGTAGAAAGTTGCAGAATCTCGCTTTTACGCACCGTTCTGGTCTCCGCAGGGCGACGAGCGGTGCTCTCCGCTCTGCAGCCCGTAGGCCTGCACACATTTCGGGGAAGACTTAGAGAAGTACTGCGCCCCGTCCAGGCTCTCCATGACTTGCTCCATGTAGTAATCGCTGGCCTTCATCGCTTGGCTTTTCAACGCAAACTTATCCTCCATGTACTCCATCACCTTAATCCGCTCGCTTTAACCAAATGTCACCATGAAAAAATGAATCTAATCTCCTTTACGCGCAGACGAGCGCGTCCTAATGCAATAATTCGCCAATGGAGCTAATTTGCTCTGTGTTGAAGGCACTACTACGTCTTTATAGCGCCAAAGAGAATGAGATCCTTAAAGAGTTCCCCCCTCAACCACCACCCACACACCCACCCCTCCTCTCTGAATATGAAGCAGCAGCAACTCCTCCCACGAGCTGAACCCAAACCCAGAAGAGACTGTGGATCCACGACGAGTCAGAAAGGAGACAATCAGAAGTGACTTTAATTTACAGCCTGTTTACAAATCAGCCAACGAGGCCATCATTCATACACTACTACTGCTGCTGCACGACTGAACGCCGGATTTAACCTGAGGCTGGGGGGGACTTCAGGTGCCATCTCTGCTGAGATTTAAGCTCGTTTTTACGGTTAAAGTCAGCTGAAAATTACCTAACCTTTAACTTTTACCTCGTAGAAATAGACAGATTTACTGGGAAAGATTTAAAGTTGCGTCAGTAAATATTCACGTGAGCTCAGCGTTAACTGCTGCCTTATATTCCACAATAGTCAGGCCATGCAAATCTGGTACACTTCGTTTGTCGAGGCCCGACAAAACACGGCTTTATTGATCGTCAGAGGAAAGGCCCTACATATTTCCCTCAATAAGCATTTGAGAGCATTTTTAATAGGTGTATAATTGATTAAAATCGACTGGAAACTTTTTATTTTTAATTTTTAATAACGTTTTTGTCATTTCAATAAAATAGCATTTTACGCATGGGAGCCTCCAAAAAGATTTATTTTTCTCTGAAATGAAAATTAAATTAAAAAAATAATAAGTCTTTTAATTTGCACGTCCACGCAGGCCCATACCTTGACGAAGAATACAAAAATGATTGTACTGCAAAATAAATGTTGATGATAAAATACAGAAAATTTGGCAAAGAACAAAAATGTGTGACGTCTAGCGCTGTATTTCCGTTGTATCCGGCATGCAACATTTCTTTGACAGTTCTCTATAAAAGATATGAACCTCCCCTGGTGAAAAGATGTTCAATAATCTTGACTCATTGGGAGTGAATGACGACGCACTGGATGGTTTTACGCACGCCTGTCCACTAAACGCTGTTCATTGTCCAACTGAAATTCGAGTTCTGGATGCAAAAATATGACTTCTGTAACATGATTTCGTCATGATCTATTTGCTTTAGATAGATATATTTTTTCTTTCAGTTTAACAAGAGCTCAAATTGCACGCTGGGAACGGAAACAAAGAGGCAACCGCTGCCATGTCGTTGCCATGTACTTTTCATGGTCCCTGCTGTGATCCCATGTTGGTTACAAATTCCTGATATACTGGAGACAAAAAAAACCCTCAACATTTCAATTTGTTGTACACAGCATAACAAGAGGAAATGGCTAATGTGAATGGATGGATTGATCTGAGGTGTTACTTCTTTGTAAGGGGAAGAATATTCTTTAATTTAAGAACACAAAACTTGAATTTATTTGCAAGTATGGCCAAACAGAGAGCATATTTCTATGTTCAGATCAGATCAGATCAACTTGATCATGTTTGAATTTGTCATTTGTGTTTCAATTTTTATTGTCCTGTAAAATCTTCATGTTCACGTTACTTCATAAATTAAGTCACATCACACATTTGTGTTTTTATTTAAAACAATAAAAAAAATAATTAAAACAAATTCTGCAGTGTGTTGGATCACTTTCACAATTTAAACTTTGTCTAAATAAAGTTTGAAAAACACAAAATATCTTAAAATGATAAGTCCTTCAAGTATTAGCTCTTTGTTGTAAAAAAAAAAAAAAAAAAAACAACAACATTGTGGCTATGAAATATAGTTTTAATATCTATCAAAATATACTGAAAGAAGATCTAGGGTATGACCATATAGATAATATCTCTATATAGTTTTATTTCTTTAGTTTACAAAATACACTGCAGACCTATTTCTCAGGAAGAAAAGTGTTTACATCAATACGCCTCCTGATTACTAGATATTTTACTTGAAATGTTCAGGCCAAACTGGATTGTTTTATTAAATTTGATTTAATTTAGTAGCACTTATACTAGTAGTAAAAAAAAATACTGATATTGATACCGTTACAACAATAGAAGTCCTAGACACCCATGTTAGATAATTTTATGTTTTTATTAAAAATAATTGCATTCAAACTCCTGCATTCTGTCTAAATTGGACATTTGCATTGACAACATTCAAAAAAATAATTTGGGCTGCTTCTCGCCAAGTAAACCCACTTCATCAAATGTTGCTACGCTTTTGTACAATTTAGACAGTCCTCTCTCTCCTCTGGCTGAAAATATAACAGAAGATCAGTAAGTTTCTAAACTTTTTTACCACAGATCATAAAAATAATGGAGTTTTAATCTTTTAAAACATCTGGTATGTAAGAGAAAAGGAAACTTTTTTACAAGTGAGACAGTGTGTGTGACTTTATACGATGTGGCTGCGACTCAGTGGTACAATCAGCCATCTGTGGGACCCGCAATTCCTCCAGTCACATGTCTGAGTGTCCTTGGCTAAGACTCCTAATCCCACACTCCTAATGTGTGGTATCAAACCGGTTTCAGTATCATTTAATTTTTAGAGTTACAATTCTTGTATTGTGACAGCCATTGGCTATTTCATTAAATAACAAATTCCAAATAAGTTGGGGAACTTGGTAAAATATTAATAAAAACAGAATGCAATGGTGTGCAAATCTAATAAACTCATGTTTTTATTCACATTAATCAACATATCAGATATTGAAACTGAGACATTTTTCATGTCATAAAAATTTTTTTAGTATATTTTAAACGTGATGGCAGCAAAAAGCGGGGATGGGGCAACAAAAGGCTGGAAAAGTAAGCAGTAATAATGAAAATCAGATGGAGGAGCATTTTGCAACTAATTAAGTTAACTGGCAACAGGTCAGAAGCATGACTGGGTGTAAAGGAAAATTTTAAAGAGGCAGAGTCTCTCAGAAGTAAAGATGGGCAGAGGTTCACCAATAAACAAAAATCTGCATCTTAAAGTTGTGGAACAGTTTCAGAAAAATGTTCCTCAATGTAAATCCTGAAGACTTTGAATTTCCCACTGTCTGAAGTCCATAACATCATCATAAGATTCAGAGAATCTGGAGAAATCTGTGTCTGCAAGCGACAAGGCCAAAGGTCAATATTGAATGCTCATGATCTCCGGGCCCTCAGGCAGCACTGCATTAAAAACCGGCTTAATTCTGTACTGGAAATCACTGCATGGACTCAGGAACTCTTCCGAAATCATTGACTGTCAACACAGTTCGCCTAACATCCACAAATGTATGTTAAAGATGTTTCACACAAAGAAGAAGCCACATGTGAACATGATAAAGAAACGGTGGCTTCTTCTCTGGGCCAACACTCATTTAAAATGAACTGAGGGAAAATGGAAAACTGTTCTGTGGTCACATTAATCAAAATTTTAAATTCTTTTTTTGGAAACCACTTGTTATCAGCGCACTGTTAAATAGCCTGCATCTCTGATAGTATGGGGTGCTGTTAGTGCCTATGTTATGGGCAGATCACACATCTGGAAAGGCACTATTAATAAAACAGAGGTTTTAGAGCAGCATATGCTCCCATTCATACAACGTCTCTCTCAGTGAAGGCCTTGCATATTTCAGCAAAGGCATGGCTTTGCAGTAGAAGAGTCTGGGTGCTGTACTGGCCTGCCTGCAGTCCAGACCTTCCACCAATAGAAAACACTTGGAGTATCATAAAATGAAACATCTGTTAAAGAAGACCCAGGAATGTTGAACAGCTGGAATTCTACATTGGACAAGAATGGGACAACATTCCTCTCCCAAAACTCCAGCAACTGGTCTCCTCACTTACCAGACATTTACAGACTGTTGTTAAAAGATCAGGGGATGGGGCACGCCGGTAGTCGAGTGGTTGGGGTGTGCACCATGTACGCAGGCGGCCCGTGTTCGAATCCGGCCTGCGGCACCATTTCCTGCATGTCTCTCCCCGCTCTCTTCCCTGTGTCCGAGTCTATCCACTGTCCTCCTATCTCTAATAAAGGCACAAAAAAGCCCAAACAAATCTTAAAAAAAAAAAAAAGATCAGGGGATGCTACACAATAGTAAACATGGCCCTGTCCCTACTTTTTTGACATGCATGGCTGCCATCACATTCAAAATGAGCTGATATTTTTCATGACATGGTAAAGTGTCTTAGTTTCAGCGTCTGATATGTTGTTTATGAGGGTTTATGAGATTTGCAAACCATTGCCTTCTTTTTATAAATATTTTACACAGTGCCCCAACTTTTTTGGAATTGTGGTTGTCAAAAAATACAGATTTCTAATACCAATAGGCTATAAAAATATCTAGATCTGGTTTGTGATGATTATCACCCAGCCCTTACAGGCAGATACACACACTGAATAGTCAGGAAAAAAAAGAAGAAGAGGAAAAGCCGTTCTTCTAGTTCTTCGTATTGGAGGATTCATGTTACCTCTAACCAAAGCTTATCCGCCTCCACCTCCACGTCTTCACATCTCGCAGCCACACCACCTGCCATGCACACCATGCGTGCAGCTTTGGTTCGCTCTGGGGTCAGTGGCAGTTACCTGGAGCTTCACGGAGCCACAGGAGAAAAAATAAAAATAAATAGGGTAGCAGGGGGGTGTCTTACTGCGCTTCTAAGATGACCTCGCACACTGGCTCACGCTGAGGAGAAAATGTGAAAAGTTCACTAAGGTTTGGTGGGACTTTGGCTGGAGACTCCCGCTGTATGGGTCTGTGAAGTTTGGAGGGTTCGGTCACCTTCAGGCCGATCTGTCAGACTCGTTCTGAAAGTCACACGGCAAATATGTCAAGTGAAAGACCAACATGTCATTTCAAATTAAAACTTAAAATGATGGTTTGACAACATGAAGCTGCATCATGGTCAAAACATGATTGAACTGAGCTTATTATTATTCATGACAGTTTTAACGTGTCTGATCAGAGTCCAATAAACCAACTAGAGCCAAAACGTGCCACTTCAGAAGGCACAAACATGACATCATGGTGCTCAAAGCCACCCCAGGGTCTAATTCAATCTACTGAAATGTCTTCAAACTTTGGCGAGCCACTAAACACAAAGACGAGCTGAGTTTATTTTCCCCAAAAGCCCAAATTTTTATGGAGCTTATGAATGTCATCTGAGCCTGCAGAGCTTTTGGCTCACAAAGCTGAATATAAGATATAAAAGTGAAAGCGGTGCATATTCGTGCTTTAAGAGTTTGTTTTGATTTTGTTTGTTTGTCTTTTTGTTTTTCCAGGAGTCAGGCGTTCCTGAGCGCTGACAGACTTCAGCGCTCCGTCACTTGACAAAGTCATCTGGGTTCATGACAATAAGTTAAACAAGTCACCTTAGACTGAAAGCAGAACTACGCCACTAGCGACGGCAGACTGAATCCAGATGCTGTGATACACAATAAAGACAATTATAATGACAGTAAAAACAGTCACAATAAAGGAATTTTTCCTCCTATAGCACTGAAGTTCATACAGGTTATATCAGCAGAGAAAACAGCAACATAACAGCAAGTATTAAACACTGTCATCATTTAAATTACCACATTAATTTACAGCAAGAAGCTCTCCATCCTTCTGTGTGGAGTTTGCATGTTCCCCTTGTGCATGGTGAGTTCCCCTCAGGTACTCCAGCTTCCTCCCATAGACCAAAGACATGCTTGTTGGGTTAATTGGTGACTCTAAATTGCCCGTAGGTGTGAGTGTGAATGTTTGTCCATGTATGTAAGCCTTGTGATTGGCTGAAGACCAGTCCATGCTGTACCCCTCCTCTTGTCCAACTGAAGCTGGGATCAGCTTTGCTTTGGTGACGGCCTCCTGTCAGCAGGGTCTCCTGCTCTTGTCCTGTCTGTCTGTGTTAATACAGGCAAGGCTGCCCACAAGAGGGGACAAAGAGGACAGCTTTCTGGGGCCCCTGGGGGGCCAATGAAGGTCAGCAAAATCATAGTCAATTGTTGAATTAATCAGTGATGACTATATTTTATTTTGACCTGAATGATAATCACTCTTACCAGAAAACAAAAAAACTTGTATTATTTGATGCCGTGGTACAATATAGTCTTTTTCAAGAGATGTAAACCTCTTACTAAACACCTTTTCCTAAAAATGATTAATGCAATGTTGATGGGCACATTGAACTAAACCAATTGGAAAGTAACGTCACAAATCAGGATCACAGAAAATAAATTAGAAGAAACTGAGACAACTTAAGTGAAGAAAATGGAATATTTGCAAAATGACACAAAATGGGCAACAAGTGGTAGAAATGGATTAAAAGTAGAAAAACTGGCAAAAACTTAGTTTAAAGTGACAAAGATGGGTTAAAAGTTGCAATAAAATGGCATAAATATGTTAAGAGTGGCAGAGAGTGGCAAATGTGAGCTGAAAGCGTTAACAAGTGAAAAAAATTGAATGAAAGTGACAAAAAATGGCAAAAAGGTTTCAAAAGCAGTCGCAAAAAGAGCTGCAAAAGAGGTTTAAAGTGGAAAAAATTGCAAAAATTCTTTGGAATTGGCAGGAATTGGTTTAAGTTGCAAAACAGTATTGAAAATGTTGAAAGTTGCAAAAAGTGGCAGAATTGAATACAAAGTGGCAGACGGTGGCAAAAATGGGTTGAAAGCGTCAATTAGTAGCAAAAATGATTTTAAAGTGTCAATTAAAGGCAAAAAGTGTTCAAAAGCGGTCGCAAAGCACTGCAAAAGAGGTATGAAGTGGAAAAATTGTAAAAAAGAAAAAAAAGGAGGTGCAAAGTGAATTAAAAGTGGGGGGTCTGATTCTTGGGGGGATTGTGGACAGGCCAGGGGCACATATTTTTGTTAGAAAAGCCTGATTAAGTGAATAAGTGTGAAACTGTTAGCCAGGATGCTAGCACAGATGCTAACGGTTCAACACACATGCACTGGCATTGCAAATAAATCATAACTGGGGAGGGCCGCCTGCTGTGTAAGAGCTGTCAGTTAACCTGCACAGTCTCTCTGCTCCTCAGTCTGCTCTGCTGAGCCTTTCAACATCTTGGCATTCTCCTTATGACTCTGTGTTTTCATTTAGTGACCTGTCCTGTTTCATTTGAACTTTACGTTGAACTGTTCATTTCCCTTGTCTTGTCTTGTCTTTCAAGTCAGGTCATGAAAAATGAACAAAAGAATTTGGGCTAACTCCCACAGCTTTAAACATTGCTCAACTTTTAAAAGTGTTTTTAATTAGTTAACTAAAAACACAAATTAGTCAAAACAACACAAGCCAAAAGATGCATAAACAAAGAAAGTTCTTACGAAAAAATGCTTGGCCACAAACAAAACTGTGTGTTTGAAATAATTGATTCCAGTAGAAAATAAGTTAAACACACATCGGGACATGCTGTTGCTCCAGATAAAACACACTGAAATATAATGATGCTACTGGTCAATTATTTGAGACAATTTTCTCATTATATCATCTGCTCCTGTAATGCATTTTATGAATATTCTTTATACAAATGATATGATTAATTTTTAAAGAAAAAATGTTACCAGAATCTTGTCAGTAAGATAAACAGTATGTGCAAACATGCATGTCATATTTTTACAAAGTAAAATTACATCTTTATATTTTATAAATGTGAAAAATACGAAACACTTTATTTTGTTCTTTACTGATATAATTTGCTATATTTGTTTTTCCTTTGCTCCAGATTTCCTCCCCACATGCAAATCTGTTGTCCATGTTGTTTTTCCTCTTGTCTTTTGTCTGAATAGTTTATTTGTGAACCCATGCAGGAACAGCAGGATATGAAAGACATGAACTTAATTTAACTTTACATGTATGCTGTTCTCCTGATACATCTGTTGTGCTTCCACAGTTAAAAAAAATACACTTGTACTACCTGTTGTATGTTTCCCGGTCTTGTTTTAGTGAAGGAGCGACTCATGCTTGTGTTCATCTGAGTAACAAAAAAAGCAGACAGTTGTTGTTTAGAGAATAAATTAGCGTTGACTTCCACCATGATGTAGTGCAGAATACTCTGTAAGTTTATACCAAATGTCTCTGTAAACAGGGTTCAGATTTCCACACAAACTGAAAGTATTTCAGCAGCATAAACTCATATTTATGCATACATTTCTAAATATAAATTTATAAACTGTATTCTTATTTAAAGTGGACGGATGTAGAAAATCACAAATTACAACTACTAGCATTACTGTTCCTGAGGAAGCTTTTTGAATCATTTTTAAAATCAGTTATACATCCTGAAATAAAGAACACAGTATGTAGGAAAGTATGGTTAATTTAAAAATGACTAAACTCATGTTATATACCTTATCGTAATCCTGTCCTGTTGCTGTATCTTAGTTTTATATTTTGCTGTTTATTAATTCATTTATTTATTTTTTAGCCCAAGCTCCCATTGTCATGATGAAGTGAATTTTCCTCAAGACATGGGACAGTGGAGTAGCGAAGAATCAATTCGCTTTTTTCTTTTATAAGCAACTTTTGGACCCTGAATTTTCCATTCCTTTATCCAAGTATGCAAGAGCGTCAGAAAATAGAAAATCAGAAAAAGAGAACTCTGATTTAACAAGCACCTTAGCCCTGCTCAAAGTTAAATATCCTGCACTGTCTCTTACTGCTTTACTGTATCTCAAATACTGTATGAAAGCTCATTGTGATCAAAGCTCACCTCATATGCACATTGCACTAATTAATCTGTAATCTGTAACTAATCACTGAGGTTAAATGCTCCACTTCATATGCATATTTGCACTAATTAATCTATTTACTGTACTAATTACTAATTTAATCCATTTAGCAGACTCAGACACTGTAAGTAATTAATCTGTTCACTGTAACTCAAATACTGTAAGAGGCTCTCTGTGGTATAATTCCTCACCTTATATGCACATTTGCACTAATGCCACAACTAAAATAACCTCATCTAACTCATGCAGATCTGCCCAAATCCTTACATATTTTGTGCTCATGATGTCTGGTCAGCAGCCCTGCATCCTTTGCACATCTTGCAACCATACTATCAATGCATACAGACTTACATATACTAGAAATAATACCTACAAGAGATTGTACATATTCAAATTTGTATTTCTTATTTTATAGTTTTATGTAATTTTGTATTTAATGTTTAATTCCTGTACACTGAGAGCAAAGCTAACCAGAGTTTATTCCATACACTTGACCAATAAAGCTGATTCTGGATTCTGACTCTGAATGTACTTTCCCATTTTTTTAAAAGTGAAGTTCTCATATGGGTCTTGGGGCAGCGGTCCCCGAATTGGGCGTCAGAACCCCCTGGGGGGTTGCAAGACAGTGAGGGGGGTTGCGGGATGATTTCCATAAAACAAAGGGAAATTTCATATGATTAAAAATAATAATTTTTTTGAAATATTGTTAAAATGAGTTCAAATTAAGTTCAAAACACATTTATCAAAGATATTTGTGCTTCAATGCAAGTGAAAGTTATAAAAACTACCTAAACTGCAAGTTTTGTACATGCTTTGTGCAATATTGTGTCCTTTATCTCCATCAAGGGAAGATGGGGGTCCCCAATCTTTGACACAGTTTTTTCGGGGGTCATGGGCTGAAAAGTTTGGGAACCTCTGTCTTACGGTACGGATCATACCAATATGGACCTATGTGTCTGAAAGTATTAGTGAAGCAGAGAGTAAATAAGGATTTACCAGTCTTAACAGTTGCATTTAAATGGACGGTACATTAATTCTGTTCTCAATCAACCCATTAACAAACAATGACAAATAGAGATTGTGCTGCTAAGTTCTGCCCGGTCCCATTTCTTACTTGTGGGTTTAAACTGAAGTCTTTTTTCCATAAATACTCCACTCTAAGTAATGCATTTACTCATAAAGCCTTCTTGGATCACAGCAGCTTAAACCAGAAAGGCCACTTTTAACAGCTTTTCACCCTCATCGTGTAAAAGTCATCCATTAAAAAAACAGTACTGTACTGTTTGGTACTGTTTGAAAAGTCTCAATTTAAAATAACAAGTAAGCAGTTGAGGTCGGCAGAGCTGAGCAGCACATTTCTACATGACTGGAAAATGTCTAGTGGGGCCACAACGCCACACGTTCACATGGTGGGGAATGGGGTTACTCATTAAGGGAGGAGCTTGGGCAACAGTACAGCTAATGGTTGAGACCTGTCATGGTCTATCCCAAGGAAGCAGCACGAAAATTAATGAGATACAGCAACAGAACGGCAGCTTCCAGAAGCAGTTCATGCTTCCTTATGTAGAAGTCTGTGACTTTACATCCCATGACACATGCCGTGTCTGTCATGGGAGCCCCATGGAAACTTCTCTGGCTGTTAGAAATATCTGAGGTACTGTAAGACCTAAACAATCAAATAAATATGATGTATGATGAGATATTTTTAATTAATGAAGATATTTAAGCACTAAAAACATACGAATTGTACCTAAAAAGTTTTATTCATCTTTACAGTAGCAGTTGAGTAAATAACATAAAATCTGCACTTATGCACCTTGATTGTCTTTATTGTGTTTGTTTTTCAGTTTCTTGTAGCGATGGAGTCACTATCTGAATAGTAAAAATGTATAAAACTAATATAGTAATCCTTCTATAAACATTTTATGTCTAAAAAAAACATTTTCAAGCAGGTTTGAATAAATAATACACTTAATCCTTATTATTTTTTTGTATAACATAAAGTGCATCATCATTCAATGATAAATAAATATGTACAAAACTTAACTTGAGGTTTACTGATTATTATACAACACAAGCAGGTTTATTTCATTTTCATATGTGCAGAAAGAAAATGGAAGTCAACGGCCACCTGGAGCTGTTTATGATGTCAAAACTGTCATTTGTAGTCAGCGAAAATGCAGATTATATATAATTTGTTGCTAAACTTGATAGTGCGCTGTTGTTCTTGAATGCATCTGAAGGAGGATTTGGAGGGATTCAGATACAGAAACTGCCTGCTAGGCTCCGGCTGACAGCTTAGGCTGACTTGAGGTCAGGCTGGTGCGGTGCGGGCTGACGGGGACATTCTTCTTCTTATCTAAATGTGTGGTGAGGCGCTCATTTCACCAGGCCATGGATTTTGGATGTCTTAGGTTACGTATAATTCACCCACAACCCAAAAGAAAACAAACCTAACAAATGCTTGTGGATGATAGTCTAACGGTTCAAAATAAGCAGAAATGAACCCTTCAAGTTTGAGAATTTTAAAATGGAAGTGATAAGATATGAACATGCAGCACCTTTACACTGCCTGTTTTCTTGTGTTGTATTTTTAGGAAAAACCTAAATTCTCCAGTGTCACAGCAGGACAGAGAAACACCCTCCTTATGTCCCCCAGAGAGCCTGCAGCATGAGTTTTCCCCTGGAGGAGGACGGTGCTCTCTGGTTTCACAACAGGACCTCCACATCCCTGGCATACGCCACCCTCCAAAGACAAAAATCCCCCACCAGCTCGCGTACAGTCAAAACACACCCTCAAGACATGCGCTAAGTGAAAGATAGAAGGAAAATAAATAGACGAGTGAAGTGCATTTCCTGCCAGGCAGCCACTCCGCAGCTCTGACTATTTGTTTTGACATTCATTAAGTTATCATTTCCAGGCGGCGGAGCAGTGAAGACCCGCCAGGCCTGAGGTTCACCGCCTCTAGTAAGGCCGTATTTGTGAACGGGTGCCTTAGCTCCCCAAATTCAAATACACAGACAAGGCTGTTATAATCTACGATGAGAAATAAAGAAAACATCGTTCTAATTCTAACACCAATGTTTGCTCTCGGCTCATAGAAACAGTCACTTCAAGCTGGCTGTTGGTGAGAAAGCTAAATATAGACACAGAGTGGGGATAATTGTCTTAAATGTCTGGGTTTTATTAGATAGCCATAAAAGACAGCCTCCTCCCATGACTGAAAACCATAATTTCTATTGTTGACAAGAGTAATCTGGTGCAGAATCAGCAGCTAAAGACTGGCACATAAAAAAAATCTAAACTTAACGACAGACTTAACAGTTTTGTTCTTAATGCGTGGAACAATCTGACCAACACAGCACACCACACACTAACACATAAACTCACAGACAACCAGAGTCTCCAGTCTCAAAACTTTAAATTTCAAACACAATTCAAGCTAAATATATCTCACTGTTAGCTACATGTTACATCCATTGCAAAAGCAATGCCCAGCTTCCCTCCTTGTCAGTTTGATTATGTTATGTTTTACAGGAAAGGTTGTCGAAAATTTGAGTTGTTTCCACAAATTGGTCCTCTGTATCTGACATTCATCTTACTTTATTCTTTACCATTAATCACCATGGCTGTGTTTGTTGTGCTTCCTCCTTCAGTCTGCTTGCTTCCTGATTGGCTGTCATTTTGTTCCATGTGACATTTTACAGTGTAAGTGCTCAGCTGTCTTCCAACACATCACAGGAAACTGTCAAGATAATCTTTAGTACTTGCCCTGATGAAGGCCTGCATGGCTGAAAGATGTTGGCATGTTTTTATGAGTCTTCAGCCCTGATGAATTAGAGGCTTTTTGTTAACAATCCCTCTTAAGTGCCTCAGTTCTCTTTAATGACTCTAAGATGGATCGCCACACTAAAGAGCACCACAGGGACACAAATTTTTTCAAGCACTCCATGAATCTGCTCTTTGACTCATCCTTCGAACCATCCAATTATCGGGCCTTTGCTGACGTTAGATGCGGGAAATGGCCCGAAAACCAGCACATTTATCGTGTAGTGTGCGCCCCACTTACAACTTTTAAGACACATGAATCCATAGATATTTAAGGCCATGATTTGTATTCATTGTCATTGCATATAAAGCTTGGTATGTGGTGCTACAGGCACAATGAATCTCTGCAGCTCCAGCCACTGAATGGGAGAAAGTTCATACTGGTGACAGAAATCAGTCGGGCGTAAGCATTTAAATGGCTTCTTGATGATAAATATGTTTATAGAGATGTTTGCAGCATCACGGTATGTTAATAAAGCCAAAAGACAAAGCCATGCTATTACAGCAGTGTTATGATTCTGCTTGAGGGGATTACTTAGGTGTTAGTATCTCATTGCAGATGGCATGGTTGGTGGGAAGAGAGAAGCAGGGCCAGGTCTGATGTCACACAGTGGGGGTGTGGCTCTGGCTGATCAGCCTGTATGAGGTACACCTGTGGAGATGCTAGAAATAAAGAGGCTAGAATAATGGATGCCAAGATACAAAACACCAGAGACAAACAAAAGACTGATTCAGTATTATTGTTTTCTTTAACACCACATGGATAAGGGTGCACATTCTTAATCAAACAGATGACAACAAATCAAAGCTGACCACTGGAGATCGCTGACGTTGGTCCAACCAAAAGCAAACTGGTTGTGGTCTGAGAGTAGCTTCTAGACAGGGAGAGTTTTGCTCTCACCCAAGGAAACTCAGGTAATATATCCATGTAAAATGCATCACATAGGGAGAAGCACTAGGTTACAGGCTCACTAGCCCTGGAGTTATGTGATAAATGTAGCAGCATAACAGTAGCTACCATTCAACTAGCAATGAAATAAAATCTAAACTCACTTCATTCTCATTCCTCTTGTTTACCTTAGAGTAAAATCAAGACCTTAAATTTAAGATAAAACACAGAGTGAAATAATATCTAAGGTGACAAGGCATCCAATTACAATGGATTATGTTCTATAACTGTATATAGTATGATTAACACAGTTGGTTTGATAAAAGAGAGACAAAAAAATGCCAAGTCCATAGATGTTTATCACAGGTAAAATAACGTAGGCTTTGTAAATTAATGTGATATGTATTTGGCTAAATACTGATGCTCTTTCATGAGTTATGTTGATCTCAAAACTTGATTTATGACAACATATCATCATCCACGATGCGCTGTCAGTCATTAACAGTATGGATATGTTTAAAATCCAAATATCCCTAATTTAAGTGGATATTAGTCTGGTTCCTTTCTCCTGATTTCATTTCCCTCTCTTATGTGCTTAGGAGATGACCAGAGCTGCTCTGACTTGAGACGAAAATTAAATATGTTCAATATTTCTGATCAGAAATCCTGTTGAACACAGAGGACAGCCGAGCAGGCATGAGCGGGATCGTTACATGGAATGGAATGATAGTCAATCAGTAAGCAAGCTGACCGAAGGAGGAAGCACAACAAACACAGCCATAGCGATGACAGCAAACATAAAGTAAAGTTAGATGGGTTTCAGGAATGGAGGGGCAACTTGTTGATTTGTGGCAACAACACGTTTATACAACTACTCCTGTTTAACATACCAAAATCAAACCGACAAGCTTTACTAAAGTTGTGTTGGCTGTGTGAAATTTGGAGCTCTGAGAGTGAAGACTCTGACTGCCAGTGAACAGGATCTGTTAGTGTGTGCTGGTCATCTTGTTACACACCACACACAATAAGAAAAAAAAAAGCTTAAATCTGTCATTTAAAGTTGCCATGAGCTCGGTCTCTCACATTAAAAATTGGTTAAGACATTAAAAATCTCTTAGTGTGTGCCAGGTTTTCAGTGTGCATTTTCTCAGATGTGTTTTGCTGCTGTCAAATTCAAGCGGTGACACTTGAGTAGGATCAACACAGTTGAAGTGCCTGAAGATATTTGGGCTGCTGCAGGTCCTATTGGTCTTCATTTATTTGTATAAGAGGGATCTTGAGGAACAGGGTAAAGAGTGTAAAATGAACAGCTGCAGAAGGATTTAATAGTTTTTTTTAAATAAAAATAAAGAAAAAAAGTCTTCCATTTGAGGAAAAATGTCCCAGTGAGACTGAAACCCATTGGTTTAATTACTGGTTGCATCACATTTGGGTTTTTGGTTGCATGAATTCACCACAGCCCTGGTGGTTTGTATGTTTCAAAGCTGTTTTGGTGATTTTAGGGAAATGGTCTGAATTGAAGTTTCTTCATGTGTCAGGTCCATCAAATCTGAAATAGTTGTGGCAAAGTTTGTGTTTTACTTGTGCACTTGGCCCCTTTTCTTCCCTCCTCCCCAGCCGCCGCTCAGCTGGACAGGGTTGTCTCTGAAGGAGATGCGATCCTTTTTTGACGGAGCAGATGAGACCCGCTTCGGAGATGGAACCTCTTTTCCTGGAGACAGAAACAAAATGTGTTAATGTTTGCCATTTCAATCTATCACTGACTTCAAAGCTTACAATGTGAATTGTTGAAAGCATAAGATGAGGATTACAATCTAAACGATAGTATCTTTTTTACTTTAATTTCTTTAGCTGATTTTCTAGGTTATTCCTTGGATTGTATAGGATAGAAAAAAGAAAGCTAAAAGCCTCAGCCTATTCCTTAGACAGTTACTTATTGAAAAATTCAGTGTAAAATTACTGTTTGATGTTTCATTTGTTAAAGGGATATTTCGGTGTTTTTCAAGTTGAGTCATACGATGTACTTGGCAATTTCTTTGATTTCAGCATCCGTTGACAACTCGCTGGTCATTCCAGTAGGGAGCTGGGCTATACAATGTAGCAGACCGGTACACTTTCTCAGAGTAATTTAGTGGGTTGAAGTGTTTTACTTTTCACCCAGAAAGCCTCTGCATTTGGCACAATTTTGCAATGCAAGCTTTGGCTACCGGCTACATGATTCCACCTCAACATATCCGATCAGCTGTTTGGGTCTGCAGGCTTTGACGGAGACAAAAACAACAAGCTAATCTAAAACTAGTTTTTCTGTTCCACTTCAATAGCTGACATTGTTTTCATAAAGTAAACGTATACTGACTGAGGCTTGTCTAATTATCATCCAGTATAAGCGACAGCCATGCACTTATTTAGACGACAAATTTCCAGTCAGCTCTTCTGGTTGGTGTGGGTTTCTCCAATTAATCTTCAAAAAGTCAAAGAAGGTCTGTAAAATACCAGAGTTCAGTAAGGTAGGGAACTCTGGATGGGGAGTGATGCAGGCTACAGGTGTCTATGAGCCGCTATCCCTGATTAGAAATGTAGCTCTCAGTGTTTAAAGGGATGGCCTCACTGTTATACACCTACGCCACCAGGTAACTCAGAATTTCTCCTCTTAAGCAGTCTCCACTTAGGGTTTTTCTTCTCTCTCTCTTCCCACTGAGTCTCCACCAGCAGAAGTTTCTCAGCATACTCCAGCTCATAAAAGTATCCCCTCGTATTCACAGTAAATGGCACGACATCTTCATTGCCAAAATTGCTCATTGTAGTTTTTCTTTTAGCTTAAATCGTTGTTGCTTTCTCTGACAAGGCCACAACCCAAACAGCTGACCAGGAGATGACGATATGCCGAGCGCCTAGCAAAAGCTTGGATGCAAAATAGTGCCGAAAAAAGGCTTTCCAGGTGAAAAATAAAACACAAACTTTTTTCCCTTTTTCCTTTATTTAGCACATTCAAAAAGCACAGTCATACAAGAAAAGTGAATAAAAGTAAATCACATGTGCAGGTGAGGTAGAAACCCACTATGGGCTTATCTCATCAACCTCACCTAACGAGATCAAAATGTAACAATTAACCACAATGTCAAATACCAAGTTCTAATTGAAATAGAATACACAATAGAAAATAATAATAAATAAACACAGGAAGAAAACATTGATGATTGTATCTAAATATAATATTAAAATATTGATGATTACAATAATAATAATTGTAATAATAATAATAGTAATAGTAATAATATTAGCTGGCATAACAAAGCCTACACTGTATTGACTAGTCACTGTGAAATCTTGCTGACATCAAGGCATTTTTGAGTCTTCTTTTATATTGAGACAAGGACAAAATATCTGACAGTAAGTCCAAGTTTGTGTTCCACAGCTGGACTCCACGGTACCTAAATGAGTGCTGTCTTTGAGATGTATGATACATTGGTAGGTGCAGGATATTGTTCCGTCTTGTTGAATAATGGTTAACTTGAGAGTTGCAAATATAAAAATTTTTTAAAGTATCTGGTAAGTCTTTTTCATGTACTTAATTTTAAAGGTAAAGGTGCATATCTGAAAGATATTAATGTCATAAATTGTCAGTATATTGCATTTCAAAAAAAAAGTGGAGAAGTAGCATCACAGTACCTTAGAGAATGCTGCTATTCTCACAAAGCATTTCTGCAACAATAGGAGCTTATGAAGATAAGCGGGGAAAGAACTGGCCCAAATGATATTACAGTAGTTAAATATGGATGTATAAGAGTGTAGTACAGTGTTAATATGCAAGAGGACTGCAAAAAATAGCTAATTTTTCTGATGAAAACCCATAGATTTAGTAACCTTACTGCAGACAAAACTGATTTGATCTTTACAGGAAAGTTTTTCATCAATCAAGATCCCTAAAAATCTTGTTGATGTGACCTGAGTAATTTGTTCTTTATCAATATATAATTTTATTAATTGTGGGCTATATTTTTTCTTCCCTGCAAAGATCATAAAATTTGATTTTTTTACATTTAAAGCCAATTTATTAGTTTTAAACCACTTAGAATACGCTAGAAGGCCATTGTTGACTCCCTTGATGAGTACAGATCAGTGTTAATTTTGTTGATGAATTATTTTCGTTATAGTTTTCGATAATAGCCATTTTTCCTCTGACGAAAATGAGACAGTAACTAATAAAAACAAGTACACATGGACAAAAACTAAAATGAAATTAATTGACATTTTTAGTCAACAAATAAAAACAAGACGAAAATGTTTGACAGAGACTTTATCCAATCAGACCTAATTTCATCATGTAGAAAGTAGGGGCAAGTTAGGCATATATCCAATCACAGCTACTTTGGCTGTGTGGAAAGGTGGGATGAGATACGGGGAGATCCAATCACAACTGCTTTTGCTGTGTGGTGGCGGGGTAAGTTGGAGAGAGATCCAATTAGTCGACTAAATTTACTGTAAATTTCATCGACTAAAATGTTGGGAAAATTCGTCAACTAAAACTAGACTAAAACTAAAACAATTTAGATGACTAAATTATGACTAAAACTAAAAGATATTTTTGGCAAAAGACTATAACTAAAACTAAATTAAAAAGTGCTGTCAAAATTAACATGGGTACAGATAAATCTTTGTTTGAGATAAGTAAATTTGTGTCATCTGCAAATAATAATGGACAAACTGTACGAGATACCAGTGCAATATCATTTATGTAGATAAGGAACAATAGAGGTCCTAAAATTGAACCTTGTGGTGCCCCACACTGTATCATAGCTTTCTTAGATTCCACACCATGAATCCTGACATACTGGTATCTATCATTTACATAATTTTTGAGCCACTTCAAAACACTGTCATCAGAACCATACCTGTACAATTTTGCAATTGAGATGTCATGATTAACAGTATTGAATGCTTTTGAGAGATCCAAACAAAATACCACATGCAAACTCTCTGTTTTCAAGTGCAGTCTGGATCTTATCTACAAGATGTAAAAGAGCCATATACACAGAGTGGTTCTTCCAGAACCCATACTGGTGTTCATACAAAATATTATTCACGTTCAAATGTCCAAGGATACGTTTATACACTCATTTTTCTAAAATTTTTGTTAAACATGAAAGAACTGAAATTGGATGGTAATTTGTGAAACATGCAGGATCACCTGATTTAAAAAGTGGAATAACTTTTGCCAATTTTAGATCAGCCGGTACAATACCAGTATTCATAGACATGGTAAAAATATGCAGTAATGGTTTCACAATAGATTCTTTTACCTCTTTAATGAGGGATGCAGTAATACCATCATGTCCAGGGGCAGAAATCTTTAGCTCCAACAAAATCTGATTTACCTCTTTGATGCTGGGAGGTTTAAAAGAGCAAAAAGATGGAAAGTGTCCTTTTATATACTTTTTTGGATTTAAATTGGTGCTAACGATATTCTTGGAGATTGAAACTCCAGCATTCACAAAAAACTCATTGAATTTGCAAGCAATATCAAGTGGATTAGTGATAGAAGTTGTCCCATTGAAAAAACTAAGGGGAACTTTACTGGTAGTTTTCTTCTTCTGAAGTAGCTGGTTTATAATCTTCCATGCAGCTTTGATATTACTTGCAGATTTCTGGAATTGTTCACTTAAGAAACTTTTCTTGGCAATCTGAAGAAGATGGTTGTACTTACTTTTATACAGCTTTTAATTTGTTAGATTAAGGGGAGTAGGACATAAAATATATTTTTTATAAAGTTTACTTTTAATTTTGGATGACTTTTTTCAGCCAGCAGTAAATCAAGCATTACAATTTTATCTTTATCCAATTTTCTGGAGGAAGTTACTCATGGACAGCTTTTGCAAAACGCTGTATTGAACGATTTCATAAATAATTTGTAAGCTGAATTCAAATTACTTTCCTTATAAATATTTTCAAAGGACATTTTCCCCAACAATTCTTTAAATTTGTATATATTACTTGCATTGAGCTTCCTGTATGTTTCTGTAACAACTTCAGTTTTTAACTTCCTTCCATTAGTGAAGAAAAGCAGGAATATTGGAAAATGATCTGAGATATCTGAAGTACACTGTTTAACCTAGCATTAAAGCTAATTATATCTGTATCTGGAGGTTTGTATTTACAGCCTAAAACCACATTTTTCCCAGTGCTAGAACAAGAGATTTCAGCAAACACTGATTCTATATCACTCTCATCAGAGTTGAGGCAAAGATCAGATCGATTCACAAAATTGTGATTTTTATATATGAAAACTGAGACACCACCTCCAATTTTATGTTTCCTAACAGCATGAATCGAGTTGTACAATGGCATTTCATACAGATCCCTTGTTACTTCAGTAAACCATGTTTCACTTAAAGCTATTACTGAGAAGTTATGTTCTAATACTGATAGATAATGCACGAGCTGGTCATAGTTTTTTGCTAGGTTTCAGGTATTAAGATTCAGTAATAAAAATGTATTCTAATTTGTTTCAAGTGATTTTATACAGGAATTAAACTGACTTTCCCTATAGTAGTGACAAGGTTCTAGATTAGAATTTGTTGAAAAGAACTTGATTTCAGGATCAAAACTAGAATCAGGGCAATTTTCTTTTTCATGATTTAACTCAAATGGGTCAAACAGCATGTTGTTTATGTTCACGTGTTTTGAACTATGACCGTCAATCAAATAGCCGACAAAATCATCATCATCAAGTGTAGAAAAAGGAAATAGAGTGGCACAATCTCTACAAATCCAAGAAGTCCATATGTTAGACATCTTTTTAGATACCAGTGTACATCTAATATGAAACCCATTCTTACAAAGAGTGCAAAAAATGCTTACACTCATACTATTTTGACAATGTGAGCACTGGTCATATTTAGCCATATGATATCAGGAGTAAAACTAGACGCCGTTACACTCCATTCATCCATGTGTGACTAAACTGCTAATGTATGTACCACATTTCTTCTTGGCTTTTGTGATGATGGATGCACAATGAGTTTATCATATCTAAGGTAAGCTATGTCACCTCTCTCTCGCACAGCTTTCATCTCTAGCAGAAGGTCCCTCCCTTTCTGCCGCACAG